>NC_139470.1:29022500-31422500 GCF_057233095.1 Heloderma suspectum
CGAGGCACCTCTGAATCAAACCGCTTTGCCTTGTTATGTGGGCTTCAGACTGATGCACAGCCCTAGTTGACATCTCATGGGACTCCATATTTGGCACCTGCCTGAATCAAAATAATCAAGAGATGCCAAGAAGTCAGAAATATTAAACACTCCAAAGAACTTTGGTGGGGAAGCAGGGAAAAAATGTAAGATCTACATTTTAAATGCCATGTTCAAAATGTGAATTTAAGTTTTAAAGTTTTGCATTGAAAATCTGAATGGCAAACTAAACATATGGATATTCATTTCAGCTATATTCTGCACCCCCTATGCTCAGTCTGTTGTCCTTCTCCCTCCCCCTTCGGTCCCCAAAACCGAAAGTACTGTTTCAAACCTGGAGAAATGAAACCTAACTGAGGAAACTGAAACTTAACCAGGGAAATGAAACTACTCCTCTCAGGCATACCCCCTTGCAAAAAAACCCCTCCAGGCCTCTAGGCTTGACTTTTTTCTTTTCCTTGCCTCTGTAGGCCTCAAACCTTCACAACAGGCTACTCAGAAGTGCTAGATGATCTTTTCTTGATTGGGACACTGTGGTCCATCAGTCCTTGTTTTCTGAACACACTATGCTTCTCCTGCAGAATCCTGTTAATTCTCACTTCCCTTGTGATCAACAAACCATTATTATCTTCAGGCACAGACAATTAGTGCTTGGTTTCCTTTTTGCTTTGTCACACACTTTGTCATACCCATGTTGTTCCCAATAAAGGATTTATGATAAAGCACAGCTTTCTCTGAGAGGAAAAGGCTGGCATTTACAAAAAGGGATAATCAAGAGTGTGTGTTTGCCTTGCATCATTATTATTAATCATTGATATAGCGCTGTTGGGGAGCCAAATACTCTGCAATCTTTATCTCATTCATTTTCACAGAAACTCTGGGAGGCAGAGCATGATTATGCCTCATTCGTGGAGAGAGACAGGAGGCAGAGAAGGCAAGCAACTTGTTCAAGGCTGGTGTCTAAAGGACAAAGATCAGCAGGGAGCTGATCTCTCCCCCCCCTCCCCCAGCTGAATCCCGAACCTGTGACAAACAGGTTATGGAGGTAGCCACATCAGCAAGCCTCTTCTCACATGTTTCCACTGAGCCACTGCCAGCCTCTGAGATTATCAGGGGAGACCCCTCCCAGAGTGATCCCACCTTCTGGAGGCTGGGGGAATGGTGACTACAAGGCACAGGGCCTTCTCTCTAGGGGCACCCTCCTCTTGCAACTTGGCACCTAAGGATGCTTTCTGGACTTACTCACCAGCTATCTTTCATAGGCTGGCCAAGACAATTCTCTTCAGACAGGCCTTTGGTTAACTGTTTCTGCTGTTTCTGATAGGGAAGTTTGAGAATTTTGCTCCTGTTTGCAAATCATGCAAATGTGTCCTGTTCGCAACCCCAAGTGTGAACGTGGGCAGTAGTATAATTCTTGACAAATTTCTGCATTTTCCCAAGCTTGCATTCATGTTCAAAAGCGCACTCTTCTGAAAATGCTCATTACCCCTGTCCCCGTCCCCAACCCCCCTCATTTACACACTTTAGTCTATTTATTTATTTATTGCATTTATATCCCGCCTTTTTTCCTCTTGCAAGGAACCCAAGGTGGCTTACATTATCCTCCTCTCCGTTTTATCCTCACAACAACAACTCTGTGAGGTGGGTTGGGCTGAGAGCCTGTGACTGGCCCAAAGTCACCCAGTGAGCTTCCATGGCCAAGTGGGGACTAGAACCCGGATCTCCCGGTTCCCAGTCCGTCACTCTCACCACTACACTACACTACACTATGGGGGGAAAGTGTGCATTTGGAGTGCATGCTTGGAAAAGTGCACTTTTTCGTGTTTGAAGCTACACACTTTTTCTGTTTGAACAAAGAACAAGGTGAAACAACCACTGAGGTGGAAAATGAAGAACCTGAACAAGTGTAAACATTGCTCATTCTCCCATCCATAGTTTCCAGTTCTATGTTCTCTGCTGGATGACTTGCATTTGTTAAACTGTTTTCAATGGTTGTAATTGGGCTATATTTGTTACCATGTCTTTTGATTGCATTGTATGCCAGTGGTCTTCAACTTGTGGGGGAGAGGTGGGACATCAAAGGAGCCCTACAAGATCGGACCAAAAATGGGCTATATTATTTAGAAAGTCTTTAGACTGATTTGTATGCCAGTGGTCTTCAACTGGTGCCAACATGGAACATCAAAAGATCAGCCCAAACGTGGGCTATATTTCTTATAACATCGTTTGATTGCATTCTTTGGTAGTGGTCTTCAACTAGTGCAGGAGATAAACATCAAATAAGCCCTATATGATAAGACTAAACACTGACTTATCATCCTGGTGCCCACAGTGGCACCACAGATGCCTATGGGAAGGAAGCCCCCAAGCACGGGCAATAGCCCTCTCTCATACTTGCTCTCTCTTCTTCTGACCTTGGAGCCACCACTTAGCCATTTTGACTAGAAGCCATTGATAGACCTATCCTCCATGGCCACATTACCATGGTGTGTTTGAGGGCTGTGTGTGTGTGTTTAAAAGCCCCACACTATAGCTATATCTCAGAAGTTATGGTTCTGTGTGTGATTCGTGATGAGGGGGGTGGGTGGAGTGTGTGTATCTATGATTCTCTGTATCAGGCAGGGACAGCCTGATCACAGTTATCCATGCTCTGGTGTCCTGCAGATTAGAACATTGTCTGTGGGGCTACCTTTTGTATAATGCTCAGAAACTGCAGTTAGTTTCGAATACACCCAGTAGTCTGCTAAATGGGACCAGGTGAGCAGAACATATCTAGCCAGTATTTAAACAGCTGCCTCGGAGTTCCAGTATTATGAGAGATAGAGAGAGAAAAAGAAGCTCTCTGTCCACATTCTCCACCATCCATCATTTTATAAATCTCTTATCATATAACCCTTTAGTCATCATTCCCTCTGATAGAGAACTTGGAAGGTCGAGTTCTTATTGTTTTGGGAGCAAAACAGGGACAGCCTAAAATAAGGTAATGGGCTATTACCAGGGGAGTAAATGTGTGTGCAAATTTTTCTTTTACAAAACTAATTCTAAGAAAACCAGTTTTTTTTTTTTAACCCAGTAGCCACAACAACAACAAGAACCCGAAATGGCATGTCAAGGACTCTTGACATGCCATTGTAGGCTATACAGAACACTGAGGGATCAAGGGGGTGGGAAACTGGAGGTAGGTGGGGAAAGAGTGAATTGGCCTACTAAGATCCCTAACAGCCTCACCAACCTGATGCCATCCTGACATTTTGCACTTCAATGACCATCAGCCCCAACCAGAATGGCCAATGGTCAGGAACACTAGGAATTGTAGTCCAAAACACCTGGAAAGCACTATTTATTATTTTTCGGAGGGAGCAATCCTTTGGGGATAATCAGCTGCCTCTGAACTCAGAGGTGACTGAGTATCCAGTGCAGGGTGGGTGGAGCGTGGAGGGGATCTTCTCCTCTGTGCTCTGGCCACCTTGCATTTGCAGCAAGATGGCCAATTTTGGCTGTCTAGCCAGGGTGCCTCGGACGCTTTTTGCGTTCCCCCTTATTTTTGCCGTCTTAGTCTACATAAATATTCATGTAGACTAAGATGGCCAAAAATAAGGAACGCAAACGGCAGCGGCCGTAGCCGCCACCATTTGCGTACGCGCTTTTTTTTTTTTTTAAGCCAGACGTGATAGGCTATGTAAGTCTTTATGTAGCCTATCACGGCTGACTACAGGGACGCAAATGGCGGCGGTTGCGTCCCTGCTAGCCAGCGGCTGGATGTCCGGCTGCTGGTGGAGCTGGCCGGCGGCTCCGCGGAATCCCCGTGGAGCTGAGCCGGCCGGCCAGGATTCCGGGGGGAGGGATGGAGCGCCTCCCCCCCCCCAGCGGAACCCGGCGGAGCCAGGTAAGGGGAGTTTCGTACATCCCTACTCTGAGCTTGGTTCCCAGAAAATGAAAAATCCCATGGTCGTCTAGCTGCTGTCTAGCGGCCATAGGATTGTGCCCTAAATGTTTTATATACCACCCTTCATGATCAAATCTCAGGGTGGTGCACAAAATACATTAAAATGGCATGGAGAGCATGGGGGCAACCATGGCACTTCCCTCTTGTTTCTCCCGTGGCCACCGCCACTGCTGAGGCCACTGAGCATCCCGCCTCCTTCTGCTGGTGCCTGGCAGGGAGAGGCGCGCTTGCTTGTTGGCTACGGCAGCAGCAGGATGGGAGCCAAGAGGGGAGTGCCATGGCGCTTCCTTTTCGGCTCCCATCCCATTCCGCTGCCTCCGCCATGGCAGTGAACCACCATTTTGTGTGCAGTGGCAGCTCGTTGGGGAAGCGGGCGGCCACTGGATAGGTGCCTGTGAACCACCTGTCGGTTCATGCCCCAGTGCGAGCAGGGGCTGGCGGACAGTGGGGCTCCATTGAGCAGGGCGGACCCAGGCGAGTCATTTGGGCCCTGTTCCACAGCATGCATCCTCCTAATGTGTAGGGCTCAGGGATAGTTGATGTAGTAGCAGGTGAGCTCTGTGCCTCCAACTGTAGACCTTCATCCAGACACACTGCTGTTTTTGATTCTGGGGCGTGTGTGTGATCCTGGTGGGTCTGGAGTAGAAGGATAGGGCAGTGGCCTTCTTGAGTAGGGCATCACCCTGGGTAGTGGTCTCAGGAGGGCTCATGGCATCCTCTGACTCCCCTTGAGCCCTGCAACACTAGGGCTAGTAATATGATCCACCTCCTCCTCTGAGGTCTCATCCAGTGCTAGGGTGGTCTTACCAGGACAATGGTGAAACACACACAACATCTAAGCATTGCCTCATATCTCCAAAGATCCTCCCCTGAGTCTCAGCCCCTGAAGCTCCAGAGACTTGGCAACCCAACTAGCAAGGGAATGGGTTGGACATCATGAGAATATGTCATCAATAAGCCCAGTTGGATTACACTGCACTGTCTCTGTCCATTGGTCCTGACTGAGCACAGAAAACTCCACTGAAATGTGGAAATAGCTACTTTTATTTTTCACACTGGCTGGAGGGATCCCAGCTCAGTATGAAAAAGCCCCCCAGGCCTGGAAAAAATAATAAAAAAATCAAAACATTTGCATTGATCTGTCGCCTTTCATGTGAAGATATCAAAGCATTTTGCAGACATTACGGGATTAATGTTGGGATTTTAGCCTTGAGCATGAAAAGCAAGAGCTTCCCCATCTATTCCCACTTGTGCTCCCCAGAGAGTCGTAAGAGTTTTTATACACACTTAGAATTGATATTTGTGTTTTTGAGAAGGGGTAGCTGCAAAAATGAGCTGGACTAGGCAGGGTGAGTTAGGGGAAGGTCTGGCTGCAGCTGGGCTGATCAGCTGCACAAATCACACACAGCTCTTGGATCTTGGAAGAAATGTGCAGGTTCAGCGAGTCTTACCCTTAGGCTCATGAGCATAGGATAGCAACCCTCAGTGCTAGCAACCTTTCAATATTTTCAACAAATACTAAAAACGGACATTTGTGTTCTGTCAAAACTCTATTGCTACTGTTCACAGTGGTGCAGACGTCCATGGTTCCACTCAGCAGAATAAACAAGCCCCATCCCCAATGAAATAGGGCTGGCTCAACACATTTTAAAGTCGGTGCGTTTTAATACACATGGCCATCTAAAGAAGGGCTCCCTGTAAGGTCAGTCCAGAGTCCAAAATTACCCAGCTGCACCACTGGCTGTGTTGTTTGTGCAAAGATGTATCAAAATGCTCAGTGCCACGCCATATGTTTGAACGGCATTTCTTGGAGAAATATTTCCATATTTCTTGGTCCTTGACCCTGGTATTGTGCCCTCTTTTTGCTTTCTTGGGATGACTTGCTCCAAGCTTCCTAGTGTGATTTGCTAGAGTAGTTATTCTTCAGGGTTTGTCCCACTCCTCAAAGTCCAAGTTAGACTGGAAGTTCAATCTCAGGACCAAACCAGATGTAGTTTAATGGTGTGGTTAGCAACTACATCTGTTTTCCCCCTATTAAATACCAGGCACACGAGATGGAGGGAGAGATTTTCATTGGGACTGCAGTGCATGGGAAGGTGAGGTTTAACCTCCCTCTGGTCTGGTCACCACATCTAAAAAAGGATATTGTAGTGTTGGAAAAAGTGCAGAAAATAGCTACTAAAATGCTTAGTGGGCTGGAGCAATTCTGCTATGAGGAATCATTACAACATTTGGGACTGCTGAGCTTAGAGAAAAGGCAGGTAAGGGGAGACATGATAGAGGTGTACAGAATTATGCATGGTGCCAAGAAAGTGGATAGGGGGAAACCCCGTGGGGTCATTCCATGAAGCTGATTGGTGGGAGCTCAAGGAAGGACCTCTTCACACAGCACATAGCTAAACTATGGGGTTTGTTGCCACAAGATGTAGTGATGGCCACCAATTGGGATGGCTTTAAAAGTGCATTAGACAAATTAATGAAAGATAAAACTATCAATGGCTACTAGTCCTGATGGCTATATGTTACCTCCAGTATCAGAGGCAGTATGGTTATGTACATCAGTTGCTGGGGAACATGGGCAGGAGGCTGCTGTTGCATTCATGTCCTGCTTGTGGGTTTCCCACAGGCAGCTGTCTGGCCACTGTCTGAACAGAATGATGGACTAGATGGACCTTTGGCTGATCTGGCATGGCTCTTCTTATGTTCTTATGTTCTTATCTTCTCCCTTTCCTAGCCACAATTCTGATGAAAATTGCTTCAGCCCCCCCCCAGCCCCCACTCCCAGCTATGCGGCTTAGAAAACCCCAATTGGCCCCAAAGGGAGGTCTTTTCTAAGGCTAATTGCTGTGCTGGGGAAAGAGGAGAGTAGTTTTAATTGTGATCTTGGTTGAGGAGGGAAGGGTTAAACCTCCCCTCCCCACATACTGAAGTTGCAATGACACCCCCTCCCCACCATGGCTGGCATTTAATTTTTTTTAAAACCCAGATGTGGTTGCTAACCACACCATTAAAGTAACATTTGGTTTGGTCCCAAGCAGGTGAATGCATTTATGAGTGCACATGCAGGTAAATGCATGCACATGGGCATTAAAGAATTATCCTTTGGAATGCCATGTGGAAATCGCAGCTGGTTTGGAATGCTGCAGGCAGGCTGTTGAGTGGGGGCAGTGATAGGGAATATGTGATTCCTAGCTTACAACAGCTACCCTGGCTGCCAGACACAATTAGCAATGGGTGAACTTACTCCAGCAGAAGTAATAATTGGTCGTCCAGTTATGAACTCCTCCATCCAACCTTGGATAAAAATTATCCATTATTCCAAGATCTCATTGTTCATATATGAATTGTGGTGTATGTGCATCAAGAAGGCCATCTTGGGAACTGTAGTATGGCATCATCACATTAAGTTCTCCCTTCTGATTGGCTGTTTTCACATGCCCTACTCTTTACCTTACAGTCAGTGTGGACCTGCTTGAGCCAGAGGGAGCATCTGTGGTGTGAGCAGAGCAAGTAGGAGCTGCGGAAGTGGAACGTCCATCTGCCAAAGCTCAGATCACCTCTTCAACCACTGGCTGCCCTGGGGTGCACCACTCCCCTCCCAACCTCCTCCTGGGGCAGCATCCAACTGTGTCGTTCCATTAGCGCAAAGGACGTTGTGCTAGTGGAAACTAGGTTCTGAATTATGTGAAAGAAGAGAATGCAACTAAAGTTACATACAGTTGTGCAAGTGCTTGTGCATAACACTAGTGCAACCTGTTGTGCAACCAGTTGTACAAACCATTGTGCAACTACTTGCACAACCATTTCTGCAAGCGTAATGGGCAACCCCTTCGTACAACAGAAAGGTTTGGCGGAGCTCCGCTAGCACTATTTGAGTTTGGGGGATGACAGCGTTGGATACTGCCCCTGGATTCCCTTTCCAGTACCTATCACAGTGCCACCCACCAGCACCCAGGTCTAAAGTAAAGTTTTACTTACCAGACAAGGAAAAAATGCCTTTAATACTAGAGAGAAATTGCCTTGGTTGACTAGCTGGATACAGAACAGAAATGAAAACACGAGTAAAAAAGAAATGTTGAACAAGGGGTGGATACTAATATATGTGGCTCTTTCTTCAGTTTTCAAATTCAAACTTTTATATTGATTTGTTTGGAAAACAGTAATGAACGGGATAAATGACATCATTCCACTAGTATGTCCATTTCAAACAAGATGTTTACGTTTTCTCCAGAAAGTAAAGGGTTAAACCAGCCAATATTGGGACATGTGCAGAAATGGCGGAGTTCAGATGCTTCAGTCATGCATATGTGCAGGCAGTCATAATCCATCTATGTTGGAATAGCAAAAATACTAAAGTCTGTTAGATAGTCATCCGAGCTCAGAACACATATGGGTGTTGTGAATGTAGTGGATACCAGTCACCCAATTTGGGGTCTCAGTGACATCCGTAGACACAATTCAAAGTGTTGGTCGTGCCCTAAAGAGCCCCAAACAACTTCGGACCAGGCCACGTCAAAGTGAACACTTTCTCCTGCTTGAGTCTACCCAAGTAAGTACACAGGAACATCGGAAGTGGTCCATCTATGCCAGCATTGTTGACACTGACTGACAGCAGGTGTCCAGGGGTTCAGGCAGGAGTTTTTCCAGCCCTACCTGGAGATGCCGGGGATTGAATTTGGGACCTTCTGCATGCAAAGCTCTCAGTTCTCACCTCTCCCTGTTGAGATCTTCCGGAGAGGCCCCTTCTTTCTCTCTGTCAGATTCACGTTTGGCAGGAATTTGAGAAAGGGCCTTCTCAGTGGCTGCCCCCAGATTCTGGAATTCCCTGCTGGTCAAAGCCTGTCTTGCCACCTTGTTGCTGTTGTTCTATCACCATGTAAAAAAACCTTTTTATTTAAATAGATGTTCAGATTATTGAGCTGATTGTCTTGCTCTGCTGCTCTCTATGCTTTAATCTGTACTTTAATTACAGTTTCTTGACTGGCTGCCGTTTTCTGACTTTTTATCCACCCTTACCCGATGGTTATATTGTTTTTACTGTGTCACTGCAGTTATTATGCTTATTGTTATATCAACTG
This sequence comes from Heloderma suspectum, assembly GCF_057233095.1. NCBI lineage: Eukaryota > Metazoa > Chordata > Lepidosauria > Squamata > Helodermatidae > Heloderma > Heloderma suspectum. Next base: position 29,031,564 of record NC_139470.1, read on the forward strand.
GGGCTTTTTTGTTATGTATTTTATTCTTGCTAGTCACCTTGGGCATTTTATATGGAAAGGCAGCGTCTAAATTTAAACCATCCAACAACATGCAGTGTGCGGTCTGCTATTTAGTATTTCCCATTCTGCAGCTACTGAAGTCTGTGTTGAAATATTGATAGCGTATTGTGGGACAATTATATGTTTCTGGTATATATGTTGTAATACAAATCTCCCTCTTGGCTTTTGAATCAGTGGAGGATGGGCTATTACAGTGTACATCAGCACAGTGTACAAAAGGCAGAGGAGAACCTCTAGAAAAATGTAGGGGGGGGGGCTCCAGCAGTGATCCTTGGTGTGAGAAAAGGGGTGTCACAAGTATGTGCATCTTTGCATCTGTGAAATGGGTAGGATGAAATCAGGGTGGTAGCAGTGGTGGTGGTAAATCCAGATTACACATCCTCCTTTTCTGGGCCAGCCGCCAGGCACAGGAAGAGCCATGCTAGATCAGACCAAAGGAACCACATCTTTGTATTCGTATTCTCAGAGGGAGATGGGAAGCAGCAGCAGGGACATTCCATTTGCAGGGAGACCAGTTTCATCTGGCTTCTCCTTCCTCTCCCTGAGCTGTTTCCATTCCAGCTGGTCTACTAGCATTACTATTTACCTTTGTGAATTGGTGCTTGAGATTGCTTTTTTCCTCTTCCCATCTCTTTTTCCTTTTGTGTCAAACCTTTTACATTGTAAGCCTGTGGGCAGGGACTGTCTCCCCCCCCCCACCGAATGTACGCACATTGCTCTGAGAATCTTTTTAGCTGAAGAGCAAGGCTAAAAATGTTTTCAGTTTAAATAATAAAAATAAACAAATATTGAGACAGAAAGGCGGGATTTTAAAAATCATTTTCATACATAAAATAAATAAATAAAAATCTCATAATGAGATAAACAGCATGCTTTTTCCCATCCCCACAAGCAGGACATGGAGACAACAACTGTCCACCAGTTTAATCCCCAGCAGTGGATATTCATTGGCAAAAGGTGCTTGGGAACCACACCTGACCACCTCTGCTGTTTGTCTGCTGACTGTGCTGTAGATTAATGGGCTCTCAGTCTGTTCTGTAAATGCCTAGAATGTGTTGTTTTTAAAGTCTCTCTCTCTCTCTCTCTCTCTCTCTCTCTCTCGCTCTCTTGCTCTCTCTCTCGCTCTCTCTCTCTCACACACACACACACACACACCATGCAGCTCCCTTGAAGCAGATGCAACTTTGAACTGGCCATTTTGTGGATGAAGGATGCTGGTTGGGGCAAGAGGGGGAAGGGACATGCAGAGCTAAGCAGACCTGTGCGGTGCAGCTAATGGGGAGCACAGCTGGCTGCCTTGTGCAGAATGGATTATGGGAGGAGGGCTTGGTAGGGTGCAGTGGAGGCTGGTAGTTCTTATTTCAGTGGGGTGGTGAATCCGTTCTGGGTTTCAGACAGAATCAATCAGAATGCTAAAGGAGTTATCCAAGGTGCTGAAGCCATTTTAGGGATAGGGTTGAGCATTTTGAATAACTCCTTTAGAGTTCTGAAAGGGTCTTTTCCATCTGAGAGGGGAGCACAGGCAACGAGAGGGCATTTCTTGCCTGCTTGCTCACCCTCTTATCTGCATTTTTGGGGTGAGGGGGATGGTGCTTGGTCTCCAACCCTTTATTTGTGTATGTTGGGAAGTGTGGTGCTTGTCCTCTGTGCCCTTCTGTTTGTTTCTTTGTTGGGGGTGGGTGGGTAAAGGAATGGAATTTCCAGCCTGTTCATTCATCTACCCATGTTGCTATACCTCCAGGCTTTCGTGTTTGGGGTGGTGGTGATGTGGGGACATTTCCCATTCTCCCCCTTGGCCACCTGCCTTGTGATTGCTGTGGCACTCTGGATATTCTTTGATGCATGTGGGGAGCATGCGAAAAGTTTAGGATTTCGCCAAGTGCTCACTAACATGTCTGTGCTGTTTTTGTTTATTGTGCATGCTAGATTTCTGGGCTTGCTGGCTGCTCCACCCAGCCTCGTTCATTTGTTTTGCAGTACACAGTGGCGGAGGCTTTGGGGGGGCAGGAGTCAGAACCTTTCTCTGCTCGCTTGCCCCCCAGACTCCTTTCTGTTGGTGGTGGCTGCCAGAATCGGCACTTCATGCAGCAGGGAGGTGACATGGGTGAAGTGTTGGCATTTTCCCACTCTCTTCCCTCAGTTTTGTTTCTACCTATCCTACCACCCCAATTTTCCTGCCCCTCCTCTGCCCCTCATTAAGTCTGTGTTTCAGTGGCAAAGAGGTATCCCTGCTTCAAATCTATTTTTCCACCTCCAGTATTAGAGGCAGTATGCCTCTGTACACCAGTTGCTGGGGAACATGGGTGGGACAGTGCTGTTGCACTTCCTGCTTGTGGGTTCCCACTTGACAGCTGGTTGACCACAGTGTGAACAGAATGCTGGACTAGATGGACCCTTGGTCTGATCCAGCAGGGCTCTTCTTCTCTTCTTATCATGTTTTCAGAGACTCCTCAACACAACATCTCCCTCCCTCCCCTCCCCCCTCTTTCTCTGTGCTTATGTGATATAGAGTGTCTCTGTGTGTGGGACTGAAGTTGGTTATAGCCCATGAAAGCTTATGTCAGTTAGTACTAACATGTTGGTAGTCTTTTTTTTTTATGGTGCCATGCAAGCATCATTGTTGTTTTTAAAGTTGAATTTCCTGGTAGGATTAAAAATGGAGAGCCCTTTACTGAGAATTTCTACATGTGATCTCCCCCAAACCACCTTAAAATCACAATTCTGCAATCTGATCTGCAATTTCAGGGTGGTTTGAGGGAGATCCCATTAAAAAATCATGGTGATCCAGCTCTCTGATCCTTCTATGCATGCTATGGTTGTCCTGGTAAGTTTGGATGTTTGTATTTGTATGGCAGGAATATTTAGGTAGTTATATGTTTTTCTCTGCCAGGAATATTTGGATGCTTGTATTCCTGTTTTAACTATTTGTTGATAATGTTTGGCTGTTTGCTTTCTATTTATTCCTTTGTTAGTACGTTATTTCATATTTGAACTTCAGCTTTGATTTTCAGTCTTCTCGTCTTTCTGTCCTGACCCCCTGATCCCATGGTGGCCATCTTGTAAGTAGCCACACACCCCTCCATGGTGGCCATCCTGTAAGTAGCCACACACCCCTCCATGGTGGCCATCCTGTAAGTAGCCACACACCCCTCCATGGTGGCCATCTTGTAAGTAGCTACACACCCCTCCATGGTGGCTATTTTGTGAGTAGCCATGCCTACACAGTGGCCATTTTGTCAGTGGTGCCCATGGCACTTTGTCAGGATTCTAAATGCACCCACAGGCCAAAAAAGGTTGGGGACTCCTGGGGTAGATAATACAGGTCTCTCAGGACCCTGGACAACTCACTGGGGGAAAACAATTTGCTGCTTGCAACTAGGGATGCTGGACAAATCTGTTCAGGGGTGGGGATGGAGCTTGACTTGCTTTCATTGGTTTACCCCTCCCCTGGACTTGGACCCATTTTCCACTGCAGAGCCTGACTTGGTCTGCAGGAGTCGGGTCAGTTCACAGATTTTCCCTGTTGTTTCATTTGGGCAAATTATGGCTGACTTTTGCACACATTTGCCTAATATGTGCAAATTGCAACTGTAATTTGTGCAAATTCTGCAAATTTGTGCAAAATTCAACATCAATTTGTGCAAATGTCTATGTGCACATGATGGCTCACCACAAAAAATACGGGAAAAGTACACAGAGTTCGGGGAAGAAGCTGTGGCTGGGCCTGCAAATGCAAACTGAGTTGGGCATGCCACAGACCTCTGTTGAGCCAAAAGAGAGATGGCTTTCCCAGTGACGGAATCTGTACTAGCAACAGACTTAGCTCCAGTATTTATCATTACATTTATATCCCCCCCGTTTCCTCCAAGGAACCCAAGATGGCTTACACCTCCTCTCCATTTTATCCTCACAATAACCCCATGAGGTAGGTTAAGCTGAGAGTCAGTGACTGGCCCAAGGTCACCCAGTGAGCTTCATGGCTGATTGGGGGACTAGAACCCAGATCTCCTGAGTCCCAGTCCGACATTCTAACCACTACAAGACACTGAATGGGGGTGGACGTCACCTTCTGTTCACTCCTGTAATGCATGCTTGCGAGCATGGTGGACTGAGTACATGCTGGAGAAGAAGCTGCAAAGGGAAATGAGCCTGGTTGCAATCCCAAAGTGGCTACTGCTGCCACATTATCACACTGCCGTGTTGCTCTGCCACCACTCCCCCCTTTCCTCCTGATTTTCTGGCCTGTGGGGAGAGGTTATGGAGGAGGAACCATAGGCAAGTAAGGTGTAGTCATGTGCAACAGTGTGCTATGGCTGAACCCAATGAACCAATGCCTTGGTGCTCATGCTTGTGAGTCACAGGTATATAAAGTGAAAGCACTGCTGGTGATGTCTGCTCAAAAAATACCCAGAATTGCACAAATACTTCCCGGCTTCTGGCCCAGAGGTCAATTCATTTCTTTTCTCTCCCCCCCTCCCCCAGCTGGGTGCTTGGCAGTCTTGTACAGATGAAGCCTGAGGCTTTTCTGCCACCTTCAGCTTCTGCTTGGATAAAACTGTAGATAACACAAAAGGCTCCCCTATCACTGTGGCTACTAAATCATGAAAAGCCTGAAAAGCCTGGATCATCTCTTCGCCTCCCTCCATCCCATCTTCCTGTCATTTGAACCTCCTTCCTTCAAAAGGAGTGTGGAGGAATTTATGATAAACATAACCTTGTCTCCCTCCACCATGTATTTCTTCTCTTCCTGGGTATTTATCACAGGTGCCTTTCACCTCCATTAAGGCAGGGAGATGAACAGAGCAGATTTATTCATGCAAAAGGGCACTGCAAGGTGCTAATAAAACTTTGGTGCCTCTTGCTCCACTCGCGGGCTGCTCTTTAATGGTCTCTTGTCAAGGAACCCAACCCAATGCAAAATGGCTCCTAATGGGAGGGAGGGAGGGGAGAGAAGGTGGGGAAGTGACATCTTTTTTGCACACCAGAAAAGGTCTATTCACACTTACTTCAGAGTAAGATGCACTAAAAGAACATTTCATAGAAATGGCTAAACAGCAATAATCTATAGAGGGCGGGCTGAGACTAGAAAAACACCCCTGGTGGATCAGATCAAAGGTCTGCCTCACAGGTGGGCAGCTCCATAGAATCATAGAATCACAGAATAGTCGGGTTGGGAGGGGCCAGCAAGACCATTGAGTCCAACCCCCTGCTCAATGCAAGAATTCAAGTCAGAGCATCCCTGACAGGTGGCTGTCCAGCCTTGTCTTGAAGGCCTCCAGGGTGGGAGAGCCCACCGCCTCCCCAGGTCATTGGTTCCATTCTCGTATTTCTCTGACAGTCAGGAAGTTTTTCCTGATGTTCAGCCAGAATCTGGCTTCCTGTATCTTGAACTTGTGGCCCTCCAGGTGTTGTCGGGGTGCAACTCCTATCAGCCCTCGATAGCATAGCCATATAGAGAGGGAGGATGGGAATTGCCACCCAGCAACATCTGACAGGCCACAACTTGCCCACTCCTGGTCTGTCTAACCCAGCTGCCTCTCTTCAACAGAGGCCAGCCAGGTGCGTCTGGGAAGCCCAGAAGCAGGCGGTGATGGGCTTTCCCCTGTGTTTGCTTTCCAGCACCTGGTATCCAGGGTGATCCTGGCCATGCTCATGGAAGTTTCACTTAATGATTGCGAATAATTGTTGTCTTCCACAAATTTACTAACTGAAACTTTTGAATGTGTGCTTGTGCCAGGCTGCAAGACAAGGCTTAAAGGGAACTGCATTCTCATATTGTCTGTTGTCTGATCACACTTAAGTATCACAAGCTTTCTTAAGAAGCAGGCAGACGTGTCACAGATCCTATACTCACATTATGCTGAGACTGTAGGTATACTGCTGCTGTGCTGGTGGAACAGCCAGCATATACCGTGGGTGCCCCGCTTGGATACAAGGGGGAACGCACATCCAGAAAGTGCAAAAAAGGGATAAAAATGAGAAAGGGGCCCACAGCATCCCTGCAAAGACCACCAGTGCTCACCCATCAGGAACTGTGTTGGCACGATACCTGCAGGCTGCCAACACACAGAGGGAGCCACCGAATTCACAAAGATGGGGACACCCCCCCACCAGCACACAGCCCCTGCACTGTTAAATCAGTTATGTCTGTGTTTTCTTGGACCATCTGGCGTATTTGGTTCTGTCATCTGCTCATTGATGGAATCAGATTTTTTTCAATTTCCCGAATTTGCATTCACATTGGAAAGTGCAAACTGCACTCCCAAAACAGCTAATTTGTGCAAATGCACAGATCGTCCCCAAATCTGCATTTTCATACTTTAGCTTTTGAGCATCCCTATAGATCCTTACCTGACAGATCTCAAATATAGGATTGGACCTTAAAATCAGAAATTCACTCTGTCATTTTTTTTTAATTGATTTACCCAATTTACATAACCTTATGGAACTGAACATAGAACTGAACACAATTGGTGGTCAGAAGTCTATACATTTGTGATGCCTTTTGTAAAGCAAAAAAAATTGACAACATACACACATTTGAAAAATGTGCAAGAACACTGCATACATTTCTAAAATGTGCACTTCAGTCAATGTGTGCATGGATACATGCATGCATACAAAATGTGTACAATTGAATAATGCACAGACAAGAATGTGTCCATTTGAAAAATATGCACAAAAATGCAAACCCATTGGTGTGCTGGAAAAAAACCGTCAGACAGAACCAGAACAGAATGAGCTTGACAGTGGAAAAAATAGAACCTTGACAAGATCAAGCTTGAAGATTTGCACAACCCTGCACTAATCCTATGCAGATAGTTGGCCGCCTCCGAACTCAGAGGTAATCACCTATCCAATGCAGGGCAGGAGAAGCACAGAGGGGATCGTTCCCTCCGCACTTCTCCTGCCCTGCATTTTTGGCTAGACAGCTGATTTCGGCTGTCTAGTGGCAGGACGGTGGAGCAGGGGAGGAGGCTGCTGGATGACACATTGGATATGTCGCACCAGCATTTCCTCCCTCCCCACCCCGGAACACCCCCTGGAATGCCCCGTTTTGGCTGCTCCACACTCCTCTCGCAAGTGTGGAGCATGAGGCTGTCTGTACTGCCTGAGAGGCAGCACAGAACAGGGGGAAGGTCACTTCTCTGGGAACCAACCCTGGAGCATGGGCTGGAAAACAAGATATCCTATCTAGCTGCTGACTAGCGGCCATAGGATTGCTGCCTAAAAGTCATACCAAAACTAATAACAAAACAAAGCCCTATGAAGAGAGACTGAAAGAACTGGGCATGTTTAGCCTTGAGAAGAGAAGACTGAGGGGAGATAGGATAGTGCTCTTCAAGTATTTGAAAGGTTGTCACAGAGAGGAAGGCCAGGATCTCTTCTCGATCATCCCAGAGTGCAGGACACGGAATAATGAGCTCAAGTGACAGGAAGCCAGATTCCGGCTGAACGTCAGGAGAAACTTCGCGACTGTTAGAGCAAAACGACAACGGAAACCATTGCCTGGGGAAGTGGTGGGCTGTCCCACACTGGAGGCCTTCAAGACGAGGCTGGACAGCCATTTGTCAGGGATGCTCTGACTTGGATTCCTGCATTGAGCAGGGGGTTGGACTCGATGGCCTTGTAGGCCCCTTCCAACCCTACTATTCTATGAATCTATGAATCTATAATAAATTTCAAACACTGAATTGCTGTATATTTTGCCATTTTCTTTTCTGCTCTTCAACTGACTTCCTCTAGTTTTAGAGTCTAATCCAATGCTCTGCTGCATATGCTATGGATGGACAAATGTGTCAATTTTGCTTTCTCTCAGTTTCTAGTTTTTCCAGTCTTAAATTCAGTTCACCCCAAACTTTGAGACTTTTTTTTTTTTAAGTTCACATTTATCATATAATGAACAGCATGGAAATATTAAGCATTCACTGAGCAGCTGTGCATTTGTTTCCCTTGGTATCTTTTCTTCTCATTTTGTGTGCATTTCACCTAATACATGCATTTTTGTATGTGATTTTTCCTAATATACACATTTTACAAGCAATTTCCCCAATAGGATGCATTCCTGAACGTTATTTTCAGTAATTTATGCTTGTGTGTACTTGCCCCTAATATATGTATTTTTGTACACATCTTTAAAATTGGAGAACTCCATTGCAAAATTGGTAGAAGTGCATACAAGTGTGAATTTTAAAGGATTTCTCAGTTCACATATTTTCAGAATGTAAAATTAGGTAAGTTTGCGATTAAATGTGAACCAAAGAAATGTCTCCCCCACCCCTAGTGCATGCTGTAAACAGTATTGGACGTGATTCAGAACTTCCCTCAACAGTGCAAGGGAAGAATCGAGGGTTCTTGTCTTCTTGCCAAGTCCTACTTTTTTTTTTCCCCCCACCCTGCTTTTTCTTTCATAGTTACTAACCTGACTCATGCCATGCTGGAGTGCAGACACACCAAGATGGATTGAAAGCTTAATTACCCTCGCTCCTCCAGTGGAGACTGCTTAAACTCCATTTTATCACCGTGCTTCAATGTCATATTATAGAGAATTAGTTTTTAATGGCTTCTAAATTATCCCCTTCTAGGTTTGGAAACACAGAAGTAGTAATGACTCCGTTTTTGTTCCGTAGGGGCTTCTGGCTTTATTAGTTTTGCTGCGGCAGGTGAAAGACCTTTGTGCAGAAATGGCACAGAGTAAGAGAGAGGCTGCACACTGTGATATCTGGACAAGCACAAGGGAGGTGATGGGATTCAAGTCAAAGCCAGGAAGCCATTTGCATGTAAGCTGCTTGAGTGCTTGAAATGGCTGCAGAAGAGAGATGACCGGAAACGGGTGCCAGAAAATGGCTTATTATGATGAATCGTAGCTCGATGGTTTTGGGCAGAAGACCTTCAATAAGGGAAACTGGAAAAAAATGTCTATGTGACCAGTGATGTGTTAGTGGGGACCACAGGTGGCAAAAATGAGGGACCGCTTGGTGATTATTCCAAATTGTGTGAAACTGTGGGAGTGCAGATCTTGCAAGAGACAGGTGGCTTTACTGAAGTGCTGCAGTGGCTAACATGCTGTGAAGACCTTGATCTGATTCCAGTTCAGCTATGAAGCTGGCTGGGTGGGTCTGGGCAAGGTTGTCTTTCAACTCAGCCACTACATCACAATCATTATGAGGACAAGTGAGCCAAGGAGGGATGCTCCAAATATTTTATTTATTTATTTATTTATTTATTTATTTATTAAATTTAATAATCGCCCATATGGCTGGTCACCCAGCCACTCTGGGTGATGTACAAAGCATATAATAAAACAGTTTAAATCTATGGTCAATATCTATGGTTTTCTTTTCCCATTGCTAAATTGACATAGTTGATGTGGCAGATAAGCATCCTGAATATGTAGCATTTTGTGAACATTACAGCCCAACCCATGGAGACAGGTGGTGGCTTCATTTGCAGGCTGTTTCGCCATTATGCCATTTGCACATTACGTTTCGCCATTACGCCATTTCACCATTATGCCATTTGCACAATTAGGGATGTATGGGGTGTGTAAACTCCCGCCCACTCAGTTACTCCCAGCAGCTGAGTGGGTGGAAAGCTTCAGTCTGTTTCCCACCTCCCAGCTGAACAGAGCAGAGTAAGCTGCTCCAGCTGGTCCAGGGACTACAGAAGCAAGCAAGCTCCCAGAGAGCGAGCGACCAGAGCGAGTGAACTGGGGGAGCAAACAGGAGTTGGCCAGGGGAGTTGCAGTGGTAGAAGAGACAAAGGAGACAAAGGAGACAGAGGCTAAGAGGTAAGTGGGCTGCAGGAAGCCCAAGGGGCTGCCCTTTATCCTTCTGAGTGGCTGTGAGCTCACCAGGTGCTTCTGAGAGCTCCAACTGAATTGGGTGTGTGTGGCCCAAAGAGGGTTTGGCCCAGAGAGCGAGCGAACAGGGGGAGCAAATGGGAGTTGGCCAGGGGAGTTCGGCAGGGGAGGTCAAGGGGGAGGCCCCTAACATTTTTTTCATTTTTTCATTCTATTTTATTTTTTAACAAACTTTTTTTTTCATTTATTTGTCTTGTAACACACACTTCCACACCAGTGGGACTCTGCTTTTAACCTCTATTGAGTAGAGCAGCAGGCACAGGCTAGTCTAGAACAATCACAAAGCTAGACACAAAAAGGGAAAAGAGGCTATGGAAGGACAAGACTCTCCAGTGGTGGTGACCTGCAAGGTGTGTGCAATGTTTGTTTTCTTGCCTGAGAACAGCATGGCCTACATCTGCAACAAGTGCAAGTTGATCACGCTGCTGGAAGAAAAAGTAAGTGGACTGGAGCGGCGACTGTCGACCCTCCAGGGAATAAGAGAACACGAAGAGTTCTTGGACAGAATGGGGGAACTACAGCAGCAAAGGGAAGACCAGAAGCTTGAAGAGCAACAGCAAGATGAGGCAGTGGGAAATGCTGAGGTGAGGAAAAATGGAGTAGAGGATACTCCTTGGAAAAGGGTGACAGTTAGGAGAAGAAGAACTAGATGTCACTTTGCACCAGTGGAAGCAGTGGAGCTGTGGAACCAATTCCAGGTACTTGTAGATGAGCCTGGAGGACAGCCTGCATAGGAAGAATCACAGGGGAACCTACATGAGAGTGAGCAAGAGGCTGAAGGTCAGTCAAACAGAGGCAATGAAACCCAGGCCTACAACAAGAAGAAGAGAAGAGTGGTAGTAGTGGGAGACTCCTTGCTGCGTGGGATCGAGACCCAAGTATGTCAAAAAGACCCGTGGACTCGCCAGGTATGTTGTCTCCTGGGAGGACGGATTAGAGATGTGACTGAAAGGTTGCCTGCACTCATAAAGCCCACTGACAGGTATCCCTTTCTTCTCATCCATGTGGGGACAAATGATACCGCCAAGTGGAGCTACAAAGAAATCACGTCAGACTTTGAAGCTTTGGGAAGGAAACTCAAGAACTTTGGGGCCCAGATAGTTTTCTCATCCATCCTTCCAGTAGTTAGAAGGGGGATAGAAAGGGAATGAAAAATACTCCGGGTGAATGACTGGCTACGAAGGTGGTGCCGATGAGAGAGATTTGGATTCTGGGACCACGGGCTATACTTCCTGGAAGATGGGCTGTTGGCAAGGGATGGGTTGCACCTCACAAAGGCTGGGAATGTGTTTGGACAGCATGAGGAACTTCATCAGGAGGGCTTTAAACTGAATCCTACGGAGAAGGGAGATGTAATGTTGGGGGTAACAATGGACGTAGGCGCATGCACTGCAACGGAGAGAACAGCTCTGATAGCGCCCAATAATAGTCTTCAGACACATGTAGGAAGAAAGCCAGACTATGAAGCACATGGTCTTCAATGTCTATATACTAATGCCCAGGGTATGGGAAACAAACAGAATGCACTTGAACTCTTAATACAGGAGGGAAATAATGACTTGATATGTATATCTGAGACTTGGTGGGATCACTCTCATGACTGGAATACAGCAATTGAAGGATATAACTTGTTCAAAAAGAACAGGAGGAACAGAAAGGGAGGTGGGGTTGCACTGTATGTGAAAAATACATATCTCTGCACAGAAATACAAGAGGATGAGCTTGGTAGCCCCATCGAGAGCATCTGGATCAAAATAAATGGAGCAAAGAATAAAAGGAACCTGGTGGTTGGAGTCTACTACCGGCCACCCAACCAAGGAGAAGACGAGGATGAAACTTTTGAAAAGCAAATTGCCAATGTTTCAAGGAAGCATGATGTAGTAGTAATGGGGGACTTCAATTTCCCCGATATTTGCTGGGAGACAAATTCTGCAAAACATGGCCCCTCCAGGAAATTCCTGACTTGTGTGGCAGATAACTTCCTCCTACAGAAAGTAGAAGGAACTAGAGGATCGGCTATCCTTGACTTGATCCTAACCAACAGAGATGACTTAGTGGATAAAGTAGCAGTTACAGGAACTCTGGGGGAAAGCGACCATGTTGTACTTGAGTTCTTGGTTCTAAGGGAAGCAAAAGCCGAGTGTAGTCAAACGCGTACCCTGGATTTTAGGAAAGCTGATTTTAATAAACTCAGAACAATGATCAGTAAGGTCCCATGGCAAGTGCCGCTAATGAGAAAAGGAGTCCAAGATGGGTGGGAGCTTTTAAAAAAGGAAATTCTCAAGGCACAATTACAAACAATTCCGACAAGGAAAAAGGTGGAAGACAACAGAAGAAGCCAATGTGGCTTCACAAAAAGCTTAGGGATGACCTGAAAACAAAAAAGGACACATATAGGAAGTGGAAAGAAGGCCAAGTAACAAAGGAAGAGTACAGGCAGGTAGCACAGAATTGCAGGGATGGCGTCAGGAAGGCTAAAGCTGAGAACGAGCTGAGGTTAGCGAGGGATGCTAAAAACAACAAAAAGGCTTTCTTCAGCTACATGCATAGTAAAAGGCAGAGGAAATAAATGGTGGTTCAGCTATTAAATAAGGATGGCAAAATGATAACAGATGACAAAGAAAAGGCAGAGGTGCTCAATTCCTACTTTGGCTCAGTCTTCTCCCAAAAGAGGGTCTATGATTCCCTTGCCAAAGGCAAAGTACAGGCTGAAGGGGCAGGATTGCAGCTTGAGATGGATAGGCACATGGTCAAGGAACACTTAATGACTTTGAATGAGTTCAAATCTCCAGGGCCAGATGAACTGCATCCTAGAGTAATAAAGGAACTGGCAGAAGAACTCTCAGAGCCACTGTTTATTCTCTTTGAGCAATCATGGAGGACGGGGGAAGTGCCAGATGACTGGAGGAGGGCTAATGTTGTCCCTATCTTCAAAAAGGGTAAAAAGGAGGAACCTGGGAACTACAGACCAGTCAGCCTGACATCAATCCCTGGGAAAATTCTGGAGCAGATTCTAAAGCAATTCATCTGGAAGCACCTTGAAAACAATGCCATGATTACTCGAAGCCAACATGGATTTGTCAAAAACAAGTCCTGCCAGACAAATCTGATCTCATTTTTTGATCAAGTAACCTCCCTTGTGGACTGTGGGAATGCTGTAGACATCATATACTTTGACTTCAGCAAAGCTTTCAACAAAGTGCCCCATGATCTCCTGATGAGCAAACTAGCTCAAAGTGGGCTAGATGAAACAACGATCCGGTGGATCCACAGTTGGCTACAGAATCGGACTCAAAGAGTGCTTATCAGTGGGACCTTCTCAAACTGGGGAGAGGTAACGAGTGGGGTACCGCAGGGCTCAGTCCTGGGCCCAGTGCTCTTCAACATTTTTATGAATGACTTGGAGGAGGAGGTGCAGCGAATGCTGATCAAATTTGCAGATGACACAAAATTGGGCGGGATAGCTAATACTTCGGAAGACAGAAACAAAATTCAAAGTGATCTGGATAGACTGGAGCGCTGGGCAGAAAACAACCGAATGACATTTAATAGGGATAAATGCCAAATTCTGCACCTTAGGGAAGTATGAAAATCACTTACCTTTCAGGAATTATGCTGATGGTGGGAGGGAGGCGTTCCGTCCCTCCCCCCGGAATCCTCACTGGGGGGGGAGGCGCTCCTTTCCACCCCCCCCAGAATCCTGGTCAGCCGGCTGTGCTCCACAGCGATTCTGCGGAGCTGCCGGCCGGCTCCTCCAGCAGCTGGACATCCAGCCACTGGCTAGCAGAAACGCAAATGGCAGCGGCCGTAGCCACCACCGTTTGCATCCCTGCAGTCAGCTGTGATAGGTTACATGAATGTTTACATAGCCTATCACGGCTGATTTTAAAAACAACAACAACGCGCGTACGCAAATGGAGGCGGCCATGGCCGCCGCCATTTGCGTTCCTTATTTTGGCACATCTTAGTCTACGTAAACATTTACATAGACTAAGATGGTGAAAATAAGGGGAACACAAATAGCGTAGCGTCTAAATAGCGTCTACGCTATTTCTGTTCCCCTTATTTTCGCTGTCTAAGACGTGCCAAAATAAGGAATGCAAGTTGCGGCGGCCATGGCCGCCGCCATTTGCGTACGCGCGTTGTTTTTTTTTTTTAAGTCAGCCGTGATAGGCTACGTAAACATTTATGTAGCCTATCATGGTGTTTTTTAAAAATCTAGCCATGATAGGCTACGTAAATCTTTACGTAGCCTATCACGTTTTTTTTTTTTTTAACCTGGAAATGGTGGTGGCGGCAGCTGGTCGGAAGACCGGCCGCCGCCGCCGAACCGCTGCTGGAGCTGCTGCTGCCAGGAAGATCCACCCAAGGTAAGTCCCGTCCCCAGGGGGGGGTGGCGGGCCATTCCACCACCAATTTTGGGGGGCTGAATGCTCTGGCATTCGGCCTCCCCAAGATCCGTGGCAGAACTTTCGCACATCCCTACTGCACCTAGGAAAACCAAACCAAATGCACAGTTACAAGATGGGGGATACATGGCTCAACAACACTACAAGCGAGAAGGATCTTGGAATTGTTGGTGATCACAAGCTGAAGAGAGCCAACAATGGGATGTAGCTGCAAAAGAGGCAAATGCTCTTTTGGGTTACATTAATAAAAGCATAGCTTCCAAATCCTGGGAAGTACTAGTTGCCCTCTACTCAGCACTGGTTAGGCCTCATCTGGAGTACTGTGTCCAGTTCTGGACACCACACTTTAAGAAGGATGCAGACAAACTGGAGAGGGTTCAGAGGAGGGCAACAAAGATGATCAGGGGACTGGAAACAAAGCCCTATGAAGAGAGACTGAAAGAACTGGGCATGTTTAGCCTTGAGAAGAGAAGACTGAGGGGAGATATGTTAGCGCTCTTCAAGTCCTTGAAAGGTTGTCACAGAGAGGAAGGCCAGGATCTCTTCTTGATCATCCCAGTGTGCAGGACACGGAATAATGGGTTCTGACAGCCATCTGTCAGGGATGCTCTGACTTGGATTCCTGCACTGAGCAGGGGGTTGGACTCGATGGCCTTTTAGGCCTCTTCCAACCCTACTATTCTATGATTCTATGATTCTATGAACTATAAACCCCGCTCCGTCTGTGTTTCGCAGATTGTCAGGTGCCTTTCATTCCATTGTCTGCTCAAAGACGGATGTGATTCTATTCTCCTGTCATGTGGGAAAATATGCAAACAATTACGTAAGAGGTTTTCTAAAAAATCACATAATTAACCATAGTACGTGACATTTCATGTATTGTCCCCCACTCCATTCAAGTTTTCCTCAGCAGAAACTTGTGTACTGTCCTTCAAATGACCATGTGAAAAATTCGGGAAAGTAAAAAAAAAAAATCCAAAAGTTCACGGACTCCAGGAGGCCTGAGGGGGTCACTCTACAGTGGATTCCGCAGGGCAGATTCTTAGCAAGCCAAGCTCATTTTAGTCCATCTCGAATTTCTCCAGCATCCCAATGCACAATAGCGATTCAGATTGGAATTCTACTACTTATTAGGGATGTACGAATCCCTTACCTGGTTCCGGTCAGGGCATCTGCTGGGGGGGGGGCGATCCGGTCCTCCCCCTTGGAATTCTGCCTGGCCGGCTCTGCTCTGCAGTGACTCCGTGGAGCAGCCGGCCAGGGCCGTCCACAGCCGGACTTCCGGCCGTGGACGGGCTGCTGTGGACACAAATGGCAGCTGCTGTAGTGGCTGCCATTTGTGTCCTTCCAGGCTGCTGTGATAAGGCTACGTAAGTATTTACGTAGCCTACCACGGCATGCCCAAAAAATGGCATACGCAAATGGCGGTGGCTATGGCGGCCGCCATTTGCGTTCCCTATTTTTATCCAGCATGGCCACCGAGAGTTGTTATCCAAGAGATCTGGAGGGCCCCAGGCCAAGAAAGACTGGATTAGGCACTCCTTGTTGTCATGCAGGCTTCATACTGCACCAAGGGCTGCAGGGAGAAAGAAACACATAATGGTCAAGTCCCTCAATTTTGAAAATATAGAATCCAGTTGCTGTTTGAGTTGATCTTCAGCCTTGGGTAGGGATATGCGAACCCACCCCTGTCTGCCCTGCAGCCAACCCCCCCATCTGCTTGTCCTCTGGACCATGCTCGAGCCCCTCCCATGCTTGGCAAATGTGTGTATTTGCAAATGTGCATATTTGCGAATGTGTGAAAATGCGCATTTTTGAGCATACGCAAATATGCACATTGTTGTGATTGCCATTTTATTTTTCAGAAAATGGCAACTGTGGAGCTCAATGAGGCTGCCACATGAGATGCAGCTCATCTCAGTGCTAGTCCAAGGTTTGACAACACTTAGGCATGGGGTTGTGCTACCCATCATATTAAAAGCAATGGAACAGGGCTCGGGCTGCTATCGTCTGCATACTTACTGTTGAGCAAACGCTCCTGAACTCAGTGGGAGTAATTTCGGAGCAGATATGCATGTGAACAGAAAGGACTGTTTGTTTTGACTCCGTTGACCCATTGATTTCAATGGAATGCAGTCGTGACTAACCTTAGTTGGATCACACCCACTGGTTGTTCATTACCTTCAAGGAGCACTTCTATTTGAAAGACTTAAAAACAAAACTCCACAACCAACTAGGGATGGGAGGATTCCCTACCTGCCCCACTGGGGGGGAATCCGCCCATGGGGGGAGGCAATCCGGTCCTCCCCCAGGAATCCTCTTCAGCTGGCTCTGCTCTGCGGCAATTCTGTGGAGCTGCCAGCTGGCTCCGTCGAGCCAGCGATACGGCCGCCATTGCTGTGCTGTATCGCTGGCTGAGGGCTCACTCCAGACACAAATGGCATCCGCTACACCATTTGCGACCATAAAGCTCTTAGATTAAGCTAAATGCAGCCATAAATGGTGTAGTGGATACCATTTGCATCTGTGGTTTTCACGTGATAGTCTAGCTTAGTGCATGCCATTTGCAGCCATAAAGCCCTTAGTTTAAGCCTTACGTTAATGTAAGAGCTTCACAGCCACAAATAGCGTAGCAGACGCCATTTGTGGCTAGGGATGTCAGAGAATTCCACCACGGATCTCAGTGAGGCTGAATGCCAGTGCATTCAGCCCCCCAAAATCCGTGACGGAATGGCCTGGCACCACCCGCCCCCCGTGGATCCCACCCGGGACGAGACCTACCTGGGGCGGATGTACCAGATGGCGGCGGCTCCAGCGGCGGCTTCAGCTTCAGCGGCGGCGGCTGGTCTTCCAACCGGCTGCCACCGCGCCGCCATTTGCAGTCTCCCCCCCCCATTCGTGATAGGCTACGTGAAGACTTACGTAGCCTATCACGTCTGGGTTAAAAAAACAAAACACAGAGCTACGTCTGTAGCTGCTACCATTTGTGTCCCTGTATTCAGCCGTGATAGTCTACGTAAAGACTTACGTAGCCTATCACGTCTGGCTTAAAAAAACAAAACACGTACGCAAACGGTGGCGGCTACAGCCGCCACCATTTGCGTTCCTTATTTTTGGCCGTCTTAGTCTACGTAAATATTTACGTAGACTAAGACGGCGAAACTAAGGGGGAACACAAATAGCGTAGCAGACACTATTTGCGTTCCCCCTTATTTTTGCCGTCTTAGTCTACGTAAATATTTACATAGACTAAGACGATGAAAATAAAGGGGAACGCAAATAGCGTCCGCTACGCTATTTGTGTTCCCCCTTAGTTTCGCCATCTTAGTCTACGTAAATATTTACGTAGACTAAGACGGCCAAAAATAAGGAACGCAAATGGTGGCGGCCGTAGCCGCCGCCATTTGCGTACACATTTTTTTTTTTTAAGCCAGACGTGATAGGCTACGTAAGTCTTTACGTAGACTATCACGGCTGAATACAGGGACACAAATGGTAGCAGCTACAGACGCCACCATTTGCGTCCCTCCTAGCCAGTGGCTGGATGTCTGGCTGCTGGCGGTGTCGGCTGGAGGCTCCGCGGAATCCCCGCGGAATGGAGCCGGCTGGCCAGGATTCCGGGGGGAGACGCAGAGAGCCTCCCCCCCTGACAAGGATTCCGGGGGGAGGGACGGAGTGCCTCCCCCCCCAGTGGAACCCGGCGGAGCCAGGTAAGTGGGGTTTCATACGTCCCTATTTGTGGCCGGAGTGAACCCTCAGCCAGAGATACAGCACAGCAATGGCAGCCATATTGCTGGCACTACGGAGCTGGCTGGTGGCTCTGCAGAATCGCTGCGAGGAGGATCCAGCCCTGGATGGTTCCAGAGGGAGGCAGAGGTGAGTTGTACCATTCCACCACGGACTCCGGAGTCACCACGGACTCATTGGTGTCTATGGTGGATTTCTCTGACATCCCTACAACCAACCACTGGATGCACCTCTGTGTGGCTTCCCACACAAATTTGTTCAGCTTCTTCGACAAGCCAGGCTCTCCTGGGTCCTGGAGGGAGAAAGCGAAGTGGCAGCGGAAGAGTTAACATGAGGACCATCGAGTCATTCTCTTTCTGCACTAATGCAAGGATGGCATCTGCCTGGCGCATTTCCTGTGGCAGTGGGCAGGGAGGGGGGATCTTGCTCAGCAAGGATGACAGACTGTGTTTGTTATAATTGAATCTCAATTGCAACAATTGTTCTCTTCTTTTTCTTTTGTCTCGCAGACCGAAAAACCAGCAGCTTGCTGTCCAATTAATGGTATCATTTAGCTGGGCAAGTAAATGAAAAGTTGCATGGGTTGGATTAGCTTTTATTATTAAAATATGAGTCTCCCAAGAAGGATGCCCTTCCACTCCCCGCACCCCCATACTCCTTCCTCTTTTACACCCACCTGCTCAGATCCACCAAGTCTTCAGCTCCCTTATGACATGGTGAAATCATAGGAACACAGGAAGTTGCCTTGGACTGAGTCAGACCATTGGCGCATCTAGCCCAGCATTGTCGACACTGACTGGCAGCATCTTTCCAGGGTTTTAGGCAGGATTCTTTCCTCGCCCTACCTGGAGAAGCCAAGGATTGAATCTGGGCCCTTCTGCAAGCAAAGCATGTGCTCTATCACACGGAGCTACGGCCCCTCCTGGACTAAATCAATATGATAAGGAGGGTATTCCTGGGAACATGGAATCTGGTCCAGCTGGGATCCCAATCCACACCTCTGGGCTTCCCTCGAAGGCCACACCTGCTTCCTCTAGCACTGCTCCCCGTCCCCTGACCAGCAATTGTTTGGTGGTTTCCTGGGTTTTGTGCAATCCCCCCCCCCATTCTAAATGGTTGAAATGCCTCTCCTGAGACTCAGTGACTGGCAGGAAGAGCTCTGAGGTAGATATACTGGTATTTTTTTTAGTAGTTTGGCCTCACCTCTTTTGCCTTCTGCTCTGCCCACCCACGGAATGTGGCCCTGAAATGCTTCTCCAGAAGGAAATTCAGCCCTTGAGCTGAAAGACGTTCAAAGCCTCTGCTCTGTACTTTTGGAACCTGGAGTCATAACAACATTAATTTCTGTCTCTATCCGCCCACCCCTTCCCCACCCTTTCTACCTACCCCCACATTTTCCCCACAAGGTATCTCATGACTGCTGTTTGCTTTGCTTGTTGCTTTTAAACAAGTCATGCTTTCACATTGTTTTCTCTCTCTCTTAATTTCCTACATCTGTGCAAAGTTGCCTCGCCACCTTTGTTAGGCATGTTCAAACTAGGCACACTATGCTCATCCAATAGATAGAATTCCTGATGCAGATATTCCACTGGTGCAACAATTATTCCAAACCCACCTTCTGGCCACTTCCATCTTATTTACTTTCTGTTAGGAAATCAAACTCTCTCTCTCTCTCTCCCTGCTGGTCCACAAGAAAGCAGTGGGTGGGGGGAGAAGTTTTATGAGCAAGGTGGCCAAGGTTTCCCCATTTTTATATTAATTAAAGTCTTTTCCCTAAGGTTCCCAGGTACCATCCTGGCTGCATTCCCAGGTCTATAGAAACAGAATTATGCTACCTGATCAGGGCAGCCATGAGATTTTTGAAAGAAAGAAAGAAACCTTGTCCATAAAACTAAGGTAATGTGGGACTTCCGGTAGGAGCCATGTCAGCCTGGCAAGAGTTCTGTGGAGGCTCCGCAGGTTGCCTCTTCAAACAGCTTTTAAAAGGTTGAAAACCCTTTTCATCTTCCCCTGGAATTAAAAGGGGAAGCTAGAGTACCATCTGGATATGATCTTGGAAGAACAACTCCTTTTGCAGAGCAGCAGAAGAGCTGGACTCGAAGGTCAGTTTTCCGGACCGTCATCTAGTTAAAGTAGGGTTGGCAGAGAATTTCTCCCCGAAACTTCGGGGGGCCGAGCGCCAACGTGTTCGGCCCCCCGAAGAAGTTTCGGGGAGAAATTCTCCACCACCCCCCGCACCCCCCCCGGGACGGGACTTACCTTTCCCAAATGTCCCTTCCGGCGGTGGGTCCCGGCGGCAGTTTGTCGGGTCTTCGTCAGGGGCGGGGGTGGCAGCCGATCTTTCGACTGGCTGCTGCCGCCGCCATTCCAATAAAACTAAAAAAACAACAACGCCCCTGTGATAGGCTACGTGACGATTAACGTAGCCTATCATGGCTAGATTTGCAAAGTCAGCCGTGATAGGCTACGTAAATCGTCACGTAGCCTATCACGGATGACTTTTAAAAAAAAAGCGCGTACGGCTAATGGCGGCCCCCATAGGGAGCCGCCATTCACGTTCCTTATTTGGTCGCTGTAGTCTACGTAAAGATTTACGTAGACTACAGCGACCATATAAGGAACGTGAATGGAGGCTCCCTATGGGGGCCGCCATTTGCGTACGCGCTTTTTTTTTATTTTTAAGTCACCCGTGATAGGCTACATGACGATTTACGTAGCCTATCACGGCTGACTTTGCAGATCTAGCCGTGATAGGCTACGTTAATCATCACGTAGCCTATCACGGGGGCGGTTTTGTTTTGTTTTTTTACTTTTTATTTCGCGGCCGGGTGAGGCGAGGCACCTCCTCCCCGGCCTGAATTTCGGCCGGGCGAGGCGGGAAGCCTCCCCCCCTGGCCTGAACTTCGGGGGGAGAGCAGCGAAGCGCCTCCCCCCCACTGTGAAAAGCTGCGAGACCAGGTAAGTGACTTTCGTGCACCCCTAACTTAAAGCCATTTTGAAACTCCTATGTAATTAGGAGACTTCCGGGCTGACGAGTTCCAAAAGTATTTATGAATTAAAAATTCCAACAATATCTGAGGACCTGCAAAATCTGTTGAAGTGACTGTTTGTTTGTAATTATACTTATTTGCTTTCTTTATGGAAGAGGAGGATGGCAGCATCAAGGGGAAGGAAAAAAGCCACGGGACCACCGCCAACTCCCCCAACCCCTCCCTTGGCAAAGGTTTCTAGAGATGTTGGAGATGTAGAGGAGTTGCTGGCTCTGATAAAAACGTTGTCTTCTCAATTAGCAGAACAGGCTAAGAGGCTGGATACAATCCAAGATTCTGTTACTAACCTTCAAGGTGCTGTGGATGTAATCAATAGTTCTTTGCAAAAGATGGAATTGAAGGTTAATGCTCTCCAAGACCAGGTGTCTGCACAAGAGATGGCTATGCATCCCTCCCATAATATCCTGTCTGTGAGAATTTCCCAACTGGAGGCATATACTCGTAGAGCAAATCTACGCATCCTTGGTATCAAAGATGTGCCTGCTGATATAAGTATGTTTATATTCTTGGATAAATTTCTGCATGAGCTACTCACTTTGCCATCTGATTAGTTACTTGATATTGAGCATGCATACCGTGTTCCAGGTCCAGTTCATGGCCCCAAAGGGACTGCCTATACTGTTATAGTTCAATTTGCAAGAGATTCCACAAAAAATCATATTTTGCACTTGGCAAGGGAAGTGGGAGAACTTTTTGGGGGGCCAACGTGAGACAAAGTTATGTTATTTCTGGATTACACTAAAGAAATTGCTGACAAAAGAAGGCAATTTACCAAGGTGAGAAATCAGGAAAGACAAATGAATCTGCATTATCATATCAAATATCCTGCTATATTTTGCATTCTTTTAGAAGGCCAGATGAAAAAGTTTTTAAATCATGAAATGGTGGGGGCTGGCCTTCAAAGTAAGGCACAGGAGACATCTTCCCCAGCCTCATGAGTTGGGAACTTTTCAATTATTATTTTTCTTCAGATTTATTTGGGTTATAAGGTCCGGGCAGTATGCCAGTCCAGAGAACTGTTTACATACAGTATATCCCCCCCACTTTTTTCTCTCTTTTTCTTACTTCCTCTTTTTTTTTTTTACATTAGACATGATATACTGTATAATAACATTCCTGTTTGTGTGTGTATAGATATGTATACATTCATATATAGATTTAGAAATGACACTATCTACAATATAGATAGCATAAAATTATTATTATTACTTATCCTTTTTAATTTCCTTCCTTTTTATTATTATTACTATCATTATTATGAGACTGTGATAAGTAATATTTTTGGCTGGTTATATTGTTAAGCTTTACTATTATATGTTAATATAATATATATTATATATTATAATAATATATAATAATATTATATATTATATATTGCCTGAAGGGCAATATATGGTTATTGGAAATGAATTGTAGGCTTGCTCCTTTGCTATAAGACTGAAGATATGATATTGAAATGTAAGGCTGATTATCTATGCTGTACTGAATTGTAATATTGGCAATGTTATAGGTATATCTTTTAAGTAGAATGATACTTGAAGTCTGTGTGTAATGCAGTTTAAATTTAATAATTTGAAGTAAGTTTTTTATATTTTTTCTTTTTCTTTCTTCTTCCTTTTCCTTCTGTTTTTTTTTTTTAATTTTCATTATTGCTGTGTCCTCCTAAGAATACTGTAATGTTGGAAACTGTAGATATTATAATGACTAGGTTGTTGGTACTGTTTATTTCATTTATAAAGATAAAAATAGAATGAAAAGTATTTTCAACAACAACAAAAACCTAAGGTAATGTAAACTAACTCAAATCCCCCACGCAAAATTTCTCCCACTCCTAATCTTTGGGGTTATATCAGTTGCACTCATCTTCCCAAAGCTGCAAAAACAAACAAAAACAAAACAAAAACAAAAACAAAACAAAAACAAAACAAAACAAAAACAAAACAAAAACAAAACAAAAACAAAACAAAAACAAAACAAAAACAAAACAAAAACAAAACAAAACAAAAACAAAACAAAAACAAAAACAAAAACAAAACAAAAACAAAAACAAAACAAAAACAAAAACAAAACAAAAACAAACAAAACCCAACAACACTGGTTTGTCCCAGCTTGCATTTACACATATCCTTGAAAGTAATGACATCTGGGTGTATATTGTTATGGAAGGAATTGACAGCATTTGCATTTGGATGTGCATTCCTATGTGTATTCAGATGAACATCTAATTTATATCTTTAGTTCTCAGAAGCAAGCATATCCTAGATGCTTTGCACAGTTTCCATGGCTATCTGAAAACAATGGGGTGGAAGCATGGAAAATTCCACAGAAATAAAGAGACCAGGGTATCATGCATCCCAAATTCAAAATGGAACATCCCTTTCATATTGGCATGTATGTTTTTCTGTATGTATGGTGGATTTCCAGAGGCCACACACATAATTCTGTCTCCCAGGCTATCACCTGAGCCCTTCCCTGTTACCTGAGATCTTTTTTGAGCTGGAGGCACTGAGGTTAAACCCAGGACCTTCTATTCAGCATATGCTCTGCCACTGAGCTGTGGTCCTTTCCTTGCATGCAGCAACCTTGGTGAAGCAGACCTCCCCAGTGTCTGGATGGGAGGCTGCCTCTCAGGCCCTGATGTACTCCACCTCAAGTGGGTGGGATATCAAGAGCTTCCAAGCTAGGACCAGGAAGCCTTGGGTCTTCAGGCTCCTGCCCTGTGCAGTCAACCTTGGGTCTGAAATGTCCCTTTGGGCTCTAGGGTGACCCTTCCCAACAGGGTTGGCCCTACCATTAGGCAGAATGAGGCAGCTGGCTCATGTGGCAGATGTTGGAGGATGGTGCTGTGTGCCATGTGGCCTGCCCTGAGCTTCCTCGGGTGGCCTGCTGCCCGCAGATGCGGTGAACAATGCTGTCCCATCACTGGTAAGTAAGAACAGGGTTGTCCATTATGGGGAACTATGGCCTTTTTTGGCCTGGATTTCCCAAATCCCGAAACCATCGCTACTGAAAACTGGGAACTTCACTGAGGGTCATTTTGCACACTATCGAGGGTTGGTTTGTGCAAAATTGCAGTTATGTGCATGGAATCCCCTCTGCTGCCACCTGCCACCTGCCGGTGCTGGCGCCACTACTGCGGTGCACAAGTGGCTCCCCCTCCCAGGAGGCAGGAGGGGGGATAAGGAGACCTTTGCACGTGGCAGCGCTGGGTGGGAGCAGCGGGGACTCCTGCCATGGCCACCCGCTGCCCGCAGGCGGGAGCACCGCCCCCGCTGGTGCTCCCGCCTGGTGCTCCCGCTCCTCCCTGGTGCACTCCTTGCTGGTGTCAGCACTGGACAGGAGAGCATGAGCGGTTTCGCCAGAGGCAGAAGTCCATGAGCTGGCCTGGCTCACGCAGGCTGAGCTGGGCCAGCTCGCAGGCAAGTGAACTGCAGTCTGGGGCGCTGAGCCATCACAAAGGCGGCAGACCTCATTTCCCGGACAGATTCCTCTGCCATCTCTAAGTAAGATGCAAGTGTTAGAATGGTTGGGTTCTGTACATGGGCTGTGAATGGGTGTGTCCAAACTGCCAGCTTGTCCATTGTCTCAGGCAGCAAAAAGTCTTGGGCCAGCCCTGCTTCCGATACACCAGTTGTGGGCTCTCTCTGGCTTGGAAGGAATATGAAGGGACCCAGGTCTGCCTGGGACTTTGCCTGCCCCCACAGCACTTTCATAGAATCATAGAATCATAGACTAGCAGGGTTGGAAGGGGCCTATAAGACCATCGAGTCCAACCCTCTGCTCAATGCAGGAGTCCAAGTCAGAGCATCCCTGACAGGTGGCTGCTGTCCAGCCTCGTCTTGAATGCCTCCAGTATGGGAGAGCCCACCACCTCCCTAGGTCATGGGCTCCATTGTCATATTGCTCTAAGGACGTTTCTCCAGATGTTCAGCCGGAATCTGGCTTCCTGTAACTTGAGCCCATTATTCCGTGGGCTCTGGGATGATCTAGAAGAGATCCTGGCCTTCCTCTCTGTGATAACCTTTCAAGGACTAGAAGAGCACTATCATATCTCCCCTCAGTCTTCTCTTCTCAAGGCTAAATATGCCCAGTTCTTTCAGTCTCTCCCCATAGGGCTTTGTTTCCAGTCCCCTGATCATCTTTGTTGCCCTCCTCTGAACCCTCTCCAGCTTGTCTGCATCCTTCTTAAAATGTGGTGCCCAGAAATGGACACAGTACTCCAGATGAGGCCTAGCCAGTGCTGAGTAGAGGGGAACTAGTACTTCCTGGGATTTGGAAGCTGTGCTTCCACTGAACCTGCCTAGGGATGGGAGAACCGGGGATTCTTGGGCTCACCGAGATCCTCTGAACACCGCTTGGGAGCTCAGTTCACCTCACTCCCATTTTTGTTGTGCTTTTCATTTGAATGGGTGCACATTTTGCTGCACATTTTGAAAAGTATACACTTTCCTCATTGACAAAAGTGTGAAAATGTGTATCTTTTGAAAAATACACATTTTAAGGTGTGCATTTCTCCCCCCTCCCTTTTAAACACACTTTCCCAATGCAATCGCAGGCTTGGGAGTGCGGGAGCTTTTTTCGAAAAATGTGCACCATGGAGTCAGTGCTGTTGATATGTGAACCGAAGTTCTCGTCCTTCTAGACCCTTTCCCTGTGCATCTTCACAAGACCAAACTCTGGCTCTCAGGGCCTCTTACTCCTACTGAGTCAGAGGGGAACATGCAAGCAGAGCCCAGGATCTGTCTCCTTTCAGAACCTCATCCTTAGAGCCCCAGAGCATTGATGGCATCTTCAGCTCATATTTCCCCTTCTGTTCCTCATCTCATAGTCATTAACTCTTATAATTGGGAAGAAATATTTAAATGAGGCCAAAT
Source organism: Heloderma suspectum (assembly GCF_057233095.1). NCBI lineage: Eukaryota > Metazoa > Chordata > Lepidosauria > Squamata > Helodermatidae > Heloderma > Heloderma suspectum. Next base: position 29,057,566 of record NC_139470.1, read on the forward strand.
GAAAAAGATGAAGTGAGGATTTAAGAGCCGAGCAGGAATGTTCCACTGGGAGACCATAAAGTGACTTATTGTCAGACCTGACCAAAGTTGACATTCAAAGACCTCTGGGACTCAGTAAAAGATTCCCCCACTCAAGCTGCAAAAGCCGCAGCGCTGTGTGGAGGACTTCCAGGCTGCACATAAAAATGAATTATATGTTGGCAAATGAGATGCAGGTGCATAAAAAAATGTGATGGAAAACGGCTGGCTCTTCTCACACCACCCGTGGAGACACTTATTGCTTCCTTGAGCCCACTTCATCTAACTTCTTAGGTCTTGTTTTCCATACTCTATCTGGATGTGAGACTTCTAGGTTGTGATAGGTGAATTCCCCTCAGCTCGATTCAGAACTGGGTTGGTATTTATAAGGTTCCCTGGAGGTATGCTTTCTCCTGACAGTTTTCATTTGGCATGTGAAATTGGCACATGCCTTGGAGCAGTGATTCAACACACCCCATGCCATGTACAGAAGTCAAGTGGACTCGTAGCTGATTCTTACTCCAATACTGTGCCAGGCAGTGTCCTCCAGCGCAGGCTACCTTAAATGTGCAGCAGGCTGCATAACACACAGGCCCTGTCCTCCAACCCTTCACTGCCACATGCTCACGGGTAGGGGCAGCAGTCGGTCAAGATTGATCTTATTGAGGCTCTTATTTCCCCAGTGCCAAGCTCAGTCTAACTCAGGTCCACAATGGCTTGCAAGCCATTTTCTCCCCTGCCAAGAAATATCTACATATTTTTGTGTGCATTTTTCAGACGTGCACATTTTTGTATGCGTGTGTCATACAAATGGGGTTTTGATCTGTTTGCAATCCCATTTTTCATTTTGCAAAGTGCATTGCAAACTCAGAAATGCATGGATTTCTGGCAGCAAATTGCATTCAGCTCCACATAAAGTTCCGGGAGGTGCAAATTGGATGATCTCACATAAAATGCAAACCCAATGAATTTCTCACCCCTCCCTACTCATCACAGGGATTGGTGAATGAGTGATGTTTGAGGTTGCTCGGATTCTCCGAACACCATCTCTCAGGTCTTTTCGTGCCCGGGTCCCATTTGCGTTTTGGATCGCTGCTCGTCCTGCACGAACAGGAAAATTGTGCAAATGGCACTGCAACTGAACATGACATTTGTGCAAATGTTCCCACCTTTGTGCAAAATTCATAATTTGTGCAACTTCCCCGCATAGGCTAAAGTGGGGCTGATTCAAAATCAAATTGGGAAAGTTGTGCAAATCGAACGCAATCAGATGTTTGGCAATTTACAAATATTTTCAATGGACATGTGCTTGCACTCGCAGTCGCGTTTGGGGCTCCGAATAGGACATGTTCAGATGTTTTGTGAGCAAAAGCAAAATTCTCATACATCCCTAACTCGCTGTCCTTGCTGCCTTGAAATGCTTCAATCCTTCCTTCCTTCCTTCCTTCCTTCCTTCCTTCCTTCCTTCCTTCCTTTCTTTCTTTAAAATATTTATTGGCTGCCTTTCAGAGGAGAAGCCCTCCCAAGGTGGCTTACAACAATAAAATACATAAAAACAATTAAAATGTTAAAAGTGATAAAAATGTAAAAACAATAAATGCCAACAATAAACAATTAAAACTAGGGGTGAACGAAAGTCACTTACCTTTTCTCACAGATTTTTCGCGGTGGGGGGGAGCGCTTCGCTGCTCCCCCCGCGAAGTTCAGGCCGGGGGGGGGAGGCTTCCCGCCTCGCCCGGCCGAAATTCAGGCCGGGGAGGAGGCTTCCCGCCTCGCCTGGCCGCGAACACGAAAGTAAAAAAAAAACAAAAAAAAGTCCCCTGATAGGCTACGTGACGATTCACGTAGCCTATCACGGCTAGATCTGCAAAGTCAGCCGTGATAGGCTACGTGAATCGTCACGTAGCCTATCATGGGTGACTTAAAAAAAAAAAAAAAGCACGTACGCGAATGGCGGCCCCCATAGGGAGCCGCCATTCGCGTTCCTTATTTAGTTGCTGTAGTCTACGTCAATGTTTACGTAGACTACGGCGAAAATAAGGGCAACGCAAATAGCGTTGCCCTTATTTTCGCCGTAGTCTATGTAAACATTGACGTAGACTACAGCGACCAAATAAGGAACGCGAATGGCGGCTCCCTATGGGGGCCGCCATTATCCGTACACACTTTTTTTTTTTTAAAGTCACCCGTGATAGGCTACGTGACGATTCACGTAGCCTATCACGGCTGACTTTGCAGATCTAGCCGTGATAGGCTACGTGAATCGTCACGTAGCCTATCAGGGGACTTTTTTTTTTTTCTTTCATTGCAATGGCGGGGGCGGCAGCCGGTCGAAAGACCGGCTGCCGCTCCCGCCCCGCTCGAACACCGGATGAACCGCCAGCCGGACCCGCCGCCGGGAGGGACATTCAGGGAAGGTAAGTCCCGTCCCGGGGGGGTGCGGGGTGCAGGGGGGGGTGCGGAGGATTTCTCCCCGAAACTTGTTCGGGGGGCCGAACACGTTGGCGCTCGGCCCCCCGAAGTTTCGGGGAGAAATTCTCCGCCATCCCTAATTAAAACCAACAACAAAACCAACAATGATGCAGCAACAGTAGCCACCTCCGATGGCAGCTTGTTCCAAAGGTGTGAGGCCACTGCAGAGAAGGCCCTCTCATGTGTGTTCACCCACCTGACTGCTCTCACAGGTGGGCAAATGAGAAGGGCCTCTCTTTCTGATCTTAAAGCATGGGCAGGCTCAGGCTGATATCGGTGTAGACGGTCCTTCAATCATTGGTCATGCTGCTGTGCATGTCACGTGAGCAGAGCAACATATATGTGTGATACCTGCTGCAGTGCTTTGCGTGTGCTGACTGTCTCTGCTTTCTCAGTCAGGGGCCTGTCCCAGAGGTTCTGTCTGTTGGGAGAAGTTGACTAGACAAGCAAGACAGACAAGCGAGGCCAGTAACCAGCAACCCTCCTTGCCTGGGATGCCAAGTCATGAGGATCAGTAGGTATAGGTAATATACCTGCTGATCTATTTATTTCGCTTTTTCGCACATTCATTTTCTTTTTTACATCTCAAGTACTTTCTCTTGTTGTTGTTGTTCAGTCGTTAAGTTGTGTCCGACTCTTCGTGACCCCATGGAGCATAGCACGCCAGGCCTTCCTGTCCTCCACTCTCTCCTGGAGCGTGCTCAAGTTCATATATGTTCCATGGGATTTTCTTGGCAGGAATCCTGGGGTGGGTTGCCATTTCCTTCTCCAGTGGACCACATTTTGTCAGAACTCTCCGCCATGACATGTCCGTCTTGGGTGGCCCTGCACGGCGTAGCTTATGGCTTTGCTAAGTTACGCAAGCCACTTCGCCACAACAAGGCAGTGATCCATAAAGGGGTTATTTCTCTGCTGCATATGAAAAACTTCACAGAATTCTGGTAAATTACTATCAGAACCAAACTGGAACAGAATCATCAGCCATCTGCATCAGCCAAATTCAGTAGCTATTCCAAGCATGGGGAAGAACTAGGGATGGGGGAGAATTTCTCCCCGAAACTTCGGGGGGCCGAGTGCCAACGTGTTCGGCCCCCCGAAGTAGTTTCGGGGAGAAATTCTCCGCCCCCCTGCCCCCCGCACCCCCCCCGGGACGGGACTTACCTTTCCCGAATGTCCCTCCCGGCGGCGGGTCCCGGCGGCGGTTCGTAGATTACGTAGACTATGGCGAAAATAAGGGCAACGCTATTTGCGTTGCCCTTATTTTCGCCATAGTCTACATAAAGATTTACGTAGACTACAGCGACCAAATAAGGAACGCGAATGGCGGCTCCCTATGGGGGCCGCCATTTGTGTACGCGCTTTTTTTTTTTTTTTAAAGTCACCCGTGATAGGCTACGTGACAATTAACATAGCCTATCACGGCTGACTTTGCAGATCTAGCCGTGATAGGCTACGTAAATCGTCCCGTAGCCTATCACGGGGGCGTGTTTTTTTTTAAACTTTTTATTTCGCGGCCGGGCGAGGCGAGGCGCCTCCCCTCCGGCCTGAATTTCGGCCGGGCGAGGTGGGAAGCCTCCCCCCCCCCGGCCTGAACTTCGGGGAGAGCAGCGAAGCGCCTCCCCCCCTCCGCAAAGCAAGCTGCGAGACCAGGTAAGTGGCTTTCGTGCACCCCTAGGAAGAACATGGCGTGCCCACCTGCCATGTGGCTGAGAAAGATCAGGAACCTGTCAGAAAAAAGAGGGAGAGAGCAAGAGGTCAAAGCACGTATGTATTCCAATAAAGAAGAGAGAGAGAAAAGGCATCAGGTGCCTGACTCTTTTTTTTAAATTATTATTCTGCTCAATATGTTTTGGAAATTTGCTTCCTCAGGGGACTTGTGTTCCTTCAGATGTATTGAGAAGAATCCTACACATTTTTCTTCTATCTTGAAACCCAAAGTCAGCACTAATACTGTTGAATACGCAGGGATCCAAATGCAGATGTTTAAGAGCAACATACTGAAATCCCCGAATGCGTCTGTCACTTTTGGCTTCTCCCACATTCATTAAAAAAAAAAAAAATCTTAAAGTTCTTTTTGACCTGAATATGAAAAACGTTGTGAATTTTGGTAAATTCTTATCAAAACTGAACTGAAACAAAATTCTCATGCACCCCTAGGGGGGATGGCAGCAGCCAGGGACCTCAATGGGGGTGGGGGTGGCCAGGAGGAGATGCTCTGGAAGAATGGGTGGGGGTGGTGCCTGAGGCAGCACTACACTTGGGCTAATGGTAGGGCCGGCCCTGAGGATCATAATGGAAAGGTGGGGTAAGATATTTTAAATAAATAAATAAATATTGTCTGTAAGTGGGAGGAAAGTATGAATCAAAGTGGAGGACCCTCTTCTATGCATCAACACTAGGGGAACCCCCCCTCTGCGATGGCTGTCCTAGGTAGCCCCCTAGAATTATCTGCCTGTAAATGTGGCTCAGAATCTGTCTAACAGTCACAAGTGTGGACACATTCAGTACATTTCAGAGGTTGCAGGTTTTGGGTCAACGTCCATGGGGAGCTCAACATTCCAGCAGGATCCCCATGCGGACAAAGGATTCCCTCCTACAAAACACATCCAGAATTAATAGCCATGTTCCCCGTAAAGGTTTGCAGCTCTGCTCTTAAGCTTAATTAACTTTAACAATGTATCGTAATCTACCCTTGTGTTAAAAATTTTAAATACTCATTTTTACTGTATCTAGTGGCTTCACATTCACTCTCCTTCTCTGCCCCCACCTCTTCTGCAGAAGGTAGCTCATTTTCCCTGGAAGCTCTCCTGTCAAACTATTTCAGTAAAAAAAATGTCCCTCATTTTATTCTACCCAGTCTTCCCAAAAACGTTTTTGAGACTGAATCATCTCCAAATTCCTTCCAGGGCTTGATCTTTGGGATCTTGCTAAGCTAAGAAAGACTTCAGTGACTCTGTAAAAGTTATGTATTCATTTATTATTTATTTCATTTATTTCTTGGCCACGTGTCAGGGCAGGAGCAAGCCTCCCAAGGCAGTTTGTTGTTGTTGAGTCGTTCAGTCGTGTCCGACTCTTCGTGACCCCATGGACCACAGCACGCCAGGCCTTCCTGTCCTCTGCTCTCTCCCGGAGTGTGCTCAAGACAAGTTCATATTCATTGCATCGGTGATGCTATCTAGCCATCTCATCCTCTGCCGTCCCCGTCTCCTTTTGCCTTCAATCCTTCCCAGCATCAGGGTCTTTTCCAGTGACTTTTCTCTTCGCATTTGTACAACAATTAAAAAGGCTGATATGATTTCATAAAAGCAACAATACCCCCCCACACACACACACACACTCAGGGGCAGGCCAAAGTAAACAAATAGCTATCCAGAGCCTTCCTATGATGTTGGGTCCTGACAAGCCCCCAATGGCAACCCATTCCAGTGGGGCCAGTGCAGAAAAGGCCCTCTGTTGTGTACTTGCCCACCTAACTGCCCTCAAAGGTGGGCAAGTGAGAAGAGCCTCAGTCACTGTTCTTAAAGGGCAGTATCTAACGGTTCACTTACACCCCCACCAACTCTGTTGCACCCTGCTGATTATGGTGTGCAAATGGGACCCACCATTTGTGCAATGGAGATTTAACGCCTCCTAGAGGAAGGCCTGAAAGGAGTAGAAACACTCATTTCTTGATTGGGACAGGTTGGCGGAGATCCTTTATGTGAGCTCTGCTCATTGCCCTGTCCTAGAAACAAATGTTTTCACTCATTTCCGGTTGCCCCCAGAAGTGCTTAATCATAGAATCATAGAATCATAGAATCATAGAATCATAGAATAGTAGGGTTGGAAGGGGCCTACAAGGCCATTGAGTTCAACCCCCTGCTCAATGCAGGAATCGAAGTCAGAGCATCCCTGACAGATGGCTGTCCAGCCTTGTCTTGAATGCCTCCAGTGTGGGAGAGCCCACCACCGCCCTAAGTAATGGGTTCCACTGTCGTATTGCTCTAACAGTCAGGAAGTTTTTCCTGATGTTCAGCTGGAATCTGGCTTCCTGTCACTTGAGCCCATTATTCCATGTCCTGCACTCTGGGATGATGGAGAAGAGATCCTGGCCTTCTTCTCTGTGACAACCTTTCAAGTACTTGAAGAGTGCTATCATATCTCCCCTCAGTCTTCTCTTCTCAAGGCTAAACATGCCCAGTTCTTTCAGTCTCTCTTCATAGGGCTTTGTTTCCAGTCCCCTGATCATCTTTGTTGCCCTCCTCTGAACCCTCTCCAGCTTGTCTGCATCCTTCTTAAAGTGTGGTGCCCAGAACTGGACACAGTACTCCAGATGAGGCCTAAGCAGTGCTGAGTAGAGGGGAACTAGTACTTCCCGGGATTTGAAAGCTATGCTTCTATGAATGCAGCCCAAAAGAGCATTTGCCTTTTTTGCAGCCACATCACATTGTGATGTGATGTGGCTGTAATCTCTGTTCTGCAAGTGGTGGGCACTGCTTGAGGAAGGAAAGCAGCAGGGTGCTACAGAATGGGGCAGGGGGGTGAGTAAGAGCCCTGCTGGATACTGCCCAGAGTGTGGGCAGATGCTCTTTGGGGTGAGGACAGAAGAAAGAAGGAAGGGGAGAAAGGGGACTTGCAGTGCAAGCCATGGCATGCATACTTGGGCATAAGGCCCCCCTATGTTCAATTATGGTTATTCCCTCGAAGAAAGTGTGTTTAGGATTACAGCCTGAATCACAGAATGGGTTAATGTCACTGCCTGTAATAAAACATCAGTGGCGATTCCAGGGTCTGTTTTTTCACCAGCCAAAGACCACTCGGCACCTTATCCTTGAGCCTGTGCATTGAGTTGCTACTTCATGCCCTACAATACTGATATCTGCACAAGAAAATACTTCTATATGCCAAGTGGGCCCAATTTTTGCATCCAATATCACTTCAGGAAAGCAATAAAAATGTGTACAAATTAAGGATGGGCTGAAATCCCCACCCCCAGCTTTCCCCCAAATATTACCCTCCTGTGAAAATGCGGGCAGATTTTCTACCAATTTCTAATGGGGGGCGGGCAGGCGGGCAGGCGGGCAGGCGGGGAGACAGGTTTTTGCTGATATTTTGAGGAAGAGGGGATGCCACTTGTCTTATGCAGCCTTCTGAGGTGGCTGACGGTTTCCCATTTTTCCTTGTTTTAAAACCTTTTTTAAAAAGTCCTGCCCTGCTCATGGTGGTGTCAGGCACTTTCCGCAGCTTCCTGCTGGCTTCACCCCCCAAAGTGCCTTGGGAGTGATGGGTCATGATGACATGACGTGGTGCGGTGTTGCTCCCAAGGCACTCCAGGAAGTATAGCCGGTGGGCGGCTCTAGAGGGAGCCATGCGCGGTGGCGAGCAGCGCAGAGCTTGAACAGAAAAGTTTCAAAAGCAAGAAAAAACCCCATACGGTTAAGTAAAGGAAGCTGCAATACGACCCCCGCTCCTACCACCCTGAAATTTCAAAGGCATTTCTCTCCCCATCCCCATGATTTTCACCCACGCTCGCCTGAAGAGTGGCCAAAAAAGAAAAAGTAGTAGTAGGAGATGTAGCTCAGTGGTAGAGCTGCTGCTTTGCATGCAGAAAGCCCCAGGTTCAATCCCAGGCATCTCCAGGATGGGCTAGGAAAGAATCCTGCTTGAAAATCCAGAGAGCTGCTGCTACCCATCAATGCTGACAGTATTGGATTAGATGGACCAGTTGCTTATGGTTCATAAGCCAGGTTCCCATGTACATTTCAAGAATTTCAATGATGCTTTAATGTAATCGGCATTCTTTATCTCTTGTGTATCACACCTTTCCACCAAGGAGGTTGGGGAGGCAGACAAAGATGGAGGCTGTTGACTAGCGGGATGCCATCAACTGGCCAGAGTGTTTGAAATCTTCAGCCTGGAACAGTTTGCCTCCTAGAGCTTTCTGGTAGACTAAAGGTTAATCTCCTGCAGGAGACTGAGGGGAGAGTGAGTTCTCATTCTTTCTGGCCATGTATTGGACACCACCACATACGACCACTTGTAGGATTCCAGTAGAAAGGATGTTTGGTAGACCTGCTTGCACTCCAGAAGACTTGACTGACTGACTGACTGACTGACTGATTTATTTATTTATTTATTTATTTTATTTGTACCCTGCCTTTCTACCAAAAAATGGCACTCAAGGTGGCTTACATACACAATTAAATTTGACGAAAACAATAAAACAATACATTAAAATGCAATAAAAACGTAACAATTATAGGAAAAAATAGCAGCACCCAACCCAACAGACCCACTTACAGGCCAAAGGCCTTCTGGTGGGATTCCATGTCCCCCGAAGGAGCAGGTTCGTAGCTTGGGGGTCCTCCTGGAGCCATCTTTGTCACTTGAGGCTCAGGTGGCCTCAGTGGCACGGAGCGCCTTCTACCAAGTCCAGTTGGTGGCCCAGCTACGCCCCTATCTGGTCAGGGATAACCTGGCTTCAGTTGTCTATGCTCTGGTAATCTCCAAGTTAAAGTACTGCAATGCACTCCACGTGGGGCTGTCTTTGAAGACAGTTCAGAAGCTGCAGCTAGTGCAAAATGTGGTGGCCAGATTCATAATGGGGATCAGAAGGTCCGAATATATAAGACCAACTCTGACCCACTTGCACTGGCTTCCTGTATGTTTCCAAGCCCGATTCAAGGTGCTGGTTTTAACCTATAAAGCCCTATATGGCTGGGAACCACAATACCTGACAGATCACCTATCTCAGTCTGAACCTATCCATATATTATGTTCAGCATCTACGGTCCTCCTCCATGTGCCTCCTCCAAGGGAGACTCAGAAGGCAGCAAAAATGGAGAGGGTCTTCTCCGTGCTGGCCCCCCAATTATGGAATGATCTCCCTGAATGGGCCCACCGGGCACCAACATTGTTATCCACCCGTGTGAATGGCTTCTCTCACTCACATGAGCCAGGCTGAGGGAGTCCCTAGAGGGCTCAGAGAGCTACCTGGGTACACACCACCGCTGCCCACTCCTCCATGTGAGCCACCATTGTTTATGCAAGAGGGGGCTCTCTATTTTCATATATTTACTGTTGTGCACAATGGTGGTCGTAAGGGCCATTTCCACAACATTAGAGGCTTCTAATGTTGTGGAAATGGCCCTTTACGGCTGCCGTTGTGCGCAACAGTGTGTCAGGAATGAATCTGAGCATGTAGAGAGAGCTAGCAGCTCAGATTCAGAAAGGGAACAGCCAGAACAGGGATGCCAGGGTTTGCTTCAGGGTGAAGTGGGGAAAGTTAGAGGCGGGGTGCGGACGCTCCACCAGGTTGGCCATGTGTCAGGGTTGGATCCGAGCCCATAGAGCCCCAAAGCAGTTCTGATTCTGAGAAAGAGATAGAAACTGTGGGATAGGAACCTGCACGCTGTTCAGAGGCGCCGCCGGAGGGAGAGCCCCTCCCTGCTCACATTCCTGAGAGTGGTAGCGACCCTGGCAGGCAGGGGGAGGGACAACTGGAGCTTTGGGATGCTAGGCGCCGGCGCAGGGACAAGCGGGAGATGGAGGGTGCCGAGAGGAGGTGCTCAGCCCGCTTGGCACGACGTCAACAGCTGCACCCTGATGCCCCATGGGAAAGGGGTGGACTTCCGCCTCCTAGCCCTTAAGTTCAGAGGCTTCCTGCCTTTACCTCCAAATGGAGACCAACTGATTCACTAAGGCTAGAAACCCCTGGTATGCAGCTCTCTTAAGTTTCCCTCATTAGGCTCAAGCAATTAGCGTCTGCTGAATGGAAATAAAGCCTTGGAAAAGAGCCCTATCATCTGCATGTTGATTCTGGCTACTTGAGGATTTCAGAAGGCAGCAAGGGCGCTCCTGACACCATGCATGATAGCCTATGTGGGCAGGAGCTACTGTAAAGGAGGGGCATCCCCCCCCCCAAGCTAGTCTGGCTGGGAAGTTCTTGTTCAAACTGCCAGCAACCTCTCTAACTTCCACTTCGGCTCCTCTACTGGTATTCATAATTGTGTGCAGTAGCTGTTTCCTTTGTAGCCCGAGAGTTTCCTAGAAGTTCCATTTTTAAAGAACCTGGTTGCCAACTAATAAAGGAGTGAGCCTGAAGCCTGGTATCTTGGAGTGTGTGGATTGCGGAGGGGGAGGATGAAGGAATGCGACTCAGTAAATATATGAAAATATAGACCCCCATCTTGCACAGAAATGGCGGCCTGAATGGAGGATGGGTGGCTGCCAGGCATGAGAGGATGGGTAGTGTAAGTCCCAGCTGCTTGCACAGCTTGGCAGGCAGGGGCAGCAGGCAGCAGCTCATCCAGCTGGATTTGGGGAGGGGGAGTGGGGAGGGAGTCTGACAGACACCTGGACCCAGTCGGGCGCCTGCACCATCCCTAATAGGGAGCATCACCCTCCTTCAGCCTGCGATCAGATGGGAAGCCAGGCAGAGCCAGGCTCTGGGGTCCCGAGCTTCCCGTGACAGGACTGGGTTCTAAATTATTCTGCTCTAAGCCTGAATTAAATTCTGATCCCAAAACTGCAGGGCCCCCAGCAGCCCTCGCGCTTGGCCCGATAGATGGCGATGGGTCCTCCATGGAGGCGGTAGAGGGCTTTATGCTACTGCTCACCTTGCTGCTGCAGATAAGTTGGTGGGCGCTTGAGTGAGGGGGAGAGGGGCAAGGGGGCCTGCAGAGGTGCCCTTCCTGAGCGCGCCTGGACATTTGGGGGTGCTCCAGCAAGATGCTCGCAGAAGGCTTGAGCTTTTCTGACTGCCTGACTGAGCATGGCCCATTTCAAGTCAACCTTTGGTTTTATTGTGCATGCCTTGCTGAGAGGTGGTGACTTGGTTGGCATGGACATCCCATGGTTTCTCTTTTCAAGCAGAACATGAACACAGGGCTTGCTGGTCATTGGCCCTTAGCCTTGCTGTGCACCATGCACAGTCCCATTCTCTCCCCAAGGGGTTGTTGTTGGCCTGTCTAGGAGAACGTCCTGGTGGATTGTAGCCTGTGCTTATCGCTCCACCCAGTTTGCACCTTCTTCCCCTGGTGAATGTGGCCATGTCAACATATTGCCATAGACTCCTTGCTGTTCAATCCTGAAAAAGCACAAAGCTACTTTTTTGAACATATGGGTCAAATAAAGCAAAATGATTCTGGTGGAATTTAATGCCTGTGCATTAAGTTAAGAAAGCTTAACTGTCTGCCACTTAACTGGTGTGTGTGTGCATTTGTGTGTGTGTGTGTGCATGCGTGCGCGCACAGCCGCGCGCACATGTGTGTGTCATTTATATAGTAGTTCCAGCCCCTCGTAAGGTGATGACTTCGCTGCACAGAGATTATTGATGGCTGAAATGCTCTGGAAATGATGGTTGCTTCACAGCCATATACTTTGGACCTTTCCCACTCTCTTACCTCCTCCCAGCATTTTCTTTTATTACTAAGAACATTTGCATGGCTATTAAGAGTCCATCTGTTCTTGCTGCCTGGCCCAGAACCATAATCCTTTTAGTGGCATCCCATTTGTCTCCATAGCAATGGCAGATAATGGGGCATATTGCTCAGGGCCCCTGCATGGAGAAGAAGCACTGAGCAAGGAGGAATCCATTGATGTTAGGACCCAGCCATAGGGATCTGGAAGATCAGCTTCCAAACTTTTTAAGCTCAGGTGAATGGCTGGATGGATGAGGCCATGGTGGGTCTCTCTAGACCAGCAACTGCCAGCGCATGTGCAAAGCACAAAGGTGATGGGATTCCCATTGTCTATCCCTTTGTAGCCATCTTTAGTCTTTGGACAGGCTATGGACGCATGAGTAACAATACCTCGCACCTTAGCATTTTCAAAGTACTTGATGATATAGATTTGTTTGCTTGTTTATTTATATTTAAAGTGTTTTTATCCTGCTCCTCAGCCAAAATGGCATATAATTGGTCAAACAACATAGTCCCTGTCTGCAGCCTTATAATCTAAAAGGACATGACATACAAGGAAAAAGGGATAGGAAGGGAAAGGACAAGAAAAAAATTGAAATGGTCTTTCATCAGGGCTGGTGGAATGGGCCTGCTTCCCTTCTCATCATCTTCCTCTGCTCAACCTGCTGGAATGGCTCGGGTGGGTGAGAGTGAAGGGATGAGGAGCCCTCATAAGTAGGGATGTATGAAAGTGACTTACCTTTCACCGATTATGTTGATGGTGGGGGGGAGGCGTTCCGTCCCTCCCCCCGGAATCCTTGACGGGGGGGGGGGAGGTGATCCGTTCCTCCCCCCCGGAATCCTCGATGGCTGGCTGTGCTCCGTGGCAGCTCTGCGGAGCAGCCGGCCAGGCCCAGCCCAGCCCAGAGCTGTCCACAGCCGGATTTCTGGCCACAGAGGGCTCTGGGAAAAAACACACACCCGCGTACGCAAATGGCGGTGGCTACGGCCGCCGCCATTTGGGTTCCTTATTTTTCGCCATCTGAATCTGTGTAAATATTTACATAGACTATGATGGCAAAAATAAAGGGGGACGCAAATAGCCTAGCGGGCGCTTTTTGTGTCCCTTTTTGATTCGCAGTTTTAGCCTACGTAAATCTTTACGTAGGTTAAAATGGCGAATCAAAAAGGGACACTAATAGTGGCCTCTACGCTATTTGCATTCCCCTTTATTTTCGCCATCATAGTCTACGTAAATATTTATGTAGACTAAGACAGCGAAAAATAAGGAACGCAAATGGCGGCGGCCGTAGCCGCCGCCATTAGCGTACACGGGTTGTTGTTTTTTTAAACCCACCCAGCTATCACGTCGTGGTTTTTTTTTTTTAATCCTAGCCATGATAGGCTAAGGCTACGTAAATCTTTACATAGCCTATCACGTCTTTTTTTTTTTTTAACAACACTGGAAATGGCGGTGGCGGCAGCCGGTCGGAAGACCAGCCGCCGCAGCCGCCGCCACTGCCGCCGCTGCCGCCGCTGCCGGAGCCGCCGCCACCCGGAAGATCCGCCCCAGGTAAGTCTTGTCCCGGAGGGGATCCACGGGGGGGGCAGGGGGGCAGGCCGTTCCGCCACGAGATCTGTGGCGGAATTCTCTGCCATCCCTACTCATAAGGGAAGCCATCTGCTAACTACATTTCAGCAGGGTATAACAGCCAGGCTGGTTAGGGCAGTGTTCCCCAATCTGGTGTGCTCCGGATGTCTTAGACTGCAATTCCCATCATTCTCAGCTGGTATGGCCAAGTCTTCTGCTCTTTCAAAATCCTCTGCCTTTACTCCCTTGCTGACCCTTATTCATGAAACCACCTCCAGAATGCTCTGGGGTGCTGCTACCCTTGCCTTCTTCAAATCCACTCTCAGAGTCTTGGCTCCTTTCAAGTTCTTCTTCCCCACCCATGCTGGTTGGGAATGATGGGAATTGCAGTCCAACACATCTGGAGGGGCCATATTGGGGAAGGCTTGGGCTAGCATGTCAGAGTAAGACAGGGGTTCAAATGCGCACTCAGCCCTGAATCTGACTGAGTGCCCTTGAGCCTGTCACCAGCTCTCCCTGTCACCCCAACTTACCCAACAGGGTTGTTGTGAGGTCAAAATAGGGAGGTAACTACATAGGCTGCCCTGACTTCCTTGGGGGAAGTGAGGAATAAAAATGTAATACAATAAACAATTTGCTGGATTTTTAAAAAGGAAATGTTATTAACAACAGCTAGCTAATTTTCTATTTGTAATTAGCGTAGATATCACACCTGTTGATGCACCACGCATTCACTTCGAAGGCCATCAGATCTTCTGAATCAGCCCTGATTTGCTTTGGACCGATTCAGACCCAATCTGATTAGTTTAGGATTTGGATCCGAATCGAGGTTTGGATATCCAAATTATTCAGATTTTACATTTTCCCATTGAGTTGCATTGGAAAATAGAAATGACCATAACTTTTTCAGTTTTTATGATAAATACATGAAATTTGGGGCCTGGCAGCTCTGATGGAGCTGACAGAACCTGCCAAAGTTCAGACAGTTTGATCCAGTAGTTTTTATGCTAGGCACAGATAAAATGTGCTTTTTTCAAGGAAATCTCTCAAAGCAAAGAGCTATAATTCTTCAGTGCTTCCACAGAGGTGCATGAAATTTGGACACCTGGCAGACCCAATGGAAGTGACTGAACCTGCCAAATTTCAGACAGTTGGGCTCAGTAGTTTTTGTGCTAGCCATGCATAAATTTTCCTTTTCTCAGAAACTTGAACAAAAGGTAAAAAAAACTGTAAGCCACACATAGGGATGTTGGAGAATTCCGCCATGGATTCCAGGGAGGCTGAATGCCAGCGCATTTGGCCTCCCGGAATCCATGGTGGAACAAAGCCAGCCACCCACCCCACCACCCCACGAAATGGGCCCGGAATGGAGCCTACCTTTGTCGGCCGTTCCGGTGCTCCTTGAATGGCGGCCGCATCTGCCATTCTAATGGCCGTGATAGGCTACATAAGTATTTACATAGCATATCATGGCTAATGCAGGGACGCCATTTGCGTCCCTGTGGAGGCCGTGATAAGCTATGTAAATAAATACGTAGCCTATCACGGCAATAGGAAGGAACGCAAATGGCAGCCGCCATAGCTGCTGCCATTTGTGTCCGTGTCTTTAGCCATGATAGGCTACGTATATATATATATACATAACCTATCACAGCAATAGGAAGGAACGCAAATGGCGGCCACCGTAGCTGCCGCCATTTGCATCCGCGTCTTTAGCCATGATAGGCTACACACACACACACACACACACACACACACACATATATATATATATATATATATATATGTAGCCTATCACGGCAATAGGAAGGAACACAAATGGCGGCTGCCGTAGCCACCGCCATTTGCATCCATGTCTTTAGCCGTGATAGGCTACGTATATATTTACGTAGCCTATCATGGCAAAAGACAGGGTCACAAATGGCGTAGCAGCCGCCATTTGTGCCCCTGTCTTTTGCTGTGATAGGCTACATAAATATATACGTAGCTTATCACGGCTAAAGACACGGGCACAAACGGTTGCAGCTATGGCAGCCACCATTTGCGTCCCTGTGCAGCCTAGCAGCCGGATGTCCGGCTGCAAGCAGCCCCGGCCAGTGGCTCCGTGGAGTCACCGCAGAGCAGAGCCGGCCGGGGAGGATTCCAGGGGGAGGGACGGAGCGCCTCACCCCCACCAAGAATTGCCCAACGGGGAGCCAGGTAAGTGTTTCGTACATCCCTAGCACAGGGAATTAGAGATCCTAATCAGAAGGTGTTTAAAGTGACAATTAGGAGGTCACTATCCTTAATGTCTGGTGTAGGTTTTTTTGAAGTGCAAAAGTACTTTCCTTTTGTACTTGAATCTGCCACTGACTTGACACTGTCATTAAGGGAAGACAGGAAAGTTAAACATGTCTTTGGCTGCAAATTACAGTACGCATTATCTGGAAAAGTCACACTGGCTGAACTCAGTGGGGCTTATTTATTCATTGCACTGCTGCAATTTCTCAACTCCATATAATTTTATGAACTCCACCCCCCCTTATTTGCCTTTCTTCAAAATCAAATAGCAGCCTTTTACAGAGGAGTGGTTTCGGCCCCCTGATCATTTTGGCAGCTCCTTTCCCCAGGTGATGAAGCAAACATTACAAAAAATATATATACAGCCTAGCCTGATCATATTCTTCTTACAGCCATTTGATGTGCACAAGAGGAAAGAAGCGACAGGTGGAGTGTCTTGGAAAATCAGTGAAAGTGGTGATGCTTCATATTATGTGTACTGTGTGCTGCTTTGCCCCACAGTATATATCGGGCTGTGTATTAGTGAAATGCTTTGGCCACACACTGTTTATTTACTTATGCACTATAATGTGTATGGTGCACTCACACAGCACACACAAGACCAAAAGAACAGCAGATACAGAAAGAAAAAAGCTCTACCTCCAAGCTAAGGGGTGAGGGGAAGGGAAATAACACTAGACCCTAAAAGAAGGGGGTTTCTTAAAATTCTTCTTTGGTCTTTTATAAGTATAGAGATAGTTGAAAAATGGGAAGAAAAGGAATGGTAATTGAGAAGGGGGGAAGCCAAAGAACAAACAGTGCAAAGCAAGGAAACAATCTGCTGGGTTAAAGGTTCAGCCCAATTAGCTCCTAGAGACGTCCCTTTCCAAGGCTCAGTTCCCCTGTCCCGACTCCTCCTCTCCCCCTCCCTTCTCTAGCAAGTTGTTACATTTGCTCAGACAGGCTGTCTGGCCTTCAGAATCATCTGAAGCAATCTGAAGTGCTTCGGATCTCTCCAACCTGCTTACGACTGCTCCAGACCACTCCAGACCCATTTCACCCCGATTCACCACAAAATTTGGAATTCAGACTGAGGCAGTGCACAGTCCTGATTATCTTCTTTGCTGTTCTTATATTAATGGTTTAAAAATACTTGATCATTACTTGACAGTATCTGATCAAATCCTTTTTGCCTGGTTAAATACCCCACCACCCAACCCTAGTATGGAGTTGCACGGCAGCATATGAGTAGATAATGGAAGCTACCTCCACAGCTTTTCCATGGGGAGGGGAACAATTGGTATCATCAGTAGGGATGTGTGATAAATTTGCTCCATCAAGATTTTTTAAATGGATTTACCCAATTTGCACACCCCAGGTCTTTCAGCAAGCTGAGACAGAATTGTGTTCCAAAACCTTCATATTTGTGAGCTTTCTCATGCAGCTCGTCTTGAGAGAAAAGCCCACAAAGATGTGCATATTAGGGAATAGTGTACACAAAATGCATATATTTGAAAAGAAAACTGCACACAAAACTGTGTTTCAGCAATGTAAAGCACTTTGGGGGAAAATGTGTATGTTAAAAAATGTGCTCAAAAAGCATACATTAGGACAGGGATAGGCAACCCTTTTGGGCTGTGGGCACATTTGGCAATTTGATAAAGTGTCTTGGGCACTACCACAAAATGGCTGCCTTGGGAGGCTTGGCAAAAGCCAAGTAACCTTCCCAAAAGATGAATACGAGGCAGAGATGGAGTCTGAGCACCAACACACTAAAGAACCCCTTTGAACCCACAGTTTTCAGCACCAACAGAAACCTGTTTCACAGCAATCGCTGCTGACAGTAAGAAAATGTGTTAATGTTGAGAAAGTGGGAGAGGTAGTGCACCTTCTCAGGGGCACATTGGTGCCCATGGGCACCACAGTGTGTACCCTTGCATTAGGAGAATTGTGCACCCAAATGTACTACTTTTTGGATGAGTTTTAAAAATAATAATTGCAAGTTCATGCTGAAAAGGGATGGAATGAACATGCCTGCAAAAACCAAGATTGGCAGGACCATCCACCCCTAGTCACCAGCAATGCTGCCAGACAATGTTGCATTTGGTATAGAAGGCTGGTGCAAGGTTGCGAGGGGGGGCAGGTGGCTGCCTCTCTTGGCGTAAATGTGGAAGAGTGTTGACACTTTCAAGAAGCTCAGTGGCAGATTCATTCCCTCACCCACCCGAGCTTTTGTAAATGGCATTTCCTAAATATCTGCTGAAAGCAAGGATGTTCATACAGTTCATATTGTCATGCTTCAGGATTTATTCTAAATCATAAATAGTAACAAACAGACATCCCCGGCCCATCTGCCAGGGATGCTGTTTCAGGTTCATTTGGAAAGATTCACACAAAGGTTTCAAGGATCTTCATGAACCTTCGGCTGCGTTGGCAGAAGTAATGCAGACTGCAAGACGTAATACTGTAGTTCCACTCTATTCTGCACTGTTCAAGCCACATCTGGAATACTGTGCCCAGTTCGGGGTGCTCCATTTTAAGAAAGATAATGACAAGGAAGAGTGACCAGGATGCTGAGAAGTCTGGAAACCAAGTCTTATGAGGAATGGCTGAAAGACATGGGTATGTTTAGCCTGGAGAAGAGAAGATTAAGGGGAGACAATAGTGGTCTTTAAATATGGGAAAGCCTCTCATGCAGAAGATGGAGCAGGCTTGCTCTTTGCTGCTCCAGAGGGCAGGAATTTAAAGATTTAAGCTGTCCTCCTATAGCCACTTACCTGGGAGTTACTTGTAAGTAGAGATGTGCAGGATTGCACTGTTAGTCTGTGTTCAACAGCGAATATCCCCCTTGTTTAAGTGTAAAGTGCAACCTCCCTGTGGCGACATTTGTCATCTCTCTGCCACCCCCTTGCTGCTTTCAGAACCACACAAAATGTCCTAATACTTCTTTCCATTTCAGGCTGTGTTGGAATGTGAGGTCCCATCCCTGCTTAAATATCTGGCAGATCTTAAATGGCTCTGCAGGGGGGCTAGAAATGGACTAATAGCTTAAAGGGAAGGATGAAAAAAATGAAATCATCAGAACACATTTCATCCATCTTCTCCTCTTAGGGGAGGATGGGAGGATTCCATGGGGTGAGGTGAGAGAGGCCTTGCCATGGCAATGGTGTAGGTGTGAGAAGTGGGTGTGTGAACTAGTGTTGTGCTGAAAATGGCATCAGGAAGGCTAAGGCTGAGAATGAGCTGCGGTTAGTGAGGGATGCTAAAAGCAACAAAAAGGCTTTCTTCAGCTACGTGCATAGTAAAAGACAGAGGAAATAAATGGTGGTTCAGCTATTAAATAGGATGGCAAAATGATAACAGATGACAAAGAAAAGGCAGAAGTGCTCAATTGCTACTTTGGCTCAGTCTTCTCCCAAAAGAGAGTCTATGACCCCCCTGGCAAAGGCGAAGTACAGGCTGAAGGGGCAGGATTGCAGCTTGAGATCGATAGGCATATGGTCAAGGAACACCTAATTTCTTTGAATGAGTTCAAGTCTCCAGGGCCAGATGAACTGCATCCTAGTGTAATAAAGGAACTGGCAGAAGAACTCTCAGAACCGCTGTCTATTCTCTTTGAGAAATCACGGAGGACGGGTGAAGTGCCAGATGACTGGAGGAGGGCTAATGTTGTCCCTATCTTCAAAAACGGTAAAAAGGAGGAACCTGGGAACTATAGACCAGTCAGTCTGACATCAATCCCTGGGAAAATTCTGGAGCAGAGCAATCCATCTGTAAGCACCTTGAAACCAATACAGTGATTCCTTGAAACCGACACGTATTTGTCAAGAACAAATTCTGCCAGACAAATCTGGTCTCATTTTTTGATCCGGTCACCTTGCCTCCCTTGTGGGCTGTCGGAATGCTGTGGACATAATATACCTCGACTTCAGCTAGGGATGTATGAATCCCTTACTTCATTCCGCGTGGGGTCATTTGCGATGGGGGGGAGGCGCTCCATTCCTCCCCCTGAAATTCATCCGGCCTCTGGGCTGCGCAGGGACGCAAATGGTGGCTGCCATAGCTGCCGCCATTTGCGTCTCTGTCTTTTGCTGTGATAGGCTATGTATATATTTACATAGCCTATCATGGCAAAAGACAGGGGCACAAAAGGCAAAAGGAGAAGGGGACGGCAGAGGATGAGATGGCTAGATAGCATCACCGATGCAATGAATATGAACTAGAGCACACTCCAGGAGAGAGCGGAGGACAGGAAGGCCTGGCGTGCTATGGTCCATGGGGTCACAAGGAGTCGGACACGACTTAACGACTGAACAACAATTTTGCTGTGATAGGCTATGTAAATATATACGTAGCCTATCACAGCAAAAGACAGGGACGCAAATGGCAGTGGCTATGGCGGCCACCATTTGCGTTCCTGCCTATTACCGTGATAGGCTACGTATATATTTATGTAGCCTATCATGGCCATTCGACAGAATGCGGCCGCCATTCGCGGAGTACCGGACGGCCGACACAAGGTAGGCTCCGTTCCGGGCCCATTTCATGGGGAGGTGGGGGGGGGGTTGCTTCATTCCGCCACAGATTCCAGGGGGCTGAATTCACTGGAATTTGGCCTCCCTGGGATCCGTGGTGGAATTCTCTGACATCCCTAACTTCAGCAAAGCTTTTGACAAAGTGCCCCATGATACCCTGATTAGCAAACTAGTTCAAAGCTGGCTAGATGAAACAACGATCCGGTGGATCCACAGTTGGCTACAGAATCGGACTCAAAGAGTGCTTATCAATGGGACCTTCTCAAACTAGGGAGAGGTAACAATCGGGGTACCGCAGGGCTCAGTCCTGGGCCCAGCGATCTTCAACATTTTTATTAATGACTTGGAGGAGGAGGTGTAGGGAATGCTGATCAAATTTGCAGATGACACAAAATTGGGAGGGATAGCTAATACCTTGGAAGACAGAAACAAAATTCAAAGTGATCTGGATAGACTGAAGCGCTGGGCAGAAATCAACAGAATGACATTTAATAGGGATAAATGCCAAGTTCACCTAGGAAAAAGAAATCAAATGCACAGTTACAAGATGGGGGAGACGTGGCTCAACCACACTACAAGCGAGAAGGATCTTGGAATTGTTGTGGATCACAAGCTGAATATGAGCCAACAATGTGATGTGGCTGCAAAAAAGGCAAAAGCTATTTTGGGCTGCATTAATAGAAGTACAGCTTCCAAATCACATGAAGTACTAGTTCCCCTCTACTTAGTACTGGTTAGGCTTCACCTTGAGTACTGTGTCCAGTTCTGGGCACCACATTTTAAGAAGGATGCAGACAAACTGGAGAGGGTTCGGAGGAGGGCAGTGAAGATGATCAGGGGACTGGAAATGGAGCCGTATGAGCAGAGACTGAAAGAATTGCGCAGGTTTAGCCTTGAGAAGAGATGACTGAGGGGAGATAGGATAGTGCTCTTCAAGTCCTTGAAAGGTTGTCACAGAGAGGAAGGCCAGGATCTCTTCTCGATCATCCCAGAGTGCAGGACACAGAATCATGGGCAGGAAGAATTCTGGCTGAACATCAGGAAAAGCATCCTGACTGTTGGAGCAATATGACAATGGAACCAGTTTCCTAGGGAGGTGGTGGGCTCTCCCACAGTGGAGGCATTCAAGACAAGGCTGGACAGCCATCTGCCAAGGATTTTTTTGACTTGGCTTCCTTCATTGAGCAGGGGGTTGGACTTGATGGTCTTATAGGACCCTTCCAACCCTACTATTCTATGATTCTATGATTCTCAGAAAATTTCATTTTGATGCATTTTTAACTCAAATTTACCCTGTTCACAAGCCTGAATGCAAAGGGAAGCACAGTTTGGGGGGAAAGCTTACACATTCTTGAGCTTGAGATCATGTTAAAAAATGTGATCGCTAGAACAATGTGCACTTTAAAAATATGTATTTAAAAATACACATTTTTATGCTTTATTCTATAGGAGGAAAGCATGCAATTGGTTGTGCACCTCCCCCAAAAGGGCACTTTCCCCATTTGAACAAAAAGAAAAACAAATCACCATTTAAAATGGGAGCAAGGTGGTTTGGGCTTCAAGATGGAGCTTGGAGAATCTTGGTGAATATGAACCTTGCTGATTTTTCCATCCCTATAGTGGCCCGGCATCATATAGATTGAAGCACAGTCTTAGGGATGTACGAAACTCCCCTTACCTGGCTCCGCCGGGTTCCGCTGGGGCGGGGGAGGCGCTCCGTCCCTCCCCCCAGAATCCTCGCCGGCCAGCTCCACTCTGCGGGGATTCTGCGGAGCCGCCGGCCAGCTCCACCAGCAGCCGGACATCCGGCTGCTGGCTAGCAGGGATGTAAATGGTGGTGGCCACTGCCACCGCCGTTTGCATCCCTGTATTCAGCCGTGATAGGCTACGTAAAGACTTACGTAGCCTATCACGTCTGGCTTAAAAAAAACACAAAAAACTTGCGTATGCAAATGGCGGCAGCTACAGCCGCCGCCATTTGCGTTCCTTATTTTTGGCCGTCTTAGTCTATTTAAATATTTACGTAGACTAAGATGGTGAAAATAAGGGGAAACGCAAATAGTATCCACTACACTATTTGCGTTCCCCTTATTTTCGCCGTCTTAGTCTATGTAAAGATTTACGTAGACTAAGACGGCCAAAAATAAGGAACGCATTTGCGTACGCGTTTTTTTTTTTTTTTTTAAGCCAGACGTGCTGCTGCTGCCCGGAAGATCCACTCCAGATAAGTCTCATCCCAGGGGGGATCCATGGGGGGGGGCACGGGGGGTGGCAGGCTGTTCTGCCACAGATTTTGGGGGACCGAATGCACTGGCATTCGGCCTCACTGAGATCCGTGGGAGAATTCTCTCCCTACACAGTCTGAGTTGCTTCTCTTATATCCAGCAAAGCCTTCCTGCCCTTTAATGCCCTTCTCACCACTGGTACAATTAGCAGGGACCTGAATTGATCCATGTACATTATCAATTGGCATTGCAACTCTTCGAAGTGTTAATGAATGAGGCTTGGAGGGAATATATTGATCGGCTTGCAAATTTAGCTTTTGCCTGATATTGTCACAACAACGTAGCTGACCCAGGCATTTTTTCTAGGGGGACAATAGATCTCAACCCTCTCCAAAGCCATCTCTCCCTCCCTCCCTCCCTCCCTCCCTCTGTGTAGGGGGGTTCTTTTGTAACGTGACTGATTGTTCAATTAAAGCCAACACCTTGGATCAAAATATTGGCATTTTAATTTTTAAAATGAAAGAACATTGAAACTCTAATGTCAAGAGATGAAAGCTTGAGGAAAGAATGAATTTTGTAAGTGGCAGATTCAGCAGTACTGGCATTTTGCTCAATTCGGCGGTCAGGTGTTAATTTGGCATTTCCAAAGGGATCTTTGCTGAGGGGTCCCTTTCTTAATGTTCTCCTTCAGGACAAGTTTGCTCCTACATTTCTCACTTTTGTACTTGTAAAGCTAAGCAAAGCACAACCTTGAAGTCCCATCATGCTGTGTTTCCACACACAAACATCCTGGCTCTTCTCTGTTTTGCTGCGAGATGGTGGTGGATTTGGCACGAAACCCTTTCAAGTTGTCATCATGGGTAAAAATAGGGACATGCTCATAGCATCCCAATTCTCATGCCATGGATCACGTTGTGAGCCCCACCCCCACCCATTCTTACACACCCAGCGCCCGCCCAAGACATTTAGCTGCCTAATGTGGGAGCCAAATTCCCCGGCTTGGGCCGACCCTTCAAAAAGTCTTGCTGAACCAATAATTTCTGCCTGGTGTATGTAAAGTCCCCTGCTCCATGGCAGGGCCAGTCCCATGCACGTCATTGGAGGCCATTTAGCACCTGGGGGTATTGAGTCTGTGATAATCTGCTATGCCCTGAGTCTTTAAAGACTAAGACATGTATTGACATTTATTTATTTATTAATTATTGCATTTATATCCCACCTTTTTTCCTCTTGCAAGACACCCAAGGCGGCTTACATTATCCTCCTCCTCTCCATTTTATCCTCACAACAACAACCCTGTGAGGTAGGTTGGGCTGAGAGTGTATGACTGGCCCAAAGTCACCCAGTGAGCTACCATGGCCGAGTAGGGACTAGAACCTGGATCTCCCAGCTCCCAGTCCAACACTCTTGCCGCTACACCACACTGACATACAATTCTGTGGACCATAGTCCAATTCATTAGATCCAGATCAGGATAGAGGTGGGGGCAAAGTTTGTTTGCTTTCCATTTTAATGTGAACATGCTCTTCCCAAACTAATTTGTGAACCAGAAGGCAGTTTCTTGTTCTCAGTTTTCTCGAAATTGTGCAGTGGTGTCCTCAGGTTGAATAATGCATGCGTTAGGGAAAATACTATACAAGCATATGAGGGGAATGTACTTGCAAAAATTAATATTGGAAGGCTCAGAAGGCGCCAACAAGGGGGAGGGCCTTCTCAGTGGTGGCCCCCCAATTGTGGAACAATCTCCCTGATGAAGCCTACCTGGCACCAACGTTGTTATCTTTTTGGTGCCAGGTCAAGACTTTTCTCTTTTTACAGGCATTCAGCAGCATGTGATGAGTTTTAAATTGATTCTGGACTTGTTTTGTAGTTTGGCTGATGGCTTAACGTTGTTTTTACATATATATTGTTTTTGTGTATACTGTCTGTTCATGTGTTTTTACGTTTTAAATTTTGCATATTGTACTTTCAATGTTTTAACCTTAGTACACTGCCCAGAGAGCTTCAGCTATGGGGCAGGGTAGAAATGTAAACAACAACAACATTAACAATTGTTGTTGTTCAGTCGTTAAGTCGTGTCCGACTCTTCGTGACCCCATGGACCATAGCACGCCAGGCCTTCCTGTCCTGCGCTCTCTCCCGGAGCGTGCTCAAGTCCATATTCATTGCATCGGTGATGCTATCTACCCATCTCATCTTCTGCCGTCCCCTCCTCCTTTTGCCTTCCATCTTTCCCAGCATCAGGGTCTTTTCCAGGGAGTTTTCTCTTCGCATTAGGTGGCCAAAATATTTGAGCTTCAGCTTCAGTATCTGTCCTTCCAATGAGCACTCAGGGTTGATTTCCTTGAGGATGGACTGATTTGACCTCCTTGCAGTCCAGGGGACTCGTAAGAGTCTTCTCCAGCACCACAGTTCGAAGGCATCAATTCTTCGGTGCTCAGCCTTCCTTATAGTCCAGCTCGCACAGCCATACATTACTACTGGGAAAACCATAGCTTTGATTAGACGGACCTTTGTCGGCAAGGTGATGTCTCTGCTTCTTACTATGCTGTCTAGGTTGGCCATAGCTTTCCTCCCAAGGAGCAAGCGTCTTTTAATTTCATGGCTACAGTCACTGTCTGCGGTGATCTTGGAGCCCAAGAAAGTAAAATCTGTCACTGCTTCCATTTCTTCCCCTTCCAAATGCCAGGAAGTGATGGGGCCAGATGCCATGATCTTCGTTTTTTTAATGTTGAGTTTCAAACCAGCTTTTGCACTCTCCTCTTTCACCCTCAACAAGAGTCTCTTTAGATCCTCTTCGCTTTCTGCCATTAGGGTGGTATCGTCTGCGTATCTGAGGTTGTTGATAATTCTCCCGGCAATCTTAATTCCGACCTGTGATTCATCCAACCTGGCGTTTCTCATGATGTACTCTGCATATAAGTTAAATAAGCAGGGCGACAATATGTAGCCTTGTCGTACTCCTTTCCCAATTTTGAACCACTCGGTTGTTCCATGTCTGGTTCTTACTGTTGCTCTTGACCCTCGTACAGGTTTCTCAGGAGACAGGTAAGGTGGTCTGGTACCCCCATCTCTTTAAGAATTTGCCACAGTTTGTTGTGATCCACACAATCAAAGGCTTTAGCCTAGTCAATGAAGCAGAAATAGACGTTTTTCTGGAATGCTCTTGCTTTCTCCATGATCCAGCTAGGGATGTACGAAAGTCACTTACCTTTTCGAAGGGTGACATTCGCGGTGGGGGGGAGGCGCTCTGTCCCTCCCCCTGAAATTCTGGCTGGGGAGGAGGCGCTCTGTCCCTCCCTCCCGAATCCTGGCCGGCCAGCTCCGCTCCGCAGGGATTCTGTGGAGCCGCTGGCCGGCTCTGCCAGCGGCCGGACATCCGGCTGCTGGCTAGCAGGGACGCAAATGGCGGCGGCCATAGCCGCCGCTGTTTGCGTCCCTGCAGTCAGCCATGATAGGCTACGTAAATGTTTACATAGCCTATCATGGCTGATTTAAAAGGAAAAAAAATGCGCGTACGCAAATGGCGGTGCCCAAGGGCGCTGCCATTTGCGTTCCTTATTTTGGCACGTCTTAGTCTACGGAAACATTTACATAGACTAAGATGGCGAAAATAAGGGGAATGCAAATAGCGTAGCATCTAAATAGCGTCTATGCTATTTGAGTTCCCCTTATTTTCGCCATCTTAGTCTACGTAAATGTTTACGTAGACTAAGACATGCCAAAATAAGGAACGCAAATTTTGGCGCCCATGGGCACCACCATTTGCGTACGCGTGTTTTTTATTTTTTTTTAAATCAGCCGTGATAGGCTACGTAAACATTTACGTAGCCTATCACAGTGTTTTTTAAAAATCTAGCCATGATAGGCTACGTAAATCTTTACGTAGCCTATCACGTTTGTTTGTTTGTTTGTTTTACTGGAAATGGTGGCGGCCGCAGCCGGTTGGAAGACCGGCCGCCGCAGCTGCCACCGCCAAACCGCCGCCGGAGCTGCCGCTGGAGCCGCCGCTGCCAGGAAGATCCGCCCAAGGTAAGTCCCATCCCAGGGGGTGGCGGGGGGGTGGCAGACCGTTCCGCCACCAATTTCAGGGGGCTGAATGCGCTGGCATTCGGCCTCCCCGAGATCCGTGGTGGAATTCTCTGACATCCCTAGATCCAGCGAATGTTGGCGATTTGATCTCTAGTTCCTCCGCCTCTTTGAAACTAGGGGTGCATGAAAGTCCCTTACCTGTCCTCGAAGCTTTTTGCGGTGGGGGGGAGGCGCTTCGCTGCTCCCCCCGCGAAGTTCAGGCCGGGGGGGGAGGCTTCCCACCTTGCCTGGCCGAAATTCAGGCCGGGGAGGAGGCGCCTTGCCTCGCCCGGCCGCGAACTAAACAGTAAAAAAAAAAAAAATGCTATTTGCGTTGCCCTTATTTTTGCCGTAGTCTACGTAAACCTTTACGTAGACTACAGGGACCAAATAAGGAACGGGAATGGCGGCTCCCTATGGGGGCTGCCATTTGCGTACGCGCTTTTTTTTTTTTTTTTAAGTCACCCGTGATAGGCTACGTGACAATTTACGTAGCCTATCACAGCTGACTTTGCAGATCTAGCTGTGATAGGCTACGTTAATCGTCACGTAGCCTATCACGGGGGCGTTTTTTTTTTTAAAAAAAAACTTTTGAGTTCGCGGCTGGGTGAGGCGAGGCGCCTCCTCCCCGGCCTGAATTTCGGCCGGGCGAGGCGGGAAGCCTCTCCCCCAGCCTGAATTTCGGCCGGGCGAGGCGGGAAGCCTCCCCCCCCGGCCTGAACTTCGCGGGGGGAGCAGCGAAGCGCCTCCCCCCCACCGCGAACAAGCTTTGAGGACAGGTAAGTGACTTTCGTCCACCCCTAGCCGCCATTATCCGTACGCTTTTTTTTTTTTTAAAGTCACCCGTGATAGGCTACGTGACGATTTACGTAGCCTATCACAGCTGACTTTGCAAATCTAGCTGTGATAGGCTACGTTAATCGTCACGTAGCCTATCACGGGGGCGTTTTTTTTTTTCTTTTATTGGAATGGCGGCGGCGGCAGCCAGTCGAAAGATCGGCTGTCGCCCCCGCCCCTGACGAAGACCCACCGAACCGCCGGCCGGACCCGCTGCCGGGAGGGACATTCGCCAAAGGTAAGTCCCATCCCGGGGGGGGGGGATGCGGGGGGCGGGGGGTGCAGAGAATTTCTCCCCGAAACTTGTTCGGGGGGCCGAACACGTTGGCGCTTGGCCCCCCGAAGTTTCGGGGAGAAATTCTCCGCCAACCCTATTTGAAACCCAGCTTGTACTTCTGGTAGTTCTCAGTTCACATACTGCTGAAGCCTAGCTTGTAGGATTTTGAGCATCACCTTACTGGCATGTGAAATGAGCGCAATTGTACGGTAGTTTGAACACTCTTTGGCGTTGCCCTTCTTTGAAATTAGAATGTAAACTGACCTTTTCCAGTCTTGTGGCCATTGTTGAGTGTTCCAAATTTGTTGGCATATTGAGTGCAGCACTTTAACAGCATCATCTTTTAGGATCTTAAATAGCTCAGCTGGAATACTGTCATCTCTGCTAGCTTTGTTGTTAGTAATGCTTCCTAAGGCCCACTTGACTTCACTCTCGAGGATGTCCGGCTCAAGTTCAGTGACCGGACTTTCATGGCTATCAGGGACATGAAGATCTTTCCTGTATAGTTCTTCTGTGTATTCTTTCCACCTCTTCTTAATCTCATCTGCTTCTGTTAGGTCCCTGCCTTCTTTGTCCTTTATCATGCCCGTCTTTGCACAAAACGTTCCCTTGAGATCTCCGATTTTCTTGAAGAGATCTCTAGTCTTTCCCATTCTATTGTTTTCTTCGATTTCTTTGCATTGTTCATTTAAGAAGGCCTTCTTGTCTCTCCTTGCTATTCTCTGGAACTCTGCATTCAGTTGGGTATATCTTCCCCTTTCTCCCTTGCTTTTCGCTTCCCTTCTTTCCTCAGCTACTTGTAAAGCCTCATCAGACAGCCACTTTGCTTTCTTGCATTTCTTTTTCTTTGGGATGGATTTCGTTGCTGCTGCCTCCTGAACAATGTTATGGACCTCCGTCCATAGTTCCTCAGGCACTCTGTCTATCAAGTCTAATCCCTTAAATCTATTCCTCACCTCCACTGTATATTTATAAGGGTTATGATTTAGGTCATACCCAAATGGTTTAGTGGTTTTCCCTACGTTCTTCAATTTAAGCCAAAATTTTGCAACAAGAAGCTCATGATCTGAGCCACAGTCAGCTCCAGGTCTTGTTTTTACTGACTGTATAGAGTTTCTCCATCTTTGGCTGCAAAGGACATAATCAATCTGATTTTGATATTGACCATCTGGTGATGTCCATGTGTAAAATCGCCTCTTGTGCTGTTGGAAAAGAGTGTTTGCTATGATCAGCGTGTTCTCTTGGCAAAACTCTATTAGCCTTTGTCCTGCTTCATTTTGTACACCAAGGCCATGCTTGCCTGTTATCCCAGTTATTTCTTGACTTCCTACTTTGGCATTCCAATCCCCTATGATGAAGAGGACATCTTTTTTTGGTGTTAGTTCTAGAAGGTGTTGTAGGTAGGGTTGGCGGAGAATTTCTCCCCGAAACTTCGGGGGGCCGAGCACCAACGTGTTCGGCCCCCTGAAGAAGTTTCGGGGAGAAATTCTCCGCCCCCCCGCCCCCCCCGGGACGGGACTTACCTTTCCTGAATGTCCCTCCCAGCAGCGGGTCCTGGCGGCAGTTTGTCGGGTCTTTGTCAGGGGCGGGGGCGGCAGCCGATCTTTCGACCGGCTGCCGCCGCCGCCATTCCAATAAAACTAAAAAAAACCCACAACTCCCCCATGATAGGCTACGTGACGATTAACATAGCCTATCACGTCTAGATTTGCAAAGTCAGCCGTGATAGGCTACGTAAATCGTCACGTAGCCTATCACAGCTGACTTCAAAAAAAAAAAAAGTGCGTACGCAAATGGCGGCCCCCATAGGGAGCCGCCATTCGCGTTCCTTATTTGGTCGCTGTAGTCTACGTAAATCTTTACGTAGACTATAGCGACCAAATAAGGAATGTGAATGGCGGCTCCCTATGGGGGCCGCCATTAGCCGTACGCGCTTTTTTTTTTTTTTTTTAAAGTCAGCCGTGATAGGCTACATGATGATTCACGTGGCCTATCACGGCTGACTTTGCAGATCTAGCTGTGATAGGCTACGTAAATTGTCATGTAGCCTATCACGGGGGCGTTTTTTTTAACTTTTTATTTTGCAGCCGGGCGAGGCGAGGCGCCTCCTCCCCGGCCTGAATTTTGGCTGGGCGAGGCAGGAAGCCTCCCCCCCGGCCTGAACTTTGGGGGGAGAGCAGCGAAGCGCCTCCCCCCCACCACGAAAAGCTGCGAGACCAGGTAAGTGACTTTCGTGCACCCCTAGTTGTAGGTCTTCCTAGAACCGATCAACCTCAGCTTCTTCGGCCTCAGTGGTTGGGGCATAGACTTGAATTACTGTGATGTTGAATGGTTTGCCTTGGATTCGTACTGAGATCATTCTATCATTTTTAAGATTGTACCCCAGTACTGCTTTTCCCACCCTTTTGTTGACTATGAGTGCTACTCCATTTCTTCTAAGGGATTCTTGCCCACAGTACTAGATATGATGGTCACCTGAATTAAATTCGCCCATGCCTGTCCATTTTAGTTCGCTGATTCCCAAGATGTCGATGTTCAATCTTGCCATCTCATGTTTGACCACCTCCAGCTTACCTTGATTCATTGATCTGACATTCCAGGTTCCTAAACAATATTGTTCTTTACAGCATCGGATTTTCTTTTCACCACCAGACACATCCACAGCTGAGTGTCCTTTTGGCTTTGGCCCAGCCGCTTCACTCTTTCTGGCGCTACTTGGAAATACCCTCTGCTCTTCCCCAGTAGCATATTGGACACCTTCCGACCTGAGGGGCTCATCTTCCGGCGTCATCTCTTTTAGCCTTGTGATACGTTCCATGGGGTTTTCTTGGCAAGAATACTGGAGTGGGTTGCCATTTCCTTCTCCAGTGGACCACATTTTGTCAGAACTCTCTGCCATGACCTGTCCATCTTGGGTGGCCCTGCACGGCATAGCTTATGGCTTCACTGAGTTACATAAGCCCCTTCGCCACAACAAGGCAGTGATCCATGAAGGGGAACATTAACAATAATAACAATAATATCTCTGGGGAATTTGTGTGCAAAAACGTGTACTAATCTCCTTGCACGTGAAAATGCATATAAATGTTCATGCAGACTTATTCTCAAAATGATAAAAAAACAAACTTATGCTTGAAAAAGAAAGCAAACATTGCAGAAAGTAAAACAGATTCATCCATCCCTAGCTCAGGATAACACTTTATGAATCTGATGAAGTGGACTCTCGTCCACAAAAGCTTATTATGCCATATTAAATGTATTAGCCTTTGAGGTGTTGTTTTTGCTGCAACAACATGGCAAGCCCCATTGACTAGAAACTGTTCTAAAAGCCAAGAAAGTTTTTCTTCTTTATGTTAAAGATATGGGGCGGGGGGAGGGGGTAGATGGGGAATCAGAACTACCCTGCAATCTGTTTTCAGCCGTTCAAAATGAGTTTCAGGAGCATGTGTTGATGTGAATGTGTGTTAGACAAGATGCACTCATTCCTTTCCCAATTAGACATTTAAATTCTAGTTAGCCCCAAGAATAATTCTAAACTGCATATTTTAATAATATTTTTAAAATACACTCAGGCTCAAAATCTGTTGCTCTTGATGAATGGCACCCATTTATCTGCAGCCTGATGAATCTTATTTCAATTCAGTTACATCAGGGATGGGAAACATACAGCCCACTTTCCGTTCACAGACCCCAGGCCCGTTTTGCACACCATGCCCCAAGTGCCGCCACCAAATTGCTGCTGAATTTTGGTGGCACATTAGTAGTGGGCACATTTCCCCTTTAAAACAAAGCTTGTGACCATGTGTCTTGTTTCAATGGCAAATGAAACACTTCTGCATCTTGCATTTCATTCTGGAACTTTCTTACATACAGTTTTGCTTTGAAACATCTTCACGTCCCATAGCAGTGATGCAATGTGGCAAAATTAAAGAGAGAGAGAGAGAGAGAAGACTTCAGGTGACAAGCAGCAACAATAATTTCTCCTTCACTGGCTACATTGCAACTCCAAAATATTACTCCTTGTGCCATACTCACATCTTGGTGTGACTAGTAGCAATTAGCTCCATAGAAGAAACTCTTTGTAGCCACTTATGCCCTTTGAGCAAATCCTGCCCTTCCCTACCTGGTGCCTGCCAGATTTGTTGGACTGCAACTCCCATCATTTCCAGCCAGCATAATGGAAGTTGGAGTCCAACACATCTGAAGTGCACCATGTTGGGGAAGGCTGCCTTAGCTATTCACTAAATGGAAGGATACAGAAGAGATCTGCTCTCCCTTTAGTAGCTGTAACAGTAGTTTGTCATTTTCCTAGCCTCTTCTCTTACAGATTTAGGTCTTATATTCTTCCTTCCTCCCTCCCTCCCTCCCTTCCTTCCTTCCTTCCTTCCTTCCTTCCTTCTAGGAAATAAAGGCACTCAAATACATATTTGGCAGCACTTCTGAGAGCTGCAAGACTTTAAGAACTTAGCACTTCAATAATTTACACTGACACAAGCCAGAGTTAAGCACTATTAAATAATACTCTTTTCAATAGCTGAAAGTTAAACACATGATTACAAGCAGCAGAGAGCTTGGTGATGGGCTGTCTCCATAAACTGCTGCTTCTACCATCTGAGTTGGGCCTCCTGCTCTGCCCCCCCAGCCATCAGAACCAACTGCCCTGTGAGGAACAGTAGCAGGACCATTTCTTGGGGGCGGGGGGTCAGGTGTCATCCAGCAAGGCTCCAGAAGACCAAGGCCTTACCCTAGAAGGCCAGCAACTTCCAGCTGCATTACAGCCGCTTCCAGGAAGGTCAGTTTGCCAGGCCCCGTTTTTAATGGTGAGCAGCCCATTTCCATCCCAGCTGGTTATTGTAGGAACTTCTTAACAATAAAAACTGGTAACCAGCTTTATTTCTTTTCCTCTCCCCCCACATCCTTTCTGCTTTTTTTGTGTCATGTGTCACTTACATTGTAGGCCTGAGGGAATGGACTATCTTGGGTTTTTATTGTTCTGGAAGCTATTCTGGAAGCCTTTCCCGTTGAAGAGCAAGGTAAAAATGAGGACTGGTGAATTCCATGGGGCTTTTGGCAGCCTTATTCCCAGAGCTTGCAAGATCTGCACTCCTGGCTGGTGCTCAGGTGAGCTGCAGCAACATTTTATAAGCAGTTAACAAACAAACAAACAAACAAACCTTCACTCAAACAACTTTGTCGTGAGCTTGAACGTATCCTTCCCCCACCCTCATGGAAGTTTTAAGAATTTCTCCTCCTCCCGCAAGGATGTCCCTGAATTTCTTATCCCAAACTTCTGATGAATGTGATGGAGGGGAGGGTGCTCAGCACTAGTAAATAGAATGCATAAATAAATAAACAAACAAACAGATAATGATCAACTTCACTTAAAGTGGGCAGGTGCTGTCACGTGGAGTTTCTAGTTTCCCCAGCTGTCTCAATCCAGAGGGGAGAGGTTCACACCATCATCTGCACCTCCTTCTCCTCTGGGTTGCTCCCAGTTCTTGGCTCCCTCTCAGAAGCTGGCTGGCTGGCTGGCTGGCTTCCTTGTCCTCCTCTTCTCAGCCTTTACGTGCCTCTTGGCAGATGTGACAGTGAGTTCTCTCCCTCTCACCCCTCGTGCAGATTCCAGCTCCCATCCATCAGGGTTGTGCATCAATGTGGCCTGCGCGGCTCCCCCTCACCAGATCTCCCTCCTTGTTGCCTTAGTAATGGCCTCTGTGAGCCGTGTTGCAGCCTCAGGTGTCTCCTTCAGTGGGGCAGTGGAAATGTTGACCTGCAGGTGCTCATTGTGACCGTCCCCAGAGCCACACGCCCAAGGAGAGTGTGTTGATCTCCCTCCCTCCCTCCCTCCCTCCCTCCCTCCCTTGGTACGCTCCAAAAAGCAACAGTACATAATACTCAATTTATTAGAATCAGCAGACAGTCATAGAATAGCGAGGTGGCAAAGGGCAGCATAAGGGTTAGTATGTTGCACTTTGGCTGGAGAGGACCGAGATTGAGTCAAAAAGGGAAGGACACAACATGTCCCCAAACAGCATAAGATCACCAGCTCCACATTTCCCAGGAGATTATTTTCCCCGCAGCAGTGGGAAAGTGTTTATCTCAAAGTCGACAGACCACTTCTAGCAGTTTTCTTCTCCATCCCAAGCAGTTCTTTTGGAAACATAATGTGTCATCTTAATTGCCCATTCAAGCCCAGTCCACCCCCAAATACTTTGCATTACAAGAGGGATAGCTGAGAACAATATATTGTTTTTGAGGAAATCCCTTCTCCCCCACTGCTGTGAGGACTGAGGAGTGCAGCTAACCTCAGAGGGAACAGAGAAGCCCGATGATCACTGCTAATCGAAACATCCTGGTGATTTGCCCCTGCAGACCCTCACTCCATTTCACTACTGGTCTTCTCCACGGTGGCTTCTCCTGCCGTGGTGAGCAGTGTCAATGTGGCTTCAGCTGCTGCTTTGGGTAGCCCCTTTCTTGCGGCTTCAGCCACCAATGTGGGCTGTATCATCTTAGCTCTGTTTGTGGGTAAGGGAGGAGTCATGGTTGGGAGGAACATTGGGACACCCGATCACTGAAATCAATGTTTTGTTTTTTAAATGTATGCTTAAAGTTGACTAGATCATGCTCCATACATTATTTTGAAATCCAGGCCAGGTTTTTTGACTGGTTGAGACTGGCAGCACAGAAGTAAACCCATCACATTCAAAGTTTTGACTCCTGTGAAGTTTTAACACACTTTCAAGCAATAATGTGGAATGTTATGACCACACTTAATGTGTGTTAGCTGGGCAGTTTCTATGGGAGGCATCCAACATGCATAAAGAACTGTCACACTCCTCCATCACGCAGATGAAGTTAGAGGATCATATTCCCATTTTTTTTCAAAGAGCTGAAACAACATATATATTTCTATAAAGCCCCTAGATGCTACAGATCTTTTAACATATTTTTCCCATTATGCTCTTCAAAGATGCAGAGATTTTTCTCCCACTAGAAGTTTAAATCATCCTTGTGCCATAAATGCAAAACAACCAAGTCAATTGTTTTGCAGTGCTGCTTTCAATGCATTATGATGCCAATAACTCAGAACATAGTGAAATTTCCTTCTCAGTAAATTCACTTTACTGGTTATCGCTTGTTCTACTCCTGTGCAATGTAAGCACATTTCTACTAGTGAATGCAAGCAGTAAAAACACCCAAACCAAAGCAAACCCCACATTTTAAGACAACGTATTCTCTTATAGACAGACAGAATTGGGCCCCATCTACATGAACCATGTATTCTGGGGTGGCTGAGATTCGACCCCTTCGGGACATACGACGCAGTTGTCACTTTGTGGCCATCTGTGGTTTTCACCTGGAAAATGTGGATGTCCAAAGAGGCGTTTTGCTGCGATGTTTTTGGTTTGCTTTGGGTTTCCCACAGTTGCAAGCTGTCTGTCCCTTCCCCGAACTGACTTCGCATTTTGCGGTGGGCGTGTTGTAGGCATCCATAGTGATGCCCCTTTATCCCCCTGTCCCTTCTCAGCTGCGCAGTTACAGAGGCACAGAGAGGCATTTTCAATTATTTAATCACACTTTCGCACTCCTTTGCAGCTTTGTGTCTTCACAATGGCTGCTTTGGAGTCAGTGGCCAAGGGCCAGGGGTGGGTGGGTCAGGGGACCAGAAGGTCCAGGACCAACTTTGCTCCAGCTACCATTTTGGAATGATGGGTAGGCATGTACCACTCATGTCTTGGCAAGTGCGAACCATCGCGAGAGTCTCGGGCTGGAGAACTGCCAAACAGCTGGCATGGTAAAGAAGGAGCAGAGCACCCACATTTTACCTAATGAGGAATGGACAGACACAACAGAACCCCTGAAATACAAAACAGCCACTAAAACCCGAAGTGTTGTACCCCCACGCTCACGTACCTGTGCAACTGTGCATTTAAATATAACGGTAAAAAAGAGGGGGGGACAGTGGCTTTTCCCCTTGGGGAAGTCCACAGTAAATCGCACGTGTACTGCAGCAGAAGCTAAGTCACATCTGCAACGCTGTGCAGTTACGGCTGAGTGAAGGGTGAAAGCGGTACCTTGTAGATGGCTTCTTGGACTCTTGCAGCTTTGGTGTCTGAGCAGATGTTTGTGGAACATCAATAGCCCAGATTGTATAGGCTGGTCGGGGGGGGGGGGGGATGTAAGAAATTGGCTCCAGTCCAGAAACAAAGAGTAGATCTAGCTACAGAATCGGACTCAAAGAGGACTTATCAATGGGATCTTCTCAAAGTGGGGAGAGGTGATGAGCGGGGTACCGCAGGGCTCAGTCCTGGGCCCAGCGATCTTCAACATTTTTATGAATGACTTGGAGGAGGAGGTGCAGGGAATGCTGATCAAATTTGCAGATGACACAGAATTGGGCAGGATAGCTAATACCTTGGAAGACAGAAAGAAAATTCAAAGTGATCTTGATAGGCTTGAGTGCTGGGCAGAAAACAACACAATGACATTTAATAGGGATAAATGCCAAGTTCTGCACCTAGGAAAAGGAAACCCAATGCACAGTTACAAGATGGGGGATATGTGGCTCCACAACACTACAAGTAAGGAGGATCTTGGAATTGTTGTAGATCACAAGCTGAATATGAGCCAACAATGTGATGCGGCTGCAAAAAAAGCAAATGTTATTTTGGGCTGCATTCATAGAAGTATAGCTTGCAAATCCTGTGAAGTACTAGTTCCCCTCTACTCAGCACTGGTTAGGCCTCATCTGGAGTACTGTGTCCAGTTCTGGGCACCACACTTTAAGAAGGATGCAGGGAAGCTGGAGAGAGTTCAGAGGATGGCAACGAAGATGATCAGGGGACAAGTGAAAGAACTGGGCATGTTTAGCCTTGAGAAGAGAAGACTGAGGGGAGATAGGATAGCACCCTTCAAGTCCTTGAAAGATTGTCACAGGGAGGAAGGCCAGGATCTCTTCTTGATCCTCCCAGAGTGCAGGACATGGAATCATGGGCTCAAGGAAGCCAGATTCTGGCTGAACATCCGGAAAAACTTCCTGACTGTTAGAGCGATACGACAATGGAACCAATTACCTGGGGAAGCGGTGGGCTCTCCCACACTGGAGGCATTCAAGATGAGGCTGGACAGCCACCTGTTGGGGATCTGACTTGGATTCCTGCACTGAGCAGGGGGTTGGACTTGATGGCCTTGTAGGTCCCTTCCAACCTTACTATTCTATGATTCTATGATTATTGGGATGAAGGAGCAACCAGACTTATATTTACGTAGCCTATCACAGCTAAAGCAGGGATGCAAATGGTGTCCCCTATGCCATTTGCATCCTGGTTTTTGCCATGATAAGCTACATAAATAAATATGTAGCCTATCACAACCTAGTGTAGGGATGCAAATGGCATCCCCTATGCAGGATGCCATTTGTATCCACAACAGCCCAGCAGTGGATGGAGGCCCCACTGCGGATCGACCCAGTTGGTGGCTCTGCGGACTGGCCGCGGAGCGGAGCTGGCCGGGAAGGATTCTGGGGGGGAGGACTGGATCGCCTTCCCCCCGTCGAGGATTCTGGGGGAGGATAGGATCACCTCCCCCGCCACCACAAACCCCAGCGGAGCAGGGTAAGTGCGGTTTCGTACACCCCTAGTCTAAACATCCAATCAATTAAATAAATAAATAATACATCAGATATGGACAACAGTGATGATGTATTTTTTTTTCTACCTCAGATAAAATAGTGACCCTATCATAGCCAGCATGGTGTAGTGGTGAGAGTGCTGGACCGGGAGCTGGGAGATCCGGGCTCTAGTCCCCACTTGGCCATGGAAGCTCACTGGGGGACTTTGGGCCAGTCACAGACTCTCAGCCCAACCTACCTCACAGGGTTATTGTTGTGAGGACAAAAGGGAGAGGAGGAGAAGGATAATGTAAGCTGTCTTGGGTTCCTTGCAAGAGGGAAAAAGGCGGGATATAAATGCAATACATAAATAATAAATAATATGGATAGAATAAAGCCTCATGGCCATAGGGCTTACTCTCAAGTATGGGGGCTTACTCTCAAGTAAGCGCCAAGCAGATATATGGAGGAAATGTGTGTGTGTGTGTGTGTGTGTGTGTGTGTGGAGAGGGAGAACAAGAGAAAAGCTGCTTTACTTAACGAATTTATTTAAAGTCCATCAGGGTTGCTGGTCATGTGCACTTTAGGCCCTCACCCTCTGCAGGAACAGCCAAGATGAAATGCAGCAGGCTGCAGCCTTCCCTAACAGTCACCCTCCAGATTTGCTGGATGACAACTCCAATTGGTTCCAGGCAGCATATTGGCTATGCTGGCTGGGAGTGGGTGGGGATGATAGTATTTGCAGTCCAACACATCCAGAGGGCACAAGATTGGGAAAGTCTGGGTGAGAAGCACAATGGAGAAGTTCTGTGGCCCCTGCCCAGAGCTGTGTGAGCTGTACGGAGGTGGGCGAGGCAGCCACTGCATCAGGGCTCCCAATATCCACGTACATGTCTTCTCAGAAGTAAAGCATATAGATTTCAATGGGGTTTATTCCCAGGTATTTCTTACCATTTGAGTTTAATTTTTTAAATTTCTTTTCATTATTTTTCACTCATATAGACTTCCTCCTCCTTCGCTCTGCTGTCCCGTCCCCCCACACACACCCTGCTGCCTTTTTTGGCTGCCGCCACTGACCAAGCTGACCTATCTGAGTCTGATGTTGGCCAGCGTGTTCTTGGGCGCGCCATGTCAGCTGCTGCAGCAGCCACTGCATGCTTCGTTGATGCTCTACCACCAACTGGGCTTGCTGGGGGCACGGGATTGACGATCAGGACCAGCATCTCCAGCAGGCCACTTAGCCTGGCCCATGTGCTCCCGCCCTTCCCCGAAACTGGGTGGCGAAGGCACAGGCACAGTCTCAGGTGCAGCATTAACAGCAATACCAGCAAAGGAATGTGGCAACCGGCAGCGACGCCATCTTGGAGGGAGGGAAGGCGGGCTGCAAGAGAGGGTGAATTCACCCTTTGCTGAGCAAAGCTGCCTTGCCCAGGCGGGCTCTCTGGGTGGGGGGTGGGGGAATTCGTCGCTCTTCCTGCTCCCTGCCTGGCACTTTAGGAGAGAGGAGCTGCTGCTGCAGCCTCGGCAATAGCAGCAGTGGCCGCTCTAGGGCTCTTGCACCCACCTGCCCCATAGCAGTAGGCTGGGAGTGGGACCTCGCTGGGACCCAGGAAAAGTACGCATGAAAATTAAATACTGTCCCAGTCATGCTAGGCTAACAGCCCCATATAGATATAGCTATCAGGGTAGATGTTCAAACCTTTTAAGCATGGGTTTCATTGGCAATTAGCCAGCACCAATAGAAAACAAACAAAACAAAAGAAAACTGAATTCTACATGAAGCATAATCATTCAATACATTTGTGTCAATGTTCCCTGTCTGCATCACGCAAAGCTTAGTAGTAAATTTCAAAGTCATAGAGTCATAGAATAGTAGGGTTGGAGGGGGCCTATAAGACCATCGAGTCCACCTCCCTGCTCAGTGCAGGAATCCAAATCAGAGCGTCCCTGACAGATGGCTGTCTGGCCTCGTCTTGAATGGATCCTGTGTGGGAGAGCCCACCGCCTCCCTAGGTAGTTAGTTCCATTGTCGTCTTGCTCCAACAGTCAGGATGTTTCTCCTGATGTTCAGCCGGAATCTGGCTTCCTATCACTTGAGCCCATTATTCCGTGTCCTGCATTCTGGGATGACTGAGAAGAGATCCTGGCCTTCCTCTCTGGGACAGCCTTGCAAGTATTTGAAGAGCCTAACCTACCTTGCTGGGTTGTTGTTGTGAGTATAAAATGGAGAGGGGAAAAACTATGTAAGCCACCCAGGATTAGGGACGTTGCAGGCGCCCAACTGGGTCTGGGAATTTGTCGGGCTCCCCCTGCCCACGACCCCTGGACTGCGCCCATTGAGACACTATCCTTGCTCATCCCCCGCTTGCTCCCACTAGTGCCCACTCATGCTCTCCAGGACTCATCGCGATTCCATTCAGTGAGCGCCTGCCATTTTCACGCCTTTGATTGCTACGTGGAACAGGAAGTTAATAAAATGCGGATATTTAAATATGCACAGTTTGGAGCTGGGAAAGCTAAATAAGCACAATATTAGAGCATATTTTCATGTTTATTTTTCCAAACGAATGCAGCAATTGTGCACATCTTTGAAAGGTACGTATTCTTCTCCTATTGCTTGAAGTGTATTTGTGTGCATTTTTCAAAAGTACACATTTTTTTCAAGAACATTTTTCAAATGCACACATGTTGAATGCTTTTTTTTTTTGGTCTGCAAATTACATTGCACATTTGGAAATGTACGGACTTGAACTGCAGATGGCGTTTGAGTCCATGTTCAGTCCTGAAGGTGCGACCTGGGTAAATCCTGATCAAAACCAAATTGAAATGAATTTCTCATACAGTAGATCCCTAGACATGTGCCTGGGAGAGAGGATATGGGGCCAAGTGGGGGTGGGTGGGATGGGCTGAAGGGGCCTCAACTGGTGTGGGTACAGGTAGAGGGAGTTATGGTGTTGGGAGCAGGGCTAGCCACATTAGGGGAACATGGCCCAGACAGTTTCCCATCCTTCCCCCGCACCTGCAGTTTTGGTGGTTGCCCTATCAGCCCTACCTCGGGTCTTTGGATGCTGCTCTTAAATGCCAGATTGATTGAAAATAAGACCTCCCTTGTCCATGATTCGACAGTGGATGAGGCAGCCGACCTGGTGCGCATAGCTGAGACTTGGGTGGGCAAACAGGGACGAGTCCGTCTCTCCCAGCTATGCCTCCCAAGGTACTTGGCTCAGATCAGGGTAGACTTGAGGGCTGGGGAGCGGGGTTACTATGATCTAGAATCACAGAATCATAGACTAGTAGGGTGGGAAAGGGCCTATAAGACCATCGAGTCCAACCCCAAGCTCAATGCAGGAATCCAAGTCAAAGCATCCCTGGCAGATGGCTGTCCAGCCTTGTTTTGAATGCCTCCAGCGTGGGAGAGCCCACCACCTCCCCAGGTAGTTGGGAGTAGTTCTGACTTCCTGTCACTTGAGCCCGTTATTCTGTGTCCTGCATTCTGGGATGACCGAGAAGAGATCCTGGCCTTCCTCTCTTTGACAAGTTTTCAAGGACTTGAAGAGCGCTATCCTGTCTCCCCTCAGTCTTCTCTTCTCAAGGCTAAACATGCCCAGTTCTTTCAGTCTCTCTTCATAGGGCTTTGTTTCCAGTCCCCTGATCATCTTTGTTGCCCTCCTCTGAACCCTCTCCAGCTTGTCTGCATCCTTCTTAAAGTGTGGTGCCCAGAACTGGACACAGTACTCCAGATGAGGCCTAACCAGTGCTGAGTAGAGGGGACTAGGAATTCCCGGGATTTGGAAGCTATGCTTCTATTAAGGCAGCCCCAAAGAGCACTGGCCTTTTTTGCAGCCACATCCCATCGTTGGCTCATATTCAGCTTGTGATCTACAACAGTTCCAAGATCCTTCTCGCTTGTAGTGTTGTTGAGCCACGTCTCCCCCATCTTGTAACTGTGCATTTGGTTTCTTTTTCCTAGGTGCAGAACTTGGCATTTATCCCTATTAAATGTCACTGTGTTGTTTTCTGCCCAGCACTCCAGCCTATCGGGATCACTTTGAATTTTGTTTCTGTCTTCCAAGGTATTAGCTATCCCACCCAATTTTGTGTCATCTGCAAATTTCATCAGCATTCCCTGCACCTCCTCATCCAAGTCATTAATAAAAGTCTATTGGAATCCCATCTCCCTCTGTAGGCTCCCTGTCCATCTGACCACTGGTCTGTAGTGTTTGCATCTTGTGTTGAGTCAGTGGGACAGATTGGGGATTCTTCTGGTGTGTCACACAGCGTGCTGCTCAACAGTCTCCCTACCTGAACTGTCAGAGGTGATTTTGGGTTTGCTGTTCAGGTTCCCCAAATTATTGGTTCTGGGGGATGCCAACATTCATGCCATGTAATGTTGCATAGATGACCCCTTTATGGCCGCCGTTTATGCAACATTACCTACCCGGAAGCACCTAGGCTGCCATTGTTGCGCACAATGGTAGCTCACTAGGGAGGACAGCTTGCCGAGCTGCGGGGCGCTTGCTGAGCGGGTCTGCAAACTCCAACAGACTCCACCTCCCCACCCCCATGGACTTTCATGACATCCCTAGACAAGAGTAAGATGCTGTTAGTAGGTGGTTCTTCTGACCGGATAGAGGGTGAGGGTGCTCAACCTTTTCTGGATGGGGTTGCACTTCTCCAGAAGGTGCAGGTTCGTAACTTCGGCTGGTGGCCCAGCTATGCCCCTTTCTGGGTAGGGATAATCTGGCTTCAGTTGTCTATGCTCTGGTAACCTCCAAGTTAGATTACTACAATGTGCTCTATGTGGGGCTGCCCTTGAAGTTGCTTCAGAAGCTGCAGCTTGTGCAAAATGTGGCAGCCAGATTGATACCAGAGTCAAGAAGTTCCAAGCATATAACACCAATTCTGGCCTGCTTGCACTGGCTGCGTGTACGTTTTCAAGCCTGATTCAAGATGTTGGTTTTGACC
Source organism: Heloderma suspectum (assembly GCF_057233095.1). Taxonomy (NCBI): domain Eukaryota; kingdom Metazoa; phylum Chordata; class Lepidosauria; order Squamata; family Helodermatidae; genus Heloderma; species Heloderma suspectum. Next base: position 29,099,806 of record NC_139470.1, read on the forward strand.
TATCAAGCCTTACGTGGCTTAGGACTGCAATACCTGATGGAGCGCCTCTCCTGGCATGAACCTACCCATATATTGTGCTCATCATCTAAGGCCCTCCTCCAGGTGCCTCCTCTGAGGGAGGCTTGGAAGGTGCAACCGGGAGAGCCGGAGAGGGCCTTCTCAGTGGTGGCCCCCTGATTATGGAACAATCTCCCCAGTGACGCCTGCCTGGTGTCAACATTATTATCTTTTCAGCACCAGAATAAGACTTTCCTCTACTCTCAGGTAGGGATGGCACGGATGTCTGAGCAGGGGATGGAGTTTAATGGACTCCCCGCCCCCCGCCCCGGTCACCTGGACTCCGCTTGCTGGGCTATGAGTGACTCACTTGCCCACTCAGTGACTGGCAAGAAGTGCTGTGAGGCCATCCATCCCCTTACTGAGCTGCAATTGTGTGCGCAGTCACAGCTCTCGGTTACTTCCACATATCACAAGTTGTGTCTGTGGCTGCCTTAAAGGGGCAATGACTCAGGATTACAGATTAAAGGGCCCTTTACACCTGTAATCTTGAGTCATTGCCCTTTCAAGGCAGCTACAGGCATAACTTGAGATATGTGGAAGTAACCAATTGCAGCTTGGTAAGGGGATGGATGGCCTCGCAGCGCTTCTCGGGTGGTCGCCGAGCCATCCTTTAGCTCCTGTAGCACAGCTCACATGGGCAGGCTTGGTGATTGCCTGAAGGGACCTGATGGAGGTGAGTCCGTCCATCCCTACTCTCAGGCATTTGGCAGTATATGAAAAGGTTTCTTAATTCAGGTCCTGGATTTCTTACTGCTGATGGTTAAAAGTGTGCGTGTGCGTGTGCGTGTGTGTGTGTGTGTGAGAGAGAGTGCTTTCTGTTTACATTCTTGTATGTAAATGGTTTTTATATTATGTGCAATATTGTATTTTTAAGGTTTTTAGTCTTTCCTAAACTCCCCAGAGAGCTTCAGCTACTGGGCAGTATAGAAATGTAATGAAGGAATGAATGTTTCAGCTGCTTCTGTGTATCTCTTAACATTGTTGTTCCAAAAGGTTATTATCCTTGAAGTTTTTTGAGCAGGGAAGGGAAGGCAGATAAAAAAATCCTTGTTCCATCTTTTCACTTGCACTTTCAGAACCTTACATGGATTGTAAACTGCCATCGCACATGTGGGCTTTTCCTTCCAGTTTTTCCTTTGTAAGGATTTAACTGGCTCATCACTGAGTGATTGAGGCATCTGAGCTTTCTTTTTATATGACATCAAAATGCAACAGTAAAGGCCTGTACTTTAATGATCCCTGTTTACAAGGGATATTCCCTGTTCCCTGGAACATGTCCCTGGTACATTGTCCCAGTTTTGCTCTTGGGGGAAGCTAATTGGCTTACACACACAAAAAAAATAAAACTATGCAATAAAAATCAAAGATAAAGCTACACAAAATGTATTTTTAAAAAGAGAAAATTACATAGGGGTGCACGAAAGTCACTTACCTGGTCTCGCAGCTTGCTTCGTGGTGGGGGGGAGGCGCTTCGCTGCTCCCCCCGAAGTTCAGGCCGGGGGGGGGCTTCCCGCCTTGACCGGCCGAAATTCAGGCCGGGGAGGAGGCGCCTCGCCTCGCCCGGCCGCGAAATAAACAGTAAAAAAAAAACCATGCCCCCGTGATAGGCTACGTGACGATTTACGTAGCCTATCACGGCTAGATCTGCAAAGTCAGCCATGATAGGCTACGTTAATCGTCACGTAGCCTATCATGGGTGACTTAAAAAAAAAAAGCGCATACGCAAATGGCGGCCCCCATAGGGAGCCACCATTCGCGTTCCTTATTTGGTCCCTGTAGTCTACGTAAAGATTTACGTAGACTACGGCGAAAATAAGGGCAACGCTATTTGCGTTGTCCTTATTTTCGCCGTAGTCTACGTAACTCTTTACGTCGACTACAGGGACCAAATAAGGAACGCGAATGGCGGCTCCCTATGGGGGCCGCCATTAGCCGTACGCGCTTTTTTTTTTTTTTTTAAGTCACCCATGATAGGCTACGTGACAATTAACGTAGCCTATCACGGCTGACTTTGCAAATCTAGCTGTGATCGGCTACGTTAATTGTTACGTAGCCTATCACAGGGGCGTTGTTTTTTTTTTACTTTGCTTGTAATGGCAGCGGCGGCAGCTGGTCAAAAGACCGGCTGCCGCCCCCGCCCCTGACGAAGACCTGCCGAACTGCTGCCGGGACCCACCGCCGGGAGGGACATTCATGAAAGGTAAGTCCCATCCCGGGGGGGGGGGCAGAGAAGTTCTCCCTGAACAACCTTCGGAGGACCGAATGCGTTGGTGCTCGGCCCCCCAAAGTTTCAGGGAGAAATTCTCCCCCATCCCTAAAATTACAGCATTAAGAGAACATATTGGCTAAAAGCAAACCTTTCCTGGAAAGCAGATGACTGAAAAAAATATAATAAAGAGTCTTCAAAAGATGCCTAAAACATGCGAAGGTGTAGCCTTGTGGATCTCCACTGGGAGGGCAGTCCAGTGTTTTTGGTGGTACCACTGAAATGGCCCTCCCTGGGGTGATTAACAGACCAAGCTACTATTTGAACAATTTCTGAAAGGCTCTGTTAAGTCTATGCCCCATGTAGACCATATCATGCCCCTGGTGACATCTTCTCCTATGAAGCTGATTGGTGGGAGATTCAGGACAGATCCTGAAGGAAGGACATCTTCACACAGCGCAGAGTCAAACTATGTATTCTCTACCACAAGATGTAGTGATGGCCACCAACTTGGATGGCTTTAAAAGGGGGGTCAAACAAATTCCTGGAAGAGAAGGCTATCACTGGCTACTAGTCCTGATGGCCAGTATGCCTATATACACCAGGGGAACATGGGCAGGAACGTGCTGTTTCCCTGGTGTCCTGCTTGTGGTTTCCCAGTCAACAGCTGGTTGGCCACTGTGTGAACAGAATGCTGGACTAGATGGACCCTTGGTCAGATCCAGCAGGGCTCTTCTTATGTTGGTGTCTGAATCCCTTCCCAATCCCCATCCTCCATGAGATCCTAACCTCCACAAGTTCTCAAATCAGAGAGCCAGTGTGGCGTAGTGGCTAGAGTGCTGGACTGGGAGCCCAGAGATCCGGGTTCTAGTCCCCACTCGGCCATGGAAGCTCACTGGGTGACTTTGGGCCAGTCACAGACTCTCAGCCCAACCCACCTCACAGGGTTGTTGTTGTGAGGATAAAATGGAGAGGAGGAGGATAATGTAAGCCGCCTTGGGTTCCTTAAGGAGGAAAAAGGTGGGATATAAATGTAATAAATGAATGAAATGAAATCCACCTAGGGTGCAATCTTATGCATATTTAGAGAGAAAAAAGGCCTACAACTCCCAGCATGCCCCAGCCAGCATGCATAGGATTGCACCCTTACTTGGCTGCTGCTAATGGAGCTAGCAGAAGGGAAGGAGGGAGGCTGCAGTTGCATCTCAGGACCCAGGGGCACTGGGAAAATCTAATTAGCCAAAAGTTCCCTAAAGTTCTTATTTGGACATCAGGTGCTCTGGGGAAATTACATCAGGGTCTCTGAATACCTGGAACACTGCTGAACAAGTGTTCACACAGAAGCCAGGAGTAAGTGGAGTCACAGGGAAAGGGAGGATTGCAGCCCATTCCAGAGGAGAAAAATATTGGAAGGACGGCACCTGGTTGGAATACAGGAGCACTTTACATGTGTGCCAAATTGATATTCTGACCTGGGCTATTATGAAGTTGAGCAACATTGGAACCCAAGAATGTTCCTATTTTCATCAGTGAAATATTGGCAGGTATGTTATGGATCAGTTAAAAGTTCAGCAAAGCAATAAGAGTTGCATGCGCGGGGGATTGTGTTGACCAAGAGCCAAGCTACTGGACTCGATTCTTGCAAGGTGGCCCAGCCTTTCACTGATGCTACATTCTGGATCTGAAAGAAGCTTCCAAGTAGGTGTGATTTCATTTGTTCATTGTGTTGAAATGGGAGCATTTGGTCCTGATAGAGCTCTCATAAGGGATTTTCGTGGTTCATTTTAGCACCTATATAAACTCTCCCTCTCCCCTCCCCTCCCCTCCACTCCCCCTTTTCTCCCTCCCTCCCTCTCTCTCTCTCTCTCTCACACACACACACACACAGCACTGCTTACCCAAGAATTTCCACCACACCTTGTGGGAGCACTTCTGCACTTTTGCTGACTTCCATTTACAAGACTGAAAATGAAACATGGATTCGGGGTGGGGGAGAGGGGGTGCACAAAGAGCTGACACAGGTAAATGCTGATAATGAGCCAAGCACAGACCTTCTCTTTAACAATGCTCAGTGGAACACGTCAAGGCAGCCAATTAGGACAGCTGGAGGGAAAGGGAAGATTTACATTGTCTTAGCAGATGGATTCAAGTATGCAATTAAAAAATGGGAATCAAACAAGCTGGATCTGTTCCAGGGAGGGACATGGCTGGATTTTTCCTCCCAGGTTCTAAAGTGGTTAAAAGAAAATCAAACATTGCTCTTAACTCTTAAATTTTGCATGACTCCCACCTCTGTTTATGAGCAGTTTTGCCCTGACATCAACTATGCTGGGTGGTCCAGTTCCAAATCTGCAACTCCTAAGTTATCCATTCACTGAAAGATTGATTGTGCCACCATGATCTAATAAGCTATGCAGGGTTAATTCTTGGGGAAGCTTTTTTTTTTTTTCCCCAGTTCCTTTCAGTTGTGTACATAAGAATGTAAGGTAGGAGAAGGGCTGTAGCTCAGTAGAAGGACACTTGCTTGGCATGGAAAAGGTCCCAGGTTTAAACATTGGCATCTTGAGATAGGGCTGGGAAATACTCTAATCTGAGATCCTGGAAAACCACGACCCATCAGTAGGGATAAAGGAATTTGGTAAAATCCATTCCATCTTCCTTTTGCTGATTGTCAGGTGCCTTTTGTTCCATCGCCTGCTCAGTGGTGGAACTGGATTTTTTCCAATTTCCCAAATTTGCACAAATTTGCATTTGCGTAAATTTGCACATGTAAAGTGCGCAAATCCCCTTAAATGTGCTATTTTATGCTTTAACCTAAGGGGGAAATGTGCGTTGTTGGCTCATGTTTATTTTTTAGTATTTTTCTACAAACAAATTTCCATAAAATTCTGGAAAGTAAAAAAAAAAAACCAACAGTCCACAAGTCTGTGAAATCCATGCCACTCAGGAAAAGCTGTTCTGTGAAATCCACAGGTTAGATTAATAGAAATCCAAACTCATTTGGTTCCATTGCAGATTTGTCTGACTTCCTTACTTATCAGCATATACCAGGGGTGGGCAGAAACTAGAGCCCCAGATATCTTGGACTTCAACTCCCAGCATTCCTGACCTGCGGTGGAAGACCAGCCACCGCAGCCACCAACGCCGAAGCCACCGCCGGAGCCGCCACTGCCCGGAAGATCTGCCCCAGGTAAGTCTTGTCCCAGGGGGGATCCACGGGGAGGGGGTGGGGGGGCAGGCCGTTCTGCCACAGATTTCTGGGGGCTGAATGCACTGGCATTTGGCCTCACCGAGATCCATGGTGGAATTCTCTGCCATCCCTAGATATCCCTAGTGAACAAAGCCCTAAACTACTTGGGACCAGGATACCTGAGAGAGCGCCTTTCCCCTTACCAACCTACCCAATCACTGAGGTCATCAAAGTGAAATAGAAAAATCCCATATTGTAATATCCCTATGCAAGGACAAATCTGTCAACCCCCCCCCCCCCAAGAAACATTCCAGGGAGGACCAAGCATGCTCAGTTGTCTCCAGGAGCCATGGGATGTTGTGTGTTAGTTGAAAAAAAAAGAGGAAAACTGGGGGAGGGAGAGAATGGATTGTCTTGCTTGAGCCCCTAACAGCTTATAGTGTCCCTGCTGGCTAGATCTCCAGACAAGAGCATTTCTGTCAGGAGGTGGAGATATCCTGAAACTAGGGATGTCGGAGAAATCCTCCATGGACCCCAATGAGGCTGGATTCTATTGAATCTGGCCCCCCGAAGTCCATGGAGATCGGATCTCTTACCTCTGCCTCCCTGCAAAGTCCTCACTGGCCGGATCCTGCCTGCCGCTGGCTCTGAAGCCCCAGCAATATGGCTGCCATTGCCGTATTGCTGGTTGGACTGATGTTAGGGGTGTACAAAACCCCACTTACCTGGCTCCGCTGGGTTCTGCGGGGGGGGGAGGCGATCCGGTCCTTCCCCCTGAATCCTCGATGGGGGGGAGGCAATCTGGTCCTCCACCCGGGAATCCTGCCTGGCCGGCTCCGCGGCCAGTTCTCAGAGCCACCAGCCAGGCCGATCTGCAGCAGGGCCCCCATCCGTTGCTGGGCTGCTGCAGATGCAAATGGCGTCCTGCATAGCGGTTGCCATTTGTGTCCCCACTTTAGCCATGATAGGCTACGTAAATATTTACATAGCCTATCACGGCTAAAGACAGGGATGCAAATTGTGGCCGCAGCAGCCTGGAAGATGACCCGGACCCGCTGCATCTGCTGCCGCATCTGCCACCAGGTAGGTCCGTTCCGGGGGGGGATTGCGGGGGGGCAGGGGCGAGGCTGTTCCGCCACAGATTCCAGGAGTCCATGGAGTCCGTGTCGGAATTCTCCAACATCCCTCACTGGAGTCCGTGGTGGAATTCTCCAACATCCCTAACTGATGTACTGCGGACGCAAATGGCGTCTGCTAAGTCATTTGAGTCCCTGCTCTTTGATGTGATAGGCTATGTAAATCTTTACGTATTTGCTCATGTCAAAGAGCAGGGATGCAAACGGCGTCTGCTACATTGGACGCCATTTGCGTCCACAGTACGTCAGTCCAGCCAGCGATATGGCAATGGCGGCCGTATCGCTGGGACTTCAGAGCCAGCTGGCAGCTCTGCGGAATCACTGCGGAGCGGAGCTGGACGGTGAGGATTCTGGGGGGAGGGATGGATCGCCTCCCCCCCCATGGACCCTCCCCCCACCAGAATGGCAGGTAAGTAATTCCTACATCCATGAAACACCTTGTTGCAGCCCCCCTTTTTACAAAAGCCATCTACAATAGACGGCAAGCACCACATCCTGCCATCGTGACATCCATCATGTTAATTACATGACACACTTTCTTTTGTCAGTCCAGAACCTGCTGTTAATCAGAGTCTTTGGGTTACTTCAAGGTTTTGTATTATGATATAGGGAGGAAAAGGATCACTCTCTACACACTTCATAATTTTATATATCATGTTCCCACTAAGATATCCCCGCCTCTAAACTAAATCTCCTTTCTTTGCAGAAATTGTGCATCAGTCCTTTGATCATTTAAGTTGCCCTTTGCTAGTTCTACGATATCCTTTTCCACAGACTCCTTTCTAGGGTCAGGAGAAACGTTTATAGATATGCCAGAGGTTCAGTGTTTTAGGTCTGAAGCTTGGGCTTCCACCAAGCACAATAAATCTGGATTAGGTCTGACCTTCTTTGAGTGGTGGAAAAACAAAGAGCATCAATCAATGCAATGGGGTCTTTCAAACACTGGCAAAGCATCTAGGGGCAGAGAGGTTTGGGATTACTGCTATTTCAAAACCCGCCATGGAAAACTTCTATGAATTCTGTCCATGTAGACCGAAAGAACAGATTTCTCTGGAAGTGTTTGTGTGCATAGGAATTAAGAAGCTTCATTTCCGAGCTTTGCAGGCTCTTGGACATATTTTGCACATTAGGGTGCTTTGGAGCCTTAGTATTTTGTAGTGTGTTCTTATTAGGCCTGCAAATTTGATTGTGTTTGCACAGCATTGTGAGATGTGTAGGTTTTCATGATGTGGGTGAGATCAGCAGACGATTTGATGTGAAGAGTAAAATATCAAGAGAATGTAGAAGGGGTGAAAACAAAGAATGCTCATTGATATTTTCCCAGGCATTTGGCAGTTCGTGACGAGTTTTCAGCAGTCCTGGATGTGTCTTTAGTTATGACTGACAGTTCAAAGTTGTTTTTAGTTATATGCTGTTTGTGTATATGGTCTCTGTGTTTTTATCTAAACAGCTTTTAAACTTTTTATATTGTTTTTAATGTGTTAACTTCTGTAAACCACCCAGAGAGCTTCAGCTATGAGGTGGTATAGAAATGTAATAATAATAATAATAATAATAATAATAATAATAATAATAGATATAATATATGAACGAAACAGGGCCTTATAGTTCAGTTACTCAGCTCGCAATGCAGTCCTAGTAGGAGTGTACGAAAGTCACTTACCTGGTCTCGCAGCTTGCTTCGCGGTGGGGGGGAGGCGCTTCGCTGCTCCCCCCGAAGTTCAGGCCGGGGGGGGAGGCTTCCCGCCTCGCCCGGCCGAAATTCAGGCCGGGGAGGAGGCGCCTCGCCTCGCCCGGCCGCGAAATAAAAAGTAAAAAAAACAACAACACGCCCCTGTGATAGGCTACGTGATGATTTACGTAGCCTATCACGGCTAGATCTGCAAAGTCAGCCATGATAGGCTACGTTAATCGTCACATAACCTATCATGGGTGACTTAAAAAAAAAAGCGCGTACGCAAATGGCGGCCCCCATAGGGAGCTGCCATTTATGTTCCTTATTTGGTCACTGTAGTCTACGTAAATCTTTACATAGACTACGGCGAAAATAAGGGCAATGCAAATAGTGTTGCCCTTATTTTTGCCGTAGTCTACGTAATCTTTATGTAGACTACAGCGACCAAATAAGGAACGCGAATGGCAGCTCCCTATGGAGGCCGCCATTAGCCGTACGTGCTTTTTTTTTTTTTAACTCACCCATGATAGGCTACGTGACGATTTAAGTAGCCTATCACGGCTGACTTTGCAAATCTAGCCGTGATAGGCGACGTTAATCGTCACATAGCCTATCACGGGGATGTTTGTTTTTTGTTTTTTACTTTTCTTGGAATGGCGGCAGCAGCAGCCCGTCGAAAGACCGGCTGCCGCCCCCGCCCCTGTCGAAGCCCTGCCGAACCACCGCAGCGACCCGCCACCGGGAGCGACATTCGGGAAAGGTAAGTCCCATCCCGGGGGGGGGGGTGTGGGGTGCGGGGGGGTGCGGAGAATTTCTCCCCGAAACTACTTCGGGGGGCCAAATACGTTGGCACTCGGCCCCCCGAAGTTTCGGCGAGAAATTCTCTGACACCCCTAAATCCTAGCCAGTTTAGTCAAGAGCCTATTCTCCTCCATGGCTAATCCCTATCCCCCATCCTAAAGAATTATATTTCCTATTCCAGGTCAAATAATCCATTGAATATTCCCATTCATATGATGGGTTTTTTTATTCTCTGTGCTTTGGCCTTTAATATGGAGAAGTGATGGAATCAATCGCACTGTAACGGACATGTGTTTGTCTTTGTCTGAGTATTCTGCCTGGGCACCTCAATGTCTTTGCCACCCCTGCCTGGGAGACCTGGATTCTGTTCAAGTTCCAACTCTGGTATGGACTCAGCCATAGGGAAGGCTTTATATATCACTCAGCTTCTGTTCCTCTTCTGTAAAATGGGGTGGAATGGCTCAGCTTGTAGGGTTGCTGTAAGAATGGGTGCAAATGACTTAGAGAAACCCATCCCCAGAGAGGTCCACTTGGCACCTATTTTGTTATCTTTTCGGCATCAGGGAAAGATCCTTTTATCTCTCAGGACTTTTAATCCCCCACTGTTATGCTGTGTTTTAAGTAGAGTGGTATGCAAATGGCCTCTCCAATTATCCATCCTATTTGTTGGCAGAGAAACTGGGGCAGGGGCGGCGGATTTCATTGGATTTCTCCAGGGGGAGGAGAACTTCTTCAACAGTTTTTCACAAGTAGGGCTCACCATTGACAGGGTTCCCCCCCCCCAGTTTTTTTGTTCTTTTTATACTGCCACTGCAAGTGGCAACACAATCAATGGGGTTGCCAGCCTGACCCCCATTTTACATCCACCACAATGCAGGTGTGTGTGTGTGTGTGTATGTGTGGGGGGCAGTATTGTGTTCAGCTCCAGGAGGCGGAGTGAGTCCTGCTCAAAATCTGTCCTGTTGAGGACTGCAACCCCACATGAAGGGGGAGGAGGAGCCGTTTCATATGTGTCACAATGTTTTATAGACAAAATGTTGAGGACTGCAACCCCACATGGGAGGGGGAGGAGGAGCCGTTTCATATGTGTCACAATGTCTATAAAACCAATGTGCTGATGTATTTCAGGGCTTCTGGCTCTTTGGAAATGATTCCAGCCTTACCCGCGCGTTGAATAAAGAATCTCTTTTTCCTTCACTCCGTGGTCTCTCTGACTCTGAGTTCTGCAACACTCCAATTCCCGGGAAGTTTTCTTCCCCCATGAAAGAGGCTTCTATGTTTATGTCTCATTTTCAGGGTGTTGGATAATTTATTTAGAATTTATTTTGGTGGTCAGACCCCACCAGCCGGTGAACCCCACTTGCTGTGCTGTGCTCACTGTTGGACAGCCTGATGAGTGCCCAGCAACTGCTGCATGGCTTCCCGGCCCCTTAGCAAGCTGCCATTTTGGATAAAAATGGCAGCTTGTTATTCAGCATAAAAGGCCTTTCATAAAAAGGCCTTTTATGGAAATGGCAGCCTTTTAGAGGACCTTCTATGGAAATGGCAGCCTTTTAAAAGGCTGCCTTTTGCAGAAATGGCAACCTTTTAAAAGGCCTCTTACAGAAATGGTGGGCCTTTAAAAGGCCTTTTATGGAAATGGTGGCCTTTTAAAAGGCCTTTTACAGAAATAGTGGCCTTTTACGCAAGATTAGAGGTGTGACTGGACCTCGTGAATGTCTATTTCCAAGTTTGTTTTTTGTTTTTTTAAAGTATGGCAAAGTACAGCACATTTTATGCAAGATTAGAAGTGTGAATGGACCTTGTGAATGCCTATTTCCGGATATATATTTTTAAATAAAAGAATGGCAGATCTGCTAGCTGGCCCAATGACCAGCCGCCGCAGCCACCACCGCCACAGCCGCTGCTGGAGCCGCCGCCGCCTGGAACATCCGCCCCAGGTAAGTATCATCCTGGGGGGTATCTGCGGGGGGGGGGGGCAGGCCGTTCCACCACAGATTTCAGGGGGCTGAATGCACTGGCATTCGGCCTCACCGAGATCCGTGGCGGAATTCTCTGACTTCCCTAAGTCTGAGAGGCTGAGCAGATGAAAGCTCATCATGTCCACCCCATGACTGGATGCCTCCAACATCCCGAGCTGTGATCATCAGCACCATTAACATGGACAGAAGAGAGTTCAGGGCTTTTGCATGCGTAAGTTGGGGCTGAACAGCTTCCTAGCAGCATCTTCCTTCTGCTGTTCCTGAGAGCAGTTGGCAGGAGATTTCTCCTGTTTATTGATTCTAAATCTTTACAGAATTATTCACAAAGTGGTTATTATTCATCTTTGTTTGCAAATGGAAATGTTCCTGTATGAGGCAAAGCAGAAAGGCAAATTTGTTTTTAAACAGACATTGTGTATTGGCAGGCTGGAAGAAATACCGCGGCTGATCCCCTGGGCTTTGAATGAAATGGAATCACTCTCTAGGCCTCCCCTGGGGCTGTTAAGCTGAATGTATACAGAGAACACTCCTGGCCTGGGCAGCTTGACAGTGACAGAGAAGCTGTCCTTCCTCACCGGATCCCACTCTCCGTGATGGTGCGTTCCGTCCCGGTAGGGCTGGCTGGTGGCAGGCAACAGCTGGCTTCCCTGTTTCAATCTGGGTTTCTGCTTTCCAGCTATTAATGCTCTCAAAGAGTGGTGGAGCGACATCTCTTGGGGTCAAAGGTTTGGGACGTTTTGATTGGCAGGGATGATGATGTCATCTCCCATGCACCTTGGACTTCCCTGTTGCCTCTGAGCTTAGCTGCACTCCTCTCAGTTGCTGGAAGAAAATAGTTTTTCCCTGAAACAATCATAGAATCATAGAATAGTAGGGTCGGAAGGGGCTTACAAGGCCATCGAGTCCAACCCCCGGCCATCGAGTCCAACCCCCAATATATTGCTGTGAGCTATCTCTGCTATAATGCATAGTATTTTGGGGTGCCTTGGTCTTGAATTGGCCACCAAAGCCCGTTAGCATTACAAAATCCCTGCTCCTGATGGACATGGAAATGGCTAGAATTGGTTTCTTGATATGGATCAACACTGCTTCCTGCATTTGGGGACTCTCCTTGGGGCCGGGGCTACGGGGACAGTCATGACGTGTGCCGGCACTTAGGAACATAGGATGCTACGTTGCATGGAGTCAGACCCTGGGTCCACCTAGCCTTGTATTGTCAACACTGTCTGGCAGCAGTGGCTCTCCAGGGGTCTAGGCAGGAGTTTTACTTACCATAGCTGGAAATGCCGGGGATCGAATCTGGGGCCTTCTGCAAGCAAGGCAGGGGCTCTGACACCGAGCTATGGGGCTTCCAGCACAAAATTTCCACAACATTTCAAATTTTACTATTACGCTATTGCTTTTAAAGCAATACCAATAGAATAAAACCCCGTGGAGGCTGGTGTCTCTGCTTCTGGTGGGGCTGTGAATCCAGTCCCCAAATGCAGGCAGCAGTGTTGATACATATCAACAAACCAGTTCTAGCGGTTTTCATGCCCACCTGAACTCTAAAGGAGCTATCCAGGGTGCTGAACCTAGGTTGGGGGCAGGGTTCAGCACCTTGGATAGCTCCTTTAGAGCTCAGGCTGATTCTGGGATTGGACCTGGGGCCCTCCACATGCACAGCAGGTGCACTGCCCCTCCTCTATTGCCCCTCCTCCCCAAAGACATTTAAAAGCAGAAGACGGCATTTATCCAACAGCTTATAACTAAAAGGTTTGAAGGGAAATAAGGGTTTACTGCACTCCCGAAAGAACCAAGGGAATCTATCTAGGCTGGGATGGGGGATGGGGGGTCATCTCCCTTAGGAGGGAATTCCACAAACGAGGGGGCCACCACAGGAAAAGCCCTGTTCCCAGTTGCTGTCGAGTAGGGGTCTACCTGTCCTGACCATGAGCAGGATCATAGAATCATAGTATCATAGAATAGTACGGTTGGAAGGGTCCTACATGACCATCAAGTACAACCCCCAGCTCAATGCAGGAATCCAAGTCAGAGCGTCCCTGACAGATGGCTGTCCAACCTCATCTTGAATGCCTCCAGGGTGGAGAGCCCAATGCCTCCCTAGGTAATTGGTTCCACTGTCATATTGCTCTAACAGTCAGGACGTTTTTCCTGATGTTCAGCTGGAATCTGGCTTCCTCTATCTTGAGCCCATTATTCCGTCTCCTGCACTCTGGCATGATCAAGAAGAGATCCTGGCCTTCCTCTCTGTGACATCCTTTCAAGGACTTGAACAGCGCTATCCTGTCTCCCCTCAATCCTCTCTTCTCAAGGCTAAACATGCCCAGTTCTTTCAGTCTCTCTTCATTGGGCTTTGTTTCCAGTCCCCTGATCATCTTTGTTGCCCTCCTCTGAACCTTCTTCAGTTTTTCTGCATCCTTATTAAAGTGCGGTGCCCAGAACTGGACACAGTACTCTGGATGAGGCCTCACCAGTGCTGAGTAGAGGGGAACTAGTACTTCGCGGGATTTGGAAGCTATGCTTCTATTAAGGCAGCCCAAAAGAGCATTTGCCTCTTTTGCAGCCACATCCCATTGTTGGCTCATTTTCAGCTTGTGATCTACAACAATTCCAAGATCCTTCTCGCTTGTAGTTTTGCTGATATAAGATGTATCCCCCATTTTGTAACTGTGCATTTGGTTCCCTTTTCCTAGGTTCAGCACTTGGCATTTATCCCTATTAAATGTCATTCTGTTGTTTTCTGCCCAGCACTCCAGTTTATCAAGATCACTTTGAATTTTGTTTCTGTCTTCCAAACTATTAGCTATCCCGCCCAAATTTGTGTCATTTGCAGATTTGATCAGCATTCCCTTCACCCGCTGCACCAAGTCATTAATAAAAATGTTGAAGAGCACTGGGCCCAGGACTGAGCCCTGCAGTACCCCACTCATTACCTAGGAGATCATGGGGAACTTTGTCAAAAGCTTTGCTGAAGTCGAGGTATATGATGTCTACAGCATTCCCACAGTCCACAAGGGAGGTTACTTGATCAAAAACTGAGATCAGCTTTGTCTGGCAGGATTTGTTCTTGTCAAATCCATGTTGGCTTCAAGTAATCACTGCATTGTTTCCAAGGGGCGTACAAATGGATTGCTTTAGAATCTGCTCCAGAATTTTCCCAGGGATTTGATGTCAGACTGACTGGCTGTAGTTCCCAGGTTCCTCCTTTTTACCCTTTTTGAAAATAGGGACAACATTAGCCCTCCTCCAGTCATCTGGCACTTCACCCATCCTCCATGATTGCTCAAAGAGAATAGACAGCAGTTCTGAGAGCTCTTCTGCCAGTACCTTTATTACTCTAGGATGCAGTTCATCTGGCCCTGGAGATTTGAACTCATTCAAAGTTATTAGGTGTTCCTTGACCATATGCCTATCATTCTCAAGCTGCAATCCTGCCCCTTCAGCCTGTACTTTGCCTTTGGCAAGGGGATCATAGACCCTCTTTTGGGAGAAGACTGAGCCAAAGTCGCAATTGGGCACTTCTGCCTTTTCTTTTTCCTCTGTTATCATTTTGCCATCCTTATTTAATAGCTGAACCACCATTTCTTTCCTATGTCTTTTACTATGTACGTGTCTGAAGAAAGCCTTTTTGATGCTTTTCGCATCCCTTGCTAACCTAGGGATGTACGAAAGTCACTTACCTTTTACGAAATTTGATTCGCGGTGGGGGGGAGGCATCCCATCCCTCCCCCCAAAATTCTGGCTGGGGGGGAGGCGCCCCATCCCTCCCACTGCGAATCCTGCCGGCCGGGTCTGCAAATGGCGGTGGCCGTAGCCGCCGCCGTTTGCGTCCCTGTAGTCAGCCGTGATAGGCTACGTAAATGTTTACGTAGCCTCTCACGGTATTTTTTAAAAATCTAGCTGTGATAGGCTATGTAAATCTTTACGTAGCCTATTACATTTTTTTTTTTTAAACTTGGAAATGGTGGTGGCGGCAGCCGGTCGGAAGACTGGCCGCTGCAGACGCTGCCGCCGCCAAACCACCACCGAACCGCCACCGGAGCCACCGCCGCCAGGGAGATTCGCCCAAGGTAAGTCCCATCCCGGGGGGGGGGCAGGGGGGCAGACCATTTCACCACCAATTTCAGGGGGCTGAATGCGCTGGCATTTGGCCTCCCTGAGATTCGTGGCGAAATTCTCTGACATCCCTACGCTAACCTCAGCTTGTTCTCAGCTTTAGCCTTCCTGACGCCATTCCTGAAATTCTGTGCTACCTGCCGGTACTCTTCCTTTGTTGTTTGGCCTTCCTTACACTTCCTATATGTGTACTTTTTTGTTTCCAGGTAATCTCTTAGCTTTTTGTGAAGCAACATTGGCTTCCACCTTTTTTTCTTGTTGGAATTGTTTCTAATTGTGCCTTGAGAATTTCCTTTTTTAAAAAATTCCCTTGCCATGGGACCTTACTTATCATTGTTCTGAGTTTATTAAAATCAGCTTTCCTAAAATCCAGGGTTTGGCTACACTCAGCTTTTGCTTCATTTAGAACCATGAACTCAAGTGTAATATGGTCACTTTCCCCCAGAGTTCCTGTAACTGCTATTTTACCCACTAAGTCATCTATGTTGGTTAGGATCAAGTCAAGGATAGCCAATCCTCTAGTTCCTTCCTCTACTTTCTGTAGGAGGAAGTTATCCGCCACACAAGTCAGGAATTTCCTGGAGGGGCCATGTTTTGCAGAATTTGTCTCCCAACAAATATCGGGGAAATTGAAGTCCCCCATTACTACTACATCATGCTTCCTTGAAACATTGGCAATTTGCTTTTCAAAAGTTTCATCCTCGTCTTCTCCTTGGTTGGGTGGCCGGTATGGTAGTAGACTCCAACCACCATGTTCCTTTTATTATTTGCTTCATTTATTTTAACCCAGATGCTCTCAATGGGGCTACCAAGCTCATCCTCCTGTATTTCTGTGTAGAGATATGTATTTTTCACATACAGTGCAACCCCACCTCCCTTTCTGTTCCTCCTGTTCTTTTTCAACAAGTTATATCCTTCAATTGTTGTATACCAGTCATGAGAGCCATCCCACCAGGTCTCAGTTATGCCTATCAAGTCATGATTTCCCTCCTGCATTAAGAGTTCAAGTTCGTTCTGTTTGTTTCTCATACTCTGGGCATTAGTATATTAGACATTGAAGACCATGTGCTTCATAGTCTGGCTTTCTTTCTACATGTTTCTGAAGATTATTATTGGGCGCTATTAGAGCTGTTCTCTCCGTTGCGGTGCATGAGCCTTCGTCTATTGTTACCCCCAACTTTACATCTCCCTTCCCCATAGGATACACTTTAAAGCCCTCCTGATAAAGTTCATCATGCTGTGGCCAAACACATTTTTCCCAGCCTTTGTGACGTGCAACCTCACCCGTCCCTTGCCAACAGCCCATCTTCCAGGAAGTATAGGCCATGGTCCCAGAATCCAAATCTCTCTCATCAGCACCACCTTTGTAGCCAGTCATTCACCTGGAGTATTTTTCTTTCCCTTTCTATCCCTCTTCTAACTACTGGAAGGATGGATGAGAAAACTATCTGGGCCCCAAAGTTCTTGAGTTTCCTTCCCAAAGCTTCAAAGTCTGACGTGATTTCTTCATAGCTCCGCTTGGCTGTATCATTTGTTCCCACATGGATGAGAAGAAAGGGATACCTGTCAGTGGGCTTTAAGAGTGGGGGCAACCCTTCAGGCAAGTCACTAAACCATCCTCCCAGGAGACCGCATACCTGGAGAATCCATGGGTCTTCGCTATATAGTTGAGTTTTGATCCCATGCAGCAAGGAGTCTCCCACTACTACTACTACTCTTCTCTTCTTGTAGCTGTAGGCCTTGGTTTCATCACCTCTGCTTTGCTGACCTTCAGCCTCTTGCTCGCTCTCATGCAGCTTCCCCTGTAATTCTTCCTCTGCAGGCTGTCTTCCAGTCTCATCCTCAAGTACCTGGAAACTGTTCCCTTGCTCCACTGCCTCCACTGGTGCCGAGTGTCTTCTAGTTCTTCTGCTCCTAACTGTCACCCTTTTCCAAGGAGTATCCTCTACTTCATTTTTCCTCACCTCAGCAGCTTCCTCCTCTGCCTCAGGTTGCTATTGCTCTTCTAGCTTTTGTTCTTCACTTTGCTGCTGTAGTTCCACTGTTCTGTCCAAGAACTCTTCATGTTCTCTTATTCCCCGGAGGGTCGACACTCGCCGCTCCAGTCCTCTTACTTTTTCTTCCAGCAGCGTGATCAACTTGCACTTGTTGCAGGTGTCGGCCATGTTGTTCTCAGGCAAGAAAACAAACATTGCACACACCTTGCAGGTCACCACCACTGGAGAGTCTTGTCCTTCCATTGCCTCTTTTCCCTTTTTGTGTCTAGCTTTCTGGTCTAGCTTTGTGTCTAGCTTTTCTAGAGCAGTCTGTGCCTGGTCCTCTACGCACTGCAGGTTAAAAAAAGAGTCCCACTGGTATGGGAGTATGTGTAACAAGACAAATATATATATTTTTTTAAATGTTAGGGGCCTCCCCCTTGACCTTCCCTGCTGAACTCCCCTGGCCAACTCCTGTTTGCTCCCCCTGTTCTCTCTCTCTGATCACTCACTCTCTGGGAGCTTGCTTGCTTCTGTAGTCCCTAGACCACCTGGAGCAGCTTCCTCTGCTCTGCTCTGCTCAGCTGAGAGGCTGAAGCTTCCTGCCCACTCAGCTGTTGGGAGTACTCAGGCCACCCCCCCAAATTAATTGAAGCACTCAGGGGCACCTGGTGAGCTCACAGCCACTCAGCAGGAAATGGACAGCCCTCTGGGCTTCCTCCAGCTTCCTCCAGCCCACTTACCTCTTTGCCTTTGTCTCCTTTGTCACTTCTGCCACTGCAGCTCCCCTGGCCAACTCCTGTTTGCTCCCCCTGTTTGCTTGCTCTGATCGCTCACTCTCTGGTAGCTTGCTTGCTTCTGTAGTCCCTGGACCAGCTGGAGCAGCTTCCTCTGCTCTGCTCTGCTCAGCTGGGAGGTGGGAAACAGACTTTGTACAGGAGATAGAGCTGTACAAAGAAGCACATGAGGATGGCACGTTCAGGCAGCTAGGTTGGTTCAGGTGGGACTTGCAGGACCTCAGACAGCTCCAAGCCAGCAACGTGCTCTAACAACATCTGGATTTCAACTGAGCCCTTATCCTCTCCTCCTGGGCCTGGTTAGCCCTCTGAGGCTCCTCCTCCTTCCTGAAGAGTGGTGAGCCTTAAGGTGGTAGTTTTCTCACCTGGAGCCAAGGTTCCCTACAGGTGAGTTGCCTGTGCTGGTGAGTGGGAGCTGAGGCGCATGAGGCCCCTGGTGAAGCAGGGGAGCAGGATCTAGCAGCTGGCAGAGGTCTGGCGAGCAGTGCACAGCATGGATGGGGGTAAGTTTGCCCATCTGTAGCTGTGGTAGACAGCATGGTTCAGCACCCACCCTAGCAGAGCCACCACCAGGGACTATGTACATGTCTAATTCAATCCCGTGAACTTCCAACACTCCCCCCCCCAGCTTCATTTTTTGCTGAAAGAAACTGAAGCTTCATCACCAAAATGTGAGCATTAATGCCCATACTTGAGTCACTCAGGCCTAGGGGTGGACGAAAGTCACTTACCTTTTCTCGCAGCTTGTTCGCGGTCGGGGGGAGCGCTTCGCTGCTCCCCCCACGAAGTTCAGGCTGGGAGGGGGAGGCTTCCCGACTTGCCTGGCCGAAATTCAGGCCGGGGGGGAGGCTTCCCGCCTCGCCCGGCCGAAATTCAGGCTGGGGAGGAGGCTTCCCGCCTCGCCCGGCCGCAAACACGAAAGTAAAAAACAAAACAAAAAAAAGTCCCCTGATAGGCTACGTGACGATTCACGTAGCCTATCAAGGCTAGATCTGGAAAGTCAGCCTTGATAGGCTACGTGAATCGTCACGTAGCCTATCACGGGTGACTTAAAAAAAAAAAAAGCCGCCATTCGCGTTCCTTATTTAGTTGCTGTAGTCTACGTAAATGTTTACGTAGACTACGGCGAAAATAAGGGCAATGCAAATAGCGTTACCCTTATTTTCGCCGTAGTCTACGTAAACATTTACGTAGACTACAGCGACCAAATAAGGAACGGGAATGGCGGCTCCCTATGGGGGCCGCCATTATCCGTACACACTTTTTTTTTTTTTTTAAAGTCACCCGTGATAGGCTAAGTGATGATTCACGTAGCCTATCACGGCTGACTTTGCAAATCTAGCCATGATAGGCTACGTCAATCGTCACGTAGCCAATCAGGGGACGTGTTTTTTTTTTCTTTGATTGCAATGGCGGGGGCGGCAGCCGGTCGAAAGACCGGCTGCCGCTCCCGCCCCGCTCGAACACCGGACGAACTGCCAGCCGGACACGCCGCCGGGAGGGACATTCAGGGAAGGTAAGTCCCGTCCCAGGGGGGTGCGGGGTGCGGGGGGGTGCGGAGGATTTCTCCCCGAAACTTGTTCGGAGGGCCGAACACGTTGGCGCTTGGCCCCCCGAAGTTTCGGGGAGAAATTCTCCGCCATCCCTACTCAGGCCCTTCCCATAAAGTGCATTCTAAATGTTGACATTTCACACAAAACTCAGAATCCCACTACAAACATCAAGCATTTGAAACCCGGGTTTTCAAAGTTGCTAATTTTCTCCATGCTCAGTGGTAGAGCAGATGCCTTGCAGGAGGGTCCTGGATTCAATCCCTGGAACTTCCCAGTTAAAAGGATCTGAGGCCTGAACTCTTGGGAAAATCTCTTCCTTAGTCTTCGGAGAGCTGCTGACAGTACAAGGCTAGAAGAATGATGGCTTGTTGTGGAAGATAATTCTATGAATTAATGACCATTCTCTATGAATGCTGAATAGAACTTCCATGTCTGGACACACTATATATCTGAATAGGAATGGGAGAGATTTTCAGTTCAGTTTTGATAGAAATTTACTAAAATTCACAAAGACTTCCATATTCAGGACAAAAATAATGTGAGATTGGGAAAAAAAATGAAGATGAATTTGGCAGAACTTTGAGAGCTTAGATCTTAAAGGTCTGGGTGGGAATCCCTGTGTCTTCAGCCACATCTTTGGAGCTGAATTAGGGCTGCCACCACTTTTTTCCTGGCAGGCTTCTTATCTTTATCAGCTACATGGCAAGCAGGCTCATCAAGGGCCTCTTCATGAATTCAACAGCTGTAGCTATTGAATTTGGCCAGTGCAGACAGGTGAGAATTTTTTTAAAAACATGGCAATTGCAATGGAGGCGGAGGGAGCGGTGCACGGAGCAGGGGCTGGGGGGCAGCATCTGGAGAACCTGGATGGGGGTGGGTTCTCACATCCCTAAGTAACACTACCAGAATGATCTCTGTCTCTGAAATGCAGCCATTTTTCTCAAGTTATCCAGTCTTCCCCCCCTCTTCCACCACTGACACTGATTGGAGATTGCTGGGTTATGCTCAGCTTTGGTTTGGCAACTAGAGCTTCCATTCGCCAAAGCTCCCTCCCTCCCTCCTCCTCCTCCACCTTCCCCTCCCTTCCCCCTCCCTCCTCCTCAACCCCTCACTGAACTTTCTCAAAATGATCCTTTTGGTGTCATGCTGTCTGGGTTGCCCAGAACAAATCACCGAGTTGGATGAGGCGCTTCATATAAAAGCTGCTTTGCTTCGGGGCACCTTGTTGCTATTTTGCTCTGCCTCATATCTTATGGAGGCACCTCCAAAGCAGCCCGCTTTGACTCATTATTTGGGCTTCGGACTGAAGCAGTGCACAGACCTACTGTATACTGAGTGAAACCATAGTCCATCTAGCACAGTACTGTTGACACTGACTAGCATCAAAGACCGTCCAGGGATTCAGGCAGCATTCTTTCCTTGCTCTACCTGGAGATGCCAGGGAATGAACCAGGGACCTCCTGCGTGCAAAGCAGGTGCTTTTCCACTGAGCTATGGCACATTAAGGTCCCCTGTGTGATGGCGTAGCTGTACCCATTGAATTTGTCTTCATGCCCTGCTTGTTGGTTTCCTGGACTAGATGGACCTTCGGTCTGATTCAACAGGGCTGCTCTTATTTTTTTATTTCAGCTCTATGAACTATATCTGAGGGTTTACAGTTGCTGCTAAAGCTGGGTGATGTAATCCTCAGCATGTGGATATGAGAGGGCCCTCTTGGCTGGAAACTTTAAAAAAGTGTATCCAACAAAGTCTTTCACTGTACCCCACAAGGAAAGAAGGAAAATGGCATTGGTTTACTCAGTTAATCTGTTTGACTTAATTCCCTATGCGGTCCATATCTAAACATGTTGGCATTTAGTTGTGGAGGGGAAAAAAAACCTATCAGATAAAACTAACACTCTTCAAGGGTTGTTAACCTTCTGTGTGTTTTGGAAGCAAATCAGTCTCCAGTCAAACAAAAAGGAAATAGCATACACTTCATAATTTATAATACCATCCTGGGTTCTCACATGATAGACTCTGAAAATGTGAGGTAATTTCAAGGTGTTTGGACAGTGGAATGACATATTGTTGTTCCGTAGCATTGTCCTTCTCTTCTGTGTACCCAGCAGAATTGGCTCCAGTCAGAAGAAAAATTCATGAATAGTTGGTCACTCCCCTAACTGTTCCCAAATGACCTCTTCCATTTTCACTCATGATCATGTGGCCTCTCCTATGTCTCTTTTTGGCATTGGTAGCACTGGTAGCAAGAAGGAAAGAAACTGGAGGCAAATGCTTGTATTAGGGATGGCAGAGAATTCCGCCAAGGATCACGGTGAGGCCGAATGCCAGTGCATTCGCCCCCTGGAACTCCGTGGCGGAATGGCTTGCCACCCCTCCACCCCCCCGAGGGACGAGACTCACCTGGGGTGGATCTTCCAGGCAGCGGCGGCTCTGGCGGCGGCTCCGGCGGCGGCTCCGGTGGCGGCTCCGGCGGCGGCTCCGGCAGTGGCAGCCGGTCTTCCAACCGGCTGCCACCGCCGCCATTTCCACTCTGGTAAAAAAAAGAAAGAAAGAAAAAGAAAGACGTGATAGGCTACGTAAAGATTTACGTAGCCTATCATGACTAGGTTAAAAAAAACAAAACACGACGTCATAGGCTACGTAAATCTTTACGTAGCCTATCATGGCTGGGTGGGTTAAAAATGAAACAAAACCGCGTACGCAAATGGTGGCGGCTACGGTGGCCGCCGCCATTTGTGTTCCTTATTTTTGCCCTCTTAATCTATGTAAATATTTACATAGACTATGACGGCGAAAATCAAGGGGAACGCAAATAGCGTAGCAGGCGCTATTTGCGTCCCTTTTTGATTCCCCGTTTTTGATTCCCCTTTTTGATTCCCTGTTACGTAAAATAACGTGTTTTTTGGGGGGGGGTTCCCCCCCAGAGCCCTCTGCAGCCGGAAATCCGGCTGTGGACGGCTCTGGCCTGGCCGGGTCTGGCTGGCTGCTCCGCAGAGCTGCCGTGGAGCACAGCCGGCCGCGGAGGATTCCGGGGGGGGAGGAACGGAGCGCCTCCCTCCCCGGTGGGGATTCCGGGGGGAGGGACGGAACACCTCCCCCCCAACCATAAACAGAATCCGCAAAAGGTAAGTGCCTTTCGTACATCCCTAGCTTGTATGGTTTGGCTCATGGGCTGGACATGAAACAGAACTCCGGCACTGTTGTTTCTACCCTCGGAATGGCATGGGTGCCTGACTGGGTCCAGGTGTCCATCAGACTCCCCTCTGCCCACTCCACCGAACCCAGCTTGGCAAGCCCCCACCCCCACCCACCAAGCTGCGTGAGCAGCTGGGTCTTACCTGGCCCATCCGGTTGCGCCCCGCGGCCGCCTGTCCTCCATGCAAGCCTGCATTTCAAAGCAAGATGGAGCACTGTGTTTTTCACAGGTCTAATGCTGCACACAGTGGCAACTGTAGGGGGCCATTTCCCCAACATAGTGTTGGGGAGATAGCCCTTTACGGCTGCTGTTGTGCGCAACATTAGATCCACAAAAAATACAGAGCCCCATCTTCCATGAAAATGGAGGCTCGCATGGAGGATGGACGGCTGCAGGGCGCAAGAGGACCACTTGCCAAGCACTCCAGGGGCTCGTGCAGCCTGGCTCGTGGAAGCAGGTGGCAACCACGCCTCCTCAAACACCTGCCAAGTTTGGAGTAGGGCAAGTCCACTCATCCCAATCGATGCCCACCTGAGCTGAGCCAAACATTATCTTGGTCTGGTTTCAGTGTTTGATGAATGAAATCTTCCATCCCCCTTTGAAGGGGAAACCTGCTCCTCACGCCAGGCAAGTGTCAGAGAGGAATGCCATTCTGAACATATGAAGTGGACTGAGTTAGACCATGGCTATTTGGCCTGATATAGTCAGCCCTGACTGGTATCCCCTGCTCCCTGAGACCTTATAAATCCAGGACCTTGCCATATTGAGCATCTTCCCTGTCCCCGACCTATTGTAGAACTTCCACTTTTGGCTAAAGTGGAATGTCAAGGTACAACTGAGACTTCAAAATATGAGCAAAATATGGAAGGAATGTTGAGGGAAGCTAGGGGATGGAGGTGGTGTGATGACAATGAGGAGCTCCCCTCAAATTTTAGCAAACACGTTTTTGTATAAATTAAACATGCCATCTCAGCTGTTCGATACTTCATCATAACATTTAATTATAAAAAAGTTACCATCTGTGAAATACTATCCAGCAATACATAATGGTATCATTTTCTTTTCAGCTATTTGAATTTCATTTTGCGTGCTCAGCAAAGTCATCAATTATCTAGACTTAGTTATTTCCCCCCCTCCATTCTTCCATTTTCTGTAGATACTATTACCATTCTAAAAAGTCTCTCTCCCTCCCCCTCCCACCCTGCTCCAATTCTCTGCAGGTAGTTTTGTTTTTTAATGCCCATTTGAGGTTTGGAAATTAGGACACAACACTGGGTTTGTCTGTTTGTTTGTTTTACTAAGACTTGAGGCAGCTTTTTTCCCCAGAGATTTGGAAGTGGAATGATAGAGGCATCCTTTCCTGGTGTGTGAAGGTCCATCCCACTCTCATCTGTTTTCAAAAGGGTTTTGTGGTAGGGATGTATGAACCTCTTACCTGGCTCCATGCAGGGGCATCTGTGGGGGGGGGGAGGCGCTCCGTCCCTCCCCCTGGAATCCTCAACGGGGGGGAGGCACTCCATCCCTCCCCCCAGAATCCTGCCTGGCTGGCTCCGTTCCGCGGCCAAGCTGCGGAGCCACCGGCTGGCTCTGGCCGCCTGCAGCCGGACATCCGGCCGCTGGGCAGCCCTGCAGGGACGCAAATGGCGGCAGTCGTAGCCACCACCATTTGCGTCCCTGTATTGAGCCGTGATAGACTACGTAAATATTTACGTAGCCTATCACGGCAGGGGGGAAAAAAACCCAGCGTATGCAAATGGTGGTAGCCGCCACCATTTGCATACGCTGCGGTTTCCCCCCTGCCGTGATAGGCTACGTAAATACTTACGTAGCGTATCATGGCCTCTGCAGGGACGCAAATGAGAGGAGGAAGCGAATGGCGGCCGCAGGATGGCCGCCATTTGCAAAGCAGTGCAGACGGGAGCAGGTAAGTGCTCCGTTTCGCACGCCTTTTGTGGGGTGGGGGCGGCGGGGACTTTGTCCTGTGCACATTTCGTGGGTTGGGGGGGTGGGGGCCTCGTTCTGTGATGGATTTCGGGGGGCCGAATGCACTGGCATTCGGCCTCAACGAGATCCGTCGCGGAATTCTCTGACATCCCTATTTTGCAGTATTAAAAAAAATACTGCAGAATTAGAGTTGACCCTGAATTTCACCTAAAGCAAAACTCGGAGGTGAATTTGGGTTTTTCTGTTTGGGTGAAACATCTAAAGAATGTATAGGAAAACAAGAAGAGTTTGGATAAGACTAACGAAATGTCTAGGGATGTACAAAAGTCACTTACCTTTTCGCAGCTTTGCTTCGCGGTGGGGGGGAGGCGCTTCGCTTCTCCCCCTGAAATTCAGGCCGGGGGGGGAGGCACCCCGCCTCGCCTGGCTGAAATTCAGGCCACGGGGGGTGCCCCACCTCGCCTGCCCAAAATTCAGGCTGGGGAGACGCGCCCCGTCTCCCCGGCCGTGAAAGGAAAAGTGGGAAAAAAAACCACCCCGTGATAGGCTATGTAACGATTAACGTAGCCTATCATGGCTAGATTTCCAAAGTCAGCCGTGATAGGCTGCATAAATCGTTATGTAGCCTATCACGGGTGACTTTGAAAAAAAAAAAGCGTGTACGCAAATGGCGGTGCCCTATGGGCGCCGCCATTTGCGTTCCTTATTTGGTCCCGGTAGTCTACGTAAAGATTACACCCATAGGGCGCCGCCATTTGCGTATGCGCTTTTTTTTTTTTCAAAGTCATCCATGATAGGCTACGTGATGATTTACGTAGCCTATCACGGCTGACTTTGGAAATCTAGCCGTGATAGGCTACGTTAATCGTTACGTAGCCTATCACGGGGGTGTTTTTTTTTTTTTTACTTTTTTTTTTTGCAATGGCAAGGACTGACCCAGATCACCTCACCCGCCAGGCCCTGCAAGCTGCCCCTCCCCTCCACACCAAGGACTCTGGCAGTCAAGCCCTTGTGCTTTATGTGCCCAAGGGCTTGACTGCTGGAGTCCTGGGCATGGCGCACACCCCCTCCCAGCGATCTAGCACAGTCCTCCTCCCGAGGAGGACAAGGCTAGAGTGCTGGAGCACCGTGCTCCACAGCTCAGCAAGTGGGGTCTGCGAGGCCAGATGGGAGGGGGAGTCCATCGGACTCCACCCTCTCCTCGGACTCCTGCACCATCCTCTAGTTCCAACCACCTCTACTTGGGATCCACAGAAAATATTAATGTCGGTTGTTAGGCTGCCATGTCCACAGCCTCATTGGTGTTGATAACAGGATGGATGAGGGCACTGGCTCCCAGCCCAGTTATGGGAAAGGGTCTGAGCTCAGTGGTAGAGCCCCTGCTTTGCATGCAGAAGGTCCCAGATTCAATTCCTGGCATTTCCATGTAGGGCTAAGAAAAAAACCTGCCCGCAAACTAAGGATGACGGAGAAATCCGACATGGACTCCAATGAGCCGGACTCTAAAGAATCCAGTCCCCCCAGAGTCCATGGCAGAATGGACTGCTCCCCCCCGCCACCCCGCGAAGCCCAGTCAGGACAGACTCTACCTGGTGCTGGCCAGTCTAGGTCCGTCCTCTTCGTTCCGCAGCTGGCCTCTGCCGGGCCACGGCCGCAAATGGCATCCGGCATAGCGGACGCCATTCGCATCCCTGCCCTTTGCCATGATTGGCTAAGTAAATATTTATGTAGCCAATCACAAAAAGAGCAGGGACACAAATGGCATCCACTACACCATTTGCGTCCCTGCCCTTTGCCGTGATTGGCTAAGTAAATATTTACATAGCCAATCATGGCAAAGGGCAGGGACGCAAATGGTGTCCCCTACACTGGACGCCATTTGAGGCTGTAGCCTGACAGTGGATAGAAGTCTGGCTGCAGGTGGCCCCGGCCAGCGGCTCCACAGACTCACCACGGAATGGAACTGGCTGGGGATAGGGATGGCGAAGAATTTCTCCACGAATCTCCGGGAGGCCGAATGCCAACGCATTCGGCCCCCTGAAATTGGTGGTGAAATTCTCCGACACCCCCCCGCCCCCCCCCCCGGGATGGGACTTACCTCCTTCGAATGTCCCTCTCGGTGGCGGGTCCCGGCGGCGTTTCGGCGGTGTTTCGGCGGTGGCGGTGGCAGCGGCCGGTCTTCCGACCGGATGCCGCCGCCACCATTTCCATGTAAAGTAAAAAAAAAAAAAACACGTGATAGGCTACGTAATGATTTATGTAGCCTATCATGCCTAGACTTTCAAAGTCAGCCGTGATAGGCTACGTAAATGTTTACGTAGCCTATCACGGCTGACTTTGAAAAAAAAAAAGTGCGTATGCAAATGGCGGCACCCATGGGCGCCGCCATTTGCATTCCTTATTTGGGCAGGGGTAGTCTATGTAAAGATTTACGTAGACTATGGCGAAAATAAGGGCAACGCTTTACGTAGACTACCCCTGCCCAAACAAGGAACACAAATGGCGGTGCCCATGGGCGCCGCCATTTGCGTACATGTTTTTTTCCCCCCCAAAGTCAGCCGTGATAGGCTACATAAAGATTTACATAGCCTATCACGGCTGACTTTGAAAATCTAGCCATGATAGGCTACGTAAATCATTACGTAGCCTATCACGTTTTTTTTTAATTTAATTTTTTATTTCGCGCCCGGGGAGATGGGGCGCTCCCCCCCCAGCCTGAATTTCGGTGGCAAGGGATGGGGTGCCTCCCCCCCAGCCTGAATTTCGGCCAGGAGGGGCGGGGCGCCTCCCCACCTGGCCTGAATTTCGGGGGGAGAAACAGAGCGCCTCCTCCCCCACCGAACACAGCTGCAGGACCAGGTAAGGGACTTTCGTCCATCCTTAGCTGGGGAGGATTCTGGGGGGAGGTACAGATTGCCTCCCCCCCCCAGCGGACCCTTGAGCAGAATGGTAAGTGGGGTTCGTACACCCATACCAAAACCTTGGAGAGCCATTGCTGCCAGTCAGCATCAACATACTGGGCTAGATGGACCCATAGGCAGTGTCCTATGCTCTGGGCCCAGCTGAAAGTGCTAGCTTTAAGCTCTATATCCCTAAATGGCTTGGGGGCAGGTTATCTGAAAGACTGCCTTTTCCCATGTGTACCAACCAATACCATAAAATCTTCTTCAGATGTCCTACGCCGAGCATCCCCACCAAATGGAGTGGAGCAGGAGACTACTAGGGACTCAGAGAGGGCCATTATGTTAGGGGCACCCCAGTTATGGAATCGCCTCCCAGAGAGGTTCGCCTGGTGCCATCCCTGTAGCATTTTTGGTGCCTGATGCAGAGCTTTCTGTTCACCCGTTATAAATGGCTCATGTAGTCAGGGCCTCTCATTTTGAAAATCTGTGGGTTTAGTTTGGGGGTGCTGCTGCTGCTGTGAGTTTTTTCTTGCTGTTGTATTTTATGAAGCTTTTGTTATGGTTTTATGTTTTATTGTGTATTTGATGTTTTATGTTTCTTTATTGTAAGCTGCCCAGAGAACTTTATGTTGTGGAGTGGCATACAACTGTCATAAAGAAACAAACAAATCAATGAACCAAAGTCCAAACCATATAAGAACAAAGTACTACTGGCTGGCGATATCAGCCCTATTCAGGCTTTCTGGTTGGCGATACCAGCCCTATTCAGGCATTCGGGTTGGCAGTATCAGCCCTATTCAGGCATTCTGGTTGGCGATACCAGCCCTATTCAGGCATTCTGGTTGGCAGTATCAGCCCTATTCAGGCTTTCTGGTTGGCGATACCAGCCCTATTCAGGCATTCTGGTTGGCTGTATCAGCCCTATTCAGGCATTCTGGTTGGCCGTATCAGCCCTGTTCAGGCATTCTGGTTGGCAGTATCAGCCCTATTCAGGCATTCTGGTTGGCAGTATCAGCCCTATTCAGGCATTCTGGTTGGCGATACCAGCCCTATTCAGGCATTTGGGTTGGCAGTATCAGCCCTGTTCAGGCATTCTGAACCTGAACAGAGTGAATGCATGAGGAGGGGAGTGCTGCAGTCCTGCCCACCTCCATCGTTACATTTGTCACCCTCAACACATGGAGGGTGACTGTCTGAAGAGGAGAGCCTCCTGTAGCTGTGCAGGCTGTCCACACAATATTGAACACTGGAAAATTGGTTTTCTGGCAGGACAGGGATTCTTTGCCAGCACAAGCGCTATCAAGGGAAACCCTGACCCAGCTCACAACTGGAGATAACGGAAGGTTTTTCCTTGCGAACACTGGCAAAAGAAACCCTGGGCTTTTCCTAGCTAGTGATAGCACTAACAAGGGAAACCCTGCCCCTGTCTCTGGGGAGGGTCCCCATGTCTCTGCAGCCAGGACCGGGAGCACCTGCATGCTGCACGTGGACTGCGGGTTGTGCTGGAAGAAGCTGGTAAAGGAAGTGGTCAGCTGGATCTCTCTTGGGAAAGAATTACACGAGGCTGCCTCTACAGAGAGCATTTTCATTGAGCATTTTCACTGGATTTCAATGAACAGGGAGGGACGTTTGGGAGAAAGCATTCTCTCAGTTCAAAGGAATCACATTCAACACTTTGGATTGGTCTTGGAAACGTATTGGCAGCCAGTGCAGCTGAGCGGAGCTGAAGTGGGCCTCTGCATTTTGCTCCCACCGGCTGGTGTGGAGCACAGTGATGCACTGAAGATCGTGGGAGTTGTGCCTGCTGAGATCCTCGGGTCTGCACATCACACTGCTTGCAAGAATGGATGACTCATGTAAGTGAGAGGAAGTAGGGATGTATGAAAGTCACTTACCTTTTCGCGGATTGTGTTCGCGGTGGGGGGAAGGTGCTCTGTCCCTCCCCCCAGAATCCTCGATGGGGGGGGAGGTGATCTGGTCCTCCCCTCCGGAATCCTGCCCGGCCAGCTCTGCTTTGTGGCGGCTCCGCGGAGCAGCCAGCCAGGGCCGTCCGCAGCCGGAATTCCAGCCGTGGACTGGCTGGTGTGGACGCAAAAGGCGGCCGCCGTAGCAGCCGCCATTTGCGTCCAGCCAGGCTGCCATGATAGGCTACTTAAGTATTTACATAGCCTATCACGGCAAGCCAATAATAATAATAAAAACACGGCGTACGCAAATGGCGGTGGCTACAGCGGTCGCCATTTGCATTCCCTATTTTTTGCCGTTTTAGTCTATGTAAATATTTACGTAGGCTATTACGGCAAAAAAAAGGGGAACGCAAATAGCGTAGTGGGCACTATTTGCGTTCCCCTTTTTTCCCCCCGTAATAGCCTACGTAAATATTTACGTAGACTAAAACAGCGAAACATAGGGAACGCAAATGGTGGCCACCGTTGCTGCCGCCATGTGCAAATGCCGTTTTTTTAAAAATTATTATTGGCTTGCCGTGATAGGGTACGTAAATACTTACATATCTGAACGTACTTATGTTCCTTGAGATGTCTGACTTGGCCACAGTGACACATGCCTTAGTTACATCCCGTTTGGATTACTGTAATGTGCTGTACGTGGGGCTGCCTCAGAAGAGTGTTCGGAAACTTCACCTGGTTCAAAGAGCTGCGGCCAGACTGCTGACTGGGGCTGGTTACAGGGAGCATACAACTCTCCTGTTAAAACAGCTTCACTGGCTCCCAGCCTGTTTCCAGGCACAATTCAAAGTGCTGGTTATGTCCTATAAAGCCCTATATGGCTTGGGTCCAGGTTATCTGAAAGACCGTATTCTCCCTTATAAGCCTACTCGTGCCCTGAGATCTTCAGGGGAAGCCCTTCTCGCCATCCCGCCATCATCACAGGCACGCCTGGTGGGAACGCGGGAGAGGGCCTTCTCGGTGGCTGCCCCAAGGCTCTGGAACTCCCTTCCCAGGGAGGGAAGAGTGGCACCCTCCTTGATATGTTTTCCCAGGCATGCAAAAACTTTTTTGTTCCAGCAGGCCTTTGGGGATAACTAGTCTTGACCTGGGAAAATGCGACGTATGGATACCATTTTTCTTGTTCTGGTTGTCTTTTAATGTTTTAATATCTTTACACTTTTAATATTGATGATTTAATTAATTTTTTAACTTTTATACAGTTGTATTTATATTTATAGATTTTAATTGTAGCAGTTTTAACATTGTAAGGCCACCTTGAGTCCCAGTATTGGGAAATAGGTGGGATATAAATAAATATAATAATAATAATTATAGTAATATCACAGCAAAGACCATGTTGCAAATGGCGGCCGCAGCAGCTGGTCGAAAGACCAGCCACTGCCTCTGCCGCCGGAGCCGCCGTCGGAGCCGCCGTCGGAGCCACCGTCGGAGCTGCCACCGTCTGGAACATCTGCCCCAGGTAAGCCTCGTCCTGGGGGGAATCTGTGGGGGGGGGCGGGGGGGCAGGCAGTTCCACCACGGATTTTGGGGCGCCGAATGCCAGTGCATTCGGCCTCACTGAAATCCGTGGCGGAATTCTCTGTCATCCCTAAGAGGAAGTGGCTCAAATCATGTGATGCAGCAGGGTGAGTTGGCTATCACAGGCTACTGTCAGGTTTGGATTGGGGGTCTTCAACCCATCCCACAGAAGGATGGACTAGAATTTCATTTCAGTACTCAGAGCACTACAAAAAAAATACCCCATTTGCAACCTTGAATGTGAATCTCTAACATCTCTAAACATGTTTGCAAATTCCTGAACTTGCGTTTGTATTTGCAACACTTTTGGAAATGTAGACTTTAAATTGTTCATTTAAAAAAACACACAAGTATTTTTAAGTGTGCATTTAAAAATGTGCACTTTTAAAATTGCACACTTTAAACTGTGCATTTTAAAAATTGTGGATTTTTAAAATGGAGCATTTTAAAAAGTGCACAATTTGTGAATGCAAATGCAAGTTCAGGAATTTGCAAACATCTTTAGAGAGCCTGTGCTCCTGTACACATTCAAGGTTGCAAATGGGGAATTTTGAGTGGCTTGCAAACTGAAATGAAATTCTACTACATCCCTATGTGGGATACTTTGAAGGCAAGGGACGGCACACCTGTTGCCCTTCTTGAGGGCTTCTGGAGGTGCTCCTTTGCCACGCTTACTCGATTTTTCATCTGATTTCCCCTCTCTGCCCAGCTGCTGATTTTATCTGGCGCATGTGATAGAGGCCGCATAGAAAGCCCAGGTGAGAGCTATTTGTACTCCAGCTTTCTTTGACAGCAGTTCCTGCATGGAGCTGATACCTTTGCCTTAAACAAGCACCTTTCTGACAACTAATAGCTTAATAGCTGGCGCACAATGTCTGTCTTACAAAGCGACAGAGGAACAACTGTTCTCCCCTTGAGGAGGGAGCTGAATGATGCTTTCATTTATTCTGATGCTGTTTCGCGCTGCCCCCGCTCCTGAGGGCTGCCGATTTATCTCTGGTTTTAGGCGTCTTATTTGGTGCCAATATTGTGTGTCAGGGAGCAGGAGGGAAGGATTAGTTATACCTTATCTCCATTCACATGATAGCAATGCTGGCTGATAAGGTACTAATCTGCCATGATAAAACAAAAAAAACAAAACACACATGCACATGCGCGCACACACACACAGATTTCACAGGGCTTTAGGATGAAATGTGCAGAAGGATTTATGTTATGCTTGCAAATGTGGAAAGTGTACAGTTTTGCTAAGTGAGCTGCAGACACTATGTCACTGGGCCAATTAGCTTCCAGAATCCAGCTGATTTCTTAAAGCTCTATGCAGACGAGGCAACAATATGATATAACAAAGAGGTGGGGGCGACCAGGAACCCAGAATGAATGAACGAGACCTTCAAAGCACTGTTGTATAGAGTTGCAAACCATTTCTGTAACAAATAGAATTACAAGATACATACTCTTTCCAAGAGAATTGCTATTTCGTGAAATTGCAGTAGTTGTGATGGGGGGGCAGGCAGAGGGAGGGGGAAAGAGATTCTGGTTGTGGGAAAACTTCCAATGCTGGTGAATGGGATACATGGGGAGGAACAGTCGTTGCATGTCTGCTGGTTGCCATTATTTCTCAAGGCTCTGAGTGTTAAGATCAAGTGCTTAAGCACTCGTGCAAAACTGAGTGGTGAGGTTAAAGACAGGCCATTGCAGGACTGCAATCTTAACTAGGGATATACAGTAATTTCATTTCTGTTCATTTAAGGCCAAAACTTGGTGCGTTCCCTCCCCTGAGAATGAATGCGAGTGTATTTTGTGGGCAAAGTTCGCACATTCCTGAGCGTGTGATGCTTGCTTGCAAATAAATGTGTACTTTACAAAAAACTGCACTTTGAAAATGAAAAGAGTGCATTTCAAACTTTAGTCAATGAGGGAAATGTACACATTTGAGGGTGCACTTAAAAATATATGCACCAAATTTGCTCGCAACTAGAAATGTCAGAGAAACCCACAATGGATTTAAATGAGTTTGGATTTCCATGACCCCCGACGCGTTGATTCTGCAGTGGACTGTCTTTTCCCAAGTCACGTGAATTCTGCAGACTTGTGGACTGGGTTTGTGTTTTGCTTTCCAGAATGTTATTCAAATTTAGTTGCACAAAAATACATAACATAATAAAAAAACACCAGTCAAAAATGTGCATTTCCTCCATAAGCAAAAGCATTAAAATTCACATGGGGGATTTGTGCATTTTGGGAGGATTTGAGCATTTTGGGGAAATTTGCACATATTTGCAAGTGCAAATTTGCACGGGTGCGAATTTGTGCAAATTTGCAAATTTGCAAAATCAAATCCCACTAATGAGTGGATGATGGAACGAAAGGCACCTGACAATCTGCAAAATGCAGACAGAATGGATTTTACAAGATCCGTACACCCCTACTTACAACTGAGAATGGGAACAAGCTTTGAAGTACACCTCAGAGAACCTCAATGAACGCAGGCCTGGCTGATTTTCCCATCCCTAATCTTAAATCTGCCCTGCAGTCAGTATATCTTGTATCCAGTTTGACCATCAGAGTGAAGATTATCTTTATAGGATTACCCTATTTTGGCATGAAATAGACAGAGTAGGTAGGTATTCTACCACATGATGCTTGGGTACTTAATTGCAGAAAGGTGTGCTACAAATCTGATTGATTTATTTAAGGGCTATTGCATACCAGTTCCCCATTCAAAGCAGCAACATAGCTGTTACATCCCTTCTTTCAGGCTTTTGCTGATCAGTTCCACATTTTATGCACTTTCTAGGATAGCTATTTTGTATCATATTGGGGGCTATTTTACATCAGTTCCCCCACTGAAAGTAGACACCTGGCTAGCTATGGTTCATTGTGCTGGGCTTATTTTACCATGGACCCTTTCTTCATGGCTGTTCACACCTGTTCTCAGCCACTGTTTTCCCCCACTCACTGTTTCATTCCTCCCTGGGAGTACCTAGCCAGTTATGTACTGGACATGATGATGTCACAATACTATGCCATCTGTCAGAGGCAGCTATCTGCTGGTGTCACTAAAGACAAATCAGACTGCCAGCTGATTCATTCTCACAACTGGAAGATGTGTGTTTGTGGAGCCAGCTTGAACCACTTTTCTCTATTTCCTTGACTGCAATTCTGTTTCCTTTGTGTTTGTTAACAAACTTATTGATTAAGGGCTTCACTATATGAAGCTTTTATCATGCACTTCTGATTGGTCACTCACAGAAGTTTGTGGGTCCTTTACATGATGTCGTCAACCTCTAGGGCCTCTCCTGTGCTTTATAAATTTTATCCTGGCTTTTTTTTAAGATTGAGGAAAATGCAGTCATAAATTTAAATCATGCTCCAATGGCTGGCGAATTTCTGGAATCCCACTATATCACGCCATCTAGTGGCTGTATAATGAAACATATGGAACTGATAAACAAAGGAAACCCCAGGAAAAAATGGGGAAGCAAGTGCAATGGAGCTGATTTTAATCCTGCAAAGAATCCAGAAGCAGAAGCCCTGGTAAAGGTGCGAGATAAAAACCTGGTGTAGAGAAGCCCTAAGTAAATTTGTATTTCTGATTTTGGGTGGTTGTTCTAATTCATTTTTCTTAATGCTTCATGGTTAAGATCTTCTGGAGAGGCCCTTCTCTGAGACCACAGCCATCAAAGGCGCATTTGGTGGTGACCCGAGAGAGGGCCTTTTTGGTGGCTGCTCCCAGGCTGTGGAACTCCCTCCAAAGGGAGTCTAGGTTTGCTCCCTCTCTGTTGTCCTTCCATCAGCAGGCAAAGACCACTTTATTTAAGAAGGCTGTGCCTGTTGGGTTGGGTGCTATTTTGAATATTTCCCCCCTGTAAGTGTTTTTTTTACTGAATTGTTTTATTGTTTTAATCACACTGAATTGTGTCTGTAAGCTGCCTTGAATGCCATTTTTTGGGTAGAAAGGTGGGGTACAAATAAAATAAAACGAACGAACGAATAAATAAATAAATAATTGTAGCTCACTCTGTATCAATGCCTTGATGTTTGGGCCAAGTTACTGACAAGGTATACACTAATCCTCTTGGGAAGCTAAACATAGCGATGTTTATTTATTTATAGCATCTATATCCCGGCTTTTTTCCTCTTGCAAGGAACCCAAGGCAGCGTACATAATCGTCCTCCTCCTCCATTTTATCCTCACAACAACAACTCTGCGAGGTAGGTTGGGCTGAGAGTCTGTGCCTGGCCCAAAGTCACCCAATGAGCTTCCATGGCTGAGTGGGGACTAGAACTCGGATCTCCCGGCTCGTAGTCCAGCTCTCTCACCACTACACCACACTGGCTCTGTGGTGTTGCCAATGTTTGCTGCTCCATGGTTCCCAATAAGAACTTCTTGGACTTGTAAGGTTCACCTGTGTAATGCTGACACATAATGTTAGGGAGCATTATGACACCATAGTTCTTCTCTGGCTCAGATCTTCATCTCTGGCTCTCCTTTCTTCTACTCCCACTCCCACTGATTTTGTTGCTGCTGAAGCAGCTGGTGTGGTGGTGGGGAAGGAAGGTTGCTCCCTCCCCTCCTCCCCTCCATGCTTGGAATACTGCTGTGGCATTTCCTGGGCCCTACGCCATGTAATTCTCCCAGCGCAGACTACAGCTCCCAAGACCCCTGGTCCCCGGTGTGCTGCCTTAGCAGTGTTTATTCCAGAAGCTGAGGAGGAGATACCAACACTGAGATGGACGTCCCCTCCTCTGGCAGCTGCCTGGTAAAGAGGTTTGAGATATCATGCAGGGGCAGGATGGGGTGCGCGCACGGGGCGGGGGGAGACACACAGTGATCATGATCGAATGTATAATTCTTGGAATAGATTAACTTTTTCTCAGAGGTTCTCAACCCTTGTTCATAATTACTGGCCCCAATCCAAACTGACTGGGAGTTCTCATTGGGTGGAAGGAGACTGGGAGCAGGGGAGGAGGTGGGACAAGTCTGGCGCCATGTGAAGATGTAGCCAGGGGAAGCAAGGAGGACCTGCTACAGACAGTCGACCAGACAACTGCAGGAGAGGACTGGCAATTGGAAGGGAAAACATGGCATGGAAGCTGGGGCTGTGAGTCCACTCTTAGAGTCCACTGTGTCCACTATGTTATTCCACTATTAGAGTTAGTTTTCTACCATTAACTTAACTGGGCATTTAGATTATTGGAAGGGGAGGGTGGACACTAGTGGAGACTGAAGTAGCAACCCCATTCTCCATGAAGTATAAGAAGCCAGACTCAAAAAATGAGATTTGAACTCTTACCTTCCTGGGCCCCACGTTTCAATGAATACATTACACCTTTAGCTCATACTTGCCTACACGCTGTTGCTTAAAGGACCTTCTGAAGAAGCCCTCTATTGGGTTTCAAGTGGGGTGTTCACTCTTTTTCCTGCCCCTGCCTTTGTGTAGTCATGGGGGCAACTTTGGAATTAGGTGAGTTTGGAATACAAGCTCTTCCAGTTCAAAAACACTCACGGCCTTTTGAAGCAGGCTAGACTGGTTCAATTTGCGAGGTACCACTACAGATCCCATGCTCCCTGGCAGGAAATGGCTGTCCAGCTAAAGAGAGTCCAGGAAGGCCTCTCCTATCTCTAATTTACTCTCCCCACCAGTACTGATCTCCCTTTCCTTCACAAAGGCAAGAGATTTCGGGGGAGGATTCAGGGGTGGACTGGTTGAAGAGGGATTGGCAAGCTAGAAGAATCCCCATTCGCCCATTCATTTTTAATAGCTTTATCAAGACCGTTAGCAGAAGTGGCTGAATAAAGCAGACAGAAACAGAACAGAAGTGCTGGGCAAACTTTACCGAGCCGTAAACAGATAACTCCCTATCTAAGCAGTGAGAAGTAAAACCTGGCCAGGATTCTAACAGAATGAAACCACTACTACTACATATCATAGCAAACATGCTAATCTTTTTATACACAAAGAAGCCAGGCTAAAAAAGAAACCATATTTAATTACACCTGGCTATTAGGCAACATATCCCCTTTGTGGCCTCTGTTTGCACCCAAGGCTCTCCGAAGCATCCAGTGCTGTTAATTAGCCTTGC
Source organism: Heloderma suspectum (assembly GCF_057233095.1). NCBI lineage: Eukaryota > Metazoa > Chordata > Lepidosauria > Squamata > Helodermatidae > Heloderma > Heloderma suspectum. The sequence continues at coordinate 29,136,925 of NC_139470.1, forward strand.
ATCCAAGTGACTCTGGTTAATGTGCCTACTAATTGCTTTAACATTTTAAGGACGAATTTACCCTTAGTTTGTACTTTTTTTTTTTTTACATGTCCCCCTGCCATCACTATTCCAACACATATGGCAGGGAGTGGGGACTTGAGGAGGTTTTTAAAAATAATTTCCCAGGAAAGGTTAGAAAACAAACAAACAAAAAAACCCTCTAATGGATATTAAGGTGAGCCGAGGGAAGTTAATTCCTGGGTTTCTAGCAATGCTGGACACACTCGAATGTAGCAGGCAAAGCTCTTCTACCCATTGAGTTACGTTGTTAACAAGGCTTCACCCACAAACTTCCTTTTGTGTGAGGCTGCAGTTTAAGGCCCAGGAGCAGAGCCAGAAAAAGAGGTACCTAGCCTGCTTTTGGCAGTCATGGCCTTGGGTGATTTTTCACCCACATGTAGGGATGGGCGGATTCCCTACCTTCCGGTCCATGGGGGAATCTGCCCGGGGGGGGGGGGAGGCGATCCGTTCCTCCACCCTGGAATCTCTGGAGCAAGTCCGCATCAGAAGGATTCTGTGGAGCTGCACACCGGCTCCGTATCGCTGTGAGGGATACAGCCGCAAATGGCATAGTGGACACACCTGCAGCCGTAAAGCACTTAGTTTAACCTAAATGCAGCCATAAATGGCTGCAATTAGGTTAAAATAAGGGCTTTACGGCCGCAAGTGGCGTCCACTACACCATTTGCGTCTGTGCTTTTTCCCGTGATAGGCGGCCGCCCTTACTGTACTGCAAGCAATCTGGAGCCGGCGTGCTATTCCAGAGGGAATCCTCAGGAGGCAGAGGTAAGCGTTACATTCCACTGCGGATTCCGGAGGCCAGATTCAAAAGAATGCGGCCTCATTGGGGTCTGCAGCGGAATTCTCCGCCATCCCCTACCCACATGTCTGTGCTGTGTGTGGACAAGGCCTGAGCCCCTCTGTCTTAGAGAGCTCCTGAGGGCCTAAGATGGCTGCTGTGTTGAAAATAGGACTGAAAAGTCAAATGACATTAAAAGCAAATGTCCAGTAAGTCGATAGGCAGCTTTGGGAATTAGTCATTTGACTTATTTTGACCTAAATCCCTAGTTTAATAAAGCAAAATCTCTCCACGTTTCCTGTTAGGGCAGAAGGTTTTGCTCGGCAAACTAGGCAAAGTAAGGAAGTCTCACTGCAGTCAGAAAGTGGGTGAACGTTCAGTAATATCAGCCAGCAGATACCCTGACCCTTTGGGAGTTTGGTCAGGGGGAGTAGCAGGTGGTGGGGACAGAGAGGGCAGCGTCGTGCCCAGGAATAATCCCTATACATTCCAGCTTGCAATGGAACAAACGGGACCTACAAGAACAGAATGTTGCAGTGCAGAGTGCAATGGTCTGGCAGCCAGCCAGCCAGCCAGCCAGCCAGCCAAAGGAGCCCTCTTCAAGGACTCAATTTCATCCCCCCACTCCTCTAGGAACACTCAGCTTCCTGTGGCCACTGATATTTATTTATTTGTTACATTTATACCCACCAGTTCTCCAAGGAGCCCAAGGCGGTGTACATGATCCTTCTTCTGTTCTCCATGTTATCCTCACAACAACCCTGTGAGGTAGGTTAGGCTGAGAGTCAGTGACTGGCCCAAAGTCACCCAGTGAGCTTCATGGCTGAGTGGGGACTAGGACCTGGGTCTCCCCAGTATTTCCTAAATATTTTTTCTACTTCTCATCTTCTCCAAACTTGGTTCCCCCAAGCTTGCTGATATCTCCCTCTTGTTTTTCAGTGGCTGTTTTGGCCATGTAACCATCATAACCCTGAATCTTAGTTCACTATTATGATTATGATGAGATAGTGGTTTTTTAGGAAAAATATTTATTTATTTGTTTGTTTTATTTACAATATTTATATAACGCTTCATATCTAGAACAGATTTTGGAGCAGTGAACACAAGGAATAAAACAGTTAAAGAATAAAAAGATTCAAAAAGACATCAAAAGTATACTTGTTTAAAAACACAATGCCAATAAAACCGTAACTGATCGATTAAGGAATGCCTCCTGGAAAGGAGTTGTTTTCAGGAGGTGCTGGAAACAACACAGTATTGGTGTCTGCCTGACCTCCAGGGGCAGGGAATTCCAAAGAAAGGGGGCCACCACGCTGAAAAGCAAGAGACATTTCCTTAAAATACAGATTTTCAAGATATTGCTGGCAAACATACATCACAACCCTATCCTTGGCAAGACCGCCATGAGCAGGACATTATGGAGGGCTGGTTCGTGTTGGTTTTGTTTTCATATTATAGGATTGCCAGTTCCCCAGGCGTGTTGCAGAGTTTTAGGGTTTTATCCTCCCTCTCAGGATCTTCAAGACAGAAAATTGGGGGCAGCACATTTTTCTGCTTGGCCTGAGAGCTTTTGCTGTTTGCTCTGCCTGTGTCATGACTATCAAGCTCCATTCTGGCTTCTTGAGTGACAGCTTTGGCCCCCACCAGACCCTTCACCCTAACCCCTAGGCTCTAAGCGAGGCTTCCCCAGCTGGGCTGCCTCCAGATGTTTTGAATGACAACTCCCATCCACACCAGCAGCCAGTGGTCAAGGATGATGGGAGTTATCATCCAAAAGATCTGGAGTGACCGAGGTTGGGGAAGGTTGCATTAAACCCTCTCCAGATCTGAAAGGAGATCTGGGAAGTGGGAACACTGCTTGGAGCATACAGCTGGGTACAAACACATACCATCAAGTGTGCAAGGGATGAGCATGCCATGAAGAGACTTCAGAGTCAGCGCCTTGCTTGTGCTTTGAGAAGGCTAGGTGAGAATATATCACCCTGGAATGATACAGTGGAGGTCTACTTGTCTGCCTCTACAGATAAATAAATAGAATAGTGAAAGGTCTCAAAACTGTGTGACAGCGAGTGGCGGGGTTGCGCCATGCACACTGATGGCCTGGAGTGAAGCACGCCACAAAGAGCCAAATCACACATGATCAGATCTTCTAACATGTTTTTCTTGTCTCAGCCCTGGAGGACTGCAAATTTAATCAAGCTGCTGTGGGGAGGGGGGATACTTAAACATTTCTCCAGCCTAAATCCCTCCCCCCTCAAAAAAACCCCTGCTGTTAGTCCTGTGTAGGGGAAAACAGGCTCACTCCAGGGGGAACACTGAACATTTTGCTCAATATTGACTACACCAGCCAGCAGCGCATCTGCAGGGTTTCAGGCAGGATCCTCTCCCAGCCCTTCATGGAAATGCCAGTGACTGAACCTGCAGCCTTCTGCATGCAAAGCCGTCTAAGAGTTCCATGGGAATGTAGGATGCGGTGGAGGCCAGTGGCTCCAATCTCAGCGGGGCAGTGAACCTGCTCCAGGTTTCAGTCAGAACTGTAAAGGAGCTCTCCAAGGTGTGGACGCACCTTGGTAGCTCCTTTAGAGTTCTGAGTGGTTCTGACTGAAACCCAGAGCGGATTCACCGCCCCACTGACATTGGAGCCACCGGCCTCCACTGGTAGGAAGCTGCCTTCTACTGAGTCAGAACATCGGTCCATCTGGCTCAGTACTGCCAACACGGACTGGCAGCAGCTCTCTAGGATTTCAGAGCAGCCTCTTTCCCACCCCTACCTGGAAATGCCGGAGACTGAATATGGGACCTTCTGCATGCAAAGCATGCGCTTTCCCACTGAGCTAAAGGCTTCCTGGCTTTGGTTGGGGTGGAGGAGGCATTTCAGTTGGGAAAATGGCACGGGGGGTGGAAGGGTTAAAAAGCCTTAGCAAGTTTACAGACTGCACAGTTGGAGATGAATGAAAGAAAAAGCCATCAGGGGATCTCCCTTGTCTCAAGTGTTTTGACCCTAACATAGTTGAGAGAGCATGGTTTTACTAACGGGACTGGCAAAGGACTGCCTGTTCTGTGTGGGGCGTGTGTGGCAACCCCATGCTGCTCTGACCCCATCCAGCTTGAACTGAGTCTCCTTTGCTGTTCTGTTGACGCCCACACACCCGCACACTGGTACAGCTCCCGTGCAGCACAGCCGTTTTCATCCCAGCTCGTATTCCATTTGGCTATGGAGTCCGCACTGAGTTCCTGCCAGCTGGATTCTTATCTTTTACCATCTTTGTAGGCTCTAGGACCCTTGCAGTGCAGGCGATTTGTCCACCTCTTTTTCTCCATGGGGTGTTAATCACGCTGAGGTCTGCGGCGGAGCACGCTACCGCTGATGTCAGGAAGGTTCGGCAGGGCCTCCGACTCACTCCTGGCAGGGTTAATTTACAACTTTGCATTTGGGGTGAGGAGAGGGCTAACATTATCCCCGTAAATAAAAAGCAAATCCAGAGCTTGCAGAATTGAAGGCTAAGTGGTGGCTCTTCTAATCACTCCCAAGAGGGCTGAGGGGATCTGCCCTCATTTAGAGAGCAGCTTTTCACATTAACTTGCTGCAAAACCCTGCTTTTGCCCTAAGCCGTCTTTGCCCAGGGAAGGGAGGCATATGGCCAGGCCTGCTTGGCACAATCCTGGGTGGGGTGGGGTGTGCTTGGGGGCCTCCTAATCTAGCATTGACCTGTTGATACGACCTTTTTGCTCTTTTGAGTAGCCCAGGAATAACTTCCTAATCATTTGGGACAGTCTAGTTTTGCATGCTGATGGCTGCCTCCATCCTGTCCCCATAAAACACTTTGCTGCTGCCTACAGACTTAGTAGCATAGCTCCAGGCAGAAGACTGCTTTAAGGCTGGGCTTTTAAAGTGGCCTCTGCAAAGTGCTGGCAGTATATATATATATATATATATATATGCCTGGAATTGCAACACCAGCCCTTGCAAGGTTGTGGAAAGCACTATAGTGCTGCTGCCTCTGCCCTTCTCTGATGTATTCTTTAATGAGTGCACAAAGTTAGTCAGATATGGCCCTTTCCCCTGACTGCTGATAGTTTTATGGTTTCCCAGCTTTTGTGCAGTTTTTTCCCCATTCTATAAGATTGAAATGCCTCTTTCAAAGCTTAGTTACTGGCAGTGAGGGCTTGAAGCTACAACACGCAGGCATTTTTTTTTGTATTTTAGCCTGCCCTGTTTTCCTCTGGCCCCTCTGCTTTTGCGATTGACCTCACCCACTACTGGAATGCAGCCCCGGAGAGCTTCTCCAAACTGAATTCAGCTCTCAACCTGAAAGAAGTTCAACACTCCTCTCCTAGAGTCTGATCCTGAATGACACCCAGGGTATTGGACCACTAGCCATGAGGGACACCAGCCCAGATTGCTTTAAAAAGGATTAAACAAATTTGTGTAGAAGCAGAGATCTATCAATAGTAGGCACGGTGAAGAAATCTGCAATAAATACAGAGTTCAGAGTTCGATGATTCCGACCTGTGGGTTCCACAGCGGACTGGCTTTTTCTGAGTCATGTGGATTCTGCTGACTTGCAGACCAGTTTTTTTTTTCATTTGGGGGGATGGGATTTGTGCTAATTCCCATTAGCACAAGTGTGCATTAGCGCTAGTGTGCATTAGCGCTAATGTGCATTAGTGCAAGTAGAATGAAACTGTCATAAGACAAATCCGATTCTATCAATGAGCAGATGATGGGGCAAAAGACACCTGTCAATCTGCAAGACACAGACAGAAGAGATTTAACAAAAACTGTACACCCCTACTTGACAGCCATGATGGCTAAAGGGAACTTTGAGATTCAGAGGCAGTTTGCCTGGGCATTAGGGATGGGGGAGAATTTCTCCCCGAAACTTCGGGGGGCCGAGCGCCAATGCATTCGGTCCTCCGAAGGTTGTTCGGGGAGAAATTCTCCGCCCCCCTGCCCCCCGCCCCCCCTGGGATGGGACTTACCTTTCACGAATGTCCCTCCCGGCGGCGGGTCCCGGTGGTGGTTTGGCAGGTCTTCGTCAGGGGCGGGGGCGGCAGCTGGTCTTTCGACCGGCTGCCGCCGCCGCCACCATTACAAGCAAAGTAAAAAAAACAAAAACGCCCCTGTGATAGGCTACGTAACGATTAACGTAGCCTATCACGGCTAGATCTGCAAAGTCAGCCGTGATAGGCTACGTTAATCGTCACGTAGCCTATCACGGGTGACTTAAAAAAAAAAAAGCGCGTACGCAAATGGCGGCCCCCATCGGGAGCCGCCATTCGCGTTCCTTATTTGGTCCCTGTAGTCTACGTAAAGATTTACGTAGACTACGGCGAAAATAAGGGCAACACAAATAGCGTTAAAAAAATAGCTATTTTTTAAAAGGAAAAAAGGGTCAGGCTTAGAGGCCTGTTTTTTTTGTTGTTGGGAGGGGGTATCCCTGACAGGAGTATTTTCATTTTCCTGGTTAGGGTTCAGTTTCATTTCCCCAGTTAAGTTTCATTTCTTCAGGTTTGAAACAGCACTTTCGGTTTTGGGGGAGGAGGGTATATAAAGAGAGTGAGAAAGCCAGTATGGGCAGAGGCAGACAGATTGTGAAGTGATAGCAGAGTCTGAAGAGCAAGCAGGAAGAAGCAGCCTAGAAAAGTCTAAGAATAGCTAGGGTATAGGAATTTGTGTTTTGCCACTTTTATTTTCTTAAGGCCTTTTGTATCACTCAGCTCTATTGTGTAAATACCTTTAGTTCTGGTTTGCTTGTCTTAATTTGCTAGCAAACTGTTGTGGTTAAACTCTGTGTCAAGAGTGTCAATCACCCCATGTCTACAGCCTAAACCCCACATTATTGGAAAGGGGAAGGTAAAAGAAGGAAGGTGGGACTCTTAAGGAGGCAAGAGATCCTTAAGGAGTTGCTCAAGGGGTCCAGGTCATGAGAGGAACCCTGACATTCTCAGATGGACTTCCAGACTAGGGGCATAAGACCCAAGCTTGTTTGATGCTGGCATTCTTAGGCAGCTCTAGTACACACACACACACACACACACACACACATCTCAGTCCAGGACCTCCAATAGTGGCGACTAGGGATGGGTGAGGATTTTATTCCAGTTTGGTTTTGATAAGAATTTAGTAAAATTCATAAAATTCTCCTTATTCAGAACAAAAAGAACATGTGATTTAAAAATCTGAATGTGGGAGAAAGCAAAACTAACAGGTTCATCCATCCAGGCCCAGGGCTTTGAATACTTTACTCTTAAAAGTCTGGGCTTGAATCCCTGTGAATTCATCCATGTTTGTGGTGCTGAATTAGGGTTTCCACGTTTTAGCTGACAGGCTCCTCATCCATAACAGCAAAATGGCATCCAGGTATGACATCGAGTTTGGCCAGTGCAGGTCGGCCAGGATTTCAATTCAGTGCATTTTTATTAAAAGAACAACAACAGCCAACATTCGAAAAGGTCCTCATATTCTAGAGAGAAAGAGTTTGAGATTTAAAACATCTGAATGTGGGAGAAAGTGAAACTGAGAGTTGCACCCATCCCTAGTCATGTCATGTCCCCTGCAAGAGGCCACCTTCACCCTTTGATGTATGCCATGTCCCCGGGAGATAGTCATTTGTGAAGCTAACAAAGCCAACAAGGAATTACTCTGATCACCTGAGCCCATACGTGTCCCTGCATGCACCTCAGCCTTCTTCTGTCCTACTGGCGTCCATGGCATGAAGTCAACTTAAGACACAATCCTGTGCATGTTTGGACAGAAAAAAGACCTACAGCTCCCAGCATCCTCATCTGACAGAGCATGGCTTGAGTCCAAGCTGGCATCAGCTCCTTTTTGAAGATTGCTCCTCTGCCACCCCTGTAGGCCAAGTTAATGATGCCTCTCATGATTTTTTAATGGTGGTGATCTTGCTGCTTCAGTAGTCTGCTGTCTGGTGGGTGCTAGTAAACCATGTTGCTGAAGGAGGAGGCTGAGGAGATGGGCGGAGGCTTCTTGCAGCCTCTCGCTTCAGTTTGGGAGATCTGATTAAAGACGTAAATCAAAAGGTGCAGGCAAGAATCAATATCTCTGACAAATGTAGAGTCTTCTGGAGACGCTGCACCTGTCCAAGTCTGATTCATCAACATATACTTGGGTAAGTAACTCTCGTGGCGGGGGGGGGGGGGGGATTGATGTGAAAAAAGTCATCGAGAGCTATTGGTCCATTGGGGGGGGGGGATCCAAAAGACAGAGTATGATTAGGAATGGTTGAATCTTTCTGGTCCTTATCATTACAGAGAGAGGGGGAGGGAGGGAGGGGAGAGAGAGAGAGGGAAGAGAGATGTAAAGTGGCACAACAGCGAAACAAGGAGGGCCTGGATCCACTATGGATGCAGTCAGTTTAAAGGTAAATATATATAAGAAACACAGAAAGACTAACCATAGAGTATTTTAAGCAAATATACTTTGAGCTAAACGTTTCGGCTTCCACCCTTGTTTTAACTACACAGCTACTGATGAGGGTGGAAGCTGAAATGTTTAGTTCAAACTATATTTTAAAAAAATACTCTGTTGTTAGTATTTCTATATTTCTTACGCACACACACATTTACATAGTGGTTGTTGTTGTTGTTGTTATTGTTTTGGGGGGGGAATTTTGGGAGTGGGGTGAAAATAGTCCTGTAGCATGATATGATTTTTGTTTGAAATTCTGAAGAACTTCCAAGGAGTGTATGTCTCTATTCCCATAATGCAGGGATGGACAATCTTTTTGGCCCAGAGGACCACATGTGATGCCAGGTGGTCCCATCCCCCCCCCCCCACACACACACCACACAGATCTCAGCATGCAGGAATGGAGAGGTTTAAACCCCCCTTGCCTGCCTGCTGAGATCAAGAGATGGGATGACTGGGGGAGAGGGGGATTAAAGCCTCTCCCCTCCCAACAGTCCTGATCCAGATGGCTGTTTCCCTACTACTCATAACAGATTTTAAAGCTTCTTCCCTTCCAGTGACCCCTGTCTTTTCTAAGTGGAAAAAAGCTGGGCTTCTACCCAGTGGCGTTCACTTCCTTCACAAAATGCCCTGTGGGAACCACAATGCTACACGACATCGCATCATCGTTCCCAGGTGGTGTTCTGTTAAGAAGTGAACAGCGCTGGGCTGCTGTGCAGTGGCACAGCTCTGCTAATTTTCCTCCAGTTAAGAAAGACAAGAGGAAAAATAATAAAGAAAAAGGCATCTCTTGTTTCATTTTCAATTAAGCTAAGATGCCCACCACCACCCAGGAAAGGTCTTTAGAACTTTATGTTTCTCCATAAACTCAACCCAAATCCCCCCTTTCATGGAAGATGAATGGCTCTGCTCAAGTGGAGGGGGGAATTTCAGCATGGTTTAAATTTAAACACAAATTTAAATACTTTTTGTCTTAACATTGTACTTAAACATGCATTTTCTTTTGAAATTTATATGCATTTCTAGTCCCAAAAACTACATCTTCTCCAGGCATACCTGATGGTGGCAGTGGCCAGTAGCACCACATGCTAAGTCAGTCTTCTCCCCTGCAAAACCCAAAGGCAACTCCCTTTCAAGACCTCAAGGCAGCTACCCATAAAGGCGCCAAGACAGCTCCCCATCAAGACCCCAAGGCAGCTCCCTATCACTTCAAGTGCATCTCTTCACCTCTCTCTCTCTCTCTCTCTCTCTCTCTCTCTGCAGTAGCTGCTCGCTCTCAGTCGGAGCTCCCTAGCTTTGCCTTGATGTTGGCTTCAGCCATGGGCTGGCTGCTGTGATCTGGGCTCCTGGAGGAGGGTTTGGGGGTGGGAAGTCAGGAGACCTGCCACTTGTCAGCTGTAAGGTGGCTGTGGTGGGGTGGGGAAAACGCAGTAGCAATCAGCCAATTAGCTGTGGTAGGGGAGGAGCCAAAGAGGCAGAGAGCAACATGATGGCGTCGCAGCAGTAGCTGGAGCAGGGGTGGCGGCGGGACTGAATGCACGGGCAAGGGAGAAAGCAGTGTGGACCTGTCTGGTTTATTTTGCATCATTGAGTAGAGAAGAGCACTCTCAGTGATTTATTCTTTATTTTTATTTAGTACATTTCTATCCTGCCTTTTCCCCTGCTTAAGGAACCCAAGGCAGTGTACATAATGCTCCTCTGCATTTTATCCTCACAACAACCCTGTGAGGTAGGCTGGGATGAGGGTCTGTGACCGGCCCCAAGTCTCCCAGTGAGTTTCCATGGCCGAGTGGGGACTAGAACCCGGATCTCCCGACTCCCAGTCCAGCACTGTCTCTCACCACTACACCACCCTGGTTCTCCATTGATGATGAAAGATCCATCCCAATGCAAGGAACAAGGATGAGCCTGTCTGAATTTGCCTGCCTGGTGACTTGGCAACTGACTGATGGGTGCCTTGCTTGGAACATGGAGAGGGGGCGGGGGAGAAGCCTCCAGAGGCCTCCAGATGAGACTGGAGCACAGCATCATTGCTTGACTGGTGGTGTGTGTGTGGGGGAAGTCCTGCCATGGCCTCGGAAAGATGCCCAAGTGGTCTCGACAGTGGTGCTTAGAGCCAAAGAGGCTCCTGCTTGAAAAAGAGCCTCTTGGCGCAGGGACCCCTGAGGCAGGTGACAGGGCAGTGATGGGCCTTCTTAGGGCACTGAGGCTCTGGCTGCTGCCTGAGGATGCTGCGTGTGGTGGCACTGGGCCTGCCGCTTCTCACAGACTGTAGAAGGGGAGTGCTGAACCTCAGGACTGAAGCTAAGTGCAGCCCTCTTGGGGCCCCAGTCTGGCCGTCCAGGATTCCTGAAATGGCCACACACCCCATTCCCACATTGCCAGGTGGTTCCCGCTCCCCCTCCCCAATTGATTGATATCTTCCCAGCTTTTGCACATTCCCCCATTCTAAAAGGTTGAAAAATGCCTCTCTAAACGCTTGGTTATGGGCAGTAACTGTTGGATAATAGGAACAACTCCGCATGCTTCCAGACACTAGAGGGCAATAGAGAATGTCCTGTAGTTTGATTAGCGCCTCTTTCCTGCTCCCTCCCTTTCCTCTTCCGTCTTCCTCCTTCTTCCTCTTGCCCCTGCAACAAGTGCCATGCGATCTCTCCGGAAAGAAAACAAGTAACCCTATCTCATGCCTTCACTTACTTACACTCTCGCACCCAGCTTGAGGAGGGGCTTGTCATTAAACAGCATTAGATAGCCTTCTCTGAATCCGGATCTCCTGGCTCCCAGTCCAACACTCTCACCTCTACACCACTACGCCACATCGGGCCCTTGTGGGGTCCCAATATGAACCCCATTCAGATTTTGGCCTGTGAACTCACTGAGAGTGAGGGAGCTGCTATATTCTGCAGGAAGAATGGCTGGCTGCTCATCCAGAAAGCATTCTGTCCACAAGAGCAGCTTGAACTATCACCATCCTGTGCTCAATTTTGAGAAAGACGCCCACAGCCTGTCTGTGAAATTCACCTGAATCTCAGAAAGAAAGATAATTAAGCACCATAAACAAGTGAATGACACTTTGGGGCTGTGGGAGAGGAGCTTTTGTGCCTGAGAACCAAGTACAGGGTGTGAATCCTGCCATGATTTGTTTCTCTCTGGTTCCTCCTTGGGAAGAAATCTTGCCCTTAAATCTTCCGAAGGGAGCCGCGCGTCAATCCCGAGCAGGTGTTCTATGGAAACATTGTTCTTCTTCGGGAGGGATTATGGTGACAAATGGAAGGCTGGTGCCATGCATCTAAGCAGCAGCACCCAGTGGGAAGGAGGGGAAAACATGTTAAACTTTGCACCGCTGAATCAAATAAGTTGCGAAGTGCCGAGGGACTTGGTTTCTTTATATCATTTAGCCAACCATGTCATGCAGATCATGAAAAGTGCTTTAATCTGCAATGTTTGGGGCTTCCCGGGGGATTAGCCTCAGTCCCAATATGTTAATATAGCAAAAATGGATTATCCAATTAAGCTCTGCAAAACCATGGTGGATATGCCGACTTTATCCTGCCGGTTTGCGTAGATGCGGTATAAAATCCCAGGCAGCTTAGGACATCCAAGGGCTTCTCTTGTCCTTTCACAGGCGTACCGCAGGATGCGGACAGGAGGACGTCCTATGTAGGCCAAAAAGGCTTGAGCTAAAAGCCCCCCAGCCCCCAAAGGTCACCACCCCATTCACAGTTGGTGAATTTGGGGGCAGGGGAGAGATTTTGATGATTGTCAGGGTTGGAAGGCAAAATAATTAGAATCGTTCTGGGGAGAGAAGGGCCTTAGAGTTGTGTGCAAAGAGCCTCCCCGACTTGTGGACTGAGAAAGTGGGGGGACCAGTTCACGCATTTCTCCGGGGCAGGAGAGCTTCTCCAACAGTGTCTCAGCTGCAGGCCTCACCAGGAGCAGTGGCAGTCACACCGTTTCTTTTCTCCTTGAAGGTTTTGGTTTTGGTTTTTGCAGCTGCTGCAGGTTGGCAGCCTGGCCAGTGGCCACATTTTGCGATATCCCCAACGCCTCAGATCTAGTATCAAGGGCTTTGTTAGGGCTGGGATAACAGCCAGAACTTTCTGCAAACGAGACTTCTTTTTTGCGGGGCGGGGCACATCATGAGAAAAAGAAACATCTCCAAACTTTTCTGAGAAAAAAATCCCCTCTGATTCAGCTCAGCTCTAGTACAGTAAAGTGTCTTTATACTACAGTAAAGGTCCTGGCAACGTCCTCTTCCTTCCCCCTTCCTTCTTTTTTTGTGGCAGGGGAGCAGAACCTCAGGCCTAGGGGTCAAATCCGGCCCTTGTGGGGTCCCAGTCCAGCCCTCTGGGGTTCACCAGATGGCTTGCCCCCTTCCCCTGGCCATGCCGTCTCTCCCCTGACTACTGAGTGCTTGATGGCTTCCCGGCTTTCGTGCAGTCTCCCCCCCCCCGCCCCATTTTAAAAGGTTGGAATTCCTCTCTTAACTCTGAGTTACTGGCAGCCCAGGAAGACCCTTTTAGCTACAATGTGCTGGTATTTGGGGTATTTTTGAATCAAAGGGGGCCTCTTGCAGAGGAGTGCGATTGGGTTTCCTGATGACTCTGATGCGTAAACGCCAGCAGTTGCTCGCATGAGGGCTTTCCCCCTGCAGACAACCATGCGAACTCACGGACATCTGTAGGTGGGGTGGGGAGCATGCCTGACACTGGGGGCAGGGCCAGGACTGCATCATCGCCCCCCAGTATCTGCACGGAGCCCCCATCACTCAAGTGACATGTGAAGGGTACTTCTGTCCACTTCAGCAAGTCAAAACAAGAAGTGGGATACTGGGAAAGTCGCACCCCTGAAGTAGCCATAAATGCCCTTCATGGCTGAGCATGCTAAATGCCATTTTAATGACACCTCTTCGTGCAAAAAAAAAAAAAAAAGGTGTTAGAAATGGCAAGTTTTCGACAAATTGCGAACTGAAAATTAGGCTGAAATGCCCCTCCTCCACAAGTTTCCCACTCAATTTGCAGGCTGTTGAATTAGGGGGGCATTTTTGCAATTTGTGGGGGATGCAAATAAAGGTGAGATTTTCCCCATTTGCTGGCAGAGGATTCACTCTGAGTCCTCAGGTGAAACAATGGATGGGCCAAACCATCCGGGCCAACAGTTCTGGCCCCATCCACTCCCTTGCAGGGATTTTTTTTTTGTTTAATGTAGAGGGGTGTTCAGAAGTGGGGTCCTCCATTTGGCATCAGAAGTCCATTCTCATACCCTCTGCTGTTCCACAGGCAAAAATAGGGACACATATTCAAAATGGGCCAAGTCCAGGGTCACATCCCGGCATATTTGGGCAGCTGTCAGGTGCCTCATGTACATTAAGGGTGCTCCAAGGGCCTGATGCATAACCTGCTTGGGCTTCCCCACAACTGCCACCAACAATTGCCGCTGGGAAAACTGGTTCTTTTTTAGCTCAACTGAGTTCCATGGCATGTACAATTCGATTTGCATCTGTGTGTCAAGCTGCAGACATTTCCCCAAACTCCAGAAACTTTTTTGCACATGGGGGAGGTCCCACAATTTGTGCAAATCATAGCCAGATTTGCACAAATTATGCAAATTCAGCCATAATTTGTGCAAATTCAACCACAACTTGCGCAAACTGCTCAGAAATTTGTACAAATTGCAGAACCTCCCCTACCCCAAAGTGTAAAATTCCCAGAAAATCTAGGGATGTACGAAAGTCACTTACCTTTAACGAAATTTGATTCGCGGTGGGGGGAGGCGCTCCGTCCCTCCCCCCGAAATTCTGGCTGGGGGGGAGGTGCTCCGTCCCTTCCCCTGAAATTCTGGCCGGGGGGGAGGTGCTCCGTCCCTCCACCCCCGAATCCTGGCCGGCCGGGCCACAAATGGCGGCGGCCGTAGCCACCGCCGTTTGCGTCCCTGCAGTCAGCTGTGATAGGGTATGTAAATGTTTATGTACCCTATCACGGCTGAGTAAAAAAAAACAAAAAACCCCGTGCGTACACAAATGGCAGCGCCCATGGGTGCCGCCATTTGCGTTTCTTATTTTGGCACGTCTAGTCTACATAAACATTTATGTAGACTACGGTGAAAATAAGGGGAACGCAAATAGCATAGACGCTACGCTATTTGCGTTCCCCTTATTTTCGCCGTAGTCTATGTAAATGTTTACGTAGACTAGATGTGCCAAAATAAGGAACACAAATGGCGGCGCCCATGGGCGCCGCTATTTGCATATGCGTGGTTTTTTTTTTACTCAGCCGTGATAGGCTACGTAAACATTTACGCAGCCTATCATGGTATTTTTTAAAAAATCTAGCCGTGATAGGCGACGTAAATCTTTACGTCGCCTATCACATTTTTTTTAATTGGAAATGGCGGTGGTGGCAGCTGGTCGGAAGACCAGCCGCCGCTGCTGCCGCTGAACCGCTGCCGAACCGCCGCCGGAGCCGCTGCCACCAGGAGGATTCGCCCAAGGTAACTCCCATCCCGGGGGGGGGCGGGGGGCAGACCGCTTCGCCTCCGATTTTGGGGGGCCGAATGTGCTGGCATTCGGCCTCCCCGGGATTCATGGCAAAATTCTCTGACATCCCTAAGAAAATCCACAAACTGTCCCAACTCACTTCAGATCAAGTCAGATCAAGTGGGAACAGAAAGAAAGTCCGGGGGGGGGGAGGCTATGAAAACGTGTGGAACTCCACCTCCCAAATAGATTTCTCTCACATCCCTACCAGCATTATCACCACCAGGGCTGCCAAGGACATGTCCTGCACTAGCAGGCTTACCCAGCAGTGCTGGTGTTCCGTCTTTGGCAGTCATGGGTGCTTGGAAATGTCCCCATGATCTCAAATGCATTTTTTTTGTTTGTTTTACATTCAGGTCTGCATTCAGTCTGGGAAGTGTGAATTGAGTAAATCCATAACAAAACCTGGACAGAGCAAATTTCTCACCCATCCCTAACTGGTGGGCACCCTTGTGGTTTCCTGGAGGGTGATTGGTGGTGGGATTGGGGGGTGTGGATTGTCAACACTATGCTTAGTGGTAGCCCTGCTAGGGGTATAATAACTGCCCAAGCTTCTTCTCCTCCCGTAACCCATTGCCAAAACCTCTGCTCTGCCTTCTGTATGCTGTATTAATTTAGTCTGCAATCACCTGCCTTCCACTAATTTAAAAGTCGTGTGTGTGTGTGTGTGTGTGTGTGAGAGAGAGAGAGAGAGAGAGAGAGAGAGAGAGAGAGAGAGAGAGAGGCAGGGAGAGGGAGAGGGAGAGGGAGAGGGAGAGGGAGAGGGAGGAAGAGGGAGAGGGAGGAAGAGGAAATTATACTTGAAAAATGCAGTTGCCGTACTTACATTATCCCCAATTCACAATTACATCTCAAGGTGCCTTGGTGTCCAAGTGCATGCATCTGCTCTTTGCTCAGATGTTTAGAGACTTTTGGAAAGGCACTGAACCTGAGTGGCAAACAACAACACCAGCACCTCACACTAAACGTTTCAACAAGACATCCCGGGCCCGGCCCAAAAGGCAAAAGGAAGGACAGCATTTTATCAGTGACAGCCATATTGGAAAATATGCAGTTTCCCTGGTGAAGAGGGACAACAGGAGTCTTCCACTTCAGTAGGGTAGTTGTGTGTCCTCTTTCACATAGGACAGTCCTCTATTTGAAGAGGTACCGGATGGAAGTCCTCTATTTTGAAGGTGTCCTCCTCCATTCAAAGGGCTGCCTAGCCCATGTTTAATAGAGGGCATCCGAAGGAGGGAGAGCAAAAGGGCCTTGAAGTTGCTCATCAATGGCACCTGGACAACTGATTGAGCAATGCACACAGGTCACCTGGTCACAGGGATGGCGGAGTGGATTCAAATAAGACCGCATTCTCAAGAATCTGACTTGCGAAGTCCTCAGTGGACTGACCCCACTCACCTCCAGGTCCGTCGATTTCCCATGGGGCGGCTCTCATCCTTTCTAAATGGTACAATTGGCTAATGGTGGCCACCATTACTCAATCACAGGAAAAATATGGCTGCAAATTGCAGAGTTTACAGCATTTGCAGCTGTAAAGCATAGAAGAACATGCTTTACGGCCACAAATACAATAAACTATGCAATTTGCAACTGTATTTTCCCCACAATTGGCTAATGATGGCCACCATTAGCTGATCATGCCATTTGGAATGGAGGAGAGCCACCCCGCGAAATCTGATGGATGCGGTAATGATCTGGGGAAATCTGCAGGGCCCAAGCCCTGTATTTGTACTGTATTTCTATTTAAACAACAACAACCATTTCTAAATTTGCATCTATACAGATAAATGAACACCTTTTGTGCAGATCAGTGTCCTCTTTTGTCCCCTCTTTTTGGTGATTCAGAAGGCTTGGCCTAAGATGTGTTCCAACAGCCTTCCTCAACCTGGTGCCCTCCAGATGTTTTGGATGACAACTCCTAGCATTCCTGACTGTTGGCTATACTGGCTGTGGCTGATGGGAGTTGAAGTCCACAACACTAGGCTGGGGAAGGCTGTGTAATGAGAAGTGTTTCGGGGGGCTGGGTTGTGGGTACACATGAGGTGTGATTCTGAATGAGGCTTCTGCACGTTTCAGTGCAGAACCACTGAGGCTCCAGCCAGGCACAAAGGAGGTTTTCTTTCTCAGCATGCTCATGCTTGCAGGCCTTCTAAAAATGCACACTGATGAAAGAAGGAAGTCCAAAAAGCATTCCGGAGAGAGCCCTTCAGTGGCAGGCAGCCCGCTTTCCTCCCAGTTACCAGAGCTCTGGGGCTTGCAGTAATAGCCGTTGCTCACTCTGTGCCGAGATCATTGCAAGCAGGCACAGTGGGAGGCTGCGTCTTTGCCTGGCAGTCTCATTTCAATATCGGCTCATAAAAGAGATTGGACTTCCCTGTTGCTTCAGCGGGATTGAGCTCAAACAGCTTTTCTCTTCTATCAGCAGCTGAGGAGAAGGGTGATTGCGTGCCAACAAAGGAGCCGAAAGCCACGTTCAGCGATAGCGTCGGTCACCGTGTACTACATGTCGCCAGGCCCGACCTAAAGAAGCCACTTGGGGAATGTGTCGGGCGGGGGTAGGAAACTTTAGGTAATCTGGGGGCCAATTCTCCCCTCCCCCCTGGACCACACTTCCCTCTGTCACTGCCCCTGTGCCAGAAAGAAAGAAAGAAAGAAAGAAAGAAAGAAAGAAAGAAAGAAAGAGAAACAAGCTAAATTTGCCCATCCTAAATCTTCACAGTAGTTTGCCATGGGATTTGTCTGTGTCGCTGCAGTCTCTCCCTCACCCTATCACCTCTCTCTTCATCTCCATCTCTTTACTGTCTCTGCTGCCTGCCTCTCTCCCTTGCTCTGGGGTGCTGCTGCTGCTGTTCTTGTAGCAGAGTTTGGAATACTTATTTATTGCAGCTTTCCCCCACCTTCATTTCTCAGTCCACCGCTTTTGGCAAGGGGGGAAGGTTTGGCGGCCACCACTTCAGGGCACTCTGGATGCCCTGAAATGGTGGCCCCTGACAGAACACGCTTCCTTCCCCCATCTCTCCTGATCTCTCCATTGAGAGCCACCATCTCAAATGGTGGCTCTCAATCTCTCCATTGAGAGCCACCATTTCAAAGCACCTTTGAGAGTTCCTTGAAGGAGCCACTCCTCAAAAGATCAGAAGCCACCAGGCAGGGGCAGCGGGGAAGAGGAGGAGCAGGGCTAAGAGGAGACCACGGACCAGATTGCGGTGTGCCAGGGCTGGTGATTCCTGACTCCTGGCTTAAAGGCAGACAGCCATGGTTTCATGGCTTGGATCTTGGAGCTGAAAATGTCGGAAGGCTATATTTGGCAAATGCCTCTTCAGAGCATTCTGAGAAATATTCAACAGCAAAATTTGCAAAGGACGATTTTGGGGGGCAGCCAGCTGGTTTCAGCTCTCCTTAGGCTCTTTCTGCAACCGTACCATTTCCTTCTTCTCAGGCTTTGTCTCCTGCCTTGAAAGTCCTGACAGTCATATTAATGTAATTATCCTCAGCAAGTCATCCGCAACTGGCAGCCCAGGCCCAGCGGAGATGGTGAGCATTCAAAGGAGAGTGAAGGGAGGGAGCTCTCAAATCAATTAGCAGCTGGCAAGATCAAATTGGAAGGTAATATTATTTGCGTCTCCTGCCTGTGAGAAAGGCTGGTGCAAGGAAACTGGGGGCTGAGCATCATACAGAATTATTTCAAGTCTGGGAGCTGGAAGCTACACCATCAATCTCTTCTTCCCCTGCTGTGCTGAATCAATGTGGCATCTGAGAGAATTGAGTCTGGCTCTGGGGACATTCTAGGCAGGGACAATTATTTCTGAACCCCCCCCCCCCCGGCCACTCCTATGGCTAGAGATGGCCACCATGGGGAAACCCTGTTTGCCTTGGCTTCACGGTAGGGATGTACAGAGTGTGTAAAATCCGTTCTAGCTGTGTTTCATGGATTGTCAGGCATCTTTCATGATGTCATTTTCCTATGGACGAAATTGGATTTCTTTTTGTTTCCAAATTTGCACAAATTCACATTTGTGCAAATGCGCAATTTGACAAGTGTGAAAATGCACAAATTCCACGAAATGCACATTTTCACATTTTAGCCTCTGGGGAAATGCACATTTTTGGCTGGGTTTTTTATTTTGTGTATTTTTCTACATCAAAATTTGTGCAAAATTTGGGAATGTTAGAAAATTGGTCTGCAACTCCATGGAATCCACCCCACAGGGCAAAAGCTGGTCTGCTGCAGTATCTGCGGGTGAGAATCATGAAAATCCTAACTCATTTGGTTCCATTGGGCATTACTCTGACATCCGTACTTGATGGATCTCGTGGTGCCCCCAACTTGGCAAGCATTTGCGAGCTGAGTGACAGGTCAATTCACAAAACTCAGGAACTTTCCCACCTTTTTCTTTTTTATTATTCACAAGCTGTGATTTCTGCAAAATCATAGGCATAAATATTTATGGAATTGCAATTTCCGCAAAATTGCAGCCATAAATAGTGAAATTTGTGCAAAATTGCAAGCGCAAGTGACCATTTATGCCTGCAATTCTGCACAAATTGTGCTATTTACTGCCACACTTTTGCACAAAACCAAATTTCTGTGAATATTTATACCTGCAATTTTGCACAAATCATGATTTGTGCAAATAAAAAAGCAGAAAATGATGAGCTTGCCCAACATGCACCAGTTCTTCCTTAGGGTTGCTTTTATACCCCTATTAGCTACAGCTTGAGTCTGCAGTACATAAATCCTTGTTGTCAGCTGGGATGGAGGATCACTCTTCCTTCTACTAGGGATGAGTGAACAAGCAATCTTCAAGCTCACCAGGAGTCTCCAAACATCAGCTCTTTCCTCACCTCTCCTTGATTTGTAAGTGTGTTTCCAATTGCTCTTCATTTTGTGTGAATGGGAATATTTCACAAAACGAGCAGCTATCGAATGTGAAAGTTGCGCAAAAAAACACTCCTCAATGTGTGCAGATTTCCAAATTTGCACAAATCACCTCCCAGAGACTAAAGCATTGGTGATTTAAAAGTTGCAATTTATTTTTTTTTTAAATGTGCATTTCAAGAAAGGTGTGCATTTTGATGAAGTTGTGTGTTTTTCAAGCAAAAGTTTTGTGAATGCAAGTTCGGGAACTTGCAAACATTTTCAGAGAAAATGCACTCTTGTTTGTGGTTAGGGCTGTGATCAAGGCATTTTTGGGTGATTTGTGAACTGAAATGAAATTCTCATACGTCCCTATGTTCTACCTGTCCTGAAGGAGGTGGTGGTGGTTGCAAGCAGTGTTGCCCAGAGATGACGTGTCATGGAGATGACGTGTCATGGATCAGTGGAAGACTGGCAGCAGTTGAGCACTGGAGGAAGAGGGTGGGGCTGTAAACAGTCAGGTGTACAGTGCAGCTGGGAATGACAAATGTGGGGCAGTGGGGAGAAAGAGAAAAAGCGCCATGAGGCCAGTTGGAGTGGAGGGAGAAGTGAAGGAAGGGAAAGGAATGATAGGAATGAGCAAATCAGGAGAGAGGAGGTACAGAGGAACAAGAACAATAAGCAGCAGAAGGGAGAAGTTCAGGATCAGCAGAAAGGGACCACAGAGGAAAGGACGGACAAGTTTAGAAGAGAAAGGCTGTTATACCAGCCTGCATATGAACCAGACAAACTAGCAGCAGGAGGACAGGTGGTGGGAAATGACAGTGGGAATGCTGTTCCTCCAACAACACTCTCTGCACAGGGTAAAAATAAGACTGCCAGTGAGAAGAGTGGGCAAGTTCAGGCAACTGAAAGGAACAGAAGTCCTGACCTGTGGTGGGATTCTCAAAGACATTTAGGATGAACTTCTGGGAACCTACTCAGTACCCTTTGACAGAATCCCTGATGTGACATTATGCCCATTCTCAGATAGGATTTGTACACAGTCAAACATTCAGAATCCTAGTTTCCTCTGGCACTCTAGGACCTAGCAGCATGCCTAGAAGTCATGGCTGGAGGTGTATTCCAGGAATCAATCCATTTGTGGAGAAACAAAATGGGGAATTGTAGTCCTGGTATCAGTCAGAGCCTGTGGTTTTTCACAAAATGGCAGCTTGTGGGTGAACAGGACCCCATGAGCTCTCACTGGGCACCCACTTGGCCATCTGGCAGCTGGCCCCACACACCTGCAAGGGTCAGGCAAGCGGCAGGAGTCTGGAAAGTAGTGTGCGGGGCAGGCATGGGCAAGTTCGCTGTTCACTAATTCTTTCTTTCCAGACACAAACTGCCAGCACATTCCTTCCCTTCCACACTCCCCATAATGTCCTATCCAGAATGCAAGTGTTGCTGAAGGTGTTTGAGTTGCATCGATCCTACATTGAGCACCATGTCCTATTGTGATAAAGAATTATAGTAATCATTCATATTGGTTGTAAATAAATAAATATATAAATAAGGTTATTGTTAGTTTACTAACACACCTTCAGACTTTCCCATTATGCCCCTGGTCACTCCCTACCCACATAAATGCAACCATCATGTGCCCCTTTGTGTCTGTTGTTCATTCCTCTCATTGTTGAGTTCTGAAAAGTATTTTTTTTTCTCTGTGGACTAGGGATGGATGATAATTTTGTTTGGTTCATTTTTTTTATAAGAATTTACCAAAGTTCACACATAAACAGGGTAGAAAACCCCCCTCAAGACTTGGAATCATAGAATCATAGAATAGTAGGGTTGGAAGGGGCCTACAAGACCATCAAGTCCAACCCCCTGCTCAATGCAGGAATCCAAGTCAGAGCATCCCTGACAGATGTCTGCCCAGCCTCTTGAATGCCTCCAGCATGGGAGAGCCCACCACCTCCCTAGGTAATGTGCCCCATTGTCGTACTGCTCTAACAGTCAGGAAGTTTTTCCTGATGTTCGGCCGGACTCTGGCTTCCTGTAACTTAAAATAAATGAGTGTGAGAGAATTTGAAACTGACAGATTCACCCGTCCCGGCCCAGAGCTTTGAATGCTTAGCTCAGAAAAGTCTGGATCTGAATCCCTGAAAGGGCCAGCCACCTGTGGCAATTATCCTCCTTCCCTGTCAGGCGTGCTTTTACTCAGCTCAGATTTCAACTGATGCCCACTGAATATCTGGCTGGCAGATTTTCTAAAAAGCCAGCAAAAGATGGTTGCTGTGTATGTGGATTAGGCCAAATTGAAGATGCGGTGCACTATATTTTATATTGCTCTCTATATAATTCACCCAGGGTTACAGTTATTCTCCCTTTTCAGACCTCTCTAGAAGGCCTACCAGATGACCTTAAGATCAGATGGCTGCTGGCGGATAGAGATAAATTCGTCAGTTACGGCACTAGCAACAAAGTTAAGGGTGGCCTTTCTGAATCACATCAGTGACAAAAGCCAAGGGGAGTTTCATTTTCTAGTTTAAATATATGCTTAAAACCTTTGTATTTCCAAGGCCCAACTTATGTTTTATCAGATTGATTGCTCAATGTTTTCTAAATATATTTTCTTGTGTTTATATTGTAAAGGCCATTGGCTATAAACAATACAGTTGAACGAAGGGACAAATCCTTGTGTATTGAGCTGTATCTGTGGGGCAGAGTTAGGCTCGGCACCTCTTTTTTTCTGACAGTTTCTTCTTTTTTCACATCTGTATTGCAGGCAGGTACAACATGGTCATCTCCGTGCTGGGAATAGCTATTCCTATTGAATTTGGGTGGTGCAGATGGGTGGGGATTTTGTTTCATATTTTGAAAGGAGCTCGCCAACATTTGCACGTTTCTTCTTAAACATAGGGATGTTAGAGAATTCTGCCACGGATCCCGGGGGGCCGAATTCCAGTGAATTCGGCCCCCCAGAATCTGTGGCGGAATGGAACAACCTGCCTCACAACCCCGCGAAGGCCCCGTGAAACGGAGCCTACCTGGCTTTGGCTTCGGCTCCGGCGGTGGCGGCTGCTGCCAGGCTACTGCAGATGCAAATGGTGTCCTGAGTAGGGGACGCCATTTGCATCCCTATGGTAGCCCGTGATAGGCTACGTAAATATTTATGTAGTCTATGACGGCTAAAGCAGGGAAGCAAATGGCGTCCCCTAAGCCATTTGCGTTCCCGTTTTATCCGTGGTAGGCTACGTAAATATTTACGTAAATATTTACGTAGCCTATCACGGCTAAAACGGGAATGCAAATGGCCTATCACTGTAAAGGCAGCCTATCACGGTAAAGGTACATAGCCTATCACGGTAAAGGCAGCCATGCAAATGGCATAGTGGCTGCCATTTTCGTGGCTGCCTTTACTGTGATAGGCTATGTAAATACTTAGGTAGCCTATCATGGAAAGAGCCGGGGCGCAAATGGCATAGCGGCTGCCATTTGCGTCCCTGCTCTTTGCCATGATAGGCTACATAAAAACGTACGTAGCCTATCACGGCAGCCTGGCAGGATGGAAATGGCGGCCGCTATGATGGCTGCCATTTGCGGCCGAAGCAGCTGCTGCTGCCGCCGCTGGAGCCGCCGCTGGAGCCGCCGCTGGAGCCGCCGCCGGAGCCCCAGGTAAGCTTCATCCCAGGGGGATTCCGCAGGGTGATGGAGGGTGGGAGGCCATTCCGCCACAGGTTTCAGGGGGAAATTCTCTGCCATCCCTAGCTGTGGATCACACTGTGAAGAGCCCCTGGCTTGCTGCTTTTCAGAATCTTGCACGATGGCTCTCTGAACTATCATTGCAGACATGGGAGCTTATATTTGTTCCCTGTACTGAGCAAGCTGCCCTGATAATGAAGATGTAGACACATTTCCAGTGCACAGCCCCAGCTAAGTGCAGGCAAATAATCACTCTAATTAATCTAATTACTTAAGAGATAGCTCTGTTTTCCCAAGGAACTTTCTAACATGGTGGTTAAGGAAAGCCAACTTGAGTCTGAACCTGGACTCTGAGCTGCTATGTGGCTGGCAAAGATGTCCCTGAAGCAGAGGCAGCTGTAATGTGTGTCAAGATGCACAGACCACCTCAGGGAGCAAACGTGGGGTGCCGATAAGGGTGCAGATGAGAGCAACAATGATGACACTTGGGGGCAAAAGGTGACTGGCTGAACCAAGAGACCACATGGAGGCAGGCAGGCAGGTAGGCACGGGCATCTGGGAGACTTGCTGGGAGAGGAAGTGGGGGGAGGGGATGGAGGAGGTAGCCACAGGAACACAGCAGGACTATGGACCAGTCCCTGCAGTTCCACCTTACCCCAGTACTGAGGCTGCTGTGAGGGCTGTCATAGGATTCCATTTATGTTCACAACTCATGCAAACATGTCCCATTTGCAACCCCAAACACAAATGCGGGAGAGCACGTTCTCTGAAAACATTTGCAAATTCCTGAACTTGGATTGAACTTGTGTATTTGAAAAATCCACATTTTAAAAACTGAACACTTTAAAAAAAAGGTGGATTTTTGCAAAAAAGGCTCATTTTCATGCTTTACTCTATGAGGGAAAAGTGTACATTTGTGTGTGTGTGTGTGTGTGCGCTTTAAAATGTGCATTTCCCCCATTCACAACATGCAATTTCTGTTCAAACAAAATGAGGAAAGAGTGCAATCAAACATGGGAAATGAGGTGAGCCAAGCTTCAAGGTGTGTTTGGAGAATCTTGGTGATGGCGAAAGTGGCTTGTTCACTCATGCTTAGCTACTGCTGGCTGCTGCGAAGAGAGTGCTTTGTGTGGAGGATCAAGGAATCATAGAATAGTGGGGTTGGAAGAGGCCTACAAGGCCACTGAGTCCAGCCACCTGCTCAGTGCAGGAATCCAAGTCAGAGCATCCCTGGCAGGTGGCTGTCCAGCCTCATCCTGAATGCCTCCAGTGTGGGAGAGCCCACCGCCTCCCTAGGTCATGCGTTCCATTGTTGTATTGCTCTAGCTAGCAGTCAGGAAGTTATTCCTGATGTTCAGCCGCAATCTGGCTTCCTGTCACTTGAACCCATTCTTTCGTGTCGTGCACTCTGGGATGATCGAGAAGAGATCCTGGCCTCCTCTCTGTGACAACCTTTCAAGGACTTGAAGAGTGCTAGAAAGGAGGCAGCAGGCAGCAACGATAAGTCCCCCAATCCCAGCTTCACCCCAGCTCTGACACTTGTCACCGCCCAAGCCAAAGAGGCTTCTGCGGAGAAGGCGGCAGCAGGGCCTCACAGCCTCCCTCACCGAAGCAACGAAAACACCACCACAGTTCACTGATTCACAGTTGGCAATGGATGACCAGCTGTCCCACCTGTCTGATGGAGTCTGTCATGTTCAGCCAACTGATCAAGACTGTGGACCTGTCCTGCAAGAGGTTTTCTCTCATTGCCTTCTGGACAGCCAAGGAGAAAGTGTGGGCTCTACTGCCAAGTGAAGAGCCACCCAGGGTGCCCGTCTCTTTTCTTATCTGGAGCATCCATGGAGGAGTGCAGGCGTACCTATCCCTCTCCAGTGCACTGGTAAGAGCCTGTATGTGGGCAGGATCAGCAGCCAGCACCACTGGACTGTGAAGCAAGGTGTGGGTGGGTGGTCAATCCATGTTGAGCTCATAGACCAGTCCCACATGGTGGCAGAAAAATCAAGGCAAGAAGAATGCGAGGGCAGTGCAGGAGACTTGTGCGGTAGTGGTGAGGGAACCAGCGCTTTTCAGGCTTGCTTAAATTCTCCAAAAATCACTTTGAAGGTCAGCTCGGCTTTATTTTCATGCAAATGGGAAAAGTGTGCATTTCAAACATGGAAGGAAGAGTACTGTTGTTCATGGAATCTTATAATTGAAAGTAATTAAATTGAAATTAGAAAGGAAGGGATTTCATAAGAAGAGCTGGGAAATAAATAGATAAAGAAAGAAAGAAAGAAGAAGAAGAATGTAATGCAAAATGTACTGAATAATGAAGAATGAAAGGAGAATGAAATCAGAATGGTGGGGCACCGAAGTGCATCACTTTGGTGCTGAATCCAAATCTCGAAGTGAATCAGGGTGTTTCAGGGGTGCCTCAGTGCGATCCAAAGCAAATCAGACCAGCACCGAGGCACTCCAAAGCGAACTGGGTCACTGCTGAAGCATCTTGGTCCGTCTTGGAGATTCAGAGCTATTCTGGTGCTTTCTGAAGCTCAGACAGCCTGTCTCCAAAGTGTATCAATTTGAGAAAGATCAGGGAGTTGGAGAGGAAGAGGAGGGAGGAGGGAGGGGGGAAGGGGAGAGGAGGAGGAGAAGGAGGGAGGGTGCTATGGCGAATGGCAACTCTAGTTGCCAAATTAGGGCTGAACGTAACCCAGCAGTCTCCAATCAGTAAGAGTGGTGGAGGAGGGTGGGGGGGAAAATGTCTGTGTTTGTTCATTGAGAGAACTGGTGGTGTCACTGGAGAGAGCTTGGAAGTTACTTGGCTAGATCTGCAGTATATGTGTGCTGTTGGACTTGTTCCCACTCTTTCTTTGTAGTTTTCTGGCTAGATCCTTTTAAAACACACAAACACACACAAAATACTTTCCTTTCCTTGTTCTTGGCTCTCCTGCCACCCCATGCTCTTCTCAGTTCCTGTATCCCTTTTCAGTTCCTACACTTTTCCCTAAAAAAATAAAATACAAACCATTTTCTTTGCTTGTAGGTAGTTCTGTATTTGCTTTTCTTTTGCTCTTGTGCGTCTCCGTGTGTGTGTCTCTCTCTGTGTGTGCTTGTGCTGTGGTCAAGCAAAGCACTACACACATCCACATTTCAAAATACAGTGGGCAAAGCACTACATCTATTATTTAAATAATACTCCACTCTGCGGCAAAGCAAGCAAGCCCAATATGAAGCATCTTCGGGGTCTTGAATCCGTTGCAGATTTTTCCAACATCTCTACTGTTACAATCAAACAGAGTACTTGAGAGAGAGTGAGAAGGAAGTTATATGGATTTAATAAAGATGGAGCGAGGAACATTAAATTGACCAGATTTTGGAAATCCAGCAGATTTTTACCACAGGGCAGTTGCATGAATCAACCATCTCTTAAGTCCAAGATGGCAAATTGGCAGTCCACAGCCTGGATGCCAACTTTATCTTGCCCCAGATTACCAAATTTAGTAGTACTGAGGAGAGAGGTTATTTACATTTCAAAGAAACCTACAGCAGAGATTAGTGATAATGACCTCCTGGTAATCACCGCTTAAACACCTAACTTCTTTGATTATCCCTTTTTGACCCTTGGTTTGAGTTTCTGAGAACAGCACATGTTATCTATGCCCAGCACAAAAACTACTGGGCCAAACTGTCTGAACTTTGGCAGGTGGAATCCCCTCTAGGGCGGCTATGATCTCAAATCTCACACACCTCTGTGGAAACAATGAAAAGTTATAGCTCTTTGCTTTGAACATTTTTGTTGGGGAAAAAAATCAAATTTTAACTCCACCTAGCACAAAAACTACTGGACCAAACTCTCTGAGATTCAGCAGGTGGAGTCCCCTCCCTGGGGGCTGACAGATACCCAAATTTTATGTATGTATTTATCATGAAAACTGAAAAAGTTATGGCCATTTCTACTTTCCAATGCAAGTCAATGGGAAAATGTCATATCAGAATGATTCAGATATCTGAATCTCGCTTCAGATTTGGATCCAAAGCAAAGCAAATGGGGTCCAAATTGGTCCAAAGTGAAGCAGGGCTGCTTTGGAAGGTCTGAAGCTGCATCTGAAGTCAAGCGGGGGGTCCATGCACAGCCTTACAAAATGGATTGCAAAAAATGCATAGGGGGTTGGGAAGTGTGGTGGATTAAACTGCCTGCCTGACAAGAGAAAGCAAAGGAAGACACAAACAAAGAGGGGAATACTACTACTATCACACACACACACACACACTACCTGTAGGACAACAGAAACTAAATTTAAAGAAATAATTTAGGTCACCATCCTATGTATGTTTAGACCGAAAAGAAGTCTTGCAACTCCCAGCATTCTCCAGGCAGCCATGCTCACTGGGGAATGCTGGGAATTAGAGGACCTTTTTCTGTCTAAACATGCACAGGATTGTGACCTTAATTCCCAACCCCCCTAACTAGGGGAGGATGGATTCACTCCCTATTTCTACACAAACACACAAAAACAACAACACAGAATGACTGAGAAAGTACGACAGAAAAGACAAGGATAGGTTGTCTGATAGAAAGATTTTTCACTGCAGGAAAAAAAAAAATCTGGGAGTAGGATTGAGTTAATATTTGAGAAGGGGAAAAGAGAGGATTTGATAGGGATGGACAAAAGTCCCTTACCTGTTCTCGAAGCTTGCTTCGCGGTGGGGGGGGGGAGGCGCTTCGGTTCTCCCCCCGAAGTTCAGGCGAGGGGGGGGAGGCGCCTCGCCCGGCCGAAATTCAGGCCAGGGGGGAGGCGCCCCATCCCTCGCTGCTGAAATTCAGGCCGGGTAGAATCGCCCCATCTACCCGGCCGCGAAAAAAAAAGTAAACACACACACACACACACCCCGTGATAGGCTACGTAATGATTTACGTAGCCTATCACGGCTAGATTTCCAAAGTCAGCCATGATAGGCTATGTAAATCGTCACGTAGCCTATCACGGGTGACTTTGAAAAAAAAAAAAGCACGTACGCAAATGGCGGCTCCCATAGGGACCGCCATTTGCATTCCTTATTTTGGCACGTCTAGTCTACGTAAAGATTTATGTAGACTACGGCGAAAATAAGGGCAACGCAAATAGCGTTGCCCTTATTTTTGCCGTAGTCTACGTAAATATTTACGTAGACTACCAGGACTAAATAAGGAACGCGAATGGCGGCTCCCTATAGGGGCCGCCATTTGCGTACGCACTTTTTTTTTTTTTTAAAGTCACCCATGATAGGCTACATGACGATTAATGTAGCCTATCATGGCTGACTTTGCAGATCTAGCCATGATAGGCTACGTAAATCGTTACGTAGCCTATCACGGGGCTTTTTTTTTTTTTGCCTTTCTTTTGAAGTTCGCGGCCGGGGAGATGGGGCGCTTCTCCCCGGCCTGAATTTCGGCTGGGTGAGGCGGGAAGCCTCCCCCCCCGGCCTGAATTTTGGCCGGGCGAGGCGGGAAGCCTCCCCCCTGGCCTGAACTTCGGGGGGAGAAGCGAAGCGCCTCCCCCCCACCGCGAAGCAAGCTGCGAGACCAGGTAAGTGACTTTCGTACATCCCTACATTCGGCCACGGTAAGTCCCATCCCGGGAGGGGTGGGGGGCCGGCGGAGAATTTCCCCACCAATTTCGGGGGGCCGAATGCGTTGGCATTCGGCCTCCCGAAGATTCATGGAGAAATTCTCCGCCATCCCTAGGATTTGAAACCATAAATGAACGGAGCTTGAAGCTTCCCCACTGACAAGCTAACACGCTTCCTCGAGTAATATGTGGATCAGAATGTAGGCATCCCTCAGATTGTGGACTTCTTTGAATTTTGTAATGCAGTTCTTGGCTCAAAAAATGCACACAAAAGCATGTATGTTAGGGAAAGCTGCATATAAAAACACCTATTTTAGGGGAAATTGTGCACAAAAAGAAATAATTTTTTTGTACATTTAAAAAAAAAAATTTCAGGCAGATCTGATGTAGAGATGGAATGGAACAGACTTATGACTGAATATATGCAAAACTGAAAAGGACCAGATATAAATTTATTAATCTAAATCCATCCCTAGTTGTTGGTACCCAATTCCCCACCTGTGTAAGGGTTGTTCTTTTTTCTGTACAGAAATGTGTCATCTGCTTCTCTCCCCAAATCCAAGAATCAATGCAAGTTCTCTGTCTCCACATCTTTCAGGGTCTACTCTGTCCTTTAAAATCACGCATAGCAGAGCTATCCACAATTGAATTATTTATCTCTGGGTAAGCACACATGGCCCCAATTCAGACTGGGGCTATGGTAATTTGAGAGGGGGGATTTAAGCTCCCTCTCCCATTTTTGTGCTGAAATCCCCCCCGCCCCCAATTGGGGTGGTTTAAAAAAGAAAAGAACATCTCCATGGATTCCAGTGGAGATGTTTTTACTTTTTTTAACCCCCCCCCCGTGGGGGGTGTTTGTGGAATTTTGGCACAAAAATGGGAGTGGGGACTTAAATTTCTCCTGAATTGCTACAGTCCTGATCCAAATTGGGGCTGTGTGCGCTTACACTGAGGTAGGTAAGCCAATCACACATAACTCTGCTATGCATGATTATCAGAACATTCAAAGACAGACCAAGAGATGTGATTACATCTTTCCTTGAGTCATATCTCAGTCACCACCAGTGGTGGCCAAGGCAATGCCTTCCCTGGAGTTTCCAGAGGCAACTGTCTGGCTGCTGTTGGATGGGAGTAGCTGGATCTTGGTCTTACCCTCCAAGCTAGTTCTTGGGTTCTTGTGCTAAAAAGAACAGTTGGATTTGTTGCTGTTCCTTCCAGTGGAGCTGACTTGCCTGTGGAGTGCAGGCACATTCAAATTGAATTTCAGTGCAAAGAGGTATCAAATGTTACAAACAGGAAGAGAAAATCTATCGCTTCAATGCAAAATGAAGGATAATTGGCTAGACTCTAACCCTCCCCTGAATAAAGATGAGTCACTGTTTGAGTATGAGTCAGCAATACCATGCTGCTGCAATAGTCAAAATGTCATGCTCATAATCTGGTTTGGCAGCAAGTCATATTTTAAGAAGATGTATTTTAAGAAGAGTGAAAGACCTCAGTTATGCTCATCAACTATCTTTACATATAAAGAATACCTTCCATAAAGAAAATTTTGTTGATCGCTGTTGTCTGACTCTCTGCCTGTTGTGCAAGAGTCAAACACAGCCAACCAGCCATGTATGGGACTGTGATCAAAATTCAATTGGCACAGCTCTCTGGAAAAGTGCCCCTGCACTGGGGATTCACATGCCCACTTCACTGCTCAGCCCACAACTCCAGACCATTTGTGAACAAGTTAAAAAGAACTGGTCCCAACAGATCCTTACGGCACCTCCCTGTCTACATTCCTCCACTGCAAGACCATCTATTTAGTCTTTTGGCCGCATCACTTTTGGCTTAACTCCTGGCCACCACTGGAATGTGGCCTCCAAGAGCTTCTCTGAAATGGAATTTGGCCTGTGGGTTTATTCCTACTCTCTGCTTTCTATTCTTTAACCAGCTACCAATCCATAAGAGGACCTCTCATGGCTCCTACGTTTGCTCAGGAGACTTTGGTGAGGGACTTCATCAAAAGCTGTTTGGAAGTCCAACTGAGAGCCAGGGTGGTGTAGTGGTTAAAGTGTTGGACTGAGACTCTGGAGACCCAGGTTCTAGTCCCCACTTGGCCATGAAGCTCACTGGGTGACGTTGGGCCTGTTGCTCACTCTAAGCCTAACCTACCTCTCAGCATTGTTGTGAGTATAAAATGGAGAGGAGAAGAATCATGTCTGCTGCCTTGGACTCCTTGGAGGACAGGTGAGATATAACTCTAATAAATAAATAAAATAATGTCCACCAGATCACCCGTGTCCATGTGCTTGTGGACACTCTTAAAGAAGTTGAAATGGTCAGTGTGACAGGACTTGCCCTTGCAGAAGCCATGATGATCCTTCTTCAGCAATACTTGTCCGTCTTTATTCTTGATAGTTTTATAATTCATAATGGTTTCCACCAATTCACTTAGGACAGACATTACGCTAACTGGCTTATAATTTCCTGGATCCAAATGGCATTGCATTGGCTACTTTCCAGTCCTCTGGTATAGAGGCTGAACTTAGGGACATTACATATTTTTGTTAGAAGATCAACAATTTCAGATTTGACCCCTTTTAGAACTTTCGAATGGATACCACCTGACCTGAGGTTCTTGGGTTTTGTTTCGTTTTTCAATTTGTTAATAAGGTCACCACTCTTTGCCTCAGACACGCTTCCTAAAAATATCAGTTCAGGCATGAATATTTGCTCTCCGTGTTCTGCAGTGAAGACAGATACAAAGAATTCATTCAGCTTCTCTGCTATCTCCTCATCTTCCTTTAGTACTCTCTTAACTCTGTTGTCTTCTAATGGTCCAACCACCTCCCTAGCCAGTTCCCAGCTTTTGATGTATTTAAGTGTGTGTGTGTGAGTGTGAGTGTGTGGTCTCGATGCATATTTGTGTTCCTTTTAGTTCTCCTAATTTGGGCAAGACTTACATTTTCTAAAGGAAGCCTTCTTTTCTGCAATAGTTTCCTTGTCACTGCTCATTAACCATGCTGGTGCCTGCTTGGACTTGGTGGCACCTTTCCTGACCTGTGGCCTAGCTAGGGATGTCAGAGAATTCCACAACGGATCTCGGTGAGGCTGAATGCCAGTGCATTCGGCCCCCCGAAATCCATCGCGGAACGGCCTGCCACGCCCCCGCCCTCCGCGGATCCCCCCCGGGACGAGACTTACCTGGGGTGGATGTTCCAGACGGCAGCGGCTCCAGTGGCGGCTGTGGCGGCGGCGGCTGTAGCTGCCACCATTTGCGTACGCTTTTTTTTTTTTTTTTTTACCCAGAGCCCTCCACGGCCGGAAATTCGCCTGCAGACGGCCCTGGCCTGGGCCTGGCCGGCTGCTCCGCGGAGCCGCTGCGGAGCACAGCCCGCCATCGAGGATTCCTGGGGGAGGGATGGAACGTCTCCCCCCCCATGAACAGAATCCGTGAAAAGGTAAGTGACTTTCATACATCCCTAGGTCTAGCTGAATTTCTATTATTGTAGTTTTGAGTCATCCCTAAGCACTTGGCAGAGATTTGACCCTCTTGATGTTCCCTTTTGCCTTCCTTTTTAGCAGTTCCCTCCTTTTAGAAAGGCTCCCTCTTTTGAAGTCAAATGTGAGTGTATTTGACTTTGTTGGCAATTTTCCACTTATATACAGATTAAATTCAATAATACTGTCGTCACTGTTCCCAGTCAGATCATTTGCAGAAGGGGCGCTGTTTCTGGTGGAGAATTCCAACATGCCACCCCACCCTGTCATCCTGATTATGCTTTTACATAATGCAAATTAGAGAGATTTCCAGCTACTCCACACTTGGCCTCTTTCTCCTAAACCCTGCTGAAAAACAAACTCTTCCCACTACCAACTTAATAATCCCCATGAATATGGAGAAGCTTCTTCTTCCTGGGCAGCCTTGCAGAGCTGCTGCTCATGAATAAATTATCTTTGCTTTGTGAGATGCAGTGCATCCTCCTCACCCTTTGGAAGCATTCATAATTACCTTTGAAATATGATCATCTGTTAGATGGGAATGTTTGTGTTGCCAATCTACTTTCTTCCTCCTTTCCCGCACTCCAGAAATGCTACGAATTTTCCCCATCATGGCTTAAATGAGTTTTTCTGATTAGGGGTGACTTGAAAGTACTTACTGTTTTTCAGGAACATTTTTTCAATGGAGTTAGAAAGGTGCTTCCCCTTCTGCCAGTTTTGTGGTACTACTTGAGAAAATGTCCGCCTGCTCATTTGAGGGAAGTATGAGAAATTTGTTTTGGTTCATTTTTTGATTGGGATTTACCCAGTTTGCATCTTCCAGACCGAATGCGGGCTCGGAAGCAGTTTTCAGACAAAATCCGTACATTTCCAAGCTTGCAATGTGATTCATGGATCCTGCAAAAATGAGTTTGACAGCATGCATATGTTTGAAAAATGTGCATGAAAAAAGGCATACTTTTGAAAAAGGTGCACAAATACGCTTTAATCAATGGGAGAAGAATGTGTACATTTGAAAGATGTGCACAGTTCGTGTGTATATTTGGAAATATACACATGGAAATATGGATGGATTTTCATGCAAAAGGGGGGAAAAAGCTTGCAA
Organism: Heloderma suspectum; assembly: GCF_057233095.1. Lineage (NCBI taxonomy): Eukaryota > Metazoa > Chordata > Lepidosauria > Squamata > Helodermatidae > Heloderma > Heloderma suspectum. Next base: position 29,170,466 of record NC_139470.1, read on the forward strand.
TCTGATATGAAATCAAGTCAGAACAAGCTTCAAGATGGAACTCGGAGAACTTTAGCGAACTCAGGTTTTGCTGATTCTCATATCTGTAGCTCATTTACACTGGCCCCCACGCCTCTCTCTCTCAACCGATTGTATTGCCCATTGTGATGTCACCATATCACCAAATGTGGCTGTGTCGTGACACCATCCCCTTCACTGCATGGGATCTTAAGTGGGTGGAGTCAGATTGAGGAGGCATTGCCATTCTCTGTTCTTTGCTTGTCTTGCAAAGGCATTTTGGCCAGCTCTCTAAAGTAGGGATGGCGCAGGCACCCGTTTCGGACCACAAATCTGTTGGACCTCTGGTGCCTGCACCCCCTGAGCTGCGCCCGCTGAGCTCCCCCCCCCCCGCTTGCTGGCCCTCCAGGCTGCAGTCAAGCCCCCCCTCCACACTTGGTAAGCAGCCCGCAACTTATCCAGGCCTGTTGGTCCCTGTCTTGATTGACATGTTTTTAACAAACATGGTGATCAGCAGCGCTTGCCCATAGACTTATACGCAAAAAGCACTGTGGATCACCCATATACCCTAGTTTCACAGCACTATTTTGCTGTGAAACTAGGGATGAACAGGCCCGAGTAAGTTGCGGGCTGCTTACTGAGCAGGGGTGGGGGGGCTCAACTGCAGCCCAGAAGGCCAGCTAGAGGGAGGAGCACTCAGCTGATGCCCAGAGAACCCCAGCTGGGATGGGTTCTCAGATCCCTACTCTAAAGAGCCATGGTAACCACTTCCTCTGGCTGAAGCAGCTCTCCAGAGAGCCCCCCCCCCCAGCTCAACCTGAGAGGATCCTCACTGTGGGCCAGAGGGCAGGCAGCAGTGAGTGATGTGGTGGTGATGGGGTGGAGGTGGGGGACACAACGTGCCATGGCCACACCAGACTAAGCTGTGCAAAAGAACCTCTGGCCACAGCTGTCACCTGGACATTCAGGTCAAAGTCGGGTCCAATGACACTCCCAAACCATGCATCTATGATTTCAATGGGGGGTATTACCTTATCCAGCACAGATCTGTATTCCTGGGTAAGATGTTCTTCTGACCAGGAGCAGCTTTGTCTTGTCAGGATTAGGTTTCAGTTTGTCAGCCCCCATCCAATCCATTAGTCATAGAATAGTCATAGAATAGTAAGGTTGGAAGTGGCCTACAAGACCATCGAGTCCAGCCCCCTGCTCAATGCAGGAATCGAAGTCAGAGCATCCCTGACAGGTGGCTGTCCAGCCTCGTCCTAAATGCCTCCAGTGTGGGAGAACCCACCACCTCCCTAGGTAATTGGTTCCATTGTCATATTGCTCTAACAGTCAGGGAGTTTTTCCTGATGTTCAGCCGGAATCTGGCTTCCTGTCATGTGAGCCCATTATTCTGTGTCCTGCACTCTGGGATGATCGAGAAGAGATCCTGGCCTTTCTCTCTGTTACAACCTTTCAAGGCCTTGAAAAGCGCTATCCTATCTCCCCTCAGTCTTCTCTTCTCAAGGCTAAACATGCCCAGTTCTTTCAGTCTCTTTTCATAGGGCTTTGCTTCCCGTCCCCTGATCATCTTTGTTGCTCTCCTCTGAACCTTCTCCAGTTTGTCTGCATCCTTCTTAAAGTGTGGTGCCCAGAACTGGACATAGTACTCCAGATGAGGCCTAACCAGTGCTGAGTAGAGGTGACCTAGTACTTCCTGGGATTTGGAAGTGATGCTTCTATTAATGCAGCCCAAAATAGCATTTTAGAATGTCAATAGCATCCCTGGAATATGATGGATAGACTGAACTGGGAGTCATCTACATGTTGAAAACACTACCATCCAAATCTCCAGACAATATCTCTGAGCAACTTGTAGATGCTGAAAAAACAGGGGATGGAACTGAACCGCACAGAAGCCTAAAGGCCAATAGCCAGAGTTGAACAGACATCTCGCAGCACCACCTTCTGAAACCACCCTTCACTGCTCTGAAGTCTCACCCTGGTCAGATGTTCCTGAAGTATCCCAGTGTCAATGGTATCAAAAACTGCTGAGAGGCCCAAGTGAACCAGCAGGGATGCGTCCTCCCTGTTCAGTTCTTAGTGAAGATCATCCACCAGGAAGACCAAGGCCATTGCCATCCCACAAGCTGGTCTGAAGCTTGATTGAAATGGATCCTTATGGTGCATCATCCAGAAAATCCTCTCTCCCCTCGCTTCTCCCAGTTTGTTTGGCTGCTTTCTGCTGCTACTTTTCTGTTGACTCATTTTATGTCACATTTTTAATCTCCTGTTTATTTTCTTGGGCATTTTGGGGGAGGTTTTTTAATATTTTTATGTGAGTTGCTTTGAGTATTGATCTTTTTTCTGTAGAAAGTTGACCAATAAATCTATACTACAGTAATATTACCCATTATCACCCAAAATATGAAGGTTTTTAGAGGAGTCAGTTCACACATTAAGCTACCCGACATCAAGCTAAATAATAAAGCTGAACTTTCAAGTGGATTGTGCCCCATGGTTGTAATGTTTCAATCATAATAATCTCATATATGTATATATATCAGGTGTCTCTGCCCAGGAGCTCAATTCAGCAGCGGGAAACTGTTGCTGGTGAATGAATGAACAAACTAGTGAATGAATTGGCAAAGATTAGAACAAATTAACCTCCCAGGTTGCCACAATCCATTAACATTTCTGCTTCCATTGGTTTAGACAAATTCCTGGAAATGTCCAGACAGCTGTATGTAGCCTGTATGTCAGTGAGAGCCTTGCGGTGGCTTTCTTATCTGCTTCTGCAATGGAGGATTTCTGCCTCTCTTTCTTCCACAGCAATTCAGGCTAGGGGTATTTTTTTTTTCCACATGGCAGAATTATTTATGAGAATTCTGAAAATGTAGATGTAATGTTTCCAGCTAATAGAACTCAAATCATTTGCGCTGCACCATTAGAGAGCAAACCTTCCCAAGTAAATTATACACAGGCTATAAATGGAAGGACTTGTAGTGTTTTTATGACCCTATAAAACTTTGGGAGTTTAATGCTATTGAACAAACAGGAGATCCGATCCTTGACGCTCAACACAGTGGAAACTGATGACTTCCAAAGCATTTCAGTGACGTTGAGACTATATAGTGTGATGAGTATGATCAGTATTTTGAATTGCTGGTTCCAGCAGGATCTCTTTTCTGGAAGATCTAATAGCTGGTGTGGGGATGGGTAGAGAGTTACTAGTATCATCAAAAATAATGATGTTTCCCTCAAAATTCCTCAGCTGTTTCTTTTTGTAATGTGCCAGGAGACTCAAATGGAGAAGTCTAGCAGTAGGACCCAGGTGCCTCACTTCCTGTACTGCTCTGTAGCTGACAAGAGGGCAGAGCTTCTCTTGGCTGCTCTGCAGCACCCCCACTGCAGGTGGCCAGAAGTTGGCACTGCGGCTACCAACCAAATAGAGACCAGGTGGCACAAGGAAGTTGATAGGGTTCCATATGGCCCTATAAAGTTGCTGATTCTGGCTTGGCTTATCAATCTGAGCTATGTGTTGTTCAAAAACAATGATTATAACATTTATATCCTGTCTTTTTTCTTCTTCCAAGGAACTCAAGGCAGCTCACCTGGTCCTCCTCCTCTCTGTTTTATCCTGGCAACAACCCTGTGAGGTAGGTTAGGCTGAGAGTCAGTGACTGGCCCAAAGTCAAAGTCACCCAATGAGAGTCATGGACAAGTGGGGACTAGGACCTATGTCTCCTGAGTCCCAGTCCAACATTCTAACCACTACACACCTCGCTGGTTCTATTACATGAGTGAGCCCACTCTGGATTGCGCTGAAAATTAATCAGACTTTTTGAGCATTCCAGTTACAGATGTCTGCAAAGCTCAGACTTTTATGAGCTTAGATACGAGTTTGCGGGCTGTGTAATGCTCACCTCAAAGAAGAGGTGAACATTAGGGGTGTATAAGAATTTCATCCCAGTGTGCAAATCCCTTGAAAATGCCCCATTCGCCATGCCAAATGTGAACAGGAGTGTGTGTTCTCTGAAAATGTGTGCAAATTCCTGAATTCACATTCATGTTTTGAAAATGTGCACTTTTAAAAATTTGCAACTTTAAAACGTACACCTTTAAAAATGCACAATTTAGAGTGTTCATTGTTTAAAAGGAGCATTTCTTTAAAAATGCACCCTTTTAAAAATGTGTACTTTTAAAAATATTCACATGCTCACACTTTAATGGGGGAAGTGTATGCTTTTAAAAATGCACACTTTGAAAATGCACACTTTAAACTGTGCATTTTAAAAGCTGTGAATTGTAGAAGTTGTGCATTTTCCTGCTTCAGCCAATGGGGGGGAAAGTGCTGTGTTGAAAAATGTGCACTTTTCCTGTTTGAATGAACTGAAGAAACACATCACAAATGAGAATGGGAGCAAGCTGAACTGCCCTTTGAAGTAACTTAAGCTTCATAGAACTTCAGCAAGTGAGCATAAGCATCCCCTGGTTCTCCTATCCCTATTGAATATTAAGTGCCCCCAATGTTTCTCCCCTCAAGGCTGGACGCGACCCCTATCCAATCTTCTCCCCTTCACCCGTAATGTCACAGAGCTGTTCTGAGGCCAGTCAAGGCAACGCTCTGCCCTCAGCCTGATACCCCCTTGAGCAGGAGCGGGCAACTTGGGCCCTCCAGATGCTTTGGGCTACAACTTCCATCAGACCTAGGTAGCATAGCCTATGGTGAGGAATCATGGGAGCTGTCAGCCAAAACATCTGGAGGGCCACAAGTTGCCCATCCATGCTCTCGAGTGTAGAAAAATGGTGCCAGCCACAGGAACCCTGAAAAGAGCCGGCACTCTGCTTGCTACCACCATCTCACCCTTTGCCAGTGAATGTGGCAATGAAGAGGTGAGCCGTGGGTTAGCGAGTGTCAGGCTCCTGGCTGACCTGAGCTCAGGGGAGACCTCTTCGGAGGAGGAGGGCTGGGATTCCACAGCAAACCCCGTTCCCAGAGAAGGTGCAACGTAGCCTGAGGAGCTCTCTCACAGTGCTGGCTCACCCTGGGTCCCAAAGAACTTCTTCGTCCCCCTCTTCAGTCTGGCCTTGGCTTCTGATGCTCCTCCCTGATTTTGCAGCTCTCCAGAGCACAGGTGGGAGACTCAGAATCATTGCTGGAGTGCCTGCCTGGCTGCTAGAAGACCCTTTTGCCCAGAGTCTACTCAGGAGGAAGCAGCTACTTGGGAGGAGGGAAAAGCCTCAGCTGCAAAAAAATGAGGAAACAGACCTAGCTGCAACTGCTGAACCAGGAAGAGAGGTAGCTGACCCCTTCTGGACCTTTGCTGGGTTTATCGTCTCCCTTCCAGCCATTGTCTTAAGCTCTTTGTTCATGGACAGTAGGCTGAAGAAAGGCCCCATTTACTGAACTTTAATATGATCTATGAGCGTGTCTGCAATACAGCAAGAAAACCCAGGTCTGTAGCCTGTTGGATGATGGAGAAGCTAGCCCTGGCCTGTAGGAGGGGATGGGGTTTGGTTCCACCTTTCCCCAGTGCTACGGTTTTCCAGGTGAATAGGGAGGCTTTCCCACATCACCAATTCCCAGGGCTCTGCAGCTCCAGGTGGGTGAGACAGGTCATCCTGTGACTGTACTGAGCTATTTAAGACTCCCCCCAGCTCAGGATTCTCCACCCCCATCAAGCAGCACAGAGTAGGTGGGGAAAACAAAACAAAAACCCAGTTCCACATAAGCCAAACTGGTGGCAAGCCAAAAATCCCTCCTCAGCCCCAAAGAGGCTCAGAGGAGGGCAACGAAGATGATCAGGGGACTGGAAACAAAGCCCTGTGAGGAGAGACTGAAAGAACTGGGCCTGTTTAGCCTTGAGAAGAGAAGACTGAGGGGAGATAGGATAGTGCTCTTCAAGTCCTTGAAAGGTTGTCACTGAGGGGAAGGCCAGGATCTCTTCTCCATCATCCTAGAGTGCAGGACACAGAATAATGGGCTCAAGTGACAGGAAGCCAGATTCCGGCTGAACAACAGGAAAACGTCCTGACTGTTAGAGCAACATGACAATGGAACCAGTGACCTAGGGAGGCGGTGGGCTCTCCCACACTGGAGGCATTCAAGATGCGGCTGGACAGCCATCTGTCGGGGACGCATTCGGCCCCCCGAAATTGGTGGAGAAATGGTCCGCCACCCCCCCAGGATGGGACTTACCTCGTGCGAATGTCCCTCGCGGCGGCGGCTCCCGGCGGCTGTTCAGCGGCCGTTCGGTGGCGGCAGCGGCGGCAGCCGGTCTTCTGACCGGTGCCGCCGCCATTTCCAAGTAAAGTAAAAACAAACAAACAAACAAACAATGTGATAGGCCACGTAAAGATTTCCGTAGCCTATCACGGCTAGATTTTCAAAAAACACCGTGATAGGCTTCGTAAATCTTTACGTAGCCTATCACGGCTGACTTTGGAAAATAAAAAAAAAAAGATTATTTTGGCACATGTAGACTACGTAAACATTTACGTAGACTACGGTGAAAATAAGGGCAACGCAAATAACATTGCCCTTATTTTCGCCATAGTCTACGTAAATCTTTATGTAGACTAAAAAAGGTAAAGGTGTCCCCAACCAGTCATGTCCGAATCTAGGGTGCGGTGCTCATCCCCGTTTCTAAACCGAAGAGCCAGCGCTGTCCAAAGACGCTTCCGTGGTCATGCGGCCGGCATGACTGAACACCGAGGTGCATGGAACACTGTTACCTTTCCCGCCGAGGCGGTACCTATTCATCTACTTGCAATTTCTTGCTTTCGAACTGCTAGGTTGGCAGAAGCTGGGACTGAAGACAGGAGCTCACTCCATCACGCAGCACTCGGGTCTCGAACTGCTGACCTGCCGACCTTCCAGTCTGCAGTTCAGCGTCTTAACCACTAAGCCACCGCAGCCGTGCCCAAATAAGGAACACAAATGGTGGTGCCCATGGACGCCACCATTTGCGTACGCGCTTTTTTTTCCCCCCCAAAGTCAGCCGTGATAGGCTACGTAAAGATTTACGTAGCCTATCACAGTGTTTTTTGAAAATCTAGCCGTGATAGGCTACGGAAATCTTTACGTAGCCTATCACTTTTTTTTTTTTACTTTACTTTTTTCTTTCGCGGCCAGATAGGTGGGGCGTTCTCCCCAGGTCAGAATTTCGGTGGGGAGGGATGGGGCGCCTCCCCTTCCGCCAAGAATTTCTGAGGGAGAAACGGAGCACCTCCCCCCCCTGAAAAAAGCTGCGGGACCAGGTAAGGGACTTTCGTCCATCCCTACTTTGACTTGGATTCCTGCATTGAGCAGAGGGTTGGACTCGATGGCCTTGTAGGCCCCTTCCAACCCTACTATTCTATGATTCTATGACCCTCGACAGAAAAACACCTACTTTAGGCAAAACCTGTTGGTGACTCCATTATGGGGCAAGATTTTTGGCTGGAGGAAGGCATCCCAAGCATCCCTGTGCTCGTTCTCATTTTACACATGGCAGAGCCCTGAGAGGAGTTCAAGACAAAGCTGCAGCATCGCACACGGAGGTGGTGATGGGCTGAGTCCACTCCAGCGTGAGTGGTGCTTTGCAGCAGGCAGAGAGATATCTCAGGTTTTCATATTTTATGAAGCCTACCAGGCAGGCATTGGAAAAACTTGACTGAAAGGAGGAAAGCTTGAGGGGGCTGTGGGGTTTAAACGTCTTGATCTACGGTGGCTGTAGAGACAGAGATTAAAACTTATTGCACGATGACTCACAGTTAACAGTGCCTTGTGCCCATTGGAGATCTGGCTTTCCAGGGGGTGGGCTGCTCTGATTAAATGGAATAATTCAGGCTGTGGGCATGTGGCCTTGTTAGGGTGCGTTTAAGTAGGGGTGTATGAACCCCACTTACCTGGGTCTGCTGGGGGGTCTGCAGGTGGGGAGGCAATCCTGTCCTCCCCCCGAAATCCTCCCTGGCTGGCTCCGCTCCACAGCAAGTCCTCAGAGCTGCTGGCCGGGGCCGGCCGCTGCTGGACTTCCGGCCATGGCTGGTCTGTGTCTGCAAATGGCATCTGGCATGGCAGACGCCATTTGTGTCCCTGCACTTTACTGTGATAGGCTACGTAAAGATTTACATAGCCTATCACGTTAGAGAGCAGGGATGCAAATGGCGTAGCGGACCCCATTTGCGTCCACAGTGTGGCAATACGGCCATGGCAGCCGTACTGATGGGTCTTCGGAGCTGGTGGCAGGGAGGATCCACTGGGGAGGACTTCACGCTGGAAGAAAAGGTAGGAGATCCAATCCTCTCCGGACTTTGGGGGGGTGGATTCAATAGAATCCGGCCCCACTGGGGTCCGCAGAGGATTTCTCCATAGGGATGTACGAAACCCCCCTTACCTGGCTCCACTGGGTTCCGCTGGGGGGGGGAGGTGCTCTGTCCCTCCCCCTGGAATCCTGGCTGGCCGGCTCCACTCCACGGGGATTCCGCGGAGCCACCAGCCGGCTCCACCAGCAGCTGGACATCTGGCTGCTGGCTAGCAGGGACGCAAATGATGGCGGCCGTAGTCGCCACCATGTGCGTCCCTGTATTCAGCCGTTATAGGCTACGTAAAAACTTACGTAGCCTATCACGTTTGGGTTAAAAAAAAAACGCGTACACAAATGGCGGCGGCTACGGCCAACGCCATTTGCGTTCCCTATTTTTAGTCTGCGTAAATATTTACGTAGACTAAGACGGCAAAACTAAGGGGGAACGCAAAAAGCATAGTGGACGCTATTTGTGTTCCCCTTTATTTTCACCATCTTAGTCTACGTAAATATTTACATAGACTAAGACAACCAAAAATGGGGAACGCAAATAGTGTCCGCTACGCTATTTGTGTTCCCCCTTAGTTTCACCATCTTAGTCTATGTAAATATTTACATAGACTAAGACAACCAAAAATAGGGAACGCAAATGGCGGCGGCCGTAGCCGCCGCCATTTGCATATGTGTTTGGTTTTTTTTTTAACCCAGACATGATAGACTATGTAAGTCTTTATGTAGCCTATCATGAATGGGGGGGGGGGGGAAGACTGCAAATGGCGGCAGCGGTGGTGGCAGCCGGTCGGAAGACCAGCCACCGCCGCTGCCGAAGCCGCCGCTGGGGCTGCCGCCACCCGGAACTTCCACTCCAGGTAAGTCTCGTCCCGGGGGTGATCCGCGGGGGGGGGGGCAGGCCATTCCGCCACAGAGTTCGGGGGGCCAAATGCACTGGCATTCAGCCTCACCGAGATCCATGGCGGAATTCTCTGACATCCCTATTTCTCCAACATCCCTACATTTAAGTCAGACAGAACACGGGGAGATGCATAGGCTTGGGTGAAAGACTACCTTTGGAAAGGCTGCCTGGGGCAACGGGAAGTGACACTGGCACCCAAGCATGGGTGGGGCGAGAGACGTTGCCAGCCCAGGCGTACGGCCTATGAGTCCCACATCTTGTGGGATCTGCCGGTGCCGGAGCAGTTGGAATCAAGCAACATTCCAAGCGGTGAGTGAGCTGCTTGGAATGGCATTCCTCTAGAACAAAAAACTGGAACCAGGGATGGGAGAATCACTGAGGTCTGCGCTCCCCAAAGTTCTCTGAGTTTCACTTGAAAGCTCATTCTGCCTCCTTCCCCTTCCTGATTGTTAGTGCACCCCCCCACACACACTAGAATGGGAAAGGTACACATTTGGGTCACTTTTTTTTTTAAGCCTGCACCCAAATGCGTACATTCCCCCCATTGATTAAAGCATGAAAATGCACACTTCTCAAAATGCACATGTTTACAGCGCACATCTTTATAAAGCAGGCATTTTGCAAATGAGTTTCGCCCACAAAATGTGGTCACACTTGCATTTGAGGCTGCAATTGGGGCAAGCTCTGGTCATGAATGAATGGAAACACAATTCTTGTACACAGGAACATCAGAAAATCCATGCTGGATCTGACCAAGGGTCCATCTAGTCCAGCATTCTGCTCACACAGTGGCCAACCAACTGCCTGAGGGAAACCCACAATCAGGACACGAGTGCCACAGCACCCTCCCTAACTTGGACGTAGAATCATAGAATCATAGAATCATAGAATAGTAGGGTTGGAAGGGGCCTACAAGGCCATCGAGTCCAACCCCCTGCTCAATGCAGGAATCCAAGTCAGAGCATCCCTGACAAATGGCTGTCCAGCCTCGTCTTGAAGGCCTCCAGTGTGGGAGAGCCCACCACCTCCCCAGGTAATTGGTTCCATTGTCGTATTGCTCTTACAGTCAGGAAGTTTTTCCTGATGTTCAGCTGGAATCTGGCTTCCTCTATCTTGAGCCCATGATTCCGTGTCCTGCACTCTGGGATGATCAAGAAGAGATCCTGGCCTTCTTCTCTGTGACAACCTTTCAAGTACTTGAAGAGTGCTATCATATCTCCCCTCAGTCTTCTCTTCTCAAGGCTAAACATGCCCAGTTCTTTCAGTCTCTCTTCATAGGGCTTTGTTTCCAGTCCCCTGATCATCTTTGTTGCCCTCCTCTGAACCCTCTCCAGTTTGTCTGCATCCTTCTGAAAGTGTGGTGCCCAGAACTGGACACAGTACTCCAGATGAGGCCTAACCAGTGCTGAGTAGAGGGGACTAGTACTTCCCGGGATTTGGAAGCGATGCTTCTATGAATGCAGCCCAAAATAGCATTTGCCTTTTTTGCAGCCACATCACATTGTTGGCTCATATTCAGCTTGTGATCGACAACAATTCCAAGATCCTTCTCGCTCGTAGTGTGGTTGAGCCACGTATCCCCCATCTTGTAACTGTGCATTTGGTTTCTTTTTCCTAGGTGCAGAACTTGGCATTTGTCCCTATTAAATGCCATTCTGTTGTTTTCTGCCCAGCGCTCCAGTCTATCCAGATCACTTTGAATTTTGTTTCTGTCTTCCAAAGTATTAGCTATCCCTCCCAATTTTGTGTCATCTGCAAATTTGATCAGCATTCCCTGCACCTCCTCCTCCAAGTCATTAATAAAAATGTTGAAGAGCACTGGGCCCAGGACTGAGCCCTGCGGTACCCCACTTGTTACCTCTCCCCAGTTGGAGAAGGTCCCATTGATAAGCACTCTTTGAGTCCGATTCTGTAGCCAACTGTGGATCCACCGGATCGTTGTTTCATCTAGCCCACTTTGAGCTAGTTTGCTCATCAGGATATCATGGGGCACTTTGTCGAAAGCTTTGCTGAAGTCGAGGTATATGATGTCTACAGCATTCCCATGGTCTACAAGGGAGGTTACTTGATCAAAAAATGAGATCAGATTTGTCTGGCAGGACTTGTTTTTGACAAATCCATGTTGGCTTTGAGTAATCACGGCATTGTTGTCAAGGTGCTCCCAGATGGATTGCTTTATGATCTGCTCCAGAATTTTCCCAGGGATTGATGTCAGGCTGAATGGTCTGTAGTTCCCAGGTTCCTCCTTTTTACCCTTTTTGAAGATAGGGACAACATTAGCCCTCCTCCAGTCATCTGGCACTTCCCCCGTCCTCCATGATTTCTCAAAGATAACAAGACAGCGGTTCTGAGAGTTCTTCTGCCAGTTCCTTTATGACTCTAGGATGCAGTTCATCTGGCCCTGGAGATTTGAACTCATTCAAAGTAATTAGGTGTTCCTTGACCATATGCCTGTCGATCTCAAGCTGCAATCCTGCCCCTTCAGCCTGTACTTCGCCTTTGCCAGGGGGGTCATAGACCCTCTTTTGGGAGAAAATGGAGCCAAAGTAGGAACTGAGCACCTCTGCCTTTTCTTTGTCATCTGTTATCATTTTTCCATCCTTATTTAATAGCTGAACCACCATTTCTTTCCTCTGCCTTTTACTATGCACGTAGCTGAAGAAAGCTTTTTTGTTGTTTTTAACATCCCTTGCTAACCTCAGCTCATTCTCAGCTTTAGCCTTCCTGACGCCATCCCTGCAATTCTGTGCTATCTGCCTGTACTCTTCCTTTGTTACTTGGCCTTCTTTCCACTTCCTATATGTGTCCTTTTTTGTTTTCAGGTCATCCCTAAGCTTTTTGTGAAGCCACATTGGCTTCTTCTGTTGTCTTCCACCTTTTCTTCTTGTTGGAATTGTTTGTGATTGTGCCTTGAGAATTTCCTTTTTTAAAAGCTCCCACCCATCTTGGACTCCTTTTCTCGCTAGCATCGCTTGCCATGGGACCTTACTGATCATTGTTCTGAGTTTATGAAAATCAGCTTTCCTAAAATCCAGGGTACGCATTTGACTACACTCGGCTTTTGCTTCCCTTAGAACCAAGAACTCAAGTACAACATGGTCGCTTTCCCCCAGAGTTCCTGTAACTGCTACTTTATCCACTAAGTCATCTCTGTTGGTTAGGATCAAGTCAAGGGTAGCCGATCCTCTAGTTCCTTCCTCTCCTTTCTGTAGGAGGAAGTTATCCGCCACACAAGTCAGGAATTTCCTGGAGGGGCCATGTTTTGCAGAATTTGTCTCCCAACAAATATCGGGGAAATTGAAGTCCCCCATTACTACTACATCATGCTTCCTTAAAACATTGGCTATTTGCTTTTCAAAAGTTTCATCCTTGTCTTCTCCTTGATTGGGTGGCCGGTAGTAGACTCGGACCACCAGGTTCCTTTTATTCTTTGCTCCATTTATTTCAACCCAGATGCTCTCGGTGGGGCTACCAAGCTCATCCTCCTGTATTTCTGTGCAGAGATATGTATTTTTCACATACAGTGCAACCCCACCTCCCTTTCTGTTCCTCCTGTTCTTTCTGAACAAGTTATATCCTTCAATTGCTGTATTCCAGTCATGAGAGTCATCCCACCAAGTCTCAGTTATACCTATCAGGTCATAATTTCCCTCTTGTATTAAGAGTTCAAGTTCGTTCTGTTTGTTTCCCATACTCTGGGCATTAGTATATAGACATCGAAGACCATGTGCTTCATAGTCTGGCTTTCTTCCTACATGTGTCTGAAGACTATTATTGGGCGCTATCAGGGCTGTTCTATCCATTGCAGTGCATGCGCCTATGTCCATTGTTACCCCCAACATTACATCTCCCTTCCCCGTAGAATTCAGTTTAAAGCCCTCCTGGTGAAGTTCTTCATGCTGTGGCCAAACACATTCTTCCCAGCCTTTGTGAGGTGCAACCCATCCCTAGCCAACAGCCCATCTTCCAGGAAGTATAGCCCGTGGTCCCAGAATCCAAATCTCTCTCGTCGGCACCACCTTCGTAGCCAGTCATTCACCTGGAGTATTTTTCGTTCCCTTTCTATCCCTCTTCTAACTACTGGAAGGATGGATGAGAAAACTATCTGGGCCCCAAAGTTCTTGAGTTTCCTTCCCAAAGCTTCAAAGTCTGACGTGATCTCTTCGTAGCTCCGCTTGGCGGTATCATTTGTTCCCACATGGATGAGAAGAAAGGGATACCTGTCAGTGGGCTTTATGAGTGCAGGCAACCTTTCAGTCACGTCTCTAATCTGTCCTCCCGGGAGACAACACACCTGGCGAGTCCATGGGTCTTCGCGACATACTTGGGTCTCGATCCCACGCAGCAAGGAGTCTCCCACTACTACCACTCTTCTCTTCTTCTTCTTGTAGGCCTGGGTTTCATCGCCTCTGTTTGACTGACCTTTAGCCTCTTGCTCACTCTCATGCAGGTTCCCCTGTGATTCTTCCTCTGCAGGCTGTCCTCCAGTCTCATCTGCAAGTACCTGGAATCGGTTCCACAGCTCCACCGCTTCCACTGGTGCAGAGTGGCGTCTAGTTCTTCTTCTCCTAACTGTCACCGTTTTCCAAGGAGTATCCTCTATTCCATTTTTCTTCACCTCAGCATTTCCCACTGCCTCATCTTGATGTTGCTCTTCAAGCTTCTGGTCTGCCCTTTGCTGCTGTAGTTCCCCCATTCTGTCCAAGAACTCTTTGTGTTCTCTTATTCCCCGGAGGGTCGACAGTCGCTGCTCCAGTCCACTTACTTTTTCCTCCAGCAGCGTGATCAACTTGCACTTGTTGCAGCTGCAGGCCATGTTGTTCTCAGGCAAGAAAACAAACATGGCACACACCTTGCAGGTCACCACCACTGGAGAGTCTTGTCCTTCCATAGCCTCTTTTCCCTTTTGTGTCTAGCTTTGTGATTGTTCTAGACTAGCCTGTGTCTGCTCCTCTACTCAGTAGAGGTTAAAAGCAGAGTCCCACTGGTGTGGAAGTGTGTGCTACAAGTCAAATAAATGAAAAAAAGTTAGTAAAAAAAATTAAAAAAATGTTAGGGGCCTCCCCCTTGACCTCCCCTGCCGAACTCCCCTGGCCAACTCCTGTTTGCTCCCCCTGTTCGCTCGCTCTGTTCGCTCGCTCTCTGGGAGCTTGCCTGCTTCTGTAGTCCCTGGACCAGCTGGAGCAGCTTGCTCTGCTCTGCTCAGCTGGGAGGCAGGAAACAGCAAGTAGTGTAGTCTGAGAGGCAAGGAGAAGTGTGCCTCCCTGCAAATCCCTGATTTCCTCCAGTCCTACTGTTTGCATTTCCTATGCACAGAAGGCACGGGATGTGAAAGCAAGTGGGAGGCGCACACCTTGTAAGACGCATGGATGGCAGCAGCTAGTGTTGCTGATAGAACAGGTCCTAGGGCACACTGAAGCAAACTAGCCAGGCCTTCCATCTCCAGACAGGAGAAGTGGCACTAGAATTGGACAAGCAAGAGCATCTAGGTATATCAGGCATTTGTCACTTGCGTGTAGTTAATATACAGTCATGTTCTCTGACTACTTATCCTGAAACATATGGAATTTAAACAATGGAAACTAGCAAAAGCTAAAAGACACAAGTCAGGGTCAAACTAGATGTGATGTTATTCACATATTTAGCACTTGCATACTTAAAAAAAAAAAAAGTGTAAGTGCCCCATCAGAAGCAGGGCGTGTTCTGTCTTGACCTGTTTGCACCCCTCCACCCCAGGTCCAGACCTGAGCCCTGCCCCACTTACTGCATGCCTGCCAGTTGCAAAAGTCGAGGAAGGGTCCTACTGGGAGCAGGCTGAGCAGACACGCCCCAGGTCAAAGTCTTCTCCATGCTGGTGAGATCTATTTTATCTCTATTTAAATTATAGTAATTAGTTCTACTTTTGCACTTATGCGAATAAGTTTGTTGTTGTTGTTCAGTCGTTCAGTCGTGTCCGACTCTTCGTGACCCCATGGACCATAGCACACCAGGCCTTCCTGTCCTCCACTCTCTCCCAGAGCATGCTCAAGTTCATATTCATTGCATCGGTGATGCTATCTAGCCATCTCATCCTCTGCTGTCCCCTTCTCCTTTTGCCTTCAGTCTTTCCCAGCATCAGGGTCTTTTCCAGAGAGTTTTCTCTTCGCATCAGGTGGCCAAAATATTTGAGCTTCAGCTTCAGTATTATCTGTCCTTCCAATGAGCACTCAGGGTTGATTTCCTTTAGGACTGACTGATTTGACCTCCTTGCAGTCCAGGGGACTCGTAAGAGTCTTCTCCAGCACCACAATTCGAAGGCATCGATTCTTCGGCGCTCAGCCTTCCTTATAGTCCAGCTCGCACAGCCATACGTTGCTACTGGGAAAACCATAGCTTTGATTAGATGGACCTTTGTCGGCAAGGTGATGTCTCTGCTTCTTACTATGCTGTCTAGGTTTGCCATAGCTTTCCTCCCAAGGAGCAAGCATCTTTTAATTTCATGGCTGCAGTCACCGTCTGCGGTGATCTTGGAGCCCAAGAAAATAAAATCTGTCACTGCTTCCATTTCTTCCCCTTCCATATGCCAGGAAGTGATGGGGCCAGATGCCATGATCTTCGTTTTTTGAATGTTGAGTTTCAAACCAGCTTTTGCACTCTCCACTTTCACCCTCAACAAGAGGCTTTTTAGATCCTCTTCGCTTTCTGCCATTAGGGTGGTATCGTCTGCGTATCTGAGGTTGTTGATAATTCTCGCGGCAATCTTAGCAAATAAGTCAGCATGTGCAAATTTGAAGCAAAACGATGTCCTCTTGGGGGGGGGGAGATGTGCAAGTTGCCACCCTAGGACAGGCTGATGCTTGGCCCTTGATTGTCTCTGTGGCCTTTTCACTCGGTTGCAGCAGATACAGGGAGCTTGTTGTTATCAGCTTCTCTGTGTGCGCGTGTGTGTGCATGTTTGTTACAGGAGGAGCTACATATTGATAAAGCCCCGAGCATCATGTTAAGATGCAGGAACACTGCAAGGGAGAGATTTATGGCAGTAATAAAGGGCAGGTGAAGGGAGAGTTCCCTGCAGCACTGACTGACATTTGTGTTTCAAATGGAGCGTAGCATGTGTCAACGGAGCTTGGGCAGCTCAGCTGGCTGGGAGTGCTGTGCTCGCCGCCTCTTGATCTGGACCACAACATTTCTCCTGCCCCTTCTGCCTTTGCAAGGAGGCCTCTGGAGCGACCTTTTCTGTAGGGCTGTGTGGAACCTTCCCTTGTTAAAAAAAAAAGGGAAATGTGATTTTTGTGAGGGTTTTCTGGATCCCACATTAGCTTGCATCCTGGCACAAGGGCGGATTATCCCCCATCCAAAGTGCTCTCTGGCATCTGAGCATTCACCAGCTTGCCATTGCGAAAAGTTGAGAATTTCCCCACATTCTATGCAATGGGCTTAATGGCCTTTTCTTCTTTCTCTGCACCCCCAGTGGACCAACACTCACTGTTCATAACTGTGTTGCTTTGTTTGGCTTATTCAGAGCTGCATATCGAAATATGTATATCCCAAATCAAGGCAGTCGGTCAGGGGGAAGGGAAGACCAGCCTGGCCCCTGTCCATTGGCCAGAGGGGGAACAGTTGCAGGGAATTTGCTCCCTGCTGCCTTGCCAGAAAGAACGCACTGCTCCAGCCATCAGCCGCTTTGGGGATGCAGAGCTGAAGGTAGAGCAGGGGACTACTGGAAGACTGCACCCCCTGCCTCCCAGGAAGGAGAACATCATGGCAAGGGGGAAACCATCCTGGCCCCCATCCCTCAGCCAGAGAAGGGGGAGCTGCAGGGCTCTTGGCTTCCCACACCTCCCGGCCAGAAACACGTCCGTGTGTGTGAACCGTGTATCTGAGCACTAGGGCCTGAGCCTGCTTTTCCCCATCCTCCCTCCCAGTCCCTTTTCCTCTTGTGTTGTGTCTTTTGGATTGTAGGCCTGAGGGCAGGGACTATTTTATTATGACTGACCTTTGCAAACTGCTCTGGAAGCTTTGTATTTTTTGGCTGAGGAGTGGGGTAAAATGCTTTAAATCAATAATGAACTAGGAATTCTCTGTATCCAGGACCACCTCCTCCTCCTCCTCCTCCCTCACACACACACACACACACACACACACAGCCTTCAACCAGCCTTTCTACCCTCATCATGCCAGCATCTGCTGGGTCTGTTTGTACTTGTGCCTGAGGTGGGGGAGCATACATGCACCTCCACCACCCCCACCATGTCTCTCTCCCTCCACATCTCCCAGGTCCTGCCACATCCCTCCCCCACCGCATCTCCCTCCTGCCACCATATCCCCCCATCATGTCTCCCCCTTACCCTCCCATTGCTGCCACAGCTACTACTCTCTGAATTGCCAAATTGACCTCAAAAAGCAGCTTTTTATAGAGACATAACAAGAATTGTGGGAAGGGATGGTACACGTGATCTCCTAGGACACCCCCTCCCACAGTGCCTGGCTGCATTTGGGCCTGGCCAGCCCTCTGAAGAGCTGTGCTGGCCACTTTTTGTGGCCAATGTGGCTCTACAGAGAGCCCACCCACCCTGCAGATTCTCAGTTCAAGCTGGAGGGTGGGTGGATGAGAGCAGCCACCCATCTTCTATTTTGCTCAAACCAAAACAGAAGGTGGGCAGCTGCTCTGGAGAGCCCTGCCAGCTGCTCTCTCTCTGAGGCATTTGCCACAGCTGGAGAGAATTGGGAGGACTCTCCAGAGCAGCATCACCGTGTGGGTGGCTACTCTGTAGAGCCCCACCAGTCCCCCTCTCTTGCTGCAACAAATGCCATGGTGGGTGAGCGGCTGACAGCACTCTCCAGAGCACCTGCTGGAGGAGACAGGGTGGGAGAGGGGAGGCACAATTTGCCACTCCCCCTGCTCCACCTGAAGCAGGGGCGTCACCTTGCTTCATCAGAGGGATGGAGAACTCAATTGCAAAATGCAGAGAAGTGCAAACTTCCAAGGATAACTGAGTTTTGGTTTGCATATTGGTTCAAAAGTGTGAAATTAGGTAAGTTCAGATTAAAATGAAAGCTGAACCATTTTCTCCTGATGTCATACTCCTACTGATGTCATACACTGAATAGCATATACTTCTCTGGCCCAGGTGTAGCTAAATATGATAGTTGGGTTTCAAAAATCCACACTTCTCAGCATCCCATAATGGTAGTGCATCATCATGTTTTACACACACAGGGAAAAACAAAACAGAGTCACAAAGCAGTGATGTCTAGCTAGAATCACATTTAAACTCATAGTTACCATGACAGCTGCCACTCTGGTCCAGCGGTCGGGAAATATGCCAGGAGAGTTTCTTCTAAGCTCTAGGTGCAAAAGTGCTCTGAAACGTATACCCTCTTGTTCTCCACCTCGGTGGTGACAAAGTACCATAGGGCTTCATTTTGATGTAATCGTTGATTTTATATATATACATATACATATACATATACATACATACATACATACATACATATATTAGATTAGATTAGAATAGAATAGAATAGAATAGAATAGAATAGAATAGTGTGTGTGTGTGTATCTCTCTCTCTCTCTCTCTCAATCTATCATCTTCTGCAAAGCCCGATGCCATGTTATCCATCCCTTGATGCCTTGAATACCTGATGGGCAGGGACAGAGACAAACACAGGCTCAGGACCCATAGGTGCAGCTAGATTCTGGCCACTCCTTCCCCACAGCTCTTCCCAAGGTCCTTGCAGGAGAGGGAATTGGCTTGTTTCATCCCCAATGACCTTATAAGATCCTTGAGAGATTAGGGTCAGGGAGGGGGGATGCATACCATGAGAATGAAAACCTCTCTTCCCCATGCTGTACAGGTGTGTTTCAGATAGGGATGGCACGGGCACCCGATTCAGTCTGGGAATTCAGCGGAACCACCCCTGCCCACCCCCCCAAGCCCCACCCACCCCCTGCCCCTGCCCATGCTCACTCTCTGCCCCCGCTTGGTGAATGGCCTGCACTCACCCTAACAGCCTTGTCAAACTTCGCAGTTGCCATTTTTTTAAAGGAATAAAATGGCAACTTCAAAAGCACGCATATTTGCGCACACGTGAATATGCACATTTTTGTGAATGTGCACATTTGCGTATGCAGAAATGTGCATTTTTGCGAATGCATATTTTTGCGTATGCACGAAAATGTGCATTTTTGCAGAAAATGTGCATTTTTGCAAAAAATGCTCATTTTGCACACACAGATATGCATACTCACAAAACACAGATTTTCACACACGTGAATGTGCACATTTGCAAAATGCGCATTTTGTGCAAACAAAAACATGCACATTTTTGCAATCTCTATTTTATTTTCCAAAAAAATGGTGACCGTGGAGCTCAATGAGGCCACTGGGGTGAGTGTGGGCTGCTCGCCCAGCATGGGAGGGGATCAAGTGTGGTCCTGGGACTGGCGAGTGGGGGCAGGGGCTGGGCGGGCGTCCGGAGAACCAGGACAGGAGTGAGTTCACACATCCCTAGTTTCAGGAGAGGGAGAATGAAGAAAAGGCCACATTTTCCCTTTCCTACTCTACCTACCCTCTTCCCCCAACATATAGCAATAAAGTACTCAGGTTTGGGACTTATCACAAGACTTGAACTTTGGCTGTTTAGTACAACAGGAAATGGAAAGGCCTTGGAGAGGGTGGGAGAAGTATGTAATTCCCACTCCCTCTCTAAAGAAATCCCCATTGCAGCCTGACCAGAACTGCTTCTGTCATGGCAGCCATGACCCCTTCCTCCCATAAGGAGGCCTTCATCACCTCCTGGGCCCAGCCAGTCAAGCCCTCCTGTAAGCCCAGATGGGTAAGGGCTGAGCAGCTGTGCAGTGGGAGGCTCCACCTAGGGACTGGTGAACTGGTCCCTTTTTCCTGAGTGATGGTAAATCGGCTCGCCTGCCCTGTTTGATGTTCCAGCTCTCCAAGTGGCTCATGTGAATTAAAAAGAAGAAGAAGAAGAAGAAGAAGATGAAGAAGAAGACAGTCAGGTCCTGCCATTGGGCTTACAAATGAAAAAGGGGAGACACAAAGGAAGGGGAGTGGAGGAAAGAAGGAGAGGAGGGAGATCAGTTTTTCAAGGCCAGAACAAGCTCTAAGCAGGCATCGGGATGCCTTTCAGGCCAGGGTGATCTTCCCATACTGGTGTTCTTGCTTGGATGAGGCTCTTCTGCATTTGGCTAAGGGACTGTCATGTTCCTTCGTCCTCCCCCTTCGCAATCCACACACTCCAAGATACCAGGCTTCAGGCTCATTCCCTTATTAGTTAGCAACCGGGTTCTTTACAAATGCAAATTCTAGGAGACTCTCAGTCTACAAAGGAAACAGCTATTCCACACAATTATGAATACCAATAGAGGAGCCAAAGTAGAAGTTAGAGAAGTTGCCAGCAGTTTGAACAAGAACTTCCTGGCCAGACTAGCTTAGGGGGGACGCTTCTGTCTACGTAGGCTATCATGCATAGCCAACCGGGAGGAGTGTCTGAGCTCTGCCTCTAAGTTTTCCCGCTTTGCTCTGCGCTGGACCCTAGCATCCCTCAAGTCACACCTCTCACTCTCCTCCTCCCCTGAGACCTGAGTTCACATGGAGGAGGAAAGTGTATGTGGGGGGTGTTCAGGCTGAGCCATCTGTGTACCAAGGTCTTGAGAAGAAGGCCTTGCCATATCTGAGGCACCTAGGGAAGGAGCCTCCCCTGGTTCTGGCTGTTCCCATTCTGAGTCTCTGAGCTGTTAACTATCTCCACATGCTCAGATTCATTCCTGACAGGGACAGAGCATTCTTTCCCCCATACTTGTGCTGTCCCTGGGCAGCTGTCAGGTGGAGCAGAGTGCTGTTTCTGCCAGGGAGGGGGAAGTGAGCTCCCTGCAACGCCACCTTCTCTGACCAATGGATGGGCCAGGTTGGTATCCCCATTGGCTTGATGTTATTCCTGAGAAGCTGGGGGGGGGCGCCCTCCCAGTGGCCCTAGGTCCCCTGGCAGAGGACAGGGTGCTTCCTTTCTGGACCTTAACGCTGAACACATGAAGACCTTAAGAGGCACCTGCCCAGAGAAACTGGGCAGAGCTTGTGTGTACACTCTCACCACCCTTCCAGCCCTCAGGTGTGCAGATTGAAAGCCTGTATAGAGTAAGGATGCTGGAGAAACTCTAGATGGACTAAAATGAGCTCAGATTTCTAGGGGTCCGACCTGCAGAATCTGCTGTGGAGTTGCCCCCTCAGGCCGCCCAGATTCCATGGACTTTTGGATCTTTTTTTTTTTTTTTTTTTACTTTCCTGAAATGTACACATATTTATTTGTAGGAAAATATGGAAGTTTCTGCTGAGGAAAAGTTGAATGGAATGGGGGACAATTTGCTAAATGTTACGTACTAAGGTAAATTGTGTACATTGTTGTGAATCCTCTTACAGAATTATTTGCGTATTTTTCTGCATAACAACAACAAAAATTCGAATCCATCTGTGAATGAACAATGGAACAAAAGGTGCCTGACCATCCTCGAAATACAGATGGAAACACAGGCGCTGCAGACTGCAACTGAAATCCATCCCATGAGACATGATGAGATGATCAGCTCTAGATGGCTGCCTTGACCAGTCCACAAAAAGCCATTGGTCCACAAGCTGTTGAAGGGATATGGGCACTTTTATCCTTGAAGTGATTAGCAAACATGGCAATACTTGCTTCCAAGGGCTCCTTTGCATCCTGCTGAAGGCTGAGCTATGCCGCGCCCTGAGCCCCTTTGAGAAGCCGCACCCCAGAATTGCTGGAATACTATATTTGGGTGGTCTTTGTCCCATCCCTAGTCTGGACACAGCAAATATGATATTTGGGCTTCCAAGGTTGTAGTCCTATGCTTTACTTGGGAGTAGGGATGTGTGATCTTGTTGAGGTGAAAGTGGAGAGTGCAAAAGCTGGTTTGAAACTCAACATTAAAAAAACGAAGATCATGGCATCTGGCCTCATCACTTCCTGGCATATAGAAGGGGAAAAAATGGAAGCAGTGACAGATTTTATTTTCTTGGGCTCCAAGATCACTGCAGATGGTGACTGTAGCCATGAAATTAAAAGACGCTTGCTCCTTGGGAGGAAAGCTATGGCAAACCTAGACAGCATAAGCAGAGACATCACCTTGCCGATAAAGGTCCATATAATCAAAGCTATGGTTTTCCCAGTAGTAATGTATGGCTGTGAGAGCTGGACTGTAAGGAAGGCTGAGTGCCGAAGAATTGATGCTTTTGAACTGTGGTGCTGGAGAAGACTCTTACGAGTCCCCTGGACTGCAAGGAGGTCAAATCAGTCCATCCTAAAGGAAATCAACCCTGAGTGCTCATTCGAAGGACAGATACTGAAGCTGAAGCTCCAATATTTTGGCCACCTAATGCGAAGAGAAAACTCTCTGGAAAAGACCCTGATGCTGGGAAAGACTGAAGGCAAAAGGAGAAGGGGACGACAGAGGATGAGATGGCTAGATAGCATCACTGATGCAATGAATATGGACTTGTCTTGAGCACACTCCGGGAGAGAGCAGAGGACAGGAAGGCCTGGCGTGCTATGGTCCATGGGGTCACAAAGAGTTGGACACGACTTAACAACTGAACAACAACAAAGGGATGTGTGAATCTGCCTGGTCCAGTCCGGGTGATGTTCTGCCGCAGGGAAATTCAGACCTGTCCCTGCTGGTGCCAAGATGGGCAGGGAGAGCCGGTCTGCTGCAGGTTTCAGAGACTGGACTCTTAGGACTCCGATCTCATTTAAATCCACAGAGGATTTCTCTAGCATCCCTACCTGGGAGTAAGGCCCAATATAACTCTGTGCATAGAAAAGGCATGAAATTGCACTACGTGTCCTACCTGCCAGCTTCCCTTACACGAACGCCATGTAATTCTGACCTCCAATGGTAACAGAACAACTTATCATGCAGAGCTGCCACCTTTGATATGTGTCCAGAACTGGCTTTCAGTCTGCTGTGGGGGAACCATCTCCTTCTTCCCATGGCTGGCCTGGATAGGTGCTCCTGAAAACTGCTGGCTGCCCACTGGGTCTGCCATCTCCCGCTCCCCCTGACCTGGATCCCGCGGCTTCTCTTCGCCAACAGTGGCATTCTACTTTGCGTCAACTCCCCGTCATGCATGTGGTGCTGACAAATGTTTATTAATGAATAATTACATGAAATATTCAAAAGGCAGTGATACTGAATATTTTAGTAATATTTTTGGCATGAATAATGCATGACATGCAGTGCTCACTATTTATTAAACATTGACTGTCATTATTGCTTCTACAAGGGGCTGGATTGCAACCCCACCCCCTGGCATTCTTCTGTACTTCCCTTGGGCCACCGTCCTAGACACATTCACTTGGGAATAAGTCCCATTGATGTTAATAGAGCTTACTTCTGAGCAGGCATGCACAGGACTACACTGCTCATGTCTGTTCCGGAAACTAAACATCATCTTCCATACCTCACAAACCTGCTTAAGAGGGGAGTTAGGGATGGATGAAAGTCACTTACCTGATCCCGAAGCTTGCTTCGCGGTGGGGGGGAGGCGCTCCATCCCTCCCCCCGAAATTCTGGCCAGGGGGGAGGCACCCCATCCCTCCCCCCGAAATTCTGGCTGGGGGGGAGGCGCCCCATCCCTCTGGCCATGAAACCTCGTCTCCTGCCGGGACGCAAATGGCGGTGGCCGTAGCCGCCGCTGTTTGCGTCCCTGCGGTCAGCCGTGATAGGCTACGTAAATGTTTACGTAGCCTATCATGGCTGACTTAAACAAAAAACAAAAAAAGCGCGTACGCAAATGCCGGCGCCCATGGGCGCTGCCATTTGCATTCCTTATTTTGGCACGTGTAGTCTACGTAAACATTTACGTAGACTACGGCGAAAATAAGGGCAACGCAAATAGTGTTCCCCTTATTTTCGCCATAGTCTACGTAAATGTTTATGTAGACTACACGTGCCAAAATAAGGAACGCAAATGGCGGTGCCCATGGGCGCTGCCATTTGCGTATGCGCTTTTTTTTTTTTTCCAAAGTCAACTGTGATAGGCTACATAAACATTTACGTAGCCTATCACGGCTGACTGCAGGGACGCAAACAGCTGCGGCTACGGCCGCTGCCATTTGCGTCCCAGCAGGAGAAGAGGTTTCATGGTCGGAGGGATGGGGCGCCTCCCCCCCGGCCAGAATTTTGTAAATACATAATACGTAATACAGAATACGTAAAGATTTACGTAGCCTATCACGGTGTTTTTTGAAAATCTAGCCATGATAGGCTACGTAAATCTTTATGTAGCCTATCATGTTTGTTTGTTTGTTTGTTTGTTTTACTTGGAAATGGCGGCAGTGGCAGCCGGTCGGAAGACCAGCCGCTGCTGAACCGCCGCCGAACCGCTGCCGAAC
The DNA here is from genome assembly GCF_057233095.1 of Heloderma suspectum. Lineage (NCBI taxonomy): Eukaryota > Metazoa > Chordata > Lepidosauria > Squamata > Helodermatidae > Heloderma > Heloderma suspectum. The sequence continues at coordinate 29,195,054 of NC_139470.1, forward strand.
CGCCGCCGAACCGCCGCTGGAGCAGCCGCCGCCAGGGACATTCGAGCAAGGTAAGTCCCGTCCCGGGGGGGGCGGGGGGCAGACCGTTTCTCCACCAATTTCAGGGGGCCAAATGCGCTGGCATTTGGCCTCCCCGAGATTTGTGGAGAAATTCTCTGACATCCCTAGCTGTGTTAGACCATAGCAGCCAAACCATGAGTCCTGTAACTAAGAGTTAGCCAAAAGTTACCCAATGAGAATTTTCAGGGATATTTTGGAGAGGAGGAACAACCCACCCTTTTCACCATTCACAGTGATGTTCCTGGTGGTTTCCTCTGGCAGATGCCATTTCTCTCCCCCCCCCCGCCCCAGGTGGGACATAATCTCATGATATAGCTAGGGGTGTATGGATTCCCCACCTTCTGTTCCAGTGGGGAATCTGTGTGGGGGGGGAGGTGATCCGTTCCTCCCCCCGGAATCCTCCAGAGCGGTTCTGCTCTGCTTGGATTCCGGGGTGGGGGGAACTGGCTTGGGGGAGCTTACCTTCCCTCCTGCCAGCCAGAGCCATTCACCTCCTCCCTGTTCCTGCTGATTGCCATGTCTTTAAAAAAAAAAAAAAAAGTGACTGGGAGGATGTGCCCTTAGACTTATACGCAAAATAGAGCCATGAATCTTGCATACAAGCCTATGGACACATAGACTTATACGCAAGATTCATGACTTTATTTGCATATAAGTCTATGGGCACATCCTCCCGATCGCTTTTTTTTTTTTTTTTTTAAGACATGGCAATCGGCAGGGACAGGGAGGAGGTGAACGGCTCTGGCTGGCAAGAAGCAGCCGAGTGCCATTCTGCTTCCAGTCCTCTTGGAGCGGAGGTAAGTTGTCCCAATCTGCTGCGGATTCCTGAGGCCAGATTCCAAAGAATCCACAGCTAATCAAAGAATCAAATGAATCCTCATTTGAATCCACAGCGGATTTCTCCGACATCCCTAGATATAGCATTGCTTGGTGGGGCATTGAGGAAGAAAGATGCATCATAGCATTCTTCATGGGAAAATGACTATTCAGTTCCTACCAGGTCCTCTCTTCCTGGGGGCCATCTTGGTTTCTGATCACAAGGAAGGCTTCTACAAGTATACAACCCTTTCTCGTTAATACTGCACACATGGATGCAAGGATGTGGCATGGGCAGTGGGTGCATCAGTATTTGGGCCAGTGGGCATGGTCCCACTTTTCCCCCCATGTGCTTGATGCACATGTGGGTGGGGTGGGGGACACAAGGCAACCCTTTTGAGTTAGGCTATTGGAGCATCCAGCTTAGCATGGTGTGGTCCAACTGGCTGCAGTTCTCCAAGGTTGCAGGAGAGGGGTCTTTCCTGCTAATTGGAGGTGCCAGGGATTGAACTTGGAACCTTATGCACATGGAGCTCATACTGTACCACTAAGCTACAGCTGCTACCTGAACACTGACCACATGCACTTGCCTACCACTGAATTGGACCACTTGTCCATCTGGCCAAGGACTGTCAACAGTTCCCCAAGGTCCCAGTGCAGGGAAAGGTCTATTTCCCAGCCCTCTTATGTGAGAGATCCTTTAAAAGTGGAGATCCAGAACTGACCCTGAGACCTTATTAACACAAATTCAGGCCTCCTGCTGTATGGCACTGTGCCACCCTTCCCCCCCCCCCCCGCATTGTTCGTCTGGTCCTGATGAAGAAATATTCTTTGCAGTGAGCAAAATTGATGGGAACAGAGACTTCAGATGCCACCAAATTTTGCCTAAAGCAGATTGAATGTGTAGATTCCTGTTTGAGAGAAAGCATTTGAGGGAAGCAAGAAGTGTTTTGATATGACCAGCGCAATTTTGGGATGGCGGCGGGAGGGGGCTGTGATGATTCCACACATCACTGATGAAAACATCAGGACTTTATGTCTGGGACCAAAATTTGGCATCTGTTGCAGGTATTCATGTGGGTATCCTTGGTCTAGATTCTTTTCTGCTCCTTAGAAGTTGCCAAGAACCATCACAGAGCTTGCCTAAATTGGAATAGAAAGCCTGCTGAGGGTGTCTCTCCACAAAGTGCCAATTTGCATGTCCACATTTCATCTGCCAACTCTACACCGCCAAAGAAAAGCAATCCCATCCAATCCCCCCCCTCCAAAGCTCATATTTTGTTTTTATTTTGGTTTTCCTGGCCCTCTAGCTATGATAATAAATTATTTAGTTGCTGCTGCAGTTCAGATTTTTCTTTTTTAGTGATTTAATAAAAAGCAAAGAAATATAAATCTATTTTAGAGGGTGTCTATCCCCCCCTTCCCCCAGAGAGATAATGGAGAGTCACAACAACCAAAGCAGGAATTAAAGCAACAATTCAAGTACTTGAGCCTTTGCCTTTAAGGATCCCAGAGCTGAGAGAAGGCAGCAGAAGACTTGGGCAAGGGGAGATCCCTCATGGCTAACAGAAGGCACTTCCCTCTTTTGAACTTAATAACTTAATTTGATGATTTGTTGCTTCATTTCCATTTTATTTTTATTTTGTCTTTGAACTGCAGACTTCCTATTAAATGCATAATTCAGGTGTCTCCTGATGTGCAAGCCGGGCTCATTACATTCCAATCAAATGAGGTGGAAAAAACTGAGTTGTTAGTTTGTGGGCAAGCAGTGGCCTTTGGAATGTGTAATGGATGGGAGCACGTCCCATCCCAGTTTCCTCCAATGCAAGCTTTCGAAGTGGACATAGATATTGGGCTGCAGAGGGAAGAAAGCAGAGAAGGAGGCAGTGGAGGGAGTTTATGGAAATTATCATGGGGCATTAACAACATAAGAACATAGGAAGAGCTCTGCTGCATCAATCCAAAGCTCCATCAAGTCCAGCATTCTGTTCCCACAGTGACCAACTGGATGCCCAAATGGGAAGCCCACAAGCAGGACAGGAGGGCAATAACACCCACTGTGCATGTACTCCAGCAACTGGTATACAGCAGCATACTGCCCCATATTCTGGAGGATGCACACACACACACACACACACACACACACATCATACTTCCTTTGATCTGTCCTGAATCTCATAGAATCATAGAATAGTAGGGTTGGAAGGGGCCTATAAGACCACTGAATCCAACCCCCTGCTCAATGCAGGAATCCAAGTCAAAGCATCCCTGACAGGTGGCTGTCCAGCCTCATCTTGAATGGCTCCAGTGTGGGAGAGTCCTCCACCTCCCTAGGTAATTGATTCCATGATCGTACTGCTCTAACAGTCAAGAAGTTTTTCCTGATGTCCAGCCGGAATCTGGCTTCCTGTCACTTGAGCCCATGATTCCGTGTCCTGCACTCTGGGATGATGGAGAAGAGATCCTGGCCTTCCTCTCTGTGACAACCTTTCAAGTGCTTGAAGAGCGCTATCCTATCTCCCCTCAGTCTTCTCTTCTCAAGGCTAAACATGCCCAGTTCTTTCAGTCTCACTTCATAGGGCTTTGCTTCCAGTCCCCTGATCATCTTTGTTGCCCTCCTCTGAACCCTCTCCAGTTTGTCTACACCCTTCTTAAAGTGTGGTGCCCAGAGCTGGACACAGCACTCCAGATGAGGCCTAACCAGTGCTGAGTAGAGGGGAACTAGTACTTCATGCCATCTCCCACCATTCAGCCTCATTGGATGACCCTGAGCAGCTTAAAAGCTGTTCCACCACCTCTTTGGTGTTAATTGCCTTTGGTGTTAGTTCCATTCTGGTTCAAGTAGAGCCCATCCCTTTTATACAAGACCAGCATGTCCTTAAGTGTCCCCCAGTGCCTAAGAAATCCAAACCAAATTGTGGTGCCAGTTTTTGGGTGCAAGGGTCTCCTTTTCCCTGCCGGGGCCTGTTGAACATGATCACTGGGGGCAGCAGGAAGGCCTCCCTGCTGCCACTGCCGCTATTGCCCACCAGCTGCTCTGCACAATGCTCTCAAGTGTGAGAGTTGTGCAGAGTGGCCAGCAATGGTAATAGTGGTGGCAGGAGTCTGCTCGCTGGCCTGGTTTGACAAGCAATACACTGGATAGCTCCCACACCCTCTCTACCTTCATAGCTGGTTCTTGGGAAGGAAGTTACTTGGAAAACTAAGTTATTTACTATTGTGGGGGGAAAGGTGACTGCCCTAGGGATGCTGGAGAAATTCGAGATGGACTAAAATGAGCTTGGATTCCTAAGAATCCAACCTGCGGAATCTGTTGCAGAGCGACCCCCGCTCCCAGGCTGCGTGGAGTCCATGGACTTTCAGATGTTTTTTTTTTACTTTCCCAACATTTATGCATATAAATTCATAGGAAAATATGTAAGTTTCTGCCGCAGAAACACTGAATGCAATGGCTGACAATATGCTAAATGTTATGTACTGAGGTAAATTATTGAAATACTTATGTAAATATTTACGTAATTATTTGCGTATTTTTCTGCATGATGGAAAAAAATATTCACATCCATCTGTGGGCGGATGACGGAACAGAAGGTACCTGACAATCTGCGAAACATAGATGGAGAGGATTTTCCACAGATTGAACATTCCTAGACTGCCCTAGTATTTTCACTCAGTTACTGAACTTTCATGAGTGCTGAACGCACCTGTGTGCTTAACATTAGGGATGTACGAAAGTCACTTACCGTTTCGCGGATCTGCTTCGCGGTGGGGGGGGAGGCGCTCCATCCCCCCCGGAGTCCTGCCCAGCCAGCTCCACTCCGCGTGGATTCCGCAGAGCCGCGGGCCGGCTCCACCCGCAGCCGGACATCCAGCCGCCGGGTAGCAGGGAAGCAAATGGCGGCTGCTGTAGGCACCACCATTTGCATCCCTGTATTTAGCTGTGATAGGCTGCGTAAATATTTACATAGCCTATCACGGCAAAGTAAAAAAAAAAAACGCGTACGCAAATGGCGGCAGCTATGGCGGCCGCCATTTGCGTTCCCGATTTGTCGCCATTTTATCCTACGTAAATATTTATGTAGGCTATTACGGCAAAAAAAAGGGGGGGAACACAAATAGCATAGTGGGCGCTATTTGCGTTCCTTTTTCTCTCTCGCCGTAATAGCTTACGTAAATATTTATGTAGGCTAAAACGGTGAATCAAAAAGGAACACAAATAGCGCCCACTATTTGCGTTCCCCTTTATTTTTGCCGCAATAGTCTACGCAATTATTTACGTAGACTAAAAAGGCGAAAAATAAGGAACGCAAATGGCGGCCGCCGTAGCCGCCGCCATTTGCGTACGCTGGTTGTTGTTGTTGTTTTTCCCCAGACATGATAGGCTACATAAGTCTTTGCGTAGCCTATCACGTCCGGGTTAAAAAAAAAAAAAAGCCAGACTGCAAATGGTGGTGGCGGCAGCTGGTTGGAAGACCAGCCGCCACTGCCACCGCCGCTGGAGCTGCTGCTGCCGCTGGAGCCACCACCATCCGGAACATCCGCCCCAGGTAAGTCTCGTCCCAGGGGGGATCCGCAGGGGGGCAGGGGGGGCAGGCCGTTCTGCCACAGATTTCGGGGGGCCGAATGCCAGTGCATTGGGCCTCACTGAAATCCGTGGCAGAATTCTCCTCCATCCCTACTTAACATTGTTAAGAAAGTTTATCACTGGAAAGATGGTAGATTCTTGCCAATGCATTGGTGCCACACAAACAATATCAGGGAATTTGGAACTCCAAAATCTGGGGAGAAATTCAAATGGTGAGAATTTCATCAGTATGGGACTCCTTTTAAAATTTTGGATCTGCTTTCAAATAAAGCATCTACAGGGTTTTTGTAATACATTCTGATTTTTAGAAGGAAAAGAAAAAAAGAAGACGAAAAAGAAATTCCTCCAAACATTATAAAAATCTCATTGTTCCTATCTGTTTAAAAATGGGATTGCATGAAATGGCACACTCTAAAGCCTGCTTCAGTCACTGTCCTTTCACTGGAGGGTTATTTAAGATTGCACTTTGTTAATAAAATGGGCTACTGAAGGAATGGTCCACCTACTCCGTAAAACGGTGTTTTTCTACAGATATTCAAGCACTGTTCACTGTAATGGCAGCCCCCAGTGAGTGGCAAAGAGGCTGCCATTTTTATGGTGGCAGCCATTTTGAATTTCCCCAAATTCAAAATCACCTCAGAACAGGGTGTTTGGGGGTGGGATGGTGGCTGCTGGAATTCTCTTCTCCCCCAAAGAATTTCACCTCATCCCTGAGATACGACTGAAAGAAAACAGATGGTTTTGAGGTGAGTAAAATGGCTGAGAAATGGTCACTGTCAATTCAGCACAGTCTTACCACAGACCAGAGGAGTCGTGATCTTGGGAATCAGGTGATCCTGGAGAACGAATCCCTGCTTTGGTTTGCAATAAAGCTCCAAGGCCTGTTCTCTTTCAGCCTAGACAACAAGAGAAGCCACTTCGCTATGCCTGTTTGCTCCCTTTGTTGTTCCCTTTCTCCAGATATCTGCTGCCTCTCCAGCCATGGAGGCTAGAACCTGTGTGCATGAGCCCGCTTTTTTTCCTGCTCCAGCTTCCCCAATATTCTCCTACCTGCAGAAATATTTATATGCCCCATTAGGGATGGCTGAGAATTCCACCACGGATTTTGGTGAGGCCGAATGCACTGGCATTCGGCCCCCCGAAATCCATGGCGGAATGGCCTGCCAACCCCCGCCCCCCTGCAGATTCCCCCTGGTACGAAGCTTACCTGGGGCGGATGTTCCAGATGGCGGTGGCAGCAGCAGCTGGTCTTTCTACCGGCTGCCACAGCTGCCATTTGCATCCTGGTCTTTGCCATGGTAGGCTATGTAAGTATTTACGTAGCCTATCATGGCAAGCCAAGCAAAAAAACACAAAAACGGCGTACGCAAATGGCAGCGGCTACGGCAGCCATCATTTGCTTTCCCAATTTTTTGCCATTTTATCCTACGTAAATATTTATGTAGGCTATTACGGCAAAAAAAAAGGGGGGGAACACAAAGAGTGTAGTGGGCGCTATTTGCGTTCCTTTTTTTTTCTCGCCGTAATAGCTTACGTAAATATTTACGTAGGCTAAAACGGAAAAAAATAGGGAATGCAAATGGCAGCCACCGTAGCCGCCACCATTTGCGTACGCCGTTTTTTTTTCCTCCCCAGCCGTGATAACCTATCACGGCAGCCTGGCTGGACGCAAATGGTGGCCGCTATGGTGGCCACCATTTGCGTCCGCAGCAGCCCATCTGCGGCCGGAAGTCCAGCTGCGGACAGCCCTAGCCAGCTGCTCCGCGGAGCTGCTGCGGAGCGGAGCCGGCCGGGCAGGATTCCGGGGGGAGGACCAGATTGCCTCCCCCCGTCAAGGATTCCGGGGGGAGGGATGGAGAGCCTCCCCCCCACGAATCAATTCTGCGAAAAGGTAAGTGATTTTCGTACATCCCTATACCCCATATAGGGATGTTGGAGAATTCCGCCATGGACTCCAGTGAGGCTGGATTCTTTAGAATCTGGCGCCCTGGAGTCCGTGGTGCAACGGGGCAATCCCCCCGCCACCTGTGGAATCCCCGTGGGATGGAGCCTACCTGGTGGCTGCGGTGGCTCCGGCGGTGGCATTGGGTGGTCTTCCGTAGCAGCTCCGTAGCAGCTGCCATTTGCATCCCTGCAGTAGCCTGATAGGCTATGTATATATTTACATAGCCTATCATGGCGAAAGGCAGGGACGCAAATGGCGGCTGCAGCCCAGCAGCGGACAGAGGTCCAGCTGCAGGCAGCCCCGGCTGGCGGCTCCACAGTCACAGCAGAGCGGAGCAGGCTGGGGAGAATTCGGGGGGGGAACAGAGTGCCTCCCCACCCACCGCAGATGGCCCCAGCGGAACCAGGTAAGTGTTTTGTACACCCCTAGGCCCATATTGTATGCCCCTTGGGCAGAGCAACATCAGTTCCCTGGCTTGCTAGGGAGCCTCTGCTGAAAGTTAATTCTCCTGGCCTGTGTTTCCACCAGTGATTCACTCCAACCTGGCTGTGCGGTGAGGTCTCTGTGTTTCCATGACATCGTGGCCATTCAGCACCAGCCCCACATTGTATTGCAGAAGAACTGCTTCTTCTGAGACTGCTTATAGTCCGACTTTTCCAGCTTACCACGGCTCCATTACTGACTTGTTTCCACGATCGCACTGGGTCTGGTATCTAGGGATGTATGAAAGTCACTTGCCTTTCTGCGGATTATGTTGATGGTGGAGGGGGAGGCGTTCCGTCCCTCCTCCCAGAATCCTTGACGGTGGGGGAGGCTATCTGTTCCTCCCCCCCGGAATCCTCGATGGCCGGCTGTGCTCCGCGGCATCTCCGCGGAGCAGCCGGCCAGGCCCAGCCCAGGCCAGAGCCATAAAAATATTTACGTAGGCTAAAACGGCGAATCCAAAAGGGATGCAAATAGCGCCCGCTACGCTATTTGCATTCCCCTTTATTTTTGCTGTCATAGTCTACGTAAATATTTACGTAGATTAAGATGGCCAAAAATAAGGAATGCAAATGGAGGCAGCTGTAGCCGCCGCCATTTGCGTAAGTGGTTCCCCCCCCCCGCAAGCCATGATAGGCTACGTAAATCTTTATGTAGCCTATCACATCTTGTAAAAAAAACCCCAAAACCACAAGACTGCAAATGGCAGTGGCGGCAGCCGTTCGGAAGACCAGCTGCCACAGCCGCTGCCGCCGAAACCGCTGCCAGAGCCGCCATCGCCTGGAACATCCGCCCCAGGTAAGTCTCGTCCCGGGGGGGATCTGCGGGGTGGTGTGGGGGTGGCAGGCCATTCCACCACGGTGTTCGGGGGGCCAAATGCACTGGCATTCGGCCTCACCGAGATCCGTGGCGGAATTCTCTGACATCCCTACTGGTATCATAGTCCTGCCCATGGGGCATGTAGCCTGGCCTTTGTGGGTGTGTCACTCTGCCCTCAGTGACCTGATCCTTTCCCTCCCTGTTTTCCGGAAGTTACATCACCGTTTTAGAGCAGGATGCCAAGGGACCAACTTTTAAAATATCATTGAAAATAAGCACTAGAACACAGCCCATGACCCCAAGTCAAGGGGTCCCCCCCCATTGTGCTGAATGAGGCTTGCCCTCTCAATGAGCACAGAAACAGCAGAGAAGCCCCTCAACTGGAACATATCAAAGCCCTCAATTCCTTAAATGTGATTAAGCACGATTTCAAGGCTTCGGTCAATTGCCTTAGGACATAACTCCTTCACAGCTTCCACATAGAGATCCTGTGCGTTAAACCGGGGGCTGTTTTCAATCTCTTTCCCACAACAAACCCATTACTGTCTCCTCAGAAGTAACTCCCATTGTGGTGGATTTGGCTGAGGTTCTCCCTCAATTGAAATGGCACACATTAAAGCCCAATTCCTTAAATGTGTTTAAGCGACCAAGCGAGGCTCTGACAAATTGCCTTAGGAAGAAAGTACTTCACAGCTTCCTTATAGCTATCCTGGAGGTTACAATGGGGGCTGGATTCCATCTTTGTGTGTACTACTCTCTTTCCCACAATAAACCCATTAGTGTTTCTCCCATTGTGCTGAATGAAGCTTGTCTTTGAATGCCTACATCGGAATGTACAGAGATTCGCCCTCAATTGAAATGGCACACTTTTAAGCCCTATTCCTTACATGCAATTAAGTGCGATCTCGAGGCTTTGGTCCATGGCCATAGGACATAACTCCTTCACAGCTTCCATACAGAGATCCTGTGCATTAAAATGGGGGCTAGTTTTGCTCTCTTGCCCACAACAAACCCATTACTGTCTCATCAGAAGTAACTCCCATTGTGGTCAATAAGGTCCTCTGAGTTAAAATGGGGGATAGTTTCCCTCTTTGTGTTCTCCCCCCCTCCCGCTTTCCCCAGCACAAGCATATGTGTGTCTGTCTACTTAGAAGTAACGCTCATTGGGCTCAATGAGGCTTGCTCCTGAAATGCAGGTGCATCTGGACTTTCAAGGGAAAGGAGAAAGAGGGGAGAGGGCGAAAGCCTCTCTTCACAGCAAAGCTGATTCCTTTTTAAAAAATCCCGTGTTCTCCTCCATGAGCGTCTCCTTCCACTGTCCTGGAAACATGGCCGCGGAGGTGGGAACATGGATGAGGTCATCAGACCCAACCCAGACTCCACTCAGACTCCACCCAGCCATCAGGAAAATAATTCAAAACTCAGTGGAAACAGCACAGAGCCCCAGGGCACAGGGATGATAAGCCAGGACTTAAAGCACTGTGGAAACTGGGAAAGGAGAAGATGCGACTGGGGAAACATCGCAACAAAGCTGAAAACAAAGTGAAGCCGATAAGGTGGAAACACGCCCCTGGTTCTGCAAAGAGATTTGAAGCCACATCAATCCAAGTTGTGTGGAAGAGGTGTTTATACAAGACTACGTGCCTGTGCTGGGCTCTACCCTTCCTCAGCTGAGGACATGAGTTAGACCTGCCCCTCAAGATGGAATCTGCCACTGACAGATGGGGCTGCTGAAAATCCCTCCGTCTTTCACGAGACAGCTCTTTTCACCCAGCAATCAGTGTCCTTCCTTTATATTAGACAAATCTAAAGCATGAGAGGGTTGGATTTACACATATACTTAGAGATTATTTATATAGAGAGAACACCTTATAAAAATAGATTGGATCCTTATGCTTGGATCGCTCTGGCATCCAGCCTGTATCTAGCTAAGTGATAAGAAGTAATGGGACTCATACGCTAGCCGATGAGAGAAAGTAGCCAGCAGCTTGGAGGACGCCAGACACCATGTGGCTCTTTATTTATTTATTATTTATTATTGAATTTATATCCCGCCTTTCTTCCTCTTGCAAGGAACCCAAGGCGGCTTACATTAGCCTCCTCCTCTCCATTTTAGCCTCACAACAACAACCCTGTGAGGTGGGTTGGGCTGAGAGTGTGTGACTGGCCCAAAGTCACCCAGTGAGCTTCCATGGCCGAGTGGGGACTAGAACCCGGATCTCCCGGCTCCCAGTCCGTCACTTTCACCACTACACTACACTGGCTCTCAGGGCTAGGGAGCAAGGGATGTGCCATGTCTGCCAAATATAACACTGTTTCTTCCCACCTCTTTCCCACTCTGTTTCGCCTTTGGGGAAGGGGAGGGAATACATGCAGTCAACTCCCTATATTCATTCCTTTTATTGATTCAAAATTACTTTTAGTTTGTTAAGGGCAGAACCCTCTCAAGGCAGCGTACAAGGTAAAAACCATACAGATCAATAAACAGATATTCAATGAATGTTTTTTTAAAAAACAGACTATTAATAAAAACAAAATTTATTAATAAAACCAGCAGCACCAACATTACAGGAAAGCTACTGAAAACAGGTGGGTCTTTGGAGCATTCCTGCAGAACTGCAAAGAAAGGGCCTGACAAACCCTGCTGGAAGCCACCACTGAGAAGGCCCTCTCCTGTGTATTCAACAAGCTAAGCACCCTTGGAGGCGGACCAGAGAGAAAGGCCTCAGTTGATGGCCTCAGAGTGTGGGTAGACTGGTATGGGAGAAGGCAGGCCTACATATGGGAAATGTGAAGTTTTCCCATTTCTTAAATGTGTGCTGAACAGCAGCAATCTGTGCCTGACTTCATAGCATTCCATGGTTTCTGTTGTTGCTCAGCCTTTAATTACTAACTTACATGGTGGAGTGAACGTGTAATTTCAACCTGTCTCTCCATGCATTGCTGCAGCGCCTTATCACTGGTTGTTGTTGTTGTTTTTAATGAAAGTCGCTCATGTAATCTCTTCTTACAAGTTTACCAATAGTAGTTTCTCTAGATATGTGCGCTATATAAGTAATGGGGACGTGGTTTACATTTTCCTATTTACTCCTTAACGGATTATGCATTGTGTGCACAACTAGGGATGTATGAGACATTTGTTCAGTTCATTTTTGATCAGGATTTTACCAAGTTTGCACCTTCCAGACTGAACATGGACTCAGATGCATTCTGCAGTCAAAGTCTGTACACACTCACAATGTGATTTGCAGCCCCCCCCCCCCCGATTCTTTCAACAGCATGCTTACATTTCAAAATGAGTACATTTAAAAAATGGGCAAAACTGATGGGGACATTTGGAAAAATATGCATGGATTTTCATACAAAAAGAAAAGTGATTTTTGTACATCCCTACTCACAGAAGGATGTGGTTTTTTTATCATGCAGAAAAATATGCACATAATTACGTAGAGGTTCCATAAGAATTTACACAATTTACCTTATTATGTGATATTTAGCATATCATCTCTCATTCCATTCAAATTTTCCTCTGCAGAGATATGCACATTTTCCTATGAATAAATATGCATAAATTTCAGGAAAGTGCAAAAAAATCTGAAAGCCCACAGGCTCCACATGGCCTGAGGGGGAAGCTTCACGGTGGATTCTGCAGGTCAGATTTTTCTAAATCCAAGGTCATTTTAGTCTGGCTCCAATTTCTCCAGCATCCCTACATCTCACAGCAACCAGGAAGCAGAACTTCTTCGTGGTGGCACCTATCTTATGGAATGATCTCCCCACTGGTATCTGGGAGGTGCCAACCACAACATCTTTTAGGTGTCAGTTAAAGACCCATTTTTTTTACCAAGGCCATCCCTGAATGAATGTGTTGCCCAGTTTGTTTGTTTTGTAATTATGGTATTGTATTGGTTTTAATTGGTGTTAATGTTTTAATTAATGCTTTATATAAATGTTTTAGCAATTGTTATGTATTTTAATTGTATTTAATGTATATCATGTATTTTATGTATTTAATGTAAGCTAGCAGTATATAAATCTATTATAATTAATTAATTAAGATTAAGAAGTGGGATCTGCAACAAAATGTTGCAGTGTGGAATGATCCTGTTCAGGATTTCACCTACGGTACTCCATTGCATTCCACTTCCTTCCTAGGGGTGCTGGAGAATTTTGTTTGGTCCACATTTTTAAGTGAACCAAACTAATTCACACTTCCCAGGCTGATATGCAGATCGTAACACAGTTTTCCTTTGGATTCCACCCATCTCCAAATGTTTTGATATGGTTCTTAGTTCACAGCTTGTGTACAAAAATGGTGCATATAAAATATGGAATGTTGCATACATAAGTGCACATATCAGGAAAAGATACATACAAAGATGTGCATATTAGGGAAAGATGGATACAAAACATGTGTTAGGGAAACTTACATAAGAAAATCCCTTGTACGTCCCTGTTCCTCCCTTGATTTGCATCCCACTCCTTCCAGCTGTCAGCCAGGGGGTGGAGCTCAATGAGTTTTCATCGGATCAATCCCCCGGACTCCGGCCTGCTTGTCTGTGAGCTGGCTCACCTTGACACATGTCGAGTCGAGCCAGCTCACGGACCTCCACCATTGCTGCGCTCCTTCTCCCTCCCTCCCTCCCTGCTGCTGCTGTGCACTCCATTGGCTCCTTTTCCCTCCTGGGACCCAGGAGGGAAAAGGAGCCCTTTCCTCACTGCAACCCTGCCGCCACTGTGCACACAAATGGTTCTTTTTCCCGCTCGGGTCCTGCGAGGGAAAAGGAGCCATTTGTGCACACAGCAGTGGAGAGGTCGCTAAATGGCTCTTTGTCCCCCATTTAGCGGAGGGGTCGCTACATGGTTCTTTTTCCCCACACAAAGAAAAGGGGATGGAGAGGGTAGAGGAAAACAATAAAGCAGCCGTTCAGCAGGGCTGGAGGAATGGCCTCGCTGCCCCTCTCATCTCCCTCTGGTCCGCCTGGTGGAATGGCTGCTGGTGGTGACAGCTGAAGGAGGAGGAGTCTTCATGGGGGTGGGCTTTCATCAGGGCTGGTGGAATTTTGGGTCAGCACTAGAACCATTCCCTCCCGCCCTGATCATTCTCAGAATGGGCTGCCTCTCCATTTTTATTTTTAGCAGTTAGTAATAGAGTGGTCTCCCAAACATCTGGAGCTGAGGTCACTCCCCCCCCACTGCCATGTTTTAAAATTGGAGACAGATTTTACACTCTTGTACCTGAAAACATGCCTACTTTTAGCGTATGCAGGTGTAAGGATGAACTGCCCTTCAGAGTACCAAAGCAACCTGTCTGGTATTTCTGAAGAAGGGCACAACCCTATGATCCCTGGGAGGGTTTTCCTAGAGCCTGTCACTGATTGGGACGTGCCTCCCGATTGGCCCAGAGCAATGGCGGCTCATGGAGAGATTCAACAGGCACCTCCTTCTGCTCCATCTTTACAGTGGGTATGAGTAGATGGCATTAGATGTAGGGACACGGCAGAATGACCCACCCTCAGTGGAGGCTGATAAGAAGGCAGCAAGGCCAGAGCAGTGACTCACATAGAGATGCCGTGGGAAAACTCCTCTAAGGGAAGGTTATTCTGCTTTGCCTCTGTACTGGTGGCAAATTAACTCTCCAATTTAAGGATGGATGGACTCACCTTCGCCTGGCTTCATGATGTGCTGCCGCTGCTGGTCCCTGCTTGCGGAGCCACGCAAGCTTCATCACAGCCCAGCGAGCCCCCGATGAAGCCGCAGGGCTGCCTGTCCTCCCAGCGAGCTGCCGTCGTGCGCAACGATGACAGCTCAGGTGCTTCTGGATAGAAAATGGTGTGCAATTGGCGGCCGTAAAGGGCCCATTTATGTAACATTACATGCGTGAATGCTCCGTTCACACCTCTAATGTTGCGGAAATGGGCCCTTTATGGTCACCAATTATGCAACATTACTTATCCAGAACTGCCCGAGCTGCCATCATTGCGCACAATGGCAGTAGGAGGATGGGGCAGCTGCCGGGTGTTTGCCAAGCCACAGGGCGCTCATCAAGTGGGTCTGTGATCACCCTGTGGTTTGGTGAGCAGGGTCCGGGAGAACGGGCTAGGGGGAGTCCATCGGACTCTGCCCCACCCTCCTTGGACTCTCACAATATCCCTACTCCAGTTACATGCACTATAGACACATAGTAGATTTACTCACCCCTGACAGTCTCTGGTTGAAAGGAGGCAAACTCAGAACACCAATTTACACAGATATGCAACGGATAGACTCCTCCGTGGGTATGTCCTTTGGATAACAGTAGCTTTTAACTTATTTGATGCATTAATTCCTCCCAGAATGTTAGAAGTTATCTTGTGGCAGACGTGTATGCCCCTTGACCCAACCTGGGGTATTCTTTAAACCCAAAGTGGCCACCATGGGAGAGCTGAATCTGGTTAATGGTAAGTTGAAAAAAAAGAATGAAATCTAGGGATGGCGGAGACTTCCGCCACGGATTCCAGCAAGGCCAAATGCACTGGCATTCAGCCCCCTGGAATCCGTGGCGGAATGACCTCCTGCCCCCCCGCCTGCCCCGCAGAACCCCCCGGGATGAAGCTTACCTGGGGCGGATGCGGCGGATGTGGCGGCGGATGCGGCGGCGGCGGGGCGGCGGCGGAAGGTGTGGTGGCAGCGGTGGTGGCGGTGGGGCGGAAGGTGTGGCGGCGGGGGCGGCAGAAGGTGTGGCGGGGGTGGAGTGGCGGAAGGTGCAGCAGCGGGGAGGCAGGTGTGGCGGTGGCGGGGGCGGTGGGGGCGGCGGTGGCAGCTGAACTCCTGGCCGACCGCGGCTGGGTGCAGCGTACGCAAATGGCAGCAGCGGCAGCCATTTGTGCTTGCTATTTTTCGCCGTTCTACCCTACGTAAATATTTACGTAGGCTACAACAGCGAATAATAGCGAACGCAAATGGCGGCCGCCATAGCTGCCGCCATTTGTGTACATTTTTTTTTTACTTTGCCATGATAGGCTACGTAAAGATTTATGTAGCCTATCACGGTTAAGTACAAGGACGCAAACGGTGGCTACAGCCGCCGCCATTTGCGTCCCTGCTGCCCAGCGGCCGGATGTCCGGCTGCGGTCGGAGCCGGCTGGCGGCTCCATGGAATCCCCATGGAGCGGAGCCAGCCGGGCAGGATTCCGGGGGGAGGGACGGAGTGCCTCCCCCCCACCGTGAAGCAGATCCGTGAAACGGTAAGTGACTTTCGTACATCCCTAGGAAATCAGGCGTTGGATTGGAGCACGTCTCCTTGAAATCCTGGTTTCTGACTGTATGCTTTCCATAGAATTCCTCCCCCCTCCTAACTGGGAGCTTTGGACATTCTCTAATTATTCCAGTTTCACTAGGTTTCCTGAATTACAACCAAGAATTGAAAGGCCACAGAGATGGCTGTTGACAGACAAGTTCAGAGTTGTCACAGCATGGTGTGAGCAAATTCCCCTTTAAATGCATGACTGTAGTTTATCTCTGTGATGCAGAAGGAATATGAATGCCCAGCCTCCATTTCCTGGGCCCAGCAAGTGTTTTGGGTACTAAACTGTATCCATTCCAACCTTTCTGCAGTCTCTACCGTTCTGGTGGCTTTAATGTTGGAGATGAACTGTGGATGCTTTGAGGCACCATATCAGCAATTTGCAAAACCAGCTGAACGCCAGTCACCAGCACAACAAATCTCTCCTGCTTTACAGATGGATACTTGCAGAAAATGGTTTTCAGACAGTTAACTATTGTTTAGCAAAGTTGTTTTCATCATTGCCAAATCCCCCCTTCCTAAAACACACTATGAAATCTTGCGATCCACTTAGGGATGTCAGAGAATTCCGTCACGGATCTCAGTGAAGCTGAATGCCAGTGCATTCGCCCCCCTGAAATCCGTGGTGGAACAAAGCCCCCCGCCCCACCACCCTGTGAAAGGCGCACGAAACGGAGCACTTACCTGGTGCCATTTGCACTGCTTTGCGAATGGTGTCCGCGTCTGCAGCTGCCATTCCCTTCCCCATTTAGGCTGTGATACTTACTTACTAAATACTTACGCCATTTGCATCCCTGCGGAGGCTGTGATAGGCTACGTAAGTATTTACATGGCCTATCACAGTCAAAAACATGAACGCAAATGGCGGCCTCCGTAGCCTATGCCATTTACGTCCGCAGGCTCCAGACGCCTGCGAATGCACCCAGCCGGCGGCTCTGCGGAGTTGCCGCAGAGCGGAGCCGGATGGGTTAGGATTTCAGGGGGAGGTGCGGAGCGCCTCCCCCCCACCGCAAATCCCCTCTGTGAAAAGGTAAGTGACTTTTGTACATCCCTAGATCCACTTCAATCCACTTAGCTCTTGATCAAATATAATCTCTTTCCTGAATATAATTAATCCAGTTCGTTTTAAGAGGGATTAGCTGTGCTCTTAGCCCTCTTCTGATAGCACACAATTGTTGCTTGTCATGCTCCTATTGCTCAGTATTGAAGGGATGTGATAGGAAAATCAGAATGATATTTAGGGCAAAACACTCTCTTTGCTTCTCTTACAGCATGAGGGTTGAGGTTTCTACTGTAGAAACTGACGACTCATCTAGCCAAATCATATTGCTCAAACGAACTCTATATGTATCTATTGTTTTAATTTATAACAAGCGTCCCCCCTCCCACAACCTACCGGTTCCCCAAAATTCATAACAAAATGTTAGAATTATGCAATAGTAATTCCATTCAAAGGTAAAAAAAGACGAAAACTATCTTGGGAGCAGGAGAAAGTGTTGAGCAGCTTGAAAGTTCTGATGTTGGTAGTGGACTGGATGGGGGTTGATAAACTGAAGCTACTAGCTGTAGCTTCTGAGTCATCTTCATAGATTCATAGATTCATAGAATAGTAGGGTTGGAAGGGGCCTACAAGGCCATCGAGTCCCACCCCCTGCTCAATGCAGGAATCCAAGTCAGAGCATCCCTGACAAATGGCTGTCCAGCCTCATCTTGAAGGCCTCCAGTGGGGGAGAGCCCACCACCTCCCCAGGTAATTGGTTCCATTGTCGTATTGCTCTTACAGTCAGGAAGTTTTTCCTGATGTTCAGCCAGAATCTGGCTTCCTGTCACTTGAGCCCATTATTCCGTGTCCTGCCCTCTGGGATGATCAAGAAGAGATCCTGGCCTTCTTCTCTGTGACAACCTTTCAAGTACTTGAAGAGTGCTATCATATCTCCCCTCAGTCTTCTCTTCTCAAGGCTAAACATGCCCAGTTCTTTCAGTCTCTCCTCATAGGGCTTTGTTTCCAGTCCCCTGATCATCTTTGTTGCCCTCCTCTGAACCCTCTCCAACTTATCTGCATCCTTCTTAAAGTGTGGTGCCCAGAACTGGACACAGTACTCCAGATGAGGCCTAACCAGTGCTGAGTAGAGGGGACTAGTACTTCCCGGGATTTGGAAGTGATGCTTCTATGAATGCAGCCCAAAATAGCATTTGCCTTTTTTGCAGCCACATCACATTGTTGGCTCATATTCAGCTTGTGATCGACAACAATTCAAAGATCCTTCTCGCTTGTAGTGAGGTTGAGCCATGTATCCCCCATCTTGTAACTGTGCATTTGGTTTCTTTTTCCTGGGTGCAGAACTTGGCATTTGTCCCTATTAAATGTCATCCTGTTGTTTTCTGCCCAGCACTCCAGTCTATCCAGATCACTTTGAATTTTGTTTCTGTCTTCCAAAGTATTAGCTATCCCTCCCAATTTTGTGTCATCTGCAAATGTGATCAGCATTCCCTGTACTACCTCCTCCATGTCATTAATAAAAATGTTGAAGAGCACTGGGCCCAGGACCGAGCCCTGCGGTACCCCACTCGTTACCTCTCCCCAGTTTGAGAAGGTCCCATTGATAAGCACTCTTTGAGTCCAATTCTGTAGCCAACTGTGGATCCACTGGACTGTTGTTTCATCTAGCCCACTTTGAGCTAGTTTGCTCATCAGGAGATCATGGGGCACTTTGTCGAAAGCTTTGCTGAAGTAGAGGTATATGATGTCTACAGCATTCCCACGGTCTACAAGGGAGGTGACTTCATCACGGTCTACAAGGGAGGTTACTTGTATCAACTTGATACAAGGGAGGTTACTTCAAGGGCAGCCCCACGTAAACTGCATGCAGTAATCTAATTGGGAAGTTAGCAGCACGTGCCCTATTGTGGCTAGGCTATCCCTATCCGGGAAAGGCTGTAGCTGGTGGATCAGCCGAAGCTGGCCCCAAGTACTCCAGGCCATGGAGTCCACCTGGGGCCCCAGTGACAGGGATGGATCTAGGAGTGCTCCCAGGCTCCACACCTGCTCCTTCAGGGGGAGTGCAACCCCAACCAGGACAGGTCGCTTACCCAATTCCCAGACTCGGGAACCATCAGTCCACAGATCTTCCATCTTGTCAGGATTCAGCTTCAGTTTATTGGTCTTCATCCAGCCTATTACAGCCTCCAGGTGCTGAACCAGCACCTTCACCACCCCAACTGACTCCAATGACAAGGAGAAGTAATGCTGAGCATCATCAGTGAACTGGTGACATCCCATCCCGAAACTCCTAGCAACCTCGTCCAGCAGCTTCAAGCTGTTTGCTTGCCAGCAGTGGGGGTGGCCCCACCTTGGGTTGGGGCTAGGAGTGCACGAAAGCCACTAACCTGGTCTCGCAGCTTGCTTCGCGGTGGGGGGGAGGCGCTTCGCTGCTCTCCCCCCGAAATTCAGGCCGGGGAGGAGGCGCCTCGCCTCGCCCGGCTGCGAACTAAAAAGTTTTTTTAAAAAAAGCCCCGTGATAGGCTACGTGACGATTAACGTAGCCTATCACGGCTAGATCTGCAAAGTCAGCCGTGATAGGCTACGTAAATCGTCACGTAGCCTATCACGGGTGACTTAAAAAAAAAAAGCGCGTACGCCATTTGCGTTCCTTATTTCGTCGCTGTAGTCTACGTAAATCTTTACGTAGACTACGGCGAAAATAAGGGCAACGCAAATAGCGTTGCCCTTATTTTCGCTGTAGTCTACGTAATGTTTACATAGACTACAGCGACCAAATAAGGAACGTGAATGGCGGCTCCCTATGGGGGCCGCCATTCGCGTACGCGCTTTTTTTAAAAAAAGTCACCCGTGATAGGCTACGTGACGATTTACGTAGCCTATCACGGCTGACTTTGCAAAGTCAGCCGTGATAGGCTACGTTAATCGTCACGTAGCCTATCACGGGGGCGTTTTTTTTTTTTACTTTTATTGGAATGGCGGCGGCGGCAGCCGGTCAAAAGATCGGCTGCCGCCCCCAACCCTGACAAAGACCCGACGAACCGCCACCGGGACCCACCGCCGGGAGGGACATTCGGGAAAGGTAAGTCCCGTCCCGGGGGGGTGCGGGGGGGTGCGGAGAATTTCTCCCCAAAACTTCTTCGGGGGGCCGAACACGTTGGCGCTCGGCCCCCTGAAGTTTCGGGGAGAAATTCTCCGCCAACCCCAGTTGGGGCCCCACCACTGCTGGTATGTGGTCCCCAACATGCTCGTCTGGAGGCAGTTCAGCCCTCAGCCAAAGTCATCATCACCATCATCATCCCCAGTCCTGCCCTAAAGGGTCAGATACGGAGTCTGGGGCTGCCCTAGGGATGTATGAAACTCTCTTACCTTTTCACGGAATCTTTCACGGGTGGAGGGAATGGGGGAAAGGCAATCCAGTCCGCCCCCCCGGAATCCTTGATGGCCGGCTCCGCTCCGCAGCTGGATTTCTGGCACGGATGGGCTGCTGCGGATGCAAATGGCAGCCGCCATAGCGGCCGCTATTTGCATCCAGCCAGGAAGCTGTGATAGGCTACGTAAGAATTTACATAGCCTATCACAGCTACCCCCCAAAAAAACCCCAGCGTACGCAAATGGTGGCGGCTACAGGGGCTGCCATTTGCATTCCCTATTTTTCACCAATTTATCTTATGTAAATAATCTTATAATTTTATTATATAATCTTAATAATAATAATAATAAGATAAAACGGCAAAAAAAAGGGGAACGCAAATAGTGTAGTGGGCGCTATTTGCGTTCCTTTATTTTCGCCGTTCTAGCCTACATAAATATTTACGTAAGATAAATCAGCGAAAAATAGGGAATGCAAATGGCAGCCGCTGTAGCTGCCGCCATTTGCGTATAGGGATGGCAGAGAATTTCTCCCCGAAACTTCGGGGGGCCGAGCGCCAACGTGTTCGGCCCCCTGAACAAGTTTCGGGGAGAAATCCTCCGCCCCCCCCGCCCCCCCCCCGGGACGGGACTTACCTTCCCTGAATGTCCCTCCTGGCGGCGGGTCCGGCTGGCGGTTCGTCCGGTGTTCGAGCGGGGCGGGAGCGGCAGCCGGTCTTTCGACCGGCTGCCGCCCCCGCCATTGCAATGAAAGAAAAAAAAAAAAAGTCCCCTGATAGGCTACGTGACGATTCAAAGACCGTTGCAAAGTCAGCCGTGATAGGCTACGTGAATCGTCACGTAGCCTATCACGGGTGACTTTAAAAAAAAAAAAAGTGTGTACGGATAATGGCGGCCCCCATAGGGAGCCGCCATTCGCGTTCCTTATTTGGTCGCTGTAGTCTACGTCAATGTTTACGTAGACTACGGCGAAAATAAGGGCAATGCTATTTGCGTTGCCCTTATTTTCGCCGTAGTCTACGTAAACATTGACGTAGACTACAGCAACTAAATAAGGAACGCGAATGGCGGCTCCCTATGGGGGCCGCCATTCGTGTACGCACTTTTTTTTTTTTTAAGTCACCCGTGATAGGCTACGTGACGATTCACGTAGCCTATCACGGCTGACTTTCCAGATCTAGCCGTGATAGGCTACGTGAATCGTCACGTAGCCTATCAGGGGACTTTTTTTTTTTTACTTTCGTGTTCGCGGCCGGGCGAGGCGGGAAGCCTCCTCCCCGGCCTGAATTTCGGCCGGGCGAGGCGGGAAGCCTCCCCCCCCGGCCTGAATTTCGGCCGGGCGAGGCGGGAAGCCTCCCCCCCTGGCCTGAACTTCGTGGGGGGAGCAGCGAAGCGCTCCCCCCCACCGTGAAAAAGCTGCGAGAAAAGGTAAGTGACTTTCGTTCACCCCTATTTGCGTACCCCGTTTTTTTTTGGGAGGGGTAGCTGTGATAGGCTACATAAATTCTTATGCAGCCTATCACGGCTGTAAGGATGGCAATGGCGGCGGCAGCAGCCCAGCTGCAGCTGGCCAGGAGACCAGCCGCTGGAGCCGCCGCCGCTGCTGTCCCCGGAGCCACCACCTCCGCATCCGCCGCATCTGCCCCAGGTAAGTGCCATCCTAGGGGGATTCCGCGGGCGGGCAGGGGGGTAGGAGGCCGTTCCGCCATGGATTCTGGGGGGCTGGATTCTAAAGAATCCGGCCTCACTGTAATCCGTGGTGGAATTCTCTGCCATCCCTAGGCTGCTCCTTGATCCAGCCTTGCCACATGGCAGGTGTGCTATGGCCCGTCCTAGACAATCTGGCCATGAGTTGGACAACTGCAATGCACCATATGTGGGTCTGCTGCTTTGAAAGACCACTGGGAGATTTCAGCTAGCTCAGAACATGGCTGTTTGACAGGGGTGCAGAACCTCAGTCCAGGGCCCTAATCTGGCCTTCCGGGGTTCCTCAGAAGGCCACACCCCCTCCTCCCAGCCCCATTCCATTTCCCTGACCACTGGCTGTTGGGTGGTTTCCTGGCTTTTGTGAAGGCTTCATCCCGGCCTAAAAGGTTGACATGCCTCCCCTGAGGTTTAGCTATTATTGGCAGTGAGAACTTTAAGCTAAAAGATGCCAGGTTTGTCTTGTTTTGTTTTTTGGCCCCTTTTGCCTTCAGCCCCATCCGGCACTGGAATGTGGCCCCTGAGAGCTTGTCCACAACGCAATTTGGCCCTTGGGTCTTGTACCTCTGCTGCATGACTATCAGCTGGGGTGAATTAGTGGAGCATCTGTCACTCATTCTCACTGGTTATCAGTCCGTTTCCAGGCACAGTCCAAAGTCCTGATCCCAAGGATGGGCATCACAGGGAAATCTGGCCCTTTTTTGCCTGAGCCCCCCTAGCTTAGGTTGCATTTGTGAGCTGAGCCAGGTGCATGTTCCTGAGATCTGGGAACTTCCACATTGCTTTTTTGAGTAAACATGTCATTTACACAACTTGCGGCTGCAATTTGCATGAGTTACTTAAATTTTGGCCGTAATTTAATTTTATTAATTAATTAAATTCCTTAGTCATCCATCTGGCCAGTCACCCGGCCACTCTGGGTGATGCACAGCAGTACAAACAATCTAAAACAGTAAAATTAAACATTAAAACATCATATTCTAAAAATACCTAACCCACCCGAAATGCCTGCCTGAACAACCACGTTTTTGATGTGTGGCAGAAGCTAATTAAAGAGGGGGAATGGCGGAGTTCCCTAGGGAGGGAGTACCACAGAGTGGGGGCCACCACAGAGAAGGCCCTCTCCCTTGTCCTCACCAGCCTAGCTGTCCTGGCTGATGGGACAGAGAGAAGGCCATCCAAGGCGGATCTTGTTGAACAGCCTGTCTGGTGTTGCTGGAGGTACTCCTTGAGATAGGCTGGGCCGGAACCATATAGAGTTTTAAAGGTCAAAACCAACACCTTGAATTTGTCCTGGAAAACAACTGGTAGCCAGTGCAACTCCTTCAGCACGGTTGTTATATGATCATGCTGGCGGCCACCTTTAATTAGGCGAACTGCAATGTTCTGCACCAGCTGCAGCTGGACTAGATGGACCCTGGGTCTGATCTGGCATGGATCTTCCTATGTTCTTAGCAATGGAGGCAAGGATGAGTGCCAAAAATTTTGAGTCTTCCAGTTTCGGTATTTCATGGCGGGGGGCAGGGGAATGAAAACTCTGGACAAAGAGGCTGGGATGGGTAAGAATTTCAGAGAATTTTCTCTTGGGGAAGAGGACAGGGTTTCTATATACCTTTTAAAAAATAGGCAATTCTTGAGGGGTCTTCTTTCTATTTTTATTTTTAAAAAACACCCCCTGCATATTTAAATATTTATATATATATATATTATATATAAATATTTAAATTTATATATAATTTAAATTATAAATTATATATTTAAATATATATAATATTTAAATATATTTAAATATATTTAAATAAAAATAAATCTTTTTATTTTTAAAAAACACCCCCTGCCAAGGCCTCTTCTCCAGCCCGGCAGCTCTTTCTGAACTCCCAGGAGATCATGTGACCTTGCCCTCTCCAGTAGGCGTTCAGGAAGAACTCCTGTCTGGAGGAGAGCCCTGGGCTCCTGTGTGTGTGTGTGTGTGTGTGTGTGTTTGTTTAAATAAAAAATAGAAAGAAGACCCCTCAAGAATTGCCTACACTTCAAAAAAGGTATGTGGAAATCCTCCCCCCACCCCACCTGGAGAAAATTTCCCAAAATTCTCCACTCCCTGTGAAAGAGGCAGGAAAAACATTGCCTCTTAT
This sequence comes from Heloderma suspectum, assembly GCF_057233095.1. Taxonomy (NCBI): domain Eukaryota; kingdom Metazoa; phylum Chordata; class Lepidosauria; order Squamata; family Helodermatidae; genus Heloderma; species Heloderma suspectum. The sequence continues at coordinate 29,219,255 of NC_139470.1, forward strand.
GCAGGGAGAGAAAAAGTTCCCAAAATGGGGGGAAGGGAATTCGGCACAGCACTAGCAAGGATCCTTGCATACCTGACACTTCCCTTTAAGCCCAATATGGTTTGGGGCCCATGTGCCTCAAGCAGCTCTGAAGTCCATATCAGCATGGACTTACACTGAGGTTTTCACCAGAGACCCTCCCCTGGATTACCGCATTATGAGAAGTGAGTGACCACTGAACAGAGGGTCTCCTCAGTTGTGGCAGTGTGTTCATTCATTCATCCTTTCAGTATTTTTCTATGCTGCCCTACAGCCAAAATTCACTGTCTGCGTGGTTCACAAGAACTGAAAGGTATTAAAAATTCATGATGCAAAGTGCAAAACCATTTACATAAACACATATAGACTGATAGCGCACACACAGACAACATATATCTAAAATGTTTATGGAACTCCCTCCTGAGGGAGGCTGCCTTGCCTGGTGCCAATGTCGCTGTCCTTTTGATGGCAGAAGAGCTCTCTATATATTGCCTTGGCTTTTAATGTCTAACTTTGATGGTATCTTGGTGTTAGTCTCATCTGCTGTTTTAATGCTGTGAGGTTTATTGTAAATTTTATTTGTTCTGTTTTATTGATAGAAGCTGTCCCGAGAATATTGACACTGAAGGGTGGAATACAAATGTATTGATTAAATAAATAATAAATATTCTATCAGCTCTTATCCTAGCAGGTTGGCCCTTTTCCCGGAGGTAATCAGATCAGGCCTTTGCTCTGTCAGAGCAATCATCAAAGCATCCCGGAGATGTGTTGTTTTCAGTAGAGTAAAGACAACATCTAGAAGCATCGGCAAGATCATTCCAAAGTGACCTTTGTTCTGTTGTTCTTTTGCAGTGCTGTTTTTTTCCCTTATTCTTTTCTCCTTCCCCTATTGGAACCTGCCTGGAAGCTCCCCAAATGGCCCGATGCCTCCATCTCTACCTTGCATTTGCAAGCCCCAGACAATGGGCAGAACCTGGCCTAGCTAAGCCTCAGTCAGCATAGATCAGCCTATGCCAGAATGTCAGGTATGCCTGGATGCTTGCCTCCATTGCTAAATCCAATCCAGCTTCCTATCCTATATTAAGGATCAGCAACTGGTGGCCTCAGAGTCAGATTTTCTCCCAGCGTGCTGCCTGACCCACCACCAGGGCTCACCTCAAATGCACCTCCCTTTTCTTGCTTGGCAGAAACGACACTGGGGCGTGGGGGGGGGGAGAAAGAGAGGGAGGAAAAGGAAGTGAGCAGCTGTTCAATTACATGGCAGTTTTATATGCTGCTTTTCCAACTCACATTAGCTGCCCAAAGGCAACTTCCGCAACTAAAGAACTATGGCGCCCAAATGGGTTTTTTTAAAGTTCTTGTCTGAGAACTTTCAGCACAGCCCTGCTTTGACTTCTTTGAGACACCCTGTCTCCTGACACTTTCCCATCCCCACTGCCAACAGCCTACAACCACCACCACCCCAGCCTGGAGGGCTCCGAAGGGTTCCTTTGGACTCCTCTCTTTTCATCTTGCCTCTCCTCCCCTCAATTCCCTGCCTCCTCTCTCTTGTTCCATATCGGGCCAGACAAAGCACCCCGATGCCCACCTTCACCATTCCTTTTCTTCCCAAAGGAGCTGGGGACGCAGGGACATGTTGTTTGCCTATCAGGTGGTTGTTGGTGGTGGCTGTTCTACGTGGCCGTGGCTCAGTGGTAGAGCCCCCGCTTCATATGCGGAAGGGCCCAGATTCAGTCCCCGGCAGCATCTCCAGGTAGGGCTGGAAAAACTCCTGCCTGAACCTCTGGGGTGTTGCTGCCAGTCAGTGTCGACAAAACAGGGCTAGAGGAAGCAAAACTCAGGACAAGGTAGCTTCTGATGTTCCTGACTGTATTCCTACGCCAAGCAATATCTGAGGAGGTCTGAGGCCATTTCTCTTCTCTCTCTCTCTCTCTCTCTCTCTCTCTCCCTTTATACTTTTAAAAGCCAACCCAGAGGAATTTGCGCACACACACCCCTCCTCAAAGGGTGCAGCAGTTGGACTTCTGAAGCATAGAATGATGGGGAGGGAAAGCCCTCACACCACCTTGTATATTACTGTAAGTACTAGATATTGGACCCCCACACACACACATTTATTCAGTTGCAAATGACTGCCTTACCCTCCTGATCTGCAGAAGGGTTTTGCCATCCCGTGGTGGCCTGCCTGCCTGCCCCGCCCCTCTGAGGGTGCTGGAAAATTTCTGGGCTGAAGCTCAACGATCCTCATTCTGCACCCTTCCTTCGGGATCCTCTTTCTTAGTTCATTGCATACTATGCAGCTGTGCTCCCCCTCCTTGGGTCCAAGCCCGCTGTCTCTTGACTTCCCCAAATCCTGGGACCCAATCCCAGCCTTCAGCACAACCCTGTGTAAGGTTTAATAGGACTGGGCCAAAGGTTCTCTGCAGGTGACTGTCATCATGGCTTTGTTGGGATCATTCTGGGGGAGACGGATTCCTCCTGAATATCAGGTGCTGGATGATCAGGTGTGTGTGTGTGTAGTTTGCAAGGGTAGTCATACTTGCACGTTCATTACGAGGTGGTCTGACCATTTCTTTGTGTGCATTTTAAAAATGTCTCTACCTTTTAAGAGCACCCCCATAGCTTGGTTGAGCTCCCAAGGGAAGGGGAACTCCTGCATGTTTTGGAGATGAAGCCGCCAATTACTTTCTGTATTAGATTTGTATGCTGCCCAAATGGCAAGTGCCTTTGGGGTGATTTGCAATCATGAAGCCGAAGAACAGCAACAACAAAATAAAAATAAAATAAAAACACTCTAAAATTGTCAAAATAATACAATATTAATAATTAAAAACATTTAAAATATAGTAAAAATATCCCCGGCCGTGATGGCTTAGTGGTTAAGATGCTGAACTGCAGACCGGAAGGTCAGCAGGACAGCAGTTCGAGACCCGAGTGCCGCATGACGGAGTGAGCTCCCGTCTTCAGTCCCAGCTCCTGCCAACCTAGCAGTTCGAAAGCAAGAAATTGCAAGTAGATAAATAGGCACCGCTTCGGCGGGAAAGGTAACAGCGTTCCGTGCACCTCGGTGTTCAGTCATGCCGGCCACATGACCACGGAAGCGTCTTCGGACAGCGCTGGCTCTTCGGCTTAGAAACGGGGATGAGCACCGCACCCTAGATTCGGACACGACTGGTTGGGGACACCTTTACCTTTACCTTTTAAAAATATCCCCACAAGTGCCTGTGGGAAGACTGTTGGTGATGATTGCATGGGTGGTGCCCCCATGGGCAGAACAGAGGGCAGAACCACCAAAAGGTGGTCCCCCATGGGCAGAACCACCAAAAGGTGGTGGCCCCATGGGCAGAACAGAGGGGGTGAAATTAAGTGCCCCTCAGCCCACTTCATGATATGATTTGTACGTAGTACTACCCCCATCTGGAAGTCTAGAGAATTCCATGCTGGCCAAAGGCTATCTCCAAACGTCTCCCCCACAACCTGCTTTAGAAACAAAGATCCAATAGAGAGATCGTCTGCACGCACTCACGTTTCACCCAGCCCTAGTTTTAATGCTAGCTAAACTGACATCTTTCCCTTTCCGAACGGAAGTTGGATTGCAAGGTGTTTAGTTCCTTGAGCAACTGAACATAATGAGTCGCCAAATCAACTTAGCCAGTACTAGGAGAGGCTTTACCACCACAAGAACAATGCAATATAGATATTGACAACATTGCATAAAAAAGAAAAGAAAAGAGAGAGAGCAGATTCTTCATTTGTACCCTGCAAATTTACAGCTGGGCTGTTTCAGCTGGTTATCCTGTAAGAAATTCAAATTCAACCTTTCTTTTCTTGATCAGAAAACCACCCACATATTCTCCCCCACACACACACTTGAAATGAGACGGGTGGACTGGCATTAAAGCAAGTAAATTGAATTATTCCCCCCACTTCTTCAAACCAGGTAGTTAAAACTGCACTCTGAATCAATTAGCACAAGCCTCAGGCCAGTCAGGAGAGTGATGAATGAGAGGCCTCAGTTGTTCGTGTCAGCTAAGGATGGCTGAATCACTTGGTCCCATGGCTGGAGGCCACGGCCACCAGAACCAAGCAATGTCACGTGACAGCGCTATGTGGGGTTGTCACAGCCAAAGACATGGCGGAGAGGCCACAGTGCCTTTAGGGCTGGACTTTGGTGTGTAAGTCCAGCCCTAAAATGCCAACAGAATGGCATTTAATAGGGACAAATGCCAAGTTCTGCACCTAGGAAAAAGAAACCAAATGCACAGTTACAAGATGGGGGATACGTGGCTCAACCACACTACGAGCGAGAAGGATCTTGGAATTGTTGTCGATCACAAGCTGAATATGAGCCAACAATGTGATGTGGCTGCAAAAAAGGCAAATGCTATTTTGGGCTGCATTCATAGAAGCATCGCTTCCAAATCCCGGGAAGTACTAGTTCCCCTCTACTCAGCACTGGTTAGGCCTCATCTGGAGTGCTGTGTCCAGTTCTGGGCACCACACTTTAAGAAGGATGCAGACAAACTGGAGAGGGTTCAGAGGAGGGCAACAAAGATGATCAGGGGACTGGAAACAAAGCCCTATGAAGAGAGACTGAAAGAACTGGGCATGTTTAGCCTTGAGAAGAGAAGACTGAGGGGAGATATGATAGCACTCTTCAAGTACTTGAAAGGTTGTCACAGAGAAGAAGGCCAGGATCTCTTCTTGATCATCCCAGAGTGCAGGACACGGAATAATGGGCTCAAGTGACAGGAAGCCAGATTCCGGCTGAACATCAGGAAAAACTTCCTGAGTGTCAGAGCAATACGACAATGGAACCAATTACCTGGGGGGGCGGGGGGGCTCTCCCACACTGGAGGCCTTCAAGACAAGGCTGGACAGCCATTTGTCAGGGATGCTCTGACTTGGATTCCTGCATTGAGCAGGGGGTTGGACTCGATGGCCTTGTAGGCCCCTTCCAACCCTACTATTCTATGATTCTATAAGTCTGCGGCCCTGCAGACAATGTCTGTTTTGCTTTCCTTTTTTAAAGACTGAACACATGCCTCCGGGGAAAAAAGGAGGCACTCCTTGCCACTGCTGCCTGGTAAGCGCATGGGGTTGAGAACAACTGGGGTGGCATGGGACAGAGTTGCTAGGGATGTTGCAGGAGTCTGGGGGGGGGGAGTCCGGCGGAGCCCCCCTGCTTTAGCCTCCTGGACTCCAGTCCACAGACAGTGTCACTTACCCGCCCCTGCTCGGCTCCCTGGACAAGCCACCCTGCGGTCCATGGCTGCCTGGTGAGCAGCTGCCTGACCTCTCAGCAAGCCGCCATTTTGCGTAAAAATAGTGGCTTTGGGTTTTTTTTCATAAAAGGCCTTTTATGTAAATGGCAGCTGTAAAGTGGCCATTTACGCAAGATGACAGGTGTAAATGGTCCAAACAGGGTTGGCTATAGGAATGGATGATTCTGTCAGTTTCTGGAATGTTCTATATCTCAAGTTCTTTTCATCTCAAATATTAAGACATTTGCAGATTTGGGTAAATTCCTATCAAAAATGAACCAAAACAAAATTCTCACCCATCTGCACTGTCCAAACTCAGTAAGTACAGCTGTTCCCAGGATGGAGAGGAGGGCCGTGATGTGCCTGCCTGCCAAATAGCTGTTAAAGATGAGGAGCCTGTCAGAAAGAAAGATGTGGCAACTCCAATTCAGTATTGCAAACATGGTTGAATACACAGGGATTCCAACTCAGACCTTTTAGAGCTCAGCACTCAAAGCCCTGGGCCTGGATGATTGAACGTGTCAGTTTTGCTTTTTCCCATATTCATTTTTTAAATTAAAAAAACTGAACTTCTTTCCATCCTGAATACGAAGAAATTTGTGATTTTTTATCAAATATCTTATCAAAATCCTCACTCATCCCTAGTTGCCAGCAGCTCAGGATGTATGAAAAAATCATTTCTGTTTGCCTTTTTGATCCGGACTTATCCAGGTTGTACCTTCCGGATGGAACCCAGACTCGGACGCAATCTGCAGTGAATGTCCATACATTTCCGAGCTTGCAATGTGATTCATGGATCAAAATAAATGTGTTTGACAGCATCTGCACATTTGAAAAATGTGCATGAAAAATGCATACTTTTGAAAAAAGCGCACAAATAGGCTTTAATATATGGGAGAAGAATGCATACAGTTCAAAGACATGCACAATTCATGTGTACATTTGGAAAAATGTGCACAAAAATAAGCATGGATTTTCATGAGTAAAAGGAAAAAACAAAGCTCACAGTCTGATGTGGACTCAAGTCAGAATTGACTTCGAGATGGAATTCAGAGAGCTCAAGTTTTGCAGAGTTGCACATGCCTACCAGCAGCAGAGCAGCCAGAGGTGTGTGCGTGCGTGTGTGTGTGTGTGTGTGAGAGAGAGAGAGAGAGAGAGAGAGAGCAGCCAGTGTGACATGGATCTTTGAGCAATCATGGAGGATGGGGGAAGTGCCAGATGACTGGAGGAGGGCTAATGTTGTCCCTATCTTCAAAAAGGGCACAAAGGAGGAACCTGGGAACTACCAGTCAGTCTGACATCAATCCCTGGGAAAATTCTGGAGCAGATGATAAAGGAATCAGTCTGGAAGCACCTTGAAAACAATGCAGTGATGACTTGAAGCCAATGTGGATTTATCAAGAACAAATCCTGCCAGGCAACTCCGATCTCATTTTTTTATCAGGTCACCTCCCTTGTGGACCGTGGGAATGCTGTGGACATCATATACATCGACTTCAGCAAAGCTTTCGACAAAGTGCCCCATGATCTCCTGATGAGCAAACTGTCAAGGGCTCCTTGGAGGGCTCTCAGTCTAATCTAGTAGCCAAGTCCAGACACAGACAAAGGGATTCTTTTCAAAGCTTTATTCTTCTTTTACAACTTAACAGCTCTACAGGTAGCAACTAGATCTGAGCAGCAGCATCCCTATGCCCTAAGTTAGAACAGTTGGTCCCCGTTTGAAGGGCAATTACTGGAAGACCCCTGAATATAAGCACTAGGGAGAATCCCTCCCCTTTTCCCTTGGATCCTCTGGGCGCAACCGTTCTTTGAGCGCGAACCATTTGGCGATGCTCTCTGCGTCTGCGCCATGCATCCCCCCCAGTCTGCTATCTGTGCTGAGTCACTCCCTGGACTGCTTTCTAAACTAGGAATGTGGGTGGGAGGAATCTCCATCAGCTGTTGGTCCTGGGAAAAAAGGAGCGCGCTCCTCTCCCGAAGGAGCGACTGCTCTTCCTCAGCAGCAGAACTACTCTGGGATTCTATGGGCTCAGTGTCCACCCTGACACAAACTAGCTCAAGGTGGGCTAGATGAAACAATGATCTGGTGGATCCACAGTTGGCTACAGAATCGGACTCAAAGAGTGCTGATCAATGGGATCTTCTCCAATTGGGGAGAGGTAACGAGTGGGGTACCGCAGAGCTCAGTCCTGGGCCCAGTGCTCCTCAACATTTTTATGAATGACTTGGAGGAGGAGGTGCAGGGAATGCTGATCACATTTGCAGATGACACAAAATTGGGCGGGATAGCTAATACCTTGGAAGACAGAAAGAAAATTCAAAGTGATCTTGTTAGACTGGAGCACTGGACAGAAAACAACAGAATGACATTTAATAGGGACAAACGCCAAGTTCTGCACCTAGGAAAAAGAAACCAAATGCACAGTTACAAGATGGGGGATACGTGGCTCAACAACACTACAAGCGAGAAGGGTCTTGGAACTGTTGTCGATCACAAGCTGAGTCAGCAATGGGGTGTGGCTGCAAAAAAGGCCAATGCTCTTTTGGGCTGCATTAATAGAAGCATCGCTTCCAAATCCCGGGAAGTACCAGCTCCCCTCTACTCAGCACTGGTTAGGCCTCATCTGGAGTACTGTGTCCAGTTCTGGGCACCACACTTTAAGGATGCAGATAAGCTGGAGAGGGTTCTTCAGACTCAGAGGAGGGCAACAAAGATGATCAGGGGACTGGAAACAAAGCCCTATGAGGAGAGACTGAAAGAACTGGGCCTGTTTAGCCTTGAGAAGAGAAGACTGAGGGGAGACAGGATAGTGCTCTTCAAGTCCTTGAAAGGTTGTCACAGAGAGGAAGGCCAGGATCTCTTCTCGATCGTCCCAGAGTACAGGACATGGAATAATGGGCTCAAGTGACAGGAAGCCAGATTCCGGCTGAACGTCAGGAGAAACTTCTCGACTGTTAGAGCAAAACGACAATGGAAACCATTACCTGGGGAAGTGGTGGGCTCTCCCACACTGGAGGCATTCAAGACAAGGCTGGTCAGCCATCTGTCAGGGATGCTCTGACTTGGATTCCTGCATTGAGCAGGGGGTTGGACTCGATGGCCTTGTAGGCCCCTTCCAACCCTACTATTCTATGATTCTATGATGGGTGGGGGGACTCGAAAGGTCCCTTGCTCAGGGCCCCCCAAACCTAGCAGCTCACCTGAGGATGGGTCTACCAGTGCTTATTAGCCATAAGATCTAAATGGAACCTCCATGTTTACAGGGAGCATAGAAGAAGTGGGGACCGCCAAGGAGGACCAGCTGTTTCCTTCCTGCCCTGCTTGGGGGCTCTCCAGAGACATCTGGTTGGCCACTCTGGAAAGCTGGACCTGGGTTAGATGTGGACCCTGGGCCCAGCACAGCAGGACAGTTCTTACGTTCCTTCCTATCCTGCCTATTCAGTTAGTAATCATGGGCAGGGTCTGGGTGACCAGTAGCCCAAGACATTTTGGAGCCAGAGTCAGATAATCCAAATGGGAGCCCCTTCTAGTAAATAATTAATGGGGCACACAATCCAGTGGAAAGTTCTGCCATACAAGCTTGATGGAAATGAAAGGGAGCCGCACAGGAACATGGGACTTGCTCACCTTAATTAATTAAGTGCTTAATTACTTTAATTAATTAATTGCTTTAATTCATTGGTTAAATAATCATTGTAATTAATACATTAATTTCTTTAATTGGATACTGTAATTAGGGACATGGTGAGTATTTGAGAGGAAAGAGCTTGAAATGCAAACTCCTCCCTCTCAAATAAGGGGGGGTGGCAATCTGAATTGCGTAAAGGCCCCATCCAGGCTTACCTCAATTTGAACTTCAGCTTGAGCCCAGCCTCCGGCCCTCCAGCCTCTCCAATTGCAGCCAGAGATTGTGTGGCCCCACCCTGCTTTTATTTGGGGCAGGCAGGGAGGTTGAGCTGTGTTTATACCATTAATGCCCCACCAGAAAAAGCTGCTGCTTGATGCACCCGTGCAGCTTAATTCTTTCATTATGGATGCAAGAGAAATCCATTTCAGTTTGTTTTTGATCAGCATTTACCCAGTTCGCACCTTCCGGATGGAACATGGGCTCAGACACAACCTGCAATCAGAGTCCACACATTTCCGAGCCCGTGGTGTGATTTGCTGACCCTCCCCAAATTTGTTTGACAACTGGTGTACATTTGAAAAATGTGCGAGAAAAGATGTGTACTTTTGAAAAATGCACACAAACCCATTTCAGTCAATGGGAGAACAAAGCATACATTTCAAAGATGTACACAGTCGACACATGCATTTGGAAAAATATGCAGAAAAATACACACACATTTTCATGAAAACGATAAAAACAAAGACAAAGATCACAATCTGTTATGGACATGTGATGAGATTAGCTTCGAGGTGGAATCTGGAGAACTTTGGCTAACTTGACTTTTGCTTGTACACACATCCTGATCCTTCATAAATGGAAAGCAGGGCCCCCTGGCTCAGCTGATGTCCGCAACAACAGATAGGTACAAAATAAGAAATGCATCCAAGCCCTAGGAATTGTTAGACTGCCAGGTTTCTCGGGCTATCTAAGGCAACACACACACACACACACACTCACACAAAGACAAAGATGTATTAACTTTATCTGCTAACTGACTCCTGATACAGCTTTCTGAACTCACTGAGAGCCGTATTTATCAGCCAGAGGAAAACAAAAACAGGACAAATACATGAGCTGCCCGTGACAGATAATAATTCAATGGACTGGGCCAACCTATGGAGACTGGCATTTTTCATTTCATTGCTGTGTTTGCAAAGGACTTGGCCCTCCCCATCTCCTCATTTAATTTCTCTGTTTGTCAAGATTTAGTCATTCATTTCTGGCTGCAGATCTGATAAGCAGAGCTAAAGCAACACAGGGCACATGTTGTTGTTGTTGTTGGGGGGGGGTTCTCTCAAGTGGAGCCAAATTCAGGGAAAGCAGAGCTGGAAAATGGCTCTTTATTAAGCGCCCAAATATTGACCGCTTGAGAGCAAGGATGCGTCGTTGCCGCCGCTGCTGCTGCTGTTGTGCCCACCTCAAAGGGTCCAGGACTGTTCATGGTCTTCTATGAGCCAAATTGCGCATTATGCGGATTGCGCAGTGTGTAGCTGAAGCTTAGCCTTTCTTTCACTTTAGGGTAAGGGTGTGAGTTTGGACCACAACCACCATGTACCAAGCAGGGAGGATTAAACCTTCCTCCCATCATTTTCTCCCAAAATACGCTCATGGGGGGTTAAAAAAAGAAGAAAAGCTTCCATTGACACCAATGGAGACTTTTTTTTTTCTCTACTGTGGGTCAGGGGCTGGAATTTGGGGGAAATACTTTGGGGGGGTGGCGGAAAGTTTAATCCTCCCCACCTGGTGTGTGGTAGAAAAGGCTCAAATGCAGTTGCAATGCCACCTCCTGGTTTTTTCTGCTTGGGGGTGGAGCCCATTCAGTAATAGGAGAGCAAAATGCTGCCAAACTTACCAGCTGCAGAGGGTGCCATCACGTTTCTCCCAGAAGCCTCCTCAGACTTTACCTCAACGCTATCTGATGACATGCCATCATTCTGACGTAGCATCTGTGGGGGGCAGGATGGTGCCCACCAGCCTCTGAGAAAAGCACTACTACCACAAAACAAAGGGGGCAAAGGAGCTGACCCCAGAAAAGTCCTGGTGGCTCTGGAGTTTCTTCATTCCTAGAGCACCTGCTCATGTCCACCTGGCCCTGGCCTTGGGGACTTCAGGTGGGCTGGGGAAGGGCTCCTTGGACCTTCCCAGTCCCTCATCCATCCCCCAGCCTCCATAAGGGCGACAGTTCAGCCGGCTGTGCTTCTTTAGCTCTGCTGTGGCTTGCTAGCCTCTCTCTTCTCAACTGTTGGGATGACAGGGGTGGTTTAAAATCCCCACTTCCTCCTTCAGGGGCTACTTCCTGAGGTTCCATCGCCCTGCTATATAATAATAATAATAATAGCAGCAGCAGCAGCAGCAGCAACAGCAAGAACTAAAAATACTAAAGATCTTCCACTTGAAGATCTCTCCACTTAAAGATCTTCCACTGGTCTACCTCACTGTGCCTAATGAGTGCCTTAATTCTAAATGTGTAGGGATAAGGTGCTATTGCTCAGTCTCCAGAGTGAAGGGAAGGCACTCTGTCCATGCTCAGAAGCACCTTGCTATATAATAAATGAAGGTAGCTGTGGTGGTGGCCAAAAGAAACATGGCAAGAGAAAAATGCTGAAATCCATATTAGTGTAATACCTTTATCAGGCCAACTCACAAAATACTATGCAAGCTGTTGAGTCCTTCAGAATCTTGAATCAGATGTTCAAGTCATGAGTTTGCATTTGGCTACAGTCTTACAGTGGAAAGTGGGATGGGGCTGCAGACTTTCAAAAGAGGCTCTCTCGTGTGCTGAGATGGTTTCAACTTACACCTGGACTCCCAAGGGTTGCTGAGAATAAGAAGCAAGCAAACTGTAGTAGATCCCCCATGCCTGAAAATATAAAATCCAGCTGTTTACTCAAAACCTCTCCATGTTACTCGTATGTGTTTCTTTAAAAATGGGTGGGTGGTGCTGGTGACAAATGGATGTGGCTGGAGGGGTGTGGATCTCTGAGACCCAAGTCAATAGTCCCTGCCAGAGATTTCTTCTTCACTGTTATCATGCTACATAAGGGGTCTTTGGGATCAGATAGGGTACCATTTTTTGCTCTGCCTCTTCTCCTGTCATCTCCAAATCCCTTTTGTCAGCTACTCCATGAAGGACACACAAGCAGGAAAACACTTTGCATAAGTTTCAGCTGTCATGTAATTACATTTTTCATCTGCCACGTTCTCCATGTGAAGTGACAGAAAGGCAGAGCAGGACATGGGGGAGGCCAGGCTTTCTTGCCCACTGCTGGGATTAGTTTCTGATATTGCTGCCATCCAAGTCCCTTCCCACCTCCAAAAAGCAGACCCCTCGGGGCGCTCAGCTGGCAAACTGCACTGATGCGGGAGGATATTGGGAGAGATGTTGATGGTGCAGTGACAACGCCCTGCAGCGAAGGCTTTGCAGATCCTGTGAGATCAGGCCAGGGAAACAAGGCTGGTTCTGCAGGGAAAGTGAATCAAAGGCTGACTGGAATGACTGCCAAGACAACGTCCTCTGGTGCACAAGTCCCAGCACCAGCAGAACGGGGGGACCTCATCTCTTGCAGGAGAGCAGGAACCTGCTGTTAGCTCACAGGGGGGCCAGCCCAGCCTTAGAGATAGGCAAATTCCGGTTTCGCTTAGTGTCTCATTATTCCCTTTCTGTGAAATTAACACGTCTTACACACTCTCTTGGCCATTCCATTTCTTCTAGCAATGCATATCAGTGACCATTTTCTTCTACACATTTCCAAACTGCAACTCACGAATTCCAGCTTTAATTCTCCCACTTAATATGTTCTTTGTTTGAATTTTTTTTTTTTTTTTACTTCAGCTTCACTATGTCCCAGGGCCTGGTCTGAAGGCACATGAGGCAGCCACCTTGCTGAAGCTAAGCAGGTCTGGGTCTGGTCAGTGCTTGGAGGGGCGACTACCTGGGAACCACATGTAGCCACCTTGAGTTCCACAGTGGAAGAAAGGTGGGGTATAAACAAACAAACAAACAAAACATTGCATTCCAGGGCAGGTAGAGAGCACCTCCCAACTGGTATAGAGTCTCTCTCTGCCTCTGCCTCTGCCTCTGCCTCCGCCTCCGCCTCCGCCTCCGCCTCTGCCTCCCTCCCTCCCTCCCTCCCTCTCTATCTATCTATCTATCTATCTATCTATCAATCATCTATCTATCTATCTATCTATCTATCTATCTATCTATCTATCTACATGTGGATGCAGTGGAAGACTAAATACATGGAGGTACTCAATTACCTAGGCACTGCCTGCGGGATTTCAGGGATGGGGTCTCTGGAGAGCCTGCTCAGAGCAAACACCACAGGGAGGCTGTCATCTGAAGTTTAGCATGCCAAGCTCCTGCATTGTACTCTGAATTTTATTAAAAAGAATGGATTAGATATATTTCCCCCCACTCTGTTCTCAACTACAATGACAGGTCGAGTTTAAGCAAATAAACAAAGCTGTTGGTTATGTAATCCACTTTCTCTCTGCAGCTGGCGTTTCAAGATGCAAATCTTGGGAAGGCTTTGATTGCCGAAAGTAGGCCACTTGGTACCTTGACAACATCTTCAAGCATGATTGGAATGAAAGCCCCAATTCTCAGGACAAGGCACTAGGGACTGTCTTGTGGATCTCACAGAAGCCTTGAGAGAGACTTAGATGCTACAGAATAAGTGTTCAATCATGCAAGCATATATGGGCACTCTGTCTTCTCTCCCTCTGGCCTCAGGCACATTGGGGAAATAGTTGCTATCATCCTAAATTCTCTTCTGGTCTGACACTTGTTGGCCCTTCCTGCCAGGGAATCTTTCTGTCCATTCCTCCCTGCCTGTCAGGGGATACAGGACATGAACCAGGAGCCTTGTGTGCCAGGCACCGATTCCCTACTCCCTGCACTTCAAGAGTCAGAAGAGTTTGGCTAAGATTAGGGAGATCTAGGGCTGATAAAAAGGGGAGGTACTTTTTTGTAAAAACTTTGGACACATGCAAAAGGCCTTCCACTTCTACTTTCAGTGATCTTTCAAGGACTTCAGATTTCTTAAAAATAGGTGGAGGAGTTTGCACATTCAGAGTGAGGGTAATTCAATAATAATAAAAAGCATTGCTCTTACTCCAAATAGTTTTTATTGCCAACATGAATGTAATTGCATAACCAACTCTATACTGTAATACTGTGACATCATCATGTTCACTATGATCCCTGATGGGCTGGGATCATTATTCATTTTATTCCAGAACTCCTCAGTCCACATTTATCCTGCCAAATATGAAGCCACTTAACATGTGGGAGCAGTTTCTAATGAAATTTTAGGGGTGGGTGAACATGTGATGTTTGACTGTCAACCCTCCGGGGAATAAGAGAACATGAAGAGTTCTTGGACAGAATGGGGGAACTACAGCAGCAAAGGGCAGACCAGAAGCTTGAAGAGCAACAGCAAGATGAGGCAGAAGTGGGAAATGCTGAGGAGAAGAAAAATGGAGTAGAGGATACTCCTTGGAAAACGGTGACAGTTAGGAGAAGAAGAACTAGACGCCACTCTGCACCAGTGGAAGCGGTGGAGCTGTGGAACCGATTCCAGGTACTTGCAGATGAGACTGGAGGACAGCCTGCAGAGGAAGAATCACAGGGGAACCTGCATGAGAGTGAGCAAGAGGCTAAAGGTCAGTCAAACAGAGGCGATGAAACCCAGGCCTACAAGAAGAAGAAGAGAAGAGTGGTAGTAGTGGGAGACTCCTTGCTGCGTGGGATCGAGACCCAAGTATGTCGCGAAGACCCGTGGACTCGCCAGGTATGTTGTCTCCCGGGAGGACAGATTAGAGACGTGACTGAAAGGTTGCCTGCACTCATAAAGCCCACTGACAGGTATCCCTTTCTTCTCATCCATGTGGGAACGAATGATACCGCCAAGCGGAGCTACGAAGAGATCACGTCAGACTTTGAAGCTTTGGGAAGGAAACTCAAGAACTTTGGGGCCCAGATAGTTTTCTCATCCATCCTTCCAGTAGTTAGAAGAGGGATAGAAAGGGAACGAAAAATACTCCGGGTGAATGACTGGCTACGAAGGTGGTGCCGACGAGAGAGATTTGGATTCTGGGACCACGGGCTATACTTCCTGGAAGATGGGCTGTTGGCTAGGGATGGGTTGCACCTCACAAAGGCTGGGAAGAATGTGTTTGGCCACAGCATGAAGAACTTCATCAGGAGGGCTTTAAACTGAATCCTACGGGGAAGGGAGATGTAATGTTGGGGGTAACAATGGACGTAGGCGCATGCACTGCAATGGAGAGAACAGCGCTGATAGCGCCCAATAATAGTCTTCAGACACATGTAGGAAGAAAGCCAGACTATGAAGCACATGGTCTTCGATGTCTATATACTAATGCCCAGAGTATGGGAAACAAACAGAACGAACTTGAACTCTTAATACAGGAGGGAAATTATGACTTGATAGGTATAACTGAGACTTGGTGGGATGACTCTCATGACTGGAATACAGCAGTTGAAGGATATAACTTGTTCAAAAAGAACAGGAGGAACAGAAAGGGAGGCGGGGTTGCACTGTATGTGAAAAATACATATCTCTGCACAGAAATACAGGAGGAGGAGCTTGGTAGCCCCATCGAGAGCAACTGGGTTGAAATAAATGGAGCAAAGAATAAAAGGAACCTGGTGGTTGGAGTCTACTACCGGCCACCCAATCAAGGAGAAGCCAAGGATGAAACTTTTGAAAAGCAAATAGCCAATGTTTTAAGGAAGCATGATGTAGTAGTAATGGGGGACTTCAATTTCCCCGATATTTGTTGGGAGACAAATTCTGCAAAACATGGCCCCTCCAGGAAATTCCTGACTTGTGTGGCGGATAACTTCCTCCTACAGAAAGTAGAGGAAGGAACTAGAGGATCGGCTATCCTTGACTTGATCCTAACCAACAGAGATGACTTAGTGGATAAAGTAGCAGTTACAGGAACTCTGGGGGAAAGCGACCATGTTGTACTTGAGTTCTTGGTTCTAAGGGAAGCAAAAGCCGAGTGTACTCAAACGCGTACCCTGGATTTTAGGAAAGCTGATTTTAATAAACTCAGAACAATGATCAGTAAGGTCCCATGGCAAACAATGCTAGCGAGAAAAGGAGTCCAAGATGGGTGGGAACTTTTAAAAAAGGAAATTCTCAAGGCACAATCACAAACAATTCCAACAAGAAGAAAAGGTGGAAGACAACAGAAGAAGCCAATGTGGCTTCACAAAAAGCTTAGGGATGACCTGAAAACAAAAAAGGACACATATAGGAAGTGGAAAGAAGGCCAAGTAACAAAGGAAGAGTACAGGCAGGTAGCACAGAATTGCAGGGATGGCGTCAGGAAGGCTAAAGCGGAGAACGAGGTGAGGTTAGCGAGGGATGCTAAAAACAACAAAAAGGCTTTCTTCAGCTACATGCATAGTAAAAGGCAGAGGAAAGAAATGGTTGTTCAGCTATTAAATAAGGAGGGCAAAATGATAACAGATGACAAAGAAAAGGCAGAGGTGCTCAATTCCTACTTTGGCTCAGTCTTCTCCCAAAAGAGGGTCTATGACCCCCCTGGCAAAGGCGAAGTACAGGCTGAAGGGGCAGGATTGCAGCTTGAGATCGACAGGCATATGGTCAAGGAACACCTCATTACTTTGAATGAGTTCAAATCTCCAGGGCCAGATGAACTGCATCCTAGAGTAATAAAGGAACTGGCAGAAGAACTCTCAGAACCGCTGTCTATTCTCTTTGAGAAATCATGGAGGACGGGGGAAGTGCCAGATGACTGGAGGAGGGCTAACGTTGTCCCTATCTTCAAAAAGGGTAAAAAGGAGGAACCTGGGAACTACAGACCAGTCAGTCTGACATCAATCCCTGGGAAAATTCTGGAGCAGATCATAAAGCAATCCATCTGGAAGCACCTTGACAACAATGCCGTGATTACTCAAAGCCAACATGGATTTGTCAAAAACAAGTCCTGCCAGACAAATCTGATCTCATTTTTTGATCAAGTCACCTCCCTTGTAGACCGTGGGAATGCTGTAGACATCATATACCTCGACTTCAGCAAAGCTTTCGACAAAGTGCCCCATGATATCCTGATGAGCAAACTTGCTCGAAGTGGGCTAGATGAAACAACGATCCGGTGGATCCACATTTGGCTACAGAATCGGACTCAAAGAGTGCTTATCAATGGGACCTTCTCAAGCTGGGGAGAGGTAACGAGTGGGGTACCGCAGGGCTCAGTCCTGGGCCCAGTGCTCTTCAACATTTTTATTAATGACTTGGAGGAGGAGGTGCAGGGAATGCTGATCAAATTTGCAGATGACACAAAATTGGGAGGGATAGCTAATACTTTGGAAGACAGAAACAAAATTCAAAGTGATCTGGATAGACTGGAGTGCTGGGCAGAAAACAACAGGATGACATTTAATAGGGACAAATGCCAAGTTCTGCACCCAGGAAAAAGAAACCAAATGCACAGTTACAAGATGGGGGATACATGGCTCAACCTCACTACAAGCGAGAAGGATCTTGGAATTGTCGTCGATCACAAGCTGAATATGAGCCAACAATGTGATGTGGCTGCAAAAAAGGCCAATGCTCTTTTGGGCTGCATTAATAGAAGCATAGCTTCCAAATCCTGGGAAGTACTAGTTCCCCTCTACTCAGCACTGGTTAGGCCTCATCTGGAGTACTGTGTCCAGTTCTGGGCACCACACTTTAAGAAGGATGCAGACAAGCTGGAGAGGGTTCAAAGGAGGGCAACAAAGATGATCAGGGGACTGGAAACAAAGCCCTATGAAGAGAGACTGAAAGAACTGGGCATGTTTAGCCTTGAGAAGAGAAGACTGAGGGGAGATATGATAGCACTCTTCAAGTACTTGAAAGGTTGTCACAGAGAAGAAGGCCAGGATCTCTTCTTGATCATCCCAGAGTGCAGGACACGGAATAATGGGCTCAAGTTACAGGAAGCCAGATTCCGGCTGAACATCAGGAAAAACTTCCTGAGTGTCAGAGCAATACGGCAATGGAACCAATTACCTGGGGAGGTGGTGGGCTCTCCCACACTGGAGGCCTTTAAGACGAGGCTGGACAGCCATTTGTCAGGGATGCTCTGACTTGGATTCCTGCATTGAGCAGGGGGTTGGACTCGATGGCCTTGTAGGCCCCTTCCAACCCTACTATTCTATGATTCTATGATTCTATGACTTTGTTGAGGTTCTCTACATTCCTCCTTGACGCTCAGCTTGCCTCTCATTCGCATTCCCAAATGGAAGTGTACTTCTTTTCTGATTGGGGAAAATATGCATTGTCAGTTGGGAAAAGTGCACATTCTTTTCTGATTGAAAATGTGAATTTTCCCCATAGCACATTTTTACAAGTGTGTACGTCTGCAAGTGCACTGTTTAGAACACAAATTCAAGTTCTGGAAATTGCAACAATATCCTGAGATGCGCACTCCTGTTCATGTTCAAGCTTGTGAATGGGACACATTTGCATGATTTGCAAACAGAAAGAAAATGACCATTTGTTGTTGTTTATTCGGTCAGTCGCTTCCGACTCTTCGTGACTTCATGGACCAGCCCACACCAGAGCTTCCTGTCGGCCATCGCCACCCCCAGCTCCCCCAAGCTCGAGTCTCTCACCTCCAGAATATCATCCATCCACCTTGCCCTTGGTCGTCCCCTCTTCCTTTTGCCTTCCACTTTCCCTAGCATCAGCACCTTCTCCAGGGTATCCTGTCTTCTCATGATGTGGCCAAAGTACTTCAGTTTTGCCTTTAATATCATTCCCTCAAGTGAGCAGTCTGGCTTGATTTCCTGGAGTATGGACTGGTTAGATCTTGCAGTCCAAGGCAGTCTCAGAATTTTCCTCCAGCACCACAGTTCAAAAACATCTATCTCCTTCGCTCAGCCTTCCTTATGGTCCAGCTCCCGCAGCCATAGGTTACTACGGGGAATACCATTGCTTTAACTATGCAGACCTTTGTTGTCAGTGTGATGTCTCTGCTCTTCACTATTTTATCAAGATTTGTCACTGCATCCTACAATACATCTTATGAAATACAATACATCCTATTTGTCATTGCATCCTACATACATCCTATGAAATTTCTCCAAGTATCTGGATATATGTGTCCCCTGCATATCTATAGCTTCTTACCAACTTTCATCTAAAGCAACATCCAAAATTAAGTTAGACGTTCCTTCTGAAACAAAGAACACTTAACAGTCAGGAAGGATTTTGGGTTGTGGTGTGGGAATACTCTGAATAGTCTATTAATCCCAGTGTTCACTTTGAAAGTAGCACATTTGATGTAGCTGACTGGGGGAGGGAATTGGTTGCAATGATGGTTGCATTCTGTGCTGTTGGAGGCCTTTTTGGTCCTCTCACTTCTGCTGCTGCTGGACGTCCTCTTCCTTCTGCCTTGCATTGCTAAGCTTGACCTCATTGGCCTGCTCAGCTGCCATTTAATCCTCTTGGCTGTGTTGAACCATGTGGTTTTGTTCAGGAGCATCTGTGACATCATCATCACGTCATATGTAGTCTCAGACCATCATCAGTGAATTCCAATGAAATTGCATTATTCTATGGTTCATTTGTTTTTATTTAATCATTTTGGAGAGCAATCCTATAGTCCCCGGGAAAGCGTCCCGGGAACCATAGGATGGCTCATTAAACCCAGCAAGGGCGGAGACAGTGCTCCAAACTTGGAAGGGGGAGTCAGAGATCTGTCCCTAGACCCCCCTCCCCACCAACATGGAGAGAACTTCACTGGCTGCCTCTCTGAGGTCGGGAAAGCGATCCCGGAGCCTTAGCAAAGGGGGCATTCCAGTGGGCAAGGAGGGAAAGAGACTGGAAAGGCCAGGATATGAGTTCACCTGACCCTCCTCCAGCCTCCTTCCCTCCCACTCCAGAGTGCCCTTGCTAGATGGGCTGAAAAGCCTGTCTAGCAAAATACAGGAGATTGGAGGATGGGGAGGCAAAGATTGCCTCCGCTGTTCCTCCCAACTCGGTGGCTTCAGCCCAGCAAGGTACTGCTCACCATCTCAAAAGATATTCCTGAGCCACGAAAGGGCACTGTGTGCAAATGAAGCCCAGGGCAGTGAAGGCAAAGAAAGAGGACAAGAAGGGCCCCGAAGATAAGAGCGCTGACGGAGCACCAGCGTGTTTGCAGCAAGCGGGAAAAGAACAGGAGGCGCTTTTCGACATTCATGGAAACAAACACGAAGCGAGATGAATCGTTTTGGCTCAGCCCTGAGTGTGGAGTTAATAATTTACCATCAACAGGTCATTGGATCTTTGAAAAAGAGAGAGATCGCACTAGTTACATAATGGATGGGATCCTGTTTGCAGCTGGCGTCTGAAAAGACCTCCAGATGGAAAGCAGTACCTGTATTGCTATCTGTCTTTCCAGTTTGGCTTTATTCTATTTCGCTGTCACTGTGCCACTGTGGTGTCTCTGCAAGTAACTCCATTTCTGGAGTTTTGTTTCTCCCCATTTATTCTCCCATCTTGTGGAGGTCCCCTCCGCTCGCTCGCTCGCTTTCCTTCCTTCTTTCTTTCTTTCCCTGAAGCCGTAGCTGCCTGGAGTTTCATTCCTGTTTTGTCTCAGAGCCTTCTGGCTTGTTCACACCTGGCCACCAATTTTCTTCATATAGCATCCCCATCTATAAATCACCGCTTGCATGGCAGCATCTCAGCAAGCAATGCTCCTGCAGAGAACAATCTCTTCTTGTGATTCCTCCGCCCTGGTGCTTAGCAGTGGGGTGGGAGCTGTGTTGGGATCCCACGCTGCATCAGGAATATTGGAAGCTAAGGTGGCAGTGGCATGGAAAAGGAAAAGGCAACTGGCTCAGTTGACCCGGTTTTCCCCATATTGATACAGCCGCATTGATGTACATGGAACTTCACAGCCCCTTGCACAAAGGAGGAGAGCGAGAAAATGAATGGAAGGGCATGGGATTACTCCAGGCGGAAGTGTCTCCCATGCTGCTATGGATATAAACTAGCCCTCAATAGCATGCACTTTCCCCTCACCACCTACACACACACGCACGCACCACCTCCCCATATTCCTCTGAGGAACCATAAACTTCCATAACACAGCCAGAGACACTCAGAGGGAAAATGCTCAGAATTGCATTCCTGCTTGACACTATCCCCACCCCACCCCCATGCCCCAACAGAAGAAATGTTGATTCAAGTGAGTGAAGGGGGGAAAGAACCCCCCCCAGCTCAATAGTTTGCTCCTGCGTGTTTCTGCTTCATCTGTTATGCCTCCCTCTAATAACAAACTCAAGTGCTGAGTGGCGATGGAAATGCAGCCAAAACAGGGCCACTGGGAAACAAGAGGAGGTATCTGCTCAAGTGAACTTTGAGATTTGCAAAACTACATTAAGAAAACTCCAAAGGGTCCTCCCCTCCCCTCAAAACAGTCCAATGAGATCTCAGCAGGCTCAGTAGCTTGGAGCAGCAGAATGCCCTGGCCCTCTCCACCAGGGTACAGGGAGGAAGGAAGAGATAAAACCCTCATATTAAAGGCAATCCTCCCCATGTATGAAAAGTCCATGTATGAAAGTTAGGATTTCACTCCGAAGTCAGCAAATGCTAGGGATGCATGAGAATTTTGTCTTTGCTTGCAAAGCATAGCAGCATGCCCCGTTCAAAGCCCCAAACGTGAGCCCGAGCGCGCATCCACCGGAGAGATCAGCAAATTGTCAAGCTGACGTTCATCTCAATCCTGATTCCAAGTTCAATGTGTGTAAATTTCATAAGTCTATGGAGGAAGTGCGTGCAGATGTGTGGGAGATGGGCCAACAACCCAGGAAGATGGAAGTAAAGGGTGAGAACTGGGAAATATTTCCAATCTCCTCCATGTATGAGGAGCCATTTAGGGGGTATTTCCTGCTTCTCTGTGTGTGTCAAGGATGCTGGAAATGTGACAAGCAGAATGCGTGGAAATAGGAAACCGTTTGGAAAGGTGCGTCCAATTTCTAAGGAGAGAGGAACTTTTTCTCATATCTTTTCTTCACCACAGTCGATGGTTTCTGTGGTCAATATAGAGGCTGCGGGTAGGGATGGCAGAGAATTCCGCCACGGATCTCAAAATCTGTGGCGGAATGGCCTGCCACCCCCCCGCGGATCCCCCCAGGGACGAGACTTACCTTACTTTACAGAGACGTGATAGGCTACGTAAGTTTTTACGTAGCCTAAAACGACTGGGTAAAAAAAAAAAAAGAGGTGTACGCAAATGGCGGCGGCTACAGCCGCCGCCATTTGCATTCCTTATTTTGGGCCATCTTAGTCGATGTAAATATTTACGTTGACTAAGACGGCAAAAATAAGGGGAACACAAATAACGTCCGCTACGCTATTTGCGTTCCCCTTATTTTCGCCGTCTTAGTCTACGTAAATCTTGACGTAGACTAAGACGTGCCAAAATAAGGAACTCAAATGGCAGCGGCCGTAGCCGCCGCCATTTGGGTACGCGCGGGTTTTTTTTTTAAAAAAAGTCAGACGTGATAGGCTACATAAACATTTACGTAGCCTGTCACTTTTTTTTTTTTAAACCTATCTGTGATAGGCTATGTAAATCTTTACGTAGCCTATCACATCTTCTTTTTTTAAAAAAAAAACTGGAAATGGTGGCGGCAGCAGCTGGTCGGAAGACCGGCCGCTGCCGCCGAACCGCCGCCGGAGCGTCTGCCGCCCGGAAGATCCGCCCCAGGTAAGTCTCATCCCGGGGGGGGGGGCGGGGGGCAGGCCGTTCCCCACTGATTTCAGGGGGCCGAAGGCACTGGCATTCAGCCTCCCCGAGATCCGTGGCGGAATTCTCTGACATCCCTATCTGAGTGTGGACTTGGCTATTGGAGTCCTCAGCCAGGCAAAAAGGGAATCCTGACACCTAGGACCAGTGACTCCTAGAGGCTTTGCACACCCCTCACGTCTTCCATCAGAGAAGGTGAGGGTTTGCATGAAGCCATCTTCTATAGGAACTGTCACTTCAAGCGGGAAAGAGTGCATGGCTCCAGCTTCTGAGACTGTTGCTGCTTCAGGGTGTTCCAGTTAGGGATGGTGGAGAAATTTGAGATGGATTAAAAAGAGCTCAGATTTCTAAGAATCCGACCTGCGGAATCTGCTGCAGAGTGACCCCCTCTGGCCCGGCGGAGTCCGTGGACTTTCAGATGATTTTTTTTACTTTCCCAAAATTTGTGCATAGGAATCCGTAGAAAAATGCGTAAGTTTCTGCTGAGGAAATGCAGAACGAAACAGAGGGAAATACACTAAAGGTTACGTACTGGGGTAAATTATGTAAATACTAACGTAAATACTTACGTAAATATTTACGTAATGATTTCCATATTTTTCCGCCTGACAGAAAGTGGCAGCTCCTGAATGAACCAGCTTAGCATGCCCCTCACCTTTCACAATGCTGAGGGCACATGGAGCAGGCTACCCTGGACATGTGTGTGTATGTGTTGTGTGTAGGGATTTCAAAGAAATCCATGCTAGGGATGTACAAAAGTCACTTACCTTTTCGAAGGGTGACATTCGCGGTCACGGGGAGGCACTCTATCCCTCCCCCTGAAATTCTCCCCAGCTGGCTCAGCTCTGCGGTGACTCCGCGGAGCTGCCGGCCGGGGGCTGCCCACAGCTGGACATCCGGCTGCTGGGCAGCCTGTACAGGGACGCAAATGGCGGTTGCAGTAGCCGCCGCCATTTGCATCCCTGTATTTTGTCGTAATAGGCTACGTAAATCTTTACGTAGCCTATCACAGCAAAAAAAAAGGGAACGCAAATGGCGGCCACTGTAGCCGCCATTTGCATTCCTTTGGGTTTTTTTGCTGTGATAGGCTACGTAAATACTTACGTAGCCTATCACGGCCTCCGCAGGGATGCAAATGGTGTCCCTGCATTAGCCGTGATAGGCTACATAAGTATTTACGTAGCCTATCATGGCTATGAAGAGGCTATGAAGAGGAGGAAGCAAATGGCGGCCGCGTCACAGTGACTTTGTCTTTCTAGGCACAAACATTACTGCAGACGCTGACTGCAGCCAGGAAATCAGAAGACGTTTACTTCTTGGGAGGACAGCAATGACAAATCTTGATAAAATAGTTAAGAGCAGAGACATCACACTGACAACAAAGGTCCGCATAGTTAAAGCAATGGTATTCCCCGTAGTAACTTATGGCTGCGAGAGCCGGACCATAAGGAAGGCTGAGCGAAGGAAGATAGATGCTTCTGAACTGTGGTGCTGGAGGAAAATTCTGAGAGTGCCTTGGACTGCAAGAAGATCCAGCCAGTCCATACTCCAGGAAATCAAGCCAGACTGCTCACTTGAGGGAATGATATTAAAGGCAAAACTGAAGTACTTTGACCACATCATGAGAAGACAGGATACCCTGGAGAAGATGCTGATGCTAGGGAAAGTGGAAGGCAAAAGGAAGAGGGGCCGACCAAGGGCAAGATGGATGGATGATATTCTGGAGGTGACGGACTTGACCTTGGGGGAGCTGGGGTGGCGACAGCTGACAGGAAGCTCTGGCGTGGGCTGGTCCATGAAGTCACAAAGAGTTGGAAGCGACTGACCGAATAAACAACAAAATACTTATGTAAGATAAATCAGCGAAAAATAGGGAACGCAAATGGCGGCCACCATAGCCGCCGCCATTTGTCTATGCTGGGGGTTTTTTTTGGAGGGGTTAGCCATGATAGGCTACGTAAATTCTTATGTAGCGTATCATGGCTGCCTGGCTGGACGCAAATGGCGGCCACTATGGCGGCCACCATTTGCATCCTCAGCAGCCCATCCATGGCCGGAAATCCAGCTACGGACGGCCCGGAGCTGGCCATCGGGAATTCTGGGGGGGAGGACTGGATCCCCTCCCCCCCGGTCAAAGATTCCAGGGGGAGGGATGGAGCGCCTCCCCCCACTGCTAAAGATTCCAAGAAAAGATAAGTGAGTTTAGTACATCCCTATTGTTAAAGCAACACTGTTTTAAAGAAAGAAATAACCTTTTAAAATGACCATGCCGGTCCTGGATCTCGTGGTGCTGTTCCTCAGAGGATTCCGTGGCAGAGACTGAAGGGAATTCGATCCCATTTCAGTCCGTGACGGAATTCTCTGACACCCCTACTCTACATCCCTGGCTGTTACCACCATCACTAACACCAGGACTTTGGGAGACTATGTGGTACAAGCAGAAAACAAAGAAAGAACAAGAGCTGGGGTGGCTATTTTGTGCAATCTTGTACCACACACCACCCCAGAAAGGTTTCCCCTACTTTCTAGGGATGTACGAATCCCTTACCTTGCTCCACTGAGGGGCATCCACGGTGGGGGGGAGGTGCTCCGTCCTTCCCCCTGGAATCCTGCTCAGCCGGCTCCACTCCGTGGCCAAGCCGCGGAGCTGCCGGCTGGCTCTGGCTGCCTGCAGCTGGACATCAGGCCGCTGGGCAGCATTGCAGGGACGCAAATGGCGGCTGTCATAGCCACCACCATTTGCATCCCTGCCATGATAGGCTACGTAGTTACATAGCCTACCACAGCAAGGGGGAATTCCCCCCCCCCGCTGTGATAGGCTACGTAAATACTTACGTAGCCTATCACAGCAGGGGAAAAACTCCAGCATATGCAAATGGCGGTGGCTACCGCCATTTGCGTATGCTGGGTTTCCCCCCCCCCGCTGTGATAGACTACGTAAGTATTTACGTAACCTATCATGGCAGGGGGAAAATTTCCCCCCTGCTGATGTGATCGGCTACGCAAATACTTACGTAGCCGATCACGGCCTCAGTAGGGATGCAAATGGCATCCCTGCGTTAGCCGTGATAGGCTACGTAAGTATTTATGTAGCCTATCACGGCTTGAAGGGGAGGAAGCGAATGGCGGCCAGAACGGCTGCCATTTGCAAAGCAGCGCGGAAAGAGCAGGTAAGTGCTCTGTTTTGCACACCTTTCGTGGGGTGGGGGCGGCGGGAACTTCATCCCGTGCACTTTTCGTGGGTTGGGGGGGTGGGGGCTTCGTTCCGCGACGGATTTTGGGGGGCTGAATGCACTGGCATTTGGCCTCACAAGATCTGTCGCGGAATTCTGTGACATCCCTACTACTTTCTGCTGAAAAAGTTCTTAAGAGAACATTTGGCTCAAAACCCATTTTTACATTATTTTTGTGGGGAACATTAAATCATGTCAGCCCCCCTACCCCCAGTCTGAATGGGGACAACCCAATTGGAGGTTTGTCACTTCAGTGAGAACCAGATTCTCATGAGTTAGTGAATTTCACCGTTCTATGTCAAGCATAATAGCCGAATGGAAACTGATATCCCCCTGACTCAGTTTGTGATGGAAGCCCAGGCATTTGTATGTACAATATGTTGTCTTTGGCCTGACTTAACCTGAGCTATTTGCTCAGGTAAAATAAATTCTTGCATCTGTTTCAGAATTCACATTTTGAAATTTGATTTTGAGGGTTAAAAACAACAACACTTAATTCCTGTCTTGATTCATTTATATTTCAGACACTAATGCCCAGCAGCACTTTGCTAGCACTGTTTTGATATCTTTTTAATCCCCTACCCCAGCGATTCTACAAATAACTCGGGGCCTGCTTCTTTCTCAGTTCCTCGTTAGATATTATTATTTCATAAAGGCGAGCACCTTCTCGTGTCCCTGTCTTGCAATTACTACAGAGCTGCCTCTCCCCACCCCCATCCCCACCTGGGCAAATGCATTTGTTACTGTAGGCTCTGAATTGCAGCCAGTTACCTGAAAAACATCACATAATTTCGTGCTCCTATTGACATCACTCTTTAATTAAAGAGCATGTAAATGCACCTTTTGCATATCTCCCCATCAGATAGAATTTATGTTCCCCTCGGGGCTGGGGGGGGTGATATGACACAGTATTAAAAGAATGACGCTACAAGAGATGTTTACGTTTTCTCTACACATAAAAGTGGGAGCCGGAAGAGATTTGCAATCTGCCAGGGCTTTATGTCAGGTTAACAGGAAGCAACCAGCCCAACAAGAGAGGAGACATATGATCCACAGACGGATCACTAGGCATGGCTAACATTTTGGTGTGAAATGGGGCACAAACAGCAGGTGACTTGCAAGCAACAGGCACTAAATCATAGAATCATAGAGTGGGAAGGAATCTCAAAGGTCATTTAGACCAACCCCCTGCCAATGCAGGAAATCCAATGCTTTTGCTTCTCTGATCAGTGGCCATGCAGACTCTCTTTAATTGAAGTGTGGGATGCCAAAGAAAATTAGGGATGTCTGGCACTGGGAAATCCAGCCGTTTTGGGGCTCACTGGACTAGGGATGTAAGAAAGTTCCACCACGGATCTCGGGGAGGCCGAATGCCAGCGCATTCAGCCCCCCGAAATCGGTGGCGGAACGGCCCGCCACCCCCCTGCCACCCCCGGGATGGGACTTACCTTGGGCGGATCTTCCTGGCGGCTGTGGCGGCAGTTTGGCGGCGGCGGCGGCTGCGGCGGCCAGTCTTCCGACCGGCTGCCGCCGCCGCCATTTCCAAATTAAAAAAAAAAAAAGTGACAGGCTACATAAAGATTTACGTAGTCTATCACGGCTAAATTTTAAAAAAAAACACCGTGATAGGCTACATAAATGTTTACGTAGCCTAAGATGGCAAAAATAAGGGGAATGCAAATAGCGTAGATGCTACGCTATTTGCGTTCCCCTTATTTCCGCTGTCTTAGTCTACGTAAATGTTTACGTAGACTAAGACGTGCCAAAGCAAGGAACGCAAATGGCGGCGCACATGGGCGCCGCCATTTGCGTATGCGCGTTTTTGTTTTTGTTTTATCAGCCATGATAGGCTACGTAAACATTTATGTAGCCTATCACGGTGTTTTTTTTTAAAATTTAGCCGTGATAGACTACGTAAATCTTTATGTAGCCTATCACTTTTTTTTTTTTTAATTTGGAAATGGCGGCGGCGACAGCTGGTCGGAAGACTGGCCGCCGCAGCCGCCGCCGCCAAACTGCGTTTTTTTGTTTTTAATCAGCCGTGATAGGCTATGTAAACATTTACGTAGCCTATCATGGCTGACTACAGGGACGCAAATGGCAGCGGCTACGGCCGCTGCCATTTCCTTCCCTGCTAGCCAGCAGCCGGATGTCCAGCTGCTGGCGGAGCCGGCCAGCGGCTCCGCAGAATCGCTACGGAGCGGAGCCAGCCGGCCAGGATTCCAGGGGGGAGGAATGGAGCGCCTCCCCCCTAACATCAACATAATTCTCGGAAAGGTAAGTCACTTTCGTACATCCCTACGCTGGACTTCTGTGATGCACCTGACTCAGCTTGCTTTTGTAAGTCGAGGAGCATAATTGCCCTGACTTTTTATGTATTTTTTTGTCTCAGCCATAACCTGTGCAAATAGAGAGTTGCACAAATTCCAGCCAAAATTTGGATAATTTGTGCAAATTGCACCTGCAATTTGTAAAATTTGAGCAAATTATGTGCATTTACACAATTTGTGGCCATAATTTACATGAATTCAGAAGGACCAAAAATCTACTAGCTGGCCTGACTTGCTACAGACCAAGTCGGGCCAGCTAATGGAAGACAGAATGGGGGGGGGGACTCCAGTTTCCCACAGGATTCCTCTGATGTCCCCAAAGAAGCTACAGGCAGCCAGAAAGATGATTGCACAATGAAAGACAGACATCCATGCACACTCCTAAGGCAGGTAAGCCCAAGAACCCTGAACCCAGCTCATGCAAATTCCTCTGAAATTGTCTTCTCCTTTGAATTTGTGTTTGAACACAATTTCCATTTTAGAAAGGCCCCCCCCCCTGCCCCGTTTTGGCCCAGCAATGGAAAAAGATAAAAATTGTGGATGTTATTGATTCCAGGTATTGATATGCTACCTTTCTGCCTGAAAACAGATCTCTGAGGCAGCTGACAATAACACAAAATGATGCACCCCGTCCATCTTTTGGGTGATCTCCCCGCTGCCTGCAACAGCTATTTTAGATAGGGAAAATAGCTCCACCCTGCATGCTACTTCCAGTCAGAGCCAGGATAGCACCAGGTGTTTTCATCCTCCAGTGGCAGTGCTTCTTACCTGGGCAGCTGTGGCTCCTGGCTCTTCTCAGCAGAGATTGGGAGACGGGCAGGGGGCGGGGGGGGGGCGGAGAGATGATGCAGAATGTTCTCTCTCCAGTCCTTGGATGTAGCTGCTGCTGGTCTTTTCTGATGACATTGAAGGGACTAAAACCCTTTCAATTTACTGCTTTGTTCATGGATTATACTGATGTTAAATGTCGTTGTTGTTTTACAGCTTTCCTGGCTTTAATGGAATGGACAGTAAGGCAGGGCATACAAGTTTTAAAGATGCTCAAACATGAGGGTATAACGTGCTTTATCTGATCTTCTTTAAAAGCGTGGAACAAGCGGAGTGTAGGCCTGAATGGCTTAGGTCAGCTGCTGTTGTGATATGACTCAGCACTGAGGCCTATTAGTGGATGCTGAAAGAGTCCCAGCGTCCCAGATGGCTTCTGCCACCATAATCCCCTCTCTGCTTCCAAACACAGGATCAGACTCAGGTGAACTGTGGATGTTCTTAACGCTGATCCTGCTTGTAAGATAATCAATATGTTTGCTGACAGAGGGGAAAAAGGGCAGTGCCAGGTGCCGCTAGTCGGGCTTCAGGAAAGATCCTGGCCCTTTTGCACTTGAATCCCATTGCTGACTTAAAGTAAAGGAGTAATGGGGGATCTTCTGAAACAAAGGAATATCAGAATGGAATTACATGTGATGTTCCTGGAAGATTTGGTAAGCCTTCCTAGTAGGAAATCAGAGGCTGCCTTGATGGCACCTTGAACTGGAATCCCCCTTCCCAATGAGGATAGGCTAACTATTTCTCTCTCCCCTTCTCCTTAAAATCACATAGCAATTGAGGAGGGCAACAGGGGAAAAGGTGACTGGCTAATCTGCCTGTGGTGTCACTATCCCTCCCAAATTGATATTGGTGTTAGGGCTGTGCACCGCTTTGCCCCGAAGCCCGAATTCTGAGTCGAAGTGGGGTGTTTCGGGCCGCTTCAGGCTGCCTCCAAGTCGAGCAGGAGGGGTTCTGAAGCGGCCCAAAATGAATTGGGTCACTCTGAAGCTCTTTGTTGCAATCTAGAGGCTCAGCTGCCATGCCACCGCCCGGTCCCCAGCTCCTTACCTGGGTCCTATGGATGTGCACCAGTAACTGTCTTGTTGTTCTGAGGGGGGTAGGGTAGACAGCCATTTTTAAAATGGCAAATCCCTGTATTTCTGGAAATCCAGGGAGTCACCATCTTAAAAATGGCTCCCCCCATTCCCCGGAACACTACGACAGCTGCCACCGCATATCCAGAGGGCCTAGGAGCTGGCGGAGGCAGCGGCGTCCCCGGCAGTGGCAGCCCGCCCTTCTGGCGAGGTGCCGCCGCTGGCCTGACTCAGGCCTTTATGGGCTCCTCACCAGCAAGGAACATGTGAAGGCTTGAGCAGAGGCATGAGTCATCCTCCAGCTAGGTGCCCTCCCCTCCTTGCAAGGTAGGGAGAGGGTGCAGTTGGAGGGTGACTCCTGCCCTCATACCTATCCAATCTGCACAGCCTCTTCCCATGCAAGGAAGGAGGCCACACAGGCTTGACAGGAGGCCAGTGCCTCCCGCCAGTCACCTGTTCTTCCCTCCTTGCAAAGAACAGGCAGGACAGGTGGTTGGCAAACTGTGGCGGGCAGTGCCGGCAACACCTTCCCCAGCAGCCCCGGCAGTGGCAGCTCCTCTGGTGGTGAAACAAGGGCCCAGGTGAGGAGCTGGGGGCTGGTCGAAGTCCTGGCGGTGCTGGGCAGTGTGTTTGATTTATGATGGTTTTCATAGAATAGGATCACAGAATAGCAGGGTTGGAAGGGGCCTATAAGTCTAATCCCTTATTTATTTATGATGTCACAATTGCAGTGCTCCAGGCAATGATGAAAATGGATGTGACTGGTTCATCTGCCTCTGAGGTCATGGTCCCTGCCTCAGATGGGTAGTTATGAGAGATAAAAGGGTGGATGGGTTGGCTTGCAAAGCCCCTCCCTACCAGCCACTATCACTACTGCTTCATTCCTGGCAAGGTGGGTTAGGGATATGCGAACTCACCACCGTCCGGGTTCTCTGGACGCCCGCCCAGCCCCTGACCCTGCTTGCCAGTCCCCGGACCACCCTTCAGCTTCTCCCACACTTGGCGGGCAGCCTGCACTCATCCCAGCAGCCTCGTCGAGCTCTGCGGTCACCATTTTTTTCAATAAATGAAATGGCAATTGCAAAAATGTGGATGTCTCTGTATGGGCGAAAATGTGCATTTTGCAAATGTGCATATTCTCATATGTGAAATGCACATTTTGTGAAGGTGCATATTTGTGCGTGTGCAAAAATGTGTATTTTTTGGAAAAATGCATATTTTCACACATACGCGAATATGCGCACTCGCAAAAATGCGCATTTCACGTGTGCACAAATATGCACATTTTTGCAGTCGCCATTTTATTTCTCAAAAAATGGCGACCACAAAGTTCTAAGAGGCCACTGGGGTGTGTGCAGGCCATTCGCTGAGCGTGGGCAAGGGGTGAGCAGGGGCAGGGGCTCAGCAAGCAGGGCTTGTGGGTGCGGGCAGGGGCAGTTCTGCCAGATTCCTGGACTGAATCAGGCGCCCGCGCCATCCCTAGTTTAAGGTGTTGGTGCTTTAGGTCCTCGAAGGGTCTGCTGGAGTAAGCACCATCTTCTCCCAACAGAGGTAAGGGCTATCGTAATCAGTGACACACTCAAGGGCACAGAGAAAAAGAGTCTGGGTCCATTGAGTCCACCAGTGACCAGCCAAGACCTCTACTTCTTAGCTGTACCAAACATCTTGTCTGACTACGCTTCTCTGATTGGCTTGCAGTCTGACATTCTGTTGGGTTCCTCTCTGGGTCTATGCCTACAGCTGCGATTTGTCCCTGTCCCCCCTCAGGGCAGTAGTACCTTTAATGATCTTGTGACAGGCAGGTATTCAACAGGGCAGGCCCATAACCAGAGGGGATGGGGGGTATAGCCCTTCAAGGATCTCCCAGACCACAACCCTGAATTATCAGTTTCTAATTTTAAAAACATGAGCAAACCTTATTTTTAAAGAAATGCTATGGAGGCATTAGGAGAAAACTAATGCGTGTCCTTCTGTGTTAGAGGTAGAGGTGTGGCTACGGGTCAGGGAGGATGTGTGGTTCTCTTATAAATCATCCTTTATGCCACAACAGTTATCCTGGTTCCCTGACCTTTCTCCTGTGCTCAGCAGGGCAGATCAATAAATCTCAGAGGCACTGAGCCAGGAGAAAGCGAAGGCTTCCAATGAGACTGTCCATTCTAGCGAGATGTGTGTCCTTCCACCGCCTCTTCCATGTGCCGGTTCTGTTGGAGAAGCACTTTTCTGTTTGTTCTGGGGCTGCACTTGTTAGCATTGGGGAATTGGCTGGATTTTAAGCGGTTTAACCTTCTGTGAGTTTTGGTGCAGGTGTCGCTTTACATGAGAGGAGAAAGAGAGGGCTTGGCTTTCAGGTGGGAGTGTGATCGGAAAAGAGAGACCATCACATTGAAGAGTATTGATGCAATGCATGGTGCCAGAGTGGCATGATCAGGCAGAAGAGAGCATGTTCGCCTTCTATTCGGGGGTAAGAACGCTAAGGGTTGGGTCCAGTTTAACCTGGGTCAACCGCACTGGTAGAGGTGGACTTTCCTGTCCCCTCGTTCCCATGGCAGCCCTCCTTCCCCTTGAAAATACCACACAGAGGGTCAGGAGCCTTGCTGAATGGGGTGAGCTGTGGTGTCTGGAGGAGGGGGATCCCCAAAAATCAGGCAGAGGGACCTTCCTTGAGTGGAAGAAGTATTTTTTTCCTGCTGCCCACTATACTTGCAGCACCCCGGTGAGTGGCAAAGGGGGCAGACATTTCTTACTGGTGGCAGCCATTTTGAATCTCCCCCAAATCAAAAAGCACCTCAAAACAGGACTTTCTGGAAAAACAAAAACAAAATGGTTGTCACTCTGATTCTATTTTCCCCACCCCCAAACAATTTTGCCTCACCCCTGAATTATTGTCAGAACAAAAAAGCTGATTTTGAGGAAAATGAAATGGCAATTTGGTGCAGCCTTAAAAGAAGAGAGTGGTTGGAAACCTACAAGTATGGTTATCTGGGTACATTGAGTCCATCCAAACATGAAATATCAATCAATCAATCACTCAATCAATCTGGGTGACCAGCCAGATGGGCAATTAATAAATTAAATAATAAAATTAAATAATAAATAAATAAGAAGGTGATGACCCATTCCCAACTATTTGTTCCAAGCATCTGGTTATTGAAAGGTATCCTGCCTCTAAATAGGGAGACTCTTCTTTGCTATCATGATTAGCAGCCTTTGAGAGGTTTATTCTCTACCCAATACCCATAAATTTGTATGAAGTCATTTATGCTACTGGATGCCATCTCACACATTCCATAAGTTGTATGAATATGTTCTTTTGTATATCCTGAATCTACTGCCCATTGGTTTCATGAGTGACACCAAGTTCTGGTATAGTGAGAAGGGGGAGGGGATCTATTCAGCCATTTTCTTTAGTAGGACATAGCTCCTTAATCTTTATCCCTAAACTAAATGTGTGAGCATGCAAGCACATTTACACACACTGTCTTTTTTTTTTTAGCCTCTTCTTTTAGAGAGCATTGATTCCTCTTTCTATACCTTTTCCAGCTCTAAGATATCCTTTCTGAGATAATCTCAAAGCCTTAAATTGCTGCATCTAAGGCTCTGAGAGTGCACCATTCCAGACCGTGGGTTTTGTCAATGCCCTGTGCTGTAGCCTGGGTTTCAGGGATCTGCTGTGGATCAGATATTGAGCAGACCAGGGTTCAGGTTTGGTGAGGTTTCTCAAGCAAGCAAGATGGGGAAAAGATCAGCACCATGAAAGGTCTCTGAGTGGAGCTGGGAGCCAGACAGGGTGGTCTCTAAGTTGTTCCAACAAGGAGCAGAACAAGTCTGAGATGTAAATAACAGTTTGGCTGCATTAAGGCTGGTTCCTCCACCTCCATACTGACAGAGACTTGGTCTCTCAAAGGGGCCTGGCCTCTTTTAGCAATCTCAAATTGCAACGACATGGGAGTGGCTGGGGTAGGGATGTACGAAAGTCACTTACCTGGTCTCGCAGCTTGCTTCGCGGTGGGGGGGGAGACGCTTTGCTTCTCCCCCCGAAGTTCAGGCCAGGGGGGGAGGCTTCTCACCTCGCCCGGCCGAAATTCAGGCTGGGGGAAGCGCCTTGTCTCCCCGGCCGCGAACTTCAAAAGAAAAGTAAAAAAAAAAAAAAGCCCCGTGATAGGCTACGTAACGATTAACGTAGCCTATCACGGCTAGATCTGCAAAGTCAGCCGTGATAGGCTACGTTAATCGTCACATAGCCTATCACGGGTGACTTTAAAAAAAAAAAGCGCGTACGCTAATGGCGGCCCCCATAGGGAGCCGCCATTCGCATTCCTTATTTGGTCCCTGTAGTCTACGTAAAGATTTACGTAGACTACGGCGAAAATAAGGGCAACGCTATAGGAAGTCCCATAGGGAGCCGCCATTCGCGTTGCTTATTTAGTCTCTGTAGTCTACGTAAATGTTTACGTAGACTACAGCGACCAAATAAGGAACGGGAATGGCGGCTCCCTATGGGTGCCGCCATTATCCGTACACTCTTTTTTTTTTTCAAAGTCACCCGTGATAGGCTACGTGACGATTCACGTAGTCTATCACGGCTGACTTTGCAAATCTAGCCGTGATAGGCTACATGAATCATCACGTAGCCTATCAGGGGGTGTTTTGTTTTTTTTCTTTCATTGCAATGGCGGCGGCAGCCGGTCGAAAGACCGGCTGCCGCTCCCGCCTCGCTCGAACACCCGCCGAACCGCCGGCCGGACCAGCCACCGGGAGGGACATTCGGTGAAGGTAAGTCCCATCCTGGGGGGGGGGTGCGGGGTGCGGGGGGGTGCGGAGGATTTCTCCCCAAAACCTGTTCGGGGGGCCGAACACGTTGGCGCTCGGCCCCCCGAAGTTTCGGGGAGAAATTCTCCGCCATCCCTAATCCAAATGCAGACTTATCTAACCCCCTCATCAAAAAGAAGGGTCCTACTCATCTCACCCTTAGTCTACTCCTGAAGAAGTTGCTATGTTTGACCAGTAACTGTTAGGGCTTGCCTTCCAAACAGGGATTTTTTTTTTTTTTAACTGGGGTGAATATCAACTAAATATTCTTGCATTTATGATATGTGTAACCATGGATATAGATAAATTAGGCTTCTATTGCACAACAGAAGCCACCCCAACCCCTTGCCTTGCACAGCTTTTCTGCCAAAATCTCAGAAGAAAAAGGTGAATCCTTCTTTTAGGCCTCCTCTGATTGCTTTTCATTTCTGTATTGCCTGAGGGTGACAAAATCTATATTCACTTACTCTGGGATATTGATTTGGTAAAATAGGGGGCTGTCTTTCTTAGCAAGCGGCTTGCAAGATTGGGTAAAAAAAAATGACCCAACCCAAATATATGCAACATTTGGCAGTCTAGGCTCCATTTAACATTCTTTGCCTCCTGAATCCAGTAAAGGTTCTATTAACCCATTAGCCGAATGGCCTCCAATGCACTTCAATTACTACAAGGCCAAAATGTTGCACGAAGTCTAATGCTGATGATTGGTGCATATTCTGTGTGGCTTCATTCCTCTTGCCTGATGCTCTGATTCCTTCCTGCTTTGAGGCTGTTGCTGCAGAATCTGAACAAAGGTTTTGTTCTCCTCTCGCCAGACTCTTTGCTCAGGTACATCATGACCTCCAACACTTCACAGATGGAAAACAAGAGCACTCTCATGTACTTTGAACACACACCGATTCTCAAGAATAATTGCTTCCCCCTCCCCACCCCTTGAAGGCACAGCAAGGGGTGAAGAAAGCTGGATGCATTTGCTCTACAATAGTCACATTCAGAAGACCCCAGCCTCCCCCTTCCGAATCAGGGACTGTGTCAGCTCACAGACTGAGACAGTTTCCCTTCTTAACTGAGAAATGCGTGGCTACGTGGCTGCACGATCGGCAGAAAATCATTTGGGTTTGTTTTTAAAGTTACGTTCTTTACATTAATTTTATTTGACCTTAATTTTAATTGTGCTAGTTTTACCTTCCTTTTCATTTTTCAGGTTTCTATTGAGACCCATCCTGTGTCTGAGTTGATCTTTGCTATTCTTCAAGCAGGACCCTGCTGCCGACGCCCCTTGGGGGAGCTTTCCTCTCGGGATGGGTGAACTCACCTGGGTCTGCCCCACTCGACGGACCCCACCAGCTGCCTGCTTGCATTGGGGCACGAGATGCCCGCCAGTCCACGGGCACCCGACAAGCAGCTGCCCACTTCCCTGCCAAGCCACCATTGTGCGCAAAATGGCGGCTCGTTGTGGCAGCAGAGGCAGCAGGATGGAAGCCGAGATGGGAGCAACCACGGTGGCTTGGTGGCAGCGTCCCCTCGTGCTCTCTTTCCTTGCAAGAAGAGTGTGAAAGGTTGACAGGCAGAGGGGGCCTTTTCAGTAAAGGCCGATTTTACGAGTCAGGCAAGTGTGAGGGCCCAGGGACTGGTGTTCCAGGGGCCGAACTGGTGGGAACCCGCCAAGCTCAAGCCCCCAAACAGATGCTCATGACAGCCTTACTTCCCTCTTTCCACCCCAGACAAGTGGTGATTCCGTGCACCAGACTTACCTGGAATCCTTCAGGGCTTCTCCTCCCCAAGCCTCTCCACGTCTCCCAAGCAAGGCCTCAGTGAGGCAGTCACCAAGTGACCAGGCAAGCAAGTCCTTGGGTTGGGTGAAGCGTTCTCCTCATCACCAAGAGGGCTCTGCTCCACCCAATACTGCAGAACATCCCAGCACAACTCCACACTGCTTTCTCTCCTGCCCACACGTTCAGGTTCCCCTCACCTGCATCCGGCCCCTGTGCATTGCACCACTGCAGCTGGGCCATCAAATCGCTCTTTGCCTCTTGGGCTCTTCCCTCACCACAGTGTGCAGCTGCAGCTCAGTGACAGAGCCCCTGCTTGGCATGCAGACGGTCCCAGGTCCAGTCCCTGGCATCTCCAGGCAGGGCAGAAAAAACAGCCACCTGAACCCCTGGAGAGCTGCTGCCAGCCAGCGTCGACAGTAGGGATGGCGGATAATTTCTCCACGAATCTCCGGGAGGCTGAATGCCAACGCATTCGGCCCCCCAAAATTGGTGGGGAAATTCTCTGCCGGCCCCCTGCCACCCCCCCGGGATGGGACTTACCTCGTGCGAATGTCCCTTCCGGCAGCGGGTCCCGGCGGCGTTTCGGCAGCATTTCGGCGGGGGTGGCGGCCGGTCTTCTGACCGGCTTCCGCCGCCGCCATTGCAAAATAAAAAAGGAAAGTAAAAAAAACCACACACACACCCGTAATAGGCTACGTAATGATTTACGTAGCCTATCACAGCTAGATTTCCAAAGTCAGCCGTGATAGGCTACGTAAATCGTCACGTAGCCTATCACGGGTGACTTTGGGAAAAAAAAGCGCATACGCAATTGGCGGCGCCCATGGGGCGCCGCCATTTGCATTCCTCTGTTTGGCACATCTAGTCTACGTAAAGATTTACGTAGACTACGGCGAAAATAAGGGCAATGCAAATAGCGTTCCCTTATTTTCGCCGTAGTCTACGTATATCTTTACGTAGACTAGACGTGCCAAACTAAGGAACGCAAATGGCGGCGCCCCATGGGCGCCGCCATTCTCATATGCGCTTTTTTTTTTTCAAAGTCACCCATGATAGGCTACGTGACGATTTACATAGCCTATCATGGCTGACTTTGGAAATCTAGCCGTGATAGGCTACGTAAATCGTCACGTAGCCTATCACGGGTGTGTGTGTGTGTGTGTGTGTTTTCCTAAAAAAAATTTTCGCAGCCGGGTAGACGGGGCGCTCCTCCCTGGCCTGAATTTCGGCGGTGAGGGATGGGGTGCCTCCCCCCCGGCCTGAATTTTGGCCGGGCGAGGCGGGGCGCCTCCCCCCCAACCTGAACTTCGGGGGAGAACCGAAGCGCCTCCCTCCCACTGCAAAGCAAGCTGCGGGACCAGGTAAGTCCCTTTCGTCCATCCCTAGTCGACAGCACTGGGACCAACAGTCGGACCCGGCGTGAAGCAGCTTCTTGCGTTCCAACAGTTAAGGGGCTGACTGGTCCTGCCTTATTGCCCCCCCGCCCCCTCCAGCATAGCCACTTCACGGCAGAGGAATGGCAGGACTCCTGCCTCTCCTTCGGGAGCCCAGGTCGCAGCAGCCAGCCTGCTGCTAAAGCAAACCACGCACAGCCCGAGAGCCCCTGCTGAGAGTGAGCAGCTGCTGCAAGGAGCGAGAGAGAATGAGACTGAGTGGGGGGAGCTGCACTCCGTGGGGAGCTGACCATGGCCCCCAGGCCTTGCAGTGAAGGACACTGCTATATTTTGTAGCCTGTATCTTAAAGGCAAAACTGAAGTACTTTGGCGACATCATGAGAAGACAGGATACCTTGGAGAAGATGCTGATGCTGGGGAAAGCGGAAGGCCAAAGGAAGAGGGGCTGGCCAAGGGCCAGATGGATGGATGACATTCTGGAGGTGACGGACTTGACCTTGGGGGAGCTGGGGGTGGTGACAGCCGACAGGAAGCTCTGGCGTGGGCTGGTCCATGAAGTCACGAAGAGTTGGAAGTGACTGAGCGAATAAACAGCAACAATCTTTGGTATTTACCAGCATCTCTCAGGGTATCATATGTACCATATTCCAGGCAGACAGCGCAGCAGTATCTCTGGGGAAAGAACGTACTGCCTGGCACAGGGTTTTCCATATCCACTTTTGTTTTCACATCTGGATTTCCTTGTTTTCTGTCCTGTACACATTCATTTCATTGTGCATTTGTTGTCAACGCAAATGCACACTCCTGGCTTGGGTCCTACCATATTGCGAGCAGAAGTCCACTTGCGCAATGGGGCTCCTCTCCTCCCAGATGCAGCCTGTGCATGTCCCCAAGTCTGTTCTGGAGAGTTCCCCAAGACCCCAACTCAAATAGGTGGTAAAGACTGTGACTTCATAATTCGGCTCTAACTTAGATTTTAATCTGAGCCAGGGAAGAAATCAGCTCCTTCCCTACCATCCTCCCCATTTAATGGGCTGTTGTTCTTGGAGCAGATGGAGGGAGGGAGAACTTTTCCTCCCTCCAGTGCCTATTGGGCTGCTTTCCAGCATGCTGCATGCAGGTAATCCTGGGAAATGTAGTTTTCCCAAGGACCTTTATGTATGGCAATTATTTACCACCCTTCAAAAGGTTTAGCCCAGTACATCTGCACAAGCCCTTGGGAAACTACATTTCCCACATCTGCCAGTGCCTGGTGCCATGTAGACCATACTCGGTACACCCATTTCTAGTAAGAGGTCTGGTGAAGCCTCTCCTGTCCCTAGTGTGCCTTACTCACTACCTCTGCCAGTGAGCCCCTTCTATTTTTAAAAGGTATTATTACCTTGCTTGCAGAGCGGTTGTAGGACTGGCAGAGAGGGCTGGGCAGAGGTGGGGAAATAGTCTTAGCTAGACTGACTTGCCAATCATCTGGGGGTGGGGGAAGTAAAGCCCGTGGTGAGCTGAAATTGAACTCAAAGGGGCCTGGGCCTGCCTTACGATGAGATGAGGCTTCTTCAACCGTGGGTGGGGTCATATTCAAAGCTCCCACCATTCCAGCTTTGCACCCAACAACAGTGCAGCATGGTGGCTCAGCAACGCAGCTGTGAGGGCGCAATCCCGTTGGGAACTCCAAGGCTTACGGCCATCTGGTGCAGAGTGGGAGGAGCGGCAGAGGCGCCAGTCACCTCCGCACTCCTCCCTAACCCTCTCTGCATTTTGGCCAGACGGGCTTTTTCGCCCATCTAGCTAGGGCTCCACAGGGATGCTTGGGGATAGGGCATAAGCTGGCCTCCCCAGCCCCTCCCAACCCACCAGCACCCCCATTTCCCCCTTCCTTTGCAACCTTGGAGAGGCATCCGGTGCAGTTCTCTCTGCGCAGGCTGCAAGGGGGAGGGGCGGGCAGCTCGGATTCCTGGCTCCGAGGTCAGAGGGCTGCCCCCGACCGTGGAGCCAGGGATCCAAACTACCCTGTGGTCCCCCAGGCTCTGTCTAGGGCCCGTAGGATTGCTCCCGAAGTCTCTGGTTTGAGACTTGCCTCTGCGAGGGCCTCAGCAGACGGTTCAGGCACCGCACACTTTCTCAGCCTCAGCTCCCCATCTGCTGTACAGAGAGGATAACCCTGGCCTACCTTACGTGGGTGCTGTTGGACCCTGCACATGGGATGCTTTGTGGACACCCGGAGCACTGTAAAAATACTACATATGATTAACAGCTTTGGGATCCTGATGTATATTATCTGGGGATATTTGGCCAGAAGTAGAGGTCCATCTGCCCTGATTCTCTTGGCTTGGCCACCTTTCCAAGATCCTCGGTAAACTTACATAGGATCATTTGCTAAAGCCTGCGACTCTGGGTCCCGGCTCCCTGTGAAGCATCGGCCATTTGTACTTTTAAACACATCTCTTGGGTTATAAACATTAGCACAGGCTGCCAACTGGTACTAAAAATTGCCTGGGTTAGTGTCTCATAAATACCATCCATACATTATCTGG
This sequence comes from Heloderma suspectum, assembly GCF_057233095.1. Taxonomy (NCBI): domain Eukaryota; kingdom Metazoa; phylum Chordata; class Lepidosauria; order Squamata; family Helodermatidae; genus Heloderma; species Heloderma suspectum. The sequence continues at coordinate 29,259,963 of NC_139470.1, forward strand.
GGGGTTAGGGAAGCTGGTGTCCTGTTTTAAGGGGCTCCCGGGAAGGAGGACAGTTCTGGGTTTTCAAAGGGGATGTTTGCAGCCCCAGCCAAGTGGTGCCCCGTGCACGTCCTCCATCATGACCTTGCAGGGGATGCGTGTGAGAGCTTTAGTGGGCCCTTCTTTGCAGAGCGGATGGCATGAGGAAGGTGGGGTGTGAACCTTTCAGCCAAAGGGCTGAGCTCCATTTCAGAGTCACTCTCAGCAGGGGCCACCTTCTACTGGTGGGCAGGGCCAAAGGCAAAAGGGGCGGTAACAAGCGTACCCCAAATACCAGCATATCTTTGCTTAAGGATCTTGCTTCCAGTCCGTGGGGCTCCAGAGAAGGATTTCAACCTTCTACAATGGAGAAAACACAGCAGCCAGGAAACCACCAAACCATTGGTGGTCAGAGGGAAAGGGGGTGGGGCCAGGAGAAGAGGGATTGGCCATCTGGGGAACCTCAGACCACCAGATTGGGACCCCAGGTAGGCTTGGTTTGCCCCCAAGGCCTGACTTAAGCTGGAATCCTAGGCATCCCACCCCCATGGGGAGCTGCTGTTTAGTCTGCTGTCATGCGTTCCTTCTTTTTACCGTCTTAATCTACGGAAATATTAACATAGAGTATGACGGCAAAAATAAAGGGGAACGCAAATAGCGTAGCGGGCTATTTAAAATATAATAAAAATACAATAATTATAATTATTTATATAATTATTATATAAGTATATAATTTATTATATAATAAAGTATATGATTATTATATAAATAATAATTATAAATTATATAATGATATAATATTATTATATAATAATATTATATAATTATATAATTATATAATTTATTATATTTAATAAAATGTAAAATAAGGAATGCAAATGGCAGCGGCCGTAGCCACCGCCATTTGCGTACGTGTTTTTTTTTTTAACCCACCCAGCCATGATAGGCTACGTAAAGATTTATGTAGCCTATCACATCGTGTTTGTTTGTTTGTTTTAAACCCAGCCATGAAAGGCTAAGTAAATCTTTACGTAGCCTATCACGTCTTTTTTTTTTAAAAAAAAACAAGACTGGAAATGGCGTCAGTGGCAGCCAGTTGGAAGACCAGCCACCACAGCTACCACCGCCGGAGCCACCGCCGGAGTCGCCGCTGCCTGGAAGATCCGCCCCAGGTAACTCTCGTCCCGGAGGGAATCACATACAATGCAGGTGGTTACATCAGACATGACAATACGGCCTAATCTCATGATGGAAAACAGGCCATCATTCTTGACACCTTCCAATAGAGCAGCCTTCCCCAAGCTGGTGCTTTCCAGATGTGTTGGACCACAACACCCAGCTAGGGATGGACAAAACCTCCCCTGCCCACCCCGCACGCTGCTCGCTGAATACCTGCTACTCTTAGCCTGTAGGGATGTACGAAAGTCACTTACCTTTCTGCGGATTATGTTCATGGGGGGGGGGGAGGCATTCTGTCCCTTCTCCCGGAATCCTCGATGGGGGGGAGGCGATCCGTTCCTCCCCCCTGGAATCCTCGATGGCCGCTGTGCTCCGTGGCAGCTCCACGGAGCAGCCGGTCAGGCCCAGGCCAGAGCCGTCCGCAGCAGGATTTCCGGCCACGGAGGGCTCTGGGTAAAACAACAACAACGCGTATGCAAATGGCGGCGGCTACAGCCGCAGCCATTTGCGTTCCTTATTTTTCACCGTCTTAGTCTACGTCACTATTTACGTAGACTAAGACGGTGAAAATAAGGGGAACGCAAATAGCATAGCGGGCGCTATTTGAGTCCCTTTTTGATTCATCGTTTTAACCTACGTAAATCTTTATGTAGGCTAAAACGGTGACTCAAAAAGGGACGCAAATAGCGCCCGCTACACTATTTGCGTTCCCCTTTATTTTTGCCATCATAGTCTACGTAAATATTTACGTAGACTAAGACGGCCAAAAATAAGGAACGCAAATGGCGGCAGCCGTAGCCGCCGACATTTGCGTATGTGGTTTGTTTGTTTTTTTTAACCCACCCAGCCATGATAGGCTATGTAAAGATTTACGTACCCTATCACATCGTGTTATTTTTTTTTTAAACCCAGCCATGATAGGCTACGTAAATCTTTATGTAGCCTATGATGTCTTTTTTTTTTTAAAAATAACAAGACTGGAAATGGCGGCGGCGGCAGCCGGTTGGAAGACCAGCCGCCGCAGCCGCCGCCAGCGGAGTCGCCACCGCCCGGAAGATCCGCCCCAGGTAAGTCTTGTCCCGGTAGGGTCCGCGGGGGGGGGGGTGGCAGGCCGTTCCGCCATGGAGTTTGGGGGGCAGAATGCACTGGCATTCGGCCTCACCGAGATCAATGGCGGAATTCTCTGACATCCCTAGAAAAATTGTTGAAAAAAGCTTGTGACGTAGTTTCGTTCCCTGACAGCCGATCTTGCAGCACGTTAACCTTCGAGTCCATTTTTTTGCCAAGAAGTGTTAATTAAATCCACAGCGCCTTGCAGGGCAGTGATGGAATTTTGGATGATATCCAGCCTCTAAGCCTGTAGGGATGTACGAAAGTCACTTACCTTTCTGCGGATTATGTTCATGGGGGGGGGAGGCGTTCCGTCCCTTCCCCCGGAATCCTCGATGGGGGGAGGCAATCCGTTCCTCCCTCCCGGAATCCTCGACGGCCGCTGTGCTCCATGGCGGCTCCACGGAGCAGCTGGCCAGGCCCAGGCCAGAGCCATCCACAGCTGGATTTCCGGCCATGGAGGGCTTTGGGTAAAAAAACAACAACAACGCGTATGCAAATGGCGGCGGCTATGGCCGCCGCCATTTGCGTTCCTTATTTTTCGCTGTCTTAGTCTATGTCAATGTTTACGTAGACTAAGACGGTGAAAATAAAGGGGAACGCAAATAGCGTAGTGGGCTATTTACGTAGGCTAAAAAGGCTTATCAAAAAGGAATGCAAATAGCGCCCACTACGCTATTTGCGTTCCCCTTTATTTTCGTCATAATAGTCTATGTAAATATTTACGTAGACTAAGACGGCGAAAAATAAGGAATGCAAATGGCGGCAGCCGTAGCCGCCGCCATTTGCGTACACGTTTTTTTTAAAATCTATACCAGGATGTGATAGGCTATGTAAGTCTTTCCGTAGCCTATCACGTCTCTGTAAAAAAACAAACAAAAACAAAACATCAAGACTGCAAATGGCGGCGGCGGCAGCCGGTCGGAAGACCAGCCGCCGAAGCCGCCGCTGGAGCTGCCGCTGTCTGGAAGATCCGCCCCAGGTAAGTCTCATCCCGGGGGGGATCCGCGTGGGGGGCATGGGGGTGGCAGGCCTTTCCACCACAGATTTCAGGGTGCATTCGGCCTCACCAAGATCCACGGTGGAATTCTCTGACATCCCTATTATCCTGTTCCGCAAATTGCAAGGACAAAGTTTTTATCAAAGCAAGTGACTCCTCTGTATCTCCACTTCTCGAAGCCTTTGCCAGGGGAGGTGTGTGTGGGTGGGTGGGTGGAGATCCTTTTTTTCGCCTCAGTGTAGTCATCCTTCTCTTCAAACAAATGTTGCAGGTCCTCAAATATTACTGATATTTCTTAATCCATTCCTCAGATGTTGTTGGCGTTTCTTAATCCAAAAACTACAATGGAGCATGCCAGCCCTAGTTTCTCCTAATTAATTAGAAGGTTCAAACAGCTCTGAGTGATGATTAAGCTCCGGCAGACTAGCCCCGGGGTACAGCTCCCATGCTACCACACCGAGAGAGCTGTTCTTCCAAAATGTCACCCAGGGCTGCTCCCACCTCCCCTTTTTAATACAGGGGAGAGATAAAAAGGTTTTTCAACCTTTTAAAAGGCTGTTTGAGATAGCATCCCACGGAGACTCCGCGGGAAGCTGCAAGGGTGACATTGGCTCCGACCGGAAGTCTATCTCAGCCCTCTTCTAATGCCCAGTTCTGGCAACCCAGGGCAGATTTCCCTTTAGCCAGTCACTGGCTCAGCTCCTGGGTGGACAGCCCTGGCCTCCAGGAGGCTGGAACTCCCCACCAACTCCAGCTGTTAACACTTCCCAATTGGCAGGGACTGGGACTGGCCTTGCGCAAAGGGCCGAGGAGCCTCTAGATCACATACAATGCAGGTGGTTACATCAGACATGACAATATGGCCTATTCTCATGATGGAAAACAGGCCATCATTCTTGACACCTTCCAATAGAGCAGCCTTCCCCAAGCTGGTGCTTTCCAGATGTGTTGGACCACAACACCCAGCTAGGGATGGACAAAACCTCCCCTGCCCACCCTGCACGCTGCTCGCTGAATCCCTGCTACTTACCTGACTTGGTGAGCAGCATGGCGGGAGTGCTGGGCTGTCTGGGGCTCTCGTTTTTTCAACAAGCCTTAATTTTTGCACAAAAGGGGCTCTGTCTTTCATAGATCTACTGTTTGCATAGTAGATATAGAGAACGGTGGCCATAAACGTTCATTTCTGCAGCTGACTGTGCAAACAGTAGATCTACGAAACACAGAGCCCCCTCTTGCGCAAAAATGGCTGCTTGCGTGGACGCTGAGTGGCTGTGGTGAGTCCTGGCCTTACGCATGGGGTGGGGGTTCACCAAGCTGGGTTTGGGGGCATGGGTGGGGGGGATTCAGTGGATTCCCAGGCTGAGTCAAGCACCCGCACCATCCCTATTCCCAGCATTCCTTACTATTGGCCGCACTGGCTGGTGCTGATGGAAGTTGAAGTCTGTAATTGACCAGGCTCAGGAAGGCTGAAATCGAGGACTGTCTTTTGTAAAGTAGGGCACATGGGCACCCTTGGTGGGAAACCTGTGGCACTCCAGATGCTGCTGGACTACAATTCCCATCATCTCTGGCCATTGGCCATGCTGGCTGAGGATAAGGGGAAGGGGAGACCCCAGGAGGGCCAGATTTGTTCCCCGGGCTGGAGGTTTGCACCCTCGAGTAAGGGCTCTTTGAGAAGAGAATGGTTACACTTGTCTTCATGGCATGGTGTGGGCTGGTCATGAGACTCTGAGGTCTGGTTCGCACATCCATGTACGCCCTTTGCTTTCTCTACACCCAATAACTGCCAGCTGAATGTCTACTAGACCAGCACCACTGACAAACCCTGTGATTTAGGCCATGGGATAGTTCTGTCTGTGGTAGAGCTGTGCACAAAGTAGGGGTGGACGAAAGTCACTTACCTGTCGTCAAAGCTTGTTCGTGGTGGGGGGGAGGTGCTTCACTGCTCCCCCCGCGAAGTTCAGGCCGGAGGGGGAGGCTTCCCACCTCGCCCCGGCCGAAATTCAGGCCGGGGGGGAGGCTTTCTGCCTCGCCCGGCTGAAATTCAGGCTGGGGAGGAGGCTTCCCGCCTCGCCCGGCAGCGAACTCCAAAGTTTTTTTTAAAAAAAAACACGCCCCCGTGATAGGCTACGTGACGATTAACGTAGCCTATCACGGCTAGATCTGCAAAGTCAGCCATGATAGGCTACGTAAATCGTCACGTAGCCTATCACGGGTGACTTAAAAAAAAAAAAACCGCATACGCTAATGGCGGCCCCCATAGGGAGCCGCCATTCGCGTTCCTTATTTGGTCGCTGTAGTCTACGTAAAGATTTACGTAGACTACGGCGAAAATAAGGGCAACGCAAATAGCGTTAATCGTCACGTAGCCTATCACGGGGGCGTTTTTTTTTTTCTTTTATTGCAATGGTGGTGGTGGCAGCCGGTCGAAAGACCGGCTGCCGCTCTCGCCCCGCACAAACACCCGCCGAACTGCCGGCCGGACCCGCTGCCGGGAGGGACATTCGGCAAAGGTAAGTCCCGTCCCGGGGGTGTGTGCGGGGGGCGGGGGGGTGCGGAGGATTTCTCCCCGAAACTTGTTCGGGGGGCTGAACACGTTGGTGCTCGGCCCCCCGAAGTTTCGGGGAGAAATTCTCCGCCATCCATAGCACAAAGGGCCTCTCAAAATTCTACACCCTTTTATTTCTGGGCAGAGAAACTGCGGGAGGGGGCCACAATTTCAGGACATTTTCCTCGTGTTGGCTTTAACTGAAGTGGGGGAAACCGAGGAGGCTACAGGCTGCCACAGAGATTATATTGTAGAATGACAGTCGGGACACTCATGCACACTCCTCAGCCACCTCACAAGTAAGGTACGCACAAGAACCCCAAACCCAGCCCATGAGAATTTCTCAGAAATTTCTGGTCCTTAGAATTTCTTTTCCAAAGCAATTTCTTTTCTGTCAAATTGAACAAGAATGGTTGAAAAACTGCGGGGAAACTTTTGGCATAGTACTAGCGTGTGATGTTGTATCTGGGATGGCTCATTAATCACACATGCCAGCTGTCCTCGATGACACACGCCTTGGATATTTTTTTAAAAATATCATGCATCTTTCATTAGCTTTTGAAAGAATTACAGCACTACTGAAAGAGCGTAATATTCTGGAAAACACACAACTTCCAGAACAAAGAACTGCCTCATTATAAATGTGTTTGGAAGCGTCCAGTTGTGTTCTTGTGTAGCAGAAGGGGTGACAGCGGCCACTTTGAGCAATTAGCCGGTGAATGGCATTATTGCTAGCAACCCATGTCACAAGTGACTAAGTGTCGCCTGTAGGAGAAAACAAGGGTGTATCGTTTGAGAAGCTCACTGTGTATAGCGGGTAAATCTGGTAACTGCTTCCCATCTGTTCTGCAACAGATCTAGTAATACCATTGGGGGCATCTGGGAGATTTTGTTTTGTTTTCAGAAGCGGGGGGAAAAAAGCCAAAGCAAGACAGATTGGAAAACACTGAGAAAAGATACCTCTGTGATTTTTAATAGAGCGAATGTTTAGCACTGGACATCCGGAACGCAATAGATGGTCATTCAATGCAACCCATGCCCAAAGTAAAAGGGCACCCTTTTTGCTCTGAGCTTGGAACTGGACAATCCATTTTGGATACATCGCAACAGACAGCAGTTGGTAGGGATGTTGGAGAATTTCTCCACGAATCTCCGGGAGGCTGAATGCCAACGCATTCAGCCTCCCGAAATTGGTGGGGAAATTCTCTGACACCCCCCGCCCCCACCCCGGGATGGGACTTACCTCGTGTGAATGTCCCTCTCGGCGGCGGGTCCCGGCGGCGTTTCGGCGGCGTTTCGGTGGCGGCTGGGGCGGCGGCCAGTCTTCCAACTGGCTGCCGCCGCCGCCATTTCCCAGTAAAGTAAAAAAAAAAAAAGTTTTTTTTTTAACGTAACGATTTATGTAGCCTATCACGGCTGACTTTGAGAAAAAAAAAAGCGCGTACGCAAATGGTGGTGCCCATGGGCGCCGCCATTTGCGTTCCTTATTTGGGCACGGGTAGTCTATGTAAAGATTTACGTAGAGTACAGCAAAAATAAGGGCAATGCTATTTGCGTTGCCCTTATTTTTGCCATAGTCTACGTAAATCTTTACATAGACTACCCGTGCACAAATAAGGAAAGCAAATGGCGGCGCCCATGGGCGCCGCCATTTGCGTACACGCTTTTTTTTTTCCCCAAAGTCAGCCGTGATAGGCTACGTAAACATTTACGTAGCCTATCACGGCTGACTTTGAAAATCTAGCCGTGATAGGCTATGTAAATCGTTACGTAGCCTATCACGTTTTTTTTTTTTTTACAATTTACTTTTTTATTTCACAGCTGGGGAGATGGGGCGCTTCCCCCCAGCCAGAATTTCAGCGGGGAGGGATGGGGTGCCTCCCCCCTGGCCTGAATTTCATCCGGGAGGGGCGGGGCGCCTCCCCCCCGCCAAGACTTTTGGGGGGAGAAACGGAGCGCCTCCCCCCCCACCGCAAACAGCTGCGGGACCAGGTAAGGGACTTTCGTCCATCCTTAGCAGTTGGAGAAGCGGCACTGACAACGTGTCACAATAGTGTGGGTGGGGTGGGGTGGGGGGGTGCTGGTAGTAACTTGGGCAGTGATTCTTGTTCAGAGCCGGCTCAAGGGCATTTTATTTATTTATTTTAAACATTTCTTGGCCACCTTTCAGGGCAGAAGCCCTCCCAAGGCGGCTCACAGCAATCAAATACATACAAAAGGGTAGGCATGCTTGGGTTCCTGTCAAGGGCCTATATCCCAGCCCGGGCCCTAAGACAACAGCCCCCTGGAGTTGTTCTTCCTCTTCCCCTTTGCAACCTGCTTGTCCCCCCGCCTCTCGCTCCAGCCCAGACAACGGTGGTGGTGGTGGTGAAGAGTAGCAGATGCCACAGCCTACCTGCTCCCTGGCTCTCTGCCAGTCAAGCCAGCCAGCCAGCCAGCCAGCAGTAGTAATGAGGAGGAGGAGGAGGAGCTGGTGACAATGGCGGTGAGAAGGGAGAGTCATGGAGGGAGGGGCCCATGGAGGGTGTCTTGCTCAAGGACCCCCCAAAACCTGGAATTGACACTGACAATTAATTTTTGGAATGTTGGAGCGTTTGGGTAGTCAACAAGTACAGTTCCTCTGTTGCAACCAGCACCTGGGCCAAAGAGAAAAGGGCCACTCCGGGCTGCTGTGTGTGCCCTAGGCAATAGTCAGAGCAGTTCCTTCTAGAGATGGGTGACTCCCTCCACCAGCCAAGCATTCAGAAGTAGCTCAGCGTTGTTTTCTGAAGCCAGTCCAGCTGCAGAAGTTGCACTTGCTCCCTGCAAAACCGCCAATCCCCCAATATGTGTTAGGCCTCTTCTGGAGTACTGTGTCCAGTTTTGGGCACCACACTTTAAGAAGGATGCAAACAAGCTGGAGAGGGTTCAGAGGAGGGCAACAAAGATGACCAGGGAACTGGAAGCAAAGCCCTGTGAGAAGAGACTGAAAGAACTGGGCCTGTTTATCCTTGAGAAGACTGAGGGGAGATAGGATAGCACTCTTCAAGTACTTGGAAGGTTGTCACAGAGAGGAAGGCCAGGATCTCTTCTCCATCATCCCAGAGTGCAGGACATGGAATAATGGGCTCAAGTTACAGGAAGCCAGATTCTGGCTGAACATCAGGAAAAACCTCCTGACTGTTAGAGCAACTCAACAATGGAGCCCATTACCTAGGGAGGTGGTGGGCTCTCCCACACTGAAGGCATTCAAGACGAGGTTGGACAACCTCTCAGGGATGCTCTGACCTGCATTCCTTCATTGAGCAAGGGGTCGGACTCGATGGCCTTGTAGGCCCCTTCCAGCCCTACTTTTCTATGATTCTATGATTCTAAGGCCTTTTCCCATCAGGGCAGCAGTGTTGCCAGCAGGCCTTTGAAAAAACTGCATTTCCCAAGAGCTGCCAAGACCTTTCTTCTTGACACACTGTCAGTATCCCGGAAAGGGTATGCAAGGGGGAAGATCAGATCCCCCTCCTTCTTGCAGCTGGAGCAACACCGCCACTACTCCTCTGGCTGGGTGAATCGATTACAGGGAAAGAGGGAGATATTTAGGGCTGGGTTGGAGGAAGGGCCTTCGGGGGCTGGGAATTGTTCTCTGGTTCAGATTAAAACCCAAGACAAATTTGACTCTTTCAAAGGACTCTTTCACAATAAATCTGCCAAGAAGTACCAGCTTGGGGAAAGGCTGATTTTTTGGGCGCCCATGGGCGCCGCCATTTGCATTCCTTATTTGTGCACGGGTAGTCTATGTAAAGATTTACGTAGACTATGGCAAAAATAAGGGCAACGCAAATAGCATTGCCCTTATTTTTGCCGTACTCTACGTAAATCTTTACATAGACTACCCGTGCCCAAATAAGGAACGCAAATGGCGGCGCCCATGGGCACCGCCATTTGCGTACGCGCTTTTTTTTTTTTCCTCAAAGTCAGCCGTGATAGGCTACATAAATCGTTACGTTAAAAAAAAAACTTTTTTTTTTTTTTTACTTTACTGGGAAATGGCGGCGGCGGCAGCCGGTTGGAAGACTGGCTGCCGCCCCAGCCGCCACCGAAATGCCGCCGAAACGCCGCCGGGACCCGCCGCCGAGAGGGACATTCACACGAGGTAAGTCCCATCCCGGGGTGGGGGCGGGGGTGTGTCAGAGAATTTCCCCACCAGCCTTTCTGTGCGGAACACAGAAGCGGTAAAAGTGTTCCATTTATGAATCAGACATAATTTTGCACACCTTCTTTTTGATAATGTATTAAAGAAAGGAGGTAGGTTTTATATTTGACTTTCCAAAGGTGTTGGGCTTGTATCATGAAGATCCGGTGTTCTAGGAAGGGATGTGCGAGTCAGTAACACTTGAGCTTGTCAGAGTTCTCCAAATTCCATCTTGGAGCTTGTTCCAACTCGAGTCCATATCAGATGGCGAGCTGTGGATTTTTTCTTTTTGCATGAAAACCCTTGCATATTTCTGTGTGTATTTTCCAAATGTACATCTCAAATGTGCACATCTTTGAAACATATTCTTATCCCATTAGGATGGTGGAGGAATCCATCTTGGGGTGATGGTGGAGCTCAGCAAGTTTTTGCCAGCTCCCCCACCCCCCCGGATTCTGGTCTGACACTTGCCAGCTGGCCCAACTCTGCGCTCACCAAGTTGGACCTGCTGCATGGGGGCAGAAGGGGGAACACGTTCTCCCCACCCTCCCATGGGTGACATGGACAGAAAGAGCAGTGCACAGCAGAGGTGGTGGCAGCAGCGGCAAGGCAGTGGCAGGGTAGGCGGGAAGCGTTCCCTGCCCACCCTTCTGCCGCTGCACTGCCACCGTGGCATGATGCTTTCTCTGTCCTCGTCATTCACTGGCAGGGACAGAGAGAGTGTCACACAGCAGCAGCAGCAGTGCAGCAGCGGAAGAGTGTGTGTGGAGGGAGTGGCTGGTGGGGGGTGCTCCATGCCCTGCCTTCCACAGCCACACCATGCTGTTGTGGAGGTGGCAGGACTGGCAGGGACAGAGACAGCATCGCACTCCTGCATGGAAGGGGGAGAACATTCTCCCAACCCCTCCGCTGCACTGCCAGCACCAAGTTCCCAGATTTGGGAACAACCCCCCAGCTTGGGTGCAAACGCAGGCTGAGCTGGGGGAGCCAAGGGTCCAATGGGGCCTTAAAGAGTCGGATCTTGCTGCGATGAAAATCCCTGTCTCCCACCGATTAGAGCGTGTTTGTGAGCATTTTTCAAAAGCATGGATTTTTCAGAAGTGCACATGTTTTCATGTGCATTTTTCAAATGCTGTTGAGCACATTTTTGGGGGGGGTCTGCAACTCACATTGCAAGGTCAGAGAGATACGGGCGTCAACCGCAGTTTGTGTCTGAGTACAGAAGATGTGCACTGGATAGAATCCTGAACCGGACTGAATTTCTCATCCCTAATTCTAGAAGCCCCTAAACCCAGGTGTCTGATGGTCTTTTGATATTACTTCAAAAATGTGTACCCCACCTGTTACGTACATGGGGTGGGGGCACCGCTCAGCAGTAGATCTGTTTTGCATGCCGAAGTTTCCAGGTTCAATTCCCTGGCACCATCCCCAGTTAAAAGCACAGCAAGCACGGGAGAAACCTAAAGAGTTTCAGCCAGTTGTTGCAGAGACAACACTACATGGACTAATGGTTGTCTCAGTGTAACACAGCTTAGGGCCCAATCCTATGCCTCTGCTGGCTGGGGAATGCTGAGAGTTGTAGGCCTTTTTTCTGTCTAAACATGCATGGGATTGTGCCCTTAATCTGTTTATATATTCAGCATGTAGGAGTGTACGAAATCAACTTACCTTTCTGATCCGGGGCGTCCGCGGGGGGGCGGGGGGGTGGGGGGGCAATCCGCCCCTCCCCCCGGAATCCTCCCCAGCTGGCTCTGCTCCACAGCGAGTCTGCAGAACCGCCAGCTGGGCCTGTCCGTAGCTGGACTTCCATCCACTGCTGGGCTGCAGCTGCAAATGGCATCCGGCGTAGGGGACACCATTTGCATCCCTGCTTTAGCTGTGATAGGCTACGTAAATCTTTACGTAGCCTATCACATCAAAGAGCAGGGGACACAAATGATGGCCGCTACACCAGACGCCATTTGTGTCCGCAGACATCAGTCCATCCAGCGATACGGCAATGGCGGCCGTATCACTGGGGCTTTGGAGCGGGCGGCAGGCAGGATCCGTCGGCGAGGACTTCGCAACAGAGGAGGAGGTAGGGGATCCAATCCTCCACGGACTTCGGGGGGCCAGATTCAATAGAATCTGGCCTCATTGGGGTCCGTGGAGATTTCTCCAAAATCCCTATCAGCATCTTAATTTCATAGAAGCTGATTGACAGAGTGCATACTTTGCAGGCAGAAGGTTCCACATTTAATTGGGGCTGGATGAGTCAGTGTATTTCCAGTTTATGTCACTTCTGCATGTGTTCACTCGAAGTTCATTCCATATTGATGTGCAATCATTTTAATTTTAAAAATCTGCAGAAAAGTCACATTTAACTGCATATTTTACAACACACTCTCTCAATGGGCAGAGTCCAACAGGGTGCTTACACCCCCATTGATTCCCTTCTGCCCTGCAAATTCCCTTCCACAAGTGGTGGGTCCTGCTGGTTGCATTGTGCAAGCAGGACCCACTGCTTACGCAAAGCAGATGTAGTGCTTCCTAAAGGAAGCCCCAAAATGAATGGAAAACACTCATTTCTGGAACAAGGCAGGTTGGCGGAACTCCCTTATGTGAGCTCCGCCAACCTGCCTCCTTCCAGAAACAAGAATTTCAGCTCATTTCAGGTTGACCCAGAAGTACTAAATCAAAGTTGTGCAAACGGTGGGGGCTGCTCGTCTAACAGAATTCGTGGGGCATAAGAGAATTGGCTGGGGCGTAAGAATCCCATTGGATTCTGCCCAAAGCATGCATTTTGGTACATTTTGTGAGCTGGGAACTGCATCTGAATACTTGGGAGGTGGAAAAGATGGTGGATAATTGACACAGCAGTCCTGTATATGTGTCAGGGTTGGGCTGTGTGAACAGCAGCTGGGAGCCAGAGGCTCAGGTTGCTGAGCAGGCTATAAGTCAAGATCAAAGGAAGAACGAGGAGGCAGGACTGGTAAACAAGAGCAGAGTCAGTCCCAACAAGTGATCGGGAGGGATAGGTGGGGATTTCATTTCATTTCAGTTTTGATCAGAATTTACCAAAGTTCAGAAAGTTCTCCTTATTTGGGGCAAAAAGCATTTCAGGTTTTTAAAAAAATGAGTGTGAGAGAAACCAAAACTGACAGATCCATTCATCCAGGCCCAGGGCTTTGAGCTCTCAGCTCTTAGCTGAGTCTGGTTTGAATCCCTGGATATTCATCTACGTTAGTGGTGAATTAGGGCTGACACCTCTTTTTTTTTTTTTACTGACTCCTCATCTTTAAGATATGACAGGCAGGTACAACATGGTTCTTTCCATGCTGGGAATAGCTGCACCTATGAAATCTGGCCATTGCAGATGGGCAAGGATTTCAGTTTCAATTTTTGATAAGAATTCAGCAACATTTGCAGAGTCACTTACCTGTCGTCGAAGGCCGTTCGCGGTGGGGGGGAGGCGCTTTGCTGGTCCCCCCGCGAAGTTCAGGCCAGGGGGGGAGGCTTCCCGCCTCGGCCCGGCCAAAATTCAGGCCGGGGGGGAGGCTTCCCGCCTCGCCCGGCCGAAATTTAGGCCGGGGAGGAGGCTTCCCACCTCGCCCGGCCGCGAACGCAAAAGTTAAAAAAAAAAACAAAAAACGCCCCCTGATAGGCTACGTGATGATTCACGTGGCCTATCACGGCTAGATCTGCAAAGTCAGCCATGATAGGCTACGTCAATCGTCACGTAGCCTATCACGAGTGACTTTAAAAAAAAAAAGCGCGTACGCGAATGGCGGCCCCCATAGGGAGCCGCCATTTGCGTTCCTTATTTAGTCACTGTAGTCTACGTAAATCTTTACGTAGACTACGGCGAAAATAAGGGCAACGCAAATAGTGTTGCCCTTATTTTTGCCGTAGTCTACGTAAAGATTTACGTAGACTACAGCGACCAAATAAGGAACGGGAATGGCGGCTCCCTATGGGGGCCGCCATTATCCGTACACACTTTTTTTTTTTTTTAAAGTCACCTGTGATAGGCTATGTGACGATTGACGTAGCCTATCACGGCTAACTTTGCACATCTAGCCATGATAGGCCACGTGAATCGTCACGTAGCCTATCAGGGGGTGTTTTGTTTTTTTTCTCTCATTGCAATGGCGGCGGCAGCAGCCGGTCGAAAGACCGGCTGCCGCTCCCGCCTCGCTCGAACACCCGCCTAACCGCCGGCCGGACCAGCCACCAGGAGGGACATTCGGTGAAGGTAAGTCCCGTCCCGGGGGGGGTGCGGGGGTGGGGGGGGTGCGGAGGATTTCTCCCTGAAACTTGTTCGGGGGGCCGAACACGTTGGCGCTCGGCCCCCCGAAGTTTCGGTGAGAAATTCTCCGCCATCCCTGTTGCAGAGTTCTTCATATCTGGGAGAGAAAATTTTAAAAAATACGAATGTGGGAGAAAGCAAAATGGACAACTTTGACCGTCCTTCTTGGAAGCAGAAGGGAAGCCAGAGGCAAGACTTGAGAACAAACCAAGGACTGGGACCCAGGACACAGAGGCATGCCGGAGATCAGGTAGACCTTGCTGATCAAGCAAGGAACCAGTGAGATAGGACACCTCTTTATAATGCTTCCTCCCCAAGAAGAGAGGAGCTAGACAAAAGCTGGAATGTTCTTTCCTGAGTGGTTGTAGTTATGCAGATGTCAGCAGTTCTCGAGAGACCACAAGTTATGAAGCTTAGTTACTGGGGTGGTGTGTGCGTGCGTGTGCAGAGATCAGCAATCCTTGACAATATGTCTACTCAAAAGAAAGTCTCATGAAGTTCAATGGGACTTGCTCTCAGGGAGGTGTATATAGAATTGCAGTGCAGCCTAGGTTTCAATCTGCACATGAGTCAGGATGGTGAAGATCGGGTCAGTTTGTATTGGAATCCCTCAATGATCTTTACATAAGAATATAAGAAGAGCCACGCTGGATGAGACCCAGGGTCCATCTAGTCCAGCACTCTGTTCACACAGTGGCCAACCAGCTGTCGACCGGGGACCCACAAGCAGGGCATGAGCGCAACAGCACCCCCCTGCCCATGTTCCCCAGCAACTGGTGCACATAGGCTCACAGCCTCTGGTACTGGAGGCAGCACAGAGCCATCAGGACTAGGAGCCGCTGATCTTTGTTCAAACTCTAGTTAAAGGGTCTCAAATATATTGGATCAAGATGAAACACATGATGGGGAAAATACTAGAATATAAAGCATGGCCCATTACTACTTCTCTTAACATACAGAAAGGAACTTACATGCAAAGAACACAGCAAGCAGACTAGTTATATGGAGGTAGCAGCTAGGTTAAGGCTTGCGAAATATTGGAAATCATCTAAACGTCCAGATATAAATGAAGGCTTCAGAAAGATGTGGGATTCAGCAAGAGTTGAAATCTGTTCCAGGAGTAAAGGAGAATCATCAAAGGTGGGACAATTTCATGCCCAATTGGGCACCACTTATTGAATTTTGTAAACACAATCTCTTATTACCTAACTTGCGATGATGTTTTCGGCTGAGTCAGTGATGGCTCGAGGTTTCTAAGGGCCCTTTGGCAAGACACCCTCCATGGACCCCCTCCCTCGGTGACCTTCTCACCACTGCTGCCACCAGCTGCTCTTCCCGCTCCTCCTCTTTGTCATCGCTGCTACCACTTGCTTGCTTGGCAGCCAGGGAGCAAGCCGGCCGAGGCATCTCCTGCTCCTCCTCCTCTCCACCACCACTGCCTGGGCCAGAGCGAGAGGCAGGTGGGCACGCAGGTCGCAACAGGGGAGAGGAAGAGCCACTCTTCGGAGCTCTTGTCAGGGGGCCCCTGCTGGGGGGCGGGCCCTCAGCAGGTGCCTGACCATGCCTTCCCTTGATGCCGATCCTGAGCTGAACTATTAATGATTTTCTTATGGAAATACTTGATTATACTTTGAATATAATTGTCATTTTGAATTGATGCTCCCCTGGAATATTTGAAGGCATAATCATAATAAAGGGCGGGGGGGATGCATGTCTCAAAAAAGGGGGATCTGTTTAGGGATGTATGAAAATCACTTACCTGTTTGTGGATTATGTTTATGGTGGGGGGGGCATTCCGTGCCTCCCCCCCGGAATCCTCTGCGGCCGGCTGTGCTCCACGGCAGCTCCGCGGAGCAGCCGGCCAGGCCCAGCCAGGCCAGAGTTGTCCGCAGCCAGATTTCCAGCTGCGGAGGGCTCTGGGGGGGGGGGAACTGCGTACACAAATGGCGGCGGCTATGGCCGCTGCCATTTGCGTTCCTTATTTTTTGATGTCTTAATCTAAGTAAATATTTACGTAGACTAAGACGGCGAAAATAAGGGGAATGCAAATAGCGTAGCAGACGTAGACTAAGACGTAGACTAAGACGGACCAAAATAAGGAAAGCAAATGGTGGCGGCCATAGCTGCCGCCATTTGCGTACGCCTTTTTTTTTTTTTTACCCAGACGTTTTAGGCTACGTAAAAACTTACGTAGCCTACCACGTGTGTGTAAACCCCCCCCAAAAAACTGCAAATGGCGGCGGCGGCAGCCAGTCGGAAGACCAGCCGCCACCACCACCGAAGCCGCCGCCAGAGTCCCCACCTCCTGGAAGATCCGCCCCAGGTAAGTCTCGTCCTGGGGGGATCCGCGGGTGGGCGGGGGAGGGCAGGCCGTTCCGCCACAGATTTCGGGGTGCCGAATGCACTGGCATTCGGCCTCACCAACATCCGTGGTGGAATTCTCTGCCATCCCTAGATCTGTTCTGTCTGCAGCTGTGGAGACCTGGGCTAATGGGGAGCTTATTTGGCCTAAGGCAGCATTGCGTGTCCAGTCTTTCACTGGCTGAATCTACACATAGTAGTTATGCCATTATCATACTGCAATGATAACTAGGGGTGTACGAAACACATTCACCCATCTGGTTGGGGCGTCCGCTGGGGGGGGAAGGTGATCTGTCCCTCCCCCCGGAATCCTCCCTGGATGGCCCCGCTCCACGGTGAGTCCGCAGAGCCGCCGGCTGGGCCCATCTGTAGCCAGACTTCCGTCTGCTGCCAGTCTGCGGCCGCAAATGGCACCCGGCGTAGTGGACGCCATTTGTGTCCCTGCTTTAGCCATGATAGGCTACGTAAATCTTTATGGAGCCTATCATGAAAAGAGTAGTGATGCAAATGGTGTAGTGGACGCCATTTGCGTTCCTGCTTTAGCCGTGATAGGCTACGTAAATCTTTACATAGCCTATCACGAAAAGAGTAGTGACGCAAATGGCGTAGTGGACGCCATTTGCGTACCTGCTCTTTTCATGATAGGCTACGTAAAGATTTACGTAGCCTATCACGGCTAAAGCAGGGACGCAAATGGCATCCGCTACACTGGATGCCATTTGCATCCGCAGACCAGGGCAACCGACAGCAGCGGAAGGACCCGGACTGGCCGGCAGCAGGTAGGGTCCATCCCAGGAAAATGTCACGGGTAGGGATGGCAGAGAATTTCTCCACGAATCTCAGGGAGGCCGAATGCCAACGCATTCGGCTCCCCGAAATTGGCGGTGAAATTCTCCGCCCCCACCCAGGATGGGACTTACCTCCCTTGAATGTCCCTCTCGGCGGCGGGTCCCAGCGACGGTTCAGCGGCATTTCGGCGGGGGCAGGGGCAGCGGCCGGTCTTCCGACCGGCTGCCGCCGCCGCCATTACAAAGTGAATGTAAAACACACACACACACACACACACACACGTGATAGGCTACGTAACGATTTACGTAGCCTATCATGGCTAGATTTCCAAAGTCAGCCGTGATAGGCTTCGTAAATTGTTACGTAGCCTATGATGGGTGACTTTGAAAAAAAAAAGCGCATACGCAAATGGTGGTACCGATGGGTGCCGCCATTTCTGTTCCTTATTTGGTCCCGGTAGTCTACGTAAAGATTTACGTAGACTACGGCAAAAATAAGGGGAACGCAAATAGCGTTGCCCTCATTTTCGCCGTAGTCTACGTAAATCTTTATGTAGACTACCCGGGCCCAAATAACGAACAGAAATGGCGGTGCCCATGGGCGCCGCCATTTGCGTACGCTTTTTTTTTCTTTTCAAAGTCACCCGTGATAGGCTACATAACGATTTACGTAGCCTATCACGGCTGACTTCGGAAATCTAGCCGTGATAGAAATCTATCACGGCTGAGTTTGGAAATGTAGCCGTGATAGAAATCTATCACGGCTGACTTTGGAAATCTAGCCGTGTGTGTGTGTTTTTTACATTCACTTTTTTATTTCACGGCCCGGGAGACGGGGCGCTTCTCCCCGGCCTGAATTTCGGCTGGGCGAGGCGGGGCGCCTCCCCCCTAGTGATGTACGAAAGTCACTTACCTAGTCCCGCAGCTTGCTTCGTGGTGGGGGGGAGGCGCTTCGGTTCTCCCCCCGAAATTCAGGCTGGGGAGGGAGGTGCACCGCCTCGTCCGGCTGAAATTCCGGCTGGGGAGAAGCGCCCCGTCTATTTGCATTGCCCTTATTTTCACCGTAGTCTATGTAAATCTTTACGTAGACTACCCGGGACCAAATAAGGAATGCAAATCCCATGGGCGCCGCCATTTGCATACGTGCTTTTTTTTTTTCAAAGTCACCCGTGATAGGCTACATAATGATTAATGTAGCCTATCACGGCTGACTTTGGAAATCTAGCCGTGATAGGCTACGTTAATTGTTACGTAGCCTATCACGGGTGTTTGGTTTTTTTTACTTTATTTTGTAATGGCGGCGGTGGCAGCCGGTCGGAAGACCGGCCGCCGCCCCTGCCCCCGCCGAACTGCTGCCGAACCACCACCGGGACCCGCCGCCGGGAGGGACATTCGCAGGAGGTAAGTCCCATCCCGGGGGGGGGGCGGGGGACGGAGAATTTCACTGCCAATTTCGGGGGGCCGAATGCGTCGGCATTCGGCTTCCTCGATATTTGGGGAGAAATTCACGGCCATCCCTACTCCCCCCCTGGCCTGAACTTCTGGGGGAGAACCGAAGCGCCTCCCCCCCACCACGAAGCAAGCTGCGGGACCAGGTAAGTGACTTTTGTACATCCCTAGTCACCGGGTGGCGTTGTCCATTCTGCCACGGACTCCGGGGGGGCAGATTCTAAAGAATCCGGTCTCATTGTAGTCCATGGCAGATTTCTCCGCCATCCCTAATGATAACTACTGGTGCCCATTGGTGGCATCTACACCAATAGTTATCATTGCAGCATGACAATGGTAAAACTGCTATGTGTAGATTCAGCCACTGTCTCAGGAGACGCTATGGTGCAGCCTGCTGTGCTGCTCCTAAATACTGATGCTACACCCAGTCGTGAAGTCAGGCTGGCCTGGCCCTGAACTTAGTAGTAGGGTGCAGTGCCGGATCCAGGTTTTGGAGGGCCCCTGGGCAAGGCACCCTCGGTGGGACCGCTGCCTCAGTGAGTCCGCCTTCTCACCACTATTTATTTATTACATTCTATATATTGCAACAGCCGAGGCTCTCTGAGCAGTTCACAATAATTAAAACCATAAAATACTACATGATAAAACACAATATAAAACCTTAACACTTTAAAAGTACCACGTAAAACTAAAGTGAAACCCAGCAGCAGTTACAGCCCAGGGAAAGCCTGGGTGAAAAGGAGAGTTTTCAGGAGGCATTTAAAACATGTCACATTTTCTGCCTCCCGAACTGCATGGGGGAACGTTTTCCAGAGGGTGGGTGTCGCTACAGGGAAGACCCACCAGCTTTATGGACATTCTGTTCATTTTGGAATGACCACTGAGACCTCTTCTGAAGATCTTAAATGTACATATAAGGGAAGGCATTCTGCTATGTATCCTGGTCCCAAGTGGTTCAGGGCTTTATTTATTTACAATATTTATATACTGCTCCACATCAAAATATTTTGGAGGGGTGAGCAACAAAGATAAAAGAATAAAGCACCATGTTTAAACAAAAGAAACAAATTCTGAATGTAATAAAGTGCAGCGGTCACTCAAGGACTCTACTCAGCACTGGTATCCTCATCTGGAGTATTGTGTCCAGTTCTGGGCACCACACTTTAAGAAGGATGCAGACAAACTGGAGAGGGTTCAGAGGAGGGCAACAAAGATGATCATGGAAACAAAGCCCTATGAGGAAAGACTGAAGGAACTGGGCATGTTTAGCTTTGAGAAGAGAAGACTGAGGGGAGATATGATAGTGCTCTTCAAGTACTTGAAAGGCTGTCCCAGAGAAGAAGGCCAGGATCTCTTCTTGATCATGCCACAGTGCAGGACACGGAATCATGGGCTCAAGTTACAGGAAGCCAGATTCCGGCTGAACGTCAGGAGAAACTTCCTGACTGTTAGAGCAATACGACAATGGAACCAAGTCCCTAGGGAGGTGGTGGGCTCTCCCATGCAAGAGGCATTCAAGACGAGGCTGGACAGCCACCTGTCAGGGATGCTCCGACTTGGATTCCTGCATTGAGCAGGGGGTTGGACTCAGTGACTGTGTAAGCCCCTTCCAACCCTACTATTCTATGATTCTATGATTCTATGATTCTATGATTCTATGATTCTATGATTCTATGATTCTATGATTCTATGAGGAAGGCGTCTCGAAATGACATCTTCAGGAGGTGCTGAAAGCAGGTTGGTGCCTGCTTGACCCTTGAAGGCTGGGAGTTCCACAGGAAGTGGGCTTTTATTTTATTATGTGACATTATATGCCAATAGAATATATTATATTTCATTATATTACATTCTAATATAATATAGGGTTATTATATGACAATAATGTGGGCTTGTGGATGGCTTGGTAGCTAATAGGCAGCCAATGCAGTTCTTTTAACACAGCTGTTGTGTGAGCAATGAGCATAGCTGGGTGTAGGGATGCTGGAGAAATCCTCTGTGGACTGCAATGAGGCCGGAGTCTTTGGAATCTGGCCTCCGGAGTCCGCGGCGGGATGGCGGCTCTTACCTCCACTCCAGGAGGATTCCAGGCCAGCTGGACCAGCATGCCTTCTCCGGATCCTCCGATGATACGGCAATGGCAGCTGCCATTGCCGTTTTGCTTTGAGAAAGACAGCCATAAAGCCCTGAGTTTTATGTAAATAAAGCCATAAACGGCTGCGAGGGCTTTACGGCCGCAAGTGGTATCCGCTATGCCATTTGCGGCTGTCTTTCTCAAAGCAAAACGGCCATGGCGGCTGCCATTGCCATATCGCTGGAGGATCTGGAGCAGGTGTGCCGGACTGCGGAAACCAGCGGATGCACGGACGCTCAAGAGGATCCTGGAGGGGAGAAATGGATCGCCTCCTCCCCCCTGAGGACCACCCCCCGGAATGGAAGGTAGGTCATACATCCCAAGCTGGGTGTCCCAGTGAGCAGTCTGGCTGCTGCGTTCTGCACTAGCTGCAGCTCCAGAACCACGCACATGGGTAGCCCCACGCAAGGCGCATGGCAGTAGTCTAATCATGCGGTTACCAGTGTGTGGATCACCGTGGCCAGGCTGGACTATGGTCAGTAGCTGTTCTCACTTCTCCTCCTCCTCCTCCTCATTGCTACCACTCACTTGCCTGACAGGCAGAGAGACAGGGAGCAAGGAGGCGGCCTCCTCCTCTTCCTCACTAACTCTATTGCCTGGGCCAGGGAGAGGGGCAGGTGAATAAACAGGTTGCAGTGGGGAAGAGGGGGAGTGAGTCCAGGAAGCTCTTCTCAGCAGGCCCTTGCTCAGGTATGGGCCCACAGCAGGCGCTCAGCCATGCATGCCTTTGACAGCAGCCCTGGGAGGATGTCCTCTGCCTTGTTGCCCCTGCTCAGATCAACACTGACTGCGACACCGTAATTCATTGCCTGGAGGTCTTGTGTATCCACGGGGGTTTTATTCGCTGCTCTGTTTTTTTCTTTAAAAAGAAGCACTAGGAATTCATGTTGCTTTGAGTCTGAATTGGGTTATTTTCATCATGAAAAGGATCTGGGAGAAGCGTGTACGTGGGTGTATGATATATGGATGTGCGAAAGAGAGAAAAGCCCTCTGAATGGTAGCCACCACCTGTGGGAATCACAGCAATGCATAAAAGGTGATACTACTTAAACTTCATTCTGGAATGAAGGCAATTGAAAATAGTGTTGTGCATCATGTTGGCTTCAGAGTTCAGATTCAAGGGCTGGGACAAATGATCATAAGGGCTTCTTGTTTGGAAGGAATATTCCTTTGGGAAGGCAAATACGGACGGAATAGGGATGGCAGAGAATTCCGCCATGGATTCCAGTGAGGCCGGATTCTTTAGAAATCCAGATTCTTTAGAATCCGGATTCTTTAGAATCCAGCCCCCCGGAATCTGTGGTGGAACGGCCTCCTGCCCCCCCCCCCGTGGAATCCCCCTAGGACAGCACTTTCCTGGGGCAGATGCAGCGGATGTGGCGGATTCAGTGGTGGTTCCAGCGGCGGGGGCAGCTGGTCTCCTGGCTGGCCGAGGCCGGGCTGCTGCCACCGCCATTGCCATCCTTGCAGCCATGATAGGCTACGTAAGAATTTATGTAGCCTATCACGGCTAACCCCCCCAAAAAACCCCAGCGTATGCAAATGGCAGCGGCTACAGCAGCCGCCATTTGCGTTCCCTATTTTTCACCAATTTATCTTACGTAAATATTTATGTAAGATAAAACGGCAAAAAAAGGGGAATGCAAATAGCGTAGTGGGCGCTATTTGCATTTCTTTATTTTTCGCCGTTCTAGCCTATGTAAATATTTACGCCCACTGAACTCCCAGCCCCGTGGGAAGAGGGGTGGTCTGCTCAGAGGAGGAGACTTGACTTGATCCTAATCAACAGACATGACTTAGTGGATAAAGTCACAGTTACAGGAACTCTGGGGGAAAGCGACCATGTTATACTTGAGTTCTTGGTTCTAAAGGACGCAAAAGCAGAGTGTAGCCAAACCCATACCCTGGATTTTAGGAAAGCTGATTTTAATAAACTCAGAACAATGATCAGTAAGGTCCCATGGCAAGCAACTCTAATGAGAAAAGGAGTCCAAGATGGGTGGGAGTTTTTTAAAGAAATTCTCAAGGCACAATTACAAACAATTCCAACAAGAAGAAAAGGTGGAAGACAACAGAAGAAGCCAATGTGGCTTCACAAAAAGCTTAGAGATGACCTGAAAACAAAAAAGGACACATATAGGAAGTGGAATTTTCTGTAGACTCTCGCTCTGCTTGCTCCTGTCGTGTACCACCAGCCACTGATGTGCCAGACCCCAGCCCTACCTGAGCACCAGAGGGAATAGGACAGCTGCCAGGGTAATCCATTCCATTAGAAAGTTTTCAGTTTTCCACTTTTCCAGTTGACACGACATCCCATGTGTTCTGAACATGCTTTGTTCTCATTTAGTGTTGTTGTTTTGCGAAGGGGAAATATCTCTTTTAGGTAGGTGTATGTGTGTGTGTGTGTGTGTGTGTGTGTGTATGTATGTTTGTGTGTTTAAAAATTTAATGTACTTCTGGAAACCTGAGATTTCCCCCCAAGTGTGCCAATAACTCCTGTTTCATGGCATCCTCATGTGGCTCCATTTCTACTGGCATTCATGATTAGAGAGCATGGTTACTCGTGACACCATTCACAGGGGTGACTCACACTTCCTTCTGGAACAGAGGGAATGCATTCAGCGTGGGGATGTCTGTCGCTATGAAGTCTGGCCGTTTTTGGTCTCGATGGACTCCTCCTAAACCCCCAGCTCAGCTACCCTTCGCGAGCACAGCTGTGGGGTTTGTTCCCGAAAGCTGGAAACTTCTTCCCCTTTTTACAAAAGTCTGTACTTCCACAAATTACAGCATCGGTAAGGAGAGCACAAAGGGTGTGCACATGGTGGTGGGGGTGAAGAGGGAATCGTCCCTCTCTGCTCGCCGCTGGCACTGTGTGCACCCCTTGCACTCTCCTTGCCGGTGTCATGAAGGGTGTGCGGGTGAGCACAAAGGGCATGTGAGTGGCAGCAGCAGGAAGGCAGGGCTCTCTCCCAGCTGCTCCTGGCACCATGTGCAGCCCTTGTAGCCTCATGGGTGATACCGACACTAGCAAGGAGAGCATGAGGGATGCATGTGGTGCCGCTGGGCAGTAGCAGAAAAGCAGGACAATTTCCCCCCTGCTGCTACCACCTGCCACTGCTGGCACCTTGTGCACCCACCCTGTGCATGCTCCTTGCAAGTGTCAGCATCCACAAGTAGAATGCAAGGGGTGGGTGCAGCATTGGAGGCACACAAGCTGGCCTGACTCTCACAGGTCATAGATAATAGAATAGTAGGGTTGGAAGGGGCCTATAAGACCGTCGAGTCCAGCCCCCTGCTCAATGCAGGAATCCAAGTCAGAGCATCTCTGACAGATGGCTGTCCAGCCTCATAGAATCATAGAATCATAGAATAGTAGGGTTGGAAGGGGCCTACAAGGCCATCGAGTCCAACCCCCTGCTCAATGCAGGAATCCAAGTCAGAGCATCCCTGACAAATGGCTGTCCAGCCTCGTCTTAAAGGCCTCCAGTGTGGGAGAGCCCACCACCTCCCCAGGTAATTGGTTCCATTGCCGTATTGCTCTGACACTCAGGAGGTTTTTCCTGATGTTCAGCCGGAATCTGGCTTCCTGTAACTTGAGCCCATTATTCCGTGTCCTGCACTCTGGGATGATCAAGAAGAGATCCTGGCCTTCTTCTCTGTGACAACCTTTCAAGTACTTGAAGAGTGCTATCATATCTCCCCTCAGTCTTCTCTTCTCAAGGCTAAACATGCCCAGTTCTTTCAGTCTCTCTTCATAGGGCTTTGTTTCCAGTCCCCTGATCATCTTTGTTGCCCTCCTTTGAACCCTCTCCAGCTTGTCTGCATCCTTCTTAAAGTGTGGTGCCCAGAACTGGACACAGTACTCCAGATGAGGCCTAACCAGTGCTGAGTAGAGGGGAACTAGTACTTCCCGGGATTTGGAAGCGATGCTTCTATTAATGCAGCCCAAAAGAGCATTGGCCTTTTTTGCAGCCACATCACATTGTTGGCTCATATTCAGCTTGTGATCGACGACAATTCCAAGATCCTTCTCGCTCGTAGTGTGGTTGAGCCACGTATCCCCCATCTTGTAACTGTGCATTTGGTTTCTTTTTCCTAGGTGCAGAACTTGGCATTTGTCCCTATTAAATGCCATTCTGTTGTTTTCTGCCCAGCACTCCAGTCTATCCAGATCACTTTGAATTTTGTTTCTGTCTTCCAAAGTATTAGCTATCCCTCCCAATTTTGTGTCATCTGCAAATTTGATCAGCATTCCCTGCACCTCCTCCTCCAAGTCAATAATAAAAATGTTGAAGAGCACTGGGCCCAGGACTGAGCCCTGCGGTACCCCACTCGTTACCTCTCCCCAGCTTGAGAAGGTCCCATTGATAAGCACTCTTTGAGTCCGATTCTGTAGCCAACTGTGGATCCACCGGATCGTTGTTTCATCTAGCCCACTTTGAGCTAGTTTGCTCATCAGGATATCATGGGGCACTTTGTCGAAAGCTTTGCTGAAGTCGAGGTATATGATGTCTACAGCATTCCCACGGTCTACAAGGGAGGTGACTTGATCAAAAAATGAGATCAGATTTGTCTGGCAGGACTTGTTTTTGACAAATCCAAAAACAGCTTTTGCACTCTGGTAACCATAGAAAAATATGCACACTGCGCATCAAGAGTGAATGAATGAGTGTGTTTCTTCTTTTTTGTTTTTTTGTATGCCCACATTTGCATACAATTCCTGAAAAGTAAAAAAACATCTGGCTTATGACCTAGCCATCTCAGGCTTCTGGAGTTAAAATGCAAGTTTATTCACTTGTATAAAATGCACAGCAAATGTGAAGGGCACATACATGCACACACAGACAGACTGAGCTAACTGCATGGTTTATTTATAAACATAAGCCGTGGTAGACAAGAAAGGGTCAGGGACCTATTCCAAGCTGCTGAGTTCTACATGCATTTGTGATGTGCCATGTGTATATTTTCCTACTTCAGTTACCAGAGTGCAAAAAGTTACAGGAGAATTTGTCTTAATGTTCCAGACAAAACAAGCAAGGCAAACTAGCGATGGGAGGTTTAGGGGAGGGGAATATGCAGAAGCAAACCAAAACCTGGGTCTGGTTCTAGGGTTCTAAATAGACCCCTGAGCAACCTTGCTTCTCTGTTCACAACCGTCATGGCCGGGACTCCACTGTTTAATGCCCCTCCATCTCCTCCATTTGTGTCCAGGGGTGTTTCAGGGGACTCAAATTAGGCAGCACCAACCAATTCCACACTTGTTTACAGCATTTTCTTCTCCCTGCTATTCCCACTATTCCTTTCTCATTCTTGGTGCCCCAAGCAATAACATGCCTCTCTCCATCTCCTCCATCAGTTTGTGAAACGTGTGGCCATTCCGCGGCTCCAAGTTGCCCCAGACTGCTCACGGCTACTTTGCTGAACTCGGCTCTGCTGCCTTGATAAGCCTGCAGGCGCCGAGAGCGAATAAATAACTTGCCCCGCATCCTCATTGATCTGCCTGGCAGGACGGAGGAGTACAGCGCGAAAGTAGTGCTCGGGTTTCCTATTGATTTTTCCGTGGGATGTGCAGTCCTTGACCTGCTGGCAGAGCACAGAGGAGCTCTCCATTAACAAAGCCCCCTGGATATATTTTTCACCCGCTTCTGCCTTGCATCTTTATTACCCAGAGAGGTTTGTGTTTTACATGATGGCCTGTTAAGCTGGGAATAATTAAACTGCAGATGGATGTTTGCTGTTTGTCTTGGAAGGCTGAGTCTCGCTGCCGGAGTGCCTGCATAGGGATCACCTGAAATTTCAGGAACGTGGATTAGCTGCTGACAAGGACGTGGTTGCCAGAGTTCCCCATGAGTGCTCTGGGGGGCCTCCTCTGCCTTTGGCCCACTTCCTCCCCATACCCAGAGCCAAGGGCCGAGGGACTGGAGACTGCCCCCCCCTTGAGAAATCTCATTAGTCTTATTGAATTTCACTTTAGGTGAAATCTAGTGGTGATGTAATGCTAAGAAGAAACCGCCCGCACCCCCATCGTGGAGTGGCGAAGAGGGCTGGTATCCAGCATGTCTCCAATAAAAATCTCTAGGGATGGTGCAGCAGTCCAAGGAGGGGTGGAGTCCAGCGGACTCCCCCCCCCACCCGGTCTGGCCTGCCAGACCCCACTCGCCAGGCTGCAGGGGCTCTCTTCCCTCTTGGCGACTGGGAGGAAGCACTGCAAGGCCAGCCATCCCCTTACTGAGCTGTGATTGCGTGCACAATCGCGGCTCGGTTACTTCCACATATGTACAGTTGAGTCTCTGGTTGCCTTCCAGGGGCAATGACTCAAGGTTACAGCTTAAAGGGCTCCTTTACACCTGCAATCTTGTGCCCCTGCTCCTTTAAGGCAGCCGTCGATTCAACTGTACATATGTAGCACTAGCCCGAGCTGTGATTCCTGCACACAGTCGCGGCTCGGTGAGGGGATGGATCACCAAGCTGTCCCGCAGCACCCGCCACACAGCTCGCATGGGCAGGCCAGGAGGACAGCTGGTTGACTGCCCAAAGGGAGCAGACAGAGGTGTGTCCATTCACCCCCCCAAATCTCTCATCAGCCAAGTGTTCAGTGGGTGGCCCCTGGGAAACCCACCCTCTCTTTCCCTCTGCCATGGTTCCAATGTGGGGATAATGATCATATTGGCCTTAAAAGCATTACTGTTATAAGTGTTATTGTTCTAAGCAGTACAAAGATGAAGTATGTAGAGTGAAACGTACTTTGTATAGGCCAGGTATTGGCCCAGAAATGGTCCAAGTGCAAGTATTTGTGCTTCCCAGCTAGACCAATGCAGGAGGGAGGCGATTATGTCCACACCCCCTTGAAGCGATGGAAGATGAAGAAGATTCTACCAACCTGCCTTGCATGAGCAGCTTGGCCAATCAGTGGCAAGCATGGTTACGACTCTCTAAGGCAGCTCTATGTCCCTCTGCTCAGGTGTAATTGTGCCTGCCATGATGCCCGCCTACTCACCCAGTTTTGAGTAGTGCAGAGTTAACCTGTTACTAGTGGAGCTGAATAGAATGTTCCGATTCCTAAATTGGCCACAGGAAGAGAGCTGCGATGTTCTTAGGGATGGCAGAGAATTCCGCCATGGATCTCGGTGAGGCCGAATGGCAGTGCATTCGCCCCCCCGAAATCTGTGGCGGAACGGCCTGCCACCCCCCCCCCCGCAGATCCCCCCTGGGGTGAGACTTACCTGGGGCGGATCTTCCGGGCGGCAGCGGCTCCGGCGGTGGCTGTGGTTGCAGTGGCGGCTGGTCTTCCGACTGGCTGCCGCCGCCACCATTTGCAGTCTTGTCACTTTGTTGTTGTTTTTTTACAAGACGTCATAGGCCATGTAAAGACTTACATAGCCTATCACGTCTGGTTTTTAAAAAAAATGCATACGCAAATGGCGGCGGCTACGGCCACCGCCATTTGCGTTCCTTATTTTTGGCCATCTTAGTCTACGTAAATATTTACGTAGACTAAGATGGGGAAAAGAAGGGGAACGCAAATAGTGTAGCAGGTGCTATTTGCATTCCCCCTTATTTTCGCCATCTTAGTCTACGTAAATATTTACGTAGACTAAGATGGCCAAAAATAAGGAACGCAAATGGCTGCGGCTGTAGCCGCCGCCATTTGCGTACGCGCGTTTTTGTTTTGTTTTTTTAAGCCAGACGTGATAGGCTACGTAAGTCTTTACATAGCCTATCATGGCTGACTACAGGGACACAAACGGCGGCGGCTACAGCCGCCGCCATTTGCGTCCCTGCTAGCCAGCAGCTGGATGTCCGGCTGCTGGCGGAGCCGGCCGGCGGCTCTGCCGAATCCCCGCGGAGCGGAGCCGGCCAACCAGGATTCCGGGGGGGAGGCGCAGAGCGCCTCCCCCCCGGCAAGGATTCCAGGGGGAGAGACAGAGCACCTCCCCCCCCAGTGGAACCCGGCGGAGCCAGGTAAGGGGACTTTCGTACATCCCTAGTTGTTCTTGTTTTCGTTTCCTCTGGACAGCTGAATTGGCACCATTTGATTATTTACAGCACTTTCATTTAAAAAAAAAATCCAAAGCAGACCACGAGATAGAATCATACAATAAAACCAATAATTAAAACAACAATTAAAATGCAGTGATAAAACAATAAAATCTCATTAAAATAATCAGGAGTAGCTGATTATGCTAGTGGTCATGGAAACACCTGCACAAGCAAAGTGTGTTTTAAGGTGGCTGTTGAAGTACTCCACACCTGCCTGATCTCAATGGGGAGATTATTACACATGGTGGGTGCAACCACTGAGAAGGCCCTCCTCTGCACCCTGGTCCGAGGAACCTTGGTAGGCTGGAGCATGATAAGCAAAGCCTCCCTCTCAGAATGTGGGAAGCCTGTATAGGAGAAGGCAGTATTTCAGATTGATTGATTGATTGATTGATTGCATTTCTATACCGCCCTATAGCTGAAGCTCTCTGGGCAGTTTACAGAAGTTAAAACATTAAATGCAATATAAAAAATTTAAAAGCCATTTACAAAAAAGCACATAAAAGCACACAGACAATATACACAAATAGCATATAGCTAAAAACAACATTGAACTATCAGTTATAACTAAAGACACCTCCAGGACCGATCAAAACTCATCATGTGCTGCCAAATGCCTGGGGAGATAGATGGGTCTTAATCTGGCTCCTAAAAGTTAATAGTGTTGGTGCCAGGTGAACCTCATCAGGGAGCATGTTCCACAGATGGGGGGCAATCACTGAGAAGGCCCTCTCCCTTGTTGCTGCTTTCTGAGCTTCCCTTGCAGGAGGCACTCGGAGGAGGACCTTAGATAACCTGGTTTTACTATTAGCTTTTCTGACCTAAAATTTTTCTTGCATGAAATAGGTCCTACGTGGCAAGTTCTAGGCCTGTTGTGGAAAACTGCCCTCCCTCAATTTGCCACCTCATGCACAGGCCTCAGATTGAAGGCGGGCCTTTTGCCCATTTCAGGATGCCAAAGATGTATGTGAAAGTATTTCAAAGATTCATAAATTTGGAAGGGACCTCCAAGGTCACCTAATCCAACTCTCTGCTGATACAGGAAATCCACTACGGGAGCATCCCTGATAGGTGGTCATCCAGCCTCTCCTTCAAAACCTCCAAGTCCTCCACGTTCGCAATCTGCCCCCTTGTCAAATAGTTAGTACCATCAGGAAGTTCCTCCTTCTGTTCAGTTGAAATTTGCTTCCCTGCAATTGCCCTCTGGAAACAGAACACAGTTTCTCCTCTTTGTGCATCGTTGTCTGTCTTTACTTTTTAGCTGTTCCCTGGTGTAATTTCCAACAGTTGTATATGAGCCTGCAGTTGCACAGTAGCCTGCTGCAAAATGGACCATATGTGCAATTACCAACAAAGATGGTGGGTTTTTCCCTGGCTGGGGGTAGAGATGGACACAACCACCCCTGCCCGCCCCGCTCGCTGAACCCTGCTACTTACCTCACCCGGTGAGCAGTGGGGGGCGAGCTGCTGGGCTGTCCGGAGGGCTCTTGGCAACTCCCACACGAGCCCCCATTTTTGCGCATGATAGGGCTGTGTATTTTCGTAGATCTACTGTACAGTACATCTACACAGTGGTGGCCATAAAGGTCAATTTCTATGGCTGAAATGAACCATTATGGCCACTGTTGTGTAGGGATGTCAGAGAATTCCACAACGGATCTCGGTGAGGCCGAATGCCAGTGCATTCGGCCCCCCGAAACCCATCATGGAACGAAGCCCCCGCCCCCCCAACCCACGAAAGTCATGTGGTACGAAGTGCCCACCGCCCCCACCCCACGAAAGGCACACGAAACGGAGCACTTACCTGCTCCCGTCTGCACTGCTGTGCAAATAGCAGCTGTCCTGCGGCCGCCATTCACTTGCTCCTCTTCAGCCGTGATAGGCTATGTAAATACTTATGTAGCCTATCACGGCTAATACAGGGACGCCATTTGCATCCCTGTGGAGGCTGTGATAGGCTACATAAGTATTTACGTAGCCTATCACGGCGGGGGGGGGGAACCCGAGTGTACGCAAATAGTGGTAGCTGCCGCCATTTGCGTACGCTGTTTCCCCCCCCCCTGCTGTGATAGGCTACGTAAGTATTTACGTAGCCTATCATGGCAGGGGGAAAAAAAAACAGCATACACAAATGGTGGCGGTTACCGCCATTTGCGTACGCTCGGGTTTTCCCCCTGCCGTGATAGGCTACATAAATTTTTACGTAGCCTATCACAGTGAAAGAAAGGGACACAAATGACAGCGGCTACAACAGCCGCCATTTGTGTCCCTGCAGGGCTGCCCAGTAGCCAGATGTCCAGCTGTGGGTGGCCAGAGGTGGCCGGCGGCTCCATGGCTTGGCCGCGGAGCGGAGCTGGCCAGCCAGGATTCCAGGGGGAGGGACGGAGCACCTCCCCCCCCCAGTGGAACCCAGCGGAGCCAGGTAAGCGAGGTTTCGTACACCCCTACTGTTGTGTAGATCTGCTGTGCAAGCAGTAGATCTATGAAAAAACAGAGCCCCATCTTGTGCCAAAACGGATACTTGCATGGATGCTGGCCTGCTGCGGTGAGTCCTGGCTTTGTGCATGGAGGGTAGGGGGCTCACCGAGCCAAGTTCAGGGGCATGGCAGGGGGGATTCAGCGGGTTCCTAGACACAGTCGGGCACCCGGACCCAGTTGGGTACCTGTGCCATCCCTATCTGGGGGTCTGTAGCAGAGGATAGGTAGCCATCTCTTGGACTGCTCAGAATTTCCTGCATCAAGTGGGGGTTGAACTAGATGTCAGAGAAAGCCCTCTTCTACTTCATGGTTCTATGTCCAATAATGAATGCTATTGCATGGTCGCTATCAGACACTGTCAGATACTATGTTGCTGCAGTTCAACTGTCAAATAGTACAAATAGCACATTTGTTTTAATGTTTGTAAGCCACCTTGTGTCCCAGTACTGGGGAAAAGGCAGGGTATAAATACAACAACAACAACAACAACAACAACAGTATCATAGGATGTCCAATATATGGTGAACATTCTGCAAATGTTTGAGCATGTGCAAAGGATATAGCGCATATTTTGAGATCAAAATTTATAACAGGATAATTTCAGGAAGAAAATTCAGTTCAATTCTAGTTCTGAGTGACTCCCCTTTCCCCTCCAGCTCTATTCGGAATGGGCTCAGAAAAATCAATTTCCTTTCAAAATTGTCAAAACCTAATGAATAATTCTGAGCTCCTTCCAAAGTTGGGCCCAATCACATTTTTCCCAATAACACCAAACACCTCACAGCGTCAGCTGCCAGCCACCCAGCATCCCTACCTCCCAGCCATAGAGCCAGCCCTCCCATGAGGCAGGGTGAAGCCAATCCCTCAGCCACCACCAGGAGGGGGCACTTCTGCCTCCAGAGGGTAGGGATGCACGAAAGTCACTTACCTGGTCTCGCAGCTTGCTTCGCGGTGGGGGGGAGGCGCTTCGCTGCTCCCCCCGAAGTTCAGGCCGGGGGGGAGGCTTCCCTCCTCGCCCGGCCGAAATTCAGGCCGGGGAGGAGGCTTCCCGCCTCGCCTGGCCGAAATTCAGGCCGAGGAGGAGGCGCCTCGCCTCGCCCGGCCGCAAAATAAAAAGTTAAAAAAAAAAAACGCCCCTGTGATAGGCTACGTGACAACGTATGTGATAGGCTATTTGCGTTGCCCTTATTTTCGCCGTAGTCTACGTAAATCTTTACGTAGACTACAGGGACCAAATAAGGAACGCGAATGGCGGCTCCCTATGGGGGCCGCCATTAGCCGTACGGGCTTTTTTTTTTTTCCAAAGTCACCCGTGATAGGCTACGTGACGATTAACGTAGCCTATCACGGCTGACTTTGCAAATCTAGCCGTGATAGGATACGTTAATCGTCACGTAGCCTATCACGGGGGCGTTTTTTTTTTTTTTTTTTTTTACTTTTCTTGTAATGGCGGCAGCGGCAGCCGGTCGAAAGACCATCTGCCGCCCCTGCCCCTGACGAAGACCTGCCGAACCGCTGCCGGGACCCGCCGCCGGGAGGGACATTCTTGAAAGGTAAGTCCCATCCCGGGGGGGGGGCAGGGGGGTGGAGAATTTCTCCCCGAACAACCTTCGGAGGACCGAATGCGTTGGCACTCGGCTCCCCGAAGTTTCGGGGAGAAATTCTCCCCCATCCCTATCAGAGGGTGCTTCAGAGAGCCCTGCCAGCTGCTCTCCTGCTGTGGCATTTGCCACAGCAGGACAGCAGTGATGGTAAAGCTCTCTGGAGCAGCTTCCTGCTCAGCAATGCCAGTGGGTGCTCCAAAGTGCCCCGCTGGTCTCACACTCCCGCCTTGGCAAATGCCACAGTGAGAGAGCAGCCAGCGGGGCTCTCCAGAGCACATGCCCACCCTCTGGCTCATGCTGAGAAGGCAGCGGTGGGAACGGGGCAGGGTGCAATGCAGCAGGGGGAAGGGAAAGGGGCTGGGTGGGTGTGGTTCAATGGCACATGTCCTCTCCCACCTCAGGCAGTGGCAGAGTTTGCACTGGAGCTGCCGAACCACTAAAGCTCCCTTCCCCAGCACCCTAACACGACGTGGTGGCAGTAGCAGTGACAGAATCCTGGCTGTAAGATCTTGCCATAGCAGCTTCTTCAGTATCAGGAATCATGGGAAATGTAGCTCCTAATGTCATTACTCGGGACACTGGGAGCTATTGGATTAGTTTTCCCATGGTTCCTAATGCCAGTCGTTTGGCAGTGTGCCAGACCTAATGAAACAGAGTTGCCAGCCCTTGCTGATACCACCAGATAATTCTGGGTGGGAAAGGACAGGGAGCTATGACAGCAAAGGTAGGAAGTACTAGCGATAGGGCAAGAGCCCATTCCACACTAGCCAAGCCAAGGTCCAGAGGGGTTTGGGCCCAATTCAGAATGGGCTTTGGTGGACCCTACCTGAAAGATGTATTTATTTATTTTTATTTATATATTACATTTATATCCTGCCTTTTTTCCTCCTCAAGGAACCTGAGGTGGCATACGAAATCGTCCTCCTCCTCCATTTTATCCTCACAACAACAACCCTGTGAGGTGGGTTGGGCTGAGAGTCTGTGACTGGCCCAACGTCACCCAGTGAGCTTCCATGGCCAAGTGCGGACTAGAACCTGGATCTCCCGACTCCCAGTCCAACTTCCCCAAGTCATCCCTCTTCAGCTCTGCTCTTAACTCTTGTGTGTTCCTTGTTTCTCTTTCCCTTCAAGGGACAAGAGAAGGTGAGAGAGAACAGCTGTGTTTAGCTGCTGTCTCTCCGGGCTCTTACATAGCTTGGCAAATATTAGTGCAGAGAGGCACATTCATTGCTTTACAGTCCTCTGTTTGCAGAATATGTTCTCCATTTAGCTTTTTTTATGATATTTTATTTTTTATCACCCTCCATATGATCTGTTTGTTTGCATTAAGGCAATGCTAAGGTTTTGTAATGCTGTAAAACAGTCAAGCGTGCCAGCAAATATTACCTGCATTCCCCTGCTATGGCTGGGCTTCATGCCAGCCATATACGTCATGGGGGCATTTCCACTGGCAAGAACTCTCTTACCAAGCCCACAAGCCACAAGGCGCTCCAAATGCTTGGAAATGGATTAATTTAATGGGCCGTATCTATCAATTTTAGCACCAGTGAGTGATGTGTTGATTTGTACCTGGTGAGGCCCTGTTCTGGGGAGAACACATACTGTCAAGAGAGAAAACACGTAGCTAGGGGTGTACAAAACCCCGCTTACATGGCTCCGCTGGGTTCCGCAGGTGGGAGGAGGCGATCAGTTCCTCCCCCCGGAATCCTGCCCGGCTGGCTCCGCTCCGTGGCCAGCCGGGTCAACCGGCAGTGGGGCCTCCAGCTGCTGCCGGGCTGGTGTGGATGCAAATGTCTTTCTGTGCAGGAGATGCCATTTGTGTCCCTATGCCGGCCTGTGATAGACTACGTAAATATTTACGTAGCCTATCACGGCTAAACCAGGGATGCAGATGGTGTCCCCTATGCCATTTGTGTTCCCGCTTTAGCCGTGATAGGCTACATAAATATTTATGTAGCCTATCATGGCAAAAAAAAAGGGAACGCAAATGGCGGCGGCTACAGCAGCCGCCATTTGCGTTCCCTTTTTTCCCCGCCATGATAGGCTACATAAATACTTACGTAGCCTATTACGGCAAAACAGAGGGGCGCAAATGGCGGCCACTATGCCATTTGTGCCCCTCTGTTTTGCCGTGATAGGCTACATAAATATTTACATAGCCTATCACGGTGGGAAAAAAAGGGAATGCAAATGGCAGCCGCTGTAGCCGCCGCCATTTGCGTTCCCTTAGTTTTGCCGTGATAGGCTATGTAAATACTTACATAGCCTATCACAGCTTCCCTAGGGATGCAAATGGCATCCCTGCGTTAGCTGTGATAGGTTCGTAAGTATTTACGTAGCCTATCACGGCTATATGGAAGACGCGGACGCCATTCGCAATGCAGCGAAGTCGGCAGCAGATAGATGCTCCATTCCGGGCCCATTTCGTGGGGTAGGGGGGTGGGGGGGCTTCGTTCCGCCACGGATTTCGGGGGCTGAATGTGCTGGCATTCAGCCTCACCAAGATCTGTGGTGGAATTCTCCACCATGCCTACACGTAGCTGATAGCCAGCAAAGATTGTGGTAAGAAGGTGACTGATTGCGAAAAGGGATGTGTGCAAGCTGACAAAAGGGGAGTAGTTCAAAAGAGCAGGAGGGTCACTCTTATTCTGGGCAATTCCCAGAAAGATGAAGGTCATGTGGAACAGTGGTTCGAGCATGGGGCTAAGCCTGGGGAGACCCAAATTCAGATCATTGCTCAGCCTTGAAACTCCCTGGGTGGCCTTCGGCCAGTTACTATTTCTCAGCATAGCCTACTTCATAGAGCTGTGAGCAAGGAAGTTGAGAGCATCCAATACGGGGGTGGAGTCTTATGGATTCAACCCCACTCGGCCTGCTGGACTATGGTCCATGAACCACCACTGCCCACCCCCGCTTGCTGCGCCACATGAGCTGCTGGACCGCCCAGCAAGCACTGCAGGGCCGCCCATCCTCTTAGGAAGCCACTATTTTGCACAACAATAGTGGCTCATTATTCTGTGTAAAAGGTCTTGTATGCAAATGGCAGCTGTAAAGCTGCCATTTACGCAAGATTAGAGGAGTGAATATTCATGCCTCTAATCTTGCTCAAATGGCGGCATTATGGCCTCCAGTTGTGTGAAAGACCTTTTCAGCAGAATAATGAGCCACATTTGTGACACAAAATAACAGCCTGCTAAGGGGGTGGCCAGCCCTGCCGCACTTGCCGGGCACTTGCTGGGCTGTCCAGTGGCTTTTGCAGCACCCCGAGCAGGATCAGGCAGTGGTGGTTCAGTGAGCGCCCAGAGAGCACAGACGGAGGTGAGTCCGTCCATCCCTAGCTGTGATGAGATGAAGTAGAGTGAAGGGGAACCCTGCAGGGGATAACTTCGTAATAATAATATCATGTCAGGGATGTATGTGCAAAAGCCTGCTCTAAAAATTATTATTAGTCTTCATACTGAAACTAAGGTTGAACTGAAGTGCCCCCTCCATATTGGATTTGGGGGCGTGATTTGGGGGAGGAAAAGGGGTGTATACTGGTGGTAGTATGTACAGATGTACAGATTTCATTAAATCTGTTCTGTCTGCATCTCGCAGGTGGTCAGCTTCTTTTGTTCTGTTGTCTACTCATTGGCTGAAGCAGATTTTTCTCCACTTTCTGAACTTGTGTTTGTGCACATTTGTGCAAATTTGCACTTCCAAAAATGCACAACACTCTTCCAAATGCACATTTTCACACTTTAGCCTATGGGAGAAATGTGCACTTTTGGTCAGTGTTTTGTTGTTTTATATTTTACTCTACAGCCTAGAGAAATAAACGAACTGGCAGAAGAGCTCTCAGAACCACTGTCTATTATCTTTGAGCAATCATGGAGGACGGGTGAAGTGCCAGTTGACTGGAGGAGGGCTAATGTTGTCCCTATCGTCAAAAAGGGTAAAAAGGAGGAAACTGGGAACTACAGACCAGTCAGTCTGACATCAATCCCTGGGAAAATTCTGGAGCAGATGATAAAGCAATCAGTCTGCAAGCACTTTGAAAAAAATGCAGTGATTCCTCAAAGCCAACATGGATTTGTCACGAACAAATCCTGCAAGATCAATCTGATCTCATGTTTTGATCAGGTCACCTCCCTTGTGTACTGTGTAGGGATGTACGAAAGTCACTTACCTGTTCATGGATTATGCTGATGCTGGGGGGGAGGCGCTCCATCCCTCCCCCCAAAATTCTGGCCGGGGGGGAGGCGCTCCGTCCCTCCCCCCCCTGGATCCTGGCCGGCCAGCTCCGCTCCGCAGAGATTCTGCGGAGCCGCCAGCCGGCTCCGCCAGCGGCCAGACATCTGGCCGCTGGCTAGCAGGGATGCAAATGGCGGCGGCCATAGCCACCGCCGTTTGCGTCCCTGAAGTCAGCCGTGATAGGCTACGTAAATGTTTACGTAGTCTATCACGGCTGAGTAAAACAAAAACAAAAAAATGCGCGTATGCAAATGGCGGCGCCCATGGGCGCCGCCATTTGCGTTCCTTATTTTGGCACGTCTTAGTCTACATAAACATTTACGTAGACTACGGTGAAACTAAGGGGAACGGAAATAGCATAGCGTCTACGCTATTTGTGTTCCCCTTATTTTCGCCGTAGTCTACGTAAATGTTTACATAGACTAAGACGTGCCAAAATACGGAATGCAAATGGTGGCGCCCATGGGCGCTGACATTTGCGTACGCGTGTTTGTTTGTTTGTTTTTTTACTCAGCTGTGATAGGCTACGTAAACATTTACGTAGCCTATCATGGTGTTTTTTAAAATTTAGCCGTGATAGGCTACGTAAAACTTTACGTAGCCTATCATTTTTTTTTTTTAACTTGGAAATGGTGGCGGCGGCAGCTGGTCGGAAGACCGGCCGCCGCAGCCACCACCACCGAACCACCGCCGGAGACGCTGCCGGAGACACCGCCGCCAGGAAGATCCGCCCCAGGTAAGTCCCGTCCCGGGGGGGGTGGGGGGCGGGCCGTTCCGCCACTGATTTCGAGGGGGCGAATGCGCTGGCATTCGGCCTCCCTGAGATCCGTGGCAGAACTTTCATACATCACTAGTACTGTGGGAATGCTGTGGATATATTGAGCAGGGGGTTCGACTTGGTTGGCCTTGTAGGCCCCTTCCAACCCTACTATTCTATGATTCTATATATACCTCGACTTCAGCAAAGCTTTCAAAAAAGTGCCCCATGATAATCCTGATGAGCAAACTAGCTCAAAGTGGGCTAGATGAAACAATGATCTGGTGGATCCACAGTTGGCTACAGAATCGGACTCAAAGAGGACTTATCAATGGGATCTTCTCAAAGTGGGGAGAGGTGATGAGCGGGGTACCGCAGGGCTCAGTCCTGGGCCCAGTGCTCTTCAACATTTGTATTAATGACATTGATGAGGAGGTGCAGGGAATGCTGATCAAATTTGCAGATGACACAAAATTGGGCAGGATAGCTAATACCTTGGAAGACAGCAGTAAAATTCAAAGTGATCTGGATAGACTGGAGCACTGGGCAGAAAGCAACAGAATGACATTTAATAGGGATGAATGCCAAGTTTTGCACCTAGGAAAAAGAAACCAAATGCACAATAGGGATGGCGGAGAATTTCTCCACGAATCTCGGGGAGGCCAAATGCCAATGCATTCGGCCCCCCAAAATTGGCAGTGAAATTCTCCGTCACCCCCCCACCCCCACCCCGGGATGGGACTTACCTCCTTTGAATGTCCCTCTTGGCGGCGGGTCCCGGCGGCATTTTGGCGGCGTTTCGGCGGGGGCGGCGGCTGGTCTTCTGACTGGCTGCCGCCGCCGCCATTACAAAGTAAATGTAAAAAAAAAAATGCACACACGTGATAGGTATCACGTACCTATTTACGTAGCCTATCACAGCTAGGTTTCCAAAGTCACCTGTGATAGGCTACATAACGATTTACATAGCCTATCACGGCTGACTTTGGAAATCTAGCCGTGATAGGCTACGTAAATCATTACGTAGCCTATCACGTTTGTGTGTTGTTGTTGTTTTTACATTTACTTTTTTATTTTGCGGCCAGGGAGACGGGGTGCTCCTCCCCGGCCTGAATTGTGGCGGCGAGGGATGGGGCGCCTCCCCCCTGGCCTGAACTTCAGGGGGAGAACCGAAGCGCCTCCCCCCCACCACGAAGCAAGCTGCGGGACCAGGTAAGGGACTTTCATTCATCCTTACAATTACAAGATGGGGGATACGTGGCTCAACGACACTACAAGCAAGAAGGATTTTGGAAATGTGGTAAATCACAAGCTGAATATGAGCAAACAATGGGATGTGGCTGCAAAAAAGGCAAATGCTATTTGGGGCTGCATTAATAGGAGCATAGCTTCCAAATCCCGGGAAGTACTAGTTCCCCTCTACTCAGCACTGGCTAGGCCTCTTCTGGAGTACAGTGTCCAGTTCTGGGCACCACACTTTAAGAAGGATGCAGTCAAGCTGGAGAGGGTTCAGAGGAGGGCAACAAAGATGATCGGCGGACTGGAAACAAAGCCCTATGAAGAGAGACTGAAAGAACTGGGCATGTTTAGCCTTGAGAAGAGAAGACTGAGGGGAGGTAGGATAGTGCTCTTCAAGTACTTGGAAGGCTGTCACAGAGAGGAGGATCTTTTCTAAATCATCCCAGAGTGCAGGACACAGAAGAATGGGCTCAAGTTACAGGAAGCCAGATTCTGGATTAACATCAGGAAAAACATCTTGACTGTTAGAGCAATGTGACAATGGAACCCATTACCTGGGGAGGCGGTGGGCTCTCCCACACTGGAGGCATTCAAGATGAGGCTGGACAGCCACCTGTTAGGGATGCTCTGACTTGGATTCTTGCACTGAGCAGGGGGTTGGACTTGATGGTCTTATAGGCCCCTTCCAATCCTACTATTCTATGATTCTATGATTTTTCTACAATTAAATATGGGTAAAATTTTGGTAAGTTAAAAAAAAGGTTCAAAAGACCGCGGAATCTGTGTACTTGGGAAAAG
Source organism: Heloderma suspectum (assembly GCF_057233095.1). Classification (NCBI taxonomy): domain Eukaryota; kingdom Metazoa; phylum Chordata; class Lepidosauria; order Squamata; family Helodermatidae; genus Heloderma; species Heloderma suspectum. Next base: position 29,300,149 of record NC_139470.1, read on the forward strand.
CTGGTCTGCTGTGGAATCGACAGGTGGGATTCAAAGAAACCTGCAATTTGATTCTGTTGTGGATTTCTCCGACATTCACTGTAGTAAGAGTCAGCCAGCATTCCCACCCCTAGAACCTCAGTGCCCCGAATACTGCTACCTGCAGCATTCTTCTTTCCCTCTCACCCCTGAAACATCACTGAAAATGCCCCCCTCTCCACCAGTTAATGGGGGTGGTGAAATTGGGGGCATTTTGGATCGGCTCTAGTCCCTTCCTAGAGGACTGGAACTCAGAGATAAGTGGGGCATGAGGTACAACATGCGAAAGAGGTGTTATTCAAAAGTTTGTTTCCATTCTTGACTTTTTCTGGTTTATATCCCACGGTAAAGGGATATAAATAAAGGCTCTCCAATTCCAGAGTATTTTTCTTTTCTTTTTGCAACTTGCAAACATTCTTCTTTGTGAGTGAAATAATGGGTGGCCATATTAGCATATCCGTGATAAAACTTTAGCACACACCTCCACTAGGGGCCTGAGACCATGGCTCTGAGAGCTGGATGAGGCCCCTGGGATAGCAGCTGCCCAGGGCTGCCTTTAAACTGTAGCCATAGGACTGCAGAATTGCTGGGTGCAAGGCTGTTTGCTGCTGCTGCCGCCGCTCCTTTGGATTAGAGGGTCATTTTTCTTCACACATTGAAGTTTTCATTTTGTTAATTGGAAATAGGCAGGTGAAGATCTAAATAACTTGGTTTCACAGTTCCTGGCAATTGCTAAATTGCAGGGGGAGTTAATCTCCAGCGAGATTACTACATATTCACCAAGTAATAAGTTTTCCTTCGAAGCAATGGGGTTTTTCAGGCTTTATCGTTGGCAATAAATGCACTATTAGAAGTCAGAAATGATATTGTAGGTTCTTTCCCAGAGGGCTCTCTTGGGGGTATTTTTGTAAGGCAAAATATCCTACAGGCTATTTTTGCAAATACATAGGGCTGATAAAAAAAACTTAAAAAAAACACTGTAGTCTGAGTTTGTAATAATGCAGATCTTAAAGAGAATAACTTGGTGGTTTGTGTGGGAGGGAGGGAGGGATCTATGTGTCCTCTTGGGTTTCCACCACTTAATCTGGACTTTACCAGCTATATGACAGGCAGAAATCCAACTGGGACGTCATTCCACCCAACTGCATTTCTATGCCAGGGGAAACTCTTCAGTGTTGGGGGCTGATTAAAGTATAGGAGTTCTGCCCCAAAGAAGGTATGGTGAGTGACTCATACTGTCCCATTGCCTTCTCTACTGCTCTGACACAGCTCCTGTTTACTTCCATGGACTGTGGATCAAAGAACGTAGTGGTGGATTGTACCTATGGATGTACAGGTCTTGTTAAATCTGTTCCATCTGTGTTTTGCAGATTGTCAAACGTCTTTCATTCTGTTATCTGCTCATTGACAGAATCAGATTTTTTAAAACTAGAATGTCAATCTGTTTGCACTTATTTGCATTAATGAAGGCAAAAGAGTGCAAATCCCCCCCCCCAAGTGATGAAAAACTGGTACACAAGTCTGTGAAATCCACATGTCTTGAGAAAAGCCAGTCCTCTGCGGAAACAGCAGGTTGGATTCATAGAAATCCTTGAATCTGTTGCAGATTCCTCTAACACCCCTAATTGTACTTAGGGATGTACGAAACTCACTTACCTTTGCTCCGTCCCTCCTCGCGGAATCCTCGACGGGGGGGGAGGCAATCTTGTCCTCCCACCCGGAATCCTCGACGGCTGGCTCCACTGCATGGCCAGGCTGCGGAGCAGCCGGCCAGGGCCGTCCGCAGCTGGATTTCCGGCTGCGGACGGCCTGGTGTGGACGCAAATGGCGGCCGTTGTAGCAGCCGCCATTTGCATCCAGCTAGACAGCCGTGATAGGCTACATAAATTCTTATCTAAATTCTATCACAACTAACATAAAAAAACCAAAAACCTGCAGCGTACGCAAATGGCGGTGGCTACAGCGGCCACCATTTGCGTGGCCTATTTTTCGCCAACTTATCTTACGTCAATATTAGGGATGGCAGAGAATTCCGCCACGGATCTTGGTGAGGCCGAATGCCAGTGCATTCGGCCCCCGAAATCTGTGTCGGAACGGCCTGCCACCCCCCTGCCCCCCTGCGGATCCCCCCTGGGATGAGACTTACCTGGGGCGGATCTTCCGGGAGGTGGCAGCTCCAGTGGCGGCTCCGGCGGCAGTGCGGCGGCGGCGGCTGCAGCACCCAGACTTCCAACCGGCTGCCGCCACCACCATTTCCAATGTTAAAAAAAAAAGCGTGATAGGCTATGTAAATCTTTACGTAGCCTATCACGTCTGACTTAAAAAAAACAACAATGTGCGTACGCAAATTGCGGCAGCTACGGCCGCCGCCATTTGCGTTCCTTATTTTGGCCCATCTTAGTCTACGTAAATATTTACATAGACTAAGACGGCGAAAATAAGGGGGAACGCAAATAGCGTCCGCTATGCAATTTGCGTTCCCCTTATATTCACTGTCTTACTCTACGTAAATATTTACGTAGACTAAGATGGGCCAAAATAAGGAATGCAAATGGCGGCGGCCGTAGCTGCTGCCATTTGCGTATGCGTGTTTTGTTTTGTTTTTTAAATCAGACGTGATAGGCTACACAAAGATTTACATAGCCTATCATGGATGACTACAGGGACGCAAACGGTGGTGGCTACGGACGCCGCCATTTGCATCCCTGCTAGCAAGCGGCCAGATGTCCAGCTGCTGGCGGAGCCAGCTGGCAGCTCCGCAGAATCCCCGCAGAGTGGAGCCGGCCGGCCAGGAATCCGGGGAGAGGGACGGAGCACCTCCCCCCCCAGCAGAACCCGGCGGAGACAGGTAAGGGCAATTTCGTACATCCCTAGTCAATATTTACTTATTACGTAATGGGCTAGAATGGCAAAAAATAAAGTAACGCAAATAGCTTCCACTACACTATTTGCATTCCCCTTTTTTTCGCCGTTTTATCTTACGTGAATATTGACGTAAGGTAAGTCGGCGAAAAATAGGTCATGTAAATGGTGGCCACCGTAGCTGCCGCCATTTGTGTATGCTGCATGTTTTTTGTTTTTTGTTTTACGTTAGCCTTGATAGACTACATAAATTCTTACGTAGCCTATCACGGTGAGAGGACGGCAATGGCAGAGGAAGCAGCCCTGCCGTGGCTGGCCAGGAGACCAGCTGCTGCCGGAGCTGCCACTGCCGCTGGACCCACTGCCGCTGCCAGATCCGCCGCCGCTGAATTCGCTGCCGCCGCCGCATCCACCCTAGGTAAGTGCCATCCCGGGGGGATTCTGCGGGGGGGCGGGGGCAGGAGGCCATTCCGCCATGGATTCCGGGGGGGTGGATTCTTTAGAATTTTAAAGAATCCAGCCTCACTGGAATCCGTGTGGAGTCCCTAATTGTACTCCACATTAACTAGTGGCCCAAAATATTTTAGGCTGGCTTGCTGGGTTCATGCCTAAAGCTCTCCGCTCTTTAAAATAGCACACTGGGGAACAAAGTATACATTGCATTCAGCAAGCTTTATTATTATTATTGTTATGTGTGCTTAATGCTAGCCACTTCCTTTTGTAAGAAAAAGCCAGCTATTTTGGAACCTGATGTGGATCAGGATGAGGGTAGGTTTAACCATTTCCTTCCTGCATAGGTTTCCAGCCAAAAGCCGCCCGCCCCCCCAGCTGCTCTTTGCTTAGAAAGATGCTGTTAACAGCAAACAGAACCTTCAAAGGCAAGTAGCAGCTGTGCATAGGGGTGGTTTTTGGCTGGAAACAAGAACATGGTGGCAATAGGGATGACAGAGGAATCTGTCCAGGGGTCAAGTCCACTGAACTTTTGATGGCTTGGCCCCCTGGATTCCAGCTCACTTGTCCACGAGCTGGCCTGACTTGACATAGGTTGAGTCGGGCCAGATGAAGGACTTTTGCTGCTATCACTGTTGCCGGCCACACTGTATGCAAGTCTTTCCTTCCCCCTCTTGGGGCCTGGGAAGGAAAAGGGGAGACTCATGAAGGGAGAAGGAGAGACTTGTGCACAGCAACCCACCGTGGCTGGGGGTCTGCGAATTCCAGTGGGGAGCCTGTGTCTTGGCTCGTGAATACAAGCCGAGCTGGGAGGTTCCTGGGAAATCTGTTGAGCCCTAAGAGAGCTGGATTTCCCCACACCAGACATTTCTAGGTAGTAACAGTCAAAGCCACCTCGCCATGCACCACCTGCCACGTTTAGGGACCCAAGTAGCTGCTATTCCTTGAAGAAGGAAACAGTCAACCTCAAGCACAATCTTAATAAAGGAACTGGCAGAAGAACTCTCAGAACCACTGTCTGTTATGTTTGAGAAATCATGGAGGATGAGTGAAGTGCCAGATGACTGGAGGAGGGCTAATGTTGTCCCTATCTTCAAAAAGGGCACAAAGGAGGAACCTGGGAACTACAGACCAGTCAGTCTGATACTAATCCCTCAGAAAATTCTGGAGCGGATTATAAAGCAATCCATCTGTAAGCACCTTGAAAACAATGCAGTGATGACTTGAAGCCAACATGGATTTGTCAAGAACAAATCCTGCCAGATGAATCTGAACTCATTTTCTGATCAAGTCACCTCCCTTGTGGACTGTGGGAATGCTGTAGACATCATATACCTCGACTTCAGCAAAGCTTTCAACAAAGTGCCCCATGATATCCTGATGAGCAAACTAGCTCAAAGTGGGCTAGATGAAGCAACGATCCGGTGGATCCACAGTTGGCTACAGAATCGGACTCAAAGAGTGCTTATCAATGGGACCTTCTCAAGCTGGGGAGAGGTAACGAGTGGGGTACCGCAGGGCTCAGTCCTGGGCCCAGTGCTCTTCAACATTTTTATGAATGACTTGGAGGAGGAGGTGCAGGGAATGCTTATTTATTTATTTAATTTAATTATTACATTTCTTAATTGCCCATCTGGCCAGTCGCCTGGCCACTCTGGGCGATGTACAGCAATATAGACAGTTTTAAAACAATAAAATTCTACACTAAAACATAATATATCTAAAAATACCCTAACCCACCCCAATTGCCTGCCTGAACAATCATGTTTTTAATGTGTGGTGGAAGCTTATTAAAGAAGGGAGCTGTCAAGGGCTCCTTGGAGGGCTCTCAGTCTAATCCAGTAGCCAAGTCCAGACACAGACAAAGGGATTTTTTTCAAAGCTTTATTTTTCTTTTACAACTTAACAGCTCTACAGGTAGCAACTAGATCTGAGCAGCAGCATCCCTATGCCCTAAGTTAGAACAGTTGGTCCCCGTTTGAAGGGCAGTTACTGGCAGACCCCTGAATATAAGCACTAGGGAGAATCCCTCCCCTTTTCCCTTGGATCCTCTGGGCGCAACCGTTCTTTGAGCGTGAGCCATTTGGCGCCGCTCTCTGCGTCTGCGCCGTGCATCCCCCCCAGTCTGCTATCTGTGCTGAGTCACTCCCTGGACTGCTTTCTAAACTAGGAATGTGGGTGGGAGGAAGCTCCGTCAGCTGTTGGTCCTGGGAAAAAAGGAGCGCGCTCCTCTCCCGAAGGAGCGACTGCTCTTCCTCAGCATCAGAACTACTCTGGGATTCTATGGGCTCAGTGTCCACCCTGACAGGGGCATGGCAGAGTTCCCTAGGCAGGGAGTTCCACAGAGTGGGGGCCACCACAGAGAAGGCCCTCTCCCTTGTCCTCACTAGTCTAGCTGTCTTGGCTGATGGGACAGAGAGAAGGCCATCCAAGGCTGTTCTTGTTAAGTGGCCTGTCTGGTGTTGCTGGAGGCGCTCCTTGAGATAGGCTGGGCCGGAACCATGTACGGTTTTAAAGTGTTTAAACCAACACCTTGAATTTGGCCCAGAAAACAACTGGTAGCCAGTGCAACTCCTTCAGCACCAGAGTGATGTGATCATGCCTGCAGCAGCCTTTAATTAGGCGAGCCACCGCATTCTGTACCAGCTGCAGCTTCCAAACTGTCTTCAAGGGTAACCCCACATAGAGCGCATTACAGTAGTCTAGACGAGAGGAGACCAAGGCATGTACTACCAATGGGAGTAGGGATGTCAGAGAATTCCTCCACGGATCTCGGTGAGGCCGAATGCCAGTGCATTCGGCCCCCCGAACTCCGTGGCGGAATGGCCTACCCCCCCTCTGCCCCCCGCGGATCCCCCCCGGGATGAGATTTACCTGGGGCGGATGTTCCGGACGGTGGCGGCTCCAGCAGCGGCTTCGGCAGGTGCGGCAGCGGCTGGTCTTCCGAACGGCTGCCGCCGCTGCTGCCACCATTTGCAGTCTGTTTCCCCCCCCCATTTGTGATAGGCTACGTAAAGACTTACGTAGCCTATCATGTCTGGCTTAAAAACAAACAAACAAAAAAACGCATATGCAAATGGCGGCGGCTACAGCCACCGCCATTTGCGTTCCTTATTTTTGGCTGTCTTAGCCTACGTAAATATTTACGTAGACTAAGACAGAGAAAATAAGGGGAACACAAATAGCGTAGCGGACACTATTTGCGGTCCCCCTTATTTTTGCCGTCTTAGTCTATGTAAATATTTACATAGACTAAGATGGCCAAAAATAAGGAACGCAAATGGCGGCAGCCGTAGCCACCGCTATTTGCATACGCATTTTTTGTGTTTTTTTTTAAGCCAGACATGATAGGCTACATAACTCTTTACGTAGCCTATCATGGCTGACTACAGGGACGCAAATGGCGGCGGCTACAGCCACCGCCATTTGCGTCCCTGCTAGCCAGTGGCCAGATGTCCGGCTGCTGGCAGAGCCGGCTGGTGGCTCTGCGGAATCCCCGCGGAGCGGAGCCGGCCGGCCAGGATTCCGGGGGGAGGGACGGAGCACCTCCCCCCCCCCAGCGGAACCCGGCGGAGCCAGGTAAGGGGGGTTTCATACATCCCTAGATGGGAGCAGATGGTCGGGAAGGAAGGGGCACAGCCGCCATATCAGATGGAGCTGATACAGTGCTGTCCGACTCACAGCTGACACCTGAGCCTCCATGGACATCTGGGAGTCTAAGATGACCCCCAGGCTGCGGACCTGGTCTTTCAAGGGTAGCCATACCCCATTCAACACCAGGTCAAATTTGCAGATGACACAAAATTGGGTGGGGTAGCTAATACCCTGGAAGACAGAAACAAAATTCAAAGTGATCTTGACTGGCTGGAGCACCACACTTTCAAAAGGATGCAGACAAACTGGAGAGGGTTCAGAGGAGGGCAACAAAGATGATCAGGGGACAGGGAAAAAAGCCCCGTGAGGAGAGACTGAAAGAAGTGGGCATGTTTAGCCTTGAGAAGAGAAGACTGAGGGGAGATAGGATAGCACTCTTCAAGTCCTTGAAAGGTTGCCACAGGGAGGAAGGCCAGGATCTCTTTTCGATCATCCCAGAGTGCAGGACATGGAATAATGGGCTCAACTTACAGGAAGCCAGTTTCTGGCTGAACATCAGGAGAAACCTCCTGACTGTTAGAGCAATAAGACAATTGAGCCCATTACCCAGGGAGGTGGTGGGCTGTCCCATGCTGGAGGCATTCAGGATGAGGCTGGACAGCAACCTGTCAGGGATGCTCTGACTTGGATTCCTGTATTGAACAGGGGGTTGGACTCGATGGCCTTGTAGGCCCCTCCCAACCCTACTATTCTATGATTCTATAAAAGCCAAGAGGCTGAAGAACCTGTTCCTTTGGGCTTGACATAAATCCCACAACTGTCTCTTGTCAGGGGCTGCAGGGCCCCCCTCTTTCTAGTACTTCTTAAGACTCACCAGACAAATGGCATCCCTGCTTTAGCCATGATAGGCTATGTAAATCTTTACATAGCCTATCATGGCAAAGAGCAGGAACGCATATGGCATCCGCTATGCCATTTGCATCACTAGTAGGGGTGTACGAAACATACTCACCAGTACTCTGGAGGGGTCTGCTGGGGGAGGAAGTGATCCATCCCTCCCCCTGGAATCCTCCCTGGCTGGCTCCGCTCTGCGGTGAGTCCGCAGAGCCGCTGGCTGGGCCCATCTGCAGCCAGACCTCCGGCTGCTGCCACGCAAATGGCTTCCAGCGTAGCGGAGGCCATTTGCGTCCCTGCCTTTTGCCATGATAGGCTACGTAAAGATCTACATAGCCTATCACAGCAAAAGGCAGGGACGCAAATGGCGTCTGCTACGCCGGATGCCATTTGCATCCGAAGACAGGCAGCAGCAGACAGCAGCGGACAGCACCAGATGGCCGGCATCAGGAAGGATCCAGCTGGTGCGGATTCCCCCGGGTGGCGGAGGTGAGTCTTTCATTCCACCATGGACTCCAGGGGGCTGGATTCTTAGAATCTGGACTCTTTGGAGTCCGTGGTGGAAGTCTCCGCCATCCCTAGTAGCTACTCTTTTCATGATAGGCTACGTAAAGATTTACGTCACCTGTCACAGCTAAAGCAGGGACGCAAATGGCGTCCACTACGCCAGACGCCATTTGCGGCCGCAGACCAGCAGTGGATGGAAGTCCGGCTTGGCCGGCAGCTCTGTGGACTTGCAGTGGAGCCGGCCGGGGATGATTCTGGGGGGAGGGACGGATTGCCTCCCCCCCCCCCCGCTGATGCCCTGGACTGGAACAGTAAGTGGATTTCGTACACCCCTAAAGAATTCTAGAGAGAATGCTGCTTGCTAGATATGTGGCTTGATTGGATGGGTTGTATGGGGGACTGATCCTGCCAAGTATGGGCTTGGGGAATTCAATTTCGGGGTGGTGGGGTGGTGGCCATTTCTTGCCCATTTGGTTTCAAAGATAACCCATCCTGGATCAGTGAAGGGATCAAAAACAAAAAGTATTGATTTTGTCGCTGTAGTAACACCCAGTTAACCCCTTCCTATATTTGGTCAAGCCCCTTCTTTAAAGAAGCAGATACAAAATAATATTGTATAATCCTGAAAAATCGCTCTGTGCATGAGTGTCCTTCCCTCACAAAGCAGCCCATCCCCACACCCTTAGGTTACAAACCAACCATATGCACAATTTTGTGTGGTGAGCCCCGTAGCAAACACACTGGGACATAGGGATTGCAGCGTTCGAATGAAATGCCAGGGCTTCGTTCCAGGGCAGCTAGCAGGGCTCCCATGAAGGCCTGAGACCCTTGCCTTTCTTTCCTGTTGTGAGCCGCCCAGAGAGCCTCAGCTATTGGGTGGTATTTAGGGATGGTGCAGGAGTCCGAGGAGGGGGTGGAGTCTGATGGATTCCCCTCCCCCATCCAGCCTCCTGGACCCTGCTCACTGAGCCATGGGACGCTGACGGACCTGGCCACCAAGACCTTGACAACTGGCTGGGGAAGGCACCCAACCACTCTAGCCCTGTCGTCCTCAGGAGGAGGACAGAGCTACGGTGCTTGGGAGGTGAGCCGCACTGAGGATTCCGGCAGTCAAGCCCTTGTACCCATAAGGCACAAAAGCTTGACTGCTGGAGTCCTTGGTGTGTGTGTGTGTGGGGCTCACACAGTTCAGCAGGTGGGTGGGGTGAGCAGGGAGGCTCACCGAGTGGGGGGGCAATTTGTTGAGCTCCCCTGCACCCTGGACTGAGATGGGTCCATCCATCCCTAGTGGTATAGAAATGAAATAAATAATTTTAAAAAATCTTTCTTTCTTTCTTTCTTTCTTTCTTTCTTTCTTTCTTTCTTTCTCTCTTCCTCTCTTTCTTTCTTATAAAATTCACTCAGCACAGTATCCCATCTTCCTTGACAGCACTTTGAGGAAAATGGTCCCCCAATCTTTCTGAGGCTTTTAAAAACTCCTTTGCCACCACTGAACTGTATGTTGCTACTCCTTGCCTCACTGTAGCCCTGGGGCGAGGAACCCCCCACCTGCAGATGGCAGGCCATCTGGCCCATGTTGGCCCCCTCCCAGGCCCTGCCCTCCCACCCCAGCACTAGAGAAAAGCAGAATTTCTCTAGCATGGGGAGAGGAGATTCCCATTTTATCTCCACTCCAACACTGATCAGACATAAGCCTGGGGATTCCCGGGACAGGAGAAAGGCAGCCTTTCTTTATCGCTAAGAGGAGTGCCCTTTCTCTGTCTCTGTGTGGAGGAACTCCCCTATGACATCAGGGTGGGGCTTCAGGAAGGGTGGGGCTTCAGGAGGGAGAAGCCTCCCCCTGACATCATTAGGGCTCTGAGGGTCCAGAAAGGGTCCAGAAAGGCTCTGAGGGTCCAGAAAGCAATTCATCCCCCCACTGGGGGAAGAGTTCCCCATCCCTGATATAGCCACTTACTTTTCTCCCTGCTTTGGAATATTTCTGTGTTTTTGGTGAACGTTGAGTCAACCCCTGAGGACAATGTAGCTGCTGACTGTTCACTGCATCAGAAACAAACAAAACTAAAATTAGCCAAATTGCAAAAGTGTACCCTCAGACTTTGGAACTATGGAAGATAATATGTGGGACAAGGAAATACATGACTTGCACTTTCGCGTGCTCTCTCTCTCTCTCTCTCTCTCACACACACACACACACAAACAGTAAATATGGTCTCTCGCCCAATTGTGCCTTCCAGCACAGTCCTATGCATGTTTACTTGGAAGTAAGCCCTGACTGAGTCAGAGGGATTTACTTCCAAATAAAAAGGATTGCAACCTCAGTGTGGATTCCTTAAAACCTACGGCTTTACAGTAGGGTTGTGCGAACTCACAGAAGTCTGCCCTGCGACCTGCTCACCAGAACCCTGCCCATTGCGGGACCTGGCTTGTGTTGAGATGCGAGCTGGCTGGTGGTTCATGGGGGCCCAGAGACCACTGTCACCGCTGTGAGCAACTGCGTCCCTCTCTGCCGAGCACCGGCAAAGAGGGGCACAGTTGCTCTCAGCGGCAGGATGGGAAGGCTTCCCATCCTGCTGTTGCCGCTCAGGCAAGGAGCTGAGGCCACTGCGCTTGCCTGACTCGGTATGTGCTGAGTTGGGCAAGAGCAGGAAATCACAGACTGGCATCCGGGGGGCCAAACTGTCGGGAAGCCACTGAGCTCAAGCCCCCAAACGGATGCTCATGACATCCCTACTTTACAGCAACATCTTTCCATTTAAAGAAATCCATTATATGTAATCATTATACTCACTGAACATAACTTTCAAAATATAGTTTTCTTCAGCAGTTTCCTCTCCAAAGAATTCAGTTCAGTTCAAAGGTTAATCTTATTTTCATATATGTTTGCGGTTCTGCCCCAGAATTAGCAAAATTTGAACAGGAGCACAACCTAAAAGAAAATGACTTGGACAGACAGAAATCTCTGACCTGCTATAAAGCTATAGGTAGGCTGAGAAATCCACAGTAAATTGATCTTCAGCATGTTGTCACTTTTCACTGCTCATTATTTCCACTTATGAAGCTTTTAAATTTCACACCGCATTCGAGAATTGATCATTTTCTCTCTTCCTGAAACAGATGTTTGACTAATTATTGGGGACTTGATGTGTCATCGTCTGTTCAAGGACAATGAGAATAATGGGTGGGAATAGGGATGTACGAATTTTGTGAAATCTATGTTTTGTGGCTTGGCTTTAGTTTCATCCTCTGCTCATTGGTGGAATTGGATTTTTGAGAATTTAGTTCTACTTGTGCTAATGTGCATTTACACATGTGTGAATTAGTGCTAATGTGCGCTTGCGCTCATGCTAATTAGCATAAATCTCTCTCCCCCCCCCCCGCAGTTGAAAAAACTGGTCCTCAAGTCCACAGAATCTGTGTGACTTGGAAAATGCTGATCCACCATGGAATCTGCAGATCACATTCATAGAAATGTGAACTCATTTGAATCAGTTGTGGATTTCTCTGACATCCCAAGCTTGAAATCCCAGTTCTGGAGAAGTGCATGGATCCTTGTGACATTTTGCCTCTGTATAGATTGTGCCAATGTCAGTTTATCAACTCGTCCGTTCCATAGAGCCTTGTGCCCTCCAGCAAACAGAATGGCAGAGGAGCCCTCCCCCCTGGAAAGGTTTCTATCATCTCTTTTTCCTTCCCAGTCTTCCTTTCCATTCTCTCTCCCCATGGGTGCACCCAGTGGGATTGGTGGCTTCAGAAAAGGATGCACCAAAACCTTGGCTTCCGGCAATCCAGCAACATGCTTTGCTTTGTGGCCTGCAGCCTCTTTGTGGGCTTTTCATCCCGCTTCCTGCCTTGGCAGATGAAAACGCACAGCCCTCCTTGGCACAAGGCCGCAGGTCCATGCGTGTGGTTCCTCTCATTCATGCGGTCTGCAGATCAGCTGGTGGCGATAGCTGTGGGAGCACAGACTCCTCAAAGAATGAGGCTGTGCAGGGCCGTGCCCAGTTTCAAAAGTGGACGAGGGTGGACACTCACACATTGCCCAAGAAGAAGGAACACAAGCCTGCATGAATGTTGTTTCTGCTAGTGCATATGCATAGGTGCAAATTGGAAATAATGACTATAATTTAAGAGGTATACAGTACATCTCACCTCAGTGGGGATGACTGTGACCAGGTGACCAGTGTGCCTGCTAGTCAACAGGTGCCAAGTGCTGATGGGCCCCCACTAGGCAGCCCCCTGCTCGTCTTCCTTATGGGTCTTCATCTTTAAACTGGACTGGGTAGTCCTTCAGATAGGGGATGCTTTCTAGCAGTGGGCTGTCCTCTGATGGCCCTTCAAACAGAGGACTGTCCTGTGTAATGCAGGACACATGGCCACCCTGAACAAGCCCTGCTAAGGCTTCTGACCCCAAGCGGTACGCTCCACAGCCTCTGTTCAGCATGCCCATCTACCACCCCTTGAGGGCAAGTGTCCTTTCCCCAGCTTGCTTCTTTCCCCTGAGGAGCTCAATGAGCATTTTTAGCCTTATGGATGCATATGTACAAATGCAACTGCCTTACGCCGAGTTACATTGAGCAGGGGGTGGGACTCGATGGCCTTGTAGGCCCCTTCCAACCCTACTATTCTACAATTCTATGCTGTTGGTCCATCTGCTCCACCTAGATGTGAAGCTGAGGTTTCCCAGTTATATTTATATTTCTTATTTATTGCATTTCTATACCGCTCCATAGCCAAAGCTCTCTGGGCGGTTTACAGAAGTTATATTGTTAAATACAATATAAAAAGTTTAAAAGCCATTTACAAAAAAGCACATAAAAGCACACAGACAATATACACAAACAGCATTTGACTAAAAACAACATTGTTTATATCCAGAGATGGCCGCATCCCACTGGTTCTCTCTGTTCCACCAGTTTCTGTAATGTCGACTATGCCCTAGGGATGTTAGAGAATTCCACCACGGATCCCAGGGGGGCCGAATTCCAGTGAATTCCCCCCCCCCCGGAATCTGTGGTGGAAAGGAGCAACCCGCCCCACCACCCCGCGAAAGCCCCCCGGAATGGAGCCTACCTGGTGGCGGCTCCGGCTGCGGCTTTGGCTAGGGTGATGGCTCCGGCGTCCCCACCGCAGATGTCCCTGGACGAAACCAGGTAAGTGTTTCATACATCCCTACTATACCCAGGTTCTCCTTTAAAACCAAGCGCTCCTCCAACTCTACCATTTTGGCTCCGAGGCTTCTAGCCTTTGCATAGAAACACCCATACATGGTGTCCCTCCCCAGATGCCTCTGGCGTGTGCATCTTTTTGCCATGGGACTTTGGCCCCTTTGATCGGCTATTATGTTCTACCATGTAGGGATGCTGGAGAAATTCGAGATGGATTAAAATGAGCTCAGATTTCTAAAACTCCGACCTGCAGAATTTGCTGTGGAGTGACCTCCTCAGGCTGTGCGGAGTCTGTGGACTTTCAGATGATTTTTTTTTTACTTTCCCAAAATTTACGCATATAAATCCATAGGAAAATATGCAAGTTTCTGCTGAGGAAATGTTGAGTGGAATGGGGGACAATAAGCTAAAGGTTACGTACTGAGGTAGATTACGTAAATACTTACATAAATACTTAGGTAATTATTTCTGCATTTTTCTGCATGATGAAAAAAAAATATCCGCATCCGTCTGTGGGTGGATGTCGGAACGAAAGGTGCCCGACAATCCACAAAACACAGATGGAGCGGATTTTACACAGTCCGTACATCCCTACTACCATGTACTCATTACTCACACTATTGCTGAGCTGAACTATCATGGCTACACTCATAATTCAGGTCAACATTTGGAAGGGATCAGGAGGCCAAAGTATCCTGAAGCCGTCACCTTTGCCTTGCTTTCTTGCCACCACCTCTTTTGTGGCAGTGCTCTTGCGTCTGCTCAGACCAGTCCCAAACGGGATAACAAAAGTGGGAGTGATGCATTCTGTAGCCAATTACATTGTCTGACCCTTCCAAGGTGATCTGTAGCCATTTGCAGGAAGTACTAAACTAATCCGCATCCAGGCTAATGGAAGTTTCTTTGGAGAACTATTTAGATGCCCAGAGGTGGGGACGTGTCAGCATGTGAGTCCAATGTGAATCAGGCATGTTGTGCACCTCATCTTCTTTTTCCTTTTCCTTTTTTTTTTTAATAAACCAGACAATCAGGAGGATAAAGGGCCTTTTTCTTCATCTCCAGGAGACACTGGTGCTTCTGAATGCCAACTAGGAAAGCTAACACAGCAGGGATTCTAATTAGAAAGGAACATTTTTTAAAAATACAGCTTTGTCTTTCAGCTCCTTATTTGTTTAGGCTGCATCTCGCTTCTTTGCGATGTTGTTCATGCATCAGCAGAAATATGTATCTAATATCACCTCAGACCGTCTCTTCTACCATACTTGGAGTAGGGGTGGGGGAGGATCCATTTTACACCCACTGGTTATCTCCTGTCTAAGGCCTCGAAACTGGCTAATGCTCCATCAGAAGTAATCTAATGGAGGTGATGCCTCAAGTGTTTGAGGCATTTATTTATGTACTCAAGCCATTTTTATTCTGCCCTTCGACATGAACACTCTCTGGACAGCTAAAAAATCCAAAGGTTCTCTCCAACCCTCTTTACCCTCACAACAACCCTGTGCGGTACGTTGCGTAGAGAGATACTGACTAGCCAAAGGTCACCCAGCGAGCTTCATGGTCAAGTGGAGATTTGTAGCTGGGCGTCTTCCTGGTGCCATGTCTAACATCTAACCTCTAGACCAAACTGGCTCTCAATGCACGGTACTGCACTACCAATATATCAATCATCTCGTCTTATTGGCGGGGTGACTGGTTGATTTGCCTTCTGGTGTAACAATCTCAGGCTGGCTGAGCACAACGTTCTCTCCATTTTTCCATGTGCATTTTCAGCACAACAAAACTGTGCTTCTTTCGTTTTAAGTATGTAGCCCCCAAAGAGCAACTGATGTCATATAATCATAGAATAGTAGGGTTGGAAGGGGCCTACAAAACCATCGAGTCCAACCTCCTGCTCAATGCAGGAATCCAAGTCAGAGCATCCCTGACAGATGGCTGTCCAGCCTTGTCTTGAAGGCCTCCAGTACCTCCCTAGGGAAGTGGTTCCATTGTCGTGTTGCTCTAACAGTCAGGAAGTTTTTCCTGATGTTCAGCCGGAATCTGGCTTCCTGTCACTTGAGCCCATTATTCCATGTCCTGCACTCTGGAATGATCGAGAAGAGATCCTGGCCTTCTGCTCTGTGACAACCTTTCAAGGACTTGAAGAGCGCTATTAGATCTCTGTTCAGTCTTCTCTTCTCAAGGCTAAACATGCCCAGTTCTTTCAGTCTCTCTTCATAGGGCTTTGTTTCCAGTCCCCTGATCATCTTTGTTGCCCTCCTCTGAACCCTCTCCAGTTTGTCGGCATCCTTCTTAAAGTGTGGTGCCCAGAACTGGACACAGTACCAGTGGATGAGGCCTAACCAGTGCTGGGGAGAGGGGACTAGGACTTCCCGGGATTTGGAAGCGATGCTTCTATGAATGCAGCCCAAAAGAGCATTTGCCTTTTTTTGCAGCCACAGCCCATTGTTGGCTCATATTCAGCTTGTGATCAACAACAATTCCAAGATCCTTCTCACTTGTAGTGTTGTTGAGCCACGTATCCCCCATCTTGTAACTGTGCATTTGGTTTGTGCAGTCACACACATCATCATGTGTGCGTGACTGATCTGGTACACTGGCTCCTTGTCCCGCTACCACAAACACAAATTTGCCACCTATCTGTTCCTTCCAACCTCTTGTTTTCCTTTTATTTTCTGTCTGATTCTTATCTTCTTACTTATCTGATCAAAAACAGGGCTAAATGTTTAGTAATTCCTCAGCAACCCCAAACTCTAACAACAGGGGATGTAATTTAATTAAATATTAACGTAGCCTATCATGGCAAAAAAAACCCAAACCAGCGAATTTATGTAACCTATCACGGCAAAAAAAAAGGGAACGCAAATGGCGGCCGCCGTAGCCGCTGCCATTTGCATTTGCTGTTTTTTCTTCTTTTTTTGCCGTGATAGGCTATGTAAATATTTACATAGCCTATCATGGCAAAATACAGGGACGCAAATGGCAGCAGCTATGGCAGCCGCCATTTGCGTCCCTGCAGGCTGCCCAGCGGCCAGATGTCCAGCTGCAGGTGGCCCTGGCCGGCAGCTCCATGGAATCTCTGCACAGCGGAGCTGGCCGGAGAGAATTTTGGGGGGAGGGACGGAGCGCCTCCCCCCCACCGCGAATGTCACCCTTCAAAAAGGTAAGTGACTTTTGTACATCCCTAGCTGGCAGTTGAATCTTTTTTCAACACTGGCAATGGAACAGCATCTCCACTACACCTGAATGCAACAGGATAGCTTAAGGGGTTGCAAGGCATAGCACACAGCTCTCTCTTCCTACACCTTCCTGCTACCTCTTAGAGTCTGCCAGCTGAGGTGATTGCCTCACTCTGCCTGATGGTAGGCTGGCCCTTTCCATATTAGCTCATGAAAGATGAGTCTAGTGGCTACTAGTCATGCTGGCCATATGGTATTTCCAGGTTCAGAGGCAGTGGCTGGGTTCACACAAGATGACCACCTATACTCAAGGTTGAGTATGAGTTGAAACATGGGTTGTTGCAGAAATGTGGGTTGCTGTGTTGTGTAGATCCAGCCACGCTAAAAAAAGAAAAGCAAGAAAAAACATGGATTGTCAACCAAGAATCACCAGTGAAGAAAATCCCTGGTTTGTTGTTGGGTTATTCATGGTTAACAAACCATGGTTTGTTAGCACGACCTGGTTCACACAACAGACAACAACCACGGTTCAGTGATAACCCGCCTTCAACCTTGAGTATAGGTTGTCATGTTGTGTAAGTCCAGTCAGTGTGTTGGGAACCACAGTGGGAGAGAGAGAGCCATTGCCCTCCTGTCTTGCGTGTGGGCTTCACAGAGGCATCTGGTTGGCCACTGTGGTAAACAGGGTGCTTGGTGATGACGGCCACTTAAATCCTGCCTTTCTGCTTCAGAATGAGGCACTCCGAGCGAATCACAAAATGATAAAATACAATAAAAACCAACAGCAGCAAATCAATAACAAATGCAACTTAAAAAATAACAACACAGAAGGGACAGCAGGTAATATAAGCAAGGGGGCAGAAGAACATCAGGAATACACAAATATCCAAGGTCTTACTGGAACAAAAAGGTGTTCAGTTTTGATTGGAATGACATCAGGGAGGGAGCCAAATAAATCTCCCAAGGCAGGATGTTTGAAAGCCTGGGCACAGCACAAGAGACACTCTTCTCATACACCAGCCGAGGCTCAGATACCTGCAGGAAATGCTGTTTGGCAATTAACTGACTGCAAATAGCCTCTCAAAAGTCTCCACCTTATTTATGGGTGGAGAAGTGTGCATGTGTGTGTGTGTATGGGGGGGGGCATTTCACTGAATTTCGCCTGGGGGCGGAGAAATTCTCCAAAATGGAAGGTGAGCCACACCTAGGGCTGGACGGACTCACCTGCTCCCGGGTTTGTCAGCCACTTGTCAAGCCACCATGGTCACCCACCCCTCCTTGCGGCACCGCACGAGTTTCTCGGCAGCTCGGCGAGTGGCCAATGAGAGTGCGGGGCCGTCAGTCCCTTTGCGGGCCACCGCCATCTTGCCCCCAATGGCTGTGAAGCTTTCGTGGTCTCCTTCCTTGCAAGGAAGAAGACTGCGAGGTCTTGACAGCCAGTGGAGGCAGGAGTCCCCGTCGCCACGCACCAGTCTCTCATCCTGTCTGCCTGCAAGGAGGAGAGGGGTGAGAAGTTGGCATGCAGTAATGGGGACGCCGGTGGCCACCATGGCTTGCAATGAGGGTGGGCTGCTCCTGGCCGCTTAACGAGCCATGGGGAACTCGCAATCTGTGAGTGCCCCGCGGTTTAGTGAGTGGGGTCTGGGGGGGCGGACACCAGGGAGTCAACCAAACTCCCGGACCAAGGCAGTGCTCATGACATCCCTAGTCATACCATCAGAAGTGGCATCAGCAGTGCCACTTTTTTCCTGAAGGGTTTTTCTGCGGGGATCAGGGAGGATGTTTTGTGATGTCAGCTGCAAACTGTGTTGACAGCCTGACTCCAATTTCGCATCCTAGCATCGTTCCAGGCGGGGCAATGGCCACCACCTCCCTAGGGATGGTGGAGAAATCCTCCACGGACTCCAATGAGGCCAGATTCTTTAGAATCCGCCCCCCCCCCCGGAGTCCAGGACAGAACGGACTGCTCCCCCCCGCCACCCTGCAAAGGCCGGTCGGGACAAAATGGCGGGCTGCGGAACAAAATGGTGTCCGGTGTAGCGGACGCCATTTGCGTCCCTGCCCTTGGCCATGATAGGCTACGTAAATATTTACACAGCCTATCATGGCAAAGAGCAGGGACGAAAATGGCATCAGCTACGTCGGACACCATTTGCGTGGCAGCGGCCGGTAGTCCAGCTGTGGCCAGGGAGGATTCCAGGGGGAGGGAGGGATTGCCTCCCCCCCCATGGACCCCTTCAGTGGACAGATAAGTAGGTTTGTACACCCTAGACCTCCCCCAAATGGTGGAGAATATTCAGAGAAAATCAGCAAAGTGGCCTTCTATTTCTAGCAAGGGGGGGAGCGGGTGAGAAAAAGAAAAATCTGAGGAATTTTCTGAGGAAAAAAGTCTTCTGAGAAATTTTGGCTCATAATGGGGCCACTCTAGTGGACTCGACGGATGTTTGTTCTGACCACTCGCAATACCACTTGCTGAAGAATATGAGTGGAAGAGTGCCATTGCCCTTCTGTCCTGCTTGTGGACTTCCCATTGGGGCAACTGGTTGCCCATTGTGGGAACAGAATGCTGGACTACAGAGGCCTTTGGTCTGAGAAGAGCCTCAGCAGGGCTCTTCTTATGTCCTTATGGCTCATTTATTTATTTTAATCTAGACTAAATAAGAGCACCACATTGCTGAACACCATCAGTAATATAAACTAGGATTGCATTTCATCTAAAAGCCTGCATGTTGCTGTTATTTTCTTAAACGGATAAATCCCAAAGTGCTGGCTGTGACCTGGCCTAAGACATAGCAGAAGCAGGTGCCCTGGGCATTTTGCACCCCAGGCCCCTGCCAGGTTTGCCTCTATAGCTGGGTAGGGATGGCAGAGAATTCCGCCACGGATCTCGGGGAGGCCAAATGCCAGTGCAATGCCAGTACATAGCCTATCACGTCTTAACAGAGACGTGATAGGCTATGTAAGTTTTTACGTAGCCTAAAACGACTGGAAATCCAGCTGCGGACAGCTCTGGCCTGGCTGGGCCTGGCCAGCTGCTCCGCGGAGCTGCCGCAGAGCACAGCCGGCCGCGGAGGATTCCGCGGGGAGGGACGGAACGCCTCCCCCCCCCACCATCAACATAATCCATGAAAGGTAAGTGACTTTTGTACATCCCTATAAGCTGGGCTGGTCCTGCAGCTTCTTTCCTCGCTGGTTGCATCAGCTATTCCAAATAGATTGACGTCTATTCCAATCTTACAGCTGGCCTCCTGTGGCCTCAGATCAATCTGTAATCACACCAGCTCTTCCGATTCCTGCTAGCAGGGGAAACAGATCAGCAGCTCATATGGATGGCATATCTCTCCCGAGCAGTGCCAATAACTTCAATGAGTAAATTGGAGGTGGGATTTTCAACCCGAACTCACCTTCAACATCCCCATGCATTTGAGTGACTATTGTGCAGCTGAATATAACTTTCATTTATTTTTAGATCACCTCACCCCCCCCACCCTCATGTTATCTCATCATTTTATTAGAACTGATTAATTTGCCACCTGCAAATAATACCGATGAAATGAAAGCAGGCAGGCATTTAGTACAGAATTAAACCCAACATTCCTCATGCCCTGCCTCAACATCTTTAAGATGGATCATATCGGGAGAGGGTTCTGTCCTAGCATTTCTGTGGTTGGGTTAATGTTTCTCGGTAACCTCATTGACTCGCTGAAGGGGATGTCTGCCTTCCTCTCTCCTCCCTTCTGCTAAGTATCTGGGATCATTAATAACTCCCCTTGGTTGGCAGTTAATGAAAGTCTTTGTAGCTTAATTTAGCGGTGGCAGGCTGATGTCTGAAGGTTTTAAAGGTAGCCGGTTCAAATCCAGCAGGAGTTGAATTTTGTATTAAAAAATTCTCCTGATCTCTCATTCGTCACATTAGAACTTCACTTCATTACCTTGATCATCGTCAGCCACCCGGTACTTAAGAGACGACGTGATTTTAAACTACAAAATGTAACCTGCAGTGGAGGCTCACTCTTTCAATTTCTCACCCAAGGAACATTCCCCAGGCCAGAAAAAGCCTGTCATTATGGCAGAAATGATTTTGAATTAATCCTCAAGTGCCCCAACTCTGCAAATTCTTCTGTAGTGTTTTATAAACATGCACACAGGCCTGTGGATTCCAAATGCAAGTAGGATAGATGCCAAAGCATTTAATTTTTGGAAAGGCTGTCATTTTCAGACACATGAGCCCCCCATTGGTTACTCCCATTTGTATCCATTAATTTATTTATCCATTAAAACAGCCATGAGAACAGCCATGCCAATGCCTCTGGAACACTTACATGGAAGACAACAACCCTCTCTTGCTGTATCTTGCACTCACAGATATACTGCCCCTGTGTGTGGACTTCCATCCAGCCAATAGCTTCCCTTCACTTGTATCATTCTTTTGCAAAACCAAATGAGCTCACAACCATTGCCACATTTTCTGCAGTGAATTCCATAAATTAAAGTATTGGATGAAGAACCGGTGTTTTCTCTCTCCCTCCAGAACCTACTGCCAGTGAAATCCAATGGGTTACTCTCAGTTCTAGAAGTATATTGGGAGAAAAATCTCTCTCTCTCTGCACTTTCTCCACACCATCATCTTATATACCTCTATTATACTTAGCTGTTGTCCCCCTAAACTAAAAAGTAGGGATGTCAGAGAATTTCACCATGAATCTCGGGGTGGCCAAATGCCAGCGCATTTGGCCCCCCGAAATTGGTGGCAGAACGGTCTCCCCCCTGCCCCCCCCAGGACGGGACTTACCTTGGGCAGATAATCCTGGCAACGGCAGCGACGGCGGCGGTTCGGCAGCGGTTCGGCAGCGGCGTCTGCGGCAGCCGGTCTTCCTACCGGCTGTTGCCGCCGCCATTTCCAGTTAAAAAAAAAAAGTGATATGCTACGTAAAGATTTACGTAGCCTATCATGGCTAGATTTTTTGAAAAACACCGTGATAGGCTACGTAAATGTTTATGTAGCCTATCATGGCTGATTTAAAACAAAAACAAAAATGCACGTATGCAAATGGTGGCGCCCATGGGCGCCGCCATTTGTGTTCCTTATTTTGGCACGTCTTAGTCTACATAAACATTTACGCAGAAGACGGTGAAAATAAGGGGATGCAAATAGCGTAGCGTCTGTGCTATTTGCGTTCCCCTTATTTTCGCCGTCTTAGTCTACGTAAATGTTTACGTAGACTAAGACGTGCCAAAATAAGGAACCCGCCATTTGTGCACACGCGTTTTTTTTCTTTTAAATCAGCCGTGATAGGCTACATAAACATTTACGTAGCCTATCATGGCTGACTGCAGGGACGCAAACAGCGGCGGCTACAGCCGCCATTTGCGTCCCTGCTAGCCAGCCGGCAGCTCTGCAGAATCCCTGTGGAGCGGAGCTGGCCGGCCAGAATTTTTTGGGGGGGAGGGACGGAGTGCCTCCCCCCCGGCCAGAATTTCAGGGGGGAGGGACGGAGCACCTCCCCCCCACCTTGAATCAATTTCGCTAAAAGGTAAGTGACTTTCGTACATCCCTACAAAAAAGCTTCGAACGCTTTACCCATTCCTCATAAGGAAAGCTCTCTGTCCATTTGGTTTCCCTTGTCTGCACCTTTTCCAACCATGGCGTCCTTTTTGAGATCAGGTGGCCATTTATTTATTCCTGTCTGTATCCATGTATCTAAGCAAGGGTGGGCAACCAGCAACCCTACAGTGACATGCAGCCCTCAGCCTAAATTCAAAAGCCCTTCGCATGCGATCCATTCAGACATTCAGACCGCCATTCACATTCCTTATTATTAAGATTTACATAGACTACAGCGACCAAATAAGGAATGCGAATGGCGGCTCCCTATGGGGGCCGCCATTAGCCGTACGTGCTTTTTTTTTTAAGTCACCCGTGATAGGCTACGTGACGATTTACGTAGCCTATCACGGCTGACTTTGCAAATCTAGCCGTGATAGGCTACGTTAATTGTCACGTAGCCTATCATGGGGGTGGTTTTTTTTAACTTTTTATTTCGCGGCCGGGTGAGGCGAGGCGCCTCCCCCCCGGCCTGAATTTCGGCCAGGCGAGGCGGGAAGCCTCACCCCCCGGCCTGAACTTCGGGGGGAGCAGCGAAGCACCTCCCCCCCACCGCGAAGCAAGCTGCGAGACCAGGTAAGTGGCTTTCGTGCACCCCTACATTAAGTGTGGATTGGTTGGTAGGGACATGTGAGAAATTTGTTTCCAGTCATTTTTGATCAGGATTTACCCAGTTCACACCCTCCAGGCCCAACATGGGCATGGACCCATTTCCAAGCTCGCAAATGTGTTTTTCCAAGCTCGCAAATGTGACCCTCCCAAATGTGTTTGACAGCATGCATACATTTGAAAAATGTATATTTTAGAAAAATGCACACAAATACACTTTAATCAAACAGAGAAGAATGTGTACATTTCAAAGATGCACAGAACTGATGCGTACATATGGAAAAGTATGCACAAAAATATGCATGGATTTTCATGCAAAAGGAAGAAGAAAGCTTGCACTCTGATATGGACTCAAGACAGAACAAGCTTCGAGATGGAAATCAGAGAACTTTGGCGAGCACACGTTTTGCTGATTCACACATCCCACTGGTGAATTGGATCATTTCATTTTAATAATAAATGTATGCTATGATACATTTCCCACATTGTGGAGTTAGTTTTATTTTAATAAGGTTGACAACTTGACATGCTTTGTAATGAATTGTCCATGGAATGTTTTAAATACTTGAACCAAAAATTATATAAAATATTTTAAACCCCAAAGATGAAGAGGGCAGCTACAGTATTTGCTAGTTTTAATGACAGTAGGGATGTCCATCACTGTGAAATCCAGCCCTTTGGGGGCTTGATAGACTCCCAGCAAGCACCTAACCTTGTTTGCATTTGTGGCCCGAGCCACAGGCCTTTCCCCCAAGTCCGGGAACTTTTTTTTTTTTTTTTTAATTTACACAAATAGAAATGTGTGCAAATTGTGGGGTGTAATTTGCAGGATTTACACAAATTCTGACCACATAGCACAAATTCTGACCACATAGCACAAATTCTCTCCAACATTTGCATAAATTACTCAAATCGTGCCTTCAATTTGTGCACATTTCTTCAACACAGATTTTAAAAACATGGGGAAATGTGGGATGCAGATCAAGATGGGCCAGCTTGCCAGGAAACGAGCTGAACTCTGGGGGCCCAAGCTGATGAAAGCTCAGTAAGGTCCACTCCCCGGATGGATTCCTCCAACATCCGTAATTGAAGTCTCATGATTCTCTCAACATTCTTCATATATAGTGGCTAGAATGCTGGACCAAAACTGGGGACACCCAGGTAGGGTTGGCAGAGAATTTCTCCACGAATCTTTGGGAGGCTGAGTGCCGACGCATTTGGCCCCCCGAAAGCGTTGGGGAAATTCTCCGCCAGCCCCCTGCCCCCCACGTGATGGGACTTACCTTCGGCGAATGTCCCTCTCGGCGGCGGGTCCCGGCAGCGTTTCGGCGGTGTTTCGTCGGGGGTGGGGGCAGCGGCAAAAAAGTAAAGTAAAAAACACACACACACACCCATGATAGGCTACGTAACGATTTACGTAGCCTATCACGGCTAGATTCCCAAAGTCAGCCGTGATAGGCTACGTAAACGTCACGTAGCCTATCACGGGTGACTTTGGGGGAAAAAAAAAAAGCGCGTACGCCAATGGCGGCTCCCATGGGGACCACCATTTGCGTTCCTTATTTTGGCACGTCTAGTCTACATAAAGATTTACGTAGACTACGGCGAAAATAAGGGAATGCTATTTGCGTTGCCCTTATTTTCACCGTAGTCTACATAAATCTTTACGTAGACTAGACATTCCAAAATAAGGAACGCAAATGGTGGTCCCCATGGGAGCCGCCATTGGCGTACGCGCTTTTTTTTTTTTCCCCCAAAGTCACCCGTGATAGGCTACGTGACGATTTACATAGCCTATCACGGCTGACTTTGGAAATCTAGCCATGATAGGCTATGGAAATCTAGCCATGATAGGCTACATAAATCGGTGTGTGTGTGTTTGTTTTTGTTTTACTTTTTTTTTCACAGCCGGGTAGACGGGGCGCTCCTACCCGGCCTGAATTTCGCCGGCGAGGGATGGGGTGCCTCCCCCCCAGCCTGAATTTCGGCCAGGCGAGGCGGGGTGCCTCCCCCCTCGCCTGAACTTCGGGGGGAGAACCAAAGCACCTCCCCCCCACCGCGAAGCAAGCTGCGGGACGAGGTAAGTCCCTTTCGTCCATCCCTAGACCCAGGTTATGAAGCTGACTGGGTGACCTTGGACTAGGGATGTTGGAGAAATCCTCTGCAGACTCCAGTGAGGTAAGAGGCGGCGGGACGGTGCCTCTTACCTCTGCTCCGGGGGGATTCCTGCCAGACTGGCATGGCTGCTCTGGATCCTCTGGCGATACGGCAATGGCGACCACCATTGCCGTTTTGCTTTGAGAAAGACAGCCGTAAAGCCCCGAGTTCTATGTAAATAAAGCTGTAAATGGCTGCGAGGGCTTTATGGCTGCAAGTGGAGCTGTCTTTCTCAGAGAAAACAGCAATGGCGGCTGCCATTGCCGTATCGCCGGAGGCATGCTGGTCAGCAGAACCCAGTGGATGGGCAGACGCTGAAGAGAATCCTGAGGGGGAGGAAGGGATTGCCTCCCCCCTGTGGACTCCCCCCCCAGAATGAAAGGTAGGGGTTCCGCACATCCCTACCTTGGACCAGTCACCATCTCACCCAGTGTAAGCCACCTCACAGGATTGTTGTGTAGAAAAATGAGGGAGAGGGAGACTTATGCATGCTGCCTTGGAAGAAAGGCAGGATATAAATGTCATGCAATGTAATACATTTTGTCTGAGGAGGAATCCCTAAATTCATACCCAGGTCTCCATTAGAAATGTTGGGGGCACCTCTATTCCTATATGAGTGAACCACTGAATCCTGTTCTAAGGTTATGTAGGGATGTCGGAGAAATCCTCCACAGACCCCAATGAGGCCAGATTCTATTGAATCTGCCCCCCCAAAGTCCATGGAGGACCAGATCTCCTACCTCCGCCTCCCCGTGAAGTCCCTCGCCGGCTGGATCCTACCTGCCACCGGCTCCGAAGCCCCAGAGATACGGCCGCCATTGCCGTATCGCTGGCTGGACTGATGGACTGCGGACGCAAATGGCGTCCCTGCTGTTTGACGTGATAGGCTACGTAAATCTTTACGCAGCCTATTGCATGAAAAAACAAGGATGCAAAGGGCGTATTTGCATCCCTGTTCCTTCGTGCAACAGGCTAGGTAAAGATTTATGTAGCCTATCACATCAAAGAGCAGGCACACAAATGGTGTCCGCTATGCCGGACACCATTTGTGTCTGTAGTACATCAGTCCAGCCAGTGATACGGCAATGGCAGCCGTATTGCTGGAGCTTCAGAGCCGGCCTGCGGCTCCATAGAATCACCGCGGAGCAGAGCCAGCCAGCCAGGATTCCGGGGGGGGGGGAAGGACGGAGCGCCTCCCTGCCCAGCGGACATCACAAACCAGAACAGGGTGAGTATTTCGTACACCCCTAGGGTTATAGGCCGGCCGCACATTTTGAGGTTCATCCATGTAAGATTCTGTGTTTTGAGTGAGAAGTTTATACACACACTGCAAGCCAAGTTTGCGTGTTGTCTCCTTCTGAGGTTTCACCTCTGTAGTTACAGGCATGTACATCTCTGGAAGAACAATGCTGCATAACCGCAGGTACTTATTGACTGGGGCACTATTGAGTTACAAATAGACTCAGCCAAGGCTTTGACTGAAGAATATGCAGGGGGAGGGGCTGAATTATTGATAACAGCTGTGGTGTGACTGAGGCGCGAGTAAGTGGCCTCCTCTGCATCTGAAGCACATCAAGGGATCAGCAGAGCCGCTGCCAGTTTACACAGCCGTCAGCCCCACGGCTGCGCACCGACTCCAGTTTCTGCGTGAAGCCTGGCTTTTAATTACTGGAAGCGCTGCCATTAAATAAACCTCAGTCCATTGTTCAGATGAATCAAATAGATTAAAACACCTGCATACATTTGCATATGAACGCAGGGCCGTTGCCTGGAATCACAGAAGGTACTTTGGCAGTCTTCTAGTCCCACCCTGTGCTCAGTGCTGGACTCTCGCAGCTCCTGCATCCCTGGCCGATGGCTGTCCAGCCTCTGGGTGAATACCTCCTGCAAAGGCAAGCTAGGGTTGGCGGAGAATTTCTCCCCAAAACTTCGGGGGGCCAAGCGCCAACGTGTTCGGCCCCCCGAACAAGTTTCGGGAAGAAATCCTCCGAACCCCCCCGCACCCCGCACCCCCCCCGGGACAGGACTTACCTTCACCGAATGTCCCTCCCGGTGGCTGGTCCGGCCGGCGGTTCGGTGCGTGTTCGAGCGAGGCGGGAGCAGCAGCTGGTCTTTCGACCGGCTGCCGCCGCCGCCATTGCAATGAAAGAAAAAAAAAAATGCCCCCTGATAGGCTACGTGACGATTCACGTAGCCTATCACGGCTAGATTTGCAAAGTCAGCCGTGATAGGCTACGTGAATCGTCACGTAGCCTATCACGGGTGACTTTAAAAAAAAAAAAAAAGTGTGTACGGATAATGGCGGCCCCCATAGGGAGCCGCCATTCCCGTTCCTTATTTGGTCGCTGTAGTCTATGTAAAGATTTACGTAGACTATGGCGAAAATAAGGGCAACACTATTTGCGTTGCCCTTATTTTCGCCGTAGTCTACGTAAACATTTATGTAGACTACAGCGACTAAATAAGGAACGCGAATGGCGGCTCCCTATGGGGGCCGCCATTTGCGTACGTGCTTTTTTTTTTTTTTTAAGTCACCCGTGATAGGCTACGTGACGATTGACGTAGCCTATCACGGCTGACCTTGCAGATCTAGCCGTGATAGGCTACGTGAATTGTCACGTAGCCTATCAGGGGGCGTTTTTTTTTTTTTTTAACTTTCACGTTCGCGGCCGGGCGAGGCGGCAAGCCTCCTCCCCGGCCTGAATTTCGGCCAGGCCGAGGTGGGAAGCCTCCCCCCCCGGCCTGAATTTCAGCCGGGCCGAGGCGGGAAGCCTCCCCCCCCGGACGGAACTTCGCGGGGGGACCAGCGAAGCGCCTCCCCCCCACCGCGAACGTCCTTCGAGGAAAGGTAAGTGACTTTCGTCCACCCCTAAGGCAAGCCCACAGCCTCGCCAGGCAGTCTGCACCATTGTCAAACTGCTCTTACCATTGGAAAGTTTATCCTGAAGTTCAGGGGAAAATCTGCTTCCTTGCAATTAGGAGTGTATGAGACATTTGTCTCAGTTTGTTTCTGACCAGGATTTTACCCAGTTCGCACCTTCCGGACTGAACACAGACTGAGATGCAATCTGTGGTGAAAGTCTGCAAATGTCTGAGTTTGCAATGTGGTTCGTGCGTACATTTCAAAATGCATACATTTTAAAAATGCATTCAATGGCATACATACATTTCAGGATGTGTTCATTTCAAGAATGCATTCAAAGGCACATGCACGTTTCAAAACGTGTACATTTCAAAAAGGCATACATTTTTAAAAATGTGCACAATTGATGCGTACATTTGGAAAAATGTGCACAGAAGTACATACGGATTTTCATGCAGAAAGAAAAAAGCAAAGCTTGTAATCTGAAACAGACTTATGTCAGAATGAGCTTTTGGATGGAATTAGGAGAACTTCGGCAAGCTTGAGTTTTGCAATTCACACGTCCTTACTTGAAATTAGGGATGTTGCGAGCATTCATGGGGGGGGGGTGGAGTCCAAGGATCTCCCCCACCCCACTTGCTGAGCTGCGGGTTGCTCACAAACACCTGGCAGCTGCCTGCCCTTGTTGCAAGCTGCCATTTTGTGCAACGATGGCGGCTCAGGCTCTTCTGAGAAGGAAGTGTTGCAGAAATGGTGGCTGTAAAGGGGCCATTTACATTACAACACTACAGGCATGAATGGACCAGTCACGTCTGTAATAATGTGTAAATGGCCCCATTACGGCTGCCATTTCTGCAGCATTCCCTTCCCGGAAAAGCCCGAGCTGCCATTGTTTGTGCAAAATGGTGGCTCGCAACAAGGACAGATGGTTGGGTGCTTGCCGAGGCAATGAGAAGTTTGCACAGCACTGCGAGCAGGGGCTGGTGGCTCGGCAAGCACCCGACCAAGCTGGGCCTGTGTGAATCCATCCATCTCTACTTGCAATCCCCAGCTTTTTTTAATTTCAGATGACAAACACATGTTGCATCATGTGCTGACTTATAAGAAGTATGCTTTCCTGGGTGAGTGAGAAGGGTGAATTCCCCTTCTAAGATGGTGCTCTGAGATTTTGTAAATACTTGTTTTTTTTTTAATTACCTCATTAATTGCTCCCCCTTTTAAGCAATTTTAAAATCACTCAATCCAACTAACCGATTAAATGTAGGGAAGGACGAAAGTCCCTTACCTTATCCCGCAGCTTGCTTCGCGGTGGGGGGGAGGCGCTCCGTCCCTCCCCCCGAAATTCTGGGTGGTGTGGGAGGTGCCCTGTCCCTCCGGCCGAAATTCTGGCCGGGGGGGGAGGTGCCCCGTCACTCCGGCCACGAATCTCATCTTCTGCCGGGACGCCATAGCCGCCGCCGTTTGCGTCCCTGCAGTCAGCCGTGATAGGCTACGTAAATCCTTACGTAGCCTATCACAGCTGACTTTGGGGGAAAAAAAAGCGAGTACATAAATGGCGGTGCCCATGGGCGCCGCCATTTGTGTTCCTTATTTGGGAATGCTATTTGCGTTGCCCTTATTTTCACCGTAGTCTACATAAATGTTTATGTAGACTACACCTGCCCAAATAAGGAACGCAAATGGCGGCGCCCATGGGCACCGCCATTTGCATACGCACCTTTTTCCCCCCCCCCAAAGTCAGCTGTGATAGGCTACGTAAGGATTTACGTAGCCTATCACAGTGTTTTTTGAAAATCTAGCTGTGATAGGCTACGTAAATCTTTACATAGCCTATCACGTTAGTTGTTTGTTTGTTTTTTTTACTGGGAAATGGCAGCGGACCATTTCTCCACCAATTCTGGGGGGCCGAATGCGTTGGCATTCAGCCTCCCGGAGATTCGTGGAGAAATTCTCCGACATCCCTAATTAAATGTCGATAACTTCTTGTCTTGGTCCAGGACCTCGACTTCTTGTCTTCAGAGGATGAAGCTCCTGAGTTAATAGATCAGGGAGATGGCTCAGTTGCAGAAAGATGTCATGCAGTTCCCATCTTCTTAGGACTTAGTTCTCCAGAAAGGTACCCTCTGTCCTGTGGAGTTCACATTGCCATCCTCAGATTCTGAGGACTCTTGCAATGAAATTCCTCCATGTTGTGCCACTTTTGTGTTGGCATAGCCCAAGGCTGCTGAAACTGAGAAGGCATCTTTAAGAGATAAGGCCTCGGTCAGTATTGGGTAGTTCTAACCAGCCTAATGGAAGTCCAAATCATACTTAAGGCTCAGTCCCAATCTGTTGCTTGTTGGAACAACGTACAGGCAAGCTTGTCTGGCTTCCAGTGCCAGCATCACTTGGAGGGCTCTACGGTGGTAGTGGTTGTGGTGCTCCTCCCCCTCCCCCCCCTCCATTTCTGGTCTCTCTGAGAATCTGATACCTGCTTGGTTGGAACCTCTGAACCTGACTTGCCCCAAGTTCTCTGTGTGAACTGGACTTCACAGTACCCAACCATGCTGGGCCCTCACAGCAACATGCATCACTGGCTGAAGCAGAACACTTTCAGAGGGGCAGCCATGTTGATCTGTTGCAGAGAAGACAACACAGGATCTTGTGGCACCATAAAGACTAACAGATTTATTATGGCGTGTGCTTTCATGGGTCTTACAATTCTATGTAGCCGTTCAGATTTAACAATGTTCTGGCACCACCACCAGCAAATGTCACCCATTTCATTCTGTTGTTTCCTGCATAGGACACGCGGACAATCTTAGCTAATCAGGGATCTCTTTTAGAAATGAAAAGCTTCTCAGTCTTCTTGCAACAATCCCTAAAAAAGATCACCAAGGAAGGAGGTGGGGTGGTGGAGAGAGAGCTTTCAATTCTGAGGCACCTGGGTGAAAACTGGACTCCCCCATTGTGGATCAGCACTCATTCACAGTCTTCCTTGGGAAGATGGAATTACTACTAAGCCAGTTGTAGCCTATAGTTTAGATATGCCATTAGACCTCTGTCGTTTGACCTATCCGATCACACGCTGGCATGACTCTTGGACACCCTTGGACTGTGGTGAAGGATACTGATGAGGACATGGCTCAGTTTGCTGGTTGGGTCCTTCCTGACTCTGGGACACAACTCTGCCACCATCCTCAAAATCAGAGGATTACTTCCCAGCAGAACCTCTATCTTCCCAGTGTGGTAGAAGTCAAAGACTGCAAAATCAGCTGAGGGCCTTTTAACAACCCAGCCAGCTCCTGTCCAGTAGGGGTGGAATTGACCATACTGTTGGCCTTTTCAGCCTAAATAAGGCTTCAGTAACCTTGATCTGCTGAGGCAGCATCTTCCCTTACCGACCTTAGGAGGAGAGAGCTTCACCCAGCAGGGTTCACTGGGAGTTGTCTGAGGTCCTGTTTTTGCCTGCCCTCTGCTAGGGATGTCCGTCACTTGAAAATCCATCCCTTTTGGGGCCCGATGGATCGCCATAGCCCACCCAGCTCTGCTTGTATTTGTGAATGAAATCTGGGAACTTTTTTCACACACACCCAAATAGAAAGTTGCACAAATTCTGGCTGTATTTTGTGCAAATTATGCAAACTGCACCTGCAAGTTGCGAATTTCCCTATTTATGAGGGGGGGAACCCCGGGGAAATCTGTGAACTGGCTTGATTAATTGTAGATTGAGTCAGGACAGCTCACAGGGAAGCAAGCTGGAGTTGGGTGTGTGTGTATGAGCTGCTGAAAGCCCAGTGAACTCCACCCCCAGCATCTCTACCTTCTGCATCAGTGGGCTTTGAGTTGACTTTGCTTTCCTTGCCTGGACTTTACCTGCTTGATCTGATCTTGCTTGCTGTGACTTGACCATGCTGACCTTGACTGGACTTTACCTGCCTAGACAGGACTCCATTGGACATGACCAGCTTCCCCTGTAAGCCTCAAGTGTTTACAGAATGAGACACAAACCTTCAATACCATTATCTCATGCCTGCTTCTCCTAGTTTGGAGGGCCCAATCCTGTAAGGGTCCTACTGGTCTGGTCTATGGAAAAAGGGCTTTGCATTAGGGCTGTGCAGGGACACCCCCCCACACACACCTGTTTTGGAAGCCAATTCGGAGCTTCCAAATTGGCCCTGACCTGCCTCAACCTGGTTCTGATGCAGTCTGACCCACTTATTAGGACTCTGGATCTGGAGCAAAATTTGGACATCTGAATTCCCCCCCCCACCATCACTAGCTATGCACCCCCACCCCTGCCCGGCTGTGTGAGCCTCCCCCCAGCTGTGTGAGCCACTGCTTCTTACCTGGACTCCATGGGGAGTGCCCGCAACCATTGCCCTCTACAAGGGAGTTGCCTTTTTCTTTTAAAATTGTGACTCTTCTTCCGGTAATTAAATCCTGTGCAAATGGTGGCTGTAAGGCCATCATGTACACAATGTTAGTCATAAATGGGCCATTTATGTTTGCAATATTGCCTTACAGATGTCATTTGCACAGGATTTAATTACTGGAAGGAGAAGAGTCTCCATTTTAAAAGAAAATGGTGACTCCCTCATAGATGGTGATGGCTGTGGGCACTCCCCATGGGTCCAGGTAAGGAGCAGAGGGCTCAGCAGCTGGGCAGACAGCTGCCCAGATCAGGCCAAAGCAGTTTGAAATGCCTCGGATCGATCCAACCTGCTTTGTACTGCTTCAGCCCAATCCCGGACCACTTCAGTCCGAATCACCCCGATCTGCTTGGGGAGTCGGGAGTCGGACCGAAGCAGTGTGCATCCCCACTTTGCATTGCTTTTATTTGACTCCTGAGCTAGCTTCCTGGAAGCACATCAATTCAGCTTCTCAGTCAGATTCACAAAGACAGGTTCCAGGAAGACAGCAAAGGTATCTTAAAGGCAATTCTGGGTGTGGCAGAAAAAAAAGGAATCACTTTAGCAGGGGATCGTTAAAAAAAGAAAATGATAGAGTTTATTGATGCCAGCCCCATAAACAAACTGGCAATAAACAGAGAATTGCTTCTGAAATTACTTGGAAGTGCTGGGTATTGAATCTGATTGTGTGATTTTTATTATTTGCAGAATGGAATTCCAGTTTTATGTATCACCACCCTCACAATGAATGGAATTTAAATGGTTTGGTGATTCATTGTGGGAAAAAGACAACAAATTGATTACTGCGTGTAAAGCATCTGAGCAGGTACGGACACATCTGTCAATTTCAGTTTTGCTCAGTTTCTCATTTTTCCAACCTTAAGGTCATTTCATCCTATTTCACACAAAAATGTGTATGTATTTCGTGCCCACTTCTTTCCTAATGCATATATTTTTGCAGCAATTTCCTCTAATAATACTGCATTTCTCTCTGATTTCCAGAAATGTACACATTTTCATGTGCACCTTTCCCTAACATACACATTTTGGTATGCATTTTTTTTATTGGACTTCATTGCAAAACTGCATTGCAAAATTCAAAACAGTGGGAGTATTGAAATGTTAACTGTATTTTGATTCACGTATTTATTCAGGAAATGCAAATAAGCTAAACTCTTATTAAAACGTACACCAATTCCCTGCCTCTGTGTCCGAACTAATTTTGGGAATGAATACTTCATTTTTGCAGACATCAAAGCTGCTCATGTTGGGGTTTGAAAGAATGGTGCCTGCTGGATAAATTCAAGGGTCCATCTAAAGAAATGATTAAGAGGTGATATGATGGCCATCTTGAACTTCTCACATAGAGCAGGGGGTTGGACTTGATGGTCTTGTAGGCCCCTTCCAACCCTACTATTCTATGATTCTATGATGCTAGAGCAAATTTGTTCTCTTTTGTTACAGAGGGTAGGAACTGGCAGGGGGTTGGAAAAGATGATTTTTCTGGTCCCTTCCAACTCCATGATTCTAACGTTAAAACTTTTAAAAGCTCTAAATGGCTTGGGTCCAGGATGCTTGAAGATTCGTCTCTTCTCATACCAACCTGCACCCTCCCTAGGGCCAAAACAAGAGGCCCTTCTCTGTCTCCCATTTTGAATTAGGGATGGCAGCAGAATCCAGCTGGGGGCTTGAGCTTGGCAGATTACTGCCAGTTTGGCACCTGGACTGGAGTCCGGAGACCGCCACGCTTGCCCAAGTCAGCATGGGCTGAGTGGTGAGCTTCACTGCTCCAGCAAGCCCTTCCTGCACACAATGATGGCTCCACTTTTTCCATAAAGGGTGATTTTACATAAATGGCAGCCATAAAGAGGCTCATTTATGCAACATTACAGGCATAAATGGTGTATTTAGACCATTTACACCAGTCACGTTGCATAAATGGACCTCTTTATGGCCACCATTTATGTAAAATCAGCCTTTACAGAAAAGGCTAAGCCGCCATTTTGCACGGAATGGCAGCTCGCCGGAGAAGCGGCATACCGCACACCACTCACCAGGCATAGTGAGCAGAGCAGGGTTGAGCGTCCAGCAGGGCTCTGACGTGTGGCACATGGGGTGGATGGGGGTGAATTTGCTCATCTCTATTTTGAAGGTAAGCATGGTTGATGGTGCTGAGACCTGGGGTCTTCTGGGTGGCTGCACCAATATTGTGGAACACCTGTCCCATGGTGTGTGGGTGCCCCCCTCTCTGCCTGTCTTTCATAAATAGCTGAAGACATGCCTATTTTGGCAGGCATTTCTCTCTGCTAAGTGTTTTGTTTGTTTGTTTGCTTAAAAGTTGTTTTATCTATGGTCCTTGCCTTATTTATATATGGTCC
Organism: Heloderma suspectum; assembly: GCF_057233095.1. Taxonomy (NCBI): domain Eukaryota; kingdom Metazoa; phylum Chordata; class Lepidosauria; order Squamata; family Helodermatidae; genus Heloderma; species Heloderma suspectum. Next base: position 29,334,821 of record NC_139470.1, read on the forward strand.
TTGCCTTTTATATTGTATTATATTATTAAAGTGTTGTGGGCTATCTTGAATGCTTCATGCATAGGGATGGGGTGGGAGTCTGAGCAGGGGGTGGAGTTCAATGGATTCCCCCCTGCCCGGCCACCTGGATCCCGCTTGCCAGGCTGTGGGGGGCTCACTTGCTCACTTGCTCACTTGTCGAATGGCGGGAAGTGCTGCAAGGCCATCCGAGCCCTTCCTGACCTGAAATTGTGCACACAATCGTGGCTCTGGGTTACTTCTGCATATCTAAAGTTGTGTCTGTGGCTGCCTAAAGGCCCTTTATGCCTGTAATCTTGAGTCATTGCCCCTTTAAGGCAGCCATAGACACAACTTCAGATATGCGGAAGTAACCCAGAACTGCGATTGTGCGCATAATTGCAGCTCAGCAAGGGGCCAGCCGGCCTCATAGCACTTCTCAGGTGGTCGCCTAGCCGTCCTTTATCTCCCACAGTGCAGCTCACATGGGCGGGCAGCAACAGTGCTTGGTGATCACCCAAAGGGAGCAGACAGAGGTGAGTCTGGCCACCCCTATCCCTGGGCACTAGACCTGTGGGGTTTACATTTTATGCAACTAAAAGTAAAAGAAGATTGCTATGGCAGTGAGCCCAGGTAATAGCTTATAATAATAGACCCTCAGTGTAGTGCAGAACCTGGGCACTCACCAGATGCTCCCCGCTAATCCTCTGTTTTAAAATGCAGGGCACAGATAGGCTTGGGGGGCAACTTTGTTTCAGTTCATCTTTTAATTTATTAAAATTTGCAGATTGGTTTGTACTCAGGGCAGAAAGAAGATGAGTTTAAAAAAATCAAATGTGGGAGAAACAGAGAGCTTTGTCCATCCAGGCCCAGGGCTTTAAGTGCTTTGCTCTTAAAAGTATGGGTCTGAATCCCTGTGTGAAGGTTTGAGGCCTATAGAGGCAAGGGAAAAGTTCAGGCCTAGAGGCCTGGAGTTTTTTTTTTTGATGGGAGGGGGGTATCCCTGAGAGGAGTAGTTTCATTTCCCTGGGTAAGTTTCAGTTTCATTTCCCCAGTTAAGTTTCATTTCTCCAGGTTTGAAACAGTACTTTCGGTTTTGAGGGAGGAGGGTATATAAAGTAGGGATATACGAAAGTCACTTACCTTGCCCGAAATTTGATTCGCGGTGGGGGGGAGGCGCTCTGTCCCTCCCCCCAAAATTCTGGCTGGTTGGGAGGCGCCCCATCCCTCCCGCCACGAATCCTGGCTGGCCGGGAACGCAAATGGCGGTGGCCATAGCCGCCGCCGTTTGTGTCCCTGCAATCAGCCATGATAGGCTATGTAAATGTTTATGTAGCCTATCACGGCTGAGTAAAAACAAAAAAACCACGCGTACGCAAATGGCAGTGCCCATGGGCGCCACCATTTGCGTTCCTTATTTTGGCACGTCTAGTCTACGTAAACATTTACGTAGACTACGGCGAAAATAAGGGGAACGCAAATAGCGAAGCGTCTACGCTATTTGCGTTCCCCTTATTTTCGCCGCAGTCTTCGTAAATGTTTACGATTTGCGTACGCGCGGTTTTTGTTTTTTTGTTTTTACTCAGTCGTGATAGGCTACGTAAACATTTACGTAGCCTATCATGGTATTTTTTAAAAATCTAGCCATGATAGGCTACGTAAATGTTTACGTAGCCTATCACGTTTTTTTGGTTTTCTTTTTTTTTTTTACTGGAAATGGCAGTGGCAGCAGCCAGTCGGAAGACCAGCCGCCCCCACCGCTGCACCGCCGCCACACTGCCGCCGAACCGCCGCCGGAGCCACTGCCACCGCCAGGGACATTCACACAAGGTAAGTCCCGTCCCCGGGGGGGGGCAGACCGTTTCGCCACCGATTTCGGGGGGCCGAATGCATTCAGCCTCCCCGAGATTTGTGGCGAAATTCTCTGACATCCCTAATATAAAGAGAGCAAGAAAGCCAGTAAGAGCAGACCCTGAAGAGGGAGCAGGAAGAAGCAGCCTGGAGAAGTCTAAGTACAACTAGAGGAAAGGAACTTGTGTTTTGAAATCTTTATTTTCTCTGAATGCCTTTTGTATCATTCAGCTCTACCGTGTAAATACCTTTAGTTGAGATTTGCTTGCTTTAATTTACCAGTAAGCTGTTCTGGTTAAACACTGTATCTAGAGTGTCATTTACCCCATGTCTGCAACCTAAACCCCATGTTATTGGAAAGGGGAAGGTAAAAGAAGGAAGGCGGGATGCTTAAGGAGGCAAGAGATCCTTAAGGAGTTGCTCAGGAGGTCCAGGTCAACCCTGGAACCCTGACACCCTGTGTATTCAACCATGTTTGTAGTGCTGAATTTGGGTTGCCACTTTTTTTTCCGGACAGCTACATGATAGGCAGGTCCTCTCCATAGCTGTATCTGTTGAATTGGCCATTGCAGGTGAGCGAGGATTTCACTTCAGTTTGTTTTTGATAAGGATTTCCCGACATCTGCACACTTCTTCATGTTCAGCATAGAAAGAAGTCAAGATTTTTTTAAAATTAAAAAATGAATGCAGAAGAAAACAAAATGTAGAGGTCCATCCCTAGGGACAGAAGAGAGGTGATCCGCTTTAGATGGCATCCTTGTGGGAGGGCTGATGTGGAACTCTTAGAAAATGTTCAAGAGAAGGAAGAGAGAGCAATGGGAGACACAGGCAAATGAACAGAAGATCTGCGTAGCACAGACCATCTAGCATTTTACAGGAGAAAAATGTGACACTTGTACACTTGTAACACTCCCAGCCTTCTGCCATGGATCACTGCCTGAGTGACCTTCCTTTCTACCAGGTTCAGTCTGCTAAACACTCTTCTCTGCCAACACTATGCTGCAGTAACTGCAGTATCTGTGCTGGCTTCTAGCAGTGCCTACACACTGGCCATAACAGTTCTTTGGTTTTCATTGGGTTTTAACTTAACAATGGTCAGTAGTCTGCTTAATCCCATGGCTATATTTGTGATAGAATAGCTGCAGCTCAAGCACATTTGCCTGGAGGGCAGCTTCTTCCCACACAACTTTGCCTGACACTTCAGATCCCCATCTGTGGGCCTCTGTTAGGGATGGTCAACCCTGCGACATCTGGTTTGGGGGGGGTGTCTGCTGCAGGGAAATACGAGCTGCTTGGGGCCCCGTGGATTTCCCCAGAGCCCTGGTGCATCCACCGGAGTTTGTGGAGCAGCTCTCTGTCTTTCTAAAAGCCACGATAGGCTAATGGCAACTGCCATTAGCCTATCGTGGGGAAGTCACAGCTGCAATTGGTGTATTTTATGCCATTTGTGGCCATAAAGCACTTCTACCTAAATTCCAGCCATTCATGCCAAAATTTCGATAGAAGTAAGTGCTTTTTGGCTACGAACAGCTTAAAATATGCAAATTACGGCCATAATTCCCCTGCAATTGGCTAATGGCTGCCATTAGCTGCCATTAGCCAATCATGCCTTTAAGAAAGACAGAAAACTGCCTTGCATGAAATCTGAGGATGCACAGGAAAAGGGGGACCAGTACGCTGCAGACTCCAGAGGTCAGCTTCCTGGGAATTTGGCCTCATTTAGGCCTGCAGCATATTTCTCCAGCATCCCTAGTCCCTGTGCCATCTGAGGAAAGGCAGGGTCAGTTGATCCACCAAACAGTCCTTTCTGTCGTGCCCCTCTTCTTCACCAAGTGGAGATTTCTTTGTTTATCCAGGCTTTTGAGGTTGTCTAGTTCATTCGATGGGTTTATATGTCTCTTCAAATCTGTGGTGGGCAATATGCAACCTGCAGGTCATGTGTAGCCCCTCCCCAGTACAGCCCCCACAGCCTTTCCACTACCATGATATCTGGAGGGGTCCATGTCCTGCCTCCCTGCTGTACAGGAAGTTATGGGACAGGAAGTGCTCTGTTATGCACAGGTCTGCAAAATAACCAGAGTTTTAAATTGTGTGGAGGCCTCCATGAGTACAGAAGCCACCACTGCCTCAGAGGTTATGGGGAAAATGGCAGCAGTGGGAGTGAGAGAAGCTATATGATTTGGGGGGTGGGGTTAAATATGTGTCCACAAAGTCAAAAATTCAGGCAGCTGCCAGCAAGTCACCATAGCCTTGCTTAGCTCTTGGGTGCGAAAAGGTCTGCTCCAAAGAAGAAGAAGGAAAAATGGGGTCGATTTTTACAAGATGTTTAATGAGTGTAAAGACTCTGCGAAGAGGGATTTAGGGCAAAGGAGAGCCATCCTGATTGGTCAGAGTCTTAAAAGCTCAGGTTACATATAACATTGGAAGCCACAATAAATTTTGTAGAAGAAAGAAGGATTAGGGGGAGGAAGGCTGAGAGGCTAGAAGGACAGAAGGAAAAAAGATCAAGAAAGAAAGTTGCTGGGGAAAGCTGAAAACTCTTGACAGTAAGATATTGTTGAAAAGAACTTGGATAAAATAGGGACACTCTAGCTAGGATTAACTGGATGCATTTACCCTGGTTATTTTCTCACCCTTTGGTAGGGTTGGTAGAGAATTTCTCCCCGAAACTTCAGGGGGCTGAGCGCCAACGTGTTCGGCCCCCTGAAGAAGTTTCGGGGAGAAATTCTCCGCACCCCCCTGCACCCCGCACCCCCCCTGGAACGGGACTTACCTTTCCCGAATGTCCCTCCCGGCGGCGGGTCCCGGCGGCGGTTGGTCGGGTCTTCGTCAGGGGCGGGGGCAGCAGCCGATCTTTTGACCGGCTGCCGCCGCCGCCATTCCAATAAAAGTAAAAAAAAAAAATGCCCCTGTGATAGGCTACGTGACGATTAACGTAGCCTATCACGGCTAGATTTGCAAAGTCAGCCGTAATAGGCTACGTAAATCGTCACGTAGCCTATCGCGGGTGACTTAAAAAAAAAAAAAGCGCGTACGGCTAATGGCGGCCCCCACAGGGAGCCGCCATTCACGTTCCTTATTTGGTCGCTGTAGTCTACGTAAAGATTACGTAGACTACGACAAAAATAAGGGCAACGCTATTTGCTAAAATGCCCCATTCAGAATCCCAAATGTGAACACAGATGGGAGTGCATGTTCTTTGAAAATATTGGGAAATTCCTGAACTTGCATTTGCAAACTGTGTACTTGAAAATGCTCAGCTTTCTCAAAATGCACAACTTTTATAACTGAACAAACTGAAAAACAGGTCACAAACAAGAGTGTGAGCAGGCTGAACAGACCTTTGGAGTAAAGATTGGAGCATTTCAGCAAGCTTGAGCCTCCCTGGTTCCCCCACCCATATTGGGGGGATACTTTCGACTCTGTGCACTCTGTCTGCTGGCTGATCTGTACCTGTCTTTGCCTCCTTACCTGAAAGGTGTGGTGAAGCTTAGGGATGTCCATCACCAGGAAATCCATTTTTCTTTTTGCATGACAGAGTTCTGCAGTGTGACTGACGCAATTTGCATTTGCGGGCAGAACTGTAGCTTTTTTCCCGAACTCTGGGAACTTTGCGTGTGTGTGTGTTTTGTGGCAAGCTGTAATTTACGCAAATTGTGATTTGAACAAATTGCGCAACTTTTGCACAAGTTGCGGCTGAAATGTATGCAAATTTGAATCATTTGAGCAGATTGCAGCCTCACTTTGCATAATTTGTGCAAATAACAGTTGCTGATTGCACAAATTATGCAAATTTGTGCAAAATTCAGCTGTGATTTGCACAAATTAAAAAACGTGGAAAATCTGCAAACTAGCCAGACTCCCTGCAGACCAAGTCAGGCTCCATAGCAGAAAGCGGACTGAAGTCTGGGGGGGGGGGGCGAGCCAATGAAAGCATGTTGGGCTCCACCCCCCAAACAGATTCCTTTGACATTCCTAGTGAACATACAGCAGACTGTCCCATGCCACAATGGCTCACTGACCTTAGACACGATGTGACTGCCAGGGACTAAGGGGGGTCCTGTTCCATAGCACCCTGCATGAGTCGGCTGTGTGAGATCAGTTGGAGATGAGTTCCTTTACCATAAAGATGGCTCAAGGTGCGCACCTCAGGAGCCTTGCTTTAAGTCCCTTCCTACTCAATTGCCAGCTCCTTCAACCTGCCACTTGTGCTAAATTCATTGGAATCTGGTAAATATGGGACAATTATCATAGCATCCCCCAAGAAACACTACAGCAGCCTTCTCCATCCTGGGGAAGGTTGAAGAAGGTCTGTATGGGAAAAGGCTGTAGCTCAGGGGTAGAGCACATGCTTTGCATGCATCCCAAGTTCAATGCGCAGCTTCTCCTGGTAGGACGAAGAAAGAATCCTGCCTGAAACCCTGGAGAGCCATGGCTGCCAGTCAGTGTAGATAATTCCGGGTTAGATGGACCAAGGGTCTGAGTCAGTATGAGGCAGCTTCCTATGTTCCTGGGCCCCTCTAGTTGTCTTGGACTACAACTCCCAACATGGCTGGTTGGGGTATGCTGGGAGTTTTACTCCAACCCAGCTGGAGGACACCACGTTGCAGAAGGCTGCACTGCAGCATGAAGTTCGCAAAAAAAGGTCCTCTTGTTCACCAATTATGAGGGGCAGTTAAAAAATCTCTGCTTATTCCCAAGAAACGAACAAGTAGCTGATCTAATCTGCAAACTCCAGGGGAGAGTTGGACTGCATACTGGTCAGAGTGGGAAAGGTGGCCCCTGCCTTTTAAGGCCCCTTATCTCATTATCTCATCATCCAGAGAGCGTCGGCTATTGGGCGGCGTAGAAATGAAATAAATAAATAAATCCTTCCTCCCTGCAGACATGGCGGGGGAAAGTCACACCTCGCCCTAAGCTACTGGCAAAGAGAGCGCCATTGTTTCCACAACCTGGTATTTTCTATGTTAAATTCTCTGTGTGCTACAGACCTTGACAACTACAGCAGCTTGTACGTGTTACGTACATGACTTCTGGGACTCTTATTTCCCCACCCAGATTTTGCAGAAGGAGGATGTGCAGATAATATTTGATCACTGAAGAAAACGTGCTCAATTTAATGAAAGGTCGGGCTGGCATAAACTGCTGTAATTTAAAAAGCCCCAGGCTCTTGAAACTTAATGCTGTAGAAGTGATGAGGTACGACTCGGCGTGATGTATTTACTATGTCTTCCGAAAGTGGTTTCTTGCTAATAGGAAATAGCCTCCTTTTCGCAGCTGAAGTTCAGGACAATTCAATACACCTTTCCAAAATGGCAATTTTAGCCTGGTAGGGGCTGCTCTGCAACTTACTGCTGGCTACCCCTCTACCCACACCTTTCCTTTCTAACTGCCACGATGACTTTAAATCCATTTTGCTACTGGTTTGCTTGGCAAATAATGGTCAGCCAGGGCTATATTCACTAAGGAAGGGATGGAGGTGGTGCGGTGGTGGTGGCGGCGAGTGCAGCGGGTGCGGCAGCGGCAGGTGCGGCGGCGGCAGGTGCGGCGGCGGCAGGTGTGGCAGCTGATCTCCTGGCCAGCCGCGGCTGGGTGCAGCATACACAAATGGTGGCGGCTACGGCGGCCGCCATTTGCGTTCGCTATTTTTTGCTGTTCTAGCCTACTTAAATATTTACGTAGTCTAGAACGGTGAAAAACAGTGAATGCAAATAGCGGCCGCTGTAGCCGCTGCCATTTGTGTACGTGTTTTTTTTTTTACTTTGCCATGATAGGCTACGTAAATATTTACATAGCCTATCATGGTTAAGTACAGGGACGCAAATGGCGGTGGCTATGGCTGCCACCATTTGCGTCCCTGCTGCCCAGCAGCCGGATATCTGGCTGCGGGTGGAGCCGGCCAGCGGCTCCACGGAATCCCCGCAGAGCAGAGCCGGCCGGGCAGGGCTCCGGAGGGAGGGACGGAGCGCCTCCCCCCATCGAGGATTCCAGGGGGAGGGACGGGGTGCCTCCCCCCCACTGTGAAGCAGATCTGCAAAACGTTAAGTGACTTTCGTACATCCCTACATTCCATAGGTCTGATAAGCTCACAGGTCTGGGTTTTTGTTTTTTTACTTCTTTTACTTTTAATTCACTAACATATCTCTCTCTGCATACTTATGGAGTCCCCTGAGCATGTAGAAACCATTACCTTACTTTTGGGTAGCCCCATTTTGCTTATAGTTTGACAGACACCCAACCAGCCAAGTCCACCGTTAGAGAGAATGATGGTTCTTTCCCACCATGCATGATCCACAGATACTCCCATCTTGCTCCATCAGTCCCAGGGGACAGAGGGGCACTTGTTTCCATAAACCTGGGCAGGCTCAAGCTATTCAAAGAGATTCTGAGCCCTGGTTTGTTTTTCAGGCCATGCGGGATTCTGTCTGACGCCTTTACCTCCTGCCCTTGTCCTTGTGGGGAAATATATTAAGGAGCTGAATATTATTTGAAAAAGCTGATCACCAGAACGTGTTCCCTTTCCCCTGGGCCCCATTGAATCTTGATTGCTACATCAGCTTTCCCCTTCCTGGGCCTGACTGGATGCCCGCTTGCCTGCCCAACTGCTCCAGCACAGCTTTTGCTTTCCCCAGCATTTGTGCTTCTTTTGTTGATGCCTTTCTGGAAATGTTTCCATCTCCCTCACATCCTTGCGCAGTGCCTGCAGCTATCCAAACAGTGCTGATAGAGACATGCCATCAGGGGAGCCCACATGTGCCCTTCCCTTTGGCTTCTGCAGGTGTCATGCAGGGAATATGTAAACATCCATGATGGCATGGAGTGCTGTGCCTAACAGCATGTGCTGTTTGGGGAGCCCTTACTGGTAGTTGGGGCCAACTCTGGTGGAGCCTGATATCAGGATGTGTACGGAACCCAACAAGACTTATTCAATGCCAGTTCCAGATTTTGGGGGCCCTTGGGCAAGTTGCCCACAACAGCCCCCCTCCCTCCACCTTCTCACGGACACTGTAATCAGTAGCCCTTGCGTCTCCTCCTCTTTCTTATCACTTCTTTCCTGGACAGGCAGAGAGCCAGAGAGCAAGCAGGCCTTGGCATCTCCTGCTCCTCCTTACCACGAGGGATGTACGAATCCCTTATCTGGCTCCATGCAGGGGCATCCATGGTGGGGGGGAGGCGCTCCGTCCCTCCCCCCAGAATCCTCGACAGGGGGGAGGTGCTCCGTCCCTCCCCCCGGAATCCTGCCTGGCCGGCTCCGTTCCGCGGCCAAGCCACGGAGCCACTGGCCGGCTCTGGCCACCTGCAGCTGGACATCTGGCCACTGGGCAGCCCTACAGGGACGCAAATGGCAGCTGTTGTAGCCTATCACAGCATATTTACATAAAATATTTACGTAGCCTATCACGGCAGGGGGAAAAACCCCAGCGTTCGCAAATGGCGGTAGCCGCCGCCATTTGCATACGCTGGGGTCCCCCCCCCCGCCGTGATAGGCTACGTAAATACTTACATAGCCTATCAGGGCCTCCACAGGGACGCAAATGGCGTCCCTGCATTAGCCGTGATAGGCTACGTAAGTATTTACATAGCCTATGATGGCTAGGAAGAGGAGGAAGTGAATGGCGGCCAGGACGGCCACCATTCGCAAAGCAGCGCGGACGGGAGCAAGTAAGTGCTCCGTTTCGTGTGCCTTTCATGGGGTAGGACTTCATTCCGTGATGGATTTCGGGGGGCCGAATGCACTGGCATTCGGCCTCACCAAGATCCGTCGTGGAATTCTCTGACATCCCTACTTACCACCACCACCACCACCACTGTTTTCTGGACCAGAGAACGAGGCAAGTGAATAAACAGGTTGCAATGGAGGAAGTGCAAGTCCAGGGAGCTCTTTTCAGTGGGCCCCTGTTGGGGTTTGGGCATTGGGCAGATGCCCAACTAGGGATGTCAGAGAATTCCGCCACAAACTGAAATGGGATCGAATTTCCTTCAGTCTGTGCCACGGAATCCTCTGCGGAACGGCACCATGAGGTCCTGCAGAGCCAGCAGTCATGTGGCTTTTTTTTGGTCATCCGCACAGAGTCGCGAAATTTTCGTAAACAAAAACGCAAGCTAGGATATTCCGATAATAAATACGTAAGATTTTTTTAAAAAAATGAATTGTACTCACCGCCTTGTTTGTGGGTGTTCTTTTTCAATTGAAATCCTCTGTCTCATTTACTTTCAGCCAAAACACTTCCTCCTCCTCCGGGCTTCCCAAAACAAGGCTGCCCCAGGTGTGCCTGAGCAATGCACTCTTTGCTTAAAGCAACGCTGTTTGAAAGAAAGAAAGAAAGAAAAAGCTTTTCAAAATGACCATGCCGGTCTGGAGCCCTGCACCAGGTATTATGCTCCCTGCTAATCTTTCTATTTCCACATCCAGCGTTGTTGTTGACGTTGTAAGGCTAAAATGGAGAGGAGAACCAACTTTGTGCATGTCTACTCAGAAGTAAGTCTTATGGAGTTCAATTCAACTTACTCCTACACATGTCAGCAGCCCACTTGCCCCCAGCTCAGCTTTGTATTTCCACATCCAGCTCATTATCAAACCTGTTAGTTATCTCACTGGGTGACTTCGGGCTGAACTCCCACCACTGCACCACACTTCTGTAATGAAACTCATGAGAAAAAGAGACAGTGTAATGGAAAGTTCTTTTTGAAGCAATCACACTTTACTTGTACAAATGCAGCATGAAGGGAAAGATCAGCAACCTTCCCTTTGTTTGAATAAAAAGCACACTCTCCACATGCTCAGGGAATGGACAAAATGAGGAATAAACATACCAGGGAATACGAAGAACTATATTCTTCCATTATGTGTGTGTGTGTGGGGGGGGGGGAATCTCCCTCAATCTAGATGTTCCCTGGAATCCCCCCCCCTTCACCCAAGGGTCTTCTGAGATAACTAACGGGAAGTCTGATAATGAACTGGATGTGGAACTACAAAGCTGAGCAGAGAGGAGAACCAACTCTGTGCATGTCTACTCAGAAGTAAGTCTTACTGAGTTCAATGCGACTTACTCCTACATATGTCAGCACCCCACTTGCCCCCAGCTCAGCTTTGTATGACTGCTTCAGAAAGAACTTTCCATTATACTGTCTCTTTTTCTTCATGAGTTTCATAACAGAAGTGTGGTGCAGTGGTGGGAGTCCAGCCCAAAGTCACCCAGTGAGATAACTAACAGGAGGTTTGATAATGAGCTGGATATGGAAATACAAACCTGAGCTGAGGGCAAGTGGGGTGCTGACATGTGAAGGAGTAAGTCGCATTGAACTCAGTAAGACTTACTTCTGAGTAGACATGCACAGAGTTGGTTCTCCTCTCCATTTTAGCCTCACAATGTCAATAACAACACTGGATGTGGAAATAGAAAGCCTAGCAGGGGGAATAACAGCTCTTGCAGGGCTCCAGACCGGCGTGGCCATTTTGAAAGGTTCTTTCTTTCTTTCTTTCTTTCTTTCTTTCTTTCTTTCCTTCTTTCTTTCAAACAGTGTTGCTTTAAGCAAAGAGTGCATCGCTCAGGCACACCTAGGGCAGCCTTCTTTTGGGAAGCCCTGAGGAGGAGGAAGGGTTTTGGCTGAAAGTAATTACTGCACATCTCAGGGCAGGGGGAAAAATACGTAAATATCTACGAAGAATAGCGTTTCTTACAGAAGTTAAGCAGACTCACAGAGACTGCTGGGCACCGGAATTACGGCTGTCGGTACGGATTTATCTTTGTAATTCTTGGAGTGGAAAAAAAAGAGGAGAATTCCGGGGGCTTGCAAATGATGGTACGGAGCACTGGCAGCAAACTGCGGAAGTCAAGCGGCACGGAAGGCACACAGTTCGTACATCCCTATGCCCAACCAAGCCTACACTTGACACTGGCCCTGGACATACTTCAGAGAGGAGGAGCAGGGCCTTGCTGTAGTCCTTAGCCCTGAAGGGGACCCCGGGGAGTCACAGCTCCCTGAGGGACAGCCCTAAGATGGCAGCCCCTCTGAGGCTGCAGTATCAAGGGACCATATATCCCCCTACTAAGACCCACATCCCAGCTCTAGAGACTACTTCATCCCCCCAAAACAAACTCAGTTTTTTTAAAACTTCCCAGAATTTTATGCAAATTTAGTCATAGAAAAATACGTAAAATAAAAGAATACCAACTGAAAATGTGCATTTCCCCCACAGACTAAAGCATGATGTCAGGAAAGATTCTGAGCGTGTGGAGATAGTTAGCAGCTCAGACTCAGAAGGGGAACAGCCAGAACTGGGGGAGGTTTCCTCCCTAGTGAGCTCAGATATGGATAGGCGTTCTTCTCAGGAACTTGGCTCACAGATGGCTCGACCGGAAGGCCCCCCCTTTCCTCCCCTGAGAGAACCCAGGTCGAGGAGGAGGAGGAGGAGGAGAGTGCGAGGTGTGACCTGAGGGATGCTAGAGTCTGGCACAGAGCAAAGCAGGAAAAGTTAGAGGCAGAGCTCAGACGTTCCACCTGATTGGCTATGCGTGAGAGCCTACGTAGAGGAGGGCACAACTGTAAGGGACGGGCATCCCACCCTAAGTTATTCTGGCTGGCAAGTTCTTGCTCAAAGTTCCAGCATCTCTGATTCCCTCTTGGCTCCTCTATTGATATTTGTAATTGTGTGGAGTAGCTGTTTTCCTTTGTAGCCTGAGAGTCTCCAAGGATTTGCATTTGTAAAGAACTTGGTAGCTAACTAATAAAGTAGTGAGCCTGGAGCCTGGTGCCTTGGAGTGTGTGACTGCGAACGGAGAGGACCAAGGAAAATGCACATTTGGGGTGGGTTGTGCATTTTAGGGGGAGATTTGTGCATTCGGGGGGGTATGCATTTTTGCAAGTGTGAATTTGTGCAAATGCAAATTCACAGGAATTTGGGAAACTGGGGGAAAAAACTATTCTGTCAATGAGCAGACGACAGAATGAAATGCACCTTGACAATCCATGAAACACAGACAGAACAGATTTTACAAAATCCGTACATCCCTAGTTGGTATTGACTCTGGAACATGTTCTTGTGGGACACTGGCTAGAGCTGTTGGGTCACTATTGCCCTATGTGAAGGTTGGTAGTCCCTACCAAGGACACACCTTGAGCACTTCTATGGCTGGGTAGGGCAGGGGAAGGATGGCCCTGCTGTCTTTCGGGGAAAGGATTTCACTGCCACTTGTTATTGCCATTAAGGCACTCCTGATCTGATGAGCTTCTGAAGAACACACACCACACACAACCTGGAAGCCCTCTGCCCTGCATGCATGCCATGGATGCCAACTGAACATGCCACAAGGAGGAGCCCAAGGAACAGCCCGGCCTGGACAGACGTTCTGCACACAAGGAATTGTTGTCCTTTTGCCTGACTGTGGGAAAAGGGTGAATTTGGACCTTGTGCAGCATGAGGGCTGCTAATACAAACACCTGCTTGCCAATCTGTTGTTATTCAATAACAACCAATGTACTAAACAATTGTAAAAAGCTGATACATTCCACACAGACGCCTCCTCTTCGCACTGAGGACGTGGTGCTGCATAAAAACCTAGCAGAGAGAAAAACTACTTCCTGAAGATGATAAAGCCCTTTAATATGAGCAAGGCATTCGCCTCATTTGTCTTACGCTATAGGACTGGATGGCTGGGCAGGGTTTGCTGAAGGCTCGATGAGCAGAAATCTACGTTGGGTGTTTCTGGCTGGGGTTTCCTAGATTGAGATCAGTTTTGCTTTCTCCTGCATTTGAATTTTTTGAAATCTCAAGTTCTTTCTCTCCCAGATACGAATTTTGTGAATTTTGATAATTTGTAGTCAAAAATTCACTGAAACAAAATTCTCACATATCGGCACCAGCCAAATTCAAGAGGAACAGCTATTCTCAGCATGGAGAAAACCACCTTGTCATACAGCTGTTAAAGATGAGGATCCTGTCAGAAAATTGGTGGCAACCTGGCTTAACCACTCACATGGTTGAATACCCAGGGATTCAAACCAGACTTTTAAGAGCTAAGCCTTCAAAGCCCCTGGTTGGGATGGATGAATCTGTCCGTTCCTGTTTCTCCCAAATTCAGATTTCTTAAAATCTCAAGTTATTTTTGTTCCAAATATGGAGAACTTTCTAAATTTTGGTAAATCCTTATCAAAACTGAACTGAACTGAAATTCACACCATTCCTACTCCCAATAGCTCATAGGTACAAAGTCCTGTCTTGTTGTCCACTTCTGTGAAGAACTTTTTTGTTTTTATTTTCCCCAGGCTTTTTATTTCTCCAGTTTTGTTTTTAAAATATATGTTGTATTTTTAGCTCTTTCTCAGCTGCTATTTTTTTAAAAAAAGTTGGTCTTTATTCTCGTGTTATTTTGTTTTGAACTTTTAAAGATTTTATGTTGTGTTTAAACATGTATTTTAAGGTTGAAATTGTTGTGAACTGCCCAGAGAGCTTTGGCTATTGGGTGGTTTAGAAATGTAAATAGATAAATAAATATTGTGGAGCAATGGAATTTGGATGATGTAGCCAGAATGGGGTTGGGGGTGGAAGGCCTTTCCCCAAAGTGTATGATGATGGATGTCCATATCAGAAGGTCTTACTTTATAGGGATGTACGAACTCATCCCTGTCTGGGTTCTCCGGACGCTCGCCTAGTCCTAGGGATGTACGAAAGTCCCTTACCTTGCCCGAAATTTGATTCATGGTGGGGGGGAGGTGCTCCGTCCCTCCCCCCCAAATTCTGGCCGGGGGGGAGGCGCCCCGTCCCTCCCGCCGCAAATCCTGGCTGGCCGGGAATGCAAATGGCGGCGGCCGTAGCCACCGCCGTTTGCGTCCCTGCAATCAGCTGTGATAGGCTACGTAAATGTTTACGTAGCCTATCACAGCTGAGTAAAAAAACCACAAAAAACTGCGCGTACGCAAATGGCAGCACCCATGGGCGCCGCCATTTGCGTTCCTTATATTGGCACGTCTAGTCTACGTAAACATTTATGTAGACTACGGCGAAAATAAGGGGAACGCAAATAGCGTAGTGTCTACGCTATTTGCGTTCCCCTTATTTTCGCTGTAGTCTATGTAAATGTTTACGTAGACTAGACGTGCCAATATAAGGAACGTAAATGGCAGCACCCATGGGCGCCGCCATTTGCATACGCACGTTTTTGTTTTTGTTTTTACTCAGCCATGATAGGCTACGTAAACATTTACGTAGCGTAAACATTTATGTAGCTTATCACGTTTTTTTGGTTGTTGTTTTTTTTTTTTACTGGAAATGGCGGCAGCAGCCGGTCGGAAGACCGGCCGCTGCCGCCACTGCACCGCTGCCGTGCCGCCGCTGCACCACTGCTGGAGCCACCGCCACCAGGGACATTCGCACAAGGTAAGTCCCGTCCACCTCAAAGTGCAACTTCTAGCAAGGGATGGTTATAGGGATGGCAGAAAATTCCGCCACAGATTCCAGTAAGGCCAGATTCTTTAGAATCCGGCCCTCCGGAATCCATGGCGGAATGGCCTCCTGCCCCCCGCCCCCCCACGAAATCCACCACGACGGCACTTATCTGGGGTGGATGCGGCAGATGCAGTGGATGCGGCGTCAACAGCGGTGGTTCTGGTGGCAGTGGTGGCTCCGGCAGCGGCTGGTCTCCTGGCTGGCCGTGGCTGGACTGCTGCGGCCGCCATTGGTATCTTTGCAGCCATGATAGGCTACGTAAGAATTTACGTAGCCTATCACGGCTAACCTCCCCCAAAAAACCAGCGTACGCAAATGGCGGCAGCAACGGCGGCCACCATTTTCATTCCCTATTTTTCGCCGTTCTAGCCTACGTACATATTTACATATGCAATTATGGCAAAAAAAAGGGAACCGCAAATAGCGTAGTGTGCGCTATTTGCGTTCTTTTTTTGCCATTTTATCCTACATAAATATTTATGTAGGCTTTTACAGCAAAAAAAAAAGAAACGCAAATAGCGCCCAGTACGCTATTTGCGGTTCCCTTTTTTTTGCCGTAATTGCCTACGTAAATATTTACGTAAACTATTATGGCGAAAATAAAGGGGAATGCAAATAGCGTAGCGGGCGCTATTTGCGTCCCTTTTTGATTCGCCGTTTTAGCCTATGTAAATATTTACGTAGACTAAGATGGTGAAAAATAAGGAATGCAAATGGCGGCGGCCATAGCCACCTCCATTTGTGTATGCGTTTTTGTTTTTTTTTACCCAGAGCTCTCCACGGCCAGAAATCTGGCTACGGACGGCTCTGGCCTGGGCCTGGCCGGCTGCTCTGCGGAGCCGCCGCGGAGCACAGCCAGCCGTCGAGGATTCCTGGGGGGGAGGACCGGATCGCCTCCCCCCCATCAAGGATTCTGGGGGGAGGGACGGAACGCCCCCCCCATGAACATAATCCGCGGAAAGGTAAGTGACTTTCGTACATCCCTACATAGAACTCTACTTCTCCTTCATCTTAAGCAGGTGTGGTGGTGAATGTGCTGAAGTCGGGTCTGGCCTCGGCAATGGAATGGATGAAAGTCAATAAACTGAGGTGCAATGCAGACATGACGGAGGCTCTCTTGGTGGGTGGTTCCTCTGCCCATATGGGAGATGTGCAAGTGGCTCTGGATGGGGCCATACACCCATGGAGGAGCAGGTGTGCAGCTTAGGGGTACTCCTGGATCCATCCTTGTCACTGGGGACTCAGGTGGCCTACAGTTTCTTCCACCAGTTTTGGCTGGTAGCCCAGCTGCAGCCCTATCTGAAGGAGGAAGGATAGCCTGGTGACAGTGGTCTGGCAACCTCTAGGTCAGATTACTACAATGCATTTTGCATAGGGATGTTAGAGGAATCCATTTGTGGGGGTGGAGCTTGGCAGGCTTTCTGTGACTCACCCCCACCCCGGACTCCACCCCCTCATACGATCAAAGTAGTTTCTCTCTATTATATTGTTTAGGGGTGGGGAATGCTGCAGAAAGAGGGGGGGGAGGTAAGTTGTGCAAACTCTCAGATTGGCATGGGAATATTATTCAACTTTTCCCAATTATTTTATGGGGGAAACAACCAACTTCCCTGTTAGTCCAATAGCTTGCCTGTCTCTAGTGATGGCATCAACTTTTTTTAAAAAAAGAGGATTGGACATTAATGCCCCCAGCCAGGCATTCTTGACCCCATTATGAGTTAAGGCCAAACACTATCTGAAGTTTGGGCCTGGCTCATACTGGGTTTGTCAGCTGTCCTGGCACCCGCTCCCTTTTCTCACCAGCCAGCACTGTGAGGTTGGCTATTATGATTCCATTCCTATCTTATGGATAGAAAAGTGGGGCTGAGAGGCAGTAACATCATGCAGGGGGTACCCAAGGAATTTTATGGCTAAGGCTGATTTGAATGCAGGCCTAGGTTCAATGCTCCATTCATCAGGGGGGTTTCTGCACAACAACGGAAGGAGACAGAAGGAAAAGCCAATCGTGGCTTACCATATTTTTCAAGGAGCCAGCCTTGCTCTGGGCAGGGCTCCACAAGCAAGCGTATTGCACCAGTAAAAGTCGCTTCACAGACCATACATCTGGGTTGGGGTAGTGAACATCATCTGACTGGTAGGGGATGCTCAACAAATAAGAAAGACCCCGCCCCAATCCAGGCTTCCCCACCCTTTCTCCTTTGAGAATAAAAGAGACTCCCCTACATTCAGGGGACAAACCTCATTGACCACAATGGGAGTTACTTCTGAGTAGACACTAATTGGTTTGTGTTGGGAGACACAGGGGGGACAGGAACAATCTTCTTCTCTCAATCTCTCTCCCTCTCTCTCCCCCTCCCCCCTTAATTCCTTAAATAAACAATCCTTTCCACAACACAGTGTTCACAGTGCCCTGCTGCGATCAATCGAAGCTTTGAAGCTTCGACATTAAAGGGTCTCTAACTGCCTTCTTTCAATTCATGGGAATCTTGGTGTGCATTTCGGGAACAAGCCTCATTGACCACAATGGGAGTTACATCTGAGTAGACACACATATGTTTGTGCTGGGAAAGAGGGAGGGGAAACAAAGGGATGGGAAACCAGCCCCCTTTCTAACTCGATGCTGCACAGGATCAGATGATCAAAGGTGGAGGTACTTACTTCTAACTGGCAATAAACCAAACAATGGAGAATTGTTTTCAAGAAAGCACTTTACAGCCTTTAGGGAATTAGTGCTTTAAAATGTGCTATTTCAGTTTGGGGGATTCTGATGTGTGCATTGAGGGAACAAGTCTCATTGTTCATAATGGGAGTTACTTCTGAGTAGACACTAGTTTTTTGCTGGGAAACACAGGGACAGGAAACACCCCTTGACTGACGTCACAGTGAAAGGCACACCCCTGGGCAGGGCTAGCATACCCGAGGTAAATGTGGGGGTCGGGGCACACAACTGAGAACCCAACTTGAGGAAAAGAACTGGACTTCAAGCAGTCTCAGGAAATCTGTTTTTTCCCTGATAAGCTCCGGGGTGGCTGCTGGATGGCCACAACATCATGCATCCCTAATGACCTCCAAACACAGCCAGCTCAGAGTAAATCGCTCATGGTGACACCCCCCCCCCAATACACTCTGGGTCTGAAATGGTGTTGCAGGAAGAAGAGGCCAGTGTGGAGTAGTGGCTCGAGTGTTGGACTGGGAGCCAGGAGATCCGGGTTCTAGTCCCCACTTGGCCATGGAAGCTCACTGGGTGACTTTGGGCCTGTCACAGACCCTCAGCCCAACCTACCTCACAGGGTTGTTGTGAGGATAAAATGGAGAGGAGGAGGAGGATTATGTACGCTGCCTTGGGTTCCTTGCAAGAGGAAAAAAGGCAGGATATAAATGCAATAAATAAATAAATAGGTAACCTGATGCAGCCAGGCCACCAGAGTGCCCAGGGTACAGCCCCACATGAATGGAAGGGTCAAAGGCACTCAGAAGGAAACCTTTAGAAATGCAGTGAGCTCTTTAAAAAAAAAGAGAGAGAGAGAGAGAGAGAAGGAAGGTACTTTTTAAATTATTTTTGCAGCCTCCAAGCAAGTTGGTTAATGAATGAGCAGACATGAAATTAATAATGACTCCAAAATGCCTGACATGTTAAATTGCATCTTAAAACCTGTCCTCTCTCTGCGAATGCAGGAAAAGACAGGAAGGAGGGATTATGCACAGGAGGGGGAGCAGACTTGTGTGCACATGCTGACACATCCATGTACACCAAAGACAGCAATGTCGATTGACTTCTGACCTTCTGCATGCCACCCACTTCCTTTGCCCGCTATCCCATGGCGGGACAAGGGAGTGGGGCAAACGGAAGTCAAACTGGCAGCTAGGGATGGACAGACCCATCTCCATTTGGGGTGTGGGGGAGCTCCATGAGCTGCCCCCCCAGCTCGTGCTGCCCAGCCCCGCTCGGCAAGCATCCCTGCTCACCTGCCTGCCGAGCCGCCTGAGCAGCCCCTCCTCTCCACGTCAAGGACTCTGGCAGTCAAACCCTTGTGTTTCATGTGCACAAAGGCTTGACTGCTGAGTCCTTGGGGCGGCCAGCCCCCAGCGCTCTCTCCCTGGCCTACTCCCAAGGAGACCAGAGTGCTGGGATGTCACAGTGCTCCTAGCTGCTCGCCAAGCTCCGGGGTGCTTCATGGCTGGGTCCTTCATCACCCCAGGGCTTAGCGAGCAAGGTCTGGGAGGCCAGAGGGGCGGGTGGACTCCACCTGCTTTTCAGACTCCCACACCATCCCTACTGGCAGCATTTTATGCTTGCAGGGTCAGATCATCTCTAGGCGTCACCTTTAGGGATGTACGAAAGTCACTTACCTGGTCTCGCAGCTTGCTTCGCGGTGGGGGGGAGGCGCTTTGCTTCTCCCCCCAAAGTTCAGGCTGGGGGGGGAGGCTTCCCGCCTCGTCTGGCCGAAATTCAGGCCAGGGAGAAGCGCCCCATCTCCCTGGCCGCGAACTTCAAAAGAAAAGTTAAAAAAAAAAAAAGAATTTCTCCCCGAACCTTCGGAGGACCGAATGCATTGGCACTCGGCCCTCCGAAGTTTCGGGGAGAAATTCTCCCCCATCCCTCAAGTCACCTTGCAAGCAAGCGCTACTGGGGACACTTGCTACCTGGCTGATGCAATGCTGGGAATCCTGTGTTGCAGAATGCAGCCCCCCTCCCCACCTCAGTGCACTCTGAAAATAGGAAGCATGTTATTTCTCCGTTGTTGCCAAGAAATTGCTTTCAAGCCAGACTTCAATGGAAGGCCTCGGACACGGCCAAACGGAAACAACCAGCCCTTGGAGAGACCCCCCCCCCCCCGCTGCTGCTGCCTTTCCCGCAGGCCTCAGGAATCTTCCGCCCAGCAGGAGCCCCCATTAAAACAACAAAGGCAGGCACTGTAATTTATGGGGGGGGGGTGGCCATGGCTGTTCAGCTCTTGCACTCTGCACCTGGCTCATGCCCCAAAGAGAAATCTTTTTGAGGACTTTCATTCAGGCACCTGTGCATAGGTGACTCCAACCAGCACCATTGCGTACAAAGGAGAAAAAAGGGCTTCTGAAGGCTGAGGCGCATCAGAGACCTGGCTACTCTCCAAAGAAGAACACGGTGCTTTTTGTGACAGGCGCCTTTGAACGGCAGCGGCGGGGATGTGGTGGCAATAGAGGAGCATGGCAGTGCAGAGCAGGGATGAAGGGCTCGGGGAGGGGGCGGCGGCTTGTGAAACGGCAAAAACGCAGCATAGTGGAGGTGGGACGTATCAGGCTGGAAGGAAACCAGTGGGCCATGCGTAGTTCAGCCTGTGTCATCTTACATTGGGAAACGCTTCCATGTTGCCACAAATATGCACAAGTAGAAGTTGCCAGAGTTAAGGAAGAGACACACATACACACCCTGCTGCTGATTTGTTTAAAAAAGCAGCGGGTACTTGTGCAAAGTGTACAGCAATAAACACAGCGCCAACTCCAGGTTGTGGAGGGCTTTGTGCAAGACCCCCTCCAAGGGCCCCCTCCCTCAGTGAGTCTCCCTTCTCACCGCCACTGTCGCCAGCTGCTCTGCTTCTTGTCCTCTTGCTCACTTGCATGACCGGCAGAGAGCCAGCTGGCCGTGGCATCTACTGCTGCTCCTCTTCACCACCACCACCACCATTGTCTGGGCCAGAGCAAGAGGAGGAGGGGAAGAGCAACCCAGGGGGTCTCTTGTCAGTGGGCTCTTGTTACGTGATGGGCCCTCACTAGGCACCCAACCATGCCTACCCTTGGTGCCAGCTAGGGATGTACGGAAGTTCCGCCACGGATCTCGGGGAGGCTGAATGCCAGCGCATTCGGCCCCCCGAAATCAGTGGTGGAACGGCCCGCCCCACCCCGCGCTCCCCCTGGACAGGACTTACCTGGGGCGGATCTTCCTGGCGGCGGCGGCGGCTCCGGCGGCGGTTTGGTGGCGGTGGCTGCGGCAGCCGGACTTCCAACCGGCTGCCGCCACCGCCATTTCCAAGTTTAAAAAAAAAACAAAATGTGATAGGCTACATAAACATTTACGTAGCCTATCACGGCTGATTAAAAAAACAACAACAAAAACACGCGTACGCAAATGGCGGCGCCCATGGGCGCCGCCATTTGCGTTCCTTATTTTGGCATGTCTAGTCTACGTAAACATTTACGTAGACTACTGCGAAATAAGGGGAACGCAAATAGCATAGCATTGTTGTTGTTTTATTAATCAGCCGTGATAGGCTACGTAAACATTTACGTAGCCTATCACGGCTGACTGCAGGGACGCAAACGGCAGCGGCTACAGCCGCCGCCATTAGTGTCCCTGCTAGCCAGCAGCCGGCTGTCCAGCTGCTGGCGGAGCCGGCCGGCGTCTCCACAGAATTACTGTGGAGCGGAGCCGGCCAGCCAGGATTCGGGCGGGGGAGGGACGGAGCGCCTCCCCCCCGGCCAGAATTTCAGGGGGAGGGACGGAGCACCTCCCCCCCAGCATCAGCAAAATCCGCGAACAGGTAAGTGACTTTCGTACATCCCTAGTGCCAGCCCCAAATGAACCCAACATCTGGATGAAAATAATCCACAGGACTAAATTTAAGTCTTAAGATGCAATATGTTGCCATGTGGCTTTGTTCATACGGACCTGCAGCTAGGGATGGCGGAGAATTTCTCCCCGAAACTTCGGGGGACCGAGCGCCAACGTGTTCGGCCCCCCGAACAAGTTTCGGGGAGAAATTCTCCGCACCCCCCCACCCCCCACACTCCCCCGGGACGGGACTTACCTTTCCCGAATGTCCCTCCCGGCGGCTGGTCCGGCCGGCGGTTTGGCGGGTGTTCATCCGGGGCGGGAGCGGCAGCCGGTCTTTCGACCGGTTGCCGCCGCCGCCGCCATTGCAATAAAAGAAAAAAAACACAAAAACACCCCCGTGATAGGCTACATGACGATTAACGTAGCCTATCACGGCTAGATCTGCAAAGTCAGCCGTGATAGGCTACGTTAATCATCACGTAGCCTATCACGGGGGCGTTTAAAAAAAAAAAAAAAAACTTTTGAGTTCGCGGCCGGGAGAGGCGAGGCGCCTCCTCCCTGGCCTGAATTTCGGCCGGGTGAGGCGGGAAGCCTCCCCCCCGGCCTGAATTTCGGCTGGGCGAGGCGGGAAGCCTCCCCCCCTGGCCTGAACTTCGCGGGGGGAGCAGCGAAGCACCTCCCCCCCACCGCGAACAAGCTTCGAGGACAGGTAAGTGACTTTCATCCACCCCTACCTGCAGCCACCATGTATACACTTGAATGACTGACATGGGTCTAAGGAGGACTTTAACACAGTGGACTTATGCACACTGACTAAAATCACAGAATCATAGAATCATAGGGTTGGAAGGGGCCTGTCAAGGGCTCCTTGGAGGGCTCTCTCAGTCTAATCTAGTAGCCAAGTCCAGACGCAGACAAAGGGATTCTTTTCAAAGCTTTATTCTTCTTTTACAACTTACAACTCTACAGGTAGCAACTAGATCTGAGCAGCAGCATCCCTATGCCCTAAGTTGGAACAGTTGGTCCCCGTTTGAAAAGCAGTTACTGGCAGACCCCTGAATATAAGGACTAGGGAGAATCCCTCCCCTTTTCCCTTGGATCCTCTGGGCGCAACCATTCTTTGAGTGCCAACCGGGCGCTACGCCTCCTTTCCGCGCTCTCCATTTGGCGCCACTCTCTGCGTCTGCGCCGCGCATCCAACCAGTCTCCTATCGGTGCTGGGTCACTCCCTGGACTGCTTTCTAATCTAGGAATGTGTGTGGGAGGAATCTCTGTCAGCTGCAGGCCCTGGGGAAAAGGGGCGCGCTCCTCTCCCAGGAGTGACTGCTCTTCCTCCGAATCAGAACTGCTCTGGGATTCTATGGGCTCAGTGTCCACCCTGACAGGGCCTATAAGAGCATCGAGTCCAACCCGCTGCTCAATGCAGGAATCCAAGTTAGAGCATCCCTGACAGGTGGCTGTGCAGCCTTCTCTTGAATGCCTCCAGTGCAGGAGAGCCCACCACCTCCCTAGGTAATGGGTTCCATTGTTGTCTTGTTCTAAGAATATAGAATCATAGAATAGTAGGGTTGGAAGGGGCCTACAAGGCCATCGAGTCCAACCCCCTGCTCAGTGCAGGAATCCATGTCAAAGCATCCCTGACAGGGGGCTGTCCAGCCTCGTCTTGATTGCCTCCAGTGTGGGAGAGCCCACCACCTCCCTAGGGAATGGGTTCCATTGTCGTACTGCTCTAACAGTCAGGAAGGTTTTTCTGATGTCCAGCCAGAATTTGGCTTCCAGGGAGAGTGGGTAGCTGCTTCTGAAATGGGGCGAATAGCTATTTTAGACTATGTTCAAAGTCTAAAAACATGAGCTTTATTCTTTATAGATTTTGTTCTCATAAGCACATGCATGCACGTTCATTATGGAGGAGGAAAATGGCTTGAATAGTATGTCCCCAGTCCATCACATGAGGCAATACACCGGGTCTAATAGGCCTAGCTAGAAAAGATACAGAAAAGATGAAGAACGGGGAGATGAGTGTTTACCACAGAAGGAGAGGAAGGTGGTTCTATGGAAATGGCAGAGCAGCGGGTTGGAAGGTTGTACAATCAAGGAAGGTCAAAGTGGTCAAAGTGATGGGGGAGGCAGGGCGGAAATGAGTAGATTTAGGAGAAAAGAAATAGAATAGGTCTGCTATAGTTACCTGACTTCAGAGGAAGGGCATCAGCTCCTGGTTAGTTGCCAATCATTAGGAAACTCCTGAGGGCATAGACTCAGCCTGAGTCCATTAGACATACTAATAGGGCAATTGCCTCTTGCAGACCTGGGCCTGTTGGCAACGAAATGTTCCACGGTGGCCACAGACATTCAAAAGAAGAGTGTCTTTGTGGGCAATGTCGGGGAGACTGAATGAAGACTAAGCCATTATTAGGGATCCCGGAGCAAGCACAGTTTTGGCTAAAAGGAGATTTAGATGGAGCGTTGCCAAGAGGGCATCGCCTTAGAATTTCCAGTTATATTCAGAAATTCTGTGTTCAGCTAGAGACATTTTGATAGCTGCTTCCCAGTGCTCTTGGATCCCTGCAGGACCAAATCCACATCTGGACTCAGAACTGGCAACTCACGCCAAATCGCAGACTCTTACAAGGCACCAAATGGTTGGATGGAGCTGGCAAATTGTGCTGCATTATGCAAGGAACCCAGCTGTGGATTCACCAAGGTGCTTTCCCAGTGGGTAATGCTTTCTCTCTCCCTGGGAACACAAGGCAAATGGATCGATCTGGGGCAAATAAGGTAGGAAAGCAGGGGATGCTGGCCCTGGAAACATGGGGTAGGTACAAGAGTATAGTGGAGAATCATGCTAGGAAAGAGTCACAAGGAAAGATACTAGGCTAAATCGGATCCTGGGTTATTCCTAGACCTGAGACGCTCCGGTATGTGGGAACTGAATAGATTAATTAGAATAGAGTAATCAGGGAGGCTCCTTGACCCTTGATTAATTTTGCATCTAGCTAGCTATACAGAATGGTGTAGCACACTATTCAAAACAAAAAGGGTCATCAAGGGTGCCCAAGTAGTTCTGGATCTATCTGACCTGTCTGGGAGGTAAGGACACCTGGGTTCCTTGGAGGTAAAAAGAAGAAGTAGATATAAATGTTATAACATATCTTTTTAAATAAAACTAAGTGCAACTTCTTGTGGATGTGGGAAGGCTGGATATGCATCTTGAACTCCCCTTCAGACTTTTTTTCCTGACCAGATGTCAGAGGCCTCAGAAAGAAGAAAGGGACTTGGCTGTCATCTGTGGTCCTTTGGCTCTAAAAGAAGCTCCAGGGGTTCTCCCTCCTCAGCCTCTCCCTTCTTCTGCTTCTTAAAGGCAGCTTTCCACGCTATATGCATTTTCTGTTCCTACACACACACACACACACACTTCATACTTATGAGTAGTAGGGCTGTGCACCACTTTGGCCCAAAGCCAAAGTTCCAAGTTGAAGCAGGGTGCTTCGGGCTGCATCAGGTTGAGGCGGAAGGGGCCCAAAGTCGCCCAAAGTGAATTGGGTCACTCCAAAGTGCTTCGGTGTCCTTCGGTGCGATCCAGAGGCTCAGCAGCCACGCCGCTGCCCAGCCCCCAGCTCCTTACCTGGGTCCTCTGGATGCACACTGGCAGCCATCTTGTTGCTCCAGCGGCGGGGGAGCCATTTTTAAAATGGTGACTCCGTATATTTCTGGATATACAGGGAGCCGCCTTCTTAAAAATGGCTTCCCCCTTTCCCTGGAACAATAAAACGGCTGCCGGCATGCTTCCAGGGGGGCCCAGGGGCTTGTGGCAGCAGTGGTTCCCCCAGTGGCAGCGGCACCCTGCCCACATTATGAGCTGGCGCTGCTGGCCTGACTCAAGTCTTCACAGGCGCCTTGCAAGCAAGGAACCCATGAAGGCTTGAGCAGAGGCAGGAGTTGTCCTCCAAGTGGGTGCCCTCCCCTTCTTGCAAGGGAAGGAGAGGGCGCAGTTGGCGGGGGACTCCTGCCCTCCTGCCAGTCCCATCTGCATGGTCTCCTTCCATGCAAGGAAGGAGGCTGTGCAGACTTGACAGGTGGCTGGTGCCTCCCACCAATCATGGGACAGGCAGCCCATGCCTCCCCCACCAGCAGCTCCCCTGTCAGCACCAGCGGCTCCCCTCCCCCATGGAACAAGGGCCCAGGTAAGGAGCTGGGGGCTGGACAGTGTGTTGGGGGTGGCGAAGTGAGATTCAGATGTCAAAATCCCACTTTGGCTTCATAGGCCAAGGTGAGTCGGGGGGTCCCCGAATCAGCCCGAGCCAAATCGGGCCCACCTTGAAAGCCCCAAAGCGGCTTCTGAGTTGGATTGGCAGGTCTATGCACAGCCCTAATGAGTAGCCCCTTAATCAGGAACAGGCCAGAGCAGAGAAAGGCAACCTGATATCCTCCAGATGGACTCCAATACAACTCCCACAATCCCTGACCATTGACCAGGTTGGAAGGGGTTGATCAGAATTTTAATCCAAAACATCTGGAGGGTACCAGGTTGGCTACCTTCTGGCTAGGAGGACATTTCAAGCTGCAGCTTTGGTACCTCATGCTCCACATCTCCTGGGTTAGATGCCAGGGAGACACTTCTAGCTGCTGTTGCTTCCAGCGTTCAACCCTCTGGCTGGCCACCTGTCACCTTTGCCCTCTCTTCCCAGCATGGACCCTTTTCCTTTGTCCCAGAGTCTCCATAAGGTAAGGATACCTCTGCAATCCCCCACAATTATATATCTAGCTTTGCAAATAGATGTCCCCTCAAAAAGTGATCATGTTGTTTTCAGAGAGGTAGATGTAATAGAAAAGGAACTGCACATTTGTGTGGTTTAATTTAGAGATAGATGATAGATAGATAGATAGATAGATAGATAGATAGATAGATAGATAGATAGATAGATAGGAAACATTCACAGGCAGAATTTCCACAGTGCCTTTGGGTAACATAGGTCCAGGTTTAGTTCACAGCCAGGCTTTGGGTTAGCAAGGACCTTCTGTGAATGCCTAAGAGGACCAGCAGGTATCAAAGTAAGCAGGAAGATCTAACAGGATCAGTTGTGTCATTCCCCCTACGTGTGTTCTGAGAACAGATCGATGAGATTTACCAAACACTGCAGAATCCCTTGTAATCTCAGGATAACAGCCCTGGGATCAGAAATCGTGATTATGTAAGTAAGGAACTTACTACCTAATCCAGCAATCCCAAGCAAGCGTTGGGGGCTGGAAAGCAACTGCCCCCTGCCCTCTCCTTCCTGCCTCCTCTTTTTCCTACTAGGCAACCAAATGGGTGATTGACTGCACTCGGACTAAGGAACCCCAGGATCTGTTACCTGTATGACATGCATTTAATCTCTTTGTGATTCACACAGCGTGGGTCAGGAGCCTTAATAGGATCCAGCTGTGCCACTTCTAATAATTTCCCTCAGCTGGAGTACTTCAATTGCTATATTTAAAAGCAGAGGGTTTTTTCCCCCCTATATTCCTTCTTGAAACAAAATACAAATATACAGTAGGGGAACCGAAACAAAGAGCTGACTCTATATATCATGTCTTGCCATCACTACTGCATTGCTCCTGCTATTTGGCTTCTAAGCGGGGGCTGGATAGACGGTCATACATAGAATTCTCCCATGAGTGCCACAAACTCTACTTAACTTCTGGGATGTTTCAATCTGTCAAGCAAACTCTCCCAGTTCCTCATCAGATTGTGAGCCATTTTTTCAACCCTGCACAGAAATATGTGTGTTTGCATTTTGGAAATATATGCATTTTGGTGTGCATTTCTCAAACATATGCATTTTTGTACACATGTGTATTGACTAAAGCATGTCTCCATGCATTTTTTAAATGTATGCATTTTTCTGTACACATGTTCCTGAATGCTTTTTGGGGGAGGGGGTTGCAAAATACATCATAAATGCAGAAATGGACAGATTTCCAATCAGAAATTGTGTTTGGGCTGCATTCATTTCCAGAAGGTGTGAATTGGGTAAACTTGCATTGAAGTATGAACCCAATGAATTTCTTACCCATACCTAGTTACTTTGCTGTTGACACAACACTCACCATTGCCAGGTGGAGTTAGGGATGCTGTGGGCATCCGGCTGGAGCTTGAGGCCCAGTGAAAAATTGCTGGCTCACCCCCCCCCCCATTGCCAGTCCACAGATCACCACACTTGCTTGGCTTGGCATGCACTGAGTGGGCAAGCGCGGTGATCCCCGATTGCTTCCCAAACTGCGAAATGGCGGCTTGGCATTTTTTGTAAATTCCCATTTGTGCAATTGGCAGCAGTAAAGCAGTGTTTTACACAAGGTTACAGGTGTAAATGGTCAATTTACGCCTGTAATCTTGCATAAATGGCTGCTTTATGGCCACCATTTGCACAAATAAGGAGGTACGAAAAAGGCTGTCACCATTTTTACACAAATGTAAAAAAATTTGTGCAAATGAGGAGGTACAAAAAAGGCTGTCACCATTATTACACAATGGCAGCTCAGTGAAGGATCAAGAGCCCGCTCACTGCTCGCTGTGCATCAGTGGACCGCTCAGCCGCTCACTACGTGCAGCAAGCAAGGGCAGCTGCCTGGCAGGGGTCCTACACATGGTGAAGGACCCGGTGAGTTTGTCTATTCCTAGGTGGAGCAAGGAGTCAGAAGGTGGGAATCTGGCAAGTCAGGGATACACCTGGGATATGTACGCATGCATGGAAAATGACCTGGGACCTAGGACAAAACCTGGCAGGTTGCATGCGGAGATTAGTAGAATCTGGAGTTTAGCAGCTTTTCAAACCCCCACCCAGAAGATTCCATGATTGCACGGTTGGCCCTGCCCTGAACGGAAGATCCCCTCTACTTAGGGATCCCTAAATGTTGCTTGTGCTTGCTTACGTTATGAAGACCCGAGACTTCTAAGGCAGTAAATTGCGTCCTATGGCTTCCAGAGGAAATGGGTGATAAAGGCTTTATTTCTTCCCAATAAATATTTGCTAGGTGATGTAATCAATTATTTATATCCTCGCATGGTGGAGATGTACACTTTAATAAAATGCAGAAAGGTTTTTAATTTTTCAGAGCAATGAAGACAATTGATTTTGTGACTGATGTGATGAATAGACAGACTTTAATGTCTCCTTATTGAAGTGTCTTGCATGGCTTTAAGCATTCATCTCAATCTAATATAATATATAATATCATACACACTTGTGTGTTGTGTAAAATACTGAGATTGCCATCCCATGCACAATTACTTGGGAGTAAGCCTCCACTGGGACTTACATAAACATGCTTAGAATTCCAAACTGGGATCAGTCTGCTTAATTCAAAATTCATCTTTGCCCCTTGTGTCTCAACATTAGCCTCTCTTTCGAATGAATCATGCTACATTTGTCATTTTTATTTGCTCTGTTTTCATAAGCAGTTACAAATATTAATAATGTAGAAAATTTATTTCATTTCAGTGGTAATGAAGAGAACCACGCATCATAAATATGCAGCGTAAGGAGCAACGCGATCTGTGAGCTTGGAGATGTGTTCTCTTGGTTGCCTTCAGCAGAAAATATGCATGGCTAGATAATATCCTGCAGAAAGCTACAGCAGACATCAGCCATCCAGCCCTATCTCATGCACAATTATTCAAAGTCCCTCTTTGCTGAATGGGGCTTACTCCCACATAATTGTGCAGATGATTTCAGCCTTATAGAAGCTGACCCTTGTTTTGGCAAACTTCTCGTCAATTGATAGAACTGTTCATAGACTATACCATTTCTGACTTCAAGTGGGAGATTGCACTGAGTAGGAGGTTGGACTCAATGGTCTTATAGGCCCCTTCCGACTCTACTATTCTATGATTCTATGACTGCATGTTTTGGGTTTGGTTTTTATTTGCAAATACAACAGAAATTAGCGATGTTGCTGATGCCCAGCTGGCTCCAGGAGTCCACTGGGCTCCCCCCCGCCCACACCCGCCGAGCCCCTGGCCTTGCTCGCCCCTGCTGGTGCCCTCCCAGATGCTCCCCACATCCGGACCCATCCAGCTATTGCCCACCATTTTGCCAACTTGTTTTTTTTATGAAAAAAGGGAGCTCAAAAAACTGTACATATTTAAATATGCACACATTCGAGCTTGGAAAGTTTCCTCTATGCAATATTTAAATATGTGCAGTTTTGAGCTCCCTTTTTTTGTAAAAAAAGCACAAGTCGACAAATGTGGGGCACTCGCCTAGCGGGAGCTGGGGTGACTGCGGGTGGCCTATGGGGGCTCAAGCAAGGTTTCGGGGGGGCTCGAGCATGGATGGTGCTTCAGCGAGCACCCGCCAATCCTGGAGGGGGGTGATTTTGCACATCCCTAACAGAAACAAAAGAGAAATGGGAAAAACAATGAAGAAAAAAAAGCACACAATGTAAAAATACATCCTTTCACAGTAATTCTTTACAACACCATTAATAAAAGGAAGAGGAAGAAGAAGAAGAAGAAGAAGAAGAAGAAGAAGAAGAAGAAGAAGAAGAAGGATTGGCACTATTCTTTCAAACATATACATAAATTAATATAAGCAGTCTGTATATCTGCATTAGCATCCATATGACACTTATGGCTGTAGGATATATGTTGAAATGTAGCAAGATCAGTTAGATCTTCAGACCACTGAATAATAGGTGGTGGGCAGGAGAAATCTGCAATGGATTCAAGTGAGTTCAGATTTCTATGAATCCAACACGTGGATTCTGCCATGGAGCGGCTTTTCCTGAGTCACAAGGATCTGTGGACTATTTAAAACAACAACAACAACAACTATGGGGGGGATTTGCACTAATGCTCACTAGTTGCAACTGCAAACAGAAATGGAATTCGTGTACATCCCTAAAATATCCAGTTCTGTTAATGAGCAATGAAAGATGCCTGACAAGGCTATTTCTCCTTCGAGGCTTGAAGTCTGAGTCTCTATAAGGGCTGTCAGAGTTTACTTTTGCTGTCCATCTCTGAATCCCCACAGCACAGGAACTCCATTGCACGCGAACACCTGCAATTGTAGCAGATATTTCAAGAACAAAATTTATGCAAGCAATGACTTCCAAGCCAAAAAAGCAGCCACTGCAAGGCTTGCCCACATCATATGCCAAGTGGGAGACTGCATGACTGAAGGCTCTTTGTCCCTGACATGGTACATTACTGTGCTAGGGATTAGGGGTCATGGGAAAATCCATTTTTCCTACCTAATTTCACACTTTCAAACCCACATGCAAATGGAAAGTCAGTCATCCTTGAAAATCCACACTGCTCTGAACTTTGCAATGGAGTTCTACAATAAAAATGTGTATATTAAGGGAACGTGCACACAGAAATGCATATAGTAATGAAAACACTACAAAAAAGCATCATTAGGAAAATTGCTTGCAAAAATGTGTATATAAGGCAACGTTGCATACAGAAATACTTGTAGTAGGAGAAGTGCATGCAATATGGCTAAGAATTTTCATGTGAACCTTTTAGAAATAATTCTTAAAGTTCAGGAGGAACCAAAATTAAAATTGGAAAAATTCTTATGGAAGGGGGAACACTCACTTCAAAGTATTTCCCCCCAGACTGAGTGTGTTTCCCCTTAGGAATTGTAATACACTTAAAGCACAATTTAAGGGCACAATCCTATGGCCACTAGACAGCATCTAGGTGGCCATAGGATTTTTCGGTTCCTAGGAATGGACCTTGGAGACAGTGCTCTGAGCTCAGTTCCCAGAAACCTGACTCCCCTCGCCCTCCCCTGCCGCTTAGTAGGAGGAGCTGTTCGTCTCTGTCTCCGTGCTTGTAAAAGCAGTGTGGAGCGGCCAAAATGGGAGTGTTCCTGGGGGCATAGAGGGGAGGGGACCATGGAAAAACTGTTATGATGCGTCCATTGTGCCATCCGGCCTCCCCTGCAATTCTGACGTGCCCAGGTTAGAGAGCTGAAATATGCTGTCTAGTCACAAATGCAGGGTGGCCAGAGTGCAGAGGAGAAAATCCCCTCTGCGCTCCACCCGCCCTGCATTGGGTAGTCAACTGCCTCTGAGTTCAGAGGTGGCCCACTATCCCCACAGGATTGCACCCTTACCTAATTTTGCTTTGTGGAATGCCTATGCAAACCAAAACTCAGTTATCCTTTGAAAGGTGCATTTCTTTGAACTTTGCAATGGAGTTCTCTAATAAATAAATAAGAAAGGTGTATATCATGTGAAATGATATTAAAATGCATTATATTAGTAAATGGCTTGCAAAAATGTGTATACTAGGCAAATATGCATACAAAAATGCATGTATTGGGAGAAAAGTGCATAAAAATGCTTCTGAATTTTCATGCAAACATTTTTTTTAAATTCTCACGGTTCGGAATGAACCAGACTTAAGACTAGGGATGTGTGGCTTTTGTCAAGTCCATCCCATCTGTGTTTCAGGGATTGTCAGGTGCTTTTCATTCCGCCATCTGCTCATTGATGAAACGGATTTTTTTCATGCCAAATGTGAATTTGCACTAATGCGCATTAGCACTAATGCACATTAGTGCAAGTTCACATTAGGACTAATGCACATTAGCGGGAGTGCACATTTCTGCTATCCGCCCTCCCCATAGTAAAAAAAAAAAAAGGTCCACAAGTCCATGTAGTCCATGTTACTTGGAAAATACTGAGTCATTTCTCATCAGAGACATTTCAAGGGGTGGAAAACAATTTTAAAAATAAGTCTACTGAAATTCCTCGGTTGCACTTGTCAGCACCAAAATATGAAGTGAACAAGGAGGGATGAATCTTTCAATTTCAGTTTCACTCTATTCCTCATCTTTCCAGTCATGAACGTTGAGAACTTTTTTGGTAAATGTTTGCCTGAAAATTCATATTCATTTGTGTGTGTGTGTTTCTCCGAATACATGCTTTTTACATGTAATTTTGCCTAATACACATATTTGGAAGTAATTTTCCTTAGATAATGTATTTTAAACATTATTTTCACTAATATATGCATTTTTGCATGACTTTTTTGAATGTAGAACTTCATTGCAAAATTCAGTGAAGGGTGAATTTCTAAGGATAATTGAGTTTCAGTTTGCATATTGGTTTGAACACGTGAAATTAAGTAAGTTCACCTTAATATGCAAACCAAACAAAATATCTCCCCCTTCCATAGAAGTGAAGTTAGGGACTGTCTTATTGTTGATCTCTGGGTGCATTTTTTCTCTGGGTGCGGCGCTGGGTGCATTTTTTCAGCTGAAGAGCAGGGTAGAAATGCTTCAAATAAATAAATGCATGGTTTTAACCATGCCCTATGTGTGCATGCTCAGAGTGGCCTGTTGAATGCATCCTGGCTTCTTATTATCCACTCTGTAGTTTTGATGGAACTTAAAGGATCCTTTCCATCCTTCACCAAAACCTTGCAAAATGTAACCACATGGTTCTGCTAATTTCTGTCAAGCTGACAAAACTTTCCCCCTAAAGGCCATATGTAGAATGAGAATATGGTAGGGATGGCGGAGAATTTCTCCCCGAAACTTCGGGGGGCTGAGCGCCAACATGTTTGGCTCCCCGAACAAGTTTCGGGGAGAAATTCTGTGCACCCCCCACCCCCCGCACCCCCCCCCCGGGACGGGACTTACCTTTCCCGAATGTCCCTCCCGGCGGCGGGTCCGGCCGGCGGTTTGGCGGGTGTTCGTCCGGGGCGGGAGCGACAGCCGGTCTTTCGACCGGCTGCCGCCCCCGCCATTCCAATAAAAGAAAAAAAAATGCCCCCGTGATAGGCTACGTGACGATTAACGTAGCCTATCACGGCTAGATCTGCAAAGTCAGTCATGATAGGCTACGTAAATCGTCACGTAGCCTATCACGGGTGACTTTAAAAAATACAAAAAAGCGCGTACGGATAATGGCGGCCCCCATAGGGAGCCGCCATTCCCGTTCCTTATTTGGTCGCTGTAGTCTACGTTAAGATTTACGTAGACTACGGCGAAAATAAGGAACGCGAATGGCGGCTCCCTATGGGGGCCGCCATTTGCGTACGCGCTTTTTTTTTTAAGTCACCCGTGATAGGCTACGTGATGATTAACGTAGCTTATCACAGCTGACTTTGCAGATCTAGCCGTGATAGGCTACGTTAATCGTCACGTAGCCTATCACGGGGGCGTTTTTTTTTTTTTTTAAACTTTTGAGTTCGCGGCCGGGCGAGGTGGGAAGCCTCCCCCCTGGCCTGAACTTCGCGGGGGGAACAGCGAAGCACCTCCCCCCCACCGCGAACAAGCTTCGAGGACAGGTAAGTGACTTTCATCCACCCCTAGAATATGGACCCTTGGATGAGAGAGGTTGAATTGAACAAAGGCTGAATATATGGTAAGCAATTATTCATGTGAACAGGGGTGGAAGAATAAGAGATGCTTGAGTTCACCTCAAAACTTTCTCTGAGCTCCACATTGAAGCTTGGACCACCTCATTCCCATTTTCAATTGAAATCTGGTTTTCTTTTCATTCAAATGTGGAAAGTGCAGATTTCGATACACCTTTTTGAAAACACACACCCAAGTTTGCACTTTCCTTCCCCATAGATTAAAGCATGAAAATGTTTTTGTTTTTTAAATAATGCACATTTTTAAAGTGCATATTTTCCTAAAGTGTGCATTTATGAATGCAATCGCAAACTCAGGATTGTTTTCTGGAAACTGTGCTCCAATTCGTGTTTGAGACTGCAAACACAGCAAATTCAAGTAAAAAAATGAATCAAAACAGAATTTGCATACATCCCTAAACGTGGCCTTACACACACTCACAAACGACACTGATACTTGTCCTCAAAGACTTGACTGTCTATGAGTGGTTCCCATTGATGAAGGAGCAGTTCGGAGGTGAATTAAAAATGTAAGGGGAGGGGGAATCCCATGGAACAAACAACCCCTCAGACATGTCCCTGCCAAGGTATTTGAAAAGGAAAGATTGGTGTCAGCCCCTCCACAGTCTCTCTATACAAAGTGTTGGGGAGATATAGTGAAGCAGATTTACTGACATTTAAAAGCTGCCTGGGCTGACTGTCTTGTAGCTGAGGAGCGAAGCGCTGTCAGTGTGGCAAGGCTAAGATATACAGGTTTGCTCTTTCGCCAAGCCCCCTGGGAATGGCCAGCTAATGAACTAGATGATAAAGAACTTCCACCTGTCTCAGGAACCGGGAGGGGAGAGAGAAGGAGCAGCTAGGAAAATATATACCTGGTTGAGAGCAGCCAGCTGAGGAAGAAAGAACCTAAATATTAGTTGGCCCAAGGCTGGGTAACTTTTTCAGCACACAGAGATACATTTAAAACTAGGCCTCTGTTGAATGTTTTCCATTTTCAGTAGGGATGTCAGAGAATTCCGCCATGGATCTCAGTGAGGCCGAATGCCAGTGCATTCGGCCCCCCAAAATCCATGGTGGAACGTACCCCCCCCACGAAAGGCACGCGAAATGGGACACCTACCTGCTGCCATTCACACTGACTTGCGAATGGTGGCCGCGTCCGTGGCAGCCATTCGCTTCATCACTATAGCCGTGATAGGCTACGTAAATACTTACACAGCCTATCACGGCTTCTGCAGGGACGCAAGTGGCGTCCCTGGGGAAGCCGTGATAGGCTGCATAAGTATTTATGTAGCCTATCATGGCAAAAAAAGGGAACGCAAATGGCGACGGCTACGGCGGCCCCTATTTGGGTTCCCTTTTTTTTTGCCGTGATAGCCTAAGTAAATATTTACGTAGGCTATTATGGCAAAAGAGGGGCGCAAATGGCATAGTGGCCACCATTTGCTTTCCTTTTTTTTCCCGTCGTAATAGCCTATGCAAATATTTACGTAACCTATCACGGCAAAATACAGGGACGCAAATGGCAGTGGCTACGGCAGCTGCCATTTGCATCCCTGCAGGCTGCCCAGTGGCTGGATGTCCGGCTGCGGGAGGCCCCGGCCGGTGGCTCTGCGGAATCTCCGCAGAGCGGAGCCAGCCAAAGAGAATTTCGGGGGGAGAGATGGAGCGCCTCCCCCCCACCACAAATGTCACCCTTCGAAAAGGTAAGTAACTTTCGTACATCCCTAATTTTTAGCTTGGGAGTGTGGAAATTGTTCTTGAAAATTACTTTGATGATGTAGTACCCTTTTCTACCACATTCAGAAAGATTGTTTCCACTAGATGCTGCTTTTTCAGCACAACGGGCAGGTTCGCACATCATGCTAAGCCACCCTGAGAATAAGCCACCACCATGGGTTGGTTATTCACTCACTTACCTAACAGATGACTAGGGATGGCAGAGAATTCCGCCACAGATCTCAATGAGGCCGAATGCCAGTGCATTCAGTCCCCCGAACTCTGTGGCAGAACGGCCTGCCATCCCCCCGCCCCCCGTGGATCCCCCCCAGGACAAGACTTACCTGGGGCAGATCTTCTGGGCGGCAGTGGCTGCAGCGGTGGTGGCTGCGGTGGCTGCGGTGGCTGGTCTTCCGACCAGCTGCTGCCGCCGCCATTTCCAGTCTTGGGAAAAAAAGAAAAAAAAGACGTGATAGGCTATGTAAAGATTTACGTAGCCTATCATGGCTAGGTTTTTTGTTTTTTTTTAAACAACGATGTGATAGGTTACATAAATCTTTATGTAGCCAATCACATCTGACTTTAAAAAAAAAAAGCACGTACGCAAATGGCGGTGGCTACGGCCGCCACCATTTGCGTTCCTTATCTTGGCCTGTCTTACTCTACATAAATATTTACGTAGACTAAGACAGCGAAAATAAGGGGGAACGCAAATAGCCTCCACTATGCTATTTGCATTCCCCTTATTTTCGCTGTCTTAGTCTATGTAAATATTTACGTAGACCAGGATGGGCCAAAATAAGGAACGCAAATTTCGGTGGCCATAGCCGCCACCATTTGTGTACACGCGTTTTGTTTTGTTTTTAAGTCAGACGTGATAGGCTACGTAAAGATTTACATAGCGTATCATGGCTGACTACAGGGATGCAAATGGCAGCAGCTACGGCCGCCGCCATTTGCGTCCCTGCTAGCCAGCGACTGGATGTCCGGCTGCTGGTGGAGCCGGCCAGCGCCTCTGCGGAGTCCCCGCAGGGCAGAGCTGGCCGGCCAGGATTCCAGGGGGAGGGACGGAGCGCCTCCCCCCCAGCAGAACCTGGCAGAGCCAGGTAAGGCCAATTTCGTACATCCTTACAGATGACTGGGCACTCTGTAGCTTGCTATGGTTTGTTTTCCCTTCAGTCCCTCCTCAGTCCTCCTGCAAGCTCCTGGCATGTATCCCAGGCACCTTTGTGGTGGTAGTCCTTGTTTCCTCAGTCCCTACAACAGCATCCTTTCTGAAATTGGTGTGCTGGGATTGTCAGTTCCTGAGGGACCTCCCTGCCCCCTACATCAGATCACAAACTGGAGTTTATTTTCTGAGACCTTATGAACATAGTAATGAATTCAAAACCTTCTGTTTTTTCTGGGGTCTTAAACTCTTGTGCAAGAGTGCAAGACAACTTATCTGCTATTTAGCCAAGCATACTGATATCCCTGGAGAAGGAAATGGCAACCCACTCCAGTATTCTTGCCAAGAAAACCCCATGTAACATATCACAAGCTAAAAGATATGACGCCGGAAGTTGAGCCCCTCAGGTTGGAAGGTGTCCAATATACTACTGGGGAAGAGCTAGGGATGGCGGAGAATTCCGCCACGGATTTCAGTGAGGCCAAATGCACTGGCATTCAGCCCCCCAAAACCCATGATGGAACGGCCTCCCACCCCCTGGAATCCCCCTGGAACGAAATTTAGCTGGGGCGGCAGCAGTGGCTCTGGTAGTGGCGGCTGATCTTTCAGCTGGCTGCTGCGGCTGCAAATGGCAGCCGCCATAGCGGCCACCATTTGCGTCCTGCCAGGCTGCCATGATAGGCTACATAAGTATTTATGTAGCCTATCACGGGAAAGAGCAGGGATGCAAATGGCAGCTGCTATGATACTTACATAGCCTATCATGGCAGCCTGGTAGGATGCAAATAGTGGCCGCTATGGCGGCCGCCATTTGCATCCACAGCAGCCCGGCCACGGCCAGAACTCCGGCTGTGGACGGCCCTGGCCGGCAGCTCCGCGGACCCACCATGGAGCAGAGGCGCCCAGGGAGGATTCCGGGGGGAGGTACGGAGCGCCTCCCCCCCACTGCGAATCACACTTGTGAAAAGGTAAGTGACTTTCGTACATCCCTAGGAAGAGCAGAGGGAATTTCCAAGTAGGGCCAGAAAGAGTGAAGCGGCTGGGCCAAAGCCGAAAGGACACTCAGCTGTGGATGTGTCTGGTGGTGAAAAGAAAGTCCGATGCTGTAAAGAACAATATTGTTTAGGAACCTGGAATGTCAGATCAATGAATCAAGGTAAGCTGGAGGTGGTCAAACATGAGATGGCAAGACTGAACATCGACATCTTGGGAATCAGCGAACTCAAATGGACAGGAAGGGGCGAATTTAATTCAGGTGACCATCATATCTACTACTGTGGGCAAGAATCCCTTATAAGAAATGGAGTAGCAGTCATAGTCAACAAAAGGATGGGAAAAGCAGTACTGAGGTACAATCTCAAAAATGACAGAATGATCTCAGTATGAATCCAAGGCAAACCATTCAACATCACAGTAATTCAAGTCTATGCCCCAACCACTGATGCCGAAGAAGCTGAGGTCGATCGGTTCTAGGAAGACCTACAACACCTTCTAGAACTAACACCAAAAAAAGATGTCCTCTTCATCATAGGGGATTGGAATGCTAAAGCAGGAAGTCAAGAAATCACCAGGATAACAGGCAGGCATGGCCTTGGTGTACAAAACGAAGCAGGACAAAAGCTAATAGAGTTTTCCCAAGAGAACACGCTGGTCATAGCAAACACTCTTTTCCAACAGCACAAGAGGCGACTCTACACATGGACATCACCAGATGGTCAATATCAAAATCAGATTGATTATGTACTTTGCAGTCAAAGATGGAGAAGTTCTATACAGTCAGTAAAAACAAGACCTGGAGCTGACTGTGGCTCAGATCATGAGCTACTTCTTGCAAAATTTTGGCTTAAACTGAAGAATGTAGGGAAAACCACTAAACCATTCAGGTATGACCTCAATCATATCCCTTATGAATATACAGTGGAGGTGAGGAATAGATTTAAGGGAGTAGACCTGATAGACAGAGTGCCTGAGGAACTATGGACGGAGGTCCGTAACATTGTTCAGATGGCAGCAACTCAATCCATCCCAAAGAAAAAGAAATGCAAGAAAGCAAAGTGGCTGTCTGATGAGGCTTTACAAGTAGCTGAGGAAAGAAGGGAAGCAAAAAGCAAGGGAGAAAGGGGAAGATATATCCAACTGAATGCAGAGTTCCAGAGAATAGCAAGGAGAGACAAGAAGGCCTTTTTAAATGAACAATGCAAAGAAATCGAGGAAAACAACAGAATGGGAAAGACTAGAGATCTCTCCAAGAAAATCGGAGATCTCAAGGGAACGTTTTGTGCAAAGACGGGCATGATAAAGGACAAAGAAGGCAAGGACCTAACAGAAGCAGATGAGATTAAGAAGTGGTGGAAAGAATACACAGAAGAACTATACAGGAAAGATCTGAATGTCCCTGATAGCCATGATAGTGTGGTCACTGAACTTGAGCCGGACATCCTAGAGAGTGAAGTCAAGTGGGCCTTAGGAAGCATTACTAACAACAAAGCTAGCGGAGATGACAGTATTCCAGCTGAGCTATTTAAAATTCTAAAAGATGATACTGTTAAAGTGCTGCACTCAATATGCCAACAAATTTGGAACACTCAACAGTGGCCACAAGACTGGAAAAGGTCAGTTTACATTCCAATTCCAAAGAAGGACAATGCCAAAGAGTGTTCAAATTACCATACAATTGCGCTCATTTCACATGCTAGCAAGGTTATGCTCGAAATCCTGCAAGCTAGGCTTCAACAGTATGTGAATCGAGAACTACTGGAAGTACAAGCTGGGTTTCAAAGAGGCAGAGGAACTAGAGATCAAATCGCCAACATTCACTGGATCATGGGGAAAGCAAGAGGAGCGCCTCCAGCAGCACCAGACAGGCCGCTTAACAAGATCAGCCTTGGATGGTCTTCTCTCTGTCCCATCAGCCAGGACAGCTAGACTGGTGGGGACGAGGGAGAGGGCCTTTTCTGTGGTTGCCCCCACTCTGTGGAACTCCCTCCCTAGGGAACTCCGTCATGCCCCCTCTTTAATGAGCTTCCGTCGTGCATTAAAAACGCTGTTGTTCAGGCAGGCGTTTGGGGTGGGTTAGGGTATTTTAGAAAATGTTTTTATTGTAGAATTTTATTGTTTTAAACTGTTTTTATTGGGTGTTGTACATCGCCCAGAGTGGCTGGGTGACTAGCCAGATGGGCGATTAATAAATTTAATAATAAATAAAATAAAAAAAGCAAGTGAATTCCAGAAAAACATCTATTTCTGCTTCATTGACTACGCTAAAGCCTTTGATTGTGTGGATCACAACAAACTCTGGCAAATTCTTAAAGTGATGGGAGTACCAGACCACCTTATCTGTCTCCTGAGAAACCTGTATGAGGGTCAAGAAGCAACAGTAAGAACCGGACATGGAACAACCGAGTGGTTCAAAATTGGGAAAGGAGTACGACAAGGCTGCATGTTGTCGCCCTGCTTATTTAACTTATATGCAGAGTACATCATGAGAAACGCCGGGTTGGATGAATCACAGGTCGGAATTAAGATTGCCGGGAGAATTATCAACAACCTCCGATACGCAGACGATACCACCCTAATGGCAGAAAGCGAAGAGGATCTAAAGAGACTCTTGTTGAAGGTAAAAGTGGAGAGTGCAAAAGCTGGTTTGAAACTCAGCATTAAAAAAATGAAGATCATGGCATCTGGCCTCATCACTTCCTGGCATTTGGAAGGGGAAGAAATGGAAGCAGTGACAGATTCTATTTTCTTGGGCTCCAAGATCACCGCAGATGGTGACTGTAGCCATGAAATTAAAAGACGCTTGCTCCTTGGGAGGAAAGCTATGGCAAACCTACACAGCATAGTAAGAAGCAGAGACATCACCTTGCCGACAAAGGTCCATATAATCAAAGCTATGGTTTTCCCAGTAGTAACGTATGGCTGTGAGAGCTGGACTGTAAGGAAGGCTGAGCGCCGAAGAATTGATGCTTTCGAACTGTGGTGCTGGAGAAGACTCTTACGAGTCCCCTGGACTGCAAGGAGGTCCAATCAGTCCATCCTAAAGGAAATCAACCCTGACTGCTCATTGGAAGGACAGAGACTGAAGCTGAAGATGAAATATTTTGGCCACCTAATGCGAAGAGAAAACTCTCTGGAAAAGACCCTGATGCTGGGAAAGACTGAAGGCAAAAGGAGAAGGGGAGGGCAGAGAATGAGATGGCTAGATAGCATCACCGATGCAATGAATATGAACTTGAGCACACTCTGGGAGAGAGCGCAGGACAGGAAGGCCTGGCATGCTATGGTCCATGGGGTCACGAAGAGTTGGTCACGAAGGACTGAACAAACAACTGATATTCCCCTCTTGTCAATGTCCTTGTCAATTTAATCCTCCTCTTTGGTGCTTCCCTTGCTAGTGACCACTTTTTTTTTAAAAAAAAAAAGTCTGCTTTACATTGTACTGAAGTAAGAACACCAGCCCCTAAAGCTCCTTCTCTCCTCCTTTTGCCTCCTTCCCACCCCCTGCCCAACTTTGTGCTTGTTGCTTCCCTCCACTGGTCTCCATTGCTAGCTGTCACATGTACATATAGATTACAGAGCAGTGAGCAGGATCACTAAACATATGTAAATGTCAAGGCAAAGCAGTAAAACAGAGGGGAAAACTGTGCAAATTTCAAGGCAGAGCAGTAAAACTAAGAGGAAATTAATGCAAATTCCCTGGCAGTAGACATTCACTCGTGTGCACTTGCTCAGTACGAAAAACAACAACAATTGCGAATTCAGTCAGGATGCTCTCCAGTGCCCTTTCTTCTCTGTTTTTAGGATCATGGGATGGAGGGCACTGACCAGGGATGCGGGAGGATGATGGTAGTACTAGCAAGATCATGAGGAGGGCAGGAGTTTGCACTGCTCTTGCCAGGTGGTTCTGTAGCTGTTCCTGACAACCCACAATGAAGTCACCCTGCCAGTTTTGGACACCACAAGAACCACCATGGGTATGAACAACTGAAAAACAAGCCAAGGTTTCCCAGGGTGGCTTGATCATGAAAAATGAGCCACCATGTGGAAACTGTGTGGGGTTAGCTAGGGGTGCACGAAAGTCACTTACCTGGTCTCGCAGCTTGCTTCGCGGTGGGGGGGAGGCGCTTCGCTCCTCCCCCCGAAGTTCAGGCCGGGGGGGGGGAGGCTTCCCTCCTCTCCTGGCCGAAATTCAGGCCGGGGGGGGAGGCTTCCCGCTTCGCCCGGCCAAAATTCAGGCCGGGGAGGAGGCGCCTCGCCTCGCCCGGCTGCAAAATAAAAAGTTAAAAAAAAAACGCCCCCGTGATAGGCTACATGATGATTTACGTAGCCTATCACGGCTAGATCTGCAAAGTCAGCCGTGATAGGCTACGTTAATCGTCACGTAGCCTATCATGGGTGACTTAAAAAAAAAAAAAAGCACGTATGGAACTGGCGGCCCCCATAGGGAGCTGCCATTCGCGTTCCTTATTTGGTCCCTGTAGTCTACGTAAAGATTTACGTAGACTACGGCGAAAATAAGGGCAACACTATTTGCGTTGTCCTTATTTTCGCCGTAGTCTACATAAATCTTTACGTAGACTACAGGGACCAAATAAGGAACGCGAATGGCGGCTCCCTATGGGGGCCGCCATTAGCCGTACGCGCTTTTTTTTTTTTTAAGTCACCCGTGATAGGCTACGTGACGATTAACGTAGCCTATCACGGCTGACTTTGCAAATCTAGCCATGATAGGCTACGTTAATCGTTACGTAGCCTATCACAGGGGCATTTTGTTTGTTTTTTACTTTGCTTGTAATGGCGGCGGCGGCAGCCGGTCGAAAGACCGGCTGCCACCCCCGCCCCTGACGAAGACCTGCCGAACCGCCGCTGGGACCCGCCGCCGGGAGGGACATTCGTGAAAGGTAAGTCCCATCCCGGGGGGGGTCGGGGGGCGGGGGGGCAGAGAAGTTCTCCCCAAACAACCTTCGGAGGACCGAATGCGTTGGCGCTCGGCCCCCCGAAGTTTCGGGGAGAAATTCTCCCCCATCCCTAGGGTTAGCACAGCATGACAACCCACAAAGTCTGACAGCCATGGTGGGTTGTTGTGTCACATGAACCAGGTCACTGATACCCCTCCCCTCACTGGCGGTTGCTGCATCTTCCTTCCTAGATTAGCCATGTGGATGAGCCCTCATACTCGGGGAGCCAGCAGCACCAGACAGGCTGCTTAACAAGATCAGCCTCGGTTGGCCTTCTCTCTGTCCCATCAGCCAGGACAGCTAGACTGGTGGGGACGAGGGAGAGGGCCTTTTCTGTGGTGGCCCCCACTCTGTGGAACTCCCTCCGTAGGGAACTCTGTCATGCCCCCTCTTTAATGAGCTTCCGTCGTGCATTAAAAACATGGTTGTTCAGGCAGGCATTTGGGGTGGGTTAGGGTATTTTAGAAAATGTTTTTATTGTAGAATTTTATTGTTTTAAACTGTTTTATTGTATGTTGTACATCACCCAGAGTGGCTGGGTGACCAGCCAGATGGGCGATAAATGAATTTGAAAATAAATAAATAAATAACTGTCAGGACACTGTGTGGCCAGTCAGATTTGGTGGTATGATGGTGTCACTGAGGGTAAGTGAGGGCAGTTGCAGTGGGGGCAAGTTACAGAAATAAGCGGATCTTTTTTCCCCCTTTTCTTTTTTGCAAATAGAGTAAACAAACAAACAAAAAAGATTGTCCCACAAGTAGGTGTTTTTCAGTATCGTTGAAAATGTTCGCAAAACCAGGTTTGACTTTTCCTTTTAAAAATAATTCATTGAACCACTAGGGGCAAGGTAATTTATGTACTGTAGT
The DNA here is from genome assembly GCF_057233095.1 of Heloderma suspectum. NCBI lineage: Eukaryota > Metazoa > Chordata > Lepidosauria > Squamata > Helodermatidae > Heloderma > Heloderma suspectum. Next base: position 29,378,714 of record NC_139470.1, read on the forward strand.
TACAGGTAACAATCTATTCTTTTAAGGAATGTCTAAGTTGGTTTTTCTGTAAGGCAGCTTACAAATGTATAAACAGTAAAAACAACAACCATCCCCAACCCATTATTAAAATATTCCATTAAGTATAGAAATAAAAAAGCAAGTACAACCAAATTGAATTACAAAGAGTCCATGATTCTGCTCCAAGATTAGTTTTAAAATGTGCATATGCACCCCTTCACTTTGCTTGCTGCACATTGCCATAGCTCAGTGGTAGAGCACATGATTGCCATAGCTCAGTGGTAGAGCACATGAACATGATGCGTAGTGTGCAGAAGGTCCTGGGTTCACTCCCCAGCATCTCCAGGAAGGGCAGAGAAAGACCCACTTTCTGAGACCCTGGATAGATACCAGTTATTACAGACATTGCTGAGCTTGATGGACCAAGACAACTCTGGGGAGGCCATTGGCTTCATGCAATCTAGTTCCCACGATGACCTTATGTTTCATTTATTAATTTATTTCAATAGTTAGAAATGTTCCCTCCCAATTTACCACTCCATTTGAAGCTGGACAGATTGCAAAGGGCATTTTAGCCATTTTCAGAGGGGCAACAGATGGCCCTTACTATCTGGCAACAACCCCCCCCCCCCCACTTCCAAATTCTGCCTTGGAATGACACTGCATGATGGTATAGCCTTGTTCCTAGGGGGGATTCTGGAGGGGAAATGGCAGCTGATGGTTAGGGATGTATGAGAAATTAATTTCAGTACATTTTTGAACAGGGTTTATATAGTTCCCGCTTTCTGGATCGAGCACAGACTCGGATGCAATTGGCGGTTGAAGTCTGTGCATTTCTGAGTTTATGATGTCAGTTGCAGACGCAGACCCAAACGCCCATGAAAAACTTCGTAGTTTTGAAAAATGCACACAAATACACTTTAATCAATGGGAGAAAAATGCATACATTTCGAAGATGTGCAAAATTGATGTGTGGACTTGGGAAAATACACGCAAAAATATGCATGGATTTGCATGCGAAAAGAAAACAAAGCAGAAGTTGCAATCTGATATGGAGTCAAGTTGGAATGAGCTTCAGTATGGAATTTGGAGAACTTCGGCGAGCTTCAGTTTTGCTGATTTGTCCATCCCTACTGATGGCTGATGGACATCAGGAAAAGCGACACTGTGAAACAAGTGGCAACAAAAAAAGATAACCTGGAGATGGTTTCAGCCCCTTTCCACCCCCCACCCACAAGATTGGGACTCAAAAAACCTCTGTATAAAAAGAACTGAGACCAGCATTATATGTGTAGCTTATTTTTCTAAGCAGTAGGGCTGTGCAGGGACACTCCCCCCCCCCGATCCGATTCAGAAGGCGCTTTGTGGCTTCGGAGGCAGGCCCAATTCGGCTCAGGCTGATTCGACCCCCCCTCGACCCAACTCGGCCCTGAACTCAAAGCGGGATTTGGATTACAAACCCTGCTTTGGGTCCCCCCCCAACGCCCCGTGCAAACCCTACGCTCTTTACCTGGGCCGCCGCCAGGCTCTCCTCGCCATCGCCACCTTATCCGTCACTGCCCACAGCCATGCTGCTGCCACCTTCTCCATCGCCACCCGTCTCCACGCTGCCTTTGCCGCTGCTGCCTTCTCTGTTGCTGCCTGCCGCTACCACCAGCTCCTGAGGCCTGGATGCATGGCGTCTCTTCTTGTAGGGAGTCGCCATTTTTAAAATGGCATCTTCCAGGAACTTCCAGGAGATTGCCATTTTAAAATGGCGACTCCCTGCAAGAGGAATCGTGTCGCGTCCAGGCCTCAGGAGCTGGCAGTGCCAGTGGTGGCGGGCAGTGACGGAGAAGGCGGTGGCAAGGAGAAGGCAGCAGCGGAGGCAGCATGTCAGCAGCATGGAGAAGGCAGAGGAGAAGGCATCAGTGGCAGCATGGAGAAGGCAGTGGTGGTGGAGAAGGTGGCAGTGGAGAAGGCAGCGGCAGCAGAGAAGGTGGCTCAGGTAAGGACCTGGCGCGCCGGTGAGTAGGGGCCAGGGGTGCCAGTCCAGGGGTGCTGAACCTCCGAAGTGCACCGAGTGTTTTGGAGAGCTCCCAACCTGCTCCGGGTCACTTTGCGCCCCCACTGCTTTGCCTCGGAAAGGGTTCAAAGTGACCCGAAGCAGCCCGCTTTGACTCAGGGTTCGGGCCTTGGGCCAAAGCAGTGCATAGACCTACTAAGCAGTTAATCATTTCTTCTTAAAGAATATAGAACATAAGATGTATTAAATCAATGGATTGGATGCAGGCTTAACCAGACCCTTTAGTAGACCCTTTCAAAGCAATGGGTCTGAAGTCCCATCAGTTTCAGTGGGTATACTGTAAGTGTGATGACATCTGGATCCAGCTTAATAAAATAGTCAACATGGAATCATAAATAGCAACATGAGTAAAGCAGGATGTTCTTAGGAGTCACTCATAAGTCCAATGCCAGCTAAAACAGGCCTTCCAAAAATCAAGCAGAGACAGAGCAAGAACAATCTTCCCCGGGTATCATCCCATAATTGTGGCACCACTACAGAAAAGCTCCTGCATCCTGTACCTGTTCACCATACATCGGACAGTAAAACAGACATGGAGTGGGGCCTTCAATTGTGATCACACTGTTTGAGCAAATCCATTTTGGAGAAGAAGGTCTTTATGGGATCATGACCCTATTTCTGTTGAGTTCTCCAAGTAAAATAAAGGTGTACAAAAATATGTACATTGGGGGAAAACGCACACAACACGTGTAAACTGTAGGGCTGTGCACCACTCCAGACCAAGGCCTGAGCCCTGAGTCAAAGTGGGCCCCTTCGGGCCGCTTCAGGCACCTTCTGAGGCAAAGCAGAGGGGGCATGAAGTGACCCGGAGTGTCAGGAGCTCTCCGAAGTGCTTGGTGAGCTTCGGAGCTTCGGCACCCCAGTCCAGCCGCGCCAGCGCCTCCAGCTCCTTACCTGAGGTGACTCACAGGAATCGCCACCACCGTGGCCTCCATCACCACTGTCGCTGCCACGGTCATTGCTGCTGCCATCACTGCCCCTGCTGCTCCCTCCTCCTCCTCCTCCTCCTCCACATCCACCCCGGCCACCGCTGTTGCCACCATTGCTGCCACCGCAGCTGGGACGTTGGTGACATTGGGACATTGCTGGCTGGGCTCTTGCTAATATTCTGGGTGGTCTGCAGACTAGCAGCTGATCTCCCCTTGATCACATTTGTTTTCCAGTCTAAGGTTGTCTAGTAGCTTCCTAAGGACATGATTTCTTTGAAATTGGGCTGCTGAAGCAGTTAATGGGGGATGGGGGAAGCTAATTTGGGAGAGGAAAGCTGAGATGGTTAATTGATTGGAAATGTCATTGGCTTGTGAAGGATTTTTCCCCTCCCCATGAAGAAATTAAGATGAATGTTGTGTATATTTTATGTTCAATGAGACCATTTAATCTAATAGTGAGACTGCAGAACATGATTTGGGAAACAACTAGCAGTGTGTGTGTGTGTGTGATGACACTGAGCCCAGACTGAATGAAATAACGAACTTTAAATGATCACAATCATTATCAGGGAAGTGTCCTTTTGAGTACAGCTATTTAAACTGCAGCCAGATAATATCAAGGTTGAAAAGAAATTACATGGGAGGAGTAAGAACTGGGCAGGGGGCAGTGCGTGTTAAGGACATGAACGTCTAAGTCCCTTTTCTGGAACAAATGTAAGTTTATACCGTAGCTAAGAAACCCTGTCCCTCCCATCATTGCATTCTGTCCTTAGCCTCAGTAAACAATGCCAGGTTGAAGGTGGTACTGGTGGTACTGGTGGTGGGGAGATACTGGCAGGGATAACAGCTGGGTGGGAGCTCTTATGTAGGGATGCTATGAATATATGCGATCTGCTGTTGCAAATAATAAATGTCATTCACAGGCAGCAGGTTTGGGAATATGATTGTTGGATCCATGGAAAAGTGGTAATTGGATACACTCTGTATACCTGGGGTAGGGAAACTCTTTCCTATCACAGTCAATTCTACCTTGGTCAAGACCTATTGGGGGTCTGTCCTCAGGTGGTCGGCATTACCGAGAAAAATGTGGGTGGAGTCAACAGAAATTCATTTCATTTATTAAATTTCTATACTGCCCCAGAGCCAAAGCTCTCTGGGCAGTTCACAAAAATTAAAAACCATTAAAATACATTATACAAAATATAAAAACCATTCACATAATAACATAAAACAAAGAACACGCACAACAACAACAACATATATCTACAACAGTTTAAAACGATCAGCCAGAGACAATCAAGAGACTCATTATACACTGCCAAATGCCTGAGAGAAGAGGGCAGTTTTAACCTGGCGCTGAAAAGATGACAATGTTGGCACCAGGCTGGCCTCATCGGGGAGATTATTCCATAAATGGGAAGCCACCACTGAAAAGTCCTTCTCCCTCTCCAAATGAGTTTGGATTTGAGAAATCTGCAACAGAATCAGATGAGTGTGGGTTTGTATGAATCTAACCTGGGGATTCCACAGCAGACTGGCTTTTCCCAGTCAGGTGGATTCCATGGACTTGCAGACTGTTTTTCTAACTTTCCAGAACTTTGTGCCAATTTAGTAATAGAAAAATATGCAAAAAAAATATGGCTGAAAATGTGCATTTCCTCCCATAGGCTAAAGCGTAAAAATGCACATTTGGTGTGTGTGTGTGTGTGTGTGTGCAAATTTGGAAACAAAGAAAAAATCTGATTCCATCAAGAAGTGGATGATGGAATGAAAGGCACCTGACAACCCATGAAACATAGACAGAACAGATTTTACACAATCCCTACATCCCTAACACACACAGTAGAACATTCCCAGGTAACTATGCATAGAATTGCCCCTTTAGACCTCTCCCTCTGGCCACACTGTTATCTGGGAGTGAGCCCTTATGGGGAGAGAGAGGCGGGGAGAGAGAGAGATGCCATTTGCACTCCCATTCGTATAGATATATTTCTTGTGTGTATACAGTGCAAATGTCAGGTCTAAGGTCACTTTAACCAGGGGTGTGGTGTGCACACAGTGGATTTATGCACTATGCTGTTACAAATGGGGAATAACTACTTCAAAAATGAGGAAATAAGCTCAAACATTCATTAACGCACTCTGCACTTCGGAAGGGGATCAAGATGCATCTTTTTGATTTGTCTTTGTAAATCATTTTTTAAAATTATTTTAAAGGTGTTATTACATTTGTATGTTTTATTATTCTTATCTGAATTTCTGCAAAACACCTTGGTCTGTTCAGGGATGTTGTGGGAGTCTGAGAGGGGGGTGGAGTCTGACAGATTCCTCCTTGCTCGGTCTCTTGGGCCCCATGCACCGAGCTGCTGCATGCCAGCCTGGCCATTCACCGAACCCATGCAGTCCACGAGTGCCTGTCTGCTTGCCAGGCAACCATTTTGCAAAATAATGGCAGCCCAGGGTTTTCCGTAAAAGTAAGGTTGCAAAAATGGCAGTGCCTGTATTATGGCTACCCATTTATGCAACCTTACTTTTATGGGAAACCATTTCTGTAAAATGGAAAGCCATTTCCGTAAAATTTCCATGAAATTGCAAATTGGTGGTTTGGCGAGGAGTAGGGATGGGGGAGAATTTCACCTCGAAACTTCGGGGAGCCGAGTGCCAACGTATTCGGCCCCCCGAAGAAGTTTCGGGGAGAAATTCTCCGCCCCCCCGCCCCCCCCCCCGGGATGGGACTTACCTTTCCTGAATGTCGCTCCCGGTGGCGGGTCGCAGCGGCGGTTCAGCAGGGCATCGACAGGGGCAGGGGTAGCAGCCGGTCTTTTGACCGGCTGCCGCCGCCGCCATTCCAAGAAAAGTAAAAAAAAAAAAACGCCCCCTGATAGGCCGTATGTTACATTAGCCGTACGTGCTTTTTTTTTTAAGTCACCCGTGATAGCCTACGTGACGATTAACATAGCCTATTACGGCTGACTTTGCAGATCTAGCCGTGATAGGCTACGTAAATCGTCACGTAGCCTATCACGGGGGCGTTGTTTTTTTTTAACTTTTTATTTCGCGGCCAGGCGAGGCGAGGCGCCTCCTCCCTGGCCTGAATTTCGGCCGGGCGAGGTGGGAAGCCTCCCCCCCAGCCTGAACTTCGGGGGGAGCAGCGAAGCGCCTCCCCCCACTGCGAAGCAAGCTGCGAGACCAGGTAAGTGGCTTTCGTGCACCCCTAGCGAGGAGATGGGTATCCCGCAGGTGCTCGCTGGGACGCTTGCACAGTGTGGCAAGCAGAGGCAGTGGGAACAGTACAGAAAGGTGGTATATAAATGCAATAAAGAAATAAACAACTAAATAAGCAAATTATAGTCCAAAAGCATAAAGTTAATTTATTTTTACAGATTTCTGTTATCTGTATAAACACTAGGGATGTCAGTTGCCAGGAAATCTGGCACTCGGGGGCTTACTGGATTTCCGCAGCACATTCGACTTGTTAGGGATGTACGAAAGTCACTTACTTTTTACGAAATTTGATTCGTGGGGGGGGGGAGGCGCTCCGTCCCTCCCCCCAAAATTCTGGCTGGGGGGGAGGCGTCCCGTCCCTCCCCCCCGAAACTCTGGCCGGGGGGGAGGCGCCCTGTCCCTCCCGCCACGAATCCTGGCCGGCCGGGTCTGCAAATGGCGGTGGCCGTAGCCGCCGCCATTTGCGTCCCTGCAGTCAGCCGTGATAGGCTACGTAAATGTTTATGTAGCCTATCACGGCTGAGTTAAACAAAAAACAACAACCATGCATACGCAAATGGCGGCACCCATGGGCGCCGCCATTTGCGTTCCTTATTTTGGCATGTCTAGTCTACATAAACATTTACATAGACTACAGCGAAAATAAGGGGAACGCAAATAGCGTAGACGCTATGCTATTTGCGTCCCCCTTATTTTCGCCGTAGTCTAAGTAAATGTTTATGTAGACTACACGTGCCAAAAAATAAGGAACGCAAATGGCAGCGCCCATGGGTGCTGCCATTTGCGTACGCATGTTTTGTTTTGTTTTTAACTCAGCCGTGATAGGCTACGTAAACATTTACATAGCCTATCACAGTATTTTTTAAAAATCTAGCCTATCTACGTAAATCTACGTAAGATTTACGTAGCCTATCACGTTTTTCTTTTAACTTGGAAATGGCGGTGCTGGCAGCTGGTCGGAAGACCGGCCGCTGCAGCCGCTGCCGCTGAACCACCGCTGAACTGCTGCTGGAGCCGCCGCCGCCGCCAGGGAGATTTGCCCAAGGTAAGTCCCGTCCCAGAAGGGGTGGGGGGGCAGACCGTTTCACCACTGATTTCGGGGGGCCAAATGCGCTGGCATTCGGCCTCCCTGAGATTAGTGGCAAAATTCTCTGAAATCCCTACAGTTGGCTTACTTTTGTGAAGTGAGCTACACAGTTTCCCTGAATTCTGGAGACTGTTTATATATATATATATGTATGTGTGTGTGTGTGTGTGTGTGTGTGTGTCAAATAGAGAGTTGTGGAAATTATGGACACAAATTGCACAAATTGCAGCTATAATTCATGTAAATTAAAAAACATTGAAAATCCGCTAGCTCACCCAACTCGCTGCAAGATGGAACGGAGGCCGGGTGAGCAAGCCGACGAAAGGTCATCGAGCGCCATCCCGCAACCAGATTCTTCAGACATTCCTAATACACACCTGTACATTCATTACCGAGGAAAAGGTCAGATACCCCCCCCCCAGCCAGTACACTAGTTCTAATAGGCTTAACTTAGGAGATAGAGAAAGACAGAGATGGAGAAAATTAGCATCTGTCAAATACAGAGGAGAAGGTGGCACTGTGGAAATGGCAGAGCAGGGAATTGGAGAGTTATGCGACCAAGAAAGCTTGGATGGTGGCCATCATGGTGGGCCATGGGGGTGGAAATGGATACATTTTAGAGAAAAGGAAATATATAGAGCAGAAGCAGCTATAATTACCTGACTTTGGAGGAAGGGGAACCCAAAGGTCTTCACTTCCTGGTTGATTGCCAAAAGTTAGGGAAATACTGTGGACACAGACTACTGTCAGGTTTCTAAGCTTTTTAGTTATGGATCCAAAACTAGGACAAAAGCCCTGTTATAGATAATGGGCTGCAGTGCATTATCTCTAAACATTCAAAGGAAGGGAATTTGTATGGACGATGAATGGGAGACCAAATGGAGACTTAGCTATTATTTTGAACCCTGCAGCCATCACAATTTTGTTAAAAAAAAAAATGTAGATGCAGATCGAGTTTCTCTTTAAAGTTCCTGCTAAGGTTCAGAAATTGCGCACTCAGCTTGAGATGCTTTGGAAGCCACTTCTGAATATCCTAGGCTCACTTCCTGACTACCACCCCTGGTTCCAAAGAGAACAATTCACACAGATGTTACAGACTCCATGCATGGCCTCTCATTCAAACTGCAATACTGCACATATGCAACCCAGCTTTGGGACTCACTGGGAGCTTTACCATAGGCAGTTTAACAGGAAAGCACAAGGGGAACTCTGGCACGTCTGGGATGCCGAAGCAGAAAGAATGAGCACTGAGTGTCCAAACCCCAAGGCATTTATAAGGTCTGAAACACAGGGGACAAAGAGTTTGATGGCTCAGAGGCTGGAACCAGGCTGGGTCAAAACAAAGGGAGCAATAGCTCTGGCAACTGAATAGGAGACCCAGGGAGGTTTCTTGCCCCTTGATTAATTTACATCTAGCTTAGGGATGGCGGAGAATTTCTCCCCAAAACTTCGGGGGACCGAGCGCCAACGTGTTCGGCCCCCCGAACAAGTTTCGGGGAGAAATCCTCCGCCCCCCCGCCCCCCGCCCCCCCCCCCGGGACGGGACTTACCTTCCCTGAATGTCCCTCCCGGCGGCGGGTCCGGCTGGCGGTTCGTTCGGTGTTCGAGCGGGGCGGGAGCGGCAGCTGGTCTTTCGACCGGCTGCCGCCCCCGCCATTGCAATGAAAGAAAAAAAAAAAAACGTCCCCTGATAAGCTACGTGACGATTCACGTAGCCTATCACGGCAAGATTTGCAAAGTCAGCCGTGATAGGCTACGTGAATCGTCACGTAGCCTATCACGGGTGACTTTAAAAAAAAAAAAAAAAGTGTGTACGGATAATGGCGGCCCCCATAGGGAGCCGCCATTCCCCTTCCTTAATTGGTCGCTGTAGTCTACGTCAATGTTTACATAGACTACGGCGAAAATAAGGGCAACCGGCATGAATTTCGGCCGGGCGAGGCGGGAAGCCTCCCCCCCCGGCCTGAACTTCGCGGGGGGAGCAGCGAAGCGCTCCCCCCCACCGCGAAAAAGCTGCGAGAAAAGGTAAGTGACTTTCGTTCACCCCTAATCTAGCTACTTGTACACAGCCTCTTCATGGATCGCTGCCTTGTTGTGGCGAAGGGGCTTGCGTAACTCAGTGAAGCCATAAGCTACGCCGTGCAGGGCCACCCAAGACGGACAGGTCATGGCAGAGAGGTCCCCTGGAGAAGGAAATGGCAACCCACTCCAGTATTCTTGCCAAGAAAACCCCATGGAACGTATCACAAGGCTAAAAGAGATGACGCCGGAAGATGAGCCCCTCAGGTCGGAAGGTGTCCAATATACTACTGGGGAAGAGCAGAGGGTATTTCCAAGTAGGGCCAGAAAGAGTGAAGCGGCTGGGCCAAAGCCAAAAGGACACTCAGCTGTGGATGTGTCTGGTGGTGAAAAGAAAATCCGATGCTGTAAAGAACAGTATTGTTTAGGAACCTGGAATGTCAGATCAATTAATCAAGGTAAGCTGGAGGTGGTCAAACATGAGATGGCAAGATTGAACATCGACATCTTGGGAATCAGTGAACTCAAATGGACAGGCATGGGCGAATTTAATTCAGGTGACCATCATATCTACTACTGTGGGCAAGAATCCCTTAGAAGAAATGGAGTAGCACTCATAGTCAACAAAAGGGTGGGAAAAGCAGTACTGGGGTACAATCTTAAAAATGATAGAATGATCTCAGTACGAATCGAAGGCAAACCATTCAACATCACAGTAATTCAAGTCTATGCCCCAACCACTGATGCCGAAGAAGCTGAGGTTGATCGGTTCTATGAAGACCTACAACACCTTCTAGAACTAACACTGAAAAAAGATGTCCTCCTCATCATAGGGGATTGGAATGCTAAAGTAGGAAGTCAAGAAATCACTGGGATAACAGGCAGGCATGGCCTTGGTGTACAAAATGAACCAGGACAAAAGCTAATAGAGTTTTGCCAAGAGAAATTGCTGATCATAGCAAACACTCTTTTCCAACAGCACAAGAGGCGACTCTACACATGGACATCACCAGATGGTCAATATCGAGATCAGATTGATTATGTCCTTTGCAGTCAAAGATGGAGAAGCTCTATACAGTCAGTAAAAACAAGACCTGGAGCTGACTGTGGCTCAGATCATGAGCTTCTTGTTGCAAAATGTCAGCTGAAATTGAAGAACGTAGGGAAAACCACTAAACCATTCAGGTATGACCTCAATCATATCCCTTATGAATATACAGTGGAGGTGAGGAATAGATTTAAGGGAGTAGACCTGATAGACAGAGTGCCTGAGGAACTATGGACGGAGGTGCGTAACATTGTTCAGGAGGCAGCAACTCAATCCATCCCAAAGAAAAAGAAATGCAAGAAAGCCAAGTGGCTGTCTGATGAGGCTTTACAAGTAGCTGAAGAAAGAAGGGAAGCGAAAAGCAAGGGAGAAAGGGGAAGATATATCCAACTGAATGCAGAGTTCCAGAGAATAGCAAGGAGAGACAAGAAGGCCTTCTTAAATGAACAATGCAAAGAAATCGAGGAAAACCACAGAATGGGAAAGACTAGAGATCTCTTCAAGAAAATCGGAGATCTCAAGGGAACGTTTTGTGCAAAGACGGGCATGATAAAGGACAAAGAAGGCAAGGACCTAACAGAAGCAGATGAGATTAAGAAGTGGTGGAAAGAATACACAGAAGAACTCTACAGGAAAGATCTGAATGTCCCTGATAGCCATGATAGTGCAGTCACTGAACTTGAGCCGGACATCCTAGAGAGTGAAGTCAAGTGGGCCTTAGGAAGCATTAGTAACAACAAAGCTAGGGGAGATGACAGTATTCCAGCTGAGCTATTTAAAATCCTAAAAGATGATGCTGTTAAAGTGCTGCATTCAATATGCCAACAAATTTGGAACACTCAACAATGGCCGCAAGACTGGAAAAGGTCAGTGTACATTCCAATTCCAAAGAAGGGCAATGCCAAAGAGTGTTCAAACTACCGCACAATTGCGCTCATTTCACATGCCAGCAAGGTGATGCTCAAAATCCTACAAGCTAGGCTTCAGCAGTATGCGAACCGAGAACTACCGGAAGTACAAGCTGGGTTTCGAAGAGGCAGAGGAACTAGAGATCAAATCGCCAATGTTCGCTGGATCATGGAGAAAGCAAGAGAATTCCAGAAAAACGTCTATTTCTGCTTCATTGACTACACTAAAGCCTTTGATTGTGTGGATCACAACAAACTGTGGCAAATTCTGAAAGTGATGGGAGTACCAGACCACCTTACCTGTCTCCTGAGTAGGGGTGCACGAAAGTCACTTACCTGGTCTCGCAGCTTTTCGCGGTGGGGGGGAGGCGCTTCGCTGCTCTCCCCCTGAAGTTCAGGCCGGGGGGGAGGCTTCCTGCCTCGCCTGTCCGAAATTCAGGCCGGGGAGGAGGCGCCTCGCCCGGCCGTGAAATAAAAAGTAAAAAAAAAAACACGCTCCCATGATAGGCTACGTGACGATTAACGTAGCCTATCACGGCTAGATCTGCAAAGTCAGCCGTGATAGGCTACGTAAATCGTCACGTAGCCTATCACGAGTGACTTAAAAAAAAAAAAAGCGCATACGCAAATGGCGGCCCCCATAGGGAGCCGCCATTCACGTTCCTTATTTGGTCGCTGTAGTCTACATAAATCTTTACGTAGACTACGGCGAAAATAAGGGCAATGCAAATAGCGTTGCCCTTATTTTCGCCGTAGTGTACGTAATCTTTACGTAGACTACAGCGACCAAATAAGGAATGTGAATGGCGGCTCCCTATGGGGGCCGCCATTAGCCGTACGCGCTTTTTTAAAAAAGTCACCCGTGATAGGCTACGTGACGATTTACGTAGCCTATCACGGCTGACTTTGCAAATCTAGCCATGATGGGCTACGTTAATCGTCACGTAGCCTATTATGGGGGCGTTTTGTTTTTTTTTTCTTTTATTGGAATGGCAGCGGCGGCAGCTCCCGCCCCTGACGAAGACCCGACAAACCGCCGCCGGGACCCGCCGCCGGGAGGGACATTCAGGAAAGGTAAGTCCCGTCCTGGGGGGGGGTGCAGGGGCGGAGAATTTCTCCCCAAAACTTCTTCGGGGGGCCGAACACGTTGGCGCTCAGCCCCCCGAAGTTTCGAGGAGAAATTCTCCGCCATCCCTACTCCTGAGAAACCTGTACGAGGGTCAAGAAGCAACAGTAAGAACCAGACATGGAACAACCGAGTGGTTCAAAATTGGGAAAGGAGTACGACAAGGCTGTATATTGTCACCCTGCTTATTTAACTTATATGCAGAGTACATCATGAGAAATGCCGGGTTGGATGAATCACAGGTCGGAATTAAGATTGCTGGGAGAATTATCAACAACCTCAGATACGCAGACGATACCACCCTAATGGCAGAAAGCGAAGAGGATCTAAAGAGACTCTTGTTGAGGGTGAAAGAGGAGAGTGCAAAAGCTGGTTTGAAACTCAACATTAAAAAAACTAAGATCATGGCATCTGGCCCCATCACTTCCTGGCATTTGGAAGGGGAAGAAATGGAAGCAGTGACAGATTTTACTTTCTTGGGCTCCAAGATCACCGCAGATGGTGACTGTAGCCATGAAATTAAAAGACGCTTGCTCCTTGGGAGGAAAGCTATGGCAAACCTACACAGCATAGTAAGAAGCAGAGACATCACCTTGCCGACAAAGGTCCGTCTAATCAAAGCTATGGTTTTCCCAGTAGTAACGTATGGCTGTGAGAGCTGGACTATAAGGAAGGCTGAGCGCCGAAGAATTGATGCTTTCGAACTGTGGTGCTGGAGAAGACTCTTACGAGTCCCCTGGACTGCAAGGAGGTCCAATCAGTCCATCCTAAAGGAAATCAACCCTGACTGCTCATTGGAAGGACAGATGCTGAAGCTGAAGCTGAAATATTTTGGCCACCTAATGCGAAGAGAAAACTCTCTGGAAAAGACCCTGATGCTGGGAAAGACTGAAGGCAAAAGGAGAAGGGGACGGCAGAGGATGAGATGGCTGGATAGCATCACCGATGCAATGAACGTGGACTTGAGCACACTCCGGGAGAGAGCGGAGGACAGGAAGGCCTGGCATGCTATGGTCCATGGGGTCACGAAGAGTCGGACACGACTGAACGACTGAACAACAACAACTTGTACACAGCAGCATAGCACAATATTCAAAACAAAGCATGTCATTAGTGGTGCTCAGAAAGTGACTTTGCTGACCTGTCTGGGATCTGGGGCTGTTTCAGGATTGAACCATTTCCCCCCACCAGGGCTCTGGATTGGTCAATTCAAAAGTACCCTCATGGCTTAGACACTTGGTCGGTGGCAGTGCCATCAGGCAGGCATCTCTGTGTTTCTATGGTGACAGGGAACAACTTTTATTCTCCTTGAGGAGGAAGCATTGTGCACACTCTGTGGCAGCCCAGAGCCTTACTGATGATGTTCCTGGCAGCTTTTCAGGCTGTGCCTGAACTGAAATGGATTCTTGAGCCAAAGTGTCAGGATAATGCCAATTAACGCCATATTGCATAATGCACATGTCAAAGACCTAGCATGTCTGAAGCTCCTGTGTAATGTGTGTGTGTGTGTGTGTGTGTGTGTGTGACAGAGAGAGAGAGAGAGAGAGTGCAAAGGGGGCAGCTATTCTGGATCCACTCCATGCAGATTAGAGACACTCCAGGCAAAACGAAACGCTGGGCAGAAAACAACAGAATGAAATTTAACAGGGATAAATGCCAAGTTCTGCACCCAGGAAAAAGAAACCAATTGCACATTTACAAGATGGGCGAGACTTGGCTCAACAACACTACAAGCAAGAAGGATCTTGGAATTGTTGTAGATCACAAGCTGGATCTGAGCCAACAATGGGATGTGGCTGCAAAAAAGGTAAACGCTATTTTGAGCTGCATTAATAGAAGTATAGCGTCCAAATCCCGGGAAGGACAGGTTCCCCTCTACTCAGCACTGGTTGGGCCTCATCTGGAGTACTGTGTCCAGTTCTGAGCACTGCACTTTAAGAAGGATGCAGACAAGCTGGAGAGGGTTCAGAGGAGGGCGATGAAGATGATCAGGGGACTGGAAGCAAAGCCCTATGAGGAGAAACTGAAAGAACTGGGCATGTTTAGCCTTGAGAAGAGAAGAGTGAGGGGAGATCTGATAGCATTCTTCAAGTCCTTGAAAGGTTGTCACAGAGAGGAAGGCCAGGATCTCTTCTTGATCATCCCAGAGTGCAGGACACGGAATAATGGGCTCAAGTGACAGGAAGCCAGATTCCGGCTGAACATCAGGAAAAACTCCCTGACTGTTAGAGCAATATGACAATGGAACCAATGACCTGGGGAGGTGGTGGGCTCTCCCACCTGGTGGCGTTCAAGACGAGGCTGGACAGCCACCTGCCAGGGATGCTCTGACCTGGATTCCTGCACTGAGCAGGGGGTTGGACTCGATGGCCTTGTAGGCCCCTTCCAGCCCTACCATTCTATGATTCTACGATTCTTAGCATCTGCACAGCTTTTCAGAGCTGTGGTGAACAGGAGGCTGCCTGAGGGGTGGTGTGGTGGTGGTGCTCCGATCGCCAGTGCTCCAACTAAGGCTGGAAATCAGGGCCAAAATCCAGGGCCCACAGCCCAGCCTCCCCCCTCCCAATTGACCACCCAGAGAGCAGCAGGTGATGAGGACAGTGACAGACAAGCCCAGCATTAGCACCAGGGCTGACCCTGGTCACTGCAGCCTCTTTTCATTATTGTCATTTTTAAAAACATTTCATAGTCAGCGCAGGAGGCCAGGCAAGCACATGGCTCTAGATGCGCAGTTTCTTATGGGAATTGCTCTGCACCTGGGCACCTCTGCCTTTTCTCCTCCCTCAGCGTGGGTTGTTGTATTTCACCAGCCTCCTCACCTCCTCCCAGCTCTGAAGCAGAGCAGTTGCCAGGGTTGTGGCATAGCGCTGTAGAAGGCCATGACCTGGGGAGGGTCCTGTGGTAGGGACTCAGAGGGCTAATGGTCTGCATTTGGGCTGCAGTCCAGTGGTCTCCCGACCCTGGTATATGCCATGGAAGCACAAGAAGGAAATGTTCTGAAATAAGTAAAGAAATACTGACGCTGTTGCACATTTAAGCCAGCTGTGCCTGTGATGCAAAGGAACGCTTCAGATCTGCATTATACTGCTTAGAGAGTGATTCCTTTGCCGTGAATGGGGAACATGATCTGCTGTTAATAGTTGTGGATAAAAACATGTGAGGCACAATGATTCAGATCTGCAGTGCAAACACACACACACACACACACACACTATGCATAGCTGTTTTTGTGGATAAGGCCCTTGAAACCTTGATGCCAATATTTGGAAAACAGAAATACCTGCAGAAATAATGGGATGGGTTTTGCATATCCCTGCACTTAAACTGCATTCTCCTGTCCTTTTATGCCCCCAGCAATACAGTTCATGAGAAAACAGACAAAGCCTTTGGCTTTTAAAGGATGACGGTAAGCTGCCAGTGACTTTCTGAAGGTCATTGCACTCACAATGAGTTGAAACCAGCAGCACTGGAGAAGACATCAACCCTCCACCAACACAGCTGTGAGCTACAGCAGAGCCCTCCTTTTTCCTTCTCCCTCTACCTCTCTTAGGGCGGAATCCTATGCTTGTTTAGACAGAAAAAAGTCCATTGTGAGTGCATGGCTGGCTGGGGAATGCTGGGAGTTGTAGGACTTCTTTCTGTCTAAACATGCATAGGATTACGCCCCTACTATATTGTGTCATTACAGCATAGTAAGTCAACGGTTAGCTGAGATCCCCAAGGAAGCACCAGAATTCTCACATTTCTGGGCAAAACCCAGAATCAAAATACATTTACATGGAAACAATGTTCTCTAGACACACCTATTTTCTCCAAACATCTGATATGAAAAGGTGTATGCATACACTAAACTTTGTTCTGAGTAAATTGAAGATTGTCAGGAGCGAGAACAAGACATTGGCATAGGTGCCTTACAGCCAAAAGCATTTAGGTAAAACATGTACACAGAAGGCTATTGCAATGCAGAACAAAAGTCTGGCTATTTTAAAAAGAACCGCCATCGAGAGATTGGTCCCTGTGGTCCCAACTCCCTGCTGAGGTCACTGCCACCAATCTGTCAGTTTCCTGGCGTAGCAAAGCTCAGGGTAGACGTCTTGGAAGGAGAAAGCATAAGATGCTGCAGCAAACCCCACTTCCGCAAAAGACCTGGCCCAGTAGGGAGGGGACGAGCGGTGAGGGTCGTGCTCACCCATCAACCCTCATATTGGGTTATGCTGGCTATGGCTGATGGGAGTTGCAGTCCAACAACATCTGCCCACCCTGACTCAATTTTTGTTAATCCTCCCATTTCCTGGCTTACTTGAACTAAATGCCCAATGAGAGGCTTGTGACTAGGCAAACCATCACAGCCCCTATCCAGTCAGATGCCTCTGCCTCATCTGAGTTGGTATTGTCCCCACTGATGGCCAGATTAAAACCCACTCATGGCTGATGGCCATGCAGAGGACTGATGGCACTCCTTTTCTCTGTCCTTATTACCACTGATTTGCTGTTCTTCCCACAGCCAGCAGAGAGGCTGAAATGATGTTGCCATCAGGTTTTCTGTGCCACGGTAACCTTATCCAGGCATTCAGCCTGCACAGCCAAGGCTTACAAGGGTGACGGAGGTAAGGGTGTGCATGCACGTCCCACCGCTGACATCCCTGCGTGCCCAGCTCCTGTGCAGATCTTGGTGAGTTGAGCAGGAAGGTCTGAAGGCAGGGTAAAAGTAGGGATGTCAGAGAAATCCATTTGGGGGTTGGAGCTGGACAAGCTTCACTCAGCTTGGGCCCCTGGACATCGGCCCATTTTCCGCAAACTGGCCCGACTCGATGCAGATCAAGTCGGGCCAGTTTGCAGTTTTGTTTTGTTTTTAATTTGGCCAAATACAGAATTGTACCAATTTCAGCTGCAATTTGCATACTTTGCGCAAATTTCAGCTGTGATTTTCATACTTTGGGCAAATTACAGAAATTGTGGCTGCGAGTTGCACAAATCTCTATTTCGCTAAAAAAAAAATTAAAAATGGGATAAGTTCCCAGATTTCAGGAAAACCCTGTGGCTCAGCCCACAAATCTGAGCCACGTCGGGCGGGTAGCGGATGTCCATTGAGCCCAAATAGGGCTGGATTTTCAAGCGACGGACATCCCTAGTTATATAAGCATGTTTAGCTGAGCAGTCTTAGGAACTTCCCATTGATCAGGAACCTTGATACAGTTCCTGATCATGGAGAGGGTTGCAAGTATGTTCAGTCCAGTGCACTTACTTCCCCCCTGTAGACCTTAGTGCTTAAATGGTCAAAGGTCTTAAGAGGCTCCTGTGTGCACAAGGGCATTGGAGGTGGGGCTTGCATGTATGCCTTCGCTCCCACTAGGGATGCTGGAGAGGTTTGAGATGGACTAAAATGAGCTCAGATTTCTCAGAATCCGACCTGCAGAATCTGCTGCAGAGCGACCCCCTCAGGCCATCCAGAGTCCATGGACTTTCGGGTGTTTTTTTTTTTTTACTTTCCTGAAATTTATGCATATTTATTTGTAGGAAAATACACAAGTTTCTACTGATGAAATGTTAAATGGAATGGGGGACAATACACTAGATGTTATGTACCAAGGTAAATTATGTAAATTGTTATGCCACCTCTTTTGGAATTATTGGTGTATTTTTCCGCATGATGAAAAAAAATTCAAATCCATCTGTGAGCAGATGATGGAACGAAAGGCACCTGACAATTAGGGAAGTACGAATCCCTTACCTGGTTCTGGTCGGGGCATCCGCTGGGGGGGGGGAGGCGATCCATTCCTCCCACCCCCAGAATCCTTCCCGGCCAGCTCCGCTCTGCGGCCATGCTGCAGACCTGCTAGCCAGGCCAATCTGCAGCGGGGCCTTCAGCCGCTGCCAGGCTGGTGCGGACGCAAATGGCGTCCTGCGTAGGGGATTCCATTTGCGTCCCTACGGTAGCCCATGATAGGCTACATAAATATTTACATAGCCTATCACGGCTAAAGCGGGGACGCAAATGGCATAGGGGATGCCATTTGCGTCCCTGCTTTAGCTGTGATAGGCTACGTTAATATATACGTAGCCTATCACGCGCTAGCGTAGGGACGCAAATGGCGGCCGCTATGACGGCTGCCATTTGCGGCCGCAGCAGCCCAGCAGCGGCTGGAGCCGCCGCTGCTGCTTCATCCACTGCCGGAGCTGCCACCAGAGCCACCACCACATCCACCACCAGGTAAGTCCGTCCTGGGGGGATTCTGCGCGGGGGGGGGAGGCCATTCTGCCACGTACTCTGGGGGGCCAGATTTTTTAGAATCCAGCCTCACTGGAGTCCGTGGCGGAATTCTCTGCCATCCCTACTGACAATCCATGGACTACAGACGTAGCAAATTTACACAGTCCGTACATCCCTAGCTCCCATCACATTTTTAACCCTCAGATATGTAGGCTGAATGTTTGCAAAGGAAGGGATGTGCAAACCCACCCCCATCTGGGTTCTCTGGTGCCCACCCAGTCCCTGTCCCCGCTCGGCAGTCCCTGGAATGCACTATAGCCCCTCCTGTGCTCAGTAAGCAGCCCACACTCACCCCAGCAGCAGCATCAAGCTCCATGGTTGCCATTTTAAAAAATAAAATGGTGATTGCAAAAATGTGCATATTTGCATATGCATGAAAATGCACATTTTTGAGAATGCATATATTTGCATATGCACAAAAATGCATGTTTTTGCAAATGCACATGTTTGCGTCCGCACGAAAATGGGCATTTGTGAAAAATGCACATTTTTGCCCTCGCCATTTTGTTTTTCAAAAAATGGTGACTGTGGAGCTTGATAAGGCTGCCAGGGTGAGTGTGGGCTGCTCACTGAGTGTGGGCAGGGGGCGAGCGGGAGAAGGGCTCAGCGAGCAGGACTCAGGGTGCGGGCAGCGGGGTTCCGCCGGATTCCTGGACTAAGAAGGGTGCCCGCGCCATCCTTATGCACAGGTCTACTTGGTTCCTCTTTCATGAAGTGCACCATACCTAATGCAGTAGAACAGTGGAAGTAGGAAATGCATACTTTGCTTTCGTTCTTGAACTCTGAATTCAGCATGGGAGGACTCAAGGAAGCTGGGCACGTGTGCAAACAGAGGTCAGTTCTCTGACAGCCCCTCCTCTTATTGCTGAAACTTGCCAGAAGACTCTTGCTCTCTGCTGAGATTATGTGCTACTACTGCAGGTGGTAGCACATATATGTGCTACCACTGCAGCGAGGGAGGCGTCACATACGAGCCAGTGAAGTTCCACCTGGTCCTATCAAAGAGGTGTTTCTGGCCTAGCCTCTCAGTTGGGACCACTTGCTAAAGACTGCTCTGCTCGGTGGTAAATCTCATTATGACAGTCCCCATAGCAACATTCCCAAGCTGCCAACTTTGATCCTTTGAGAGGACTTTCTCTCTCCTCATTATGTACGTCTCTTGTAGGTCTATGGTAAAGTGAATTAGTCTTACCTCCCCATTCAAAGACCAAACCTTGCTTGGATATAATCCTGACTCCAAATGATACCTTATATCCCCTCCCCACCCCTTCGACCCTGACTACCCATTCCCAGACTCCACCCCTCCCCAGTGGACGAGGACAGGAGATCCTGAAAAGGACAACCCTTGGGCCTTGCCTTCTGCCCTGGTGCATTCTCTGTGCTGAGGCTGGGAAGTGTGAGTGTCTTCTTGAGTCCTATCTTGAGGGCCAGGGGTTGGTCTGGGACTTTCAGGCTCTAGGCTGCCAGTCTCGGGTTTCAGGCATACATGGACCAGGTCTCTCCTCCTCTGCTGGGGATGCTGGCAAGACAGACTCAACTGGCTCCTTCCCTTCATTATCCATATTGTCCCCGTTGCTGCCCAGGACTGGAGCTATGACACACTGAGAGTAGTAAAGCATCATTTTAACCTAAATTATGGATCTTTCCATGGGGCTTCAAAAGACAGCAACACTCTGATCTGGTTGACAGATAAATTCCTAGTGTTGTCAGTGGTGAGTTTCACAGACTGCAGGCTTCAGTTAGATAACTAGTGCTGTGCCAGATAGTCACCAGTTTCTATTTTCAGATGAACTCCAGCTATTTTAGTGGGTAGATGTTTTCCCAGGACAACAACAACAAAAATCAAACCACTTAGATCATGCCACTATTTGCCTATTCTGTCCTGTGCAACACCTTGGTTTCTCCTGACAGCTGCTTTACCAGCCTTCTCCCACCTGGTGCCCCTCAACTGTGTTTGGCTACATCTCCCATCATCCCCAGCCAGCATGGCAAATTGGGGAGGGCTGGTGCAATTCCACCCCCATCTGCTATTTCTTCCTGTTTCAGAATCAGTCACTACAGGGAATGAGGCAATGCCACATCACTACATTTGAAGCAGTGATGTCACATGATGTCAGTAAATGAAAGCTGGCCCAATCAGGTTTGGTTATGTGAGGACACCACTGGCAAGTGAGGGCAATTGGGAATGAGGGCAAGTGAGAGCCATTTAAACAAATACATGGACATTTTCACAATTAGGGATGTGGCGGACTCCCCCCTGCTCAGCCTCCCGTCCTCCTGTCCACTGACTGCTGCCACTTATCCGGCAAGTGCAGCTCCCTGGTCAAGCGGCCACTCGACTCCTCAATGAGCTGCCATTTTGCATCAGAATGGTAGCTCAGTGTTTTACATAGAAGATTCTTTACATAAATGGCAGCCATAAAGCAGCTATTTATGGAAGATTATGGGTGTGACTAGACCATTCACACCTGTAATCATGCGTAAATGGCTGCTTTACAAACGCCATTTATGTAAAACATCTTTTATGTTAAACAAAGAGCTGCCATTGTTACGCAGAATGACAGCTTGCTGAGGAATCAGGTGGCCGCATGGCACACGCTGGGTGCTCACAGACCGTCCACTGGCTCGAGCAGGGAGCTGAATAGAGACGGGTAAGTGGCAGGGGTCCAGTGAGTGGCGTGCAGGGTGGGCTCAGGGCGGTTTGCCCATTCTTATTCATAATGAGTGCTAAAAAATCAGTGAAAGGGGAAGGGATGTGGGGGGCATTCATATAAATGTATGTTAAAAACAGTGAGTAATTTCAGCTCAGCCTTGGACATAACAATCCATGATTCATCTACCAGATCTAAGGGTCTGCAGTAAAAATGGATGGTGATATATGGGTTCCTGCTGCAAGCAACTGTGGAGAGACAGTGGAGTGAGATAAGCTTTGATATACTTTGTATCCCACTCAAGCCTTTAAACTTTTAAGTTTGAAGGTACAGGCCACCAACTGGCCAGGACTAAGAAGAGACTGTATGTTGTCTTTTTATTGAGCTGGGGTGTGACTCAGTGGCCTTGAAGCTCATTCACCTGGTGGTGCATATTACAGGAATTCTATTAGGCCATTGGAGACTCTGCAGTATCTTTGGCCTTGGTGGTATTGATCAAGCTGGGGGAGATGAGATATAAATTCTCCATCTGTTACAGGAAAGATACAGGTGACATCAAGACAAAAACGGGTTAATTCAGGAAAAGTCTTTGTTGTTATGATGCTCTTTCATCATTTGCTCTAGCCAGACATCATTTGATCTGCATTTTATGAGAGAGAGAGAGAGAGAGAGAGAGAGACAAAGTAAGAGCATGTGATGTGATGCCACTTTTTTGCCAAATAGGGATGTCCGTCGCTGGGAAATCCGGCCCTTTGGGGGCTTGCTGGACTTGTGTGGGGCACCTGACTTGGCTTCCTTTTGTGAACCAAGCCGCGCAGTTTCCCCAAGTTCCAGGGACGTTGTACACATTTTTTGTCTGAGAAGTAATTTGCACAAATAGAGATGTATGCGAATTGCAGCTGCACATCGTGCAACTTTGCATAATTTGTGCAAATTACGGCCGTAAATTGTGTAATTTGCCCAAATTGCAGCCACACTTTGCACATATTATGCAATTTATGGCAGTAATTTGCGCAAATGTCTTTTTATGCAAAAATAATAATATTTTATGGAAATTCTGCCAGCTGGCTCAGCTCATCAGGCCAGCCAGCAGAAGATGGAATGGTGTCCAGGTTATTGAACTCTACCCCTTAACTGGATACCAAAAGGTCGTTGAGCTCCACCCCTTAACTGGATACCTCTGACATCCCTACTGACAAATTTCATATCTTGGAACTGGCCAAATAACAAACAGTTGTTCTTTGAACCAGCTAGGGATGTACAACTTTCCTTTTTCTTTTTCCTTCTTTTTCTTTTTTGTTATATTATTTGGGCTTTTTTCAAAACTCCTCAGTCATTTCACCAGAGCTGGAAACCCCCATGATTTTTAGTTCAATGTTTGCTTTTGGCAAAATTTTGCTGGCAACTTTAGAACTGGCCCTTGACATTCTGTAGTTCAAGGGATGCTGAACAGGGAAGAATTAGTTAATCAGCATGCTTTGATTCCTTAAACATTTTTAATTGATTTCATGTGGTCTGGGATTTAGATTGGCTCTGTTGGTTGACCGGAGGAAACTGGAGCTGGGCTGGAGGGTCTGGATCCAGGTGGTGGATATTAGCACTCAAGTCTATTTGCTCAAAAAAGATAATTGCATTGCGTAGACCAGCTGGGGAAGAGCAGAGCCAGTTAACATAACAAACATTTGCAACCTGGAACGTCTCCCGTAACAGCTTTTGTGGTTGCTTGCAGCACCGAGCAAAGTTGGCAGAGCTTGAGGTTTGTGCTGAGCTGTCACAGGTTATTTGGTTATTTTCTTTCTCTCCCCCTGCCCCCTGCTTGAGATGAGTTCATGTCTAGCCCTGATGCCCAGGATGGTGCCTGACTAATTGCTCAATGGCAGGAAGATAGTGGTCAGCTGCCCAGACAGTAACAAGATAAATGGTTTGGTGGGAAAGCGGAAAGCAAGGGGAAGTAGCAAACAATCTCTTTAGTGATGGGGCAGAATACAGAGGAGCCTGGATCCGCCCACCAGATTTGGGAGATTCATTCTAACTGGCCCGGTTTCAGAATCTGTGCAACAGCCATAGAATCAAAAGAGCCGGTTCTCCCAGAATCAGTGGGGGACCTAAGTAATTTTAGGGCCTGAACTTCATGGTCGTATTACCCCCCGCCCTTTTGGACAGCTGTATATTACTTCAGTTGTGATATGGTAGAACAACAACAGCATAATGGTTTGCCAACCCTGATTAAAGAAAAAAAATACTCTGAGCATGTGCAGTTTTGCATTTTCAACTCACTTAAATCATAGCAACATCATGACCGCAGGAATAAAAAAAAAACTATGCATAAAAAAACAACAACAAGAACTGCGTATGCAAATGGCGGCGGCTATGGCTGCCGCCATTTGCGTTCCTTATTTTTTGCCGTCTTAGTCTATGTAAATATTTACGTAGACTAAGACGAAAAGAAAGGAGAATGCAAATAGCG
Organism: Heloderma suspectum; assembly: GCF_057233095.1. Taxonomy (NCBI): domain Eukaryota; kingdom Metazoa; phylum Chordata; class Lepidosauria; order Squamata; family Helodermatidae; genus Heloderma; species Heloderma suspectum. Next base: position 29,402,510 of record NC_139470.1, read on the forward strand.
TACTGGGCGCTATTTGCATTCCCCTTTCTTGTCTTCATCTTAGCCTACGTAAATATTTACGTAGACTAAGATGGCAAAAAATAAGGAACGCAAATGCCGGCGGCCGTAGGCACCGCCATTTGCATATGCATTGGGGTTTTTTTACCCAGACTTGATAGGCTACGTAAGTCTTTACGTAGCCTATCATGTCTATGGGGGGAAAAAAAGAAAAAAACACAGACTGCAAATGGTGGCGGCTGCAGCCGGTCGGAAGACCAGCCGCCACCGCCGTCGCCGCCACAGCTGCTGCTGGAGCCACCGCCATTCGAAATATCCGCCCCAGGTAAGTCTCGTCCCGGGGGGGATCCGCGGGGGGTGGGGGGGTGGCAGGCCGTTCCACCATGGATTTCAGGGGGGCTGAATGTACTGGCATTCGGCCTCACCGAGATCCATGGTGGAATTCACTGACATCCCTAATCACCTGCCAGTCCACTCTCTGAGTAGGGATGTCCAGATTTTGTGAAATCCGTCCCGCCTGTGTTTCGTGGACTGTGTCATTTGTTCCAGTGTTCATTCACAGATGGATTCAAAATTTTTCTGTCATGTGGAAAAAGACGCAAATCATTCTGTAAGAGGGTTCGCAATAATTTACGTCATTTACGTTGGTACGTAACATTTTGTGTAGGATGCCCCATTTCATCCAGCTTTTCCCTGCATCCATTTTCCAGTATTAGCAGAAACTTGCATATTTTCCTATGAATAAATGTGCATAGATTTGGGGAAAGTTAAAAAACAACAACTGGAAGTTCATGGACTCTGCATGGCCTGAAGAGGTCGGGCCACAGCAGATTCCGCAGGTCGGACTCTTAGAAATCTGTAGGGGTGTCAGAGAATTTCCCGCCAAAACTTCGGGGGGCCAAGTGCCAACGTATTCGGCCCCCTGAAGTAGTTTCGGGAAGAAATTCTCCCCCCCCCGCCCCCCCTGGCTTGGGACTTATCTTTCCCGAATGTCGCTCCCTGTGGCGGGTCGCAGCGGTGGTTCGGCAGGGCTTCGACAGGAGCGGGGGCGGCAGCCGGTCTTTCGACCGGCTGCTGCCGCCGCCATTCCAAGAAAATTTAAAAAAAAAAACGCCCCCGTGATAGGCTACGTGACAATTAATGTAGCCTATCACGGCTATATTTGCAAAGTCAGCCATGATAGGCTACGTAAATCGTCACGTAGCCTATGACGGGTGACTTTAAAAAAAAAGCGTGTACGGCTAATGGCGGCCCCCATAGGGAGCTGCCATTCGCGTTCCTTATTTGGTCGCTGTAGTCTACGTAAAGATTACGTAGACTACGGCGAAAATAAGGGCAACGCTATTTGCGTTGCCCTTATTTTCACCGTAGTCTACGTAAATGTTTACGTAGACTACACGTGCCAAAATAAGGAACGCAAATGGCGGCACCCATGGGCGCCACCATTTGCTTACATGCTTTTTTCTTTTTTTTTCAAAGTCAGCCGTGATAGGCTACGTAAAAATTTACGTAGCCTATCACGGTGTTCTTTAAAAATCTAGCCGTGATAGGCTATGTAAATCTTTACGCAGCCTATCACGTTTGTTTGTTGTTGTTGTTTTTTTACTTGGAAATGGCGGTGGCAGCAGCCGGTCGGAAGACCGACCGCCTCAGCCACCGCCGCCGCACCGCCAATGCACCACCGCTGCGCCGCCGCCGCGCCACCGCCGCCGCGCCGCGGCCGCCGCCAGGGACATTCGAACAAGCTAAGTCCCGTCCCGGGGGGGGCGGGGGGCAGACCATTTCTCCACCAATTTCAGGGGGCCGAATGCGCTGGCATTCGGCCTCCCCGAGATTCGTGGAGAAATTCTCTGACATCCCTAGTTTCGTCATGACCTTCCCAGAGGCAGGGCTGCCAGCCTTTAGACACCCTTCAGAGTAAGCAGCTAGTCACTTTTCAGAGCTCACCCTCCTGTTTTTTGTCTAGCAGCCGAGCCCGTCCACATTGCCAGCACCACCTTCCTTGGTTGGAGAAACTCAAGGGTGTCTCCTCTTGGGCTTCCAGCTGTACCGGTTAGTGCTACAGGGTTTGGGCACATTGTTCCAGCACTCCTCTGGATGGGTGAGGAAGAACTGCCTCTTTCTAGGGGTACTTCAGTCTCTGTGGACTGGGAGCTGTCATGGACCTCTCTGGAGGCAGAGGGTTCTTCCTCTCCTTGTCAGGTCTGGAAAATCCCTCTAACCTTCCCCACATGTCCACCAGCTCCCTTTTCCTGCCTGGGGCAGATAGTCTCCAGCTCATCCTCCTAGAGTTGGAGAGTGTTGGGAGGGGAAGTTTCTTGAGCATTTTGGGCCTCTGTCTGCTGGCATGCTGCCCTCCTCTCTTTCTGTCTTCTTCCTCTTCTCTCTCTAGCTCTGCCCATTGGCCCTCCCTAGGGATGTATGAAAGACACTTACCTTTTCACAGGTGTGATTAGCAGTGCGGGGGAGGCGCTCCATCCCTCCCCCTGGAATCCTCCGGCCGCAGTAGGGCTGCTGCAGATGCAAATAGTGGCTGCCATAGCGGCCACCATTTGCATCCTGCCAGGCTGCCGTGATAGGCTACATAAGCATTTACGTAGCCTATCACGGCAAAGAGTAGGGACGCAAACAGCGGCCACTACGCTGTTTGCACCACTGCCCGCTGCTCTTTCCGTGATAGGCTACATAAGTATTTACATAGCCTATCACGGTAAAGGCAGCCACACAAATGGAAAGACCAGCCGCCGCCGCTGTCGCCAGAGCCGCCACCGCAGCTGGCGGAGCCCCAGGTAAGTTTCGTTCTGGGTGGATTCCATGGGGTGGCGGGGGATGGGAGGCCATTCTGCCACGGGTTTCGGGGAGCTGAATGCCAGTGCATTCGGCCTCACTGAAATCTGTGGCGGAATTCTCCACCATCCCTAGCCCTCCCTCCCCTTTCTCTCCCCCTTCCCAGCTTCTTTGCTCTTCCTTCTCTGCTCCTCTTTCTCCAGCCTCCCTCTCCGCCCTTTACAGGGCTGGTCCTCCTCCCCACACACTGCCCCTCCTCTCTCTCTTAGCTGCAGGATCATGGCTGTTCAGTGGCATGCAGAAGACTTCTGTGAAACCAATTTGGGATGCTGCTGCCCTCCACCATCCCAGCTCACTTTTGCCCATTGGGTGGAAGGCCCACCTCAAGATTGAGACTCTGAGCATCCTCTCACACTAACCTTCCAGGGTTACATGCCAAAGGTGGGCAAAACCAAAGCAAAAAGTGGGTAGAACAAAAGGAAAAAAGTGGGTGGGTCAAGTGAGCTGGAGAAATCCCCAACTGATTCAAACGAGCTCAGACTTCTATAAATCAGGCCTGTAGATTCTGCAGTGGACCAGCTTTTTCCAAGTCGCACAGATTCTGTGGACTTGTGGACCAGTTTTTTTAACGGGGGGGGGGATTTGTGCTAATTCGCAGTTGTACTAAATTGCATTAACACAAAATTGGGGTTAAAAATCTGATTTCATCAATGAGCTGATGATGGAATGAAAGATGTTTGAAAACACAGACGGAATGGGTTTAACAAAATCCATACATCCATAGTTGGGACCTTCTCTCATTGTCTCACTCATATGTATATGTGCTCTCATTCCTACACAGCCATGCAAACTAAAGCTCACACACATGAAGATTCCCCACCCCAACATGGCGATTCCTGGGCAGGAATGAGGGGTTTTCCTTGAGAGTGCAGTGCAAGGGCAGGGGAGTTGCAAGTAGGGATGGACGAACTCACCAGGTCCCACATACTGTGTGCTGATCCCCCACCGACCACCTACCCCTGTTCACTGCATGCGGCAATCCGCTTGGTGATCCGCGAGTGCTCAGCGAGTGGCACGCGGCCTCCCAGTCCCTCGCCAAGCACCATTTTACACAAAAATGGCAGCACGGCCGTTTCTGTAAATTCCGATCTGCACAAACGGCAGCCGTGAAGTGCCCATTCATGCAAGATTGCAGGCTTTACAGCCTCCGTTTCCACAAATGGGAATTTACGAAAAAGGCCAAACTGCCATTTTGCAGCTCAGCCAGGGATTGGGGATCACCATCACGGCACTCTGTGGACTGGCATCCGGGGGGGCGAGCTGGCCATTTCTTGCTGGGCCTTGAGTCCGATGCCCATGACATCCCTAGTTAGAACCCATCCTTCCCCAGGTCCAATCTTGATCCAGTTCACCCCCTCCCAGGCTGGCAAGTCTGCCTTGGAAAAAAAAAGGTTCAAGTGGTGCCATCCCTACATTCTCATACTTCTGTAATTCCAATGTTAGCGGACCTGTCCTACGTCAGACATGGGATGGGTTGTCCACCCATCACTATATGTACTGGAACTAAGTAATGTATCCCCAGTCAAGTATCTAGAGCAGCCTCCCCCTGACTGGTGCTGTCTAAATGTTTTAGACTACAGCTACCAGCATTCCTGACCATTGTTGACCAATGCTGACTGGGGCTGATGGGAGTTGAGGTCCCAAACAGCACCAGGTTGGGGAAGAGATTGTGGTGAATCCTGATTATGCCTAGATCTCCAAGTGACAGTCATGTCCCCATGATGCAAGGGACTTGCCTCCCACCAGGGGAAGGGTCTCATAGTCCCAGGAATTTCACTTGAGATGGCTTTCCATTTTCTGCCTTTTAAGAGCTGAGATATGCCTCCCAATGTCACCTTGCATAAAAAGGATGTAATTTAGGTTATTGGAGGGTGCAGAAAAATTAAGCCATTGGTGAATTTACCAATGGCAGCAGATCACTCCCCAAACCACTCTGCTGCCACCATTTATACATAATCAGAATTTCCAGAGTATTGCCCTCTGGAAATTGCTATTTGTATTGCCCTTATTTTCGCTGTAGTCTACGTAAATCTTTATGTAGACTACAGGGACCAAATAAGGAACGCAAATGGCGGCTCCCTACGCGCTTTTTTTTTTTTTTAAAGTCACCCGTGATAGGCTACGTGACGATTAACGTAGCCTATTACGGCTGACTTTGCAAATCTAGCCGTAATAGGCTACGTTAATCGTAACGTAGCCTATCACAGGGGCGTTTTTTTTTTTTTTTTACTTTTCTTGTAATGGCAGTGGCGGCAGCCGGTCAAAAGACCGGCTGCCGCCCCTGCCCCTGACGAAGACCTGCTGAACCGCTGCCGGGACCCGCCGCTGGGTGGGACATTCATGAAAGGTAAGTCCCATCCCGGGGGGGGCGGGGGGCAGGGGGGCGTGGAGAATTTCTCCCTGAACAACCTTCGGAGGACCGAATGCGTTGGCACTCGGCCCCCCGAAGTTTTGGGGAGAAATTTTTCCCCCATCCCTACCGGAATCCTCGACAGCCGGCTGTGCTCCATGGCGGCTCCACGGAGCAGCCGGCCAAGCCCAGGCCAGGGCTATCCGCAGCCAGATTTCCGGCCGCGGAGGGCTCTGGGTAAGGGGAAAAAAAAAACGCATACGCAAACGGCGGCGGCTACGGCCGCCACCATTTGAGTTCCTTATTTTTCTTTGTCTTAGTCTACGTAAATATTTGACTAAGACAAAGAAAAATAAGGAAGGCAAATGGCGGCGGCTGTAGCTGCCGCCATTTGCGTACACATTTTTTTTTTTTTACCCAGACGTTTTAGGCTACGTAAAAACTTATGTAGCCTATCACGTCTGGGTAAAAAAAACAAAAACGCATACACAAATGGCGGCGGCTATGGCCACCGCCATTTGCATTCCTTATTTTTCTTCATCTTTTTTTTTTTTTACAGAGATGTGATAGGTTACGTAAAAACTTACATAGCCTATCATGTCTCTGTAAAAAAAGAAAGAAAGACAAGACTGAAAATGGCGGTGGCGACGGCAGCCGGTCGGAAGACCAGCCGCCGCCGGAGCCGCTGCCGGAGCCACCGCCGCCCGGAACATCCACCCCAGGTAAGTCTCGTCCCGGGGGGGATCCACGGGGGGGCAGGGGCGTGGCAGGCCATTCCGCCACAGAGTTTGGGGGGCCGAATGCACTGGCATTCGGCCTCACCGAGATCCGTGGCAGAATTCTCTGACATCCCTAACCAGAAGTGGGAGAGGCCAAAAGTAGGCCGGGCCAAAGCCACATACACACCCCATTCACAGACACACGCACACGTTCATACACAGAAAGTCATACACACAGAGAGCGAGAGATCCCCCACCCTTGCTCAGCCTTTTCTGCTGTGGCCCCCCGGATGTGGAATGAGCTCCCTAGAAAGGTTTACCTGGCTGGCACCTATGTTGTTCTCCTTCTGGCGCCAGGTGAAGACCTTTTTACTCTCTCAGTATTTTAGCATTTTAGCTTCCTAATCTTTTATCTCTGGTGCTAATAAAATCTGTATTTTAAATCTCTGCATTGCTGCTAGGTTTTATTCTGCTTGCACTGTTATATTGTGGCTTTAAGGTTTCATATTTTATATTGGTTTATGCTGCACTCTGTAGTTTTAATTTTTGTGAACTGCCCAGAAAGCTTCGGCTATTGGGCGGTCTAGGAATTAAATGAAATGAAATGAAATAATGAATGAATGAATGAACGGCCTCCTCTTGAAGCCAATGGGAGGCTTTTAAAAAATCCCAGTTGCTACATGGTAGCAAGCTTTGGGAGGGGGAGGTTGCAATGCACGGGGAGGGGAGGTTTAACTATTCTCTCTCCAGTTTAATCCTCTCATTGCCTTCGTGCTGCAGTTAGGAGGTGGGCAGTCAGTGTGGGGCTGAGGAATGGGTCCGCAGGCCGGTCAGGGAGGCCCCATAGTTAGATGCGGCCCAGAGACCACTGGGTCTCTCCCACCCCCCGAACCCCCAGCTTAGGGGAGCTTGGAGGAGGGCACTGCTGGCTGGGTAGCACCCTGAATTGTGTTAAGGGAGAGGTTACCCTGCCACAGCTTGGGCCCCACTTTATCTCTAGGGGACCCGAAGGAGGAGGCCCTCACCGATGCATCCTGCGTGTGAATTTCCTAGCGGCATCAGGGCAGCCGTCGTTGGAGACAGGATGCTAGATGGGCCTGCAGTCTGATCCAGGAAAGCTGCTCTTGTCCTCTTTTCCCCTTCCTTCCAGCCGGCTGCTTCAGCAAGTTCATGCCCACCTGGGACCGGAGCAGCAGCCACTTTGTCATACATTGAAAACCATGTCACTGATTCCCTGGGAGCTGCATGCAATTGTTTCCCAAACAGCCAAACAAACGGAGATCCGAGCCTTCATTATCTATTCATCAGGCACCTCTCCTCACCCCACGCCAGCTGTTGTTCCAAGCCCACATGCTATTTCTCTTTATTGCAAAATACCAAGATAAATGGTCTCCTCCTGATGGGCCTTAATTCATCTCCAGCCATAAGAGGAAGAGGCCCACGAGGGGCACAGGGCCCCCACGGAGCGTGGTCAGTACCGGTGTGTTACATGCTCCTCCATTAGCCGAGATGGGTTAGCAGTGTTGTGCCGACAACTCGGACTCTGCTGGCAATCCTGCACACTTATTAGGGCATTCAAGCCCCCCGCAGTTTCACACAACTGCTGTGGACAGACGCAGAAGTAAAAAGGCGAGGCTGGCAAGCAGAGTGCCAAGGACGAGCGGAGACCAGATGTTCGGATTCAAATCTTATTTCCAATCTGTTGACATTTCCAGCTTGGCCCATTCCTGGAGCAGGCTGTTTCCTGAGGGTGTTCAGATAACCAACAGTACCTCGTCCTTATGAGAATTTAGTTTTTGCTCACAAGGCCAGCGAAGATGCCCTGTCTGCAGCCCCGGCACAATCGCTGCTCAGTTTCCACGTTTGATCACTGTTTGATCGGACGCAGGCATGGACAGACTCCCCCGAGTGTGCGCTCAGAGGGTGCTCAAGGAGCCGCCGCTGCCACTCGCCTGCGCAAGACCCTGGAGGGTTCGGCTGTTGGTCTGGGAGCATCCCGCAGCCCCCCGCCGCTCCACGAGAGGCACAATTTTTACAGAAGATGAGGCTTTAGATTCCCATACATCTAATCTTGCGCACAATGGCAGCTGTAAAGGGCCATTTCCACAACATTAGATATACAAAAAGGGTGGAAATGTCCCTTGACCACTGCCGCTGTGTCATATATATTTTTGTTAGATATGCAAAAATCTAGAGCCCTCATCTTCCATAAAAATGGCGGCTTCCATGGAGGACGGGCGGCTGCTGGGCACGAGCGGATGGGTCCAGTAAGTCCTGGCCACTCACGTGTCTTGGTGGGCGGGGGTGGCAGCGCTCTGAGCTGGGTCCAGGCGGGAGAGCAAGGGTGGAGTCCCACGGACTCCTGGATCCAGTCGGGTGCCTGCAACATCCCTAATCAGACACGAGATGAGTGGTGAGATGGTGTTTGGAGAATCCTACTGATCTCAAATATCCCTCATTCTCCCATCCCTACTCCTCCTATCGGACCCCATTAAAAAATTCTAGATAGGGAATCTGTGTTCAGTCCAAACCCTTTAGGGCAGCTGCTGGAGCTGGAAGAGGGCATCAAGCACAACTGGGAGGTGGAACTGGGAGAAGAGGCTGCTCGGATGACCAGGTGAGGGCAGGGCAGGCGCCCTGGGTTTCTTTTTATGCCAACTGCCCAATCCTGAGGCTTTCCACTACCAGCCAATGTCAGGGGCTGATTCTGCACATACATACCCCAGTTCCTTTCAGCATTTCAGAAGGGCTATGAGAGCTGAGCACAAACCATCCCTGGTGGCTCGCTAGGGTAAGTCTAGTGGGGGCTGGGGGCTCTGATGTCAGTGGGGCAGTGACCCTGCTCCGAGTTTCAGCCAGAACCAGTCAGAACTCTAAAGGAGCTATCCAAGGTGCTTTGCTTTAGAGTTCTGACTGGTTCTGACTGAAAGCCAGAGCTGATAACAGAACTACCTTGGTGGTCAGATAGTCCAACCTTCCGTTCAATGCAGGAACCTCACTGCACAATGGAACTACAGCATCCCCACGTTGGCTGTCAAATGGATCTCTTAATGCTTAGCCAAAATCTCTTTCCCTTCCATTTCCATCCACTGGCTCTAGTCCTGCTCTCTCGAGCAACAGAGAACAAGTCTGCTCCATTTTCAACAACCTTTCAGAGATTCGAAGATAGCTGTAGCATCTCCCTTTAATCTCTTCTCCAGGCTAAACACACCCAGCTCTTTCAACCATTCCTCATGGCACTTGGTTTTCCACACCATCCTGGTTGCTCTTCTATGGACACAATGTAGTTTGTCAGTGCCCTTCTTAAAATGTGGTGCCCAGTGGAAGGCAAAAGGAAGAGGGGCCGACCAAGGGCAAGATGGATGGATGATATTCTGGAGGTGACAGACTCGACCTTGGGGGAGCTGGGGGTGGCGACGGCTGACAGGAAGCTCTGGCGTGGGCTGGTCCATGAAGTCATGAAGAGTCGGAAGTGACTGAGTGAATAAACAACAACAAGAACTGGACACGGGGTACTCCAAATGTAGTCAGACTAGCACAGAATAGGTCATAATTATCGCTTATCATGACCGGAGCGCTATGCTTCTTTTAATGCAAACTAAGAGCTTTTTTAGCAGCCACATCACACTGCTGGCTCAGTTTTCCCACACTGCCTGCAGTGTAGCATTGTTCTGGGACTTTGCGGGAAATTAAGATGGTGTGGGAAATTAAGACAGAGGCCGCTGGCCAGCACTGATCACAGGAGACGGCCCCATAGAGAGCTCTTTGCTGAGGGTCTCATAGAATCATAGAATCATAGAATCATAGAATGGTAGGGTTGGAAGGGGCCTACAAGACCATCGAGTCCAACCCCCTGCTCAATGCAGGAATCCAAGTCAGAGCATCCCTGACAGGTGGCTGTCCAGCCTCGTCTTGAATGCTTCCAGTGTGGGAGAGCCAGGTAATTGGTTCCATTGTCATATTGCTCTGACAGTCAGGAAGCTTTTCCTGATGTTCAGCCAGAATCTGGCTTCCTGTAACTTGAGCCCATTATTCCGTGTCCTGCATTCATTCTGGGATGACCGAGAAGAGCTGCTGGCCTTCTCTCTGTGACAGCTTTTCAAGTACTTGACATCAAGTACTTGACAAGTACTCATCAAGACTGGAGCTGGCCTGGCCTGGCCTGGCCTGGCCACGTGATTTAAAAGCCAAGAGAGTGTTGATTTCCGCCCCCCCCCCCGACTGATTTAACTGCTGGAGACCAAAAAAGGAGACCAAAGTCTGAGATATGGCAAGTGTAGTCCACATGTGTGATATGTACATGAATATTCGGGGGGGGGGAAGCATCCCCAAGTTTTCCCCCAAAGAGGACCCATGAATGATCAGGGACTAACATGTCAGAAACCAGCGATTCCCCACAGTCAGTTGGGATCGCCAAGTTCTAGGTAGGGATGTACGAAAATCACTTACCTTTCGGGGATTATGCTAATGGTTGGGGGGGAGGCGTTCCGTCCCTCCCCCCAGAATCCTTGCCAAGGGGGGAGGCGCTCCGTTCCTCCCCCCCCTGAAATCCTGGCCGGCCGGCTCTGCTCCGCAGGGATTCTGCGGAGCCGCTGGCCGGCTCCGCCAGCAGCCGGACATCCGGCCGCTGGCTAGGAGGGACGCAAATGGCGGCAGCCGTAGCCGCCGCCGTTTGCGTCCCTGCAGTCAGCCATGATAGGCTACATAAATGTTTACGTAGCCTATCATGGCTGATTTAAAAGAAAAAAACACGCATATGCAAATGGCGGCGCCCATGGGTGGCGCAATTTGCGTACGCGCGGGTTTTTTTTCTTTTAAATCAGCCGTGATAGGCTACGTAAACATTTACATAGCCTATCACGGTGTTTTTAAAAAATCTAGCCATGATAGGCTACGTAAATCTTTACATAGCCTATTACTTTTTTTGTTTTTGTTTTTGTTTTAACTGGAAATGGCGGCGGCGCCTCCAGGAAGATCCGCCTAAGGTAAGTCCCATCCCGGGGGGGGGGGCGGGGGGCAGACCATTCCGCCACCAATTTCGGGGGGCCGAATGCGCTGGCATTCGGCCTCCCCGAGATCCGTGGCGGAATTCTCTGACATCCCTCGTTCTAGGCCACATTCTCCCGTGGAGACGGCCTCCATGAAGTCCCACAGCATCTGAATTCAGCAGCAGCAGACACTTCATCTACATAAAGAAATGGGGTTTGTTGATTGGATTAGAGAGGGAAATGAATAATCCAATCAGTGCAGCAGCCCTTGGGTTATTTATTTTGGTATTAAACTCAATTTATTTTGTGCTTTCCTCACATTTCCATTATGCCTGCGATTTTTATGTATTGGCAGAGCACAGCTGCAGCTACCATCTGCACAGGCACTAAAGGCTTCTGCGTGTGTTTCTGGCTACTACAGCACAAGATGCCCCTTGTTTTCTATGGAGATGTGGACACCAAACACACTCCATGTTGATTAGCATTCATCAGAGGCAATCTCAGGTGCATCTCTTCCACGGGTGAGTGGCAAAGCGTGGAAGCCAGCTTACTTCACACAGCCAGCTCCTGGAGCTCACCAATGGTTGCATGTGCATATGGGTGAGAATTTCAATTCAGTTCAGTGTTGATGAGAATTTGCCCCCCAAAATCGCAAACTTCTCCAAAATGGGGTGGGGGTAGGAAGGAAGAGAGAACTTGAGATTTAAAAAAAAAAAAATGTGGGAGAATTGGACAGATAGTTCCATCCAGGCTCAGGGCTTTCGATGTTTTGGTCTTCAATGTCTGGTTTTGGATCCCTTTGTATTCAACCATGTCAGTGCTGAATTACGGTTGCCATCTCCTCATCTTTTGCAGGTACATGGTATACAGGTACAACATGACCTTCCCCATGCTGAGGAGAGCTGTGTCTACTGAATTAGACCAGTACAGATGGGTGAGGATTTCATTTCAGTTCATTTGTTATAAGAATTTACCCATTCGCGTCCCTGCTAGCCAGCGGCCGGAAGTCCGGCTGCTGGCAGAGCTGGCTGGCAGCTCCGCGGAATACCCGCGGAGCAGATCCAGCTGGCCAGGATTCCGGGGGGGGGGAGGATTCCAGGGGGAGGGACGGAGTGCTTCCCCCCCCCCAGCGGAACCCGGCAGAGCCAGGTAGGGGGATTTTGTACATCCCTACACAATTCCAACAAGAAATAAAGGTGGAAGACAACAGAAGAAGCCAATGTGGCTTCACAAAAAGCTTAGAGATGACCTGAAAACAAAAAAGGACAAATATAGGAAGTGGAAGGAAGGCCAAGCAACAAAGGAAGAGTACAGGCAGGTAGCACAGAATTGCAGGGATGGCATCAGGAAGGCTAAAGCTGAGAACGAGCTGCAGTTAGTGAGGGATGCTAAAAGCAACAAAAAGGCTTTCTTCAGCTACATGCATAGTAAAAGACAGAGGAAAGAAATGGTGATTCAGCTATTAAACAAGAATGGCAAAATGATAACAGATGACAAAGAAAAGGAAGCAGTGCTCAATTCCTTTGGCTCAGTCTTCTCCCAAAAGAGGGTTTATGACCCCCCTGGCAAAGGCGAAGTACAGGCTGAAGGGGCAGGATTGCAACTTGAGATCGATAGGCATATGGTCAAGGAACACCTAATTACTTTGAATGAGTTCAAATCTCCAGAGCCAGATGAACTGCATCCTAGAGTAATAAAGGAACTGGCAGAAGAGCTCTCAGAGCCACTGTCAATTATCTTTGGGAAATCATGGAGCACGGGGGAAGTGCCAGATGACTGGAGGAGGGCTAATGTTGTCCCTATCTTCAAAAAGTGTAAAAAGGAGGAACCTGGGAACTACAGACCAGTCAGTCTGAGATCAATCTCTGGGAAAATTTTGGAGCAGATGATAGAGCAATCCATCTGTAAGCACCTTGAAAACAAGGCAGTGATGACTCGAAGCCAACATGGATTTGTCAAGAACTCCTGCCAGATGAATCTGATCTCATTTTTTGATCAGGTAACCTCCTCAATACTGTGGACATCATATACCTCGACTTCAGCAAAGCTTTCGACAAAGTGCCCCATGACATCCTGATGAGCAAACTAGCTCAAAGTGGGCTAGATGAAACAATGATCAGGTGTGTCCACAGTTGGCTACAGAATCGGACTCAAGGAGCGGGATAGCTAATACTTTGGAAGACAGAAACAAAATTCAAAGTGATCTTGACAGACTGGAGCACTGGCCAGAAAACAACAGAATGAAATTTCATAGGGATAAATGTCAAATTCTGAACCTAGGAAAAAGAAACCAAAGGCACAATTACAAGATGGGGGATACGTGGCTCAACAACACTACAAGCAAGAAGGATCTTGGAACTGTTGTCAATCACAAGCTGAATATGAGCCAATAATGTGATGTGGCTGCAAAAAAGGACAAATACTATTTTGGGCTGCATTAATAGAAACATAGCTTCCAAATCCCGGGAAGTACTAGTTCCCCTCTACTCAGCACTGGTTAGGCCTCATCTGGAGTACTGTGTCCAGTTCTGTGCACCACACTTTAAGAAGGATGCAGACAAGCTGGAGAGGGTTCAGAGGAGGGCAACAAAGATGATCAGGGGACTGGAAACAAAGCCCTATGAAGAGAGACTGAAAGAACTGGGCATGTTTAGCCTTGAGAAGAGAAGACTGAGGGGAGATAGGATAGCGCTCTTCAAGTACTTGAAAGGTTGTCACAGAGAGGAAGGCCAGAATCTCTTCTCGATCATCCCAGAGTGCAGGACATAGAATAATGGGCTCAAGTTACAGGAAGCCAGATTCCAGCTGAACATCAGGAAAAAACTTCCTGACTGTTAGAGCAATACGACAATGGAACCAATTACCTAGGGAGGTGGTGGGCTCTCCCACACTGGAGTCGTTCAAGACGAGGCTGGACAGGCACCTGTCGGGGATGCTCTGACTTGCTTTCCTGCATTGAGCAGGGGGTTGGACTCGATGGTCTTGTAGTCCCCCTCCAATCCTACTGTTCTATGATTCTATGAATATGCAAAACCCTTCACTGGGGGTGAGGAATCAATAGAAACCATCCTTGAAATCTCCTCAGATGTCTCAGATCAGGAGGGCCCTCTAAATTGATCTGGAATTTGGCCCCATTTTCTCACAACTGGAGATGTGTGATCAGGGGATCCGGAAGCTCTCTTCCCCCTCTGCCATTTCAAATCTTAGCTGTCTTGACCCCAGCTCTGAGCATCAGCCAGGACTATGACACAGAGGTTTAAGAAAGAGCTGGGTCAGGAAGGCCAGCACCTTCCTGTGCTTCCAAGTGGTGGAAATTGCAGAGGTGCTGAAACCAGAGCCAAGCTCTGGAGCTGAGCCAGCACCTGTCAGCCAGGAGGTCCTTGGCCCAGAGTGGCCTGAATGGGGTCCCCCAGAGACAGCATCCCTGGAGTGCTAGGCTCCAGGCTGGAGGAGTGCCCCCAGGAGGCTCTACAGTCTTCAGGATGGGAATGGAACCTGGGAATAGTTTAGTCCAAGTGGGCAAAGGACCTCCATTGAGCTACTGAACTTGCTGGAAAGTGTTGTCTTGTCTGCTTGGAGCTATCCAAGGCCCTGCAATTTAAGCTCAACCTGTCTCTTAGTCCCTGACTCATCCTCAGGTATCTGTTGTATCCCCGGGGTCCTGCTCACTTAAGTAGTGAACTCCCCACTTAAGAAAGACATGATCCAGTATGAGGAGCATAAGACTGACCAACTTCCAGGGTTGTCCTAGAGATCACTGGAGGTAGGCATTGCAGCAAAACTATGGTAATTTGCCCCAAGCTTGTGGCCTCCCTGCTCCCCTAGAGCTTTTTCAACTGTGCACTCCAATTTCTTCCTCCACTTTCTGATCCACACTACCCATAGATGCTGTGACATCCAATTGGATGGACTATGCCTGCTGTGAACCAAACCGAAATCAGAAACTCAGTTCAGATTATGATACTTGATTTATCATCACCATCACCACCACCACCACCACCACCACCTCAAAATGCCTACGAACAGATCTTCCAAATTTCCTTGGAATTGTGCTTCATGTGCAGGCTTGGGGTGAAGTAGAGGGTAGATGGAGCCAGAACACCATTTCTTTAGGTGTCTTCCTATAAGCAGCCAAGAAGATCTATTTTATGCATCAGAAATTCCTGGGTCAAAAATTTCCTGGGCTGCTAAAACAGAGACCTGAACGCTTCATTCATTCATTCATTCATTCATTCATTCATTCATTCATTCCATTTATACCCCACCTTTCTTCCATCATGGAACTCAAGGTGGGTACAGGTGGTCCTCCAAGCAGTGACTAGACCCAAACCTGCTTAGCTTCAGCAAGGTGGCTGCCTCATGTGCCTTCAGACCAGGACCTGGGACCAACTTGCCTCCAAAACTTGAATACTAGAGATGGGTGAGGAATTTGTTCCAGTGTGTGTGTGTGCGCGCACGCGCGTGTGTGAGTTTAATGGATTTACCCGGTTCACACCTCCCGCATCAGGAGCCGAGGCAGAATTACATACCGAAATCTGCATTTTTATGAGCTTTGCAATGCAACTCATTGAGGAAAAAATTAGGGATGTCAGAGAATTTCTCCACGAATCTCAGGGAGGCCGAATGCCAGCGCATTCAGCCCCCCGAAATCGGTGGCGAAACGGTCTGCCCCCCCGCCCCCCCCGGGACGGGACTTACCTCGGGCGAATCTCCTTGGCGGCGGCGGTGGCAGCGCGGCAGCAGCGGTGGTGGCGTGACGGCTGCGGCGGCTGTGTGGCGGCGGCAGCGGCGGCCGGTCTTCTGACCGGCGTTCCTTATTTTGGCACGTGTAGTCTACGTAAACATTTACGTAGACTACGGCGAAAATAAGGGGAACACAAACAGCGTAGACACTACGCTATTTGCGTTCACTTATTTTCGCCGTAGTCTACGTAAATGTTTACGTAGACTACATGTGCCAAAATAAGGAACACAAATGGCGGCGCCCATGGGCGCCAACATTTGCGTACGTGCAGTTGTTGTTGTTTTTTTCACTCAGCCGTGATAGGCTATGTAAACATTTACGTAGCCTATTATGGCTGACAGCAGGGAAGAAAACGGCGGCGGCTATGGCCACCGCCATTTGCATTCCCGGCCGGCTGGGATTCACGGCGGGAGGGACAGGGCACCTCCCGCCTGGCCAGAATTTTGGGGGGGAGGGATGGGGCGCCTCCCCCCCAGCTAGAATTTCGGGGGGAGGGACGGGGCACCTCGTCAGCTTCAGCTTTCGGGAACAGGTAAGTGACTTTTGTACATCCCTAGAAAAATTATACACCAAAATGCATGTACTGTATAAGAGGAAAGTGTGCACAAAATATATGTGGCTGAGAAAACTGCACAAAAAACTGCATTACAGCAATGGAAAGCACTTAGAAAAATGTGTACATTTTAAAAATGCACTCACAGCAATGTATGCATTTCCATACATTTTTTTTAATTGCAAACTTTTGTGGAATGAGCTTGCCCCTCAAAATCCAAGAATCTCAAAAAGGACAAGATTGACAGATCTATCCATCCTTACTGAATGCCTGAATTGTGACTATTATTTCCTCTTTGAATATAGGCAGTGAGATTTCCATCATACAAA
Source organism: Heloderma suspectum (assembly GCF_057233095.1). NCBI lineage: Eukaryota > Metazoa > Chordata > Lepidosauria > Squamata > Helodermatidae > Heloderma > Heloderma suspectum. The sequence continues at coordinate 29,419,037 of NC_139470.1, forward strand.
TGAAGAAGTCAATATTTAATTTAAAATTCTTTAATGTGACTGTATTATTATAATGGATTCAGAAGAGAAATGGGTATCGCACAATGGAGTGTCTACACTTGCATTGTTTGATTGGGTTTTCACTGGTGTAACTGCAGGCTAAGGTGGACATGAGGGTCTTGATTAGGAGTGTACAGAACACCTCAGTTAAATTTCACTAATCACCAATGTTCTGTGAAATTCCTTAGATGTTTTACACCCAAGGGAGACTTCTTCCAATCCACTTCAAATTTGGCTATATGTGAAATTTTGGTGGCAAGTGACTCCATGACTGGGAGGCAGTCCAGAGATATGGTCATCAACTTTTCTATTAGCTACTCGCTCAGGACAAATCATAGATCCACCTAGACGAACAGCTGGTCAGAGCCAATGTTCACACCATACTGTGACGCGTGTCGTGCCTACCAACAAGGTCCAGCCCCTTTCAAAGGACACAGAACTGAGTAAAGATTCTCCTCCCAGCATAACTGTTACCTCAGGTGCACACAGAGAATCATAGAAGCACAGCATACTAGGGCTGGAAGGGGCCTACAAGGCCATCGAGTCCAACCCCCTGCTCCATGCAGGAATCAAAGTCAGAGCATCCCCGACAAGTGGCTGTTCAGACTCCAGACTCATCTTGAATGCCTCCAGTGTGGGAGAGCCCACCACCGCCCTGGGTACCATGACACTGGGTGCCCAGCTTCAGGGTTATGGGAAGGTATATCTGCATGAGCAGCAATTTCTCAATCCCAGCACGGCCGGCTCTCGAGTTCTTCATTTCACTCGAGGCTTCTTTGTCTTGTGCCTGAGCAGCTGAGGAAGTCTGACAAAGGGTCAGCAAAAGGCCAAGCAGGCAAGTTCACAATTTAGGGAAGGTGCATAGAGACTACTCAGAAACAAAAATGGTTGAAAACAACAAATGGAGGCGACCCTGGCTCCCCGTAACCCTTGGCTAAGCCAACAACCCCTCCATCTTGGGCAGATTTATTTAACATTACACAAAGGTCATTCCTCTCCATTATTGATCCCAGCTCTTCCTGGAAGATGCAGGAACTTGGTTAGTCAGTCAGTAACTGATATGATGTCTTATGCTGGCACCAGCTGCGTTTGACAGCACACTACTCCTCAGGGATGGACAAATCTCTAAGTTTTGGTTGCTCTCGGTTTCTCATTCTTCCAAATTTAAATGTGCTCCCCCCTGACTTTGAGATACCTAAATATATATATTTAAAGTTCACATTAAAATATGTATGCATTTCTGTGTACAAATGCATGCACTTTTGTTATGCAATTTTGTCTGAACGTGCATATTTTTTGCAAGCAAATGTTATGTCCACTTATTTATTATTTATTGCATTTTTATAGCTCCCGATAGCCGAAGCTCTCTGGGCAGTTCACAATTCCTGTGTGTGTGTTTCCCTAATATGTGCATTTTGTACTCCTTTTTGATGGAGAACTCCACTGCAAAAATTTAGAGCAATGCAAATTTCATAAGATAACTGAGTTCTGGTGCATGTATTGTAGCATTCTCCAATCTGGTGTCCTCCAGAAGTTTTTCACTTCAACTCCTCTTGGTCCTAGCCAGTATGACCAATCTGGGAGTTGTGGTCCAAAACATCTGGAGGGCATGAGGATGGGGGAGGTGGACATATTGGCTCAAAAGTGCAGAATTAAGTAAATTCACATTAACATTTGAACTGAATAAATTTCTCTCCTATCCCTGACCTTGTCATGGCTGAAAAGATGGGCAGTGACAGATAGTGACTCTGCCAACTATAGGCACCAGCCTCAGGTCAGAAGAGGCTTGGGCAGTGTAGCTGCTGTTCTTCTGGAAAATCTCTACCTTTCAAAGGTGACTGCTACAGTTCCTTCAGCAACTTGGACATGTTGGGATGGAGAGGCTTTTCAGGATGAGACAAATAAGCAACAGTGGGAGTGTGTCTACCCCTGTCATGGTCCCTGATGGTCCAAGTGGTGGAACAGGGGCTTGCGCCCATAGAACAGCTGAACACAGCACAAGTCCTTCTAGTAGTGGGAACTAGCAATGGTGATGAAGTTTGTATTTCTTGGTTCAGAATATGGATCTTGGTGAGCTCAACGTGGTTGCCTAAATTTCTTCTCTGGCTCATTAAAATCCAAGATCAAGAGAAATTTAAGCCCTCCTTCTCACCTCCAAATCCCTTCCTCCTCCCTTACACATACCTTTCTTGCTGTTCTTTTACAGGTCAATTAGAATAATAGAACTGTAGAATCGTACAGTTGGAAGGGGCCTATAGGACCACCAAGTCCAACCCCCTGCTCAATGCAGAAATCTAAGTCAAAGCATCCCTGACAGATGGCTGTCCAGCCTCATCTTGAATGCCTCCAGTGTGGGAGAGCCCACCACCTCCCTAGGGAACTGGTTCCATTGTTGTACTACTCTAACAGCTGGGATGTTTTTCCTGATGTTCAGCCGGAGTCTGGCTTCCTGTAATTTGAGCTCATTATTCCGTGTCCTGCACTCTGGGATGATCGAGAAGAGATCCTGGCCTTCCTCTCTGTGAAAAACTTTCAAGGACTTGGACAGTGCTATTCTATCTCCCCTCAGTCTTCTCATCTCAAGGCTAAACATGCCCAGTTCTTTCAGTCTCTCTTCATAGGGCTTTGTTTCCAGTCCCCTGATCATCTTTGTTGCCCTCCTCTGAACCCTCTCCAGCTTGTCTGCATCCTTCTTAAAGTGTGGTGCCCAGAACTGGACACAGTACTCCAAATGAGGCCTAACCAGTGCTGAGTAGAGGGGAACTGAGTAGAGGGGAACTTGGCACTCAGCCCCCTGAAGTTTCGGGGAGAAATTCTCCCCCATCCCTAACCACAGGGAATGTTTTCTCCTAAACTACAGCTGAATTTAGGGATGGGCAAACTCACCTCGGTCCAGGCTGCACGCCTCTCACCAGACCTCTGCTGGCTGGCCACTCCTGTTCGCCATGTCACGCAAGCCGCTGGATGGACCGCAGTTGCCCGCTGAGCGGTGCGCAGCTGCCTGTTCCCTCTGCGAGCTGCCATTTTGCATAACAATGGCGGCTCGTTCTTTTACGTAAAGGGCCTTTTACACAAATGGTGGACATAAAGTGGCCAAGTTACGCAAGATTACAGGCAAAAGTGGACCATTTATACCTGTAACCTTGTGTAAATGGCTGCTTTGTGGCCACCATTTGCATAAAAGGCCCTTTAGGTAAATGAACGAGCCGACATTTTTACACAAAATGGCGGCTTGCTGAGGGAATGTGTGGCCATGCACCATGCGCTCATGGACCATCCAGTAGCTCAGCAAACAGGGTCCAGTAAGCACAGTGATCTGCAGACTGGAGGCCAGTTCAAAAATGAACTGAACTGAATGAAATACCCATCGCTACATCACATGTGCAAATTGCAGTTAAAGCTCTGCATCCAGTATGGCTTTCCTTCTGTTTCAGCTTCCTGGTTTATTTCTGCTAAAGCCACCTGACTGTGAGCCCTGCCTCTGGCTTTCAGAGCAAGATATAAAGAGAGTTTTTCCCCTCTGTATTTGCTCTTTTTATGTTAGTTGGGTTGGTTTTCTCTTTTATTCTGCCCTTTAACCTACAACAGCAATCAACCAGTCTGAAAGAAAGATCTCTTGTGTGCGATGTGGGAAACAGCTCTTGCCCATATGCCTGAAGAAGCACATCACATCAGCCCCCCTCAGGCATCTTTCTGCTCCCCCCCCCCATTCAGTGGTGCAAGCTCTCATGATTTAACCATAAGGTGTGCAACATTTGACATCATTCCTGAGAACCTCTGATTAAGGAAGGACTGTTGATTTCATTGAAATACAACAGCCTTCCCCAATGTGGCACACTCCAGTCCAGATATGTTTGGACTGTAATTCCCACCACCCCCAACTAGCATGGGCAGGGAATGATGAACATTGTAGTCTGAACTCTTTTGGAGGGCATCAAGTTGGGGAAGACTCAAATAGAAGATTCTCCGTCTTGTCACTCAAGTGGCGAACTTGAAAAATTACAGATAGGGTTGTGTCCATTGTGGGGAAATCCGGCCTTTGGGAGGCCTGACAGATTCCCACAACACCTCCACCTTGGCTTGCATTCACAAGCCAAGCTGTGGGTTAGATCGCCAAACCCAGGAACTTTATCAGCCTTTTAAAAATTTGCACGTGATTTGTGCGAAATCACAGCCTCAAATAATGCAATTTGTGCAAAATTGTGGGCATAAATGATCTAAACATCCCCTAATCCAAGAGCTGACCCAACTTGTCACATGCCAGAGTCGGGGGGGGGGGGGTGAGCCAGTGAAAGCTCACTGAGCTGAACCCCCAAAACGGATTCGTCCGATATCCCTAATTACAGATTGCTGTTCTGAAGTTTTGCCCCAAGTGTTGTAAGAACATAAGCACAGTTTAGGGATGGACAGACTCACCTCTGCTCAGTCCCTTCAGGTGACTGATGCACTGTCATCACTGCCAGCCCATGCGAGCCATGCTGCGGGAGCTACATGAGGGCTCGGAGACCACCCGAGAAGCGCCGTGAGGCCATCCGTCTCCTTACCAAGCTCCCATCGTGCACAGAAATCGCAGGTCAGTTACTTCTGCATATCTAATATTGCGGCTGTGGCTGCCTTAAAGGGGCGATGGCTCAACATTACAGGCATAAAGGGCCCTTTGCTCATCTAAGGTTGAACCATCGCCCCTTTAAGGCAGCCGTAGATGCCAAATTAGATATGCGGAAGTAAGCGAGCTGGGATTTCCGCGCACACTGGGAGCTCGGTAAGGTGACGGATGGCCTCGCGGCGCTTCTCGGGTGGTCTCTGAGTGGGCAAGCAAACCCCCTATGGCCCAGCAAGTGGTGTCTGAGTGGTCAGCTGGACTCCACCCCCTCCCCAAACTCTGGCGCCATCCCCAGAACAGCTGTCTGCTGGGTCAGACTAAGAGTCTATCCACCCAAGCATTTTGTTTCCAACAACTGAGGACAACCAGACGCCTCTGGGAAGCTCAGGAGCAAGGGCATGAAGCCAACAGTTTGCAAATAACTCAAAAATGCCCTGTTTGCAAACCTGAACAGGAATGGAAGCGCATGTTCTCTGAAAACATGGACAAATTCTTGAGCTTACATTCACATTCACAAAATGTGCACTTGAAAAATGCACAATTTTTGAAAAATGCACAACTTGTCCCATTTGAATGAACTGGAAAACAGGTTGCTAATTAGAACAGGAACAAGCCCAACAGAGTTTTGAAGTAAAATTTGGAGAATTTCAGCAAGCTCGAGCATCCCTGGTTCTCTCATCCCTAGTGCTGTGCATGGACATGTGAACCAGGCACAAAACGTTCTGGATGCACTGTGAGGCTCTTGCATTCGGAATGGCTTTGGGGGCCAGGGATAGGGGAGGGGCAAATGGGGGACGGTTAATCAGTGTAATTGGGAATGTTGTGATTGTGAAATTATTTCCTGTCCCCAAACTTTTGGATTGGGTAGGCTATAAATCAAATACAGTGAATAAGAGGCTATTGCAGGAAATGTTACTATCCCATGTAAAAGCACCCTTTGGCTTTTATATATTGGAAAGATGTTGTCATGTCTATTTGCTCTGTTCCACCAGCCCATTTTTTCTCCAGGCTAAACATGCCCAGGACCTTCAATCATTCATCAGGTCATGACTCAAATGCAATAGAAAGTTCTCAAAGGTCTCTTAAGAACACATACAGACATACACCAAGTTTCATGCGATGTTTTGATCTCCTTATGAGTTTCATGGTCAGTTAATGGTTAAATTAACTGGGGTTGGACTCGATGGTCTTACAGGCCCCTTCCAAGCCTACTATTCTATGAAATGTTTGGCCAAATGAAGTCCACATTTTAATGCTCCATTCACACCTGCAGTGTTGCATAAATGGGGCCTTAATGGCCACCAGGAACGCAACATTACCTACCTGGAAATGCCCGAGCCGCCATTGTTGCTTATAACAGTGGCACGCTATGGACGTCGGACGATGGGCAGTTGCCAGGCACTTGCTGAGCTGTGGGGTGCGTGCCAAGCAGGTCTAGTTTGGTGAGCAGGGTCCCCAGGACAGTGGGTGAGGGGAGTCTCTCCGACTCCACCCACCCCACTCGGTGGACTCTCGTGACATCCCTAACTCTAAACACCATAGTTAATAAACAAGCCAGGCAGCACAACCAATCATGGAAGGCCTGGATAAAGAGATGGGTCTTCAACAGGACACTTAAAACACACCACCGTTGGCGCCTCCCAAATAGCGGATGGAGGGTATCCCATGAGGTGGGCCACCACGGAGAAGGCCCACTCCCTATGCATTTATTTCAGGATTTCAGTAAAAGGATGCCGGGGTCAAACCTCCATTCTAGAGAAACTGAAACATCGTATATGGGACATATTGGGATTTAAGTGACCCCCGAATGGGGAAGCCCTTCCTTTGACAACAGCTACATTGTGTTGATGCAGGAGCTGAGATAAGGAGATGTTTGAACCATTTGATTTTTTAAAAAGACATTTAACTCAGCTTGGCCCACCTCCCACTTCACAGAGGCGATAAGCTCCAACTGTCCTGTAAGGGAGAGAAGAGGCAGCAAACAGCAAGGAACTCCCTTCTCCACTCACTGACCCTTTGGCCAGGTGATATGTCCCCCTCCCATCTCAGGGAAGAATTAGACATTACTTCGAATATATGGCTGCTCCCTGCTTCTTTTTGACTCAAAAGTAAGTGAAGAGGACTCCATTTGGATTGGGATCCTAGTAGGGAGGGTAGGGGGTGTAACCCTGTGCCCCCACCATTGCAGCTGCAATTGAAATTCTTCTGCCCCTCCCCACACACAACTACAATTTAAGGATGTACCAGAATTTAGATCCTATTTGCAAATCATGCAAACACATCTATTGGCAACCCTGAATGCAAACTCAGGCAGGAGCACAATTTTGGGCTTTTTTTTTGCAAAAGTGCACACTTACACAAAGGCACATTTCCCCCCCAAATCTGCATTTTCATGCGTTAGCCCAGGGGGAGGAGAGTGCACATTTTGGGTGCACATTTTTAAAAATGCACATTTTTCCTGATCAAAAATGAAGAAAAATGCACATGAGACACTCATGTTTGGGAATACAATTGGAGGTGAAACAATCTTTGAGGAGGAATTTGGAGAACCTCAACAAGCTCATCACATGTCCATCCATATCTAGTACAATTTACATTGCCAGAAAGTGTTTCTCTTTTTTTCCCTCAATGGATCACTTTTTGGCAATGTAAATTGTAGGCATGCTTCCTTCCCTAATCTGGACTGGGACCACACCAGGAAACAAAGGATTAAAGCCCCTCTACCTTCACAGTAGAGTGAAGATCTCAATCTATACTGGGTCCCCTGAGCTAACTTTTGAGTATAAAAGAAAAAAAGGCTAGCTTCTAGCTAGGTCTTCAAAGTACCATGCTGTTTGACCCTCACAAAGGGCATCAGAATGTGTTGCACTATTGGGAAGAGCAGCAGGGACATCTACTCCAGCCTGGTGGTGATAGTGGTATCACCACCACCCTACAGAGGAAGCCAGCAGATCCCAGCTAGGTCCCAGAAGCTCAGTGCCCCCCCCACCTTGTAAATCCAACAACCTCCAGCTACATTGCAGCCATTTGAGGAAGGTTGGGTCACCAAGCTATTTCTTAGATCCTGACAAGGCCTGTTTTAGAACTGTAGGCAGCCTGTTTCCATCACAGACGGTCCAAAGAACCATATAACAGAGGTGGACAACTTGCGGCCCTCTGGATATTTTGGCTTACAGCTCCCATCTAGCCAGCATAGCCAATAGTGAGAGGCGATGGCAGTTGTAGGATAAAACATCTGGAGGGGCCCCCTGCCCAGCCATATAACATTAAGAATGGCTGCTGCACTTTTCTTGTTTTCCTTTTTAGTATTATTGTTATTATTATTAAATTTATTAATCGCCCATCTGGCTGGTCACCCAGCCACTCTGGGCGATGCACAACATACAATAAAACATTTAAAACAATAAAATTCTACAAGAAAAACATTTTCTAAAATACCCTAACCCACCCCAAATGCCTATACTAATACTATAAATATACAAATACTATAAATAAATACAAATATTTATTTGTATTTATAGTATTTCTATACAAATACTATAAATAAATAGTATTTATGTATCTGAAATATTTTTTATGCCAAGGCCCCCAGAGTGGCTTACATAGAGTCAATTGGGCAAGACAGTCCTGGCCCACAGGCTTACAATCTAAAAAGACACAACACAGAAGGGAAAAGGAATATATATTTATTTATTTATTTATTTATTTATTGCATTTATACCCCGCCTTTCTCCCTCTCGCAAGGAACTCAAGGCGGCTTACATTATCCTCCTCTTCACCGTTGTATCCTCACAACAACAACCCTGTGAGGTAGGTTGGGCTGAGAGTCTGTGACTGGCCCAAAGTCACCCAGTGAGCTTCCATGGCCAAGTGGGGACTAGAACCCGGATCTCCCGGCTCCCAGTCCGTCACTCTCACCACTACACTACACTGGCTCTCAATATCTGTATGTATGTATGTATTTCCATATGTATATATGGAATCCTTTCAGCATGGGCCTGCACTCCCTCCCACTTGTTACTCAGGTGCTACAATTGTTGGGTAAGCATAGGGCAGTGCTTCATAGAGAGGATGTCTTCAAACAGTGCCATCACCTCCAGGTTTTGGAACTGAACAAGACCCCCACCGTGGGCCCCCTCTCTCGGTGAGTTTACCCCTCACCGCCATTGTCCCCAGCTGCTCTTGCTCCCCCTCCTCCTCTTTCCCATCACTGCTACCACTGGCTTGCTTGACAGGCAGAGAGCCAGGGAGCAGGTAGGCTGTGGCATCTGCTGCTCCTTCTTCTCACCACCACCATTGCCTGGGCCAGAGCGAGAGGCGGGTGAACAGGTAGGCTGAAATGGTGAAGAGGAGGAGTGATTCCAAGGGACTCCTGTCAGCGGGCCCCTGCTGGGATATGGACCCATGGCAGGTGCCCAACTGTGCCTACCCTTGACACCCTGTCTTCAAACAGAGCAACGTTCTCTGTAAAAGAGGCCACCTTGTGCTTCACCAGAGGCCTCACCATGACCAAAAGATGCCGTTCGATTGCCACCCTACTCGCATCACCTGCACAATGCAATGCTGGAAGCCAAAGTGGAAGGGAGCCGCAGCATTCTGCAACAGTACCTTAGGAGGGAGGCTGATCCGAGCGGCCCAGGGCCTACACAAGCGATGCACGTTTGAGCTTGTTTTCAGGTTGGCCCCATTCCAGGCCTCCTTGGGCTCCTGAGAATGTCTTCAGGAATGTGGTGAGACCTGGAGGCCTCCCCACATCCAGCTGTAAGCCCCTTTCCCAAAATGTTTCCTCCCAGCATCAGCAAAGGAGAGTGGGCCTTCTTGGTGCCTCCGAAAGTCTAACCAACCATGCAAAGATCCCTGGAAATTGTAGTTCGGCACTGCTTCCAGGTAAGGCCCAGCTTGTAATGCAGAGGTAGTAAACTTTGTTCCCCCCAGCTGTCTTGGACTACAGTTCCCACAATCCCTGGCCATTGGCCATGCTGGCTGGGACATATGGGAGTTGTAGTCCACAACATCTATAGGACACTAGGTTGCCTATCTCTGTATGAATATGAGTGTATTTATGAGCTGGGCCAAAAAATCCAAAACGTTTTGGACTCAGATAACAAGGTGCTCAGTATTTCTGAAGTGGGGAGGTTCCTTTCCAAACACACACACTTCCAGAATTCATCTTCTTTCTCCCAGCAATCCTGAGGGCCAAAGGGGAAGGTGGAGCCTAAACTTCATAGTTTGATTTGAACTAGCCTTCCAAATCCTTCACTGACAATTTCTAATCCTCCTTAAACACCCGATGTTCAGGTTCCCCCATTGTATGTTATAAACTTGCAGCTTTTAGGTGTATGAAAAGTAGAGCTGTGTGCAAATGACCTCTTGAAATTCTCCAGCTTACTTGTGAGCAGAGAAATTTGGGAGACAATTTCACCAAATTTCTCCAGGGAGAGGAGAAATTCCCTGCAGTTTCTCCCAGGTGGGGCTCCCCATTGGCAGGGCTCGTAGCAGTGCTTCTTTCTTTTTTCCTAAGAGTTTTGGGGGCCTTTGTGCTGCAACAGCATCAACTGTCTTGGCAGGCCAGCCCCCATTTTGCATCCACCACAATGCATGTGGGGGCAGTGTGGTGTCCAGCTCCAGTTTTCTCCCCCTGTGAAAGAGGCTTCCATTGTTCTGCCTCATTCAGGATGTTGTATCATTTATTTTTGTGGTGTTTTTGAGCATACCTAACCATGGCTAGCCTCCCAGGCTGCCTGCACATCCTGATCTGAAAAAGCCCCAAGGGAGGAATTAGCTCATGGTGCCTTGACCTGGGCTTTCATTGAAGTGTAGGAAGCTGAGGAGGCTACAAGGCCAGAGAGATGATTGTACAATGGAAAACAGGACACTTGTGCTCACTCCTCGGCTGCCTCCTAGGCAAGGTAAGCCCAAGACCCCAAACCCAATTGTTTTTCAAAAGCCATTTCTCTTCTAGCAAGTTGAATGAGAACGGTAAAAAAAAAATGTGGGAGAAATTTTCGGCACAGCACTAATGGAAGGCCAAAGGAAGAGGGGCCGACCAAGGGCAAGATGGATGGATGACATTCTGGAGATGATGGACTCAAGCTTGGGGGAGCTGGGGGTGGCGACGGCTGACAGGAAGTTCTGGCATGGGCTGGTCCATGAAGTCACGAGGAGTCGGAAGCAACTGAGCGAAGGAACAACAACAACTAATAAAAATCACTTGCTCAACTTCCTTCTGTTGCTTGTATTTATCGGGGTTTCTGCCTGGGCCAGCCAATTATCATGAGCATCAACATATATTTCCCCAAACATACAGCTTGGTGTATTTTACCAAGTTCTAGCTTCAGCCTATGTTTTAAATTGATTTCTTGGCTGTGTAATTATTGAATGGCCCATTGAATAGTCCGGGAGCACTCTGTGCTGTTTGCTAAAGGCAAGGCTGTGTAGAATTGATCAGTAGCTGGATGGGAAAGCTCTACCAAAGGTGTCCTGCGCTTCCAGCGCAGAGAGGGATACAATAAAATGAAATCAATAAAATTTATTTCTGTGATGATTTAGAAAAAGAAGAAGAAAAAACTGCCTGCGAAGATGGTCTGGAGGCAGGAAGCAAGGAGGTAAACTGGGATGAGTCATGCAGACTTGAGGCTTCAGGTGAAAGTCAGCAACGGGGACTGAGCAAAAATGGCCCCAATAATAAGTGTAAAGGGTTGTGAGGGAATTTTCCTTCACACATGCAAGTGCCAGCGTGACAAAGTGACTTGAATCCTGCTAGGTCAGGCTTTCTATGCTGAGTCAGGCTTTCCAGTATTTTCCCATACTGTTGCTTCTGCCTTATCAGGGAATGTTATTGTGAAGGTGCCTGTCAGGGTGAAAACTGAGCCGATAGAACCCCAGAGCAGTTCTGATTCTGAGGAGGATCAGCAATCCGTGGGAGAGGAGCCAGCTCATCCCTCACAGGCACAGCAGCTGGCAGAGATTCCTCCTGCCGGCATTCCTGAGATAGATAGTGACCCTGGCAGTGAGAAAGTGGAGGAACGGGGCTTGCTAGATGCTTGACGCAGATGCAGGGAGTGACGAGAGATGGAGGGCGTGGAAAGGAGGCGTAGCGCCCGTTTGGCGCACAAGCAACGGCCACCTCCCGTGGACCCAAGGGAAAGAGGGAGGATCTCTCCCTAGCCCATAAGTTCAGGGTCTTCAAGTGACTCTCCTTCAAACGGGGATCAACTGCCTACTCAGAGCATAAGCTACTCTGTCATTAAGTTGTAAAAGGATTAAAGCCTTGAAAAGAACCCTTTCATCTGTGTCTTGAGTTGGCTATTGGAGTCTACTGAAAGAGGCCACTAGGGCGCTCCTGACAGTGCCAAAGGGTGCTGGCTGCAAGAGCTTCCACGCATGCTCGCATTTAGCAGAGTTGAACCAATCAAGTTGCTATAAATCATAGAATCATAGAATCATAGGGTTGGAAGGGGCCTACAAGGCCATCGAGTCCAACCCCTTGCTCAATGCAGGAATCCAAGTCAGAGCATCCCTGACAGATGGCTGTCCAGCCCTGTCTTGAATGCCTCCAGTGTGGGAGAGCCCACCACCTCCCTAGGTCATGGGTTCCATTGTCGTATTGCTCTAATAGTCAGGAGGTTTTCCTGATGTTCAGCCGGCGCTGAAATCAACCCTCTCTCCTCCTTCTTAAGTCATATTTACATGTCAGTATAAAAGATGTTTATGCTTCTGGTTCGAGGTCCAGTCTGGTGCCATTCTGATTGCACCACACCTTGGTGTTCTGTTAAGGTTGCACAACAATAAAGAGATATCCGCTCCAATCTTGTTTGTTCTCTAGAGAGAAATCATTTTTCTGCAATGGGGTTTAAAGAACACAGCCAGCATCATATTCTGCTGGGGATCAGGAAAAGTTTTTTAAACTTTTCATGTAATTATTTAACTCATTTCTGAGTCACCTTTCAAGATTTCAAACCCCCCCCCCGCCCCCCAGGCAGAAAAAAATACACACCTCGCATCACTATGCCGGCTGCGCATTTTGCTTCTGGCTGCCAAGATGGGGGAGAGGCCCAGTAGATCTCTGTAGTTATAAAGGAAGCTCTCGTCCTCTGACGGTTACACTCCTCTCCCTAAGCCAAGGTGAGGCTTCCATTCTTTGTGGGGAAGAAGGCAGCATAAATAGGGATGGAGGGAGTCCGGTCGGAGGGGTTTTGACAGGGCACTTCAAATGCTCAAAGTGGCCAACCGAGTTTCAGGGTGAGCAGCAGGCTGCCTGGCCATCTCTAATTTCAAGACCCTGGGCTTTTCATAAACAAGCCTGGGCCGAAATCCCCCACCCCCATTTCCTGAAAATATTCTTCCCTTATGAAAAAACCAGAACAGAATGACTGTTTACCAGCCCCACATGCACATGAGGCTAAAAAAGGAGACCAGACCTTTCTTTAGTGAAGAAAGGTAAAATGTTTTACTCACAATACGCTTGCATAAAAATGTAGGTACACCATATAGTTTCAAATGGAATTTGTACAGTCCATTTCTTTGTTCTATAACAATGGCAGGAGCAAGAGAGAGCAAACACAGCAACGGAGGAAAGTCAGTGAGAGAGAGAGAGAGAGAGAGAGAGAGAGAGAGCAGGGGGAGGAAGGGGAGGAGCAGGAAACCACACTGTAGGCTATAGAGATCTTAGGGCTAGCTGTGCCCAAATTCCCATGCATTAACTAACTGCAACCCTGCCCCCGTCTGAAACTTTGCACATGAGGTTGCAATATTCCCAGTAACCTGAAATGCTCAGGTTACATGTGTATTTGCTGCTTATTTTACTTAACCTTAAAAGGTGACAGAGGTTTTCCCCTCACTCTAAAACTTTTCTTTAAAAGCCCCACGCTGCTCATAGCAACACAAGGCTCTCGCTACCGCTTCCCGCTGACTTCCCAGGATACCTTGGGAGCGATCCGTTGTGATGTGGTGTTGCTGCCAAAGCAGTTCAGCCAGCGGTAACCTGCCAAGGGAGCCTTTTGCAGGTGTGAGTGGTCCAGGGTTTTAAAAAACATTAAAAAGCAAGAAAATAACTGGAAACCATTAGCTGACTGGTAAGGTTAACTAAGGTAAGTGGCAACCCTCCTCCCAACATTTTGGAGAAATGTATTCTCCCCCCCCCCAACATATAATCTTATGCGGGGGGTGTCACTCCCAGCAAATGGTTGTTTTCAGAAAAAATATTTGGCCCACCTCTACTTATAGCAGAAAAGCATTTTTCTTCAATAAATGTTATGTTTTTATTGTATTTTAATGTATTTTATTGTTTAAATCCATTTTAATTATGCCCGTAAGCCACCTTGAGTAATGTTTCAAACACATAATGCATTTATTTATTTATTTATTTATTTATTACATTTCTATACCACTTGATAGCCAAAGCTCTCTGGCCAGTTCACAACAATTAAAGGCACAAAATGCATCATAAAATACAATATAAAATGTAAAAGGTTGTACCTACAGTATAAAAGTATAAAACCAAAAGTCAACCTAGCAGCAATGCAGGGATTTAAAATACAATAGCAGATTTAAAACAACAGTGCTAAAAGACTAAAACACCTGGGGGGAAAAAAGGTCTTGACCTAGTGCTGGAAAGAGCACAACAGAGGTGCCAGGAGAGCCTCTCTGGGAAGCTCATTCCACAGCTGGGGTGCCACAGCAGAAAAGGCCCTCTTCTTGGTAACCACCTGCCTCACTTTCTTTGGGAGGGACTCCCAGAGAAGGACTGCTGAAGATGATCTTAGGGTCCAGGCAGGTACATATGGGAGGAGACAATCCTTCAGATATCGTGGCCCTAAAGCCAAGGACGGGCAGCAAAAACAGCTCCTGCAAAGCTTTCAGATTATCTTTTTGGCCTGGGGGTGACTGCAATGGTATAAACCAAGCGTGAGCAACTTGTATGGCCCCAGGGGCTGCATGCGGTGTTGGGTTAGGGGCCAGGGGCTGCAGGCAAGTGTGTGCCCCCCACACACACACACACATGCACGGGGCGGGGGGTGGAGATGAATCCTGCGGCCAGTCCGTAACAGCATTGCTGGGCTGGGGTGAGAGTTTTTCACCTCAGTGGAGGTGGGTATCTCTGATGTCAGTGGGGCTGTGAATCCACTCTGGGTTTCAGTCAGAACCAGCCGGAACTCTAGAGGTGCTACCCAAGGTGCTACCCAACTCAACCCCCCAAATAGGTTCTGCACCTTGGATAGCTCCTCTAGAGTTCTGGCTAGTTCTGGCTGAAACCCAGAGTGTCCCACTGACATCGGACCCCCCAGCCTCCACTGTTTAGCCTCATCCCCATCTCTGTATCCCAGGACCTCTGGGAACAGGGCAAAGGTAAAGCCTCCTCTCCACCCCAACAAGTGACTGTATTGCTGAGGTGGGGAGGAGGCTTTAGCTTCATCCCATCCCAGTAATACTGAGCCAATACAGTCAGATGGCTCAGAAAAGAAAGAGGCCGGCAATTCGGCAGTTGTCTTCCCTCTCTGCTCCTGGAAACCTGTGAGAGACGCTCTGGTTTGCTCTCACAGGGCTCTTTTATTTATTTAAGGCACAACCCTATGTCTGTTTAGACAGAGAAAAGTCCTAGAATTCCCAGCATACCCCAGCCAGCAATGGCTGCCTAGGAAAGGGCATGCTGGGAGTTATAGGACTTTTTTGTGTCTAAACAGGCATAAGATCGCGCCCTTAGTTAGTTAACATTATTTCTAGGCCGCCTTTAGGGTGGAACCTTAGAGCTGACTGTATTTGAGCTGGATACAGCCAGCTGTATGGGTCGGGAGAGCAGCAGAACATCTCTCTTGGGTTTCTGGGAGCAGAAGGGAAGAGGGCCGGCCACTTTCTTTTCTGTGGTAAAGCAGACAAAGAGATGCTCACAGAGGGAGGTGAGAAGGCGAGCATGGGGGCACGATGGAGTGGCACGTTGGCAGCTGAGTCAGTGGCTGCTTCTTGTATAATGGGGGGCATTTCAGGGGCACCCTTGCAGGGGGAGGCACAGGAAAGGCCTGAGAGACCCTATGCAGCCCGGGTTGCAAGCCCCTGGTATGGACAAATGCCAGAGCTGGGTTTTAAAAGGGAATAGGGTAGGGATGTCAGAGAATTTCACCACGAATCTCAGGGAGGCCGAATGCCAGCGCATTCAGCCCCCCCAAATCGGTGGCGAAACGGTCTGCCCCCCCGCCCCCCCCCAGGATGGGACTTACCTTGGGCGAATCTCCCTGGTGGCGGCGGCTCCGGCAGTGGTGCGGCGGCAGCGGCGGCGGCCGGTCTTCCGACCAGCTGCCGCCGCTGCCATTTCCAAGTTAAAAAAAACAACAACAACGTGATAGGCTACATAAACATTTACATAGCCTATCACGGCTGAGTTAAAAAAAAAAAAAACCCGCGTATGCAAATGGCGGCGCCCATGGGCACTGCCATTTGTGTTCCTTATTTTGGCACGTGTAGTCTACGTAAACATTTACGTAGACTAAGACGGCGAAAATAAGGGGAATGCAAATAGCGTAGTGTCTACGCTATTTGCGTTCCCCTTCTTTTCGCCGTAGTCTACATAAATGTTTACGTAGACTAGACGTGCCAAAATAAGGAACGCAAATGACGGCGCCCATGGGCGCCACCATTTGCATACGCGCGTTTTGTTTGTTTTTTAACTCAGCCGTGATAGGCTACGTAAACATTTACATAGCCTATCACGGCTGACTGCAGGGACACAAATGGCGGCGGCTATGGCCGCCGCCATTTGCAGACCCGGCCAGCCAGGATTCGCGACAGGAGGGACGGGGCGCCTCCCCCCTGGCCAGAATGTTGGGGAGAGGGACAGGGCGCCTCCCCCCCGGCCAGAATATCGGGGGGGAAGGACGGGATGCCTCCCCCCGGCCAGACTATCGGGGGGGAGGGGCGGGATGCCTCCCCCCCGGCCCGAATTTCAGGGGGAGGGACGGAGCGCCTCCCCCCACCGCGAATCAAATTTCGTAAAAGGTAAGTGACTTTTGTACATCCCTAGAATAAGAACCCCTTTGCATGTGCATTAGAAATATTTGGGGGCTCTCGTCTGAAAACGTCTCCCTGTGCTCTCTGACAAGTAAGGTTTCTGCAAATATTCTCATATTCTGTTCAATTACAGACACTCCCCACACACCCTTCTTGAGAGAAGTGGAAATGTAGCAGTCCTAGAAAAGTCCCTAGTTGTTACAATCCACCAGCAATTAGAAGAATAGATGGCAACTCATTCACATGCACTACAACACAGAAAGAGAGAGAGAGAGAGAGAGAAGCCACATGTCTCTTCTGGCTTGTTCCGGAATAAAAACAAAAATGGCTGGAAACCCAGGGAATAGGTCACGTTGATCCACGTTAGTTCAGACGATCAAGAGAGTGCCTCCAATGTGCATTTAATTAAAAATTAATAAGGCAGGTTCTCCAAGTTGAAATATTCATGGCTGGAAGAAAGATTCCAGGTCTGGAGGGGCGGGGGGTGGATGGCAGGAAGAAAATGCACCCACTGTATATTTAACTGGATTACTACTGCTGTGCATCGCAACTCCTCTGTTTTTAATTTTAATATTCACAAGTTGTAAGGGTCTGGGGTTTAACGAGGGAACTTTGGCAAATGAATTCTACATGGTGCTAAAAGTCCATAATGACATTTGGGTGGTGTGGATGTTCGCCATTAGCGTTCAATTTTTGTCATGCTCCTGCGCTCTAATTAAATGCTGTGTTCGAGCAGATGAAGACACCGACGGGATTCACGGGAGTGCTGCTCAGTGATACGCTGTGGCCTTTTGCATGATGAGCGCTCCGCTAGCAATGGGATGTGCCACAGAAAGTGACAGAAATTCCTGCTAATTCGCCAACCATGTGTCTGTGGCTGGGGGGGAGGTGTCACCTTGTATCTGCAAGCATTGCTCAGGGACCAGGACTGGCGGAGACTTCAGGCCAGTGACCTTTTGTGAGGCTGCGGTGGATGGTGGGAGGCAGCCCAAACAGCTGCTCCGGGTGTGGTCCTCAGTCCAAGACTACGGGTGGGTGGGTGAAAAGGAAGGGGATGGCAGAGCATGTGAAGTGAGACATGGGGCTCTTTGCTCCAGGCCTGCTCCAGGCAACTGGGCTGCTGAGACGGCACCATGTGAGGTTCCGGGGCAAGGTGGAATCAGGACGCCGTGTATGGACACATGCTGCATTCCGACCTGGCTAGCCAAACTATGCGTGCGCTGTGCTCACCTGTGTAGCCCTGTGTAGGGGAGACTCGTTGATTCAGGGCCAAGTCGGAAAGCTTTTACGGGCCACCTACTTTTTTCACCTACTCGACAACGATGCAGCAAGCCAGGGTGGGCAGCCCATACTGGCCCTCTGGGCTTCCCCACATGGCTGGCCTCACCCTGGCCCCTCTTTTCGGCCCCTCTTTTGCCCAACCACCAGTCATTGGGTTGTTTCCTGGCTTTTGTGCTCTTCTTCCCCTGTTCAGAAAGGTCGAAAAAGGTTGGAAGGCTGAGTCACGGGTAATAAGATATTTAGGATACTACTACTACTGGATTACTACTGCTGTGCGTCGCAACTCCTCTGTTTTTAATTTTAATATGCACAAGTTGTAAGGGTCTGGGGTTTAACGAGGGAACTCTGGCAGATGAATTCTACATGGTGCTAAAAGTCCATCATGACATTTGGGTGGTGCGTAGGGATGGACGAAAGTCCCTTACCTGTTCTCAAAGCTTGCTTCGCGGTGGGGGGGAGGCGCTTCGGTTCTCCCCCTGAAGTTCAGGCGAGGGGGGGAGGCACCCCGCCCCCCTCGCCCAGCCGAAATTCAGGCCGGGTAGAAGCGCCCCGTCTACCCGGCCGCGAAAAAAAGTAAAACAAAAAACAAAACACACACACACCCGTGATAGGCTACGTAACGATTTACGTAGCCTATCACAGCTAGATTTCCAAAGTCAGCTGTGATAGGCTATGTAAATCGTCACGTAGCCTATCACGGGTGACTTTGAAAAAAAAAAAGCGCGTACGCTAATGGCGGCTCCCATGGGGACCGCCATTTGCGTTCCTTATTTTGACACATCTAGTCTACGTAAAGATTTACGTAGACTACGGCGAAAATAAGGGCAACGCAAATAGCGTTCACTTATTTTCGCCGTACTCTATGTAAATGTTTATGTAGACTAGATGTGCCAAAATAAGGAACGCAAATGGCGGCGCCCATGGGCTGCCGCCATTTGCGTACGTGCTTTTTTTTTTTCAAAGTCACTCGTGATAGGCTACGTGACGATTTACGTAGCCTATTATGGCTGACTTTGGAAATCTAGCCGTGATAGGCTACGTAAATCGTTATGTAGCCTATCACGGGTGTGGTTTTTTTTTTTTTACTTTACTTTTTTTTTTTGCAATGGCGGTGCCGGCAGCCGGTCAGGAGACCAGCCGCCACCCCCGCCCCCGACGAAACGCCGACGAACCGCCACCGGGACTCGCTGCCGAGAGGGACATTCGGCCACGGTAAGTCCCATCCCGGGGGGGGCGGCGGAGAATTTCCCCACCAATTTCGGGGGGGCCGAATGCGTTCGCATTCGGCCTCCCGAAGATTCGTGGAGAAATTTTCGGACATCCCTACTGGTGCGGATGTTCTCTCTCTCCCACTTGCGCTCTCTCTCTGGGTATTTTTTGGCCTCAGCCCTTTGCCTTTAGCTTTGCCCACCACCACTGGAATGAGGCCTCTGCAGTGCTGGCTCCAGGTTTTTGAGGGCCCCTGGGCAAGGGCCCCCTCCATGGGCCCCCTTCATCCTTCCTGCTGCCCTCGTCACCAGCTGCTCCCCCTCCTCGCCACCACTCCCTTGCTCGACAGGCAGAGAGCTAGGGAGCCAGCAGGCCGCGGCATCTCCTTTTCCTCCTTCTTGCCACCTCCTTTGTCTGGGCCTAGGGATGCTGGAGAAATTCGAGACAGATTAAAATGAGCGTGGATTTCTAAGAGTCCGACCTGAGGAATCTGCTGCGGAGCGCCCCCCTCAGGCCGTGCGGAGTCCCTGGATTTTCGGTATTTGCGTAGCCTATCGCATAAACAAACAGGGATGGAAATGGCTGCATTTAGGCTAATCTATCAGCTTTACGGCTGCAAATGGCGTAGTGGACACCATTTGCGTCTGGAGTTAGTAAGCCCAGCGAAGCGATACGGCATGGCGAGGCAATGGCGGCCGGTCGTATCGCCAGTGATGCGGACCTGGTGGCCAGCTCCGCAGGATCGATGCGCGGAGGGAGCAGACCCAGACGGATTCCAGGGGAGGCGGAGGTGAGTGCTCCATTCTGCCACAGGCCCTAAAGGGGCCGGATTCTTGGAATCCGGCCTCATTGGGGTCCATGGCAGAATTCTCCGCCATCCCTACAGATGATGGAACCAAAGGCATCTGACAATCTGTGGAATACAGACGGAGCAGATTTTATACAGTCCGTACATCCCTATCTGGGCCAGAGCGAGAGGCAGGGGAACAAGCAGGTTGCCGTGGGGAAGTGCAGGAGCACATCCAGGGGGCTCTTGCCACTGGGCCCCTGCTGGGGTGTGGGCCCTCCGCAGGTCCCCCACTTGACACCAGCCGTGCTTCAACGTCTCTCCAGCTGCTCCTTCTCACCACCATTATTTTCAGGGCCAGAGCGAGAGGCAGGTGAACAAACAGGTCACAGCGGTAAAGGGGAGGAACAAGTCCAGGGGGCTCTTATCAGTACTCTTATTGGTACTCCCTGTTGGCCTGTGGGCCCTCAGCAGGTGCCTGACCATGCCTGTCCTTGACGCTGGCTCTAGGGAGGAAGAAATATGCCCCCCTCCCTCAGTGAGCCCCCCGTTCTCACCGCCCTTGCCAGCAGCTGCTCTTGCTCCTTCTCCCCCTCCTCGCCGCCACTTGCTTGCGTGACAGGCAGAGAGCCAGGGAGCAAGCGGGCCGTGGCATCTCCTGCTCCTCCTCCTCACCACCATCATTGTTTGGGCCAGAGCAAGAACCTGGTGAGCAGGTTCCAATAGTCAGGAGGACAAGGAGCAACTCCTGCTGGGTCCTGGGTCCTGGGCAAGTGCCCAACCATCCCTGCCCTTGATGCCAACTCTGCGCCCATGCCAGCTTCTCTGAAATTGAACTTGCCCCTCGGGCTGAAAGAGGGTCCCCACTGCCGCAGTAAGGGAGGTTCAGGGGATTGGTATGAGGAGGCGCTCTAGCTAAATCGGTTGGTCACAAGGCAGGAAAGTGCAAGGTACGGATCCGGAGGCCATTCACTGGTGGGCACCTTGAGGCACCTTAATGGTGAAGGGGGATTCCCTGGGTTCGTCCTTCAGGGCGGTGGGGCCCGGAAACAGGGAAGAGACCCCCTCGGTGGCCTGCCTGGAGCACTCACGCTTGTGGGGCTTGGGGTGGGTCGTGGGCCAGGGGGGCTTCCCTCGCCCAAGAGTGGCCAGCCAGGTGAAAGGGCGAGACATCACGGCAAGGAGGATGCAAGCTCTGCCTGGTCTCATTCCTGCTGCGCCATCGGTTGATCTTGCTGCAGGAAGTGGGAGCTGACGGCTCAAAGAAGCAGAAGTTCGATTTGCACATTAAGTGACAGGCATGTTTTATAGAAAAGAGATGTTTTCTGTATGGACAGATATATGAACAGGCAGCAATTAAACATAAAATCCTGTAACACTACAAATGCCATTACAACATCACAGGAGATGTATCGACGCATATTTAAGGACGGCTTGTTGTTTGTTGTTTGCTTTTCAGTCAAGATAACCTGAAAGACAAACGTGAATGTGTGGAGCTTATCGTAAAATAAAAGCAGCCTGCGTTAGATGTGCAAAGGATATGGCGCTGCTTATTTCTAGTGTATGATTGCCTTTCCCCTTGCACCTTTTGCTGGCTGGGAAACATCAATGAGGAGTCATAAGCAGAGGGGCTGCAAGTGCTTCTATTGATTCTGTGAGAAGGCAGTCACTACAAATCCTCCAGATCCCAGGATAAAGATAAAATAAATAGCACCGCTGCAATCAAAGTTCCTAAGTAGACAGATCTTTAACATTGGTTTTTTGAAGTGCAGAAACCTCAGTGTTAAGCTGTAGAAATGTAGATGCAGAGATCAAGCTGCAGAAATAAACAAAATGTAACTGAGAAGGAGCAGTAACTGGCCGTCTGGCAGGTCTTGTTAGTATCAGGCCCGGTGGCCTGGAGCAGTGAGGGAGGCAGCCCAGCGAGCTGACGATCCGTCAGTAGTCTATGCACTGCGCAGACTGAAGAGCCTGGCCAGCAACATCATAGGACCAGACGGAGACTAGGCACGGATGAGAAATGTGCTTCAGTTTGGTTCTGGCCAGAATTTACTCAGTTCTCACCTCCCAGGACAGAACCCAGAACACAATCTGTGGTTGAAGTCCATACATTTCCACACTTGCAAATGCAATGCACAGAACAACAACAAAGACACGTACGTACATCAGAAAAATGTGCCTGTAAAAAAACGTACTTTTGAAAAATGTGCACAAATGCACTTTAATCAGTGGGAGAAAAATGCATACATTTCAACAATGCACACAATTAATGCGTACAGTTGGGGAAATGTCCATAATAATACATGTGAATGTTCATGCAAAAAGTTAAAAGCAAAGCTCCCTATGTGAAACTGATATGAGTCAGAAGTGGGGATGGGAGAACTCACCGGAGCCCACTGCACATGCCGCACACTGGACCCCCCACCAGCCGGCCCTGTTCGGTGCAAGCTGTGCAAGCTGCTGGATGGTCCATGGGTGCCCGGCAAGAGGCACGTGGTGTCTCAGGGTTGTTGTTGTGAGGATAAAATGGAGAGGAGGAGGATAATGTAAGCCGCCTTGGGTTCCTTGCAAGAGGAAAAAAAAGAGGCAGGATATACATGCAATCAATCAATCCATCAATCTGCATCCCACTAGCTGGAATTTTGCATAAAATGGCAACCGTAAATATAGACCCATTTATACAAAATTACAGGTGTGCGCTGAGTTGGGCAGATGTGGGGATCTACAGACTGGCATCCAGGGGGGCTAAGCAAGAGAGAAATTGCCAAGCCCCAGCCAGATTCTGGTGACATCCCTGGTCAGAACAAACATCAGTGTGCAATTCCACGAACCTCAACGAGCTCAAGCTTTGCTGATTCGCACATCTGTCATGGAAACCCCATGGCTCTTGTCTGTCCGCTGATCCCTGCTATATTAGCAGTTGCAGTATTTATTTATTTATTTATTTATTTATATACCGCCCAATAGCTGAAGCTCTCTGGGTGGTTCACAAACATTAAAACCACAAAGTGCAGCATAAAACAATATAAAATATGAAAGTTTAAAACCACAATACAACAGTACAACCACAATAAAGCTTAGCAGCAACGTAAAGATTTAAAATGCAGATCTACAATGCTAAAGCTAAGAGACTAGGGTGCTAAAATGCTAAAATACTGGGACAATCAAATGGTCTTCACCTGGCGCCAGAACGAGAGCAACGTAGGCACCAGACGGACCTCTCTAGGGAGCTCATTCCAGAGCCGGGGTGTCACAGCAGAAAAGGCCCTCTTCCCGGTAGTCACCCACCTCACTTCCTTTGTCAGGGGCTCCTGGAGAAGGACCACTGATGATGATCTTAGGGTCCGGGCAGGCACATATGGGAGGAGGTGATCCTTCAGATAACCTGGACCCCAGCCGTTAAAGGCTTTGAATGTTAATACCAGCACTTTGAATCAGGCCCGGAAATGATCTGATCTGCTATGAAGGTGTGGTGTGGTGTGGCGGGTGCCATGGACTCTGCAAAGACAGGCAGAGTCAGGAAGAAAGGACCACCCTCTCTCCAATTTTAGTGCTGCTGCTGCAGTTTGACAGAGAGATTGGCCATTCTTTCCTCTGCTAAGCCACCAGAATGATACAGAGAGTAAGGCACTGGGGTTCTGATACTAGATGATCCAGTTCAAGATGCACGCATCCATGAAACATCTTCGGCAACATCAGGGGTTCCCTGCTTCTTAGATACAGATGAAGGTCATCTGTTTATACAACATAAGCAGTAACCCACTGCTTACCTTCCTTCTTTCAGCCACAGGTTCTGGTTACAAGTCTGTTTGGATCTGTAGACACTGTAAGTTTCACTGGGAATGTTGGCATTGCCTGCCATCTGGAAGGGGACCTCAGCTGGGACTTGGTGATCACCAGTTTAACACCTGGCTTGGGGAGAGATAGCAACCAGCAGTACATTCCCCGCACCGATCGATCCAATAATTGTGCAGCTAGGAGGGAATGCACGTGGCAAGTGGAAGGTCCTCAGCTTCTTATGTGCTGCGCATATTGTCTTTGACTGACTGCCCCCTTCAGAATTTGCTGGGCCTCAAGATCTGATGACCTGATCTGCTATGAAGACAGGTGTGGGGTGGTGCCACCGACCCTGCAAAGACAGGCAGAGTCAAGAAGAAAGTGAAGAAGGACATGTACATCTTTGTTGCCCCTCACTGGGGCCACACGATACAGCACCTGGGCATTTCTTTAAGGGGACAGAGCTGTTCAAGGCTGACGATGGTGCCCACCCCTCAGAGACTGGCAAAGTCATCTGGTTGGAGAATAGCTGCTCTGGCATGGTAGATCAGCTGCAGCGACCTTAGTTTGCCAGTGACCTGGGAAAGCTTAGCTGCTTGGCCCCTGCGGCACTGGAGGCACTGTGTACGCTAGAGGTGTACAAAACCCCACTTACCTGGCTCTGCTGGGTCCGCAGGTGGGGGGAGGCGATCCGTTCCTCCCCCCAGAATCCTCGACAGGGGCGGGGGGAGGCGATCCGTTCCTCCCCCCCCCCGGAATTCTGCCTGGCCAGCTCTGCTCCACGGCCAGTCCATGGAGCCGCCGGCCGGGCCAACCCGCAGCGGGGCCTCCAGCTGCTGCCGGGCTGCTGCAGACTCAAATGGCGTCCTGCGTGGGGGACGGCATTTGCGTCCCTATGTCGGCCCGTGATAGGCTACGTATATATTTACGTAGCCTATCACGGCTAAAGCAGGAATGCAAATGGCATAGGGGACGCCATTTGCGTCCCTGCTTTAGCCGTGATAGGCTACGTAAATATATGCGTAGCCTATCACGGGCCGGCATAGGGACACAAATGGCGACTGCTACAGTAGCCCGGCAGCAGCCAGAGCCGCCACCGCCGCTTCATCCGCTGCCGGAGCAGCAGCCAGGTAGGCTCCGTTTCACGCGGGGCTTTCGCGGGGTGGTGGGGCGGGTTCCTCCGTTCCGCCACGGATTCTGGGGGGCTGAATTCACTGGAATTTGGCCTCCCTGGAATCCGTGGTGGAATTCTCTAACATCCCTACTGGGTGCACTGGGCACTGCAGGATCCATCAGAGAGATAAGGCGCAATGGCTCCCTGGGTGTACCCTTAAGGGGTTGCAGGGGGTTGTTTCATGGCCCAGTCCAGGTCAACAGTTGGCATGCGTGCCACATGCCCAGGTTGGCAGAGATGGCTCATGCTATTGGTCCTTGCGATGGTGGATCTGACTGCCAACACCAAGTAAATGGCCCATTTATGCCTGAAATGTTGCACACATGACTACCTTATGGCTGCCATTTGTGCAGGATTTGATTTCTGGAAATAGAGGAGTCACCATTTTAAAAGAAAATGGCAACTGCCTCGAAGAGGCTGATGGTTGCAGGCGCTCTGATGGGTCCAGGTAAGGAGCAGGAGGCTCGCGCAGCTCAGCGAGCAGCTAGCGTGCTCGTTGGGTGCGTCCAGGAGGGCACGGATGGGGCTTGAGGATTGCCCAGATCAGTCCGAAGCAATCTGAAGTGATTCAGATTGCTCTGACCTGTTCTGGACCGATTTGGTCCGATCCCAACCTGCTTTGGATCCAGACCGATTCAGTCGGAATTGCCCCGCTTCGGCTCAGAAATATTTATAAATATTTCAGTTATAAATATTTCAGATAAATCAATTATAGCTGTCAATAGACCTATCCTCCATGAATTGTCTAATTTTAGGGCAATCAAAGTTGTTATTATGTCAAAGGCGTAAAGATGTGTCAGTTGGCAGTGGGGGAAAAGCAATGTCGAGGAGAATGTTGTTCTGCATATAACTGATTCGTATTATTGTGTCTAACTTTTGTAAAACTGTCCTTGCACAGTTTGCTGAAGCTTTCAGCTCCTTTGTCTCTTTCCACCAAATGTGCATTGCATAAAGCAATGCTGATGTGATTGCAGATACAATTGCATACACATTATTTTTGAGTGCTGATCCATCAAAGTGCATGTGCAGTTGTGTGAACTGATAAAAAAGAAGAAGCAAACTTGCTGTGATTGTTCACATCGTTGTATCTTTTCGTGTGTACCTTTTCGAGCTTACAGTGCTCATGAATGCATTTGCACATCAGTACAATGCTGCATAAAAAGAATGCGTACAACCATAGATGCAATTGAATTTGGCTATAGCTTAGCTGAAGGATCACCTTCTCCAGCTCCTGAGGCTGTTCTCTGGGTGTCCCTGCCAAATGAGGTGTAGTTGCCGGCTACTAGAGTCAGGGCCTTTTCAGTGGTGGTGCCCCAGTTTTGGAGTGCCCTCCCCAGAGAAGCTCACCTGGCACCTGCCTTGTGGTCCTTTCAGCATCAGGTGAAGACCTTTTTATTTGCCCAGGCTTTTCAATCTTAAAACCATTTAGTGCTTTCAAAATTTGTTGCACTAATGTTATCTCCAGTGTTGGTCTTATTTTGGTTTCACCGTCTTCCTGGTTTTA
This sequence comes from Heloderma suspectum, assembly GCF_057233095.1. Classification (NCBI taxonomy): domain Eukaryota; kingdom Metazoa; phylum Chordata; class Lepidosauria; order Squamata; family Helodermatidae; genus Heloderma; species Heloderma suspectum. The sequence goes on from NC_139470.1 coordinate 29,445,411, forward strand.
TTCTGTTTTAGAGTTCATGCTTGCATTATGCCTCTGCTTATGATTTTACATTTTTACTGTGAACCAACCAAAACCACCCAGAGAACCTTGCTTATTAGGAAGTATATAAATATTGCAATGGTGCAAAGCTATGCACATCTACTCTTAGGACTTATTTATAGGATAAAGCCTAAATAAGTAAATAATTTTGCAGTGTTTAAGCAGCACTTTGAATTGTGCCCAGAAACAGTCTGGAAGCCAGTGAAGCTGTTGTGACCAGGGAGTCACTTGTTCCCTGTAACCAGCTCTGGTCAACAGTCTGGCTGACCACAGCATTTTGGACTGGCTGTTTATGAACAGTTTCCAAAGCAACCACACATATAGTGTGGAACAGTAGTCCAGATGGGATGTCACCAGGGCACACACGACCATGGCCAGATCAGACTTCTCTAGGAATGGGTACAGTTGTCACACACTAGCCTCAGCTGCACAAACACAGTCCTGGACACTGCCAAAACCTGGGCATAGAGCTTTAGGGCGAGTCCAAGGGTATATCCAGATTGCAAACCTGAATGTCCAGGAGGAGCGTAACCCTATCCAGCACAGGTTGAGTCCCTATTCCCTGCTCAGCCTTTTGACGAACCCAGAGGACCTCTGTCTTGTCTGGATTCTGCTTCAAGAGATATTTCCCTAGTTCCATCAGAATAAATGAGGGGTGGAATATAGCACCAAGTGAAATTAGAGAATAAAGGAATGGGGAGGGGGGCAGAGAATCCTCTCATCTGTTCATCCCTCCCCATTCACCCTATTTCTCCTGTCTCCATGCTTTGGAAGAGCCATCCGTCCCACTTGCACATCCCTAGCCATCATGGCCCAGAATCAAAGACCAATGATAGCATGTGCTTTTTCCTGCCTCTTGCTTCAAAGTGGGGAAGGTTGTGGGGGGAAGAGCCGCTTGTTGAGTTGTGAACTTGGTATTTATGCTGTGCACATCCCTAGCCCATATATGCTTTGAGAATTATTACAGCACACACACACTGTTCATAGAGGGAGCTTGGCGGCATCAGGGCCAAAGATTAAGAGCATCCCAGTGTTGGAATGTAATTTCTACTCAGCACTTTTACTGCAACCGCAGAGCATCCTGATGCTGGGAGAAGCAGTATGTGGAGGCACCAGGTGGCATTCTAATACAGGCCCAGTGTTTGGGTTGGAGGGAGGGACAGAAAGGCTTACTGGCTGATCCTAGGGATGTACGAAAGTCACTTACTGTTTCGTGGATTCATTCGCGGCGGGGGGGAGGCACTCCGTCCCTCCCCCCGGAATCCTCGACGGGGGGGAGGTGCTCCAGTCTCCCCCCCCCCTGGAATCCTGCCCAGCTGGCTCTACTCCACGGCAATTCCACGGAGCCGCCAGCCGGCTCCGCCCACGGCTGGACATCCGGCCGCTGGGCAGCAGGGATGAAAATGGTGGCGGGTACGGCGGCCGCCATTTGCGTTCTGTATTTTTTGCCGTTTTAGCCTATGTAAATATTTACATAGGCTATTACGGCAAAATAAAGGGGAATGCAAATGACGTAGTGGGCACCATTTGCGTTCCCCTTTTTTTGGCCATAATAGCCTATGTAAATATTTACGTAGGCTAAAACGGCGAAAAATACAGAACACAAATGGCGGCCACCGTAGCCACCGCCATTTGCGTATGCATTTTTTTTTTAAAGCCTGCCATGATAGGCTACATAAATACTTATGTAACCTATCACGGTCTCCACAGGGACGCAAAAAGGTGTATGTATTTACGTAGCCTATCACGGCCGTGAAGAGGAAGCGAATGGCGGCCGTAGGGCGGCCACCATTTGCAAGTCGGCACTGACGGGAGCAGGTAAGTGGTCCATTTCACGTGACTTTCATGGGTTGGGGGGCGGGGGATTCGTTCTGCGATGGATTTTGGGGGGCTGAATGCACTTGCATTCGGCCTCACCAAGATCCATCGCGGAATTCTCTGACATCCCTAGCTGATCCTCAGAAAGGGGCTCTTATCTCTTTTTAAGACAAGGAGGATATGGGCAGTTGCCCCATTTACCCATTCACTGCTGTTCTGTGCAGATTCTAGATCTAGGGATGTACGAAAGTTCCTCCATGGATCTCGGGGAGGCCGAATGCCAGCACATTCGGCCCCCCGAAATCGGTGGCGGAATGGCCCGCCACCCCCCCACCCCCCCGGGACGGGACTTACCTGGGGCGGATCTTCCTGGCGGCGGCGGCGGCTCCGGCGGCAGCTCCGGCAGCAGTGCGGCAGCGGCGGCTGTGGCAGCCAGTCTTCCGACTGCCTGCCGCCGCCGCCATTTCCAGGTTTTTAAAAAAAAAACGTGATAGGCTACGTAAAGATTTACGTAGCCTATCACGGCTAGATTTAAAAAAAACACCATGATAGGCTACGTAAATGTTTACATAGCCTATCACGGCTGACTTAAAAAACAACAACAACAACAACGCGCATACGCAAATGGTGGCAGCCATGGCCGCCGCCATTTGCGTTCCTTATTTTGGCACGTCTTAGTCTACGTAAACATTTACGTAGACTAAGACGGCTAAAATAAGGGGAACGCAAATAGCGTAGATGCTACACTATTTGCGTTCCCCTTTTTTCGTCGTCTTAGTCTACGTAAATGTTTACGTAGACTAAGACGTGCCATAATAAGGAACGCAAATGGCGGCACCCATGGCCTCCGCCATTTGCATGCGCACGTTTTGTTTTGTTTTTTTAAATCAGCTGTGATAGGCTACGTAAACATTTACGTAGCCTATCACGGCTGACTGCAGGGATGCAAACGGCCGCGGCTACAGCCACCGCCATTTGCATCCGTGCTAGCCAGTGGCCAGATGTCTGGCTGCTGGCGGAGCCAGCTGGCGGCTCCGCAGAATCGCTGCGGAGCACAGCCGGCCAGCCAGGATTCCGGGGGGGAGGAACGGAGCGCCTCCCCCCCGGCCAGGATTCCGGGGGGAGGGATGGAACGCCTCCCCCCCACCATCAACATAATCCGCGGAAAGGTAAGTCACTTTCGTACATCCCTAATCCAACCCGGATGAAGAGCTGAGCTGAGCTGAGCTGAGCTTTCTTATATTCTGATAAATTAGCTGAGAATGTGGTTCACCTTAAAGGCTAGAACAGTCTTCTCCAACCTGGTGCCCTCCAGATGTTTTGGACTACAGTTCCCAGCATTCTTGACCATTGGCCATGCTGGCTGGGGCTGATGGGAATTGAACTCCAAAACATCTGGAGGGCACTAGGTTGGGAAATGCTGTGTTAGAAGGATTTCAGCCAAACCCAGGGAATATTTAGTGAAATCCCGCCCCCACAGGGTGGAGAATTTTGGGTGCAACCCTTGATTCAGTTTTTAATATTAGAATCATAGAGCTGGAGGGAACTTCAAAGGTCACCTAGCCTAGCCTCCTGCCAGTGCAGGAAATCTACTGCTACAGCTACTCTGATAGGTGTTCATCCAACCTTGGTTTTAAAACCTGCAGTGAATGAGGGACCATCAACTTTCTAGGTAGCCTGTTTTATTTGTTTGTTTGTTTGTTTATTTGACTGGTACCCTGCCTTTCTACCAAAAATGGCACTCAAGACCACTTACAATCACTAATAAAACTTGATAAAACAATAACAAAACAAATACATTAAAAACAATCAAAAACACAACAATAACAGAGTAAAAACAGACTCCAACCCAACAGACCCCCTTACACACCAAAGACCCCCTTGAATAAAGCAGCCTTTCCCTGCCAGCAGAAGAGCAACAGAGAGGGAGCAAAGCACTGTTTAGTCCTAATGTTTAGTCAACATTCCCTTTCTTGCAAATCGGAACATTTGGTCCCTACTCTGGGAAAACAACAAAAATTTGCCCATCATCACAAACTGCATATGGATTTTTATGAGAACTTCTCAAAGTCTGGGGTGAACTGAGCTTAATATTTGTAACATTCTCAAAATTCAAGATGAACCTAACTTAAGACTGGAAAAATGAGAAACTGCGATAAACCAAAATTGACAGATTCCTCCATCCACAGCTTATTTTGATTCTGAACTACGGCCTTGTTCAGGGGACACAGACTTTTTCGCCATTATTATGCAGGCCTGCCCCAATAGGTTTTGTCACCCTCCTCTCTCAAGGTGCATAGTACCCAAGGTCAGACAAGTTATTTTGGGACATGAGCAGAAAATCCTACAAGCACCTCTGCCACTCCCCACCCCCGGACTGATCCTTGTATGGCTCAGTAACTGGTTAAAGAGCAGAAAGCAGAGAGTAGGAATAAATGAACAGTTCTTGTGAAGGGATGTAAACAGTAGGTTACTCTAAGGATCTGTATTGGAACCAGTACTTTTTAACTTGGCCATAAATCATCTGAAGTTAGGGGTGAGAGTTCAGGTGACCGAGTATGATCATGACACCACATTATTTCAGGAAGTTAAAACAAAAAAGGACACCAAACCCAAAGAGCTCCAAAAGGATCCTTCGAAACTGGGAGAATGGGCATCAAAATGTGGTAATGTAAGCAACAGTAAAGTGGTGTACACTGGAGCAAAAAATCCCAGCTTCATATGTACACTGATGGGGATTGAGCTGGAAGTAACTGATAAGAAAAGGGGTCTTGGAGTTGTGGCAGATAGCTCAATGATTGAAAACATTGACCCAGCATGCAGCTGCTGTGAAAAAGGCAAATTCCATGTTGGGGATCATTAGGAAAGGAACTGAAAACAAAATTGACAATATCATAATGTCTATATATAAATCTATAGTGTGACCACAGTTGTAATGTTGTGTATGGTTCTGGTCAATGCATCTCAGAAAAGCTTTTAAAGAACTGGAAAAGGTGCAGAAAAGAGCAACCCAAGTGATTGACGGTCTGGAGCAACTCCACTGTGAGGAAAGGTTACAACATCTGGGACTCTTTTGCTTAGAACAAAATCAAGTAAGGGGAGACATGATACAGGTCAGGTGTAAAAAATTGTGCATGGTGTGGAGAAAGTGAATAAGGAGACCTGGACTAGGGGGATTAAACAAATCCATAGAGAAAAGTCTATCAGTGGCTACTGGTCATAATGACTATATTAGAGATGTGTGTTGCTCTACAGCTTTGATTTGTTCTATAACATTTTTCTTTCTATAAGAATTGGATGATATTTGCAAGCACCGTAGCCCCTCAGGAGGAAGTTACACACCTGCCAAATGTCAGAAAAATAGATCCAGGTGGGTTTTTGCTATGCTGTGCACCTTTCTAGTTTGATTTTTCTTTAGAGGGAACTGCTTATAACTTTTTATTTCTTGGCAGAATAGAATGAGGTTTGTTAGGGTAGTTGATCCCTCTGAGGGGATCAAGCCTGCACATTTTCAGATGAATGGACACAAGGGTTTTCACGCTAGAGCAGTCTCCACATTTGAAGGTTTTCCAAAGAGGATATGCTTATCTCCCTATTTTCCTTATGGTCCATTGTTCTGAGAATGACAGACATCAGAAATCTGAAATGTTTCAGAAGGATAGGTGCAGTGGTTTATGTGGAAGAGGAGTTCGCAATTTGGGGGGGTGATTCACTTATTAAAAATTTCATACAAATTTGAGCAAGTTGTATGAAGTATATTATTATTATTATTATTATTATTATTATTATTATTATTATTATTAACATTTCTACACCGCCCAATAGCTGGAGCTCTCTGAGCAATTTACAAAGTTTAAAAACTTTAAAAATACAATATACAGAGATTAAAAACCATTTACATAAAAAAATCACATGAACAGACAATATACACAAAAGAAACATACATCTAAAACAATTTCAAACAAACCATCTCAAAAAGCAAACAACCATAACCATAAGACATTCCAGGATTGATTAAAACTTAACATAAGCTGCCGAATGCCTGGGAGAAGAGAAAGGTCTTAACCTGGAGCCAAAAAGATAATAATGTTGGTAGCAGGTGGGCCCTGTCAGGGAGATCATTCCATAATTTGGGGGCCGCCACCGAAAAGGCCCTCTCCCTTGTTGCTGTCTTCTGAGCTTCCCTCAGTGTAGGCAGCCGGAGGAGGTCCTTAGATGTTGAGCGTCGTATACAGGTTGGTTGGTTCGTGTCGGGAGAGGCACTCTGTCAGGTATTGTGGTCCCAAGCCATGTAAGGCTTTATAGGTTAAAACCAGCCAGTGCAAGCAGGCCAGAGTCGGTCTCATATGTCCGGACCTTCTGGTCCCCATTATCAATCTGGTGGCCGCATTTTGCATGAGCTGCAGTTTCTGAACTGTCTTTAAAGGCAGCCCCACATAGGGATGGCAGAGAATTCTGCCACGGATTCCAGTGAGGCTGGATTCTTTAGAATCCAACCCCCTGGAATCCATGGTGGAATGGCCTCCTGCTCCCCCCCCCCGTGGAATCCCCCCAGGACGGCACTTACCTGGGGCGGATTTGGCGGCTCCGGCGGCTGGTCTTCTGGCCGGCCGCAGCAGGGCTGCTGCCACCGCCATTGCCATCCTTGCAGCTGTGATAGGCTACATAAGAATTTACGTAGCCTATCACAGCTAACCCCCTGTCTCCCCAAAAAAACAAGCGTACGCAAATGGCGGCAGCTATGGTGGCTGCCATTTGCGTTCCCTATGCTTCGCCAATTTATCTTACGTAAATATTTACATAAAATAAAACGGTGAAAAATAGGGGAACGCAAATAGCGTAGTGGATGCTATTTGTGTTCTTTTTTTTTTGCCATAACACCCTACATAAATATTTACGTAAGCTAAAACGGGGGGGGGGGAGGAACGCAAATGACACCCACTACACTATTTGCATTCCCCTTTTTTTCGCCGTAATAGCCTATGTAAATATTTACATAGGCTAAAACGTCTAAAAATAGGGAACGTAAATGGCGGCCGCCTTAGCCATTCGCAAGTCAGTGCAGACAGCAGCAGGTAAGTGCTCTATTTCGCACGCCTTTCGTGGGTTGGGGGGGCAGGGGCTTCGTTCCACCATGGATTTCGGGGGGCCGAATGCACTGGCATTTGCCCTCACCGAGATCCGTGGCAGAATTCTCTGACATCCCTAGCATCAACAAGGTCACACTCCCACTGTCTCTCTCCCAACATACGTCATCATACAGGGTGACCAAGGTTGTTTCCGTGCCAAAACCTGGCCTGAACCACACTGAAATGGATCTAGATAATCAGTCTCATACAACAGTGTCTGGAGCTGGTTGGCAACCACCCGCTCAAGAACCTTGCCCAGGAAAGGAACATTTGCCACTGGCCTAAAATTACTAAGATTTTCCATGTCCGGGGAGGGTTTCTTTAGGAGTGGTCTGACTACTGCCTCTTTGAGGAGGCCCAGGACCACCCCTCTAGCAAAGAGGCATTAATCACCTCCCTGGCCCAGCCAGCTGTTCCTTCCCTGCCAGTTTTTATCAGCCAAGAGGGGCAAGGATCCAGTACGGAAGTGGCTGCATGAACCTGTCAAAGCACTTTGTCAACGTCCTCAAGCTGTACCAACTGAAACGCATCCAGGAGAACAGGGTAAGGCTGGGCGCTGGATATCTTGCCGGATTCACCCGCTCTAACACAGCAGGCTAAGTCCTGGAGGATGCAAGAGATCTTATCCTGGAAGTGCCTAGCAAATGCATTACAGTGGGCCTCCGAGGGATCTACAGTGTCCTTAGGGCTGGCATGTAATAGCCCCCGAATGACTCTGAAAAGCTCCGCTGGGTGGCAGGCAGAAGATTCAATAGAGGCAGCAAGATGATTTTTTTTGCCGCCCTCACTGCCCCTGAATGTACTTTACCATAGGCACATACCAGCATTCGACTGCATCCGCTAGGACTTCTTCTTCATCTGCACTCAAGCCGTCTCCTCTTTGTTTCATTGCTCTCAGCTCTGGGGTATACCATGCAGCAGTTCAAGCTCTACTCAGGAGAGGGCGCTCAGGAGCAATCATCTCAACCGCCCAGGTCATTTCTGCATTCCACGGATCAACCAGGGTTTCGACAGGAGAGCCTGGCATATCAGCTGGAAATCTCCCCAGAGTCCTCTGGAAACCATCCAGATCTATTAGCCTCCAGGGGCGGACCATCTTAATAGGTCCCCCACCCTTGCAGAGGGGAAAAGCTACTGTAAGTCTAAACCTCAGCAGGCAATGATCTGACCATGACAAGGGGACTGATGCAAAGTCCTCCACCTTCAGACCACCATCTCCATGTCCAGTTGAGAAAACCAAGTATGCCCCACTACATGCGTCAGGCCAATGACATGTTGGGACAGTCCCATGTTCGTCAAATCCTGAGCCGCCCCAGGCAAGGTGCCCTCAGCGCAAATGTTGACATCACCCAGAACCAACAGTCTCAGATAGGGAGTCTGTTGAGCACTGGGGTGGGTGGTACACCACCTGAATCCCCAATCTGTCCCGCTGGCCCAACACAAGGTGCAAACACTCCATACCAGTGGTCACATGGACAGGGAGCCTGCAGTGGCAGCTGGGATTCCTATAGACCACAGCAACCTCCCCCTTCCCAGCCCTCAGGTCTTCCCTGATGCTGAGTAGGAGTGCACAAAACCACTTAGCTGGTGTCGCAGCTTGTTCGCGGTGGAGGGGAGGTGCTTCACTGCTCCCCCCGAAATTCAGGCCAGGGAGGAGGCGCCTTGCCTCGCCCGGCCGCGAAATAAAAAGTTTTTTAAAAAAAAACACGCCCCCATGATAGGCTACGTGACAATTAACGTAGCCTATCACGGCTAGATCTGCAAAGTCAGCCGTGATAGGCTACGTTAATCGTCATGTAGCCTATCACGGGGGCGTTTTTTTTTTTTTACTTTTATTGGAATGGCGGCGGCGGCAGCTGGTCAAAAGACCCGCTGCCGCCTCTGCCCCTGTCGAAGACCTGACGAACCGCCGCCAGGACCCGCCGCCGGGAGGGACATTCGGGAAAGGTAAGTCCCGTCCCGGGGGGGGGGTGCGGGGTGGTGTGGAGAATTTCTCCCCGAAACTACTTCAGGGGACCGAACACGTTGGCGCTCGGCCCCCCGAAGTTTCGGGGAGAAATTCTCCCCCATCCCTAATGCTGAGCCAAGGACCCCAGTGGGCAGAGCTGGGAGAGACAGACTCCTCCCTGTTCACCCTCCCAGGTCTTGGTTATACATGCCAGATCACCCGCCTCATCCACTATTAAGTCATGGATGAGAGAGGTCTTCCTTTGAACAGATCTGGCATTTAAATAGGGTTGGCGGAGAATTTCTCCCAGAAACTTCGGGGGGCCAAGCGCCAACATGTTCGGCCCCCCGAACAAGTTTCGGGGAGAAATTCTCCGCCCCCCCACCCCCCGCACACACCCCTGGGACGGGACTTACCTTTCACGAATGTCCCTCCCGGCGGCGGGTCCCGGCGGCGGTTCGTCGGGTCTTCATCAGGGGCGGGGGCGGCAGCCGATCTTTCGACCGGCTGCCGCCGCCGCCATTCCAATAAAACTAAAAAAAAAAACGCCCCCGTGATAGGCTACGTGACGATTAACGTAGCCTATCACGGCTAGATTTGCAAAGTCAGCCATGATAGGCTACGTAAATCGTCACGTAGACTATCACGGGTGACTTTAAAATTTTTTTTAAAAAGCACGTACGGCTAATGGCGGCCCCCATAGGGAGCCGCCATTCGCATTCCTTATTTGGTCGCTGTAGTCTACGTAAAGATTACGTAGACTACGGCGAAAATAAGGGCTACGCTATTTGCATTCCCCTTATTTTCGCCGTCTTAGTCTACGTAAATGTTTACGTAGACTAAGACGTGCCAAAATAAGGAACGCAAATGCGTTTGCATACGCATGTACGTACGCATGTTTTTTTTCTTTTAAATCAGCTGTGATAGGCTACGTAAACATTTACGTAGCCTATCACAGTGTTTTTTTAAAATCTAGCCATGATAGGCTACGTAAATCTTTACGTAGCCTATCACATTTTTTTGTTTTGTTTTGTTTTTAACTGGAAATGGCGGCGGCGCCAAACCGCCGCCAAACCGCCGCTGGAGCCGCCGCCGCCAGGAAGATCCGCCCAAGGTAAGTCCCGTCCCAGGGGTGGCAGCGGGGTGGCAGACCGTTCCGCCACCAATTTCGGGGGGCTGAATGCACTGGCATTCAGCCTCCCCGAGATTCGTGGCGAAATTCTCTGACATCCCTAGAAAACGGCAGGGATTGCAGCCCTTGGTAGAACATGCCCAAGCACTAGAAGGTTGACCTGTCAGTCATTCATCTGCACTCCCTCTGGTCATAATCAGCATTCAGAGAAATGAAACCAAAAGATGCAATTTGCAGGAGACATAAAATCTGTGTATGTCTGAAACAAGGGTCAACATCAAAGCCTTGTTCTGTAGGGGATTCTGTTCTGTTGCTTTCAGAGGGAAGCCCCCTTCACCTTGGGAAGCAACAGAACTGGACCAAAGTGGCCCAGTTCTACTCAGGCTTCAAGTTTTGTTCAAATCCACTTCTGCAGCATTAGAGGTAGTATGCTTCTATATACCAATTGCTGGGGAATATAAATGGCAGGTCACTATTGCATTCCTGTCCTGCTTGTGGGAATCAGGTAGGAATGTGAGAGAATCTTGTTCCTGTTTGCAAATCATGTGAACTTGTCCTGTTTGTAACCCCAAACGTAAACATGAGCAGGAAGGCAATTCTTAGGAAATGCTTGCAATTTCCCAAACTTGCTTTCACATTCAAAAATGTGCAATTACACAGATGTTCATTCCCCCTCAAAATCTGCATTGTCGTGCATTAGCCGATGGGGAGAAATGTGCATTTTCAATTAGGGAAAATGTGCACTTCTAAAAATGTGCATTTTTCCTGATAAATCTTATTCAGGAAAGAGAACAAGGTGAATTGAGGTTCTGAGAGGAATTCTGAGAACCTCCATGAGTTCAAACACTGCATGTTTGCCCATCTCTAGCATCTTGTTGGACAGCATGGGAACAGTACGCTGGCCTAGATGGGCCTTTGGTTGGACCCAGTGCAGCTCTTCTTGTGTTATCATCCTCCTTCCCCTTCACTTGGCAGTGTGGCAACCTGCAAAACCATATGGATTGTCCCCAGCCAATAGGCTGAGATGGCAGCAAGGGGGCTAATGAGGTTGAGGAGAGCAATGGCGGTGATGGGCGTGGGGAACATGACACTGAGAAGGACAACACTGACAGAGTGTGGAAGTACTTGCAAGATGTGCAGCAAGCGCTGTGAGCAAGAGGCACTTTCCCACTCATCTGCTATGTAATTGATCTCTGGAAATGACTAACTAATGGGAGAGCTGGACAGATTTAGTGCGGGGATGTATTACCCTTTGTCCACAAGAAAGAAACACCAAATCATAATCTTTTGGGGAAGATTTGCCCAATGGCATATTCAGCTTTGAATAAGCTCTGCAAATTATAATTGAGTCCCACACATTCCCACATCTGCTCCTACTTTGTGGAACATCAGGATATATTAATGGAAATTAGGAGGCCCTTTTAATCTCTCTCTCTGTCTCAATCAGACCATAGTACTAACAAAAAAGAAAACACCACCACATTAACTGCAAACTCCATATCTCACGGAACATTGCGCATAAAGTTTATTAACATTTTGTTGCCCGACGCCTCATAAAACTCTTAGTGATAAGACATTATGAAGAAAATGATAACAAACAGTACGCTCTGCAGTTTCTTGTCCCCATAAAGTATGGCACTGCGTTATCTTTGCAACAATGGGCAAAATGGTCTCTTTGTAATTTAATGACATATAAATTACTGTTTCCCACTGCTGAACCTCTCTCAGGAATTGGTCCATCTATCCCATAAGATTAATTTGCCAGACTGATTCAGGACTTTCTCTCTGGTCATTAATGATTTTCAACCCATTGTGGTTCTTTCACAAGTCGATTGATTAACTGGGATTCTGCTTACTATCAGACAAAATAATCAAACCGTAAATTGTAATCTAACAAAGCAGCTTGAGGGGGGCACCTGCAATGTGGTTCAAAGTCTGATCTTCCCCAGGTTAACCTTCTCTTCACCTTTTATCATTTTTAAGCATTTCATTGGAAGCAACATTAGGTATCATTAAGAATGTTGGCCTACATCACAGGTAGGGAACCAGTCACCTTCCAGATATTGTTGGAATGCAAATCACATCAGCCATATGTAGCATGGCCAAGGGATTTGGGTTGATGGAAGTTGTAGTTCAACAATATCTGGATGGCCATTGGTTCCCCACCCTAGTTCCACATGGATGATGCGAAGGGATGTATGAGAAAGTCATTTCAGTTTTTTTTTTAAAAAAAAAAAAATCAGGATTTACCTAGTTTGTACCTTCCAGACCAGACACAGACTAGAACTCAATCTGTGGTTGAAGTCTGTAGATTTCTGAGCTTGCAATACGATTCATGGACTTCCCACAAAAAATGTGTTCCAACAGCATGTGTACATTTGAAAAATGTGCATGAAAAATGCATAATTTGAAAAATGTGCAACATCATGCTTTAATTAATGGAGAGAAAAATCCATACATTCCAAAATGCATACAATTGGCGCATACATTTGGAAAAATGCACATGAAAATGCACAGAAATTTTCATGTGGAAAAAAATAATAATCCCCAAATCACAGGCTCCTAAGCAAAACAAAAGCAACAAAAACCAACCCCCACACATAGAAGCCACAAGAACCAGTCAACTCAATGTTATGGGGTGGCCCTTGTCCTTGTGTCTCCCCTGAAGCATCTCCCCCAAAGGGGTGACCCCACCTTCAGTGTTGCTGCCACCGGACACGAGACGGAATGCACTTTGAAGTGGAATTTGGAGAACTTCGAAGAACTCAACTTTTGCTTCTACACACGTCCCCCACAATGTGCTAGTCTGTGCAACACTAGTCACAGTGGCCCAAGTCTCAGAAGTTCCACTTGGTACCCCAGACTCCATCTTGGGTGGTACCTGACTCCAGAAGGTTGTGGCTGCAAAGGAAAGTTCAGTCTCAGTCTAATCAGATATGATGATCCTCTTGAATATATTGAGGAATCATGTCACTTGAGGTTGAGCCTCTAGAAATCACTACACACACACACACAAATAAATATATGCTGGGGATGTATAAGGTCTGGCTACTAGCATGTAGATCCATCCACTTTTGGCTTTGGTCCCACCGAAGGGGCTGCATGCTAGTGGTATGCAGCCTCCCAAAAGCCCTTGCTTTAGAGGAAGATGGGTGTGAGGGAGGAGGTTTGGAGGCTCCTTGCTGGGGTGTACCCAACAGCATCATCAGAGTTATGACATCTCCAGTTTGGTTCAGAATTGAGCAAAATCAGCAACTTTCCAAGGTTGGTTTCCTGAACCTAATTCCAAGCCACATAGTGTGAGTTCATCCCATCGCTACTTAACATTCTGCTCACAAATGTCTGTAACATCAGGTCTACACTACAGAGTTATAATGGTTTCACACCAATAGGGATGTCAGAGGAATCTGGTTAGGGGGCAGAGCTCAGTGAGTGTTCGCTAATTTGGCCCCCCAGACTCTGGCTTATGGATCCCTGAGCTGGCCTGATTTGGCACATGAGTCTGGCAAACTTGAGGTTTTCGTTTTTTTTTAAAAAAAAGTGCCAATCACAATTTGCACAAAATCACAGGGATGAATATTTACGGGAATCACAATTCGCACAAAATTACAGCTGTAGATAGCGCAATTTGTGCAAAATTGCAGCATAAATGGTCATCCACACCTGAAATTTTGTGCAAATTGCACCATTTACAGCCGTGATTTTGCCCAAATTGTGATTTCGGTAAACATTCGTACTCGTGATTTTGCACAAATTGCGACTTGCAGATTGAAAAAAAAAGCAAGAAAGTTCCCAAGTTTTGGGAACTGACCAACCACTTGACTTGCAAATGCTTGCCGAGTTGGGGGTGCCGTGGGGATCCATCGAGCCAAAAGCAAACAGGATTTCCCCGCAACAGCCCTCCCTACATACCAATTTAACTGTCATTATTTCCTATGAAGCATTCTGGGAATTTTGATGTGGTGACAGTGCCGACAATTCCCTTTTAGAGATCCCTAGCTCTGTTTGTAGACCTAGTGATGGGCAACCTTACTCTGAATGAGTTCATTATTTATTGGAAAATAATGAACTCACTAGGGATGGCAGAGAATTTCTCCCCGAAACTTCGGGGGGCCGAGCGCCAACGTGTTCGGCCCCCCGAACAAGTTTCGGCGAGAAATCCTCTTCGGCTATTTGCGTTGCCCTTATTTTCGCCGTAGTCTACGTAAACATTGACGTAGACTACAGCAACTAAATAAGGAACGCGAATGGCGGCTCCCTATGGGGGCCGCCATTCGCGTACGCGCTTTTTTTGGGTTTTTTTTTAAGTCACCCGTGATAGGCTACGTGACGATTCACGTAGCCTATCATGGCTGACTTTCCAGATCTAGCCGTGATAGGCTACGTGAATCGTCACGTAGCCTATCAGGGGACGTGGTTTTTTTTTTTGTTACTTTCGTGTTCGCGGCCGGGCGAGGCGGGAAGCCTCCTCCCCGGCCTGAATTTCGGCCGGGCGAGGCGGGAAGCCTCCCCCCCCGGCCTGAATTTCGGCTGGGCGAGGCGGGAAGCCTCCCCCCCCGGCCTGAACTTTGCGGGGGGAGCAGCGAAGCGCTCCCCCCCACCGCGAAAAAGCTGCGAGAAAAGGTAAGTGACTTTCGTTCACCCCTAGAACTCACCAATGTAGGTTCAGATGAGAGTTCTCCCTGAAAGTGAACTCTCATTCCATGTCAATGAGCTTTTGCACATGTGTGATATCAAAGTGCATCTTGGGAGCTGTGGTTTGGAATCACATTGTGCCTCCTTGAAGTCAGAGCTGTGGTGGTGGCAGTGGTGATGAAGGAAGCTGCTAAGGAAACTGTAGGACAACTAAAATTTTAGGGGCTGGGGAGGCACTGCTGTGTCCTCCTCCTCCTTGCGGAGCCAGAATGGCAGTGCAAAGAGGAAAGCAGCACCAGATTAGGTAAGAAAAAGGTTAATCCAAGCCATGCAGCACATACACAGAAATGCCAAATTAGTCAAGGAAACAGTTAATCCAACCAATGCAATGTATGTGCATGACAGTGTTTAGAAACAGAGGGCATAATCCAACATAAATCCTGCTAAGAGTAGACCCACTGAAATGAATGGGACTAATATTAGTCATGAATAACTAAATCCCATTCATTTCAGTGTGTCTACTCTAAGTAGGACTTTTGTTGGATTTTAGCCAGACTGTGCTCACAATCAATTCTGAACAATAGTGTATTCATAAATCACCAGTCCGGGCTTGTTAAAAACATGAGCATTATCAATAGGTGATGTTTGACCAGCGAGCAGCAGCCCAATTATGAAATCTGGTGGCATCACTAGGCAAAACTACACTTTCCTGAGGAGAGGGAAATATGATTAATCCAGTTTGTCTGCAATGCAGACACCTTATTTTCATTTTCCCACGTTAGAAAGAACACAGCATCATGACTTCCCCTTCGCAAAATCAAGGGAAGCCCAAACACAACTGAACCAAGCAGCTGTTGGGTGTCCATCCGCTTGCCTGATTTAATTCACTCTGATCTAAGTTGCCAATTTATATCAGCAAGAGGAAAATCTTCCATTTAAGCTGCCAATTGCAATTGTGTTGTCAATTTGTTCTTTTTAGCATATATTAAGGACCTGCTCAGAAATCAAGAAGAAGGATTCAAAGCTGGCATAGCCTTCCCCTCTCCCCACGGGCAATGGTGTGGAATAGGCCCAGAGGGATAAGATGAGCAACGGGGAGCAGCAACTGCAAGGAGGAGGAGGGGCTAGGCAGGGAGGAAGGTCTGTGGGGCTCTTGCCCACCGAGGGCCCCACAAAACCTGGAGCTGACTCTGCCCTGCTTCAGTCTCTGCCAGCATCAGTCAGCTGCCGAGGCCAAATTGCCCCAGCAGGACCCAAGGGTGCTAACACCTGTCATGCTTCCCCTTGTGCCAGGAAGCTAGCAACTGCCATTTTGATTTCCCACAATGCCACACAGCATGTGGGCACTTGGGAACATATTAAAGAGTGGATCGAGGCTGCCTGCCAGTCCTACCAGGTAAGCCCAAAGCTGGTGGGGAAGGGTTGGTCATCAACCCAGGAAGGCATTGGCCCAGAGCTCTCTCAGAGAGCCAGCCCTGGGAATGGACAATGGGACCCTGCCCACACCTCAATGCAAGAACCAAGTAAGAGGTTTCTGAGGCTGAACAAGGTTTCCAAAGTGATAGTGCAGCCAGGTGAAGGGCCTGCTCATTAGTTGTTCCATCTCTGGGGGATCCTGCAGTTTTATCACGAGGACAAACCAAGCCCCATTGCCCCCAAGGGATTATCCGAGCTGGTGCCAGGGGAAAAAATTAAATGATCAAGTTCAGGTCTGCATTTTTTTTAAAAAAAAATACCTGAGTTTAAAACTGGAATCAGATAATGAATTCCTTTCCACCTTGAGCCATTGCAGATGACGAACCCGTCTCTGGAGCACAGCACAAATGCCGCCTTTAATGCCGTTCACAGCATGCCATGAATCACCATCCGTTACTGATTGTTAGATGAGTCAATGAAACCCATTCCTTTCCTGCCGTCCTTCTGCTCCTCCATTCTCAGCTAGATCTCTGCATCCTTCATCTAAGATGATTTCCCTGCTAATTATTGTCGAATCTCCTCTTTAATGCAGCCTAACAGCACAACGCTATGCAGGTCTGCTTAGAACAAGGGTGCACAACCTTTACAGCCCTGAGGGCCTCGTCAGGGGTCTGCTGGGGTGGGGGGGGGGTGTGTGCCAATGAAGGCTTTTTATAACCCTAAATGCAGTGTGGGGAGGGGTGTGCTGCTGGGAAGGGAAGGACTAATTCTCCCCTCCCAAGTGCAACACTCCCCCTTAAAACAAAAAAAATCCCCACTTTTAAAAGCCCGATTGCAGCATGGGGGGGGACATTTTCAGGAGGGGTGTGTGTGTGTGTGTGTGAGAGAGAGAGAGAGAGAGAGAGAGCCTCACCCACTTCTCAGTAGAGATGGGCAGATTACTTACCCCGTTCTGCTCCGTGGCGAGTCCGCAGAGCTGCTGGCCGGGCCCGCCCACAGCTAGACTTCTGTGCGCTGCCTGGCTGCAGCCGCAAATGGTGTCCAGCGTAGCAGGCACCATTTGCATCCCTGCGTTAGCCGTGATAGGCTACGCATAGATTTACGTGGCCTATGACGGCAAAGAGCAGGGACATAAATGGCGCCCCCTACACCATTTGTGTCCCTGCTCTTTGCTGTGCTAGGCTACATAAATATGTAGCCTATCACGGCTAATGCATGGAGGCAAATGGTGGCCACAGACTGGGGCAGCCATTCACGCCTGCAGACCGGGGAGCGGACAGACCAGACCAGCCAATGCCAAGTAGGGTCCATCCCAGGACAATTTCGCGGGGTGGCGGAGGGAGTGTTCCGTTCTGCCACGGACTCCGGGGGGGGGGCGGATTCTAAAGAATCCAGCCTCATTGGAGTCCTTGGCGGAATTCTCTAACACCCCTGCTTCTCAGTGTGCCCCAACCCCCTGCTGGCAAGCAGCCTCCAGCATGTCTGCCTGGAGCCAATTTGGCCCTTCCAATGGAAAAGGGTTCCCCACCTCTGATGTATAGGATTGCAACCAAAGTCTTCCGAGATTTACTAATGATCATCACTCATTTGTTTATTTCTGTGTTTTGCTACCTGATACATGTATTCAGCACGACAAGGAAGAAATGAGGAGAGGAAGAGGGAAAAGGATGGAGAGAGAGAGAGAGACTGCTTTTATTGGCTGTAGTACTTCTATCCCGCTTTCCCCTTCTAATGGAGGCGATGAAAGTGGCTAACAAAATTCAACCAGCAACACCAGAGATTAAAAATAACTACATCTCTGAAATCAAGAAACAATTAACACAATATTAAACTAAAAGCAGCATAAAGAACTCAAGGAGCAGATAGGCAGCCTTTCTTGTGATACTAGAGCATGGCATCATCCCTTGAAATTTACTGGTTTTAGACTGCGTGCAGATTTTTTTTTTAAACAAAAAAGTCCTTCACACAGGGCATCATTAACTTAGGGAACTCACAGAAACAAGGTCTAGAAACAACGTATGGAACTCACAGAACCAAGTTCTAAAAACGACCTATGGAACTCACAGAAACAAGGTCTAGAAACAACCTATGGAACAAATTCCAGTTGTTTTCCGGGCCAAATTCAAGGTGTTGGGTTTGATCTTTAAAACCCTATATGGTTCCGGCCCAGCCTATCGCAAGGAGCACCTCCAGCAACACCAGACAGGGCCACCTAACAAGATCAGCCTCAGATGGCCTTCTCTCTGTCCCATCAGTTAGGACAGCTAGGCTGGTGGGGACGAGGGAGAGGGCCTTCTCTGTGGTGGCCCCCACTCTGTGGAACTCCCTCCCTAGGGAACTCCGCCATGCCCCCTCTTTAATGAGCTTCCGCCGTACATTAAAAACGTGGTTGTTCAGGCAGGCATTTGGGGTGGGTTAGGGTATTTTTAGAAATATGATGTTTTAATGTAGAATTTTATTGTTTTAAACTGTTTCTATTATTGTACATCGCCCAGAGTGCCTGGGTGACCAGCCAGATGGGCAATTAATAAATTAAATAAATAAATAAATACACTCACAGAAACAAGGTCTAGAAACAACCTATGGAACGCACAGAAACAAACAGCTGGCTTTGATGGTTTTAAAAAGAACTAGACAAATATATGTGATGGAGAAGAGCACCAGCAACAACAATTTGTTGGGCATCTCCAAAAATAGGTGCTGTAAAAGACAGGAAAGGAAAGCTGCCTCTGTGCATTGAGCTTGTATATCAACAACTGTGGTGAGGGAGAAGCCTAAGAGGCAAAGAGCAACATGACTGGCCAGCTCAGTGGTGCCCTGTGCTGGAGAGGGAGGGGGAACAGAATGCACGGGAGAGAGAGAGAGAGAGAGAGAGAGAGAGAGCAATGTGGACCCCTGCTGGGAGATTTTGCAGCACTGAGGGGAGACAGGAAAGTGCTCTTCAAGCCCTTGAAAGGTTGTCACAGAGAGGAGGCCAGGATCTCTTCTCGATCATCCCAGAGGGCAGGACACGGAATAATGGGCTCAAGTGACAGGAAGCCAGATTCCGGCTGAACATCAGGAGAAACTTCCTGACTGTTAGAGCAATACGACAATGGAACCCATGACCTGGGGAGGTGGTGGGATTTGCCACACTGGAGGCGTTCAAGACAAGGCTGGACAGGGATCTGTCAGGGATGCTCTGACTTGGATTCCTGCATTGAGCAGGGGGTGGACTTGATAGCCTTGTAGGCCCCTGGCTAGTCTATGATCCTATGATCCTGGTCATGTTTCCTCTGGTCTCCAGAAGATAGAGGTTATCTCCATCATCCACTGCTACCAGATCCTTTTTTAAGTGGAGATGCCAGGAACCAAACCTGGGTCCTCCTTCACGAAAGCCATGTGTTTTGTTACGGAGATACGGCCTTGCTCCATGCTGCCGTTGTGCTCTGCTGAGGAGTTCCTCAGTGGCATGTGGCTGGCCAGCATGGCAAAAAGGACGTGGGACCATCAGCCGGATCCAGTGGGGCAATTATTCTTATGTTCAGTTGTAAGTTTTAAAACAGAAGCGAGGTAAACACAGGCTGAATATTCCAGCCAAAGCAAAACCACAGGATTATATAACCTAGCCACTTTGCTACATTCCCTCAAGGGCTGTAGGATTTAAAAGTGCACATAAAAGAACCCATTCAGAGAGGCAGTCCATAAGAGCTATTATATAATATGCATATTATTCTGAAGTAGGTATGTGGAACTCCCCCAGCTACCTAAGAAGCAGAAGCCTGTTCAGTTATCTACAGGCAACTTTCTCCTAAAACTGTATACCTATAATATACGAAGGGATTTTGTTGTGGAGCGGAGCGGGGGCATGGACTTACAGCTGCATGAAATCCCCCTAGGGTAGGGTTGGCGGAGAATTTCTCCCTGAAACTTCGGGGGGCCGAGCGCCAACGTGTTCGGCCCCCCGAACAAGTTTCGGGGAGAAATCCTCTGAACCCCCCCGCACCCCCCCCCCGGGACGGGACTTACCTTCGCCGAATGTCCCTCCCGGCGGCGGGTCCGGCCGGTGGTTCGGCGGGTGTTCGAGCGGGGCGGGAGCGGCAGCCGGTCTTTCGACCGGCTGCCGCCGCCGCCATTGCAATAAAAGAAAAAAAAAAACGCCCCCTGATATGCTACGTGACGATTCACGTAGCCTATCACGGCTAGCTCTGCAAAGTCAGCCGTGACAGGCTACGTCAATCGTCACGTAGCCTATCACGGGTGACTTTAAAAAAAAAAAAAAGTGTGTACGGATAATGGCGGCCCCCATAGGGAGCCGCCATTCCCGTTCCTTATTTGGTCACTGTAGTCTACGTAAAGATTTACGTAGACTACGGCGAAAATAAGGGCAACGCTATTTGCGTTGCCCTTATTTTCGCCGTAGTCTACGTAAACATTTACGTAGACTACAGCGACTAAATAAGGAACAGGAATGGCGGCTCCCTATGGGGGCCGCCATTAGCATACGCGCTTTTTTTTTTTTTAAAGTCACCCGTGATAGGCTACGTGACGATTGACGTAGCCTGTCACGGCTGACTTTGCAGAGCTAGCCGTGATAGGCTACGTGAATCGTCACGTAGCCTATCAGGGGGCGTTCTTTTTTTAAAAAAAAAACTTTCGCATTCGCGGCCAGGCGAGGCGGGAAGCCTCCTCCCCGGCCTGAATTTCGGCCGGGGCGAGGCGGGAAGCCTCCCCCCCGGCCTGAATTTCGGCCGGGGCGAGGCGGGAAGCCTCCCCCCCCCGGCTGGAACTTCGCGGGGAGAGCAGCGAAGCGCCTCCCCCCCACCGCGAACGTCCTTCGAGAACAGGTAAGGGACTTTCGTCCACCCCTACCCTAGGGAATTTTGCAAAAATCAAAATCATTTTAGCTTCCCTCAGTATTTCTGTGAATAATGGGGACATGGGAATCACCTTGCTGGACAAGACCAAGTCAAGGAAGTCTAGCGTTTTTTTTCCAGCTGATCACAGCCAGGCGCCTCTGAATACGCACAAGAAGCACATGACATCGGAAACTGCCCTTTCCTATTGGGTGGCCCCAGCAACAGGTCTCCAGGCCAGGGATGCTTGAGGGTTTTGTTCAGTCCACATTTTAAATCAAACCAACCTGATTTGACTTCCTGGATACATGGCTCAGAAAGCAGTTGTCTGTCCATTTTCATTCTTCTCTAAATTTTGCAGAACAGTTGTTGGCTCCAAAAACTCACCAAGGTGCATATAAAAATGCATATTTTAGGTTACAATTCGGGATGTCAGAGAAATCTGCAATTGAGAAATCTGCAGTTGAACCAAATGAGTTCATTTTTTTAGGAGTGCACGAAAGCCACTTACCTTGTCTCGCAGCTTTTCGCGGTGGGGGGGAGGCGCTTCGCTGCTCTCCCCCCGAAGTTCAGGCTGGGGGGGAGGCTTCCCGCCTCGCCCGGCCTAAATTCAGGCCGGGGAGGAGGCGCCTCGTCTCGCCCGGCCGCGAAATAAAAAGTTAAAAAAAAAACAAAAACGCCCCCGTGATAGGCTACGTAACGATTTACGTAGCCTATCATGGCTGACTTTGCAAATCTAGCCGTGATAGGCTACGTTAATCGTCACGTAGCCTATCACGGGGGTGTTTTGTTTTTTTTTACTTTTATTGGAATGGCAGCGGCGGCAGCCGGTCGAAAGATCGGCTGCCGCCCCCGCCCCTGACGAAGACCCGACGAACTGCCGCCGGGACCCGCCGCCGGGAGGGACATTCGGGAAAGGTAAGTCCCGTCCTGGGGGGGGGTGCGGGGTGCGGGGGGTGGTGCGGAGAATTTCTCCCCAAAACTTCTTCGGGGGGCCGAACACGTTGGCGCTCGGCCCACCGAAGTTTCGGGGAGAAATTCTCCACCAACCCTACATTTTTTTCACGAATCTGGCCTGTGGATTCTACATGGACTGGCTTTTCCCCTATCAGGCAGATTCCACAGACTTGCAGGGCGGTTTGCTAAATGTTCCAGAATTTTGCACAAATTTTATCTAAAAAAAATAAGCATTAAAAAAATACAGCCGGAATGTGCATTTCCCCCATAGCCTAAAGAGTGAAAATGTGCGTGGGGGGGGGATTTGTGCATTTTTGCACATGTGAAATTGCGCAAATGCACGAATTCAGAAATTTTGAAAAATCCGATTCCGGCAATGGCAGACGATCATGGAACGAAAGGTGCCTGACAATCCACAAAACACAGTTGGAACAGATTTTAAACATTCTATATATCCCTAGTTACAGTGTATCAAAATTGTCTTTTAGGATAAGACGTAGGGTGCAGGCCTGTTGTGTGACAGGCGGCTGAGCTGCCCCCCCCCCCAGCTCTCCATGGGCTGGATGACATCATTTTGCATGATCACCCCTTTTCTCCTGCCTTTCGCAGCCTGGAGAAAGGCCCTCAGCTGGCCCCCTAAGTGCTGGCCCAGGTCCTGGCTTTGTGGTGCCTGTCAGCTCCCTGCACTGGCTGAGTTCTGCACTGAGTCTTCCCAGGGCTGGCTGGGTCCCACGCCACCCGTATCTGGGAGTGTCGTGTAAGGGAACTGCAAATGACATGAGGGATTTCTCCATGTGGGATTCCTTTGGGGGCAAAGCTTGCAGGCAAAGTCCTACGTCCTGGAGGAAACCAAGGAGACTCTGCAGGCTGTATGTAGAACCTGCATGGGCTGGATTACTCCTGCTGGCTGGAGGTCCCACAACTCTGGTTTTGGGGGGAAATGCATAAAAATGTGTCATATGTGAAAAAAATACATTCAAAGGAATGCACTTTTAAAAATTGCATATTGATATGGGAAAAAAGATGGAATGGACTTGCGATGAACACATATGAAATGTGCAAACCCGCTCTGTCTGTCCCTATTCGAGATACACTGCCCCTGAGCATGCAGGTTCTTCTGGACATTAAGTGTTGTTCTCCTATGTGAGATGAAGGGTCTGTCTAGTCCAGGATTGTTAAACGTCTTTCAGCCTGAGGGCTGGATTCAGTTTCAGAGAAGCTCTCCAGTGGGCAGGCCTGAAGGCAAAAGAGGCAGGATAAAAAGCCCAAAATACCAGCATATTTTAGCTTGAAGCTCCTATTGCTAGTAACTCAGCCTTAGAAATGCCGCAAGAACATTGGAAGCTGCCTAATACTGAGTCAGGCCCTTGCTCCATCTAATCCAGCATTGTCAACACTGACTGGCAGCAATGGCTCTCCGGGGTTTCAGGAATGAGTTTGTCCAGCACTACCTGTCAAGGTTTCCTAGCCCCCACTTCGCTTCAGTGCCCAAACATACACAGACGAGAAGCTTCAGTCTGCAGTTTTTAATCCATTACTTCACAGGGTCATACAATGCAAATTCTCAAAGACTCTCCATCTACAAGGAGTGCCTTCAGGGGATCCAAATGGAATGTACGAGAGTTGCCCGCCGTTTGAAGAGGGAGGCGGTCTGGCTAGCCTAACTTAAGGCGGGGAGGTCCCTCTCTTCTCGTGAGGCCTCTAAGCGCAGCTTCTCACGCAAGGCCAATTGGGTAGACCGTCTAAGTTCCGCTCCGGCATTCTCTCTCTTTGCTCTGCGCCTGGCATCTGTTAGGTCAACCTCCTGTTCGCTGCCTCTCACGGGGAGGGGGGGTGAGGAGGGACCCTCTAGCTCAGCCACCTGTATGTTTGTAACCTGAGAAGCAGACCTACTCTCATCTGGACTAGCCTGGGAAAACACCTCCCCCATGTCTGATGGTTCTCCTCCAGAATCTGAACTGCTGTCCCACTCCCTGCACTCAGAAACACCCCTGACACTATCTGGAGCCTCCAGGGATTGAACCTGGGACCTCTGCATGCAAAACAGGGGCTCTACCACTGATCAATGGCCTCTCCCTCAAAACAAACTAACAAACAAAATCAGGACTGGGTACATCCAAAGCTGCCTTATACTGAGTCAGAACCTTGGTCCATCTAACCCAGTATAGTCAACACTGACTGGCAGCAGCTCTACAAGATTTCCAGCAGTATTTTTTCCAGCTTTGCCTGGAGATGCCAGGGATTGAACCTGGGACCCTTTACTTGCAAAGGAGGAGCTGTACCACTGAGCTACGGCCCTTCCCTTTCAATCTTTTAGAATGTAGAAAAAACATGCAAAACCTGGGAAACTACCCAATGTTTGATATTTGGGAGAAATTGGGGTGGGAACAGGGGAAGTGGACATGGCCTTCTGGAAGACCCCCCCCCCAGTGGGCTGGATTGGACCCTAGTTGGGCCAGATTTGGCATGAGGTTCAACACGCCTGGCTTAGTCCAGCACCCTGTTCCCAGCACGGTCCGATGGTATGCATTTCCGAAACGTAATCAGGTGATGAAGGCAGCAGGCTTTCTCTGAGGATCGTCCCCATCTGTCATTCAGAAGGACACGTCCTGCCTCGCTGCCCCCACCACAGTGGAGGCTCCATTTAGCCATCATGCCTATCATGTTTCACCGTGCAAATTCACTTTAGGCAAAATACGCCCTTATCTGGACAGAGATAGCCTAGCTACAGTTATCCATGCTCTGATAACTTCTCGTCTGGATTACTGCAATGCGTTATACGTGGGGCTGCTTTTGAAAATGGTCCGGAAACTTCAGCTGGTCCAAAATAGGGCAGCTAGATTGTTAACAGGGACTGGCCTGCGAGCTCATATTACGCCAGTACTTTTCCAGCTGCACTGGCTGCCAGTCCATTTCTGGGCCCGATTGGTGTTAACATTCAAAGCCCTTAACGGCTTGGGGCCAGGTTACCTGAAGGATCGCCTCCTCCCATATGTGCCTGCCCGGACCTTAAGATCATCCTCAGCGGCCCTTCTCCGTGAGCCCCTGCCAAAGGAAGTGAGGCGGGTGTCTACTAGGAGGAGGGCTTTTTCTGCTGTGGCACCCCGGCTCTGGAATGAGCTCCCTAGTGAGGTTCGCCTGGCACCTACATTGTATTCCTTTCGGCGCCAGGTGAAGACCTTTTTATTTTCCCAGGCATTTTAGCATTTTAGCTTTCTAAATGTTTAGCTTTGCTGTTTTAAATCTGTATTTTAAACTCCTGCACTGCTGCTAGGTTTTATTGTGGTTGTATTGTTATATTGTGGTTTTAATGTTCTCTATATTTTAAATTGTTTTATTGTGTGTTGTTTGGTTTTAATTTTTGTGAACCACCCAGAGAGCTTCAGCTATTGGGAGGTATAGAAATGAAATGCATGAATGAATGAATGAATGAAATTCAGCAGCCCCTCCACTGTTAACACACTGGAAAGCAATACAGAAAACATTAGCACCATTTCTTACTCAACCCTGACCCCCCATTCTTGCATTTGAAACTGAGAGGTTAATGGGTACCTTTGACAGTGAATAGCTGAAGGGCCAAATCAAACTTGATCTGATTAGGGTAGGATCAATATAGCCCACATTGCAGCAACAGCACCGGCAAAGGGGACAGATATTCACTCCCGCCGCATGCTTTGGAAGGCAGAGTCATCAGCCTCACTGAGTCATCTGGTCAGAGATGAGTGTTGTGCCCAGAGATGAATGTTTCTGCTTGATATAATAAAATAAAAAAACCCTCTCAGCTTTGCAGCTCAGACTCTCTGTCTCTTCTGAGTTCCTAAGCACCAGTGCTTCCTTTAGCCTGCAGCTATTCCACACCCTCTGACATTTCCTTCCAGATCAAAATTGGGAACATGCCAATTCTCACACCATGGATCATTGCCTTCCCCCAGTGCTGAAAGGCTTTTGTCTGCTGTAATCATTAACTTTGCCACAGTCTGTCCTCCTATGCTCACTTCGGAAGCTGGATGTCTTAGTAATCTGATCCTTGACAGAAGTTTTAATACAGGGACGGGGAAACTGTGCCCCTCCTGATGTTGCCGGACTACAGCTCTGATCATCCCTGACCACTGGCTATGCTGGTTGGAACTGATAGTTGTAATAGAAAGTTTGCAATGTGATCCAATGCACATTTACTCCAAAGTAAGTCCAATAGCGTTCAATGGGGCTTAATTCCCAATGAGCAAATGAAGGATTGCAGCCTTAATCCCACAATGGGAATGGGTGCAGGCTGGTGCCCAGAAATTTTACACTGGGAGTGAAGTATGAAAAACCATTGTAGAACAACCGTAACATAAATATAGGTAACAAAATATCCTTGAATGTATGTAATTGTTAGGGATGGGCGAATGAGCCATGTTTGAGATTGCTAGGGCTCTCCAAAAGTCATCTCGCCACTTGTCTCATGCCTGATTCCTGTTTCTGTTTGCAACTGCTGCTTGCTCTTTGCAAATGAGAAAACTGTAGGGATGTCAGAGAAATCCGCCGCGGATTCAAATGAGGCCGGATTCCTTGGAATCTGGCCTCAGGAGTCCGCAGTGGATCGGGACCACTTACCTTTGCTCCAGGAGGACTGGAGGTGGAACGGCACTTGGCTGCTCTTGCCAGCCACAGCCGTTCACCTCCTCCCTGTCCCTGCCGATCACCATGTCTTAAAAAAAAAAAAAAAGGCGATCGGGAGGATGCACCTATAGACTAGGGATGCACGAAAGTCACTTACCTGGTCTCGCAGCTTGCTTCGTGGTGGGGGGGAGGCGCTTCGCTGCTCCCCCCAAAGTTCAGGCCGGGGGGGGGAGGCTTCCCGCCTCGCCCGGCCGAAATTCAGGCTGGGGAGAAGCGCTATTTGCGTTTCCCTTATTTTCACCGTAGTCTACATAAATCTTTACACAGACTACAGGGACCAAATAAGGAACGCCAATGGTGGCTCCCTATGGGGGCCGCCATTAGCCGTACGCGCTTTTTTTTTCTTTTTTATAAAGTCACCCGTGATAGGCTACGTGACGATTAACGTAGCCTATCACGGCTGACTTTGCAAATCTAGCTGTTATAGGCTACATTAATCATTACGTAGCCTATCACAGGGGCAGGTTTTTTTTTACTTTTCTTGTAATGGCAACAGCGGCAGCCGGTCAAAAGACCCACCCCTGACGAAGACCTGCCGAATCGCCGCCGGGACCCGCGACCGGGAGGGACATTCGTGAAAGGTAAGTCCCATCCCGGGGGGGGGGAGGGGGCGGGGGGGCGGAGAATTTCTCCCCAAACAACCTTCGGAGGACCGAATGCATTGGCACTCGGCCCCCCAAAGTTTCGGGGAGAAATTCTCCCCCATCCCTACTATAGACTTATACACAAATGCAGTCATTAATCTTGCATATAAGTCTATGTGTCCATAGGCTTATATGTAAGATTCATGGCTCTATTTTGCATATAAGCCTGTGGGCACATGCGATCAGCAGGATGTGCCCATAGACTTATACGTAAAATAGAGCCGTGAATCTTGCGTATAAGCCTATAGACACATAGACTTATACGCAAGATTCATGACTCTATTTGCGTATAAATCTATGGGCACATCCTCCCAATTGCCTTTTTTTTTTAAGACATGGCAATTGGCAGGGACAGGGAGGAGGCGAATGGTTCTGGCTGGCAGGAGGGAAGGTAAGCGGCCCCCAAGCCAGTCCCCCCCCTCAGGATCCGTGCAGAGCGGAACCGCTCTGGAGGATTCCAGGGGGGAGGAATCAATCACCTCCCCCCCCACAGATTCCCCACTGGAACAGATGGTGGGGAATCCATACACCCCTAGAAAACTGTGGAAATCAAACAGTGATCGAACATGAAATTTGTGCAAATTTCCCCAAACTTGCACAACTTTCCTCCATAGAGTGAAGTGGGGCTGATTCAGTCTACAGGGGAAATTTGCACAAAAGCAAATTAGGAAAGTTGAACAAATTGAATGCATTACATGTCTGGTAACTTGCAATCATTTTTGGCGGACACATGCTTGTGATTGCGTTCAGGGCTTCGGACAGGGCATACGCATGCGTTTAGCGAGAAAAATGAAATGTTCATATGTCCCTAGTAATTTTATTCTTAGTGAGCAATCTGGAAGAATGCACACACTTTTTCTTACACCTTAGGGAGAGCCCATGTAGCTCAGTGATGAAGTATGTTTATTCACCTAAAGCATTTTACTCTGCTCTTCTTTTGAAAAAGCTCCCAGAGTGGTTTACATATGATAAATAAAAACAGGACAAATTTACAACAATCTGAACAGAAAAAAGGGGGTGAGGAAGGGAGAAAAAAAGAGAGCAAAATCAGGCACCAATTCTTAAAATCAAATAGCTGTTGTTATGAAGACCAGCTGGAATGGAAACAGATCGGAGAATGAAAAAGCCTGACGGAGCTGGTCTCCCAGCAGAGCCAATAGAATCCACCAACATCTCCAGGGGAAAGGATCATATGGTGACAGGAAAGATATCTGACCCGGAAAGATCTCTGTCTGAAATCTTTGAGATCTGCTGCCAGTAAGAGGAGACAGTACTAGGCTGGATGGACAACTGATCTGATTCACTATAAGACATCTTCATGCATTCTTAGCCTACTGTCTTTGGACATATGGGCTTTGTTTGGGGAAAGCCTGTAGTAGTGGTAGAACACATGCCTTACATGCTGAAGTTCCCAGGTTCAGTCCTTGCCCTCTCTAGTTAAAAGGATCTCAGAGAAGACCTTTATCTGGTTAGGACCATTATTATTATTATTATTATTATTATTATTATTATTATTATTATTTATTTCATTTCTATACCGCCCAATAGCCGAAGCTCTCTGGGCGGTTCACAAAAACTAAAACCAAACAACACACAATAAAACAATTTAAAATATATAGAACATTAAAACCACAATATAACAATACAACCACAATAAAACCTAGCAGCAGTGCAGGAGTTTAAAATACAGATTTAAAACAGCAAAGATAAAAATTTAGAAAGCTAAAATGCTAAAATGCCTGGGAAAATAAAAAGGTCTTCACCTGGCGCCGAAAGGAGTACAATGTAGGCGCCAGGCGAACCTCACTAGGGAGCTCATTCCAGAGCCGGGGTGCCACAGCAGAAAAAGCCCTCCTCCTAGTAGCCACCCGCCTCACTTCCTTTGGCAGGGGCTCACGGAGGAGGGCCACTGAGGAAAATCTTAAGGTCCGGGCAGGCACATATGGGAGGAGGCGATCCTTCAGGTAACCTGGCCCCAAGCCGTTAAGGGCTTTGAATGTTAACACCAGCACTTTGAATCGGGCCCGGAAATGGACTGGCAGCCAGTGCAGCTGGAAAAGTACTGGCGTAATATGAGCTCGCAGTCAGTCCCTGTCTGACCATGAAGGGTCAGAGTCCGTCAGAGGAGATAATACTGGGCTAGATAGTCTGACTTAGGTAAGGCAGCTTCAGATGTTCATCTCTACACGTAGAGAGACTAGAGACCTGCATTTTTAATGAAACCTGGAACATTCAGGAGGGGGCTGGGATATTCCTGAGGGTCTGGCCTCTCTAGGAGTGTCAGAATCGATCTATTGCTGCTCCTATTTTTGAGCCAAGAACTGCCTCCTAACATTTGGAGGAATGCAAAATCCAGCTAATTTTCTAATTAGTCCATGAGATGCAGATCTGGTCAACTAGTATCAGAATTCATAAAGACCATATTCCTCAAGCATCCCTACCCTCAACAGCCCCCAGCCCCCGCCCCATGGCTACAACCCTGTCAAATTGCATTTATTATAGCAGGGGGTGGGCAAAACATGGCTCATGGATCACCTGCACACACACACACTCACACACACACACACAGCCTTAAGTGTGGCTCTCCCACCCACCCCCGCCGGATTTTCTGCCTCAGCAGCAGAGGCAGTGGCAAAACCATTGATGGCTTGCTGCTGAATTGCAGTAGCAAACTGCCATGGTGGCCTTAAAAAAGGCCAAATTTAGCTTACAAGGTGCATGCCACCCAACTGTTTTGCCACTGCTGCTGACAAAATTCAGCGGCACGTGGCGGTGGTGTGGCCACCGGGGGGTTCGGCGGAGGGGTTGAAATTGCCCCCCAGGTGCCCCCAAAACAGTTCAAAAAGGCTTCTGCAGAGCCTCCCCCAGAGACAAAATTGTTATCTTGGTTATATTATATGGTCATAGTTATACCAGGGAATAGAGAGGATGAAAAACAGGGATCATCCTTGCTAAACTGCACAGTTGTGCTGGGACACATGCCATTACCCAGTGACAGCACATGCTCCATAAGGAACCGTCCCAGCCAACTGAGGCCGCGAGTCAGTCAGCCATCTTTAGGGCTGTCCTGAGAGCTTCCAGGCTCCAAGATGGCCACAAGGAGGCTTACAGATTGTGTTTTCTTCTTCTGGAGAGAACCCAGCCATCTTTTTCCAGAAGTAACCATCTGTTTTCTGCTGTTAATAAATGAGGTTGCATTCTTGATGAGTCAGGTGAGTTCAGCTTTCCCGGATTCCACGATGCTCCCTGCTTCCCTGTTTTGCCATATGGCTGTAGAATAGTGTGAATGAGAAAGGAAGAAAATATAATATCCTATCAGGTATGACTTAGAAATTTCATTCATTTCATTCTCTCTCTTCCCTCCGCCATCTCTCTCTCTCTCTCTCTCTCTCTCTCTCTCTCTCATACACACACACACACACAAACACTTTCACCACACCCAATAAATGGCTGAGCGCTACACAGCTGTCCTGGGAAGTCTTTGTTTATTTGCCACATTTATATGTTCAGATGACCATGCTGAGTAGCTGAGATGGTACAATATGGTGCAGGTGGGAAGGAGGGCTCCTTCCCCCATATGAATTATCAGTGGAGGAAGGCATCCTAAACTTTGTGTGATACCGAAGAATGATCTCTGGAGAGGTAGCGATGTAGTTGAAGTGTGATGCAAGAGTTGAAGGTGAACAGGGGCCTCAGGTGTGGGGGAGAAATCTGTTCAGTTTGCATTTTAATGCAAATGTACCCAATTATTCACACTCCAACCCATACATGAACTGAGATTCAATTACCCTTTGAAATTCACACTGCTCTGAACTCTGCAAAGGAATTCTCCAATGACAAAATGCATACAAAATTGCATATATTTAGGGGTGGACGAAAGTCACTTACCTGTCCTCGAAGCTTGTTCGCGGTGGGAGGGAGGCGCTTCGCTGCTCCCCCTGCGAAGTTCAGGGCGGGGGGGAGGCTTCCCGCCTCACCCAGCTGAAATTCAGGCCTGGGGGGAGGTGCCTCGCCCGGCCGCGAACTCCAAAGTTTAAAAACAAAACAAAACGCCCCCGTGATAGGCTACGTGACGATTAACGTAGCCTATCACGGCTAGATCTGCAAAGTCAGCCGTGATAGGCTACGTTAATTGTCATGTAGCCTATCACGGGGGCATTTTTTTTTTCTTTTATTGGAATGGCGGGGGTGGCAGCCGGTCGAAAGACCGGCTGCCGCTCCCGCCCCAGACGAACACCCGCCGAACCGCCGGCCGGACCCGCCACCGGGAGGGACATTCGGCAAAGGTAAGTCCCGTCCCGGGGGGGGGGTGCAGAGAATTTCTCCCCAAAACTTGTACGGGGGGCCGAACACGTTGGCGCTCGGCCCCCCGAAGTTTCGGGGAGAAATTCTCCGCCATCCCTACATATATTAGGGAAAGGTGCACACAAAAATGCGCATATATATATATATATATATATATATATGTGTGTGTGTGTGTGAAAATAATGTTAAAATGCATTATATTATCTTCAAAAATGTGTATATTATCAAAATCATGCACAAAATGCATATATATCAGGAGAAACGCACACAAAAGTGCACATGAATTTTCATGCAAACTTTAAAAGAATCTCAAAGTTCAGGATGAACCAAACTTTAGACTGGAATAATGAGAAATGGAGAGAAACCAAATGGAGAGATTCATCTATCCTGAGGATGGTCCTTTCACTGCCCCCTTGAAACTCCCGAGGCTTCAGAGAACACTATGTGAAGTCAAGGTCTACTGTAGGCCTGGACAAATCTGCCCATTTCCTTTTGATTTTTTTTTTTAATCTCAAGTTCTTTCTTACCCATTTATGTAGTAATTTGCTGATTTGGGTATGTTGTCACCAAAAGTCTCAACCATTTGCATTGGCAAATTCAATATGTACACCTATTCTCAGCATGGAGAGGGCCATGACCTACCTGCCTGCAATGTCACTGTTAAAAATGAGGAGCCCATCCAAAGAAAAGAAAAGAAGTGAGAGGTGGCAGTCTTAATTCAACACCCAAAACATGGTTGAATATTCAGGGATTCAAACCTAGGGGTGGACGAAAGTCACTTACCTGTCCTCGAAGCTTTTTGCGGTGGGGGGGAGGCGCTTCGCTGCTCCCCCCGCGAAGTTCAGGCCAGGGGGGAGGCTTCCTGTCTCGCCTGGCCGAAATTCAGGCCGGGGGGGAGGCTTCCCGCCTCACCCATCCGAAATTCAGGCCGGGGAGGAGGCGCTTCACCTCGCCCGGCCGCGAACTCAAAAGTTTTTTTTAAAAAAAAAAAACGCCCCCGTGATAGGCTACGTGACGATTAACGTAGCCTATCACGGCTAGATCTGCAAAGTCAGCCGTGATAGGCTACGTTAATCGTCACGTAGCCTATCACGGGTGACTTTAAAAAAAAAAAGCGCGTACGCAAATGGCGGCCCCCATAGGGAGCCGCCATTCGCGTTCCTTATTTGGTCGCTGTAGTCTACGTAAATCTTTACGTAGACTACGGCGAAAATAAGGGCAACGCAAATAGCGTTGCCTTTATTTTCACCGTAGTCTACATAAATCTTGGCGGCGGGTCCCGGCGGCAGTTCGGCTGCATTTCGGCGGGGACGGCGGCCGGTCTTCCAACCGCTGCCATTACAAAGTGAATGTTAAAAAAACAACAACACACACACATGATAGGCTACGTAACGATTTACGTAGCCTATCACGGCTAGATTTCCAAAGTCAGCCATGATAGGCTACATAAATCATTACGTAGCCTATCACGGGTGACTTTGGGGAAAAAAAAAAAAAGTGTGTACGCAAATGGCGGCGCCCATGGGCGCCGCCATTTGCATTCCTTATTTGGGCCCGGGTAGTCTACGTAAAGATTTACGTAGACTACGGCAAAATAAGGGCAACGCAAATAGCGTTGCCCTTATTTTGCTGTAGTCTACGTAAATCTTTACGTAGACTACCCGGGCCCAAATAAGGAAGCAAATGGCGGCGCCCATGGGCGCCACCATTTGTGTATGCACTTTTTTTTTTCAAAGTCACCCGTGATAGGCTATGTAATGATTTACGTAGCCTATCACGGCTGACTTTGGAAATCTAGCCGTGATAGGCTACGTAAATCATTACGTAGCCTATCACGTGTGTGTGTGTTGTTATTTTTTTAACATTCACTTTTTTATTTCATGGCCGGGGAGACGGGGTGTTTCTCCCTGGCCTGAATTTCAGCCGGGCAAGGCAGGGCACCTCCCCCCCCCGGCCTGAACTTCGGGGGGAGAACCGAAGCGCCTCCCCCCCACCGCGAAGCAAGCTGTGGGACCAGGTAAGTGACTTTCGTACATCCCTACTGACCCCTCCCTGTGTCACAGCACAGGAAGCAGGGTGTGCCGGAACAGAAGGGAGTGCTTGACCTCACCTTGTTTATGATCCAGTGGTACCTATTTGCCAGGGACAGTCCTTATTTTTTGCTCTTTGTCCTTGGTAAATTACTGTCCCTGTTTTGTCCTAATGGTTCCATTTTGGGAGTGCCTTCTTAAAACTGTGTTATTGTGAACTGCTACATTTGCCTTCCCTTAGGGTTTAGTTTCCTCACCAGAGTCTCTAGAAGCTCCATCTCTGTGTAAGAAATGAATGTATTGTGTCTGGGAATGTATGAGAAATTCACTCCGTCAAGTTTTTAAACTGGATTTATCCAATTCACACCTCCTGGAACTGAATGCAGACCCAAAAACAAATTGCAGTCAGAAATCCATACATTTATGAGCTTCTGAGGCATTCTGCCTGCCCCGCAAGTGCTGACAACGTGCACACATTTGAAAAATGCGCAAAGAAAAATGCATACATCTTCCAAATGCACACAATCGGCACATGTATCCAAAAAAGAATATGTTTTAAATGCACACCAAAAATGAAGATTAATGCAAACATGTACGTTGTGAGAAATGCTTGTGAATTTCTTTATGGGTTTAAAAATTAAATGAAATTGCAAGTTCATATGGAAATGCGATGGAATGAGCTTGACCTTTAAAAAAATGGCCATCCTTTAGGGATTAAGGATAGATCCTTCCATCCTGCATCTTGTAGTGCTGTGCATGTGTCTGAGACAAGGCATGAATCTGAGGTGAGGATCAGATATTCAGAGATATTCAGACAACTAAAGAATTCATGGAGGTCTAAAGGCGAAGCTGGAAATCCATACCTTTCCAAGCTTGTGATGTGTTTCTATCTGTGAAAGAAAAAGAAGAATCCATTTGACAACAAGTGCACATTTGAAAAATGCACAAAACAATAACAACAACATTATGTACATTTCTAAAATGCACAGAAACACATTTTAGCCATTACTGGTATTTCTATTAATGCATCCGGTTGAAAAATGTGTGCAGAAATACGTATAAAAGCATACATATCTTTTTTCATTTTAAAAAATTATGCACACAACTGGCATGGAATGGACTTGGAGGTGGGGAAAGGAGAACATCCATGGAAATAGACTTGACAGATCCACAAGTTACTATTATAATCCCTCAAATATTAAAGGCACCAACCACAAAAACCTCTGCACCTAGTTGTCTGAAATTTGACAGCCTTCATGCTCTCAGAAAGCGCTACTATGTCTATCAATATCATCCAATTCTGGTTCCAAATAATAAAAAAGGTGTTTGTTGATTTCCCCTTTGTAGTCAATGGGGAAGGCATCCAAGGTTTCAGAAAAGGAGGCAAGGTGCAGCTCTCTTCTCAGATGCTCAGATGAAGTGTGATGTGAATCTGGATAAGTCGACCTCCTATCTGAGCCAATGAGGTGGGTTATGAGGCATATTCTTCTGTCTTTGCCCAGCCAGAGTATCTTGTATCCAGTGCACATCCATGCACTGGGCAGGAACAGTAAGTCCTAATTAGGAATGGGCAAACTTATGCTGGGGGCCACG
Organism: Heloderma suspectum; assembly: GCF_057233095.1. Taxonomy (NCBI): domain Eukaryota; kingdom Metazoa; phylum Chordata; class Lepidosauria; order Squamata; family Helodermatidae; genus Heloderma; species Heloderma suspectum. Next base: position 29,480,554 of record NC_139470.1, read on the forward strand.
GTGGCTTAGTGGTTAAGATGCTGAACTGCAGACCAGAAGGTCGGCAGGACAGCAGTTCGAGACCCGAGTGCTGCGTGACGGAGTGAGCGCCCGTCTTCAGTCCCAGCTTCTGCCAACCTAGTAGTTCGAAAGCAAGAAATTGCAAGTAGATAAATAGGTACTGCTTTGGCGGGAAAGATAACAGCGTTCCGTGCACCTCGGTGTTCAGTCATGCCGGCCACATGACCACGGAAGCGTCTTCGGACAGCACTGGCTCTTCGGCTTAGAAATGGAGATGAGCACCACACCCTAGAGTCGGACACGACTGGTTGGGGACACCTTTACCTTTTTTACCTTTAAACTTATGCTGAGTGAATTCATTATTTACTTGAAAAGTAACAAATTTGTCCATGTGATCTTCTCCACAAGAGTTCTCCTTTAATACAAAATCTAGGGGTGTACCAAACCCACTTACCGTTCCAGTTGGGACTGTCCGCAGTGGTGGGGAGGCGATCCGTCCCTCCCCCCGGAATCCTGCCCAGCTGGCTCCGCTCTATGGTAAGTCCACGGAGCCATCGGCCAGGACCGTCCGCAGCTGGACTTCCATCCACTGCCGGGCTGTGGCTGCAAATGGCGTCCAGCGTAGGTGACGCCATTTGCATCCCTGCTCTTTTCAGTGATAGGCTATGTAAATATTTACGTAGCCTATCACGGCAAAGAGCAGGGATACAAATGGCGTAGCAGACACCATTTGCGTCCCTGCTCTTTTCATGATAGAGTACGTAAATATTTACATGGCCTATCACCGAAAAGAGCAGGGACGCAAATGGCGTCCCCTACACCAGATGCCATTTGTGGCTGCAGTCCAGGGCAGTGGATGGATGGCAGCAGCAGACGGACCCAGACTGGCCAGCAGCAGGTGGGGTCCCTCTGGGGAGGATTTCAGGGGGGGGAGTAGTCCATTCTGCCATGGACTCCGGGGGGCCAGATTCTAAAAAATCCAGCCTCATTGGAGGCTGTGGCGGATTTCTCCGCCATCCCTAACAAAATCTCATTCCATGTCTATGACTTTCTGCTAGGGATGTACGAAAATCACTTACCTTTCAGGGATTATGCTAATGGTTGGGGGGGGAGGCATTCCGTCCCACCCCCCGGAATCCTCATTGGGGGTGGAGGCGCTCCGTTCCTCCCTCCCCGGAATCCTGGCCAGCCGGCTGTGCTCCTCAGCGATTCTGCGGAGCCGCCAGCCGGCTCCGCCAGCAGCCGGACATCCGTCCGCTGGCTATCAGGGATGCAAATGGTGGCGGCCATAGCCACCGCCGTTTGCGTCCCTGCAGTCAGCCGTGATAGGCTACGTAAATGTTTATGTAGCCTATCACGGCTGATTAAAAAAACCCCAAAAAACGCACATACGCAAATGTACGCATCTACGCTATTTGCGTTCCCCTTATTTTCGCCGTCTTAGTCTACGTAAATGTTTACATAGACTAAGATGTGCCAAAATAAGGAACACAAATGGCGGCGCACATGGGCGCCGCCATTTGCGTACGCACGTTGTTGTTGTTGTTGTTTTAATCAGCCGTGATAGGCTATGTAAACATTTACGTAGCCTATCACGGTGTTTTTTTAAAATCTAGCCATGATAGGCTACGTAAATCTTTACGTAGCCTATCACGTTTTTGTGTGTGTGTGTTTTTTTAACCTGGAAATGGCGGCGGCAGCAGCCGATTGGAAGACCGGCTGCTGCAGCCGCCACCGCCGAACCGCCACCGCAGCCGCCGCTGCAGCCGCCGCCAGGAAGATCTGCCTAAGTTAAGTCCCATCCTGGGGGGGGCGGGGGGCTGGGGGCCATTCCACCACCGATTTTGGGGGGCCGAATGCTCTGGCATTCGGCCTCCCCGAGATCCATGGCGAAACTTTCGTACATCCCTACTTTCTGCACATACATAATATCAAGGTGCCTCTTGTGAGGCGTAGTTTGGGATCATATAGTGTGGCATAAAGTCATGTGTCACCACTTTATGTGCCCCCTTTCTGATCGGTTATTTTCATAGGGCCTGCTTGCTTGCATGGTGATGTCATTTGATGTTTACTTGCTGTCACCAATTGCTGGTATGAAGATCAAGCCATAGAGTCTTCTTTCTCTTCATCCTCCTCCAAGGTGGGGGACCTTACCTGAGTGGGAGCAGGGACTGGTTCTGACTCCTGCTTAGGATTGCTGTTGCTGCTGGAGAACGCAGTCTCTGACGGTTCTTGGTCCTAGGCCATGGGAATTGCTAACATGCTGTTTGCTTTGTTTCATTGGCATTGTACAACGGAATGTGCTTAATTCCAAGAGATTATTTTTACTTCCCACCATTGCTGGATCCCATCATGGTCACTTTTTAAAAATCAAATATTCTTATTTATTTATTTATTTGGCAAGGATCAAGAGAATCCAGCCATTTCTAGACAGTGCTGATAAAATGATCAATAATAGTGCAGACACATTAGAAATGTCCAATACGTCATTTTGTATTGTATTTGGCAGGGAGCTGAAACAGATATATCCACATCATGAAATGATGAGGGGATACTTTCTCTTTGGAACCTCGAAGTGCTTAAGGAGGATGCTTGAAAATGTTACAGGTTCATTTCTTCTGCACTAATCTTACTGTTTGCCAGTGGAAAAATTTAAGGCATACATAGCACAAGACCTCCTGGGACTCAGCATTCTGGTGACACTCTAAAAACTGAACACATTTTCCTAGCAGGGACAGCTCTAATTTTGGGGGAACCCCTAATTAAGCAGCTCCTCCCCCTCCTCATTTGGACAGCAGCAAATATCAAGTGATCATGTGTGGTGCATGGGAGGGAGGAATCAATCTATTTCTTCTCCATGTCACTTTTCCATGTGTTCAACCACTCCTAAATCTTTTCTGTCTTGCTGTTTTTCCATTAATTTTCCATTTCATTTTTTTAACCAAAATTTGCACCAAAAATATTCATTTAAATCATTTAGATACATATTTAAATACATATTTTTGAACACACACTCATGCAACATAGGCATTTTTAAATGCATTTTGATAATATATCTTTAAGCCAAGAACTGTACCAGAACATTTGGGAAGTACACAAGCTGGTGGATACCTATTAGGGATGTGTTCAGAGGCAAAACATGAGCAAAGTTCTCCAAATTCCACCTTGAAGCTCGTTCTGACTTCTGTCCATACCAGATTGCAATCTTTGTTTTTCTTTTCTTTTCACATGATATTTGGTGTGTATTGTCGTGGATATTTTCCCAAATGTATGCATCAATTGTACACATCTTTGGAACATATGCTTTCTTCTCCTATTGATTAAGGTGTGTTTGTGTGCATTTTCCAAAAGTATGCATTCTTCATGTACATTTTTCAAATGTATGCATTTTGAATGCATTTTGTTTTGGTCCACGAATCACTTCGCAAGATCAGAAATATACGGACTTCAGCTCCAGATTGTGTTCAAGACTGTGTTTGATCCAGGAGGTGCAAACTGAGTAACTCCTAATAAAAATGAACTGAAATGAATTTATCATGCATCCCTAATACCTACATTCTGATTCACACATTAGTCAAGGAGGTGCAGATTAGGGATGTCTGGATTTTGTGGAATCCATCCCCTGATTGTTTCATGGATTGTGCAGTGTCGTTTGTTCCCAGGTCCATCCACAGACAGATTTGAGGTTTTTCCGTTATGCAGGAACATATGTGAATAATTCCGTAAGAGTCTTTGCAGCAATTTATGTAACTGTTACATATTGAGGTTATTGTCCCCCATTCCGTTCAACTTTTCCTTGCATAAATTTTCCAGTCTCAACAGAAACTTGCATATTTTCCTACGAATGAACTTGCATACATTTCGGGAAAGTAAAAACAAAAAGATCCCAAAGTCCATGGACTCTGCACGGCTCGAGGAGGTCTGTCTGCAGTGGATTTTTCAGGTCGGATTCTCAGAAATCCAAACTCGTTTTAGTCCATCTCAAATTTCCCTAGCATCCCTAGCGCAGATCAGCTCAGTTCCTGTCACTTAGGGATGTTGGAGGATTTCTCCACGAATCTCTGGGAGGCCGAATGCCAACGCATTCGGCCCCCCGAAATTGGTGGGGAAATTCTCCGCCCCCCCGCCCCCCCGGGATGTGTCAGGGTGGACACTGAGCCCATAGAATCCCAGAGTAGTTCTGATTCTGAGGAAGAGCAGTCACTCCTTCGGGAGAGGAGCGCGCTCCGCTTTCCCAGAGCCCACGGCTGATGGAGATTCCTCCCACCAGCATTCCTAGTTTAGTTAGCAGTCCAGGGAGTGACCAGGCACAGATAGCAGACTTGGTGGATGCACGACACAGACGCAGAGAGCGGCGCCAGATGGAGGGCGCAGAAAGGAGGCGTAGTGCCCGGTTGGAGCACAAACAAAGGCTGCGCCCAGAGGATCCAAGGGAAAAGGGGAGGGACTCTCCCTAGTCCTTAAGTTCAGGGGTCCGCCAGTAATTCCCTTTCAAACGGGGACCAGCTGTTCCAACTGAGGGCATAGGTACTGTGCTGCTCAGATCTAGTTGCAAACGGTATAGTTGTTAAGTTGTCAAAGAAGAATAAAGAAGATCCCCTTCATGGATTGCTGCCTTGTTGTGGCGAAGGGGCTTGCGTAACTCAGTGAAGCCATAAGCTATGCCGTGCAGGGCCACCCAAGACGGACAGGTCATGGCAGAGAGTTCTGACAAAATGTGGTCCACTGGAGAAGGAAATGGCAACCCACTCCAGTATTCTTGCCAAGAAAACCCCATGGAACGTATCACAAGGCTAAAAGAGATGACGCCGGAAGATGAGCCCCTCAGGTCGGAAGGTGTCCAATATACTACTGGGGAAGAGCAGAGGGTATTTCCAAGTAACGCCAGAAAGAGTGAAGCGGCTGGGCCAAAGCCGAAAGGACACTCAGCTGTGGATGTGTCTGGTGGTGAAAAGAAAATCCGATGCTGTAAAGAACAATATTGTTTAGGAACCTGGAATGTCAGATCAATTAATCAAGGTAAGCTGGAGGTGGTCAAACATGAGATGGCAAGATTGAACATCAACATCTTGGGAATCAGTGAACTAAAATTGACAGGCATAGGCGAATTTAATTCAGGTGACCATCATATCTACTACTGTGGGCAAGAATCCCTTAGAAGAAATGGAGTAGCACTCATAGTCAACAAAAGGGTGGGAAAAGCAGTACTGGGGTACAATCTTAAAAACGATAGAATGATCTCAGTACAAATCCAAGGCAAACCATTCAACATCACAGTAATTCAAGTCTATGCCCCAACCACTGATGCCAAAGAAGCTGAGGTTGATCGGTTCTATGAAGACCTACAACACCTTCTAGAACTAACACCAAAAAAAGATGTCCTCTTCATCATAGGGGATTGGAATGCTAAAGTCGGAAGTCAAGAAATCACTGGGATAACAGGCAAGCTTGGCCATGGTGTACAAAATGAAGCAGGACAAAAGCTAATAGAGTTTTGCCAAGAGAACACGCTGATCATAGCAAACACTCTTTTCCAACAGCACAAGAGGCGACTCTACACATGGAAATCACCAGATGGTCAATATCGAAATCAGATTGATTATGTCCTTTGCAGCCAAAGATGGAGAAGCTCTATACAGTCAGTAAAAACAAGACCTGGAGCTGACTGTGGCTCAGATCATGAGCTTCTTGTTGCAAAATTTCAGCTGAAATTGAAGAACGTCGGGAAAACCACTAAACCATTCCGGTATGACCTCAATCATATCCCTGATGAATATACAGTGGAGGTGAGGAATAGATTTAAGGGATTAGACCTGATAGACAGAGTACCTGAGGAACTATGGACGGAGGTCTGTAACATCGTTCAGGAGGCAGCAACGAAATCCATCCCAAAGAAAAAGAAATGCAAGAAAGCCAAATGGCTGTCTGATGAGGCTTTACAAGTAGCTGACGAAAGAAGGGAAGCGAAAAGCAAGGGAGAAAGGGGAAGATATATCCAACTGAATGTAGAGTTCCAGAGTATAGCAAGGAGAGACAAGAAGGCCTTCTTAAATGAACAATGCAAAGAAATCGAGGAAAACAACAGAATGGGAAAGACTAGAGATCTCTTCAAGAAAATTGGAGATCTCAAGGGAACGTTTTGTGCAAAGACGGGCATGATAAAGGACAAAGAAGGCAGGGACCTAACAGAAGCAGATGAGATTAAGAAGAGGTGGAAAGAATACACAGAAGAACTATACAGGAAAGATCTGAATGTCCCTGATAGCCATGATAGTCCGGTCACTGAACTTGAGCCGGACATCCTCAAGAGTGAAGTCAAGTGGGCCTTAGGAAGCATTAGTAACAACAAAGCTAGCGGAGATGACAGTATTCCAGCTGAGCTATTTAAAATCCTAAAAGATGATGCTGTTAAAGTGCTGCATTCAATATGCCAGCAAATTTGGAACACTCAACAATGGCTGCAAGACTGGAAAAGGTCAGTTTTAGGGTTGGCGGAGAATTTCTCTCCGAAACTTCAGGGGGCCGAGCACCAACGTGTTCAGCCCCCCGAACAAGTTTCAGGGAGAAATCCTCCGCACACCCCCCCGCAACCTGCACCCCCCCCCCGGGACGGGACTTACCTTCGCCGAATGTCCCTCCCGGCAGCGGGTCCGGCCGGCGGTTCGGCGGGTGTTCGAGCAGGGCGGGAGCGGCAGCTGGTCTTTCGACCGGCTGCCGCCACTGCCATTGCAATAAAAAAAAAAAAATGCCCCCTGATAGGCTACGTGACGATTAACATAGCCTATCATGGCTAGATTTGCAAAGTCAGCCGTGATAGGCTACGTCAATCGTCACGTAGCCTATCACGGGTGACTTTAAAAAAAAAAAAGTGTGTACAGATAATGGCGGCCCCCATAGGGAGCCGCCATTCCCATTCTTTATTTGGTTGCTGTATTCTACGTAAAGATTTACGCAGACTACGGCGAAAATAAGGGCAACGCTATTTGCATTGCCCTTATTTTTGCTGTAGTCTACGTAAATCTTTATGTAGACTACCCGTGCTCAAATAAGGAATGCAAATGGCGGCGCCCATAGGTGCCGCCATTTGCATACGCGCTTTTTTTTTTTCAAAGTCAGCCGTGATAGGCTACGTAAAGATTTACGTAGCCTATCACGGCTGACTTTGAAAATCTAGCTGTGATAGGCTATGTAAATCTTTACGTAGCCTATCACTTTTTGTTTTTTTTACACTTTACTTTTTTCTTTTGTGGCCGGGGAGATGGGGCACTCCCCCCCGGCCAGAATTTCGGCAGGGAGGGATGGGGCACCTCCCCCCCCAGCCAGAATTTCGGCCGGGAGGGGCGGGGCACCTCCCCACCCGCCAAGAATTTCGGGGGGAGAACCGGAGTGCCTCCCCCCCCAAAAAAGCTGCGGGACCAGGTAAGGGACTTTCGTCCATCCCTAGTCACAATTCACAATCAGAGCTGAGCTCCTCATGCAATCCGAGCTGTTGTTGCTTCCACTGCTGATCATTCACCTGCTAAGCAAGCAGCTGCAATGACCTGGGAGCTGCTCAGAGAGGGAAAATGAAGGAGTGGCAGACACTCTTCCAATATGCCTGCATTGCTCACCAATTTGCCTGTTCAAGTGGGCAAGGAATTGGCAATGCCAAGAAAGGGAAAGGCCTGGTGGGGAGGCTTTTGGCCCTCCCATGCCACCCTCCCCCAATAGAGGACAGCATTAGACCCTCCCGGGGGATTGGGACCTTAGCAGGACTAGAGGATGCTGACCTCTGATGCCCACCCTATCCTCCAGTGCAATGTATGTATTGTTCTTATTTTTTTCTGCCTTATGGCTTTAGTAGGGATGGGGGAGAAATTCGTTCTGTTCACATGTTCATGCGAACTTATCTAATTGTTCACGTTTGAACCAATATGAGAATCAAAACACAGTTATCTTTCAAATGTTGCACTTCTCCCAGTTTTGTGACGCAATTTTCCAATTTAAATAAATAAATAAAGCATACAAAATGTATACATTCAGGGAAGGTACACACAAAATACACACACATTTTCATGCAAACAGGGGGAAAGAAAAACCTAAAAGTTTGGGATGAACCAAACTTAAGACTGAAAAAAATGAAAAATGGAGAGAAACCAAAATTGGCATCCATCCATCCATCCCTAGGTTTTAGAATAAGAGGGCAGACACCCAGCAAGGTGTGTTTAAGCAATGAGGCTTTGACCTTGTGTTCCCCAAACATCAGACTCCCTATGCAGCATCTAGCCCAGCTTCATCTACTCTGGCCATCAGCAGTGGTGTCCTGAAGGTGTCTCCTAATGAGATGCTTCCAAACTTCAGGTGGCCTAGGATGCTGACCTGGAATGTTCTGCATGTAAAACACATCCTCTGTGACTGAGATATGGGTCCACCTGGGTTTGCATTTCCAGGTATGTTATTCAGATGTGAATTTCAGCACTGACTAATATTTCAGAACTGTGTTTCATTCTACTGATCTTTTCTTTCTTGGTCTCCCTCCCTCCTCCCCTTTCCTGATTTGTTCTAGTTCTTGTTGACACTGAAATGTTTCTTTTCTTCCCTCTCTAGGGTTGTTTCAGTGATTGCTTCGTTCAATAAATAGATAGTGATCCATCAGCAGTTTTGGGTCGAAAAGTAATCTCCTTTGATGTTATAGGATTTACTAGACATCCCCCCCCCCCATGCGTGTCTGGAGCTCATTAAATAGAATTCCCAGCTAGGATGGAAGGATTGTTGAGTCTTATCCACCAGATGCAAAGGAAGAAAATATCTCTTGTTGGCATATAGGTAATTTTCAAATGAGGGTGATCTGAGGTGAAGGGCAGGCGTGGGGAGGGGCAACTTAGGGAATGGGTTTGGGGATTTGGCCCTGACCATAGATAAATGTTGTCTTTGTGTATACTGTCTGTGTGTGTTTTGTATTTTACATTTTGCATATTGTACTTTTAATGTTCTAACCTTTGTAAACTACCCAAAGAGCTTCAGCTATGGGGCAGTATAGAAATGTTGTTGTTGTTGCTGCTGCTACTGCTTGCCATGAACCTAATACCTTAAGAACATACAAACATCAGAAGAGCCCTGCTGGATCAGACCAAGGGTCCATCTAGTCCAACATTCTGTACACACAGTGGCCAATCAGCTGCCCATGGGAAACCCACAAGCAAGACATGAGTGCAACAGCACCTTCTGGCCCATGTTCCCCAGCAACTCGTAGACAGAGGCTCACTGCCTCTGGTACTGGAGGTAGCACATAGCCATCAGGACTAGTCACCACTGATAGCCTTTGCCTCCAGGAATTTGTCCAACCACCTTTTAAAGCCATCCAAATTGGTGGCCATCCTGTGGTAGCAAATTCCATAGTTTAACTATGCACTGTGTGAAGAAGAAGCCCTTCCTTTTATATGTCTTGAATCTCCCACCAATCAGCTTTATGGGATAACTCCACTGGGTTCTAGTATTTTGTGAGAGGGAGAAAAAATTCTCCCTATCGCCATTCTACACACCTTGCATAATTTTGTAGACCTCATGTCTCCCTTTATTTGCCTGTTTTCCATGCTGAACAATCCCAGCTGTTGTAACGTTTCCTCATAGGGGAGATGTTCCATCCCTCGATCATTTTAGTTGTCCTTTTCTGCACTTTCTCCAGCTCTACAACTTGTCTCCAGCTTGTCTTTGATGATGCAGAACGCCTTCTGGGTTGGACTGTCAGTGACTTAACAGTCTTAAGTTGCTTTGCCTCATGCCCAGACATCAGAGATTCCAGTGCAGACTGTGTTCTACTTGGACCTATCTCTTCCAGTTGCATGCATTTCTAGCCTTGCTTAATTCCAGGCTTGTCTTCTGAACCAAGATCTGCCAAGGGCCCTTTTCAGTAGAAGCTCTGAGGGGAAAACTACTGCTGGGGACTCCTTCTTGTCTAGTCCATTCCTGAATCCTTGGACCCAGTTCAACTTGGACCTCAGACATGCAAGATCCTGAAATATGGAACATCTCCCAATAGACCGGGACTCTGCCTGGTCACAATCTATTCTTGTGTCCCCAGATCTGAGTCAGCTTGGGGTTACTATGCATGGAGATCCTGCATTGGGGACAATTTCTATCGCCAAGGGTTCTTCGGCCTACGTTATTCCTGAATCCCTGCACTTTGTTCAGCCAAGAACCCTTCCGTGTAGCAAACCTGTCTACCAGGCTACCCCAAGAGCAGGGACTCTGCCTGGCTGCAACTGTTCCTGGCCCTGAACCCAAGCCAGCTTGGGCCTTGGGGCTCCTGAGCATCTCAGTTCTCACCTGGAGCTCCTGCCATGACTAGTCTTGGGTTGTGAACCATCACCGGTTGTGAAAAAACATGGGGATTGCAAAAGTGCACACATAGACTTATAGGCAAAATGGTGCAGTGAATCACCCATATACGCAGGATTACAGGCATCAATGGGCTATTTCCTCCTGTAATCTTGTGAATATGGGCAATTCATGGTGCCATTTTACCTATAAGTCTATGTGTGCTTTTTTGCAATCGCCACAGGGGTTTTTTGCAATGTGGCAATCGCAGCACAGGAGATCAGGGCCCAGGTCAGTGCAGGTGGCTTGGCAAGCATGGGTGGGGGGTTGACCGGGGGGAGGGGCTCAGCAGGACAGGCTCAGGGGTGCAGGAGCAGCCGGGTCACTGAACTCCCCCACCGCAATGGGCGCTCACACCCTCCCTAAATAAGGTTGACCTACCTTTCAGGTTTATTGTAAAGGTAACAGGCCTGACTTGGATTTGTAAGTCTTTTGCAGAATTCTTACCCATTTCAAAGTCTTTCTTCATTAATCCCTCTGGACTAGGGATGTATGACCAATTTGTTTCAGTTAATTTTTGATCAGGATTTAACCAGCTCACACACCTTCCAGAACAAACACAAATGCAATCTTCAGTCCAAGTCCGTACATTTCTGAGTTTGCAATGTGATTGGCAAAAGAAATGCATTTGACAGCATGCATACATTTGAAAAATGCACATAAAAATGCATAGTTTTGAACAATGTGCACAAACACACTTCAATCAATGACAGAAGAATGCATACATTTCAAAAATGTGCACAATCAACACACAGATTTGGAAAAAATATGCATGAAAATACATATGGATTTTCACGAGAAAAGGAAAAAAGTGAAGCTCACAATCTGATACAGATACGAGATGGAATGAGCCTCGAGGTGAGATCTGGAGTACTCTGATGAGCTGAAGTTTTGCTTGCAAGCCCATTCCTACTGAGGACTGCAAGCCTGCTTTTTCAAACTATCATTCATCTTCTACAAATTGCCTGGGAGCGACTGCATTTGTTATGAGAAATGGAAGTGTGAACCCACCAGAGTTGTTTTGCTGGGTTTTTTCCAAAATTCTTTTGGTTTGCTTGAAATCCCTTGGATGACTTCTTTAAGGAGGAGCACCATTCTTTGCTGAGGATGTTGCATTTCCGCCACATGCCAACTTCCTGCAACAAGACAGACCATGGCTGTGTGGAAACTTGGACTTTTTCATGATTACTGCAGTCAAGCAAGGCAGTTCCTTACTCCATATAACACAACATGACTACCTATTTGCAACTTTATGGACAGTATCCAGAATGTCTAATTCCTGGCGTCTTTGAGATATGGGGGAAATCAGAGGGGATTCCTTGCCAAGCATTCCGATCTCGTCCCATTACCACAGGCCGGCAATCACAAGCTCTGGAGACAACTACCCTTGGTGGGCAGAGTGTCTCAGTCAAGCTGCCTGCAGGATCAAGATTTCCTTTCCCTTGGGGATTCAAGCTTGAATCAGTCATAAGTGAAGCTTTGTGACTATGCTTCCATCACGTTTGATTTTGATTTCTGTTTATCACGGATCAGGTGCTTATCTTTGCTTTGCACACCTACACTTAGGTGCCTGTTTGCCAGTGTTTTGCATCTAAAAGTTTCAGCAATGTGTTGTTCAGTGTTTGCTTCCCAAGCTGAGCATTATGAATGCCAGACAATAGTCTCCAAAGGCACAGCTTGAGATGCACAGAATTGAGATCAGTTGCCCACAGCTCCGTAATCTCCAGGTTCCAGTTATCAGCACTGGCCAATACAGCTTCTCAAAGGTTGGATGTTTTGTAGGAAAGGGGCTCCTTAGGCTGTTATGGCTGTTTGCTTCACCCAAAGGCAAGAAACCAGCTCTGACAACAGTGCACTGAAAGTAGCAGGAATGTACAAGCAGGGATGTATTTTAAGCTAGGAATGTCAGAGAATTTCGCCACGAATCTCGGGGAGGCCGAATGCCAGTGCATTCGGCCCCCCGAAATTGGTGGCGAAACAGTCGGGCCCCCCGCCCCCCCCCCGGGACGGGACTTACCTTGGGCGAATCCTCCTAGCGGCGGCGGCTCCGGCGGCGGTGTGGCAGCGCCGGCCAGTTTTCTGACCGGCTGCCACCGCCGCCATTTCCAGTAAAAAAAAAAAAAGTGATAGGCTACGTAAAGATTTACGTAGCCTATCACGGCTAGATTTTTGAAAAATACCATGATAGGCTATGTAAATGTTTACGTAGCCTATCACGGCTGATTTAAAGGGGAAAAAAAACGCGCATACACAAATGGCGGTGCCCATGGGCACCGCCACTTGCTTTCCTTATTTTGACACGTCTTAGTCTACGTAAACATTTACGTAGACTAAGACGGCGAAAATAAGGGGAACGCTACGCTACGCTATTTGCGTTCCCCTTATTTTTGCTGTAGTCTACGTAAATGTTTACGTAGACTAAGACGTGTCAAAATAAGGAAAGCAAGTGGCGGTGCCCATGGGCACCGCCATTTGTGTATGTGCATTTTTTCCCCTTTAAATCAGCCATGATAGGCTACGTAAACATTTATGTAGCCTATCATGGCTGACTGCAGGGATACAAACGGCAGCGGCTACGGCCATCGCCATTTGCGCACCCGGCTGGCCAGGATTCGGGGGGGGAGGGACGGAGCACCTCCCCCCCGCCAGAATTTGGGGGGGAGGGAAGGAGCACCTCCCCCCCCACCTCGAATCAAATTTCATTAAAGGTAAGTCACTTTCGTACATCCCTAATTTAAGCCAGCATTGCACGGCGGATTGAGTGCCTGACTTAAAGCAGGGAGAGCCCGGTTCAAACTCTCTGTTCACAGGGAGACCTTGAGTTCATGGGGAGACAACCATGCACACAGCCCTGAGTTCTGTGGAAGAAGGGTGGGATTTTTTTTTTAAAGTAACATAAATAAAGACAATGTGTCTGTTAAGTTGCCACTGCAGTTGTAAAAGTGACAGTTGTAGGCTGCTGTTTTGGATAAAACGTCAAGGAAAGCTGCAAAGGAAAGAAACTTTTTATACTTGTCCTGGGCCCCGTCTACATGGCACCGCTTTCACCCTTCACACCGTCGCAACTGTGCAGCATTTCAGCTTTGAATTAGCTTCTGCTGGGATACACTCGCAATTTACTGCGGGCTTCCCTAACAGACTCTGCCGTGCCCTCTTTTCCCCATTATACGTTAATGCACAGCTGTGCAGTCCCATGAGTGTGGGAGTGCAACACTTCAAAGGCTGTTTTGTATTTTAAGGGTTCTGTTGTGTCTTTCTGTCCCTCATTAGGTGAAAAGTGGGTGTTCTGTTCTCCTTCATTTCCATGCCATCTGTTTGTCAGTTCCCCAGCCTGAGACTCTCGCGATGGTTCGCACCCACAAATGTGAGTAGTATGTGCCTAGGGATGGCAGAGAATTCCTCCAATTACCCCACAGCCCGGAGTCTGTGGCGGAATACAGCACTTACCTCCTCCACCCTGCGGAATCCTCTTTGGCCAGATCCTCCGGCTCAGGAGTGCCAGCAATACAGCCACCATGCCATATTGCTGGCTGGGGGGTATTCATCACATGAAAAAAAAGCAGAGAGACAGATGACGTCCACTATGCCATTTGCAGTCATAAAGGTCTTAGTTTAAGCTAAATACAGCCATTTACGGCTGCATTTACCTTAGACTAAGACCTTTACGGCCGCAAATGGCATACTGGACACCATTTGCATCTGCAGTCAATACCCCTCAGTCAATACCGCTGGTGCTTTGGAGCCGGCCGGCAGCTCTGCGGAATTGCCACGGAGTAGAGCTGGCTGGCCAGGATTCCAGGGGGAGGAACAGATCGCCTCACCCCCGCAGGAGGATTCCCCCCACAGCCGCAGGTGGGGAATCCGCCCATCCCTACATGTGCCAATCCATTGCTCCGAAATGGTGGCCATAGCAAAGTTGTTCCTCCCCCAAGACCCCCCGGCCCTTGGGCACTGAGTCCAAAAGCAACCGTTGTGAAGAGATGAAGGTGCAAAGATGTGCAGAAGTGTGTTTAAATAAATGAAAATGCCTCTCTGTGTCTCTGTAACTGCACAGCTGTGAAGGGAAAGGGGGATAAAGGGTCATCACAGAGCAACACAAGCACTAGGCATGCCTACAACACACCCACCACAAAATGCGAAGTCGGTTTGGGGGCAGATGGCTCGCAACCACAGGGAAACCTGCAGCAAAAATGCCTCCTTGGAAATCTGCATTTTCCAGAAGAAAACCATGGGTGGCTGTGAAGTGGCAACTATGTCATCTGTCCCGAGGGACCTCGACTTGCAGCCGCCCCGAAGTAAAAAGCTCGTGTAGATGGGCCCCTAGTTTTCCATTTAGACATTGGTTTATTTGGAGTTTGGAGTACTGCTGTGGCACCCCCCACTTCTGATTATATTTGATAGAAAATAAATTGTTTTGAGGAGAAAAAACAATCAAAGGAGATGAGGAGGAGAAATTTATGGTGAATCATATTTAAATCTGCTGCTCTTGGTGGTGTGTGTGTTTTATTAGTGCACACAAGTGTGCATGTACATGGCTAAAACATAGGGATGTTGGAGAATTCCGCCACGGACCCCCAGAGTCCATGGCGGAACAGACTACCCCCCCGCCACCCCCCAAATCCCCTCAGAACGGACCTACCTGGAGGCGGCAGTGGCAGCTCCAGCAGCTCTGGGTCGTCTTCCGACCGCTCCTGGACTGCGGGCGCAAATGGCAGCCGCTACCAAGCCGTGATAGGCTACGTAAGTATCTACGTAGCCTATCACGGCAAAAGACAGGGACACAAATGGTGTAGTGGCCACCATTTGCATCCCTGCCTTTTGCCATGATAGGTTACATAGATACTTACGTAGCCTAGGGATGTCAGAGAATTCCACGACGGATCTCGGTGAGGCCGAATGCACTGGCCCCCAAAATCCGTCGCGGGATGAAGCCCCCGCCCCCCCACCCCACGAAAGGCATGCGAAATGGAGCACTTACCTGCTCCCGTCCGCTCTGCTTTGTGAATGGCGGCCATCCTGAGGCCACCATTCGCTTCCTCCTCTACATAGCTATGATAGGCTACATAAGTATTTACGTAGCCTATCACGGCAGGGGGGAAAAAACCCAGCATACGGAAATGGCGGCGGCTACCACCATTTTCTAGGGATGTCGGAGAATTTCTCCACGAATCTCCAGGAGGCCGAATGCAAAATGCATTCGGCCCCCTGAAATTGGTAGAGAAATGGTCAGCCCCCCTGCCCCCCCGAGATGGGACTTACCTTCAACGAATGTCCCTCGCGGCGGCGGCTCCCATTTCCAAGTGAAAAACAACAACAACAAACGTGATAGGCTACGTAAAGATTTCCGTAGCCTATCATGGGTAGATTTTCAAAAACCACCATGATAGGCTACGTAAAAGTTTACGTAGCCTATCACGGCTGACTGCAGGCCAGGGACGCAAACGGCAGCGGCTACGGCTGCTGCCATTTGCGTCCCAGGCTTCCCGGCAGGAGCAGAACTTTCGTGGCTGGAGAGGCGGGGCGCTCCCCCCCAGCCAGAATTTCGGCGGGGAGGGATGGGGCGCCTCCCCCCCGCCCAGAATTTCAGCAGGGGGGGACGGGGTGCCTCCACCCCACCCAGAATTTCGGCGGGGAGGGACGGAGCGCCTCCCCCCCCACTGCGAAGCAAGCTTCGGGATCAGTTAAGTGACTTTCGTCCATCCCTACCATTTTCCCCGTGCTGTGATAGGCTATGTAAATATTTACATAGCCTATCACGGCTCAATACAGGGACGCAAATGGCGGCGGCTACGACAGTCGCCATTTGCGTCCCTGCAGGGCTGCCCAGTGGCCGGATGTCTGGCTGCGGGTGGCCGGAGCCAGCCGGCGGCTTCGTGGCTTGGCCGTGGAGCGGAGCCAGCCAGGCAGGATTCCAGGGGGGAGGACCGGATTGCCTCCCCACCCATCGAGGATTCTGGACTGAGAGACAGAGCGCCTTCCCCCGATCACGGATTGCCTGGCGCGGAGCCAGGTAGGTGTTTCGTACATCCCTAACGTAGCCTATCACGGCTTGGCAGGGACGCAAATGGCGGCTGGCGTGGTGGGTGCCATTTGTGGCTGCAGCCTGGCAGTGGCTCCATGGCCTTGCAGTGGAGCGGAGCTGGCCAGAGAGGATTCCGGGGGGAGCGACGGATCGCCTCCCCCCCACCGCAGACTGCCGGCCAGAATGGGTTAAGTGTTTCGCACACCCCTACTAAAACATCACCCAGAGTCTAGATGTGTACATCCAGTCAAATCAACCTACTTTGGACAGTGTTTTACCAATGATGCATATATGCACTGATGATATAGAATGGGAAAACAAGACAAAAGTGAACTGAAAGTAGGAATGGGCAAATCGGTCAAGTTCAATCTTGTTCCGGCTCTCAATTTTCCACACCTAGGCTCATTTTGTCCCTGTTCCACATGAGGTTTTTTCCCCATCATATTTTGTGCACATTTTTCAAATGTATGGATTTTTGTATGTGTACATCCCCTGAAAAAAGCATGTTTGTGAATAATTTAGCAATTGATTCATTTTTATTATTTTTTGGGGGGTGCATTTTTCAAATGTGGACATGTTGACAGACACTTTTTTTTTTTTTTTTTTGCAAGTGCAAAATGCATCCTTAAGTCAGATTTACAGATTTCTGAACACAAATTGCATTCAGGTCTGTGCTCAGTTCTGGGGATGAGCGATTCGGTGAACTGGGTAATTTTACACTAAAATCTGAACTCAATGAATTTGTCACCCATCCATAACTGGACCTGAAAAACTATGGCAAACTGTGTGTGTGGGGGGGGGGGGTGAGGTGGGGAATGAAGCTAAGGAGAATTCCTAACACATAGATTTAATTTCAGAAATTACATCAGGTACTTTGAAACTCCAGAATCTGGGAAGAAACGTGAAAGCATGCCTAGAAAGTGTCTGGAACATCTTGTCACAGTTCTGACTCTGGGATGCACATTTTTCAAATGTATGCATTTTTGTACATATGTGTGCACTGACTATGTTTATGCATAATTTAGCAATTGATTCATTTGGGGGGTTGATTTTTCAAGTGTTCACCTGTTGTGAAACACTTTTTTGTGGGCAGGTTTGCATAAAATATGCCACGTACAGCTGTAATTTTCCCACAATAGGCTAATGGCAGCCACCATTAAGGTATCACGTTTTTTAGAAAGCCAGAGAGCCGTGCCACCAACTCTAGTGGATGCAGCAGGGCTCTGTAGGAATCCGCAGGGCCCCAAGTGGCCTGAATTGCTGCACGGCAGACCTCCCCGCGACTGGATATTGGGGAGTTCTTACATCCCTAGTCTTTTACCTTCTTCTTTCTTCTCCTTTCTTTTAGTAATAGCTCTTCACACAGCCTAGCAGATTTTCAAAGGCTGGGATGCTTGCCTTGGAATGCCAGTGAGTTGCAACTTCTGTGGTCCAGCAAAGAACTCAAAGAAAGAGAGGTGATATTTACATAGCCTATCACGGCAAAATAAAAATAAAAAGGGGGAACACAAATGGCAGCGGCTACGGCAGCCGCCATTTGCGTCCCCTTTTTCACCATGATAGGCTACATAAATATTTACGTAGCCCATCATGGCAAAAAAAGGGACGCGAATGGTGGTGGCTACGGCGGCCGCCATTTGCGTCCCTGCGCAGCCCAGCAGCGGCCGGATGTCGCTGCGGGCTGCCCCAGCCAGCAGCTCCGCGGAGTCGCTGCGGAGTGGAGCTGGCCGTCGAGGATTTCAGGGGGAGGGATGGAGCTCCTCCCCCCCCCACCGCAGATGTACGAAACGAAACAGGTAAGTTGTTTCGTACATCCCTACAATTAGGAAACCTTCTTCCCTTGCTATAAGCAGGCCTTTTTCTTTGTCATTCTGGTGCATATGTGGTCCGTTTGTCGCCTGCCTCTCCTTGTCAGATGCCCAAGAATATGTAGGGTTCCAGTTTAAATAGGGACACCCACCACATGCTAAGATTTCATTTTGCGATGCCGTGAAGGTGTTGCATCTATGCACATGCATGCATCCTTTCAGCCAGCATCATATGCAGCCATTGGGGCCAGAAAGCTTGTGAACCGCTGCTCTATATGAACCCTAATTGGCTGGATAGGTGATCCCTAATTGGTTTCCTATGTCAGAGATGGGCAGACAGAAGATCTCCAGATCTTTTGGACTTCATTGGCCATGCTGGCATTTGAGAGTTGAAGTCTCAAACATCTGAAGATCTACCTTCTGCCCACCCCTGACCTAGGTGGCTAATTGAGAAAAGAGGAAGGAGCGGCAGCCAGTAGCACTGAACAGGGCTGGGAAAAGGTGCATGCATTTGAATAACCAAGGTGAATTTTTGAGAAATGTTTCTACCCTACTGAAATCACTGGAGACTATTTGGTGCAGCTATCATAAAGTTCATAGGAGTAGGAAAAGAGGCGTGTTACTGTCCCCAGGCATCCAAGATCCATGGCCCAATGACATACTTCTCTGCTGACATGCTGGGCACTGCGTGGGCGCAATGTGGGCACCCAGCCTTCTCAACAGATACTCCCCCCGCCCTGGCCCCAAGTTGGTGGAATCACTGCAGCATCACCAGCTGCTGTGCTGCAGCGCCTGGATGCTCCTAGGATCAAGCAGCTAAAAAGGAACAGAAAACATCAAAGGGGGACTTCCCGGCCTCACGCTCTTTAAAACACTGAGCTCAGCAGTGCAGCAGATGGAAGAGGGAGTGATTAAATATGCATCACAAGGTAGCACTAAGCTGTCCTCTAATTAAACAGGAGCCATTTCCTGAGAGACTGCCCCCAAATGCTGGGTTTTGCCTGATTGAAGGCAAACAGAGTTGCTGCTGGGGCTTTTCCAGGTTCTGGTCTCAAAAAAGAAGACTCAGCCTCCTCCCAAAAATGTCCAGGCTGCCTCTCCATGGGTTCCTTGGGGGAAGTACATTGGCCTGGCCTGGCCTGGCCATGAGCAGAAGCCCAAGGGGACATAACAGG
The DNA here is from genome assembly GCF_057233095.1 of Heloderma suspectum. Taxonomy (NCBI): domain Eukaryota; kingdom Metazoa; phylum Chordata; class Lepidosauria; order Squamata; family Helodermatidae; genus Heloderma; species Heloderma suspectum. Next base: position 29,499,915 of record NC_139470.1, read on the forward strand.
GGATGGATCAGAGGTGCCTGAGGATGGTGTAGCCTTGTGGTCAGGCAAGAGCCACAGTTCCACATTCGCAACTTGTGCCAACAATGTCTGGAGCTCCATTGAGCCCCTATGTATCCCTCCTGGGTCTGACTACCCCTCCCAGGCTCTTCCCCCTTCCCCACTATAGGTGGAGAGACTTATTTATTTATTTATTTATTTCATTTCTATACCGCCCAATAGCCGAAGCTCTCTGGGCGGTTCACAAAAATTAAAACCAAACAACACACAATAAAACAATTTAAAATATATAGAACATTAAAACCACAATATAACAATAGAACCACAATAAAACCTAGCAGCAGTGCAGGAGTTTAAAATACAGACTTAAAACAGCAAAGCTAAAAATTTAGAAAGCTAAAATGCTAAAATGCCTGGGAAAATAAAAAGGTCTTCACCTGGCGCCGAAAGGAATACAATGTAGGTGCCAGGCGAACCTCATTAGGGAGCTCATTCCAGAGCTGGGGTGCCACAGCAGAAAAAGCCCTCCTTAAAAGTGGCTGCCTTCTGGCCAGGAGCCTAGGACTCCAGCACCTGTCAATGCCCTCAGGGAGTGTTGCCTGTGCTGGTGAACAGGTGCTGGGAAACATGGCCCTGTAGAAGAAACTGGTCTGGGGGGAGGAAGGTCCTGTCTCCAAGTTCACAGGGGTGTCTCCAGCTCTAGGGTCAGTATCAGTATCAGCTCTAGGGTCAGGATCAGTATCACTCAGGGATGTCACGGGAGTCCAGGAAGGGGGTGGAGTCCGCTTGGCCTTCCCCTCGCTTGGCCTTCCAGACTCCAGTCCGTGGACTGCCACACTTGCCCAACGCAGGGTGCACCAAGGCGGGCAAGCGTGGCAGTCCCCGCTGGTCCGCCGAGCCATCATTTTGCATTAAAATGGCAGCTCTACCTTTTTTTGGTAATCCCCATTTACACAAATGGCAGCTGTAAAGGGGCCATTTATGCAAGATTACAACTGTTAGACACCCATGGGGGGCACACTTAAGGCCTTGGGGGGGCACATGCACCCTGATCCAAAAGATGGACCCCTGGTGGCCTCTCCAATTTGTCTCCAAATAGGCAGCAAAGTTCCATTGCTTCCCGTGGCCTGTGTCCGCCATTTCGGCTGGCCTGAATATGCCCAGTGTGCATAGACTTGCGTTTCTACATCACTTTTCTGGCGATGCACTCCAGGCACTTTACAGATTAAAACAATGGCTTACGATCTAAGAGATGCAACACAGAAGGGAAAGGGGTCAGGCAGGGAGAGATTATGCAAATTCATACGAAGTTATTATAATGACCAGATTGGATGGCCGCTGAGAAGACAGGATAGGAGGGTCCAAATGGCAGTTGGTCCCAGATAGGCCAGTAGAGGCAACCTTGCTATCTCAATTCTCACTCTGGAACAGCTACTGCTGGAGACACAAGTTAGTATTTACATTTTATAAGCTACATGTGAGTTACAGATTATATTTGTCTATAAAGGTTGCTGCCTCTCCTGAGGATTTGATGAAAATAGGCTGGGGAAGGAAAGAAAGAAAGAAAGAAAGAAAGAAAGAAAGAAAGAAAGAAAGAAAGAAAGAAAGAAAGAAAGAGCTCAGTTGCATATTGTCTTAATTCCTTTTTGCCTAGTATTGAGGCTGTTGTCTTCCTATGCATGAATGCTTAGCATGGAATGACAGTGTTTCATGTTTCATATTTCATGTTTTCTTTTCTTTTTAAAAATGCTGCTACCTAGGGGGAGTAAATTCCAATAGTAGCTATGCTCAAAAACAAGTCACTTGTCCAAGGAAGTGAGCGCAAGGCAGACATTGGGCTGCACCTCAAATTCTAAACCACATACTTCTCCCCACAAATCACAAGAAAAAATAGCAATTTCACAGACAAAAACACCTGGTGATGCTCAGAGAATGCCCCCACCAGACCAGGCAAAACCATAGACAGACAATCCCACAAATATATATATATATATATATATATATATATATATATATGGTAAAGGTGTCCGAAGACGCTTCTGTGGTCATGTGGCCGGCATGACTGAACACCGAGGTGCACGGAACGCTGTTACCTTTCCCGCCGAGGCGGTACATATTTATCTACTTGCAATTTCTTGCTTTCGAGCTGCTAGGTTGGCAGAAGCTGGGACTGAAGATGGGAGCTCACTCCGTCATGCGGCACTCGGGTCTCGAACTGCTGACTTGCCGACCTTCCGGTCTGCAGTTCAGCGTCTTAACCACTAAGCCACCGCGGTCCCTTCATATATATATATATATATATATATATATAGACACACACACACACACAGAAGCAAATCATTGTCCTGCCCTCCCATACACTCCCCCCCCCCGCAACTCACATGGAGGCAAAACACCATCCCAACATCTCACACAGGCAAAACATTCCTGGTCGCTGCTCGCTTTGCCACCGCCACCCCATCCCCCCGAGTGGTGCAACTAGGTAATTTTAAACCCTGGATTCAGTGGTCCTGGGGTGGGGGCGGGGGAGGGGATGGTCATCTGCATTACTTCAGTTGTGAATGGTGCTTAGGGGTGTATGAGAATTTTGTTTTTGCTCACAGAACATGCCAGGATACCCCGTTGGAAGCTCCGAAAGCGAGCGTGAGCACACGTCCGCCAACGGTATTAGCAACTTTGTGAACCCATGCCCATCTCATTCCCAATTTCCAGTTTGATTTGCTCAGAGTTCCTTAGTAAACGGAATCAGCCTGGGTTTGGCCTATGGAGGAAGTTTGTGCTAATTAGGAAATCAGCACAGATTTGGGAGGTTTGCGCAAATCCCCCATTCAATCGCGGCTTGATTTGCTCAAGTTTCTTATTTATGCACAGCAAGCAGCGGTCACGGATGCAAATGTGAATGAGGAGGGACAGGGGGCCTTTCTAGGTGCCTAGGGAGGTGTCATGGAGCTCTCTGGCACCCATGAGCACTATGCTGCGGAGCCCAAGAGCAGAGGAGGGGGGGCATTCTTAGTCAAACCAGCGGGTGTCGCCCATCTCTGTCTAGGAGTAAACTGATTGCAGCAGCACTTAGTTCCAGGTGGACATTAACTGCATTGTGATGCCAGATCTTTTTCTTTCTTTCTTTTTCTTTTCAGTGGTGAAAGAGACAGGTCGTTCTTTCCTCCTTCTCAAGCTGAGTGGTTATACTCCTGTAAAGGCCTCCTCTCCACCTCTACCATCGAGGCCCTGGAGCTGGGGAGTTGGTCAACAATGTCATAACACAGCTGTGCTCAGCAATAATATCCTCCCCATCATCAGCAGGATCAAAAAGGCACCAGCACGCCGTCAGCATTATGCAAATGCGAGGACGAAGCCCTAAATGAGTCTCTTTTCAAAAAATCACTAACAGCTAAAAGATAATCAGGCACAAAGGAACTAATGAAAGATGGGGAGGTAAGATGCGTCTCCTGTGTGAGGTTATGAGATGTACTTTACACAGTGGGAGAGAATCAGGGATGTAATTTCAGGGCAGGGCAGCAATCTCGGGGAGTGGGGGATGATGATCACATACTTTCCCACCTCACCCATCCTGCTGGGCTGCTCAGTACATCACTCAAGGGCCTTTCAACAAAATGACTGATTTCCCCCCCAACCACTTAACCTCCAGCTGCCTCATTTCAGCCAGGACAGCCACATTTTTCCAGAGCTGTGGCCTAATGAAAATCCCACCCTCCAAGTGTCTGGATTTCTCTCCCTTCCTCCTGCTTCTCCCCTTACTCTATTATAGGGGTGAGCAACTTCAGGGGCTCTGGAGGAATTTCACCACCACCACCACCCCTCCCTTGGGGAGGGGGCGCACACCCCAACCATACTGTGCTTTATAGCTTTTTAGGCCATCAATTTGCCACTGAAATTTGGATGCAAACCACTGATTGTTTTGCCACTGTCCCCACCTCCACAGCAGCAAATGTGGCAGTGGGAGGCAGCATGGGGAGCCATATGCAGGCCATATATTGCCCACCCCTGCTCTGTAAGAACATAACAACATGAGAAGCACCCTGCTGGATCAGACCAAAAGCCTCTCTAGTCCAGCATCCTGTTTCTCACAGTGGCCAACAAGATACTTCTGGGAAGCCCTAATGAGCACAATAGCTCAGTGGTCGAGCTACAGATGTCATGAAAGTCTGGGAAAGGGGTGAAGTCCAGTGGACCTCCCCTTTGCTTGGGCATCCCGGACTGGCTTGCTGAGATCCTGTGCACACCCGGACCCACTCACAGCACAGCCCTATGCCTGGCAAGTGGGTCAGGCAGGTTCCCCCTCCTTTCAAGGAACAGAGAACAAGGGGTTAACACAGCCTGGCAAGCCTTGAGAGGCAGTGGAGACAGGATTTGCCCTTAAACCCTTCTTCTCCCCTCCTCGCAAGGAGCAGAGAACAAGCATGAGGCACGACTCCTGCCCGTCTCGCCCGGCAAGCCTTGAGAGGCGGCAGAAACAAGAGCTGCCCTTAACTCCTTGTTCTCCCCAGCAGGGACTCTGGCAGCCACCATTGTGCACAACACCGGCTGCTCCAGAACTTCCATATTTTTAATGTTGGGTAAATGGTGCCTTTACAGCCCCCAATTACACAACATTAAAAATATGGGCGTTCCAGAGCCACCACTGTTGCGCACAGTGGTGGCTCGCTGTGAGGGGGGGGGGCATGGCTTCCTCAGGTGCTCGCTGGGGCTGTTTAGAAGCTCGCACAGCTCCATCAGCAGAGGGAGGCGGCGGTGGCAGCTCAGCAAGCATCCAAGGAAGCTGGGCGGTGCCGAGTCCATCCATCCCAAGGCAGAGCACTTACTCTGCATGCAGAAGGTCCCAGGTTCGATCCTTGGCATATCCCAGTAGGATGTGCGGATCAGAAAAACGCAAGCTTGCTGGAGTTCTCTGAATGCCGTCTCGAAGCTCATCCCAACACAAGTCCTCATCGGGTTGCAAACTTTGTTTTTTTTCCCCTCCTTTTTTTTTGTGCTCATTAGGGCTTCATCCCAACACAAGTCCTCATTGGGTTGCAAACTTAGTTTTTTTCCTCTTTTCGCATGCCAATCCCTGTGCATTTTTTTCCCCAAATTTACACATCAGTTGTGCACATCTTAAATGTACACATTCTTCTCCCATCGATTTGTATTTTTGGAAAATGCACCCAAATGCACTTTTATTAATGGCAGAGGTCTGCATACATTTCAAAGATACACACAATTGATGTATACATACAATGTGTACATTGTACACATCATGTGTACATTTGGAAAAAGATGCATGAGAAAAGGGGAAAAAATAACAACAACAAAGCTCGCAACCTGATACAGACTCAAATCAGAACAAGCTTTGGGGTGTGGAATTCTGAGAACTTCAGCGAACTCAAGTTTTGCTAATTCCCACATCCCTAGATGACCTTGATGACTTCTAGTACATTGAGAGTGGGAGGCTGGGAGCAAAACTTCTTTCTTTCCACTTTCTCTCCACACCATGAATAGTTTTACAAACCTATCAGTGATTTTTTGTTGTTTATTCGGTCAGTCACTTCCAACTCTTCGTGACTTCATGGACCAGCCCACGCCAGAGCTTCCGGTTGGCTGTCGCCACCCCCAGCTCACCCAAGCTCGAGTCCGTCACCTCCAGAATATCATCCATCCATCTGGTCCTTCCTTGGTCGGCCCCTCTTCCTTTTGCCTTCCACTTTCCCTAGCATCAGCACCTTCTCCAGGGTATCCTGTCTTCTCATTATGTGGCCAAAGTACTTCAGTTTTGCCTTTAAGATCATTCCCTCAAGTAAGCAGTCTGGCTTTATTTCCTGGAGGATGGACTGGTTTGATCTTCTTGCAGTCCAAGGCACTCTGAGAATTTTCCTCCAGCACCACAGTTCAAAAGCATCTATCTTCCTTCGCTCAGCCTTCCTTATGGTCCAGCTCTCGCAGCCATAGGTTACGACGGGGAATACCATTGCTTTCACTACGCGGACCTTTGTTGTCAGTGTGATGTCTCTGCTCTTAACTATTTTATCAAGATTTGTCATTGCTGTCCTCCCAAGAAGTAAACGTCTTCTGATTTCATTATTATTTTTAAAAAAGAACAAACCAAAATTTGCAAATCTCTTCCTAAATGAGACACAAAGAACTTGAGATGAAAAAAGCCATTGTGGAAAAAAGCAAAACTGACAGATTTGTCCATCCCTCATGTCCCCGACCCCTCAGTCATGTTTATATTTAAACTCTCTTTCCACCATACTATGTATGCAGATGTATTCTGATGGCCACTGAAGATGATAGAGCTCAGAGTTTGTCTGTCAGATTTATATATATATATATATATATATATATATATATATATATATAGCTCTGTGTCTTTGACATTTCTTTAGTTATGGTGACACCCAAATTATAATGTTGATCACATAACTATAAGTTATATTGTCTGGAGCAAGCAAAGAAAATGTATTATCTTGCATTTTCTAATGTATTTGTTTATTGCCTCCGGAGATGCCTCCTAAAAGCCTTCAGAATAATGCAAATCTGCTCTCTCTGTTTCTCCCAGAGATACAAGGGAAGTTTGAGGAAGGGAAGGGGAGTGGGATAGGCAGGAGGGGAGAGAAATTGTTTCTTCCTCCTCCCATAATTTATTGATAAATCATCAAGATGAGCATTATAAATAATATTTTGTTACTTTTTTTTTCAAATTCACTTTTATCCTCAGAGGTTTTTGTTACCAAGTTTCTGAATTAAAGCATGGGGTTTGGAAGTTCAAAATGCTTCCATTTGGGGCATGGGAGGACTGAAAATGAAACCTTTTGAGGAGGTTCTGGCCCCAGGCCAGCTATGTCCACATGCAGCAATATCTTTCTCACTATTTTATTCTGAGACCATTACAGTGGAGGCTGGTGGTGGCTCCCATGTCGGCGTGGGGGTGAATCCACTCTGGGTTTCAGTCAGAACTCTAAAGGAGCTCTCCAAGGGGCTTCACACTTTAGGGAACTTCAGAGTTCTGCCTGGTTCTGATTGAAACCTGGAACGGATTCAGGGCCCCCTGACATTCCAGCCACCAGTCTCCACTGGATTGTTATCTGAAATAACACAGGGAGTTTTTCCTCTCTTTGGACACAGTTCTTCCTTTGCCAGCCAAGTAAACACCTGGCAGAATATTTTTTGTTGCTCTTTTTTTCCCCCCTAGTGAACTTTCTCTACCTTTTAGAATCTGCATATTATGCAAATTGAAGGAAAGTTGCTTTTAGATCACATGGGGATTCTGACAACTCCAGAATACTGTGTTTTATGAAACTTATTTTTGCTGTGTTGATGCTAAATCTCCCCCTAAAGACTGATTAATCTTCAGGGGGCAGCAAACTCCCCAACCCCACACAGAAGTGCTCTTAGGAACCATGGCCTGAAAAAAGGTAAATGCCATTTTGGGCTGCATTCATAGAAGCATAGCTTCCAAATCCCAGGAAGGACTCGTTCCCCTCTACTCAGCACTGGTTAGGCCTCATCTGGAGTACTGTGTCCAGTTCTGGGCACCACACTTGAAGAAGGATGCAGACAAACTGGAGAGGGTTCAGAGGAGGGCAACAAAGATGATCAGGGGACTGGAAACAAAGCCCTATGAAGAGAGACTGAAAGAACTGGGCATGTTTAGCCTTGAGAAGAGAAGACTGAGGGGAGATCTCATAGCGCTCTTCAAGTCCTTGAAAGGTTGTCACAGAGAGGAAGGCCAGCATCTCTTCTTGATCGTCCCAGAGTGCAGGACACGGAATAATGGGCTCACGTCACAGGAAGCCAGATTCCGGCTGAACATCAGGAAAACGTCCTGACTGTTAGAGCAATACGACAATTGAACCAATTACTGAAGGGGGTAGTGGGCTGTCCCACACTGGAGGCATTCAAGACAAGGCTGGACAGCCACCTGCCAGGGATGCTCTGACTTGGATTCCTGCACTGAGCAAGGGGTTGGACTCAATGGCCTTGTAGCCCCCTTGCAACCCTACTATTCTATGATTCTATGGTTCTATGATTCTCTGTGCCAGCATGTTTCCACAAGGTTCCAGGCACTGGACTGGGGGAGCTTGACCACTATGGTGACATCAAAAACATCATTGGTAACATCACGGGTAACCTCAAAATTAGATTTTTGCAATGTGCTTTATGTGGGGCTGCTAAGGATGGTCTGGAAGCTGCAGCAGGTGCAGAATGCTGCAGCCAGGTTGGGAGCAGCTTATCACCAGCATATTATGCCTATGATGTAAACCTGCCAGTACAGGTTTAAGGTTTTAGTACTTATGTATTGATTTATTATTAAGATTAACAATTATATACCACTTCAAAAGCCATTGTGGTGCTGTAGAACAATGTCAAACAATAAAACCTTAAATTTCAATTTCAAAACGATTTCAAAACAATAAACACAATAACATGAAAAACAGTACGAATACTAAAGGTCAAAAGAGTGGGGGATGATTGTAGTTCTTGAGGGAGCACGTTTCATTGTTTGGGGGCAACGCAGGAGGAAGCCCTTTCACACATGCATGACAAATGGGGCTCTGTGGGTAATGGTGCCCTCAGAAGGGCCTCCCCTAGACAGGTTCATACTGAGACAAGTGGTCTCTTAGATACTGGTTTAGTAAGCCCTAAACAACCCAGAATCAGGAGAGATTGCCTGATCCCCTACTGGCCTGCTCGGTTCCTCCTGGGGACACCCATGATTTCAGAGGTCTGATCCATCATGGTTCAGAATAGGACCTTCAGTGTCACAGCGCCCATTCTCTGGAACTCCCAACCACTACAAATTAGGCAGGCACCGAACCTTCTGGACTTTCAATGCCTACTGAAAACAGACCTTTCCAGTCAGCATTCCCAGGAAAGTAACATTGCCATCTGTATGAAGACTGCTTTGGTATATTGACATTTCTTTAATGTAAGCAATTCAGAAACGTCTACCCATCCATCCATCCATCCATGTGTATTTTGGCAGAGGAAGGAGGAAGGTCTGCTTTGAACTGGACTGAACTGAACCTACACCTGAAGTGGGAGCCTTTTATTTTTCAGTTTAGAAAAGGAAACAGAAAGAAAAGAAATCCTTGGCTACCTCATCAGGAACTAAGCACCCTTGTCCAAAAGTGGTGTAATGTTTGGACCCTGTCCCCATGAAAGTCTCTGATATTCTCTCTGGACACAGACACACACATTTGCAGGGGAAGGAACATCCCCCAAAAGTGAGGGAATTCCACCCAGTCTTACTGATCTATAAGAATGTTTAATGTTTAATGTTTTCTTTTTTTCTTTTTTTTTTAAATATTCCCTTATCGCTACAGGTCCCTTTTCCATTTGGTTCTGCAGACTGGATAGATGACATCTCTGCAGTTGAAATGTGACAGGACTCTGGCTCTTAAGTGCAACTGAATTTGCAGATGTTTGGGGGTCACATTCTGACAGAGGGTACAATCTTGTAACCTGGGTATGCCTGCTGGGGGCTGCTAGGAAATGTGGAAACCCTGCTACTCTGGTGCATCTTGAGATATGCATCCCCCAGTGGAAATCCACTGATGGAATTGCATAATAAATATGCTGTTGCAAGTTCACACCAATAATGGGTCAAAATAAGATCTGGACAGGGACATGATTGGGAATGACAGTACAGGAGACATACCAAGTCCTTGTACTCTCTCAGATCTTGCTCCTGCTCCTGATACTGGCATAATTATGCATCGATCTCAGAGGTAGTGTAAGTCAAAAGCCACCCAGTGAATTCAAAGGGGAGCAACAAACCCCACTGACCCCACCTCCTTCTGCTCCACCCATCCCACCATGACAGAGCACAGGATTCAGACTAATCCATTCACAGCATACTACCAGCAACATATAAACCCCTGGCACGGCCTTCCACAAAGCTTGCTGGGATTTGTGTTTGAATTCTCCCTTTTGGTTTATTCTCCTTTAGATGACAATAAAATGAAGGGTGCAATCTGGATGAAATATTCATCCAGGATGAAATATTCTTTTTGATCATAGTATTCAGGGGGGAAATTGACATAAACATGTTAGCAGACCATTGTATAATTCATTGGTCTTTCTAGACACCTGAGCCCTGGAGTCATTTCTAGGACACATAATATTTCTAGTTGAATGACTATTTTCACTTTAAAACAGAGACATGGTGTTTGACTCTTCTATTTTTGAAGCAATTGTAAATGCTTCAGCTATAAATGCTAAAGATTCATTCTCTCAGTTTCTCATTTTTCCAGACCTAAGTTTGCTTTGCCCCATTTCCACATCAGATTATGATTTTTTTTAAAAATTAAAAGCCTGTACAACAATTTGTATACATTTTCATACACATTTCTCAGAATATATTCATTTTTATATGCCATTTTGCCTGATATAATGCATGTTAGTATGTTGTTTTCACTACGGTGCAGATTGTGGGGCGCACTTTCCCTGAAAGTGGAAACTTTTAGACACGTTTTTGACTGGAAAACTGTATCACGAAATTCCAATAACTGCATTTCAGTTCACCTAGTGGTGTGGGAAGTACCAATTAGGTAGGTTCTCATTAAAATGCGAACTGAACAACTTGCTCCTCCATCCCTAGGCACACGGAAAATTTCAGAAAATGACCCAGAGCTAGCATACATATGGGGGAGGAAATTTATCTCAAGAGACAGTTGCCAAGGGGCCCCTGCTGCGACCGCCACTTGTTTTTTAAAAGTCTTTAAATCTTTCGAGAAGAAAAGCTCCGTCGGTGCTCCTCCAAATGGTAACCCTCACCCTGAATTTAACAAACAGTGACAGTCTAATATATTTAAGAGCCATTGTTGGTTCAGCTCCAACTCAGAAATAAAAATGGGGACACTTGTTAGTGGAGAATTCCTAATGCATCAGTTCCACTTTGGAATCAAGACCAAGAAATGTGGAACGCCAAAACCTAGGGAGGAATTTGGGTAAGAAGTTTGGAAGCAACCCTAGAATGGTGTGGACAGAAGAGCAGATGCCATGTCCAGTCAAAGAAGCAGTGAGTGATGGAGGTGGAGCCTGTTGACATCTATATGAACCTGCCCATTAGCTTAGATCTCCAGCACATGCTCTGCTCCCTGTCCCCACCCACATTGAGAGATTAGGTGGTAGAGCAAGATAAGGTCTTCTCCATATTACCACATCAGCTTTGCAGCACCACATCGTTGCTTCCCCAGAGATGTTCACCTGGCACCTGCACTGTTATCATACCAAAAACCAAAACAAAACAAAACACATGACTTTGGTTTGAATTCTGCCTGATTTACTGCCATTTAGAGTTTCGGTGTTTTATTAGAGCAATACAACAATGGAATGAATTCCCTAGGGCGGCGGCGGGCTCTCCCACACTGGAGGCGTTCAAGACGAGTCTGGACAGCCACCTGTCAGGGATGCTTTGACTTGGATTCCTGCATTGAGCAGGGGGTCAGACTTGATGGTCTTATAGGCCCCTTCGAACCCTACTATACTATTCTATGATTCTGTTCTATGAGTATTCTAACTCTTGCTGAAGTTGGAGTTACGATAGATGAGTCATAAATCGAGTGGTTCATGATCATTTTATTTGCAATCCACTTTGAACAGTGATATGAAAAATGGATTATAAATATTTTAAATATTTTAAATGAGTGCATCAGTGCATTGTGGTTTTTAATTTGTATGCTGCTTTGGGAAGGGTTTCTCTAAAAGGCAGCTTATACATACATACATACATACAGTAATAAAACAAACACAGAGATACAAATGGCAGCTGTGTTAAGGTCACCGAAGTGAGTGGCTGAGGTTTGGTTTGAAGAACCAGGGATTACAGCTTTCACCACACTGTACTTTCATAACTGTCTCCCGGCACACATCACCCCATAGAGCAACCAAGGCAAATTCTGTTTCAAATCCAGGCCTGAAACTGGATTTAAATGGGCCTAGAGCATCAGTTTCATCCAAGAGAGCCCGGAGTTGATCAGCAAGCACTCACCTGAGCATCTTACCCAGGAAGGGACTTTAGCAACTGGACTCTAGTTGTTTTCATCTTCGGTGTTCAGGTTATTAAAAAGTAGGGCTATGCACTGCTTTGGCATGAAGCCCAATATCCGAGTCGAAATGGGGCACTTCGGGCTGCCTCCAAGGTGAGGTGGAGGAGCCCCGAAGTGGGTCAGGTCACTCTCAAGTGCTTCGGTACACTTTGGCATGATCCAGAAGCCCAGCTGCCATGCCGCCGCCCAGCCCCCAGATCCTTACCTGGATCCTATGGATGCACTCTGGCAGCCATCTTGTTGTTCTGGAGGTGGGGAGATCCCTTCATCCAGCAGAACAGCAAGACAGCTGCTGGCCCACATCCAGAGGGCCTAGGACTTTGGCTTTGTAGGCCAAAGCGGGTCAGCCCCCCCCCCCATCAGCCCAAAGTGAATCAGGGCCGCCTTGGAAGCCCCAGAGTGGCCTCTGAGTCAGATCGGGGGGTCCATGCACAGCCCTATTAAAAAGACACCGTTAAGTCTCCAGTGCTTTCTCCTCCAAAGGAGATGAGAGTGCTGCACCATAACATCTCATCACTGGGAGGAAGTGAGGAGCATGTCATCGTACTGTGAAGGAAACCGGCTGTTCTTTAAGCATTTGTATTGCAATGGTATACGTGTCTAGTGCGAAGTAAGTCCCGACAGAGTTCAATGGGACTCCCTCCCAGTTAAGTGTGAATACAATTGCGGCCTTTGTCAACTGACTCAACCAGTTCCATATCTGCAAAGAGCCTACCGGCTAGTTTGGGTGTGTGTGTCACCCCTCTGTGGATCATCAGGACTCCAAATCACCACCACCCTTACCCTGATTCATCCTGCTGGATAAGGGATGTTAAGAGTGACCTGTAAATGCTTAAATGAGTGTATGACATCCTGGCAGACTACTCCATGGGCAGGGATATGCAGACAAGCAAAACTCAATTTTATCACAATTCTCTCAGTTTTTCTTCAGAGCTCTTTCTGCCTCGTGTCCGTATTAGATTGCAATCGGTGGGGGGGGGGGCTTTTTGCATGAAAATCTGTGCATATTCTTTCAAATGTACACATCATTTGTGCACATCTTTGAAATGAACACATTATTCTTTATTTGATCAAACTGTGTCAGTGCACATTTTTCAAAAGTACACAGTTTTCATACACATTTTTCAAATGTGTGCATGCTGTTGAATTATTATTATTATTATTATTATTATTATTATTATTATTATTTTCATTTCTATACCACCCAATAGCCGAAGATCTCTGGGCGGTTCACAAAAATTAAAACCAAACAGTCGAATGGGTCCATGAACTGCATTGCAAGCTCAGAAATATACAGGCCATTGCTGCAGATAGTCCTGATGCCTCTCTGCTATCTCCAGTATCAGAGGCAGTATGCCTATGTGCACTAGTTGCTGGGGAACATGGGCAGGAGGGTGCCCAGCACTCGTGTCCTGCTTGTGGGTTTCTCGTGGGCAGCTGGTTGGTCATCGTGTGAACAGAATGCTGGATTAGACGGACCCTCGGTTTGATCCACCAAGGCTCTTCTTATGGTCTTATGGTCCTATTGCATTCGAGTCTGTGTTCAGTCCAGAAAGTGTAAACTGGGTAAATCTTGATTTTAGAAAAAAATTAACTGAAATGGATTTCTCATACATTTCTAAATCTGGGTGGTTGCTGAAGTAGTGCTGAGTAGGGATGGGGGAGAATTTCTCCCCGAAACTTTGGGGGGCCGAGCGCCAACGCATTCGGTCCTCCGAAGGTTGTTCAGGGATAAATTCTCCGCCCCCCGCCCCCCCCCCCCCCGGGATGGGACTTACCTTTTACGACTGTCCCTCCCGGCGGCGGGTCCCGGCGGCGGTTTGGCAGGTCTTCGTCAGGGGCGGGGGCGGCAGCCGGTCTTTCGACCAGCTGCCGCCGCCGCCATTACGAGCAAAGTAAAAAAAAAACAACCGCCCCTGTGATAGGCTACGTAACGATTAACGTAGCCTATCACGGCTAGATTTGCAAAGTCAGCCGTGATAGGCTACGTTAATCGTCACGTAGCCTATCACGGGTGACTTAAAAAAAAAAGCACACACAGCTAATGGCGGCCCCCATAGTGAGCCACCATTCGCGTTCCTTATTTGGTCGCTGTAGTCTACGTAAAGATTTACGTAGACTACGGCGAAAATAAGGGCAACGCAAATAGTGTTGCCCTTATTTTCGCCGTAGTCTACGTAAATCTTTACGTAGACTACAGGGACCAAATAAGGAACGCGAATGGCGGCTCCCTATGGGGGCCGCCATTTGCGTACGCGCTTTTTTTTTTTTTCAAAGTCACCCGTGATAGGCTACGTGACGATTAACGTAGCCTATCACGGCTGACTTTGCAGATCTAGCCGTCATAGGCTACGTTAATAGTTACGTAGCCTATCACAGGGGCGTTTTTGTTTTTTTTTTCTTTTGAAGTTTGCGGCCGGGGAGACGGGGCGCTTCTCCCTGGCCTGAATTTCGGCTGGGCGAGGCGGGAAGCCTCCTCCCCGGCCTGAATTTCGGCCGGGAGAGAAGGGAAGCCTCCCCCCGCCTGGCCTGAACTTCAGGGGGAGCAGCGAAGCACCTCCCCCCCACCGCGAAGCAAGCTGCGAGACCAGGTAAGTGACTTCCGTGCACTCCTAGTGCTGAGTCAAAAATGCTACCCCAATTTCATTGAATCATAGAATAGCAGGGTTGGAAGGGGCCTACAAGGCCATTAAGTCCAAGCCCCTGCTCAGTGCAGGAATCTAAGTCAAAGAACCCCTGACAGATGGCTGTCCAGCCTCGTCTTGAACACCTCCAGTGTGGGAGAGCCCACCACCTCCCTAGGTCATGGGTTCCATTGTCGTATTGCTCTGACAGTCAGGAAGTTTCTCCTGATGTTCAGCCGGAATCTGGCTTCCTGCAACTTGAGCCCATTATTCCGTGTCCTGCATTCTGGGATGATGGAGAAGAGATCCTGGCCTTCCTCTCTGTGACAATCTTTCAGGAACTTGAAGCGCACTATCATATCTCCCCTCAGTCTTCTCTTCTCAAGGCGAAACATAGAATCATAGAATCATAGAGTAGTAGGGTTGGAAGGGGCCTATAAGACGGTCGAGTCCAACCCCCTACTCAATGCAGGAAGCCAAGTCAGAGCATCCCTGACAGGTGGCTGTCCAGCCTCATCTTGAATGCCTCCAGGGTGGCAGCATTTGCATCCAAGTTCTCAGGGAGTGGGACACATTCTTTTTCAAAGTGCCTTGGAGGGGAGTGATAAATCTAATAAATAAATAAGCCTTGATAAGCAGTGGTGGCAGCAGCATTGTTATTGGGTTCTTTTTGTTGTTGTTTGAAATTGAAAAGCTGTTGAAAAGCTGTAGTCCTGCTTGCTGCAATTGGTGGCCAGGCAGGCCAACATCTCCCTCTGGAATGCCTCTGAATGAATAATAATAATGAATAGTATTTAAGAAGAATACTAACAGATCCAAATGTAGATGAATACATACAGTTACATAAACTATATCCGCTACTATATTTCAGCCCTTCTATATTTCCCCCAAACATGGAAGAAATAGCATTTGGAATTATGCCAAAACCAACCATTTCACGTGTCCATATTTTAAAGCATGCCATCTAATAATCACTACTATTTGCCTCACCCAAGTATATTGTTCCAAGTGCAGCACTGTCAAAAATACCAATTTGCTGCAACTGCCCAGTGAAGATGGGAGGGGAAAAGGCAAGACAATGTGAGCAGGGAGGTGGAAGCAGCCCAATATATAGCATTATGAAAAGCCAGGAAGAATGCTCAGAAATGTAAGTTTTGTGACACACAGATTAAAGGAAGGAACCGGAGAGGTTAGCATCGGGAAAGAGGAAAACCATGAGCAGAATAACAAAGCTGGTAAATAAAAATCCATGTGCAATAACAGATAATCAAGAGGAGCGGATGTCCTGCTGTGCAGCTTCTCCTCTGCATGTGAAGACTGAAAGACGTGGGATGTACTTAAGTCACTTACCTTTCGCGGATTATGTTGATGGTGGGGGAGGAGGTGTTCCATCCCTCCCCCCGGAATCCTCGCCGGGGGGGAGGCGCTCTGTTCCTCCCCCCCCGGAATCCTCCACGGCCGGCTGTGCTCCACGGCAGCTCCGCGGAGCAACCGGCCAGGCCCAACCAGGCCAGAGCCATCCGCAGCCGGATTTCCGGCCCCGGAGGGCTCTGGGTGAACAAAACAAAACAAAACCGCTAGGGATGTATGAAAGGTGCTTACCTTTTGCAAATTATGTTTATGGTTGGGGGGGAGGCATTCCGTCCCTCCCCCAGGAATCCTGACCGGTGGGGGAGGCGCTCATTTGCTCCCCCCCCCGGAACCCTGGCCGGCCGGTTGTACTCCGCAGCGATTCTCCGCCAGGAGCCAGACATCCGGCCACTGGCTAGCAGGGACACAAATGGCGGCGGCCGTAACCGCTGCCATTTGCGTCCCTGCAGTCAGCCATGATAGGCTACATAAATGTTTACGTAGCCTATCACGGCTGACTTTTTTTCAAAAAAACAACAACGCGCATACGCAAATTTGCGTTCCTTATTTTGGCACGTCTTAGTCTACGTAAACATAAGGGGAACTCAAATAGCGTAGCGTCTACGCTATTTCCGTTCCCCTTATTTTCGCTGTCTTAGTCTACGTAGACTAAGACGTGCCAAAATAAGGAACGCAAATGGCGGCGGCCGTAGCCGATATGTAAATATGTAAATATTTACATAGCCTATCACGTTGTTTTTTTTAAAACCTAGCCATGATAGGCTACGTAAATCTTTACGTAGCCTATCACTTTTTTTTTTTTTAACTGGAAATGGCGGCGGCGGCAGCTGGTCAGAAGACCGGCTGCTGCCACCACCGCACCACCTCCAGAGCCGCCACCAGAGCTGCCGCTGCCAGGAAGATCCGCCCGAGGTAAGTCTCATCCTAGGGGGGGCGGGGGGGCGGGCCATTCCGCCACCGATTTTAGGGGGCTAAATGCACTGGCATTCAGCCTCCCCGAGATCCGTGGTGTAATTTTCATACATCCCTAAAAGTTGCGTACGCAAATGGCAGCAGCTACAGCTGCCGCCATTTGCGTTCCTTACTTTTGCCGTCTTAATCTATGTAAAAATTTATGTAGACTATGATGGTGAAAATAAAGGGGAATGCAAATAGGTGCTATTTCCGTCCCTTTTTAATGCACCTAGGGATGGCAGAGAATTCCGCCACGGATCTCGGTGGGGCCGAATGCCAGTGCATTTGGCCCCCCAAAATCTGTTATGGAACGGCCTGCCACTAACCCGCCCCCCTGCGGATCCCCCCCCCGGGATGAGACTCACCTGAGGCAGATCGTCCGGGAGGCGGTGGTTCCGGCAGCGGCTTCGGCGGCTGCGGCTGGTCTTCCGACCGGCTGCCACCACCGCCATTTCCACTCTTGTTACAAAAAAAAAAAGATGTGATAGGCTACGTAAAGATTTATGTAGCCTATCATGGATAGGTTTTTTCTAAAAAATCGATGTGATAGGCTACGCAAATCTTTACGTAGCCTATCACGGCTGGGTGGGTAAAAAAAAAAAACCGCGTACGCAAGTGGCAGCTACGGCCGCAGCGATTTGCGTTCCTTCTTTTTGGCCATCTTAGTCTACGTAAATATTTACATAGACTATGACGACGAAAATAAAGGGGAACGCAAATGGCGTAGCAGGCATTATTTGCGTCCCTTTTTGATTCCCCATTTTAGCCTACGTAAATATTTACATAGGCTAAAACGGGGAATCAAAAAGGGACGCAAATAGCGCCCGCTATGCTATTTGCATTCCCTTTATTTTCGTCGTCATAGTCTACGTAAATATTTATGTAGATTAAGAGGGAAAAATAAGGAACGCAAATGGCGGAGGCTGTAGCCGCCATTTGCGGACACGGTTCTTGTTGTTTTTTAAACCCAACCAGCCATGATAGGCTACGTAAAGATTTACGTAGCCTATCACGTCTTTTTTTTTTTTACAAGCCTGGAAATGGCGGCTGCGGCAGCCGGTCGGAAGACCAGCTGCCACCGCCGCCGCCAAAACCGCCGCCGGAGCCGCTGCCGCCTGGAAGATCCGCCACAGGTAAGTCTCATCCCAGGGGGAATCTGCGTGGGGGGGCACGCCGTTCCGCCACGGAGTTTGGGGGAACCGAGATCCGTGGCCGAATTCTCTGACATCCCTAGAGAGACTAACGTAGACATTTACGTAGACTAAGACATGCCAAAGGAATAAGGAATGCAAATGGCGGGGGCTCTGGCCGCCGTCATTTGTGTACGCGCGTTGTTTTTTCAAAAAATGTCAGCCGTGATAGGCTACATAAACATTTACGTAGCCTATCACGGCTGACTGCAGGGACGCAAACTGAGGCAGCTATGGCTGACTTAAAAAACACGTTTTTTTGTTGTTTTTTTAAAGTCAGCTGTGATAGGCTAAGTAAATATTTACGTAGCCTATCATGGTTGGTGTTTTTTTTAACTGGAAATGGCAGCGGTGGCAGCCGGTCAGAAGACTGGCTGCCACCGCCGCCGCCGAACCGCCGCCGGAGCCGCCACTGGAGCCGCCGCTGCCAGGAAGATCTGCCCAAGGTAAGTCTCGTCCCGGGGGGGGCAAGCCGTTCCGCCACCAATTTCGGGGGGCTGAATGCGCTGGCATTCGGCCTCCCCGAGATCCGTGGCGGAATTTTCGTACATCCCTAAAAACCGCGTTCCTTACTTTTGCGTTCCTTACTTTTGCCATCTTAATCTATGTAAATATTTACGTAGATTATGACAGTGAAAATAAAGGGGAATGCAAATAGCATAGTGGGCGCTATTTCCGTCCCTTTGTAATTCACCTAGGGATGGCAGAGAATTCCGCCACGGATCTCGGTGAGGCCGAATGCCAGTGCATTTGGCCCCCCAAAATCTGTGGTGGAATGGCCTGCCACCCCCCCGCCCCCCTGCGGATCCCCCCCAGGACGAGACTCACCTGAGGCGTATCTTCCGGGCAGCAGCGGTTCCGGCAGCGGCTGCGGCGGTGGCAGCTGGTCTTCCGACCAGCTGCTGCCACCGCCATTTCCACTCTTGTTAAAAAAAAACAAAAGACGTGATAGGCTACGTAAATCTTTACGTAGCCTATCACAGCTGGGTGGGTAAAAAAAAAAACTGCGTACGCAAATGGTGGCGGCTACGGCTGCCGCCATTTGCGTTCCTTCTTTTTGGCCGTCTTAGTCGTAGATTACGTAGATTATGACGGCAAAAATAAAGGGGAATGCAAATAGCATAGCGGGCGCTATTTGCGTCCCTTTTTGATTCCCCGTTTTAGCCTACGTAAATATCTACATAGGCTAAAATGGGGATTCAAAAAGGGACGCAAATAGCGCCCGCTACGCTATTTGCGTTCCCCTTAATTTTTGCTGTCATAGTCTACATAAATATTTACGTAGATTAAGAGGGCCAAAATAAGGAACGCAAATGGCGGAGGCTGTAGCCGCCATTTGCGTACGTGGTTGTTGTTTTTTTTAAACCCACCCAGCCATGATAGGCTACGTAAAGATTTACGTAGTCTATCACGTCGTGTTTTTTCTAAAACCTAGCCATGATAGGCTACGTAAAGATTTATGTAGCCTATGTAGCCTATCACATCGTGGTTTTTTTTTTAAAAAAAAAAACCTAGCCATGATAGGCTATGTAAAGATTTACGTAGCCTATCATGTCTTTAAAAAAAAAAAAAAAGCTTGGAAATGGCGGCTGTAGCAGCCGGTTGGAAGACCAGCTGCCGCCGCTGCCAAAACCTCCGCCAAAGCCGCTGCCACCCGGAAGATCCGCCACAGGTAAGTCTCATCCCAGGGGGGATCCGCGGGGGGGGGGGTGTGCAGGCCGTTCCACCACAGAGTTTGGGGGGGCTGAATGCCTCACCGAGATCCATGGCCGAATTCTCTGACATCCCTAGAGAGATGTCACAAATCTGGAAGGAAGCTTTCTGGAAACAGAATGGAATCAAGTGCAAAGAAAGGCTAACATGGATGGATGATAAGCATTTGGAGGGAGGAGGTCAAGAAGATGAAGGTCACTTAGTACTTGTAGTGAATAAGCGAAGTAGCATCCAGCTATTCAGTGCATTCATTTGAAACAAATATAAAAGAAAATGAATTCTTCCAAAAAGGCGAAAACAAAACAAAGTTGAACAACTGATGTGACAACCTTTGTTCTCAATTTTACTTTCATTTTCATATGATAGAGACCTTCAATTTAGAACTGAGTCAAAGTGGGCAGCCTCCAGATTGCTCTGAGCCAAATCAGGCTGTTTTATGAATCACCAAATCAGGGGGGGCTGTACCAGATCCTGTGGTATGTGCACACTCTGCTGCCTACAGCCCAGTGCAGACAGGTGAGAGGAAGTAACACTGATAGTCTTGTTTGTCCTGAGTAGTGAGATTTTGTCCTTTGAGATTTTCAGTGTCTGCATTTGAATTCCTGAGTATTCAACCATATTTGTCATGCTGAATTAAGATTTCCAGAGCCTCCTCATTTTTAACAGCTCCATGAAAGGAAGGTACATGGTTGACTCCATGCTAGGAAAACTGTATCTTTGGAATTTGGCTGGTGAAGATCAGTGAGAATTTTGTTTGGTTAATTTTTTATAAGAATTTACAAAAAAATAATAATCACAATTCCTTCATAAATGGGATAGAAAGAACTTAGAATCATAGAATAGTGGGGTTGGAAGGGGCCTATAAGACCATTGAGTCCAACCCCCTGCTCAATGCAGGAATCCAAGCCAAAGTATCCCTGGAAGGTGGCCGTCCAGCCTCATCTTGAACGCCTCCAGTGTGGGAGAGCCCACCGCCTCCCCAAGTCATGGGCTCCATTGTCGTATTGCTCTAACAGTCAGGATGTTTTTCCTGATGTTCAGCCAGAATCCGGCCTCCTGTAATTTGAGCCCATTATTCCGCGTCCTGCATTCTGGGATGATGGAGAAGAGATCCTGGCCTCCCTCTCTGTACAACCTTTCAAGCACTTGAAGAGTGCTGTCATATCTCCCCTCAGTCTTCTCTTCTCAAGGCTGAACATGCCCAGTTCTTTCAGCCTCTCTTCATAGGGCTTTGTTTCCAGTGCCCTGATCATCTTTTTTGCCCTCCTCTGAACCCTCTCCAGCTTGTCTGCATCCTTCTTAAACTACAGTGCCCAGAACTGGACACAGTACTCCAGATGAGGCCTAACCAGTGCTGAGTAGAGGGGAACTAGTACGTCACATGATTTGGAAGCTATGCTTCTATTAATGCAGCCCCAAATATAGGGATGTACGAAAGTGACTTACATTTCCTTGGATTATGTTGATGGGGGGGGGGAGGTGTTCCGTTCCTCCTCCCCTGAATCCTGGCCGGCCGGCTGTGCTCTGCAGCGATTCTGCAGCATCCGGCTGCTGGCTAGCAGGGACGCAAATGGCAGCGGCCGTAGCCACCGCCGTTTGTGTCCCTGCGGTCAGCTGTGATAGGCTAGGTAAATGTTTACGTAGCCTATCATGGCTGATTTAAAACAAAAACGCGCGTATGCAAATGGCAGCCGCCATGGCCGCCGCCATTTCCGTTCTTTATTTTGGCACGTCTTAGTCTATGTAAACATTTACGTAGACTAAGACAGCGAAAATAAGGGGAACGCAAATAGCGTAGCATCTACGCTATTTGCGTTCCCCTTATTTTCGCTGTCTTAGTCTACATAAATGTTTACGTAGACTAAGTCATGCCAAAATAAGGAACGCAAATGGCAGCGGCCA
The DNA here is from genome assembly GCF_057233095.1 of Heloderma suspectum. NCBI lineage: Eukaryota > Metazoa > Chordata > Lepidosauria > Squamata > Helodermatidae > Heloderma > Heloderma suspectum. The sequence goes on from NC_139470.1 coordinate 29,521,716, forward strand.
TGGCGGCTGCCATTTGCGTACGCGCGTTGTTGTTGTTTTTTAAGTCAGCCATGATAGGCTACATAAACATTTACGTAGCCTATCACAGTGTTTTTTTAAAATCTAGCCGTGATAGGCTACATAAATCTTTCCGTAGCCTATCACTTTTTTTGTTTTTGTTTTTGTTTTAACCTGGAAATGGCGGTGGCGGCAGCCGGTCGGAAGACTGAACCGCCGCCGGAGCTGCCACCGGAGCCGCCGCCGCTGCCAGGAAGATCCGCCCAAGGTAAGTCCCGTCCCGGGGGGGTGGGCCGTTCCGCCACTGATTTCGGGGGGCCGAATGAGCTGGCATTCAGCCTCCCCGAGATCCGTGGCGGAACTTTTGTACATCCCTTCCCAAATAGCATTTGCCTTTTTTGCAGCTACATCATGTTGTTGGCTCATATTCAGCTTGTGATTCACAACAATTCCAAGATCTTTGTTGCTTGTAGTGTTGTTGAGCCACGTATCCCCCATCTTGTACCTGTGCATTTGGTTTCTTTTTCCTAGGTGCAGAACTTGGCATTTAACCCCATTAAATTGCATTCTGTTGTTTCCAGCCCAGCACTCAGCCTATCAAGATCCTTTTGAATTCTATTTCTGCCTTTCAGGGTATTAGCTATCCTGCCCAAGATTCAAATGTTGGATTAAGTGAAACAGACACCATAATAAGTTCTGACAGATCTGCTAATTGGCTCCCCACCCTGTCCTGCAACAGCCTTTTTTTGCCACTAGATTTGAGCAATTGACTTCCAGTTGACTCAAACATGTACAAATACAAATCTTATAAAAATTAAGGCTACAGCACACAGAGAAAGATGTGAATGTAAATAGGCAACTATAATTCACAAGAACAGGATCACGCATGGTCAGTGGTCCAACAAGCAGAAATGAGGACAGCAACTTCTGTGGGAGTCATATGCATTAACCAACGGCATGCCAGAATTGGTGAAACACGTCTGCAAAGACAGTGCTGTCTCCTCCCTGCCTTTCCTCTCCTGGTACCAAGAGGTGAAAAGGAAAAAAATAATAACAATAAAAAAACATTTGTGGATATAGACAGAAGTTTTATGGATAAAAGTAAATTAACCAGGCCAGGAAATAAATGGAAGATTTCAGGTTCTACATTAGTTTATAGTTGATTCAGCTGTAGTGAGTAGATGATGGACATTCTGTGCAATAGCAAGTCAGTTAAGAATCTTAGCAGGCTGAGATCTTGTCAAGTGCCATAATCATTATTTCTTTCAAAGGCAGGGACAGCCTGCTGCTGCATTGTGCAGGCAGGGCAATGCCCGACCCCCCGCCCTGCCTGTCTGGCTGCATCCACACAATCAGAGACAGTAAAAGACCCCTGTCAAAGAACTCAGTGTCAGACAGACGTACTTGTCAGCTCTGGTCTGCGGCACCGTGCTGCATGCTCCCATTTGCTTTGCTTTTGGCCTCTGCCTTGGAATTCACTGGCAGGTCTGTGGAGTATGCAAGGGGTTCATGCTCCAAATGTTCCTCCATGGGATGTCAGGGTCAGGCAGGCAGACGGGGTGTCCAGGAGGACCACTCGGCCTGACTCCCAAATCTGGTCTTTTTCTAATTCCCCCACGCCTGCGCAGGTCCCAGATTTTTCTTGGTGAGTAGGGCATCAGTGCAGGATGCCCATAGCCGATAGCTATGTCTGCTTATTCTTTCCTTAATGTATTCCCACACTCAGTTCCTGCACTAGGGAAGTCCATCGCTGGGAAATCTGGCTCACTTTTGACTTGATGGAGTTCCACAGCATGTGTAGGGATGTACGAAAGTTCCGCCAAGGATCTCGGGGAGGCCGAATGCCAGCGCATTTGGCCCCACGAAATCGGTGGCGGAACGGCCCCCCCCCCGGGATGGGACTTACCTGGGGCGGATCTTCCTGGCGGCGGCGGCTCCTGCGGCGGCGGCAGTGCAGCGGCGGCGGCCGGTCTTCCGACCAGCTGCCGCCGCCGCCATTTCCAAGTTTAAAAAAAAAAAAAACGTGGTAAAGATTTACGTAGCCTATCACGGCTGATTTAAAAAAAAAAATGTAGGGATGTATGAAAGTCACTTATCTGGTCCCGCAGCTTGCTTTGTGGTGAGGGGGAGGCACTTCAGTTCTCCCCCCGAAGTTCAGGTTGGGGGGGAGGCGCCCCGTCTCCCCATCTCCCCGGCTGCAAAATAAAAAAGTGAATGTAAAAAAACAACAACACACACCTGTGATAGGCTACGTAACGATTTACGTAGCCTATCACGGCTAGATTTCCAAAGTCAGCTGCGATAGGCTACGTAAATCGTTGTGTAGCCTATTACGGGTGACTTGGGGGGGGGGGAAGCGCATACACAAATGGTGAAAATGCATTGCCCTTATTTTCGCCGTAGTCTACGTAAATCTTTACGTAGACTACCCAGGCCCAAATAAGGAACGCAAATGGCAGCGCCCATGGGCGCGCCATTTGCGTACGCGCTTTTTTTTTTTTCAAATTCACCCGTGATAGGCTACATAACGATTTACATAGCCTATCACGGCTGACTTTGTAAATATAGCTGTGATAGGCTACGTAAATCGTTACGTAGCCTATCACGGGTGTGTGTTTTGTTTTGTTTTTACATTCACTTTGTAATGGCAGCGGCGGCGAAAGACCGAAAGACCGGCCGCCGCCGCCGCCCCTGCCGAAACGCCGCCGAAACGCCGCTGGGACCCACCGCCGAGAGGGACATTCGAGGGAGGTAAGTCCCATCCCAGGGGAGGCAGGGGGGCGGAGAATTTCACTGCCAATTTCGGGGGGCTGAATGCGTTGGCATTCAGCCTCCCCGAGATTCGTGGAGAAATTCTCCGCCATCCCTAGCGTAGACGCTACACGATTTGCGTTCCCCTTATTTTTGCCATAGTCTACGTAAATGTTTACGTAGACTAAGACATGCCAAAATAAGGAACGCAAATGGCGGCGCCCATGGACACCGTCATTTGCGTACGCACGTGTTTTTTTTTAATCAGCCGTGATAGGCTATGTAAACATTTACGTAGCCTATCACAGCTGACTGCAGGGACGCAAACGGTGGCGGCTACGGCAGCCGCCATTTGCGTCCCTGCTAGCCAGCAGCCGGATGTCCAGCCGCTGGCAGAGCCAGCCAGCGGCTCCGCAGAATCCCTGCAGAGCGGAGCCAGCCGGCCAGGATTTGGGGGGGGGGAGGGATGGAGAGCCTCCCCCCCAGCCAGAATTTCGGTGGGAGGGACGGAGCTCCTCCCCCCCAGCATCAGCATAATCCACAAACAGGTAAATGACTTTCGTACATCCCTAAATGTGTGGTTCGATCAGTTTGTGTTTGCGAGCTGAACTGCAAACGTTTCCCCGAGCTCCAGGAATGTCTTTTGCACATTTTCCCCACGTTTGCAATTTGCACAAATTACAGCTGAATTTTGCACAGATTGCTCAGAAATTTGCACAGATTGCAGAACGTGCTTGGGAGGAGGGGTGCAAAATGCCCAGCAAATCTGTTGTTGTTGTTCAGTCGTGTCCAACTATTTTTAGGGATGTCAGAGAAATCCATTGCGGAATGAAGCCCCCGCCCCCCTGCCCCATGAAAGGCACGCGGGACAAAGTCCCCGCCGCCCCCACCCTACAAAAGGTGTGCAAAGTGGAGCACTTACCTGCTCCCATCCGCGCTGCCTTGTGAATGGCGGCCGTCTTGCGGCCACCATTCCCTTCCTCCTCTTCAAGCTGTGATAGGCTACATAAATACTTACGTAGCCTATCACGGCAGGCTGGCTGGACGCAAATGGCGGCCACTATGGATTCTTTAGAATCCGGCCTCACTGGAATCCGTGGCGGAATTCTCTGCCATCCCTACCAGGGGGGTAATCTTGCATAAAAATGCAAACCCAATGAATTCCTCACCCAACCCCTATTCTTTTGTAGAAAACCCCCAGTCTTGTAAGTTCTCTGTCAATTCTGTAAAGAACACTTTTGCACTTGGTCTTTAACTGGATGGCTTTTGAGGCTCAAGGATGACACAGAAGCTCAGCTTCATTAAATCCCATTATAAACATCCCATTGATTCAACTTCCACACCATTCCAGCTTTCAACAGGGCGGATTTCCCCCCACCTCCACACACGCATATATACCCCTCCTTTGCCTGCCTCCCCTACTAACAAGGGGTGTGTGTGTTCTGCATACCCTCTTAGCAGAAACTGCAGGGCCTTAAGCTCCCCAGAGAGCAGACCTAGGCAGATGCGTTCTCTTCTCTCCCTAACAAGCAGCAAGATGCTGTGTTGACTGCAGGCGGTGCATCAGAAATTGTAATTCTGCTCCTTCCTGGCCCGTGGGGAATTCTCTTCCCACGCAGAGGCAAAGCCAGGCAAAAGGAACTGGGGGGGGGGGGAATAGAAGGATCTCCCTACCACCACAACCCCCGCAATCAAAGCACAGAAAGGCCTGGAGAGATGAGGGAATCGGATGCCTCCAGAATTTGCTGTCTGCCCCCGCCTTTCCCCAGCTTCTCCAGGAGGAGGCAGAACTGCCTTATACGGCAGGAGATGAGGAATCTTGACACACTTGGAAGAAGTGAGGAAGTTTATTTTGAGGGTTACAGCCAGGGTGTGAAATTTCTAATCGCATTTCCACATCAGCTCTCGCTCGGTGTGCTAATTGATTCTGCTGGAGCTGCATCCCCCCCCCCCCATGCACACACACACTCCACATCTCACTCATTCCGCTGGCCATGCAAAGAGATCACACACGGAGACAATGCATAAAAATATGCACTCATTGTGCACAGACCTATGGAGAACAGATGCCAATTCCTACAAAAGGTACTTGCTCAGGACCTGAAGCAGAGCACAGAGCAGCGGACAAAGAGGTGGAGCAAAAGAGCAGAACCAAACCATCTGGAATTGGCTGGCCAAGTGACGGACTGTAAAGAGGTCAGCCCTCTATTGGATGGCATCTTCTATTTGAAGGGCTGCCCAGTCCAAGTCTGGTTTAATTTTTTTTAAAAAAAGACTAAGAAGCAAAAGCCATAGAGTCATAGAATCACGTTGGAAGATGCCTCAGAGATCATCTAGTCCAACCCTCTGCTCAATGCAGGCTCTGCACTACAGGGTGAAGCTACAGCATCCGTGCCAAATGCCTCCAGCGAAGGAGAACCCACCATCTCCTGAGGCAATCTGTTCCACTGCTGAACAGCGATCATTGTTAGGACGTTTCTCCTAATTTTTAGTCCAAATCTGCTTCCCTGCAATTTCTGCCCATTGGTTTTAGTCCTGCTCAGCAGAGAACAAGTCTGCTCCATCTTCTTCATTACACCCTTTCAAATACTTGAAGACTGCTATCGTTGTCTCTCCTTCGTTTTCTCTTCTCCAGGTTAAACATACCCAGGTCTTTCAACCATTCCTCATAGGCTTTGGTTTCCAGACCCCTCACCACCCTGGTTGCTCTTCTCTGGACAGGGCAGCCCACCTTGTCAATGTCCTTCATAAAACAGGATGCCCAGAACTGGACAGGAGCCTTGGAGTAGCCCATCTATGGTTTAGCAACAGACTAAGTAGGCACACAGGTCAGCTGGCCACAGTCTACCCCACTGTGGTGAGAGTGATTGTAATTGTATTTCTCTTTCAATTATAGTATTTCTAGATTTGCATATCTGTCTCTCTCATACGTATATATATATATATATATATGTATGTGTGTGTGTGTGTGTGTGTATGAAAGATACAAAGACTAACAACAGAGTGTACAGGAACAGGCACAGGCTAGTCTAGAACAATCACAAAGCTAGACACAAAAAGGGAAAAGAGGCTATGGAAGGACAAGACTCTCCAGTGGTGGTGACCTGCAAGGTGTGTGCAGTGTTTGTTTTCTTGCCTGAGAACAACATGGCCTGAAGCTGCAACAAGTGCAAGTTGATCACGCTGCTGGAGGAAAAAGTAAGTGGACTGGAGCAGCGACTGTCGACCCTCCGGGGAATAAGAGAACATGAAGAGTTCTTGGACAGAATGGGGGAACTACAGCAGCAAAGGGCAGACCAGAAGCTTGAAGAGCAACAGCAAGCTGAGGCAGAAGTGGGAAACGCTGAGGAGAAGAAAAATGGAGTAGAGGATAGGAATGTACGAAAATCACTTACCTTTCGGGGATTATGCTGATGGTGCAGGGTGAGGCGCTCCATTCCTCCCCCCCCCTCGGAATCCTGGCAGGCTGGCTGTGCTCCGCAGCAATTCTGCGGAGCCGCTGGCTGGCTCCGCCAGCAGCCGGACATCCGGCTGCTGGCTAGCAGGGATGCAAATGGCGGCGGCCATAGCCGCCGCCATTTGTGTCCCTGCAGTCACCCGTGATAGGCTACGTAAATCTATACGTAGCCTATCATGGCTGATTAAAAAAAAAAAAAAACGCGTACGCAAATGGCGACACCCATGGGCGCCACCATTTGCGTTCCTTATTTTGGCACGTCTTAGTCCACGTAAACATTTATGTAGACTAAGACGGCGAAAGTAAGGGGAACGCAAATAGTGTAGACGCTACGCTATTTGAGTTCCCCTTATTTTCGCCGTCTTAGTCTACGTAAATGTTTACGTAGACTAAGACGTGCCAAAATAAGAAACACAAATGGCAGTGCCCATGGGCGCCGCCATTTGCGTACGTGCTTTTTTTTCTCTTTTAAATCAGCTCTGATAGGCTACGTAAACATTTACGTAGCCTATCACGGTGTTTTTTAAAAATCTAGCTGTGATAGGCTACATAAACATTTACGTAGCCTATCACTTTTTTTGTTTTGTTTTGTTTTTAACTGGAAATGGCGGCGGCCAGTCGGAAGACCAGCCGCCGCAGCCGCCGCTGCCGAACCGCCGCCACAGCTGCCGCCACCGCCAGGAAGATCCACCCAAGTCCCGTCCGGGGGGGGCAGACTGTTCCGCCACTGATTTCGGGGGGCCGAATGTGCTGGCATTCGGCCTCCCCAAGACTCGTGGCAAAATCCTCTGACATCCCTACCCTCCAGGAAATTCCTGACTTGTGTGGCGGATAACTTCCTCCTACAGAAAGTAGAGGAAGAAACTAGAGGATCGGCTATCCTTGACTTGATCCTAACCAACAGAGATGACTTCGTGGATCAAGTAGCAGTTACAGGAACTCTGGGGGAAAGTGACCATGTTGCACTTGAGTTCTTGGTAAGGGAAGCAAAAGCTGAGTGTAGTCAAATGCGTACCCTGGATTTTAGGAAAGCTGATTTTAATAAACTCAGAACAATGATCAGTAAGGTCCCATGGCAAGCAATGCTAGCGAGAAAAGGAGTCCAAGATGGGTGGGAGCTTTTAAAAAGGGAAATTCTCAAGGCACAATCACAAATAATTCCAACAAGAAGAAAAGGTGGAAGACAACAGAAGAAGCCAATGTGGCTTCACAAAAAGCTTAGAGATGACCTGAAAACAAAAAAGGACACATATAGGAAGTGGAAAGAAGGCCAAGTAACAAAGGAAGAGTACAGGCAGGTAGCACAGAATTGCAGGGATGGCGTCAGGAAGGCTAAAGCTGAGAACAAGCCGAGGTTAGCGAGGGATGCTAAAAACAACAAAAAGGCTTTCTTCAGCTACGTGCATAGTAAAAGGCAGAGGAAAGAAATGGTGGTTCAGCTATTAAATAAGGATGGCAAAATGATAACAGATGACAAAGAAAAGGCAGCGGTGCTCAATTCCTACTTTGCCTCAGTCTTCTCCCAAAAGAGGGTCTATGACCCCCCTGGCAAAGGCGAAGTGCAGGCTGAAGGGGCAGGATTGCAGCTTGAGATCGATAGGCATATGGTCAAGGAACACCTCATTACTTCGAATGAGTTCAAATCTCCAGGGCCAGATGAACTGCATCCTAGAGTAAGAAAGGAACTGGCAGAAGAACTCTCAGAACCGCTGTCTATTCTCTTTGAGAAATCACGGAGGACGGGGGAAGTGCCAGATGACTGGAGGAGGGCTAATCTGGTCCCTATCTTCCAAAAGGGTAAAACGGAGGAACCTGGGAACTACAGACCAGTCGGTCTGACATCAATCCCAAGGAAAATTCTGGAGCAGATGATAAAGCAATTCATCTGTAAGCACCTTGAAAACAATGCAGTGATTACTCAAAGCCAACATGGAATTGTCAAAAACAAGTCCTGCCAGACAAATCTGATCTCATTTTTTGATCAAATAACCTCCCTTGTAGACCATGGGAATGCTGTAGACATCATATACCTCGACTTCAGCAAAGCTTTCAACAAAGTGCCCCATGACATCCTGATGAGCAAACTAGCTCAAAGTCAGCTAGATGGTACAACAATCCGGTGGATCCACAGTTGGCTACAGAATCGGACTCAAAGAGTCCTTATCAATGGGACCTTCTCCAACTGGGGAGAGGGAATGAGTGGGGTACCGCAGGGCTCAGTCCTGGGCCCAGTGCTCTTCAACATTGTTATGAATGACTTGGAGGAGGAGGTGCAGGGAATGCTGATCAAATTTGCAGATGACACCAACTTGGGTGGGATAGCTAATACTTTGGAAGACAGAAACAAAATTTAAAGTGATCTGGATAGAGTGGAGCGCTGGGTAGAAAACAACAGAATGACATTTAATAGGAATAAATGCCAAGTTCTGCACCTAGGAAAAAGAAACCAAATGCACAGTTACAAGATGGGGGATACGTGGCTCAACAACACTACAAGAGAGAAAGTTCTTGGAATTGTTGTCGATCACAAGCTGAATATGAGCCAACGATGTGATGTGGCTGCAAAAAAGGCAAATGCTCTTTGGGGCTGCATTAATAGAAGCATAGCTTCCAAATCCCAGGAAGTACTAGTTCCCCTCTACTCAGCACTGGTGAGGTCTCATCTGGAGCACTGTGTCCAGTTCTGGGCACCACACTTGAAGAAGGATGCAGACAAACTGGAGAGGGTTCAGAGGAGGGCAACAAAGACGATCAGGGGATTGGAAACAAAGCCCTATGAAGAGAGACTGAAAGAACTGGGCATGTTTAGCCTTGAGAAGAGAAGACTGAGGGGAGATAGGATAGCGCTCTTCAAGTACTTGAAAGGTTGTCACAGAGAGGAAGGCCAGGATCTCTTCTCGATCATCCCAGAGTGCAGGACACGGAATAATGGGCTCAAGTGACAGGAAGCCAGATTCCAGCTGAACATCAGGAAAAACTTCCTGACTGTAAGAGCAATACGACAATGGAACCACTTACCTGGGGAGGTGGTGGGCTCTCCCACACTGGAGGCGTTTAAGGCGAGGCTGGACAGCCATCTGTCGGGGATGCTCTGACTTGGATTCCTGCATTGAGCAGGGGGTTGGACTCAATGGCCTTGTAGGCCCCTTCCAGCCCTACTATTCTATGATTCTATGATTCTGTGAGAGTATTTAAAAATATATATTTTAACCTGCACTTAGATTCCTGCATTGAGCAGGGGGCTGGACTCGACGGTCTTATAGGCCCCTTCCAACCCTACTATTCTATGATTCTGTGATATGATTCTATGAAGCTAAACATTTCAGCTTCTGCCCTTGTCAGTAGCTGTGCTGTTAAATGGATATTAGTATATGCAAATGTTATGCAACCCTGCGTTCTTGGGGGGGGGGATGATACACAGGGGGCTACCCTGGTTAGGGATGGCCCTGGGGGCAGAGCCTAGTGGTTTGGGGGAAGGTCCAAGTGTGGAATTCAGCTCTAAAGCTCTCAGTTCATCTATTCACCCCCAACAGCTTGGGCATGCCTTGCCCCCTTGAATCTGGCCCCCTAACAAACCACCCCTCCCCTCAAAAAACCAGCCCCATTTTGACTGAAAATCTTACTGTGCAGTATATAGAGGCCATTGCCAGGGCTGGGCAGGCAACTCATCCAGATCTGAAGAGTGAACTCTACAACTACCAAGGTTCCTGAATCCCACATTTGGGGAGTATTAGGGGTGAGTGACTCAGTATATTTCCCATCCATCACGTTCTCATACTTTTACCCATCATTCTTTTCTGATACTGCATGAATCTGTTTCTGCATTAATCTCCTCTCAAAATATTTATTTTAAAAAAGCATTTAAAGATGCAATCCTGTGCTAGTTAGGCAAACAATACTGAGAGTTGTAGGACCTTTTTCTGTCGAAACATGCATAGGATTGTGCCCAAAATGCACATTTTGTCTCAAAATACACATGAATGTATCTTACTGAATTCCAAGAACTGCATTACAACATCTAGAGAAGTGCAAAATCTGGCGCACAGTTAGTTCTGATCTACATTTTAGTAGGGATGTACGAAAGTCACTTACCTGAACCCGAAAGTTCATTCGCGGTGGAGGGGAGGCGCTCCGTCCCTCCCCCCCAAATTCTGGCTGGGGGGAGGCACCCTGTCCCTCCCCGCCGAAATTCTGGCAGGGGGGGAGGCGCCCCGTCCCTCCGGCCGCGAATCCTGTCCTGCCAGGACGCAAATGGCGGCGGCTGTACCCGCCGCCGTTTGCATCCCTGCAGTCAGCAGTGATAGGCTACGTAAATGTTTACGTAGCCTATCATGGCTGAGTGGGGGGAAAAAAAACCCCTCATGTACGCAAATGTTTATTAAATGTTTACGTAGACTACATGTGCCAAAATAAGGAACGCAAATCGCGGCGCCCATGGGCGCCGCCATTTGCGTACGCGCGGGTTTTGTTTTTTTTCACTCAGCTGTGATAGGCTACATAAACATTTACGTAGCCTATCACAGTGTTTTTAAAAAATCTAGCCGTGATAGGCTACGTAAATCTTTAAGTAGCCTATCACATTTTTGGTTTTTTTTAACTTGGAAATGGCGGCGGCGGCAGCCAGTCCGAAGACCAGGCGCCACAGCCGCCACCGCCAAACCGCCGCCAAACCTCCGCCGGAGCCGCCGCTGCTAGGGACATTCACACAAGGTAAGTCCCGTCCCGGGGGGGGTGGGGGGCAGACCGTTTCTCCACCAATTTCGGGGGGCCGAATGCTCTGGCATTTGGCCTCCCCGAGATTTGTGGAGAAATTCTCTGACATCCCTACATTTTAGTCGGTGCAAAGGTGGTCATTTGCAGAGGAAACTGATTGGGAAAGTGGTGAAATGGTGAGGGAGACTTATTATTTCTCTGTCACCTTGCATTTCTGATCAGGTACAGAAGCGTAGCAATATTTTTCTCACCATTTGGGAAGACATGACTGATGGCCAGCTTACCAAGTGTTTTAATAATTACATGTCTATACCGCCCAATAGCCAAAGCCAAAGTGGATGGATGTACACCATGTCAGGTGACCAGATGGCAAATTGTTTTCAAAGGATCTGGAGCACAAGGATGGGATCTGTGCATAATTTCCCAACCCTGTGGGAAACGTTCATTCAGCAGTGCTGCGTGGCCTCCCTGCAGCCCAGGGCTACAGCCTGAGTTTTATCTATGGCAGCATCATGTTGTTGCACAGCAAACAGCATTTGTACCCATTAATAAAGCACATTAGGGGAGACTTCTCCATCTATTTATGAGAACAAAAATCAATCTGTGGTGCGTTGCATGGAGACAATTTCTGCCTGCTGCGTGTGCAAGGTGAAAGGGACGTTGTCCGCTACTGCTAACATGGGCAATCAAGAGAGGCCAGACATGAAGCAATTGCTGGGAGAGCCAGATTAAGATGCTAAAGCAGCTGGGGCTGGAGTAGGGAGCGTATCTAATCCAGGCCTGAGGCAGCCCAGGCTGGGAGGAGATGGCTAGTCACTGTCAAGACTTTTCATTCATTTTTAATAAGGGAACAATGTTTTCAGAGACTGAAACTTGAAGGAGCAGCTGTCACTCTTGAAGCCTCTGTCCTCCTTCATCAGTTGTCCCACCAATCTTAGTGGGACAGGGGCGGGGGGACAATTGCCCCCAAACAGCGAGACTGCGAAGGCAAGGAGATACAAAAACTTCATTTCAGCTCGTTAAACATCAGAACTTGCCCCGTTCACCGCCCTAAATGCAAACATTTTTTTCAGGCAAAGCTGGCATATTCCCAGTCTCATGATGGTGCTCAAAAATGTTCTCATTAGGAAAAGACATATTTAAAAATGAATATTTTGAGGAAAAATGCATTTTCATCCTTTAGTCAATAGAGGAAGTGCACATTTCGGTGTGCACTTTGAAATGCATGATGGGATTATTTAGTAATGGTGCCGCCTGTTAGAAAGGCAGAGTAAAAACACAAGGCAAAACAGAATGAGCACTTACCACACAGGCTCTCTTAGAATAGTAAAAGGAGACTACACTCTTCAGTGAAAGAAAGAAAATGGTTTAATCAGAAATATACTTGCATATAATGCAATGCAAGTACAGGGCAGAGTTTTCAAAGGGGTTTGTTCAGTCCATTTTGCATTCCGTTGCACCAGCAGGAGGGAGAGCAAACATATGTAGGGATGTACGAAAGTGCGATCAACTTTCGCAGATTATGTTGATGGTAGGGGGGAGGCATTCCGTCCCTCCCCCTGGAATCCTGGCGGGGGGGAGGCGCTCCGTTCCTCCCCCCGGAATCCTCCAACGGCCAGCTGTGCTCCGCGGCAGCTCTGCGGAGCAGCCGGCCAGGCCCGGCCCAGTCAGGCCAGAGCCATCCGCAGCCGGATTTCCGGCCGCGGAGGGCTCTGGGTAAAAAAAAACCAAAAAAAAAAACCCACCATGTACGCAAATGGCGGCAAATACGGCTGCCGCCATTTGCGTTCCTTCTTTTTGGCCGTCTTAATCTATGTAAATATTTAAGTAGACTATGACGGTGAATCAAAAGGGGACGCAAATAGCACCCACTATGCTATTTGCATTCCCCTTTATTTTTGCCGTCATAGTCTACGTAAATATTTACGTAGATTAAGACAGTAAAAAGAAGGAACGCAAATGGCGGCGGCCATAGCCGCCGCCATTTGCGTACATGTTTTTTTTAAAAAAAACACACCACCCAACCATGATAGGCTACGTAAAGATTTACATAGCCTATCATGCCTTTTTTGTCTTTTTTTAAAAAACCTAGCCATGATAGGCTACGTAAATCTTTACGTAGCCTATCACGTCTTTTTTTTTTTTTTTTACACAAGTCTGGAAATGGCGGCGGCAGCCGCCCGTCGGAAGACTGGCCGCCGCCGGAGCCGCCGCCGGAGCTGCCATCGGAGCCACCGCCACCAGGAAGATCTGCCCCAGGTGAGTCTCGTCCCGGGGCCGGGGGGGGGGGCAGGCCATTCTGCCATGGAGTTCGGGGGGCCGAATGCACTGGCATTCGGCCTCACCGAGATCCGTGGCGGAATTCTGACATCCCTAAACATATGTGCTCCTAGCAATGGTGGATCTCTTGGGGCGGGGAGGAGCCCAAGAAACCACACTGTAGGCTAGAGAGATCCTGAGGCTAGCTTTGGTCAAAATTCCCATGCACTAACTAACTGCAACAGCAGTTCTTTCTCAGTAACTTGCAGATGAGGTTGCAATATTCCCAGCAGTGCACACTTTTTCCCCTATTTGAACAACACTACCTAAAAACTCCCATTTAGAAACGGGAACAAGGCGGAACGAGCTTCGAGGTGGAACCCGGAGAACCTTGAGCCTGACTGATCCCTGACTGGTCCCAAAGTGAAGGTGCCTTTGCTATATGGTTGATCACAATGTTATTAAATCCATTGTTTCTATCCTGGCCTTTGGACTAGAAATCCTCCCAAGGGTTCCGCTCTAGCAATACTTTTTAAAAAGTTTTGTATTGATTTTTCAAATGTGTGGTTAAACAACACAAAGTGAGGACAGTAAGGAAGGGAGAAATAGGGGGAAGAAAGAAAGGGAGGGGGTCGGAGTTTGAAGGAGAAGAGAATATCAATGACAGCTTGTGCTGGAAGTCGATGTCTAAGGGATGCTTTGAGAGAAAAGAGAAAAAGCCAAGCATACAAATCTGGAGAAGCTGTCCAAATGTAGGGATGTCAGAGAATTTCTCCATGAATCTCGGGGAGGCTGAATGCCAGCGCATTCGGCCCCCCGAAATTGGTGGAGAAATGGTCCGCCACCCCCCCCGCCATCCCCCCGGGATGGGACTTACTTTTGGCGAATGTCCCTCCTGGCGGCGGCTCCCTGCGGCGGTTCGGCGGCAGCAGTGGCAGCCGGTCTTCCGACCGGCTGCTGCCGCCGCCATTTCCAAGTGTAAAAAAAACAACAACCACAAACGTGATAGGCTACGTAAAGATTTACGTAGCCTATCACGGCTAGATTTTAAAAAAACACTGTGATAGGCTACGTAAATCTATCATGGCTGACTGCAGGCCAGGGACGCAAACGGCGGCGGCTACGGCCGCCGCCATTTGCGTCCCAGCAGGACAATAGGATTCACGGCCGGAGAGATGGGGTGCTCCCCCCCGGCCAGAATTTTGGCGGGGAGGGACGGGGCGCCTCCTCCCCTGGCCAGAATTTCGGGGGGAGTAACGGAGCCCCTCCCCCCCACTGCGAAGCAAGCTTCGGGATCAGGTAAGTGACTTTCGTCCATCCCTATCCAAATGTCCAAAATGAGTTTCCATACAGTGTTGATCATGATTCAAACATGGCTGCACATTCAAAAATGGAACTGAAATGGAGGTCCTCAGTCCATTGGATGACTGCAACTGGAGGACTAATGCATGCCACACCTCTCTGGTTGCAAAGGGGTTAGGGTTAGGGAATTACAGAGGGGCTCTGGCAGACCAGGATCTGCCACTCATGCACTTGGGTGAGAAGTTAGTATTTGTGACCTGAAGCTAAAATCCAGGACATTTAAAAAGCCCTCATTAACCGGCAGCTGCAGTTGTTAAAGAGATAGAGGCAGGGAGGCACCCCAAATAAATTCTAAGGAGAGTTTTTGAAAAGAGGCCTTTGAGATATTCAAGGCAATTCCCTGGTGATACAGGGCAAAACATTCATTTTGAGTCTATTAATTTTTCCCCATGTACTCAGTGGAAGCAGGGTCCATCTCTCCAAATGCTCCAGTAACACTTTAAAATGTTAATAAAGTAAGTCATGAAGTACACAAATAAATTGTTATATATCCTGAGGGGGGCGGTCCTATGGCTTAGTTATTGTTTTGAGCCTTTGCAGCTCCTGTAGAGTTTAGGGGTGTATGAAATACTCACCCCATTCCGTTTTGTGGTGTCTACTGGGGGGGGCAATCCGTCCCTCCCCCCCAGAATCCTGGCTGGCTGGCTCCACTCTGCAGAGATTCCGTGGAGCCACCAGCCGGCTCCGAAGCCCCAGCGATACAGCCGCCATTGCCGTATCGCCGGCTGGACTGACGTACTGTGGACACAAATGGTGTCCGGCATAGCAGATGCCATTTCCGTCCCTGCTCTTTGACGTGATAGCCTATGTAATCTAGGCTACGTAACCTATCGCGCAAAGGAACAGGGATGCAAATACGCCATTTGCGTCCCTGTTTTTTCACGCAATAGGCTATATAAAGATTTACATAGCCTATCACGTCAAAGAGCAGCGACGCAAATGGCGTAGCAGACACCATTTGCGTCTGCAGTCCATCTGTCCAGGCAGCAATACGGCAATGGTGGCCGTATCGCTGGGGCTTTGGAGCCGGCAGCAGGCAGCAGGCAGGATCCGGCCGGCAAGGACTTCGGAGGTAGGAGATCCGATCCTCCACGGACTTCAGGGGGACAGATTCAATAGAATCTGGCCTCATTGGGGTCCATGGAGGATTTCTCTACATTCCTAGTAGAGTTGGGAGTAGCAACAGTGAGTGGAGCTTCTGCTGAGTTCTGCAGTTCTGTGTGTGATAAATAAAGGACAGTTGTGTTTGGGGCCTGCTGGTTCTGCAGTCATCCCTGCTACCTATACAACATTTTGTTGTATAGGGAGCGGGATCCTGAGAGCTATACAGGCAGCGAGATCTGTGAATCCGTTTACACAGCTAACTGGTAAGCAATTAGCTAGGCCCAGTTAAGAACTTGAGCAATTCCTCTGTGTGTGTGTGTGTGTGTGTGTGTGTTTTAAGAGAATTAAAATCAAAATCGCTGCTCTTGGACATATTGAAGAGCTTGATGTGAGCCAACCTGCTTCCTGGGATTCTTATGCAGAATGGCTTTCATTCTATCTGGAAGCAAATAAGATAGCCAATTCTGAACAAAAGCGAGCTATGCTCTTAACTGTTTGTGGGCCACAGACATTTGCCATAATAAGATCCCTCACTGCTCCTGCCTCACCCAAAATGAAGACATTTGATGAACTTTTAGGATGATTAAGAATACATTTCTCACCAAATCCTTCAGTTATTGCACAGAGATGTACATTTCACAGACGAATGCAGCAACCTGGAGAGGGCATTGCTGCTTGCAGAACTGCGTCATCTTTCTCAACTCTGCAACTTTGGGGATTTTCTAGAGGATATGTTGAGAGTAGGGTTGGCGGAGAATTTCTCCCTGAAACTTCGGGGGGCCGAGCACCAACGTGTTCGGCCCCCCGAACAAGTTTCGGGGAGAAATTCTCCGCACCCCCCCACACCCCGCACCCCCCCCCAGGACGGGACTAACCTTTGGCGAATGTCCCTCCCGGCGGCGGGTCTGGCCGGCGGTTCGGCGGGTCTTCGTCAGGGGCGGGGGCGGCAGCCGATCTTTCGACCGGCTGCCACCGCCGCCATTCCAATAAAAGAAAAAAAAAACACCCCCGTGATAGGCTACGTGACGATTAACGTAGCCTATCACGGCTAGATCTGCAAAGTCAGCTGTGATAGGCTACGTAAATCGTCACGTAGCCTATCACAGGTGACTTTAAAAAAAAAAGCGCGTACGCAAATGGCGGCCCCCATAGGGAGCCGCCATTCCCCTTCCTTATTTGGTCGCTGTAGTCTACGTAAATCTTTACGTAGACTACGGCGAAAATAAGGGCAACGCTATTTGCATTGCCCTTATTTTCGCCGTAGTCTACGTAAAGATTTACGTAGACGACAGCGACCAAATAAGGAACGCGAATGGCGGCTCCCTATGGGGGCCGCCATTTGCGTACGCGCTTTTTTTTTTTTAAGTCACCCGTGATAGGCTACGTGATGATTTACGTAGCCTATCACGGCTGACTTTGCAGATCTAGCCATGATAGGCTACGTTAATCGTCACGTAGCCTATCACGGGGGCGTGTTTTTTTTTTAACTTTTTAGTTCGCGGCCGGACGGGGCGAGGCGAGGCGCCTCCTCCCCGGCCTGAATTTTGGCCGAGCGAGGCGGGAAGCCTCCCCCCGGCCTGAATTTTGGCCAGGCAAGGCAGGAAGCCTCCCCCCCCGGCCTGAACTTTGCAGGGGGAGCAGCGAAGTGCCTCCCCCCCACCGCGAAAAGCTTTGAGGACAGGTAAGGGACTTTCGTGCACCCCTAGTTGAGAGATCGCCTTGTCTGTGGGGCTTATGATGAGGCGCTGCAACGATGCCTCCTGTCCGAGCCAAACTTGGCATTTGCAATGGCTCAAGAAAAGGCATTTGCCAGTGATATTGCATCACTATATGTCACAGAACTCAAGAGAGATGCAGATGATGCAAATGCCATCCGGAGCAAGCAGGCTGAGAATTCTGGGCAGCAAGGGCAACAGAACACAAGAAATGCACCCTCCATAACATCTGCAGATAGGCCCTGGCTTACCTATTCCTGCTCAGGCTGTGGAGGGCCACATCAGCGCTCTCTGTGCAGATTCAAGGATGCGGAGTGCAGGTTTTACAAGAAGGGTCACCTTGAGCAAGTCTGCCGTTCTAAATCTGTCAGCACAATGCCAGGGAACTATAGCAAAGAGTCACTCCACCTAGTGTCTCATGGGGTTGATTATCCTCAGGGTGATGAAACTCAACAGCTATATCACATTCAGAAGGACTGTGGCAAGGAATCTATGATGCTGTGTTGTATGCAGCAGTATTAATCAATGGCCCGAAGTGCAAAATGGAAGTGGACCAAGTGGACACAGGGTCTGGGGTATCCATAATTAACAGAGACACCCTTGAACACATATTTCCTGGGACCTTTGCTCCAGAGTTGTCAAGTCCATCATGCATTCTGCATGACAGCATTGCAAAGAAGGTCGATATCGTTGGATGCTGCACTGTAGATGTACGATATGGCTCCTTCCAAGGGAAGCTTCCACGTATAACTGTGGAGGGACAGAGGAAAATCCTCTTGGGGAAAAACTGGTTCTCATCAATAGGGATTAGCGTTCAAGGAGTTCACACCCTTACTACAGGTTGGCTTGCAGAAATTGTTAATACATTTCCAAGGGTATTTTCTGAAGAACTGGGAGAATACAAAGGGAAGCCAGTGTCACCATTGCACTGCATCATCCCCAAGCAAGTGGCCAAGCTGAACGGGTGGTACAAACAACAAAAGATGCCCTGGAGCGCATTGCGGGAGGAGACTGGCCAACACGCCTCGTCAGGTTTCTCCTTGCTCAGCATGTTACTCCGTGTGCAACAACAGGCATCAGTCCTGCAGAGTGACTTATGGGGCAGCATCTAAACACTTGCGTTGACCATCTCCACCCAGATTTAGCTGAAGTCTTACAAAGCAAACGAAAGCAGGCTCTGGATGCTGCCTTCTCAGCTCCTGCTCTCCGTTCATTTGCCCCACAAGTTCAGGTGTTTGCTAGGAACTATGGTGCTGGACCGAGGTGGGTTCCTTCCTCTATCACTGAGGTCACTGAACCTGTGTCATACAAGGTCCAGTGTGCACATGGGTCAGTGTGGCATTGCCATATTGGCCAGTCGAGAAGGCATTCTGGCCAGAGTGGGTTGTCAGCAGAGGTAGCTGCTGAAGATTTATCTGGAACTGATGTGTTCCTCTCACTGCCAGCTGAAGCACCAGAACCACTAAGTGATGGGAGCAATACTCCTTCCTTACCTACAGCAGTTATTGAAAGAAAGTCATCTAAGCCCTACCCCTACTAGACAACTGCAGAGACCGTGCCATGAAAGGGTACCTCCTCGTTGGTTGGAAGACTATGAGAGCTAAGGAGGGGAGGAATATTATGTATCCTGCGGGGGCCAGTACTATGGCTCAATTATTGTTTTGAACCTTGGCAGCTCCTGTAGAGTTGGGAGTAGCAACAGCGGGTGGAGCAACTGCCAAGTTCTTCAGTTCTGCGTGTGATAAATAAAGGACAGTTGTGTTCGAGGCCTGCTGGTTCTGCAGTCATTCCCGCTACCTCTACAATAAGAACAGATATCAAGGAAAACAACATACATCCATTAAGTAAATTGGAAAGCTTGTATATACTGGAAAGCTTGTATATATCTTAATACCCAGAGTGACATTAATATATTAATATGTAATATCCACACATTATTTACTATTTCTGCCAATCACCCAGCTTTGGTAAACTGTTTCTTTATTTCTTTATTTATGGCCTTTGTTTCGCCCTCAGGATGAGGTACTAGGGGCAGTGAGCATCGGCAAGAGCGAAAAACAGTTAGACAAGAAACAAGAGCAAATGAAACTGCACAGTAAATAAACTGTTATCCTATTGGTTGGAGAAGAGAGAGGCTTGTGCATAGAATCATAGAATAGTAGGGTTGGGATGGGCCTACAAGGCCATCGAGTCCAACCCCCTGCTCAATGCAGGAATCCAAGTCAGAGCATCCCTGGCAGATGGCTGCACTTGTGGCAGAGGCAGAATTAGGGGTGGACGAAAGTCACTTACCTTTTCTCGCAGCTTGTTCGCGGTGGGGGGGAGGCGCTTCGCTGCTCCCCCTGTGAAGTTCAGGCCGGGGGGGGAGGCTTCCCGCCTCGCCTGGCCGAAATTCAGGACGGGGGGGAGGCTTCTCGCCTCGTCCGGCCGAAATTCAGGCCTGGGAGGAGGCTTCCCGCCTCGCCCAGCCGCGAACGCGAAAGTTTAAAAAAAAAAAAACGCCCCCTGATAGGCTACGTGACAATTCACGTAGCCTATCACGGCTAGATCTGCAAAATCAGCCGTGATAGGCTACGTCAATCGTCACGTAGCCTATCACAGGTGACTTTAAAAAAAAAAAGCGCGTACGCGAATGGCGGCCCCCATAGGGAGCTGCCATTCGCGTTCCTTATTTAGTTGCCGTAGTCTACGTAAACATTTACGTAGACTACAGCGACCAAATAAGGAACGGGAATGGCAGCTCCCTATGGGGGCCGCCATTATCCGTACACACTTTTTTTTTTTTTTTTAAGTCACCCGTGATAGGCTACGTGACGATTGACGTAGCCTATCACGGCTGACTTTGCAAATCTAGCCGTGATAGGCTACGTGAATCATCACGTAGCCTATCAGGGGACGTTTGTTTTTTTTTTTCTTTTATTGGAATGGCGGCGGCGGCAGCTCCCGCCCCGCTCGAACACCCACTGAACCGCCAGCCGGACCTGCCGCCGGGAGGGACATTCGGCGAAGGTAAGTCCCATCCCGGGGCGGGTGCGGGGGGCGGGGGTGTGTGGAGGATTTCTCCCCGAAACTTGTTCAGGGGGCCGAACACGTTGGCACTCGGCCCCCCGAAGTTTCGGGGAGAAATTCTCCGCCATCCCTAGGCAGAATCTGAACTGGGAACGGTTCCTGTCCTTTCTTAGTCACAGTGCTGTGCCAGCTCCCTATATTTATTTCCTTTCCAGTTTGTACATCATCTTTTGCTGCAGGGACATGCATGCTTTCATGCTGCATACTGATGGGGTATGGGACTCTCTCTGATGGAGAGTTCGTGTGTGAACTCGAACTCTCCATCAGCAGCTGCCAACAGTCCCCTGGATTCTTGCCCCCCGCTCCCCGCAGCCCCGGGCTTGGGTGATGGGAGTCTGCCTTGTGCTACAAGGAGTGGAACAGAGTGCTCAGGCTTGTGAACACCTTGCCAGAATGTAGCAAAAGAAGAGCGAAATATCCTGCTGCAAAGGGCCATGGCACAACAGGCTCATTCGTGAGATCTCAACCATTCCTCCTGCTTCTCCCCTAGCTCCACCTTCTGTTTTCCTCATCCCCTCCATACCTACCCCCCACAATCTTGGGAGATGTCATCATGGGCCAGCAAGGAAACCTATGAGGTATAGCATGATCTTCCAAGCCCAAATAAAGCCAGAGTACATCTTAGCATGAGCAGCATTTTAAATGGAAAAGAAGTGCAGAAATCCTTGTCCCCTCCGCTTGTGAAGTCCTGGAGTGATGGATTGGGATACTTGGCAGCCAAAGTCTTGCCAAAGCAAAGGTTCTTGGGGCAGTATTAACTTCACTCCTCATTACACATGCACTATAAATTTAAGTCTACATTTAACAGGTCAACCAGCACTAAAAATATTCTCTAGAAGCAGCAGAGAGAAGAGCTGAGACAGGAGCAATGATGGGGTTTTCATGTTTCCACTTTTCTCACTTTCCCTCCTCCTGATCTTCTTGAATTAACCTGGGGCCCATGCCTTGATGGCAAAAGGGCATGCAGCGTCTTTACTAAGGAGCTGGCTGGCCAGGACTTCAGAAGTAATCTCTCTCATTTTCCTTTAATTAAACTAATCCTGCTTAAACAAATCAGCTTGGTTAAGGCTGGGGGAGCATGGAAAGGGTGGCAGGAGAAGGTGCTAAACTGGAGCTGTTCATTTCAGATCATCTACGTACTTGTGCGAAAAGCTCACTGCCAAACCCTCTGCCATTTAATATTTCATCAGAGCGCCACTGAAGCATAAGGCCTCTGCTCTTCTGTTCCCTTCGCCAGCTCTCTTGAAAGCTCTGGACTGCTGCTTCCTCTTCCCTCGTCTCCTTATTTGGCTAAGGCAACTGGATCTCCAAGCTTGGGTGGCCACTTTTGGCTAGAACCAGGAACACATCACCTTACTAGGGATGTACGAAAATCACTACCTGCTCGCGGATTATGTTTATGGTGGGGGAGGAGGCGTTCTGCCCCTCCCCCCAGAATCCTGGACGGGGGGGAGGCGCTCCATTCCTCCCCCCCCCGGAATCCTCCGCGGCCGGCTGTGCTCCACAGCAGCTCCGCGGAGCAGCCAGCCAGGCCCAGCCAGGCCAGAGCCGTCCGCAGCCGGATTTCCGGCCGCAGAGGGCTCTGGGGGGGGGGAAATGCATACGCAAATGGCGGTGGCTACAGCCACCACCATTTGCGATCCTTACTTTTGATGTCTTAATCTACATAAATATTTACGTAGACTAAGACGGCAGAAATAAGGGGAATGCAAATAGCGTAGTGGACGCTATTTGCAGTCTCCTTATTTTCGCCGTCTTAGTCTACTTAATTATTTACGTAGACTAAGACGGCCCAAAATAAGGAACGCAAATGACTGCGGCCATAGCCGCCGCCATTTGCATACGCCTTTTTCTCTTTTTTTTTACCCAGACATTTTAGGCTACGTAAAAACTTACGTAGCCAGCATGTGTGTGTAAAAAAACCCCCAAAAATGCAAATGGCGGCAGTGGGTCGGAAGACCAGCCGCCGCAGCCGCCGCAGCCGCTGCAGCCGCTGCCGCCACCACCACCAGAGCCACCGCCGCCCAGAAGATCCGCCCCAGGTAAGTCTCATCCTGGGGGGATCCGTGGGGGGGCAGGCCATTCCGCCACATGTTTCGGGGGGGATCCGTGGTGGAATTCTCTGCCATCCCTACATCTTACAAACAGCTTCCTCAGGTGGGCAATCACCAGGTCAAGGAGTCTCCCTGGATAGTGCAGGGCTCTCAGGTATTGTAATGGCTCTACCCACCCAAGCTGGCCACTGGTCCCTATTGGAAGACTTACATGGCTTCCTGTTCAAGGTGGGACTTTCTTTGGCTGGGTAATTATGGTTGTTATTGGCTCTGACTCCTGGCTGCTTGCCCATTTTGGTCTTCAACTGAAAAAGAACCAACTTCTATCCTAGGTGCTGATGTTGGCATATATTTTGCCCACAACAAATATTTAATGCATGATGATGATGGACAGTACCACCTCAAGTACAGAATTTGCAATAGTAAAGAATCTAATAACTGAAAAGCAGCGAAGCTTCAGTGAAATTGTCTACATCTGGAAAAGCATATGGGGTTATGTGTGTGGCAACAGCCCTGAAATTGTTTTCGGGGACAGAACTGTCAATTAACTGCTGAGTCATGGTGACCATACACAAGTCAAGTTCACTGTGCTTTGGACACATGGTTCTCTGCAGTAAATGCTTGTCTCCGAGGCCCACAGTTTCTGCTAAACCGTGAAAGATGCCTGTGAAGTTGTCTCTTTTCTGACAAAGAGACACCAATATTCTGATGTCTTTGTGGTAGGCTATGTAGTGATATCACTGAGCGCCAACAAGGCTCTGGCACTGCTGTAACACAGCAGCCCTCTCCTCTCACATCCGGCTCCACATAAAAAGCGAATGCATGCTGGAGGGGACGTGATCACACCTGCAGGCCCAGCCTCTGACCTCCATGCGACTGCCGAATGTGCCCCCAGCCTCTGTATGTTGGGCTGAAGATGAGAAATAGCTTCATGTGTGTACGTGCAATCAGATGTCCACACAACTGGGAATCCTGACCACAGCTACAGATCCATGTAGACCTTGTTCTCACCCTGGCCCCAGTATATGGATGCTGCTGGGCGGCCATTGTGGTCCCACTCCACCTGCAGGCATTTAGTCAATATGTGGAGCCAAAGAACAGACCTGAATAATCAGGAAAAGAGGGGGGACACCAGCCTGTTGCCAAGGCAAACCAAGCCTTGTTGGTTTCATTGCCCACCTCACTGTGACACGACAGTATGCAGGTCCTGTTGCCATGGCAACAACCAGTCAATGTGTTCACAAAGATTGGCCCCACTCCAGTTCCATTTTGGCTCAGCTCTCTTCCTGCATCTCTCAAACCTTCTCTGTTGAGGATGGTATCCTTGCAAAATCAGGCCTGAAGCTGTTGAACCTTGCACCAGTGCTGTCTCTTTGCCTGTTTGCTCATTTGTCTGTCCTGTCCTAGCTCAGCTTAAGACCCTCAAGGGAGACTGGGTTGCAGCTGCGTTACAGGAAGGGCCAGATCACCTCTGGCAAAGTAAAATTGGGTCTAATGAGGCGAGGTCTCATATGATAGGCAAGGCAAGACCTAGCCTGTCAGGACCTTGGACAGATCATTATGGCAGGTATGGGCTGGAACTCACTCAAGAAGGGCAGTTGTCTCAGCAATATGTAGAGAGCTTCAGAGGGGAGATCAAGGCTGGAGACCATGATACCATCTCTTTGTGTGTCTGTCTCCATGAACCCTGAACCCTGGGAGGCTTGAGTTGAGAGCACCTGACAGGAATAGTCACATCATCACCATTCCCTTCCCCTATCCAGCGTCTGACTAGGGATTAGGGGTGGATGAAAGTCACTTACCTTTTCTCGCAGCTTGTTCGCGGTGGGGGGGAGCGCTTCGCTGCTCCCCCCGCGAAGTTCAGGCCAGGGGGGGAGGCTTCCCGCCTCGCCCGGCCGAAATTCAGGCCGGGGAGGAGGCTTCCCGCCTCGCCCGGCCGCGAACACGAAAGTAAAAAAAAACAAAAAACAACGTCCCCTGATAGGCTACGTGACGATTCACGTAGCCTATCACGGCTAGATCTGGAAAGTCAGCCGTGATAGGCTACGTGAATCGTCACGTAGCCTATCACGGGTGACTTTAAAAAAAAAAAAAAGCGCGTACGCGAATGGCGGCCCCCATAGGGAGCCGCCATTCGCATTCCTTATTTAGTTGCTGTAGTCTACGTCAATGTTTACGTAGACTACGGCGAAAATAAGGGCAACGCCAACGTTGGCGCTCGGCCCCCCAAAGTTTCGGGGAGAAATTTTCCGCCATCCCTACTAGGGATGGACGAAAGGCACTTACCTCGTCCCGCAGCTTGCTTTGCGGTGGGGGGGAGGCGCTTCGCTTCTCCCCCCGAAGTTCAGGCGAGGGGGGGAGGCGCCCCGCCTCGCCCGGCCAAAATTCAGGCCGTGGGGAAGGCGCCCCATCCCCCACCGCCGAAATTCAGGCCGGATAGGAGTGCCCCATCTACCCGGCCGCGAAAAAAAAAGTAAAAACACACACACACACCCGTGATAGGCTACGTAATGATTTGCGTAGCCTATCATGGCTAGATTTCCAAAGTCAGCCATGATAGGCTAGGTAAATTGTCATGTAGCCTATCACGGGTGACTTTGAAAAAAAAAAGTGCGTACGCAAATGGCGGCTCCCATGGGGACCGCCATTTGCATTCCTTATTTTGGCACGTCTAGTCTACGTAAAGATTTACGTAGACTACAGCGAAAATAAGGGCAACGCAAATAGCGTTGCCCTTATTTTCGCCGTAGTCTATGTAAATATTTACGTAGACAACCCATGCCAAAATAAGGAACGCAAATGGCGGTCCCCATGGGAGCCGCCATTTGCGTACATGCTTTTTTTTTTCAAAGTCAGCTGTGACAGGCTACGTAAACCTTTACGTAGCCTATCACGGTGTTTTTTGAAAATCTAGCCGTGATAGGCTACGTAAATCTTTATGTAGCCTATCACTTTTTTTGTGTTTTTTGTTTATTTGACCTGGAAATGGCGGCGGCGGCAGCCGGTCAGAAGACCGGCCACCGCCAAACCGCCGCCGGAGCCGCCCCCGGAGCCGCCCCCGGAGCTGCCGCCGCCAGGAAGATCCACCCAAGGTAAGTCTCGTCCCGGGGGGTGGCGGGGGGGTGGCGGGCCTTTCTGCCAACTATTTCAGGGGGCCTTATGCGCTGGCATTCGGCCTCCCCGAGATCCATGGCGGAACTTTCATACATCCCTAGATGACAGTAGGAGGAGGGCTAATGTTGTCCCTATCTTCAAAAGGGTAAAAATGAGGAACGTGGGAACTACAGACCAGTTAGTCTGATATCACAGTTGGCTACAGAATCAGACTCAAAGAGTGTTTATCAGTGGGACCTTCTCAAACTGGGGAGAGGTAATGAGTGGTGTATCGCAGGGCTCAGTCCTGGGCCCAGTGCTCTTCAACGTTTTTATGAATGACTTGGAGGAGGAGGTGCAGGGAATGCTGATAACATTTGCAGATGACACAAAATTGGGCGGGATAGCTAGTATTTTGGAAGACAGAAACAAAATTCAAAGTGGTCTGGATAGACTGGAGCATTGGGCAGAAAACAACAGAATGACATTTAATAGGGATAAATTCCAAGTTCTGCACCTGCCAAAAAGAAACCAAATGCACAGTTACAAGATGGGGGATACGTGGCTCAACAACACTACAAGCGAGAAGGATCTTGGAATTGTTGGTGATCACAAGCTGAATATGAGCCAACAATGTGATATGGCTGCAAAAAAGGCAAATGCTATTTTGGGCTGCATGAATAGAAGTATAGCTTCCAAATCCCGGAAAGTACTAGTTCCCCTCTACTCAGCACTGGTTAGGCCTCATCTGGAGTACTGTGTCCAGTTCTGGGCACCACACTTGAAGAAGGATGCAGACAAACTGGAGAGGGTTCAGAGGAGGGCAACATTAAAAACGTGGTTGTTCAGGCAGGCATTTGGGGTGGGTTAGGGTATTTAAAAAAAAATGTTTATGGTAAAATTTTATTGTTTTAAATTGTTTTATGGTGGGTTGTACATCGCCCAGAGTGGCTGGGTGACCGGTCAGATGGGCGATTAATAAATTTAATAAATAAATAAATAACAAAGATGATCAGGGGACTGGAAACAAAGCCCTATGAAGAGAGACTGAAAGAACTGGGCATGTTTAGCCTTCAGAAGAGAAGACTGAGGGGCGATAGCATAGCACTCTTCAAGTACTTGAAAGATTGTCACAGAGAAGAAGGCCAGGATCTCTTCTCAATCATCCCAGAGTGCAGGACACAGAATAATGGGCTCAAGTTACAGGAAGCCAGATTCTGGCTGAACATCAGGTGAAAGTTCCTGTCTGTCTGAGCAATACGACAATGGAACCCATTACCTAGGGAGGCAGTGGGCTCTCCCACACTGGAGGCGTTCAAGATGAGGCTGGACAGCCATCTGTCAGGAATGCTCTGACTTGGATTCCTGCATTGAGCAGGGGGTTGGACTCAATGACCTTGTAGGCCCCTCCCAACCCTACTATTCTATGAAACGGCTGGAAATGTGGATTTCCCCCATAGGCTAAAGCATGAAAATGCACAGTTGGGGGGGAGGGATTTGCACCTTTTGGAGGGCATTTGCACATTTTTGAAAGTGCACATTTGTGCAAATTTGGGAAATTGAGAAAAATCCACTTCTATCAATGATCGTACAATGGAACCAAATGTTCCTGACAATCTGCGAAACGCAAATGGGAAAGATTTTACAAAATCCTTACTAGGGATGTCAGAGAATTTCTCCACGAATCTCCGGGAGGCCGAATGCCAACGCATTCGGCCCCCCGAAATTGGTGGAGAAACGGTCCGCCACCCCCCGCCACCCCCCCGGGATGGGACTTACCTTGTGCGAATGTCCCTTGCAGCGTCGGCTCCCGGCGGCAGCTCCCGGCGGTGGTTCGGCGGCGGTTTGGCAGCAGCGGCCAGTCTTCTGACCGGGTGCCGCCGCCGCCATTTCCAAGGAAAAAAAAACGTGATAGGCTACGTAAAGATTCACGTAGCCTATCACGGCTAGATTTTAAAAAAACACCATGATAGGCTACGTTTAAATGTTTACGTTAAATGTTTACGTAGCCTATCACGGCTGACTTTGAAAAAGAAAAGCACGTATGCAAATGGCGGCGCCCATGGGCTTCGCCATTTGCGTACGCGCTTTTTTTTTTTCAAAGTCAGCCGTGATAGGCTACGTAAACATTTACGTAGCCTATTATGGCTGACTGCAGGCCAGGGATGCAAACGGCAGTGGCTACGGCCGCTGCCATTTGCGTCCTGGCAGGAGCAGAACTTTCGCGTCCGGAGAGGCAGGGCGCTCCCCCCCGGCCAGAATTTCGGCGGGGAGGGATGGGGCGCCTCCCCCCCACCCAGAATTTCAGCGCGGAGGGATGGGGCGCCTCCCCCCCGCCCGGAATTTCGGGGGGAGGGACGGAGCGCCTCTCCCCCACCGCGAAGCAAGCTTCGGGATCAGGTCCATCCCTAGTTCAACAACATGCACACATTTGGAATGCACAGAGAAAACTGCACCCTTCTGATATGCACACAAACACTCATTTTAATCAATGGGTGCATGCATACAAAAATGTGTACATTTGAAAATGAACACAACAAAAGGCAGACAAATTTCTGCTTGGGGGGAAAGGAACGTGTATGGAACCAGGATGGAATCACCTTTGTGGTGGAAAAATGAGAACCTCAGCAAGACTGAGCTTGACAGGTCTGCCCATCCTTGGTTGGCAAGTGGCAACTCAAACTGGGAGTTGGCAAATCAAACTCGGAGTGGAGCATGATGGAGCCCTGGAGGAGCAGCAACCCCCTAACTCCCATGACCTAAAAACTGGGCTTTAGAAGCTGAGATGTGGCTTGAAGGAAAAAGGTTATACTCTCTGCTGAGCAAACCAAGGGGAAATGGAAAGGGCCATTTCTAATATTCAGAGGCTGTTCTAGTTCTTGCTAGTTTAAAATACGAGCAGCATGACAAAGAGCCAGCAGTGAAAATCCCCGTTATTTATTGGGGCCAATTCTCAATTAGGCCTGTTGTACGGACGATCTAATCAGATCTGAACCTGAGCAGAAGCTGTTGATCATTTGATGTTTATGATTTCCCCTAGACCGCTTGGCAAGTGTAACTTAATTATTTCTGAACAGAGGCACTGGGGGCCAACTACACATTTTCTATCTCCGCCGCTATTGCCACTAAATTAGCACACCATAATTAAAGCCATCGACAAAGCGTAAAAGCACATGCAATGCAAGCTCAGCTCTGGAAGATAATGGCTCTCCGAGGTGCTCAAGCCACAGGCAAGGGTTTGAATGCTCTCAGAGAAATTCAAATTGGCAAGTATTGGTCTCGCGGGGTCCCTACTTACAGCCCCGATAGCTGATCATCCAGCACTCTTGATCCAGGGTGGCTGGGAGAGCATATCCCCAGCCTGGCCAGATAAAGGAAGCAGAGGAGGAAGGGCTTCTTGCCTCACAGTGGAAGGACCAATTACCTCACAGTGGCTGCATTAAAAGTGGGGGTTTCCCATCCCAATTATTTGTGCAATTTTTTCTGCCTTGCAGAACGCTGGCTTGACTTGTTTGTTTGGGACACTTCTCTGCGAGTGAGGATCTGCCATTTTTATTTTTTGCAGAGGCATGGCTTTCTGAATGGTTAGTTTGTATGTTAGTATTCCACATCTTAGCACCACTGCAACTCATTCCCCATTCAAAGTGATGTTATTATGGATGAGTGCTATTATTTGGGAAATCAGGCTGGAGAAAAATAGTATGGTTTTACGTGTGTGGCATTCAGTGCTGCTCAGGGATGTTGCCACTTGGCAACTGACTGAGCAAAGCCCTGTACATATAGCACATTCAGAAAACTTGTGAACTTGAGCACTCTTCAAAGACTGTCCCTGTCCCTGATGATAATGATTCTGGAACACAACATCCATTTCTGCAGTGCTTTGGACAGAAAAGATGTTGGTGTAATTTAAGCTACCACCTCCACCTCTGCCCCCAAACATAAAAATCTCTAATTCTTGGAATAACTGATGCTTCATAAGAAGTCCTTGATACCAATAAAGCAAATAAATACATCTCCCAAAGACCACATCAGCTGCTAGGATTCATTTTGGTGTGGAGATAAAACTGTTACAATCAAGCAAGGAGAGGAATAATATCCATCCATAACTCTTGGCCTTCCATGCTGTTTTAGCTGCACTGTGACAGATTTCCGCGCCGTGTGCAGTTCATCCACCGCATCCCAGCATTAGCAAGGAAGCTATTTCAGCAGGTATTAGATTAATCACTCCTCATTGGCAGACAGGCTCTGTTGGAGGCTTTTCTTGTTTCTCATGAAACACGGGATGACTTTAGAACCAAGCGGAGAAGCATTGGTACAGATCTTCCCCTGCCGATGCTGTGACAAGCACTCGTTTATAAAATCCTCAGTTTCAATGTAAATTCCATTGTGGCAGTCGGTGTGGAAGGACTCAAACATTGCTATATGAGACACATAAATAAGAGGTGTAGAAATGGAAGACGGGAAGCAGAAAATATACCCTGGAGGTGGGGAACGGGAAAGTGGAAGCCTCTTCTGAGGGCGTACCTTCTGAGCTGCTGGTGCTGCCACTTCCAGGCTAGACAGTGCTGAGCGCTTTCATGAGTGGAAAGCAGGATGGTGCAAACACCCAGTCAGGAGAGTGGAAGGGTCAAGCAGACAACGTCATTATCACTGTCTGCATGTGTCCAGAGAGGTAAAAGGAAAGCACTACAAGGGATGCCATCAATCCCCTGCAAACCCAAGGCTGCCATAACTGAACTCCATGGTTGACAGAATCAAATATTGCTGGCTACGAATAGTTCACCAGGGAAACTAAACCGAGATTGGGTTTTTGGGGTGTGTAGCACCCAGTGCTGAGCAAAAATACTCACCCATTTTTATGGCCCCTTCGACAGGCCATGAAAGGGATATTTGAGGGATCACTGGTGCTTACAAGTGTTTTCAAGGTGCTTCCAGATGGATTGCTTTAGAATCTGCTCCAGAATTTTCCCAGGGACTGATGTCAGACTGGCTGGTCTGTAGTTCCCAGGTTCCTCCGTTTTACCCTTTTGGAAGATAGGGACCAGATTAGCCCTCCTCCAGTCATCTGGCACTTCCCCCGTCCTCCGTGATTTCTCAAAGAGAATAGACAGCGGTTCTGAGCGTTCTTCTGCCACTTCCTTTATGACTCTAGGATGCAGTTCATCTGGCCCTGGAGATTTGAACTCATTCAAAGTAATGAGGTGTTCCTTGACCATATGCCTGTCGATCTCAAGCTGCAATCCTGCCACTTCAGCCTGTACTTCGCCTTTGCCAATGCTCTAGCTGGCATCATATCTGATGCTCTAGTTCCTACCTCTACTTTCTTTAGGAGGAAGTTATCTGCCGCACAAGTCAGGCATTTCCTGGAGGGGCCATGTTTTGCAGAATTTGTCTCCCAACAAATATCAGGGAAATTGAAGTCCCCCATTACTACTACAACAGTACTGCTGATTTCTGAGCGAGTGGGTCTTCCCACATTCTACCTAATGAACCAGAAAAACTGTGCTGATTGAGAGAAGTGGTCAAAGCCTCCACCTGCTTCCACGGAAGCCTCAGTCTTGCAAGGGGACTTTGGCTCTTTCAAATTCTTCTTCTTCTTCTTTTATTTATTTATTACAGTTATATGCTGCCTTTTCCCCTCCTTAAAGAACCCGAGGCAGCTTACATAATCCTCCTCCTCTCCATTTTATCCTCACAACAACAACCCTGTGAGGTCGGTTGGGCTGAGAGTCTGTGACTGGCCCAAAGTCACCCAGTGAGCTTCCATGGCCGAGTAGGGACTAGAAGTTCTAGAACCTGGGTCTCCTGACTCCTAGTCCAACACGGTAATTTCTCTCTCTGCATCAACATTTCTTCCAAAGATCAACTTTTAATTTCAGCAAACCTCGTCCTAGCAGCCTTCTTTCCAGGAAACTCATTCCGATAGGGTTGGCGGAGAATTTCTCCCCGAAACTTCGGGGGGCTGAGCGCCAACATGTTCGGCCCCCCGAACAAGTTTCGGGGAGAAATTCTCCGCACCCCTCCGCCCCCCGCACCCCCCCCGGGACGGGACTTACCTTTCCCGAATGTCCCGCCCAGCGGCGGGTCCCGGCGGCAGTTCGTCGGGTCTTCGTCAGGGGCGGGGGCAGCAGCCGATCTTTCGACCGGCTGCCGCCGCCGCCATTCCAGTAAAACTAAAAAAACAACAACGCCCCCATGATAGGCTACGTGACGATTAACGTAGCCTATCACGGCTAGATCTGCAAAGTCAGCCGTGATAGGCTACGTAAATCGTCACGTAGCCTATCACGGGTGACTTAAAAAAAAAAAGCGCGTACGCAAATGGCGGCCCCCATAGAGAGCCGCCATTCGCGTTCCTTATTTGGTCGCTGTAGTCTACGTAAATCTTTACGTAGACTACGGCGAAAATAAGGGCAACGCAAATACCGTTGCCGTTATTTTCGCCGTAGTCTACGTAATCTTTACGTAGACTACAGCGACCAAATAAGGAACGCGAATGGCGGCTCCCTATGGGGGCCGCCATTTGCGTACGCGCTTTTTTTTTTTAAGTCACCCGTGATAGGCTACGTGACGATTTACGTAGCCTATCACGGCTGACTTTGCAGATCTAGCCGTGATAGGCTACGTTAATCGTCACGTAGCCTATCACGGGGGTGTTTTTTGTTTTTTTTTAAACTTGTTAGTTCACGGCCGGGCGAGGCGAGG
This sequence comes from Heloderma suspectum, assembly GCF_057233095.1. Taxonomy (NCBI): domain Eukaryota; kingdom Metazoa; phylum Chordata; class Lepidosauria; order Squamata; family Helodermatidae; genus Heloderma; species Heloderma suspectum. The sequence continues at coordinate 29,553,995 of NC_139470.1, forward strand.
CGCCTCCTCCCCGGCCTGAATTTTGGCCAGGCGAGGCAGGAAGCCTCCCCCCCCCCCAGCCTGAACTTCGGGGAGAGAACAGCGAAGCGCCTCTCCCCCACCGCGAAAAGCTGCGAGTCCAAGTAAGTGACTTTCATGCACCCCTACATTCTGATGATGGATAGAGCTACTGCTGCTTTTTCCTCTCTGAGCTCCCTCCAAATGTCCCTGATTTACCAGGGCTTTGCCCCATATAGCCCAGTCCAGGCCTGTCCCAGGGAAGCCCCATCCCCCTCCTCAAACACTGTTGGAGAGAGGTTGCCACATCACAATGGCACATTTTCTGAGGTTTACAAAGACTCAAATAAGTTGCCTTTTGGGGGAATTAGCAAATGTAGCCTGACTCTTACACACACACACACACACACACACACAGAAGGAAAAGTAGGGGTGCAGAGGAAGCTACAATTTGTAAAAGCATCCTCCCAACAAACAAAAGCAATATATTTGTCTTGGCTGAAGCTAGGGATGGACGAAAGTCCCTTACCTTATCCCGCAGCTTGCTTCGCGGTGAGGGGGAGGCAATCCGTCCCTCCCCCCGAAATTCTGGGCGGGGGAGGAGACACCCCATCCCTCCCCGCCAAAATTCTATCCGGGGGGGAGGTGCCCCATCCCTCCGGCCGAAATTCTGGCCGGGGGGGAGGTGTTCCATCCCTCCGGCCGCGAATCTCGTCTTCCGCGGGGACGGAAATGGCGGCGGCTGTAGCCGCCGTCGTTTGTGTCCCTGCAGTCAGCCGTGATAGGCTACGTAAATCCTTACGTAGCCTATCACGGCTGACTTTGGGGCGGGGGAAGAAAAGCGCTTTTTTTTTCCCAAAGTCACCCATGATAGGCTACATAAAGATTTACTTTGAAAATCTAGCCGTGATAGGCTACGTAAATCGTTACGTAGCCTATCATGTGTGTGTGTTTTTTTTTTACTTTACTTTTTTTATTTCGCGGCCAGGGAGACGGGGTGCTCCCCCCCGGCCTGAATTTCGGCGGTGAGGGATGGGGCGCCTCCCCCCCAGCCTGAATTTCGGCCGGGAGGGGCGGGGCACCTCCCCCCCACCAAGAACTTCGGGGGGAGAACCGAAATGCCTCCCCCCCACCGTGATCCAAGCTGCGGGACCAGGTAAGGGACTTTCGTCCATCCTTAAGCCTATCACGTTTGTTGCTGTTGTTTTTTCTTTAGAGGGAAATGGCGGCAGCGGCAGCCAGTCGGAAGACCAGCCGCCGCTGCCACTGAACCGCTGCCGGGAGCCGCCAGTGTCAGGGACATTTGCGCAAGGTAAGTCCCCTCTCGGGGGGTGGCGGACCATTTCTCCACCAATTTCGGGGGGCCGAATGCGTTGGCATTCGGCCTCCCGGAGATTCGTGGAGAAATTCTCCAACATCCCTAGCTGAAGCCCTCTTCTGCAGACAGGAGCTAGTGCGCACTGCAACTCCTGCCTGCCTGGTGAAATTCCAAAAATTCCCATCTCTGCTAATCTGCGATAGCACTGAACTGAACCGGCCCCTCCCCCCCAGCATATAATTGTGTATATTCTCAGACAACAAAAGACACAAGTGCCCTGTGCCCCAGAGGCTCCTTGTCAAATGTCAATGCATTAGCAAAACAAAGGAGAGGAGAGGTGCAGCAGGCAGAATCAATGAGTGAGTCATAGAGATGATTCAACATGCTAATGGCTTACAGAATGAAAAATGGTGTAGCTGAAATTGTGCATTACAGAGATTAAAAAGTGTGCAAATTTGAGGCTTTGAGTGCACACATCCCCTTTTGCGCATAGCAATCTCCGAGTCAAAAAAAAAAAAAAATCGGCAAAGCCACAACCAGTTCGTGGGGATGATCGTCAGTGATCATCAAGCACTAAGTGCTTTGACCAACAGGAGGAGAGGCGAGCAGTGGGGAGCTCTCACATCCCTCGGGATGGATGAATCTGTCAATTCTGGTTTCTCATTTTTCCAATATTAATTTTTTTGGTTCACATGTTAATGCAAATGTACCAAATTCCATCCATCCTGAGCATAGAGATTTTTAAAATAAATAAGCCTTTCCATGAAAAATGTATGGTTAAAATAAATTGAGCAAAGAATAAAAGGAACATGGTGGTTGGAGTCTACTACGGGCCACCCAACCAAGGAGAAGATGAGGATGAAACTTTTGAAAAGCAAATAGCCAATGTTTGAAGCAAGCGTGATGTAATAGTAATGGGGGACTTCAATTTCCCTGATATTTGTTGGGAGACAAATTCTGCAAAACATGGCCCCTCCAGGAAATTCCTGACTTGTGCGGCGGTTAACTTCCTCCTATAGAAAGTAGAGGAAGGAACGAGAGGATCGGCTACCCTTGACTTGATCCTGACCAACAGAGATGACTTAGTGGATAAAGTAGCAGTTACAGGAACTCTGGGGGAAAGCGACCATGTTGTACTTGAGTTCTTGGTTCTAAGGGAAGCAAAAGCCGAGGGTAGTCAAACATGTACCCTGGATTTTAGGAAAGCTGATTTTAATAAACTCAGAACAATGATAAGTAAGGTCCCATGGCAAGCGATGCTAGCGAGAAAAGGAGTCCAAGATGGGTGGGAGCTTTTAAAAAAGGAAATTCTCAAGGCACAATTACAAACAATTCCAACAAGAAAAAAGGTGGAAGACAACAGAAGAAGCCAATGTGGCTTCACAAAAAGCTTAGGGATGACCTGAAAACAAAAAAGGACACATATAGGAAGTGGAAGGAAGGCCAAGCTACACAGGAAGAGTACAGGCAGGTAGCACAGAATTGCAGGGATGGTGTCAGGAAGGCTAAAGCTGAGAACGAGCTGAGGTTAGCGAGGGAGGCTAAAAGCAACAAAAAGGCTTTCTTCAGCTACGTGCACAGGAAAAGGCAGAGGAAAGAAATGGTGGTTCAGCTATTAAATAAGGATGGCAAAATGATAAAAGGTGACAAAGAAAAGGCAGAGGTCCTCAATTTCCACTTTCGCTCAGTCTTTTCCCAAAAGAAGGTCTATGACCCCCCGGCAAAGGCGAAGTACAGGCTGAAGGGGCAGGATTGCAGCTTGAGTTCAATAGGCATATGGTCAAGGAACACCTAATTTCTTTGAATGAGTTCAGATCTCCGGGGCCAGATGAACTGCATCCTAGAGTAATAAAGGAACTGGCAGAAGAGCTCTCAGAACCACTATTCGTTATCGTTAAGCAATCATGGAGGATTGGTGAAGTGCCAGATGACAGTAGGAAGAGGGCTAATGTTGTCCCTATCTTCAAAAAGGGTAAAAAGGAGGACCTGAGAACTACAGACCAGTCAATCTGACATCAATCCCTGGGAAAATTCTGGAGCAGATTATCAAGTGATCCACCTGTGAGCACCTTGAAAACAATGCAGTGATGACTCAAAGCCAACATGGATTTGTCAACAACAAATCCTGCCAGACGACTCTGATCTAGGGATGTACGAAAGTCAATTACCTGTTCGCGGATTATGCTGATGCTGCGGGGGAGGCGTTCTGTCCCTCCCCCCCAGAATCATGGCCGGCCGGCTCCGCTCCGCAGGGATTCTGCAGAGCCGCCAGCCGGCTCCACCAGCGGCTGGACATCCGGCCGCTGGCTAGCAGGGAACCAAATGGCGGTGGCTGTAGCCGCCGCCATTTGCGTCCCTGCAGTCAGCCGTGATAGGTTATGTAAATGTTTACGTAGACTATCATGGCTGATTAAAACAAAAACAAAAACGTGCGTACACAAGTGGCGGCACCCATGGGCGCCACCATTTGCATTCCTTATTTTGGCATGTCTTAGTCTACATAAACATTTACGTAGACTAAGACGGCGAAAATAAGGGGAACGCAAATGGCGTAGACACTACGCCATTTGCGTTCACCTTATTTTCGCTGTCTTAGTCTATGTAAATGTTTACGTAGACTAATACATGCCAAAATAAGGAATGCAAATGGCGGCGCCCATGGCCCATTTGCGTACGTGTGGGGTTTGTTTTTTGTTTTTTTACTCAGCCGTAATAGGCTACGTAAACATTTATGTCGCCTATCACGGTGTTTTTTTAAAATCTAGCCGTGATAGGCTACGTAAATCTTTACATAGCCTATCACATTTTTCTTTCTTTTACCTGGAAATGGCGGCGGTGGCAGCCAGTCAGAAGACCCGCCGCTGCCGCCGCTGCCGAAACGCCGCCGAAACGCCGCCAGAGCCGCCACCGGAGCCGCCACCGCCACCAGGAAGATCCACCCCAGGTAAGTCTCGTCCCGGGGGTGCGGGGGGCAGACCGTTCCACCACCAATTTCAGGGGGCCGAATGCGCTGGCATTCGGCCTCCCCAAGATCCGTGGTGGAATTCTCTGACATCCCTACTCTGATCTCATTTTTTGATCAGGTAACCTCCCTTGTGGACTGTAGAAATGCTGTGGACATCATATACCTCGACTTCAGCAAAGCTTTCGACAAAGTGCCCCATGATCTCCTGATGAGGAAACTAGCTCAAAGTGGGCTAGATGAAACAACGATCAGGTGGGTCCACAGTTGGCTACAGAATCAGACTCAAAGTGCACTTATCAATGGGATCTTCTCAAACTGGGGAGAAGTAATGAGCGGGGTACAGCAGGGCTCTGTCAGGATGCCCCTGTTGCCTACTCTATCGTCCAATAGGGAGAATCAACACTCAGACAAAAGTGCTGCTTTCCAAGGCTTTAATTCCATTCATCCTAATGAAGCATACAGATGCTAATTGCCTGAGATTCAGAGGAACTACCAAAAAGGAACAGCCATCTAGGGGCTTCTAGGGGTTAGGAAGTCAGTTGATCTCCATTTGGGAAAAACACAGCAACTCTCTGACCTTAAGGGGTGAGAGGGGAAGATCTCCCCCTCTCCTGTGGTGCTTCTGGGCAGAGCTGTTGATGTCGAGCCAATCAGTCTGCGTGCCTAAGCTCGGCTCCTGAAATCTCTTGCTTGTGCTTGCGCCTACTACGCCTCACATCTAAAAGCTCATGTTGTCCCTCCCTTTCCATGCCTGGGTCACTGTTGCTCCCAGGGATGTGAGCGGGGGGGGGCTCCCCCTCCAGCTGCGCCTCTGAAGTCTGAGTTCCTCCCCCATGAATTGTATCTCCTCCTCTGAATTAGAGCTGCCTTGGGACTCTATGGGCTCAGATACAACCCTGACAGGCTCAGTCCTGGGCCCAGTGCTCTTCAACATTTTTATTAATGACTTGGAGGAGGAAGTGCAGGGAATGCTGGTCACATTTGTGGATGACACAGAGCTGGGTGGGGTAGCTAATACTTTGGAAGACAGAAACAAAATTCAAAGTGATCTGGATACACTGGAGCGCTGGGCAGAAAACAACAGAATGGCATCTAATAGGGATAAATGCCAAGTTCTGCACCTAGGAAAAAGAAACCAAATGCACAGTTACAAGATGGGGGATACGTGGCTCAACAACACAACAAGCAAGAAGGATCTTGGAATTGTTGTCGATCACAAGCTGAATATGAGCCAACAATGGGATGTGGCTGCAAAAAAGGCCAATGCTCTTTTGGGCTGCATTAATAGGAGCATCGCTTCCAAATCCTGGGAAGTCCTAATTCCCCTCTACTCAGCACTGGTTAGGTGGGCCTCATCCTGAGTACTGTGTCCAGTTCTGGGCACCACACTTGAAGAAGGATGCAGACAAACTGGAGAGGGTTGAGAGGAGGGCAACAAAGATGATCAGGGGACTGGAAACAAAACCCTGTGAGGAGAGACTGAAAGAACTGGGCATGTTTAGCCTTCAGAAGAGAAGACTGAGGGGAGATAGAATAGCACTTTTCAAGTCCTTGAAAGGTTGTCACGGAGAAGAAGGCCAGGATCTCTCCTTGTGTCCAGAGTGCAGGACACAGAAAAATGGGCTCAAGTGACAGGCTGAACATCAGGAAAAACGTCCTGACTGTTAGAACAATACGACAATGGAACCAATTACCTGGGGAGGCGGTGGGCTCTCCCACACTGGAGGCCTTCAAGACGAGGCTGGACAGCCATCTGTCAGGGATGCTCTGACTTGGATTCCTGCATTGAGCAGGGGGTTGGACTCAATGGTCCTGTAGGCCCCTTCCTATTCTATGATTCTATGAGTCTATGATTGATGCACATATTTGTGCACATTTCTTCTAATGCACCTTTCTACACATTTTCCTAATATACATTTTTGCAATTTCACTAATGTAATGCATAGATTCACAAATATATGTATAATTCACATATATTCACAAATATATGCATTGTTGTTGTGCCTATAGATGCCCCTATGTATTTTTGTACCTTTTTTTTAGTTTGCTTTTTTGAAGCATAACTGGGTTTCAGTTCTCATTAGGGATGTACAGATTTTGTAAAATCCCTTCCACCTGCACTTTGAGGATTGCCTTTTGTTCTATCGTCCATTCATTAATGGAATCGGACTTTTTCCAATTTCCCAAATTTTCCAAATTCGCATTTGCGCAAGTACACACTTGCCAAAATGCTCAAAGCCCCCCCCTCCCCCATGTGCATTTTCATGCTTTAGCCTATGGGGGAATGCTCATTTTCAACCAGTGTTTTTTTAATTAATATTTATGTTACATATTTTTCTTCAGCTAAATTCATGTACAATTCTGGAACGTTATAAAAAAAAAACTGGTCTGCAGGTCTGCGAAATCTGTGCAACTCAAGAAAAGCCAGTCCACTGTGGAATCCATGACTTGGATTCATAGAAATCCAAACTCATTTGATTCCATTGCAGATTTCTCTGATTTCCCTAGTTCCCATATTAGTTCAAAAGAGCAAAATTACATATATTTCCATTAAAATGTGAACTAAGCAAATTTCTCCCCCCATCCTTAGTCACTGCTCACTCACTTGTAGAATTCAGGTGAACAGGCAGCAACGGGGGGGGGGGAGGAAAAGTTGCAGGGGGGCGCTGTGGGGGTTGACAGTACTAAATGCTTTGTTAGTACTAAAACACCATCCACATTCTGTCCCCTTATCAATCAACTATGTACAACCAGTTTAAGGAAAGGTGCACTGGACCAGTTGTCTCAGCAGTGTGCCCTTCCTTCCCCACCCCACCCCTCTCTCTGACTCCCACCATCGCTGGGAGCACATGCATTTACTCTCCTGCTCCTGCCAATTCAATGGAACACAAAATGGACTGATCAAACTCCTTTTGAAACTCTATGCTGTACCTGCATTTTATATGCAAGAATATTTGTGAGTAAAACTGCTTTTCCTTTCCTCCACTAAAGAAGAGTGTGGTCTCTTTTATTGTGCTAAGGCAGCCTGTGTGCATGTGGGACTGGTAAACGCTCGTTCTGTTTTGCCTTTTTGTTTTTCTCTGCTAATTGCCTTTCTAACAGGAGGCATCATTACTAAATAATCCCACCAGAAACCACCCAATGGCTGGGGGAAGGGGTGTGGCCAGGAGACAGGGGTGTGGCCAGCTGGGGAAGCACAGGAAGGGCAGATTGGGACACACTCCTGTCACAAAGGTGGCCTACCCTTCCTGGAGGGAGTATTGAGCCATATGGACCAGGGGTATGATTTGATGTAAGGCAGATCCAATGTTCCTCAGGTGTTCTGGGTGAGCAGCTCTTTCCAAATTCGCCATGAAATTCCACTTTTGACAAGATGTGGCAGTAACAGTTCTAAGATTATTTTTTTCCCCTTCTTCGTCCAAAGCATTTCTTTCCCGTGAAGTGTAATTCTATTTTTGCCCTGACAGACAAAGACGAATTGATCAGTGGATCATTAGTGATTGCTGGGTTGCCAGTAATCTTGACTTGAACACATTCATTTTGTGCAAACGTAGGACAGTCCGAACAAGTAACATATATACTCAGTGCTTTTAAAAGGCTAATTTCCCAGAGCTGAAATCAATCAAAGAGCAGCATTGCCTGAGAGGGAGAGAGGGAGAGAGAGGAAAACCCACACAGAAAAAGGTAAACAGGAATTGGGTGTCGCTTAGCAAGGGTTCAGGTAGGTGGCCCAAAAAAATATATACATTAAAGAGCACAGTAGAGTAAATAGTGGGAAATGAAAACACATCTTTGGTGAAAAATAGAAACTGAAGACAGCAGGTAAACAAACAGAAAACATACTGCAGACTTGGGGAGTCACGTGTGTGGATTGAGAGGGCTTCAGTTACTGTGGTGCTAGTGTTCTCTCTCTCTCTCTCTCTCTCTCACTCACTCATGCATGCACACACACACACACACACACACACCTCTTCTCAACTAAGCATCAAAGGAAGATCCACATCATCATTGGCCTTTGGTACTCTGTATATTAGGGTGGCCAGGTGTCCTACTATACAGAGCACAGTCCTGTATTCGAAGGCATCCTCTTTTGAGGGACTGTCCAATCCAAGTCTAATTTAAAGAACTAGGGATGGGCGAACTCCCTCGCATCATCCACACGAGCCGCTCACCAGACTCCCACTGCTTGCCTGACCCTGGAGGGTGTGTGGGACGAGCCTCCAGACGGTCTGTGGGCGCCCCGGCAAGAGCTCATGTACAACATCACGGGTAAGCTATTTATGGAAATGACGATGATTTTGTGCAAAATGGCAGCTTGTGGAAAAGAAGGAAACCACCACGAGCTTGCTTGACTTAGCACGCACTGAGCTGGGCAAGCTCAGGGATCCACGACCTGCCCGAGCTGGCAAGAACTCACTGAGCTCCACCCCCAAACTGGAGTCCTCTGACATCCCTACAAAGAACCCCGAGAAGGGAGAGCAGCAGCAGGAGCCTTGGAGTTGCCCATCAACTGTTCTCAGCACCTGGACAGGCACAGGCCACCTGGTAACAATCTTCCCCACTATGGAGAGACAGATTGTCTTTCTATTTAGATTATAGTTTTTATTTCTAAATTTGCATTTATACATGTATGCCCAGGCGTCTCCTTCTTCCAGCCTCTTTTTAGGCGTCACAGGGCTTGTTCAGAGTAAGGTACTCTCAAAGAGTTTTAATGTCCATACAGGTTCTCTGACCACATGAATTCTGGACTCCCTCGCCTGCCTCTTCATTGCCTGCTTCCTCCAGGCAGCAATCCTTGAGGCTCTCCCGCTCTTCTGCCTTCGGACCTGGCACTACTGGAGTCTGCCTCACCTCCTAGCTCATACTGGCAGATATTTAAGTCCACCCCATGGGATGGTGTCTTGGCCTCCTATCACTTCCACCTAGGGATGTGTGAGAAATCTACTCTGTCCAGTTTTGCAGGGAGAATTTCTCCAATCTGCATCGCCCAGAAACAAATGCAGGCTGGATGCAATTTGCATCTGGAAATCTGGACATTTCTGGACTTGCAGCACATGCTGCAGACTAGGAAAAGGAAAAAGGAAAAAGGAAAAAGGAAAAAGGAAAGGAAAGGAAAGGTTCCTCCTGTGCAAGCACCAGGTCATTACTGACCCTTAGAGGGACGCCGCTTGCGCTGGCACTTTCATGGCAGACTGTAGTGGGGTGGTTTGCCATTGCCTTCCCCAGTCAAGACTACCTTTCCCCCCAGCAAGCTGGGTCCTCATTTTACCAACCTCAGAAGAATGGAGGGCTGAGTCGACCTGAGCTGGCTACCCGAGACCCAGCTTCCACTGGGATCGAACTCAGGTCGTGGGGAGAGTTTCGGTTGCAATACTGCCGCCTACCACTCTGCCCCACACAGGAAAAACATGTCCCCAAAATGTGCACAGTGGGAAAGTGTGGAAAGAAAATGGCATGCATTTCAAAAATGTGTAAAAATACCCTTTAGTCAATGGATAGTTGCATACAAACATTTCACCCCGTTTAAAAAGAAGAACAAATTGTTACAAATATGCCAGAATACAGAATCTTCTATCCATTTAAAAAACAACATCTGGACAGAACCTCTAGACATAGAGGTGGAAGAGGGATAACTTCCATGGGAATGGTCTTGACAGATCTGCCTCTCGTTACTTTCAGCATGGATTTGTTGACACCCGGTTGGGCTAGTTGGCCATGGAGCCATTTGAAACCACCCAGCCAAGTGGCTTCTCCAAGCTGAAAGGAGAAATGGCCAGCAATTCTGCATTTAACCATTGTTTGGGCCAGGGGTGGTGTTAAGGAGAGTGGAGGACCCCACCCTCCTTCTGAAGTTTCACACCACTGGCATGTGATTGTTCCCAGGTGCGCTTATATGCTTCTGGCAACTCATAGCTTCATCACGAGGAGAGGCTGTTGTTTGAAATCATTAATGCTGAAGTCATCCAAAAGCCAGCCTTTACACCTTGCTCCAATCTTGACCTTTCCCCAGCACCCTGAAATCCTTCCCAGATCAATGGAGGCTGGTGGCTCTGATGTCAGTGGGGCAGCGCAAAGCACCTTGGATAGCTCCTTTAGAGTTCTGACTGCTTCTGACTAAAACCCAGAGCGGATTCACCATCCCACTGACATCAGAGTCGCAAGCCTCCACTGTCCTCCACTAGCCTCTAGGGATGTCAGAGAATTTCGCCACGAATCTCGGGGAGGCCGAATGCCAGCGCATTCACCCCCCCCCCAAAATTGGTGGTGAAACGGTCTGCCCCCCCGCCCCCCCTGGGACAGGACTTACCTTGGGTGAATCCTCCTGGTGGTGGCGGCTCCTGAGGCGGTTTGGCGGCGGTACAGCGGCAGCGGCTGCGGCAGCCAGTCTTCCAACCGGCTGCCACCACCGCCATTTCAAGTCAAACAAAAAACAAAAACAAAAAAAGTCATAGGCTACGTTAGGGATGGACGAAAGGGACTTACCTCGTCCCGCAGCTTGCTTCACGGTGGGAGGGAGGCGCTTCAGTTCTCCCCCCGAACTTCAGGCAAGGGGGGGAGGCGCCCCGCCTCGACCGGCCGAAATTCAGGCCGGGGGGGAGGCGCCCCATCCCTCACCGGCGAAATTCAGGCCGGGGAGGAGTGCCCTGTCTACCCGGCCGCGAAAAAAAAAGTAAAAAAACACACACACACTCACCCGTGATAGGCTACGTAACGATTTGCGTAGCCTATCACGGCTAGATTTCCAAAGTCAGCCGTGATAGGCTACGTAAATCGTCATGTAGCCTATCATGGGTGACTTTGGGGAGGAAAAAACAAAAGCCCATGGGCGCCGCCATTTGCATTCCTTATTTTGGCATGTCTAGTCTACGTAAATATTTACGTAGACTATGGCGAAAATTAGGGCAACCAAATAGCGTTCCCTTATTTTCGCCATAGTCTACATAAATCTTTACATAGATTACCACTGTCCAAATAACGAATGCAAATGGTGGCACCCATGGGGCGCCGCCATTTGCGTACACGCTTTTTTTTTTTCAAAGTCACCCGTGGTAGGCTACGTGACGATTTACGTAGCCTATTATGGCTGACTTTGGAAATCTAGCCATGATAGGCTACGTAAATCGTCACATAGCCTATCATGGGTGGGTGTTGTTGTTTTTTTACTGTACTTTTTTTTTTGTAATGGCGGTGGCGGCAGCTGGTCGGGAGACCGGCCGCCGCCCCCGCCCCCGCCCCCGCCCCCGCCGAAACGCCGCCAGGACCCACCGCCGAGAGGGACATTCGCCGAAGATAAGTCCCTACCTGGGGGGGGCGGGGGGCAGCAGAGAATTTCCCCAACACTTTTGGGGGACCGAATACGTCGGCACTCGGCCTCCCGAAGATTCGTGGAGAAATTCTCCGCCATCCCTAGGCTACGTAAAGATTTACGTAGCCTATCACGGCTAGATTTTTAAAAATACCGTGATAGGCTATGTAAATGTTTACGTAGCCTATCACGGCTGATTTAAAGGAAAAAAATAACACGCGCGTAGTCATTTACGTAGACTACGGTGAAAATAAGGGGAATGCAAATAGCGTAGCGTCTACACTATTTTCGTTCCCCTTATTTTCGCCATCTTAGTCTAGGTAAATATTTACGTAGACTAAGACGTGTCAAAATAAGGAACGCAAATGGCGGCGCCCATGGGCGCCACTATTTGCATACGTGCTTTTTATTTCCTTTTAAATCAGCCGTGATAGGCTATGTAAACATTTACGTAGCCTATCAAGGCTGACTGCAGGGACGCAAACAGCGGAGGCTACCGCTGCCGCCATTTGCACACCCGGCCGGCCAGGATTTGGGGGGGGAGGGACGGAGCGCCTCCCCCCCGCCAGAATTTCGGGGGGGAGGGACAGAGACCTCCCCCCCCGGCCAGAATTTCGGGGGGAGGGACGGAGCGCCTCCCCCCCACCTCAAATCAAATTTCGTTTGAATCGAATCAAACCTGTGCCAGGGTTGTTGATTTCATCTGTTGGACTGCCTTATCCTGTATCAACCCACCCATGCTGGTCTGACTTGTACATACACAGTTTTGCATGTTCCTTCAAACTACACACACACACATAGAATCAGAGAATCAGATAATAGTAGGGTTGGAAGGGGCCTATAAGACCATCAAGTCCAACCCCCTGCTCAATGCAGGAATCCAAGTCAGAGCACCCCTGACAGATGGCTATCCAGCCTCACCTTGAATGCCTCCAGTGCGGGAGAGCCCACCACCACCCTAGGGAATTGCTTCCATTGTCGTATTGCTCTAACAGTCAGGATGTTTTTCCTGATGTTCAGCCAGAATATGGCTTCCTGCGACTTGAGCCCATTATTCCATGTCCTGCACTCTGGCATGATCAAGAAGAGATCCTGGCCTTTCGCTCTGTGACAACCTTTCAAGTTCTTGAAGAGCGCTATCCTATCTCCCCTCAGTCTTCTCTTCTCAAAGCTAAACATGCCCAGTTCTTTCAGTTTCTCCTCATACGGCGTTGTTTCCAGTCCCCTGATCATCTTTGTTGCCCTCCTCTGAACCCTCTCCAGCTTGTCTGCATCCTTCTTAAAGTGTAGCGCCCAGAACTGGACACAGTACTCAGGATGAGGCCTAACCAGTGCTAAGTAGAGGGGAACTAGTACTTCACAGGATTTGCAAGCTATACTTCTATGAATGCAGCCCAAAATAGCATTGGCCTTTTTTGCAGCCACATACCATTGCTGGCACATATTCAGCTTGTGATGGACAACAATTCCAAGATCCTTCTCGCTTGTTGTGTTGTTGAGCCACGTCTCCCCCATCTTGTAACTGTGCATTTGGTTTCTTTTTCCTAGGTGCAGAACTTGGCATTTATCCCTATTAAATGTCATTCTGTTGTTTTCAGCCCAGTCCAGCCTATGAAGATCACTTTGAATTCTGTTTCTGTCTTCCAGGGTATTAACTATCCCATCCAATTTTGTGTCATCTGCAAATTTGATCAGCATTCCCTGCACCCCCTGCACCAAGTCATTAATAAAAATGTTGAAGAGCACTGGGCCCAGGACTGAGCCCTGCAGTACCCCACTCGTTACCTCTCCCCAGTTTGAGAAGATCCCATTGATAAGCACTCTTGGGTCTGATTTTGTAGCCAACTGTGGATCCACCGGATCATTGTTTCATCTAGCCCACTTTGAGCTAGTTTGCTCAGCAGGAGATCATGGGGCACTTTGTTGAAAGCTTTGCTGAAGTCGAGGTATATGATGTCTACAACATTCCCACGGTCCACAAGGAAGGTGACTTGATCAAAAAATGAGATCAGAGTTGTCAGGCAGGATTTGTTCTTGACAAATCCATGTTGGCTTCGAGTCATAGAATCATAGAATAGTAGGGTTGGAAGGGGCCTACAAGGCCATCGAGTCCAACCCCCTGCTCAGTGCAGGAATCCAAGTCAGAGCATCACTGCATTGTTTACAAGGTGCTTACAGATGGATTGCTTTAGAATCTGCTCCAGAATTTTCCCAGGGATGGATGTCAGACTGACAGGTCCGTAGTTCCCAGGTTCCTCCATTTTGCCCTTTTTGATGATAGGGACAACATTAGCCCTCCTCCAGTCATCTGGCACTTCCCCCGTCCTCCATGATTTCTCAAAGATAACGGACAGCGGTTCTGAGAGTTCTTCTGCCAGTTCCTTTATTACTCTAGGATGCAGTTCATCTGGCCCTGGAGATTTGAACTTATTCAAAGTAATTAGGTGTTCCTTGACCATTTGATTATTGATCTCGAGCTGCAATCCTGCCCCTTCAGCCTGTACTCCGCCTTTGCCAGGGGGTCATAGACCCTCTTTTGGGAGAAGACTGAGCGAAAGTAGGAATTGAGCACCTCTGCCTTTTCTTTGTCATCTGTTATCATTTTGCCATCCTTATTTGATAGCTGAACCACCATTTCTTTCCTCTGCCTTTTCCTGTGCACATAGCTGAAGAAAGCCTTTTTGTTGCTTTTAGCCTCCCTCGCTAACCTCAGCTCGTTCTCAGCTTTAGCCTTCCTGACACCATCCCTGCAATTCTGTGCTACCTGCCTGTACTCTTCCTTTGTTGCTTGGCCTTCCTTCCACTTCCTATATGTGTCCTTTTTTGTTTTCAGGTCATCCCTAAGCTTTTTGTGAAGCCACATTGGCTTCTTCTGTTGTCTTCCACCTTTTTTCTTGTTGGAATTGTTTGTAATTGTGCCTTGAGAATTTCCTTTCTTAAGAACTCCCGCCCATCTTGGACTCCTTTTCTCATTAGAGTCACTTGCCATGGGACCTTACTTATCATTGTTCTGAGTTTATTAAAATTGGCTTTCCTGAAATCCAGGGTGTGCATTTGGCTACACTCGGCTTTTGCTTCCTTTAGAACCAAGAACTCAAATATAATATGGTTGCTTTCCCCCAGAGTTCCTGTAACTGCTACTTTATCCACTAAGTCATCTCTGTTGGTTAGGATCAAGTCAAGGATAGCCAATCCTCCATTTCCTTCCTCTGCTTTCTGTACACACATTTCCAGAACACACACACAAAGAGATGCACTTCTTATTTTTCCCTCTTCTCCAGTTAATTTGTGTTAAGACTTTACCAACACAGCCTAGAGGGACGTTTTCACCAGCAGAACTGAGTCCTGAAATATTGGAGTGGGGCATGTGAAACGGCAGGCAATTAACTACACCATGCTTCAAGATTCATGTGCTTGCATAGGACTGTGTGAGCACTAGTGACAAAACCAACACACAAACACACCCACCTGTACTCAGAGATATAACTTCTTGAAGTCTGGCAGAAAAAGTGGTTGAATCCTGAAGAATACAGACTACAGCAACTCATGCTAACATCATCTTCAGAGGGGATCTCTAAAATGGCAGCAAGGACAGTGGTTTATCAAGGTCAGGGATGAGGAAAGTGGGGTTGTTCCTTTCCAGGGAAAGTTGAAGCAAATGTCTTTTTTGTTTTGTTTTTCTCCCATTCATGGCCACTGGTTTGATTGCATAGTTGATTGATTTAGAGATCATTTATGTTTGTACTGCAAATGTAACCACTTGGGTATGTTGTACCTCTCAGGTTGTATAGAAATATATGCTTAAATAAATAAAATACATAAATAAACATGAGGAAGTATACTTCGGAATGCAGATGCTGTGGATAGAGATGGACAACTCTGTCAATTTCGGTTTCGCTCAGATTCTAATTTAAAAAAATAAATCTCCATATTCGGGGATGGAAAGAACTTCAGAGGGGGGGGGAGAGAGAGAGAGAGAGAAAGAGAGAGAGAGAAAGAGAGAGAGAGAGAGAGAGAGAGACCAAATGTGGGAGCACCTGAAACAGGCAGATTCATCTATCCAGGCAGAGGGCTTGCCTTTGAGTCCCTAGCTCTTCAAAGTCTGGGTGTGACTAGGGATGTACAAAACTCCCCTTACCTGGCTCCGCCGTGTTCTGCTGGGGGGGGTGCTCCATCCCTCCCCCCAGAATCCTCGCCGGGGGGGGGGAGATGCTCTGCACCTCCCCCCCGGAATCCTGGCCAGCAGGCTCCACTCCGCGGGGATTCCGCGGAGCTGCTGGCTGGCTCCGCCAGCAGCCAGACATCCGGCCGCTGGCTAGCAGGGACGCAAATGGCGGCAGCTGTAGCTGCTGCCGTTTGTGTCCCTGTAGTCAGCCATGATGGGCTACATAAAGACTTACGTAGCCTATCACGTCTGGCTTAAAAACAAAAACAAAAACGTGCGTATGCAAATGGCAGTGGCTACGGCCGCCGCCATTTGCATTCCTTATTTTTGGCCATCTTAGTCTACGTAAATATTTATGTAGACTAAGACGGCGAAAATAAGGGGGAACGCAAATAGCGTCCGCTACGCTATTTGTGTTCCCCTTATTTTCGCCGTCTTAGTCTACGTAAATATTTATGTAGACTAAGACGGCCAAAAATAAGGAACACAAATGGCGGCGGCCATAGCCGCCGCCATTTGCATACGCTTTTTTTTTTTAAGACAGATAGGCTACGTAAGTCTTTACGTAGCCTACCATGTCTTGTAAAAAAACCCTGACAAGACTGCAAATGGCAGTGGTGGCAGCCGGTCGGAAGACCAGCTGCCACAGCCGCCGCTGCCGAAGCCGCTGCCGGAGCTGCCACCGCCTGGAAGATCCACCCCAGGTAAGTCTCATCCTGGGGGGGATCTGCGGGGGGCGGGGGGGGCAAGCCGTTCCGCCACAGATTTTGGGGGGCCGAATGCACTGGCATTCAGCCTCACTGAGATCCGTGGTGGAATTCCCTGCCATCCCTAGGTGTGACCCCCAGTGTATTTAACCATGCTCACGATACTGAATTAGAGTTGCCAACTCTTTTTCTGACAGGGTCCTCATCTTCAATGGCTTTACGGCAGGCAGGCACAGCACCACCCTCTCCGTGCTAGGAATAGTAGTACCTGTTGAATTTGCAAATGGGTGAGAATTTCAGTTCAGCTCATTTTTTATAAGAATTTACCCAAACTTGCAAATTTCTTTATATTCAGGGTGGGGGAAAAAAATGAGATTTAAAAGAATCCCATGCTGGAGAAAGCCAAACTGACAGATGTATCTATCCATCTTTATGAGGGACCCACCTCCTTCTATCAGTCCAGGGACCCTAGTTTCTCTCTTAGGTCGGACAAGCCTCATTCATATTTTCAGAGCAATCGCCCTGCTTTATGTGTGTGGCTGGTAAAGTCATTAGGACTTCCCAGGGAACTGAGCACTTCAGTGCTTCATGAAGTGATGCTTCCTTTTCCTTACAAAGTTCAATGAGCCAATGCCTGTATTCACTACTCAGCATTATGGAGTGCCTGATAGTCAGAAGCAGAAGCCAAGCCCTCGGGACTCTCTCTCTTAGCACCGGGGTTATTTCATGCTCTACTAGCTTAGCCAGCGTGCAAACCCTCAAGGAGTGGCCAAAAATTCAGGCCAGTTCGAGCAGTTTTCATCTCCACCAGAACCAGGTGCTTTGTAGTCGGCCTCAATTGCCCATTCAAGACCAAGCCACCAAAATGTTTTACATTATATCAGGGAACAATATATCCTATAGTGAGGATTGCAGCTAAGCTCAGAGCATCCAACCTTGGATAGAGTTCTGACTGGTTCTGACTAAAACCTGGAGCAGATTCACCACTCCACAGACATTGGAGCCACCAGCCTCCACTGGAGGGAACACAAACAGTGGGGACGGGGCATCACAGATGACATCAGCATCCTGAGTAATAAAGAGGTCCTGGCACTGCGTCCCTGTGAACTCTGGTTCCACTACGCCACACACAACTAACGATTTGCTAAGACACCCTAAGACTGTCTTAACGTCTGTGTGGGACGTCTATATGTCCCCTCAGATTACGACAATACTTTGAAAGGATGGAGAAGTGCATAAGAAGGTGGGTAGAAGACAGCTGACTTTTGAGAAGAATTTAAAGACAATCCTACAGTGAAAAAACTTAAGCAGCAGTACTATACCCACTCAGGGCACAGTCCTATGCATGTTCAGGCAGAAAAAAAAGTCCTACAACTCCCAACATTCCCCAGCCAACGTGGACTTTTTCTCTGTCTAAACATCATAGGATTGAGCCCTTAACTGAACACGAGACATGCTTTGGAGGAGATATGCATAGGATTGCACTTGTTAAAAGTAGATATTCATAAAAATGTGGTCTAGGTGTTCCCTATTCAAGATAGTAAATTGATGACTGTGCAAGGGTGGGCCATGCCTTTGGTAGCCCCATAACAATGGAATGCCCTCTAGCCTACAGCCTTCAGTAAAATTTTGACACCAGGTTAAAATGATGTTGTTCCCTTAACTCCCCTTATTAGACTGCGGCTATAATAGGTTTATTTCATTTTGATTATGCTCCTGTTTTGTTGTCACATTGATTTTATGGCAATGCTGCCGCTGAGATCATACTCACCCACAGAGGTTACTGAAATTGTTAGCATGCTTCCCAATGCACCAGAGTTCTGAAATTTCATACACCAGAGGCAGGCTGGTGATTAGAAATACCTAAAAGGGAGGCACTTACAAATCCCTAAAAAGTTGGATTCAAAAGGTACGAGGCCTTTGTGTTTCTGAGCTCACCCTGCTCTTGTCTGGATTTGCCCCTCCCTCTGTCCAAGGAAGAAGCTTGGACCCAGCCTTAGCAGGACCTGCACTGAGCAGGGTGTTGGATTCTATGGCCTTGTAGGCCCCTTCCAACCCTACTATTCTATGATTCTATGATTCTAAATATAAATCAGAACAATCCATAAAAACCACCACATCATGAAAGGCAGCAAATAGGGTAGAACAGATAAAACCAGCCAGTTGGAGTGCCTGGGTAAACAAAAGGGTTTTCTACCTGCACCAAAATGGTTGCGATGTTGGTGCCAGTCACACCTCTATGGGGAGGCTATTCTATAATTGGGGTGTCACAGCTGAGAAGCCTCAGTTCTTTGTTGATACATAATGTACCCTGGAAAACAGCATCCCCTGAAGAACAGAAGTCTGGTATAGGGACAGATGCTCCTGCAGGTTTTTCACCCAAGAACAGACATTGATTTTACTGGGAATAAAATTATTATTTTTATATGAAGATGCTCAGGCCCCTCTCACTCAAGGAGGGGCATCAGAATCTCCAAGGAAAGCCCACCGGATAGGTAGTCCAACACGTCCTCATTACTAGAACCATCAGAAAATGGGAAATCATGCATCTGTCTCTCAAAATGCGGAGCGCTAAGTGTATCCCTGTATGGCTGAGCTACTCCCCCAAATACCTAAGAAGCTGAAATTTGGTACAAACATATACTAGGGATGGCGGAGAATTTCTCCCCGAAACTTCGGGGGGCCGAGCGCCCATGTGTTCGGCCCCCCGAACAAGTTTCGGGGAGAAATCCTCCGCACCCCCCCCCCGCACCCCGCACTTCCCCCAGGACGGGACTTACCTTCCCCGAATGTCCCTCCCGGTGGCTGGTCCGGCCGGCGGTTCAGTGGGTGTTCAAGCGAGGCGGGAGCGGCAGCCGGTCTTTTGACCGGCTGCCGCCGCCGCCATTGCAATAAAAGAAAAAAAAAAACGCCCCCTGATAGGCTACGTGACGATTCACATAGCCTATCACGGCTAGATTTGCAAAGTCAGCCGTGATAGGCTACGTGAATCGTCACGTAGCCTATCACGGGTGACTTAAAAAAAAAAAAGCGCGTACGCGAATGGCGGCCCCCATAGGGAGCCGCCATTCCCGTTCCTTATTTGGTCGCTGTAGTCTACGTAAAGGTTTACGTGGACTACGGCGAAAATAAGGGCAACGCTATTTGCGTTGCCCTTATTTTCACCGTAGTCTACATAAACATTTATTGTTCAGATTTATTGTCTGAATTTCGGCCAGGGCGAGGCGGGAAGCCTCCCCCCGGCCTGAATTTGGGCCGGGGTGAGGAGGGAAGCCTCCCCCCGCAGCCTGAACTTCGCGGGGGGACCAGCGAAGCGCCTCCCCCCCACCGCGAACGTCCTTCGAGGACAGGTAAGTGACTTTCGTCCACCCCTAACATATACTAATAAACCCCGATGGAAGGTGTCAGGAAAGTATGAAGGACGAGCATCTGGAGACACACACCCCTGCCCCACCCCGCCCCACCCCACCCCACCCCACCCCACAAATATCAGACATAAAGTACCCTAAGAGGGCACTTGCTAGGGCACTGAGGTTGTGATCCCATAACCACTAACCTGGAAGTAAGCCTCATTTGAAATCAATGGGATTTATTCCTGAGTAAATCTCACTGGATGGCTTTAAAAGTGAATCTCATCCAATCTGGATGGCTTTAAAGGGGGATTGGAGAAATTCATGGGAGATCAGGCTCTCTGTAGCTACTAGTCCTGATGGCTCTGTGCTCCCTCCAGGTTCAGAGGCAGTTGCTGTTTTTCACCCAAGAACAGACAGTACACCAGTTGCTGAGGAACATGGGCAGGAGGGTGCTGTTGCACTCATGTCCTGCTTGATCCAGCAGGGCTCTTCTTACGTTCTCACGTTGAGTAAGACACATGTAGGATTGCATTGTAAAAATTATCAAGAACATAGTCCAGGATATACTACTTATTGGAGCATTCATGAAATCTCTCTCTCTCTCTCTCTCTCATATCTTTATATTCAGAGAGAGAGAGAGAGAGAGAGAGAGAGAGAAGATGCATGTGTGTTTGCAAAATGCAAGCTTTTAGGAGTTCAATGCTATGTGGTCTTGGTTCTGAGGTGGAACTGATGCCTTCAGAATCCCCCAGAGTTCTGTTTCTTTGGACAGAACATTACGTGTGCATGTGTAGGTGTGGGTACGTGTGTATACATGTGCACGTAATTTGCCCAATTCTTTTTATGTAATGCTTTCCTGAACTGAAAACTATGATAAGCGCACATGTTCCAGTCCTGGAATAAATTTTAGAAATTTCTCTAGTTAGATCAGAATTCTAGAGGCATGGAATGCATGGCAGAGCATAACGGAGGAACTGGAATGAAACTGATGTGCATGCGCGTGCGTGGGTGGGTGCGTGTCCGGGGGAGGGGGGAGAGATGGAAAGTTTTGTTTGTACACAGCCTTGAGCACATTGATAAAAAGGTGGTTTAGAGATTTTATATCAGTAAATAAAATATGGAACAGGACCGTCGGTTTTTATGCAACTATCTCATCCTGAATATATCCCGCATATTCTCAGAGAAATAAACATACAGGGACCACGTGTGGAAGAAGTCACCATGCAACATGGCCTTGGCCACGCTGCCTGGTCGGCTGGTGGAGTGTCCTTCTTGGTGACCTCATCGTTTCATTCTCCTTGGCTTGCTGTCCATCAAGATTCTTATTGATGTACCAAAGTAAATGGCCTTGTGTCAACAACATTCAGTGTTTATAAGCAAAGTTTCCAGTTAACAGCCCAAATGCATTATATTCTGCCTGGCACAATTTGCTCTGCTGGCATTGAAATGGTGACCAAAGAGGAATTTGGCTCAGCCTTCCACTTTCCCCCTGTGTTGTCAAAGCTGTCCAAAGGACAGCCCACATGCACTCACCATTCCTGTGTTTTCTACAGCCAGGCTGTCTCCCTATTTGTTTTCCTGGTTGGCTTTGATTGCATATTGGCAATTGGCAGTAATGACGGGAGAACTTAGCCAGAGTGAATTAGTTACTTACTCAGAAAGTAACGAATTGCTCCATGTGAGATCAGACAAGAGTTCTCCTTTAATACACAATCTAGTTCCCTGTATACAAGTTTTTGTGCATGTGCAATGTCAGGGTGCATCTTGGGAGCTGTAGTTTGGAATCATGTAGTGCAGCATGAGGTCACATCACCATGTTATCACAGAATCATAGAATCATAGAATAGTGGGGTGGGAAGGGGCCTACAAGGCCATCGAGTCCAACCCCCTGCTCAGTGCAGGAATCCAAGTCAGATCAGCCCCGACAGATGGCTGTCCAGCCTCATCTTGAATGCCTCGAACCCCGCACTGTCTGGTCCTCCCCGCTCCCACTGTGAGACAATTCAGGCCACTTGGGGCCCTGTCAAGTCCTCCAGAGCCCTGCCACGCAGGCCAGAGTTGGTAGAGCGGCTCTCTGGCTTTCTAAAAAATGTGATAGGCTAATGGAAGCTGCCATTAGCCTATTGTGGGAAAATTACAGCTGCAAATGATGTATTTTGTGCAATTTGTGGCAGTTACAAGATGGGGGATATGTGGCTCAACAACACTATAAGCGAGAAGGATCTTGGAATTGTTGTCGATCACAAGCTGAATATGAGTCAACTATGATGTGGCTGCAAAAAAGGCAAATGCTCTTTTGGGCTGCATGAATAGAAGCATCGCTTCCAAACCGCGTGAAGTACTAGTCCCCCTCTACTCAGCACTGGTTAGGCCTCATCTGGAGTACTGTCTCCAGTTCTGGGCAACACGTTTTAAGAAGGATGCAGACAAACTGGAGAGGGTTCAGAGGAGGGCAACAAAGATGATCGGGAACTGGAAACAAAGCCGTATGATCAGAGACTGAAAGAACTGGGCATGTATAGCCTTGAGAAGAGAAGACTGAGGGGAGATAGGATAGCATTCTTTCTTTCCTTGAAAGGTTGTCACAGAGAGGAAGGCCAGGATCTCTTCTCAATCATCCCAGAGTGCAGGACACAGAATAATGGGCTCAAGTTACAAGAAGCCAGGTTCTGGCTGAACATCAGGAAAAACCTCCTGACTGTTAGAGCAATACAACAATGGAACCTAGGGAGGCGGTGGGCTCTCCCCCACTGGAGGCCTTCAAGACGAGGCTGGACAGCCACCTGTCAGGGATGCTCTGACTTGGATTCCTGCATTGAGCAGGGGGTTGGACTCAATGGCCTTGTAGGCCCCTTCCAACCCTACTATTCTCTGATTCTCTGATTCTACTTTCACCTAAATTGCAGCTCTTTACAGCTATATTTAGGTAAAAGCAAGTGCTTTACTGCTACAAATGGCATACAATGCACCATTTACGGCTGTAACTTTCCTGTGATAAGCTAATGGCAGCCACCATTAGTATATTGTGTTTTTTATAGGGATGGTGGAGAATTTCTCCACGAATCTCCGGAAGGCTGAATGTCAACGCATTCAGCCCCCCGAAATTGGTGGTGAAATTCTCCGCCACCCACCGCCACCCCCCAGGATGGGACTTACCTCCTTCAAATGTCCCTCTCGGCGGTGGGTCCCGGCAGTGTTTCGGCGGCGTTTCGGCAGGGGCAGGGGCGGCGGCCAGTCTTCCGACCGGCTTCTGCTCCACCATTACAACGTAAAGTAAAAAAAAAAAACCATGATAGGCTACATAACGATTTACGTAGCCTATCACGGCTAGATTTTCAAAGTCAGCCATGATAGGCTACGTAAATCTTTACATAGCCTATCATGGGTGACTTTGAGAAAAAAAAAAGGGCTATTTGCGTTGCCCTTATTTTCGCCATAGTCTGCATAAATCTTTACATAGACTACCCCTGCCCAAACAAGGAATGCAAATGGCGGCGCCCATGGGCGCCGCCATTTGCGTACGCACTTTTTTTTTTTCCAAAGTCACCCGTGATAGGCTACGTAACGATTTACGTAGCCTATCACAGCTGACTTTGAAAATCTAGCCATGATAGGCTACGTAAATCGTTACGTAGCCTATCACGTTTGGGGTTTTTTGTTTTTTTTTTTACTTTACTTTTTTATTTCGTGGCCGGGGAGACGGGGCGCTCCCCCCCGGCCTGAATTTCGGCGGCGAGGGATGCAGCGCCTCTCTTTCGGCCAGGCGGGGTGGGGCACCTCCCCCCCACCAAGAACTTGGGGGGAGAACCAAAGCGCCTCCCCCCCACTGCGAAGCAAGCTGCAGGACCAGGTAAGGGACTTTCGTCCATCCTTAGTTTTTTAGGAAGCTGGAGAGCTCCCCCACAGGAACTCCTCTGGACCTGGAGGTAAGTGCAGCTGGTCCATCACAGACTCCAGGGGTTGGATTCTTTGGAATCTGGCCTCATTTGAGTCTGCAGCAGACATCTCCAGCATCCCTAATTATGCCTAGGGATGGTGTGGGTTCCTGATTGGGTCTGGGAGTCCAGCAAATTCCCCCCTGCCCACCCCTCAGAGCTGCATCTGTCGAGCCCCTGCACCTGCTCAAGTCCCCCCCCACTGTGTTTGCCAAGCCACCCGCATTCACCCTGGACCCATCTGCGAGCGCTGCGAGCGCCATTTTGCGAAAGAAAATGGCCATCGCAAATATGCGCTCATCTAGTCTCATGAAAAATGGCATCCCGAATGGCCAATATACACAAGATTACAGGCGTAAATGGCCCACTTACGCCTGTAATGTTGCATATATCGGCCATTCATGGCGCCATTTGCATAAGACTAGATGAGCGCATATTTGTGATGGCCATGTTCTTTCGCAAGATGGCGCTTGCAGCTCTCATGGGCAGGTCCAGGGTGAGTGTAGGTGGCTCAGCAAGCGGGGGGAGCTCGAGTGTTGGTCCATGGGCACGCAAGCTGTGTCAGTGGCCCGGCAGGTGCCCAGAGAACCCAAACTGTGGAGCTTCCATCCATCCCTAGTTATGCCCCTTTTATAATTGGTTGTTTTCATGTGGCCTACCTGCATGAGGATGTCATGCAATGCATCCAATTGCCAGCATGAAGATGGACCCCACAGAATTCTCCTCCTCCTCATAGAGCCAGAACTGCAATAGAGAGGGCAACAGGGGAGGCAGCTAAGGAGACAGCTTTTTTTCTTTTTGTTATTTTTTTGTTTGTTGTGTTGTTTTGGGGGACACTAGGTGGTAGGATGACTGAAAATGTGCAGGGGGGAGAATCTATGTACTACTTTACTGTGCATGCTCTGAAAGGCACAATCAATTCTGAACTTAATAGCATATTCATAATGCATCAGTCAAGGCTCCCCACGCCAGGTGAGCATTACACATGGACAAGTTTAGAGCAACGAGCCAAATGATTCTGCAACTCAGCAGCATCACTAATGGTCGCCCTCTCTGCTGCTGGTGGCATGAAGCCAGGTTCCAAAATGCTATAGACAAGGCAATGGTGAGGAAGTTTTGCATCGATGGAAACCAGAGGTTCATTCCTGTTATTAGAACAAGTCCCTGGTCATGTTTAGTCAGAAGTAAGTCCTATTTGTTTCTGTGGGGGTCTTACTTCCACAGTGGTTACAGCAGCCTTAAGCTTAGGGGATTTGCTGGCAAGAGGCATCCCTCGGTGAATCCATCACACCCATCTTGTTCATCCAGGCTTGGAAATTATAGTCAAGACTGGGGAAAATATACCTAGTTTAATTTGGTTTTAGTTCCAAATTCCAATAGTGTGTTTTTTGAAGCCACTCTTCTTTTGAGTTGCTAAATTACAGTGTTATAAAATGTGTTGCGAATTCATTTCAGGAGGCATCTGGGAGAAAATCAGGTGAGATTTTTTAAGGCAAAAAGACTTCTTCCAGGATGCTTCAGGTGTTCAGTGCAAATTGCAACGTTTACTTTGAACACCCGTAGGGATGTACAAAGGTGACTTACCTTTCGCAAATTATGTTGATGGTGAGGGGGGAGGCGTTCCGTCCCTCCCCCCGGAATCCTGGCCAGGGGGGGAGGCACTCCGTTCCTCCCCCCAGAATCCTCGAATGGCTGGCTGTGCTCCACGGCAGCTCCGCGGAGCAGCCGGCCAGGCCCGGCCAGGCCAGGCCAGAGCCGTCTACAGCCGGATTTCCGGCCGCGGAGGGCTCTGGGTAGGTAAAAAAAAAAAATGTGTACGCAAATGGCGGCGGCTATGGCTGCCGCCATTTGCGTTCCTTCTTTTTGGCCGCCATGTGCGTTCCTTATTTTTGGCTGTCTTAGTCTACGTAAATATTTTACGTATTTTACGTAAATCAAGGGGAACACAAATAGTGTAGCGGTTGCTATTTGCGTCCCTTTTTCATTCACTGTTTTAGCCTACATAAATCTTTATGTAGGCTAAAACAGCAAATCAAAAAGGGATGCAAATAGCGCCCACTACGCTATTTGCATTCCCCTTTATTTTCGCCGTCATAGTCTACGTAAATATTTACGTAGACTAAGACGGCCAAAAATAAGGAATGTACATGGCGGCGGCCATAGCCGCCACCATTTGCATACGCGGTTGTTGTTGTTGTTGTTTTACCAATGGTGCCCCTTCCAGGAACCAGTGTTTTTGCATGTGTCGGGGTGTGCGTACCTGGGCTGGTGGGGCAAGGCAAGATGCCCTGGATGTTCGATATACACGCTTCACACCTTGGATGGCTCCTTTAGAGTTCTGACTGGTTCTGACCAAATCCTGGAGCAGATTCTCCGCCCCACTGGCATCAGAGCAGCAGCCTCCGCTGCAGTTCCCTATGTTTTGGGCCTAGAGGTGTGCTGTGCACATTTTCAAGGGCAGGGTCCCCTTTACTTACATGCCCAGGGACAAGAAGATACTAGGAGACACCCCTGCATCTCAGCTGTCCCTGGCTATTCTGTTGCAGTGGATGATTTTGAAATAAAAATAAAAGCAGTCAACGGCTTACCTCTCCCATAATTCGCGAGATTAGAGCCCTGCCTCTACAGCAGCAGGGGTGGGGGATGCGCATGCGTACGCTAAGGTGACCTCACTTTGCATCCCTTCCAGCTTGAGAAACCCTGCAATATATTTTTAATGAGGCACACGCAATCAAATGACAGCACAGTATGAAAAGGCTCCAGTCAGACTGCGAGCAGGAAGGGAATCCGAGGTGAAGGTTCTTCAATTATTCCACATGACATTAATTCACTCTAGGTCTGTGCTTACAATCCAGGGGACAGACTTGCTCCTTTTGCCAGGCATGCCACTAACAGCTACCATGTCAGACAGAAATTCTTTCCCCATCACTGCGCCTGTTAAATGTCTGACTGTCAGCACGGAAAGGCCCTCACTTGGTCTGCTTGACTAGGCATGTCTGAGCTTTAAAAAGCACACGAAAAACTATCCCCCCACACTCCCCACAGCATAAATTGTTTGCTATACCTCATTCCTGGGACTCTTTCCCAGAATATCTATAGCCCTATTCAGAAGTTATTACTCATGTGCAGGCCAATGCATAAGCCGGGAACAGTGGGGGCTATGTGCAAGTGATAACTTCCAAGTAGAGCTTATGTGCTGCCTCTTTCCATTCCTTCAAACCGCAGCTCAACACCCATGACTTGGATGCTTTCAAAAGTAATCAGTACTTAAACACTGATCTGAGCTTTGAGATCTGGGTCAGGTATATTATTGATATTTTTTGTTAATTTTAGACTTGTGGATGCACACTGCCTCAGGTGCCATTCATTAGAACAGAGAATTATGCTACAGCAATATTTCAAAGTGTACCCAAGCAACCAAATGGGTGAGGCATTGTCATTTGGCATGGGGGTGAGCAGAGAAAAGTGGTTTACTTCCCTAGCCACCTCTGGATCTTCACCTGGTTTATTTACTTAGCACCATTCCAAGCGTTCAAAGGAAGTGCAAACCATGCACATGAGAGTGGGAACAGAGAACAGGTGGCGTTTTCCACCTCGATGCTCATCTCACCTTGTTTTCACCCCCAAACGTGAGAGCTGTTTTTTTTTCAAATGGGAAAAGTGCACATTTTTAATACGAACAATGTGCACTTTTCCAATTACGTGCCGCAAATGGGCATTCCCCCTGAGTGAATAGGCTGAGGAGTGAAAATGCAAGGTGGTTTTTTTGGGGGGGGTGCATTTTCAGAAGTGTGGATGCTTCCACAAGTGCACACTTTTGGATGTGCGTATTTGCACAACAGCAACTTTCAAATGCAAGCTTGAGAAATTGCAAAAAACAATTCCGAGAATTATACTCCTGCTGCTCAGGTTTGAAGCTGGGGTTGATAATGGGACATGTTCACACAATTTCTGAACAGGAACAACATTCTCCTGCATCCCTATTTGAGATCAGATGTGCCAGTGTGGCAGGCTCCCCACCCCCTCCCCCAGCAACCTATGTGCATTGATTGTCACCTGTGCAGAAAAAAAAAATACAGCTGTTCCTGGCCACAAGAGATCCCTCTGATCAGCTCTACACACAGGAGCTCTCTATCCAAGTTCTTAGGAACAGATGTAGCTTGTTGCCCCCCCCTCACACACACACACACATTTGTTGTTCGTTCTTTGAAGATCTGAGATGGAGATTCCATTGAAAATGCTATTATTTATTATTTAGTCCCTCATTTCTTCCAGCATGAAGGAGACATATATTAGGGGCCCAGGCAGTCTCCCCTACTCCCATTGACAACACCCAGACCTGCTTAGCTTCAGCAAGATGGCTGCATCCTGTGCCCTCCTCACACTGAGCCCTGGGGATGGCATGTGGAGTGTGGGCTGGGGCTGGAAAGGAAAGAAGCTGATGGCACAACACTGCTGTTTTGGAGGAGAGATAAAGGACAGCAAAGTTCAGTGGGTAGAGCAGAGTCCTTTGAGAAACCAGGAGATTAGGGGCCAGATAAGGCAGAACTGAAGAATAATAATCACAGACAGACATACCTGTGAGGGAAGATTTGCCTGGGGGAGAGAGGTTCAGAGAATAGAAGTTCATAGAATCATAGGGTTGGAAGGGTCCTACAAGACCATCAAGTCCAACCCCTGCTCAGTGCAGAAAGCCTGATTCCCAGGCAGTCTCCCATCCAAGTACTAACCAGGGCTGACCCTGCTTAGCTTCTGAGATCAGATGAGATCAGGCCCTGCCGGGAGG
The DNA here is from genome assembly GCF_057233095.1 of Heloderma suspectum. NCBI lineage: Eukaryota > Metazoa > Chordata > Lepidosauria > Squamata > Helodermatidae > Heloderma > Heloderma suspectum. The sequence goes on from NC_139470.1 coordinate 29,582,527, forward strand.
CAGGGTAATGTGGCTGCCCCAGGGAACTGATCTGGGGTGTTATGAAAGGACAGCAAACGACGGATTGGTGGTGGTATGGCGGTTGTATTTTGGTTGTATTTTGGTGGTGGTATTGGTGGTATTGGTGGTGGTATTGGTAGTGGTATGGTGGTTGTATTTTGGTTGTATTTTGGTTGTAACCACCAATAGTGGTTGTATTTTTGTGGTTGTATTGGTGGTGGTATTGGTGGTGGAGGTGGTTGTATTTTTACTGCTGGGGAAGGGAAGAGATGCTTGTGGGATTTTCTGCCTCAGGTGCCCAAGTAACTTGACCAACCTTGACTTGTGGGGAGGAGGTGGCGTTTGCTGCTCTGCCTCAAGCCACAAGGGAATGCGTTGGGCCCACACTGCCCATTTGGACCTTTTTCCGGCGCAATCTTTTTCCTGCCCACTGCAATGCCGAACACTTAGTCCCAGCATCTTAAAGCTCATGTAAACGTTTGCAAAAATGGTGTGGGAAGCGTATTTGTGATCATCCCCTTCATTACTTACCGTGGCTCTCCCCCCACCCGCTAAATCTAACTTCAGAAGCCCACCTTCGTTGCTATGCATAAAGAGGAGCATGCCTTCCAGGTAATCTGGTGTTAATTCCACACCGTGATGGCATGGGGAAAGAACAGAGAGAGAGAGAGAGAGAGAGAGAGAGAGAGAGAGGCTCTAATGAACTAGTAAAAATGATTGATGCTGGTTTCCTTGTCAGGCGGCTGAGCGGCTGTTTGTCAAGAAACAACAAAAATGTCATGGGGATTTGTAAGCAATTGTAACCATTACATAAAAGCACTTTGACTAAAAATCACATCAGATAGCTTCCCAGGCTTGCTGCTCTAAGTGTGTTAATATAACTACTGGCTCTGCCTGACATTTCTGCAAACAACTTATAAATATTCTATGGGAGGAGAAGATGCTCCTGATCCCATCGCCATTTGGATGGAAATGGGGGGAGAGAGTTCTTCCTGCACCACTGTCAAGTAAAGCAGGTTTGGGGCCCTCCCTTGCGCCCCCGGAAGAGATCAGCATCTCTCTTGGGGGCTTCTGTGCTCCTCCAGTGCTCATGGGAATTCACAAGCTGGTAGAGACGCCGGTGCCCCTTCCCCAAAGTGCCCCCAATCGCAGGTATACTGCAGCTTATAACGATGGACAAGTCTGTCTATTTTTCATCTGTGTCACTCCCCCATCTGCTCACTTTTAAGTTCTTTCTATCCCATTTCCACATTAATCAGCATCTTTAAATCCACACAGAAATCCAGATGTAAATACTGCTGAAATACATATTTAAATATTATATTGTCTCTCCAGAAATCCACCCACGGCTGCACACTTGCCTAGGAGTAACTCCCATTGACTGCACTGGGGACTTACATCTGTGTAAACACGAAGAGGATTGCACTGCACCTGCAGTCTCTGCTCGAAACGCAACACTTGAAATGTATTTTCTCTCAACAAATGCATTATTAAATTGTCCTTTTATACCTGTTCTGAGCTGAGAACTATGTCAGAACATTAGGGAAGTGTGAAAGTTGATTGACAGCTAAGTTCCCTTCTGCACATTAGTCTGCGAGTTGCCGATGAGATTGGTTCGTAACAGAATTAGGAAGGATTAAATTGCTACAAAATCCCTCCATGGAAAGGCCTTTCTTTCCCCTTCCCCTGCCAACCAACTCATTCCCCCCTCTTCCCCCACCCGCTCCTCCTCTATGCCTTCAGCTAATCCTTTAGTAAAGCCAATCAATGTCCATCAACATGTGGCAGTGAACTTCGCAAGTTAATTATCTGTTGTGTGAAGAAACCCTTTCTTTTCTTTTCTTTTTTTCTTTTCCTGAATTTACAGCCAATTTCTTGGATCACCCCTGAGTTCCCTGATTATTTATTTATTTAAATATGTTTCTATACCACTTTATATTCAAAAACACACAAATTGGAGTATAAATAACACAGTATTTTTTTAAAAAAAATGCAACAACAAAAGCAAGTTAAAAACCAATATCGATGCATTATTAGGGAGGGAGAACATTTTCAGTGCTCTCTGCACCAGCCTTGCCTATCACAGTGTCCTCCAGATGTGCTGGTCTACAGCTCCAGTCATCCCCAGCCAGCTTGGCTGCAGCTGGGTCATGGACGGGAGTTCTCATGCAACACATCTGGAGGGCAGCAGGTTTGGCAAGGCTGCTCCAGGCCATTGACAGATGGATCAGCTGCAGCAGTTCTGTGCTGGAAGGCTTTTGATGGATCTCCGGCAGTGACCCTTTCTGCTCCTGTTGCTGATGCCCAGCAGTGAGGATTTCCTTGGGATCTTGGTCTTGGCCCGATAGGGCCAAGATCCATCACAGGGCCCAGCTGCATCGCAACCTCCTGGCTTCTCACCAGGTGGCATGGACACTGTGCACACATGCTCACATCAGGCGCTCGGTCCTCTGCTGCAAAGTGGACCTGGCACCCAGAAGGCTTTGGGCACAGCTGTGCATTTAGCCAGCTGGCATCGCCTCCATCAGCATATTAGCTTTCCCCTGGAAATCAGCCTTCCCCAACAGCAATGCTGGCTGGGAATTCTGGGAATGGCGGTCCAACGCATCTGGAGGGAAAAACACTGGGGAAGGCTGCCTGGGGAGGGCACGAAAACAGCCCAGGCAGGGCTTGCTGCTGCTTATATGCAGCATGCATCCCACTGCAGCGACTAATGAAGGCATCCTTATTATCATGGCAAATGGAACCAAGATTGTGGAGACACTCAAAGGCAACCTTCCCCAATCTTGTGCCCGCTGCATGTGCTGTATGGCAAGTCCCATCATCCCCAGCTATTGGCCATGCTGGCTGGGGGATATGGGAATTGTCATCAAGTACCTCTGGAGGGCCCCAGTTGCCCTTGTAGCATTGCCCTTGTTTTCGCCGTAGTCTACGTAAATCTTTATATAGACTACAGGGACCAAATAAAGAATGCAAATGGCAGCTCCCTATGGGGGCCGCCATTTGCGTACGCGCTTTTTTTTTTTTTCCAAAGTCACCCGTGATAGGCTACGTGACGATTAACGTAGCCTATCATGGCTGACTTTGCAAATCTAGCCGTGATAGGCTACGTTAATTGTTACGTAGCCTATCACGGGGGTGGGGGGGGGGTTGTTTTTTTTTCATGGCCGGGTAGACGGGGCGCTTCTACCCGGCCTGACTTTCACCGGCGAGGGATGGGGCGCCTCCCACCCAGCCTGAATTTTGGCCGGGCGAGGCGGGAAGCCTCCCCCCCTCGCATGAACTTCGGAGGGAGAAGCGAAGCGCCTCCCCCCCACCGCGAAAAAAGCTGTGGGACAAGGTAAGTCCCTTTCGTACATCCCTAATATTGTCATATCCACTGCAGACTTCCAAAGGCTGAAATCAAATGTAGGGAGTAATCGTGTGGCTCCTAGACTTTGTCTGAGGGGCCATAGGATACTGGAGATCGCCCCCCTCCAAGGCTGAAGACCATGTTCCGACCTTGGGAGAAGGAGTCAGAGACCCGAACCCCTTCCCTGACCCCTCACAGTTGGCGTGGAAAGAACCACACTGCCTGCCCTCGGAGGCTGGAAAAGATCACCTCCGCCCCTCCTCCCACCCTGCATTGGATCACTGGAAGTCTCTGGGTTCAGGGGCTTCTGATCTTCAAGGAATATCCAAAGCAGTTCTCTTATGTCTGATAAATATTCAAGCCAATGAAGAATATCTGGAGAATACTCAGAAGAGAATGTTTGGAAGCAAATCCACTTCAGCTCCAGTTACTATTTATGTAGCACCTCCCCTGACTGCTCAGCGTGCTTCCCAGGCGCCATCACAGTGACCCTTCCTTCCAACCATTATCCTGCAGACATGGGGAGGAGAAGGAGGCAGTTGAAAGAAAACTGAGCCAATTATGCTCCGCTGGAGACCAACTTGTGAGAACAACTCGATTTTCTGAATGCTCATGGGTTACTGTGCCAAACCCAAATTTCACGGATGCCACAAAACCTGCCAGCCAGGTCTCTTTCACAAACACGTTTGGAATGATTTGCATGGAACTGTGGGGAAATTATGTCATTGGAATTGAGCAAAATTGTGTGGCTTTTCCAGAAAAGATCCCCCATGAGAATAATTCCAGAATCACTGCTATGGAGGGGTGGCGGAGGAGTAGCGGGGAGTGAATCTTATTAGTGATGCCACGGAATGACACCAGAAGTACAATTTGAATTTTGAAGTTCCCGCTCAGGCAAAACATTGGATGAATTCCAGGGAAAAACCAAATAGAGCACTGATGAAAAGACTAGCAAAAGTTAACAGAGAGTTTCCATGCATCCCTACCTACGACCCACAGAAAATAGCAGGGGAGATGTCATATGGATAAATCAGTTTCAGGAAGTTCAAACTTGTTACGTTCTTAGAGAAATGCAAACTGACTGAAATTGTTCCCCAACCATCCCTGTGGTGTCACCAGCACTATCAGCTGGTCTGGGGCTGATGAATTAGCTCTCTGTAACCTCAGCAAAGTTGATTAGTCAGACTTGGAAAACAGAGTTGCCCTCAAATTCCACCTAAAGTGAAAGTTCATTGTGGATTTAGGCTGCAATCCTTGACGCACTTAGCTGGGAGAAAGCTCTATTGAGCTCAGTGGAGCTTACTTCAGAGTAGCCAGAATGAACTTTGAAGTGGAGATTAAAGGACCTCAATGAGCTCAAGTTTTGATGGTTCATACAACCCGATCTCTAGCTTTGGGGGCCTGTTTCGTGGTGACATGAGAGGCCGTCCTCAGTGGCCGCTCCCAGGCTGTGGAACTCTCTGCAGGGGAGGCTGAGTTCACTCTTTCTCTGCTGTCCTTCTGCCAGGCTAGCAGACCATTTTATTCAAGCAGGCCTTTGGCGAATAAGCAGGTCTGTTGGGTTGCGTGCAGTTTTTATTCCTTTATTGTTGTGTTTTTTAATAGTGTCTTAATGCATTTGTTTTATTATTGTTTAATCAAGTTTTATTTAGGATTGTAACCTGCCTTGAGTGGCATTTTTATAGCTAGAAAGGCAGGTCACAAATCAAATAAATAAATAAATTTGTATCTGAGCATTTGAGTCCCCCCCCCCCGCATTTCTTGCCCATTTCTACTTCCTACCTTTATTATCAGCTTTGCCTAGACCAAGCTAGCTCAATGCAGTCAATCAACCAGATGGCTCCCCAGATGGGGACCAGATGGCCCAGACATCAGGGGTTCATGTCACCAGCAAGATGAACATATGCTGAGGTCATTCACCTTTGAGCTTGTTCATTTATGATGGACACAAACCACCTTTTGCTTGGAGGGCATCAAGGCGCAAGGGAAGGTATATCAAATGGACAGAAAAGCAACCCAGGATATGGCAGAAGGAGCATTTTAGCAGCTGTGTGCGTTCTAGTTTAGCAATCATGATGGGAGTTGGCAGTTGGCAGGGTGCTACCAATACTTCATGGAAAAGGAAGCGCATGCAGCCCCCCAAAATTGGTGGAGAAACGGTCTGCCCACCCCCCACCCCCGGGACGGGACTAATATCTTGTAGATTAGATATTAGAGATGCCTCCAGAATTCTCAACAGCCAAGTTTCTCTCCAGATTCTGGGGTTATGAATGACCTGGTTCAGTTTTCAAACTGAAACCAACACATTAGGAATCCATTCAAAAACAACAGCAACAGTGTGTTGTACAGAATGGTGTGGATGCCCAGTTTGCTACAGTTTTTGGTTCCAATTCTCTCCCAGCCCCCACACTACCAATGCACATGTGTGGATTGATAAAATAGCCCCACCCCAGGCTGGACCTACATAGGGATGTTGGAGAAATTGACAACAGAATCAAATGAGTTCAGATTTGTAGGAATCCACCTGGCAGATTCCACAGCAGACTGGCTTTTCCTAAGTCATGTGGATTATGCAGGCATGTGGACCTTTTTTCTTTTTTCTTTTTTTTTTACTTTTTGGAATTTTAAATAAATTTAGTTGCAGGAAAAATGCATAAAATAAAAAACACCAGCTGAAAATGCATACTTCCCTAGGCTAAAGCATGAAAATGCACATTTGGGGGGAATTTGTGCATGGGGGGGATTTGCACACCACCCCCAAATTAGCCTGCTGTCCTCGGGCATGGTAGAGGATGCTGTCCTGGCACAAGTATTGAAATGAGATTCAGTCCTGGTCCAGTTGGCTGGTCCAGTACATGAAATGCACTTTGCCTCAGGAAGCAGAATGCTTTGGGCTGGCCCTGCTCTCTCCCCGCCTCCCCCCCGCCAACCCCCAAGCAAGCTTGATGCAACCGTACCTATGGCTATCAAGAGTCTTTTGTCCAATGGTTTTGCCAATGCTCAATGACACGTGTGTGCATCAACAAAACACCACACAAAAGAATCTCAATGCCATCGTCAGTCATATGTAGAATCATTTCAAGATTGCTTTCTATCCGTTGTTTTTATCAGTGTCCATGTAGACAAGGCTAGCATAGTGGGGAAAGAAGGTGAAAATGAACGGAAAGCTGCAGCAAAAGCAAACATGCTTGAATTTTGGGGTGAATGTAATAAATTCTCCTCTCCAGGGCAAAGAAAGAACAATAAGGTAACGGAATGGGAGAAATCCACTGTGAGCTACACTGGTAATTCTATCACAATTCCAAGGTTGTGGTAGAAGTCTGACAGATAGTTAAATAAAAATCTGCTTGCCATTACCCACAATATAAATTGTCATATCCCTTGTCCTCTGTGTGAGTTCCTGGGGGCACGTGTCATTTCATTTTGTTTCAAGCCTTTCCCTGAATTTGTGGGGATTGGGCTGGGGTGAACCCCTGAAACACAAGAAGGGGGAACTGAAATGGCTGCACCCTGCTAATTAACTGGTGAATTGGGAGAAGCCATTTCAGCCATAAGGATGTCCATCCTTTAAAAATCCAGCCCTTTGGGGGCCTGACGGATCTCCGCTGCCTGCCTAGCTCAGCTCAGCTAGGGATGTCAGAGAATTTCTCCACGAATCTCAGGGAGGCTGAATGCCAGCGCATTCGGCCCCCCGAAATTGGTGGAGAAACAGTCTGCCACCCGCCCCCTCCTGGGACGGGACTTACCTTGTTCGAATGTCCCTGGCGGCGGCGGCTCCGGTGGCGATGCGGCGGTGGTGCAGCGGCGGCAGCTGCGGCAGCCGGTCTTCCGACCAGCTGCCGCCGCCGCCATTTCCAAGTAAAAAAACAAACAAACAAACAAACGTGATAGGCTACGTAAAGATTTACGTAGCCTATCACGGCTAGATTTTTAAAAAACACCATGATAGGCTACGTAAATGTTTACGTAGCCTATCATGGCTGACTTTGAAAAAAAAAAAAAAGCGTGTACGCAAATGGCGGCACCCATGGGCGCCGCCATTTGCGTACGTGCTTTTTTTTTTTCCAAAGTCAGCCGTGATAGGCTACGTAAACATTTACGTAGCCTATCACGGCTGACTGCAGAGACGCAAACGGTGGCGGCTACGGCCGTCACCATTTGTGTCCCGGCAGGAGAGGAGGTTTTGCGGCCAGAGGGACGGGGCGCCTCCCCCCTGGCCAGAATTTCAGGGGGAGGGATGGAGCGCCTTCCCCCCACCGCAAAGCAAGCTTCGGGATCAGGTAAGGGACTTTCGTCCATCCCTAAGCTCAGCTCACATTCGTAAGCCAAGCCATGGGCTTTTCATGAAATCTGAGAACTTTTTGTAGTGGTTTTTCTTTTTGTTCTCATCAATAGAAAGTTGTGCAAATTGTGACCACAATTTGCAGAATTTGCACAAATCCTGGCTGTAATTTGTGCAAATTATACTCATTGCAGTTGCAATTTGCACAATTTTTTATTGGGGAGGGGGACCAGAAAATCCACGAGCTGGACTGACTCGATGCAGATTGAGTTGGGCCAGTGAGCCGAAGTGAGCCGAAGTCTGGGGGACCAAGCTGCTGCAAGCTTGGCAAACTCCACCCCCTGAACAATTTCCTTCGACATCCCTGTCTCAGCCCACCCTGGAAAATGTTCCAGTAAGGTTGCACAGCCCACAGCCCTGAGAAATTTTGATCATATCAAAACTCTTTTGGCTTCCCTCAGTATTTCACAGATGTTTTGCCTGAGGAACCTCACTTTGAATTTCATTTAAATAAAAATGTTGGTGGTAATTTTTCTGGTCATATCTGTTTTGCTGGGAGGTATTTTTGGCAGCATTTCCAATTGCAGGGATGGGCAAATCAGTCTGTTTCTGGTCCATGTTGCTTTTCCACATTTATTCACACATAAGTTCCCTTCCAATCCACACATACACGTGAGAGGTGTAGATTAGGGACGGGTGAACTCCCGTGTGCCCTGTTAGTGTGCCACACACTGGACTCCCACCAACTGCCCAACACTGGCAGGTGCATGGGACAAGTCACCAGATGGTCTACGGGTGCCTGGAGAGAGCTCGCAACTTTTTTGCCACAAGCCATGATCTTGTGCAAAATTGCAGGTATAGCTATTTACGGAAATTGTGATTTGTGCAAAATGGCAGCTATAAGTAGCATGATTTACACAAAACTGCAGGCGCAAGTGGTTTTTATGCCCGAAATTTGCACAAAGCATGTTATTTCTGGCAGTGATTTTGTGCAAATTGCTATTTCCATCAATAGCTATACCTGCGATTTTGTGCAAAATCATAGCAAAAGAAAAAAGAAAAAAGCAGGAAGTGCAAGCTTGCCTGATGTGGCGCTCTCCAAGATAGGCAAGCTCAGGGATCTGTGAGTTGGCATCCATGGGGCTTAGCTGGCAAAAACTCACCAAGTGCCACCCCCAAATCGGATTCCTTCGACCACCTTAGCTTGGATTGGTCAGTTTGTATAAGAATTCACAAGGGATAGAATGTCTTGGGTAACCTTAATAGTAGCTGGAAAAGCTTCCACTGGATCCTAAAAGTGTAGTTAGCAGCACGACGATAAGGCACCTATTCCAAGTTCAAACCTAACCATTCTTACTCACAGACAAGTCCCATGGAGGTCTCAGGGACTTATCTCCAGAGAGGTGGGTCTCTGGCTCTTTGGTCGTGGTATAACCACAGCACTATTGGATAGCGTCTAAGGCCAGTGTCTTACAAAATGTGCACCACCTCCTGGAACACCTTTTGAACAATTTCTACACTTAAAACAATGTGGTTCCTCAAAGGGAGTGTTGATACGCACCTATCAAAATCAGTCTGTGCATATACGTTAATGAAAAATGTGTTTGCAAAGTTTTGCACCGTTGTGCAAAAACTGAGCCAAACGTTCTCCTTTAAGAAATTCTGTCTTGACATTTGGGACAGTGGGGTTGCGTGGTGGTGGAGGTGGTAGAAGTTGCACAAAAACTCCAACCTGGCTCACTTTTCCCCCACTGCTGCTGCCTATTCCATGTAGGTGCTGTTCCGCTGGTTGGTTGAAGGTTCCCATTTGGATTCTCCATAAGTCCCCTGGAGATGATGCTGTGCCACTACTTACAGCCATGGCAGAAGATATCCACCCGGCCCACCCAGAAGGAAACCATAACCCCTGGCAATATCCCCATATTCTCCCCCTCAAAATTGCTAAATTAACCTTGTGGGGCAGTGGAGGGGGGCAATTTTGATCATATGTAGCTACTCCCTCCCCCCAAACAAAGCCCCAATATTTCTAGCATATTCCCTCACTTTTAAAACCGTTTGACTATGTAATGAATTAAACCCTTTCTCTAACACTTGAGCCCCCTCCCCACTTTCCAAGGAGCAAACTGTTTCCCCTTCAGCAAGGCTCCCTTTCCCCTCCCCTGCAGCGCTTCTGCTATCCTTCAAAACATTTGCTCAGGCTGTAGGAGGAGAACTGGACTTAGCACCACCACAGCAGTTCAGGGAACGTTGCCTTGCCCTTGTTGTTCCATAGAAGCAGCGGCCGGCACATATCGGAACATAGAAATCTGCCTTAGACTGAGTCAGATCATTGTTCCATCTAGTCCAGTATTATTGACACTGACTGAAAGTAGTTCCCCAAGGTTTCAGGCTGGATTCTTTCCTTGTCCTACCCAGACTGGAGCTCGTGGACTGGGGCGGATGTTCCGGGTGGCGGCAGCTCCGGCGGCACCTTCGGCGGCGGTGGCTGTGGAGGCTGTGGCAGCTGCGGCGGCTGGTCTTCCGACCGGCTGCCGCCACCGCCATCTGCAGTCTGGTTGCCTGGGGTTGTTTTTTTTTTTTTTACAGAGATGTGATAGGCTACATAAAGACTTATGTAGCCTATCACATCCCAGTTAAAAAAAAAACACAACAGCATACACAAATGGCGGTGGCTACGGCCGCCGCCATTTACGTTCCTTATTTTTCGCTGTCTTAGTCTACGTAAATATTTACGTAGACTAAGACAGTGAAAAATAAGGAACGCAAATGGCGGCGGCCATAGCCACCACCATTTGCGTACGCAGTTTTTTGTTTTTTTTTACCCGGAGCCCTCCGCAGCCGGAAATCCAGCTGCAGACAGCCCTGGCCTGGGCCTGGCCGGCTGCTCCGCAGAGCCGCTGTGGAGCACAGCTGGCTGTCGAGGATTCTGGGGGGGAGGACCAGATTGCCTCCCCCCCGTCGAGGATTCCAGGGGGAGGGACGGAATGCCTCCCCCCCCCACCATGAACAGAATCCACGGAAAGGTAAGTGACTTTCGTACATCCCTAGGACCACCGCACTTGCATAACTTGGCACATGCTGAGTTGGGCAAGCATGGCAGACCCCACTGCTCCACCGAACCACCATTCTGCGCAAAATGGCAGCTTGGCTGCTTCAGTAACAGATGATTTTGCATAAATGGCGGCTGTAAAGAGGCCCATTTCCACAACATTGCAGACGTAAATGGTCTATCTAGACCATTTACAACTGTAATATTGCATAAATCGGCCTCTTTATGGGTACCGTTTATGCAAAATCAGCCTCTATGGAAAAGGCCAGGCCACCATTTTGCGTGGGATGGCAACTCGGCAGATGAGCAGGCAAGCAGGGCCAAGTGGCTGGAGGGGGTCTGGTGATGATCATGACCCATCCCTATTGGGGATTGAACCTGGGACCTTCTGTGTGCAAAACAGGCAATCTACCACTGAGAGACAGTCACTCGACACAGTACAGCTGTAGGCTGGATCCACACAAGCCAGTAGCAGAACATTGAGATGGTCGAAGTGGGCTGTACTACTCTACTTCAGACTGCAGATGGGATTGCCATTTCTGAATGACCCTGCACATTAAAAACAAAAGCCAAGTCCCTGCAAGTAGAAAGCCTGCATTGCAGGGAGAACAGCCCATGTCTCTCCCGGCTCTTCTAGTTTTCTACCTTGGGAGAGGCCTTTTGTTTAGACTGTGCCAGTCTACAATGGTTCAGTCCAATCTGCCACTTTGAGACTTTATTGCCACACTCCTACCTCATTCTGCCTCTTGTGTAGAAAAACAGGTTTTTTTCTTAAACAGCTTTCCAGGCATACCACAGGTTTGCTGAATCAGTGTCAAAATTGACGATTCAGCAACTTCTGAACCGAATGAAGCTTGTTCGTTAACTGCTCCCAGCCTTAATTCCTAACAGAGAAGTTGGTGTTCGAAGGATGTGTTGGCTCATGAATTGCTCTTCACCGAGCTGGTGTTCCTGTGCAGCATTTATCAGAAAGTCGTCTTCTTTTGTAAGAGATTCTTCTTACAAAAACCCTGTCCAACAAGGCAGCTCCATAGTGAGGCTCATTAAACCCTTCAGGCCCTGTATTGTGATTTAGATGCTACTCAGTAGAGATGTGCATTGGATTTGGATGAATCCTGAAGCCCAAGCAAAATTAAAAAAACAACAACACACATTTGAAAAACTCTTCCAATTGAGAATCATAGAATCATAGAATTGTAGATTTGGAAGGGATCTGGGAGGTCAGCTAGTCCAACCCCCTGCTCAGTTCAGTCTCTCTCTGTATACCAGGAAGCAGCTTCGCATCCCTGTTAGGTGGGTGTCCAGCTTCTGCTTAAATACCTCCAGCGAAGGAGACCCTATCACCTGCTGAGGCACTCTGTTCCATTGCCTAACAGTCCAGGCGATTAGGACATTTCTCCTAACATTTAGCCAAAATCTGCTTTCTCATAAGTTCTAACCATTGGTTCTAGTGGAAGAGGTAAGCCCTCCTGAATCAGATGAGGGACCCTTCTAGTCCATTTCACCCTCAACATTTCACTTGTCTTTTCCCCCAAGTGTTGGACACTAGCAGGAAGTGTGCAAAAGCCCCCAAAGACTGGTTGTTCAGGTGCCAGGGCACAGTTGGTGCCATTCTGAGCTACTCCACAGACAATAGTTGGAACAATTTTCCAAGCCTTGGGAAGGAGGAGAGTTGTGCAATCCCTGAGCTAACTGGACCAAGTTCAAGGGAAGACCAAATCAAGCTAGAGCCATGCTGGACAGGAATGCTGGGAGTTGTGGTCCAATCCAAGTTGGAGAAGGCTGCCCTGGCCAATGTGACTGGTCACAGCACCAGCCTGGTCCCAGCTTGAACTACAGTGCCATGGGATGAGGAGGGGCTTGCCAAAAATATTAAAAAGGGACTCCATGCAAGCTTCAGCTGATTTGTGTCAGGGAGCCTTAGGGAACTTGGACAGGAAAAAAATCAGGCATCAGGGTGTCACAAGTGTTCAGGTAGAGGGGCTTGCAAAAGCAACATCCAATTCATGAATTGCACATGATCATGAGCAGGAATGAGAGAATCCCAGCCCTACTGAGAGCAAGGAATTGGGGCTCTGGTTGCATTGCTCCTGCAAGCCAACTCTACTGGCGCCTTCTCCTGCCCCAAGACCCAGGAACACATCTTGGGACCTGGAAAGAAGGCAATCAAAGCAGAAAGCATCCTCCAGCTCCTGGGATGCATCTTTGCCTCCTGGGGAGGCCAGTCTAGGGATGTATGGACCGTATAAAATCCACTCCGTCTGTGTTCCATGGATTGTCAGATGCCTTTCGTTCCGATCTGGCCACAGAGAGATGCGAATTTTTTTTTCCGTCATGCGGAAAATTACGGAAATATTTACGGAAATATTTACATAGGTATTTACTTAAGTATTCACATAATTTACCTCAGTACATAACATTTAGTGTATTGTCCCCCATTCCATTCAACGTTTCCTCAGCAGAAACTTACACATTTTTCTACGGATTTATATGCGTAAATTTTGGGGAAGTAAAAAATCATCCGAAAGTCCAGGGACTCCGCACGTCCTGAGGGGGGCACTCCGCAGCAGATTCCTCAGGTCGGATTCTTAGAAATCTGAGCTCATTTTAATCGGTCTCGAATTTCTCCAGCATCCCTAGGCTAGTCCCCAGATCCCAGTGGGAAACTGACTCTCAGAGGGCCTCCAGCTCCCCAGCTGAAATGACGCAGTTTCCCAGTGGGGATTCTGGGATTGTCCAGCAGGAAAAAGGTGCTACCAGGGCCTGGAGAATGCCACCTCCACGCTGCCTCCCTATGCAGGGGCAGAAATCCCTTGTAGAGGTTTCTGGGCCCTTGGGCGCAGGGAGGGATTTATGGATGTTGTTAAATCCATTCCATCTGTGTTTAGTGGATTGTCAGGTGCCTTTCATTCCATAATACGCTCGTTCACGGAATTTAAAAAAAAAAACAGAATTTCATTGTACTTGTGCTAATTTGCACTTGGGCTAATGTGCATGTGCACTAATGGAAAATAGTGCAACACCCCCCCCCCCATGAAAAAACAGTTGGCTAAAGCTGGTCCATTGCAGAATCCACAGGTCAGATGGATAGAAATCTGAATGCATTTGAATCTATTGCAGATCCCTCCAATATCCCTAGGCAGAGAGAAAGAGAGGATATGGAACACCCTCCACCCATACACACACACATTTTGTGAGTCTTTGCATCAGAATCCCACAACAAGCTTGAGCCTTTGCTAGTGTTTCACTGGAATGTTCACAAAGACTCAACATCTTTTGAGACAAACCGTGAGATGCTTGTGCTTTCTGTAGGGTTGGGATGGTACAGCTTGAGCCAGTAGTTTGAGGAACGTCTACTTCTCTGGAACCTTAAAAATAGGAATGTCTGACAAATCCATCTGGGGGGTGGAGTTCGATTAGTTTTCCTAGCTTAGACCCCCCAGACTTCGTTTTGGTTCCTATTGTGGCACCCAACTCAATCTACAGCAAGTTGGGCAGTTCACAGATTTTCTGGCATGTTTGTGCATTTGGGGGGAAAGGTTCTGCAATTTGCACAAACTTCAGAGCAATTTGCATAAACACGGGCATGTTTATGCAAATTACACAAATGTGATCGTAATTTGCACAAATTGCAAAACTCCCCCCCCCCAAAAAATGTGCAAAAAAGTTCTCAAGAGTTTGGGGAACAGCTTGCAGATGGAAATTGAGTTGTACATGCCGCAGAACTCCATCGAGCCAAAAAAGAACTGGATTTCCCAGTGATGGAATCCCCACTTAAAACAAAACAAAACAGTGCATAAAAGGAAGGGGGTGTTGTTGCATTCAGAAATTTGGCAAAGAAACACTTCCATTGTTTTTTTCTACAATGTGCTTAGCTCTTCCCCTCATCAAGCATGCAGATATCGTGCTGAAACCGACATTCCAGAAACTGACACTTGCAAAAATTCAGTTAGGTTTGTGTGTGAACCCTCTCATCCTTCCCTCTCTCCCCCATGACTATTGTGAGTGTTCAGGATGATTTGCTTTCCTGGTTGACATCTTCGAAGCACTTGGCTTTAAGGCCTGGCTTGAATATTCCTTCACTATTCTGGGTAACCTGAAATATGCATGGTCCTAGGAGAGACATCAGGACAGCAAGAATGGGAAGCCGTACCATTAGTGCAGCGGGTTTCATGCGAGGGAACCTTTTGCGGATGCCAATTAGGGACTGCATAACGGCCTACTGCATGGCTTATTCATTACCTTCCATCCATCCGACAATGCACCTCAGGTGGTCACAGCAAGAGCTAAAAGAGAATGACAAAATCCCAGGATTGATTTAGATGTGACGTGTATCTGACTGTTTGTGTGTGTGTAGGTGACGATGACACCATAAGGGGAAAAAAAAAGAAATCTTTATTTTGTATCTTTCTTTTGTTGTACTGGTACACAAGTAAAATAAAATGCATATCTCTGTCTATATATATATTTATATATATACTGCAGTCTTGAGTGAATGAAAAGGAAGCATTCTTTAACAAATGCCCCCTCCGTAAACATGGCAGAATGGAAACAAAAGATGGTTAAACCTCAAGATTGAGAAACGTGGGAGTCAAAACCGCATCAATGCATCACCTCTGCAGATGGGGAAACTTACAACATCATTCAAGAATGCTTTCAAATTACAAGTAATGCTTTAAAAAAATTAAAGGTGTATTTTGCACCTTTTATTTTTCTATTTTGTTTAATTTTTCATAGGTGAATCTTTTTCTTTTCTTTTCTAACCATTTGCTCTTTTGGGGAAGTGCAGTTCCAAGGACCAAAAAAAATCGAACACATAGATTTCAGAAGGAACAAATAAATTATGTACAGCTTTTTGTTTGTTTGTGTTCTGTTTTATAAAGGCATCCAGTTAATGTTTAGTGTAACAAAGTTTTCTCTGGGCATAGCTTACATTTCTTCTCATTTGCAACGTTTCGTGGAGGTGGCTTTATTTTTTTTAACTTATTTTATTTTTTTAAGCAAAAGTCTGGGATTAAAGTATCACTCCTCAAGGAAAATACTTGTTTTTAACAGAACCAAAATAGACTCCACACCAAGGGAGAGATCAATAGACTTGGGATTAGCTGTGATGTACAGCTTTGTGTTGGTTGGGCAACGCGACATTGGGACCTGGACTTGTTCTTTCTAGAACATCCCTGCCTCTTTTTGGTTGGGACTGTGGAGGGCTCAACTGGGCCTAAGAACTCAGGTTTCAGATTGGTCAGTGGAGGGTCCACCACACTGGGGAAAGTCCCGAATGGGGAGTCATTGATCTGCTTGTTGCTGCCATTTTTGGAAGAGTCCGTCTCAACTTGGTACTTGGTTTTGGCCATGTTCTCTTTATCCTTGAGTGGATTGTTTGGGGAGGCCCGGCTGCTGTGTGATGATGGGACCACCTTGGCTTTGGCTTCATAAATAAAAGATTTATCCATTTCTGGCTGGCAACATTTCCGGGAGCTGTCATGGGGATTGAGGGGTGGTTCAGCCGTCGGCAATTTGCCAGATCTGGTCTTAGTGCTAAACACGCTTGTTCTTATCTGGTTGAACGAGTCGACACATCCTTCCAGGTCAGTGCTCTGAAGCCGTTTGAGGTCCCTGCCTGCCAGGTGATCAGGTAACTGGCACTCCAGCTCAGAGGAAGATCCTTTAAACTGTTTAAACCAATCCCAGAGTGACCGGGCTTGGCAGTCGCACACCCACTGGTTGCCATTCAAACGAAGATACTGGAGGGATACCAAGGGAGCCATAGTCTCTCCTGAGAGCACCGTCAGGTTATTATTAAAAAGATACAAGGTCATCACTTTCCCAAGGTCATGGAAAGCCCTGCGGTGGACCACACTAACCCTGTTCTGATGCAAGAGAAGCCTATCCAGGTTAATCAACCCCCGAAATACATTTTCTGACAAACTCTTTATTTTGTTACCATGCAAAAACAGATAGGTGAGGTTAGCAAGATCCAAGAAGGTGTCATCCAGGAGGTTCTGCAGGTTGTTATCCTGCAGATAGAGATACTGCAAAGAGAAAAGCCCCCGAAAAAGCCCTGTGGAGAGCTCCAGGAGCCCACAACGATCGAGGTGCAAGGTGTGAAGGTGGACAAGGCTTTGGAAGGTGGAAGGGTTGATGGACCTCAGGTTCATGTTGTCACTGAGGTCCAGCTCCTCCAGCTTGTCGAGCCCATAGAATGCCCCAGGTTCAATGAGGCTGATGTTGTTGGAATGTATCCACAGGATGGACATGTTGCGGCAGGAAGTGAAGCTGGTGGACGTGATCAGGGTTATCTTGTTGCTGTGCAGGAAGATGCGCTGAGTCTGTACTGGGATCTCAGTGGGGATGGCTCCAAGTCCTTGCTGTTGGCAGCTGATGGTAATCTTGGGTTCGCTGTAACATACGCAAGCCCCAGGGCAAGAATACACTTCTGATGGGAAGTTCAAGCAAAGCACCAAAATCAGCAGTTTGCTTCCTGAAAGACAGCCAAGGGGTGGGGGGGAGAACAATATGCAAATTAGATGGTTAGTGTGTTTCTTTTCTAGCACCCATTATACCATTTTGAGATGTACCCCTGCAAAATGCATTAACCACACAACACTGGGCAAACCAGCTTAAATCACAAACATTAAAAGGGTGGAAAGAATACATATGTGCAGGGGAAATGGCTTAACTGCATCTGTACCCTTTCCCCTGTCCCACATTCAAGTCTGGGTCATAAATTGGTTGCGGGTAGGGATGTTGGAGAAATCCAGAACAGAATCAAATGAGTTCAGATTTTCATGAATCTGACCCACAGATTCCACAGCGGACTGGCTCTTCCCTTGCCAGGCAGATTCCATGGACTTGCGGACCGATTTTCTAACTTTCCCGAATTTTGTTGTAAAAAATATGCAAAATAAAAAAAACACAAAAATCCACATTTCCCCCATAGGCTAAAGCATGAAAATGTGCATTTCTGGGAAACTGTGCATTTTGTGGGAATTTGCGCATTTTTGCACTTGTGAATTTGTACAAATTCAGAAACTAAAATAAAACCCAATTCCATTGATGGGCAGATGAGGAACGAAAGGCACCTGACAATCCACAAAACAGACAGAACAGATTTTACACAATCCATACATCCCTAGTTGTGGGAGGAATAGAAACCTGTTACAAAGAATAACAATTCATAGAGTCAAAAGTGGCTGATTTCCAGCTGTTCAGACTCATGAGTCAGGGTCCACTTTTAACCCCAGGCACGTTTAACCTCACTTTACTTCACATTCTTCTCTCTCTCTGTGTGTGTGTGTGTGTGTATATATGTGTGTGTGTGTGTGTGTGTGTGTGTGTATATATATATATATATATATATATATATATATATATATAAATCAAATATATCATGTGCCTTTAAATTAGGGGCATAAGTGCTCCTGGGAGCAACACTAGATGATAATGTAGCATCACTTCCACGGGATTTGCATGGGGTCGGGGGAGATGGGCAACCAATTTCCCTCACAGGATCGATCTGGGAATGACACAACACAGCATCCTTCCCAAAGGATTCAAGAGCGGGAGGGGATTCTTTTAACTCTGCTCTTTTAGATCTGTATTTTAAATCTCTGCATTGCTGCTAGATTTTACCCTGGTTGCACTTTTATATTGTAGTTTTAAGCTTTTATATTTTATATTGTTTTACGCTGTACCTTGAGGTTTTATTTTTTGGGAACTGTCTAGAGAGCTTCGGCCATGGGGCAGTATAGAAATGAAATAAATAAATAAATTCTGGCCATTCACTGGCAGCAGCTGGAAAGAGCTCTTCTTCTAGCTCTAGCCTCCCCCTTGTACTCACCTCCCTGCCACAAAAATATAAATCCAAATTTCCTCCCATTCCACCACTATGTTGGGGCAGCAAAATGGTAGAGGGACATTTCAGCTCAGCCCGGGTGTTTCAGTTCAGTTCAGTTCTGCTGCAGCAAGGGTGAATTTCACCTTGGCCTGGAGTGACCCAAGTCTCCAGATGCCTGTCCAGTTTGTCTGGCCCTGCATCATTGCCTTAAGTGACCTGGCTCTCCGAACTTGGCAATCAAGCTGCTACCTTGCATTAAAGTGTAATGAGGCATTAAAATGCATGAACAACAGATCCAGCCTGTCAAAGGAGGTAGCCCTTCCTCTGCACACAAACAGACATACCAGGAACTGGGAGGGTTGTACTTCCCCAGATAGTGGGTTGGTTACTGGACAACTTCTTCAAAATGAGAGGCTAAAGGTGAATCATGCCTGGAATTCTGGATGCCTCTTCCAAATGTAGATGGGCTACTGTGACTACTAGCGGTAATTTTAAACATGTACAGTTTGGTATGGAAATTAAACATTAGGTTCCTTGCATGGATGGATGGATGGATGGATGGATGGATGCATAACCAACCTTCCTACTAAGGAAATGGCACTCAAGGTAGCTGACAGTAATAAAACCCAAAATTTAAAATAAAAACTTAAAGCAATCATACAACAGAGAGGGGCCAAGCCTGCCTCCCTCGGCAGAGAGTTCCACAGTTTGGGAGCGGCCACCGAGAAGGCCATTCCCCGTGCCTTGCATTGTGGCAGGATCGAGAGAAGAACCTCCCCCCCCCCAGATCTTAAAACTTGGGCAGGCTCATTTGGGAGGAGGTGGTCCTTCAGCTATCCTGGTCCCAAGCCATATAGGGCTGTATAGGTCATAACCAGCAATTTGAATTGTGTCCAGAAACAGAGTTTCTGTTTCTGGGCACAAACTACAGGGTGTAATACAGGGTGATTAACTAGAACAACAAACACTAGAATAGAGATGAAGGAGAAATTCAAGACAGACAGAAGTGAGCTCAGATTTCTAAGACTCCAACCTGAGGAATCTGCTGCAGAGCAACCCCCTCAGGCTGTGTGGAGCCCATGGACTTCCGGATTTTTATTTTTTTTTGCTTTCCCATATTTTATGCAGATTTATTTGTAGGAAAATATGCACATTTCTGCTGAAGAGAAGTTTAATGGTTAGGGATGTGTGCACCCACTCCCATCCAGGTTCTCCGGATGCCTGCCCAGCCCCTGCCCCCGCTTGCTGGTCCCTGGACCATGCTTGAGCCCCTCCCATGCTTGGTGAGCAGCCTGCTGCACTCACCCCAGTGGCCTTGTCAAGCTCTGCAGTCACCATTTTTTTTTAAAAAAATGGCAATTGTAAAAATTTGCATATTTGTATATGCGCGAAAATGAGCATTTCCACAAAATTTCACATACACAAATATGTGCATTCAGAAAACTGAGCATTTCCACACGCATGCAAATATGCACATTTTTGCGATCACCATTTTATTTTACAAAAAATGGTGAACACGGAGCTCGACTAGGCTGTTGGGGTGAGTGTGGGCCGCTCACCAAGAGCGGACAGGGGTGAGCAGGGGCAGGGGCTCAGTGAGCGGGGCTTGGGGGTGCAGGCAGCAGGGGGGGGTCTGCTGGATTCCCAGATGGAATTGGGCACCAGCGCCACCCCTAACCAAGGTGAATTATGTAAATTGTTATGCAACTTCTTATGTGATTATTTGCGTATTTTTCCACATGACGAAAAAAAATACTTCACATCTGTCTGTGAGCGGATGACAGAAAAAAAGGTGCCTGATAATCCACGAAACACAGACGGAGTGGATTTTACACAGTCTGCCTTCGCTAGGGTGTGGATTTGTATCATAAAGCATTAGGAATTGGAAAAAATGGGGCTCGTTTGTTTCATTTGTTACTAGTAAACAAATGAATGCTAGAGTAACAAATGATTCTTGACTGTCACATATTAATCCATTATTCATTTGTTTCATTCAGAATCTGTTTGTTTTTATTTTCCCTTTGCAATGAGAATAGATCAGATGGACATTACAGGCATTACATTTGCGTTGCCCTTATTTTCGCCGTAGTCTACGTAAATCTTTACGCAGACTACAGGGACCAAATAAGGAATGCGAATGGCGGCTCCCTATGGGGGCCGCCATTTGCGTACGTGCTTTTTTTTTTTTTTCAAAGTCACCCATGATAGGCTACGTGACGATTAACATAGCCTATCACGGCTGACTTTGCAGATCTAGCCGTGATAGGCTACGTAAATCGTTACGTAGCCTATCACAGGGCGCTTTTTTTACTTTTCTTTTGAAGTTCGCGGCCGGGGAGACGGGGCACTTCTCCCCGGCCTGAATTTCGGCCGGGCGAGGTGGGAACACCCCCCCCTCGCATGAACTTCGGGGGGAGACGCGAAGCGCCTCCCCCCCACCGCGAAAAAAGCTGTGGGACAAGGTAAGTCCCTTTCGTACATCCCTACATTTATCCCTATTAAATGTCATTCTGTTGTTTTCTGCCCAGCGCTCTAGTCTATCAAGATCACTTTGAATTTTGTTTCTGTCTTCCAAAGCATTAGCTATCCCGCCCAATTTTGTGTCATCTGCAAATTTGATCAACATTCCCTGCACCTCCTCCTCCAAGTCATTCATAAAAATGTTGAAGAGCACCCTGCGGTACCCCACTTGTTACCCCTCATTGTTTCATCTAGCCCACTTTGAGCTAGTTTGCTCATCAGGTTATCATGGGGCACTTTGTCGAAAGCTTTGCTGAAGTCAAGGTATATGATGTCTACAGCATTCCCATGGTCCACAAAGGAGGTGACTTGATCAAAAAATGAGATCAGATTCGTCTGGCAGGACTTGTTTTTGACAAATCCATGTTGGCTTCGAGTAATCACTGCATTGTTTTCAAGGTGCTAACAGATGGATTGCTTTATCATCTGCTCCAGAATTTTCCCTGGGATTGATGTCAGGCTGACTGGTCTGTAGTTCCCAGGTTCCTCCTTTTTACCCTTTTTGAAGATAGGGACCACATTAGCCCTCCTCCAGTCATCTGGCACTTCCCCCGTCCTCCATGATTGCTCAAAGAGAATAGACAGCGGTTCTGAGAGTTCTTCTGCCAGTTCCTTTATTACTCTAGGATGCAGTTCATCTGGCCCTGGACATTTGAACGCATTCAAAGTAATGAGGTGTTCCTTGACCATATGCCTATCAATCTCAAGCTACAATCCTGGCCCTTCAGCCTGTACTTGGCCTTTGCCGGGGGGTCATAGACCCTCTTTTGGGAGAAGACTGAGCCAAAGTAGGTATTGAGCACCTCTGCCTTTTCTTTGTCATCTGTTATCGTTTTGCCATCCTTATTTAATAGCCGAACCACCATTTCTTTCCTCTGCCTTTTACTATGCAAGTAGCTGAAGAAAGCCTTTTTGACTTAGGGATGTACGAAAGTCACTTACCTTGCCCGAAATTTGATTCGCGGTGGGGGGGAGGCGCCCCATCCCTTCCCCCCGAAGTTCTGGCCGGGGGGGAGGGGCCCCATCCCTCCCCCCCGAAATTCTGCCCGGCAGAAATTCTGCCCGCCGCGAATCCTGGCTTGCCGGGTACGGAAATGGTGGCGGCTGTAGCCGCCGCCGTTTCCATCCCTGCCATCAGCCATGATAGGCTACGTAAATGTTTATGTAGCCTATCACGGCTGAGTAAAAAAAAAAGCAACAACTGTATGTAAGCAAATGGCGGCGCCCATGGGCGCCGCCATTTACGTTCCTTATTTTGGCACGTCTAGTCTACGTAAACATTTACGTAGACTACGGCGAAAATAAGGGGAACGTAGCGTCTACGCTATTTGCGTTCCCCTTATTTTTGCCGTAGTCTACGTAAATTTTTACGTAGACTACATGTGCCAAAATAAGGAAAGCAAATGGCAGCGCCCATGGGCGCCGCCATTTGCGTACGCGCGGTTTGTTTGTTTTTTACTCAGCCGTGATAGGCTACGTAAACATTTACATAGCCTATCACAGTATTTTTTTAAAATCTAGCCATGATAGGCTACGTAAATGTTTACGTAGCCTATCACTTTTTTTTTTTTACTGGAAATGGCGGTGGCGGCAGCCAGTTGGAAGACCGGCCGCCGCAGCCGCTGCCGCCGAACCACCATTCGGCCTCCCCGAGATTCGTTGCGAAATTCTCTGATATTCTCTGATATCTTATTCCCCAGAGGGTCGACAGTCGCCACTCCAGTCCTCTTACTTTTTCTTCCAGCAGCGTGATCAACTTGCACTTGTTGCAGGTGTAGGCCATGCTGTTCTCAGGCAAGAAAACAAACATGGCACACACCTTGCAGGTCACCACCACTGGAGAGTCCTGTCCTTCCATAGCCTCTTTTCCCTTTTTGTATCTAGCTTTGTGATTGTTCTAGACTAGCCTGTGCCTGCTCCTCTACTCAGTAGAGGTTAAAAGCAGAGTCCCACTGGTGTGGAAGTGTGTGTTACAAGACAAATAATAATAATAAAAAGTTAGTTAAAAAATAAAAAATGTTAGGGGCCTCCCCCTTGACCTCCCCTGCCGAACTCCCCTGGCCAACTCCTGTTTGCTCCCCCTGGTCGCTCACTCTCTGGGAGCTTGCCTGCTTCTGTAGTCCCTGGACCAGCTGGAGCAGCTTGCTCTGCTCTGCTCTGCTCTGCTGGGAGGCGGGAAACAGACTGAAGCTTCCCGCCCACTCAGCTGCTGGGAGTACTCAGGCCACACACCCCCAATTCAGTTGGAGCTCTCAGAAGCACCTGGTGAGCTCACAGCCACTCAGAAGGATAAAGGGCAGCCCACTGGGCTTCCTGCAGCCCACAACTCCTGGAGTTGCAGGCCCCACCCAGTTCCCAAATCCCCAAACTCCAAGGTGTCCCTGGGTCCCATAACCCTGAGGGACAGGCCTGAGGAATCCCAGCTCTGGGACTTGCTTCCCACCACACAGACCTGCCTGTTGTGACCAGACTGCCTTTCTTATTGACTGGCATTGTCCCAGCATGAAGTGTGAATTTTCCCAATGGACCACATAGGTGGGAAAACAAGCATCTCCCACTGACAGAAGCTAGTGAGAGCAAGAGCCAGATTTCAGCAGCTCCACAAGCTCTTCTCCGTGCTGGACAGGAAGAGAATGTTGCATGCATCCACACACTGATACTTGTGTGCCCCACCCTATGTGGGTCTGGGTGTAATGGTGCTCCCCACATCCCTCCTAGCAGGAACGGGGAAAGCAAAATTCATGGTTTATCCCATTCATCCACATAACTCTGAGAATTAGGTTAGCACAAGATATGGCACTTGGCCCAAGGTTGCCCAGTGTACTTCACGGTTCAGGAAGGATTTGAACCTGGGTCTTCCTAGCCCACAACCAAGAAACTAGCCACTACACCACACTGGCTCTCAACCTATCGCACAGCACCGTTGTAAGAAGAAGTGTGTAGAGAAATAGCATAGCCTGCTACTATGAAGGCCAGGAGAAGGTGAGCCATAAATCTCAATCAATAAATTATTATCATTTGCTCTGTCAATAATATAGATATGGCTTGAATGTTTTATTGGGGCAATGAGAATGATACCAAGGGAACAGTAACAGAGAGGAAGATTCTTTCTTTCGTGTAATCAAAAGCTGGAAATCTAAGCCAGAGCTACGTTCCTGTCATCATAACTCACTCGCTGCAGTTAATAAAGCTGCAAATCCAAGATAGACATGTGCTCTAGATCCAGCTCCGCCTGAGATCTCAGGGGAGAGGCGACACCTGCCTGGCATGCAAGGCTGATCTGTACCTGATATTATTAGCTTCTGCAGAGCCCTGCAAGCTGCGTTCATTGAGATCAGGCTGATGACGTCCGCTGGCTGGCTTGCCTGCCGCGTTTTGACACATCACAGCCCATTGTATGGAATAAAATAGCATGAGGTGCACCAGGTCCCCTGCTGGCACTGTGTCACACAGGGAGATGCCCCTTGGGAAATTAAAGCAATGTAAGCATCACTCTGCCTGCCACGATTTCTTCCCAAACAGGAGGGGCAGAGGGAGAGGATGCTGCAAACACATGAAGAGACACAAATACAGAGGAGGAGGGGAAACATTTTCGAGCTTGGTGAGTCATGCTGCGTCAAGGGGCCATGGACGGTGTCAGCTAGAATGAACAGGGGGCTGGGAATGGGGGGTCTTTCACCTTCTCTAGCACGTGTAATGAAGGCACCAAACTCCACATGGCGTTGGGATTCTGTGTGGTTCATACTCTCTAAATTTATTGTGTCTTTTTTCTTGTCCGTAACATGGCCTGGCTGTAATGTGATCAGAAGATACTAGAGATGGGTCAAAAATGCCCCTCCCCTCAACTTGCCACCCCATTTGGGAGGGGGGGCTTTCAATTATTTCCATCATGTTAGCATCATTCAGCAGAGGGCCAGGGGCATTCTGGAGTGGGGGGAATGGCAGCCAGAGAAAATAACACGGAAGAAAAAAGACCTGGCAGCACCATGATCACGCCTCCTTCAGGGCCCCAACCCCCTTGGCCCTTCAAGCTGGATAAGCCAATTCACTCCACCCCCTGAAAATTGCAACTCCTCTTAGGGTGAAAAGGTGTCACACAAAAGGGTATTACCAGTCCTAAAACGTATCAGAGCATTGATTACACAGAGGAAAGGTTCTGTTTTCCATGGGATCAAAATCCTTACTGTTGTCCCTTCACCTCACTGCGCACGAATCGTATGCACACGCTGAGGGATGCGGAAGAAGTGAGCTAGACAGAGTGATGGCCTGAGTTGGTACAAGGCTGCTTCCTACAGCACCGTGTACAGCCATGTGCAGCCTTTGTGAACCACCCAGAGAGCTTCAGCTATTGGGTGGTATAGAAATGAAAACACATGCGCCCATACAAACATACATATCACAAGCTGGTGAGGGGCGCTCCCCACCCCCTTCTTTCTCTTGAACCTTTTATGATACATTGTAGGGCACTTACTTTTCTAGTATAGCTTTCCCCAGCCTGGTGCCCTCCAGTTCTGTTGGACTGGAAGCCCCATCATCCCCAGGAAGCAGTCCAACACATCTGGAGGGCACCAAGCTGGAGAAGGCTGTTCTACTATATCTTTATGATACTGGAAACAAAGCCCTATGAAGAGAGACTGAAGGAACTGGGCATGCTTAGCCTTGAGAAGAGAAGACTGAGGGGAGATAGGATAGCGCTCTTCAAGTCCTTGGAAGGTTGTCGCAGAGAGGAAGGCCAGGATCTCTTCTCCATCATCCCAGAGCGCAGGACACGGAATCATGGGCTCAAGTGACAGGAAGCCAGATTCCGGCTGAACATCAGGAAAAACGTCCTGACTGTTAGAGCAATACGACAATGGAACCAATGACCTAGGGAGGCGGTGGGCTCTCCCACACTGGAGGCATTCAAGATGTGGCTGGAGCTGGACAGCCATCTGTCGGGGATGCTCTGACTTGGCTCCTTGCATTGAGCAGGGGGTTGGACTCGATGGCCTTGTAGGCCCCTTCCAACCCTACTATTCTATAATTCTATGATTAATTCAAAGAACAAACTTGAAGACAGGACAGATTATTGACAAGTAAATGTATAATGCATATACAGGACACAATAGAGCTATCACATCATACTGGAGGTTGTTGGGAAATAATCCTTGCTATGCAAACAGGGATGTTACCAGCACGTCCCTATTTCCATCCATAAAACGATGAAGGTATGAAATCAATAATATAGCCATGGTGAGTAGGGATACCCACTTTGCTTTGGCCACCCCCACTGCCCCCTGGCCTTCCGTAGCTTGAGACGGTCAGCCATTTCCCCCTTTCCATCCCTATCAACTGCCCGGGGTCCACTTGTGCCCTTTCTCCAATCTCCTATTGCAAAAGGCCTTATCCTTTCACAAGTTCCTTCTCTCTCCAGACCATCATTAAAACTTGAAAATAACTTTTGGGCCAAGAGTACCCCTTAAAAATAAATAAATAAATAAATAAATAAATAAATAAATAAATAAATGAATGTGAGTACCCTGCACCTCCAAGCCACCCATTCCCTTTTGACTTGACTTCTGAATGGTACATTTGCTCTTTTCTTAAAAGCTGCTGCCCCCCTCCCATCAAAGCAGCTGTGCTTCCCCTCTGCCATCTCCCAAGTGTTGGATGACTCAGAGAACTGGGAAGCAATTAGAGTGGGTCCATTATCTGCCTTTTCGCCGGTCCCAGTGCGATCGCATTGTCAGACACGGCAATTAGAAGGAAAAGGCTCTGGGGACTACTAATAGATGCGCCGCAAATTTTTTAAGAGGCCCGAGCAAAATGCGATTTTCTGCAGTTTGCCAAGGCCTGGCCTTTTCCCCTGTAGCTTGCCTCTTGATTCTATTGATTTGGAAATATGATAATGCAGCTTTCCCTTCTGAGCAGGCTCAATAATCATTAGAATTCTCTCCTGCCTGGACGTCGGGGCTCAGATGCAGCTCAAAGCCTTTGCTGAGTCAAAAAGCATTCTCTTGTCTTCGTCTCTGTAGGGAGTGATAAAAGGCGATCCGTTTCTCTTTGAAATGCTGGCAGCCTGCAGTTCTCCGCTTTACCTCTATGGCCATGGGGAAAATGGATGTCAACTTTTGGCAATGTGAAAATGGGGTATGTTAGACGCTGAAAGAAACGATGACGGCAGTGACGGTGATTCACATCCACATGGGGAGGACTGATCTGAAAGACCTCCCCCAAATACACAGACCCCTTTGCATATGTCCATTCCTACACATCCATACACATAATACACACATCCACAAATCCTTTCTCACACAGCACACACAAATAGCACATGCATTTGTTCCAGGGCCACCCCAAGATATTTTGCTGCCTGAGGCAAAAGAGAAGGTGGCGTCCCCCTCACCTTCCATGTAAATAAGCCGACTGAATGGCAGTCAAATTATTTCTTCAACGCTGGCAATGGGGTGTTGCCCTCTACTGCACCTAAAAGCAACAGGCTAGCTTAGGGGGTGGCAGGCAGGCCACCTGGCATAGTGCTCTCTCCTTCAACACCTTGCTGCCACCTGCCAGCTTCTGCCACCTGAGGCAACCACCTCATTCTGTCTAATGGTAGGGCCGGCCCTGAGTTATTCATTAATTCACCCTAGGAATGGATGAATGTACCAATTTTGGTTTTGCTCAGGTTCTCATTTTTACATTCTTAAGTTTGGTTCATCCCTAACTTTGAGGGTTTTCTTATTAAAAAAAGAAGTTTGCATGAACATTCATAAACATTTTTTGCACATTTCTCCTAATATATGATTTTTTTTACCTAATATACACGTTTTTTGCAAGCCATTCTCCTAATATGAAAACCTTTCCCCACGCCTGGCTCACCTGAGTGTGGGGAGGAGACTGCAGGAGAGGGGGAGGAGGGAGGAGGTTCTGCCACACGTTCTGTGCATAAGCACGTAACAGTGTCAGTCGGGCTCAGGGCTTAGTTTGCTATGAGCCCCCAGGCCCCACCCTCGGCCTCTTTGTTCTTCTGGCCGCTGGGCGAGGAGGACATCCCAAGAAGCAACTTCAGCTGGCGTAGCTGGCCGACAGTTTGTGGAGGCAGGCTGATTAGGGTGCTCCTGGGAGCGAGTAGCTTTTCTACGAGGCCATGCCAGCCAAAAGCACTGTCTTTTTGCTACACATCCTTTCTGTTGCTGAGTCCACGATGGTGCAGCGTGTTTTCAGCACGCTTTCCAGGTGTTGACTGCTGCGGCCTTCAAGCCATTTGTTCACTTGCCCAGCTACTGATAGGCCGCTGGTCTCAGCCTTCCTACGGTTGGACCATGAGTTCCAACCCACCTAGGCTGGAGAGTCTCAGCACCTGATTAGGGGCTGTAGCAGGCCAGTTTTGGGGGCCCTCGGTGGGCCTACACAACCCAACTGCCTCAGCTCTGAGCAGATCTCCATGGATCTGTGATACGCTTGGGCCCTCCTGCCTTTCAGCTGCGTGGCTGGGCTTCTGTTAGGCCTGGGGTCGGCTGGCTGGCTGGGTGAACTCCTACTTGCTTGGATTTTGCTTCCCATCAGGGGAAGGGTACTGATTGTTCTTAAGGCTCACCACAGAGCTGAATGCCACCTAAGAAAGGTCAAGGGGGTAAGAAGGGGAAGGGGAAAGGCCCTAGGCCCCCATATAAAATACGCCATCCAACAGTTTCTTCATCCTGTGAGGAGAAGGGAGGACCTGATATTTCTGTGATTCTGGCATGCCAAGGTGTGTTGGGAAAAGACAGGGGTGGCAATGGGCCATTGGTGCCAAAGCCAATGGGGGAGGGGCATAGGCAGCACAGGGAAACTAGGAGACGAGTTCAAATCAGGCCACGGCTTCCCGTTTCAACCCATCTGGAGGTGTGCTCCAGCAGACCAGTGGCACAGTCAGCAGCAAGAGCAGCTCCCTGTCCATCAGATCCAGTTAATGTGGTGCCATTGGCTGCCACCGCTAATGTGGTGCCATTGGCTGCCACCGCTAATGTGGTGCCATTGGCTGCCACCGCTAATGTGGTGCCATTGGCTGCCACCGCTAATGTGGTGCCACTGGCTGCCACCGCTAATGTGGTGCCATTGGCTGCCACCGCTGCAGCTCCTCAGGGGACTGTTTAGAGTGGGGGGCAAGGGGTCCTTGACAGGGATGGGGTCCCAGAGGAATCCATGTCTTGGGTTCCATGGTATTTTGGCATGCACAATGCATTTGTAATGTTATTTGTTCTAATATATGAATGTAAGAACATACAAGCCATCCTGGATCAGACCAAGGGTCCACCTAGTACAGCTTTCTGTTGCAGGGCCAGCACAAGACCTCCCACCACCTGAAGGAGGACATGCCACAGCCGGGGGCGGGGTGAACCATCCTGCCACTGCCGGGGGAGCACGAGCTGCCAGACCTGCCACTGCCACTGCCACTGCCACCCTCCCCTTCTTTTCCCCTCCCACCTGCTGGCCGCCACCACCCACATTCCCCTCCATACCTTGCTCTGAGGGGTCCTTCCTGAAATCAAAGCACTGGCTGGGAGGTGGCCCTGGAGACCGCCTGTGCCATGGCAACAAACATGCAAAAACTGGGCAACCCCCACATGATTGGTGGCCAGGGGAAGGGGGCTAGGGCAAGGGGTCTGTGGCCACCTGGGGAACTTCATAGGGCTGGACTGGCACCCCAGGTGAGCTGGATTTGGCCTGCAGGCCTTGGCTACACAGCCCCTGCCCCGGAGTGAAGGGAGGAATCCTTGCTCTCACTCTGCCGGCCTCATGACAACACCATGGCATTGCCTAGCATTCCTATGAAGCCAGTTGGAGTGAAGACACTTCCTGACCTCTAGGGACTTGTGTAAGAAAAGAAATGGCCAGGACTGGCAGGAGTGACATGAATGCCAGTGGCAAGTTTGCACCCTTTCATGGTCTCCCTCCAAAGCACGGACATGCCATCCCTAACTTGCAGCATGCAAAAACTGTGCTGACGTTATGGGAGGCATTTAGTCTCAGCCCTATTGCCGTTGCATGATGCATGAAAGACAGTCCTAACAAAGTTACTGCATGAACCATTGGATTTTGGAATCCTATGCTCCCTTGATGCAATTGAATGCATACCATGCTGTATGTATGCATTTACATGAGTGCAATGCCTTCCTGAAACAGGCCTCTTAGAAGGATGTTAACATCACTGACATCAGTAGCTTTGCCTGTTAAACTCAGCACCACTTCAGAGAACAACATTTGTAAGTGCAGCTGCCAACTGCACTTTACATGAATCTATGCTGGCTAGTAATAAGTGTCAGTCCAGAGTTTAAATTCCTTATTGATTAACTCCCACATCAGACATGACATTATTTTTTCAAAGGGTCAATGGCAGGTTAACCAGATAATTGTCCCATCACATCTCGACTTTACAGAACTCTTCAATGTTATCTAGGGGATGAGAGAATGAGTGAGACCTGATTTCCATGTCAAAACTTGGTTCGCCTCAATCCACTTCCCAGATACGAGCATTTTTTTTCCCCAAACAGGAAAAGGAGGGATATATGAGAATTTTTGCTCACAAAACATGTGAGTATACCCCATTCAAAGCTCCAAATGCAAGCACAAACGCATTCCTGCCAAAAATATTTGCGACTTGTCCAACATGTACTTGTGTTGATCTCATTCCTGATTTCCCAGCTCGATTTGCGCAAATTTCCTCAGGAGACTGAATCAACCCCACTTTAGTCAATGGAGGCGATTGGCGCAAATTTGGGGAGATATGTGCAAATCTCCCATTCAATTGTTGCTCAATTTGAGCAAAATTCCTGTTCATGCAGAGGGAGCAGTAATCACAAGCGCAGACAGGAGGAATCAGGCACAAGAACAGCAGCATGACGATGTTCAGAATCCAGAGATCTCGAACATCACTCATTCGCCCATTCCTAAGGAAATTTGGGTCTGCATTTTGTTAAATGAATGAATGACAGTAATGAATGAATGAATTCCATTTGTACCCTACTTTTCTTCCATCATGGAACTCAAGGTGGCTACATGTGGTTCCGAGACGGTTTCCCCTCCAACACTGACCGGGCCTACCTGCTTAGCTTCGGCAAGGTGGCTGCCTCCTGTGCCTTCAGACCAGGCCCTGGGACATTTAACAAACTGAAACACAATTCTCTTCTATCCCTAGGGGACCAGTGTGCTTTTAATGCGTAGTGTTTGTAGGGATGAGAACCATTCTCTTTTGATAGCTTGTTTGACTTTTTCATGGCTTCTAAAAGCTCCCATGGATTCCAATAGCCTTGAGTCCTGCTTGGATGACACTTTGCCCTCAGGGGGATAGATTCAAGTCCCTAACCTTTAACCTGCACTCCTCTCAGCATCAAGAGTAATGGAAAGTAGGGCTCGATGGATCTGTCAACCCCATTCTCAGTGAGATTGTCATATCGTTGAGATCAAGCTTGTTCCATTCCACCTAAGTTTGCAATTTCCTTCTTGGAAAAAAAGAAATTCATATGGGAATGTCTACATTTTGTGTGCACATGTCCCCTGACATATGCATTTTGAGTACATTTTCAATATGTACACATTTCTTCAAGTACTTTCCATTGTTGTAAAGCAGTTTTGTGTGCATTTCTTAAAGATATGCGTTTTGTGCACACTTTTTCATAATGTGTACATTTCTGTGTGCATTTTTTCCCCAATGGGGTTGCAATGTTAAGTTCAGGAACACGTGGATTTGGGGATTGGTACGGGACCTGCTAAATGCCCATTAAAAACATGACATGATAATGCCTCACCTATCCCTTATGGGATGAGTCACAGCTCAGGCAGACTATCCCATATTCTGTCCTCCACATCTGCAGCTAAAAGGATCACATGTTCAAAGAGAAGGGGACCAAGGGACCAGACACAGATCAAGGAAGTACCTCTTTAAAAATGTGTGTGTGTGTTCCACCATCCTGTGCTCTGTCCATGGTTCCTGATGACTTTTGTCTCAACTCAGATCCCTCCTGACATGGCTCACTCTTGCTTCCTGTCTGCTGATGACAAAATGCACCTTCTTCTGTGACTAAAGGTACTGTCCACAATCTTACCCTTCTAAGAGGACTAACTCCTTCACCCAAGAGTATCAAACTTGGTTCCATCTCCATTTTACCACGGTTACTGCAGAGACACATGCTGGGCAGACAGGAGCTCATATTTCCTGCAGCAAATAAAATACCCCTGAGACCAAGACTGTAAAACATCCTGTGAGCTAAATATACTCTCAAAATGATCAACAGTAATAACAGTTGTACACTAGCTTAATCGTGTGGACTTTAATGAACCATTTCGGTTCAGTGCTCACTGGAGATTTACTGGTACAACAGGTTGCCTAGAACTACGGCTGAAGCTATTAAAAACTAGCCCACACAATCTGAACTAAAGCAGCTGGCAAGACGGCTATGGAGCATCAGGGAAGGCAGACTAGGCTTATTGGATGGACATCTCTATTAGTGAGAAGGAGGAGGGGGAGGAAATAATGAGGTTAATTACTTGTTAGCATACCGAAGCTGAAGGAACTGTCAACAACTTGTCAGGACATGAGAACGACATCAGACTGGAGACATAAAAGAAACTGTAGATGGGCAGAATTTAGGAAAGGCTGTGACTCTGGGAGGGTGGGATTTAGTCCTGATAGGTATGTCCCAGGAAGAGAGGTCTCACAGTGAGTAAATCGACAGGGTTGAATGTGTGTCAATCCCTGAGCACACACATGAACACATACACATTCTGCACCAGAATACATATTCTTCATCGTGACTAGGGATGGGCGAACCCCCCGACTTCTGGTCCAGGGGGGTGGGGATCCACCGGGGGGGGGGAATCCAGGCCGCTTGGGGCCCAGCAGATTTCTCCAAAGCCCTGGTGCATCCACCAGATTTTGCATGGCTTTATAAAAGGCATTGACACCCCTCTGGCTTTATAAAAGGCGAGATAGGGTAATGGTGGCTGCCATGAGCCTCTATCACGGGAAAATTACAGCTGCAGTTTAGGTAGAAGTGCTTTATGGCTGCAACTGGAGTAAAATATGACTTTATTTCTGTAATTGTACCACAACAGGCTAATGGCAACTGCCATTAGCCTATCCCACCTTTCATGAAGCCAGAAAGCCACCCCACTTGAAATCCAGAGGACGTCCAGGTAAGGACAGCCAGTCCGCTATGGATACCGCAGGTCAGATTCTTGAGAATCCGGCCTCATTGCAGTCTGCAGAGGATTTCTCCAGCATCCCTAATCATGATGAGTATCCATTGATAGCCTCCCCCCCCCATATCTGTCAATCCCTTTTAAAGCTGCCCAATTTGATGGCCATTACTACATCTTGTGATAGCAATTTCATAGTTATATGCACTGTATGAAGAAGCACGTCCTTTTCTCTGTCCTGAATCTCCCACCAGCTCCACGGGGTGGGTCTTGCTGCTTTTCTCCTTATCCACTCTCTACACTATGCATCATTTATGTACCCCTCTTATCTCACCTTTTCCCCAAGTAAATAATCCCAGTCATTGTATCTTTTCCTCTTAGCAGAATTGCTCCAGCCCTGATCACTTTGGTTGCCGTTTTCTTCACTTTTTTCCCCCCAATTCTACAATATCCTTTTTGAGGTGTGGTGACCAGAACTATACACAGTATTCCAAAAGTGGTAATACCAAAGATTTATACATGGGCAGTATGATCTAGTGGTTTATTTTTCAATTCCTTTTGTAATTATGCCAACATGGAATTTGCCTTTTTCATGGCAGCCACCCACTGAGTCAATGTTTTCATAAAGCTGTTTACCACAACCCCAAGATCCCTTTCCTGGTCTGTCATTGTGTAATGTAGTGGTGAGAGTGACAGACTGGGAGCCGGGAGATCCGGGTTCTAGTCCCCACTCAGCCATGGAAGCTCACTGGGTGACTTTGGGCCAGTCACAGACTCTCAGCCCAACCTACCTCACAGGGTTGTTGTTGTGAGGATAAAACGGAGAGGAGGAGGAGGAGAATGTAAGCCGCCTTGAGTTCCTTGCAAGAGGAAAAAAGGCGGGATATAAATGCAATATATAAATAAATAAATTGTCATCTCAAACCCCTTTATCAGCCCTGACCTGAGGAGTTTGCATTCAAAATTCAAAAGACAGTAGAGTGGGAAAGGAACAGGCATTGGTAGCAACAGGTAATGATGATTTCCAGTCCCCTGATCATCTTTGTTGCCCTCTTCTGAATCCTCTCCAGTTTGTCTGCATCTTTCTTAAAGTGTGGTGCCCAGAACTGGACACAGTACTCCAGATGAGGCCTAACCAGTGCTGAGCAGAGGGGAACTAGTACTTCCCAGGATTTGGAAGCGATGCTTCTATGAATGCAGCCCAAAATAGCATTTGCCTTTTATGAGTCAACAATGTGATGTGGCTGCAAAAAAATTAGAGCAATACGACAATGGAACCAATTACCTAGGGAGGTGGTGGGCTGTCCCACACTGGAGGCATCCAAGACGAGGCTGGACAGCCACCTGTCAGGGATGCTCTGACTTGGATTCCTGCACTGAGCAGGGGGTTGGACTCGATGGCCTTGTAGGCCCCTTCCAACCCTACTATTCTCTGATTCTATGATTCTATGAGTAACTTCAGTAAGTGGAGTTTGAAAGAGACAAGAGAGGCAGAGCTGGGGAAATGTTCTGGTGGGGAGATCTAGGCCTAAAGAGTAGCGAGGGCAGAAGGGCAAAGTCACTTAAGAGAGCATTAGCCTTGTGGGCAACAAAGAGGAACCGTCCATATGGAGGCATAGCAGCAGCAGCAGCACAGCAGAGCTTTGACTGTGGCCATTCTTCCGTCAGATCAAAGGACAAATCATGGTGGTGGCGAGCTCATCACAGATGCTACTGGCATCTTTTTTTTGTAAGGAAAAAGAAGAAAGCTGTAAGCCTCTCCTCCCTTCAGATCTCTTCAACACCCCCCCCCCACACACACACACATCATTTCACTCCCTCTCCTTTCATTTTATTTCAGGGGTTCGCCTCAAAATGCCCCACATCACCAAATTTGGACAACCGCCCAAACGAAGGTAGACAATCCCTACCTCAGCTTCTGGGGCACTGTCAAAGCAACAAGATGGTGGCTGCCTGGAAATGGGACTCGAGAGGGACGAATCTGCTAGCCTCAAACTTGTCAAGGTTCTCATTTTTTCACTAGTAAGCCAATTTCATCCCAGTTGCTTGTGAGCTTTTGCTTTTTCCACACAGACATTTGGATGGATTTGGATGGACATGGATATTGTTGTGCATATTTTAAGGACCTGCACCCGTTGTCCAAAACACGTTTGTATGCATTCTAGAAATGTCTGTACTTTCTTTGTGTATTTTCCAAATGTGTCCATAATCATTGGCAAATGCTTCTTGTTTGTTTGTTTTGCAGAACACGTTGCAAGCTCAGAAGAAAGGTATGGATTTTTTGGTGCAAGTTGCATTTAGGTCTTAATTTGGGTCTGCGAGGTGTGAATTGTGTAATCTAAGAAAAGAAAAATGCAAACCCGATTAAATTCTCACCCATTCCTAGGGGTGGACAAAAGTCACTTACCTGTCGTCGAAGCTTGTTCACGGTGGGGGGGAGGTGCTTCGCTGCTCCCCCCATGAAGTTCAGGCCGGGGGGGGAGGCTTCCCGCCTCGCCCGGCCGAAATTCAGGCTGGGGAGGAGGCTTCCCGCCTCGCCCGGCCGCGAACTCCAAAGTTTTTTTTAAAAAAAAACAACGCCCCCGTGATAGGCTACGTGACGATTAACGTAGCCTATCACGGCTAGATCTGCAAAGTCAGCCATGATAGGCTACGTTAATCGTCACGTAGCCTATCACGGGGGCGTTTTTTTTTTCTTTGATTGATTTTCGAAAGACCAGCTGCCGCTCCCGCCCCGCACGAACACCCGCTGAACCGCCAGCCGGACCCGCCGCCGGGAGGGACATTCGGCAAAGGTAAGTCCCGTCCCGGGGGGTGCGGGGGGCGGGGGGGCGGAGAATTTCTCCCCGAAACTTGTTCGGGGGGCCGAACACGTTGGTGCTCGGCCCCCCGAAGTTTCGGGGAGAAATTCTCCGCCATCCCTACCCATTCCTAGCTGGGATGTGTGATATTGTTTCATTTTGTTTAGGGATGTACAAAAGGGACTTACCTTGTCCCACAGCTTTTTTCGCGGTGGGGGGGAGGCGCTTCGCTTCTCCCCCCGAAGTTCAGGCAAGGGGGGGGAGGCGTCCTGCCTCGCCCGGCCGAAATTCAGGCCGGGGGGGGAGGCGCCCCGCCTCGCCCAGCCGAAATTCAGGCCGGGGAGAAGCCCCCCGTCTCCCCGGCCGCAAAAGAAAAAGGAAAAGAACAAAACAAAACAAACCCGTGATAGGCTACGTAACGATTAACGTAGCCTATCACGGCTAGATTTCCAAAGTCAGCCGTGATAGGCTACGTAAATTGTCACGTAGCCTATCACGGGAGTGTGTTTTTTTGTTTACTTTTTTATTTTGTAATGGCGGCGGCAGCAGCAGCAGCTGGTCGGAAGACCAGCCGCCGCCCCCGCCCCCTACGAACCCGCCGCCGGGACCCGCCGCCGGGAGGGCCATTTGCAGGAGGTAAGTCTCATCCCGGGTGGGGGCGGGGGGCCAGCGGAGAATTTTGCCACTAATTTCGGGGGGGCGAATGCGTTGGCATTCAGCCTCCCGAAGATTCGGGGAGAAATTCTCCGCCATCCTTAATTTTGTTTTTAACAGGACACAGGGCATCAGGCATTAGTGGACCCTACTGGGCAGCCTAGATATGTGTAACGTCAATAATAACATATTCTTCTCAAATTTACCCATCTCCATTTCCCTGTCCTTCTTCTGTTGTCTTCCTCATGTCTAGTTCCAGATTATAATCTTCTTGGTGCGGAGATCTGTCCTCTTATTCTTCATAAGAATATGGGATTATGGGCTTCATTAATAGCCAAATCCATCATCCTCAAATAT
The DNA here is from genome assembly GCF_057233095.1 of Heloderma suspectum. Lineage (NCBI taxonomy): Eukaryota > Metazoa > Chordata > Lepidosauria > Squamata > Helodermatidae > Heloderma > Heloderma suspectum. The sequence goes on from NC_139470.1 coordinate 29,619,535, forward strand.
TCGGTTAGTAAGACAACTGAAGCAACATAAATGGATCTAGGCTGAAGTTCGAATAACTATTTTCAAGTTTCTAAAGTGACATGAAGCACATTCATAACAATACAGCAAGTGCAGCAAAGGCCGTTCTGGGTGGTTGGAGCCTGAGCCAACGCTGGCAGGAGGTTCTGCCTTTCATGGTGAGTGTTCTTTTCCACACTGAATATGATGAATGAACTATGTTTGTGGGGTGGGGAGGGGCTAATAAGGACGATCTGGAGATCCTTTTTCTATTAATGAACCTTTGAGACTGACTTTAGCATTTGCATGCAATTGGATTTTATTCAATTTGATTTAGATAAATTATATAATTCGTGATTTGAATTCATTAGACTTGTTTAACTACTAGAGATGAAGGGCTGATGAGGATTAACTGCTGTGTATGGTTAGGGCAGGTGTAGGCAACCTGGTGTCCTCCAGATGTTTTGCACTACAAGTCCTATCAGCCTCAGCCACCATAGCCAATGGTTGGGATTTATGGAAGTTGTAGTAAAAAAAATCTGGAGGGCACCAGGTTACCTACCACTGGTACATGGGGCTATCAGAGAGTCAGTTGTGCACAGGCCCCCGGACTCTAACTCTCTGGTTGGCACCTGTCTGTTCACAGGGATCTTACTCTGAATGGAGCAGGTATGTGAATTAGCCACAGGTAGGGATGTACGAACCCCCGATGTCTGTTCTGGGAGGGGGTCTACAGTGGGAAAATCTGGGCAGCTTGGGGTCCTGCAGATTTCCCTGGAGCCTTTCTGCATCCATCGGATTTCGTGGGGTGGCTCTTCTCCATTCCAAACGGCATGACTGGCTAATGGTGGATGCCATTAGCCAACTGCGGGAACAATACAGCCGTAAATTGCATACTTTACAGCATTTGTGGCTATAAAGGACTTATTTCTATGTAAACTGCATGCATTTATGTTGCAATTTACAAAGAAGGAAGTCCTTTACGGCTGCAAATGCCGTAAACTACACCATTTATGGCCGTATTTTCCCTGTGATTGTCTAATGGCGGCCTCCGTTAGCCAATTGCAGCATTTAAAATGGAGGAGAGCTGCCCCACAGGAAATCTGATGGACCTGGAGGTAAGTGGGGTCGGTCCACTGCAGACTTCACAGGTCAGATTCTTGACAATCCGGCTTTATTTGAGTCCGTAGCAGATTTCTCCGCCATCCCTAGCGATGGGGGAGAATTTTGTTTTGTTGTTGTTGTTGTTATTATTATGTTTATATCCCACTTCTTTTTCCTTTTGCAATGAACTCACAGTAGCTTACACTGTGAGTAACACAGTGTACACTGTTACACTGGTCCTCCTTTCCACTTTATCCTCATAACAACCCTGTTAGGCTGAGAGTCTGTGACTGGCCCAAAGTCACCCAGTGAACTTCCATGGCTGAGTGGGGAGAAGAACCCAGATCTCCCGACTCCCAGTCCAACACCCCCACCACTACACAACACTGGCTCTCTCAAACCATGTTTGGTTCACATTTTAAAGCAATCTGATCTAATTCATACTTCTCAGATTAATATCTTTTGGACTGTGCACCTCTTTGATATTTGTAATTCTTGGCTCAAACATTACATATAAAATGCATAAATTAGGGAAAGTTGCATACAAAAATACATACATTAGGGGAAACGGAATATAAAGTGTTAGGGAACATTGTGTGCAAAAATAAATGCAAATTTTCATGCATTTTGAAAAAAACCAGTTGCAGATGAATTTATGATTGAATACACGTGAAACTGACATGGACTGGTAATACCTTGTCCATCCCTAAGATGAAGCAACATTGTTTCTGGCCCCTAATATGGGCAAGCGATTGGAACAGGCAGAGGAAGTGTTTGCTTACTTTTTATTGAAGGTGAGCATCACAAGTCTCCACGGTTCATATTCTAAACTGAGAAATTATGAACTTCATAGATGTGACTGCTTGGATAATCCCTGTGATGCCAATGTTTGGCCCAGGAATAGCCCCCTACATTAGAAGTTGTACCTTTGCAGTCCTTCGCTTTCATAGGAGGGGGAGGGATGGTTGTTCAGGAGAAGGGAACCCATTTTCTCATAACTTTTCCCCTGATGTTAACATTACAGGCCGAGTGCAAAGAGAACTTGGAAATGCTTTTCAACTACTGCAGCTTGGAACAAAGGAATCAAAAACAATAGACGTCTTTCCGTTGACAGAACATGACCCCTGCAAAGGCTCCCATGAGCAAGAATGTAGAACTGTCATTCACAGGCACTGTGCAAGCCCTGGAATTAGTGGATCAATCCAGTGACAAACGTCTTGGATTAGCTCTAAGTTTAGGACAGTCTAATATTCTCTCTCTCTCTCTGCTTTTCGAGGTCACAAGCAGCCATGGGATTTCAGAAAAGCCAACAAAGTATGTGGAATGATTCTATAGCCCTGCTCAGGCATTCAAGAGAGCACATGGGCTCAAAACGGGGCCTGGAACGGGGACAAGCATGCAGACCACCCCTGCCGTTCAGTTCTTGTCATGTTGAACTAGCAAGGTCTGAAAGGTAGTTCTACTCATGTTCACTTGAATATGAGTAAACTTTTCAGCATGATTGGGAATGCTGATTGGGAATGTGCTCAGGAACATGGCCCCATCCCAGTGCCCCTCTGAGCCCTCACATGTTCTCTTGAACACCTTCATCGGGCTTATGGCTGAATCAAAACTATTCACAGGTCTTTTAAAAGATGTATGCATCTCTGTATGTATTTAAAGAATTTCTAGCCTCCTCTTCAGCCAAAGAGTCTCAGAGTGGCTTGCATAAGATCAATAATGAACATTTGCTTGGGAGTGGGGGGGTTCTGCTCCCCTCTTGAAATGTTAGCTTTGATTTGAATGTGGGTCTTAACTAATGCCAAATCACATCATCTTATTATTCCATGCTGCTGTCAGGGGTGTTACTAGGGACTTAAAAGATTTAGGTCCCAGGCCTGTAGGGGGTGTGTGTGTGGGGGATCTGCATAAACTTTGTACATGCTAATTTATATCTATATATGGAAACTTAAAAATAATTACTAGGATTTCTTTAAATTTCACATAAGGCACCACAAGCCAATTAATTTATCTCCAAATTACCTCAAATAAAATAATTTCTCCTTTTAGCTGCACTGACACCAAAGCATCCCAAATTGAATTCATCAATTCAAATTAATTTTCAATGGTGTGAAAAAATGCAAAGAAGAGAGAGGCGAGATTTTCACCTCCATCCCCACCCCCCTCACACACACACCTCTAGAAAAATGGCAACATTCCTACCAAAATGGAATTTCAAAAATTTGGCAAAAGTGCTAATACAAAAGGAAGCCAACAGCAAATCAGAAAGTCACCCCCAGTTAATTTCTCAATTCCCACCCAAATCCTTCTCCAAAATTTAACTAATTTCCCTTCAATTAATTACCACATTCATCAGTCAACAGTACCTTGATAACTTAAATCCAGAATAAAATAAAGTGGTTCACAATGCCATGGGTGAGTGGTGGGAGGAGTGAGGGCTGGAGAGTGGGGCAGAAGAGGTGGAGGAAAGGCGGCAGGGAAGAAAGTTAGGAAAGAAAAGAGAGGGGAGAACGTTGGATGGAAGGAACAGGCAGGCATGGGGTGGGGATCAGAAGAAGGGGAAGGATGGAGTTAGGATTGGACAGCATGGAGGAGATGGAGGGAGCCTGGAAAGAGAAAGGGGAGGAGGTGTCAGAGGCGGGGAGTGGAAGGATCTCTCTCTCTCCTTCTCTCCCTCTCTCCCTCCCTCCTTCCCTCCTGGAGAAAGTTGCTCATACCTAGGGATGTGTGAGAAATTCATTTCAGTTCATTTTGGTAAGGATTTACCCAGTTTGCACCTTTCGAAGTGAGCATGGACTCAGATGCAACCTGTGGTCAAAGTCTGCACATTTCCAAGCATGCAGTGCGATTCACAGACTAAAAGAAAAGTGTTGGACAGCATGCGCACATTTGAAAGATGTGCCTAAAAATGTGTCCTGTTGAAAAATGTGTACAAACAAGCTTTAATCAATGGGAGAAGAATGCATACATTTCAAAGACACACACAATTGATGTGCACATTTGGAAAAGTATGCATGAAAATTCAGATGGATTTTCATGGGAAAAGAAAAACACAAAGCTCGCACTCTGATACCAACTCAGGTCGGAACGAGTTTCAAGATGGAATTCAGAGAACTTCAGTGAGCTCCAGTTTTGCTGATTCACAAATCCCTACTCCTACCCCCATGCAATTAAGCTTAGGAAAGAAAGCTCCCATTGACACCAATGGACACTGAGGGCCCTGGGAAATAGACTTGCAATGTCCCTGGCTGATGTAATCACATTCCAAAGTCAGTTCCCTTTGTGGTTTTCTTTGTTGCTCCATCCATGTAACAAGACACTCTGTCTGCAAAGAACAAGAGAAGACTTGGTCCTGAATGGACATCCATAGGACTGCATGGTCATTGAGGTAAGCTCATGGTATATCATCACGCAACGTGATTCTATTTTTAGGCACTATCCTACTGACTGCAGTGTTTCACTGAGCAATCTTATTTATGCAAGTCATTGATGATATTGCGTCAAGAACTCATCTGATGAAAACAACAACAGCTCCTTTTAAGTGCCCTTTTTTTTACATACACACACACACACACACACACACACCCCACAAACAAACATTACAGAAATGTAGAGGTGGGCAAACCAATCTATTTGCGCTCCCATCACTTGCATATGTGTTCACTCAGCAGCCTTTCCCCTCCCATCCCACTTCCACATTCATCAATTATTTTTCTTCTTTAAAAAAAAATCTGCACAAAATTTGCACTGAAATACATGTTTCATTCAATACCTATTATTAAATGTGTTTTCTCTTCAAACATATTGATATGTTTAAACTCCTGAGAATGGCAGCATAACATCTGGAAAGTGCAAAATCTGGTGGATAATTAAATTCCAATCAGCATTTTAGTCTGGGAGCTGCAGATCAAGTCAATTCATCGAGGAATTTGCAGGGAGCAAATTATTCCAGCATCTCTACAAAAATTTGTCACAGCATTAGTTGCCACCCATTGCAGTGAGGGGGAGAGCAGTTGATCGCTTGTTCTATCACTTGCATGCAAATCACCCTACATACCCAGTAGATCTGCCACTATCAATGGTGGTGCCCAATTTTGGAATTGCGGACATATGGAAACAAACCCTCTGTTTTGCCAAAAGCAAGGGTTCTTTTTTGGATTCAGAAGCAATGAGCACGCACGTGAGTTGAAGTCAAAAGATTTTATTTAAAGCAGGCAAAAGGATATTAAGAAAGAATATACGATACCAAGCGAGCTCATTTTCCTCAATCAGTTGTCGGAAACCCCAGTGGATGACAACGAGGAGGCCCCAGTCTGCAGCCGGTATGCAGCACCTTCCCGGTCTAGGTCTGCATCGAAGCTCCCCTTGGGCAGAACTACGAGGGTTTTTTATACCCTAGAACCTTGAGTGCTGTGTGCCATTTAAGACAGCACCTCAATTAATCACACCTGTTGTTTTCAGGTCTCGTGATGATGTGTTTACATGGCTGTACCACCCAAAAGATAAGCCAAAGCAAGTGGACAGTAGCCAGCTCCACTGTTTATGGTATCCTCCAGCATTCCAAGGCCATACCATCCCAGCCCGCAACTGACCTTGGGAAACAAACTTCAAGCCAGAGGACCTCAAGGGCCTTAAGGAGGCCTAGGTCTTAAAGGTTTTCCAGGAGACATGGGAATAGAAGGAACAATTGTGGCACACCATCCCTGTCTCCTCAGTATACCATAGTCTTCCGGTGGTTTTCCTCTACACCATCCCAATTTTCAGAGGGGTAGCTGTGTTAGTCTGTGCTGCATCAAAAACAAGAAGTCTTCTGGCACCTTAAAGGCTAACAAATGTATGCTGTCATGGACACTGTTCACTTTATCAGATGCATGCAGTGTTACCCAAAAAACTAGCAGCACGCCACAAAAACGTATGCCGGAATGAATTGGTTAGCCTTTAAGATGCCACCAGCTGCTTTGTTGTTTTTTCTCCCAGTTTTGAATTCCCAAATATATTACGTGTCAAGTCCTAACTACATCCAAAGTGCCCAGCTCATGGTGAACTGAAGCTCAATCCAGACAAGACTCGAGATGCTGTTGGTGGGTGGTTCTTCTGACCGGATGGAAGGTGCTCAGCCTGTTCTAGATGGGGTTGCACTCCCTCTAAAGGAACAGGTTCGTAGGTTGGAGGTTCTCCTGGAGCCATTGCTGTCACTTGAGGATCAGGTGGCCTCAGTGGCATGGAGTGCCTTCTACAAACTCTGGTTGGTGGGCCAGCTACGCCCTATCTGGACAGGGATAACCTGGCTTCAGTTGTCTATGCTCCGGTACCCTCCAAGTTAAGATTACTGCAATGCCCTCTGCGTGGGGTTGCTCTTGAAGACTGTTCAGAAACTGCAGCTTGTGCAAAATGCGGAAGTCAGATTAATAATTGGGACCAGAAAGTCTGAACATATATCACCCATTCTGGCCTGCGTCCATTGACTGCCTGTATGTGTCCAAGCCTGATTCAAGGTGCTGGTTTAAACCTATAAGGTCTTACATGGCTCAGGACCACAATACCTGATGGAACACACGTCCCAACCTACCCAAACACTACCATCAGTATCTGGGGCCTTCCTCTGAGTACTCGAAAGGTGGCAACAAGGGACAAGACCTTTTCAGTGGTGGCCCACCAATTATGGAATGATCTCCCCAAGGAGGCCCGCCTGGTGCCAACACAGTCATCTTTTTGGTGCCAGGTTAATACTATCCTATAGTCCCAGGCATTTAATGGCATATGATGGGGCATTTTTGCCAGTTGTCTGAATAGGTCTAATATTTTACATAAATGGTTTTTAAATTTTGTATATTTAAATGTTTGTGCTGTTTTATCTTGTGAATTTTTGTGAACCGCCTAGAGAGCTTTGGCTATTGGGTGGTATAAAAATGATGATGATCATCATCATGGTGGCCCAGCTCATGATGAAAGCCACCAGCCTAGGTGGCTCCCTTTATCAACCTTCAGGGAGCTCTAGTTCTCTGTCCAAGAAACCGGAGCCTCTTGACCCCTGTAGGTACTTCAGTCTCTAAGAAGCAGGAAGTTCTCAGCTGGTCCTGACAGGAAGGTCGCAGGGCATGCCAGGGAGCTGAACCCATGTTTCTTTGGGGTAGCCCATCACCTAGGGATGTACAAACCCCCCAATGTCCATATGGGGGGGCACTGCAGGGAAACCCGGCCCTCCTGGAGCTCAGCGGATTTCTCCGAAGCCTCTGGTGCTCCTCCGGATTTTGCGCAATTTTTTCTTTAAAAAGGGCAAGATACGCCAATTGTGGCCGGAATCCGTGTATCTTGGGCAAATTACAGCCACAGCAAACTTTATGCTATTTGTGGCCATAGAGTCCTTAAAAAAAAAAGGTAAAGGTGTCCCCAACCAGTCGTGTCCGACTCTAGGGTGTGGTGCTCATCTCCATTTCTAAGCCGAAGAGCCAGCGCTGTCCGAAGACGCTTCCGTGGTCATGTGGCCGGCATGACTGGACACCGAGGTGCACGGAACGCTGTTACCTTTCCCGCCAAAGCGGTACCTATTTATCAACTTGCAATTTCTTGATTTCGAACTGCTAGGTTGGCAGGAGCTGGGACTGAAGACGGGAGCTCACTCCGTCACGCAGCACTCGGGTCTCGAACTGCTGTCCTGCCAACCTTCCGGTCTGCAGTTCAGCGTCTTAACCACTAAGCCACCGCGGCCCCTATAGAGTCCTTAGTTATATGTAAATTGTGGCCCCAGTTTACATATAACTAAGCACTACGGCCACAAATGGTGTAAAATAAGCTAATTAAGGCCGTAATTTGCCCAAGATGCACTAATTGTGGCCACAATTGGCATATCTTGCTCTTCTGAAAGGGAAAAAAAACAGTGTAAAATCCAGAGGATGCACAGGTAGGGAGAGCAGGTCCGCTGTGGACTCTGAAGGTCAGATTCTCAGGTCAGCAATCCAACCCCATTTGGATCCATAGCGGATTTCTCCAGCATCCGTACCATCACCCAGGCACCTTTCTCCCATGCCGGCTCACTCCATGTATCAGAGCTGTGGTGAGGGAACGCTCCAGCATGCCTCTTCTGATTTTAAAATGAGAACCCGTCACACACCAGTACAACCTACCCAAGGGCTGAAACATGGCTGCTGGTATCACATGTCATTTGTCTCAGAGGTCCAGCAATGAGCAGCACTGACCTGCCCGCCCTTTGCTCCACGCATGCTGATAGCAAGAGAGGTGTGCGCCCGCTCCCAATAGGTTTGGCAAATGAGCTGTTATTTCTAGGGCAGGCCCACGTACTGCCCTTCTATGAACTTTCTCAGCCCAGCCTTCTGCTTCATCCCTCTTTGTAAACCCCACTAACAGGTGATTTTGGTCCCCATGTACTGCACCAAGGAACGAATTGCTCAACTTGCAGTTCCAAGGCACGGACAAAACTGGAAGCACTGCAATGCAAACGTTCCTCATGTTGTCCCAGCAGCATGTTTTCCCAGTGCTGTACAGAGGATCCGCTTTTGATGAGAGCTGCTCTAATCAGATGCTCCTCATTGCAAAGGCCGTCAAAAGCAAACCTGCCTTTCTTGCTGCTAATAAGATCATTAACAACACACAGAACCATCAAAAGGATGGAGTAAAATGGGGGGGGGGAGGAGGATGTACTTCAGGATATGCACGAAACAGGTCCCATCAATGCCGTAGACATCTCCTCCTTTCTACAGGTGGGTCAAAAATATATGCAAGTATCCAAGGAGCCAATGGTCTGAACTCCATGCAGGTCTGATTTGTTCTCCATACAAGTGAACTGAGCACATTCATTTGGAAGTGGTGTGATGGAGGAAGTCACATTTCACACACAGGCACACACTGCAGATCCTGGAGATGAGACAGTGTGCAATGTGACGGGGCCAGCACATCGCACCCTCCCTGAAGGGCTTACTGGATTGCACACCCTTTTTGTTCACCATATGGGTGCCATTTCAGTGAGATGCTGGATGCAGGAAAATCACTTACCCAGGCAGGTTTCTATATTGTCATATTAAAAGTGCTTTTTATTCATGGGCCATCCCCAATGGACTGAGCTGCTGGCGTGATGGCAAGCACACCGTGCCTGTAAGTGGGCTGGTACATGGGCAAAGAGCATTTAAAATGAGGCAACCACTGTGCAGAAGTCTGCATGGGTGTTTTGCTTGCGCTGGGATAGCCTGAAGACTCTTCAGTTCAGTCTTTGTGAATCTGATATGAACTGATCTTATCCAAACCTTCTGGGCTAACATGCACATCAGAATATAACTATCCACCAGATTTCACACCTCTCTGAACACTGCAGTTCCAGATTCAAGAGCAGCAAGGACCAGCTGCAAATACTGGAAGTCTGCCAGCATTTCCCAGGGTTGCCACTCAAGTATGAATGCTTCACCATGAATTCAGAATTCTAATTTTCACACTGAATGCAAGGTTAAACCTCAACAATGCCGTATTTTAGACCTGTTACCATCTCAGTCTCTATTGTTTTTGGCAGTCATCAAATATGAGATCTCATAAGCTTCCAAGACTAAATGCCATTGCATATCAGCTCTCAAATACCGTCAAATATTAAAAACAGGATTATATGTCAAATGGAAAACACTGTCAGATATGGAAATCAAATATCAAAACGTTTGGTGGATATTTGGCACATATTCAGGCATTCAAAGAATAACAGGACAGTATCTGAAACCAACATTCACATAAGGGGAATTTTAAGCAGGCGTTTAGTTCAACTCTGCCATATTGCAGGGCTCACAAAATTGTTGGAAGTTGACCTCCAGTCACAATCCTTTGTGCTGACAATGATACATTTAAAGAGGGCAATTTTAGAAGGAACAACATCCTGCCCATAATGATGAAGAGGACAAGACCTATTCTGCAGCCTGTTATTATGCATTGTGCCAATCCCTGAAAGATTTTGATTCTGGTTTCCACATGCTCAGTTGGAACTGGGTATAAAAATAGAATAAGAAAGGGGTCAAAACAATGAGAAAGAACGAGAGGGGGTGCAGAGAAGAACAGGGCTGTTGCTTCTGCTTCTCTGTCAAAAGCATTGATGTTCTCTGCTACTTAAGAACTCAAGAGAGTTCTTAATCTATTTGAAAAATAAGATGGCGATCGCAAAGATGCGCATATTTGCATGTGTGTGAAAATTTGGCTCTGTACAGATTAAGGATGGGCAAATCTTTGGCTATTGGGCAGTATAGAAATAAATAAATAAATAAATAATACGTCAAGCTTGATTTTGCTCAGGTTCGAATTTTGCCATCGTTAAGTAGGTTCCATCCCATTTCAACATTGAATTGCAAATTATTTTCTCAGTCCACACCATTTTTTAACATATTTTCATACACATTTAAAAATATATTATGTTGCATGCATTTAGGGATGGCACGGATGCCCTATTCGGTCCAGGAATCCAGTGGAACCCCCCCTGCCTGCACCCCCAAGCCCCCACTCACCGAGCCCCTGCTCTCACTCGCCCACTGCCCACACTTGGAGAACAGCCCACACGCACCCTAGCAGCCTCATCAAACTCCACGGTCACCATTTTTTGAAAAATAAGATGGCGATCGCAAAGATGCGCACAGTTGCATATGTGTGAAAATGTGCATTTCTGTGCATGTGCATATTTGTGGATCCACGAAAACGCGCATTTTTGCAAATGTGCATTTTTACGCATGTGAACATGCACATCTGCAAAATGCACATTTTCGCACATATGCAAATATGTGCATTAGCAAAAATGTGCATTGTCGTGCGTATGCATACATGTGAATTTGGTAAACAGAACGAATTTCTCTCCTATCCCCAGTATGGGTGCAGTTCTGTATGGAACCAAGGCATTTCCACACATGACACTTACTTAAAGCACCTGTAGCTTCAATCAGCTTGACACATACAAATATCAAATCTACATTGCCAGAATTCTCATCACTATTTTTTTCTTAAGACCGAGTCCTGATGCAGCGATACAAGGGAATGTTTGGCCTCTAAGCATGAGAGAGAGAAACACCCTGTGAACTCACTGACTCACACATGTGGTTATTCAGGTGCATGGTACTTCCACAACAGATGGAAAGCAGACGTCTGACATAGGTCTGCATGCCTTCTAAGATGCCTTGATTGTTGGACCATATCTAAACAATCGTTTCCCCTGATACCATTCTAACGGGCAGAACCCTTATGCCACATAGGCAGAGCAAGCCCAATGACATGTGGATGCAATTCAGGTGTGTGGCAGACCTCCTGTCTTCATTTCCTTGACCCATCTTTGGATTTGGGGAGAAGCTATTATAACAAAGTCAGTTTATGCTGCAAGTACCTTTGAGAACAGCCCTTAGAAGGACAGCTGTCTGTGGAGAGGCGGTGCCAGAAAGCCAGAGAGGGTTCTGGAAGCAAGAAAGCCTGCATGAGTGTGTTGGAGTGGAGTTTCCAGAAGGAAGGCCTAGTTTTGTGCTCCAAAAGAAGAACTGAAATGTGTTTCATTTCAGTTCTGCTGTGTTTCTGCTGTGTTTGGTGAGGCAGCCTAGCGAACACCTGCCACACACTTCCTTTTAGAAGCCATACTGGGAAATCCACTCCCTCTTCATCAGACCGCCTACCCACCCTGGCAGCATGTTCAAAATGCCCAGTCCAGAAGCTCTATTCTTCTTCAACCTCCAAGCATGGTTCAGGCATAAAAACAAGGTGCCTCATCCTACCTCCTTCTGTTCCTGAAGCTACTTCTTGTGTGTCACTCTCCTCGTTGCTGCTTTCGTCGGCCATTTCCTCCACTAGCTTAGCTCCGATCCCACACACTGCCACCAGCATCACGTAGCTCTCTGGCCCGCTCCAGCAGCTGAGCCAGGGAGCTTATTTTCCAGAGAGCACGGTCATCCAGGTTGAGGACACAACTTTAAGAACGCTATTTTGACAGTGGCAGGTAGGCATGTAAAGCAGAGTCCAGAAAAGGCTGCATGCATTCTGACACCCAGGAACATCTTTATGATCCCCCAGCTTGGGCTGGGGGCTTCGTCCTACTGAACACTGTCCGGAAGGGGTGGGATGAGTGGTGCCGCCAGGGCTTCGGGCTGCACCATTGGGCTGAACTCCAAGGCCCTGCAGCCCAGGGGTGGGGGATGGGACAACCCAGCAATTAACATCAACACCTGGGCATGGCAGATGCTGCTCTCCACAGTATCCTTCCTTCCTTCCTTCCTTCCTTCCTTCCTTCCTTCCTTCCTTCCTTTTAAACATTTCATATTCAGAAGTCAGGTGGCTGGGCAAGTACATGGCCATTTTGTTACGTTGACTTCAAAATATACTATTCTTTTCTTCAACAAAATGGTACTTATTCCCAAGTAAATGGGTTTAGCATTAAAGCAGGAGAAGCAACCACCATTTCATTCATCTAGTCATGATAGTGCTATGACTTAAGTGAGTTTAAAATGCGAAACTGCACAAGATCAGTTTTGTTTTGGTTTTATTTCTGTATTTTTGCTCTAACATCAGGAACGCAGAAGCAGTTGTAAGGCACGGAATGGAAGGACAAGGGCTGGGGGAAGCTTGTTATATGCTTCCCGGTTGAAGTAATACACATGGCCATGTGAATGGTCTCCCCTCTGTAAGACCATCAAGCTCAGTCTCTAAAATTAACAGCTAAACCAATGGGTGGGATGAAGCAGTTAGGTGTCTCCACTGCTCACTTTTAAGATAAGCAGGTGATGGAAGTCATGGGTCCGTTTATTTGTTGCATGTATTACATTTATATCCTGCCTTTTTTCCTCCTTAAGGAATCCAAGGTGGCATACATTATCCTCCTCTTCTCCATTTTATCTTCACAACAACAACCCTGTGAGGTAGGTTGGGCTGAGAGTCAGTGACTGGCCCAAAGTAACCCAGTGAGCTTCATGGCCAGGTGGGGACTAGAGCCTGGGTCTCCCGACTCCCAGTCCAACATTTTCACCACTACTCCACGGCAGCTCTCAGTTAAGTGACTGATCCAGGCATGAAGCCAGGGAATTGCTGTTGACTGAGGGTGATAGTAGGAGTATCTCCTACCCCTGTGCTTAAGGTATAGGATGCCCACGCAGGTTGGGAAGATGAGCCATAGTGTGCACTCACTGCAGATCTTCATACGTTATATAAATTTGTGGCCCTTTAACCACCGTTTAACCACCTCACATACTGTCATTCTGGGGTATGGGGAAAATGCAAACTGAACCTTGTACCAATATAGAAAGGCAAAACGTGGATTGGGTAGAGGGGGTACTCGTTTACTCAGAATATGAATACTGAAGAAGTAATGAGCATCTCTTAAAGACAGGTGGTCTGCATCTCAAAGGGGAGCTATGTTTTTGGTTTAGCAACCACGATCTCATCCAGCAATTGGGGGCAACATTGCGCTTTCTGATGGAGCAGAGCACCTCATTGTATGGTTGACACACCCTGTCAACTCAAGAAGAAGGCCCAATTTCATGGCCTGTTAATAAGATTTTCCCTCTGCTTGTGCACACACCACAATTACTCAAGAAATGCAAAAAAAGAGAGGAGGGTGCTTCTGAAATTAATTACTTTCCAACTCATTTGCTCAAGAGCTACACTGGGAACATGTGAAGAATTACAACCTTAATTAGGGAGTAAACGACCCCTATCTCATAACAATGGCCTCCTGGCTTGGGGAGTCATTTGCTAACAATAATGAAATGCATCCCACTTTATTGCAAAACCTAACAATGGAAGGAAGAGGCTCATACCAGCTTGAAATTGGCTCCTGTGTGGGGGAGATTTTCTTGTCTCCTTCCTGGTTCCTCAGACCTCCCCACTGGAATCAACCTCAGAAGAAATTGGCGCAGAAAACTGAAGCACCTTGGATAGCTCCTTTAGAGTTCTAACTGGTTCTGCTTGAAACCCCGAGTGGACTCACCACCCCACTGACTTCAGAGCCACCGGCCTCCACTGGGCAAAGCCCTGCCTGACGTAGCCTGCAGTTTCCTCCTCTGACCCAATCTAGACATCTCCTACATCGAGCCAGATGGAGGCATCCGATGAAAAGAAAACTATCCAGTTTGACAGAGATGATCTCACTTGAATGATGGTTTCACAGGCCCAGCAATGCTCTTGCTTAATTGGCAAAAGGGAGATAACATGACTTTTTGCAATACAGACAGATCCCTCTGATCAAGCGACGCTTGTTGTATGGCTGCATAGATGTCTTCCTTCTACATTCTCAGATTAAAAGCTGGATGCCTCAAGCCTTTCCCAACATGGTGCCCTGTGGATGTTTTGGATGACAGTTCCCATCAGCCTCAGGCAGCATGGCCAATGGTGAAGGATGATGGGAGCTAGAGTCCAAAGCATCTCCAGGGCATCATGCTGGTGAAGGCTGCCTCAATAAGACCAGCTATTGTGCAGAAGGGCACACATTTTTTGCTTTGGGCCAGGGTCAGTGCTGAGCCAGGAAGCTCAGCTGGTGGACTCAGATGATGCACACGTTCAGGCTGGGTTCCCTCATGATGTTGTTGCAAGATGAAATGTTCATAAAGACAGGACTTGTAAAGGGCTGTGCACACAGAAAATTTCAGTACAGTCTATAAAAAACACAGCTTGCATAGTAAATGTGCCCATTTCAGCTGTATGGCTTCAAAGTCACCAAAATGTTCTTTTTAATTAGGTCTACATCTAAGCCAGGAATGGATAACTTTTGTGAGAAATAACAACAATGTCGGAAAGTTGCTTGGCTGGATCAGACCAAATGTCCATCTAGGCCACCCCTTGATTCCAGCAGTGGTCGGCCTCATGCCTCCAGGAAGCCTACTTGCAGAGCATGGGGGTGGCAGTCTCCATGCCACTTGGCCCCAGCACTTGGTAACCAAATGCTGCACAACCAGGGCAGCCAACCTTGGGGGGCCTTTGGCAATTGGAGAAACTGTCCTGGGCACCACCACAAAATGGCTGGCATGGGAGGTGTGGTGAGTTACCAAGGTCAAGTAAATTGCCCAAAGGACCTATAAGGGCAGAAGTGGGGTCTGATGCCCAAGATGCTAAACAACTCCTTTGAATCCAGTTTCAGCACCAACGTATACCTATTTCACAGCACTCCCAGCTGCCAGTAAGAAAATGTGTGTGTGTGTGTGTGTTTTAAGTGGGAGGGGCAGCACACCTTGGTGGGCACCACAAAAGGTGTATGAGGGTACACTGGTTCCCATGGGCACCACGTCCACTCCTGCTGTACATGGATATTCCATTTAGCAATCATAACTTTAGTAATTTCTAACCTGGATTACTGTGAGGGATGGGTGAGAAATTCACTCCGTCATGTTTTATTTTTTACAGATTTACCTGATCCGTATCTCTGATAACCAAACATAGAATCAACTGCAATTTGTAGTCAGAAATATGAATATTTCCTGGCTTACGATGCATTCTGTGTTTGACAAGATGCACACGTTTGAAAAATGTGCAAAAACCATTGCGTCCATTTCTAAAAAGTGCACAAACATGCATTAGTCAATGGGGGGCATTTGCACAAAAACCTGTATCTTTGAAAAATGCGCACAAAAATATACACACACATTTTTGTGCAGAACACAAAAGGCTCCTATGGAATTGGGATGGAATGAGCTTGGTGGTGGGAAATTGAGGGCCCCAACAATATTCACAGTTCTGCCAATCCATAATTACTCCCCTTAAAATGTGTCTGGAAAGTTCAGTTGATACAAAACCCAGTCACAAAACTGTCATCTGGTATCAGGTGGCTGATGTCCAGTGGGAAACACACACACAACAGGAGCCACATCCATGGGTGGAAAGGGAAGGTTCCCCCCCACACACACCAGGTCCTCCATGATGGAGTGGTCTTCCCTCATGCTCACATTTGGCCCCCACCCCTGTGAAAATTGGTCCACACAATGCAAGGAAGCCATCTAGACCAATCAAGGAGGGTGGCAATTCTTCTCAGTGAATAGGGGGACTCTAAAAGTTCACCTCTCCTCTGAAGTGATATTTTTTGTCTTGCAACCCATCCTACCTCGCAGGGTGGAGGTGCAGACATACCAGTTTGTTACATGAGGCTCCACAGTAAGTTTGGCACTATCTAGCGATGAGGGTGCTAGACGTCCACCATCCTTAGGAGTGAAATGAACAAACTCTTTTCTTCTGTCTGTCTGTCTGTCTGTCTTTCTTCTTCTTTTGCTGCACTTAGACTAAAATTTGGTGGGTCCTCCAAGGTCTAGGTAAGGTTGCTCTGAGGCAGCTTTCCTCAGCATCAGGCCTTCCAGATGTGTTGGAGTACATCTCCCATCACAGCCAGTATAGCCACTGGAAGACACCAAGCTGGGGAAGGCTGCAGGAGGGCACACGTTCGGCTTGCACCCGCTAATATGGATGGACAGATCTGTCATTCTCAGTCACGCCAAAGTTATCAGTCTTCTGATGTCAAGCTCATTCCACCCCATTTCTGCCTGAGCTTGCAATATAAAACCAAACTAATACTCATCTGGAAATTCATACAATTTTTGTGCACATATTAAAATGTGGTGTACATTTTCCCGAAATGTGTGCATTATATGCACACTTTTCTCTAATATGCAAATTTCTGTGCATGTTTTCCCCTGTGATGAGCTGCCTGGGAAAGAGCACAAAAATGTGGATTTCAGAATGGAGCTCTGGGGCAGTATTGCCATTCCGCACACTCAAATAGTCTTTAACCTTTCTGTTGTGTAAGTGATTGCCCACTGTGCTTGCACAAGCAGTTGTGCAAGCAGTTATGCAACCAGCTCCAGAAGAGGGTTGCACAATAGGATTGAGCAACTGGTTGCACAAGTGTAATGCACAACCCCTTCTGCAACTGCATTTGTGTAACCACACCTTTCGTTGGATTCTCCTCTTGCTCATAGTTCAGAGTCTAGGTTCTGCTAGCACAACATCATTTGTGCAAACGGAATTGCGCAGTTGGATACTGCCCTCTGTCTCAGCTTCCAAAAAGATTCAGGAAGGGTGAATCGGGTAAATCCCCTATATCACGTATAGCAAGCATGGTCAAGGAGGGAGTAGGGATGGGGCAAATTTCACACCCACCCCCTACTTGTTAAATGGCCACCCTTCCTCTAAGTCAGAGGTGGGCAATTTGTAGCCTTCCAGATATTTTTGCCTACAACTTCCATCATCCCTCATCACTGATGATGCTGGCCAGGCTGATGAGAATTGTAGGCCACAACATCCAGAGGGCCACAAGTTGCTCACCCTTGCTCTAAGTGATATATACGGCTACTAGCCTCAGGTAATGCCCACCACTGCCGCCTGCTTGCGGGCCAAAGTACTTCAGCTCTGCCAGCCTCCTCCGGCCCAGAAGCCTGCACATTCTTTCTTGGTAGAATTAGGAGTCTGATTTGAAGAATCCTCAGCTCCACGGAGCCTAATTTCCTGCCCTATAAATAATACAGCAGCCACAGCAGCAGTAGCCGGCACTTCAAAGCACATGAGTATTCTGCTTCCCATCGCATTGTGAAGAGCCCTTGCTGGAGTTTTCCTCCGGTGTCCCCCCAACAGTGCCGAGCCATTTCTCACATCATCTGATTAAATTGGCATGTTAGAAGGATGGAAATTGGAGAGGACCGCTTTGCCTCGGCAGGTGAGATCACACTTTTTGATGAGTGCCGTGGTGGATGCAAGAGAGCGCAGGGCCCGGAGGGATGAAGTGCGGGGTTCTTTCCTCAAACAAACGCGATCTTATGTACAAAACACTGTTCTCAAACAGGATGCTTGGATAAAAGGTTCAGTGCCCATCCCCGTCCCCGCCCCTCAAATAGATGCTGCTGTCTGGGATGTACAATTCCACCCTCCCCCAGTTTGTTGGTGTGTTCAAAAAACCCCAACCATTGCTTATTATTTATTAGTTAACAATAATGTACGTCTCACCTTGCTACAGAAACCACACTCAAGTCAGCTCACAATTTTAAACAAATAAAATTAACCAACGGTAAATTATTAAATTTGCAGCAGTTTGAAACACAATAAGAGAGGCAGGAATTAATGGGAAACATGCTGGAACCCTTCCACTCCACCCCCACCCCCCACTGCTTCACCTGTCGAGGAATCTCACAATTCACCTCAAAGTTTTGCTTTATCCTGTAGCAATCATAAGCCCGGGTGTGATCCACATCACCCCGCCAAAACGCACAGTGTCCAGTCCTGCTTTAGCATGACAGACCAGAGGATTTGAATCTGGATGGCCCATTCTAAGCAACAGCGCTGAGTCCATAGCTACAGATTCCTCCATAATGGCTTCCCTGAACCCCCTTGCTGTGTGGACACTAGAGCTGTAAAGATTTTGCTGAATCCATTCCATCTATGTTCCACACAGGGTCAGTCATCTTTCATTCCATTGCCTGCTCATTGACAGAACTGGATTTTTTAAGGGATGTTATGAGGATTTCATTCCATTCGCACTAATATGTGTTAGTATAAGTGTGCATTAGCACTAATGCACATTAGCACAAGTATGCATTTGTGCAAATCCGCCCCCCCCCCAGTTTTTTAAAAATGGTCTGCAAGTCTGCGGAATCTGTGCAACTTGGAAAAGGGCAGTCCACTGTGGAGTCCACGGGCTGGATTCATAGAAACCTGAACTCATTTGAATCCATTGCGGATTCCTCTGACATCTCTGGTGAACACTCACAGATAAGTCAATTGTCTACGATTCTGAACCTTCAAAGGAGATTATGTTGTCATTTGCTATACATCCACATGTCATCACTGGTCCCTCCTTGACAACTGCTGCTGGTTTTGATGAGCAAGCCACAATAAAAAGCTTTCCCTTGAGATATTCCAGGCGCTCTTTGTATACTATACAACCTGTCTACTGTCAGACCCCAGAGCCCCCAAACCTTATATACTCGGAGTTCGATCCAGATTTGCCTAGATCAGGTATGCTGGGGGAGTGGAATTCTCCACCCCTTCCTTCCCATGGTAGCCCCTCCAGCCCCCTGAAAATGCTACATGGGGAGTCAGGAGATCCTGCTGAATGGGGTGAGCTGTGGTGTGGGGAGGAGGGGGTCCCCTGAAGATTGGTTCAGAGACCTTCCACAAGCACAGCCCTCTCTTTCAAGGAAGGCAGATCTTGGATCCAACCCTCTATAGAGGCAAGCAGTTACTCTTCTGCCATTCAAGGAAATGAGAGAAGTGGTACCCCCACCCCCATATTTTGCACATCTTTTTCTTATTCCTCAGTCCTTATATCCAGGCTAATTTGAGAGCTGGAAAGGAGTCCTGAGTTTTAAAGTGGGCAGATCAGTGGCATGTTTTGCAGGGAGTTTAGACAGAGCTGTCATTCTGATTAGGATGAGACTAGCCAAAACAACAACCAAGCCTAAAAAAGGCCATCTCAGGGAGGAAGGATTGGATTTTGATTGAATTTTGGCTTGGCCCAACCATAGGAGGAGACTGCAGAGCAAGGCAGCCTTCATAAGGAATGGAGCAAGCCATGTGGGATCAACAGGTCATCGCCATTAAAGATAGCTGCAGGTGTTGATTGCAGGTTGAACGTCAGAGGAGGAGGGTTCATACATAAGCTGCAGGCCCTTAGACAGCTCCAAGGCTGTCAATGGTGGTCAGAGCCATATTGAGCCCTTGTGGGCTGATGCAGGCCGTGAAGTCCAAGCCAGGCCTTGCCTTCTCTGGACCAAGAGTGCCTCCCTAAATGGCCTGGGCTTGTGCTTGGCCAACCCTCTGGCATCATGGAGGCAGTGAACAAGTCGTCCGAGGCAGGTGGTGCAACTGTCCTTCAAGGAGATTCCAGATGCCTGCTCAGGAGGGTTGAGACACTGGCTCTGAAGTTTGTGACTGGTGATACTCCTTCCTCCCTGAGATGGCCTTTTTTAGGCTGGGCTGCTGGTTTGGCTAGTCTCATCCTAGTCAGAATGACAGCTCTAAATTCCCTGCCAAACATGCCACTGATCTGCTCGCTGAAAACTCAGGACTCCTTTCCAGCTCTCAAATTAGCCAAGATCTACTTGTCACTTCTTCCCTAACTTTTTGGCTGCTGTCATCTTTTGCACAGTCTCCCATGCTGCATCATTGACTTTTTCTTTTCTTCTAAGTCTTTCTTGGTGATAGGTGAGCAGTATGTGCATATTTTTGTATGTGCATGCATGTGAGCGTGTGAGAAGGGTAACTAAATTGGGGGGTGGTGTATGTTGCAGCAATTTGTTCTTATTGTTTGGCGGAAGATGATAACTAAAGATTAGCAGGCAAGCTTCAAAAGATGTTTGCTCAGTGCATTCTGGGCGAATGCTTTATAATTAGGTTTGCTCATTTGTCTGTGTCCTCATTGGTATGCATTTACCCAGAATGACCTTCAAGAAGCTCAAAAGGGGAAAGGCACACTCTGGATTATGAGTGACAGGGTTAAGGAAAGCCCCATTATTCTCTGTCTCATTGCTGAAGACAGACATTAGCAAGCAGCTTTAAAAATAAGAATTCCCTCATCAATCATTGATTAGATTTAGGCAGCTTCACTTAGAGCTTGTACCACACTTCCTCTCACTTTACTGCATCTGAAGTATCGGTAAATACTAAAACCAGAGAAAGCAAGTGGGGTGGAGTATGCTTGAGCTTTATTTGGGCGGAACAAAGCATTAATTTTTGGTTGCAAACACTTTTTTTTAAAGTATTTGTTTTACTTTATTTTGCTACCCTAATTTTAGAGGGCTTTTGGCCCTGGAGTTGAGTTATAAAATGTTTGTGTCATCAAATTCAAGATAACAGAACACAGACCTTTCAAAAGGGTTGAGCTGAAACTATACACCATTTTTGCAAATACGTTCACCCATGTTAACAAAAAGTCAACACTTCCCTTTTTGACAGTTCTTGGACCGTTTTGTGAAAACGTTCACCAATTACGGCTCAACACTTGCTCTCACTCTCTTTCACTTGTCCCTGCTGACACCACCACATCTTCTCATCAAGGGGTGCTTGAAGTACTGGGCAGGGATGGGTCCAGTTTCTGAAGCAAACTCATCTGAACTGCAGGTCCCAAATTAATGTTCAGATTGGACATGGCCACTTTTGATTTCATGTTCCTACTCAATTCCAAGAGGCAGCATTTTAAAGTATTCACACATAACTTACAGTTGTTTGGAGGACCTACAAAACACAGCCCCCACTGACATCACAGCTGAAAGTGCCCCTGGGAGTGACAATATATCACCCAGTTGCCCCCTCCATTTTAGTTATAAGTTGTTTGTGTATATTGTCTGTGTGCTTTTATGTAAATGACTTTTAGAGTTTGCATATTCTATTTTAATGTTTTAACTTCTCTAACCCCCCCAGAGAGCTTCAGCTATGGGGTGGTACAGAAATGTAATTCATCATCCTTGGTCAAGGACAGCCTTGCTTGTTTTTCCATACAATCCCTGGGGGTGGGATGGGGGGCACATGATCTCATCCTATTGCTCCCAGGTGTACATCCAGAATATTTTCAATGTTAGCTGGTCCAAGCAGGTATAACCTGGGAAAAGACAAAAGTTTAAATCACAGCCCTCAGACTACCTAGTAAAATCGTAGGTATGTGGGGTTTTTTAATCGTCCCAAGGATTTTGTGCATTTTAAAAAAAAAAATCTGAACATGCACATACAAACTGGACAGAACAGGCTGTTCAGTTCATGTGCAAAATCAACATGGACCCAATTTAGACTGATACATCTATCCTAAGTCAAAACAGATTGGTTATGTAACACTGTGGTGTCATTTTTTCTACTACGTGATTCCTGATTGGTTGGGATAGCGCATGTGACAAATTGAGGAAGCCCTGCCCAGCCTTGTCCTCACATTCAATTGTCCTCATTTGCCCTACACGATGTCATCACATAGCCGGTCCTGATTGCTGATGCAGTGCCATGCCATCCGTCCATTCCATTACCTGGTCCCTGACTGGCTGGCATCACCTATGTGATGAATCTAGAAGGGAGGAAGGAGGAGGAATTGGGATAAAAACGGCCCCAAACTGCAAGCAGGAAAGGGGAAACAATGACATTGACCGATGTTGAAATCCTGAATGTTTGCAGGTCCTTGTAAGGAGTGCTCACCTAGCTCTTTTTTTTTTACCCCCCAAGCAAAGCAGAGGTGATGAGAAAGTAAAAGCAACTGTGGACATTACTTTCACTTTTAGGCTATCTGTGCAGATCTTTGAAGGTCCCCAGGTACAGAAAGCTGGCAGGGTTTCTTGCCATGCTCAAAGGGAAGGAAGAGACTCTTGGTGGCTTTCCAGTTCCACTGTTCATCTTTGGTTGCCTCTTTTGTCAACTTATCTTCTCCAAACTGCCATAAAAGGCAGCCAATAGCTTCTCCTTCCCTGTATCTAGGATTAAGGTCCCACCAGGTTTCTTTATGTGTGCATGAGAAATTTGTTTCAGTTCATTTTTTTATCAGGATTTATGCAGTTCACATCTTCTGGATCGAACACCGACTCGGACGCAGTTGGCAGTTGCAGCCCATACATTTCTGAGTTTGCAATGTCATTTGCAGAGCCAAAAAAATGTGTTTGACAGCATGCGTGCATTTGCAAAACACACATGAAAAAATTCGTACTTTTGAAAAATGCACACAACTACACTTTAATCAATGGGAGAAGAATGCATACATTTCAAAGATGCACACAACTGATGTGTACACTTGGAAAAAATACACCTGAAAATATGCATGGATTTTCATGTGAACAGATAAAAAGCAGAGTTCACTATCTGATATGGACTCAAGTCAGAATGAGCTTCAATTTGCAATTTGGAGAACTTTGGTGAGCTCAGGATTTGCTGATTTGCAGATCCCTAGGTTTCTTTGCCTGCCAAAAGGGATCCTTCAAAATACTGAACTCTCCTGCATTTTGCTAGGCAAGGAGCTGGAGGAAGGGCTTGCCCCCCAGAGATGTTGTGCCAGCACTGGGCAGCCAGTGACTGGTGGTTCTTATACACAACCTGATGGCCCCACCTCTTTCCAGAACAGTCCAGAGTGTGCAACTTGCCACCACCTCCTCCTAACAAATGGTGAGGGTTCCTGCTCTTGGAGGTCTCTCAGCTGCTAGGTCTCCCAAGGACTCTCCAGCTGTGCCTCAGGAAGGAAGGGGTGTCCTCATTTGCACTAGTGGCTGCTACAGGGCCCTGCTCCTCCTTCTCTTTGGAGGGCCTTGTGTCAGATCTGAGGATTGAGTACAGGTGGGTCCTCCTGACAAGGCTATTTCTTTATATGAACACCTATTGATAGCTCAACAATTTTTTTTGCCATTTTTCCAAAGTGGAAACTAAGGCTAAAAGAGTGCAACTTGCCTATCACAGGGGAAGCCAATGGACAGTGTCAGATCCAGGCAAGGAAGTCCAATCTATGTTGAAGAGTCTGGCCTAGGCAGGTGAGCTTGTGTCAGGTAGGTAGAGTCCAGTCAAGGTAACTGCATCAGGCACTGGAAGCTAAGTAAAGGCAGAATCCCTCTTGTGTGAAGGGCAGCTGCAACAGGACCATGGAGAGCTCAGAGTGAGGCTTGCTGGCAAAAACTCTCTCCCACTAGACACATAGGAGGATGCTGTCTCAGCAGCAAGCTAGAGCCAACTGACGCCTTATGCATTCAGCCATTAGCTTAGTGTGGTCAGCTCCACTCGCACTGGAGGAGCTGGCTGGACTGTTTAAGGGCCCTCACCTGATTGCGTAGTCTCAGAGCTCTGCAAGGCTGTGGAGATGGAGGTCCTGCCAGGGGTTCCTCCTCTGACACAGAGGGAGATGGCAAGCTGTAGCTTCTGGCCAGGGACCCCTGAACATGGGACTGACTGCAACAGCAGACTGATTCTCATCTGTGTCTGAGTCTTACCCTAGGCCCTGAAAAGGCTGAGTATTGTAGGACACGACAGATTAAAGTCCCCTAGATAGCTCACAGAAGAGCATAGATTTGAGCCTACATCTCTCCAGACAAACTTTAAGGCTTTATTCAGAAGCCATGGTAGCTCTGTGGAGGTAGATCATTGTGTCATCACATATTTTGGATACTTGACAAAAAATACACGAAAAACAGATGTGTCTAGGGCTGTGTCAAAAATAGAGACACTTTTCGCCCCCTCTTTCCATTTTATTTCTGTGAAAGTGGTCAAATGTTTTAGCCAATTCAGAGTGAAGGAAAATCACTCTTAATTGGCTTAGTGATGTCTTCATGCAGCCATTATAAGGGGTGTGCAAGATTTCTTTTTTGTAATTACAGTTATTTCCATACTAGGGTTGGCGGAGAATTTCTCCCCGAAACTTCGGGGGGCCAAGCGCCAACGTGTTCGGCCCCCCGAACATGTTTCGGGGAGAAATTCTCCGCACCCCCCCCCCGGGATGGGACTTACCTTTGCCGAATGTCCCTCCCGGCGGCGGGTCCAGCCGGCGGTTCGGCGGGTCTTCGTCCAGGGCGGGAGCGGCAGCCGGTCTTTCGACCGCCTGCCGCCGCCGCCATTCCAATGAAAGAAAGAAAAAAAAACGCCGCCGTGATAGGCTACGTGACGATTAACGTAGCCTATCATGGCTAGATTTGCAAAGTCAGCCATGATAGGCTACGTAAATCATCACGTAGCCTATCACGGGTGACTTAAAAAAAATTAAAAAATAAAAGCGCGTACGGATAATGGCGGCCCCCATAGGGATCCACCATTCCCATTCCTTATTTGGTCGCTGTAGTCTACGTAAATCTTTACATAGACTACTGCGAAAATAAGGGCAATGCTATTTGCGTTGCCCTTATTTTCGCCATAGTCTACGTAAAGATTTACGTAGACTACAGCGACCAAATAAGGAACGCGAATGGCGGCTCCCTATGGGGGACGCCATTTGCGTATGCGTTTTTTTTTTTAAGTCACCCGTGATAGGCTACGTGACGATTTACGTAGCCTATCATGGCTGACTTTGCAGACCTAGCCGTGATAGGCTACGTTAATCGTCACGTAGCCTATCACGGGGGCGTTTTTTTTGTTTTTTAACTTTTTAGTTCGCAGCCGGGCGAGGCGAGGCGCCTCCTCCCCGGCCTGAATTTCGGCCGGGCGAGGCGGGAAGCCTCCCCCCCCGGCCTGAACTTCGCGGGGGGAGCAGCAAAGCGCCTCCCCCCCACCGCGAAAAGCTTCGAGGACAGGCAAGGGACTTTCGTGCACCCCTATTCCATACTCAAAGATTTCATTAGTTTTGTAACTCATTCATTAAGATCACATTCAGTTTGGTGCACATTACTTGAAGACATATTCAAGTAATTTTGTCACTTTGTTACATAACATTTTGTTACATTTGTTTTCATTTCAGTTTGTTGTTTACTGTATTAATTTATTTATTTGTCTGTATTAATTTATTCATGTTGCTGTTTCCTGTGACAGGAAAGCTGCCTGGCACACCAGGGATGGCACGGGTATCCGGTTGGGGCTTGAAGCTCAGCAACGTCTTGCTGGCTCGGCCCCTTGGATGGCAGTCCATAGTAGGGATGGCAGAGAATTCCACCACGGACCTCGGTGAGGCCGAACGCCAGCGCATTCGGCCCCCCGAAACCCGTGGAGGAACGAAGCCCCCCACCTCCCACCCTACGAA
The DNA here is from genome assembly GCF_057233095.1 of Heloderma suspectum. Classification (NCBI taxonomy): domain Eukaryota; kingdom Metazoa; phylum Chordata; class Lepidosauria; order Squamata; family Helodermatidae; genus Heloderma; species Heloderma suspectum. The sequence continues at coordinate 29,645,228 of NC_139470.1, forward strand.
AGGCACGCAAAACAGAGCACTCACCTGCTGCTGTTTGCTCTGCGGCCACCATTTGCTTCACCATTTTAGCCGTGACAGGCTACGTAAATACTTACGTAGCCTATCACAGCTAACGCAGGGATGCCATTTGTGTCCCTGAGGAGGCTGTGATAGGCTATGTAAATATTTACAGCAGCTCCATGGAGTCACCATGGAGTGGAGCCGGCCGTCAAGGATTTCGGGGGGAGGGACGGAGCGCCTCCCCCCTCACAGATGTATGAAACTCAACAGGTAAGTCATTTTGTACATCCCTAGTCCACAGATCCCCACGCTTGCCCAAATCAGTGTATGCTGAGCCAGGTAAGTGTGCAGCCACCTGCTCCCTCGCTGAGCTGCCTTTTTCTGTAATTTTACCCTTTGGTAAAGGGCCATTTACGCAAATGGTGGCTGTAAAGAGGCCATTTATACATTACTGGCGTAAATGGACTATATATAACCATAATGTTGTGCAAATGGCCCTTTATGAAAAAAGCGACCTTTTTAAGCAAAATCGCGGCTCGGTGAGGGAGCAGGTGGCTGTGCCCTGCTCACTGGGTGGTCATGGACTTCCTGGCAGCTTGCCACACAAAGCAAGCAGGGTCGGGCAGCCATCGGGGGTCCAACGATTAGTGCATGGTGTGAGATACAGTGAGTTTGCCCTTCCCTATGGCTCACACAGACTCCACCCCACAATACTCCGGACATTGTGTCATACCAGGGCATTGTGTAGGAAAATGGCATATGCTACAAAAATGGAGGGCCCAGTGGACAGCCTCCATTCTACCCCCCAGAATGCCATGATAACTGGGGCATAGAATCATAGAACATCAGGGCCTAAGGTCATCCAGTCCAACCCCCTGCTCAATGCAGGAATCCAAGTCAGAGCATCCCTGACAGATGGCTGTCCAGCCTCATCTTGAACGCCTCCAGTGTGGGAGAGCCCACCACCTCCCTAGGGAATTGGTTCCATTGTCGTATTGCTCTAACAGGCAGGACGTTTTCCCTGATGTTCAGCCAGAATCTGGCTTCCTGTCACTTGAGCCCATTATTCCGTGTCCTGCACTCTGGGACGATCGAGAAGAGATCCTGGCCTTCCTCTCTCTGACAACCTTTCAAGTACCTGAAGAGCGCTATCAGATCTCCCCTCAGCCTTCTCTTCTCAAGGCTAAACATGCCCAGTTCTTTCAGTCTCTCCTCATGGGGCTTTGCTTCCAGTCCCCTGATCATCTTCGTTGCCCTCCTCTGAACCCTCTCCAGCTTGTCTGCATCCTTCTTAAAGTGTGGTGCCCAGAACTGGGCACAGTACTCCAGATGAGGCCTAACCAGTGCTGAGTAGAGGGGAACTAGTACTTCCCGGGATTTGGAAGCGATGCTTCTATTAATGCAGCCCAAAAGAGCATTTGCCTTTTTTGTGGCCACATCACATGGCTCATCACGTGGCTCATCTTCAGCTTGTGACCTACCACAATTCCAAGATCCTTCTCACCTGTAGCATTCTTGAGACAAGTATCCCCCATCTTGGAACTGTACGTTTGCTTTCTTTTTCCCAGGTGCAGAACTTGGCATCTATCCCTGTTAAATCTGGGAATAGAATTTGGGAATAAAAATGGCACCTCCTAGAAGCATCCACTGAAGTCAGCTCTCCCGCTGCTACTGCTGCTGGCAATAGGCAAGTTGCACCCCAACCTGAATGGTACAAATGGAACTCCTCAGTGGGAGAACCCCTATGCTGGGGGTCCCACCATGCTGCCCAAGGGCACCAATGTGCCTGCAGACACCTCTCTCGGTGCTCCCCAGACTCCCTGCCTCTCCTGATTTTTATTTAATGAAGATCATTCATTCATTCATTCATTCATTCATTCAACCTTTAATCTCTGTATACTGTATTATTAATGTTTTTAACCTTTGTAAACCGCCCAGAGAGCTTTGGCAATTAGGCGGTATAAAAATGTAATAATAATAGTAACAGTAGTAATAATAATAATAATACTGGTGACTGGCTTGCTGCAAAGTCTCCATTTGGGTTCGAAAGGTGCTTTGGTGTTTTGGAGCTCTGCGCCCATCTCTCCCTTGCACTTGGGTTCTTACATAGGTTACTTTTCTTTTAGATGTCACCAGTTTGGCTTCTGGGAAATGGGTGTTTTGTGACTGGCCATGTTCACCATGGTAGCCCTGGAATGAGGCACCCATGTGGCAGCCATTTGGTGAGAGCACCCACGACACTCTCAGCATTCCGAATGCGCCCCACTGACCCCAAAAGGTTGGGTCTACAGTTCCAATCAGCCTTTGTTTCAGAACAAATAAAAATTGACTTCAGTGAGCCCAATTTGGGTATTTATTTTATTCGTTCAGCAAAATATACAGCTACAGTAGACTACGAATGGCTACGTGTTGTCCTCCCACAATCGTGCTCATTATGTGATCCCTGATTAGCTAAGGCTGCTGTTTCTAGCAAGAAGAAGAAGAAGTTGTTGTGTTTAAATGGCACTAGAAGCAGCTGCTGAACAAAGAAGAAACAGGGAGCAGCCTGCCTTCAAAATATAAGCAGGAGCTTATAAGAAGGCGGGGGGGGGGGGAGGCCTATCAGCCAGAGTGAATTACTCATTTCATGCTGAAAATGGAAACATCTGGTGCAGCCCTAGATGTGTACTGATAGGTTTCATCGTTCCCTAACGGCTCTTGCACAGTATTGTTACCTTCGTATGTAACACAGCACAGTGTTCACCATTCAAAAGCCCAGGAGGGGCCATTGTTGTCCAACTGAGCCAACGGCAGGACGCCTCCAGCATCACTGCAACAGCTTCTCTCGCAATTAATCAATAACTATTTGCAAACCTGTTTGGGACTAAAACAAACGAAACTTTGGGATCAGAAAGGCATAGCTGTTCACAGCATTTCTAACGAACGCGCAATACGGGAATCGGCTTTCAACAAAGAGTTATAAACTTTTGGATGAGATACAGACCAACCTAGCCCAATGGAGCGTTTCACAGCAGGCGACAGCTTTCCATTCCCTCCGTCAGAACCTGCTACTGAGTGCATCTCTGAGGGATGTGAAGGCCTTCAAAGAACAAATGTTCCAGCAGTGTGTGTGGGCGGATGCTTTAAACTTTGGAAGGGTGATGTTTTATTTAAACACAAAGGCCTAAGATCCCAGCTACTTTCAGATAAATCCTTCAGTGGAAAATATGCCACAACCCTGCCTCGCTTCACCTTCCCCCACTGATTCAATTAGCTCTATGCCCAATGTGTTTTAGCTGCAGGAATGTCACATAATTCTCCAGTCCAAACACAGGCTTTTTAATTTCATCTAAGGATCATGGAAGGAAACACATCTATTAAGCAAAGCAGAGTAAGCAATATTTCCAGCCTCTCCCTTGTTATTAATATTCTCCATTTCGTTGTCCTCTTCTCTCAGGTGCCTGAACAGAAGGGGATGTGAAAAGAGCAGCTGGCACGCCATTAGAAAGCTAAGCTTTGTGGAGACAGGTGGGCTTCTTTCATGACCGGTACAACACTCACACACACACACACACACACACACACAGTCATCCATTATTGTTGTTGAGAAAGGACAGATCATGTCTTTGGAGTCCAGGATATGCATGTTCCATGGCGTGGCACCATCACTCCCAAATGCAAAGGGCACCCAGGACTTTGCTGATGAAATGCATGCAGAGGAATAAGGATGGTGCGGGTGCCCAACTGGGTCCAGGAGTCCGTCAGACCCCCCCTCCCTTGCTCTCCCCCAATCCAGCTCGGTGAGCCACTGCCTGCCGAGCAAGCTGCCTGGACTCACTGGACCCGTCTGCTCACACCCGGCACCCACCCATCCTCTTTTCAAGCTGCCATCTTCTACGCAAGAGGGGGCTCTACATTTTTGTATATTTACTGGCATGCACAATGGCAGCCACGAAAGGCCGTTTCCATTGTGGAAATGGCCCTTTACAGCCCCTGTTGTGTGTAACAATCAACATGCAAAAATATAGAGCCCCCTCTTGTGTAGAAGATGGCAGCTTGCATGGAGGCACGGGCAACTGCAGAGAGCTCCCTGACAGCTCTCTGAGCCCTCCCAGGGCCCAGGCAGCCTGGCTCAGGCGGGCGAGAGAGGCAGCGGCATCTGCTTGAGTGCCTGCCAAGCACAGACTCTAGTGAGTCTGTCCATCTCTACAGAGGAATATTTATGTATGTAGCATCTGGATTGAAATCATAGAATCACAGAACAGTAGGGGAAGGGGCCTACAAGACCACTGAGTCCAACCCCTGCTCAGTGCAGGAATCCAACTCAGAGCATCCCTGACAGGTGGCTGTCCAGCCTCGTCTTGAACGCCTCCAGTATGGGAGAGCCCACCACCTGCCTAGGTCATTGGTTCCATAAATCCTGGAGTTTAAGAGAGCAGCTTTCTCTCTTCCTACTCCTCTTGCCTGGTAGGAATGGAGGAGAAACGTGCTCCCTCAAGTTTTATTTACAGATCTACCTAATTCACACCGCCCAGGACTGAATGTAGACTGGACACAATTTGCAGCTGGAAATCTGTACATTTCTGGGCTTGTGATCTGATTTGCAAAAGAAAGAAAAGTGTTCAAACATGCACGTTTGAAAAATGCACAAAGAACGCCATTTTAAAATTCATTCTAAAATGAATACAGACATGGTTCAGTCAAGGGGGGCATACAAAAATCAAACATTTGAAAAATGTGTACAAAAATGCATAAGAGTTCATAGAATCATAGAATAGTAGGGTTGGAAGGGGCCTACAAGGCCATCGAGACCAACCCCCTGCTCAGTGCAGGAATCCAATGAAGGAGTTTCTGTGAAGGGAACTCATGAGGAATGGGGATGGAACGAGAGCTGTGTGCAAAGGGCCTCTCAAAATTCCCCACCCTTGTGCGCAGAGAAACTGGGCGGGACCATGATTGTAGCATTGCTTTTTTTCTTTCTTTGTGAGGGCTTTTTTGGGGGGGTGACATCACTGCAAGTAGCAATAGCAGCAACTGTGTTGGCAGCCTGCCCCCCATTTTGCACCCACGATGCCGGTGTGAGGGGGCAGTGTGGCGTCCAGCTGCAGGGAAGAGGTGCAGCCAGTGCTGTGCCAAAATCTGCCCTCCAATTTCCTCAAAGTTGTCTTCTGCCATGAAAGAGGGTGATTTATAATGTATTCTTGTGGTGTTTTTGAGCTCACTTAATCACCACAAGGCAGCTGAGGGTGCTGTGTGTGTGTTCTTTTCATCACACACCTCTCTGTGACTCTGCAGCCTCCCAGGCTGCCTGTGCTTCCTGATATATTAAAAAAAAGCCCTTTGGGAGGAATTGCCTCAGGATGTCTTCCCCTGGGATTTAACTGAACTGTGGGAAGCTGAGGAGGCTACAGGCTGCCAGAGGGATGATAGTACTATGAAAAACAGGACACTCATGCACACTCCTCAGCCACCTCCTAAGTAAGGTAAGCACAAGAAGCGCAAACCCAGCCCATGAGAATTTCTCCAAAATTTTCTTCACCACTTAATTTCTTTTCTACCAAACTGAATGAGAATGGTCAAAAAAATGTGAGGAAAATTTTCAGCACAGCACTCGATGCAACATTGTTGGCAGTGGTAAACTGAGAACCTCACACGATTTTCAGGTCTGCCCATCATAGAATCATAGAATAGTAGGGTTGGAAGGGGCCTACAAGGCCATCGAGTCCAACCCCCTGCTCAATGCAGGAAGCCAAGTCAGAGCATCCCTGACAGGTGGCTGTCCAGCCTCGTCTTGAACACCTCCAGTGTGGGAGAGCCCACCACCTCCCTAGGTCATTGGTTCCATTGTTGTATTGCTCTAACAGTCAGGAAGTTTTTCCTGATATTTCCATCCATTTTTGACTGGCTAAAATCAGGCTTCCTTTTTTCTACACTCCACTGAATCTGACCTCACCAAGATCACTGCCAGTGCTCAGGGCCATTATTATTTCTTCCTCCTCTTTGAACTCTCTGCAGCCTTTGATACAGTTGACCATCCACTTCTCATTGACCCCCTCCATGCATTAGGCTCCCATGACTTTTGTTCCTGTCAAATCACTCATTAACATTGCCACTTCAGGGGAATTTCTTCCTCTCACCACTAAGCTTCCTCGGGGTTCTGTTCTTGGTCTCCTGCTCTTCTCTCTTCTTGGGTGACCTCATCAAATCTTGTGGATTTCAGTACCATCAAAACCAGCCTTCCCTGACCTGGTGCCCTCCAGATGTGCTGGACTACAATTCCCATCCTTTCCATTGGGGTAGTATGGGAGTTAAAGTGTTACACATCCGGAGGGCACAACGATGGGTAAAGCTGATTAAAAAAAAACACTGATAAGCCACAGGAGACCAAACACTTCCAGATCATGCCATAGTTTCCATTCTCTCATATTTCCTCCAATGAGTTGTGGATGGAATACCTTGAATAACCGTGTCAGGTGAGTTAAGCTAAGAGGGTGTGAGTCGCCCACAGTCACCCAACCAGCTTCACGGCTGACTGTGGATTTTAACTCTGACCACCCTGGTCAAAGTCCAATAATCTTACCACTACACACCACGCTCACTGCCCTGGATTAATCCAGGGCATTTTTAAAATAAATAAATAAATAAATCTGGAACTGCTCAGGTAGCTCTGATTGTAATTCATGCAATTCACAAGTGCTGCTACAACACACCTGTGCAGTTTCCTTATCTGTGTGCATTTGCTTCATTGCTTAGAGTCACATTTCATGACATTTAGAAGCCTACATGGAGTGGGAGAAAATCCTCAGAAGGGGGGAATCTTTAAAGAGCTTCAAGGAGGCTTTTTCTTCCATTGGGGACCAGAATGGCAGCTGTGCTGACACGTAACTTTTTACCCCAATAAGATCCCTGTTAAGAATGTCAGACTGAATCTGTTTTGGGGTCGCCACCCTTCTCATTACTTCACATGACTTGCCAGGAAAGGGCTCCCAATGTTCTGGAATGATTTATTTCATCCTGGAAACATTGGTGAACACTCTGTAGAGAGTAGCAGTGGAGGCTGTGAGGAATGTCTTTGGCGTGGGGGTGGAGGGAATGGGTATGATTCATCAGAGCCTCAGGTTCTCCAGAAGCCTGGAATTAGGGATGTCAGAGAATTTCACCACGGATCTCGGGGTGATCCGAGATCACGGCTAGATTTTTAAAAAATACCGTGATAGGCTACGTAAATGTTTACGTAGCCTATCACGTTTTTGGGGGGTTTTTTTAACTTGGAAATGGCGGCGGCAGCCGGTCGGAAGACCAGCCGCCGCAGCCGCTGCCGCCAGGGAGATTCGCCCAAGGTAAGTCCCGTCCCGGGGGGGCAGACCGTTTCGCCACCGATTTCGGGGGGCCGAATGCGCTGGCATGCAGCCTCCCCGAGATTTGTGGCGAAATCCTCTGATATCCCTATAGGCCACGTAAATCTTTACGTAGCCTATCACGTCTTTTTTTTTTTTACAAGCCTGGAAATGGCGGCGGCGGCAGCCGGTCGGAAGACCAGCCGCCGCAGCTGCCGCCACCTGGAAGATCTTCCCCAGATAAGTCTCATCCTGGGGGGGATCCGCGGGGGGGCGGGGGGGCAGGCCATTCCACCACGGAGTTCGGGGGGCCGAATGCACTGGCATTCGGCCTCACCGAGATCCGTGGCGGAATTCTCTGCCATCCCTAATTAATGCAGCCCACAACAGCAGTTGCCTTTTTTGCAGCCACATCACATTGTTGGCTTCATTCTTTAAAGACTGTTTTGTGTTTTGCCTCATTTGTATTTCGGAATGTGAGCATCTTTCTTTTTTCTAATTAGGGAAAAAATATTTATTTTCAATCAGGAAAAACATGCACTTTTAAAACACATTTTTCCCAATTGAAAAAATACACTTTTTTTTTTTTTAAGTGCATTTTTCCCAATTGTAAATATGCCTTTCGCCCCATAGGCTGAAGAATGAAAATTCAGTTTTGGGGAGGATTTGCACAAGTGCACGCTTCCAAACATGAATGCAAATTCTGGAAATTGCAAAAAAAAAAAAAAAGTCTGATAATTGCATTCCTGCTCACAAACGCCTCCAGACTTGCAAACAGGACATGTTCACATGATTTGCAAACAGGAACCTTTTTTCCCATCCATCCCTCTCACCCATCTGTCCTGGCCAAATCCAATAGGTACAACTTTTCCCAGCATAGAGAGGGCTGTGTTGTACCTGCCTGCCATATTGCCATTGATTAAAGATGAGGAGCCTGTCAGAAAGAAAAGAGGTGGCGACTATAATTAAGCACTAGCATAGTTGAATACACAGCAATTCAAACTCAGACTTTGAAGCGCTAAGTACTCAATGGATGGACAAATCTGTCCATCTCAATTTCATACACGTTCGATTTTTTAAAATCTCATTTTTTTTTAATCCCAAATAAAACTTTGCGAATTTTGGTAAATTCTCATCCAAACTGAACTCAGACAAAATCCTCACCCATCCCTGTCTTATAAAGAAGAAAAGATGTGGATGAATTGACCTTATGTTCGTCCTAGATAGGAAAGCTTTCATTGTTGTCACACTCAATGCCAATAAGCATAATCTTCTGTCACAATATATGAATTCCTCTGCCAGTTCTAGCATGTTTGTGCCAAACCTTCTCCTGCAATCTTGCCAAATCCTGCAAGGTCCTGCAATGCAATTCAAAGCAAAAGGGAACATGGCTGCATACATCTGATCATCTCTACCTGGGATGGAGAAAAAACACCTGGGGCGTATAGAAAACATGAACGCTACTTGTTAGTCAAGCTGTGCTTTGCATTCTGCCAGCATTAGAGGTGTGATTGGCGAATTTATTTGTTTATTTGTTTATTTATTTCATTTATATCCTGCCTTTGTCCTCTTGCAAGGAACCCAAGGCAGCATACGAAATCGTCCTCCTCCTCCATTTTATCCTCACAATAACAACCCTGTGAGATAGGTTGAGCTGAGAGTCTGTGACAGGCCCAAAGTCACCCAGTGAGCTTCATGGCCCAGTGAGGACTACAGCCCGGATCTCCCAGCTTCTAGTCCAACACTCTACCCACTACACCACACTGGCATCCCAATGACTTGGGATGGAGCTTTTCCAGTGATAACCAAGCTATGGAATTTCTTCCACCTTGAGGTTCATATAGGTCTTGAAAGCTTTATTCCAGCATGTCTCCGAATACATGCATTTTTGTATGCAGTTTTGCAAGCCGTTTTCCTAATATAATGCATTTTAATGTTATTTTCAATAATGTATGCATGTTTGTGGCTCTTTCCCCTAACATACACATTTTACACCCATTTTTTGATTGGAGAACTCCACTGCAGAATTTGGAGAAGTGCAAACTGTCAAGGGTGGCCAAGTTTCAGTACCCATACTGGCTGGAAAGTGCAGAATTAGGTACAGTTGGATTAAAATAAGAACCACACAAATTTCTCCCCATCCATATCCCTAACTGAAGCGGCTTACAACCTAAAATGGGCACAAAGGAACAAGAGAAGAAGAGCGGAGGGGAGACATGGGGAAGAATGGGCAGAATAAACAACATATACTTTGCCTTAGTTACATACACATACAGACACACACACACCCCTAGAGTTTTTTTTTTGGCTAGCCACATTTCTCAGGGTGGTGGTCGCTTGCACACATCTCTGCCAAACAGGAGAATTATCATGTACTGAGCTGCATCTGGGTAATTTGGTGAGAGTCTGAGTAGCTTCTCCAGAATACCAAATGGCATGCAACAGTTTATGTGCCTGGTTCACATGCAGAATGCTAATGCAGCTCCTCAGGCGTGGGTTGCCTTTAAATTGTCTCCCTGAGCTTTGCAACTGGCACACCTGCGGCAGGGCCAGGCCTTAAATCTGCCAGCAAACGCTCTTCCCACCTGCTCCCAGTGCAAGGCTCCCAAGGAGATGATGGATGCTCTTCCTCCAAGCCACCCCCCACCGTGCAGTGGTCTCTGTCAGGCTTTGGGATGCGGGGGTCAGCAGCAGCTCTGGCCTCTCCTTGGCTCTTCCCTCCTGCCTCTTGCAATGGCCCCAGGCCTGTAACCAAGTCACCTGTAGTTTTAGGGGGGCCTAGAGATCCATAATGCTTGGCTTAGGTTCATTGTTGGTGCAATACCCTTGCTAGTGGGCCTCTGAGCATGTGAGATGAGTCAAAGGTCGATAGCGTGGCCTCAGCACATCCCATGCTAACAAAGGCTAGTATCTTATCAGGGCCTGGGATGTGCCTGAGAAGTGAGGCTCTGTTTATGCCGAGCTATAGGTGGCTGTGTTGGGAAAGCTCTGATTGTTTTCCTTCTGAACAAGCAATGTTAGTTGCTAATCAACGCTTGCTGCTGTCATGCTGCCTCACTGCTGACATGTATGGTATAAAACCCATTGTACCCCATGGCTCTGGGTTCAGAGAAGCTGTCTGATCCAACCATTGGGTACGCCTGTGTGCTGTAAGTACCCAATAAAGGCTCCTTGTAAGCAAACCTGGGTCTGGCTTATTATCTCGGCACCTCCAAACCTTGGCAGCCCACGGCCAGGGCAATACACCTCTTTACACTGAGCTTATGAGCAAAGAGTGGGAAGCCATCTTGAAGGCCCGAGGGCTGTGGAGTCAGCTGAAGCAATGCAGTTGCGGGCAAGGTTGTCAGTGGAGCTCCTTCAATTAAAGTGAGGAACAGATGTTATTTTCTGCAGCTAAACAAGGGTCTGAGCCCCAATCTTCTTTCTCTTGGTTTCTCCCAGCCTAGTCTGTTAATATGCACAATTTAGTAGCTTACAAACCACCTTCTAACAACATTCCATTAAACCTGAAACATACTGTACCAAACACTAGCTGGTGTGTGGATGTGCACTTCAACTGCCCCCTATTTTCTGAAACCTGTCTTTGGTAGAACACCATTCCCTATTTTGTACACTATTTACCCTTTGCAGTGATGAGGGAGAAAATCTTTAAGTTCATATTTTAATGCATTAACCCAATTTCACACTTTCAATCCAATATACTAACTGAAGCTCAGTTGTCCTTCAAAATTGGGACTTCTCTGAATTTTGCAGTGGAGTTCTCTAATCAAAAATGCATACCGTAATGTGTATATTACAGAAATGTGCACATAAAATGTATATATTAGTAAAAATAATTTTGCCCCCACCAGTTGTTTACGGGGTGCAGCATTTCTTTCCCCCTATGCCAGGGGTGCACATCCAAGGCCTTAAATGCAGCCAGGGCCAGCTTCAGGTTTCTGTGAGTTCTTCGGCAAGGCACCCTCAATGGCCCCTCTCCCTCCGTGAGACCACCTTCTCTCTACTATTCTTGATTGATTGATTGATTGCATTTTTATCCCGCCTTTTTTCCTCTTGCAAGGAACCCAAGGCAGCATACATAACCCTCCTCCTCTCCATTTTATCCTCACAACACCAGCCCTGTGAGGTAGGTTGGGCTGAGAGTCTGTGACGGGTCCAAAGTCACCCAGTGAGCCTCCATGGCCGAGTGGGGACTACAACCTGGATCTCCCGGCTCCCAGTCCAGCACTCTCGCCACTACACCATGCTGGCTCTCCACCAGTGTCACCAGTTGCTGTTGCTCCCTCTCTGCCTTATCACTGCCACCACATGCCTGCTTGACAGGCAGAGAGCCAGGGAGCAAGTGGGCAGTGGGGCATCTATTGCTCCTCAGCCACCGTTGTCCGATTCAGAGCAAGAGGCACGTGAACAAGGAGGTTGCAATGGGGAAGAGGAGTAACTCTGCAGTGCTCTTGTCAGTAGGCCCCTGCTGGGGTGCAGGTCCTTGGCAGGTGCCCAGCCATGTCTACCCTTGGCACTGGCCCTGACTACAGCCCCCTGAGTGCCCCTTCACTGCCTCCAAATCCCCACACACACCAGTTTCCTTCTGATTGCATCATTGCCACAAGTGATAAGCACAGCTTTTTCCAGTGCAGAAAGAACAATCTGAATCTTAGAATCATAGAACAGTAGGGTTGGGAGGGGCTACAAGACCATCAAGTCCAGCCCCTGCTCAATGCAGGAAACCAAGTCCGAGCATCCCTGACAGGTGGCTGTCCAGCCTCTAGGAATGTACGAAAGGCACTTACCTGGTCCCGCAGCTTGCTTCGCAGTGGGGGGGAGGTGCTTTGGTTCTCCCCCCGAAGTTCAGGCCAGGGGGGGAGGCGCCCTGCCTCGCCCGGCCAAAATTCAGGTTGGGGAGAAGCGCCCCATCTCCCTGGCCGCGAAATAAAAAAGTGGGGAAAAAAACACACCCGTGATAGGCTACATAACGATTTACGTAGCCTATCACGGCTAGATTCCCAAAGTCAGCCGTGATAGGTTACGTAAATCATTACGTAGCCTATCACGGGTGACTTTGAAAAAAAAAAGCGCGTACGCAAATGGCGGCGCCCATGGGCACCACCATTTGCGTTCCTTATTTGGTCCCGGTAGTCTACGTAAAGATTGACATACACTATGGCGAAAATAAGGGCAACGCTATTACTTTGGGAATCTAGCCGTGATAGGCTACGTAAATCGTTACGTAGCCTATCACGGGTGTGGGGTTTTTTCCCACTTTTTTATTTCGCGGCCAGGGAGACGGGGCGCTTCTCCCCGGCCTGAATTTCGGCCGGGCAAGGCGGGCCTCCTCCTTCCGCCTCCTCTTCCTCATCCTTGCCACCACTTGCTTGCTTGCCAGGCAGAGAGCCAGGGAGCAAGTGGGCAGCGGCATCTCCCGCCCATCCTTCTCTCCACCATCATCGTCCATGCCAGAGCAACAGGCAGGGGGACAAGCACATCGCAAGCATGACGAGAAGGAGCAACAACTCCAAGGGTCTCTATGAGTGGCCCCTGCTGAGGTGTGGGCCCTGGGCAGGTGCCCAACCGTGCCTGCCCTAGATGCTGGCCCTGGACACAATCCTAGTGTGAACATGTAGGAAACCTCCTACTGTTGCACATGGCATACTGCCTTCACTTTGATCCTTGGCTGCCTTTGCATGCATCACCCTGCCCTCAGTTGCGGAGAAGCCAGGCCCGACAGTTCATTTCCCAGCCCGAACTCAAGGATTCCTGGTTCAGTGTCCCCATCTCCCCAACTGACAGGCTATGCCTTCAAATGACATTGTGGCCCTGAGAACTCCAAGAAGAAACACAAGGATCATGCTGGTCAGCAAAAGCCTGCTGTGGTGAAGAGTCCAGCGTCATTCCCAAACCAGAGATGAGGGGAACAAGCTGCTAACCTCTATTAATAATGCAGTTCCTGAGCCCATCACCCATGGCCACCAGAGCACAAAGAAATGCTGATTTTTCACTTTCTCACACGCGCGCGCGTGCACACACACACACACACACACACACATCTCCTTTGCAGTTCAACGGAATATTTCTGCAAAACCTACAATTTAAAAAAGCACACATAAAACACACACACAAAGGAAAGAGCGCCTGAGTCAGCAGGAAGGGGGTTAACGTAGCCTATCACGGCTAGATCTGCAAAGTCAGCCGTGATAGGCTACGTAAATCGTCACGTAGCCTATCACGGGTGACTTTAAAAAAAAAAAAAAAGCGCGTACGGATAATGGCGGCCCCCATAGGGAGCCGCCATTCCCGTTCCTTATTTGGTCGCTGTAGTCTACGTAAAGATTTACGTAGACTACAGCGACCAAATAAGGAATGCGAATGGCGGCTCCCTATGGGGGCCGCCATTATCCGTACGCGCTTTTTTTTTTTTTTAAGTCACCCGTGATAGGCTACGTGACGATTTACGTAGCCTATCACGGCTGACTTTGCAAATCTAGCCGTGATAGGCTACGTTAATCAACACGTAGCTTATCATGGGGGCGGGATTTTTTTTTTCTTTTATTGGAATGGTGGCGGCGGCAGCCGGTCAAAAGACCGGCTGCTGCTCCTGCCCCGGACGAAGACCCGCCGAACCGCCAGCCGGACCCGCCGCCAGGAGGGACATTCGGCAAAGGTAAGTCCCGTCCCGGGGGGGGTGTGGGGTGCGGGGGGGTGCGGAGAATTTCTCCCCGAAACTTGTTCGGGGGGCCGAACACGTTGGCGCTCGGCCCCCCGAAGTTTCGGGGAGAAACTCTCCGCCAACCCTATCGAAAACAGAATTCCATCTATGGCTGTCTAACCTGAGTTCTCCAGCCCAATCAAGACTCACAACTTTGACAGCTTTTTTTTTTTTTAACCTAGTTATTCTGTACTTGTGTCTTTAGAGTATTGAGATCATCTCAGTTGCCCTTTTCAGATCACACACTAAACCACGGAAGGCTTACACCTGGAAGCAAAGGGCTTGATTCTGGCTTGTTAAAATAAGTTATTGCTTAAACTGGGGTTGGGTTGGAAGTAGGGATGCTGGAGAAATTCAAGATGGATTAAAATGAGCTTGAATTTCTAAGAATCCGACCTGTGGAATCCACTGCAGAGCAGCCCCCTCAGGCCAGGCGGACTCCGTGGACTTTCAGATGATTTTTTTTTACTTTCCCAAAATTTACGCATATAAATCCATAGAACAATATGTATGTTTCTGCTAAGGAAACATTGAATGGAATGGGGGACAATACACTAATTGTTACATATTGAGGTAAATTATGTAAATACTTACATAAATATTTATATAATTATTTCTGTATTTTTCTGCATGATCAAAAAAAAATCGCATCCGTCTGTGGGCAGATGACGGAACGAAAGGCGCCTGACAATCCGCAAAACACAGACGGAGTGGATTTTACACAGCCTATACATCCCTAGTTGGAAGCCATGGTGCCCACCTGCAGGCCCCAGTGTGCCCCGGAGACCTTCCTTGGTGCCCACCATGGCATCCTACCACTCCCTATTATTTAAAATTAACAAATATTCTTACTGGCAGCTGCGATCGCTTCAAAGCAAAGTGAGGACCTGCCACACTTGCCATCCTCATCCCCCATGACTGCTTCTGGGCTCAGAGACATTCTCAGGAAAAGAAGGTGGTGCACGGGTTCAAGCAGATGTTTTCCTCTGCAGCACAGCCGGTCAACAAGAAAAAAAGGGGGGAAAGAAAAAAGCACCATTGTTGCTGCTGTCTGGTAAGCTGGGGGGCTAAAGAGAGCAGTGGGGGTTAGAGACAGGGCTGGCATCAAGGGTAGGCATAGTTGGGCACCAGTCAAGGGCCCACACCTCAGTAGGGTCTCACTGACAAGAGTCTGGTTGCAATGACATCATTGCAACCGGCTTCTTCAGCTGCCTCTCACAGTCTGGACCGGAGAACGGTGCTGGTGTGACAGAGGAACACTAGATGCCACTGCCTACTTGTTCTCTGCCTGTCTGATGATGTGGGCTCTAGACTAGGGGCGGTCGGATCCAGCTATTCTTAGCCCATGCCAACTTCAAGTGTGACGAGAAAAAATTCTAAAATGGAACCCTGAACTTATGATTACCACCAAGAACAACAACAAGTCTTGAGGGCCCGTAAAGACCATCACATGTATCTTGGCATAAGATTTGTTGACTAGAGTCAGAAGTCTATCTTCGTGAAAGTTGATCCAAACTGAGCTTATCCACCCCTCTTAGACCAACGTGTGGATTGGAAAGTAACTATCCTTCAGATTTCTCACTTCCCTGAATTCTGCAATGCAGTTTTCGGCTCCAAAAGAATACCAAAATGGTTTCACAAATTCCCATTTTAGGATAAAAGGCATTCAGAAGAGCCTGCATTTAGATAAAATGTGTTTTCAAGAATCAAAATCGTCTTTTGCATGCAGACATGAAATTGTCCTGGGCCAGAAATACATAGGTCCATCTATTCTATCCCAAAGCTAGATGCACATCACCAGATGCCTCCTCAGTTGGCCGACACTGTGACTTCACAGGGACAATCCAGCATGAAAGCACGGGGTTACACAACAGCAGGAGGTTCAATTGTACCGGTGCCCTGAACCAAGATAATAGGTAAGTTAATTAGCTTACCAGCGCTGGAATGTTTATGTTATCAGCAGAGCAATCCTATGGGTGTGGGAGTAGCTGCGGAGTTGACAGCTTCACCTTTGGTCTGATCCAAAAAAGCAATATTTACATTTTGCAAATTATTTTGCACGCGCCTCCATGCCCTCTCAGACCATTTCTATTTTCAACACTGGGTTTACACGTCACTTCTTGCAGCTCGCACGGCATGCTTCTCAGTGCTGAAGTTTACTATTCCGCAGTTCCTTAGAAATCTCCAGAAAGAGAAAGCCACTACCCGGCACTGTCCTGTAAGGCTCAGCACAAATCATTTTGTGGTGCAATCGCTCAGCAAGCCCAGGGACAGCCGAGACAGATCAAGGGCTCAGCACTGATAAACTGGGGTGAGTAGCATATTTTTGACAAGCTTTGCTTCTTGTGTGGCTGGTGCTTACTATGAAATGAACAAACAGGGCAAGGAAATAGGCTGCTGAAATGACCCGAAGATTGAAATTGATCTCACTTGCCCCAGTCATCAAATAGATTAAAGAACCGGTATTGCTAGAATGGATAGCTACTGATTTTTAAAGCACTGATACCTGCTCCTAACCCACAAGGGTGGAAAGAGGGCAATTTCACATGTTTGAGGTGCACATGTCAAGTCTGAATGAAGACATGTTTGGAAACACCTGAATCATAAATTTATCTAAGAGACAAGACTGGCTGAATACTCCCTGTTGAGTATTCACTGAGTTGGAATTTGGAAGGCAGGCAGGCAGGCAGGCAGGCAGGCAGGCAGGCAGGCAAGCAAGCAAGCAAGCAAGCAAGCAAGCAAGCAAGCAAGCAAGAACCCAATGGAATAAATACCCTAAACTATTGCTTGGGCTACAATTTTATTATTTTAATTCTATTTTAAAATATATGTGCTGCCTTACAGGCCAAGCAGAGCCTCAAGGTAGCTTGTAAAAATATTAATACACATAATATACACTGAAAGCAAAATGCAATCCTATACCCACATACCTGGGAGTTAGCCCCATTGAACTCAATGGTAAACACTGTTTGCACTGTTAGAAGAATGTATACCTAAGGTGCCATCCTATGCATGTTTAGACAGAAAAAAAGCCCTACAACTCCCAGAATCTCCCTGCCGGCATGATGGGGGTTGTAGGACTTTTTTCTGTCTAAATATGCACAGGACTGCACCTTTAGCTGGGTTGGCACAAGCCTCCTAAAACTTTGAAGGAAATTTGCCAAGTGAAAATTAACAAATTCGCCACCAACACAGATTGTAACACATTTTTCCTTGCAGAAATCTGAGGAAGATGTTTGTAGTGTCTACATAGGCAGTTTGGGGGCACGGGGGTGGGGGAGGAATCAGGTTTTGCTAGTTTCAAAAAGATCCAAAAGGCACTTCTTGTTACCTGTGCAGTGAAATATATTGGAAGTGACCATACGAACAGCAGCCATTCCAGCAGGCTGCAGCTGATGAGATAGGAAGTGAGGCCAGTCCAACAGCCTTATTGAACGACCACTTATTTCCCCCCACACACACCCCTCTTCCCTCTGCGTCCCTTTTTCCTTTTGCACCACGTCTTTTTTAGACGGGAAGCCTGTGGGCAAGGACCATTTTGTTCCCCTGGAAAAGACCCTGATGCTGGGAAAGACTGAAGGCAAAAGGAGAAGGGGACGGCAGAGGATGAGATGGCTAGATAGCATCACCGATGCAATGAATATGAACTTGAGCATGCTCCGGGAGAGAGCGCAGGACAGGAAGGCCTGGCGTGCTATGGTCCATGGGGTCACGAAGAGTCGGACACGACTGAACGACTGAAGAACAACAACAACAACAACAAGCCGCTCCAGGACCCTAAATGCTTATCTGTCCCAAATCTCCCAGCGATCAGCCTCATGGGAGGACCCCATTGGGCTAGTAGTATTATGAGAGAGGCAAGCTCGCCATGTACTTACCCCACACCATCTTCTCTGCCATTATTTCCTGTTGTGTCCTCGCCCCATGACCTCCACTCCTCTAACTTTAGCTTCCTCCAATGCCCTCAAAGTTTCCCACTCTCTTCAGTGACTTTGCTTGTTCTCCCTCATGCCTGTAGCTCCGAACAATTTCATGGGATCATCTCCCTCTTCCTACAACACCACTGTGCCTCCAGTGACACCAGACAGGCTGCTTAACAAGATCAGCCTCGGATGGCCTTCTCTCTGTCCCATCAGCCAGGACAGCTAGACTGGTGGGGACGAGGGAGAGGGCTTTCTCTGTGGTGGCCCCCACTCTGTGGAACTCCCTCCCTAGGGAACTCCGCCATGCCCCCTCTTTAATGAGCTTCCACCATGCATTATAAACGTGGTTGTTCAGACAGGCATTTGGGATGAGCTAGGGTAATTTTAGAAATATGATGTTTTAATGTAGAATTATTGTTATTGTTTATTGTTTTAAAACTGTTCGTATTGCTGTACATCGCCCAGAGTGGCTGGGTAACCGGCCAGATGGGCGATTAAGAAATTTAATTAATAAATAAAGTTGTGCATTTTCAAAAGTTGTGAATTTTTCAAAAGTGGTGCGTTTTTGAAATTGTGCATTTTAAAAAAATTGTACATTTTTAAAGTTGTGCATTTTTAAAAAGCACACTTCATGCTGTTCATCATTAAAGCAAGTTCTTAAAGTGCATTTTTTAAAGTTGTGCATTTTACAAAAGCATGTGCATTCTAAAAGTTGTCCATTTTGCGAATGCAAGTACAGGAATTTGCAAACATCTTTGGAGAATATGCGCTCCCATTTGCATTCACATTCGGAGATGCGAAAGGGGCATTTTTGAGTAGGGATATGCAGATTGCGTCAAATCCATTCTGTCTGTGTCTTGCAGATTCACAGGTATCTTTTGTTCCATCATCTCTGCATTGATGGAATCTGAATTTTTTTTAGGGATTTATGAGAAACTGTTCCTAATTGCAAATGGGCATTTGCACTGATGCACACTTGTGTGACTGGGCATTGGTGCTCATGTGCGCTTGTGCAAAACTGCATTAGAACAACTGCACTCTTGCACAAATGCTCACTTTTGTCAATTCCCCCTCCAAAGTTTAAAAAACAGTCCACATCTACAGAATTCGTGCGACTCTAGGGAAGTACGAAAATCACTTACCTTTCGGGGATTATGCTGATGCTGGGCGGGAGGCATTCCGTCCCTCCCCCCGGAATCCTCGCCGGGGTGGAGGCGCTCTGTTCCTCCCCCCCCAGAATCCTGGCCAGCCAGCTGTGCTCCGCAGCAATTCTGCGGAGCCGCCGGCCAGCTCCACCAGCAGCTGGACATCCGGCTGCTGGCTAGCAGGAACGCAAATGGCGGCGGCCATGGCCGCCGCCATTTGCAGACGCACATTTTTTGTTTTTGTTTTAAGTCAGCCATGATAGGCTATGTAAACATTTACGTAGGCTATCACAGTGTTTTTTAAAAAAATCTAGCCATGATAGGCTACGTAAATCTTTACATAGCCTATCACGTTTTTGGGGGGTATTTTTAACCTGGAAATGGCAGCGGCGGCAGCTGGTCTTCCTGGCCGCCGCCGCCAAGAAGATCCGCCCAAGGTAAGTCCCATCCGGGGGGGGGGGGGCCATTCCGCCACCGATTTCAGGGAGCTGAATGCGCTGGCATTCGGCCTCCCCGCGATCCGTGGCGGAACTTTCGTACATCCCTATGCGACTCATAAAAAGCCAGCCTGCTACAGAATCCGTAGGTCAGATACACAGTAATTCAAATTCATTTGAATCTGCCACGGATTTCTCCAACAACCCTATTTTCGATTGGTTTATGAACTGAAACAAAACTTTTGTACATCCCCATCCCTAGCACAATGGACATTGATGGTGGTGGTGTAAGAAAATAAATAATAAGCACAGGATAAATATTCAAAGAGAGGCACGCACATGAATTTGGCAATCCTGATAAAAAATATACCTGGGAGGGATCAAGGTTGCAAGGATGTTGCAAGAATGTTGAAAAGGTGCTGCCAACCACTCAGCTTTAACAGGAAAAAAAATCCATTTTCCATTTCATCAACCACCAGCTCCCATTTGTCCAGCTCCCATCCCTTTTCTGCTACAGCAAGTTTCACACCAGTAATTCCATATTAGAAAATGCCGTGTCCAGCAAAGCAGTGCGGCTGACTCACAGTCGCCCGCTTACATGATGGCAATAAACCAGTGCTCCTGAGCCCAGCATGTGACATGAGATGCTGGAAAGCCATTTCACATCAGTGCCAGTGGTCCGCATCCAAGCAACAGGTCAGAGCAACATCCTCCTTGCCAAGGCAGAGTGACGGGGATGAGGAGCGTCTGATTCCTTGCTCTTGAAGTGGGCAGGTCTGTGGTGAATATGTTTCATGGATTCACACTCGCGCACGCACATGAGTAGGGACTTATGGCACAATGAAGTTCACCTGTGACAATGATTCAGTCTGGAATTAGGGTCTGATTTTGAATGACAGAGGGAAAATAATTAGAGATGTGAGAACACATCCCAGTTTGGGTTCTCCAGGCAGCCCTAACCTTTCCCCCTGCTCGCTGCAAGCACCCCCTCCATCCTCGATGAGCAGCCTGCAACTTACCTGGGCCTGTCTGTCTCCGTGCCGATTGCCATGCTTTTTTTTTTTAAAAAAAAGGCAATCGGCAGCACTTGCCCATAGCTCTGTAAGCTAGTCTATGGGCGATTCACCGCGCTTTTGGGGTATAAGACTTATACACAAAATAGCTCTGAAAACTAGAGTCTATGGGCGATTCATAGTTCTTTTTGCGTATTAAACATATATGCAAAAAGTGCTGTGAATCGCCCATAGACTCTAGTTTACAGAGCTATTTTGCATACAACTCTATGGGCAAATACTGACGATTGCCATTTTTTAAAAAACATGGCGATTGGCACAGAGGCCCAGGTAAGTTGCAGGCTGCTCATCGAGCACGGAGGGGGTGCTCGACTGTAGCCCGGAGGGCCAGCGAGCAGGGGGGAGCTCAGCGGGTACAGCTCAGCAGGCACGGACGCCAGTGGTCCATCAAATTTGCGGACCAAAACGAGCGCCCACGACATCCCTAAAAATAATGCCAGGTCTGGACTTTTAAGTAACCCAACTGCACGTATGAGTACAGGAACTGCACCCCTCTCCTGGTTAGATCATTGCAATGCATTGTAGGTGGGGCTGCCCTTGAAGTTGGCCCAGAAACTACAGTTAGTACAAAATAGAGCAGCGCGAATACTGACTGGAACTAGGTGATATGACCAGCGGAGGCTGGTACCTCCGACGTCAGCGGGTGGTGAATCCACTCCACGTTTCAGTCAGAACCAGCCAGAACTCTAAAGGAGTTATCCAAGGTGAGAAGCACCTTGGATAGCTCCTTCAGAGTTCTGACTGAAACCCGGCGTGGATTCACTACCCCACTGATATCGCAGCCACCAGCCTCCACTGGATATGACCATATTACTCCAGTACTGTGCCATCTTCCATGGTTCCCAGTTCATTTCCAGGTGGATTTCAAGGTGTCGCTTGGTGTTAACGTATAAAGCCCTTCACGGCTTGGGCCACAGTACCTAAAGAACCACCTCTTTCCTGCCAGTGCACTGGGATCATCTTCTGAGGCCCTGCTTCGAATGCCCATGCCTACTAAGATTCTGTGGGTGGCTACGTTTAAAAAACTGCTTTAAATTATTTTACTGCTTTTCAATTATTTAAATGTGTTTTATCATTGGCTTTACCATATTTATTTCTACTGTCCATGTCGCTATAGGGTGACATACACTGAATGAATGAATAAATGAATTATTCTCTACGTGCCTCTGCAGTCAGAGCTCAGGCTCTTGGAAACGGAGAAAAGACCCCCCTGCATAGGGATGGACGAAAGGGACTTACCTTGTCCCGCAGCTTGCTTCGCGGTGGGGGGGAGGCGCTTCGGTTCTCCCCCCGAAGTTCAGGCGAGGGGGGGAGGCGCCCCGCCTCGCCCGGCTGAAAGTCAGGCCGGGGGGGGAGGCGCCCCATCCCTCACCAGCGAAATTCAGGCCGGGGAGGAGCGCCCTGTCTCCCCGGCCGTGAAAAAAAAAAACCACACACACACACACACACACACATGTGATAGGCTACGTAACGATTTGCGTACCCTATCACGGCTAGATTTCCAAAGTCAGCCGTGATAGGCTACGTAAATCGTCACATAGCCTATCACGGGTGACTTTGGGGGGTGGAAAAAAAGCTTTCCTTGTTTTGGCACATCTAGCGTACGTAAAGATTTATGTAGACTATGGCGAAAATAAGGGGAACGCAAATAGTGTTCCCTTATTTTCGCCGTAGTCTACGTAAATCTTTACGTAGACTACCCCTGTCCAAATAAGGAATGCATAGGCCGCCGCCATTTGCGTACGTGCTTCCCCCCCCCAAAGTCACCCGTGATAGGTTACGTGACGATTTACGTAGCCTATCACAGCTGACTTTGGAAATCTAGCCGTGATAGGCTACGTAAATCGTCACGTAGCCTATCACGGGTGTGTTTTTTTTTTTTACTGTACTTTTTTATTTTGTAACGGCGGCGGCGGCAGCCAGTCGGGACACCGGCTGCCGCCCCCGCCCCCGCCGAAACGCCGCCGGGACCCGCCGCCGAGAGGGACATTCGCCGAAGGTAAGTCCCATCCCGGGGGGGGGGGGGGCCAGTGGAGAATTTCCCCAACACTTTCAGGGGGCCGAATGCGTCGGCACTCGGCCTCCCAAAGATTCGTGGAGAAATTCTCCACCATCCCTACCCCTGCATGGAGCAGGGGGTTGGACTCGATGGCCTTGTAGGCCCCTTCCAACCCTACTATTCTATGATTCTATGACCCTTCTCAGTTGTGTCATCCCATCTGTGAAGTGCTCTCCCTAGGGATGCTCTCCTAGATTTTAGGAGCTGGGCAAAAATCCTATGTATCTTGGCTTCCTTTCTGACGTGGTTATCTCTTGAGCTGCACACACACACGCACACACTTTCAATTGAAATCCATCAATGTCTTCATCATCCAATGCCAGCAAGTTGGAAATGCCCGTGTGGATAATCTGGAAGGTTTCACACATCCCTGCTAATGTGGCAAGAGCTTCAAGAAGATAGCTGGGGTTAGAGTGTTGGCCTGGAACTCAGGAGAGCCAGGTTCTAGTCATGAAGCTCACTGGGTGACTTCGGGTGACTTTGGGCCAGTCACTGACTCTCAACCCTACTGTATCTCGCAGAGTTGTTGTGAGGATAAAATGGAGAGGAGGAGGACCGTGTGAGAACCACCTTGGGTTCCTTTGTAGAGGGGAGAAAGCAGGATATAAATGAATAATAACTTTAAAAAGAAGACATGCCTTTTTATAGAAGAGATCTATGAACTCTGATCCATGCCCCCCATTCACCCTAGGCTGTCTTTGGCTGTCTCATGCCTCAGTTGTTTTACTGTTAGAAGACATGGCTGAATAAAGCAGACTGAATCCAAGTGAAGGGTTTGGCAGACTTTGCTGAGTTACAAACAAATAGTTCCCTGGCTAAGCAGCCAGACGTAAAACAAACAAACAAACAAACAGCAGAGCAAATCAAGACAGGCATGTAACAGAAGGAAACCACTACTACTACAAGATATACTGAACATGTTAGTCTTTTTATACACAAGAAATTCCAGTTAAAAAGAAACTGATTTGGGTCCACCTGGCTGCAGGCAACATTCCTTTGTAACCCCTGTTTGCACTCAAGGCTCTCTGATGCATCCAGAGCTGTTATTTAGCTCTGCACTCGGAGGAGTCTTGCTACTGTGCCTACTAACTGCTTTAAAACTGTAAAGACAAATTAACCCTCAGTTTGTTGCACCCCATTTTAAGCACCACTACCAGGTACTATATCTATCTTCTCCTCCCCCCTCCCACACACACACAGGGAGGCTAATACCAGCAAATTGTGTATGTGTGCGTACAGGGGTTGATTTACACCATTCCTTCAATCAAATGAGCAGCCCCACAATTCAGAAGTTGCAGCTCATGCAAAACGTGACAGCCAGATTTATAAAGGGGACAAGAGTGGCAAGAGTGTTGGACTGGGAGCTGGGAGATCTAGGTTCTAGTCCCCACTCGGCCATGGAAGCTCACTGGGTGACTTTGGGCCAGTCACACACTCTCAGCCCAACCTACCTCACAGGGTTGTTGTTGTGAGGATAAAATGGAGAGGAGGAGGATAATGTAAGCCGCCTTGGGTTCCTTGCAAGAGGAAAAAAGGCGGGATAGAAATGCAATAAATAAATAAATAAATAAGAAAGTCTGAACACATAACACCAATTCTGGTCCACTTGCACTGGCTGCTTGTATGTTTCCAAGCCCGATTCAAGGTGCTGGTTTTGACCTATAAAGCCTTACATGGCTCTGGTCCACAATACCTGATGGAGTGCCTCTCCAGGCATGAAGCAACCCAGTACACTATGCTCGACATCTAAGGTCCTCCTCCGGTGTCTTCTCTGAGGGAGGCTCAGAAGGCGGCTGCAACGGAGAGGGCCTTCTCGATGGTGCCCCCCCCCCCCATAATGGAATGATGTCCCAAATGAGGCCTGCCTGGCGCCTATCTTTTCAGTGCCAGGTTAAGACCTCCCTCTTCTCTCCGGTGTTTGGCAGCATATAGTGAGGTAAAAAAACCCAAGATTATGGCAACCAGCTTGATTGATAACTGGCAAATAGAGGGAGAAAGCGTGGAGGCAGTGACAGACTTTGTCTTTCTAGGCGCAAAGATTACTGCAGACGCTGACTGCAGCCAGGAAATCAGAAGACGTTTACTTCTTGGGAGGAGAGCAATGACAAATCTTGATAAAACAGTTAAGAGCAGAGACATCACACTGACAACAAAGGTCCGCATAGTTCAAGCAATGGTATTCCCCGTAGTAACCTATGGCTGCGAGAGCTGGACCATAAGGAAGGCTGAGCGAAGGAAGATAGATGCTTTTGGACTGTGGTGCTGGAGGAAAATTCTCAGAGTGCCTTGGACTGCAAGAAGATCAAACCAGTCCATCCTCCAGGAAATAAAGCCAGACTGCTCACTTGAGGGAAGGATATTAAAGGCAAAAGTGAAGTACTTTGGCCACATCATGAGAAGACAGGATACCCCGGAGAAGATGCTGATGCTAGGGAAAGTGGAAGGCAAAAGGAAGAGGGGCCGACCAAGGGCAAGGTGGATGGATGATATTCTGGAGGTGACAGACTCGAGCTTGGGGGAGCTGGGGGTGGTGATGGCCGACAGGAAGCTCTGGTGTGGGCTGGTCCATGAAGTCACAAAGAGTCGGAAGCGACTGACCGAATGAACAACAACAACCTGGATTTTTCTTATTGTGGATTGTTTAAAATTGTTTAGATATACGTGTGTCTCTGAGTGTCTGTTTATATGTCTGAATGTAAAAAAGAAAGAGAGAAATTATACTATGTATAATGTATTTTTAAGGGTTTTTTAAATCTTTGTAAACTGCCCAGAGAGCTTAGGCTGTTGTGCAGCATAGAAATGTAATAAATGAAACAAAATGAAATGCTTTAAAGTCTTTGAAAGAAAAAAAGCAGGACATCCAGGCCGCAGGCCTCCCGCATCTTTGCCAGGAAGACAAACCCTGACTAGCCCTGCCTGCCACACGTTTTCTGTGTCTCAATGAGATTGCCGTGCACGCACGCGCACACACAGCCCTGCTGATATGGCAGAAATGTACACGAACCCTCAATGACATTTCTTGGCCTTATCTTATCCTGGTCTTACCTTACTTGCTTCTACCCAAATCCCTTGGATGTTTTGAGCGAGAACATCCAAATGTGCCTTAAGACCGCACTTGTGGTGGAGACCAGCAGCAACAGAGGCCCGGAATTCCTCCCCAGCCAAAGCACAAGGGCCCTCAACCATATGGCTAAACCGTGAATAAACTCCTGCGCCTCGGCCCCGCGTGCCAAAGACTCCCCCCTCCCCTCCCCCCTCCCCCAGTGCTCACCCAAGCTGGCTGACACCTCACATCTGCTTGTCACAATAAATATGAGGCTCTTAATTATTGATCGGTTAGTATGCAAAGCAAGGATCATGGTGAGTCGGAGAAGAAGGGAAGGAGGAACAGCATAGCACACTGTTCTTTCCCCTTCCAAAAATAAATATTTAACAGGCTACAGAATGGCATGAATTTTTGAAGAGACCTTTTTGTAACCACTCAGGCAATCCATCTGCTAAGCCATCCAAAAGACGCTTTTCCTCCTTGATGGCTGTTTAGGGAGGCAGGACGCTGCCCTCAGGTGACAGCCCCACTGGCAAATGTGTCCACACTGGTGTCTCCCCATCACTGCTCCCCCCCATCCCCGCCGTCCCCGGCAGCTCGCACCCAGATGTCCTTGCCAGTTCCTTGCAGAGTTGCCATGAATATTCACAAGGGAATTTGAATTGCACGGCTTTGCATGATGCAACATGCAAGAAGGAGGCTGGCAAGGCAAACAGACATTTACATTTCAATTTGATCAGCATTTTACTGTCCTAACGGTATGGCTGAGGTTCTAGCAAAAGCAGGAAGATGACGGAGCTGAAACAAACTCTTCGCCAAAATAAATAAATAAATAAATAAAACAAATCTTAACATCTTACTCTGCAGAATGTGAATATTCTCTGGAGATACTCCATGTGCTCAAATATGTTATATGTATCCCCCCAGATATTTGATATCTGTATTTGGTGTCCTATCTTTGAGTTCGACACTTGATAATATATGACAGTACATATATAATGTTATGCATCTGGCCTGCTGGACAAATCTGAACAAATTCCTGGAAAAGACCATCAATGGCTACTAGTCCTCATGGCTCTGTGCTACCTCTAGTATTACAGGCAGTGAGCCTATGTACCCCAGCTGCTGGGGAACATGGGTGGAAGGGTGCTTTTGCACTCATGCCCTGCATGTGGGTTTCCTGGGGGCAGCTGGTTGGCCACTGTGAAACAGAATGCTGGGCTAGATGGACCCATACTTAAACTATGGAATTCGCTACCACAGGATGTAGTGATGGCCACCAATTTGGATGGCTTTAAAAGGGAGGTGGACAAATTCCTGGAAGATAAGAGGCTACTAGTCCTGATGGCTATGTGCTACCTCCAGTACCAGAGGCAGTGTGGCTATGTACACCAGTTGCTGGGGAACATGGGTGGGAGGGTGCTGTTGCACTCATGCCATGCTTGTGGGTTCCTGGTCAACAGCTGGTTGGCCACTGTGTGAACAAAATGCTGGACTACCTACACCCTTGGGCCAAGTAATTGTATAATGTGGCAGACGCCCCTACCCCAAACCAACACAAGACCAGTTGCCAACACATTGCCTATGCCAACGGACCAGTGCAGTTACTCCTCTGGCAAAAATGGCCTGGCAGAACAGCTACCATGGAGTGGAGTTGTGGATAGGATGGGGCAGCGGGGGGGGGGGGGCTACACTTATACTATATCCCATACCCCTTCAAACTACAGCCACACCCCATCAACCATGCAGTTTTACATCAGCCCTGGAATTGGCAAAAGGAATCCCTCTCATTGAGTTCAATGAAGGAAAATATATTTAAACATTGCCCCCACGAAAGACCACTACCACAGCCATGTTGCCATGACAGAGTGGCAAGCCAGCACACAATCACAGCACACCACCACCAGTATATCAACTCCCCACAGGAAGACCATAACCCAGATGTCATGGCATGTGGCACAGAGCTGCATCTCTCTGGCCTCAAGTTGTGCACATGCAGAGCACACCAGGGAGAATGTGGTGTTGGGAACTATAGCCAAAGGTCATTTAGATCCCCCAAACCTGGAGTGCTTTTCACAAAACAGCCTGGCCTAACAACTAGGGAGGTCAGAGAAATCCGCAAGAAATCCGCAATGGAGTCAAATGAATCTGGCCCATCGATTCTGCAGCAGACCGGCTTTTCCTGAGTTGCACAGATTGCACAGACTTGCAAAGCAGAACTTTTAAAAAAGACTTTCTGGGATTTTAGTCAGAAAAATACATTTTTTTTTTCTTTCGGGGGCTGCCTATTTGCTACTGGGCCAGTACTAGTGTACAAAGCTTTAAACAACTTGGAACCAGGATACCTGAGGGAGTGCCTTCTTCCTTACCAACCTACCCAGTCACTGAGGTCATCAGAGCGCATGTTCTTGAAGAGCCTTCAGTGTGGTGGCCCCTTTCTCTGGAACTTCCTGCCCCTGGAGGTCAGGCAGGTGCCAACACCGGGTTGCTTCCAGCACCTCCTGAAAACAGCACTGTTCCAGGAGACATTCCTGAACTGACCAGCCACAGTGTTTCTTGACATTCTGTTTTTAAAAATGATAATTTTAATACAGTGTTTTAATCTTTTTATCCTTTTACTATTTTACCTTTTATGTCCACTGTTCTGAAATCTGTTTTAGATATGGAGAAGTATACAAACATTGTAAATAAATATTTCTTTAAAAAAAAAAAACACCTGCCAAAAATGCACATTTCCCCCATAGGCAAAAGCATGAAAATACACATTTGGGGGGATTTGCAAATTGTCGCAAGTGCAAATTCATGCAAATGTGAATTTGCACAAATTTGGGAAACTGGAAAAAAGTTGATTCCACCAATGAGCAGTTGGCAGAACAAAAAGCACCTGACAATCGGTGAAACGCAGACAGAACAGCTTTTACAAAATCTGTACATCCCTACTCACAACACATATAAGCACTCTGCTAACTCTTCTCTTTCTAGGACCCCAACATGTAGTCCTCAGGACTCCAGACACAGACTATCTATTTTTCTATCTATCTATCTATCTATCTATCCATCTATCTATTATTGCATCTATACCCTGCCTTTATTCCTCTTGCAAGGAACCCAAGGGGGCTTACATTATCCTCCTCCTCTCCATTTTATCCTCACAACAACCACCCTGTGAGGTAGGTTGGGCTGAGAGTGTGTGACTGGCCCAAAGTCACCCAGTGAGCTTCCATGGCCGAGTGGGGACTAGAACCCGGATCTCTGGGCTCCCAGTCCAACACTGTAGCCACTACACCACACCCAACTGTCACCTACACTCCACTCTTGCAGCTGGGAGACAGAGCACCCCGCCCTGATTAGCAGGGGAAGGGGACAAAGGAGAATGATGGCAGATGGCTGCCATGACGCCTCCTCCTCCTCACCCTCTTTGCCATACATACTAGGTAGGATTGGGCCAAACATTTGGCCCAACTGAAGTTCATCACTTGTGTGGTCCTGGAGGAGGTGGAAACCATCCCATACATAAGAAAGGGGGTGGATGTTCAGGTGGGGGGAGCAAAAGATCAGAGGAGGAGTACTTGCAATTCTATTATGAGGTGATTCATTTCCTCCTCCGCCCCAGCCCCCCCACACACACACTTTTTTTTTTCACTTTAAAAGCAAAGTTATGGCTCAGCTGAACATCCGGCAGCATCATTGCTGCTGTGTCCTTTGGAAACTGTAAATGGCTGCAGCCATTAATGTACCTGGGAAGATTCATCTTAGATTCCCCCTACTATGATGCAGTTTTGTGTGCACTTTTTCCTGCTGTACACATTTTTGTGATGTGTACTATGCACTTCCCCCTATTACACGCATATTTGTGCAGATTTTTTCCTGTTATATGAATTTCTGGGCTCATGCTCTAACTTGCAAACCACATCACAAAATTCGGGTACACGCAAATATTACCATATCACTGTATTCTGGTTCATGCCTAGTTTTTGGAAGTGTAAATTTGGAAAGTTCGCATGAAGACGTGAACCTGACAAATTTCCCCCATGCAGTGAGCCACTGGAGCGGCTGCTGCTGCGTATATCTGTGGCTCCGTGGATGCGTGTCCTGGCCCCTCCCTTCGGTTGCTCATCAACACAGCAAATACCCACCCCCAACTCAAGGAGCAAAGGGTCCAAGGCCAGCCAAATTATTTTAGTACCTGAGTCCTGAGGCAGGAAACCCCACAAATACACCTCCCCTTCCTTGACAGTAAAAATGTAACAATAAATTAAATAATTAACCATTTACCACCCTTTCATGGCACCCCAAATCAGCTACTCGAAGCAGTTATCTCACTGCACTGAAAGGGAGGGCTGGTCCTTTTGCCCAAAGACCCTCCCAGGATGGGATGGGTCTTGAACCCTTGTCAGAGGGGGGTAGTGTGTGCTCTCTGCAGGCATTCTAGGAGGATGCCTGCAGAGAGGAAGTATGTAGATGCTATGTTGTGTGGGCAAACCTTCCTTCCCTTTTGTGTTGTGTCATGGAGGATAAAGTGATCAATGGCTACTAGTCATGATGGCTGAATGGGTCCTCCAGGATCAGAGGCAATGTGCCCTTGGATACCAGTTGCCAGGGAACAATAGTGGGAGAAGGATATTGCCACTGTGTCCTGCTTGTGGGCTTCCCGTTGGGGCATTCTGTGGGCCAATGTGGAAAACAGAAGGCTGGACTAGAGCGGTCTCTGGGCTGATCCAGCAGGGACCTTGCTATGTTATGTTATTACGCTGTGCTCCAAAACAGGACTGGTGAGCAGCACAGGGGGGATAAAGTCTCTGCATGCAGCGGTGCCTGCGGATTTGCAGTAGTGGGGTTATTGCTGTCTGGGCCATGGGAGGTCACGGAGCGCCACAGTAACAGCTTCTGAGGAAACGTCTTGCCATGAGGGGATAGGAGAAGAAACAGAAACAGCTTGGTGAGCTTCACTACCCAGTGATGTCCCCTCCCTCCCTCCCTCCCTCGAGGGAACTTCTTGTCCTAAGGCGAGGGGAGAAAGAAACAGATTAGGCTTGAACTCAAAGGAAGAGAAAACTGAGGAGAGAAAGAAAAGAGGAACAGGCCAGCCCAGAAGGACAACAGTTGCTGTGCAAACCTGAGTTCAACTGATATAATCCCATCCATCTCAGTAACTGTATCAAGCACCCCCATCATGCTTTTCCCCTCCTCCCTCCCAATCCCTTCCCTTGTGTCTTGTGTCTTCTTAGGTTGTGACCCTGAGGGCAGGGACTGACTGACTGCTGATTCCTGTAAGCCACTCTGGGATCCTACTGACTGAAGGGTGGGCCAGAAATGCTTTGAATAAATAAACAAATGGCGTGGGGTTTGCTGCGGCATTGCTATGGGTCATGATGCTGGGAGAGTCCTGGGAGCCTGGCCCCACTGACTTGGGCTCATTGCTCCCTCCATGGATGGGTGACAGATGGGTGGTGTTGCTACCACATCCCCTGATGGTTGGGCTTTGGTCGTGTTTCCATGGATGCTGGGGGCATGGCTGCTACTTGGGTAGCCTCTGGGGATTATCTGGACTGCGGGTTTCCTCTTCTCCTCCTGGGCTAAGCATGTATAGGATAAGGCAGTTGTTGCCCCAGCCTAGCAGCAGCATATCTCCCCCCTCCACTGTATGTAACCGCATAACTGCAGAAGACCATCTTTTTCCAAGTCATGTGGATTCCGCAGATTATTTTTTAAGCTGGGGGAGGGGGGGATCTGTGCAAATTTGGACTTGCGCTAATAAATATGAGCATAAGTGTGCATTTGCAGGTGGAACAAAATACTTGAACATCCCTAAAAAAAATCCAGTTTTGTCCATAAGAGGAT
The DNA here is from genome assembly GCF_057233095.1 of Heloderma suspectum. Classification (NCBI taxonomy): domain Eukaryota; kingdom Metazoa; phylum Chordata; class Lepidosauria; order Squamata; family Helodermatidae; genus Heloderma; species Heloderma suspectum. The sequence continues at coordinate 29,676,768 of NC_139470.1, forward strand.
GATGGAACAAAAGATGTCTGACAATACACAAAACACAGACAGAATAGATTCAACAAAATCCATACATCCCTAAATAGCAGTTAGTATTTGATAGTTGGCATGCAATGATATTTGATAGACAAACATCGATGATGGCATGCAATGGTTGTTCTTATCAAACTATATCTGATAGTTGGCAGTCAATGTATTTCACATTTCACAGTATTTAATAGCAGACTTGTAATAGCAATAGTATTAGGGATGACAGAGAAATCCACAATGGAATCAAATGAGTCTGGATTTCTATTAATCCACTCTGTGGATTCTAGGGGTATCTTAAAAAAGAACCACCCAGAAAAGCAAGTACTACCGCTTATCATGGTAAGCCCCCTCTTGGGAAAGAAGAAGGGGAACAGGAAGAGGAAAAGGAAGAAGACTACAACAACGACATAATATCTTCTCCCTCCCTTTCTCTATGCCAACAATGGGCAGAAGGTAGATCTCCAGAAGTTTTGGACCTCAGCTCCCAGAAGCCTTGCCAACATGGTAAATGATCAGGAATGCTTAGGGATGGGCGGAACCTCTACCTTTCGTTCTGGGGGGAGGGGTTCCGCAGGGGTTATAAATAGCTTAAACTAAGGGCTTTACATAAATGGCTGCATTTAGCGGCCGCAAATGGCGTCTGCTATGCCATTTCTGTCTGTGGTTTTTCCCATGATAGGCTAGCCTGTCGCGTGAAAAACAGCAGATGCAAATGGCGTAGCAGACACCATTTGCGGCCGTAAAGCCCTTAGTTTAAGCTAAATGCAGCCATTTACAGCTGCATTTAGCTTAATCTAAGAGCTTTACGGCCACAAATGGCATAGTGGACGCCATTTGCATCCAGAGTTGCCATTTGCATCTCAGCCAGCGATCCGGCACGGCAATGGCAGCCGTATCACTGGTGCTCCAGAGCCACCGGCAGGGGGTATCCGGCCAGGGAGGATTCCGTGGGGAGGCGGAGGTAAGGGATCCTTTCTACCACGGACTCCGGAGGCCAGATTTTTTTGAATCTGGCCTCATTGGGGTCCGTGGCGTAATTCTCTGACATCCCTAGGAATGCTGAGAGCTGAAGTCCAAAACTTCAGGAGATTTACTTTCTGACCACCCCTGATCTATGCTACCACCTCTGTTCGTTTTTGGAGAAAATAGCTGAATGGAAAACGTGGGCTCAGCTCTACTGCAAATACAAGAGGGCATCTATGCAATATTTTTTAAAGCACTGAATCTCAGAACCTGGAGACTCACTGAGATGGTGTTTGTGAAAAACCTAATGAAGTCATAGAGGTGAAGTAGAGCAGAGCTGTCATCACTCTGCCCCAATCTAGGCTGTCGGCCCCTTGTAAAAAGTGACATACGGCTCCCCAGATCCGTATAAGCCACAAAAAAGAATTTATTCCACTGTAAAAAAGAAAGGTTCCAGGAGAGTCAGCAAATGGCATTCATGGGAACAGCAACCCTGCAGCCATAGAGACCTGTTTTCACAAACAATTGGTGTCCCCTCCCCGGCTCCCCTCAACACTTCCATTCATCTCCATTTGCCTCCATGGTCATCCCCTACTGACAAGAGAGAATTGAAGCTTGAAAAGGTCACCAGATAATGCTGGAAAAGGCTCGTCCTTGTTTGCAGATTAAACCCTGATCAATTTCTAATAGGCCGACTTATCAGGCCCAGGACAGGAGCCAAGAGCCAGGCAGTATCCCCCACGCACACTTTTAACGTTACAAAATAACATTTATAACATTTTCCCCCTTTCAGAATGGAGATTATGATACATCAAGTGTACGACTGATGCTCAGGTCGGCCCGATGGAGAGAAGAGAGAAAGCAAAACTCGTTTACAAACAACAAGCCAGAGGAAGTGGCATTAAAGTGGAGCATGGATTGCTCAGTACCATAATGTGCTCTTGTGGCTTTACAGAACTGGATGGACATTTTTTAGAATGGAGGCGCTCTGCTGCATCCTGCCCATGGCACCTAAAAGCTGGCGCAGTGGCACCCTACGAGATCAGCACTTCATCCAAGGGATGCTCAACCCTCCGAGCAGCCAACCACACCCCAACAGAGGGGACGTTCAATGAGCTCTGAGGCTGGCTGGAGGATGCTGGGAGTTGTGGGGCTTTTTTCTGTCTGAACATGCATAGGGTTGTGCTCTGATTTTCCCTGTTGGGAGGACAAAGAAGCATGACATTCCTCTGCTGTTCTTTCTGCCCAGTTAGCAAGAGTCCAGCCGGGCTTTGGACAGGACAGAGCCCTCAAGGTCAGAGCACTCTCCTATTAGGACGCTCACGCTTTGGACTGTGCTCTCCATCTTAGATATATTCAAGAGCAAGCCTTTGTACCTTGCTGAGAATCTTTCTCCACCCCCCCCCCAAACCCTTCAATGGTGCCTCTGGAGGTATTGAGGGCAATGGAATCAAAACAGTGAATCTCCTACCCGTGCCAGCTATGCACTTTATTATTTGTTGTTGTTGTTCAGTCGTTAAGTCATGTCCAACTCTTCGTGACCCCGTGGACCACAGCACGCCAGGCCTTCCTGTCCTGCGCTCTCTCCCATAGTGTGCGCAAGTTCATATTCATTGCATCGGTGATGCTATCTAGCCATCTCATCCTCTGCCGTCCCCTTCTCCTTTTGCCTTCAGTCTTTCCCAGCATCAGGGTCTTTTCAAGGGAGTGCACTTTATTATCCATTGCTGCTAAACTCTTAATAATGAAAATGAGGATGAAAATGCAAGAGGGCAGCTGCAAGATAACCATTCAAAACTTGGGCCACAGCACAGGTACCTTGTATAATGGATTACTGCAGCCCAGGGTTAAGCACTCAGTGAGCATGAAGATACGTTTCCAAACCAACTCTGCTAATAGCAAATTAAATTCCCATTCTCTACACATCTGCCTTGATCTCTCTCTCTCTCTCTCTCCCCCTCTCTTTTTAACCCTGCACTATACATGTATAATTTTTAGCATCCTCACAAGTACCACGTAAGAAAAGTTAATTCTTTCATGGTGGAGAGAACTGTTAGTCTTGCTAATACGCACAAAAGGTTTCGGACACAAACAGACCTTCAAAAATTCTACTCCATATCCCCCCAACAGTCCTGATCTACCAGGGACAACCCTGATTTCTGGGCATCAGGTTCTTGTAACACATTACCCCTACTTCTGCCTTAAGAACATAGGAAGAGCTCTCCACTAGATCCACCCAATGGTCTCTCCAGTCCAGCATCCTGTTTCCACAGAGGCCCACCAGATGCCTCCTGGGAAGCCCACAAGCAGGACATCAAGACAATAGCCATCTCCCATAGTTGCTCCCCAGCAACTGGGCATGCTGCCTCTGGCCAAAGAGGGTCCATTTCACCATCCAGACTAACAGCCATTGATTGACCTATGGCATGGAGGCACCAATCTCCATGAATGCCTTTTCGGGAGATCTTTAGGATATTTTTTAAAGTATTAGTGCACACACACATACACACTAGAGTTGTCAGTCTCCATATCTCAGCCCCTGTGCTCAAGACTCTAGAAGTTAAAGTTCAGAGTGGACTGTATATCCAAGTCAACGCATTCCCATGAATATGAAGGGGAGTGTCACACATGCCCAACTGAGAAATATCTCACTTATTAAGAAATCTGTTTTAAACATTACTTGCCATGCAAAGGGAGGCATCAGCTCTCTTCCTCTATCATTTGATGGAACTGGTGAAGGCGCCTGGCATACATTCCACACACATGCACAAGTTAAGAACATGCTGCATTAAGAAGCTCTAAGAGCATCATGCAGCTCATTAGCATTGTGGTTGAACTGCTAAGACCTTGGTTTGCTGGGCTGCAAAGATTAGCTGATTCCCCTGTAGATCTTCCTCTTATCTTAACTGAAACTAGGGGTGTACGGATTCCCCACAGTCTGTTCCGGTGGGGAATCTGTGGGGGGGGAGGCGATCCGTTCCTCCCCCCCAGAATGCTCCAGAGTGGTTCCGCTCTGCTCGGATTCCGGGGGAGGGGGGAACTGGCTTGGGGGCACTTACCTTCCCTCCTGCCAGCCAGAGCCGTTCGCCTCCTCCCTGTCCCTGCCAATTGCCATGTCTTAAAAAAAAAACAATGGTGATTGGGAGGATGTGCCCATAGACTTATACGCAAAATAGAGCAGTGAATCTTGTGATTAAGCCTATGGACACGTAGGCTTATATGCAAGATTCATGACTCCATTTGCGTATAAGTCTATGGGCACATCCTCCCAATTGCCTTTTTTTAAAAAAGACATAGCAATCGGCAGGGACAGGGAAGAGGCGAACGGCTCTGGCTGGCAAGAAGCAGCCGAGTGCCATTTCGCCTCCAGTCCTCTTGGAGCAGAGGTAAGTGGTCCCGATCTGCTGCGGATTCCTGAGGCCAGATTCCAAAGAATCCGGCCTCATTCGAATCCGCAGCGGATTTCTCTGACATCCCTAATTGAAACCTTAATCCACTTAGTTCATTGATCTCGTGAGGTGCAAGTCAGGGAGGACCCAAACTCATGAGCCCAAATGTAAAATGCACCCCTGCCCCAGATGGGATGCCCTCTCTCCGGCTGCTCCAGCTTTGAGTCACTTTGTTCAAAGGTGAACCATCAGGCATGAGCCAGAGCTACTCTTTTGTTTTTTGCTGAAAAAACACCTCCATTTGGGGGCAATTGTACAGCATTCCTTGAGAAAAACATTATTTGCATAAACTCCCCTTATTTGCTCGCCTTGCTCGAAAGAAAGGTGGCCTTCCTTTCCCCCCAGTGATAACATCAGGTCCCCCTATGGGTTCAGCACTTCGGAGCTCCTTTAGAGCTCTGGCTGGTTTTGACTAAAACCCAGAGCAGTTTCATCAGTCCACTAGAATAGGAGCCACCAGCCTCCACTGGCCAGGACCAAAAGACGAACCAGAGTACACTCAGGGGTTGTTAGGGGGTTCAGTTCTTTGCCTTCAAAGAACATGTACGGGGGTCCTGGGGCTGTGTCAACCAGCCCCAACACCACCTGCCACAACACCACCTGGCACCCACGTCCCCAATTGTCTGCACATTCAGCAGGCTTGATAGGGAGTTCTATATATGTCCCGATGCATGGACAGAGCCCATCTTTGCAAAAAAGGGGGTTCTGATTGGGCCCCCGTCCCCCCTTGCATGGCTGAACAAGTGAGCAGCAGAAGGATGGACACCTCACTGGCATGGCTGTGGATAGTTCATACAGCTCTGTGACCACCCCATGGACTCCAAGAACCCCCAGCTCTGTAAATGCCGGTGGCAGACACACTCCCAGCTGCTTAGGCAAAGCCTAGTTCTAACAGGAAGCCCTTCAAGGGTCCTTTCTGCCCTGGAGGGTCCTATGAGCAGCTCAGGTGAGAGGGGCTACTCCAGAGAGGGGTACTGATCATTCTTCATTGCCAGACCGATGCTCACACATGGGGCAGTCACACACAGTTCCTGAGGTTCCTAGTTTTGGCCCCAGCAGCTTGACAGCATATTGGTTGTGGAGACATGCCAATTTCCTAGTACCCAAGCTAGCACTGGCTACTGCTTAGGAAAATGCCATAGCCCATCTTCCTGCTTAGGAAAATGCCATACCCCACTTTCCTCCACCCTCCTCCATCAGGGCTTCCATTAAAAATAATTAAAAATCATTCATGTTAGGATGCTTGCGTTGTCACCAATGGTGACTGTAGTTGTGAATGGTGACTGTGTTGACTTGCATACTGTGAAGGTTTGAAGCCAACAGAGGCAAGGATAAGAAAATGGTCAGGCCTAGAGGCCTAGAGTTTCTGTTGGGAGGGGGTATTCCTGAGAGGGGTAGTTCCATTTCCCTGGTTAAGCTTCATTTCTTCCAGTTTGAAACAGTACTTCCAGTGTTGAGGGAGGAGGGTATAAAAAGAGAGAGACAGAAAGACCAGAGAAGCACAAGCAGAGCAGAAAGAGCAGAGCCTGAAGAGGGAGCAGGAAGAAGCCACCTGGAGAAGTCTAAATGCAGCTAGGGTGGAGGAACTTGCGTTTTGCAACTTTTCTTTTAATGCCTTTTGTATCACTCAGCTCAATTGTGTAAATACCTTTAGTTGTAATTTGCTTGCTTTAATTTACCAGTAAGCCATTGTGGTTAAACCCTGTGTCTAGAGTGTCAATCACCCCATGCCTACAGCTTACACCCCACGTTATTGGAAAGGGGAAGGTTAAATAAGGAAGGTGGGACTCTTATGGAGGCAAGAGATCCTTAAGGAGTTGCTCGGGGGGTCCAGGTCATAAGGGGAACCCTGGCACATACATTGAAGCAACTCATTTCCATTTGGCAAAGTTTACATTCCTACGCCCCTCTATGTTACCAAAGCATATATGCACATAAACAGGTCCACTGGATCTTCCTGGACAGGAAGGGCTATTGAAGGGCTTCCTGCTCATGTTAGCCTCACCCTCACTCAACAACAGTTATAATCAGTGGAGGCTGATAGCTCCAAGTTCAGTAGGGTGGTGAATCCACTCCAGGTTTCAGTCAGAACCAGTCAGAACTCTAAAGGAGCTATCCAAGGTGCTTCCTTTAGAGTTCTGACTGAAACCTGGAGTGGATTCGCCATCCCACGGACTTTGAAGCCTGCAGCCTTCACTGGTTACCGTCCCCTGCAAGCTCCATTATAAGCTAGCACACCACATCGTCTTTTACTGCTGCAGAAATGGTTTGTTTTTTCCCCCAAGACCTGTAGCCCTAGTTCAATCCATTTATTCTGTTCAGATGAGGATTTCAAAAGCATTCCAACTGAGGGCGACCATAACATTTTAAGCTATAGGACGGGGGGTCCTCATCTGAAGGAGGTGCCACGGTTTGTCTTTCCCTATGAATATATGGTGTTTTCACTGCAGACATACAAGAAGCTGTGGAAAGAGGACAAAATCCTTTCTCCTTCCACAGTCAAACCCTTTAGCCAAAGCTTTTGCACTAAACATCTTAAAAGAAGATGTAAAGGGCACATAGAACTCCCCCCCCCTTTGTAAAAACCAAGCCCCTGATCTTCAAAATGAACCAGACCACTATCCTGGAAATTACACCAAAGAGGATTTAATTTGCTTTTTGATCTGCTGCCTGAAAGGCTCACTCTATCAGAGGAAGTCTGTTCATAATTTATTCACTAGCAAGCGCATTTGGAAGTCTGTCTGAAGTCCTCACGGAGATATGGCACTGCAGGGTAGGAGAACTGTTTTTATTTAAAGGAGGGCCCCCCGAAAGTCGTCAGGGCTCCCATTTCCAAAGCATCAGAGATCTGCTCAAACTGCTGCAGAGGTGGCCTTCCAAAAATAAATAAAAAAATAAAAAACAGTTCTCTCCCTCTAATCTTGTCAGGTAATTTGCTCCAGACTCCAGAAATAACAAGGCAAGAGGGATGTGTAAACTACGGACACAACTTTAGTGAATTAACCACAACAGATCTGCAACAGTGAAAGCTGTGCAGGTGTTTCTAATTGGGCTAATAAGGGCAACCCAGAGTCAGTCCTGAGCCTGTAGACAGCCCAGCTGTCGGCCGCCACCATCTGTTCACACTTTCCAGTGTTGGGGAGTGCCCACCAGAGTCCCAACTCCACGAGTTCCATGTCTCCAAGGGCGTGACCCATTCAGGCCCCAAAGAGTGTTCCACCCCAACCCTGAGCCTCATAACCACAGATGGTGAGGCCATCTTGTTCCTGCCTCAGAGATGCTCCTGGGTGCTCCCCAATGTGCACTCCCCAGGCGCCCTACCCACGCCTCTCGCCAGGGTTGTGACCATGGCACCAGCCCACTAACAGTGAATTTCACCCCATCCGGGGGGGGGGGGAATGGACACCCCTGGCCAGTCTGGGTATCTGGCAAAAGATTCCTACTTGGCCCATCTGAGACCAGCCAATGGCCATACTGAACCAAACTCGGGGTGCAAAGATGGGTGACTGACAGCAAATAGCAAGTGCAAAGGAAGGCTGGGTGAGGCCAGCTTAAGTAGACCTAAGACTAGAGGCACCACCTCCCGAGGGATGCCAGCACCTCAACACCACATCTTCTGCTAGGCCAGTGTGACCCAATCCATCAAGGGAGCTGGCCACAAATGCCATCTCCCCCTCCAGTGCTTCACTGACAGGGGTTAAGAATCAGATTCTTGAAGCCAGTCAAAACCATGGCAATGTTTCCTGCACTTTCTCCAGGGCAGCCTTCCCCAAGCTGGTTTTGGACTTCAACTCCCATCAGGCCCCACCCTCATAGCCAATGGTCCAGAATTCTGGGAGTTGTAGACCAAAACATCCAAAGGGTACCAGGTTTGGGGAGGGGGAGGTGCCAGTCTCCAGTTGCTGAAACTTCTGGAGGCACGATTCCCACCAGAAACCCTAAAAGAGGGGGGGGGGAAACCATAGCTGGGGGAAGTTTTAGGAAACACCCCCCATTCCAACATTTTGAGCCTAACGTTTTTCTTTGTGTGTGTTTTTTAAATAGCTATTGGTTCAGCTTCAGAACAGGTGATCTAAGAAAAAATGTGCTTCAGAGCAAGCACAACCATAGAGTGACAACGCCCGCTTGCCAAACTTTCAGGGCTTCCTGGCTCTTGGACAGCCTCTGCCTGACCCTTCAGAAGAGGCAGCTTAGCAGTTCAATGGCAACCCAAGCAATATGTCGGAGAGCCTTCCGCTCGGTGCAAGGGGTACAGATCCAGTTGTAGAGAAGGTGAAACAAAAGAACAGCAAGTGTGGGCCGGGGGGCGGGGGTCTGAAAACATTTCATTTATTTATTGCATGTATATCCCTACGCCATCCCCCAAGGATCTCAAGGTGGCATCCAAGGTTCCCAATTTTATCTTCACGACCACCCTGAGAGGAAGGTTAGGCGGAGGGACAGTGACTAGCCCAGGATCACACAGTAAGCTTCATGGATGAGTGGAGATTTGCACCCGGGGCTCTCTGGTCCTGGTCCACCACTCTAATCACACTGCAGCAGATCTCAGGTGCTTGGAAAATCATATGCTCAGAAAAAGGTAAGACACGAGGGAGAAACACTCTGCAGTAGTGCTGGGCTAAACGTCCAAAAGGCGAAATGACCAGCCCAAATGGTGTGTGTGTGTGGGGGGGCATTCCTCAGAAAAATGGGGAATGAATCTGCCTTCCATCTTTTCTCTTTTCAGCAGGTTCAGTCAGGGCACTCCTCCCAACTCCTTGCTGCTTCTGAAACATAATGATGTGGTAAAATTCTGAAGGTTATTGATGGGAGGGGGCGGTGCCTGCACTCCCCCAGCCAAAATGCCCCTGAGAATGATGTTATCTGGTGATGCTGACTCATTCCGATGAATTCTTAGGAAGACAAAATGGTGTCCACCAGCAACAAGGAGCTGGGACATTTGCCAGCGAATTGTGCACCCTCACCCCCCAACCCCCCCCCCCATATTATGGCCTGCAAAAGGGCCATGAAAATAAGGTTGTGCTTTTTTGAATTTGCTCAGCCATCAGCTAAAGCAAATGCTGCACTCCTTGCATTAACAATAACAACAATCCATAGCCTATAATGATCAGGATCTGGCACAGATAAGAGGGAATTGGAGAGCTGCGGGGCCTGCAATGAGAGCTCCTCAAGGATCATTCACCATCTAAACACGATCAGCTCTGCTAACAAGTACTGAATGAGGCATGGCATCATCACCAGCAGCAGCTTTGAGAGCTTTGCTAGCTAAGGAAGCTGGATGCTCTGTTGCTTGCTGGCTAAATTCTTAATAAAGCCACAAGGGAGCTGAGCCCGATCTGCCTGCCAGTGCATACGACTGGAAGCCACTCTGGAGGGAATCCCAGCCCAGTGTATTCCCATACCAAGAAGGAATGGACGTAGACCACAAAACTGTACATGTTTAGAAAGAAAAAAGTCCTACAACTCCCAGCATTCCCCACTCAGCATGCTGGCTGAGGAATGCTGGGAATTGTAGGACTTTTTCTGTCTAAACATGCATAGGATTGCACCCATAATGTGGTAAGGAAAAAGATGGAAGCGGTGGGAAAGCCAATTTTGTTGTTCAGTCGTTAAGTCATGTACGACTCTTCGTGACCCCATGGACCATAGCACGCCAGGCCTTCCTGTCATCTGCTCTCTCCCGGAGTGTGCTCAAGTTCATAGGAAAGCCAATACTTTCTTTTAAAAAAGAATGTTGGACCATCTCCAGCTTCTGGACTAGTGATTGACTTAGGGTGCAATCCTATGCATGTTTAGGCAGACAAAATACCTTGGAAGACAGAAACAACATTCAAAGTGATCTTGATAGGCTGGAGCGCTGGGCAGAAAACAACAGAATGACATTTAATAGGGATAAATGCCAAGTTCTGCACCTAGGAAAAAGAAATCAAATGCACAGTTACAAGATGGGGGATACGTGGCTCAACAACACGACAAGCGAGAAGGATCTTGGAATTGTTGTAGATCACAAGCTGAAGATGAGCCAACAATGTGATGTGCCTGCAAAAAAGGCAAATGCTCTTTTGGGCTGCATTAATAGAAGCATCATTTCCAAATCCCAGGAAGTACAAGTTCCCCTCTACTCCACACTGGTTAGGCCTCATCTGGAGTACTGTGTCGTTCTGGGAACCACACTTTAAGAAGGATGCAGACAAGCTGGAGAGAGTTCACAGGACGGCAGCAAAGACAATCAGGAGACTGGAAACAAAGCCCTATGAGGAGAGACTGAAAGTACTGTACATGTTTAGCCTTGAGAAGAGAAGACTGAGGGAGAGCGCTCTTCAAGCCCTTGAAAGTAGGGATGTACAAAAGTTCCGCCACGGATCTCGGGAAGGCCGAATGCCAGCGCATTCAGCCCCCCGAAATCGGTGACGGAATGGCCCACCACCACCCCGCCAGCCCCCCCGGGACAAGACTTACCTTGGGCAGATCTTCCTGGCGACGGCGGCTCCGGCAGCGGTTCGGCGGCGGCCGGTCTTCCGACTGGCTGCCGCTGCCGCCATTTCCAGGTTAAAAAAAACAAAAACAAAAAAAGTGATAAAAAAATGTTAGATTTCAAAAAAACACCGTGATAGACTACATAAATCTTTACGTAGCCTATCACAGCTGACTTAAAAAAAAAAAATGTGCATACGCAAATGGCGGTGGCCATGGCCGCTGCCATTTGCGTTCCTTATTTTGGCACGTCTTAGTCTACGTAAACATTTACGTAGACTAAAACAGTGAAAATAAGGGGAACGCAAATAGTGTAGACGCTACGCTATTTGCGTTCCCCTTATTTTTGCCGTCTTAGTCTACGTAAATGTTTACGTAGACTAAGATGTGCCAAAATAAAGAACGCAAATGGTGGTGGCCATGGCTGCCGCCATTTGCGTACGCGCGTTGTTCTTGTTTTTTTAGATCAGCCGTGATAGGCTACGTAAACATTTACGTAGCCTATCACGGCTGACTGCAGGGACGCAAACGGCGGCGGCTACGGCCGCCGCCATTTGCGTCCCTGCTAGCCAGCGGCCGGATGTCCGGCTGCTGGCGGAGCCGGCCAGCGGCTCCGCAGAAGCGCTGCGGAGCACAGCCGGCCAGCCAGGATTCCAGGGGGGGAGGAACAGAGCGCCACACCCCGGCCAGGATTCCGGGGGGAGGGACGGAACACCTCCCCCCCACCATCAACATAATCCGCGGAAAGGTAAGTCACTTTCATACATCCCTACTTGAAAGGCTGTCACAGAGAGGAAGGCCAGGATCTCTTCTCCATCATCCCAGAGTGCAGGACACGGAATCATGGGCTCAAGTGACAGGAAGCCAGATTCCGGCTGAACATCAGGAAAAACTTCCTGCCTGATAGAGCAATATGACAATGGAACCCATTCCCTAGGGCGGTGGTGGGCTCTCCCACACTGGAGGCATTCAAGATGAGGCTGGACAGCCACCTGTCAGGGATGCTCTGACTTGGATTCCTGCACTGAGCAGGAGGTTGTAGTTGATGGTCTTGTAGTCCCCTTCCAACCCTACTACTCTATGATTCTATGAGAAGTCCTACAACTCCCAACATTCCCCAGCCAGCATGCTGGCTGGGGAATGCTGGGAGTTTCTGTCTAAACATGCATAAGATTGCAACCTTAGTCGTTCAGACAATAGAGGTGAATGTATTTGTCAATTTTGGTTCATCTCCTTTTCTCATTTTCCCAATCTTATGTTTGGTCTGTCCCAAACTTTGATAATTTTTTATTTAAAAGTTTGCATTAAAATTCACATACATTTTTTGTGTACATTTCCCCTAGCCAACACATGATTATGCTGTTTTGGCTTATGACCTCATTTGTTGCAAACAATTTTTCTAAAATAATGCATTTTGAACATTATTTTCACTAACATATGCATTCTATGCCCTTTAAAAAAAAATGGAGAACTCCGTACAACTGCAAATTTTAACCGATAACTGAGTTCCAGTTCATGTATTGGTTAGGAAGTTTGGAATAAATACAAACTGAATGAATCTCTCCCTCATTCCTAAGAATGAAGAAGAATTATCCATGATATCTTAATCATCCAGACCCAAAGCTGGAGGCCCTGGAGAAATTCTGCCAGGACTTCCACAACTTTCACACCACCATCAACAGGTGGGGAGAGGGAAATCCACCATGCCCTCAAGTGACAAAGCATCCTTTACCAATTCATTCACCCTGCTTTGAAGCCACAGCTCTTTGAGAAACATTCCCTCAGCATGTTTGGTTCGTCTTCCTCTGCATGTTGCTCACCAGCCACAGAGAAATAATCAAACTCTCTGGAAATGCACTCCTTGAACTCCACTTCTGTGCAAAATCTCTTGACTAACCCTTTTCCACCATCCTCAAGCTGTTGCTTCAGTGAAAGCAGGCTTTGCAGAAGAGACACAGAGACTGATAATCCTCTAAGCAGATGCTCAGGGGATTTCTACACCAGCCTAAAATCCTGCATTTAAAACAGGGCTTTCCATTTCTGTTTTAAATGCAGGATCACAGGTGATTCCCTTTATACGTACTTCCTTCTCTGTAGATGGCCGTTCCCATAGCGTTATGTTTCTGTGAAGAGGCATTACACACGCTCCAGGTTCAGCGATCCTTTCTCCTGGGTTCCTGCCCCTTGCACGTCAATGGTGGATGGGGACTGACATGCGGACACCCCCCCACACCGATCTGCCCGGGCCCCGCCTCCCTCTTCCATGCTTTTGGCCAGTCCCTGCCGCTCAGCCCCTCTGCTGCTCCTATGCTCTGCCGCCCCCCCCCCTCGCTGCACTCTGCCGCTCTGTTCTGAACAGGCAGGCTGAAAATGGCGAGGAGCCAAAATGGTGCAGGAGCAGGAAGGGTGAACGCCCACCAGACCTTCATCACCACCTTTGACATCATGACCACGCCCCCAACAACCACACTCAGCGCTTCATTCACGCTGGGGGAGAAATACACAGGGAGGACATGGCACTCCATTTGCGCATATCTGGAAAAATACCTTATTTTTTCCATTTGAGGAAAATGGGATAGGTGGGAGGAAATAGTGGAATAATGACCAGACAACGATGACGTCATGTAATGGACCCGCACAACACAGTCAGTGAGCAATAGGAATGGCAGAGAATTCCGCCACAGACTCCAATGAGGCCGGATTCTTTCGAATCCGGCCCCCCAGAGTCTGTGGTGGAATGGACCAACCCCATCCGCCACCCCGTGAAGTTCACCCGGACGGACCCTACCTGCTGCTAGGCCGGGTCCGGGTCCGTACACTGAGTCCGCAGATGTCCACTGCCGGTCTGCGGAGGCAAATGGCGTCCGGCGTAGCAGACACCATTTGCATCCGTGCTCTTTTCGTGATAGGCTATGTAAATCTTTACGTAGTCTATCACGGAAAAAAGCAGGGATGGAAATAGCATCCGCTACGCCATTTGCGTCCCTGCTCTTTTTGTTCTATCACGAAAAGAGCAGAGATGCAAATGGCTTCCGCTACGCCGGATGCCATTTGCGTCCGCAGACCAGCAGCGGGTGGAAGTCCGGCTGCGGACGGACCCGGCCGGCGGCTCCGCAGACTCGCTGCAGAGCGGAGCCAGCCAGGGAGGATTCTGGGGGGAGGAACGGATCACCTCCCCCCCTGCGGACCCCCAGGTGGACTGGTGAGTTGGGTTCGTACACCCCTAGTTAGCAATCATGAATGCACAATAAACTTGAGGTGTAGAGATCCCCTCAGCCTTGCAGAAGCAAAGTGAGCTGACAATGGGACATTTAAGGTTCCTACCAAGCACTTAATATAGTTTATATTTACAGCGTAATGGCTTTTCAGCCTCACTAACTTCCATTTCAACAAAGAGACTTCTACTGTATTGCCCTCAGCTTAAGTGCTAACTACAGCTTCATGTTAATAAATATTTTAGAACCACGGGACTTTAAACTCCTCTGGAAAAATGCTGGCCTGCTGCCGAAAGGAGAAACGCTTTTGTTTCTCCCATTGTTTCCTGCTTTTCCAAGCAACTAAGGACACTGAAAGGGTCAAGAATGGCTGGGGTGCTCCTCCTGAATGAATCTCTCCCTCATTCCTAAGAATGAAGAAGAATTATCCATGATATCTTAATCATCCAGACCCAAAGCTGGAGGCCCTGGAGAAATTCTGCCAGGACTCAGTGGAAGCCACAATTCCTTGGATGAAGGAGTGGACCAGGCAGAGTTGCCAGGCTGGGTAGAGTCACCTTCAAGCCAAAATCCACCTTAGAGTCCTAGGAATGTTCTGCCCCTGTTAGAAATGGGGGAGACATTCATTTGGTTTGCATTTTAATTTAATTTTAATTTTGCACCTTCACACCAATATGTGAACTAAAACTTCATTATCAAATTTGCGCATCTCTGAATTGTGCAATGTCCACCCCCTCCCCGCCCCGCAAAATGCATACACAAATGCATGTATTAGGGAAACCAGTGTTCAAAAATGAATTATATTTGGAAAATGGCTTGCAAAAATGTGTATGTTCAAGGAGAAATGCATGCAAAAAAATGTTCTAATATCCTTGCAAACTTTTTTAAAAACCTCAACATTGGTAATGAACCAAACTTAATATTGGAAGAATAGGAAACCCGGAGAAACTGAAATTGACAGATTCGTCCCTCTCTGAGCTCCTAGATCCAGAGGTTATTGCTTTCAGCTTCAGTGGCTCCAAATAGACCTTCAAAATGGATAATGCTGGACTAGATAGAGCAATGGCCTCATATGTTGACAAATTCTGGGGAGACCAAAAGCTGAATCACATTGGTTCTTAGCAGCTTGTTATATCAGAATGAATTAATCATACAGCCAGAATATATATACCCATTTCCAGAATATATACACAATCCCAGAATATATATACACATTTCATTTTTTTATTTTATTAAATGTATATCCTGTGGCTAAAAAGATACCCACAGTAGCTCACTGCAAAGTAAAACAGTGCAAGATCTAAACAACCATGTGAAGCGTAATTAGAAATGAATATCAGTCTAAACTGCAAACATCACCTAACCTCTTTCTTTCAAAGAAGAGAAATTGCAATGAGCGGTTATCTTTGTATAAACATTGCTTCGATGTGTTTTTGCAGCACACTGAAGCTGATATACCAGCTGTAATTCAATATCCTGAAAAGTGAAATACTGAAGGCAGACTCACAAACTACTTCAGTGAGGAGGGAAAAGGTGAAACAGTAATGAAACCACTCTTGAAGAAGCCAGATTGAGATGCACTTGCTATGGAGAATTATCACCCAGATTAAGATCTATAATTTCTGAGCTAAGTCTTGGAGCAAGTGGTGCCATGTCAGCTCTGGCCAGTTATGACTGATAACGATTATTATTTAAATCCATTCCAGTCTGGTTTCCAGCCTGAGTTCAGGACAGAAACTGCTTTGGTCACCCAGGTGGGGCTTACACTAGGGAATAGATAGGGAGAGGGTGACCCTATTGGTTCTTGTTGACCTCTCAGCAACTTTCAATACCATTAACCATGGTATTCTTCTAGATTGTCTTGGACTTGGAAGCATGGTGTTACAGTGGCTCCATTCCTTCCCAGCGGGAAGGACAGACCCAGAAGTTGAGGGTGAAAGTGGAGAGTGCAAAAGCTGGTTTGAAACTCAACATTCAAAAAACTAAGATCATGGCATCTGGTCCCATCACTTCCTGGCACATAGAAGGGGAAGAAATGGAAGCAGTGACAGATTTTATTTTCTTGGACTCCAAGATCACCGCAGACGGTGACTGTAGCCATGAAATCAAAAGATGCTTGCTCCTTGGGAGGAAAGCTATGGCAAACCTAGACAGCATAGTAAGAAGCAGAGACATCACCTTGCCGACAAAGGTCCATCTAATGAGAGCTATGGTTTTCCTAGTAGTAACGTATGGCTGTGAGAGCTGGACTATAAGGAAGGCTGAGCGCCGAAGAACTGATGCTTTCGAACGGTGGTGCTGGAGAAGACTCTTACAAGTCCCCTGGACTGCAAGGAGGTCAGATCAGTCAATCCTAAAGGAAATCAACCCTGACTGCTCATTGGAAGGTCAGATACTGAAGCTGAAGCTCAAATATTTTGGCCACCTAATGAGAAGAGAAAACTCTCTGGAAAAGACCCTGATACTGGGGATGAGATGGCTGGATAGCATCACCGATGCAATGAATATGAACTTGAGCACGCTCCGAGAGAGAGCGCAGGACAGGAAGGCCTGGCGTGCTGTGGTCCATGGGGTCACCAAGAGTCGGACACGACTGAACGACTGAACAACAACAACAACAACAAGGTTCTTTCTTGTCCCTCTTGCTTTTCATCATCTTCATGAAACCACTAGAAGTCCTCCAGAGGTTTGGGCTAAAGTATCATCAATATCTGTATGACACAGAGCTCTACCTCTCTTTTCCATGATCTAATCCCAGGGAAGCAGTTGAAACCCTGGCCTGCATGGGTTTCTGGGAGAAGTACTGGAATGCATGCGATCTAACAAACTGAAGCTTAATCCAGGTAAAATGGGAGTAGTACCAGGTTGGGAAATGCACTGGATGGATACAACTCTGGATGGGACTGCACTCCCTCAGACAGCCCGTGCAGTCAGGGAGTGCTCCTGAACTTGGTGCTGTCTGTGGAGGCCCAAATGGCATCGGCTACCAGGAGTGCTTTTTACCAGGTTAGGATGGTTTGGCAGCTGCAGCCCTATCTAGGAAACGCTGACCTAGCCACAGTGACACATGCCTTAGTTACATCCAGGTTAGATTACTGTAATGTGTTTTACATGGGGCTGTCCTTGAAGGTGGTTCAGAAAATGCAACTGGTACAGAATGTGGCAGCTAGAATGCTTGTGGGAACTAGGCACTCAGATCATATTACACCTATTCTGTATTGCAGTGGTGTGTACGTCTGAAAATGTGTATGCAAAAATGTGCATATTTTTAAATGTGTTTGTTTGAAAAATGTGCACAAAAACATGTTATTCATTGGAAAAATCATACATCTAAAAATGTACAAAAATGAGATTCAGGGCAGGGACTACTTCACACAAAGCATATTTAATTTACGTGGTTTGCTTCCATGGGATTTGATGACGGCCACCAAATTAGATGGCATTAAAAGAGGATTAGACTCGTTCATAGAGGATAAGGCTATCAATTGGTACTACTCATGATGGCCATATATTACCCCCAGGATCAGAGGCAGTTGCTGGGGAACACGAGGGGGAGGGTGCTGCTGCACTCATGTCCTGCTTGTGGACTTCCCATGGGCATCTGGCTGGCCATGGTGGAAAAATGCTGGACTAGAGGCCTTTGGTCTGATCCAGCAGGGCTTTTCTTGCATCCTTATGTCCTTTAACAAATCACTATCCCTAGTTTTTGCGTTTGGGTAGGGATGTTAGAGAATTCCACCACGTATCCCAGGGGGCCTGAATTCCAGTGAATTCGGCCCCTCGGAATCCATGGCGGAACGGAGCAACCCGCCCCACCACCCCGCGAAAGCCCCGCAAAACGGTGCCTACCTGGCTGCGGCTGCTTCTGGGCTGGTGCGGACGCAAATGGCGTCCTGATTTGCGTCCCTGCTTTAGCCGTGATAGGCTACGTAAATATTTACATCGCCTATCACGGGCCAGCGTAGGGACGCAAATGGCGTCCCCTACTCAGGACGCCGTTTGCATCCGCACCAGCCCGGCAGCGGCTGGAGGCCCCGCTGCGGGTTGGCCCGGCCAGCGGTTCCGTGGCCTGGCCGCGGAGCGAAGCCGGCCGGGCAGGATTCTGGGGGGGAGGAACGGATCGCCTCCCCCTCGTTGAGGATTTCGGGGGGAGGGATGGAGCGCCTCCCCCCCACTGCGAATGTCCCTGGCTGAAACCAGGTAAGTGTTTCGTACATCCCTACCTTTGGGGCACATCTGGTTAAAACGGTACTACTGTGAGTTTCCTATTTGCATTGCAGTTCTCCAGGCTACAACTACAGGGTCTCTAAAATGTGAATCTTGAATGGGATGTGGACACCTCTAGCGCACATTCTGTAAATGCAGAAATGAACGTCACGGCACCATGCATCACCTGCGGCTGCTGAGGTACAGTTTGAACTGTTGATAACATATAATAGGTCCATTATTATTTGTTTCCTACCATTAACCAAAATTGCCTTCTTGGTTTTAAAACTGGCTAAGAGAAAATGAATCCATCCTTCAGCCAGGCACTGAAGAGCCTTCATCAACACTGAGGGGATGGGACTTGCAAAGTGATCTTTGGAATAAGAATTAGGGTGTTGCAAGGATGCCCCAATATTCATCTGTGAAATGGCAGATGAAAGGCTTCCCTTGTCTTGCATACCTGGAAGAACTCCACTGCCGGGGGGGGGGGGGGGGCTTAAAGCAGATCAGTCTCATTCCTAGTCAATGTAACACACACATCACCAATGAATTCTTGCGCTGTCACATGATATATGGGGGTGAAGGGATGGGGAAAAATATTTGTATTCAGTGACAATGGCAGACCAAAGAAGCAAGGACATGTTCCATTGTCCACACAAATGGAGGATGTGTAAAACAGCATATAAGAAAAGAAAAACACAGAGAAAATGGGTTAGGTCTGCTTGCGATTAGTTTGGTTTTAGAAAATTGTACGGAGGACTCAGTTCAGTAAACAAACGAAAACACTCCATAAATGGCACTGCACCTTTACTTGCATGGAGAAATTCACAAAGCCCTGTTGTAGGAAGAGGGGCGGGTGCGTGCTGGGGGGGGGGGAGAACTACACTTGACTTGATAAACTGCAAGACAACCCCCCTTCCTTTTCTCAAATGAATGTCCCCATCTGTCGCGTACCACATTATCTTGCACAAGGAATACATGTATAAACTGAATTTTTGGATGGCTTTGATTTCCTTACAATGCACAGCAAACTGCGAGTCCTATTCATTAAGAGGCAAGTTTGGCATTCATTAGAGTGTATATTAAAAAGCCCTCATTCTCTTGCTAGCCTCAGAAATTAGACCTCAGAGGATAATAAAAAAAAAGATTTTTTTTATTGAATATCCTAACAGCGACATGTGGTGTTTTTTATCATCATGATTATTTTTTGCCTCCGAACAAGCAAGGCCGTCATTTTAAGGAATAAAAAAGGGCCAGCCCTTTCTCCACCCGCGCAAGCAAGGAAGACATGCTGGAAGCAGCGGTCGGCACACACTGCCAATGGAAAGAGCAAAAGTGGATCTACGCAGGGCCAGCAAGCACAGTTAAAGCTGTGGGCATTACTGACCCCCCACACACACTTTTCCTCAAACTGTTCTCCAAATGCAAAGAGGTGAATGGTCCCAGAGAGGAGCAGGTGTTGGTTTACCCAAACCAGAGTTGAGCAAATTCCCCCCGCCCCACCCCCGGCTCTATTCTGCTACTGCCATTACATGGGTTTGCTCTGCTGCACCCTAGTTTAATTTGTAGAATTCCTAAAAAAAACGAATCCTCGGAGTTCCTCAGGTGCAATTTGCCACCATTTCCCATGCCTCCAGTTCATTCCTGTCCTTTTCCCAACTGCACACCTGCACATTGGTAAAAGACGGCACAAAAGAATCTTGATGTGCACACATGCTTGTTGCGTTCTCAGCGTGCATGAGCCAAAGGAACTGAAGGCTGCAGCCTACTGCCCATGTGTGACACTCCATATAAAACCCGGCACCCAGAACAAAGGCATGGTGCATGCTGCCTAATGCATTGGTGCTGCTCCACAAATGAGACTAGCGCTAGCCATTCCAGTCCCCAAATCCAGAGAGAAACTGCAGACCCATTCCTAGCTCTGCCTCCATCATTGACAATCACTGCAACCTGAGGAGCTCTGAGCAAAGCTCTCTTCCCTCCCTGGCCAGGGCTCCAGCCACCCTTTACCAACACTGACACAGCCCCACTCTCCCCCAGGATGTCACGAGACCATTCCAGCTCCCTTGGATCTTCACTTCCCTTTTCCTGCCAGTTCCAGCAAGGAACTCACCCAGCCCTGTTTACAGAACACCCGTGTTCAGTGTTCATGTTTACTGGAAAGTAAGTTCCACTGAAGTAAGTTCCACGTGAGAAATGCCGGGTTGGATGAACAGGTCGGAATTAAGATTGCCGGGAGAATTATCAACAACCTCAGATACGCAGATGATACCACCCTAATGGCAGAAAGCGAAGAGGATCTAAAGAGCCTCTTCTTGAGGGTGAAAGTGGAGAGTGCAAAAGCTGGTTTGAAACTCAACATTAAAAAAATGAAGATCATGGCATCTGGCCCCATCACTTCCTGGCATTTGGAAGGGGAAGAAATGGAAGCAGTGACAGATTTTATTTTCTTGGGCTCCAAGATCACCACAGACAGTGACTGTAGCCATGAAATTAAAAGACGCTTGCTCCTTGGGAGGAAAGCTATGGCAAACCTAGACAGCATAGTAAGAAGCAGAGACATCACCTTGCCAACAAAGGTCCGTCTAATCAAAGCTATGGTTTTCCCAGTAGTAACGTATGGCTGTGAGAGCTGGACTATAAGGCAGGCTGAGCGCCGAAGAATTGATGCTTTCGAACTGTGGTGCTGGAGAAGACTCTTACGAGTCCCCTGGACTGCAAGGAGGTCCAATCAGTCCATCCTAAAGGAAATCAACCCTGAGTGCTCATTGGAAGGACAGATACTGAAGCTGAAGCTCAAATATTTTGGCCACCAAATGCGAAGAGAAAACTCTCTGGAAAAGACCCTGATGCTGGGAAAGATTGAAGGCAAAAGGAGAAGGGGACAGCAGAGGATGAGATGGCTAGATAGCATCACTGATGCAATGAACATGGACTTGAGCACACTCCGGGAGAGAGTGCAGGACAGGAAGGCCTGGCGTGCTATGGTCCATGGGGTCACGAAGAGTCGGACACGACTGAACGACTGAACAATAACAAGTTCCACTGAATCCTAGCAGACTTACTCCCATGCAGTGGTGCTAGGGCTTGTGGGGATGCAGCACCAGCGCCTTTCGGTTAGCCAGGACTCTGTCATCCTCCCAATCCCCACAGTAGCTGAAGGCAGGGGGATGCATTTTCCCAGCAACAATCTATTGTTCCCTGTTGTAATGCAAAGCACTTTTGGGGTGGCTTGGTCTTAATTGGGCAATTGAGACCCACTAGCTTTACAAAAGACCTGCTCCTGGTGGAGATAAAATTCGAGAACCGATTTGCTGATAGGGATCAACACAGCAGCCTGAATGTTTGGTCTTTTCCTTGTGGGGGGGGGGGCTATGGGGATTGTCATGGTGAGTGCCTGACCTTCAAAATGTGCTTCTGCACCCCTGCTCCCATGCAAGTGTACATGCGACTGTGGCTTTAGTCTTGCTAAAATGGGACTCTTGGATAACTTTAGCTGGGTCAGGCCTCTGCGTTGCCCCAGGAGGGCAACTTTGTTCCAGACACAGAGTCAGAGAGAAGTTCCATAAGCAAGGGGGTTTCCGGATTTGGAGGCATGAATGTGATTAGGGGGCTCCCCCTGCAGCTGTTCTCTGTGGAAGAGAGACAGAGCCCTTGTCATTTCCTAAGCAATTCCAGCAACAAGACGTCTTTTTCACCTTGATTTCTCCCCTTCTGATGTGAGAAAAATTGCCTGGGCCACAAAATTACCCCTATTCTGGTTCTTGTGTATGATCACAAAAACCACAAAAGGAACCTGCAGGGCTGAGAGACCCAGAATGGCCTTTCGGGGAGACAGGGATTGCAAAAAATAAAATAAGAAAGGCAGCCCTCCAAACAGTTTGGGATGATGAATCATAAGAAATGCCGAGAGAAATGGAGATAACGCTCATCCCAGTGCCGATTTGATTGCCCTGCTCCAAGCGGCTGCAGCTGGCTTCAAGATGTACCCCGTGGACCAGTGCTTAATGGGGGAAGCTTCCACATGGCTTACAAATGGGGCATTCAAAGGGTAATTGGGCCTCGGCTTTTCAGAGTCACTATCCAGGTGCTGAGAGAGAAGGAGCTTCATGAATGACAAGGAGACAGGGCCCTGGGAGACCCACTTTAAGAAAGCAATTGGGCAAAGGGGACCTAACTGCAAGACAAGCCCTGTCATCAGGTAAAGAAGAGAAAATCAGAGCTGGATGCAGTGCGCTGTTGCTGTTCCTCAGTCCAGGAGTCTGGCTTCGTGATGCATATTTGGACTGACAGTGGGCTGACCCCCACGCCAGAAACGTTCCGAAGGAGCTGAATTATGTTTTTCTCAACCTCTGCTGGACATTTGGAAATTAATTGCACTCCAAATGGGCTCCTCCTCCTCCCACCTGCCGACTCCTTTCAGCCTTGCCAATTTGTGAGCGGAAAGCCCCAGCGGTTGTCATTCATGTTCCCCCACGTCAACCTTTAACTGACATAAATTGGCGTGAGACCGGAGGAAAGGAAAGGTGGTTCAGACAAGGCGTGTTCCAACAACTGTCCAAGATGTCACATTTTCAGAGAAAGCCGAACGAGAAACCTCGGGAGCCGCAGCGGCAGCTTGCAAAACCCCCATGACTCACCGCACAATGCGGGGAACTTCATGACTTCAAAAACGCAGACTCCTCAACAGAGTTCAGCATCTCTGCAGAAATGGGGCGGTGTGTGTGTGTGTGTGTGTGGCGGGGAGACTTGAAAACTACCCCTCCCCAAGCTTGAAGATAATGAGCATTATAGAATCAGGGGCAATCTAGTGTGGGGTCATAGCTAGGGTGGCCAGGTGTCTTACTTTATGGAGGACAGTCCTCTATTCGAAGTTGTCCTCTATTTGAAGGACTGCCCAGCAGTGGAGGCTGGTGCCTCCAATGTCAGTGGGGTGGCGCACCTGCTCTGGGTTTCAGTCAGAACCAGTCAGAACTCTAAAGGTGACCCAGGTGACTGAAACCCACAGCAGATTCACTGCCCCCCTGACATCGAAGCCACCAGCCTCCACTGCTACCCAGTCCAAGTTAAAGATAAAGATCCGCCAGAAGGGAGAGCAAAGCAGGGGCCTTGGAGCGACCCATCAGCAGGTAGCACCTCGACAGGGACCGAGCAGGTGCACAAGTCACCTGGTTACAGATTTCCCCCACTCTGGTGAAATGGATTGCATTTCTATTTACATTAAAGTAATTATTTCTAACTTTACATACACAGAAACATGCAAATTAGAATACACAAATCTTTGTCCTCTTTTTTGATGATGCGCACATGGCCACCTAACCGTAGGTCACTTGCAGAGCTCCTGCTTTGCATGTAGAAAGTCCCAGGTTCTATTGCCAGCATCTGCACTTAAAAAGGATCCCAGGTAGCATGTGACAAGAAAGAGCTTCTCTGCCTAAAGGACCCCATCCTCCCATCACTGTTACATTTGGGGGGAGAGGGAGGGAAGGGAGCAAAAGGGCTCTCAAGGTTGAGCCAGGAGAGGGAGGGGCTGCAGCAAAGACTGGCTTCGAGTCAAACCTTTCTGAGATTCTGAAGCCCACATTTTTTCTGAGAACTCTCTGAAAAGGCTCAGAAAGAGAGCGCCCATTCTGAATCAAGATGGGCAACTCCCCTGTCTCTCAGCCTCCCCCAATCTGGCCCCTTCCGATGACTTGGGCTACAGTACCTATCGGCCAGAGGCAGGATGGAAATTGTACAGGGATGATGGGAGCTGTAGTCCAACACACCTGGAGGGTGGCAGGTTGGACTCTGATGCAGGCCTCAAGGCCAAACTTGTCCCCACCTTTGCTTGAAATAATAACAGCGCATAGGATTGCACCCTTGAAATTCATGGAAATTAAGGGTGCAGTCCTATGGGTTGTCCCCTCATGAGATGGAAGCCTCCTAACCTGAGAATTCTGTGTACCCAATGGTCTGCTGAACTGCTGCCAACATGGCAAGAGGAGAGCAGAAGCGATTTTGCCTCTCTGTCCTCCCATGCTTGGTTTTATTCTCTCACTGGACCTCTCAGCCCATCTAGAGAGGGCGCGCTGGCCAGGGCGGGACTGGGGCAGCAGGGGCCATAAGTGTCCTCGTATCCTGGCTTCTCCCTGCCCACTGGAATGCCCCTTTTTCCTTCCCTCCAAGGCCACATTTGGGACATCAGGAGGCAGCTGGCAGCTTTCTTTCTGTGGTGGCTGCAAGGGGGTGGGGGAGGAGTGGGGGGAGGGACCAGATACTGGAGTCCCCCTTCCAATACTGGAGTCCCCCTTCTGAGTCCGTGGCAGTGTCTACAGCCTCAGAGGCGGGACTCCAAAGAATCCTATGGTCGCAGGGATGCTCTCCAGGGACCACAGGATTGCTCTCTAAGAGGGTGAAGCTTTTCCTGCCACTTGCGCTAGGAACAGCTTCGCCTGCTAAAACAAGTGTGTGTCAAGTGTTGCAAAAGCGCTGCAAAATAACCTGTTTCTTTTTAAAAGTTTTAATTGTTTCAATATGGTGTTTTATTTTTTAGCTTTGTTGTTCACCGCTCCAAATTCTTGTGACGTATAGCAGTATATAAATACCGTAAATAAATAATAATAAAAGGTGCAGGAGCATGGCCATAAAAACACTGGGTGCTTCCAGATGAGGCTTTTATTGTGCCATCACTCTGCCTCACTCATGGGATTTTACTGGGGGGTGGGGGCATCCAAATGTCATAGTCTTTCTCTTCCTCCCATGTTTTCCCACCATTTCTTCCGTCTTTTTCTTACCTCAGCAAATCTGTTAAGGTGAAGAAGACAGAAGAGCTCCACGGTCCTTGGACTGGTAGCGCAAAGAGCCCTCCATTTGACAAGAAAGCAAGTAAAATCAAATGCAGATGGCATACGCATATAACCTATCCTGCATTTCTATCATGATTCCATCTTATGGATGAGGCACACTGAGACACAGCAACGAGTGAGTAGCTCACCATCAGCCAGTGAATCTGTGGCAGACAGGGATGGTGGAGAATTCCGCCACGGACTCCAACGAGGCCGAATTCCAGGGAATTTGGCCTCCGTAGTCCATGGCAGAACGTTCCCACTCACCTCCGCCTCCCGCCGGATAACTGTGGAGCCGAATCCTCCTCGCCGGTGGCTCCATTCCGCAAGCGATGCGGCCGCCATTGCCGTCCATATCACTGCTGATGAGAAACAGAAAGTGATCTGGACGCAAATGGCATCCGCTACGCCATTTGCGTCCCTGTTTCTTCTTGTGAAAGGCTACACATCTGTATTTACGTAGCTATTTACATAGCCTATTGCAAGAAAAAACAGAGACACTGCCTGTTTCTCATCAGTAGCGACCTCCGTATCGCTTGCGGAGTCACCGCGGAGCGAAGCCGGCCAGCGAGGATTCCAGGGGGGAGGAACGGATCGCTTCCCCCCCTGCGGAGCCCCCTGCGGAGCCCAGGTAAGGGGATTCGTACTCCCTGGTGGCAGAGAATTCTTAAGCAAAAATAACAGACAGTGGAGGCTGGTGGCTCCGATCCTCTCCAGGTTACAGTCAGAAGCAGGCAAGGAGCACCTTGGAGAGGTCCGTTAGAATTGTGACTGCTTCTGACTGAAACTCAGAGTGGATTCACCGCCCCACTGACATCGAAGCCACCGGCCTCCACTGATAACAGTTAAGCAGTTACACTGCCTCTGGCCAGGGCCAAGCCAAAAGTTTGATTTGTCTAATTTTCAGCTCGGTTTTTTAGGGATGGCGGAGAATTTCTCCCCGAATCTTCGGGGGGCCGAGCGTCAATACATTCGGCCCCCCGAAATCGGCAGTGAAATTCTCCGCCACCCCACCACCACCACCCCCCAGGATGGGACTTATCTTTGGCGAATGTCCCTCCCGGCGGCGGGTTACGGCGGCGGTTCGTCAGCCTTTCCTCGGGGGCAGGGGTGGCAGCCGGTCTTCCGACCGGCTGCCACCGCCGCCATTACAAAGTATAAAAAGAAAAAAACCTGTGATAGGCTACGTAATGATTAACGTAGCCTATCACGGCTAGATTTCCAAAGTCAGCCGTGATCGGCTACGTAAATCGTTATGGCGTAGTCTACGTAAATCTTTACGTAGACTACCGGGACCAAATAAGGAACGCAAATGGCGGCGCCCATAGAGCGCCGCCATTTGCGTACGCGCTTTTTTTTTTCAAAGTCTGCCGTGATAGGCTACGTAACGATTTACGTAGCCAATCATGGCTGACTTTGGAAATCTAGCCGTGATAGGCTACGTTAATCATTACGTAGCCTATCATGGGGTTTTTTTGTTTTTGTTTTTACACTTTGTTTCGCGGCCGGGGAATCAGGGCGCTTCTCCCCGCCCTGAATTTCAGCCGGGCGAGGCGGGAAGCCTCCCCCTCGGCCTGAATTTCGGCCAGGCGAGGCGGGACGGCTCCCCCCCCTCGCCTGAACTTCGGGGGGAGAAGCGAAGCGCCTCCCCCCCACCACGAAGCACCCCTGCGAAAAGGTAAGTGACTTTCGTACATCCCTAGTTTTTTTCAGGGGGCTGATCTTGTCCCCTACGGTTTGCCAAAACTTTGCATTTTCCCCATAGTCTATATGTCTATCTATCTATCTATCTATCTATCTATCTATCTATTAAATTTATTAATTGCCCATCTGGCCAGCCACCCAGCCACTCTGGGCGATGCACAGCATACAACAAAACAGTCTAAAACAATAAAATTCTACAATAAAAATATTTTCTAAAATTCCCTAACCCACCCCAAATGCCTGCCTGAACAACAACGTTTTTAATGCACGGAGGAAGCTCATTAAAGAGGGGGCATGGCAGAGTTCCTAGGGAGGGAGTTCCACAGAGTGGGGGCCACCACAGAGAAGGCCCTCGTCCCCACCAGTCTAGCTGTCCTGGCTGATGGGACAGAGAGAAGGCCATCCGAGGCTGATCTTGTTAAGCGGCCTGTCTGGTGCTGCTGGAGGCGCTCCTTAAGATAGGCTGGGCTGGCACCATATAGGATTTTAAAGATCAAAACCAACACCTTGAATTTGGCCTGGAAAACAACTGGTAACCAGTGCAACTCCTTCAGCACCAGAGTGATGTGATCTCGCCAGTGGTTGCCTTTAATCAGGTGAGTCACCGCATTCTGTACCAGCTGCAGCTTCTGAACCATCTTCAAGGATAACCCCACGTAGAGCGCATTACAGTAGTCTAAACGAGAGGAGACCAGGGCACATACTACTGATGGGAGCAGATGGTCGGGAAGGAAGAGGTGCAGCCGCCGTATCAGATGGAGTTGGTACAGTGCTGTCCAGCTCACAGCTGACACCTGAGCCTCCATGGACAGCTGGGAGTCCAAAATGACCCCCAGGCTGCGGACCTGGTCTTTCAAAGGCAGCCATACCCCATTCAACACTAGGTCGACATCCCCCAGCCTCCTCTTGTCTCCCACCAAAAGTACATCGGTCTTGTCAGGGTTCAGCTTCAGCTTATTCCTCCCCATCCAGCCACTCACCGTCTCCAGACATTTGGACAGGGATTCTACGGCCAACCTTGGTGAAGATTTGAAAAAGAGGTAGAGCTGCGTGTCATCTGCATACTGATGACACCACACCCCAAACCTCCTGATGATAGCCCCCAGCGGCTTCACATAGATGTTAAATAGCATCGGGGAGGGGATGGAACCCTGTGGCACCCCACAAGTGAGTGGCCACGGGTCCGAAACCTCCTCTCCCAGTGCTACCCTCTGGTACCTGCCGGAGAGGAAGGACCGGAGCCACCGCAATACAGTGTCTCCAATGCCCAACCCCTCCAGGCGGTCCAGGAGGATACTGTGGTCAATGGTATCAAAAGCCGCTGAGAGGTCAAGGAGAACAAGGAAGGAGCATTCACCCCTATCCAGGCTAAAACATGAAAGTGTGGATTTTGCGGTGTCTGTCCATTTGCACGTGTGCGCACTTACAAACACAAGTTCAGGAAAGTGTGGAAATTTCCCAAGAATTGTCTTCCTGCTCACATTCACATTTGGGGTTGTGAACAGGACATGTTTGCACGATTTGCAAATAGCAACAAAACTCTTGTATATCCCTAATGAACACTAGCTGCAGTTTCTCCCCACAGAACGTCCCTGGAATTATACTACCTCATTCCAGGGGAATTTGGGGGGGGGGGTGTCTGTAGTGAGTGCTCTGCCACAACTAACAGCAGCAAAAATACAATTTATAAACATAAACTGGAAAAAAAGGAGAGAGAATCTGCTGCTGTTCACTGCCAAGAGTAAATATGCACTCCCAAACCTACTGGAAATCCCTCCCCTGGAAAACTGATGAAATGGCGCTCCATAAGAGAAGCCCTGCTGGATGAGACCCAGGGTCCATCTAGTCCAGCATTCTGTTCATACAGTGGCCAACCAGCTGTCCAAATTCACCACACACAAATGGGGTATGACTTGGGGAGGTGGAGTATTTCCCAGCCTACCGAGTGCTTTTCCCTCACCACTGAGTAACTGCAGCCTCCTCTCACACACTCAGCAATAAGAAGAAGCGTGCATCTGAGAATACGCAAAGTGTCATTCATTTACCCCTACACAATTGCAGCCTCCCCTTCCCTCCCAGTATACCTTGGGCCAAACTAGACAGGACATTAAAATGTGTCTTTGCATTTCGTATATTTTGTGAACCGCCCAGAGAGCTTCAGCTATTGGGCGGTATAGAAATGAAATAAATAAATAAATAAATAAATAAGTATATAAGGTTGTTATTGTTATCCAAATAGCATCAGCTGCGGGGGGGGGGGGGTGAAAATTATTGGGATCACAGTAGGCATAGTGGGAATTCAACCCTTTCCTCCCCATGCTTTGGTCTCTTTTGATGCTGGAATTTGCCTTTGGAACATGTAGCACTATGTGGCTGCTGTGCTATAACCTTCAATACATCTACCTACCTTGCTCTGATCTCTGTTCCTTCTCCTGCTCATTTCTCTTCCCCCCAGTCTGACTGCCCTGGGAGAAGCTGAGAGAACTAGCCAATGGTACCATTGTCTAAGCTAGCACAGAGGTTTGTGGGGAGGAAAGTTCAGTGGAAGGGAAATCAGTATTTCTACATAAAATAATACATTTTTGGCAGTTTCTTTGCTTGACTCGGTGAGAACATATGGTTATGACAGCTCCTGACATTACCGTAAGTGAAGAAAACCAAAAATGCAGGTTAAGGTACAACATTGAGAAATGTCACCTCCTTTTGCCATGCCTATTGCCGAAGCTTCAACTTTAGCTAACATAGGCACGTATTATGCAAAAAGAAGAGTGTAAAATCCAGACTTCGGGAGCATGTGCATTTCCCTAGGATAGAGCTCTTTGGAAATTGTAAATGTCCTAGCTAAAGTGGGATGGTTGTAGGGTAAATTAATCCTGGATACCTACAGTCCAGATAACTAGCATAGAAGCATTGTTACCATCAAACGCTGCAGTTATGAATGATCACCACTTATGCTACATACATTTAAGCGTTAATTGAATTTTCATAGTCTGTACGTTTTGCTTTTCATTGCCACATGAAGTGGACTCTAGTCCATGAAAGCTTATCATAAAAGTATTGATCTTTAAGGTGCTGTTTTGACATCAAAACGGCAGGTTTGAAAGCTTTGAGTGTGTGGTAGCTCAGGTTTAGCAAAATTTATCTCAATTAATGAGGGAGTCAGGCTTGGCAGGATGTCACAGCTGAGCTGCTCAGGTTCCGCAAAATGGATCTTTAAAGGAAGCTGCGAAGGAGCAACAGCAATGGGAAGGGGCTACAGCATTGTGATAGACAGTGGTGTAGTGGAGGCAGGGCTTGCAGGGACACAGCCCCCGGCACTTTTTCATTAGCAGGGGCTCTGATATCATTCTCCCTCCCCAGAATTCCCTGTTCCCTCTGAGCTTAGCTGCGATCCTCACTGTAGCTGTGGGGGGAATGAATTTCCCAAGCAACGATATATTGTCCCACGTTGGAATGCAAAGTATTTGGGATGACGTGGTCTGGAATGGGCAATTAAGACCTATTCGCTTTACCAAAGACCTGCTCCTGGTGGAGATGAAAACTCCTAGAACTGGGTTGTTGATATGGATAGACACAGCTGCCTGAAATGTTTGGACTGCCCTTGGAGACTGTCACAATGAACTCCTGCATTTCCAAATTTACCACTACACCAGTGTGTGTGTGTGTGCGCGCGCGCATGTGTGTGTGTAGTTCAATCCAGCTGGTTGTGTGGACATTTCTGTTGGAGGGGGAGAGGGGAGATATAATGAAGGAGCTTAGGGAAGGCTAATGGGAGCTCTTTAAATGAGAGTGGATCTGTCCATGAGGGCTGAGACGAGAGGGTGAAGATTCCATAGAGTATCATTATTTTGAAAACCTAAAATGTTTGTGTGTGAGTGAGTGAGTGAGTGAGTGAGTGAGTGAGTGAGTGAGTGAAAAAGATTTTAACACCCCGAATCTTTTTCTCAAATGTCCACTTGAAATACCCCTACCTCTCAGCTGCACTGTTTTGGGGTCCCAGTTGAAGGCTGCATATCCTACAATCTTAGAAGGGGGCGGGGCTGTGAGAGGCGGGGCTGTGAGGGGGCGGGGCTGTGACTGTCAAGAAGGGACCTGGCCCTCCTGAATGTGCCGCTACGCTACTGAGTAGAGCACATCTGCTGCATGCCAAAGGCGACAGTTATAAAAGTGTCCCGAGTAGCACAGCTGCGGAAAAGAAACGGCATGGGGCACTGAAGGGTTGCTGCAGCTCAGGCACAGATTCCTGAGGTGACCCTCGACCTTGCTGCTCCAATTCTGCACGGGCTTGCAGACAGGCTGCCTTGCAAAGTGCTTTGCTTTGGCCTGGCAAGCTCGCAGATTGTGGAAGTTACCTTAACGGCTAAGATTTTTGTGTCCAGTCAGTTCCACTGAAGGCAACAATGGCCAGAAGCATGGCAAAGGAAAAGAAGGAGGACTTCGAATGGGGCAAAGGGAGACCAAAGTAAGGGCGCTCGAACACTGTCCAGATGAACGCATATATCCGGAACTTAGTCATCCACCAACTTTTGCCCTTCCTGAATATTCTGATGCAATTCTTAGTTCAAGACAGTATAAAATGCATATTTGGAGAGAACATAAACTTAGAGATGTGTTTTTTTATAAATACATATTTAAATGTGAATTTCCAAGCAGTTTCTTTCTCTTTTTTAATTGCAGATTCGTGTGGAAACTGGAGACAATGGACTTAGGAAGGAACACAGGGGAAAGTGATGCAGATTGGAAACAGACTGATTTGTTCGTCCCTAGCACAAAGTGAGAGAGTTGGCAGCTCTGATATTTGCCCGGGGGGTCAAAATAATAGACGGCACCTGGCTGCCACCTCTCTGTTCTCCGGTTGTCACCCAGCAATCAGACATTGGCATATCTCAGCCTTAAGTGCTAATTAATTAAGGTGATTGCTACTGTGGCTTATGATGGGCTTATAATAGGTTTTATCTACACTTAAGGGGGACTGGCAAGGGATTACAGAGGGCTTAATTGGCCTCCAACATGAACCACTCGATCCTGCAAAAAGCACTCTCACGGCCCTTTTTAGACCCCCTAGGAACATGGGCAGCACTCCAAACCAGTGGAAGAGACTAGCAGTGCATCCAATCCAATGAACGTTGGTACCAGAGTTGAAGCCAAATAGCCTCTGCCTTCCACCAATTAATATGCAGCACAGCCCACTGGCAAAGGGAGGAAGGGGGCATAATTTCTTCTGCGCAAGCCCAAGTGAAACAAAAGTAGTGAAGGAGTCAGATCATGATAAGGGCACCAGCATTTTCAGAGCAATTTTCTGAATTTGGAGAACCCCGGAATTCTATCCGAATCCCAGAGATTAGACTGGCCGGGTCACCATCTGGATGTCAGTGCTGCCCAGGGCAACAGGAAATGAAACAACCACGGCTTCTCCTGTCCATTCCACCATAAGTTCTGCTCTCTTCCTCTCTCATTTGCATATTCAGTACCATACCTGGCACTTGGAATGTGCAGCTCAGCAAAACCTGAGCTCAGCAAGATTCCCCTAAATGCCACCTCAAAGTTCATTCTGACTCGTGTCTATCGCGCGTTTTGTGGGGTTTTTCACATGGCAATGCATATGCATTTTCCCAAATGTATGCATCAATTACGCACATTTTTGAAATGTACACATTTTTCTCCCATTGACTAAATTGTATTTGTGTGCATTTTTCAAATGTATGCGTTTTTCAAGTGTGTGTGTGTGAATATCATATCACAAGCTAAAGAACGTGTGGACTTTAGATCACAGGTTGCATTTGGGTCCGCGTTTCACTCCAGGGAGTATACATTGCATAAATTCTGGTCAAAAATGAACTGGAAAAAAATGTCTCACCCATTGCTACCTGGAGTTCTCCTATTCACAAGAATAGGTAGGAAGGGAAGGAAGCAACAGAACCCAGAGAGGAACTGACAAGTGATGCCATGGGTGCCTTACCATCAGCTGCATAACATCTCCAGTTGTAACCTGGCCATCTACATAGGACCCAACACAATGTTGGGGCAGAAGAACATGAAAACATACATTTCCATGTATCCTGGAATGCTCTTATGCACCTTCCATTTACTTACATGGGGCTCATGCTGGAGATTCCCCCACTGGATTGTGCCCCCATGTTAATTACTAGAAGGGATGGATAGGCCCTTTGCATTTTCTGCTTTAGGGGCCAAAATGTCTTTGGTCAACCCTATAAATAAGAATTATTTCAGTGTAAGTTATTTCCAGTTTATGCAGACAATCTGCTGGTAATGTCTATCCATTTCATTTATTAATTTAAAATAACAGATCAAAAGAATGAGTAATGATAGCTTCTCTTAGACTTGAAGTTCATTTTGCTTAGTCTTTTAGAAGGTGAAATATAGGATCTCCACAAATCCCAAATTTCAAATTTGCTCACAGCAACAACTGTATTAGCTAAGAATCAGCATAACCCTATAACGCCATCAATAAAAGAATGAATTGCTATAGTCTGGTATCATAAGAAGGTAAGAGGAGCCCTGCTGGATCAGACCAAGGGTCCATCTAGTCCAGCGTTCTGTTCACATATTGGCCAACCAGCTGGCGACCGGGAACCCACAAGCAGGGCATGAGTGCAACAGCACCCTCTTGCCCATGCTCCCCAGCAACTGGTGTACATAGGCTCACAGCCTCTGGTACTGGAGGTAGCACATAGCCATCAGGACTAGTAGCACTGATAGCCTTCTCCTCCAGGAATTTGTCCAACCCCAGTTTCCAGAAGGTTAGCCATGTTAGTCTGTTGCAGCAAAAACAACAGTCTTGTGGCACCTTAAAGTTTCATGTATACAGCCCACTTCATCAGATGCATGAAGTGTTATCCTGAGTTCCAAGTATACACACTAGGGATCTACGGACTGTGTAAACTCCACTCCGTCTGTGTTTCGCGGATTATCAGGTGCCTTTTGTTCTGTCATCCACCCACAGACAGATGCAAAAAAAAATTCTTCGTGTTGAAAAATACGGAAATAATTACGTAAATATTTACGCAAGTATTTACTTAAGTATTTACATAATGTACCTATGTACATAACATTTAGTGCATTGCCCTCCATTCCATTCAACGTTTCCTCAGCAGAAACTTCCATATTTTTCTACGGATTTATATGCGCAAATTTCGGGCAAGTAAAAATCATCCGAAAGCCCACAGACTCTGCATGGCCTGAGGGGGTTCCTCTGCAGCAGATTCCATTGGTCATATTTTTAGAAATCCGAGCTCATTTTAATCCATCGCAAATTTCTCCAGCATCCCTAATACACACACACAAACACACACAGTGGGGATTGTAAACAGTGAGGTCAGAGGGAATTGAAAAGCAGAAAGTACAGGCAGTGATAATTACTTTATTAACAGTGGCCATTCATACAATGGTAATTGTGTGATAACACAGACATTCTTGCACTGGGGAGCTGATTAACACATGTAGACGAATAAAAACAACAACAACAACAACAACAACACCTTTGTCCATATTCAAGCCACAACAGACAGAGCTGAACTTCTGGATGAACCTCAGCTGTTTCACACTGAACTCTGCCTTTGAAGTTCCTTTGTTCAAGAATGGTCACAGAGAACCCAAATGGACACCCCAGGAGCGATCTGGAAGCTAAATGGGTCTCATTTAGACTCCAGGAGGTCACCATTGTGTGCCCTTCATTACACAGCACCCGTGACAGGCAGATATGTCTGTCATGAATGAGGGGAGACAGTGGCTCCATTTGTGCCCCTCCTGGCACTGGGGCTGGTTTACTGGATCCTTAAGGAGGAACAGCAAAGAGCCTTGTGGCAACTTAAAGACGAACAAATTTATTACGGCATAAGCTTTATAGCATCATAAAGCTTCATCAGATGCATAAAGTGTTATCCTCAATTAGCAAGTATTTTATGTACACACACATACACATGCACACATTGGGCGGTGGGTTGTAAACAGTGAGGTTGGAAAGAAGTGAAATGCAGGAAGTGCAGACTGGTAATTACCTTAGCTATGCCCACTGATAAAACAGTTGCTGGATGATAACACAGACATCCTTGCATCGGTGAGCTGATTGACATGTACAGTGTCATAAGGAACAACACCCCCTTTGTCGCTATTCAAGCCGCAGGAGATAGAGTTGAACCTCTTGATGAATTGTAGCTCAGCTGTTTCATGTGGAAATCTGTCTCTGAAGTTTTCTTGCTCAAAAATGGTCCCCTATTGACAGAATATCCTGGGGGGATGAAGAGTTCCCCACTGGTTTTGGAGTATTGCCTTTCTTTTGTCTGATGTGGGTACATTTATTCTTGTGAGTAGAGACTGGCCTGTTGGCCCTGCGTAGAATGCGGTAGGACACCGCTGGCAAATGACAGCATATATTGCACTGGGAGATGACCAGGTGTGTGAACCCCTGATGTTGTGGACAGCATCATTAGATCCTGCAACAATGTGGCCAGAAGAGACGTGGGGACAGAGTGGGCATCTGGGTCTGCCACAGGGACCCCCTGCAGTCCCCTGATCATCTTTGTTGCCCTCCTCTGAACCCTCTCCAGTTTGTCTGCATCCTTCTTAAAGTGTGGTGCCCAGAACTGGATACAGTACTCCAGATGAGGCCTAACCAGTTCCTCATTTTGTCCATTCCCTGAGCATGTGCAGAGTGTGCTTTTTATTCAGAGAAAGAGAAGCTTGCTAATCTTTCCCTCCATGAAGGGAATTCGATCCCATTTCAGTCCGTGGCGGAATTCTCTGACATCCCTAGGATGATGGCAGAGTGAAAGATACTGGAGTCCTCGTGGAACTTTTTCAGGGCCCCCTGCCCATAATGGAAGATGCCATCGATGAATCCCAGGTAGAGAAAAAGAGGACAGGAATGAGGGAAGTATTATTCTAAGTCAGCCATGAAGAGGCTGGCATACTGTGGGGCCATGTGAGTACCCACAGCAGTGCCACTGGTCTGAGGATGTATGTTCTTCCCAAACCTGGAGTAATTGTGGTTAAGTACGAAGTGGCAGCATTTGGTGGCTCTGCCACCATCGTCATGGCTGACTTAGAACAGTGCTTTCACGGCTCTCGCCCCACAACGGTGTGTGCTTATATATACTTGGAACTCAGAATAACTTCATGCGTCTGATGAAGTGCGCGGTATCCACAATAGTTCATGGCATATTAAACGTGTTGGTCTTTACTCTGCCACAACACCCTATTTTGTGAAGTCTGGTATATTGCCTTTATGATCAAATTGAGTGAAATTCTGAAATGAGGGAATGGAAGACAGAATACTGAAAGATCCTCTCAGAGGGGCTGTAGCTCAGTGGCAGAGCACCTGTTTAGCATGCAGAAAGTCCCAGGTTCAGTCCCCAGGGTCTCTAGGGGGGGCTGGGAAAACTCCTGCCTGAAGCTTTCGACAAAGTGCCCCGTGATATCCTGATGAGCAAACTAGCTCAAAGTGGGCTAGATGAGACAACTATCAAGTGGATCCACAGTTGGCTACAGAATCGGATTCAAAGAGGGCTTATCAATGGGATCTTCTCCAACTGGGGAGAGGTAATGAGCGGGGTACCGCAGGGCTCAGTCCTGGGCCCAGTGCTCGTCAACATCTTTATTAATGACTTGGACGAGGGGGAGCAGGGAATGCTGATCAAATTTGCAGATGACACAAAATTGGGCGGGATAGCTAATACTTTGGAAGACAGAAACAACATTCAAAGTGAGCTTGATAGGCTGGAGCACTGGGCAGAAAACAACAGAATGACATTGAATAGGGATAAATGTAGGGATGGCGGAGAATTTCTCCACGAATCTTCGGGAGGCTGAATGCCAACACATTCGGCCCTCCGAAATTGGTGGGGAAATTCTCTGCCGGCCCCCCGCCCCCCCCCCCCGGGATGGGACTTACCGTGGCCGAATGTCCCTCTCGGCGGCGGGTCCCAGCGGCGGTTCGGCAGCGGTTCGGCGGGGGCGGCGGCTGGTCTCCCGACTGGCTGCTGCCACCGCCATTGCAAAAAAAAAAAGTAAAAAAAGAAAAAACCCGTCATAGGCTACGTAACGATTTACGTAGCCTATCACGGCTAGATTCCCAAAGTCAGCCGTGATAGGCTACGTAAATCGTCACGTATCCTATCACGGGTGACTTTGGAAAAAAAAAAAGCGCGTACGCAAATGGTGGCGGCCCATGGCCACTGCCATTTGCGTTCCTTATTTTGGCACATCGAGTCTACATAAAGACTTACGTAGACTACGGCGAAAATAAGGGAATGCTATTTGCGTACGCGCTTTTTTTTTTTTTTTCAAAGGAACCCGTGATAGGCTACGTGACGATTTACGTAGCCTATCACGGCTGACTTTGGAAATCTGGCCGTGATAGGCTACGTAAATCGTTACGTAGCCTATCATGGGTGTGTGTGTGTGTGTGTGTGTGTGTGTGTTTTTACTCTTTTTTTCGCGGCCGGGTAGACGGGGCGCTTCTACCCGGCCTGAATTTCGGCAGCGAGGGATGGGGCGCCTCCCCCCGGCCTGAATTTCGGCCGGGTGAGGCAGGGCGCCTCCCCCCCCTCGCCTGAACTTCGGGGGGAGAACCGAAGCGCCTCCCCCCCACCGCGAAGCAAGCTTCGAGAACAGGTAAGGGACTTTCGTCCATCCCTAGATAAATGCCAAGTTCTGCACCTAGGAAAAAGAAACCAAATGCACAGTTACAAGATGGGAGATATGTGGCTCAACAACACTACTAGCAAGAAGGATCTTGGAATTGTGGTAGATCACAAGCTGAAGATGAGCCAACATTGGGGTGTGGCTGCAAAAAAGGCCAATGCTCTTTTGGGCTGCATTAATAGAAGCATAGCTTCCAAATCCTGGGAAGTACCAGCTCCCCTCTACTCAGCACTGGTTAGGCCTTATCTGGAGTACTGTGTCCAGTTCTGGGCACCACACTTTAAGAAGGATGCAGACAAACTGGAGAGAGTTCAGAGGAGGGCAACAAAGATGATCAGGGGACTGCAAACAAAGCCCTATGAAGAGAGACTGAAAGAACTGGGCATGTTTAGTCTTGAGAAGAGAAGACTGAGGGGAGATATGAGAGCGCTCTTCAAGTACTTGAAAGGTTGTCACAGAGAGGAAGGCCAGGATCTCTTCTCGATCATCCCAGAGTGCAGGACACGGAATCATGGGCTCAAGGGACAGGAAGCCAGATTCTGGCTGAACATCAGGAGAAACGTCCTGACTGTAAGAGCACTACGACAATGGAACCAATTACCTGGGGAGGCGGTGGGCTCTCCCACACTGGAGGCCTTCAAGACGAGGCTGGACAGCCACCTGTCAGGGAGGCTCTGGCTTGGACTCCTGCATGGAGGAGGGGGTCGGACTCGATGGTCTTGTAGGCCCCTCCCAACCCCACTATTCTGTGATTCTATGAACCCTGGAGAGCTGCTGCTGCCTGTCTGTGTCAACAGTACTGGGTTTCAATGGACCAATGGTCTGACTTAGCATAAGGCAGCTTCCTATGTTCCTAGTTAGTAGTGAGATTTTATTGATTTTTGGAAAGTAAAGCACAGCACCGATATTAACTTTTATTTTGTGTATTTTTTGTTATTGCATATTAATTTGCTCTTAGAGGAAATTATTCCTCAGTGTAAGCCATCCTGAGAACTTTGTTATAGGGTAGCCTACAAATATAGAAACTAAATAATGTATAAAAAGGTAAAGGTAAAGGTGTCCCCAGCCAGTCGTGTCCGACTCTAGGGTGCGGTGCTCATCCCCGTTGCTAAGCCGAAGAGCCAGCACTGTCCGAAGACGCTTCCGTGGTCACGTGGCCGGCATGACTGAACACCGAGGTGCACGGAACGCTGTTACCTTTCCCGCCGAGGCGGTACCTATTTATCTACTTGCAATTTCTTGCTTTCGAACTGCTAGGTTGGCAGGAGCTGGGACTGAAGACGGGAGCTCACTCCGTCACGCGGCACTCGGGTCTCGAACTGCTGACCTGCTAACCTTCCAGTCTGCAGTTCAGCGTCTTAACCACTAAGCCACCGCGGCCCCATTAAATAATGTATAGAACAGAGTTTTCCCTCAATATTATAATAGAATATTGCATCAGAGGAAAGATACTGATTTGTTATAATTTAAAATTCAATATAATGATGCTTTAACAGAATTACTTCCAAGTAAGTATGCTGAAGATTGCAGTCTATATCTACATTAAAAAAAAATTAAAATAAAAAAAAATCCGTCATTGAGAGGAATAGAATGTGTAGGCTCCTCACAGCCTGGCATTTTGAAGGACATTTCTAAGATGGAAACAGGAGCGATAAACTAAAAGGTTACTTTTTGCATAATCCCCAGGGCATTTTGATAAGTAAGGCAATTGCGCAAGCCCTGCCGTTTCTTTTTCTGTGACAGGTACATGGTTTTTCATGGAGGGCGGGCAGGGAGGTCAGCTTTCAGAAGCATCACACCTGGTGGTTACAATTCAGCTCTGGGGATTTTGTTCCCCTTACAGTTGTGGATGCTAGGGAGAGTGGAAGGCCAAAGGAAGAGGGGCCGACCAAGGACAAGTTGGACGGATGATATTCTGGAGGTGACGGACTCGACCTTGGGGGAGCTGGGGGTGGCGACGGCCGACAGGAAGCTCTGGCATGGGCTGGTCCATGAAGTCACGAAGAGTCGGAAGCGACTGAGCGAATAAACAACAACAACAAACGGCTGTGGA
This sequence comes from Heloderma suspectum, assembly GCF_057233095.1. NCBI lineage: Eukaryota > Metazoa > Chordata > Lepidosauria > Squamata > Helodermatidae > Heloderma > Heloderma suspectum. Next base: position 29,716,342 of record NC_139470.1, read on the forward strand.
GGGGGGGACAGAGAAGGTCCATTTTGAGTGTGATGAAGCTATAGGGTGACTCTGTATTGCTAGGCTAGAACCATGCTTTTGAATGGGAAACATGGGGTGGATTAAAAATGACATTCCCCAGCCACCCACCCCAACATCTGAAGTTTGAAACAGCCAGCATAATCTTGGGATGTTGAAATAGCAAAACAGTTCCCTATTTAGTTTGGGGGCGGGCGGGGAGTGGTTGAATTTCTTTTGCCCTTCAATTCCATCCTTGCATTTAAGGATGTGTGAATCAGCAACACCTGAGCTCACTGAAGTTCTCTGAATTCCACCTCAAAGCTTGTTCAGACCCAAGTCCTTCTCAGATTGCGAGTTTTGTTTTCTTTTTGCATGAAAACCCATGCATATTTTTTTGTGTACTGACAAAGGTATGCGTCAATTCTGTGCATATTTGACACATACCTTTTCTTCTCCTATTGATTAAAATGTATTTCTGCGCATTTTTCAAAAGTGTGCAATTTTTCATGAGCATTTTTCAAACGTATGCATGCTGTAGATGGCATTTTTTTTTAATCAGCAAATCACATTACAAGCTCAGAAACATACAGACTTCAACCACAGGTTGCATCTGAGTCCATATTTGGTCCAGAAGGTGCTGTCAGGGTGGACACTGAGCCCAGAGAATCCCAAATTAGTTCTGATTCTGAGGAAGAGCAGTCGCTCCTGGGAGAGGAGCGCGCTCCTCTTTCCCAGGGCCCACAGCTGACGGAGATTCCTCCCACCAGCATTCCTAGATTAGATAGCAGTCCAGGGAGTGACCGAGTGAGGGAAGTAGACTTGATGGACGCGCGATGCCGACACAGAGAGCGGCGCCAAATGGAGGGCGCAGAAAGGAGGCGTAGTGCCCGGCTGGCGCGCAAACAACAGCTGCGCACAGAGGATCCAAGGGAAAAGGGGAGGGACTCTCCCTAGACCTTAAGTTCAGGAGTCTGCCAGTAATTCCCTTTCAAAAGGAGACCAACTGTTCCAACTTAGGGCATAGGTACTCTGCTGCTCAGATCTAGTTGCTACCTGTAGAGCTGTTAAGTTGTAAAAGAAGAATAAAGCTTTGAAAGGAATCCCTTTGTCTGTGTCTGGACTTGGCTACTGGATTAGACTGAGAGAGGCCTCCAAGGAGCCCTTGACGGGTGCAAACTCAGTAAATCCTGATCAACAACAAAGGGAAACGAACTTCTCATACATCCCATTTCCCAGGCAAACTCTGCTGTAGCAGAATGATGGTGATATTGAGGTAACCTCAGAAGCCCACACTCTTGCCACCTAATCTACCAAATGGATGCTGAGCTGAGCTCTGCCTCCTAGCAGACTCAGGGGTGCTCCCCTGTTAACTCGTCATAATCTTCAGAGGCTCCATATACACAACTGGACAAAAACTGCCAAGCAGCCAAAAATAAACCCCCGAGGGAGCCATGCATTTCAAGTAGAAAAGGCAGCCAACTGGTGACCCACTTTCCCAGGGACGTGGGCTCATTTGCCAGCAGCAAGTGGGTTGTTGGCATCTGGAATTAATTTTCTTCCGCTTGCTGTGCTCTCTGCTCAGTCCTGTCTCTGGGCCAAGCTACACTTGGCAATAAGCGCATATCTGCATTTAACACGCATGTGTGTGTGTTTTCAAAGAAACTACTAGCCCTACAAGGGGAGTTTAACCCTTTCCTCCCAAGCTGCAGCCCTGACTATGCTAAGATTTCTGTTTAAATGCTAGTCATCATTTCAAATGTTTAATTTTTGTGAACCGCCCAGAGAGCTTCGGCTATTGGGCGGTATAGAAATGAAATAAATAAATAAATAAATAAAAATAAAAGTCCTCCGAAACTGCTGTTTGCATGGGGAGGGAATCAGTTGGCTCCAATGCTATTTGCAGAAATGCAAATGGAAGCTTCAGGGGATTTTCTTCAGGGCTGTGGCAGGGAAGGAAAGAGTTAAGCTCCCCCTCCACAGCAGTTGCAATCTCAATAACTATCAACTCCTCTCCTCCTGCCCCCCCACGAGGCTGCTATTTGCATTTAAAGAAACATGCACATTAACTGCAATGGTGCACTTCATGTCACATCTAATTGGGCCCCCATAAGAACATAAGAGCCTTGCTTGATCACACCAAGGGTCCATCTAGTCCAGCATTCTGTTCACAGTGGCCAACCAGCTACCCGTGAGAAACCCACAAGCAGGACAGGAGTGCAACAGCAGTTAGCTGATTTTAGACCCTGGAAGTAATCATCTTGCAGGGCCCTTCGCTTTAGATGGCCATATGTACCATTTCATCTACTTTAAGATGCGGCAGCCAGCCCAGCTGGGTTGGGGGTCCTTGTGAAAGGGTAGGCATGGTTGGGCACCTGCCGAGGGCCCGCACCCCAGCAGTGGCCCCCTGGCAAAAGCCCCCTGGAGCTGCTCTCCCCCTTCGCCTTCGCAAGCGGCTCATTCCCCTGCCTCTCGCTCTGGCCCAGACAACGGTGGTGGTGAGAAGGAGGAGGAGACGCTGCGGCCTCCTGGCTCCCTGGCTATCAAGAAAGCACGTCGTAGCAGTGATGAGGAAGAGCGGGAGGCACAAGAGCAACTGGTGGCAATGGCAGTGAGAAGGTCCAGGCATGCAGGAAGGGGGCCCACAGAGAGTGACTGGCCCCATGGAGAGTGACTGGTCAAAGGACCCCCAAAACCTGCAGCTGGCATCTCCTTCCTGCTCATTCTACTGAGGGCGGCCCTGGACTGCTGCCCCACAGTCCTGCCGTGATGGCACCACAGAGGCTGGCTCACCTGAGGGCAGGTGGGACTTACTCTTAGGCTGCAACCCTAAATCCACTTCCCAGGGAGTAAGCCCCATTCAACTCAGTGAGACTTACCTCTAACAACACAGGCGTAGGATCGTGCCGAACCTCACTCCAAAAGCAAAACTTAGGGCCCAAGAGTAACGTGTGCATTTTAATTCAGGGGGGGAAAGTGAGCCTCGGCCATTAGAAATCTGAAAATACTAGGCTAAGGAGATAACATTATTCAGACACCACAGCAGGGAAAGTAACCAAGTCAAATGCAGCAACAGCAACCAGAAAGGGGGACTTGAGACTCTTACTGTGCCAAGTAACATTTGCTAAGCTGAGCTAATGATACGGGCGTTTCAGCTTCTCGCACGCTTCTGAGTACACCGATTGCTTTGGTGCCAACGAGGCCTGCCTAGCAGCGAGGGGGAAACTGCACACTGCAAAGGACAGCTGCTAAGAGTGTGAAAGGAATGGCCACTGCACAGAAGAGAGGGCTGATCGTCCGAGCTACAGCCAGGAGCAATGGAAAGGGTTACAGCTCCATGCAAACATGGACTCGGTTTCAATATTTTGCATTTCAGTGTCTCCGTTCAGTTCTGAATGGGGGACACCACCTTTGTTGTAATTCAATTTGCAAAGCTTCCCATTTTGACCATGCAAACCCAAAAGCAAAGACTCAATTGTGGCCTTGCGTATTGGGAGATAGTCTATCCATTTTAAAACTGGGAAATCCATCAAGTTTCCCAGATCACTGTCCTCTTATTTTTCATTTTCTTTTTTATATCACATAAAAAGAATGCCTATGGCAGTAGGGATGTCAGAGAATTCCGCCACGGTCTGAAATGGGATCGAATTCCCTTCAGACTGTGCCACGGAATCCTCCGCGGAACGGCACACGAGGTCCTGCGGAGCCAGCCGTCATGCGGCTTTTTTCTAGGGATGTCAGAGAATTCCGCCATGGATCTCGGTGAGGCCGAGATACTTACATAGCCTATCATGGCCTCTGCAGGGACGCAAATGGCGTCCCTGCATTACCCGTGATAGGCTACGTAATTATTTATGTAGCCTATCATGGCCATGGTGAGGAAGCTGCGCGCGGCCAGACGTGGCCGCCATTCGCAAGTCAGCGCAGATGGCACCAGGTAAGTGCTCCGTTTCGCATGCCTTTCGTGGGTTGGGGGGGCGGGGGCTTCGTTCCGCGATGGATTTTGGGGGGCCAAATGCACTGGCATTTGGCCTCACCGAGATCCATCGCAGAACGATGGACTTCGGGGGGCCGAATTCCGCGACCGAGATCCGTCGCGGAATTCTCTGACATCTCTAAATAAGAATGGTCGAAAAAAATGTGGGAGAAATTTTTGGCACAGCGCTAGTTGAAATGCCACTCCTACGGCTGTATGGGTGGTAGTACGAGCTTTAAGCTTCAATAGGCTGCTATTTCTGGTATTTAAGGCTCCGCCCCCTCTTGCCTCTGGCCCCACCCACCCCTGGAATGTGGCCCCCGAGAGCTGCTCTGAAATGGAATTTGGCCCTCAGGCTGAAAAAGACTCTGCACCCCTGATCTAGCAGGATTCCAAAGAAGCACAGAAAGGCAGAGAGGACCAGTGCACCACAGAGGATATAAGCTGTAAGTAATTAAGAAGATCCCTGCTGGGTTGCTCTGTCTAGTCGCGCATTCTTTTTCCAGCAGGTAGAGCATTAAGGACTAGGGATGTTGGAGAATTCCGCCATGGATTCCAGGGAAGCCAAATTCCAGTGCATTCAGCCCCCCGGAATCCATGGCGGAATGAAGCAAACCCCCCCCCTGCCACCCCCTAAAATGGGCCCGGAACAGAGCCTACCTGTTTGCAGCCATCCGCTGCTCTGAAAATGGCTGCCGCGTCTGCAGCCGCCATTTGCCTTCCCACAAATGGCCGTGATAGGCTACATAAGTATTTACGTAGCCTATCATGGCTAACGCAGGGACGCAATTTGCACCCCTGCCGAGGCCGTGATAGGCTACGTAAATATATACATTGCCTATCACGGCAATAGGCAGGAACGCAAATGGCAGCCGCTATGCCATTTGCATTCCTGCCTTTTGCCGTGATAGGCTACATAAATATATACGTAGCCTATCATGGCAAAAGACAGGGACGCAAATGGCAGCAGCTACGGTGGCCGCCATTTGCGTCCCTGCGCAGCCCAGCAGTGGTCGGATGTCTGGCTGCGGGCAGCCCCGGCTGGCAGCTCCGTGGAGTCGCCGCGGAGCAGAGCCGGCCAGGGAGGATTTCGGGGGGAGGGACGGAGCACATCCCCCCCACCGCAGATGTCCCTGGACGAAACCAGGTAAGTGTTAATAGGAAACCCTATTAAAGACACCACCCTCTCTTGCTATTTGTCTCAGGCTTCTGGTATTCCATGACACACTGCCTCCAAATGTGGAGGTTTCACTGGTATCTATCAAGGTTAGATGCCGATGGGCCCATTCTCCAGAAAAGTGGTCCAATCCAGCCTTCCCCAAACACGTGCCCTCCAAATGTTCTGGACTTCAATTCCTATCATCCCAAGCCAGCAAGATCAGGAATGCTGGAAGGTCTTGCTGATTCATTCATTTCTCAGTCGCCTTAAAGGGCAAGAGCAAAGCCTGCAGTGCGCCACATACATGGTCTTGATGTTTGTCTTGCTGTAAGCCTGGGGTCCCCACTGTGGTACCCATGGACACCGTGCCTGGCACTCACCGGGGTCCCTGCCCCTCCTGATTTTTAAAACTTTTAAAGGTTTCTTTTAATTTAAAAAATAAACTGGGAGGCCACTATGCTCCAAAGCGAAGTGCATGTCTCACACACCACACCATCTACGCTGGCCCCAGAGGGATACTTAGAAAACAAAAACGTTGGGTAGTTTAAGCCCAGCACTTTGTTCTGAAGCATGCCCGCCCACCCGAAAAAAGAAACCTGTAAGTGTGTGGGTGGGTGTGGGGCATGCTAGAGAGTGTTCTGGGAGTGGCAGGGAGCACCCCACACGGGCTAAAAGGATGGTCGGGAGCAGGAGGTGTTTTAGCTGCACTGCGTGCTTGTGGGTGTGTGGCAGGGGGAGATGTCCTGTTGTTGTTTTTAATGTGGTGTGTGTATTAGCCAGTTGGTTGGTTTGGGTGTGGTGTGTCTTTTGCCGGGGGGCGGGGTGTCTGCAGTTTGTTTCTTTAATGTGGTGCATGTACATGTTTTACCTGGATTTTTTGTTTGCCTTGGTGTGGCTGGGTGTTTTGTCCCTGTGTGTGTTTGAGCATCACCAGTTTTCCTTTTGTGAAATGGGTATTTTGTTGTGCTACTGGAGATAAATATGTGATTTGACATTTGGGGCTCAGATTCCACCCCTGCCTCATACTCAGTTTGTTGGTCAAGTTACCTTTCTTTTAGCCTCACCAGTTTGCCATCTGGGAAATGGGTGTTTTGTGACTGGCCACTCCCAGAATGGTAACCATTTTGTGAGAGCATCCACAACACATTATCAAAATTCCAAATGCACAGTTATCAAATCCTGCCGCATGCTAAATACTCTAATACTCTTAAGGTGCAATCCAGTGCATGTTTAAACAGAAAAAAAGGCCTCCAGCTAAGGCATGCTGGGAGTTGGAGGCCTTTTTTCTGTCTACATGCATAGGATTATGCCCTTAAAGAAGAAATGCTTGACACACCACTCATCAGGTGCTGGCAAAATATGAAACACCATTGCATGTCAGCTATCCCTGCCAGATATTAACTACCATTACCCATCATCTATACAACAGTAGTCTTTGCTATTTTAATCCCCATTATATATCAGTGGTTTTACCTGCTGTTTTATTTCTTGGCAGGTTTTAGCTCCTTATTGTTTACTATATTTTATTGGGTTGGTTTTGCATTGTATTGGTATCACGTTGGCATTTGAACTGTTGCGTTTTTAGCTCTTCATTTGTATTTTATTGTAGTATTGTTTCATTTTAAAATAAGTGTACAATGTCTCTAGAACCTGTTCTATACCTGACTTATAAATATAATAAATGAATAGTGTCAGCTATCAAAAATTGAAACCAAAAACAGGAAGATACCAAACATTTGGTGAATATTCAGAGAATATCTAGGAACTATTTTTGGGACATCCAAATATGGAGAGGAGAATTTGGGGGACCAAATTTGTTTCCACGCCAAAAACAGAGCTATAGCCCCATCCTGGTTATTTGGTAGAACAAGGGGAGAAAAGGTACGGGAGTGCTGCTACTGTGTGCAGGGATACCAGCTTTCAGTTTTAAAAACTGTGGAAGGGGCAGAAGTAGGCCAAGGGGTGAAGCTAAGGTCAGGTTTGGTTGGCCAAAGGGTTCATTTTGATTCATTTGGGTGTGTCAGGAGTGAAGCTGGCAGGTTACCTGTTACTGAATCCCAGGCTGAAAATAATGAATGGGCAGATAAAACATCTGATGGGGGACCGCACTCACTGGGGGCTGCTTCTCTCCCATTTCTCCGAGGAAGGCGGATTAGGCCTGAGAAAGCTCAGAGTCATAGAATCATAGAATAGTAGGGTTGGAAGGGGCCTACAAGGCCATCGAGTCCAGCCCCTTCCTCAATGCAGGAATCCAAGTCAGAGCATCCCTGGCAGATGGCTGTCCAGCCTCGTCTTGAACGCCTCCAGTGTGGGAGAGCCCATCGCCTCCCCAGGTCACTGGTTCCATTGTTGTATTGCTCTAACAGTCAGGACGTTTTTCCTGATGTCCAGCTGGAATCTGGCTTCCTGTGACGTGAGCCCATTATTCCGTGTCCTGCACTCTGGGACGATTGAGAAGAGAGCCTGGCCTTCCTCTCTGTGACAACCTTTCAAGGACTTGAAGAGCGCTATCATATCTCCCCTCCTCTTCTCAAGGCTAAATATGCCCAATTCTTTCAGTCTCTCTTCATAGGGCTTTGCTTCCAGTCCCTGATCATCTTTGTTGCCCTCCTCTGAACTCTCTCCAGTTTGTCTGCATCCTTCTTTAAGTGTGGTGCCCAGAACTGGACACAGATGAGGCCTAACCAGTGCTGAGTAGAGGTGAACTAGTACTTCCCAGGATTTGGAAGCTATGCTTCTATGAATGCAGCCCAAAATAGCATTTGCCTTTTTTGCAGCCACATCACACTGTTGACACAGCGGCAGTCTGATCGCCTCTCGGCCTTTGCCAAGGGAGGAGGGGAGATAGAAGGGGCACTTTTTCAGCAAGCAGGATAGGCTGTTTCGGGTCTAACCAGTGTTACAGAGCTAATGGAGATTTTACAAGGACGCAAAATCAGGCAGACATGAATTATTCAGTGGCAGCAGACTGCATCCTTCACAGAGCTTTCAATTAATGGGAGGGGAGGGGATGTCTCTTGGACCAGAGCACTGCAGCTTCTCTGCTGGGGCGCTGGACCTGGCAACTGGGACTGGAGGGGGAGCGCCTGGGACGGGGGTGGGGAGACACCATTAGCACTCCTCAACTGGAAAGGGAGGGGAGGAACACCTGCCTCGTGCTCAAAACAGCCGCAGAGTCAAGCAAGATGCCAGCAGTCTGGCCAGAGAATTCGAAACAAAATCTTTGCATGTCGGAAGCACAGCTCCAAAGCCTTGCCGTGTCTTAAGCCAGGGAAGAGCAACTGGTGGGCCCTGCCGCCCTCCAGGAAGCCCTACTAAACATTAATCAAGGGGAGGTTGGAGTTTTGCTCCCCGTTTCAAAAGGAAGAAAAAAAATTATTTCCTAATGTTAGGGCAAAGACTGCCTTCCAAAATGCACGGCTGCGCACAACGTCTCTGCGGCCCTTATTGCTAAGTGGTGCTGACTTAATTATACAGTGAGAGCACCTGCGAAACACCCAGATCATATGGCAAAACGCACACAGTTGGCGCCAGAGGTGGTCAGAGGCTGGGCAAATGCCAGGGAGCCTCCAAGGCAGCCAACGCGTCGCCATTCTGCTCTGTGCAGCCCCCCAGGAAAACTGCAAGCAGTGTGAGTCCCTCCCAGGAAGGCCCCCGCCCCCCGCGTAACTGCACATTTGTGCAAATCCCCCAAAAAGGTTTTTTAGAAAAACTGTCCACAGAATCTGCATGACTCAGAAGACCCCAATCTGCTGTGGAATCCACAGGTCAGATTCATGGAATTTCAAATTCATTTGAGCCTCTTGCGGATGGGGTGTACGGACTGTACTCACCCTCGTCTGCCCGTGGGTCCGTGGAGGGGGGGAGGCGATCCGGTCCTCCCCCCGGAAGCCTCCCTGGCCGGCTCCGCTCCACAGCAAGTCCGCGGAGCCACCAGCCGGCTCCGGCCGCTGCTGGACTTCCAGCCGCAGCCGATCTGCAACCGCAAATCTTTACATAGCCTAAATCTTTACATAGCCTATCACAGCAAAAGGCAGGGACGCAAATGGCGTCCACTATGCTGGATGCCATTTGTGGCCACAGACAGGCAGCAGCAGATGGCAGCGGACGGATGGCGGCAGGTAGGATCCAGCCAATGCAGATTCCCCCAGGTGGCGGAGGTGAGTCTTTCATTCCGCCGCGGACTCCAGGGGGCTGGATTCTAAGAATCTGGCCTCATTGGAATCCGTGGCGGAATTCTCTGCCATCCCTACTTGCGGATTTCTTCAACATCCCTAAATTCCTTTCACAGGTGCTCAAGCTTTATCATAAAGGGCCACATCACACTGGACACACGTGGTCTGTGACTGGATCTGTTGACATGTTTTCTTAAAAGCTGAACACAGGGCTGGGCCACTGTGGCTCTCCAAATGTCTTGGCCTACAACTCCCATCATCCCGCACCATTGACTAGGGCCGCTAGGGCCGAGGGGAGTTGTTGGCCAAAATATCTGGAGAGTCACAGGTGGCCCAGCCCTGACTGAAAAGCAGCCACAACCAGGAGCCGAACAGCTCAGAGCAAATGGTGCTGGGAGAGGGGGCACTTAACCTTTCACCGGCACCATTTCCCTGATTAGAATCCAACCCCAAAGCTCCTAATAGCCTTGCTGGGAAGTTGGGGGTGAGAGCATAACTGTTGCGAGGGACCACGGGTTTTCTCAACTGTAACCTTTTTTTTCCAAACAGAAGGGACTTTCAGTCCATCTACTTTTATGGAAGCCTGGGAAAGGCGCAGAAGTTAAGAAAGCAGGTGAGGAGAACCGGGGGGCAATTTCTACCGCCCTTCAGCCCATATTTCCCCAAGGGCCTATGGTGGTTGAGGCAAGGCTGTCTGTCAGCTCTAGAGGGTTTTTTCATAATAGCTAGGAGGCCCTGGAAGTCTCACCACCCCACCCTATCCCACCACAGGCATCTGGTTGTTCTGCCTTGTGGGCTGGACCGCCTGCTGGTTCCTCCATGCCTTGCTCGCTTTCCTAAGACCCCACCCAGTGTTCTCTGGCACACTGCTCTGAAGAAGGCAAGCCCCCAGCAAAAAGCCTAAGGGCTCTTTGGCTCTGGCAAAGGTGGCTGTTAAGTAGGTTCCTGGAGGGGAGTGGTCATCCCAAACCAACATGGATACACTCACTCCTCTCCCTCAACCCTTCCACTAAGGATGGACAAATCTGTCCTTTCACTTTCTCTCATAATCAGATTTTCTAAATCTTAAGTTCTTTCCATCTTGAATATGAAGAAATTTGCAAGTTTTGGTAACTCTTTATGAAAAATGAACTGAAATGAAGTTCTCTCCCATCGGCACTGCCCAAGTTCAGGACGTACATGGAGAGAACCATGTTCATGTTGTGCCTGCCTGTCGTGAATCAGAATCTCATCATTAAAGATGAGGAGCGGAGAGCCTGTCAGAAAAAGGAGACGGTCGGCAACCCTAATTCAGCACCAAAATATGGTTGAATACACAGATGTTGAGAGGCGGGCTTCTGAGAGCTATGAACTCAAAGCCCGAGGCTTAGGTGGATGAATCTGTCTGTTTCATTTTCTCCCACATTTAAGTTTTTAAAATCTCAAGTTCTTTCCATCATGAATATGAAGGATTTTGCATTTTTTAGTAAGTCCTTATCAGAAGCAAACAGAAATGAAATTCTCACCCATCCCTGCTTACCAGCCCATTGCCCTCTCTTCTTTCCAGCATGATTTCCAGTCCTTCCCATGGCCTGTACTCTCTGGGCCAGCCACCCAGGGCAATCGACTCCAAGCTGGCCTGCTCCATGCCGACTTGATTAAGACCCAACCAGTCTGACACCACCTTCAGACAGAGCACATGCAGGCCTGACAGCAGAGCGGTATACTCAGGGCAAGCAGTGCCCTCCCCTCTGTGCATCAGCTGGGCCCTGTCACTGGTGATGGATGAAGCAAGCCACTAATAGGCCCTCTCCATATTTGTTTCCTCATTTGCAAGCAGTTCCTTTCGGTGGTTTCCCACAATCCATCATTCTTTGTGTGGCCGGGCTCTGTGATTACAATTATTTATTCTCCCACTATTGTCAGAGAGATTAGTGGCACATGCAGAGAGTGCACAAGGGAGGAATAGCTGCTTTTGATCAGCTAAAGTGACCCACCCCTCCATCCCCGCTCAAGGTAACACCAAGCTGGCACCAAATTATTCAGGTTGTGGCCACACTTGGAATGCTGTATTGCATCGCACATGCCTTTTGAATGCCTACATGAATTAATTTATCTAGAAATTTGCAGACAGGTTCCATTAATATACTGATGACACCCAACTCTACTTCACTTTCACATCAGAGCCAGGTCAGAGAGTGGAAACGTTGACTTGGTGCCCAGGAGCAACAGGGGACTGGATGAAGGCCAGTAAACTGGAGCTCTACCTCAGCTCTGTGGGCGAGTGGTTGTCTGACCAAGGAGTTGGTGGTTGACATTTCTGGATGAGGTTGCACCCCCCTTAAAAAAGCAAAGTTTGGAGGCATTTTCCCTGGATGTCCCGGTGGCTTCCATGGCATGCAGCACCTTTCACCAGCTATCACTGGGATGTCAGCTGCATGACTTTTCCTGGACAGAGAAAGGCTGACCACGTGCATCAGTGACCTCTCAATTGGTCCTCTCCATGTGTTGCATGTGGGGCTGCCTTTGAAGACATCTCAGAAACTTTCCGTAACACAGAATGCAGTTGCTAGGCTGCAAAGACCATCTATGTGGGGCTGCCCTTTAAGACTGTTTGGAAGCTGCAGCTTGTACAAAATGCTGGGTGACCAGCCAGATGGGCGATTAATGAATTTAATAAATAAATAATAAATAAATAAATAAATAATTGACTGCAGGGACCACAAGGTCTGAACCTGTAACTCCAATTCTGGCCTGCTTGCATTGGCTGCCTCTATGTTGCCAAGCCCAATTCAAGGTGCTGGTTTTGACCTGTAAAGCCTTACATGGCTCAGGACCAAAACACCAGGCAGACTGCCTCTCCCAGTACGAACCTACCCATACACTACTATTGTCAACTGAGGCCCTCCTCCAGGTGCCTCCTCCAAGGGAGGTTTGGAAGATGGCAACAAGGGAGACGGCCTTCTCACTGGTGGCCCCTCAACTGTGGAACACTCTCCCCACTGGAGTCCACCTGGCTCCAGCATTGTCATCCTTTTGGTGCCGCATTATGACTTCCCTCTGCTCCCACGCGGTTGACAGCATATCATAAGGTTTTCAACTGGTCCTGGGATTTTTATTTTTGAGTGTTTAAAACTGTTTTGTAAATGGTTTTTATATTATGTTTTACATTGTATTTTTAAGGTTTTAATCTTTTCTAAACTGCCCAGAAAGCTTTGGCTATTGGGTGGTATAGAAATGTACTAATAACAACAACAACACAGCAACATCAACAACCTATACAGTACTCATGATACATCACATCTTCTCATCCATGGGGGATTGGCCTTTATGGCCACTCACAGCAGGAAGTGGGCACATCGGAGCAGTAATGTGTGGGTCCATAGCACATCTTGAGACAAATATCAGGTGTGGGGGCTTAGAGGCTATATAAGCCATCCACACCTTTCTTCAACACATGCTATTTGGCCAGAAAAGTACCCGCCAACCCAGAGCCAGCCCCAAACATTTTGCTGCCTGAGGTGAAGAACAAGGTGGCACCCTCTCCCATTTCATGTACAAAAGCTGACTAGACTGTTCCTTCAACACTGGTGATTAGGGATGAGTGAACTCACCCCATTCCATGCCACTCGCCAGACCCCCACCAGCCATCTGCCCCTGTTCACAGCATGCGCCGAGCCATCGAGTGATCCCAGGACCCAGAGCGGTTCCCTGGACGCCTCCCACTCCTCTGCCAAGCTGCCATTCTGTGCAAAATGGCGACTCAGGCTTTTCCATAACTCGTGATTCTGCAGAAAGGGTGGTTGTAAAAAGGCACATGTACGCAAAATTATAGGTATAAATGAATCATAGAATAGTAGGGTTGGAAGGGGCCTACAAGGCCATCGAGTCCAACCCCCTGCTCCATGCAGGAATCCAAGCCAGAGCATGCTCGACAGATGGCTGTCCAGCCCCGTCTTGAATGCCTCCAGTGTGGGAGAGCCCACCACCTCCCTAGGTAACTGGTTACATTGTCGTATTGCTCTAACAGTCAGGAAGTTTCTCCTGATGTTCAGCCGGAATCTGGCTTCCTGTCACTTGAGCCCATGATTCCGTGTCCTGCACTCTGGCATGATCGAGAAGAGATCCTGGCCTTCCTCTCTGGGACAACCTTTCAAGGACTTGAAGAGTGCTATCCTATCTCCCCTTAGTCTTCTCTTCTCAAGGCTAAACATGCCCAGTTCTTTCAGTCTCTCCTCACAGCGCTTTGTTTCCAGTCCCCTGATCATCTTCATTGCCCTCCTCTGAACCCTCTCCAGTTTGTCTGTATCAGGCAAATAGTCAAATTAGGTCATTTACACCTGTAATTTTGTGTAAATGGGCCCCTTTATGGCCCCCATTTGTACAGAATCACAATTTACGGAAAAGGCTGAGCCACCATTTTGCACAAAATCGCGGTTTGGTGGAGCAGCGAGGGCTGCCTCGCTTGCCCAACTTGGCGCACGCTGAGTTGGGCAAGCGCAGGGGTCCACGGACTGGCATCTGGGGGGCCAAGCTGGCGGGAACACACCAAGTTCCAAACCAGATGTTTGCAACATCCGTACTGGTGATGGAACAGCATCCCCCATTGGACCCGATGGCAGCAGACTTGGTTAGGGAGCACATGAGGCACACTGCATTTTCCTGCAGCACCTTGCTGCCACCTCAGAGAATCTGCTGCTTGAGGCGACTGCTTCACCCTGCCTAATGGTAGGCCCTGCCCTGCTCCCACCCTGAGTTGGTCAGTGCTGTCCTGGCTTGCTGTGTGTCATGTTCTCCAGCCTAAAACTGCACACTTTAAAAATTGGTATTTTCACACCTTAGTCAATGGGGACAGTGTGCACTTCTGAAAAATGTGCACCTTTCCCATTCGACATGTCTGGGTGAGGCATGACACATATGGGTGTTTCTGGTCACGGGCTGGGCTGTGTAGGAATGTTTTGCCCCAAATGGACCAGGGAGTTTGGGATTTTTGCCTACTCTGTGCTGATCCACCAGGGATAATTGGCCTGTAAAAGGGAATTTCGGTGATGTGCCAGTCAGGTCTGTGGAACCCAGGGCAGGGAAAGGAGTTCATTTGGGGCCTGAGTGGGCCATGGGGCTCCAGGGCACCCCACTACACCAAAAAGGTGTGGCCAGAGGGCCAAACAAAACAATACAACCATTGTATCATCTCTACACTCGCAGCTGTGTTAGGCTCACTCTTCTTGGTTAGCATTAACTAGCCCCACACAGCTTATACCAGTAGCCAGAGTAGCCAGTGCGGTGCAGTGGCAAGAGTGTTGGACTGGGAGCCGGGAGATCCGGGTTCTAGTCCCCACTCAGCCATGGAAGCTCACTGGGTGACTTTGGGCCAGTTACACACGCTCAGCCCAACCTACCTCACAGGGTTGTTGTTGTGAGGATAAAATGGAGAGGAGGAGGATAATGTAAGCCGCCTTGGGTTCCTTGCAAGGGGAAAAAAGGTGGGATATAAATGCAATAATAAATAAAATAAATAAATATACCACTGCAGATCTCCTTTTGCTAAACTAATGAAGTTGTGGCCCCAGATTATCCAGCATCTGGTGTTCACCACTTTATTTATGGGTATGGACACAATCATAGAGTTGGCAGGGACCTCAGAGATAATTTAGCCCAACTCTGCTGCCAATGCAAGAAATCCACTGCTACAGCATCCCTAACAGTTGGCCATCCAGCCTCTGCCTGAAAACCTCTACTGATGAAAAGTCCTCCACCTTCTGGGGCAGTCCACTCAACTGTCAAACAGCTTGCACCATCCGGACACGCTTCCTAATGTTTAGTCACAAAGTCCTTTTTTCTTGTAATTTGAACTCAGGTTCAGGGGCAAACGAACAAAGAACAGATCTGCTCTGTTATTTATGGAAGAGCCCTTCAAATATCTGAAAATGGCTATTATGTCACCTCTTTGTTATCTCATCTCTATGATTCTAAAGGTGAAATACTGTATAACTGTATAAAAGCACTGTATGAATGAACTGTTTGCACTGTGAACAATATATCAACTGTATAAATGCAAAGGCAAATGACAGGCATTTGGTGACTATGAACAAACAGATGGTCTTGAAAGTAATGTACAAGTGGGAAAACATTTTGCTTTGGCATAATGGGTGGAATGTTTAGTTGTCGTTGTCATCGTCATCGTCATGATTTTCAACCTTTCCCCAGATTACTAGGTCATCCACTGAAATTCACTGGCAGTAGATTCAGGACATTCTTTCACACAACTGATGATTTACAGAATTTGCTGCCAGAATACATGATTATATCCTCCAGCTTAGATGGTGTAGGCCTTTTTGGTTGGTGGACGCATTGGAATTTTGAAATAGTGTTGTGGGTGCTCTCACAAAATGGCTGCCATGAGGATGGCTTGCCTGTTCACAAAATGGCTGCCATGGTGGGTGTGGCCAGTCACAAAACAACAGTTTCCCAGAAGAAATAACTGAGACTAACAGAAGAGTAACCAAGAACCTAATTACGGGGGGCGGGGGGTGTTCAGAGCTCCAAAGCACAAAGTCACTCTTTAAACCTACAGTTTTCTAGGGATGTCAGAGAATTCCGCGACGGATCTCGGTGAGGCCGAATGCCAGTGCATTCGGCCCCCCAAAATCCGTCAAGGAACGAAGCCCCCTCCCCCCCAACCCACGAAAGGCGCGCGGGACGAAGTCCCCGCTCCCCCCACCCCACGAAAGGCATGCAAAACGGAGGGCTTACCTGCTCCTGTCCGCGCTGCTTTGCAAATGGCGGCCGTCCTGCAGCCGCCATTCGCTTCCTCCTCTTCATAGCCGTAATAGGCTACGTAAATACTTACGTAGCCTATCACGGCTAACACAGGGATGCCATTTGCGTCCCTGCGGAGGCTGTGATAGCCTATCACGGCGGGGGGGTTGGGAACCCAGCGTATGCAAATGGCGGCAGCTACCGCCATTTGCATATGCTGGGTTTGTTCCCCTTGCCGTGATAGGCTACATAAGTATTTATGTAGCCTATCACGGCTCAATATAGGGACGCAAATGGCGGCGGCTACGACAGCTGCCATTTGTGTCCCTGCAGGGCTGCCCAGCGGCCGGATATCCGGCTGTGGGCGGCTGGAGCCGGCTGGTGGCTCCGTGGCTTGGCCGCGGAGCAGAGCCGGCCAGGCAGGATTCCGGGGGGGAGGACCAGATCGCCTCCCCCCCCCGTCGAGGATTCCGGGGGAAGGGACGGATCGCCTCCCCCCCCCCACCGCGGATTGCCCAGCACAGAGCCAGGTAGGTGTTTTGTACACCCCTACAGTTTTCTGCTTCAATACACATAACATTTTTTTTCTTTTTTAACTAACTTTTTTTTCCCTTTATTTGTCTTGTAACACACACTTCCACACCAGTGGGACTCTGCTTTTAACCTCTACTGAGTAGAGGAGCAGGCACAGGCTAGTCTAGAACAATCACAAAGCTAGACACAAAAAGGGAAAAGAGGCTATGGAAGGACAAGACTCTCCAGTGGTGGGGACCTGCAAGGTGTGTGCAGTGTTTGTTTTCTTGCCTGAGAACAACATGGCCTGCAGCTGCAACAAGTGCAAGTTGATCACGCTGCTGGAGGAAAAAGTAAGTGGACTGGAACGGCGACTGTCGACCCTCCGGGGAATAAGAGAACACGAAGAGTTGCACCTCACAAAGGATGGGAAGAATGTGTTTGGCCACAGCATGAAGAACTTCATCAGGAGGGCTTTAAACTGAATCCTACGGGGAAGGGAGATGTAATGCTGGGGGTAACAATGGACGAAGGCTCATGCACTGCAACGGAGAGAACAGTTCTAATAGCGCCCAATAATAGTCTTCAGACACATGTAGGAAGAAAGCCAGACTATGAAGCACATGGTCTTCGATGTCTATATACTAATGCCCAGAGTATGGGAAACAAACAGAACGAACTTGAACTCTTAATTTAAGAGGGAAATTATGACTTGATAGGTATAACTGAGACTTGGTGGGATGACTCTCATGACTGGAATACAGCAATTGAAGGATATAACTTGTTCAAAAAGAACAGGAGGAACAGAAAGGGAGGTGGGGTTGCACTGTATGTGAAAAATACATATCTCTGTCTGCACAGAAATAGAATCATAGAATAGTAGGGTTGGAAGGGGCCTACAAGGCCATCGAGTCCAACCCCCTGCTCAATGCAGGAATCCAAGTCACAGCATCCCTGACAGGTGGCTGTCCAGTCTCGTCTTGAGTGCCTCCAGTGTGGGAGAGCCCACCACCTCCCTAGGGAATGGGTTCCAACAATTCCAAGATGCTTCTCGCTTGTCATGTGGTTGAGCCACGAACCCCCCATCTTGTAACTGTGCATTTAGTTTCTTTTTCCTAGGTGCAGAACTTGGCATTTATCTCTATTAAATGTCATTCTGTTGTTTTCTGCCCAGCATTCCAGTCTACCCAGATCACTCTGAATTTTGTTTCTGTCTTCCAAAGTATTAGCTATCCCGCCCAATTTTGTGTCATACGCAAATACGATCAGCATTCCCTGCACCTCCTCCTCCAAGTCATTCATAAAAATGTTGAAGAGCTCTGGGCCTGGACTGAGCCCTGCGGTACCCCGCTCATTACCTCTCCCCAGTTTGAGAAGGTCCCATTGATAAGCACTCTTTGAGTCCGATTCTGTAGCCAACTGTGGATCCACTGGATTGTTGTTTCATCTAGCCCACTTTGAGCTAGTTTGCTCATCAGGAGATCATGGGGCACTTTGTCGAAAGCTTTGCTGAAGTCGAGGTATATTATGTCTACAGCATTCCCACAGTCCACAAGGGAGATTACTTGATCAAAAAATGACGAGTGGTGTACCGCAGGGCTCAGTCCTGGGCCCAGTGCTCTTCAACATTTTTATGAATGACTTGGAGGAGGAGGTGCAGGGAATGCTGATCAAATTTGCAGATGACACAAATTGGGTGGGATAGCTAATACCCTGGAAGACAGAAACAAAATTCAAAGTGATCTTGATAGACTAGAGCACTGGGCAGAAAACAACAGAATTACATTTAATAGGGATAAATGCCAAGTTCTGCACCTGGGAAAAAGAAACCAAATGCACAGTTACAAGATGGGGGATACGTGGCTCAACAACACTACAAGCGAGAAGGATCTTGGAATTGTTGTCGATCACAAGCTGAAGATGAGCCAACAATGTGATGTGGCTGC
The DNA here is from genome assembly GCF_057233095.1 of Heloderma suspectum. Lineage (NCBI taxonomy): Eukaryota > Metazoa > Chordata > Lepidosauria > Squamata > Helodermatidae > Heloderma > Heloderma suspectum. Next base: position 29,734,846 of record NC_139470.1, read on the forward strand.
AAAAAAGGGAAATGCTATTTTGGGCTGCATAGCATAGCTTCCAAATCCCAGGAAGTACTAGTTCCCCTCTACTCAGCACTGGCTAGGCCTCATCTGGAGTACTGTGTCCAGTTCTGGGCACCACACTTTAAGAAGTATGCAGACAAACTGGAGAGGGTTCAGAGGAGGGCAACAAAGATTATCAGGGGACTGGAAACAAAGCCCTATGAAGAGAGACTGAAAGAACTGGGCATGTTTAGCCTTGAGAAGAGAAGACTGAGGGGAGATCTCATAGCGCTCTTCAAGTACTTGAAAGGTTGTCACAGAGAGGAAGGCCAGCATCTCTTCTCGATCGTCCCAGAGTGCAGGACACGGAATAATGGGCTCACGTCACAGGAAGCCAGATTCCGGCTGAACATCAGGAAAACGTCCTGACTGTTGGAGCAATACGGCAATGGAACCCATGACCTAGGGCGGTGGTGGGCTCTCCCACACTGGAGGCGTTCAAGATGAGGCTGGACAGCCATCTGTCAGGGATGCTCTGACTTGGATTCCGACTTGCATTCCTGCATTGAGCAGGGGGTTGGACTCGATGGCCTTGTAGGCCCCTTCCAACCCTACTATTCTATGATTCTATGATTCAACGAAGGTAAACTGAGGAGGCTCAAAGGCAAGTAACTTGACCAAGAAGCTGGTTCCAGGGTTGAGGTGGGATTAGAATTTCTGTTTCCACAAAGCACAACAAAATGCCCATCTCACAGAAGGCTGACTGATGATGCTCAGAGAAATACGCACGCACGCACACACGCCAGCAGGCAGGCAAAACACCACCTCCCCAAACCAGGGAACATACACACACCATCCATGCCAAAATAATCAAACCAACTAGCTAACCCACACACGTATGCAATGCAGGCAACACCCCACCCCCACCTGCTCTCTAGCCCCTGCCTCCCCCACCTTCTTTTTTCTGGGCAGCTGGGCGCACTCCAAGATGAAGCACTGGGCTGCAGACACCCGCCATTTTTGCTTTCTAGGAATGGGCCCCAGAGGTTTTCTTCGAAATAAAGATGACACTGGAGACTGCCAGTGTCCCTTTGCAGCTTGTCAGCCACATGAAACTTAATTTTAAAACAGCTAAAATAATTAAAACTTGGAAGGGGAGCGATTCTGGTGGGTGCCAAGAGATGTGTCCATGGGCACGTTGGTGCCCATAGGCACCACACTGGAGACCCCAGGTTTGCACAATCCATGGCGGAGATGTCTGCCAATGGGGAGGTGGGGGCTACTCCTGGACCCAGCTTTGTTCCTGGACTCGTAGGCAGCCTCAGTGGCTCTAAGTGACTTTTACCAGCTTCAGCTGATTATGATGGTATTTTATTGTCAGACAGACAGACAGACAGACAGCGTATCACTCTGAAAGCATTTGATGAAGGATGACTTATAAATATCCCAAATAAATAAATACTAATCATAATGGCTCTATGGAATCCCCAGACTTAACAGGCACAGAGGTCACCTAGTCACAGTTTTCCCTACTATGGTGAGATTGATTCTATTTCTGTTTAAAATATAGTCATTATTTCTTGCATCTATACATATAATTTAGCATATACAATTTCATGTGAATTTGTGCCCCCCCCCCTTTTGGGGGGTGATGCCTAAGTGGTCTCCCTACTGCCTAGTGATTTTATTGGGTGGGGTGGAGGAGGGCCAATTATTAAATGTACTTTTTTTTAATACTGGTTTCGTTTCATCATAGTTTTAAGTGTTCTAATCCACCTTGGGAATTTTATTGAATGGCAAGGTATAAATCTTGCAAATAAATAAAATAAATGTTTCTACGGCCTGCCAATTGCAGGGCCTGTCACTGCATACCCAATTCTGTGCTCTTGGACTAACCTGACACTCAGGTAGGTCCTAATGCCAAGTTCAGACCTGTGGAGCCCATGACAGTGATTTGATCAAAGTCACAGGAAAAGGTCACAGGCAATCAAAGGATGTGTGTGTGCAAATTATATATATATATAATCTCCGCCAAGTCCCTGGTTTGGAATGTTTTCAAGCTTGGGTCCTTTTGTGCTTTGGAGGAATCATGAGAATTGTTTTTTCGATAAGCTCAAGCAAAGGTCTCAGCAGCATTCAATACAAACTGCTTCAATGTGATAAACAGTACCAGGAAAACAACAACACCGAGAGATGCCTGTATGCTGTGCAAATAGACCCGTCGAGTGGTAAATAAAAGCTTGCGGAGCGACTCCCACCCGACAAGGATGGGGGCTGCTCTTGCATAGTTTGGAGACGGTGAGCGACAGGAATGCTTAGAGCCGAGGGACTAATGTGTCTCCTCCAAAGGGACAGGGACAGACAGCCCTCTAGTGTAAAGACGGCGGCAAGAGTGTTTTGCATTGGCATGGAAAACGCTGTCAGTCAGCAGCACCGAGACGGCGCCTGAATGGAAAGCAGCGGAGCTGTGCTTCCCTGCAACAAAGTGCGGCGGTGCTACAACTTGGCTGGGAGATCAGTGGCACACGGCCTCCCTTCCCGTCCCTCATTAATTTGCTACAACTGGGTCACAGTCTCTCTGTCTCACACACACACGCACGCACGCACATCCCAAGGGGTTTGAAAGCATAATGAACGGCCATGCATAGAGAACCAGAAGATGACCTTGAGAAGCATTCATAGATGAACGTAAAAACTTAAGAACCCCTTTGTTGGCTCACACCACGGTCCAAAGGAGGCTAAGCTCTGGAGGCTGGAATATGGCTATTATGTCTTGCTCCTGGAACCACTCGGAATCGGCAGCTCTGCGCACACTGTGCAGCTGTTTGCATACTGCAGCCATGAGATGCGAGCAACAAAAGGAAGCACGTGGCATTTTTCCACACAAAACGTAACTGTCTTATGGAACTCACTGCCACGGGAGATGGCGCTGTCCCGCCAGCTGCCATGGCTCGGTGGCATAGCTCCAGTATTGCATATGGAAGGACCCAGGATGAGTCGCTGGAGCCTCTGTTGAAAAGTATTTCTGGCCGCAGGGCTAGGCAAGACTCCAGGCTGAGCTCCTGCAGAGCTGCTGGCTGTTGGTGCACAGTAGATCCCAGTGGGCAAGACAGTGCAAAGTTCTGATGTCAGGTGGCTTTGCGAAGAGGACTGAATAAATCCATGGTGGACTGGTACTTCAAGGGGTATTTGCTACATGCACTAAATAGAACCTCCATGAACAGAGGCAGTCAGTGCTCCGAGTCTTCTGTAGGGGAGGGGGATATAGGAAGGGGCTTAACAAAATCCACAAGAGAGCCAGTGTGGTGTAGTGGCTAGAGCGTTGGACTGGGAGCCAGGAGATCCAGGCTCTAGTCCCCACTCAGCCATGGAAGCTCACTGGGTGACTTTGGGCCCATCACAGACTATCAGCCCAACCTACCTCACAGGGTGGTTGTTGTGAGGATAAAATGGAGAGGAGGAGGAGGAGGAGGAGGAGAATGTAAGCCACCTTGGATTCCTTGCAAGAGGAAAAATGGTGGGATATAAATGCAATAAATAAATAAATAAGTTCCAGCAATTGGGTCCTCCCAGTTTTAAGTTTTGACCGATTCAGGAAGTATGAGAAATTTGTTTGTTTGTTTTGATCAGGATTTACTCAACGTGCACCACCCAGACTGAACACGGAGTCACACACATTCTGTGGTTGAAGTCTGTATATTTCCGAGCTTGCAATGTGATCCTCAGACCAAAAAAAAAAAAATGTATTCGACAGCATGTGTGCCTTTGAAAAGTGCGCACTGAAAATGTGCACTTTTGAAAATTGTGCAGAAACGTGCTTTAATCAAGGGGAGAAGAATCTGTATGTTTCACAGATGTGCACAACTGATGCATACACCTGGAAAAATACGCACGACAACATGCATGCATTCACAATCAGGTTTGTTTGTGCTGCTTTGTTGTTTTGCATGTGGGCCAAAGGTAAGTAGGGCTGGGCCAATCCAAAGGTAAGGGGCTCTATTTGTGTGAGTGCAAAGGTGTCTCCTCACCTCTACCGCTCTACCTACTCTACCACAGTTGTCCTTATGATTTTGGCATATCCATGAACTAATTGGCTAGAGGGGCTATGCCACAACCCTGCTTTAAAAAGCAATTGAACTACCATGTGAAAGAAAGATTACACCTTTTACTACAAGGAACTAACTGGCATGTAACTTCAGGAGTAGCTTCCTTTGCAGTAAAGGCTTCCAGGCTTAGAAAAAGATATCTGGAATCCATCTCAGTTAACTGCGGTAAAGATTCTGAGTGCTGGGGATATACTCCTGTTGGTATGTGCTGCCTCAGTATTTGATCTGTAAAGTCCAGATACTAAATGCTGTGCTGCGTATACTTTTAGGTGGAATTTTAAACATATTTTGCTTTATTCTGTTTTGAAATGGTCCTTGGACGAATTCAGTAAATTTTGTGCATTCATTCTGCTTTAAAAACACCATCGCCATGAAACATCACAGGCACTGGAGCAAAACAACAGGAGGTGAACACGCCCATCTGCCTCAAAAGACACATCTCACTAATTCAATGGTTCTGAGAGGAACATCCTGACAGAACATATCTGCATCCAATTGGTTGTCTGCATTTGGAAGCATGTGGCTGCATCTCCTTTGCTGGTGTACCCCCCGCCCCCACACAAAACTACGCCCACTGATTTAAACATGCCATGTATTTTAAGTATTGTCTGTCACTAACAACCCTTGCAAAAAGCATACAAATTAAGACCAATGTTAAACAGTGCACAAATTTTAACAGCCACAGAAATCTGCTGTGACAGAAATGCACTCTGTCAAGGGCAGTTCTGGACTGCCAAAAATACCATCCCTGTTGTGCCTACAAACCTTCAGAATTTGATGGGAAGCACACCGATTTGAAATGCTTTCCCCATATCTGGCTTGCAAAAATCTGTCACTTTGATGAGGGAAATGCATCTTGCCTCAGTCTAATCCATCACTTCTACTTGTTGTTTAATGCTAAGTACACAAATGAACTCCCAGCAAAAGTGAATAGAAATGCCGCTGCCATATGGCTGCATAGTTCTCTTCGAAATGGCTTCATTATTTTCCCCACATGAAAAAAAAGTGGCAACGTGTTGTTGTGACCCAGTCCCTGGACCTCTCTGATAGAATCATAGAATCACAGAATGGTAGGGTTGGAAGGGGCCTACAAGGCATTGAGTCCAACCCCCTGCTCAATGCAGGAATCCAAGTCAAAGCATCCCTGACAGATGGCTGTCCAGCCTCGTCTTGAACGCCTCCAGTGTGGGAGAGCCCACCGCCTCCCTGGGTCAGGGGTTCCATTGTCGTATTGCTCTAACAGTCAGGACGTTTTTCCTGACGTTCAGCCGGAATCTGGCTTCCTGTCACTTGAGCCCATTATTCCGTCTCCTGCACTCTGGGATGATCGAGAAGAGATCCTGGCCTTCCTCTCTGTGACAACCTTTCAAGGACTTGAAGAGCGCTATCCGATCTCCCCTCAGTCTTCTCTTCTCAAGGCTAAACATGCCCAGTTCTTTCAGTCTCTCCTCGGGGCTTTGTTTCCAGTCCCCTGATCATCTTTGTTGCCCTCCTCTGAACCCTCTCCAGTTTGTCTGCATCCTTCTTAAAGTGTGGTGCCTAGAGCTCGACACAGTACTCCAGATGAAGCCTAACCAGTGCTGAGGAGAGGGGAACTAGTACTTCCTGGGATTTGGAAGTGATGCTTCTATTAATGTAGCCCAAAATAGCATTTCCCTTTTTTGCAGCCACATCACATTGTTGGCTCATATTCAGCTTGTGATCGACAACAATTCCAAGATCCTTCTCACTTGTCGTGTTGTTGAGGCACGTACCCCCCATCTTGTAACTGTGCATTTGGTTTCTTTTTCCTAGGTGCAGAACTTGGCATTTATCCCTGTTAAATGTCATTCTGTTGTTTTCTGCCCAGCACTCCAGTCTATCAAGATCACTTTGAATGTTGTTTCTATCTTCCAAAGTATTAGCTATCCCGCCCAATTTTGTGTCATCTGCAAATTTGATCAGCATTCCCTGCACCTCCTCCTCCAAGTCATTCATAAAAATGTTGAAGATCTCTGGGCCCAGGACTGAGCCCTGCGGTACCCCACTCGTTACCTCTCCCCAGTTTGAGAAGATCCCATTGAGAAGCACTCTTTGAGTCCGATTCTGTAGCCAACTGTGGATCCACCAGATCGTTGGTTCATCTAGCCCACTTTGAGCTAGTTTGCTCATCAGGATATCATGGGGCACTTTGTCGAAAGCTTTGCTGAAGTCGAGGTATATGATGTCTACAGCATTCCCATGGTCTACAAGGGAGGTTACTTGATCAAAAAATGAGATCAGATTTGTCTGGCAGGACTTGTTTTTGACAAATCCATGTTGGCTTTGAGTAATCACGGCATTGTTGTCAAGGTGCTTCCAGATGGATTGCTTTATGATCTGCTCCAGAATTTTCCCAGGGATTGATGTCAGACTGACTGGTCTGTAGTTCCCAGGTTCCTCCTTTTTGCCCTTTTTGAAGATAGGGACAACATTAGCCCTCCTCCAGTCATCTGGCACTTCCCCGGTCCTCCATGATTTCTCAAAGAGAATAGACAGCAGTTCTGAGAGTTCTTCTGCCAGTTCCTTTATTACTCTAGGATGCAGATCATCTGGCCCTGGAGATTTGAACTCATTCAAAGTAATTAGGTGTTCCTTGACCATATGCCTATCGTTCTCAAGCTGCAATCCTGCCCCTTCAGCCTGTACTTCGCCTTTGCCGGGGGGGTCATAAACCCTCTTTTGGGAGAAGACTGAGCCAAAGTTATGACTTCTCTGCTACGGACTCAGGATGTATGAGCATTGCTTCGTTCACCCCCAAAGGTACTCATGTTCTTCAGGCATTCCAAGTGAGGGGATCGATGTTTTGCATACACTCCAAGTGAACATGCGCAAAACACGCATGGACTCTTGAGATGTCCACCACCAGCTCCACCTCACTTGGGGCAGGAGAAGGTGTGGGAAAGGCACATACACTCGAAGCACCCCTTTTCCATGTGGTAAAGGGACTGGGACTTCACATTCTAACATTTGCTAGAAAATGACAGGATTTACATCGTTTCCACCAGGGACTGCATGTAATTCCAGCCCCTTCCCCAAGCTAGAAATGTGTGAACTGAGCAACTGCATCACCACTGCCACCCCTCCTCCTTCCCAAGGGTGGGCAGGGGAAGGGGGCCAGCAGTGGTGGGTACCATGAGCGCCCATAACTGCTTGTGCACACCGCTGTTTTGTGCAGACAGCAGATGTGGCATCAGGCACTTGAGGGACTACACATTCACATTCAACCAGCCCCACTTAGAAGGAATCGAACAGGGGTGCTCACTTCTGCAATGCCTCTATCCAATTCCTTGTCACATCCCAAATAAGGACTCCAGGCCAGAGCAACATGCCCGTGTGAAGGGTTGAGGCCAACAGAGGCAATGCGAAAAAAGGTCAGGCTTAGAGGCCTGGAGTTTTCTGTTGGGAGGGGGCAACTCTGAGAAGAGTATTTTCATTTCTCCAGTCAAGTGTCAGTTTCATTTCTCCACTAAAGTTTAATTTCTTCAGGTTTGAAGCACTGCTTCTGGTTTTGAGAGAGGAGGGTAGGTACATAAAGAGAGCAAGAGAGCCAGTAAGAGCAGAGACAGCCAGAGCCTGAAGCGAGAGCAGAGTCTGAACAGTGAGCAGGAAGAAGCAGCCCGGAGAAGTTGAAGTATAGCTAAGGTAAAGGAACTTGCGTTTTGCAACTTTTATTCTCTTTTAATGCCTTTTGTATCACTCAGCTCTATTGTGTAAAAAGCTTTAGTTACGATATGCTAGCTTTAAATTTACCCCTAAAATGTTGTTGTTAAACCCTGTGTCTAGAGTGTCAGTCACCCCCAAGTCTACAGCCTAAACCCCATGTTACTGGGAAGGGATGCTCAAAAGAAGGAAGGTGGAATTGTTGAGGAGGCGAGAGATTTTTAAGGAGTTGCTCAGGGGGTCCACATCCTAAGTGGAACCTTGACAGTCCATGCGATTTCATGGCTCTGGATTTGGAGCCTGATAAAGGATTCCGTAACAGGTCTCCCTGAATAGGAGGAGAAGTTACATGTTCCGCATTTGGGGGCGAAGGGTGCCACAGTAGCTGAAATGGCCACTATGGATTAGTCTACAAATGGTGTAAATTTGGTGCTTTATGAAAAAGTGCACCATTGTTACATGACTTACTGTGCGTTGTGCCATGCTCAAATAAACCCACTGTTTCAACCAAGGATTATTTCAACTGGCTGTGGATGCACATACATGGGTAATATTGCATGCCTCCATATCTGAAAATGATCACTATGGATTAGTCTACCAGTGGTGTGAATTTGGTGCATGATAGTTGGGAAATGTTGAGCTATGCTGCCACTCTATATACACTGCTGGACGACTCCTGTGAAGCTCTGACCCCTCTGATGTTCCCCTCTCAATGACATGGAATGCAGCACAGAACCAGGCACAATTTGGACGTGCACTTGCAGCACTATATAGATGGGGATGCAATTGATGTTTTCCCTTTGTTTGTCAAAGAAAACAAAATGCTGGGTTATGGCCAAATGTTCCCAGAAGAAAAACACCACTCAATTCTTCCCCCCCACCCCATGTTCATCCACAGCCATTCACAGCCTTTTTCTCCTCCCTGCATGCTGCTGGAGATGCTTCTGATGGTACTGCTAAAGTAGACTTGGGAACTTCCAGGGCCTCAAAGGACAGGAGACCTTTACAAAGCCCAGGATCTGTGTCCTACTTGGATTAGGGATGTCAGAGAATTCCGCCACGGACTCCAGTGAGGCCGGATTCTTAAGAATCCGCCCCCCCCCCGGAATCCGTGGCAGAACGGCCTCTACCCCCCCCCGACACCCCGCAGAACCCCCCCGGGATGGAGCGTACCTGGCAGCAGATGCGGCAGCTCCAGCAGCTCCGGCGGCGGCAGCTCCGGCTGGTCTCCTGGCCGCTGCCGGGCTACTGAGGCCGCAAATGGCGGCCGTTGTAGTGGCCGCCATTTGCATGGCTGCCTTTCTTCGTGATAGGCTACATAAATATTTACATAGCCTATCACGGCAAAGAGGAGGGGCGCAAATGGCAGCCACTATGCCATTTGCACCCCTGCTCTTTGCCGTGACAGGCTATGTAAGTATTTACGTAGCCTATCACGGCTTAGCAGCCACGCAAATAGTAGCCCGTGTAGTGGCCGCCATTTGCGGCCGCAGCAGCCCAGCAGTGGCCAGAATTCCAGCTGCGGCTGGCCCAACCGGCGGCTCCGCGGAGTCGCCGCAGAGCGGAGCTGGCCAGGGAGGATTCGGGGGGGAGGGATGGAGCACCTCCCCCCACCGTGGATGCCCTGGAACGGAGCCAGGTAAGTGTTTCGTACATCCCTAACTTGGATTAAAATCCAAACAAGAAGAATTCCACAGATGCTCAGAGTGTCCATTTCGCACGCGGGAAAGGGCCTGGGACTAACAGTGTAGCACATGGGGAGTGCATTCTCCCAGGAATAATCCGCTGGGGGGGGGGCACGAGTCGTGGTGCAGGGATGTTGAAGTTCTTTCAGCCCAAGGGCCAAATTCCATTTGGGAGAAGCTCTCAGGGGCCACATTCCAGTGGTGGGAGGGTCAAAACACCAAAAATACCAGCATATTTCAGCTCGAAGATCTTCCTGCCAGCAACTCCGCCTTTCAGCCTTTTAGAATGGGGGGAAATGCACAAACACTGGGAAACCACCAAATGACTGGTGGGTGCGGGAAAGGGTTTCAGCCAAGGAGAGCAGGAGCAGCAATATGGGGCACCCTGGAGGGCCAGGTTAGGACTCAAGGAGGGCCAGATTTGGCCCTGGGGGCTGAGATTCTGCGCTCCTGTTATGGGGTGTGGGGCAAAAGCCATGGGAGGAGCCATAGCCCAAAGTGGGCAGAACCACCTCTTCTCTCTCTCTCTCTCTCTCTCTCCCCCCAACCCTTTTCTCTCTCCCCTTTCCTCCCTGCCCAGTGGGCTGCCAGGGAAGACATAAATCACCCTTGACAGAGGTCTGAACTGATCGCTTGCAGAGGGCTTTTGAAATCAGGCTGAGGGCTATAGATTGCCCACCCCTGATCTAGAACTAACGATTTCTATTAGTGTTCTGCCAAAAAATTATCCCATGCATTGTTCAACCGTTCTCACTCCATTTAATAGAAAAGAAATTGCTTTCAACAAGAAATTCAGTGGAGAAGAAATATCTGAGAAATTCTCATGCGTTTGGTTCAGGGTTCTTACTCTCACCTTATTTAGGAGGTGGCTAAGGAGGGTGCGTGTCCTGCCTTTTATAGCACAGTCATCCCTCTGGCAGCCTGTAGCCTCCTTAGCTTCCGACACTTCCTGCCCAGGGGAAGACGTCACGAGTAGGGGTGGAAGAAAGTCACTTACCTGTCCTCGAAGGATGTTCGCGGTGGGGGGGAGGCGCTTCGCTGGTCCCCCCGCGAAGTTCAGGCCGGGGGGGGAGGCTTCCTGCCTCGGCCCGGCCGAAATTCAGGCCGGGGAGGAGGCTTCCCGCCTCGCCCGGCCGCGAACGCGAAAGTTTAAAAAAAAAAAAAACGCCCCCTGATAGGCTACGTGACGATTCACGTAGCCTATCACGGCTAGATCTGCAAAGTCAGCCGTGATAGGCTACGTCAATCGTCACGTAGCCTATCACGGGTGACTTTAAAACAAAAACAAAAAAAGCGCGTACGCTAATGGCGGCCCCCATAGGGAGCCGCCATTCGCGTTCCTTATTTAGTCGCTGTAGTCTACGTAAATGTTTACGTAGACTACGGCGAAAATAAGGGCAACGCAAATAGCCATTATCCGTACACACTTTTTTTTTTTTTTTAAAGTCACCCGTGATAGGCTACGTGACGATTGACGTAGCCTATCACGGCTGACTTTGCAAATCTAGCCATGATAGGCCACGTGAATCGTCACGTAGCCTATCAGGGGGCGTTGTTTTTTTTTTTTTCTTTCACTGCAATGGCGGCGGCGGCAGCCGGTCGAAAGACCAGCTGCCGCTCCCGCCCCACTCGAACACCTGCCGAACCGCCGGCCGGACCCGCCGCCGGGAGGGACATTCGGCGAAGGTAAGTCTCGTCCCAGGGGGGGTGCGGGGGGGTGCGGAGGATTTCTCCCCAAAACTTGTTCGGGGGGCCGAACACGTTGGCGCTTGGCCCCCCGAAGTTTCAGGGAGAAATTCTCCGCCAACCCTAGTCACGAGGGAATTCCTCCCACGGGGCTTTTTCAGATCAGGAAGTGCAGGCAGCCTGGGAGGCTGCAGAGCAATGGAGAGATGTGTATTAGAAAGGAAGAAGAAACACAGACAGCGTGCCCTCAGCTACCCCACAAATGATTAGGTAAGGTGAAAAACACCACCAAAAAAAATTCAGAATAGATTATAAAATGCCCTGAGATTGACACAGAAAAATGGAAGCTCTTTTCATGGAGGAAGAAAACGTTCAAGAAATTGGAGGTCAGATTTTGGCCCAGCACTCACTCCGCCACTTCCCTGGACCTGGATACAACACTCCCCACCAACAACATACACACACACACACACACACATGATAGGGCTTGCAGGGAAGGAGTAGGGGTGTACAAAACATACTTACCAGTCTGCTGGAGGCATCCACGGGCGGGGGGGGAGGCGAGCTGTCCCTCCCCCCAGAATCCTCCCTGGCCAGCTCAGCTCTGCGGCAAGTCCGCAGAGCCGCCTGCCAGGCCCGTCTGCAGCTGGACTTGCACCCACTGCAGGGCTGCGGACGCAAATGGCGTACGGTGTTGGCGACGCCATTTGCGTCCCTGCGCTTTTCAGTGATAGGCTACGTAAATATTTACGTAGCCTATCACGGCAAAGAGCAGGGACGCAAATAGCGTAGCCGACACCGGACACCATTTGCATCTGCAGTCTGGGGCAGTGGATGGACGGCAGCGGACGGACCCAGACGGACCAGCTGGCAGCAGGTAGGGTCCGTCCGGGGAGGATTTCGGGGGGTGGCGAGAGGGGAGTAGTCCGTTCCGCCATGGACTCCGGGGGGCCAGATTCTAAAGAGTCCATGGTGGATTTCTCCACCATCCCTTGGAAGGAGTGATGTTATCAGCATCTGCATTACGGACAAGATGTATCCACAATCACCCCTTAGAAATACAACATTTGGAAGACCCCGTGAAAGGTGCCAATCCATGAAGAATGACAACTAGAGCTGAGCCAAAATTTCTCAGGTATTTTTCTCAGGAAAGTCCTGAGAGCCAGGCTGCCAACACAGTTGATGCTGTTCCCACTTGCGGTGGCAGCACAAAGAAACACCACCACCACCTATTAGGGGGGAAAGAAAGAAGCTGTGCTACAGCCCTTGCCCATGGTGAGCCCTACCTGTGAGAAATTGTTGGAGAATTTCTCCTCTCCCTGGAGAAATTCAGTGAAAGGGTCCCCCCAATTTATCTGCCTACAAATAGGGTGGAGAATTTCAAAAGGCCATCCATGCACAGCTCTAATTTATGTATGTCATAGCACTCTATAAAGATCTACGTTTTCAGTGAAAAAGTTGCTACGGCAATTAAGGATATAACCTCATACCTATGTCATCATTATGTTTTTCTTAAGTTATATGGAGGATATTTACATATAGCTTAAGAAAACGTAGAAATGGTAAATAATCTGATTCTGACAAGAACAGCAGAAATAGCAAAATATTGGAGCATAGAAGCCTGTTTTTTTGATGCTAGGCTAAAAAAGATTTGAGGTACATGGTGAAATTGACTCATTTGATTAGATTTTCCGAAGACAAGGAAAAGGCTATTAAAATATTCTGAGGACTGCCTGGAATATTTTCATATTATTTTGGAACAGTTATGATAGTCAGAATGTTTCACTGGAATTATTTATATCTTAACACCGATTAAATAAAACAAAAGTATTTTTTTGCTATGACAAGGAAAGCGTCTTACTGGTGGCATGTTGAATGGTTTTTTTCACATTTTATTTTCATGCAGTATGACGATTAATTGCTCTCTATAGTCTATAAACCTCAAAACGAAAGAAGTTTTTTTTAAAGCCAAGGAAGACAGATTCTCGAGCAGACAAAGTCTGCTGAGTTCAGTTTACGGCAGCCTTCCCAAACCTGGTGCCTTCCAGATGTGTTGGACTACAACTCCCATGCTCCTCAGCCACATCGCTTGCTGGGGGATTACGGGAGTTATAATCCAACACAGGGCACCAGGTTGAGGAAGGCTGGTTTATGGGATTTGGGGGGTTAGAATAATTCTGCTTTGGAACAGCCACTCTGCCTGCTTTCATAATGTTCATTTTTAAAAAAATCATTTCTCTATTTATTTGTAATATTTCTGTCCCACTTTTCTTCCACTAGGGAAGCTCAAAGCAGCTACCAACACAGAAACAGAAAAAACCAGGACAACATAACAAAATACTACAAGCATCATATCAGCAGCTAGAATGGATCCTTGGTTCAGCCCCTCTCAAAAGCCTTCACCAGGTACAGCATCGGTGCCACAACCAAAAGGGCCCAGTTCCCTGTGCCACAGCATTCCTCAGTTGTCCGGACGGCCATAGCAGGACCTCAGATGATGAACAAAGTGTTTGGGATGGTACAGAGAAGGTGGTCCTAAGGTATCTATTTTGCGAGTCATTCAGAGCTGTAAAGGTAAGAGTTCCCAAGAAACCTGGGGGACAGCAATGAGATGGCTAGCTCAGCCTTTCCCAACCTGCTGTTGGCTAGGGATTCTGGGAGTTGTAGTTCGGCATATCTGGAGAGCGCCTATAGGCGCTACACCTCCAGTTTATTGCACATTCATGACTGGCCTCTCACTGAATTGTGCGGGTCCATTACATGACATTGTCATCATCCAGTCATTATCCCACCATTTCCACCAACCTATTCCGTGTTTTGCTCAAACGGAAAAAATGTGGTATTTTTCCAAATATGTGCTAATGGAGTGCCATGACCTCCCCATGTATTTCTCCCCTACCGCGAATGAACCGCTGTTTTGGCGGCTGTGGAAGGTTGTTTTGGGTTGTTAGGGCTGTGGTCATGATGGTGAAGGTGGTGACAACGGGCTGTGGGGTGCACCGCCTTCCCGTGCCTGCACCACTTTGGGTCTTTGTGATTGTCAGCCTGCAGCGTTCTGAACAAGGCAGCAGGTCGGCAGAGCGGCAGGTCAGCAGAGCGGCAGGTCGGCAGAGCGGCAGGTCAGCAGAGCGACAGGTTGGCAGAGCGGCAGGTCAGCGTGCTGGCCTTCTGACCTGCCGGGATGCCCCCCTGCTGTGCATTCCCAGCAAGTAAATGGCAGAGATGGCCAGAAACACTGAACGGGGAGGGAGGGATTGGGGGGGGGCTGTCTGCTGTCAGTCCCCGTCCACCAGTAACACGCCAGAGGAGGGAAAGGGGCAGGAGCCAGGGAGGAGCTGTCACTATGCCCCGAGCGCGTGCAATACATTTTTGTGGAAGGGTGGCGGCATCACCGCCCCTGCGAGAAGGAAAGAAACGAAAAATGACAGGACGGGACAGCCACCTAAAGAGAATGACCCTCTCCTGCAATGATACTGGATGGGGAAAGAACCGGCATTGATACGGAATTCTCCGCCTGTGTGATGGAGCCCTGGGAAAGGTTGGGCTAGAGATGCTTCCACCCTCATCTGCCCTGGTTCCAGTTATGCACCCTGGGTCGGAGTGCTCATTCATGACCAAACTCTGGATGGCAGCAGTCTTTGGATTCACCACCCTGGCATTCAGACCCATGGGTCACTGGCAAGGGGACTCTGGATGGGAGACAGACTGGACATAGTCTTGAACGGCCTAACTCTCCTTGCCCTTGCCTGCCTAGGCAAGACCCCACTGCCTCCTCACCCTCTAACCCGTATACTCCAACCTGCGGCTCCAAATGTTACCAGCCCCCAAAACACATATCAACCCTCTTTCCCCACAAAGGTCAACCTATCTAACTGTTTAACTGCACCAATCAAACCAACCAGCTCACAAATAGGCGTATAAAACTTTGGCAGTCAGCTCTCAACTAGCAACCAGCCCTTCCATCCAGAACTTTATTTCTTTATCTTTATTCATTATTCCATTTATATCCCGACTTTTGTCCTCCAAGAAACCCAAGGCAGTTTACATGATCTTCTTCCTCTCCAGTTTGTCCTCACAACAACCCTGTGAGGTAGGTTAGCCTAAGAGTTAGTGACTGGCCCAAAATCTTCCAGTGTGCTTCATGGCTGAGTGGGGACTGGAACCCAGATCTCCCAGCTCCCAGTCGGACACTAATCACTACAACACACTGGGTCTCTCTATGGGACAATGTTCCACGCTCTCCAGCAAATGAAGGGGCATCCAGACCAGGGCGGGGGGGGGGGCGGAGGAGGGCTCAGTCTCTCACTATGCTCTCATTAACCCCTATTTCCAGATGTCACTAGGGTGACCCGTGCCTGTGTAACCCATTTTTCTTTAAGAATTCTGAGGGAATATTCTGTACATGCTCAGTAAAGGAGTGAGATGGGGAAAGGCCACCTTTTTAGGCAGTTACCAAAATTTAGGGGTGGACAAAAGTCACTTACCTGTCGTCGAAGCTTGTTTGCGGTGGGGGGAAGGCGCTTCGCTGCTCCCCCCGCAAAGTTCAGGCCGGGGAGGAGGCTTCCTGCCTCGCCCGGCCGCGAACTCCAAAGTTTAAAAAAAAAAAACGCCCCCGTGATAGGCTACGTGACGATTAACGTAGCCTATCACGGCTAGATCTGCAAAGTCAGCCGTGATAGGCTACGTTAATCGTCACGTAGCCTATCACGGGTGACTTTAAAAAAAAAAAGCGCGTACGCTAATGGCGGCCCCCATAGGGAGCCGCCATTCGCGTTCCTTATTTGGTCGCCGTAGTCTACGTAAATCTTTACGTAGACTACAGCGACCAAATAAGGAACGGGAATGGCGGCTCCCTATGGGGGCCGCCATTATCCGTACACACTTCTTCTTTTTTTTTAAGTCACCCGTGATAGGCTACGTGACGATTTACGTAGCCTATCACGGCTGACTTTGCAAATCTAGCCGTGATAGGCTACGTTAATCGTCACGTAGCCTATCACGGGTGACTTTAAAAAAAAAAAGCGCGTACGCTAATGGCGGCCCCCATAAGGAGCCGCCATTCGCGTTCCTTATTTGGTCGCCGTAGTCTACGTAAATCTTTACGTAGACTACAGCGACCAAATAAGGAACGGGAATGGCGGCTCCCTATGGGGGCCGCCATTATCCGTACACACTTTTTTTTTTTAAGTCACCCGTCATAGGCTACGTGACGATTTACGTAGCCTATCACGGCTGACTTTGCAAATCTAGCCATGATAGGCTACGTTAATCGTCACGTAGCCTATCACGGGGGCGTTTTTGTTTTTTTTCTTTTATTGGAATGGCGGCGGCGGCAGCCAGTCGAAAGACCGGCTGCCGCTCCCGCCCCGCACGAACACCCGCTGAACCGCCGGCCGGACCCGCCGCCGGGAGGGACATTCGGCAAAGGTAAGTCCCGTCCTGGGGGAGGGGTGCGGGGGGCTGCGGAGAATTTCTCCCCGAAACTTGTTCGGGGGGCCGAACACGTTGGCGCTCGGCCCCACGAAGTTTCAGGGAGAAATTCTCCGCCACCCCACCAAAATTGCAGTGTGGAAGAAGCTTGTTTTCTCCACCCTTTAAGACCCTGAACCCTTGAGAAGCCTTGTTTAGCCTTGAGAAGACTGAGGGGAGATAGGAGAGTGCTCTTCAAGTCCTTGAAAGGTGTTCACAGAGAGGAAGGCCAGGATCTCTTCTCCATAATCCCAGAGTGCAGGACACGGAATCATGGGCTCAAGTGACAGGAAGCCAGATTCTGGCTGAACATCGGGAAAAACCTCCTGACAGTTAGAGCAATACGACAATGGAGCCCATTCCCTGGGGAGGTGGTGGGCTCTCCCGCACTGGAGGTATTCAAGACAAGGCTGGACAGCCACCTGTCAGGGATGCTCTGAGTTGGATTCCTGCATGGAGCAGGGGGTCGGACTCGATGGCCTTGTAAGCCCCTTCCAACCCTACTATTCTATGATTCTATGAGACAGGTCAGTAGGGAGGTTTCCCTTTGGATTTTTTTTTAAAGAGTTATGATTTTTTTTACAAACACTATGAGTTCTTTGTTTGTTTATGTTCTTTTATATTGTACAAAGGGCTGTCTAACAAAGTTCCCACGTTGCTGGATCCTGGTCCACTTTGAGAAGTTCACTGCAGAGCTAGAGGGAGCCGAGTAGAAACCGTTTCTTTTTTTGGCCAGCAAAGAAAATTCAAGCTTCAGAGAGAAGTTTTATTTATATTTTTGTTGTGGACTCAAACTGGAAAAAAAAAGACAGAACCTTGGGAGGGCTGTGCTCTGTTCTACAGTTTGGGTGATAAGTAAATTGTTATGCATGTAAAACTATTACATGTGCAGTATCATTGTTTTAATTAAGATATTAAAATATATGTTAATTGTCCCTGTACAAAGGCTTTGCTGTGAGTCCCTTCAGAGACCCTGAAGAAAAGTGCTACACTTGCCCTTGCTCCAGCCCGAACAGATGACCTTGGGGAGAAATACCCCCATCACAGGCTTCCCTGACACCAGTATGACTGCAATCCTGTTCATTTCTTCTTGACGTGCACATTTTAGAATACATATTATTATAAATCACTCTCCTCTAAAATGCCAACGATGGACCGCTCTGGTGAATGGCCCACCCTAGGGGGAAATGGTTCTTATTTCTGTACGTAAGTTAGAAACTAAAGGATTGCTGTACTGGGTCCGAAGAAGGTCCAATGTGAAGGTCCCAGCATTCTATTTACAGTGCAGCCCAGTGCCCACAATCAATACATGCAGGAGATGCCCGGGCCTTGGTGCTTGTCCCCAGCACCTGATTGTTTGTTTGTTTGTTTGTTTGTTTATTTATTTATTTAATTAATCACCCATCTGGCCAGTCACCCAGCCACTCTGGGCGATGTACAACAATAAAAACAGTTTATACAATAAAATTCAACATTAAAAACATCACATTTCTAAAATTACCCTAGCCCACCCCAAATGCCTGCCTGAACAACCATGTTTTAATGCATGGCGGAAGCTCATTAAAGAGGGGGCATGGCAGAGTTCCCTAGGGAGGGAGTTCCACAGAGTGGGGGCCACCACAGAGAAGGCCCTCTCCCTTGTCCTCACCAGCCTAGCTGTCCTGGCTGATGGGACAGAGAGAAGGCCATCTGAGGCTGATCTTGTTGAGCAGCCTGTCTGGTGCTGCTGGAGGCGCTCCTTGAGATAGGCTGTGATAGTCACAGAGGCACTGCTTTTGCACAGGGAAGTTTCATTATCAAACTGCCCTCACTAAGATCCACAAGAGAGGCCCTTCTGATTTGCCCGTCAGTGATCAGATGAGACGGGGCCTTTTCCGCAGTGGCCCCATACCTCTGGAATAAGTTGCCATCAGCGGTCTGCTAGGCCCCATCATTGCAGCTTTTAAGAAGGCCCAGAAAACTTACTGTTTTTACTCTGGCCTTCCCCTCATTATGGTTTGAAGACTGGGTTGCAACTCTAGTTGTCTGCTGTAAGGTTTATTTTAAGCGGGTGTTTGCTGTTTTTTAGAATGTTGGCTGCTGCTGTTTATAGGGCGTTTTTATTGTGTTTTATTGAGTTTTTACTGCTGTTATCGATTTCTATTATGTGTTTTATTGTTATACAATGCCTTGGGAGGGCTCCTGCTCTGAAAGGCGGCCAAGAAATGTTTTAAATAATTAAAAATAAAATAAAATAATAAAATCATCTATCATGGCAAGTTGCCACAGACTGGCACAATTTGTCTAACCCATCCAAGCCATCCCCACATATTGTGCTGGTGAGTCCCAAGAGTTCCTTATGGGAAGTGGTGCATCCCTTTATCAGTCCAGAATCTGCCCATATGTATGTGTCTGACTCCTGAAGAAGCTGCTGTGGACTCCTATGCATTCAGCCGTCAAAAAGCCAAAATTGGCCATGGCGCACCGTTCTGAAAATCTAAAACAAAGGATTTCTGTGCATTCTGACTCCAGCACTGCCAGCAGCTGCCTCATTCGGTCCCTCTGCCCAAAAGCGTGGGCTGTGGAGGCTTCCACTTGCCTCCTGGATAAGCAGCTCTCCTTCCCGGAAGCATCAAAGGATGTGCCTGGGCTGCCAGAGGTACATCTTAATGAAGATGCTGGCAGCAGAAAACATTTCAAGTCCAGAGGGAAGAGAGAGAGTACACCTAATTAAGTCGGTTCCTTTCTTCTGCTGCTTCTGCGGTGCAGCAAAAAATCCCACATTTACATTGTCCTTGCAGCCTCTTGCGGGCGGCGGAGATTTGCTAACCTGGCACACTCTTCTCTTAACAGGGTCAAATCTCAACTTTTCTCCTTACAGTACGCACTCTGGTTTAATCAGCTCCCACGGAACTGCCGACAGGGCTAGTTCAGAAGCTTGTCAAGATGTTGTCCAATATTCCCTTGCTTTGGGGCAGCCCAAGGATGGACAACAACTCTTATGGGCTGGCAGGTTGTCACAGTGCAAATTATTTGCTTATTAGCAAAATGATCATCACTGGAGGGATGTCTATGGAGGATGCACAGAGTCTCTGTGGGCACCCCGTCCTCTGTAAGTTCTCTGTCAAATGTGGCCAAAGCATCCAGGGGTCAGTGGTGGAGGGGAAAATTTGATCCCACTGCAATGGTATCCCCAAGTGCCTGACTTTTCTTTTCTCCACTGGAGAGAATGGCAGCCATTTTGGAATGCCAGTTCTGGAATTCAGAGGACTGGAGTGCGTGAGCCCTAAAACACCTTTATTGGAAGCATGTGCTCCCCACCTCCTTGAATGAGATGTTCCAGGGATAGCACCACCTACAGCTTGGCTTCCTACAGATGATGAGACAGAACTGGCAATATTTGGGGGTGAGGGTGGGGTGTATGTGTGTGTTCCTGTATGTATAAATATGCACACCGATCAAAACCAGAGGCAAACATCAGGAGCTCTTCCAAGGCAGATCTCCTACTCCACATCCTATCCCCAGAGAGAGGTCTCCTGCACATACACAGTCCAACTCACAGCTCTCTTGCTCACTCTCTCTCTCTCCCAAACTGCAAAATGCATGTTTCTTTGTGCACGCACAATGAACACATCCCCACTCAGCTGGGAGGTGCTTGTCACCTGCCCCAAGCTCTGGTAGTCATGGCCAAACAGTAGCCATAACATCTACACTTGGAAGGAGCCACCCACCCTTCTCTTCAGCTTTTCCCACACACAACCATGTGCAAAAAGAATTCAGGTTGGACAGGAATGTACGAACAACCTTGGGAATTCTTCCATGATTATCACCCTTACGAAAATCCGGAATACAGCATTCCCCAACCTGGCGTCCTCCAGATGTTCTGGACTGCAACTCCCATCATTCCCAGCCAGCCCGATCAGCCTTCCCCAACCTGATGTACTCCAGTTGTGTTGGACTGCAACTCTAATCATTCTCAGCCAACCATGCTAGCTGGGGATGACGGGAGTTGCAGTCCAACACAACTGGAGGGACCCAGGTTGACAAAGGCTGATATGCTATAATGTTCATTCCAGCAGGGGCAGCATGGTTTTCCCACAGTACTGCAATACTCACTGAGCATCTGACGCCCCCAAATCTTTTGAAATCCTGTTTGTACCACACCAACTCTTCTAATTTGATCAAATCTCTGAATCCCATCTGCAAACAAACTGCGAGGTGTGCATATGGCATATACAGGAGCATCCGCTTGTTTTTGTTAACATGCATATCCTGCCTTTCCATCTCTTAGGATCTGTAAGGCAGGATTTATATTGACAGTAACATAAAAACAATGGTAAAGCATTACTAAACAGCAATAAAAGCATAAACAAAGATATCCATCCCCACTGAAGCATCAATAAAATGCCAGAGTTTTCGATAACTTATTATCTGTTATTCCAAATTCTGTCTGAAAAAAGCATGTTTTCTTTTAATGTCATCTGAATCCCACCAGTCAGGGTGCCAGGCAACCCCTCTACCATGAGGGGGTACCCCAGGCTGGGAACCACCACCAGGAAGGCCATGCATTTCCGATATTGTGAGCATGTGGAGCAAGACCTCTGACACTGACCAGGGTAAGTGGGTTAGGTTCATGTGAGAGAAGGCCTGATGCTTGCTTACATTAAAGACTACAAACTCCATGCTGCAGCGTAAACTCAAAACAAAAAAGCGTAACAGTTATACATGTGGAATGATGATCCACTGATTTCACACCTTAAACACTAAAGATGACATGTTTCAGGCTGATCTCAAGAAAACAGATATGCTACAACTGTATGCAAGTATTATGTCACCTGTTAGATAATGTGTTTCTCAAGTCCTGGATAATAGGACACTTAGATTTCCAGAGGAGTTTTAACTCATGCCAATAATATGCTCCTGAGCACAGCCCAGATTAATGAAGAGAGGAATGCTGGTTATCACCAGAGGGCATTCTTGGGTCTGGAAGGATGAAAATATAGTACTTCCAGTTTAATTGGTAAGAAGGACCGCATATGCTCTTTGGCACTGAAGGAATATCATGGGAGACTTTGGTCACATGGCTTCAATTAAATGTATTTCCAGCTCAGCCTTCCCAGTTCAGTTATGCTTGCACATAGGAGCACCAACATATGGCCAGGCACACGTGTGGAGGTAAAACTCACCAAGGAGGGTCAAAGTGGAGTTGAGACACAGGCACATGGGGCAACACAAGAACCCATCAAAATCAGTCCTTACATCCAGGTGTCCAACCATAATTGTCTAACCAGGTGTCCTCCAGATGTGTTGGATTACATACAATCCCATAATCCCCAACTCCCATAGTTCTCCAGATGTCTTGGACTGCTATCGCCAAAATTCCCTGCCAGCATTAGAGTTGGAGTCCAACCAGAACACCTGGTTGGAGAATTATGGTAACTGTAGTCCAACAAGAACATCTGGTTGAGAAGGCTGCCTTACACATTTATCTACATTTTAAAATTTCACCAGCGTTATATGTATAGTCATAAATGGTAATTTTGTGATCCGTACAATAAAGCTGAAAGGCATTAAAAACTATTCCAACCAGCATGCATGTGTGTGTGTGTGTGTGTGTAAGTAAATAAAATCCCTGGATAAATAAAAAAAATATTCTTAACTTGGCAAGAGAGCATTACAGTGTAGGGTGCCACCACAGAGAAGGACGTCTCTTATGTAGATCACATATGTAATTCTCTTATAAAAGGAATATGGAGAATTGCCTCTTCTGGTGCACAGGCAAGTTGTTATGGGAGATGGTGCTCCTTCAGATATTCAGGCCCGGAGCTGTGTAATGTTGGAGGGGGAGAGAGAGCTTTGTTGTGTATCAACTCCTCTCTAGCTCTCTCCACACCCCTGAAAGTTCATCAAGATGTGCACTCTGCCACTGAGGTTGGTATGCATGAATATCTTACATATATACTATATAATATGCAGCGTATACTCTTGAATTCAGAAAGAAAACGATACAAAATTTGGGGACTGGGCAAGTTCAAATAAGTACATTAATATCCTAAATAGTAAGATTGTGGGAGAACTTCCAAGTGCAGCTTCACTGAGAGATTACTTGGCTGTACAAGCACACGATCTCGAGAGAAGAAGGAGATTCACAAATATTCAAACATAGCCCAATTCCTCCAAATCTCATTGTTTAAGTTCTGAATCTGAGCATTTCAATTTCCAGTGTTGACTTCACATTTTATTGTGAATTGTTAACCCAAAATGTGTTTAAAACTATGACAAAAAATGTGTATTGCCCCCAGTTGGAATAATACAATTGTACCATGACTGAGGTCTAAGACAGTTTGGACAACTGCATCAGTGACAAGGGTAACATATTATAGAAGACCACAATAAAGGAAATACACTGACAAGTTCATTCAAAGATGGATTTTCGTTTACTTATATTACTATGTACCATTGCATGCCATCTACCAAACACTGCCAAACTTTTCCATACTATTGCATGGAAGATCTCAAACACTATCAAATACTGAAATCAAATGTCACAGAATGTCAAACACAAGTATTAAAACTTTGGTAAATGTTTGTCAAATACCTGAAAACCGATGTAGAAAATATTTCACAGCAAAATTCACAGAGGAGCATTTTTGGAAGAAAACTCATTTCAGCTCTACTTATCATTTACAGAGCCTATTTTGAGTGTTCAAAGCATGGAGCACACATTATTTCAGTAATCTATCCAACAGCATCTATCCAAGACGAGCCAGTATTATCTTCCTCTAGCGACAGTACAGTAGTGAGATTGCATGAGGAAGCTTGAATGGGGCATATAAAAGCCTAAAACACCTCCTTTGAGGAAAGAGTGCATGCACAAAAAGTTACAGTGCAATTGATCAGATCTCTGTCCCAAACCACACCCATAAACAACACCCACAATCTATACTGAAATTACAATGGCTACAAAATGACTGCGTTTTCCCAGGTACACACTGTTAACCCTTTAAATCGGAGGTGCTGAACCTCCGGCCCACCTCATGGCTCAATCTGGCCCTGTGGGATACCCCAAGGAGCCACGCCCCCTTTCCCCTGCCCCCCCCCCTTTGCTCTGACTGCCAGTCATGAGGTGGTTTCCTGGCTTTTCCCATTTTTTTCCCATTCTAAAGGGCTGAAATGCTTCTCCTAAGGCTTAGTTTATGGCAGTAAGAGCTTTAAACAAAAAGATGCCAGTATTTTTTGGTGTTCTGGTCCTGCCCATTTTGCCTTTGGCCCTGCCCGCCAGTGGAATGTGGTCCCTAAGAGCATCTCCAAAAAGGTATTTGGCCCTCAGGCTAAAAGAAATCTAACACCCCTGCTTTAAATACTGAGAAAAACAGCATCTCCAGAGCTAAAGCATATGTAGCCAGGGGCTACATATAAGGCACACAACTATCCATGATATTTTGATCATGCTCAGAAACGTTATGTGACAAATGGAAGCACAGCACATCCACTGTTCTCAAACACACACACACTACCCTTAATGAGCAACTAGTTTTGCCATGAAACAACTTTGATGATATGGGAATAAGGAGTGAGGGCCAGGCACTGACATCATTAACACAACAACAGTCAAAACACTTAAGAACATAAGAGGAGCCCCGCCAGATCAGACCCAGGGTCCATCTAGACCAGCATTCTGTTCACACAGTGGCCAACCGGCTGCCCACGGGAAACTCACAAGCAGGACATGAATGCAACAGCACCCTCCCGCCCATGTTCCCCAGCAACTGGTGTACATAGGCATATTGCCTCTGAGATTGAAGAGGCAATATGCCTTTTCAATGCTACCTCTGAGACTGAAGGTAGCATAGAGGCATCAGTACTAGTAGCCATCGATAGCTTCAACCTCCATGAATTTGTCCAATTCCCTTTTAAAGCCATCCAAATTGGTGGCCGTCACTACATCCTGTCAGTGGTAGCGAATGCCATAGCTGAACTATGCGCTGTGTTTCCACTGTTTAGCTATGCGCTTCCATCCTGCCTTTCAGTCCATAGAAAACACTCTAATATAAGGCAGCTTATAATATCTAAATATGCAATGCAACAAAATACATGACAATGTTCAGTATATTAGCAGAAGCTTTAGATAAACCCCATTTTCATTTTTAGATGAAAAACAACAAAACATAGCCTTTACACAGGAAGCTGCCTTATACTGAGTCAGACCTTGGTCCATCTAGGTCAGTACCGTTTATACTGACTGGCTGCAGGCTCTCTGGGGGTTCAAGTGTCTTTCCCACAGCCCTACCTCGAGATGCTAGGGACTGAACTTGTTGGAACCTTCTGGATGCAAAGCAGGGGCTCTACCACTGACTATGCCCTCTCCCCAGGTCAAACGCATCCTTAGACAACAATATCTTGACCTGGCACCTAAAACAGGGAGGGAGGCAGCCATGTGAATCTCCAGCGGCAACCACTTCCAAATATTATGTATTGTATTGTTTATTAATTTTCTACACTCAACATACCACCCACGCAATTTAGTCCTCTGGGCACTTTACAAAACCATGAAACACTAAAACATCAAAAAGATAATCACACACACCACGGTACAAACTAAACAGATAAAATAAAACCAGTAACAATAAAACAAGGCCGGCAGCATTAAATTAAACACTCGTGATCGTAAAAGGTCTTCCAAAACCTTGGCCACTCTACTGAAAAGGCCCTCCCTGGTACGCCAAGCCCCGAGACAGAGATGCCGCTCAGCTGCAGTCCTCTCTTCCCTTGGGTGGGGGACCAACTGGGTGGCAAGACAGCACTACTCAATGGGCCAGACCGGCCAAGGGGCTGCCGGTTGCCAAACTTGACACAAAAATGCACAGAGCGCAAAGGGCCTCCTCCAGTGTTATTCCTACCAGGGCAAGGGGTTGGGGAGGAGGTATGGGGGAAGAACCCGGTAGATGCTGTTGCCATTTGCGTGGCAGCACAAAAAACAACCCAGAAACCCTTATGGGAAAAGAACAAAGCTGTACTACAACCCCCACCTATGGTGAGCCCTACCTGTGAGAAACTGTTGAGAATGTCTCCTCCTCATGGAGAAATTCAGCGAAATCGTCCTCCCAATTTCTCTGCCCGCAAATAAAGTGGAGAATTTCCAGAGACCATTTGCACACGACTCTAATTAAAACAGCTAACCACAGAAGGCCTATTTAAAAAAAGAAAGATCTTAACTACAGAGTAGAAACCCATCAGGGAAAGGATGAGGCAGGCCTCCCCAGGGAGGGAATTCCCAAGCCTCTGCCTGACCACAGAGACACTAGGCAGCGCGCCTTGCTCTTTCTGGTGCATGTTTTCGATTTAGCCGTGCGGTTTGCAGGCCTGCTTTAAGGCAGCTCATGGAACATCGGTTATTTACTGGTGTGCACCCAAAACAGAGGCATAACACAGAAGTCCAAAATAAAGTTCCGACCTAAACCTAATCTGGCCTACAGCAAATGTTAAAGCCAATCTGGTGAGTTATACTCAGGCAAAAATATTCTAGGAATTTCAAGGGAAGTTAAACAAGATTCACAATTGGGTGAAGCTGCTACAATACGGTCTTAAAACAGGCTTAATGTCCACTCCCTCTTCCCAATGAATGGCGGGGGTGGAGGTGGGGAGAGACAACCCCTAAATGCATTTGTAGCTTGGATATAGATCAATTAGCAATCCATCTATCCCTAATCCAAGGTGTAAATGGAACCCAGCCTGATAAATTCCTGCCCTCCAGTCTAACCAATCTTCAAGCACAGACTTGCAGAGGAAGTCACGTCTCCGCAAAGCCTGTCCAGGACCTGAGCCCCAGGGCCGGCCCTACCATAAGGCAGAGCGAGGCAGTTGCCTCAGGCAGCACATGCTGGGAGGTGGCAGCAAGAAGTTGGAGAAGAGAGCTGTGGGCAATGCAGCCCCATCTGCACCCCTAAGTTAGCCTGCTGCCTTGAGGGGGTATGGAAGACATTGTCCCATGGCCAGCATTGAAGAAAGATTCAACTACCAGTCCAGCCAGTTTTTCTGTGTGGAATGGGAGGAGGCACCATCTTGTCTCTCACCTCAGGCAGCAAAGTATCTTGGGCTGGCCCTGCTGAGCCCACCTCATTCTTCAGGATTTGACCAAGCAATCTGTGATATTTTTTTTTCCATCCAGGCTCAAATTATGGGATGCCATTTTTCACCAATGGGGGAAAGGAGTGTGACTTTGGAACAGACAGGAATCTGGGAAAGGCATCTGCCCATTGGAGTGCATGGCAGTGCATAGCCCACTGTCATTTGAGGAGGGGAACTATGTCTCCTTGCCCTCTGCCCCACCTTTGTTAACTTTGTGTCTTCTGCACACAAGATACAGGGGATACCATCAGTTCTGCACCAAGTAAGGCCAGATTCTGTAGTCTGTTAAGTTTGGCTAATTTAAGCACACTTATGTTCTTATTTTTCTTAGTTTGCATAATCCATTCAGTAATTTTTACTACTTGCAAATTTATATAGGCTGCAAGCCTCTATCCACTGTCATTTATTTATTTAATTTATTAATCGCCCATCTGGCTGGTCACCCAGCCACTCTGGGCGATGTACAACATACAATAAAACAATAAAATTCTACAATAAAAACATTTTCTAAAATACCCTAACCCACCCCAAATGCCTGCCTGAACAGCCACTTTTTTAATGCACGACGGAAGCTCATTAAAGAGGGGGCATGACGGAGTTCCCTAGGGAGGGAGTTCCACAGAGTGGGGGCCACTACAGAAAAGGCCCTCTCCCTCGTCCCCACCAGTCTAGCTGTCCTGGCTGATGGGACAGAGAGAAGGCCATCCGAGGCTGATCTTGTTAAGCGGCCTGTCTGGTGCTGCTGGAGGCACTCCTTAAGATAGGCTGGGCCGGAACCATATAGGGTTTTAAAGGTCAAAACCAACACCTTGAATTTGGCCCGGAAAACAACTGGAAACCAGTGCAACTCCTTCAGCACTGGAGTGATGTGATCTCGCCGGCGGCTGCCTTTAATCAGGCGAGCCGCCGCATTCTGTACCAGCTGCAGCTTCCGAACCGTCTTCAAGGGTAACCCCACGTAGAGCGCATTACAGTAGTCTAAACGAGAGGAGACCAGGGCATGTACTACCGATGGGAGCAGATGGTCGGGAAGGAAGGGGCGCAGCCGCCGTATCAGATGGAGTTGATACAGCGCTGTCCGGCTCACAGCTGACACCTGAGCCTCCATGGACAGCTGGGAGTCCAAAATGACCCCCAGGCTGCGGACCTGGTCTTTCAAGGGTAGTCGTACCCCATTCAATACCTGGTCAACATCCCCTAGCCTCCTCTTGTCTCCCACCAAAAGTACCTCGGTCTTGTCAGGGTTCAGCTTTAGCCTATTCCTCCCCATCCAGCCACTCACCATCTCCAGACATTTGGACAGGGATTCTATGGCCAACCTTGGTGAAGATTTGAATGAGAGGTAGAGCTGCGTGTCATCCGCATATTGATGACACTGCACCCCAAACCTCCTGATGATAGCCCCCAGTGGCTTCACATAGATGTTAAATAGCATCGGGGAGAGGATGGAACCCTGTGGCACCCCACAAGTGAGTGGCCACGGGTCCGAAACCTCCTCTCCCAAGTGCTACCCTCTGGTACCTGCCGGAGAGGAAGGACCGGAACCACCGCAATACGGTGTCTCCAATGCCCAACCCCTCCAGGCGGTCCAGGAGGATACCGTGGTCAACGGTATCAAAAGCCACTGAGAGGCCGAGGAGAACAAGGAAGGAGCATTCACCCCTATCCAGAGCCCTCCTCATATCATCCACCAAGGCGACCAAGGCCGTTTCTGTCCCATGCCCAGGCCTGAAGCCCGACTGAAATGGGTCTAGATAATCAGTTTCTTCCAAGTGTGCCTTCAACTGCACCGCTACCACCCGCTCAATCACCTTGCCCAAAAATGGAAGATTTGAGACTGGGCGAAAGTTGTTCAGAACTTGAGGATCCAAGGAGGGCTTCTTTAAGAGTGGTCTTATCACTGCCTCCTTGAGGGCTGATGGCATCACTCCCTCCTCAAGGAAGGCGTTCACCACTGCCCTGATCCCCTCACCCAATCTCTCTCTGCAGCCCATAATGAGCCAAGATGGGCAAGGATCAAGTAAGCAGGTGGTCGGCCTTACAGATGAAAGCACCTTGTCCACTTCATCAGGAGGAAGAAGCTGGAACCGATCCCACAAAACCAGTTTGCCACAGGCCGCCTCTTGCACTGTCATCAGACTTACTTCTGAATAGACCAGCTTAGGATGGCACTTTTAGTTTCTGCTGCTCATTGGAGAAAGGCAATGAGGTTTCACCAGGCATTGCCTACACACAAGCATATATTTGCAACCCTAAGGGCTAGAAACTTGCTTGAGGTTCTTCGTTTTTGCTTTTAACGAAGGCTGAGATTCTCAGGAAGATGTATTCTGCACCCAATGCCACATTCTTTGCCTGAATTTCATGCTCCTGTAGCACTGAGGTATATACACACAGCCCTGTTTATGCCTCATCTTCAGGTGGTCTAACAAGGCCAAGCAGGCGGGGCCTTTGAAACCTAAAATGAGTCTGCTCAGGTCAGCAGAGGAGGCCCTTTGGCATGTCTGGTCAATGTATGGAGTACAATCCGTGGGAATGCACGAGAGGGACTCCCTGCAGATGAGCATCTGGCTCCCTCTGTAGTGACTTACAGCCCTGCCTGCAAAGCTGTTTGATGGCCTGATCATCCCTGGATCTTTGGGGCTAGGGTTGATTCTTTTTTATCTGCCACAGCCGGTGCATGTGGGTAGGTGTGCCCTTTTGAGAGGTTGACAGGGCGTTTCTGTTGCAATGGAACAGTGTGCTATAACCGTGACCAACCAGTACATTTTCTATTGTTGGTCATAGTGCCAAGCTTCTTTGCTCTTCATTTATTTTGAAGATTTATACCCTGACTTTAGGTCACATGATCTGCAGGACGGCTTACAGCAGATTACAAAAGTACAAAATGCTCTTCAATATTTTTACTAATGACTTGGATGAGGAGGTGCAGGGAATGCTTATCATATTTCCAGATGACACAGAATTGGGCGGGATAGCTAATACCCTGGAAGACAGAAACAGAATTCAACGTGATCTTGATAGGCTGGAGCGCTGGGCAGAAAACAACAGAATAAAGTTTAACAGGGATAAATCCCAAGTTCTGCACCTAGGAAAAGAAAGCCAAATGCACAGTTACAAGATGGAGGATACATCTTATATCAGCAACACTACAAGCGAGAAGGATCTTGGAATTGTGGTAGATCACAAGCTGAATACGAGCCAACAATGGGATGTGGCTGCAAAAAAGGCCAATGCTATTTTGGGCTGCATTCATAGAAGCATAGCTTCCAAATCCCGAGAAGTCCTAGTTCCCCTCTACTCAGCACTGGTTAGGCCTCACCTGGAGTACTGTGTCCAGCTCTGGTCACCACACTTTAAGAAGGGTGCAGACTAGGGATGGACGAAAGGGACTTGCCTCATCCCGCAGCTTGCTTCGCGGTGGGGGGGAGGCGCTTCGCTTCTCCCCCCAAAGTTCAGGCGAGGGGGGGAGGCGCCCCGCCTCACCTGGCTGAAATTCAGGCCGGGCGGGAGGCGCCCCATCCCTCGCCACCAAAATTCAGGCTGGGTAGGAGCACCCCGTCTACCCGGCCGCGAAAAAAAAAGTAAAAACACACACACACACACACACACACACATGTGATAGGCTGCCTGGCTGATAAGACTGGCCCCTTGGCTGCCTGGCTGATAAGACTGGCCCAGAGCACCAAAGTGCTTTCTCTCACTTCTGCAGTCCCAGGCAGCTGGAGCCGAAGGTGGGAAGCAAGCAAAGCTCCCTGCAGCAGCTCCTTCTCTGGCCATCCGCTGGGGCCAGGCTGGTCTCCCCCTTGGCATGATGTTCCTCCCAGGAGGTGGCCCATAGACCTGCACGCCCCCATGCCAGCACATATTATTCACAAGGGGCTTAGTACAAGCAGCAGCCAGCAGCGGGCACAAGTGAGTTGGTGGATCCCAGGACTCGGGGTCCCAGGATTTGGGGGCTCCCGCACCCCCTGCTCCCACTCACAGGGCATGTTTTCACATGGGGAGGCGTCCGTCAAATCCCCCCTGCACGGGTCTGTTGATTCAACATGAATACAGCACCGACACTGGCGAGCCGGTGCGTCAGACTTCTCCTCTGCACTTCTCCTCTGCGTTCTGCCCTGCATTCGTCTCATCCACACATCGCACGCATCGCTACCGAGAGGGCTCCAAGTCCTTTCAAGCGGTTCCTGTTAAAAGCAGCTGAGGAGAGACCCAAGCAGGATGGCGTATTTACCGGGCTCTCCGGGGTCAGCCCAAAACATTTTTGGAGTCTAAGGCGGAAAACTCAAACAGCACCAATAATGGCGTGCCCCACTTAGGATGCGCTCCAGTGCAAGCTGCATTCACATGAACTAAGTGAGCCATGGTCCCCTTGCAGAGGAGAACTTCCCGATGGATTCTGCCCTGTGGATCTGAGATCTCCTAATGGTATCTAAAATCTGTCACTTGAGCTGCCCTCCTCCCTCTGCCTCACAGCCGTGCTGCCTCACGACAATTTAAAAACACACAACTGAAACAGATCTCATTTTCCTTCATCTGCCAACACCACACAGAGTTCTTCCAAAAGCCAGCAGCCGTCCATACTGATTACGCCCAAGGCTCCATTATGCGGTGGAACGAAAGCAATTCCTAACCAACACAACATGATTTGTTCACTTTGCATGCAATTTCCCCTAAACCGTAATCCAGTCGAGCGCCTTTGATTGATGCACATTCAAAGGAAGTTGAGCGCAGAAACAATTAGTTAATGATGCTTTGAATGAGCACCGTTCACTACACCTCCAATGACCCCTCCTCCACCACCTTTCGCACCCCACCCCTTTTTCAGCACCATCACACTGGAGATCAGCACCTCCGTCCATCCGCAGTTCACAATCACACCTGAAAGGGAAGAAGGGGGGTTGGAAGCGTTGGTCTTCTCTTCTCGCCCACCTGCACTCATTCTTCTGCTTCCACTGAAGATGCTCGGTGCATTTCAAGGGTGTAAGGAGAGGGTACCACCAGCAGCAGCAGCAGCGGCAGATATCTGATGCCCGCTGGAAGAATTGTGCTGCAAGTCATATATATGATTGTTAACAAGAAAGCAACTGTGACCAGCAG
This sequence comes from Heloderma suspectum, assembly GCF_057233095.1. NCBI lineage: Eukaryota > Metazoa > Chordata > Lepidosauria > Squamata > Helodermatidae > Heloderma > Heloderma suspectum. The sequence goes on from NC_139470.1 coordinate 29,766,665, forward strand.
AATCCTTTTCGGAGGCATAAAATATCCTTGGGCTGAAACTCCGTGCCATGCCATGCCCTCACTCTTTCAAACAGCCTTCTTGAATCACACTGGTCTTGCTCAGATCCCCAGACTGGAGTGTCTTAGGATCCCGCAGCAGAGTTGTTCAGGCAAGCCCTGGAGAACTTTGGCCAGCTCTGCAGGGCTTGCAGTACAGCTTGCTCCTGTTTGGGGGGAGGGGGGATGCTACTAAAAAGACTTGACATTCGGATGCTCCACACACACACAGACTTCCCAGACACCCCATCATACAGTTTCAAGCCTAACTGCTCTGTGCCCAAAGACCAAAGTCATTCCCTAACTGGTACCTCAGACCAAGTCCCCGCTGGGGGTGTGGGGGATGCTGGCCCCGCCCCCTCCCTGGTCCCCCCCTCCCCAAGATGGGCCAGGTCTTTGGCACAGCGGAGCGTTGTGGCTGCTGGTCAGGAACAGACGGGGGGGGGGGACAAGGATCCACCCCTCTTCTCCTCCCGCCCCCCGCATAGACTAGCCTGGGGCCGCAGCACAAGAGACACAGGTGGGCGCCCATCGGCACGGAGGCTTCTCCCTCCCGGCGCGGGGCTCGCAAGGGGACCTCTGGGCGGCAGGAGGGGCCCCTCGGCGGACCCCTGCTGGAGCTGCGGGGCGTCACGGGCCCTGGGGGCGCTCTCGCGGAACCCCGGGAAGCGCGCGCTCGCGGCGGGGGGCTTCCGTGGGCAAACCCGGCCCACCCCGGCCGCAGCGCGCCTAGTGCGCGGCGGGCGAGCGGTTTCCCGGCCCTCCGCAACCGGCTACCCCGGAGCGCGGACCTTCGAGCCTCCCGCCACGTTCCGGCGGCTGGTGGGCGCGCCCCTCCCTGGCAATCTCCATCTCCAGGAGTTTCCAAGTAGAAGGTGTCACAAACGAGAGGCTGGAGAAATAAAGACCCCCCCCCCCCCATCACCGAACATCATCGCAGGACACCTCCCCTCTCGCCTCCTCTCGTATCGACCTTTCTCGTACCGGGCGACCACCCTTCGCCAGAACAGTGCGCCCCCCCCCCTTTATCCGGCTTGGGGCCGAGTTGGGGAAGATCGACTCGGAGCGCCTTTCCCAGGGGGCGCGTCCGCCGCACTCGCCCCCCGCCGCAGTGGCACGGAAGGGCAGGGGGGACAGGGGCGTGCCCCCCCCCCCGCTGAAGCCGGGCGCGACTCTCCGCATGTTCCGCACATTCCTCCCCAGCGTGCAGTCGCAGAACCGGATTCTGCACACGCGCGCGATGCCCAATGCCGGCGGAACTCTGCGCCAAGGAAGAGCGCCTTCGAGGGCGGGTCCGTCCCGCCGGCCTCCCCCCCCCCCCAGGCACACGCCGCCACCCCCCCCCGCCCCGTGTTTGAACGGGCGATGGGAAGATTCCTTTCTGTCCCCTTTGCCACGGCTAGGGCCGCCGCCAGTCGCCTCCGACAGACCCGGCCGTCGAGTCCGGCACCTTTTGATTCTCCGCACGCGCCCAGGCGCGCGCGCGCTCCCGGTGACCGCTGTCTGGCCAGTGGCCACTGGTCGCCCTGATCCGCGGGAGCCGAAGCTGCAACCCCGGAACTTCTCGCTGCCGCGCGGGAAAAGACCCCGCGAGCGACAGACCCTCGCTCGCTCCCTGCGCGCGTGTGCGCGTCCGACCCCCCGCCCGCCCGCCGCCGCCCGCGGGGCTCAGCCGCCACCTACCTTCCGCAGTCGCCCTCTTCATTTTAGGGGCTCGGGAAAGGCGCGTCTCGCGGGGCAACGGGGCAGCAATCCTTCCCAAGCGGGGCGCGGGGCGGCGCGGCGCGGCGCAGCCTCATGCAAACTTCCGCCCGAGCGCGGCGACGGGGCGGCGGCGGCGGCTGCCTCTGGCGGCGGCGCAGGCGGCCGCCTCGCTCATCGGGCGACCGAGGCGCGGCAGTCGCGCGGCCGGAGCCCGCATCCAGGCCAGGCGGCGCGCGGCGCGCGGCGGCCAACTCGCTCGCTCGCTCGCTCCCCCTCCCGACCGGCTGCTGCGGCGCACGCGGGCACCGATCCGGCCGCGTCGCTGCCTCGGCCCCGCTCCGGAGCCCCGCCGGGTTCGGCCCTGCCCGCCGGGAGGGAGCGCCCGCCCGCCCGCCTGCCTTCCGGGCCCGGCGGCGAGTGCGCGGTCCGCTGGGCGCAGCGCGAGGAGGCGCGGCTGCTGGCGGCTGCTCGCGCGGGGACTGCGAGGCGGCGACTGTTCCCCGGGATCGTGCGGCTTGACGCGAGCGGCGCCGGGCTCGGCCGGGCGCGCCGGCTGGGGGAGGGGCGCGCGAGGGGCGGGGCGGGGCGGCGAGGGCGGGGCCGCCGGGCGCCGCGGGCCGGGAGCGCGTGGCCCGCCGAGAGCGCCGCGCGCGCCCTGCCGCGGGGCGCCTCGCCGGGGCCGGCGCCGGGGAGGCCTCGCCCCGCAGGCGGGGGAGGGAGACGGCCGCCCGCGAGCCCCCGTCCCGCCGCGCCTCGCCAGCCCTCCGCTCCCCGAGGGGCGAGAGGAGGCGGAGCGGCGGAAAGGAGCGGCGGGGGCAGGGGCAGGCGCCCTTCCGAGGGGAAGCCGCGGCCGTCCCGGGCGGAGAGGCGCGAGGACTGCCGCAAGGATCTCTCTCGCTCCCCCGGACGGCTCCCGCGGCGGGCGGGCGGGCCGGACGCTCATTCCTGGAGGGACTGTGCCACCTAACGGACGCCGAGCATCGGGCCGGGCGGGCCTGGGGAGACCGCGGAGGAGCCCCCCCCCCCCACGCGGGGATCGGCTTTTCGGCCTTCCCGGCCCCACTCCGTCTGGGACTCGTTCCCAGAACCCTCCAGACACCCGCCGCGCCCAGCCGAGGACACCCCCCCCCCGCCGCCCCCAGGATTAGTGAACCCGGAGTAACTGTCGCCTCTTGAGGAATTCACCCGTCTCTAAGGGGCCGCGTATTCGAGATCGCTTCCGTTGCGTTCGGCCCCCTTGACGCCCTGGAGCCCGAGTTTTGTACCAATCGGGGCGGGGGGGGGGGTCAGAAAACCAGCCTTCCCCAACCTGGTGCCTGCCAGATGTGCTGGACTGCAACTCCCATAATTTTCAGCTAGCATAGCCTGGCTGTGCTGGCTGGGAGTTATGGGAGTTGCAGTCCAGCACAGCTGTAAGCCACCAGGTTGGGGGACGCTGGTTTAAAGAGTAGGGAATGGGTTGTATACACACACACGCATTTCTGTCGCGTGCCTTTTGGTGGATGTGCAGACTCCGATCCGTATTAGTGGTTGTGACTACAAAGCCAGAAGCTAGAAGTGGGATTTAAGATTCAATTAGATTAATCTCTTCTAAAATCTGTTCTACTTTAAAAAAAAAAAAAAAGCCATGGCACCCACAAGGCACCGATTCAAATTATCACCCCCTAGAATGGAGCACCTCTTTGCTGCTCTCATAGCCCACTTCAGGTATGGGGGTGGGGGGTTGAAATGAAGTCAGGGGTACAGTGGTGGCTCTCCCATGAAGTAGAGGTGGGTGAGGATGTCATTTGGCTTGTCTTTTTCATAAGAACGTGCAGCATTTTTGCACATTTCTTCATAAACAGGGAGGAAAGAACTTGAGAATTTAAAAAGTAACGTGGGAGAAAGTGGGACGGACATATTCCGGGCAGAGCTGGCTTTCACTGTTGAGCTCTTAAAGGGCTGGGTTGGGATCCCTGTGATTTCATCCATTGTGGTGCTGAATTAGGGTTGCCATCTTTTTCTCACAGGCTCCCCATCTAACAGCTACATGGCAGAGAGGTACTAGCTTTGTCTATTGAATTTGGCTGGATCAAATGGGTGGTGATTTTGCTTGGCTCATTTTACCACCATTTGCACATCTCTTCATATATGGGGCAGAAAGAACTTGAGATTAAAAAGAAATGAATGTGGGAGAAAGCAAAACTGACAGATTTCTTCATCCCTACATGAGACGTGTTGAGAAAGACACCTCCGGTGGCAGGTTTTGGGTGCCACTGAATGCTAGGAGAGAAACAGGCCAATTCCCATGGGGCACACTCCATTAGGAGGCTTCCTACGCAAGCCCTTTTGACATGGGTAGAGGCTGAACCAGAGCAGATGCCGTTCCTTTCCATAGAGGCGCACAGAAGGAGACCTTCCTGGTAATTGTGCCAGACTGCTTTTAATGGCACCTCCCCTTCAGGAGCTCACTTCCCAGCAGGACACGGAGGATAAGCCGACAAGGGCCAATAGTCTGCTTGCTAAATGGAACTTCCACATTCAGAGGCAGTGTAACTCGGTTGCCTAGGGGCAAACTGGGAGTGACCATCACCATCATGTCTTGCTTATGAGCTTCCAAGAAGGGCTCAACCAGCTGGGAAAAGAGCACTGGACTAGATATACATCTGGTCTGCTCCAAAAAGGAGCCTCTCACATACATCCCCTGGTGCCCTTTGGGGCTTTTATTATCCCACTGGGGAAGTGCATTCCTGAAAAGTGCTCTGAAAGAACAAACAGAATCTTTCAAAACTCAAACCATGAAGAAGATGGGTCTGTATTGGCATTACAGAGGGAGAAGTGGTTTGGGACTCTTGACAAGGCACATTGGGGGTGGGGGGGTGACAGCCCGCTTCTGAAATGTCAGTTGTGATTCTGTAAGCTCCACAGACCTCCTCTTGCTGGCCATTAAGGCTGCCAACTCCTTTTCATGGCAGGGCCCCTGTGCCAATTGTACATCTGATTAGGGAAGTGTCTGATCAGTGACTGAACAACATGGATTCATTCATACTTCCCTGAAACAGGAGCATAACTCCTGCTTGCCCAACAAAAAGTTTGGGGGAAACCCCTGGGACCTCTGCAGCCGATTAACCCCATTGGACCTGTTTATCATTAGATATTCCCTGCCTCTGTCTCATGACTTTGCTTTGTACAGCTTCTTCATCCAATCTGGCTACAGCACTGTAAGAACATAAGCATCACTTTACCTTATCTAGCAACCTATTTCCAATGGATACTAACCAGCCTGATATTTCTGGGAAGGTCACAAGGCGGACAAGAACACAACAGACCTCCCACATTGCTTGTCCCCAACACTTGGAATTTAGGAGTACACTGCCTCTGAACATGGAGGTTCCATGATTTAGTTGTCATGGCTAATAGCTGTTGATTGGCCTCACCTCCTCTGCTCTTTTGTCTGGTCTGTTTTAAAAGCTCCCTAAGCTAGTGCCCATCACCATCCCTTATAGCGCGGAGCCTTTTTTTGTTCACCATGTGCCGTGTCGAGAAGTCTTTCCATTTTCTCTCACTTATATGAGGCACAAGGCTGAAGAGTTGGTTTCTGATTCCCAGTTCCTTATTCAACTCAGAGCTGCAGAAACAGCCTGAATACAGACCTGAGGCTGCAATCCTATGCCCACTTACTTGGCTCTAAGCCCCATTGAACCCAGTGGCACTTCTGAGTAGGCATATATAGAATTGTGCAGTGCAGCTTGCATGTCTGCTCCATAAAATAACCCTTTGACCACCTCAGATCATACCCCCATGCCACCAGGAAATGGTCCTCTTCCAGATCCCGTAGCATCCTGTCCAGCCCAGAGTTTCATGTTTATGCAAGTTGAACTCAAGTTTGATGCCCCTGAAGGCAATAACTATCAGTACAGCTGCATACAAGAAACCACAAATATGGAACTTTGAAGTCTCCTAGCAGCAGGAGTGTATGATTTGGGATTGTTCATATTATATAGTCATATAAGTATCTGTTTCAATCAATCTCTATATTTTAGATATTTTGATTGCTGGTGCATTATGGCTTTCTACAGCTGTTTTTGGTTTTATGCTAACTTGTAACTGGAAGGCTGTTTCTAATTGTTAAATTGTTAACTTTGTTGTAAGCCTCCTCAGAGGTATGGTGAAGTATAAATGTTTTGAAATAAATAAAGATGCCGTGCTGTGCCAGATCCCAAACTCTCACAAGCCATTTATCAATATCTGTGGGGGGCATTAATCTGTTTTCCATCTAAAACATATAGCCATACAGGTTGCAGTCAATAAATGAACAATCATTTCTAAGACTTCAAGCAAAACTATGTTTGACATAACAAAATAAAATAACTATTGCATCCAGAGGCAATTCATACCCTGTAATGCTTTTGATTTCATTTACAAGAGAAACCCAGTAGCTTGCAATTTTAGAACGTGGCCAAAATATATATGATTTCTATATATTGTTATGTGCATGCACCCCACTTCGTGAGAGGTTTCAGGAGCTCCAGTGCTTACCTAAGCACAGGGTTCAGTTTCCTTAGAAGGAGATCGTTGGAGACATGTGGCGTTTCTGTAACAGAAGGTTTATTTATACATATATATGGACTGAGCCTAAATGGGGATTCATGGCATTGACACTCCAAGAGATTCTTGTTCCCCATCAGAGTTCTAGGAGAATCTGTAAGGCAGCAGGATTTCCAGCAGAGAGCAAAGTCAGCTCTCTGCTGCATTTTCAGATCCAGTTGACTTCCTGATATTTTGCGTAAAAATAGCGGCTTGGCCTTTTACAAAACAGCCAATTTTGCACAAATGGTGGCCATAAAGAGCCCTTTTATGAAAATTACAAGCATAAATAGTCTATCTAAAGAGCCCATTTATGCAAAATTAGAGGTGCAAATGGTACAGCGAGCAAGGTCAGGTGGCCATCAAGGGGCCAGTGAGTAGCACGCAGGGCAGGATGAGGTGAGTTCGCCCAGCTTTCTGACTTCTTCCCCTTGCCTAGTGAGGGGAAGAAAGATTCATCTCACATCACATATGCAAAGGGTTGACAGAAAGTAGATCTCTAGATGTTTTCGACCAACCCTCAGCATTCCTGACCATTGGACAAGCTAGCAGGGGCTTCTGGGACTTGAAGCCCAAAATATCTGGAGATCTGTCTTCTGTGCACCCCTGATCTATGCCGTCTGGGACCATCCTAGCTCCTCCCATTGAAACACTTCATCAGAATGTTCCCAGCTATCAACTCGGCTTTGTCAGGCCTTAAGATATGCATCCACACTGATAGCTCTGCTTAAAGAAATCTTAGCATCAGGAATAACTTTTGGGGTTGGTGGGCACATTTGGAATTTTGAGAGAGTGCTGTGAGCACTCTCACACAATGGCTGTCATAGAAGGGCCTGTCCATTCCAAAATGGCTGCCATGGTGGCTGTGGCCAGTCACAAAACATCCATTTCCCAGAAGGCAAACTGGTGAGGCTCAGAGACAAGTGGCTTGGCTAAGAAACTGACTACAAGTTACTCAGTTAGGCAGAGACGATGGAGATGAAGATGATGATTTATATAGCACCTTATCTACTAAATAGCCATCAAGGTAGTGTAAAACAATTGAAAACTAAGCCCGCAACGATAAAAAATAAGGATATTAAAACCGTAAAAACTATTCATTAGATAATGCCAAATCACATATTTGCCCTGTGTGTAGCCCAATCTCACAGTTAAAAAAATAATTTTAAAAATCCAAAAAATGAAGAGAATCAGATGAGGCAGGAAGCCTGGCAGGCTAGAGGCTCAGTGGTGCTTATGGGCAACACATCGAAGACTCCTGAGCTGGAAGGGATCCTGAATCTCTTTGCAGTCAGAGACATTGGGCTGTAAGGAGAGATGATTCATTTCAAACCAATCCACAAATCCGCCACAAGTTGTTTTTATTCATTTTATTTGGGGGCGCAGCCTCCATTCCTTATTCAGATGTGCTGGCACGGGTGCATCATGCTTGTGCTAAAGTGAAACTCTGGGGTGGACTCAATGGTCAGTCATCATTCTACGAATGGCAGGGAGGTATGATCTGGGGTGGCACATGGCTTGTTTTCCAAAGGTCCACAGGCTAAAAGCTAACCATTGTTCAAAACAAAGCTCCAAGTTCCTTATTTTTAGGCGCATTGGCGATGTTTGGCTTGGGCCCACCACGCTGGAGAGCGCCTTGCGCAAAAATAAAGCCAGAGACAATGCTATAGAGCATCTAGTTGGGAACAGTGTCCCAATGACAGGGTTGTGTGGCTGCAATGGTCTAAAGTTTATTTTGGTGGTCCGAGGCATTCAAACTTTGGTTCGTCATTTAGCTTCTTCTGCACCTCTATGCTGAATAAGGAAGTGGGAGCCGGAGAGAACCAGCTTCAGCCTTGTATACAATCTTGAATGTGGAGCCTGGAATGACTCGAGGTCCCATGCAATGTGGGTTGCGTGTTCTGGGAAAGACAAGCTGGGTGGGAATTACAGCAGGACAAATTCCACTTTGCTGCTTTGCAGCTTGGAAAGAAGCCAGCTTCTCTGATCTCTAGAAGACACCTTGCTTTGGTGGAATAATTATATGTTCATCTCCCCCCAGTTCTTAATTACAGAGTGATATGTCCTTCTCCTTAGACTCAAGTGGTTTCTTTAGCATTGTTTCTAGGTGCTGTCTTTATCCCTTGGGTAGGGCTGTGACTAAGAAAGATCCCAGAGAGAGTGGGGGAGGGAAAGGGGGAGAGAGGCTGATAGGAGAAGATGAAGCAGGAACTCTTAAGGTCCAGCATCCTATTCCTTCTCCAGATAAAACACAGTTTTGCTCCACACTGTCTTTCTGACTTTAGGCATCACACTATCCCTGGCAGTTACCTTTAATCCACCAATTCTGCTAGTGACATCACCAAAACCTGTATTCCCTGGTCCAGAAAAAGGATTCCCAGCAGCTCATATCACTTATACAATGAGCATTATGGATCCGAAAATGCTTCTACAGCTTGAAATTTAATCCAAGCTAGATAATAAAGTATCCTCGCTCTCTGCTTCCCACACACCTGCCCACCTACCCGCTTCTCGACAGATATCAGTAGTGCTGGGGAAACTAAAAACAGGCTCCCAGTCCATTCCTGGGCCCAACTGGTGTTGGTGTTGTAACAGTGTTGGTGTTGGTGTATAAAGCCCATACCTTGGGCCACAGAGAAGGACTTGAAAGCCCACTCCCTTCCGTCGCTGCGCTGGGCGAGAGCTGAAGGCATGACTCGGAGAACGGAAGAGCTGGGATGTGATCATGGGTTCCTGGCAAAAGACACCTGTTAAGGATAACAGCCTGCTTTCCACCATAAGATCGGGTCAGACTGTCACATTGGATGTAACCACCTGGAATTATGTGCAATCTAGAGGCTCCTCGGCCCTTTGCCCAAGGCCAGGCGCTGTCCCTGCTCACTAGAAAGTGCCAGCAGCTGGAGGTGGTGGGGAGTCCTAGCCTCTCGGAGGCCAGGGCAGCCCACCCGGGGACTGGCTGAAGCAAAATCTGCCCTGGGTTGCCAGGGCTGGGCTTTAAAAGTGGGCTGAGGTCGAGGCATGGGGTCTCCCTTCATCCTGGTGGTCCTGGACCTGCAGACGGCTGGTTGCTATCCAGGGAGATCCATACTTAGGTATGCAAGGACAGGACAGGTAGATTTATAAAATAATAGCTGGGGTGTGCATTCATGAAGCTCTCTGTATATAGTTAAGTGATTTAGCTTTGTACCCTCTGTGTGACTTGCTATTTCCATTCTTCCCATTCCCCCCTTTATTTTGATCTTAATAAACCTTTACCCAACCTTCAGTTGGTGTGATCTCTCTGCATAACCTCAGTGCTAATTTCAGTGCCTCTTGGCCTAGGAGAGTGGCTACTGGGTATTTTGGGGGACTGAAAGGCCGGGTTTGGCCAGTCCTGTTTTTGGGAAGGGGACCCCGGGATTGGGTCCTGGGCGGTCCTTCCTCGCAGGGAGGTTGGGGCCAGTCCCGGCGGCGGGGATCCTTCCTTCGCTCCTTCCCTGACAACACCCCTCTTAAGCTGCTGTCTTTGCAGCCCTCAGCAAAGCAGAGGGAAGGCCAGAGCAGAAAGCAAACCTGCTTGGGAAAGCAATCTGAAGGTTTAGGAGCCCCCTGCACTGGCCTTCCTATGAGGCAGGGTAAATGTCCCACCTCAAGCGGTGTAGCAGGAGGGGCAGCAAATCATGCCCAACCCCCAACCCACAGGAAAGGTCCCCTCGCTACTCCCTCCTGATGCTTTTGCATGAGTCCCCTCAAGAGCGAGGCATTGGGTGTGCAGGGGCAGGCTTTCTCGAGAGCCCTGCCAGCTGGTGATCTGGAGAGCCACCCAATGCCTTGCTCAGAGGACCCCTAGTTGAGCTAGGTGACCATTCAGCAGGGACAGCAAGGCCTTCCTGAAGGTCATAGTGATCTAACAGGTCTATACAGGGGAAGACGATCCTTCAGGTAACCTGGTCCTAAGATGCTTATGGCTCTATATCTCAGTAATAATACCTTGAACTAGGGGTGTACGAAACCCCGCTTACCTGGCTCCGCAGGTGGGGGGAGGCGCTCCGTCCCTCCCCCCGGAATCCTGGCCAGCCGGTTCCGCTCCGCAGCCAAGCCACGGAGCCACCAGCCGGCTCCGGCCACCCGCAGCCGGACATCCGGCCGCTGGGCAGACCTGCAGGGACACAAATGGCGGCTGTTGTAGCCGCCGTCATTTGCGTCCCTGTAGTGATCTGTGATAGGCTACGTAAATATTTACGTAGCCTATCACGGCATGGGGAAAACCCCAGCGTATGCAAATGGCGGTAGCCGCCGCCATTTGCATAGGCTGGGGTTTTTTTCCCCTTGCTGTGATAGGCTGCGTAAATACTTACGTAGCCGATCACGGCCTCTGTAGGGATGCAAATGGCATCCCTGCATTAGCCGTGATAGGCTACGTAAGTATTTACGTAGCCTATCACGGCTGAAGAAAGAGGAAGCAAATGGCGGCCGCAGGACAGCCGCCATTCGCACAGCAGCGTGGACGGGAACAGGTAAGTGCTCCGGTTCGCATGCCTTTCGTGGGGTGGGAGCAGCAGGCACTTCATCCCGCGTGCCTTTCGTGGGTTGGGGGGGTGGGGGCTTCATTCCACGACGGTTTTCGGGGGGCCAAATGCACTGGCATTTGGCCTCACCGAGATCCATCGCGGAATTCTCTGACATCCCTACCTTGAACCTGGCTCTGTAGCAGTTGGTAAATGTCAGTAAGTTGGTAAATGTCAGGATGTTGGTAAATGTTGGTAAATGTCAGGAAGTGCCCTAGCTGCCTCTTGCAGTCCCCTCCAATAGCCAACTCAGAACACAGACGATGAGGATTCCTTCCAAGGCTTTATTCCTTTATTACTTTATGACTCCTTCAGATACTAATCACTAGCGACTAAGCACAGAACAGCACTGGGGATAGATAGCAGAGTAGCCTAAGCAGCTCCAGGTAAGGCAGTTGGTCCCCGTTTGAAGGGGAACCACAGGAAGACTCTGAACTTATGGGCTATGGAGAGAACCTCCCTCTTTCCCTTGGGTCCTCGGGACGCGACTGCTGTTTGAGCGCCAAACGAGTGAAGCACCTCCTTTTGATGCCCTCCATCTGTTGTCACTCCCTGCGTCTGCGCCGAGCGTCCAGAAAGCCCCCCTCCAGCGCTCCCTCCATGCCAGGGTCGCTATCTCTCCCAGGAATGCTGGCAGGAGGAATCTCTGCCAGCTGCTGTGCCTGTGAGCGATGAGCGAGCTCTTCTCCCATGGATGGCTGTTCCCCCTCAGAATCAGAACTGCTCTGGGGTCCTAATGGCTCAGTTTCCACCCTGACAGTAAAAGTGCTCCATGCCACAGGAGTCACTTGGGCTTCTAATGACAATGATTAATCTAGGACCTACAAACTGTGGGCGTGCAACCCCATCCAGATCAGGTAAATTCCCTAATTCCCAGACCTGGGAACCACTTACCCAGATCGCCTCCATGTTATCGGGATTCAGCTTCAGCTTACTGGGCCTTATCCAGCCCACCACTGCATCTAAGCACCAGTCCAGGTCATGCATGCCCACTACTGATTCAGATGTCATGGAGAAATAGAGCTGACTGTCTTCACCTTGCCCCCAGACTCCCAGTGACCACACCCAGAAGTGTCATATCTTGTCAAATAACACTGGAGACAAAATGGTAACTTGTGGCACCCCACAGCCTAATTGCCAGGGGGCCATGGTACAGCTGGCCAATGCTACTCTCTGGACCCTACCCTGCAAATAGGGGAGGAACCACTGTAAAACAGTGTCCCCAGTTCCCAACCCACAGAGCCGATCCAGGAGGAGACCATGGTCAGTGGGATCAAAAGCCGCTGAGAGATCAAGTAAGAGTAACAGGGTCGCACTCCCGGCTCTGTCACTCTCCCAATAAAGGTCAGCCGTCAGGACCACCAAGGCAGATTGGGTCCTATATCTAGGCAAGAATCCAGACTGGAATGAATCTAGATCATCAGTATCCTCCAAGGACATCCGCAGCTGGTTCTCCACCACCCTCTCAAGCACCTTGCCCAAAAAGGGGGTATTAGCGACTGGGTGAGTGGAGACTTCAGAGCTCCCTTTGTTCACAAAACAGGGCAGAGGTGTGCCCCTGTGATTAGCAGGTGGTTTGAAGCCTCTGGATTGACCAGCAAGGTGTAATGAGTAGGAGCCCAGCCTTCTGTCCTGGTCTGGTCAACACAAAAGGAAAAGGGATTGGGAGGGAGGAGGAAAAAAGCAAAACCCAGGCACTGATTCTTAGTTTCAAAGTTCTTACAGGTGTTCTTTCTGGCCTGGAAGGGTGAAACAAGCTCCCTCCAGCTGTCGCTTCTCTGGCCGATGTATGGGGCTGAGTGGGTCTCCCCCTTGCAGTGACATTGTTCCTGGGAGGCAGGGTGTGCCGCCCCCCAGTGGCCCTGGGTCCTCTGGCTGGTGGATGAGGCCCGAGGCTGCAATACCAGGGAACTGTCCCTTGGGGTTCCTGGCAGGGAGGGCTGCAGCAAGCTCCCTGCCGCAGCTCCCTCTCTGGCTGATGTATTGGGCCAAGGCTAGCCTGCTCCTTGCCGTGATGTCCTTCCCTTCCTCCACATTCCCCTGGCAGTAGCACCGGGCAATGGCAGTGGTGGGGCATCAGCAGTGGAAAGATCTCTTTCTGCCTGCCCATCTCTTTGCGAAGCCTCCCTCGCTGGATGCTGCACCGTGCAGTTCCATTGCTCACCACATGGGGCAGCCCCACAGAAACCCACGGAAGGCTTCTCCTTCAGTCCCCAGAAGCTCCCGACCACCAAAGGGGGAGGGGGGCAGGCTCCTTGCTTCCTTCAGTGATATGACAACATAGTGGTTGGATCAACAGCTGCACCTGAAATTTTGCGGCCCATTCATGGGTAGCAAAATGGGAGCGGGGAGGCTGAGCTTCTCCATCAGAAAACTTTCTGAAAAGTTGTGGCTGAGTTCTAGAAGTACACCATAGACCACAGCAATAGCAGAATTTGAGCTTTCCAGGACAGAAGAATCCAACCCATGGATCCAGGCCCCGTAGAGAATTAGGCTTTGCAGTGTTCCATGGCCTCCAGACAGGCCTTGTGCTGTCCTGCCGAGATCACCATACATCAGAGAAATCCACAAGAGATTCAAATCCGTTTGGATTTCTATGAATCCAACCTGTGGATTCCATACCAGACTAGCTTTTACTGAGTCACGTGGATTCTGTGAGCTTGCAGACCGCTTTTCAGTTTTCAGGGCGAAATTCTGGTACTGCACATTAGCGTAACGGATGGGTGAACTCACATCATCCTGCCTCGCACGCTGCTCGCCAGACCCCTGCTGGCCACCTGACCCTGCCGCCAGGGGGTCTGCGGGTGCCCCGGGTGCCGCCAGGGGGTCTGCAGGTGTCTGTGGGGGCCCATTCGCACAAAATTGCAGGCATAAATGGCCTAAATAGACCATTTACACCTGCAATTTTGCACAAATGGGCTCTTTACAGCTGCCATTTATGCAAAATCAGCTTTGCCATAAAAGGCCGAGCCCCCATTTTTACACAAGATGGCAGCTCGGCAAAGGATCAGGGATCCCCGCACTTGCCTGACTCAGCGTGCACCAAGTCGGGCAAGTGAGGGGATCCGCAGACTGGTGTCTGGGGGGCCAAGCTGGTGAGAAATCACCAAGCTTTGAGCCCCAGCTGGACACCCGCAACATCCCTAATTATCATAAGTAGAATAAAATAAAATCCAATTCCGTCCAGGAGCAGACAATGGAATAAAAGGCACCAGACAATCCACGAAACACAGATGGAGCAGATTTAACAACATCCTCGCATCCCTACACCAGGAAAGTTGGGGGGATAGCTGTAGGGCAAGGAGAGAAGGCTGGGTGGCAGGGTTGGCAAGGGTGAAACGCAACAGAAACCAGGGCCAAATTCAGAAGGCCTCAGCTGACAATGGAGCAAGATCTTCCAAACTGGTTGAGCTGTATTCTGAATTTGCCCCCATCGGAACTAAATGCAAGTGAATGAATTTGCACATTATTCCTTTGCGCCCCCTGCCCTTTTCCCTCCTTTTCAGTGCTCCCCATGTGCATATGTACACATACACACACACCTAACTTTACATGGAAAATTCCTTGGGGAAGGGATCTGTCTTTTGCTTATGGCCTTCTGTAAAGTGTCGAGTACACAGCACGAGATAAATAATGAATAATAAAAATAGATAATATTCTAATCTGGAATTCTCCAAGAACTGCTAGCTGACAGGACACTGCCCAGATATTAACAGCAAAGCTTTCCTACCATAGAACAAATGTGAGAAATGTGCAATGTGTTTCCAGATGGTCTATTTGCAGAGGGAATAAAATTGGCCAAAAAAAAAAAAAAATCCCCAGAACAATTATTCACTCCACATAGTATGTCAGAAAACCAGCAAGCTTTTCTCCTTGCATCTCCTCAAGGTAACATTCACAGGGACCACGTGGGTTTTTCACTTCCTTCCTGGAGTGGCGGGGGGCCACTCTGAAAGGAGCCTCCGAAAGATCTGGAGCATCCCAAAGATCTGTTCTGTTTGGAGGAGCGAGCAAGAGGACTGGAAACATCCATGTCCTCAGTGAAGTTCTGTTCTATTTTAGAGCCGAAACGGATTTGCTTCTCAAATTTGCTCCTAAAAATTGTCCCCTGCAAATGCTGATGCTCAATATCCCCTGGATATCTGAAGATCTGACGTCTGTCTTTTGACATCAAATGAGATTGCATTCCAACATGTTACCTTTTCTCTATATTTGACAGGATTGGGGTTGACATATGTCACGGTGATATTGGTCCCAGGATGCTGTCTGAAGGCAACCCCCACCCCACCCCCTCACTGAAGTGATGCAGGTCTGGATCTGGCCAATGCTGGGCGAGGACACTGCCTGGGAACAGCACCAGCAGCACCACCACGCCCATGTATGCTTCCTTGCGTCCCATGGCGGAAGAAAAGGGGACAGGATAACGGTGCAATAAATACATACATACATAAAAAGAATACGCTAATACTTGCCCTGGGGCTGCAGAGCTGAAGGGAAGCACAACCTTGCCTCTGCCGTTGGCCAGGGGACTAGGGGGCCACTGGGAAGTTGCACCCCCGCCTCCCAGAAAGGACTTCACAACAAGGGGGAGAACAGCACATCCCCGTTCGTATTGGCCAAAGCAGCAGCAGCTCGGTGTGGGGGGTGTCTCACTTCGCACCTCCCTGCCAGAAAGAGCACTCAGCTCCAACTGTCCGTTGCCCTGGGACTGCAGAGTTGAAGGGGAACACAACTGGGCCAGCGAAAAGGGGTCTGGAGGAGGATTCACAATCAGAGCAAAGCTTTAAAGGGCGCCCCATGCCATAAGGGGCTGGTTTCTCTTTCTTTTTCTTTTATTGCTGGGCTTTTAATTGTTTTTTTGATTGATTTGTTAGTGTGTTTTAAATAAATTCTGTTTTGACCTGCACTTTATTATTGTTGGGTGCCATTTTTGGTGGAAACGCAGGCTAAAAATCTAATAAATTAATAAACAGCGTTTCTGCAGTGTGTATGTGTGCCACTTTGAGGATCTTTCAGTCAAGAGATGGAATATAAATCTTATAAATAAATACATATATCATGTTTATATAGCACTTTACACTGTTCAGTGTGAATCACATCTGTTACAACAGCCCCGCGAAGGAGGTAGTTCGGTTGACATTTTATTGCAGATGGGAGAAGGGCTAAAGAAGGCTGAGAGATAACAGCTTACCTCCTGGTAAGCTGTTATCTCTCCTGGTTCATGGAAGAAGAGAAGGTTCATGTTATCTCCTCCTGGTTCATGGAAGAAGAGAAGGTTCATGGAAGTGAAGGCTATCGATGGCTACTAGTCCTGATGGCTATGTGCTACCTTCAGTTGCTGGGGAACATGGGCAGGAGGGTGCTGTTGTACTCATGTCCTCCTTGTGGGTTTCCCATGTGCAGCTGGTTGGCCACGCCACTGTGTGAACAGAATGCTGGGCTAGATGGGCCCTCGGTCTGATCCAGCAGGGCTCTTCTTATGTTCTTATGGCAGCCTAGGCTGCAATCCTAGACACACTTACCTGGGAGTAAGCCCCACTGAATTCAGTGGTGTCTTCTTTGGAGAAGATATGCATAGGATTGCACTGTTACTTAGTCTCTTAGCCATGATGCTGTACTATTTAACCCCTCCTTTATTTGTTTGTAGTATTTATATGATGCCTTTTAGTTAAGAACTCCCAGGGTGGCTTTCATTAAAACAATAACATACAGAATACAATAAAAACCCAATAACAAATATTGAGGTTTTAATGCTGAAGAAACAGCTAGGTGTGTCTGGATGATAAAATCCATCAGAATGTGAAAACAGTCCATTCAAATCAGCTACAAAGTCCGGGCAAGACTTTACCTGGTGCCAGAAGGCCATCTGACTGAGCGAGCCTCTCCGGGGTAGAATTCCACATGTTGGGCTGTGGAATTCTGTGTGCCTGGCCACCACCAGTAGAGCTGGTGTCCCGATGTCAGTGGGGCCATAAATCCGCTCCAGGTTTCAGTCAGAACTCTAAAAGATAGCTCCACAGCTTGGACAGCGCCTTTAGAGTTCTGACTGGTTCTGACTGAAACCTGGAGCAGATTCACTGCCCCACTGACATCGGAGCCACCGGCCTCCACTGGTCACCACCAACCTAATATCAGAGTGTGCGTGGAGGGGAGGGGAGGGGAGGGGAGGGGGACCAGGGGAGGGGAGGGGAGGGGGACCAGGGGAGGGGCTCTGTTAATGAAGGTAACATTTGGACACACTCCTGTGGTACAGGGTCACCAGGGTCCTGAGCCATTTAGGGCAAGAGTGTTGGACCTAACTTCTATTTCAGAGACGCTTTCAAGGACCCCATTCTGATGGTTGGCTGGGCCAAAGGCCAGGTTGGTGGGACCAGACATGCCACCATCTTGTAGCGCAAAGCTCCTGTTTCCAGTAACACAGCCTTGGGAGAGGCCTGGGAACCTTTCAGAATGGGGGAAAGAACTGCACAAAAGCTGGGACCTCACCAAATGACGGGGGGGCAGAGAACGTGGGTGTGGCTACCTGGGGAACCCTGGAGGGGAGGATGGGGACCCCAGGACAGCTGGATTTGCCCCTGGCTCTGCGGTTCTGCACCCCTGATTTGGGGCTTTAAAGGTGCTCACTAACACAACACTCCAAATTGTACCTGGAAATGGAGCGGCAAACACCAGTACCCATGACACTGGATATTATGTGGTCATAATATCATAAGCTGAAATAGCTCGTATGCAAAGTTACTGAGCAACTGACATACATTAGAATTGGCCTTTTATGAGCCAGCAGAACATCTCGAATGCTGAGGTAAAATTTCACTTTTTGAACGCACATGTAAATTCAAACAGCAATTCATTTATTTTTTTTTACTGCATTTGAAATTTAAATGGTGAGATCTGAAATTCTAGTGCATTTTGAATATTTGTGAGTATCTATTTCAGCTCTGTCTTATTTACAAATGAACAAATCAAGGAGGACCTTGGGCTGCTCCGGCAAACCCACTTGTATGTTTCTAAGGGATCTCTCAGCAAAAATGAGAGCCCGTTTAACTGTTGTGGGTAAGCACTTAAGCAAGAAACTCAAGCCAGGGTGGAAGAACGTGGGGGGCAGTCACAAAACCATTTCTCCTCGAATAACGGGATCAGTGCCATGAACTGTTGGTTAGTCCCTGTTTCTCACCAGCTCTGCTTGAAGGAGAGCCCAACGGGCACTACTCTCACCACCCCCAGTGAAGACCCGAACGGTCAAACTCTCACTGCAGCTAAGACTGCCTTTGGGGCCAGCATCAAGGGGAGGCATGGCCGAGCCACTGCCGAGGGCCCACCCCCCAGCAGGGGCCCACTGACAAGAGCCCCCCGGACTTGTGCCTCCTCGTCCCAGTGCAACCTGCTTGTTCGCCTGCCTCGCACTCTGGCCCAGGCAACGCTGGCAGTGAAGAGGAGGTGCAAGAGATGCCACGGCCTCCCTGCTCCCCGGCTCTCCGCCGGTCAAGCAAGCAAGTTGTAGCAACGAGGAGAAAGCGGGGGGAGCAGCTGGTGCCAATGAGGGTGAGAAGGGACACTCACTGAGGGAGGGGACCCATGGAGGCGGTCTTGCCCAAGGGCCCTCCACAACCTGGAGCCACTGAGCCAGCACTGAGTGCTCTCATCTATCGCCCCTCGCCCCACGTTCTCACCTTAATCAGGTTGCCTCATCCTGCTACAAGGCAGGGCCTTGTCCCCTGGGGAAGAGAACACCACCACCCCACTCTTCTGCAGACCCTGAGATCTACAGCTCAAAGTGGGCTAGATGAAACAACGATCTGGTGGATCCACAGTTGGCTACAGAATCGGACTCAAAGAGTGCTTATCAGTGGGACCTTCTCAAACTGGGGAGAGGTGACGAGTGGGGTACCGCAGGGCTCAGTCCTGGGCCCAGTGCTCTTCAACATTTTTATTAATGACTTGGAGGAGGTGGTGCAGGGAATGCTGATCAAATTTGCAGATGACACAAAATGGGGCGGGATAGCTAATACCTTGGAAGACAGAAACAAAATTCAAAGTGATCTGGATAGACTAGAGCGCTGGGCAGAAAACAACAGAATGACATTTAATAGGGACAAATGCCAAGTTCTGCACCTAGGAAAAAGAAACCAAATGCACAGTTACAAGATGGGGGATACGTGGCTCAACCACACTACAAGCGAGAAGGATCTTGGAATTGTTGTCGATCACAAGCTGAAGATGAGCCAACAATGTGATGTGGCTGCAAAAAAGGCAAATGCTATTTTGGGCTGCATTCATAGAAGCATCGCTTCCAAATCCCGGGAAGTACTAGTTCCCCTCTACTCAGCACTGGTTAGGCCTCATCTGGAGTACTGTATCCAGTTCTGGGCACCACACTTTAAGAAGGATGCAGACAAACTGGAGAGGGTTCAGAGGAGGGCAACAAAGATGATCAGGGGACTGGAAACAAGGCCCTATGAAGAGAGACTGAAAGAACTGGGCATGTTTAGCCTTGAGAAAAGAAGACTGAGGGGAGATATGATAGCACTCTTCAAGTACTTGAAAGGTTGTCCCAGAGAAGAAGGCCAGGATCTCTTCTTGATCATCCCAGAGTGCAGGACACGGAATAATGGGCTCAAGTGACAGGAAGCCAGATTCCAGCTGAACATCAGGAAAAACTTCCTGACTGTAAGAGCAATACGACAATGGAACCAATTACCTGGGGAGGCGGTGGGCTCTCCCACACTGGAGGCCTTCAAGACGAGGCTGGACAGCCATTTGTCAGGGATGCTCTGACTTGGATTCCTGCACTGAGCAGGGGGTTGGACTCGATGGCCTTGTAGGCCCCTTCCATCCCTACTATTCTATGATTCTATGATTCTATACATGGTTTGAGGAGGGAGCAGTTGTTCCATCTCTCCATTTCCCCATTGCTACCCCCTTTCCCTTGTCCTTTCCCTATCAAACACAGGAAAGGAACAGGACATCCCTTGTAGAGGAAACACAATCTCCTCACCCCACAAACAAATGATACCCCCCCCCCCGGGGGGTGTGTGTCATTTTTGCCTAGGGAAGCAAAATAGCTTGAGCCAGCCCTGCTCAGCACAGGAGGCCGAGGAGGCATCAGAACTTTCCTAGCTTAAACGTATGACTCTAATTCCCAGGCCCTGATTGGCTTCCAGCCTGGCTGGCTTCCTGATTGGCTAGGATCAGCATATAAACCAGAGGTGGGGACTTTTTCTGAGCCCCAGGGCTGAATTGGCTCCAGGTAAGATTTTTGGGACTCTACAGCAGCAGTGCAAGGGGCCATGGCCTGAATGGATCCTGCTGAAAATATGGAATACTCTGTTGTAGCTGGCAAACGTCCACCCTGTCCAGGGAGGGAACATTCAGCTCTGTTCCAGATAACAGTGTGTGTGTATGCCTCCAAGTAATGTGTCTATTAGAGCATGGCTAAAGTTCTTCCCTATACGTGATGTATTTCGCTGTATAAAAGCCTGCCCCACTGAACATTCAGGGCTCTCTGCCCCTTTGCGGACAGAGTACCTGCTAGGGATGTATGAAAGTTACTTATTGTTTCGTGGATCTGCTTCGCGGTGGGGGGGGGAGGCGCTCCGTCCCTCCCTCCGGAGTTCTGCCTGGCTGGCTCCACTCCACGGGCATTCCGCAGAGCCGCTGGCTGGCTCCGCCAGCAGCCAGACATCCAGCCGCTGGGTAGCAGGGACACAAACGGCAGCGGCTGTAGTTGCCGCCATTTGCGTCCCTGTATTCAACCGTGATAGGCCATGTAAATATTTACGTAGCCTATCACGTCTGGGTTTAAAAAAAAAAAGTGTACGCAAATGGCGGCGGCTACAGCAGCCGCCATTTGCGTTCCTTATTTTTCGCTGTCTATGTAAATATTTACGTAGACTATTACGGCGAAAATAAAGGGGAATGCAAATAGTGTCGTAGGCACTATTTGTGTTCCGTTTTGATTCGCTGTTTTAGCCTACGTAAATATTTACGTAGACTAAGACAGCGAAAAATAAGGAACACAAATGGCGGCTGCCGTAGCCACCGCCATTTGCGTATGCGTTTTTTTTTTTTAACCCAGACGTGATAGGCTATGTAAGTCTTTACATAGCCTATCACGTCTATGTAACAACAACAAAAAAAGACCAGACTGCAAATGGCGGCAGCGGCAGCCGGTCTGAAGACCAGCTGCCACCGCCACTGAAGCTGCCGCCGGAGCCGCCGCCGTCCGGAACATCTGCCCCAGGTAAGTCTCATCCCGGGGGCATCTGCGGGGGGGCAGGGGGGGCAGGCCATTCCGCCACAGATTTCGGGGGGCCGAATGCCAGTGCATTCGCCCTCACTGAAATCTGTGGCGGAATTCTCCGCCATCCCTAGTGCCTGTGAGCCCCGTAATAAACACGTGTCTGATCCAGAAGCTGACCCATGCCTAGTTGATTTATTGGACCATCAGCTAGCCAACGAACCGAGGGGCCTTTTGCCCCTCTTACCACAATCCCCATGGGTCTTCCACAACCCACTGATGCAGACGCACACACCATTCTCATGCAAAGCAAGACACATACCGGCCTGGCTGCACTCATCCCTTCCATCTCCCAGTGGGCAAGGCAAGAGGGGAGCGGACCCTTCAGGAGCCATCCCTTCCTGACCCCAGCAAGGCCTGCTTGGCTTGCCCCTTGCCTTTCCCAGCCAGAAAGGCAAGCAAGCAGCACGTGATGCTGCCCGGGCATCCATCTTGAGGCGTGCTAATCAAGGCAGTGCCTCAGCCAGGAGTGGCCGCACTGCCCCTGCCCTTTCCTCATTGGCAACGGGGAGGGGGAGCAAAGCCCACCCAGATGAACCACTGGTAGACGGAGCACTTCTCGAGGCGGTGCTGGCTGGGTGCAGGGTCTCTAGGGAGGTGAAGGGGTCTTTGGGGAGGCCCATGGGGCAAAGCTGGCTCGCTCCCCACCCCTGAAAGAAACCCGGGCAGCAGCACTGGCCCCACTCCAAAGAGGCTTTCAGTGCCCTGCAGCAAGCAGGCTGGCCACTGACATACGGCCAACAAAAGAGGAAATGCGTCACTCTGAAAACAGCCAAAAGACCTGCATCACATTTCAGTATGCCAATTTATGTGTATACATGCCAATTTAGAAATAATAAGTATAATTGAAATACACAGAGATAGCCTTGAATCCAGGTTTATGCTGGGTTGACCGCGCTGACGATTCTGACCCCTGCTTCCCGTGGCAGCCCCTTCCAGCCCCCTGAAAATGCGACGCAGAAGGTCAGGAGAGCGTGCTGAATGGGCTGAGCTGTGGCGTCGGGGGGATCTCCCGAAATCAGGCGGAGGGGCCTTCCACAGGTGCAGCCCGTCCTCTCATGGAAGGCAGTTCCCGGATCCGGCCCAACACCTCTCATGATAGGCTGTGACCAGGTGAGTGTCCCTGTTGCCCACGCAGCTGCTGCCCGGGGCTAACTGCTGATGAGCAGCTCCGAGGCCCTGCTCTCCTTCCCTCCTGACGCATCTCTGTCTTCCAACTGGACGTGGACTGGGCAGCCCATCAGACGGAGGACGATCCCCGGACAGCCCTCCGCCGTCTGTAAAGTGGGAGGCCAGCCCACCCTAGCAGCTGGCAAACGCCCCCCCTTTCTGGACATTTGGTTCATGCCCTCCCTGCCTCGAGTGCTTTGTCTCCTGCTGGGACCAACACCCCAGGCCTTGGGCTTGGAGGTCAGGGCCTGTCGGAAGCCAGGATCTTCACATGCGTCACATTTTAAGGACCAGTCGTGTGGCTCCAAGCGCGCCTCCTCTCATTTGGATCCAAAGCGTATTTTGTTTGATGACTCCTTGCAGTTAGTTTCCTGCAGCAGATGCTCTGGTCCTGTTGATTTGACAAGAGAAACTCTTCCATGCCGCATTTGGCAGAGGGAAAAACAGCCCTGAGTGGCACGTGCAGACCCAGGCCAGAAAAGAAGGGCGTGCTCTGTCTCTTGTTCCCATCCCAAGCCATGTTGCTGGCATGGGCCACAGGCCAGAGAAGGGCCACCAGAAGGCTGACAGGGTGGTGAAGGAAACAGGGTCTGCATGGTGTGATGGGCA
Source organism: Heloderma suspectum (assembly GCF_057233095.1). Taxonomy (NCBI): domain Eukaryota; kingdom Metazoa; phylum Chordata; class Lepidosauria; order Squamata; family Helodermatidae; genus Heloderma; species Heloderma suspectum. The sequence continues at coordinate 29,789,594 of NC_139470.1, forward strand.
TGCAGGCCTCAGCAGGTGGGACCTTTGGACTCCAGTCCAGCCTTCCCTTCCAGGCGCCCTCCAAATGTTTTGGTCATTGGCCATGCTGGCTGGGGATGCTGGGAGTTGCAGCCCAACACAGCTGGAAGGCAAAACGTTGGGGAAGGCTAGCCTGCAGGATCACTGGCCCCAGTCACCCTTCCTTCTTGCCAGTACTAGTAGCAGAGGATTCACCTCATCCCTGGCCTGAATAGCAGTGTCAGCCAAGTGGCCCAGGTGGGAGAGTGTTGCAGTGAAGATCCAAAGGCCCTTGGTTTGATCCCAGGCGTTGGGGGAGTGCTGTGGCTGAGTGGTGGAGCACATCCCTGCGTGCACAAGGTCCCAGGTTCAATAGCTGGCCTTTCCAGGAAGGGTTGGGAAAGGCCTCTCTTTTGCCTGAACCCCTAAAGACCCACTGCCACGCCAGGTAGAAAACACGGAACTGTATGGACCACCAGTCTGAAGTTACCTGTGCCTCCAAATCCGGAGAAGCTCCTGGGTGTCTATTCAAGGAAAGCAGCCTCAGAGTGGTCTCTGTCACTGCCCGGAGTGGAATGGCGGGTGGGGAGAGGCACGGGTTGGCATGTTGTCGAGAAGGTCGAGCCAAGCCATCTCCTGGCCCTTCAGATCTCTCTCCAGCCTGGCCATTCCCATTTCTGACTAGAGCCGCAGAAGTAGCCCATAGGACAGCCGTTTGTGCCCTTCCCCTCCAGAGGAATGGCATGGTTTCTGCTGGGAGGGGTTTTTTTTTGGGGGGGGGAGTATCTCAGTGACCTCAGCAGCTAACTGCACCAATCCCTGCCCTCCACACAGAGCCACAAAAAGGGCCCAAGGAATCTGAGTGGAGGCTGCAGATTGGCTGCTGAGGTGCTTCGGGTGGCCACGTGTCCCACCTCTGTCTGAAGGGCTGCCTGGTCCAAGTCCCATTTAAGGTTAAAGAACCCTCAGCAGGGAGAGCCCAAGGGTCTTACCATCTGGGAAGCACATGAAGAGGCCCACGGGTCACCTGGTCACAGTCTTCCCCACTACGGTGAGATGTATTGTTTATTTAAATTATAGCAATTAGTTCTAAATATGCAGTGTTGTGCCTGTTGGATAATAGGAACAACTCCGCACGCTTCCAGACACTAGGGGGTGATAGAGAAGTGTCTTGTTCATCCTCCTTGTTGTCCTGTAACCTGATCAGTTCCTTTTTCCTGCTTCCTTTCCTTCCTCTTCCTCCTTCTGCTCTTGGCTCTGCAACAAGAGTGTGTGCTCTCCTCCAGGAAGGAAAGAAGGAAGTAACCGTAACTCATGCCTTCGCTTACTCACACTCACACACCCATCTTTAGCCTTCTCTGATGATGTGTATAAAAGCACTAACAAAGAAAGTTGATTTGAACTTCTTTTAAACTGGCTCTAGCCTGTGTTTATTGCCTCCAATACTAAGTGCTGCGTTGCCACGCTTTCTGTGTATAAAGCAACTCTGCTGTAAACCACACCAGACTTTCCAGCATTGCCAGCCTGAGTCCACTTTTGTGGCAATGCATTTTCTCTTTTTCAGCAATTCGTAAGTGGCCACCCTAAAGGTGCTGCTCCCCCCAACACACACAGAGAGGTGTGTATGGTGAGAATCTCACTTAACATGGCTACTCAAATGGGCTACTGATGACTGGGAACAGAAAAGAACAGGGGAAGGAGGCACTGGCCTGAGGGGAGAGGAGGGGAGGGGTTGTAGCTCAGTGGTCAAGTGCATGCTGTGTATGCAAGGTGTCTTTCAGGTTCAATTAGGGATGTATGAAAGTCTTACCTGGCTCCACACCAGGGCATCAGCGGTGGGGGGGAGGCGCTCCATCCCTCCCCTGGGATTCCTCCCTGGCCGGCTCCGCCCGCAGCCGGAGTTCTGGCCATGGCTGGGCTGCTGCAGCCACAAATGGCAGCCGTCGTAGCGGCCACCATTTGCAACCTCGCAGTCAGCCGTGATAGGCTATGTAAGTATTTACGTAGCCTATCATGGTAAAGGCAGCCACGCAAATGGCGGTCACCATGCCATTTGTCTGGCTGCCTTTACCATGATAGGCTACGTAAATACTTACGTAGCCTATCACGGCAAAGAGCAGGGGCTAGGGATGTACGAAAGTCACTTACCTTTGCGGAGCTTGGATTCGCGGTGTGGGGGAGGCGCTCCGTCCCTCCCCCCAGAATCCTCCCTGGGCCAGCTCTGCTCCGCGGCAGCTCCGCAGACCCGCCGGCCAGGGCTGTCCGCAGCCAGATTTCCGGTCGCGGATGGGCTGCTGCAGACATCCAGCATTTGCATTTGCGTCCTGCAAAGCTGCCATGATAGGCTACGTAAGTATTTATGTAGCCTATCATGGCAAGCAAAAAAAAAAAAACAGCCGTTTTAGCCTATGTAAATATTTACGTAGGCTATTATGGCCGTTTTAGCCTATGTAAATATTTACGTAGGCTATTATGGCGAAAAACAAGGGGATCGCAAATAGCATAGTGGGCGCCATTTGCGTTCCTTCCCCCCCCCCCCCCGTTTTAGCCTAGTAAATATTTACGTAGGCTATTACGGCGAAAAAAACGGAACGCAAATAGCGCCCACTACGCTATTTTTGTTCCCCTTATTTTCGCCGTAATAGCCTACGTAAATATTTACATAGGCTAAAACGGCCATAATAGCCTACGTAAATATTTACGTAGGCTAAAACGGCTAAAAATAGGGAATGCAAATGGCAGCCACCATAGCCGCCATTGCGTACGCTGTTGTTTGGGGGGGGGCTTGCCATGATAGGCTACTTAAATACTTACGTAGCCTATCACGGCCTCCACAGGGACACAAAAGGCATCCCTGCATTAGCCATGATAGGCTACATAAGTATTTATGTAGCCTATCATGGTTATGATGAAGAAGCGAATGGCGGCCGCAGGGCGGCCGCCGTTTGCAAGTCAGCACAGACGGCAGCAGGTAAGTGCTCCATTTCACACGCCTTTCGTGGGTGGGGGGGTAGGGGCTTCATTCTGCCATGGATTTCGGGGGGCCAAATGCACTGGCATTCGGCTTTACCGAGATCCGTGGCGGAATTCTCTGACATCCCTAGCAGGGGTGTAAATAGCGCAGTGGCCGCCATTTGCGTCCCTGTTCTTTGCCATGATAGGCTACGTAAATACTTACATAGCCTATCAAGGCTGATTGCAAGGACGCAAATGGCAGCCCCTACAGCGGCCGCCATTTGAGGCCGCAGCAGCCTGGCAGCAGCCAGCCAGGAGACCAGCCAGAGCCGCCGTCGCATCCGCCCCAGGTAAGCTTCGTCCTGGGGGGATTTCGTGGGGTGGCGGGGGGGAGGCCATCCTGCCACAGATTCCGGGGGGGGCGGATTCTAAAGAATCCAGCCTCACTGGAGTCCATGGCGGAATTATCTGACATCCCTATGTTCAATCCTCAACGTCTCCGGGATGTATGAATCCCTTACCTTCTTCCGGTGGCGGCGTCCGCTGCAGTGGGGGAGGCGCTCTGTCCCTTCCCGCAGAATCCTCCCCGGCCGGCTCTGCTCTGTGGCAACTCCGTGGAGCTGCCGGCTGGGGCCGCCCACAGCCGGACATCCAGCCGCTGGGCTGCACAGGGACGCAAATGGCGGCCGCTGTAGCCGCCATTTGTGTTTGTGTCTTTAGCCGTGATGGGCTACGTAAATATATATGTAGCCCATCACGGCTAAAGACACAGAAGGAAATGGCGGCGGCTATGGCGGCTGCCGTTTGTGTTCCTTCCCATTGCTGTAATAGGCTATGTATATATTTACGTAGCCTATCACAGCAAAAGACAGGGGTGCAAATGGCGGCTACGCCATTTGCGTCCCTGCCCTGAGACATGATAGGCTATGTAGATACTTACGTAGCCCATCATGGCTTTCCAGGGACATAAATGGCGGCCGGCATAGCGGCTGCCATTTGCAATCACAGCCCAGCACGGCTGGAACCGCTGGAGCTGCCGCTGCCGCCAGAACTGCTGCCACTGCCGCCGAAGCTGCTGTCGCCGCCGGAGCCACAGCCAGGTAGGTTCCGTTTCGCGGGGCTTTCACGGGGTGGTGGTGCGGGTTGCTCTGTTCCGCCCCGGATTCCGGGGGGGCCGAATTCACTGGAATTCGGCCTACCTGGGATCCGTGGCGGAATTCTCTAACATCCCTAGGGCAAGGGAAGATTCTTGTCTGGAACCCTGGAGAGCTGCAGAGGGTCTGCAGACAGACAATCCTCAGCTAGATGGACCACTGGGCTGACTCAGCATAAGGCAGCTTCTTATGTTCCTAAGTGTGCTGATGATGGGCCTAGGGATGTGTGGATCTTGTAAAATCTGTTCTGTCTGGGTTTCGCGGATTGCCAGACATCTTTTGTTCCATCGTGCGCTCCTTGGTGGACTTGGATTTTTCCAATTTCCTGAATTGCGCAAATTCACATTGCGCAAATTTGCGTGTGCAAAAATGCACAAATCCCCCCAAATGTGCAAATCCCTGCAAAATGCACAAATCCCCGCTATCTCTGCATTTTCATACTTTAGCCTATGGGAGAAATGCACATTTTCATCCGGTGTTTTTTTTATTTTATGTATTTTATGTACTAAATTTGCATAAAATTCTGGAATTTTTTTTAAACAGTCCACAATTCCGTAGAATCCATGCAACTAGGGAAAAGCCAGGCCACTGCAGAATCCATGGGTCAGATTCATAGAAATCTGAACTCATTTGATTCCGTTGCTGATTTCTACAACATGCCTAGATGGGCCACATGGAAAAAAGGACAGGGCAGGACAAGGCAGAGCTTTCTGGAAAGGAAGAGATGTGGCCAGGTGTGGCCTTAGTTTGATACACATTCCCTACATGGTGCATCATGGTAAGTGATGCCATCCCCAGGAGTTGGGAGCCCACAGGCCAGCTGCACTCAGTGCCCTCCCCCCCAACATGGAAGGGGTACAGCTTCAAACTAAGAATTTTCTTGTGCTGCCTTAAGGCTTCCTTGGGTTCTCTGTGCAAGATGAGAGTGGCAACGCTCTTTGTGTAATGTGCACTTTGCCCAGCTTAGGATCCCAGGAAATGCCCGATATCACTACCTGCTATTAGTTAAAGCCTCGTACACCGATGTCTTCAAGTGACAATGTTGATCAATGTGGCTGGTTTGACATTGTGCATACCATAGCAATTGCATGGGAAGAAAGAGGACGGGACTCCATCAGCCAGAGTGAGCTGCGGAGATGACAGCAGCCAGCCCTGACAGCCAGTGATGCAAATAAGTGCTAATTGAATTCTGAGATCCAGGCAGAGGAGGAGACAGGGCCACTCAAAGGGGGCCGCTCTGCTCAGAGGCTCAGCCAATGACAGCCAAGCCCCACTGGAAAGATGCAGAAAATAAAAAGCCAGCTTCGGAATGTGAACAGATTTTTTGGTTAGGAGGTGAAAGATGTGCGGGCCTAGAAATAGAAGAAAGAGGTGGGCGGAATGACAACTCCCTGCTGTCTTCAAAGGAAAGTACAGGACAAGTTTGGGGAAAGTGAGGGGGTCCGACCTGTGTGGAGATGTGACACAAAGCCCAGCCTGGCAGGACAATTAGCAACATGGCCCTTCAGCCCCCGAAGAGTCAAAAGAGCCTCTGCCCTGAGAAAGATCCGCCACCAGTGCGGCATTGAAGTGAAAAGACTTTGTTAGATTGATTTATTTTTATTCTGGGAGGTGTGCAGAGCAGCACAGGATGTGACTGGTGGATCTACAATAGAAGGACATGAAAGCCATAGACAAGGTACCAAACTGGGAGAAGAAAGAGGTCTTGCCGATGAGCCAGGCTGAGCAGGAAATGTGCAGAAAAGATGCTGAGAAGAGGCCAAGCTTGGTTTTTGCTTTCTGCACGGCGATTTTATATAGTGCATACGCTTCTCCTTTGCAGAAATTGTGGGCAGGTGCCAATTACGTTAGACCAGCCTTGTGTTCTAGGACCTTATACTAACTTGGGGTAAATCAGAGCCCAAGATGGGCCACCGACCTGTGCTGGCTGTGAGGTCGCAGGTTGCTGAGCAAGGCGTCAGGGGAGTCACCAGGAGCCCCCAGTGCTGAGTAGGGATGGACGAAAGTCCCTTACCTGATCCCGAAGCTTGCTTCGCGGTGGGAGGGAGGCGCTCCGTCCCTCCCCCCGAAATTCTGGCCGGGGGGAGGCGCCCCGTCCCTCCGGCCACGAAACCTCCTCTCCTGCCGGGAGCCCAGGACGCAAATGGCGGCAGCCGTAGCCACTGCCGTTTGTGTCCCTGCAGTCAGCCGTGATAGGCTACGTAAATGTTTACATAGCCTATCATGGCTGACTTAAAAAAAAAAAAAGCACGTACGCAAATGGCGGCGCCCATGGGTGCCGCCATTTGCATTCCTTATTTTGGCACGTGTAGTCTACGTACCCCTTCATGGATCACTGCCTTGTTGTGGCGAAGGGGCTTGCGTAACTCAATGAAGCCATAAGCTATGCCGCGCAGGGCCACCCAAGACGGACAGGTCATGGCAGAGAGTTCTGACAAAATGTGGTCCACTGGAGAAGGAAATGGCAACCCACTCCAGTATTCTTGCCAAGAAAACCCCATGGAACGTATCACAAGGCTAAAAGATATGACGCCGGAAGATGAGCCCCTCAGGTCGGAAGGTGTCCAATATGCTACTGGGGAAGAGCAGAGGGTATTTCCAAGTAGCGCCAGAAAGAGTGAAGCGGCTGGGCCAAACCCGAAAGGACACTCAGCTGTGGATGTGCCTGGTGGTGAAAAGAAAATCCGATGCTGTAAAGAACAATATCGTTTAGGAACCTGGAATGTCAGATCAATGAATCAAGGTAAGCTGGAGGTGGTCAAACATGAGATGGCAAGACTGAACATCGACATCTTGGGAATCAGCGAACTAAAATGGACAGGCATGGGCGAATTTAATTCAGGTGACTATCATATCTACTATTGTGGGCAAGAATCCCTTAGAAGAAATGGAGTAGCACTCATAGTCAACAAAAGGGCGGGAAAAGCAGTACTGGGGTACAATCTTAAAAATGATAGACTGATCTCAGTACGAATCCAAGGCAAACCAGTCAACATCACAGTAATTCAAGTCTATGCCCCAACCACTGAGGCCGAAGAAGCTGAGGTTGATCGGTTCTAGGAAGACCTACAACACCTTCTAGAACTAACACCAAAAAAAGATGTCCTCTTCATCATAGGGGATTGGAATGCTAAAGTCGGAAGTCAAGAAATCACCGGGATAACAGGCAGGCATGGCCTTGGTGTACAAAATGAAGCAGGACAAAAGCTAATAGAGTTTTGCCAAGAGAACATGCTGATCATAGCAAACACTCTTTTCCAACAGCACAAGAGGCGACTCTACACATGGACATCACCAGATGGTCAATATCGAAATCAGATTGATTATGTCCTTTGCAGCCAAAGATGGAGAAGCTCCATACAGTCAGTAAAAACAAGACCTGGAGCTGACTGTGGCTCAGATCATGAGCTGCTTCTTGCAAAATTTCGGCTTAAATTGAAGAACGTCGGGAAAACCACTAAACCATTCAGGTATGACCTAAATCATATCCCTGATGAATATACAGTGGAGGTGAGGAATAGATTTCAGGGATTAGACCTGATAGACAGAGTGCCTGAGGAACTATGGACGGAGGTCCGTAACATTGTTCAGGAGGCAGCAACGAAATCCATCCCAAAGAAAAAGAAATGCAAGAAAGCAAAGTGGCTGTCTGATGAGGCTTTACAAGTAGCTCACGAAAGAAGGGAAGCGAAAAGCAAGGGAGAAAGGGGAAGATATATCCAACTGAATGCAGAGTTCCAGAGAATAGCAAGGAGAGACAAGAAGGCCTTCTTAAATGAACAATGCAAAGAAATCGAGGAAAACAACAGAATGGGAAAGACTAGAGATCTCTTCAAGAAAATTGGAGATCTCAGGGGAACATTTTGTGCAAAGACGGGCATGATCAAGGACAAAGAAGGCAGGGACCTAACAGAAGCAGATGAGATTAAGAAGAGGTGGAAAGAATACACAGAAGAACTATACAGGAAAGATCTGAATGTCCCTGATAGCCATGATAGTGCGGTCACTGAACTTGAGCCGGACATCCTAGAGAGTGAAGTCAAGTGGGCCTTAGGAAGCATTAGTAACAACAAAGCTAGCGGAGATGACAGTATTCCAGCCGAGCTATTTAAAATCCTAAAAGATGATGCTGTTAAAGTGCTGCATTCAATATGCCAACAAATCTGGAACACTCAACAGTGGCCACAAGACTGGAAAAGGTCAGTTTACATTCCAATTCCAAAGAAGGGCAGCGCCAAAGAGTGTTCAAACTACCGCACAATTGCGCTCATTTCACATGCCAGCAAGGTGATGCTCAAAATCCTACAAGCTAGGCTTCAGCAGTGTGCGAACCGAGAACTACCGGAAGTACAAGCTGGGTTTAGAAGAGGCAGAGGAACTAGAGATCAAATCGCCAACATTCGCTGCATCATGGAGAAAGCAAGAGAATTCCAGAAAAACGTCTATTTCTGCTTCATTGACTACGCGAAAGCCTTTGATTGTGTGGATCACAACAAACTGTGGCAAATTCTAAAAGTGATGGGAGTACCAGACCACCTTACCTGTCTCCTGAGAAACCTGTACGAGGGTCAAGAAGCAACAGTCAGAACCAGACATGGAACAACCGATTGGTTCAAAATTGGGTACGACAAGGCTGCATATTGTCACCCTGCTTATTTAACTTATATGCAGAGTACATCATGAGAAATGACGGGTTGGATGAATCACAGGTCGGAATTAAGATTGCTGGGAGAATTATCAACAACCTCCGATATGCAGACGATACCACCCTAATGGCAGAAAGCGAAGAGGATCTCAAGAGCCTCTTGTTGAGGGAGAAAGAGGAGAGTGCAAAAGCTGGTTTGAAACTCAACATTAAAAAAACGAAGATCATGGCATCTGGCCCCATCACTTCCTGGCATATAGAAGGGGAAGAAATGGAAGCAGTGACAGATTTTACTTTCTTGGGCTCCAAGATCACCGCAGACGGTGACTGTAGCCTTGAAATTCAAAGACGCTTGCTCCTTGGGAGGAAAGCTATGGCCAACCTAGACAGCATAGTAAGAAGCAGAGACATCACCTTGCCGACAAAGGTCCGTCTAATCAAAGCTATGGTTTTCCCAGTAGTAATGTACGGCTGTGAGAGCTGGACTATAAGGAAGGCTGAGCGCCGAAGAATTGATGCTTTCGAACTGTGGTGCTGGAGAAGACTCTTACGAGTGCCCTGGACTGCAAGGAGGTCAAATCAGTCCATCCTAAAGGAAATCAACCCTGAGTGCTCATTGGAAGGACAGATAATGAAGCTGAAGCTCCAATATTTTGGCCACCTAATGCGAAGAGAAAACTCTCTGGAAAAGACCCTGATGCTGGGAAAGACTGAAGGCAAAAGGAGAAGGGGACGGCAGAGGATGAGATGGCTAGATAGCATCACGGATGCAATGAATATGAACTTGAGCACACTCCGGGAGAGAGCGCAGGACAGGAAGGCCTGGCGTGCTATGGTCCATGGGGTCACGAAGAGTCGGACATGACTGAACAACTGAACAACAACAACAACAGTCTACGTAAACATTTACGTAGACTACGGAGAAAATAAGGGGAACGCAAATAGCGTTCCTCTTATTTTCGCCGTAGTCTACGTAAATGTTTACGTAGACTACACATGCCCAAATAAGGAACGCAAATGGCGGCGCCCATGGGCGCCGCCATTTGCATACGCGCTTTTTTTTTTTAAAGTCAGCCGTGATAGGCTACGTAAACATTTTTTTTTTTTTTACTTGGAAATGGCGGCGGCGGCAGCCGGTTGGAAGACCGGCCGCCGCCACCGCCAAACCACCACCGAACCGCCGCCGGGGCTGCCGCCGCCAGGGACATTTGAACAAGGTAAGTCCCACCCCGGGGGGGGCGGGGGGCAGACCGTTTCTCCACCAATTTCGGGGGGCCGAATGCGCTGGCATTTGGCCTCCCCGAGATTCGTGGAGAAATTCTCTGACATCCCTAGTTCTGAGGGTGTGACTGAGCCATGCGGTTAACCCCCCGGACTGCAGTCTGGAGCATCTTCTTGGGCCATAAGGCAGGCATAGGGAATGGCTGGCCCTCCAGTCATTGTTGGATTACAACTCCCATCATCCCTCACCACTGGCTCTGCTAGCTAGGGCTAGTGGGAGTTGCAGTCCCACATCATTCTCCACCCCTGCAGTAATGTATTCTCAGTCTCTGGCTTTGGCCATGGGGACCTTCCAGGCAGGTCGAGCTACAAAAGGCTTCTTGTTTGAACTGGGATTTCAGGCAGCAGGAATGGTTTTCCAGGGTCCGGCTTGCTCCTCGGTTCAACCACCTGTCATCATCATTAGCATTAGAATGATTACTCCTCCTCTTCTGCCCTTCATCATATGATACTAGGACAGTACACAAGATGTAACATCCTAAGACAGTACTCAATAAAAACAATGATCAACTACTTCCATAAAAGGCAGGGAGCGCATAAAACCAACAGCTCACATCAATCAGGTGAAAATAAACCAGTTTGAAACACCTGGGCAAACCAATAGGTGTTGACCTGGCACTGAAAACAATACCATGTTGGTGGCAGTCGTACCTTCACTCTGACATGTGCCAATGACCCAACGCTGACGCAAGGCCTGTAGGGCCCTGACCTGGTGGGAAGTTTCCCAGCAGTGAGAAGCAGGTTTCAAGTAACTGGAGGCAGGCCTGGGCCTTTCAGGATGCGTGCAAGATCTCAGGATGTGTGCAAGCCCCCACCCAGCTGAGAGATTTGAAGAGGCTTGGAGGCTTAGAGCCAGACATGCTGCCATTAGCAAGGTCCTCCAGGTCCATTCTCAGAAAGGACATCTGGAGAAACGAAGAATGGAGTAGTGTCTCACCTTTTGCTTCAGGTGTCTGAACCCCCAGAGGGGTCCCTAGGGTGCACATCTCTATAGCGCCCCTCTGCCTCGGGCAGCATTTCTACACCAGGCTAAAATCCCACAACTTTACCAGGGCTTCCTGCTCCCGTTTTAAATGCAGGATCATGACAGGCTCCCTTGACATACACTTCCCTTCCCTGCCTTTTCCCCTTATCTGCATGTTCTATATATTTCATTATGCAGCCACTAGATGGCGTTGTGGTCTAGCTCCTCTTATTGCCGGATTTCCTCTTTTCACAGGGGGAACTCAACGCGCTGTAATTCCATAGCTCATCATCTCCAATCTTTTAAAAAATGGGTTAAAGGTCATTTAGCATGGGAGACACCCTGGAAGTTGATAACATCATCTCAAGGACCCACAAACATCCATGAGTAACCAATCTCAATAGCAGGATAAATGCCCCATGTAAAGAAGCCCAGAGTTACTATCTGATGAAGAATCTGAACAGTGGACAATAGCATCTACAGCAGGGGACAAAACCTCAGGCCCAGGAGCCAAATATGGCTCCTGAAAGTCTCAATACAGCCTCTTGAGGTTTCCTGGCAGACCACACTCATTTCCCCCACCACACACCTTTCCCCCAACAATCAATCATTTGGTAGTTCCCTCGCTTTTGCACTGTTTTTCCCATTTTAAAAGGTTGAAATGCCTCTGAAAAAGCCAAGTTGTTGGAAAGTAAGAGCTTTATGCCTAAATACGCTGGCCTTTGGGGGGAGGGGGGTTGGGGCTAGGGTTGGCGGAGAATTTCTCCCCGAAACTTTGGGGGGCCGAGCGCCAACGTGTTCAGCCCCCCGAAGAAGTTTCGGGGAGAAATTCTCCACACACCCCCGCCCCCCACACACACCCCCCGGGACGGGACTTACCTTTCCCGAATGTCCCTCCCGGCGGCGGGTCCCGGTGGCGGTTCGTTGGGTCTTCGTCAGGGGCAGGGGCGGCAGCCGATCTTTCGACCGTCTGCCGCCGCCGCCATTCCAATAAAACTAAAAAAAAAAAAAACGCCCCCGTGATAGGCTACGTGACGATTAACATAGCCTATCACAGCTAGATCTGCAAAGTCAGCCGTGATAGGCTACGTAAATCGTCACATAGCCTATCACGGGTGACTTAAAAAAAAAAAAAAGCACGTACGGATAATGGCGGCCCCCATAGGGAGCCGCCATTCACGTTCCTTATTTGGTTGCTGTAGTCTACATAAAGATTGCGTAGACTACAGCAAAAATAAGGGCAACGCTATTTGCGTTGCCCTTATTTTTGCCGTAGTCTACGTAAAGATTTACGTAGACTACAGTGACCAAATAAGGAACGCGAATGGCGGCTCCCTATGGGGGCCGCCATTTGCGTACGCGCTTTTTTTTTTTTTTTAAAGTCACCCGTGATAGGCTACGTGACGACTTACATAGCCTATCATGGCTGACTTTGCAGATCTAGCCGTCATAGGCTACGTTAATCGTCACGTAGCCTATCAGGGGGCATTATTTTTTTTTAAACAAATACTTTTTATTTCGCGGCCGGGCGAGGCGATGCGCCTCCTCCCCGGCCTGAATTTCAGCTGGGCGAGGCGGGAAGCCTCCCCCCCCGGCCTGAACTTCGGGGGGAGAGCAGCGAAGCGCCTCCCCCCCACCGCGAAAAGCTGCGAGACCAGGTAAGTGGGTTTCGTGCACCCCTAGTTGGGGCCTCACCCCTTTTACCTTCAGCCCTGCCTATCACTAGAATGTGACTCCTGAGAGCTCCTCAAGACTGGAATTTGGCCCTTGACTGTAGGGGTTCTGCACCTCTGATCTACAGCATGATCAGAGCAAAAAGTGCAGAACAAATCCAAGCAGAAATGCATTTGTTGCCAGCCCAGCGCTTACCCAAAGATCTCCTCCAAATCTAATATTCAGAATTTTTTTACCCAAAAATGACCTTAATTAGAATTTAATGCAGTTCATATTATCCAACTTAGCATTTAAAAATACTACCTTGCATTCTAAAAGTTATCTCTCTCTCTCTCTCTTTCTGTTTTTTTCCCCTTTCAATGAAGCATGTGGAGGCAGTGGGTAAGGAGTTTCTCTCCTAAACTTTGACCTCTTTCTGGTGCATTTATCTCCTTCAGGGAGTTTTAAAATGACAGAACAAGGCAAAATTTGGCTGCCTGGAACTGATTTGCAATTCAGTGTCTTCTTCAATGCATATTCCACTTACTGCTTTCCTCTGTTTTAAATATTTGTTTTGGATGTTACAGGTTTTTAATTATTTCTAAGCAGCTTTGTCATGGATGGTAACAAGTTTACATCATTGTGAAATTTGCAAAGGGCATCCAGTGCGCATGTGTGTAGACCTTTGGTCTGATCCCGCTGGGTTCTTCTTAGGGATGTACGAAAGTCACTTACCGTTTCGCGGATCTGCTTCACGGTGGCAGCGCTCCGTCCCTCCCCCCGGAATCCTTGACGGGGGCGGAGGCACTCCGTCCCTCCCACTGGAATCCTGCCCGGCCGGCTCCACTCCGCAGGAATTCTGCGGAGCCACCGGCCGGCTCTGCCGGCAGCCGGACATCCGGCTGCTGGGCAGCAGGGACGCAAATGGCGGCGGCCGTAGCAGCCGCCGTTTACATCCTTGTACTTAACTGTGATAGGCTATGTAAATATTTATGTAGCCTATCACGGCAAAATTATATTATATATATTAAAATATATATATAATAAAATATTTATAATAAATATTTACGTAGGATAGAACGGCTAAAAATAGCGAACGCAAATGGCGGCCGCCGTAGCTGCCACCGTTTGCATACGCTGCGCCCAGCCGCAGCCGGCCAGGAGACCAGCCGCCCCCGCTGCCGCCCCCACCGCCCCCGCCGCACCTTCTGCCCCCACCGCTGCACCTTCTGTCACCGCCGCACCTTCTGCCACACCTTCCGCGGCCACCGCACCTTCCGCCATCGCCCCTGCCACCGCCCCCACTGCCCCTGCACCTTCCGCCGCCCCTGCCGCCACTGCACCTTCCACCGCCACCGCCACACCGCCGCCACACCTTCTGCCACCGACGCACCTTCTGCACCTTCTGCCGCACCTTCCGCTGCCACGACCACACCTTCAGCGTAGCGGACGTTATTTGCGTTCCCCTTATTTTCACCGTCTTAGTCTACATAAATATTTACGTAGACTAAGACGGCCCAAAATAAGGAACGCAAATGGCGGCGGCCGTAGCCGCTGCCATTTGCGTACGCCTTTTTTTTTTTACCCAGACGTTTTAGGCTACGTGAAAACTTACGTAGCCTATCACGTCTCTGTAAAAAAACAACAACTGCAAATGGCGGTGGCGGCAGCCAATCGGAAGACCAGCCACCGCAGCCGCCGCCACTGAAGCCACCGCCGGAGCCGCCGCCGCCCGGAAGATCCGCCCCAGGTAAGTCTTGTCCCGGAGGGGATCCATGGGAGGGCAGGGGAGGCAGGCTGTCCCGCCACAGATTTCAGGGGGCCAAATGCACTGGCATTCGGCCTCACCGAGATCCGTGGTGGAATTCTCTGCCATCCCTATCTTTTACAGCTTAACAATTCTACTGTTAGCAATTAGATATGAGCAGCAGAGTACCTATGCCCTAAGTTGGAACAGTTGGTCCCCGTTTGAAGGAGAATCTAGGGATGTCAGAGAATTCCGCCATGGATCTCGTTGAGGCTGAATGCCAGTGCATTTGGCCCCCCGAAATCTGTGGCGGAACGGCCTGACCCCCTGCCCCCCCGTGGATCCCCCCTGGGACGAGACTTACCTGGGGCGGATCTTCCGGGCAGTGGCAGCTCCGGCAGCGGCTTTGGCGGCGGCAGCGGGCGGTCTTCCGACCGGCTGCCACCGCCGCCATTTCCAGGCTTGTGGGGGAAAAAAAAAAGACATGATAGGCTACGTAAATCTTTATGTAGCCTATCATGGTTGGGGGTGGGTTTAAAAAAAAAAACGCGTACGCAAATGGCGGTGGCTATGGCCGCCGCCATTTGCGTTCCTTCTTTTTACCGTCTTAATCTACGTAAATATTTACATAGACTATGACAGCGAAAATGAAGGGGAATGCAAATAGCGTAGCGGGCGCTATTTGCGTCCCCTTTTGATTTGCTGTTTTAGCCTACGTAAAGATTTACGTAGGCTAAAACGGTGAATGAAAAAGGGACGCAAATAGCGCCCGATACGCTATTTGCGTTCCCCTTTATTTTCGCCGTCATAGTCTACGTAAATATTTACGTAGATTAAGACAGCCAAAAAGAAGGAATGCAAATGGCAGCGGCCATAGCTGCCGCCGTTTGTGTAAGCGGTTGTTGTTGGTTTTTTTAACCCAGAGCCCTCCGCGGCGGAAATCCGGCTGCGGACGGCTCTGGCCTGGCCAGGGCGGGCCTGGCCGGCTGCTCCACAGAGCTGCTGCAGAGCACAGCTGGCCGTTGGAGGATTCCAGGGGGAGGAACGGAACGCCTCCCCCCCCCATCAACATAATCCGCGAAAGGTAAGTCACTTTCGTACATCCCTAGGAGAATCACTGGCAGACCCTGAACTTATGGGCTAGGGAGAGTCCCTCCCCTTTTCCCTTGGATCCTCTGGGCACAACCGTTGTTCGCGCGCCAACTGGGCACTAGTTTCCTTTCCGCGCCCTCCATTTGACGCCGCTCCCTGCGTCGGCGTCGTGCATCCAGCAAGTCTGCTTCCTGCGCTCTGTCACTCCCATGACTGCTATCTAAGCTAGGAATGCCGGTGGGAGGAATCTCTGTCAGCTGTTGGCCCTGGGAAAGATGAGCACGCTCCTCTCCCAGGAGCGGCTCCTCTTCCTCAGAATCAGTGTCCACCCTGATACCAGGTAAGTGCTGTCCCGGGGGGTTCTGCGGGAGGGCAGGAGGCTGTTCTGCCAGGGATTCCAGGGGGGGGCAAATGCCAGTGCATTTGGCCTCACTGGAACCCGTGGCGGAATTCTCCGCCATCCCTAGTTCTTCTTACATTCTTAATCAATTATGGAAAATTGCACACCATGCACTGGCATAGGATGTGGTGATGGTGGCTACTAGCTTTAAAGGGGGATTAGATAAAGAGATGGAGCAAGATATGAACAGCCACTAGTCTGGGTGGCTGTGTGAAACATCCATCTTGAGAAGCAGAGTGCCACCGAAGGCGAATATAGGGCTGGTGCCCTGCAGCAGAAGGGGCTCATTCCTAGCCCACAGAACCCCTGGCCCTGTTGCTGTTCCTCCTAGCTGCCGTTGCCTGTTATTCTTCCCTGAGTGAGCAAGTAGTGACAGCAGTAAAGAAAATGAGGAGCAGCTTCCATTTGCCTTGCCCTTTACCTCTTGGTGGTAATGTAGACTGGGCCCAGAGGAGGGGGCAGGGCTGGCCCTACCATCAGGTGGGCTCATGCACCCGCATCAGGCAGCAGAGCAGGAAGAGCAGCAAATGGCACCCCCACCAAAGGGCCCACGACTACTGCCTCCCCGCCTCCTCCAGCGGGTGCTCCAGAGAGCCCCGCCAGCCACTCTCCAGCTATGGCATTTGCCACAGCAAGAGAGCAGCGGGCAGAGCTCTCTAGATCAACCCGTTGGGCGTGCTGCCACTTCTCCTTGCCGTGTCCACAGGCGCAGGGACTTGTCGCTGAGGAGCTCTCATGAGAGTTCAGCTGAACTATTCTGAGAGTTCGGCCAACCTCTTACAAGAGCACCACAGCTGATGAGGATGAGAGCAGGTGAGCGGGCGACTGAGTGGGCAGGCGAATGGGTGGGCAGGCGAGCGGGTGTGGGAGTGCCGGTGGTGGCAGCTGGTGGGAAGGGTGTAGGGATGGTGGAGAATTCCGCCATGGATTTCAGTGAGGACAAATGCACTGGCATTCAGCCCCCCGAAACCCATGGCGGAATGGCCTCCCACCCATAGGGGCGCTATTTGCATTCCCCTTTTTTTCGCAGTAATAGCTTAAGTAAATATTTACGTAGGCTAAAACAGCGAAAAAACGGGAACGCAAATAGTGGCCGCCATAGCCGCCGCCATTTGCGTACGCTAGGGATGGCGGAGAATTTCTCCACGAATCTCCGGGAGGCTGAATGCCAACGCATTCGGCCCCCTGAAATTAGTGGTGAAATTCTCCGCCACCCCCCCGCCACCCCCCCGGGATGGAACTTACCTCCTTTGAATGTCCCTCTCGGCGGCGGTTCCCAGCGGCATTTTGGCGGCGTTTCGGCGGGGGCAGCGGCCGGTCTTCCGACCGGCTGCCGCCGCCGCCATTACAAAGTAAAGTAAAAATAAAAAACGTGATAGGCTACGTAACGATTTACGTAGCCTATCACGGCTAGATTTTCAAAGTCAGCCGTGATAGGCTACGTAAATCGTTACGTAGCCTATCACGGGTGACTTTGGGGGGAAAAAAAAAGTGCATATGCAAATGGCGGTGCCCATGGGCACCGCCATTTGTGTTCCTTATTTGGGCAGGGGTAGTCTACGTAAAGATTTATGTAGACTACGGCGAAAATAAGGGCAACGCTATTTGTGTTGTTTTTTTTTCAAAGTCACCTGTGATAGGCTACGTAAAGATTTACGTAGCCTATCATGGCTGACTTTGAAAATCTAGCTGTGATAGGCTACGTAAATCGTTACATAGCCTATCATGTTGTTGTTTTTTTTACTTTTTTTATTTCGCGACCGGGGAGACAGGGCACTCCCCCCCGGCCTGAATTTTGGCCGGGCAGGGCGAGACGCCTCCCCCCCCGGCCTGAACTTCGGGGGGAGAACCGAAGCGCCTCCACCCCACCGTGAAGCAAGCTGCGGGACCAGGTAAGGGACTTTCGTCCATCCTTACCGGTGGTTCTGCGGAATTTCCGCGGAGCAGAGCCGGCAGGATTAGGATTTCGGGGGGAGGTGCAGAGCTCCTCCCCCCCACCGCGAATCACCCCGTCGAAAAGGTAAGTGACTTTCGTACATCCCTAGAAGGGTGGCACCACCATCTCACTCGAGGCAGCAAGATTCGTTGGGAGGAGACTAAGCAGAAAGGCAGCGATGATCGCAGTGAGGACAGGGGTCCTGTTGACAACATCTTGTCCAAGGGCCCATCAAAATCTGGAGCCGGCACTGAAGGAAGACCATTTTCTGGAGAGGGATACAATGCATAAGCAGCGCTTCTTACCTTCATGCCCTGATCATGAGCTTCCCAGAGGCATCTGGTTGCTCCCTGTGTCAACAAGGGTGCTGGATGAGATTTAATCTGATGCAGCATCAGGGCTTGTCTTCTTGAGTAACGTCTGTACTGAACCATGGCTTCTACAAGTTGTCAGCTATGGGCTGGGGTGGAGGGATGGGGGGAGTATGGTGATACCATGGTAATGCTCTTAGCAGGGCTGCTGGCTCCAGGTTTGAGGGATCCCTGGAGAAAGTGGCCTTTGGTCCCCCCTTCCATCTGTTGGTTGGCCCTGGTATGCTTATCTGGCCGCTGTGGCAGCAGCAACAGCAGTGCCCCCAAGCAAGTGTGGCCTAGCCAGTATTTAAATTTCCCACAATGCCCCTGATGTAGCATCACTCCAGGTAATCGTGGGAAATTTCAGTGCTGATTCCTGTCTTGGGCTTTTAACAATGATAAGCAGAACAGAATAAAATGCAAATTTATTCTTTCTGATTCTCCATCACCACCACTATACAACCAACCAGGGAGCCTAGCAGCAAGTCAAAACATTCCCAACCTGCAAATCCCATACATGTTTCAATGAGGGTTTTTGTCAGCTCTGAGGCAGATGCTGGGTGCCCCCCCCCCCACCTCGCCTATCAGGACGGGCAGCAACAGGGGGAAAAATGGCTCTCTTATTTTCTTTCCAGGAGATGCTAATCAGCCCTGCAAAGGTACGGAGCTGTCATTAGCCTTGCAGATTACAGCACTTGTTTGCAAACACCACAGATCTTGCTTCACACTGTTCTAATAAGAAAATGTTCCTTCTCAGAGGAAAATCAGCCTCCCTGATTTATGTCATATTCTCTAGAGACAGCGATAGATAGATATTGATACATTTGGAACCTGCAGCAGAGAGAAATATTGAAGGAAAGCAGCTGTTTACTTGACTCCATGAAGAATCCTGTATTGATGCCTGGGGGGGGGGGGATTTTGCTATGGATAAAGCACTCTCAGTTGCTAACCCTCACTTGCCAATACAGCCCATATTTAGGGTTATTATATCACCATAAAATAGTTTTATGGAGCTATGAATACAGGAACACATCAATATCTCCCAGTCTGAAGCTGATGCCATTTCATAAACCTGATAGTGTCAGTTTGAGATCCCAGGCATTTTGACAAACCGTTAGGCAAATGTAAATGGTATTTTGGGGTGGTAGTGGGGGTGAGAACTCCAGAATAGCTTGCTCATTTTGATGGGAGCTGGGCCTATTTTGCCTTTTAGCCAGAAATTTGCACATTATGGTGAAGCATAAGTAGCTCAACTGAGGAGTGTTGAAGAGAGACGGCCTCAACAAAACACACTGGGGTCTTTAGAGAGCCAGTGTGATGGGGTAGATAGAGCAGGGTTTTCCATTATTTTTTGACAAGTGGGATCTGGAACAGCAATCTGTCGTAGCTGGGTATCCTCACCTCCTAACAGGTGTGCTCCTGTTCAGAGTTGCAGCCATCCATTCCCTCCAAGAAGGGTACTCCATTCCTCGTGGCTAGATTCCCATTTTTATTTCCCAACTGACACTGAACTTTCTGTGTGTATTGAGTATGCTCAGTCTTCATTGGATTGGAGGTTATTTTGGGGTAGGGGTGCCCTTTCATCTGCTTCTGTTAAGACTGGTGTAGTCTCTGCAAACCTTGGGATTACCCTGAAATGAAACAAGGAATGAAAGCTGGAGCACCGGTAAGGGGGAGTGGGTTAGAGCAAAATGTAAGGGTGCTTCCAGATTAGGCCTTTATTGCACCATTCCCCTGCCTCATTCATGGAATTTTCATGATCCAGGTGATGTCTTCTACTTTAACCCTCCCATGTTTTCCACCTGTTTCCATGTTGTTTCTTACCGCAGAAAATTTATTGACGAAGAAAAGTCAGAATGCTCAATGCCTTCTGAATGGTAGTGCTAGGAGTCCACAGTCTGTTATAGCCTCCCGGCACACTTCATTCAGTAAGATGGATGGAAGGATGGATGGATGGATCTACAAATTGTGGTTGGACTTACTAACCAAGCTTTATTACCTAGCAGCCAGTGGTGACGCCCAATCTATCACAGTTTCAGTGGGCCTTACTTCTAATCAAGGATGCTTAGGGTTGCGCCTTAAATAAATGTCTCGTCCAATTAGGTGCTAAATAAATAAATAAATAAATATGACTGCAGTCCTGTACTTGTTTGCTTAGACATAGACTGCACTTTCAGTGAAGAGTGAGCATGCCCAGTATCTCAGCCTAAGAGTCTAGCTAGCCCAGCAGCCATGATGAATGCTTACTCATCTCTGCACTCCATCCCACCTTTTCCAAGCCTCTGTCCAGAGCAGCTTTCAAAAGAAAACTATTTTCAAAACCCAGGATTGGGGGTGGAGGGAGGGAAGGGAGCTGCTGTCGGGATTCATGCACAGATTGCCTCTTCTCTCTGTTTTAATGTCAGAACACAAGGACAGAGAATTGGAGAATTGGGTCTGATCTCTCTCTCTCTCTCTCTCTCTCTCTCTCTCACTCACAATCTCAATCTCTCTCTCTCCCCTTCCATCTTTTAAGCTAATCCTCTACAAACAATCCAGCCAGGGGTGTGAAACATGCCAGGGGGCATGCCAGCAGTGGCCATGACCACAGCCCAACTCGAGGCCTCCTTCTTTCACACACACACACACACACACACACACACAACATTCACAACATTCACAAAAACACACACTATGCACACCATTTGTATACGCACACACACACCCTTTCCAGGCTCTGCTTCCTCCACCGGTACAGCTATCCCTCTGCACAGAGAGGATGTGTACCTGCCTACTATGATGTGTACCTGCTACTATGTAACCATTAAAGATGAGGAGCCTGTAAAAAAAAAGGGGTGGCATTTCGTGGCAAGGGGTGGCAACCATAATTCAGGGATTCAAACCCAGACTTTTAAGAGCTAAGCACTCAAAGCCCTCAACTGGGCCTGGATGGACAAATCTGTCCGTTTCGGTTTCTGCCACATTCAGATTTTTCAAATCTCAAGTTCTTTCCATCTCGAATGCGAAGAAAATTGCGTATTTGGGAATTTTCTTATCAAAATGAAGTGAAATGAAGTTCTCATCCACCTGTACTGGTAAGCAAAAAGTGAGAAGAAGTGGTCACTAGGGATGGTGGAGAATTTCTCCACGAATCCCCAGAAGGCTGAATACCAACGCATTCGGCCCCCCGAAATTGGTGGTGAAATTCTCCGCTGGCCCCCCACACCCCCCCCCCCGGGATGGGACTTGCCTCGTGCGAATGTCCCTCTCGGCAGCGGGTCCCGGCGGCGGTTCGGCGGCGGTTCGGCGGGGGCGGCCGGTCTTCTGACCAGCTGCCGCCACCGCCATTACAAAATAAAAAAGGAAAGTAAAAAAGAAAAAAAACACCCGTGATAGGCTACGGAACGATTTACGTAGCCTATCATGGCTAGATTTCCAAAGTCAGCCATGATAGGCTACGTAAATCGTTATGTAGCCTATCACGGGTGTTTGTTTGGTTTTTTTTACTTTACTTTTTTTTTTCGCGGCCGGGTAGACGGGGCGCTCCTCCCCGGCCTGAATTTCGGCGGCGAGGGATGGGGCGCCTCCCCCCCAGCCTGAATTTTGGCCAGGCGAGGCGGGGCGCCTCCCCCCCCTCGCTGAACTTCGGGGGGAGAACCGAAGCGCCTCCCCCCCACCGCGAAGCAAGCTGCGGGACCAGGTAAGTCCCTTTCGTCCATCGCTAGTGGTCACTTGAATCTATCCTGGAGCATCAAAGTCCTGAAAATAAAGCATTATGAGGAAAGACTGAAAGAACTGGGCATGTTTAGCCTTGAGAACAGAAGACTGAGGGGAGATAGGATAGCGCTCTTCAAGTACATGAAAGGCTGTCACAGAGAGGAAGGCCAGGATCTCTTCTCGATCATCCCAAGAGTGCAAGACACGGAATCATGGGCTCAAGTGACAGGAAGCCAGATTCCAGCTGAACATCAGGAAAAAATTCCTGACTGATAGAGAAAGACAACGATGGAACCAATTCCCTAGGGAGGTGGTGGGCTCTCCCACACTGGAGGCATTCAACATGAGGCTGGACAGCCATCTGTCAGGGATTCCTGCACTGAGCAGGGGTTGGACTCGATGGTCATACAGGCCCCTTCCTACCCTACTATTCTATGATTCTATGATCAAGAAATTGGGGAGAAAGCCCACATTGTTCAGAGCAGGAGTTAAATCTAGTCCCTGTGGCCCAGCTGGCTGTACCAAAAGACAGAGAGCAGGTGGGAGTCTGTGGTATTAGCAGGTGGAGAGCCTCTACTCCAGCCCACATCCACCGCCATTCATCTTCATTTCCAGGATTAGCAGGAATGTCACTTCCAATCCGCCAGTATTCACAGCCCAGATGTCAAAGTCTTTAGAGACATCCAGGTGACACTCCAGAAATTGAGTCACAGAAATCTAGTCTATCTTCTCAGAGCAGCCATTTAGTGAGTTCAATTTGCAGTTGATATTTTGCATGTATGCCCCCCTCCCCCATTGTCCTAGGAGCAGGGATGGAAGTCGGGGGGGGGGTAGCCTATCAAGTTAGTTATAATTATATTGAGGTCTCAATATCGAACCATTAACTTGTCTTAAGTTAACACAAATCACATGATTATTTGGGATGCAATCTTAAGACTTAGATAGGAAGTTTTGGAAGGGCCAGTATGACCTGGGCCAAAGAGCTCCAAGATGAGACGGGAAACTCTGCATTTGGAAGCCTCCCTGCCTGCTCCCTGAGCAGCTCCGATGTCCAAATTGCGAAAACACTGGAAAGGCTGCATCTGTCTGTGTGTTTGTGTAGCACCAATACAAAATATCCCGAATCACCTCAGCAAAAAGCCCCCACCCCGAATGTGCAAAGCTAGAAGCTCCTGGAGGCATGTCTAATTTCTTGAAAGCCCATGCAAGGCAATGCATGGAAACAGCCCCAGGAAATTCACTTCCCAATCCACTATCCCACCATGCCAGCATCCGAAGGACAGCAGCTTGGATCCTCAAGATGCCACGACGAAGCACAATGTGGCACCACCTATCAACCACGCACCAATCCCCAAGCAGACCCCCCACCAAATAAAATATACACCCCAGGAATGCCCAACTCAGACAAGAGGCCACGTGGCCAGAGGCTACATGACTCTCTCCCCAAGGGCAGCCCTCATGGGAGGCAGCTGTCCTTCGGGGGGTCTGCAAGGAAAGGAGAAAGAGGAGGATGGGTCTTTGAACTTCACAGCCCCACAGCTTAACATGCTGGCACCCCAAAATAGCTTCCACAAAACTACGGGCAGCACACGCCAGCTGCAGCTGCTCCAAGAGGAGCCACCTGCCGGTTCCAGGAACCCAGCTCCAGAGGCTCCACCAAGGGAGACATCCAAGCCCACCCCAGGGATCAGGAGGTCACACGCATCAGAGCACACAACAGGCTGTTACACCCACCACAGTACAGTGTCCTGCCTGCACCATCCGAGGCAACCCTCCGTAGCAGAACGTCCCGAGGAGATGCTCAGTCCAGACGGCTGGGTGTGGGGGCACAGAGAGATCTCCAAATGGATCCTGGAGAGATTTCAACGTGAGGGTTTATGAAAACCCATCTATTTCCCCCTTACATTTACAAAATGCCACTTTGATATAAAGACACAAGCCATTTACAGGATCGATTGAGCTAATTTATATCTGCAGGAGCTCAGCCCGGTTCCGTAAAACAGCAGTAAATTAAAAATTGGGGGCTTGGCAATCAATACCCAGAACAGAAGCAGAGCCAGGGGTGTTGGTAGGCACTTACCAAATTTGGGGCTCAGGACTATAGGATTCAAATCTGCATAAAATTTGCATATACTACTTCATATCTATATAGGCAAATTTAGAAATGATCACTAGGATTTATTTGCATTTCACAGAAGGCAATGCTAGTCAATTTCCCATCCAAATCACCCCAACTAATTTGCATCGCAACCCCAGCTCATCTCAGATCAGTAGTTCCTCTTCAGTTACATTAAATTTGCAATGGCTGTGGTGTGAAAAAAATGCGCAAAAAGAATGGCTAGTATTTTCTTTTTTTTATGAGCCTTCTCCCCCTTACCCTGTCACATGCCTAATACACCTAAAAATGGCAACTTTGGGACCAAAACTGAGCTTCAAACATTTCAGAAAGCACTAATCCAAAAACAAGCCAAGAACAACTCAGGGGCTCACCCCCCACCCAAATTAATCTCCCAGTTCCCACCCAGATCTGCTTCAAAATTCAAAATTTCATCGATTTAATTGATTGGCATTGAATTAAAATCAAGGAATTACCCTATTTTTCACTCATACATGAAATTTTTCACCTCCATATTTTTCACCTCCATACATTCGATTCTATCTTAAGTAGCGCCTCCAGCAGCACCAGACAGGCCGCTTAACAAGATCAGCCTCGGATGGCCTTCTCTCTGTCCCATCAGCCAGGACAGCTAGACTGGTGGGGACGAGGGAGAGGGCCTTTTCTGTGGTGGCCCCCACTCTGTGGAACTCCCTCCCTAGGGAACTCCATCATGCCCCCTCTTTAATGAGCTTCCGTCATGCATTAAAAACGTGGTTGTTCAGGCAGGCATTTGGGGTGGGTTAGGGTATTTTAGAAAATGTTTTTATGGTAGAATTTTATTGTTTTAAAGTGTTTTATTGTATGTTGTACATCGCCCAGAGTGGCTGGGTGACCAGCCAGATGGGCGATTAATAAATTTAATAATAAATAAATAATAAATTCAAAATAAAATAAAGCGCTGCACAAGAACTAGAAATCGGGCAGAGGAAGTAGTTTCATGGGATGTTGCTCCTTTATGTAAGCCTCCTTGGCAATTCCTTCTGGATCAAAAGGCAAAGTAAAAATCCAGCCAGCCAGCCCATTAACTCCCCAGTTGATTGTGTCCCTTTTATTCATACGCACACCACAATTATATGAAATACAGCACACTTCTCCATATTTAAATACGGGAGACAGAGAAGGACTTACAGAAAGCCATGCAGTGGCAGAGGTAGGGAGTGAATGCTTCTGTTTCCTTCCGTTTCCCTAGGGATGTCGGAGAAATCCTCAATGGAATCAAATGAGTTTGGATTTCTCTGAATCCAACCCATGGATTCTGCAGCTGACTGGCTTTTCCTGAGTTGTACAGATTCCATGGACTTGTGGACCATTTTTTCTACTTTCTGGATTTTTATGCAAATTTAGCCATAGAAAAATACGTAAAATAAAAAAGAACTACCTGAAAATGTGCATTTCCCCCATAGGCTAAAGGATAAAAGTGCGGGGGGAGGGGGGATTTGTGCATTTCCACAAGTGCAAATTTGTGCAGATGTAAATTTGCACGAATTCGGGAAATTGGGAAAAACCCAGTTCCACCAATGAGCGGACAATGGAATGAAAGGCATCTGACAATCCACGAAACACAGCCGGAACGGATGTCACAGAATCCACGCATCCCTACTTTTCCCTCCAAGGGATTTGCCTGTGAAAGCCAGCACACACCCCTGTGGCGATTCTGGCCCGTGCTCTCCGGAGTGGGCAAGCAATGGCTCCCCCCTGCCCCCGCCCCCCCTGCCCCGCCCCACCACCACAGCCTTGCGTACGGGAAGGAAGCCACTTCTGGCCGTCCCGGTGTGTGCAACGAACGGCCCAGACAAGCCCGAGGGGAGCCCGCTGCTGTGCCTGCCCAGCCTGATTCCGAAAGAAAGCGCTGCTGACCCGCTGCTCCCGCCTGGCGGGCGTCCCAAGCAGGCCGCTCCGCTCGGCACATCCCTGCCAGGAAGAGCCCGACAAGTCATCTGGACTTGTTAGAACTGTGCCGAGGAGAGACTTTTTAATGGCACATTGCAGGGGAGTGGAGTAATGAATATATTACCCCGGACGCCAGTTTTATTTCCAGTAGTTAACTGAGCCGGGAGTGAATTATACTCGCGCAAATATCATTGAAAAGCCATAAAATTGCAGGAAATAACCTTTGTGTTGGAGGCTAATTGAACTAATATTAATTGAAATGGGCCTGTTGATGGGAGGGGGCCCCGTGGCTGCACTTGGGGGACCTGACCGGCCCAGGAGGAAGCGGTTAGCCGGCTGAGGTGAGCAGATGGAGGAGGAGGAGGAGAGCCGTTGCCCCCGGCTGCCGCCCAGAGATAGGCAGACAGCTTCCCCTTCCGCTTCTCAGAACACCGGGCGAGCCCAGCCAAGTCTGGGCCCCAAACAGGAGCATGACCCCAGCTCAGGCATTGCTCGGAAACATGGCCCAGCCTGGGCCAGAACTATTGTCTTTTTCCAAGCCCACTTCTGAAATTAGGATGGCTACTTTGGCATCGCCTCAAAAGAGGACAGGCGAGAACACATACCTGCATAACATTTACATATGCGAATGCATATGCATAGGTGCAGATTCAGAAGGAATTGCTGTCATTTAAACAGAAATGCGATACATCCCTCCCAGCATACGTACGCCGGTGGGGCTGACATCGGAGCTACCAGCCTCCACTGATCTCACCATCGGTGGTAACCAGGAGACCTGTGGGCTTGCCCATTTCGCCGTTGCCCCGGTGCTGCTGGCCGTGGCTGGGCCACTCCAAAGCCCCTGCTCTCTTTGCCTTTCTTAGGATTCGTTATCTTTGAGCAGGCTTTGGGACGGAGATCCCTTCAAAGAGAGGCCTGTTCTCGGCAAAGCAGGACACGCGGCCCCCCAGTCTGCAATGCAGCCCCTGCTGTGTTCCTGATGCTGCCACGGGGAGAACAAGAGGGTCCGGAGCCCTCCCCTCAACCTCCTCCTGTGAACTGCCCCCGGGAGCCCCCTTCCTTTCCCCACTCCACTTGCAGCAGTGGGAGGGCTGGCAGGGCACAGGCCTCGCTGGAGGGAGGCCCTCCTTCGACGCCTCCCTCCGAGGGGTGCCACAACAACAGGCTGTGCAGCCCCCAAAAGAATCAGGCCCCCTCCGGCAGCCACCTCAGTGAACAAACGCCTTCAAGCGTGGGGTCCACTTCTATTAATTCTGGCTGGCTGTGGCGGGGGGGTGTCTAGCACCATCGCCTCCCTGCCAGCAGTGCCGGCTCCAGGCTGTGCAGGGCCCTTGGGCAAGACCCCCTCCGGGGGCCCTCCCTCGGCGAGTCTCCCTTCTCCATGGTCACCAGCCACCCTTGCTCCTCCTCCTCACCACCTCCCTTGTCTGGGCCAGAGCGAGAGGCAGGGGAACAAGCGGCTTGCAGGGGGTGGGGAGGAGGAGCACGGCCAGGGGGCTCTTGTCGGTGGGCCCCTGCTGGGGGGGGGCCTCAGCAGAGGCCCCACCGTGCCTACCCATGACACCAACTCTGTCTGTCAGTGCAAAGACGACACTGCGGAGGCAAAGGTGGGACGCGGGGGTCCAAAGCTATCGCCCCACGGATGACCCGTGTGAGTGGCCTTCAGCCCCCACCTCTGATTTCACCCCCCAGACAGCCTCTCTTCCCCCATTATTAATGGAGTAATTTGCTCTTGTGGGAGCAGGGGAAAGGAGCACTGGGGGCAACGTCGGACGATGCAGGCTGAAGGCCACCATCACTCTGTGGAGGAGCCGTGGGAGGGAGGCCTTCTGCCCCACCCTCCAGTTTTGCCCCATAAGCTTCTTTTCCTGCTCCCTGTAGGTGGGAATCGCAGGCCCTTGCCCCACTGCTCCTTGAGTTGGTGCTCTGCCACAGCTCTGCTCCTGGGCCCTCGCCTGCCACAGAGCAGTTCTTTTGCTTCTTTTTTTGTAGCGTGTTGGTTGTTGGGCATGCAAATAAGTCTGAGATGAGTATGGTGATTGGGGCAAAGGCTGCTGATGCCACAAAGTCACTATTGTTTCCCTAAAGTAGGGGAAAGCAGTGGTCTTTCCCAGCCAGTCCCTAGGGTGGAAGGTGGAAGGGCCCTGTCACACAGCTGTTGCACGCCTTCCAGCCCTTTCCATGGGGCTCACACAGGAGACCTTCACAGTGGATCATGCCACTGCAGCGCAGCTGGAGTCCCCAACCATTGTGGGCCTGTGGGCACATCTGGAATTTTGAAAAAGTGCCCGGGGTGGGAACCACTACAAATTGGCTACTGGAGGGGAGTGGGGGGCAGTCACAAAAAGATTATCTCTCTCTGACTCCTTTTTTTTTGGTTGCATTTTTCTCCCTTCAATTTCCATGGGGTAAGAAGCTGTGCTGCTGAAAATGGGCTGGAAGAGGCCTGCCAAAAGCCCTGTTGCCCCAAGGGCCCGTGGCAGGGGAGGCCTTTGCCCCTCCCCCTCCAGCCATTTTCCAGCAAGGAGGACTTTTTCTCCTGTACAAGTGAATAGATGAATTGCTCCATTCACTGACAAAGGAGGAAAAGAGCTTGGCAGGTGCCTCATCCTGGCATGCACAGTGGCACCTGCAGCTGCCGTTTTGGAGACCCCGGGGCTAGAGCAGGGGCTGAACCTCGAGATCTAGTTTAAAAAAACCCGTCAGCCTGGGCCAGTAGCTCTCTCTCTCAACCTGACCTACCTTACAGGGTTGTTGTGAAAATAAAGGGCACGGAACCATGGGTGTGGCCTCGAGCGCTCTGCAAGAAATGCAATTGATCGATCACGCCTTAGGGTTGGAAGCAATGCCTAGAACTGATTTAAATCTCGTGTTTACAAGAACTGGGTGGTGGGTGCCCAAACGGGAACAAGAGAGAGAGGCCTTTGTGACTTTGCTCAGGGAGCTTGAGAGGAAAACTGACAAGCAGATGAAATAATGAGTGTTTTATTTTATTTTCATTTTTCAGACCTGAAAAAAACTGGCAAGGCCATGTGGACTTGGAATCAAAGACAGCTGACCTTCACTTGATGACCCTGCAGGGGGAAAATGAGCTCAAATATAAGACGGAGAGGGGGATGGAGAGGGAGAGGAGCGGGTTCTCGCTTATTGTATTCTTTTCATATTTCCCAGGGGCATCAGCTGAAGCTGTTAACAAGTGGCTCACAAATGAATCCATTCCCCTTTCATCTTTTTGTCTCGCTGCTTCCCCACTCCCTCCTCTTGCCATTAATATAGATTTCCCTGCCGCAGGATCCCCTGCTAGCATCTCACTGAGTCAGCCTTTCTGAAAGGAGTCTGCCATTTATTTCCTCGTTTTCTGCTCCTCTCGTTTTTCCTCTCTCTTCCTCCACTCGCTCCCCGGAGCTCTTCATTTTCTGAATCCTTGCCACTCACCGTTCTGAACGCCGGGATTGTGATGTCGTCCGCTACCCCTCAGCCCAAGTGGGCAGGCCCTTCTTAACAAACAAAGAAAAACCTCATTGCTTCGGGAGTGGAGAGCTATAGCCAGAGTCTTTGGGGGCTTTGTCGGTCTCCTCTTGGACTCTGTCCCTCCCCATCAGGTGTGTACAGCTAAGCAATGGGCAGCCGTTATGTGCCACCTCCAGGAGCAAGGAAGTTCTCAGAAGCACACGGGAAAATACATCATTTGAAGCCCGGCTGCTCCGCAGCTTATTCACTATTCAGCCAGGTGAGAAGCTGCGGAGTCCTCATCTGGTCTTTGTGAGAAGCTGGAAATAAAGTGTGGGGCTTTGCTTTAATAGAGTCTGGTGTTTATGGGATGAGATCAGCGAAGAGCTGTGCTAGTGAATAAATAAGTCCCGGAGATATGAAATGGGCCCTGGCAGCAGAAAAGAAATCCTGCTCTAGGCAAAATGGACGGGGGAGTCTATTCTGAGGCCCCCTGCAGTGACTTATTGAGGAGGAGGTCAGCTTTGCTGGATGTCAGTTTCTCAGGACCTAAGTAGATGCTCACGGGGACCCACCCCTCCCCCAAACCTGATGTCATTTCAGTGGATTTTCAGAAACAAAACTTGGAGTCATCTCTCACTCTTAATTCTACGGCACTGATTTCCAACTCTGGGTCTCCAGATGGTGTTGAACTAGAACTCCCATTTTATATAACCACTGGGGATGATGGAGTTACAATCCAGCTTTATCTGGGGACCCAAGGTTGGGATTGGAACCATTGTTCTAAGGCATCCTTAACTTCCCATACCAACAGTGCAGGCTGGTCTAGTTGCATGCATCCACTCGTGCACCCGATTCTTCCCTTTCCCCCACTCCCATGCATTGCCCAAACCTATGGAGGGGGAATGTGCAGTCAACAAATAGAAAAGAGGGTGGGATAAACAGGGCTTTAATTACATGTGGATGTCTGTGTGAACTAATGGGAAAGCATCCCATTAGAGGTGACATCAGATGATCCATAGAATCATAGAATCATAGACTAGTAGGGTTTGAAGGGGTCTATAAGACCATCGAATCCAACCCCCTGCTCAATGCAGGAATCCAAGTCAAAGCATCCCTGACAGATGGCTGTCCAGCCTCACCTTGAACACCTTCAGTGTGGGAGAGCCCACCGCCTCCCTACGTCATTGGTTCCATTGTCATATTGCTCTAACAGGAAGTTTTTCCTGAAGTTCAGCTGAATAATGGCTTCCTGTAACTTGGGCCCATTATTCCATGTCCTGCACTCTGGGATGATGGCGAAGAGATGCTGGCCTTCCTCTCTGTGACAACCTTTCAAGGATTTGAAGAGCACTTTCCTATCTCCCCTCAGTCTTCTCTTCTCAAGGCTAAACATGCCCAGTTCTTTCAGTCTCTCTTCATAGGGCTTTGTTTCCAGTCCCCTGATCATCTTTGTTGCCCTCCTCTGAACCCTCTCCAGCTTAGAATCATAGAATCATAGAATAGTAGGGTTGGAAGGGGCCTACAAGGCCATCGAGTCCAACCCCCTGCTCAATGCAGGAATCCAATGCAGGATGCTTGTCTGCATCCTTCTTAAAGTGTGGTGCTCAGAACTAGACACAGTACTCCAGATAAGGCCTAACCAGTGCTGAGTAGAGGGGAACTAGTACTTCCTGGGATTTGGAAGCGATGCTTCTATTAATGCAGCCCAAAATAGCATTTGCCTTTTTTGCAGCCACATCACATTGTTGGCTCATATTCAGCTTGTTCTCTACAGCAGTTCCAAGACCCTTCTCGCTTGTATTGTTGTTGAGCCAAGTATCACCCATCTTGTAACTGTGCATTTGGTTTCTTTTTCCTAGGTGCAGAACTTGGCATTTATCCCTATTAAATATCTTTCTGTGGTCTTCTGCCCAGCACTCCAGCCTATCAAGATCACTTTGAATTTTGAAAAGCCCTCCCACTTTGAAAAGTTCTTATCTGTGGGGTTGTACCTGTGATGGCCAATTCACACATGCAAGTCATCACTGGACGTTGCAATTATCAAAGGACATATCTGTGAGATATGTCTCTCCCCACTCAGAACATGGTTTCCCTTTTACATACTTCTACTGAAGCAGCGTGAGAATGAGGCAGCCATGTGTATGTCACAACCAGTCACTGAGATACCACAAGGGCCACTCCAACAACCTACAGCTTGTGGGGCGCATGCAGACCTCCAGTGCAGCCTGTGCAGGTGCCCAAGCCAGAACTGCTGCGTTTCCCCAACATACCATTGCTACAACCACATCATGCTGCTGCTTCAGCAGAACTGTGCTCCTGTGAGCCTGACCCTTGTGGCATCGTCCCCATGAGCAGTCTGCCTACGTCAATTGCACTGCCCAGACCACCAAACAACTGTTTGGAGGTCTGGGGAGCGTAACTGTACTGGGGAGAATGGCAAGAGGAAGGATAAGCTCCATGCAAAGTCCTCTTTGTGTAGATCATGCTCCCCCAGCCCACCAAATAGCTGGTCATCCCCTCATGTGCAAGCTCCCCATGGAAACTGTGCTCCCCCAGCATACCAAACAGCTGCTTAGCAGGCAGCGGGGGGGGGGGATGATTTTCATGGGGATGACAGCATTCAAGGAGAAGAGAGGTAACCTTCCCCATTATTGCTGTAAGCCGCCTTAGGAGGGCTTCTGCCCTGAAAGGTGGCCAAGAAATATTTATTTTTATTTATATATATATATATATATATATATAAAGGTAAAGGTGTCCTCGACCAGTCGTGTCCGAATCTAGGGTGCGGTGCTCATCCCCGTTTCTAAGCCGAAGAGCCAGCGCTGTCCGAAGACGCTTCCGTGGTCATGTGGCCGGCGTGACTGAACACCGAGGTGCACGGAACGCCGTTACCTTTCCCGCCGAAGCGGTACCTAGTTATCTACGTGCAATTTCTTGCTTTCGAACTGCTAGGTTGGCAGGAGCTGGGACTGAAGACGGGAGCTCACTCCGTCACGCGGCACTTGGGTCTCGAACTGCTGTCCTGCCGACCTTCCGGTCTGCAGTTTAGCCTTAGCGTCTTAACCACTAAGCTACCGCGGCGCATGCATATATATATATATATATATATATAGTCCTTCCCAGGAATGTGTGTGTAAGAGCAAGTGTGTGTGTGTGTGTGTGTGTGTGTGTGTAAGTTTATATTGTGGGGGAGGGGGACACTGGCCCTGACTATGCCCACTACCAACCCAGGCCCTGCCCACTCCCAGCTCCGGACACACCCACTGGCATGTGTTCCCCGCAAGCCAGTGTCCAGCAATTCATGCAGCCCTTGGGGGCCAAACTCCCCCCCCCCCGCATTATTATACAGTTACAAACTTGGGTTTCCCATCAAGTGTACACTCAGGGAGTTGCATCCAATTATGCCCCCCACACACACACCACGCCTCAGAAGTGTATATGTTTATCACATGTATAGTTTTGGTCAAGCTGAACTGTCACCAACCAGCTTATAACCTATTTCAATTTTGTATTGATCCCCTACAGCCCATATCAATAGCAGCATTTCGAACCAGCTGTAATGTCTGAATAGTCTTCAAAGGGTGCAATAGTCTATCCTAGATATAACTAAAACATGACTGATAGTGGACTGGAAACACCTCTCTGGAAAAAGTGGTGTTCTGTTTTTGTCATCACCTGCAGCTCCCACTTAAAACCAGTCAAATGTCTCCTCAGTGACTCCTCAATGATCTACTCCTCAATCATCCTGGACAATGACACTTACCCTCTCACAGGCCTTGGCTAGTCGGCTTGTACTTGCTTATGGCCATTAGCCATGCTGGCTGGGAATGATGGGAGTTGCAGTCTAACACATCTGGAAGGCCAACATACATGGTCAGCATTCTCAGCAACCAACTCAATTTGGATGTTGCACTAGCCACATGGAACCCTCAACACAAATCGGGCTTTTCTTCTTTGCATGCCCAGCGGTAGCACTTTTCAATCAAGCCTTCTCCAGAAGCAAATGCAGGAAGGAGAAGACACCTTGCAACAATCAAGCCAGCCTTTTAGGGCTATATATCACCTGGTTCTAGTGAGGACTGTGGATGGCCACACATAACGGACATATAAATGCTACTGTAAGAAACCTGACCTCTACACGTATCTACATGTGTCCACCCAGAATAAACCACAGAATCCATTGTCTACAGTCAAGCCCTACGATACAACCATATCTGTTCAGACTCATCAAACAGACTTAAGGATGTAAATCAGGAATTCCTCAGGTGACAGTACTCACTCAATAAAGTGGGGGGGGGCAGAACCCAGAGCCACAAGGCCAGACTTATTCCCATGAACAATCTACTACAGGACAGACCCAGAAAGGAAACAATAATTGTCATACAGAGTTCTCAGCTAAAACCACTCAAATGAGTCCTCAGTGATTTACATTCCATCCTGGACAATGACACTTCCCTCTCACAGGCCTTGGCTGGTCGGCCTGCACTCGCTTATGGACAGCTCAGCCCCACAGTCTGAAACAGCTACTTGGCAGGAACAACAGACCATGTCACAGAGACCGGAACCAGTCCCTGTGGCAGACCCAGATGCCCACTCTGTCCCCACGTCTCTTCTGGCCACATTGTTGCAGGATCTAATGATGCCGTCCACAACATCAGGGGTTCACACACCTGGTCATCTCCCAGTGCGATATATGCTGTCATTTGCCAGCGGTGTCCTACCGCATTCTACGCAGGGCCAACAGGCCAGTCTCTACTCACAAGAATAAATGTACCCACATCAGACAAAAGAAAGGCAATACTCCAAAACCAGTGGGGAACTCTTCATCTCCCCAGGGTATTCTGTCAATAGGGGAACATTTTTGAACAAGAAAACTTCAGAGACAGATTTCCACATGAAACAGCTGAGCTACAATTCATCAAGAGGTTCAACTCTATCTCCTGAGGCTTGAATAGCGACAAAGGGGGTGTTGTTCCTTATGACACTGTACATGTCAATCAGCTCACCGATGCAAGGATGTCTGTGTTATCATCCAGCAACTGTTTTATCAGTGGGCATAGCTAAGGTAATTACCAGTCTGCACTTCCTGCATTTCACTTCTTTCCAACCTCACTGTTTACAACCCACCGCCCAATGTGTGCGTGTGTATGTGTGTGTACATAAAATACTTGCTAATTGAGGATAACACTTTATGCATCTGATGAAGCTTTATGATGCTATAAAGCTTATGCCGTAATAAATTTGTTCATCTTTAAGTTGCCACAAGGCTCTTTGCTGTTCCTCCTTAAGGAAGTCCCTCCAGTAAACCAGGCAGCCCCAGTGCCAGGAGGGGCATAAATGGAGCCACTGTCTCCCCTCATTCATGACAGACATATCTGCCTGTCACGGGTGCTGCGTAATGAAGGGCACGCAATGGTGACCTCTTGGAGTCTAAATGAGACCCATTTAGCTTCCAGATCGCTCCCGGGGTGTCCATTTGGGTTCTCTACTACTGAACCGATGAGGCCTGCTGGCACTAGAATTTTCATTCTGCTTCCTGTTTGGGGATCATTTGACTGGCTCAAGAGTGGAGTTTACACTTGAAAATATCATCGACGTCTTATAAAGAAAGTTCAAGAGCCCAAGGATTACAAATTCCATTTCTGCTTCTGCCACTTTTCTGTGCTGAGGCCCAATTTAAAAGTGAGGCTTGGCATGAAAAAAATGTATCGGTACAAGCGTTGATATCACTGGCAGGCCTTAGCCAAGGATTCGTGGCTTAATAAGAAGAGACCGCCCACCTGTCTTCCCTAATCTGATGCCCCCCAGATGCGTTGGACTGCACTGTCATCCCTGCCATTAACCATGGTGGCTGGGAATGATGGGAGTTGCAATCGAACACATCTGGAGGATGTGGAAGGCCAACATACATGGTCAGCAATCAACTCAATTTGGATGTTACACTAGCTACATGGAACCCTCAACACAAATCGGGCTTTTCTTCTTTGCATGCCCAGCAGTAGCACATTTCAATCAAGCTTTGTCCAGAAGCAAATGCAGGAAGGAGAAGACACCTTGCAACAATCAAGCCAGCCTTTTAGGGCTATATATCACCTGGTTCTAGTGAGGACTGTGGATGGCCACACATAAGGGACATATAAATGCTGCTGTATATAAGAAAAGCCCGACCTGTGTTCTGAGTTCCATGTGGCTAGTGCAACATCCAAATTGAGTTGATTGCTGACCATGTACATGTTGGCCTTCCACATCCTTCAGATGTGTTCGACTGCAACTCCCATCATTCCCATGGCAGGGATGACAATGCAGTCTAACACATCTGGGGGCATCAGATTAGGGAAGGCAGGTGGGCGGTCTCTTCTTATTAAGCCATGAATCCTTGGCTAAGGCCTGCCAGTGATGCCAGTGATATCAACGCTTGTACCAATACATTTTTTTCATGCCAAGCCTCACTTTTAAATTGGGCCTCAGCACAGCAGTGTGGCAGAAATAGAATTTGCAATCCTTGGGCTCTTGAACTTTCTTTATAAGATGTCGATGATATTTTCAAGTGTAAACTCCACTCTTGATTGAGCCAGTCAAGTGATCCCCAAACAGGAAGCAGAATGAAAATTCTAGTGCCAGCAGGCCTCATCGGTTCAGTAATAGAGAACCCAAATGGACACCCCGGGAGCGATCTGGAAGCTAAATGGGTCTCATTTAGACTCCAAGAGGTCACCATTGCGTGCCCTTCATTACGCAGCACCCGTGACAGGCAGATATGTCTGTCATGAATGAGGGGAGACAGTGGCTCCATTTATGCCCCTCCTGGCACTGGGGCTGCCTGGTTTACTGGAGGGACTTCCTTAAGGAGGAACAGCAAAGAGCCTTGTGGCAACTTAAAGATGAACAAATTTATTACGGCATAAGCTTTATAGCATCATAAAGCTTCATCAGATGCATAAAGTGTTATCCTCAACTAGCAAGTATTTTATGTACACACACATACACACGCACACATTGGGCGGTGGGTTGTAAACAGTGAGGTCAGAAAGAAGTGAAATGCAGGAAGTGCAGACTGGTAATTACCTTCGCAATGCCCATTGATAAAATAGTTGCTGGATGGTAACACAGACATCCTTGCATCGGTGAGCTGCCTGATTGACATGTACAGTGTCATAAGGAACAACACCCCCTTTGTCGCTATTCAAGCCTCAGGAGATAGAGTTGAACCTCTTGATGAATTGTAGCTCAGCTGTTTCATGTGGAAATCTGTCTCTGAAGTTTTCTTGTTCAAAAGTGGTCCCCTATTGACAGAATATCCTGGGGGGATGAAGAGTTCTCCACTGGTTTTTGAGTATTGCCTTTCTTTTGTCCGATGTGGGTACATTTATTCTTGTGAGTAGAGACTGGCCTGTTGGCCCTGCGTAGAATGTGGTAGGACACCGCTGCTGGCACAGCATATATCACACCGGGAGATGACCAGGCGTGTGATGTGAACCCCTGATGTTGTGGACGGCATCATTAGATCCTGCAACAATGTGGCCAGAAGAGACATGGGGACAGAGTGGGCATCTGGGTCTGCTACAGGGACTGGTTCCGGTCTCTGTTATGTGGTCTGTTGTTCCTGCCAAGTAGCTGTTTCAGACTGTTGGGCTGTCCATACATATATGGACAGCCCCACACATATATATCACCTGGTTCCCCACACTACATATATATCACCTGGTTCCAGCAAGGATTGTGGTTGGCCACACACAGATGTGGACCTGGAGGGTTTATTCTCCAGGTAGGAATCTGTGATGCCTGAGGGGGGGGGGAGACTGGGGCAAGTGCCCCGAGGCCCCAGAAAGCCCATGGCTTGTAGACCCTCTGGGAGGGCCTGAGGCAATGCATGTGATGGAAGCTGAAAGCCTGATGTGCAGCAGGTAGAGTGGCCACTTGTGAATCCCCCCGAAATGAAGAAATAAGTCACCCCCAAAAGGGACAACTAAGGGCAGCAATTTGCACAAAGTTTGCATCTGCTAATTTATAGGTATAGGTGCAAAATTAGATATGATTATAAGCTAAATAGAAATACAGGACATTTCACCTTAGAGTGGAAGTCTGTGACCAGGTGACCTGTGTTCCTGCCTGTTCAGCCAGCTGTTCTGGTGCTAACTACCATTGGGTAACAGTTCTTGGGGTTAT
Source organism: Heloderma suspectum (assembly GCF_057233095.1). NCBI lineage: Eukaryota > Metazoa > Chordata > Lepidosauria > Squamata > Helodermatidae > Heloderma > Heloderma suspectum. The sequence continues at coordinate 29,827,134 of NC_139470.1, forward strand.
TTTTATTTTGTTTACTGGATTTGGACTGGACAGCCTTTCAAACAGAGGACAGTTCTCTGTAAAAGAGGGCACATGTCCACCCTAGCAGCAGGCAGAAGAAGGAGCAGCGATTGGTCAGGGGAACAGGGGTGGGCAGTAACAGCCCCTGCAATTGGCCAACAGTATGAAACCCCTGGATTGGCCAGACTTGGTACCAGCGCTGGGGGCTTCACACTGTCTGCCAGTTGCAGGGGCTGATGCACCCCACCCCTGGTCCTCTGCACTTGAAAAGTGAGTCAAGGCCTGAACAGATTCCAAAGCATTCTGGTCAGTGCTGGCTCCAGGCTGTGGAGGGCCCTTGGGCAAGACCCCCTCCATGGGCCCCCTCCCCCAGTGAGTCCCCCTTCTCACCCCCATGGTCCCCAGCTGCTCTTGTTCCTCCTCCTCTTCCTCCTCCTTGCCGCCACTTGCTCGCTTGCCAGGCAGAGAGCCAGGGGGCAAGTCGGCCGTGGCTTCTCCTGCTCCTTCTTCTCACCTCCACCACTGTCAGGGCCAGAACGAGAGGCAGGGGACAAGTGGGTTGCAAGGGGAAGGGGAAGAGCAACTCCAGGGGGCTCTTATCCATGGGTCCCTGCTGGGGTGCCCAACCATGCCTACCCTTGACTCCAGCCCTGATTCTGGTTCAAGTCCTGGTCTGGAGAACCTAACAGTCTGGTATTCAAAGACATGTCTGCCCACCTTTCTTCCCTTCCTCTTTCCCATGGAACAATGCTCTCTTTCCAGCTGTTCTTGATTCTGGGCATCTGGGAGTCCCCCAGTACTAATGTTGACAATGAAAAACTAGGAGCATCCAATCTCTTTGATAGGGCTGATGAAGAAAGGGGGGAAGGTGTTGCTACTAGAGATGCACACACCTGGGCGAGTGCCCTGGCCATTGCCTTCGAAATGGGAGCTTGCTTGATTTCTTCTTTTCTTTGGCAGTTATCTGTGAAGCCCGCCTGAGCTTGCTTCCCTGCTAATGATCCCGCATTAGAGTTGGGAAAAAGGAAGCTGCTTCCTTCTGGGTTTGGGGCTTTTTTAAGTATTGCTGAATACTTCTTCCGTCCTTGCCTCAGCTTCTAAATCTGGAAATGACTGAAGCTGTAAAGCGCGCCCAAAAATAAATCTTGTCAAAATCCTCGTTCTGACACCCTCCCCCCTCCTTCCCAATGCTTCACAGAGACCTTTAGGTGAGATTTCTCACACCAAAACCATGGCTCGGTTTATTAAAAGATATGTGTGGCTGGCTGGCTGGCACAAGGCTGCCTGGACCCCCCGTCCCTTGACCCAAAAGCACTAGGTTTGCTTGGGGGCTGGCTATGGAAGTGCTCTGTGGAAAACATTGCACTCTGTAGATGCTCAGAGGCAGGCCCACCTCTCACAAACCTGCATGCGCCATGAAATATAGTTTCAACAGAACTAATGCATTACCTGGGAGTCTATCACATTTCATGCCAGGTTTCAATTCTAAGGTCTTGCTGGAGAATCCAGCAGAAACTAAGCCGTGTTTCTTTCCAACTGGGGAATGTTTTAGGTTTCCTAGGCTGGAGCTGACCAGCGTTGGGAGGGGTAAACAACAGATTCAGGGCTTTGGCTGCTCTCAGCTGTGTCCCAGACTGAAAATGGGAGCAACTGAGAACTGGATCACTTTCTATCTGCTTAAGGCTGAGTTGAAATGTTGACTATTTTTGGTAGGTTGGTGAGCAAATTTCAGGGGTGGGGTGAACTTATCAGGGCAACCGTAATCCCTGCTGTCTGTGGGTGCCCCGTTTTGTTTCCCTCATAACGTCACTGTGAAGAATGCTATGTCATTACATATTTTCATTCACAGGGGGGCTCAGGGAAGCAGACCCCATTGGTGGCTGCCACTTTCCCCAGAACACCCCAGTGATAACATAGCATCACTCACAGCGGCATAACAGCAGACAACAACCACCGGGAGGGATCCTGCCGTCACTACTGCCACACCTGTAAAACGCATCGCGGCAGCAGGAGAAAGGGTTAAGCGCTTTCTGCCCCCACTTTTGCCCCTAGAAAGCACCTCAAAATTTGGCTGAAAGTCCTCAGATGTGACATTTTTGGCACAGCCTTGATTGGCAGTCTGGCTCATTCCTTCATCTGCATACAGCCAGTGACGTATAGTGGTTAGACTCAGCCTGCCCTGAGAGTGGATACTCCCAGGCTCAAATCCCTGTTCAGCCCTGAAGCTTACCGCATGGCCCTGGGTGAGTCACCAATATCACCATCTCTCATCCTCACTGACCTCACAGGGATATTGCAAGGATAAAATACAGCGATGGGGAGAGCCTTGTACACCACCCCTAAGCTCTTTGAATGTAGGGCAGGATAGAAATGTATATTATTAAGTATGATTCATTATTATTAGTTAATCAGCAAGATCCCAGCTCAGGGCTATATCTCTCACTGTGATGGCAGAGTCCTACAGAACCCTGGGAATTTAACTGGCTTTTATATAGAGAGATTAGCAGAATGCGTTAATCATGTCAGATGGAGTATTTGTAGAAGAATGGCTTGTCTTCTGCAAGGATCGCGGAGAGATGCCATGCATCTCCGTGCACGCAGTCCTGCAGTGCAGGCCAGGCTAGGCCACCCTGTCTAAGGGAAGGTGGGCAGGCTGGCTCTCACCCGCACCATCTTCCCAAGTGCAGAAGCCACTCATTGGTATGGGAGAAAGCCAAGCAGAGCTCCTGGAGATACCATCAGTATTGGGGCGAGGCTTGTCAAACAGAGAAAGTGGAGGACAGCGCCAGTGCAAAACCCAACAACCACAGACAACAAAAAACCCAGCAGGCAGACCCCAAAGGCACTGAGAAATAGGTTTATATCATTAAAAACAAACAAACCCCAAAGCGATTCACACTGTTGCACCTGTTTATAGTTCACCATAGTGTTATGGAAGGTTGAGAACAGGCTTATCCGTATATGGACTAACTAATAATTCAAAACGCCAGGTGTGAATGGAGGCTGGATTTGCGTTCTGCAAGGTGAAGACCACAAGAACAGAAGAAGAGTCCTGGTGGTTCAGACCAAAGCTCCAGCTAGTCCAGCGTCTGGTTCACACAGTAGCCAACCAAGCTGCCCCAATGGGAAGCCCACAAGAGGACATGAGTGCAACAGCAGCCCCACACTTGTGTTCCCCAGCAGCTGGCATACAGAGGCATGCTGTCAGTGACAAGTAGCCAGATCGCCTTCATTAATGTATCCAATTCCATTTTAAAGCCATCCAAGTTGGCAGCCATCACGACATCTTGTGCTAGCAAATTCCATAGTTTAACTGTGCACCGTGTGAAGACGTCCTTCCTTTGATCTCCCCTGAATCTCCCAACATTGAGCTTCATGGGATGACCCTCAATTCTCTTCTGCTTATCCAGTTTCTCTACACCATGCATAACTGTACACACATCTATCATGTCCCCCCGGTCCTGCCCTGTTGGCCCCAGCTATTCAGAATTCAGCTTCTTTCTAACTGCATAACCTCCATCCTGATTTATGCTTCTTGGAATGGGCTAGCTAGATGGAAACAGAGAGTGGAGGGAGATGATGGTGATCTGTTAAGCACTTTGAATTCTACTATTATATTTCAAATTTCAGCTACAGATTTTCACCATGTTCTGCTTTAGCAACAGGCAGCAACATTGAAGCTCAACCCCAAACAGATATGTGGTGATTTTGCATCATGCTGCTGCCTTCCATACCAACAAGGAGGTGCTGCAAGCCTTTTCACCTAGGCTTGGATAAGCATCTGAGCTGAGTCATAGTACGGGGAGGGATGTGCTTGTTTCTGAAAGACAAATGACAAAAGAGATCTGGAAAGGCTTTGTGGATACTGTTCTTCTTTGAGCTTTTCTATTTTGCTCGAAAGGTCTTTTCTCCCCCCCCCCGCCCCCTTAGTGCAGAGAAAACCCTTGTGGCACAGGTGGGTGGGGAGAGGGGGAGAAAGGAAGAAAAAATATGGAAAGGTCAGGCCCCACCTCCATGTCAGTGGAATGGCCAGGAGGGAGGGAGGACTTTGTTTAACCGAACACTGTTTCCCTGCCAAGGAGCCGTTCTCTACAGAGCACGACCCCTTGAGCTGAGCTGGGCAGCCTCTAATGGCCGATGCTGTAACCGAGTGCCACAACCTTGAAGGGAAGAGTTTCACTGGGGCTCGCAATCTAATGGGCACCTCCTTGGCCTTAATTGCTTAATTAATACTCTGCACAGGCATTCAGCAGCGAGAGGAAACGGGCAGGTGTGGGAGTTGTGCGGCCTCAGCAATGCTCTGCCCATTAACATTCACTTGGCTCTCCGCAGCGAGGAAAGAGCGGGGAGGTTTGCCAATGGAATGTAATTAGTGGGCCATTCAACCAAATGTTACATTTCCATGGAAGGTCCGGTGCCATCCGAGAGAGGGTTAGCCAAGCATGCTGGCCTGGCGTAGTCCCCAGGTTGGCAGGGTGTTTGCGCCAGCCATTGTGGATGGATATATGAGGCATTTGGGTTGCAAACACCACCGCCCCTACCCTCTTCCCCTTCTGGACCCATTTGCCACTGTCTGTGCCTGTGGCTGTACATCTTCTATGCTACCTGGATGGTTGCTCTTGGAACCCTTGAGGAGGCTAGAGGCTGAGTGGGAGAAGAATCACGTTTCATTGCTTCCCCATCTCTGGATCACATCCCCAATGAATTCAGTGGGGATGGAACGGAGGCATTAGCATGAAATTGTTTGTTCGGAGCAGGAGTTAGAAACAGTCAGTCCTACCAATGGGGCAGAGTAAGGGCACTCCACTTGTTCAGAATGGAAGCACTGCTGCTGAGAGTGGAGGGGGCTGTGTTGGCCTCAGAATCAATGGTCTTGGGACACACTGGCTCAGCTCAGATGGGGAGTTTTAGCATCATTTCTAAGTTGCAGTCTCTCCATTCCTGTTCCTGCTACTTCTCCCACTGCAAAAGTAAACACAAGAGAAGTGTGAGGCATGATGCCACGACGGTAAGGATGGATAGATCTGACAGTCATTTTCTTGCAGAGATTGTCAGATGCTCAGGATTAAGGCCTCTCCATCCCACAGCCACATCAGTGTGCAAGCTTTTTTTAAAGTATGCACTGAAATTCGTACCTATCTGTGTGCATTTTTTCACATGTATGCATTTTTTGTGCTCATTTTTCTATTGCATGCATTCTTTCCAAGTTGGCCAGTGTGTGTGAACAGACTGCTGGACTAGATGGACCCTTGGTCTGATCCAGCATAGCTCTTCGTATGTTTTCATTGATGTCCTGTAGTTCTGTGCACACGTTTGTCAATTATATGCACTTGTGCGCATGTTTCACTAACATGTATATGATTTTGTGCACATTTTTCCCCAATGAGCTGTGCTGCCAAGTTTGGAAAAGTGCAGATTTTCAGCATGCAACTCTGGCTCAGCTCATGTATTCGTTCAAGAGTGTGAATTTGCTAACTTTGCATTAAAACCACGAGAAAACAAATTTCTCACCCATCCATACAGAAGGGATTTCCATGACAGGATAAGCACAGGATGAAGGAAATGCCGGATGGTTAGAAGCAAGACAATGACTCTGGCATCAGGGCGGTCATATTTTGCAAATATTCTCAGCAGTATTTTTTTTAGCCTCCTCTTTTGGCAATTTTCCTGCATTCCTGGTTAAAAAAAACCCCTTCATTCTTTCCTCATGCTCAGTCGTGCTTGACGATGTCATCATGTCGCCAGCCTGATGGTTGCGATTTCATCAGCCCTTGCTTTATGATGTATTCACTGTGTTATTCCATACTCGATGGGATCTAATGTGACTAATTCAGGGGGGAAAAGCAGGGGTAGTAAGAAGCAAAATGCCAAGGAAACAATGATGCCAACCAGGAGTGTGTGTGTGTGTGTGTGTTTTAATGGGTGAATATTTCAGCAATTGAAATCTTTTGAGAATAATTCTACCCAACCAAAATTCTGGTTGGGTGATATGTGCATGACTTAGAGTGAGTCATGGTACTGTGATAGGTTGATAGCAAAGAAGGAAGAAAGGCGGAGAATAGGGCCCATCCATTTTCAAATGGATGCTGCCACATGGATTGCAGCAGCAGCCAAGTCGCTGTCTGTCTCCTTTTGAAATGTCTACACTTTGGCTCGCGCTGAGTAAACTGGGTCCTGTTCCCACAGCTGGCAAAGAAGCACCAGCCTCAGCTGCTGTGCGGAAGGAAACTGCTTCAGACAATGAATAATGGGCCCTCTTTCTGAGAACGTGGGAGCAAGTCTGCCAATCTGAGCATAAACCCATCGCTGTTTCCCACCTCCCTCTCTAAGTGCTTGAAACAGAGTCAGTCTGAGGATGGATTTCTTAAAAGGTGAGCACTGGAGTTCAAGGCTAGATTCTGTGCCAACAGGACACAGTAACCGTTAGCAGTTGGGCTGGGAGACATCACAAGAAATGTTCACATCTATGAAGCTGCTTTCACCTGAGTCAGCCTATTGGTCCATCTAGTGCAGTATTGTTTACAGCTCTCCAGAGTCTCACAAAGAGAAGGGACTGTTCCATCATCAACTACTGGAAGCTTTTGTTCAACTGAAGATACCAGGGATTGAATCTGGGATTTGTGCCCTTCGCATTTCAACACAAACTTACCAAATTTGCACTTCCTGAACCTAAACATCAACCAAAGTGCAACTTGCTGTAAAAAAAAATCCATACATTTCCAAAGTTTGCAAAAATATGTGCAAGAATTGCATACATTAAAAAGAGCATAAAAAGCATATATCCCCCCCCCCCAATCCACACAAAAATTCATATTTCTGGGGAAAATGCACGCTAAGACACTTTATTACTTGGAAAAGTCACTTGAAAATACGTGTCTGTTTGAAATAGTGCACGCAAAAATGCATGCATTTGAAAAAAATATATTTGTTTTTAGAAAGGCACACGAAAATACGTACCAATGTCTGTGTAGACTTTTTAAAAAATATATCAATCCAATACAAAATCAGGACATAATGAACATAGCTTTGGAAAAATGAGAACCTGAGCAAAATGAAGTTTGACAGATTCATCCATGCATACTGACACCTCAGTCACATGGTTCAAAAGTTATCAGCTTCATGTATCGTTGCAGGCCGCGGATTCTGTTCATGCTCTGTTCTGACATGGCATGGGTTTAGCATCACTGGGCACAGGTGAGGCCTGGGTTACAGGGTTCCACAATCAATAAGTCATTTACCAGGATTTCAGGCAAGTTGGGTTTCCCAGGAAGGCAGGAACAGGGATAAGACAGCACTACAGAGGGAGCTCTGACTGGTGCCGAATGACACACAGGATTGTCTGTATGTTGTTCCAACAACTTGCGGACCCGGACTGAGCCTTAAATAGAACTGGGGCTTCATAGAGGCTGCTAGCTCCTCTCGCATGCTGCATGAAGCCTTCGCCCTGAAAGGGGCTGTGCTCTTGAAGACTTTGGCTGCGCTGGCATGGAGGTAACCGAGGTGTTGCGCAGTGGAGGCTGGATGCTCCGATGTCAGTGGGGTGGTGAATCTGCTATGGATTCCAGTCAAAACCAATCAGAATTCGAAAGGTGCTAACCAATCCAAGGCACTGAACCCAATTCCCAAAACAGATCCAGCACCTTGCATAGCTCCTTTAGAGTTCTGACAGGTTCTGACAGAAATTCAGAACAGATTCACAGCCCCAGTGACATTGGAGCCACCAGCCACCACTGGCGTGGCGGTAGCTTCAGAACCAGAGTCCTCAGAATCTGAGAATGGCAATGCGACCCCTCTGGAAACGGGGTGGGGGGCTCTCTGGGGGCTGAGAGCCCTGAGGTGAGAGGAGCTTCGATGTGGCCACGTTCTCTTCTGAGATGTCCATATCAGAGGCTTCCCCTCCTGAGGAGAGGGAAATGGAACCTTGGATCATGGCACTTCAGCCCCTCCATGTCTTTCTTTTCTTTTCTTTTCTTTTCTTTTCTTTTCTTTTCTTTTCTTTTCTTCTCTTTTCTTTTCTTTGCAAGGTTCCTTCTCAATGACAAAGCCGGATCGCACCTACCTAGCTGGTTGCCACTGAGGGGATTAAGGAGCGAGGCGGGGCAATTACCCAGCTAACAGATTAGTTGTAGATAAATAGTTCCTATGAAATCGGTTCTAATTGGCTTCAAGTGCTCTGTTAATTGGGCTGGAGCATTCATTATCTGCGTGCATAATATTTGGCTCTGTCTCTATTAGCTTCAAGCATTCTTGTGTCATGAAAGTGGCCCTTCTAGAGTCAGCCCGTGCTGCCACATGCTGGCAGTCACCAGCGACTCCTCCCCTCCCCTTTTATAGACCCAGTTATTGACCCAAGGTGATGATTTCAAGCAGACTTCCTTGCTGCCCGAGGCAAGCTGGCATGAGAGCAGAAGTGGGTTTAGGGATGTACGAAAGTCACTTACCTTTCCGCGGATTATGTTCATGGGGGGGGGCGTTCCATCCCTCCCCCCAGAATCCTCGACGAGGGGGGAGGCGATCTGTTCCTCCCCCCCAGAATCCTCGACGGCTGGCTGTGCTCTGCAGTGGCTCCACGGAGCTGCTGGCCAGGCCCAGGCCAGAGCCGTCCGCAGCTGGATTTCCTGCTGCGGAGGGCTCTGGGTAAAAAAAACCCCAAAAAAACCCCACATACACAAATGGCGGCGGCTACCGCCGCCGCCATTTGCGTTCCTTATTTTTGGCCATCTTAGTCTACATAAATATTTACGTAGACTATTATGGTGAAAATAAAGGGGAACACAAATAGTGCCCGCTACGCTATTTGATTTCCCCTTTATTTTTGCCGTAATAGTCTATGTAAATATTTACATAGACTAAGACGGCCAAAAATACGGAACGCAAATGGTGGCGGCTGTAGCCGCCACCATTTGAGTACGCGTTTTTTTTTTTTAACCCACCCTTGATAGGCTACGTAAATCTTTACGTAGCCTATCACGTCTCTGTAAAAAAAAAAAAACACCTCCAGACTGCAAATGGCCACAGCGGCAGCCGGTCAGAAGACCGCCCACCGCCGCCGCCGCTGCTGGAGCCGCCGCTGGAGCCGCTGCCTCCTGGAAGATCTGCCCCAGGTAAGTCTCGTCCCTGGGGGGATCCGCGGGGGAATGGGGGGTGGCAGGCCGTTCCGCCACAGATTTTGGGGGATCTCACCGAGATCCGTGGCAGAATTCTCCGTCATCCCTAAGTGGGTTACCTCTGTGCTCCAATATTATGTTCATGGGTAAACAAAAAGCAAGTCACAGAGATAGAAGCACCCATGGAGTTCTCATGAATGCTGTTCATCGCACGGTCCAGTCAAAAGCTCTGTGCATGAGAAACCCATGCACCACTTCCAACTTGGCAGGCACTCCTCCCAGAGAAAACCCCCATTCCTCACTGGGAGGAGAGCAAACAGTTCCTTTAAGCATCCTTGCAAACCAGAGATGGCTAACTTCTGAAATATTCTGGGCTACTCTATTCTCTAAGGTGTGATCTGGAGGCTGGAAATGTATTTGTCACAGAACCTGCCACTCTCATGAATGGTCAGGTTCTTTAATCAAGTTGGCACCATCGAGCATGAAGGACTTCAGGGTTATGGTGCACATGTGTGCAGGCAGGGGCAGAATTACAGGCAACCCATGACATACAAATTGCAAAAGAGATAGAGATCATGTTAAAGGGTGGACTGCCTTTATTTCTTTCAACTTGAAAACAGTTGCTGTTCCCTTGCAAAACTGAAAGCAAACCCATGACTAAAACTTGGTAGCACCATTAGGGACAAGATAAAATTGCTTTGGGGGCTGGATTCATTCTATTGGCCACCAGTTGGACACCCCTGTGTTAAACATTTCTAAGCATGTTGAATCTGATGAAGTGGACTCCAGTCCACAAACGTGCATGGCAGCCTTCCCCAGCTGGTGTCCTCTGTCCTGAACCTTGTTCAAGAATGGAAGAGTAGGCACAGGGTGATTATCACAAACTGTAGAATCTCAGTTTGGCTTTTTCAGGAAGGGCCCAACCACTGCCTCTTTTAGGGCGGTAGGCACCACCCCCTCCCTCAAAGAAGAATTTAATACCTTTGAAGCCCAAACTCAAACTGTAAGAGCCAAGATGGGCAAGGATGGGAGGAGGGAGGCCTCAAGCCTCCAAGAAGCTTGTTCACATACTCAGGTTGCACAAGCTGGAAGATATCTCTAGCAATAGAACCAGATGGTGTCCTACTTACATCCAAACCTCAAAAGAGTAGGGTCCAAGTTCACGTGGATGCAAGTGATTTCTTCTGCAAAATGTGGTGCAAATTAGTCACAGTGAATCTTTGATAGGGATGTCTCGAGTGCACGACTAGATCCGGGAGCCTGGTGGACTCCGCCCGGCCCCCACTCGCGGAGCCACAGGGCACTCGCCTGCATGCTCGTCAAGCATGCACAATCCAGGAGCGCCCTGCAGCTGCCTGGCCCTCTCTGTGAGCCTCCATTTTTACCCAAGATGGGGGCTCTGTAATTTCTGTATATTTAATGTTGTGCACAATGGCAGCCGTACAGGGCCATCTCTGCAACATTAGAGGCATAAAGGGGCCCATCACACCTCTAATGTTGCAGAGATGGCCCTGTACGGCGGCCATTGTGCACAACATTAAATATACAAAAATTACAGAGCCCCCACCTTGCATAAAAATGATGGCTTACAGCGAGAAGCGGGCAGCTGCAGGGCACTCCTGGACCACTCACTGAGCCCTCCAGGGCTTGCAAAACCTGGCAAGCAGGGCTGAGCGATGACTCACCCCCCCCCCCCGGGCTCAGCAGGTACAGGTGAGTCCATCCATCCCTAGTCTTTGAGGGTTCCAAACCTGAGCAACACCGTCTACATTAAGGATGTGTACTTCTGCCAAGGTCATCGATTTCCATTTCAAAGCTTGTCCCAGCATAGGTCCATATCAGTTTAAGACCTTTTCCCCCCAGCAAGAAATTTGTGCATTTTCCGGTGGGCCTTTTTGTATGCATTTTTCTCCCACTGACTAAAGCGTTATCTGCTCATTTTAAAATGTACTAATTTTCTCATGCACATTTTCCAAATGTACATATTATTCCAATGCTTGTTGTCGCTGTTGTTGTTGCACAGATCACACTGTGTGTCCAGAAATGTGCAGACTTCAGACCACAAATTGTGTTCAAGTCTGCATTTGGTTCTGGGAAGTGTGAACTGGATAAATTCTGTTCAAGAACAAACTGAAATAAACTTCTTCCTTATGTCTAGTCTACATTAAGCACACCTCTCTTCACTCAAAATAGCTCTGGTGGATGGCACTGTGTGCATACAATGGTGATGGACAAGTAAGAATTCTTTGCCACCATCATTGCCAGAGTGGGTCCAAAACTCGCCTCTTGGTTGTACCCTGCACTTGCACTGCAATTGTAGTAGACCCAACCATTTCATCATCTTCAGCTCCTTAGAATACAAAAGTGCTGACTTAGCTCTACAGTTTGGTCAAGGGCATTTGGGAGCAATTGTATTGCTGAGCCAAATCATCCTCTCTTTCTAGGAAGTGCCCATAGCCCCAGCAGAGCCACTGGCTAAAATTGCAGGGACCTCCCCCAGAGAGGTCAGAAAACCTTCTGGATTCACTGATCTCCAAGGGAAGGCCATACAAACTGTTCCTCCACATGCGTTGGACCTAATATCATTTGAGAATGACCTCCATGGTTGTCATGGAGGACATGACATCCCAAGCCGGTACCCTCAGCATAAAAGTTAAAAGTCTCCTGGGAGGGAGTGGGACAGATGACTATTTCCAGAGGTCCAAACTCATTGCTTGCAGAGAGCTTTTAAATTAGGCTGAGGGCCATATGAAATTAGCTCAAGGGTCAGAGCAGAGGGCTATGGGTTGCCCATCACCGGAGTAGAGGATTACAGCTTGAGAGTTGTCCTTCTTCACCACAACATGATGGTCCTCAGAAGAACATCTTTTGATGTTTGCCTTGATTTTGAAAAAAAACACCAGAGAATTGAATTAGATGGCGAGGGTGGGAGGAGAGAGATATTCAGCAACAGATCTCTTCATGCTTAGTTAGGAAGATGCTTGCAAAGCCACTTTTGAAGTGACTTATGGAGGGAGCAGTCCTGGATCAAAGCATATGCAATGATTCAGATTAGTTTCCAGAGTAACGCATTGCATCTCCTCATTATGAAAGTGGGTGGGAGTTGATCAAAGAGAAATTCTTCTGGAAGACAAAATTAAGTCTTGTTAATTGGGAGGTCAAACAGTGTGAAATGACTTAATTTAGATTGTCCACTCAAACATGTCTCCAGCAAGGAAGCCATTGTAGCCATTTCCTGAAGGTTTGCCAAGTTAAAATCTCCACTCAAGCTCTTTGAAGGCAAAATCTCTCCAGAGCAATTTTGACAGTCCTGCTGTCAACATCCTTCTTGGCTTCCCCATCAATGTCCTCAGATGTTTCATCTGGCTAGGAACCTCCAGACTCACCAAATTTTGCTGTAGGCAAAATACAGTGACAACCTAGGTCAGCCTGCCACAACCTGGTGCCCTCCAGATATGTCTGACTACAACTCCCATCATCCATGGCCATTTGAGTTTCCCTCAAATTTCTTTAGGGCCTCCCATCCAGGCACTCACCAGACCCAGACTGCTTAGCTTCAGCAAGGTGGCTTCCCTCAGACCATGCCCTAGACATAATGCTGCTGTAGGCTGGTAACAGCTCTCTCTGGCTTATGTGATACCACTTCCCCAATGGTTCATGTCACATGGGTGAGAAATGGGTTCAGTTCTTACAACTTTTGTGGATTTTTTTTGCTGCTTTTATTACTACATTGACTTTTATTATGAATTTCATTAAATGTATTTTATTGTTGTGCACCACCTTCGGAAGGCTTCTGCCCTGAAAGGCAGCCTGTAAGTATTTTAGATGAATGAATAGACAAACAACTGAGCCACCAAAACAAGAAATGATGTCCACCAAAATGCCTCTCTGTTCGAAGCTTGCCTAGGTAGCTCTCAGAAGGCTTCATCCAAATACACCCAAGAGGGGTGGAACCATCCTCATTCACAATGAAATTGTTGGATAGCTATACTGAGCATATGTGTGAACAAGTTCAACATAGTAGCGTCCACATAGAAGACGGCAGTAATTACCACAATTTTCAGTGTATTTTCATACTCATGCAGAGAAGAACCTGGGAGACAGACAGGCAGGACAAGGTCTCTGTCAGCCTGCAGAACATCAGGGCTGGTGGACCTGAGTAGAGCACCTTACTTTATCCTGTACAGGTGAACAGCTGCAATTCCTTCCTCTTGGGAAACTTAAAGAGGGCTCACCTGGTCCTAACATTGTGGCCTTTTCAGTGCCAGATGAAAACCCTTTTTTATTCCTCAAGCTTTTTAGTTCCTCAGTTGTCACCAGGGGGGAGGTGTTTGTTTTTATAAATGTGCGAGTGTGTTTCAAGATCTTTGTACTGCTGCTGGCTTTTACTTTGGTTTTTAATCTGGTTTTAGTCTATTGCTTTAACTTTTTAAGGTTTTTATGTTATGGTTTATTATGTTATTGTGTTTTATAGTTTGAAGTCTTGTTTGGTGAACTGCTCAGAGAGCTTCAGCTATTGGGAGGTATAATCATAATAATGCTGGGGGAGAGGGGCATTTTTGAAATGGAATAGAGCCAATGACTTGTCTAGGGTTAAGGAAGCACTGCTATAGAGATTCAGTGCCACATAGTAGTTAGACAGACAGGATCAGGGACATCTGAACATCAAACCCCCACCTCGTTGGGTGTCCTTGGGCCAGTTACTGACTTTGAGCCTAACCTACCTCACAGGGTTGCTGTGAGGATAAAATGAGGGTGGGGAGGAGAATTCCATGCACTGCCCTGAGCATCCTGGAGGAAAGGTGGAATAGATAGATAGATAGATAGATAGATAGATAGACAGACAGACAGACAGACAGACACACGAAGAAGAGTGTTAACTCAGTGGGAATGCACATGCTTTTTATGTGGAATTTTCAGTCCCTAGCTATGGGTGAACCTGTCGATTTCTTTCAGTTCCTCCTTTTTTCCAATCTTAACTTTTGTTCACCCTGAACTTTGAGATTTATTTTTTTAAAGTTCATACCGATGAAAATCAGTATGCATTTTTGCATGCACCTCTCCTAATACATGCATTTTTGTATGCTATTTTGCCCAATATACAAATTTTTGTCAGCAATTTTCCTAATTTAATCCATTTTTGAATGTTCACTATGGTTTTGCATACACTTTCCCCTAATATACATGTTTTGGTATGCATTTTTGATTGGAGAACTCCACTGCAAAATTCAGAGGAGTGTGAATCTTGAAGGATAACTGAATTTCAGCTTGTGTATTGGTTTGAAAATCCAAAATTAGATAAATTCGTATTAAAATGCAAACCATACGTACATCACTCTTATCCCTGACCTTTCCAGTGAAAAAAATCTCTGGAAGCAAGACTGTGGAAGCTGCCCCCAGACATAATAGACAAGGCTGTTGGGAGGTAGCTAAAAGTAGTAATGGGCAACCCTCCCATCCAATTTCAGTTTGGAACTGAAATAAATAAACAATCTGACAGTGGAGGCTGGTAGCTCCAATGTCAGTGGGGCAGTGATCTGTTCCGGGTTCCAGTCAGAACTCTAGAGAAGCTATCCAAGGTGCAAATCTTGGATAGCTCCTTTAGAGTTCTGACTGAAACCCAAAGCGGATTCACCACCCCACTGACATCAGAGCCTCTACCCTCCCTTGCAAGGTGACCATAGCTCAGTTAATTCATGCCCCATTCAGACGCCATTGTGCTCCAGATAACCTAATATGGGAATGGCAGCCATTGCCATATTAGGTGGGAGGAGGGTCTTTCCCTCTCCCATCTGGGCCCTTGGTGCATGGAATGCTACTTAGGGATGTATTAAGGTAAGAATTTTATTGTAATTAGCAGGCAGCCATTATACAACTTCACACAAGTGTGTATTACATCTATCCCCTTGGCCTTTGCATGTGAGTGCAAGGCCAGTACAAGAAATTTAGCAGTTCTAAAAGTTACATATTTGTTCAAATCATTTAATAAAAAACATAATTTTTCAACAGGTGATTGTCCTTTAATCTGCACCAACAAGGTAAGGATATATATTTTCCTAATATCAGAATAGGTGTCACTTTCTAAAATAAAATGGGTAATATCTTCCAAAATTAAAGGGTTACAAGAACAGACTCTGCCTTCCTTGGGGATACCCTGAAGGCGCCCCATACAATCCACCAATGGAAGTACATCTAGCCTTGCCCAGGAAAAGACTGTTTTCATCTTACTGGAGGGTAAGTCAGAAAAATAATTTGGAAGTTTAAGGAAGGAAGGGACTGAAGTGACATATGTCTTGTTTGATAAACAGCTTGAAATTTCGGCCAGTTGGGAGTCTTGGGACTGCATCTCAATATCTTTAAGATGTTGCAGTAGTACTGACTTTGCTTTATCGTAACCCACTGCCAGTAAGAAGGGCATAGAAAACCCCA
This sequence comes from Heloderma suspectum, assembly GCF_057233095.1. NCBI lineage: Eukaryota > Metazoa > Chordata > Lepidosauria > Squamata > Helodermatidae > Heloderma > Heloderma suspectum. The sequence continues at coordinate 29,842,670 of NC_139470.1, forward strand.
TATTTGCAATAATAAAGAGAATCTTTTGCCTCCAAGAAATGGGATCCATTTCCTCAACTGTAGTCAATACAAAGTCAGATGTCTGTTTAAATAACACCTTTAGCCAAAAGAGCAAGACTAATTTAAGGACTTCAACTTTTATTGACATCAGTCCCAATTCAGCACAGATTGTTACCAATTTGGTAGAAACTGGGACAGAAAGGAATCTGCATAGAAGTTTATTTTGGGCTTTTTCAATTGGATCTAATTTAGCCATTGCCCACAATGGGGCCCCATATAGTATTTGTGGCACGACTCTAACCCGATAAAGTTCTAACACCAAATGCACAAGTTTACCTCCTTTAGTGTTATGGTAGCATAACAGCCCATTAAGAATCTTATCAGCCAGCACAGTGTTGATTTGAATTTGGAGACACCAAGACCCTGATTGCTGGAATATGACCTCAAGATACTTAAAGGAGGGGACTTGTTCTAGACTGTTCCCATCCATTTTCCAATTGTAGACCTGCCTTGATTTACCAGACACCATTATCTTAGTTTTGTTGTAATTAATAGAAATTTGTTCATTTCTACAGTAATGACTAGGGATGTATGAAAGTCACTTACCTTTTCGAAGGGTGACATTCGCAGTGGGGGGGAGGTACTCCATACCTCCCCCCGAAATCCTACCCCGGCCGGCTCCACTGCGCAAGCCACTCCACAGAACCGCCAACCGGGTGCATCTGCACAGCAGGTCTGCGGACGGACGCAAATGGCGGCCGGAGTAGCGGCTGCCATTTGCATCCTTTCGCTTTTGCTGTGATAGGCTATGTAAATATTTACGTAGCCTATCACAGCAAAAGCGAAAGGATGCAAATGCTGTAGCGGCCACCATTTGTGTCCCCGCTTTTGCCATGATAGGCTACGTAAATATTTATGTAGCCTATCACGGCAAAAGCGGGGACGCAAATGGCGACTGCTACACCATTTGCGTCCCTGCTCTGAGCCGTGATAGGCTATGTAGATACTTACGTAGCCTATCACGGCTTGCCAGGGACGCAAATGGTGGCCGGCGTAGCAGCCGCAACCCGGCAGCAGCTGGAGCCGCTGGAGCTGCTGCTGCCACTGGAGCCGCTGCCGCCGGAGCCGCAGCCAGGTAGGCTCCGTTGTGCGGGGCTTTCGCGGGGTGGTGGGGTGGGTTGCTCCATTCCGCTATGGATTCCAGGGGGCTGAATTCACTGAAATTCGGCCTCCCTGGGATCCGTGGCGGAATTCTCTAACATCCCTAGTAATGATTAACTGCTTTAGCAGTCTACACAATCCTACCTGAGCATGAGATATAAGGATGGCATCATCTGCATAATGAAGGATAGAGATCTTATTGTGACTGACTTTAACTGGAAAATAACAACGTCCTTTAAAAACTCTACAACATCATCTAAGAAAACGTTAAAAAGAAGTGTATGTATTAGGGATGGCGGAGAAATCCGCCACGGACTCCAATGAGGCCAGATTCTTTGGAATCCGGCCCCCCAGAGTCCGTGGCAGAATGTACTAACCCCCCTGCCACCCCCCGAAATCTCCCCCGGGATGGAACCCAGCTGGTGGCAGCTGGTCCGGGTCGCCATCTTCATCTGCTGCCAGTCTGTGGATGCAAATGGCGTCCGGTGTAGGGGACGCCATTTGCATCCCTGCCATTGGCCGTGATTGGCTTCGTAAATATTTACATAGCCAATCACAGCCAACGGCAGGGATGCAAATGGCATCTGCTATGCCATTTGTGTCCCTGCCATTGGCCGTGATAGGCTATGTAAATATTTACGTAGTCAATCACGGCCAACGGCAGGGACATAAATGGTGTCCCCTACACTGGACGCCATTTGCGTCCGCAGACTGGCCCCAGCTGGAAGTCCGGCAGCTGCCGGAGCCGGCCAGCAGCTCCATGGACTCCCCGTGGAGCGGAGCCGGCTGGGGAGGATTCCAGGGGGAGGATCGGATTGCCTCCCCCCACCTCGGACCCCTCCACAGACCCCATACACCGTAGTATGTATGAGAACTTAGGGATGTATGAGGAATTCATTTCAGTTTGCAAACCACTCCAAAATGCCCCATTTGCAACCCCGACCATGAATGCAAACAGGAGCATGTGTTCTCTGAAAATGTTTACACGCTCGTAAACTTGCATTCATGTTGACAGAATGCACAACTTTTAAAATGCGCAATTTTTAAAATGCACAACTTTTTTAAGGTTGTGCATTTCCACACTTTAGCCAATGGGGAGAAGTGCACTCTTTTGAAAAATGTGCACTTTTCCCATTTGAATGAACCGAAGAAACACATTGCAAATGGGAACAGGAGAAAGCTGAGTCCGGCTCTGAAGTAAAGTTCAGAGCATTCCAGTGAGCTCAAGCAAACTGGGCTCTCCCCTCCGTAACACCACTACAGCAGCATCTCTGGTGCTGGAGAGGGAAAAACAGATACTTCCTTGTCCCTTGTCATGGCTTCCTTGTCCCATGTCATGCGGGAGCAACCAGGTAAGAGAGTGGAAGGGAGATGGGGGCACTTTGAAGAGAGCATTAAAACCCACCTAGATGCATATTTCTGAGCCAAGAATTACAAAATCCAGGGACATCACTCAACTGTACCATTCTCTGCATTCACACTACTCTACAGCAGTAGGATGCCAGAGGATTGCAAAGAAGTAGCAGCTACAGAGAGTGTGGGGAGATGGCAGCGGAAGAGAAGAGGAGTTAAGCAGTGGTTCTGATGGGCCCTCATTTCTACATGGCCCCAAACTTGGCAAAGAACTGAGCTACCGACATTGTGTATTCCTCTGCTTGTGTATTTGTGAACAGATTATCACTGATTGGATTTGTCTGTTTAAATTTTCCAGGTTGATGGTTCTTAGCAAAACAAACCCACAAGGAAATGACCGAATTGGAATCATAAATACAAACCAACTACCTTGCTTCAAATACAGAGTCTTCTGGTAAATGGATTGTACACACACACACACACACACACACACGCACACACCAAGATATTTTCCCCTGCAGTTCAGGGTATTAAGATCCAGAAGGACTATTCAAGTCATATATAATTTGATCTTCAGTCTGTTTTGAGAAAGAAAATTCCACACACCTTGTTTCTGGCCTCCTGCAGCTTGTTTCTTAGAAGGAAAAAAAAATCTGATGTAGGCTATGCCTACACTGGTGTGTGTGTGTGTGTGTGTGTGTGTGTGATTTGAACCAGAATGTACCCCAAATAGCTTGCACATACATCTCATCCTTTGCCCTGTCCCAATTAGTGCTCCACTTGTGGGATTTTAGTGTGAAAGTTTAATGCCTCATAAAACAGCAGCAATTTCCAGAAAATGTCCTTTGCTTGGACAGACATCCCATTTTGTCTTCATCCCAGCCACTCCTCATACATTATTGATCTTTCTTTCTTTCTTTCTTTCTTTCTTTCTTTCTTTCTTTCTTTGTGTGGCACCATCCAAAGACTGAATCAACATCGGTGCCATTCTTTCACCACCAATGGTATTTCTGTTGGCCTAAACTGAGTCATAACATTGGGTCCTAGGTGTCAGCATTGGATACATGATAATTTCAACACAGACAGCCATGAAAAGCATCTGGGACTATGTTTCTAAGCCAGCTTCATTCTGCAGAAGGCTGCAGCAATGGACAGTTTTACAAAGCCCTCTGGGAATAACTGGTGACATCTCTGTCCTCAAGCAGATCAATATCAAAACTTCCTCGCTGAAATAGAGCAAGCTAAGCACTGAGTTGGGATCTCTTTGGCAAATTAAAAGGCAGAAGAGGGGATTTGCTCAACGTGCAAAGTGTCAGAACAATTTGTCACAGGCTGCAGGACTGAAACGGATGGGAACAGTCAACTCAAACCAACCACTGGAAGTCCGCTCAAACATGTTATTGTATTGCTGGAAAAGGTACAGAAAGGGGCAAACAGAAAAACAGGAGGTTGGAGCACCTTCCCTAGGAGGAAAGGCTAAAATGTCTGAATTTAGTTTGTGGGGCTGGGGGAGGTAATTGAGGCGACAGAAACTTATAAAATTATGTATGGTGTGGAGAAGGTGAACTTGCGGTCCCTCTCTTACACTATTGTAATGAAAGATCATTGGATGAAACTGAATGACAGTAGATTCAGGACAAAGAAAAAACTTTTTCACTAGGAATGTGTGAGAAATTAGCTCAATTGAGGGTTGTTGTTGTTTTAATGGCTTTACGCAATTTGCACATCCTAGACCCAAACATGGGCGTGAATGCAATTTGCGTTCAGAAAACCATATACTTCTGAGCTTCCAAAGTGCTGTGCAAAAAAAGGGGGAAAAAGTCTTCAAGAACATGTGCACATTTGAAAAATGCACAAAGAAAAATGCAGACATTTCCAAAATGAGCACAAATATCTTTAGTCAATTAGTGCACGTGCCCCAAAATACTAACATTTAAAAATGTGCACTAAATCATAATTAATGTGTACATTTTGAAAAAATGTGTAGAACTTTCCATACTGATTTTTTGTTTGTTACACTTCAAGCATCTGCAAAAGTGGGATGCAATGTGGTTGATCTAAAAAAAAAACTGAGATGAACAGATCCATGCATCCCTATGCATCCCATACTGTACATAATTAATTTATGGAACTTTCTGCCACAGGTGCTCAGGTGACTTAAGTGTGAAGAGGGAATAGACAAATGCATAGCTGGCCATCATGATGGGTGCAATGAGGGCGGTCTGCTACTGAATACCAATGTCTGGGGACAGTGCCAGCTCCATCAATGCCCCCCCTCCCTCAGTGCATCTACCTTCCCACCACCACTGTCACCTGTTTCTCACAATTGCTTGCTTGACAGGTAGCAAATAGGCAGAGGTTTCTCACTGTCCTGCATTGACTGCAGCAGACTCTGGGCTAACCAAAAAGCAAGGCAAGGCAGCCAGCAAATGTTCAAGCACACCAGTTTCTGTCCAGTGGGGTTCAGGCTAGGCAGGAGTGATTAAGATAGCAGGAAAAGGTCAAAGAAACCAGCAAACAGTCAGGTAAGTAGGGTCAGACTAAGACAAGAATGACCAAGAGAGCAGGGAGAGGTCAATACACAGTTAGGCAGTCAGATATGTTACACAGTTCAGAAGCCAAGTCAAGAAGGAGTCCAAGGGTCAGTAGTACAGAGCATCAATCACAGAGCAGGGTCTGGGAGGTAAAGTAGAAGATACTGGAGCTGAAAGAACAGTGTTGTTTCCAGCACTGACTAGGCAGACACTTCAGGCTTTTAACATCAGAGCCTGCTGAGCCCCACGCAAGGCTCAGCTGCAGTACATTAGAGCTCCCTCAGCTGTTCAGAGCCCTACTCCTGAGGAGTCACTTTCTCCTGAGTGTCAGGGATGCTTTGACTTGGATTCCTGCATTGAGCAGGGGGTTGGACTTGATGGTCTTATAGACCCCTTCCAACCCTACTATTCTATGATTCTATGAGGAGTCCTTTCTTGCAAGCAAGCACTCCTCATGGGAACCCTACTGGCCTGTCACTTGAGGTGACGATGCTCCCGAAGGCCAGGGGGTTGCTCAGCCTCTGCCTCAGAGGCAAAGGCCCCTCCCCCTGACAGGGACAGATCTGCAGCCATCTCCCCCATGGGCCCAGGTGTCAGGAGCTGCCTAGCTGCCGCTTTAAGTCCTCTCCAATAGCCAACTCACAACACAGATGAAAGGGATTCTTTCCAAGGCTTTATTCCTTTACAACTTAATGACTCTTTCAGATGCTAATCACCAGCGACTAAGCAAGGAACTGCACTGGGGTAGTTAGCAGAGTAGCCTAAGTCCCAGGTAAGGCAGTTGGTCCCCATTTGAAGGAGGAGGGTAGGAAGACTCTGAACTTATGGGCTATGGAGAGATCCTCCCTCTTTCCCTTGGGTCCTCGGGATGCAACCATTGTTTTAGTGCCAAGCGGGCAGAGCACCTCCTCTTGGCACCCTCCATCTGGCGCCACTCCTTGCGTCTGCGCCGAGCATCCAGCAAGGCCCCATCCCCCGCTCTCTTGCTGCCAGGGTCACTATCTCTCTCAGGAATGCAGGCAGGAGGAGTCTCTCCCAGCCGCTGTGCCTGTGAAAGACAAGCGAGCTCCTCTCCCACGAGTGGTTGGTCCTCCTCAGAGTCAGAACTACTCTGGGATTCTATGGGCTCAGTATCTACCCTGACACCAGGCTCCTCCTGGTTTGGTGACAGTGACTGATCTGGGGTGCCCTCAATTTCTGGGAGTTCCAGTTCTTCCTCTGAGCAGGATTCCTCCAGTGGGGAATGACACTCACTACCACCATTGTCTGGGTTAGAGGCAGGTGAACAAGCAGGCTGCAATGGTCAAGAGGAGGAGCAACTCCAGGGGGGGCTTGTTAGTGGGCCCCTGCTGTGGTGCAGGGCCCCGGCAGGTGCTCGATCATGCCTAACCTTGACGTCAGTAGGGATGTACGAAAGTCACTTACCTGGTCTCGCAGCTTGCTTCGCGGTGGGGCGGACGCGCTTCGCTTCTCCCCCCGAAGTTCAGGCCGGGAGGGGGAGGCTTTCCGCCTCACCCGGCCGAAATTCAGGCTGGGGAGAAGCACCCCGTCTCCCCAGGGAGACGCCCCGGCCGCGAACTTCAAAAGAAAAGTAAAAAAAAAAAAGCCCCGTGATAGGCTACGTAACGATTTACGTAGCCTATCACGGCTAGATCTGCAAAGTCAGCCGTGATAGGCTACGTTAATCGTCATGTAGCCTATCATGGGTGACTTTGAAAAAAAAAAAAAAGCGCGTACGCAAATGGCGGCCCCCATAGGGAGCCGCCATTCGCGTTCCTTATTTGGTCCCTGTAGTCTACGTAAAGATTTACGTAGACTACGGCGAAAATAAGGGCAACGCTATTTGCGTTGCCCTTATTTTCGCCGTAGTCTACGTAAATCTTTACGTAGACTAGACGTGCCAAACTAAGGAACGCAAATGGCGGCACCCCATGGGTGCCACCATTTGCATATGCGCTTTTTTTTTTTTTCCGAAGTCACCCGTGATAGGCTACGTGACGATTTACGTAGCCTATCACGGCTGACTTTGGAAATCTAGCCATGATAGGCTACGTAAATCGTTACGTAGCCTATCACGGGTGTGTGTTGTTTTTTTTTACTTTCCTTTTTTATTTTGTAATGGCGGTGGCGGCGGCGGCAGCAGCCGGTCAGAAGACCGGCCGCCGCCGCCACCCCCGCCGAAATGCCGCTGGGACCCGCCGCCGAGAGGGACATTCGCACGAGGTAAGTCCCATCCGGGGGGGGGGCAGGGAGCTGGCGGAGAATTTCACCACCAATTTCGGGGGGCCGAATGTGTTGGCATTCGGCCTCCTGGAGATTCGTGGAGAAATTCTCCGCAATCCCTACTCCACCGCGATTCCGCGGAGCCGCCGGCCAGCTCCAAAGCACCAGTGATACGGCCACCATTTACAGCTGCATTTACCTCAAACTAAGACCTTTGCGGCCGCAAATGGCATCCCAGACACCATTTGTGTCTGCAGTCAGTCCCCTTCAGCCAGCAATATGGCATGGCGGCTGCATCGCTGGCGATCTGGATCCAGAGGATCCAGCCAAAGAGGATTCCACAGGGAGGCGGAGGTAAGTGTTCCGTTCTGCCACGGACTTATTGGAGTCCGTGGTGGAATTCTCCACCATCCCTAGTTGGTAGGGATGTACAAAATCCTTACCTGGCTCTGTGATGGTCAATCCGCGATGGGGGGGAGGTGCTCCGTCCCTCCCGCCGGAATCCTCCTCAGCCGGCTCCACTCCGTGGCGGCTCTGTAGAGCTGCCAGCCAGGGCTGGCTGCAGCCGGAGTTCCAGCTGCTGCCGGGCTGCTGTGGCCACAAATGGCAGCCATTGTAGCTGCCGCCATTTGCGTCCTTGCAGTAAGCTGTGATAGGCTATGTAAGTATTTACGTAGCCTGTCACGGCAAAAGGCAGCCATGCAAATGGCGGCCGCTAAAGTATTTACGTAGCCTATCACAGCTTACTGCAAGGATGCAAATGGCGTAGCAGCCACCAATTTCGCCCCTGCTGTTTGCCGTGATAGGCTACGTAAGTATTTACATAGCCTGTCATGGCTTACTGCAAGGATGCAAATGGTGGCTGCTACGACGGCCGCCATTTGTGGTCACAGCAGGCCAGCAGCGGCTGGGAGACCAGCCAGAGCCGCCGCCACCACCGGAGCCACTGGAGCCGCAGGATCCACCGCCAGGTACGTTCCATCCCGGGGGGATTCTGCGGGGTGGCGGGGTGGGGGAGGCCATTCTGCCACGGATTCTGGCGGGGCGGATTCTAAAGAATCCGGCCTCACTGGAGTCCGTTGTAGGGATGTACGAAAGTGACTTACCTTTTCGCTGATTCTGTTCATGTTGGGGGGGGAGGTGTTCCGTCCCTCCCCCCGGAATCCTCAACAGGGGGGGAGGCAATCTGGTCCTCCCCCCCGGAATCCTCGACGGCCGGCTGTGCTCCGCGGCAGCTCTGCGGAGCAGCCAGCCAGGCCCAGGCCAGGGCCATCCACAGCCGAATTTCTGGCCGCGGAGGGCTCTGGGTAACAAAACAAAACAAAACAAACACGTATGCAAATGGCGCCGGCTACGGCCGCCGCCATTTGCGTTCCTTATTTTCCGCTGTTTTAGTCTACGTCAATATTTACATAGACTACGACAAAGAAAAGAAAGGGGAATGCAAATATCGTAGTGGGCGCTATTTGTGTTCCCCTTTTTTTTCTTCTTCTTTTTTTACGCGTTTTTTCTTCGGTTTTTTTTACTCGTTTTTTTTTTTTAACCCAGACATGATAGGCTATGTAAGTCTTTACATAGCCTATCACGTCTATGGGAGGCGGGGGGAGACACAGACTGCAAATGGTGGCGGCGGCAGCCGTTCGGAAGACCAGCCACTGCCGCCACTGCCGCTGAAGCCGCCGCTGGAGCCGCCACCATCCGGAACATCCGCTCCATGTAAGTCTCATCCCAGGGGGGATACGCGGGGGGGTGGCAGGCCGTTCCGCGATGGATTTCGGGGGGCCGAATGCACTGGCATTCGGCCTCACTGAGATCTGTCGTGGAATTCTCTGACATCCCTAGTCCATGGCAGAATTCTCTGACATCCCTACTAGTTGGCACCTTGCTTTGGCAAGCAAGGAGCTTAGTGATTTCAGTGATTTCAGCATGGAGCCTTTCCTCTGGGAAGAGAGACTGAGTGATGTCAGCAGCAGTGTGGCACCATACCCTGGAGGGGTGAGGCACCTAGTGATGTCAGCAGCACGGTGCCCCCACCTCTGGGAAGAGGGGGACTCGGGACCGCCCCAATCTGAGGCTTCTTATACAGTTCAGAGAAAGGCAGTGACATCACAACTCTGATGAGCCGGACATTGCTCAGAGGCACTGGAAATGGTGCTACTTGCCATGGGACAAAGACTGACTGGGCCTCCCATCCCATATAACAAAAGAGGGTGCTTGTGATGATGGCTGTACTTGCCAGAAACAGACGTCCTACTTACGCTCTCTTACTCTCTTAACAAAAGATAACCTTGCATCTTGATGACTGTCTTAAAGACAAGTGTCAAGGCTGGAGTTCAACAATAGGAGCATATTGCAGGTAGTTGACTAGGTAACTTACCAGATATCACTCCTGCTATCCAACACATTCATGTTTTGCTGAATTATGACCCTCACATTTGCCTCTGGGGAATGCATTTTAAGAAGTCCATTAGAAAGTGAATTGCTTGATCTAGTCTTGCATGGTGCTCTTGACCCCATTCCTATGCCTTTCTCCTGCCTTTGCTGAGGCTGGGGATGAAGATGCCTGGCTTTGGGGCTGTGTCTCAAAATGACTCATAGAATCAGAATAGTAGGGTTGGAAGGGGCCTACAAGACCATCAAGTCCAACCCCCTGCCCAATGCAGGAATCCAAGCCAGAGCATCCCTGACAGGTGGCTGTCCAGCCTCATCTTGAATGCCTCCAGTGTGGGAGAGCCCACCACCTGTCTAGGGAATTGGTTCCATTGTTGTATTGCTCTAACAGTCAGAACATTTTTCCTGATGTTCAGCCAGAATCTGGCTTCCTGTCACTTGAGCCCATAATTCCGTATCCTGCACTCTGGGATAATCGAGAAGAGATGCTGGCCTTCCTCTCTGACAACCTTTCAAGGACTTGAAGAGCGCTATCAGATCTCCCCTCAGTCTTCTCTTCTCAAGGCTAGACATGCCCAGTTCTTTCAGTCTGTCCTCATGGGGCTTTGTTTCCAGTCCCCTGATCATCTTTGTTGCCCTCCTCTGAATGCTCTCCAGCTTGTCTGCATCCTTCTTAAAAGTGCAGTGCCCAGAATGGAGTCAGTACTGTTCACTCAAAAGAGAGCTACTTCATAACAACTTACATGAATAAAAACATTACATATTTTACTCAGTATTTACATCCTAGAGATATTATTTTAACCTTTCCAAACCATCCATCTGTATTCTCTTGATATGTTAACGCCTCTGCACCAAATCATTTTAATTTGGTTGAGCAAAACATGTGTGAGAATAATCCACTCTTTATGCAGTTTTTTAAGATGACAAAACCCATAATGGGCTCTGCTTCTCTCTTCTTCCTCTGTCATTCCCCTTTATTGAATTTTAAATGGTCAGCCCTTTGGAGCAGAAATCAGTCCTCTTGCATTCCATCAAGCCCCTGACCAGGCACACTGAAGGTGCAAAAATAACAACAACATCTGAGGCCTTTAACTGATATGAGCAGTTGATGCTATTGAAAAATTAGTAGCACTAACAAAACAGGCCAAAATCCAAAGAGGCAGATGGGTTTTCTCTGGCAACCTGCCACTTAAGGTCTCCAGACAAACCCATTCCTGTGGATTTTGCTGATATCTGTTCCCAGTTGCTATATTTGATACCTGGCATTTCAAATTCTGTGACATTTGACCACAGTTCTGAGGAAGGCAATTCATTGTACCATGCAAAGAAAAGGAGGGATATTTGTATGGCCCATGTCTGCAGATACGTGCCATGTGAGAGTGTTTTAGCTGCATGCTTGTTCAAACTGCTACATTACAACACAAACACCAAGAACCACTTGGAATGAATTGCCCTATTTTCTTCTCAGCGGGAACCTCCTAGGCTTGCTGACCTGCATGCACCTGACCAATACTTAGTAAGTAACACCTTCGAAGGCACAAAGCTTAGGATCAGCATACTGAAGCAAATGTTCTTAAACATGGAAGCAAATACTGGTTTAACACGCTGGTGGGTTTCTGTAAGAACATAAAGTTGCGTGAGGGGGGGGGGACACATAATGGACCACTGAAGTCCACTATGCTGCCTTAAAGCAGAATCTGATACACCTAAATTAGGGATGTATGAGAAATCAGCTGCAAAGCAATTCATTTTTGATCAGGATTTACCTAGTTCCCATCTTCCAGACTGTACATGGACTTGAATGCAATCTGTGGCCAAAGTCTGTCTATTTCTGAGCTTGCAATGTGATTCACACACACACACACACACACACCAATGTGTACTTTGAAAAATGCTCACAAGTATGCTTTAATCAACCAGAGAATGAGTACATTTCAGAGAATTCTCAGAAACAGAGAATAAATGCAGATATTTTTAAAAATATGCATGGAAATGCTTGCAGATTTTCATGTGAAGAAACCCAAAGATCACAACCTGACACGGATACAGGATGAAACAAGCTTTGAAGTGGAATTTGGAGAACATTGACGAACTCGTGTTTTGATTGTATGCACATCCCTAAACTCGTGTTTTGCTTGTACGCACATCCCTAACCTAAATTTAACTCCACATAATGCATAATTCATGTATGGCTTTTGCTGCCACAGGATGTAGTGATGGCCACTGATTTGGATGACTTTAAATGGGGATTGGATGAATTCACAGAGGTCAAGTCTGTCGAGGGCTCTTAGTCCAGATATTCAATTAGAGGCACGCACCACCACAAGATTTGACTTAGCCCCCAGTCTGATGCTTCAGAAAACAGCCTGATTCTGCTCAGACTAGTTCAGACAGAGGCAGTCTGCTTCAACTCAAGTATCAAACCTGAGTTGAGATTTGGAAATCTGAAGCTTTGTGCCTCCCATTGAGTATAATGGGAAATTTTAAAATGGCTATAACTTTTTTCCCCTGTTTGTCAAAAGTGGATGAAGTTTGCAGGCACAGGAGCCCCTTAGGAGGGGATTACACCTTCCAAATGTCAGGAAAAAAATGACTGATTTTTGTGCTACACACATTGATATTTGGGTGTGTGTGTTTTTAAACAGGAACTGCTGATAACTTTTTTAATGTCTTGGCAGAATTGGATGAAAATTGCAGAGATAATTGCTCCTTTGGGGTGGGGGGATCAAGCCTGCCAAGTTTAAGATTAGGTGCAGGAGGGGCTGTGCAAGAGCTGCATTTACATTTTGAGGGTATCCAGACAGCACACACTCATCCTCCTTATGTTTCTTGGAGACAATTATTCTGAAAAATACAAATAGCATAGAGGTGGCCCTAATTAAGGAAATGAATTGCAATGTTTCAGAAGAATAGGTGCAGAGGTTTATGTGGGAGGGAAGTCCTCAAATTAGGGGGGGATGAGCGATTTGTTTCCCCTTCCCTACCCCTGTGGTTTTGAGGGTGGGGGCAAGTTGTATGAAAATAGCACAGATCATAGAGGTCTCTCCAAGGAATAAACCTGCAACGATTTTGAAAGATAGGTGTAGGGATTAGGGAGTTATGATGCTTGAATACCAGTTTAAGACTTTTTCATAGTGAAGCCTGGTGGCATTGGAAGAATGGCCATCTCATGGTCCCATCCTTGCTCTCCTCCCAAACACAGTAATTGCTAATCCCCTGCTAAAATGTGCCCTATGATTAGAAGGTGGACCTTTTAGTCACCCAGCCCCACTCACTCACTCCCCAACATCAGCATTTAAAGAAACAAAAGCAAATACATATTTCTAGAGAGAGACAGTCTGCTTTTCCAAAGCTGAATTGCGAACAAAGCCTTATGTAGGGTTGAGCTTTGGTTCTGATCACTTTGGAGTGATCAAAGCCCGTTTCAGCTCAGGAAGCACCAGAAACACTCCAAAAGAGTCTGATTGAGCTCAGGCTTCAGGGTTTGGGTGAATCTGTTGCACATCCCCAATAGCTGTATAGAGCAGGAGTGAGGAACCTTGCTGTAAAGAGCTGTATTGCCTTCTGGTTCTGCCTAATCTCTTGGGGGTTGTATTTCAGCAGTGGTGAGGGCTGAAGCCAGCAGGGGGCATGACCAAAAGTGGGGTGGTGTCATGCCATTTCTCTTCTGCTGCTCTCTTTCCTATCTCCTTCTGCCACTCCATTTTCTCTTTCTCCATCTTCCTTCCTGCCTAACAGACTGCCCGGGAAGGGGCAGATCTTGCCAGAGGTCTGAACTGATTGCATGCAGGGAGCTTTTGAAAGCAGGCTCAGGGCTTTAGGCTGCCAGCTGCCCACCCCTGATAAATACCCAAGTGGATTTGGTAGGGGGGATTGCCTTCACACCCCGCTTGTGGGCTTCCCAGAATCATCTGGCTGGCCACTATCAGAAACAGAGTGATGGACAGGATGGATAAGATGGACCTGAACCTGAAGGGATCTTATAGAATCATAGAATCATAGAATCATAGAATAGTAGGGTTGGAAGGGGCCTACAAGGCCATCGAGTCCAACCCCCTGCTCAATGCAGGAATCCAAGTCAGAGCATCCCTGACAAATGGCTGTCCAGCCTCGTCTTAAAGGCCTCCAGTGTGGGAGAGCCCACCACCTCCCCAGGTAATTGGTTCCATTGCCGTATTGCTCTGACACTCAGGAAGTTTTTCCTGATGTTCAGCCGGAATCTGGCTTCCTGTAACTTGAGCCCATTATTCCGTGTCCTGCACTCTGGGATGATCAAGAAGAGATCCTGGCCTTCTTCTCTGTGACAACCTTTCAAGTACTTGAAGAGTGCTATCATATCTCCCCTCAGTCTTCTCTTCTCAAGGCTAAACATGCCCAGTTCTTTCAGTCTCTCTTCATAGGGCTTTGTTTCCAGTCCCCTGATCATCTTTGTTGCCCTCCTTTGAACCCTCTCCAGCTTGTCTGCATCCTTCTTAAAGTGTGGTGCCCAGAACTGGACACAGTACTCCAGCCTATAATAACCTATAATAACCTATAATAACCTATAATAACAGCCTATAATAACAGCCTATATTATAGCCTATATTATAACAGCCTATAATAACAGCCTATAATCTTAGGCTGTTATATCTACCGCAGATCATCCTGTGTGTGGCAAAGGCTTCTGGAACATGTCCTGTGTCAGTTCCAGTTTTTTTGAGGGCCCTTGGGCAAGACACCCACAATGGCCCCCCTTTCTCAGTGAGTCTACCTTATCACTGCTATTACCACAAGCCGCTCTCCCTCCTCTTCCTGTTCCTCATCCCCTTGCTCATCCTCTTTGTCATCATTGCTGCCGCTTGGTTCTCAAGATTCTCAAAGTTAGGGACAAGCCAAACTTAAGACTGGAAAAATGAGAAACTGATAGGAGCCAGAATTGAGCTTCATCCATCCCCATTCTTCACACAGTGCATGGTTAAACTATGAAATTCACTACCACAAGATGTGGTGATAGCCACCATCTTGGATGGCATTGAATAGGAAATAGACAAATTCATGGAGGGAAAGGATATCAAGAGCTACCAGTCACGATAGCTATATATTACAACTTTTTGCTACTGGGCCAGGTTGAAGGTTTTAGTACTAGTGTACAAATCCCTAAACAACTTGGGACCAGGATACCCGATGGAGTCCCTTCTCCCTTACCAACCTGCCCAGTCACTGAGGTAGTCAGAGGGCATGTTCTTGGTGGTTCCACATGGACCCATGGCCCGGCTGGAGTCCACCAGGAAAAGCACCTTCAGTGTGGTGGCCCCCTTCCTATTGAAATCAATCCCTGCCTTTGGAGGCCAGGCAGAAGCAACCTTGTGCTGCTTCTGGTGCCTCCTGAAAACATTGTTATTTCAGGAAGCCTTCCTTGAGTGACTGGTTTATCATACTTGGTGTTATCAGAGCTCTGTTTCTTTTATAACAACAACAACCACATGGTGCTTTTATTACTTATCCTGTCTGCTGTTCACCACTCCAAAGTCTTTGGATGTGGAGTGGTATACAAATACCGTAAGTAAATAAGTAAGTAAGTAAGTAAGTAAATATTTCCTCGGGTAGCAGAGACAGTATACTGGTTCCTGGGGAACATGAATGGGAGGGCGCCATTGCACCCACATCCTACTTATGGGCTTCCCATTGGGCCATCTGGTTGGCCACTGTGCAGATAGAATGCTGAGCCAGAGAGGCCTAGGGCCTGGTCCGGAAGGGCTCCTGTTATGTAGGGATGGGCTTGAGATCCCCAAGATTCACTGAACATCAGCTGCCACTCATCTCGCACCTGATTCCCATTCACGTTTGCAATTGCTGCTCATTTTGTGCGAATGGGAAAACTGTGCAACATGAACAGAGATCGAATGTGGAAGTTGTGCAAAAAATCCCAGATTGGCACACATTTCCCCCATAGACTAAAGTGGGTCTGATTCCGTTTATGGAGGAAATTTGTGCAAATGGGGAAAGTTGCACAAATCAAACGCGAGCACATGTTTGGCAAACATTTTAGGCAGACCTGTGCTCGCGCGCACGTTCGGAGTTGCGAATAGGGCAGGCTCGCATGTTTTGCAAGCAAAAGCAAAATCCTCATACGTAAATCCTCGTACAAAACCACTTACCTGTTTCGTAAGTGGCATCCGCGGTGGGGGGGAGGCGCTCCAGCCCTCCCCCCAAAATCCTCCCCTGCTGGCTCTACTCCGTGGTGACTCTGCAGAGCCGCCGGCTGGGTGCATCCGCAAATGGCAGCTGGCGTAGGGGCCACCATTTGCGTCCCTTTGCTGAGCCGTGATAGGCTACATAAATATTTACGTAGCCTATCACGGCAAAAGCGGGGATGCAAACAGTAGCCACTATGCCATTTGCGTCCCTGTCTTTTGCCATGATAGGCTACGTAAATATATACGTAGCCTATCACGGCAAAAGAAAAGGCAGGGACGCAAATGGCGTAGCGGCTGCCATTTGCGTTCCTGCCTTTTGCTGTGATAGGCTACGTAAGTATTTATCACGGCCTCCGTAGGGACGCAAATGGTGTCCCTGTGTTAGCAGTGATAGGCTACGTAAATACTTACGTAGCCTATCACGGCCATTCGAAGGAAGTCAAATGGCAGCCGCAGATGCAGCCGCCATTCGCGGAGCACCGGATGGCCGACACCAGGTAGGCTCCATTCCAGGCCCATTTCACAGGGTGGCAGGGGGGGATTGCTTCGTTCCACCATGGTTTCTGGGGGGCCGAATTCACTGGAATTCAGCCTCCCTGGAATCCGTGGCGGAATTCTCCAACATCCCTAAATATAATTAATACAATGAATCAATGTGGGAGACAGGGATGAACCTACAGATGGGGCTGAATAGAAGCCTAAAGCTTTGTCAGAAACCTTGAAAAGTGCAAGTATTATTCATGAGCTTAAGAAAGAGAGACATGATTCATTTTAGCTCTATAGAAACATTAAAAAACCTTGGTAATAATGATGTGTCTGATGGTCTTTTCAGCATGTTGGGGTTACTCAAATGGCTTTTTCTTGAGCTGCAGCCTGGATACAGGGCCTGGGGAGGAGGTTGAGTGCCTGGCTGTCTGTGCTGTGTTTTTTTGTAAGTATCTGCTAAATCCAAACACTTTGGGGTTGGGATTGCCAATCAACTAATGGATAGGGGGTGGATGGTGGATTGGGGGGTGGTGGAATCAGAGTGGAAGGATGTTTTGCCAGAAAAGCAAGGCCAGTATTCACCACAACCACCATCACCAAACCCACCCATTTTTAATTTAGTAGTTATAGACAACTTAGGGACATAGATGGCTTTTGCATTAGGCTCCACCCCAGAGCCACCGGAACCTACTAACCTCCACCTCTGGACCAATAAGTTTCTGCCCCCTGTCCAGGTACCAGTTTTTTTCTTTTCTTTTCAAGAGTTGTCAGTCTTATTTCAGAAGTTCGAGATGGAGGAAACACAGCTTGTAGTAGACTAATGGTCAAGAAGATCAGGAAAGCATTTGTGTTAATGTGGATGTGATTGGAACACCTGCGTTTAAGACTGTCCTTAGAGGCCCTGGTCCATTTGAACTACAATGGGGACATTACAGAGGACAGAGCTTTTTCAACAGTGGCACCAGTGCCCTGCAACTCCCTCCTGGAGAATGTCCTTCCTTCCCTTCCCTTCTGCCTTCCCAATGTAAGGTAAAGGCTACTTTTCTCCAGAGACCCATTGGGGCTTTCTGGGATTGGAAGGAATCCCCCTCTTTGGCTGCTCTGCTGAGTTTTTCTTCAGTTTTCTTTCTGGTTTTTGTTTTGCTCACCACTACTAAATCTACTCTATTTAATTCATTGTGAGTTGATTGTTTGGGACATCTATTATTATTATTCATACTGTGTACCTGCTCTTCTGCTATCATTCCTTACATACTTAAATACTGCTAAGTTGTTAAGTATTCCTTAAATACTGCTCTTCTTTGTCATTCCTTACATGCCCTGTGGCTGTTGAGCTCTGGATCTAAAGAAGTTCCTGACCTAAATTAAGCTCCATCGGCATGGGTGCTGGTCATAATAACACAAGAAGAGTTACCCTGCAGGATTGAACTGAAAGCTATGCTGGCTAGGGGATCATGTGAGTTGTAGTTGTAGTCCAACACATCTGGAGGGCACCAGGTTGGGAAAGGCTGATTTAGAGAGTCCACTGAGTAACCTTTCCTCCTTGACAGCTGTAATGTACCCTAGGAGCGCCTCCTTCTCTGCAATGCATCGTTCCCTTCCTCAGTGTCTGGCACAAGCTGACTCCAGACAAAATGTCTAATTAGTGGATTGCCCCTTTGGCATCTACCTGGCACAGCTATGGATCTTGGGCTGCCTCTTAGTCAGCAAAAAAAAAAATGTTTCGTGTCTCTTTGACACCGCCACATCTCTCTAGGAACTTGTTGTTCAGTCGTTCAGTCGTGTCCGACTCTTCGTGACCCCATGGACCATAGCACGCCAGGTCTTCCTGTCCTGCGCTCTCTCCCGGAGCGTGCTCAAGTTCATCTTCATTGCATCGGTGATGCTATCTAGCCATCTCATCCTCTGCCGTCCCCTTCTCCTTTTGCCTTCAGTCTTTCCCAGCATCACGGTCTTTTTCAGAGAGTTTTCTCTTCGCATTAGGTGGCCAAAATATTTGAGCTTCAGCTTCAGTATCTGTCCTTCGAATGAGCACTCAGGGTTCATTTCCTTTAGGATGGACTGATTTGACCTCCTTGCAGTCCAGGGGACTCGTAAGAGTCTTCTCCAGCACCACAGTTCGAAAGCATCAATTCCTCGGCGCTCAGCCTTCCTTATAGTCCAGCTCTCACAGCCATACATTGCTACTGGGAAAACCATAGCTTTGATTAGACGGACCTTTGTCGGCAAGGTGATGTCTCTGCTTCTTACTATGCTGTCTAGGTTTGCCATAGCTTTCCTCCCAAGGAGCAAGCATTCCCCAAGGGTCCATTCCATTCCCCAAGGGTCTTCGGAGATAACTAACAGGAAGTCTGATAATGAACTGGATCTGGAACTACAAAGCTGAGCAGAGAGGAGAACCAACTCCGTGCATGTCTACTCAGAAGTAAGTCTTACGGAGTTCAATTCAACTTACTCCTACACATGTCAGCACCCCACTTGCGCCCAGCTCAGCTTTGTATTTCCACATCCAGCTCATTAGCAAACCTCCTGCTAGTTATCTCGCTGGGTGACTTTGGGCTGGACTCTAACCACTAGATCATAGTTCTGTTATGAAACTCATGAAGAAAAAGACACAGTATAATGGAAAGTTCTTTCTGAAGCAGTCACCAACTCACCCAGAGAGATAACTAACAGGTTTGCTGATGAGCTGGATTCGGAAACACAAAGCTGAGTTGGGAGCAAGTGGGGTGCTGACATGTGTAGGAATAAGTCACATTGAACTCAGTAAGACTTACTTCTGAGTAGACATGCACAGAGTTGGTTCTCCTCTCCATTTTAGCCTCACAACGTCACCAACAAGGCTGGATGTGGAAATAGAAGGCCTAGCAGGGGGAATAATACCTGGTGCAGGGCTCCAGACCGGCATGGTCATTTTAAAAGGTTTTTTCTTTCTTTCAATCAGCATTGCTTTAAACCAAGAGCGCATCACTCAGGCACACCTAGGGCAGCCTTGTTTTGGGTAGCCCCGAGAAGGAGGAAGTGTTTTGGCTGAAAGTAATTACTGCACGTCTCAGGGCAGGGGGAAAAATACGTAAATAGCCTTTCTTATGGAAGTTATGCAGAATTACGGCTGTCGGTACGGATTTATCTTCGTAATTTTCGGAGCGGAAAAAAAAGAGGAGAATTCCGGGGGCTTGTGAACGACGGTATGGAGCACTGGCCGCAAACTGCGGAAGTCAAACGGCATAGAAGGTACACAATTCGTACATCCCTAGTATGTTGTCTCCCAGGAGGAAGGATTAGAGACATGACTGAAAGTTGCCTGCACTGATAAAGGCACTGACAGGTATCCCTTTCTTTTCATCCATGTGGGAACAAATGATACCGCCAAGCAGAGCTATGAAGAAATCACATCAGACTTTGAAGCTTTGGGAAGGAAAATCAAGAACTTTGGGGCCCAGATAGTTTTCTCATCCATCCTTCCAGTAGTTAGGAAAGGGACAGAAAGGGAAAGAAAAATACTCTAGGTGAATGACTGGCTACAAAGGTGGTGCCGATGAGAGAGATTTGGATTCTGGGACCACGGGCTATACTTCCTGGAAGATGGACTGTTGGCAAGGGACAGGTTGCACCTCACAAAGGCTGGGAAGAATGTGTTTGGCCACAGCATGAAGAACTTCATCAGGAGAGCTTTAAACTGACTCCTACAGGGGAGGGAGACGTAAAGTTGGGGGTAACTGGACGAAGGCTCATGCACCGCAATGGAGAGAACTGCTCTAATAGCACCCAATAATAGTCTTCAGAAACATGTAGGAAGAAAGCTAGACTATAAAGCACATGGTCTTCAGTGTCTATACACTAATGCCCAGAGTATGGGAAACAAACATAACGAACTTGAACTCTTAATACAGGAGGGAAATTATGACTTGATAGGTGTAACTGAGACGTGGTGGGATGACTCTCATGACTGGAATACAGCAATTGAAGGATATAACTTGTTCAAAAAGAACAGGAGGAACAGAAAGGGAGGTGGGGTTGCACTGTATGTGAGAAATACATATCTCTGCACAGAAATACAGGAGGATGAGCTTGATAGCCCCATCGAGAGCATCTGGGTTAAAATAAATGGAGCAAAGAATAAAAGGAACATGGTGGTCAGAGTCTACTACCAGCCACCCAGTCAAAGAGAGGACAAGGATGACACTTTTGAAAAGCAAATTCAAGGAAGCATGATGTAGTAGTAATGGGAGACTTAAATTTCCCCAATATTTGTTGGGAGACAAATTCTGCAAAACATGGCCCCTCCAGGAAGTGCCTGACTTGTGTGGCAGATAACTTCCTCCTACAGAAAGTAGAGGAAGGAACTAGAGGATCAGCTATCCTTGACTTGATCCTAACCAACAGAGATGACTTAGTGGATAAAGTAGCAGTTACAAGAACTCTGGGGGAAAGCGACCATGTTGCACTTGAGTTCTTGGTTCTAAGGGAAGCAAAAGCCAAGCGTAGTCAAACGCATACCCTAGATTTTAGGAAAGCTGATTTTAATAAACTAGAACAATGATCAGTAAGGTCCCATGGCAAGCGATGCTAGCGAGAAAAGGAGTCCAAGATGGGTGGGAGCTTTTAAAAAAGGAAATTCTCAAGGCACAATTACACACAATTCCAACAAGGAGAAAAGGAGGAAGACAACAGAAGAAGCCAATGTGGCTTCACAAAAAGCTTAGGGATGACCTGAAAACAAAAAAGGACACATATAGGAAGTGGAAGGAAGGACAAAGAACAAAGGAAGAGTACAGGCAGGTAGCACAGAATTGCAGGGATGGCGTCAGGAAGGCTAAAGCTGAGAATGAGCTGAGGTTAGTGAGGGATGCTAAAAGCAACAAAAAGGCTTTCTCCAGATACGTGCATAGTAAAAGACAGAGGAAAGAAATGGTGATTCAACTATTAAATAAGGATGGCAAATGATAACAGATGACAAAGAAAAGGCAGAAGTGCTCAATTCCTAGTTTGGCTCAGTGTTCTCCCAAAAGAGGGTCTATGACCCCCCTGGCAAAGGCGAAGTACAGGCTGAAGGGGCAGGATTGCAGCTTGATATCGATAGGCATATGGTCAAGGAACACCTCATTACTTTGAATGAGTTCAAATCTCCAGGGCCAGATGAACTGCATCCTAGAGTAATAAAGGAACTGGCAAAAGAGCTCTCAGAACCACTGTCTTGTTATCTTTGAGAAATCATGGAGGATGGGTGAAGTGCCAGATGACTAGAGGAGGGCTAATGTCCCTATCTTCAAAAAGATAATTTTTGGGAAAATTCTGGAGCAGATGATAAAGCAATCCATCTGTAAGCACCTTGAAAACAATGCAGTGATTACTCGAAGCCAACATGGATTTGTCAAGAACAAATCCTGCCAGACGAATCTGATCTCATTTTTTGATCAGGTAACCTCTAGGGATGTACGAAAGTCACTTACCTGGTCCCACAGCTTGCTTTGTGGTGGGGGGGAGGTGCTTCGGTTCTCCCCCCGAAGTTCAGGCCGGGGGGGGGAGGCACCCCGCCTCGCCCGGCCAAAATTCAGGCCGGGGAGAAGCGCCCTGTCTCCCCGGCCGCGAAATAAAAAAGTGAATGTAAAACACACACACGTGATAGGCTACGTAACGATTTACGTAGCCTATCACGGCTAGATTTCCAAAGTCAGCCATGATAGGCTACGTAAATCATTACGTAGCCTATTATGGGTGACTTTGAAAAAAAAATGCGCTTATGCAAATGGCGGCGCCCATGGGCGCCGCCATTTGCATTCCTTATTTGGGCCCGGGTAGTCTACGTAAAGATTTACGTAGACTACGGCGAAAATAAGGGCAACGCTATTTGCGTTGCCCTTATTTTCGCCGTAGTCTACGTTAGGGATGGGGGAGAATTTCTCCCCAAATCTTCGGGGCCCGAGTGCCAACGCATTAGGACCTCCGAAGGTTCGGGGAGAAATTCTCCGCCACCCTCCCACCCCCCCCCCGGGTTGGGACTTACGTTTTACGAATGTCGCTCCCGGCGGCGGGTCCCGGCGGCGGGTCCCGGCGGCGGTTTGGCAGGTCTTCGGCAGGGGCGGGAGCGGCAGCCGGTCTTTTGACCGGCTGCCGTCGCCGCCATTACAAGAAAAGTAAAAAAAAAAAATGTCCCTGTGATAGGCTACGTAACGATTAACGTAGCCTATCACGGCTAGATTTGCAAAGTCAGCCGTGATAGGCTACGTTAATCGTCACGTAGCCTATCACGGGTGACTTAAAAAAAAAAAAAAGTGCGTACGCAAATGGCGGCCCCCATAGGGAGCCGCCATTCGCGTTCCTTATTTGGTCCCTGTAGTCTACATAAAGATTTACGTAGACTACGGCGAAAATAAGGGCAACGCTATTTGCGTTTTATTATTTGCTATTTGCGTTGCCCTTATTTTCGCCGTAGTCTACGTAAATCTTTACGTAGACTTGTTGTTGTTGTTCAGTCGTTCAGTCGTGTCCGACTCTTCGTGACCCCATGGACCATAGCACGCCAGGCCTTCCTGTCCTGCGCTCTCTCCCGGAGCGTGCTCAAGTTCATCTTCATTGCATCCGTGATGCTATCTAGCCATCTCATCCTCTGCCGTCCCCTTCTCCTTTTGCCTTCAGTCTTTCCCAGCATCAGGGTCTTTTCTAGGGAGTTTTCTCTTTGCATTAGGTGGCCAAAATACTGGAGCTTCAGCTTCATTATCTGTCCTTCCAATGAGCACTCAGGGTTGATTTCCTTTAGGATGGACTGATTTGACCTCCTTGCAGTCCAGGGCACTCGTAAGAGTCTTCTCCAGCACCACAGTTCGAAAGCATCAATTCTTCGGCGCTCAGCCTTCCTTAGAGTCCAGCTCTCACAGCCATACATTACTACTGGGAAAACCATAGCTTTGATTAGACGGACCTTTGTCGGCAAGGTGATGTCTCTGCTTCTGACTATGCTGTCTAGGTTTGCCATAGCTTTCCTCCCAAGGAGCAAGCGTCTTTTAATTTCATGGCTACAGTCACCGTCTGCGGTGATCTTGGAGCCCAAGAAAGTAAAATCTGTCACTGCTTCCATTTCTTCCCCTTCTATATGCCAGGAAGTGATAGGGCCAGATGCCATGATCTTCGTTTTGTTAATGTTGAGTTTCAAACCAGCTTTTGCACTCTCCTCTTTCACCCTCAACAAGAGGCTCTTGAGATCCTCTTCGCTTTCTGCCATTAGGGTGGTATCGTCTGCATATCGGAGGTTGTTGATAATTCTCCCAGCAATCTTAATTCCGACCTCTGATTCATCCAACCCGGCATTTCTCATGATGTACTCTGCATATAAGTTAAATAAGCAGGGTGACAATATGCAGCCTTGTCGTACTCCTTTCCCAATTTTGAACCAATCGGTTGTTCCATGTCTGGTTCTGACTGTTGCTTCTTGACCCTCGTACAGGTTTCTCAGGAGACAGGTAAGGTGGTCTGGTACTCCCATCACTTTCAGAATTTGCCACAGTTTGTTGTGATCCACACAATCAAAGGCTTTAGCGTAGTCAATGAAGCAGAAATAGACGTTTTTCTGGAATTCTCTTGCTTTCTCCATGATGCAGCGAATGTTGGCGATTTGATCTCTAGTTCCTCTGCCTCTTCGAAACCCAGCTTGTACTTCCGGTAGTTCTCGGTTCGCATACTGCTGAAGCCTAGCTTGTAGGATTTTGAGCATCACCTTGCTGGCATGTGAAATGAGCGCAATTGTGCGGTAGTTTGAACATTCTTTGGCATTGCCCTTCTTTGGAATTGGAATGTAAACTGACCTTTTCCAGTCTTGTGGCCACTGTTGAGTGTTCCAGATTTGTTGGCATATTGAATGCAGCACTTTAACAGCATCATCTTTTAGGATTTTAAATAGCTCGGCTGGAATACTGTCATCTCCGCTAGCTTTGTTGTTACTAATGCTTCCTAAGGCCCACTTGACTTCACTCTCAAGGATGTCCGGCTCAAGTTCAGTGACCGCACTATCATGGCTATCAGGGACATTCAGATCTTTCCTGTATAGTTCTTCTGTGTATTTTTGCCACCTCTTCTTAATCTCATCTGCTTCTGTGAGGTCCCTGCCTTCTTTGTCCTTTATCATGCCCATCTTTGCACAAAACGTTCCCTTGAGATCTCCAATTTTCTTGAAGAGATCTCTAGTCTTTCCCATTCTGTTGTTTTCCTCAAATTCTTTGCATTGTTCATTTAAGAAGACCTTCTTGTCTCTCCTTGCTATTCTCTGGAACTCTGCATTCAGTTGGGTATATCTTCCCCTTTCTCCCTTGCTTTTCGCTTCCCTTCTTTCGTGAGCTACTTGTAAAGCCTCATCAGACAGCCACTTTGCTTTCTTGCATTTCTTTTTCTTTGGGATGGATTTCGTTGCTGCCTCCTGAACAATGTTACGGACCTCCGTCCATAGTTCCTCAGGCACTCTGTCTATCAGGTCTACTCCCTGAAATCTATTCCTCACCTCCACTGTATATTCATCAGGGATATGATTTAGGTCATACCTGAACGGTTGAGTGGTTTTCCCGACGTTCTTCAATTTAAGCCGAAATTTTGCAAGAAGCAGCTCATGATCTGAGCCACAGTCAGCTCCAGGTCTTGTTTTTACTGACTGTATGGAGCTTCTCCATCTTTGGCTGCAAAGGACATAATCAATCTGATTTCGATATTGACCATCTGGTGACGTCCATGTGTAGAGTCGCCTCTTGTGCTGTTGGAAAAGAGTGTTTGCTATGATCAGCATGTTCTCTTGGCAAAACTCTATTAGCTTTTGTCCTGCTTCATTTTGTACACCAAGGCCATGCCTGCCTGTTATCCCGGTGATTTCTTGACTTCCTACTTTAGCATTCCAATCCCCTATGATGAAGAGGACATCTTTTTTTGGTGTTAGTTCTAGAAGGTGTTGTAGGTCTTCCTAGAACCGATCAACCTCAGCTTCTTCGGCCTCAGTGGTTGGGGCATAGACTTGAATTACTGTGATGTTGAATGGTTTGCCTTGGATTCGTACTGAGATCATTCTATTATTTTTAAGATTGTACCCCAGTACTGCTTTTCCCACCCTTTTGTTGACTATGAGTGCTACTCCATTTCTTCTAAGGGATTCTTGCCCACAATAGTAGATATGATAGTCACCTGAATTAAATTCACCCATGCCTGTCCATTTTAGTTCGCTGATTCCCAAGATGTCGATGTTCAATCTTGCCATCTCATGTTTGACCACCTCCAGCTTACCTTGATTCATTGATCTGACATTCCAGGTTCCTAAACAATATTGTTCTTTACAGCATCGGATTTTCTTTTCACCACCAGACACATCCACAGCTGAGTGTCCTTTCGGGTTTGGCCCAGCCGCTTCACTCTTTCTGGCGCTACTTGGAAATACCCTCTGCTCTTCCCCAGTAGCATATTGGACACCTTCCGACCTGAGGGGCTCATCTTCCGGCGTCATATCTTTTAGCCTTGTGATACGTTCCATGGGGTTTTCTTGGCAAGAATACTGGAGTGGGTTGCCATTTCCTTCTCCAGTGGACCACATTTTGTCAGAACTCTCTGCCATGACCTGTCCGTCTTGGGTGGCCCTGCACGGCATAGCTTATGGCTTCACTGAGTTACGCAAGCCCCTTCGCCACAACAAGGCAGTGATCCATGAAGGGGTTACGTAGACTATAGGGACCAAATAAGGAACGCGAATGGCAGCTCCCTATGGGGGCCGCCATTAGCGTACGCGCTTTTTTTTTTTTAAAGTCACCCGTAATAGGCTACGTGACGATTAACGTAGCCTATCACGGTATCACGGCTGACTTTGCAGATCTAGCCGTGATAAGCTACGTAAATCATTACGTAGCCTATCACGGGGCTTTATTTATTTATTTATTTATTTCATTTCTATACCGCCCAATAGCCGAAGCTCTCTGGGCGGTTCACAAAAATTAAAACCAAAGAACACACAATAAAACAATTTAAAATATACAGAACATTAAAACCACAATATAACAATACAACCGCAACAAAACCTAGCAGCAGTGCAGGAGTTTAAAATACAGATTTAAAACGACAAAGATAAAAATTTAGAAAGCTAAAATGCTAAAATGCCTGGGAAAATAAAAAGGTCTTCACCTGGCGCTGAAAGAAATACAATGTAGGTGCCAGGCGAACCTCACTAGGGAGCTCATTCCAGAGCCGGGGTGCCATAACAGAAAAAGCCCTCCTCCTAGTAGCCACCCGGCTCACTTCCTTTGGCAGGGGCTCACGGAGAAGGGCCACTGAGGAAGATCTTAAGGTCCGGGCAGGCACATATGGGAGGAGGCGATCCTTCAGGTAACCTGGCCCCAAGCCGTTAAGGGCTTTGAATGTTAACACCAGCACTTTGAATCGGGCCCGGAAATGGACTGGCAGCCAGTGCAGCTGGAAAAGTACTGGCATAATATGAGCTCGCAGGCCAGTCCCTGTTAACAATCTTGCTGCCCTATTTTGGACCAGCTGAAGTTTCCGGACCATTTTCGAAGGCAGACCCACATATAACGCATTGCAGTAAGCCAGACGAGGAGTTATCAGAGCATGGATAACTGTAGCTAGGCTATCTCTGTCCAGATAAGGGCGTAGTTGGTATACCAGCCTAAGCTGATAAAAAGTGCTCCATGCCACTGAGTTCACCTGTGCCTCAAGTGACAGTTCTGGATCCAAGAGCACCCCCAAACTACGAACCTGATCCTTTAGGGGGAGTGCAACCCCCTCCAGAACAGGTTGAATATCACCTAGCCGGGCAGACGAACCACCCACTAACAGTACCTCCGTCTTGTCTGGATTGAGTTTCAGTTTATTGGCCCTCATCCAGTCCATTACCGTGCCCAGGCACTGATTCAGAACAGCCACTGCCTCACCTGGTTTTGATGAGAAAGAGAGGTAGAGCTGGGTGTCATCTGCATATTGATGGCACCTCAGCCCACACCTCCGGATAACCTCCCCCAGCGGTTTCATGTAGATGTTAAACAGCATAGGGGATAAAATAGAGCCCTGTGGAACCCCATGGCACAATTGCCATGGCACAGAGCAATAATCCCCCAGCACCACCTTCTGGAATCGGCCATCCAAGTAGGAGTGGAACCACTGCAGTGCAGTGCCTCCAACTCCTAACCCAGACAACCTATCCAGAAGGATACCATGGTTGATGGTATCGAAAGCCGCTGAGAGGTCCAGGAGAATCAACAGGGTCGCACTCCCCCTGTCCCTCTCCCGGCAGAGGTCATCCCACAGGGCGACCAAGGCAGTTTCCGTTCCATAACCAGGCCTGAAGCCCGATTGAAATGGATCTAGATAATCCGTTTCATTCAAGAGTGCCTGGAGCTGTCCTACAACCACCCGCTCAAGCACCTTGCCCAGGAAGGGGATGTTGGCCACTGGCCTATAATTAACATCCGCTGGGTCCAGGTTAGGCTTTTTCAGGAGTGGTCTAATTACTGCCTCTTTTAAAGCGGCAGGCACCACTCCCTCTCTCAAGGAGGAATTTACAACCTCCTGGACCCAGCCGGACAACCCCTCCTTGTTTGATTTAATAAGCCATGAAGGGCAAGGGTCAAGCACACAAGTGGTCGATCGGAGTTGGCCAAGCACCTTGTCCACATCCTCAGGCCTCAGTAACTGAAACTCATCCAATAAAACTGGACCAGACGGTGCTCTGAACGCCTCTACCAATGGAACTGCATTAATGGTGGTGTCCAATTCATGACGAATCTGAGCGACTTTATCCTCAAAGTGCCATGCAAACTTGTCACTTTTTTTTTTGAAGTTCGCGGCCGGGGAGACAGGGCGCTTCTCCCTGGCCTGAATTTCGGCCGGGCGAGGCGGGAAGCCTCCCCCCAGGCCTGAATTTCAGCTGGGCGAGGCGGGAAGCCTCCCCCCCCCCGGCCTGAACTTCGAGGGGAGAAGCGAAGCGCCTCCCCCCCACCGCGAAGCAAGCTGCAAGACCAGGTAAGTGACTTTCATACATCCCTAGTCTACGTAAATCTTTACGTAGACTACCCGGGCCCAAATAAGGAATGCAAATGGCGGTGCCCATGGGTGCCGCCATTTGCGTACGCGCTTTTTTTCCCCCCAAAGTCACCCGTGATAGGCTATGTAACGATTTACGTAGCCTATCATGGCCGACTTTGGAAATCTAGCTGTGATAGGCTACGTAAATCGTTACGTAGCCTATCACGTGTGTGTGTGTGTGTGTTTTACATTCACTTTGTAATGGCGGTGGCGGCGGCAGCCGGTCAGAAGACCGGCCGCCGCCCCCACCGAACCACTGCCGAACCGCTGCTGGGACCTGTCGCCGAGAGGGACATTCGAGGGAGGTAAGTCCCATCCCGGGGGGGGGGGAGGGCGGAGAATTTCACCGCCAATTTTGGGGGGCCGAATGCGTTGGCATCCAGCCTCCCCGAGATTCGTGGAGAAATTCTCCCCCATCCCTAGTAACCTCCCTTGTAGACTGTGGGAATGCTGTGGACATAATATACCTTGATTTCAGCAAAGCTTTCGACAAAGTGCCCCATGATATCCTGATGAGCAAACTAGCTCAAAGTGGGCTAGCTTTTTGTGAAGCCACATTGGCTTCTTCTGTTGTCTTCCACCTTTTTTTCTTGTTGGAACTGTTTGTAATAGTGCCTTTCCTTTTTTAAAAACTCCCACCCATCTTGGACTCCTTTTCTCGTTAGAGTAGCTTGCCATGGAACCTTACTGATCATTGTTCTGAGTTTATTAAAATCAGCTTTCCTAAAATCCAGGATATGCATTTGGCTACACTCGGCTTTTGCTTCCCTTAGAACCAAGAACTCAAGTACAACATGGTCGCTTTCCCCCAGAGTTCCTGTAACTGCTACTTTATCCACTAAGTCATCTCTGTTGGTTAGGATCAAGTCAAGGATAGCCGATCCTCTAGTTCCTTCCTCTTTTTCTGTAGGAGGAAGTTATCCGCCACACAAGTCAGGCATTTCCTGGAGGGGCCATGTTTTGCAGAATTTGTCTCCCAACAAATATCGGGGAAATTGAAGTCCCCCATTACTACTACATCATGCTTCTTTGAAACATTGGCTATTTGCTTTTCAAAGGTTTCATCCTCGTCTTCTCCTTGATTGGGTGGCCGGTAGTAGACTCTGACCACCATGTCCCTTTTATTCTTTGCTTCATTAATTTTAACCCAGATGCTCTCGATGGGGCTACCAAGCCCCTCCCCCTGTATTTCTGTGCAGAGATATGTATTTTTTAACACGTCGTGCAACTCCACCTCCCTTTCTGTTCCTCCTGTTCTTTCTGAACAAGCTAATTTGGTGTTTCATATACATAATTTAAAGATAAACAGTAAACCAGCCCACGAAAGATAAGCTCAACTCCATTCATGCCTGTTCCCATGAAAAAAAGGTGATTTCACACGCTCTGCAGTTAACATGGCCTAAAGCACTGGGTTTTCTTCTCTGCAACTTCAGAGCTTCCTCTCAATTAGTCCTCAAAAAATGCAAACCTTTGTGCTTTGGTATCCCGATTCCCAGTGTGGCTGGGACCCTCGCCATGCTATAGAAAACGAGTGAAAAATCAGTGTACAGTGCAAACCAGGCAAGCTCTACTGAGTTCTCTGATGTGCCAGGAAGTAACCATCATCTGCTCCTCATGCTGGCTTCTCCTTGGCTTAATTGGGGCGGCTCCCGCTTGATGTCGGCAGGGAGCGGCACACAAGGAAAGGTCACAATCAATGCAACAGGCAGATGCAAATCAGAGTTAATGATCGAGAGCGATGGAACCGCAGCAGAGAAAGCAGGGGCTGCTGCTTCTGCTGGGGGAATCCTGCTGTCAGGGTGCGAGCAACTGCCCTCCTCCAATGGCTAAAAGGGCATTGCTAGAGGAGCAGAGGGACTGAGAAGCAAACTGGGGCCTCAAGGGGGGGGGAGGCTAAGAGTCAGGGCCATCCCTGCCATTGGTAGAGGGAGGAGGCACATCAGGCAGCAAACACTGGGCACCAAGGTATAAAAGGAAATGGTCCATTTTTAATTTATTACTGTCTTTTTTCACCTGTTCTCCTTACTAAGACCATATAATAATATTATAAAATAATAATATAATCATTGATCATTATAATTCAATAAATAAGGCTTGTCCTTCTATATGCCTACTAATTTTATCTTTAATAATGCTTTCAACCAACTTACCTGGAACAGACGTTAAGCTAACTGGCTTGTAATTTCCTGTATTCTCCACCCATCCCACCCTCACCCCAGATCCTTTAAAAAAAAAATTGCCATTAAATTGGTCATTCTTCAGCCCTCTGGTACAGAGGATAGTCTTATGGACATGTTGCATATTTTTGTTAGAAGATCAGCAATTTCACATTTGAGAACTCTAGGGTAGATACCACCTGAGCCCAGTGATTTATTAGCTTTCAATTTGTCAATAAGGTTGAGAACTGCATCTTTTATCACCACTATTTGCCTCAGTACCTCTGACTCCGATCTTGAAAACATCAGTTCAGGCACAGCTTTCTGTCCTGTAACTTCTGCGATGAAGACAGATGAGAAGAATTCATTCAGCTTCTCTGCAATCTCCTTGTACTCCTTTAGCTCCATTGTCATCCAACAGTCCAGCTGTCTCCCCAACAGGTTTCCTGCTTCTGATATATTTAAATAATTCTTTATTGTCAGCCTTGATGTTGTTTAGCGATATGCTCCTCAAAATGCTTTTCTACACCTCTTATGATCTGGTTGCATTTCATCTGCGTAAGTTTGTGCTCCCTTTTGTTATCCTCGTTTGGGCAAGACTCCCATTTTCTGAAGGAAGCCCTCTTTTCTCTAATAGCTTCCTGGACACTGCTCATTATCCATGCTGGTGACCCCTTTACCTTGGTGCTACCTTTCCTAACCTGTGATATACATTCTAGAGGAACTTCTATTATTGTGGTTTTGAGTAATCTCGGAGCATTTTGGAAGTATTTAGCCTTCTTGTCTCCCCTTTCAGCTTCCCTTTTTTAAGAGCGAGATAAGTTTCCTCTTTTGATAGGGATGGATGAAAGTCCCTTACCTGTTCTCGAAACTTGCTTCGCGGTGGGGGGGAGGCGCTTCGGTTCTCCCCCTGAAGTTCAGGTGAGGGGGGGGAGGCACCCCGCCTCGCCCGGCCGAAATTCAGGCCGGGGGGGAGGCACCCCATCCCTCGCCAGCGAAATTCAGGCTGGGTAGAAGCGCCCCTGATGAAACGTCGCCGAAACGCCGCTGGGACCTGCCGCTGGGAGGGACATTCGCAGGAGGTAAGTCCCATCCTGGGGGGGCGGGGGGCCGGCGGAGAATTTCCCCACCAATTTTGGGGGGCCGAATGCGTTGGCATTCGGCCTCCCAAAGATTCAGGGAGAAATTCTCCACCATCCCTACTTTTGAAGTCAAATGTAACTGTGTTGGACTTCCTTGGTAATCCTTGTGGGGAGGGCGGGTAAGTGAAGTCACCCATTATTACAACACGTCCTCGTTTGGTTGCCTTCCTAATTCCATTTTCCATCTCAAGATCATCCTGGGCTTTCTGGCTTGGGGACGATAGCATGTCCCCAGCACTAAATTACATTTGGAGCCTGTTATTATCACCAAAAGCATTTCTATGGTAGAATCTGTCCCTTTAAAGTTCTTTAGCCAGTTTGACAATATGCCCATGTGTTTTGTTGCATGCATTCTGGATTTTATTCCAATTGGCATGTGTATGAAATCATATTTTGTAAACTGCCCTGAGAATTCAGCTGGGGTCATCAACTAAATTATAATGTTAATGAATAGCAAAAGCAATATTAATAACCAACAGCAGCCCATAACATGAGAACTGCAAATATCTGATTTGAATAGGGTCCAGGGGATCCCAATGAAGTGGCTTTTCCATGAGGCCTTCGGAACACAAGGCCTCATTCAGAAACAACTGGAGTTAGCAGAAAGCCCTCTATTGAGAAGGAAGGTGACAACATTTCTCAGTAGAGTTCTGAGTTCAGAGGAGTGCCCTGTGGGTGGCCAGTGAATTTACAGAGCACCCATCTGTAGCCAGCGTAGCTAATGAACTGATTCCTCGGACAAGCTTTTTGTTCCCATGGGCAATTAGCCAAGCCTGCTTGTTGCTGCCAATTCAATTTGTTTAGCAAATGCATGTACACTTCCTATTAAGTTAGTCCTGAGTTGGGCTTTAATTTCTCATGTAGGTGAGCGATGAGTGAGCTCCACTCGGTTCATGTGGTATTGGGCTCATTATGAATGTTCTTTCTCAACGAACATTCAGAAAACATTTGTGTCTTTTCTGAGATTTTGATTGATTGATTTGATTTGATTTCTATACCGCCCAATAGCCGAAGCTCTATGGAGGTTACTAAAAATTGAAACCAAAAAACACAGGATAAAATAATATAAAATATAAAAGCATTAGAACCACAATATAACAATACAACCAGAATAAAACCTAGCAGCAATGCAGAGATTTTAAATACAGATGTAAAACGCCAAAGCTAAAAGACTAGGAAGCTAAATTGCTAAAATGCTGGGAGAATAAAAAGGTCTTCACCTGGTACCAGAAGGAGTACAACCTAGGTGCCAGGTGAACCTCTCTAGGGAGCCCATTCCACAGCCAGGGTGCCACAGCAGAAAAGGCCCTCTTCCTGGTAGCCAGCCCCCTCACTTCCTTTGGCAGGGGCTCATGGGGAAGGACTGCTGAGGATGATCTTAGGGATCCAGGCAGGCACATATAGGAGGAGGCAATCCTTCAGATAACCTGGCCCCAAGCCATTAAGGGCTTTGAATGTTAATTCCAGCACTTTGAATCAGGCCCAGAAATGGACTGGCAGCCAGTGCAGCTGGAGAAGTACTGGCATAATGTGATCTCATTGGCCAGTCCATGTTAACAATCTGGCTGCCTATTTTGGACTAGCTGAGGTTTCCGGACCATTTTCAAAGGCATCCCCACATATAACGCATTGCAGTAATCCATACAAGAGGTTATCAGAGCATGGATATCCGTAGCTAGGCTATCTCTGTCCAGATAAGGGCATAAGCTGATAAAAAAAATAATTCCTCTATATCAAAATATTGGCATATGCTTGCTTATGAGATCATGTGCCTTATTACATTGCCCCCTGAGAATTATACTCCAGCCTTGATAGTGATATACACTTTCTCTGGGGTGCACAAGATGGTGCAGTTTATTGCTATACCGTGGGACTGGTTCACTGGAAATCACAGCTATGCCTTGTCCATTACATTTTTGAATTTGAAATGGCAGCCAAATGTGTGACTGCCATTAGTTGATTTGTTCATGCAGCTTGATACTGTCTTGTTTATTACATATCCAATTTAGAAAATTCACATAGCCTGAAAGCAATTAACAAAGATTTCATTGAGAGCAAGGAGTTAACAGTAAAGAACCTCTGCTCACGCAGCGACTAAGTGGTTGCCCTTGAGTGTCTGGTCTGCTGAATGCTGATGGGGCTGCAAAGAATCTCACTCACTGTTTTGTGGCAAACAACATCTGGAGGAAATGGCATTTAATATTCATTCATTCATTCATTCATTTTTGCATTGCTTTCCAAGACTGCAATCTTCCCAAGGTGGCTTACAATATGAAACATACAATTCAATGGATTGGATCCAGATTTAGACATACTAATACTATACCCATTGCAATCAACCAGACTTAAAATGAGTCGCAACTAATTTAACTCCCATTGATCCGAATGGGTCTACTCCTAGCGCTACAAAGGTGGATATCCCAACCCAATATAAATATAAGAAGTTCATAAATCATAAATGGGTTTTAAACAAAGTTGATCCATAATGCAGTTGGCCGGTCTGAACTAGACAAATTTATATATCAAACCAACTAATTGTTATGTGCTTTGGCACCATCTTTTATATGGACACTCCATAACCACCTCTTGGCGCTGACCTTCTCTGAAGTCATCACAGCCCACAGCAGGGATGGGGGCTATTGGCCATGTCACTTTCATATGTGTTCACTCCTAACTTCCTTCTCTTCCATTTTTACATTAATCTGCAATTCATTTGTTTTAATCTGCATGAAAATGTATAATGAAATATGTAGTTTTGATATTTTATTTTATTTATTATTGCATTTATACGCCGCCTTTTTTCCTCTTGCAAGGAACCCAAGGCGGCTTACATTATCCTCCTCCTCTCCATTTTATCCTCACAACAACAACCCTGTGAGGTAGGTTGGGCTGAGAGTGTGTGACTGGCCCAAAGTCACCCAGGGAGCTTCCATGGCTGAGTGGGGACTAGAACCTGGATCTCCCAGCTCCCAGTCCAACAATTTTCTTTCAAAATAAGCATTTCTTTCATTTCAGAATAAGATGTCATCCTTCAAAATATGCATTTCAAATTATTTTTGAAATTGTTTTTTTGAGCCCAGATGTTGGGACATTTGGGAATTATGGAAGCTCCATTCTAAACATTAGTCCAGGAGGGACAAATCAGGTCAGTTTATATCAGATTTGAAGAAATTGAATCCCTGAAGCATCCCTGGCCTGCCCTAGGGATGGATGGACTCATCAGTGCCTGCTGAGTGTGGGGCACTCGCCAAGTCACTGCTGCTGCCCACCCCCACTTGCTGGGCCACGCAAGCCCTGGAGGGCTGAGCGAGCAGTCCGGGAGAGCCCCGCAGCAGCCTGCTGTCAAGGGCTCCTTGGAGGCTTCTCTCAGTCTAATCCAGTAGCCAAGTCCACACACAGACAAGGGATTCTTTTCAAAGCTTTATTCCTCTTTTACAACTTAACAACTCTACTGTTAGCAACTGGATATGAGCAGCAGAGTACCTATGCCCTACGTTGAAACAGTTGGTCCCCGTTTGAAAGGGAATCACTGGCAGACCCTGAACTTATGGGCTAGGGAGAGTCCCTCCCCTTTTCCCTTAGATCCTCTGGGCACAACTGTTGTTTGCGCGCCAACCGGGCACTACGCCTCCTTTCCGCGCCCTCCATTTGGCGCCGCTCCCTGCGTCAGCGTCGCGCATCCAGCAAGTCTGTTTCCCGCGCTCTGTCACTCCCAGGACTGCTATCTAAGCTAGGAATGCCGGTGGGAGGAATCTCTGTCAGCTGTTTGCCCTGGGAAAGATGAGCGCGCTCCTCTCCTCTTCCTCAGAATCAGAACTACTCTGGGATTCTATGGGCTCAGTGTCCACCCTGACATCATCCCCGCTCCCATGAGGCCCCCCCTTGTGCTCCTCCCCTGGGGCCCCGGGTTTGTGGGGGTACAGGTGGTGGAAGTGCCTCAGCAGCAACGGAGCATGCACATTTTCCGCGAGTTCCCAGGGTTGCTCATCAGGCCCGTACCCCTTCCAGTCCACCAGATATTGCAAGCGGCCACGAGAAAGGCGGGAGTCCAGAATCTCCGCAACCTCAAACTCCTCCTCCCCCTCCACCAGCACTGGCGGCGGGGGGGAGCCGACTATCTATCTGAAGGCAGGTCTGGATGAGGTCCTCCAAAGTAGGTGGGCTGGGCGTGCACGCCAACTCATCTAAGATCTCGTTGTTCAAACCATCCAAAAACTGAGCCACCAGCACGGCATCATTCCACTGTAAATCCTGCATCAGCAAGCGAAAAGTTGTAGCATAGCTGGAAACTGAGTCCTTGCCCTGCCGGAGGCGGTGAATCTCCCGAGAAGCCATCTGCGTGCGCAGGGGGTCACCAAAAAAACAGGCCATCGCTGCCATGAAACCCTGATAGTCCCCGAGAAGGGGGTCATTAGAGAGCAGGAGCCCC
Organism: Heloderma suspectum; assembly: GCF_057233095.1. Classification (NCBI taxonomy): domain Eukaryota; kingdom Metazoa; phylum Chordata; class Lepidosauria; order Squamata; family Helodermatidae; genus Heloderma; species Heloderma suspectum. The sequence continues at coordinate 29,878,778 of NC_139470.1, forward strand.
GAAGCCCATCTAGCTGCCATGCCTGACAGTAGGTTAATGATGAAACCCACACAAACCTGTTCCGTCTGGCCTAAGACACATGTACAGCTCCGATTGGGCCCTGAAAATCTGAAAAAGTCCTTTCTCACCAGAAAACTTCTCTGGCAAAGCCACCAGGCACTTGCAGCGGGGGAGGGGGGGAATCGGAGGTGGAGGGGGTTGAAACGCAGCCTGTAGATTCTGCACGGCAGCCATCAGTTGAGCCATCTGATCACGGAGCATCTGGTTCTCCTGCGCTAGAGCTTGCACCGCCGGGTCCCCGGCACCCTCCATACGGCAATAGGAGAAGAGAGAGAGAGAGAGAGGAAAAAAAAGAGGAACGGGGACCAAGCTGTCAAGTGCTCCTTGGAGGCCTCTCTCAGTCTAATCCAGTAGTCAAGTCCAGACACAGACAAGGGATTCTTTTCAAAGCTTTATTCCTCTTTTAGAACTTAACAACTCTACTGTTAGCAACTAGATATGAGCAGCAGAGTACCTATGCCCTAAGTGGGAACAGTTGGTCCCCGTTTGAAGGAGAATCACTGGCAGACCCTGAACTTATGGGCTAGGGAGCGTCCCTCCCCTTTTCCCTTAGATCCTCTGGGTGCAACCGTTGTTTGCGCGACTCCTTTCCGCGCCCTCCATTTGGCGCCGCTCCCTGTGTCGGCATCACGCGTCCAGCAAGTCTGCTTCCTGCGCTCTGTCACTCCCAGGACTCCTATTTAAGCTAGGAATGCTGGTGGGAGGAATCTCTGTCAGCTGTTGGCCCTGGGAAAGATGAGCGCGCTCCTCTCCCAGGAGCAGCTCCTCTTCCTCAGAATCAGAATTACTCTGGGATTCTATGGGCTCAGTGTCCACCCTGACACCTGTTCTTCGCTGCAAGCTGCCATATTTACACAAGATTGGGGCTCCGTAATTTCCATATATTTAATGTTGTGCAAAATGGCAGCCATACAGGGCCATCTCCACAACATTAGAGCGTCTGAGCCTGCTCTCTTGAGCAATAAAGAACAAATCAGCTCCATTTTCAACAGCCTTTGACTTTTTTGAAGACTGCTATTATGTCTCCCCTTAATCTTCTCTTCTCCAGGCTAAATATACCCAGCTCTTTCAACCATTCCTCATAGGACTTGGTTTCCCACCTCCTCACCATCCTGGTTGCCCTTTTCTTGACACACTCCAGTGTGTCAATGTCCTTCTTAAAATGTGGCTCGCAGAACAGGACACAGTACTCCAAATGCAGCCTGTCCTGCACAGACCGGAGCAGAACTCTAGCTGTACTCATGCATTATGCCTAGATAAGATACATGAACATGGACCACATGTTCTGGGCCTAGGCATGGTGGAGAAACCCTCAACAGAATCAAATGAGTTCAGACGCTTATGACTCTGACCCACAAATTCTGCAGTGGACTGGCTTTTCCCCAGTTTGGCAGATTCCATGGACATGCGGACCATTTTTCTAACTTTCCCAAATTTTGTGCAAATTTAGTAATAGAAAAATACACACAATCTTTTTTAGAAAAACAGCTGAAAAGGCACATTTCCTCCATAGGCTAGAGTGTGAAAATGCTTTGGGGGGGTATTTGCACATTTTCACAATTGCAAATTTTCGCAAGTGCAAATTTGCTGAAATCCAGAAACTAAAAAAATCTGATTCCATCGATAAGTAGGGATGTGAGAACCCACCCCAGTTTGGGTTCTCCGGGTGCCTGCTGAAGTGCCACCCCCACTCGCACCCCCTCCCCGGACCCGTGCTCGGGCCACCCACGAGCTTGACTTGTCTGGTGAGCACCCACCATTTTCCAGTCTTTGTTTCCTACATAAAAAAGGAAATTTTAAAGATGTGCATATTTAAATATGCGCAGTTTGGGTTCAGGAAAGCTTAATATGTGCAATATTAGAGGTATAATCCCTCTAATATTGCAAGCGAGGACAGCATGTCAGTGGGTGCCATCTGGGGGTCATGGCCGGAGGGGCCCAATGGACTCCCGGACCCAGTCAAGCAACCGCGACATCCCTATTGATGAGTGGACAGTGGAATAAAAGGCACCCAATAATCTGAAAAATGCAGCCAGAAGGGTTTTACACAGTCTGTAGATCCCTGTCTGGGCCCACCCTCAACATCCTTACATGCACAGGCCCTGCCCTGTAATTCCTCCATCTCCCCATTTTGAGACTGGGTAGATGACAAGGAGGGCCAGTTGATGGCAAGCTCGGTATCACCTGGGCTCAGTTCCCAAGGGGTCTGAAGGCTGATCCCTTCAGTTCACCATTACAAATCCTTTTTCAGCAGCATCATTCATTCTCAATTGACTCAGTGGGGCACATGTTGTACAGACCTGTTGTAGAGGCTGGAACTTGTACACAGTACACACTGTTTGAAACAAAAATGAATGAAATGAATGTTGAAGGGGTTCTAGCATCTCACCTTGCTGGGCACCCTTTACTCGAAAGTTTTGCTAGGTCCCAGGCTGATGACTGCAAGATCCATGGTGACACCCGATAAAGTGACAAAGGCTCATCTTAGTGGTTCACAGCTTGCATGAAGAGTGAGATTTTAACACCATTAGCAGAAACATCTTACCACCACATGTTCAAATGGCTGTGTACATAGAGCTTGCCTGGGAGACCTAGCACTTCTGTTTCCACTTCCAGCACATTTTAAAATTAGAGATGATGTGAATCTCTTGGAGTTTTGTAGGGAATTTTTGCATCTTCTGCAGCTCCCTCCCCCCACCCACCAAAATGTTATAAACTGCGCAGCACCCCAGCTTTTCCAAGTTGCAGTACATTCCATTGATCTCTAGGTTCTAATGCAAGAGGAGTATGTGTGAGTGGCGGGGACAAGCGGTGGGGGGGAGCTGAAGCCTGAAGATTATCCATCACTGACGAAAGCCCCAAAACAGGGATGTTGGAGAAATCCACAATGGAATCAAACGGTAGGGATGTAAGAACTCATTCTAGTCCTGGTTCTCCGGGCACTCGCCGGAGCAGCACCCTGCTCACATCCCCCCAAACCTCCACTCGAGCCACCCACAAGTTTGGTGAATTCCCCAGTGGTCAATGCAAACCCATTCGGTGAGCACTGCCCTTTTCGCGCCTTTGATTTCTGCGTAAAACAGGAAGTAAAAAAAATGCGCATATTCAAATACGCACAGTTTGGGGCTGGGAAAGCTAAATAAGCGCAATATTAGAGGGATTATACCTCTAATATCATGCATATCTAGCTTTCCCAGCTCCAAACTGCGCATATTTGAATATGCGCATTTTTAACTTCCTGTTTTACACAGAAATCAAAGATGCGAAAAGGGCGGCGTTCACTGAATGGGTTTGCAGTGAGTACTGGGGAGCACGAGTGGGCACAAGCGGGGGGCCAACAAGGACAGCGTCTCAGTGGGCACAGTTCAGGGGTCATGGGCAGGGGTTGCTCGATGAATTCCCAAACCTTGAACTGCGCTTGTGACATCCCTACCAAATGGGTTTGGATTTCTATGAATGTGACCCACAGATTCCGCAGGAGATCAACTTCTCCTGAGTCATGTGGATTCCGTTGTCTTGCTGACCATTTTTTGTAACTCATCAGAATTTTATGCAAATCTAATTTTACAAAAATATGTAAAATACAAAACTCTGGTTGAAAATGCACATTTCCTCATTTGACTAAAGTGTGAAAATGCGCATTTTGGAGGAATTTGCACATTTTGGCAGAATTTGCGCATTTTCACAAGTGCAGATTTGCACAAATGAGAATTTGCACTGAGAGAACTTCAAGCACTTCAGGGCTAAAAGGCCCTACAGATTAATCTCTTGCCCAAGAGCAGTGAAAGGCACGAAGCTTGCCCTGGCATGATCCATTGAGACCGTAGAGTAGTCTTCCTTTGCCAGGTATTGGAGGTACTGTGGGAGACAGTTGTCAGCATGGAGCCTGGAAACATGCCAGTGTGGAGTCAGAGGCAGGTGCCAGAGTCAAGGGGCCAGAGTCAAGGGGCCAGGAGTCAAAGCGGAACATGCCAGAGCCAGGGTGGTGCTACCTGGAGATGTTCAGGATCGAACTTAGAACCTTATGCATGCAAAGCATGTGCTTTACCAGTGAATTGTCTGTTTGTTTGTAGTATTTTCACCCTGCTCCTCAGCCAAAAAGCCTTCCAGAGCAGCTTACATATAATCAGTAAAAGATAGGGATGTACGAAAGTCACTTACCTTTTCGAAGGGTGACATTCGCAGTGGGGGGGGAGGCACTCCGTCCCTCCCTCCCAAATTCTAGGGATGGACGAAAGTCCCTTACCTGGTCCCGCAGCTTTTTTCGGTGTGGGGGGAGGCGCTCCGTTTCTTCCCCTGAAATTCTTGGCAGGTGGGGAGGCGCCCCGTCCCTCCCCGGTGAAATTCTGGCCGGGAGGGAGGCGCCCTGCCTCTCTGGCCGCGAAAGAAAAAAGTAAAGTAAAAAAAAAAAAGTGATAGGCTACATAAAGATTTGCATAGCCTATCATGGCTAGATTTTCAAAGTCAGCCATGATAAGCTATGTAAATCTTTACATAGCCTATCACAGCTGACTTTGAAAAAAAAAAAAAAAAGCGCGTATGGAAATGGCGGCGCCCATGGGCGCCGCCATTTGCATTCCTTCTTTGGGCACGGGTAGTCTACGTAAAGATTTACGTAGACTACGGCGAAAATAAGGGCAACGCAAGGGAGAAGAGGGGGGAAAGTGCAAATAGCGTAGTGGGCGCTCTTTGCGTTTCTTTCTTTTTTTCACCGTAATTGCCTACGTAAATATTTATGTAGGCTAAAATGGCAAAAAGAAAGGGAACGCAAATGGTGGCCGCCATAGCCGCTGCCATTTAGTTCCCTTAATTTTGCTGTGATAGGCTACGTAAATACTTACGTAGCCTATCACGGCTTCCGCAGGGACGCATATGGAAGAAGCAAATGGCGGACGCAGATGCGGCCGCCATTCGCAAGTCAGCGCGGATGGCAGCAGGTAGGTGCTCCGTTCCGGGCCCATTTCGCGGGGGGGGGGGGGGCGTTTGGGCTTCGTTCCGCCAAGGAGTCCGGGGGGCCGAATTCACGGGAATTCGGCCTCCCGGGGTCCGTGGCGGAATTCTCTAACATCCCTACTTTTAGCAGGGCTGCTGGAATGGTCCTGCTTCCTGCTTTCTTCTCCCTCTGTACAGCCTGCTGGAATGGCTGCTGGCGAGGAGCCATTCAGGGGGAGGAGCTGCATGGATGGTAGACCAGTCCTGTTCAGGGGGAGGAGCTGCATGGATGGTAGACCAGTCCTGCTCCCCAAGTGACCACTGGTCATTGTAGCTCAGGCCAAGACCCAGACTCAACAAGGAGGCTTTTGTAAAGCGTGTGTGTGTTGTTGTTTCGGCCTGGGAGGACCCACTGGCCAGCCGGGGGGAAGCGGCCCACAACCTTGGAAGCACTTGATTGCCCCTCTTAGAGCACATATGTGCTCTTCTTTCTGGCACTGTCCAGGTAGCAAAAATTGCCATGGCAGCAAGGAAAATACATGCCAAACCGCAAATGGCATAAGGGGGATGCTTCTGTTGGATATGTGTGTGTATGTATGCATGTATCTTTAAATATGTGGTTGTACTGTTGTTGTTTGCTTTTCTATGTATATTGTGGTGGCCTATGGCTCCAAGTGACTTGATTTCATTGCCCCAGGGATGCTTTGGATTATTGGGAATTGCTTTGAAGTCTTGCTCTGAACTGCCTTGGAAGAGCCCGCCTGTGCTGTGCCTAGAAAAATTTCAAAGGAACAAACTTCAGATCTGGTGGGTTCCAACGTGCCGTGGTGTAGCTGGGTCATTTCAGACCATGGACTTAATGGTACTAGGGGGCATCTTTTAGATGGTCATTGATATCACTTCAGTTGTGAAGCACAAGTCTTCCTGCCACTTCCCCAACCACCCCACTGGCCCCATGGGGCAGCACAGAGCCAAGTCTTCCTAGTTCTGACCCTGGGAGTTCTTAGAACAGGAAACACAACCATCTTTCAGCTGACCAAAGCAGGCTGCCACTTGCCCATTGTTTCCTAAGAAATGCCCCTTTGTTTAGAAAATGACTCTCCCTTCTTTTTCCAAGCATCTTATTTTTTTTAGTTCTGGGAGAAATGTTCCCCAATCTATGAACACAGTCCTGGAAGTAAAGCCTTGGAGAGCCAAGTGTACAGCAACAGCCAAGGGTAATGGACCACAAAGTCATGAATGACCTGAGCCCCGCCCACCTCAAGGAAGGTCTCCATCACCATATCTAAGATAATTTTGGAACGTTCTCTGAAGGACACTGTCAGGAGCGCCCTGGTGGGCCCTGGCGGCCTCTTTCAGTAGACTCCAATAGCCAACTCAAGACACAGACGAAAGGATTCTTTTCAAAGCTTTAATCCTTTTACAACTTAATGACTCTTTCAAATGCTAATCACCAGTGACTAAGCAAGGAACAGCAGAGTAGTGCTCCGGGTAGGCAGTTGGTCCCCGTTTGAAGGAGAATCACTTGAGGACCCTGAACTTATGGGCTAGGGAGAGATCCTCCCTCTTTCCCTTGGGTCCATGGGACGCGGCCATTGCTTGCGCGCCAAACGGGTGCTACGCCTCCTTTCCGCACCCTCCATCGCTCGTCGCTCCTTGCGTCTGCGTCGAGTGTCTACCAAGCCCCCCTCCCGTACTCTCTCACTGCCCGGGTCACTATCTCAGGAATGCCGGCAGAAGGAATCTCTGACAGCTGCTGTGCCTGTGAGGGATGAGCTGCCTCCTCTCCCACGGATTGCTGTTCCTCCTCAGAATCCGAACTGCCCTGGGGCTCTGTGGGCTCAGTTTCTACCCTGACAGACACCATCCATGCCCCAAATCAAGTCTGTGAGAGTGTGGAGATAGGCAGTGCCTTGTGGCTGCTCCTTGGATTTGAATTGTCTCTCTCTGGAGAGTCACCAGAGCCTGTGATGTCTCCTGGAGGTGGAGTAAACCTTTTAAATTCAAACTGGCTTTTGGTGGCCAAACCCAGAGATAGGTAGGGTGACATAAAATAATTTGCATACAAGCCCTTGGAATCAGGTGGGTTATGTCCAGTTTTTACTGGGGTGGGCAGAAAGTAGATCTCCAGATGTTTTGGACTACAACTCCCAGTATTCCTCATCATTGGCCATGCTGGCAGGGGCTTCTGGGAGTTGAAGAACAAAATATCATAGAATCACAGAATCATAGAATAGTAGGGTTGGGAGGGGCCTACAAGACCATCAAGTCCAACCCCCTGCTTAATGCAGGAATCCAAGTCAGAGCATCCCCGACAGGTGGCTGTCCAGCCTTGTCTTGAATGCCTGCAGTGTGGGAGAGCCCACCGCCTCCCCAGGTAATGGGCTCCATTGTCGTATTGCTCTAACAGTCAGGAAGTTTATACCAACACTAATGATAGATGGATCTAGCAATCTCAGTCTTACCAAGATTGTCATTTTTCATTTTTGTTTTAGATCAGGCTTGTTCCATCCCATTTCTGTGATTTTTTTTAAAACCACAGAAATCTGTACACATTTTTTGTAGTGTACTCATTCATGTATGCATTTTCGTGTGCATTTTTAAATGTGTGCATTTTTGGAGGCATGAACCCCCTGAATAAAGCATGTTTCTGTGGAACTGGGAAATGTTCATTGCACATTCTTCATATGTGCACATGTTGCTGAATGCATCGTTTTGTTTGTTTTTCGGAACACATCGCAAGCTCAAAAAATGTATAGATTTCCGATTTCTGATTTCTGCAAATTCCATTTGGCCCGGCATTCAAGTCTGGGAGGTGATAATTGGGTAAATCCTGCCTTTGCTAGAGAATCCTGCAAAGCGCTGCACTGGGTTGGATGAGAACAAAGTGTGCATTTTTTTCAGGGTTAGGGAGTGGAGGTTGGTAGCAGAGCTCCGATGTCAGTGGGGCAGTGAATCCGCTCCAGCTTTCAGTCAGAACCACTCAGAACTTTGCTTTGCATCTTGGCTAGCTCCTTTAGAGTTCTGACTGGTTCTGGCTGAAACCTGGAGTGGATTCACCACCCCACTGATATTGGAGCCACCAGCTTCCACTGGGGGAGGGGGAGACGGAGGAGGAGCTGGAGCCCATTACAGGGTCGCTTTGTGCTGCACAACAGTGCCACGCTCTGTGGCTTCCGAGGCAGGAGTCGGGTTGCAGCAGCACCTGTTCCTCTTTGCTCTGTGGAAAGAACCCCGTCAGCATGACAATGCCTCCCCTTCTCACGGACCCTCCTTGCCATTCCTGCTTGGCCTTTGAAGTGAAGGGCTGGCAGTGGAGGAGCAGGGAGTCCCATCTTGGCTCTGGGGCAGCCAGTTGGACCGGACCGAGCTCGTGGGGCTGCACCCTTCCCCTCCCCGTCTTAGCACTCAGGGCGGCCCTTGCAGATTTAAATGGGGGTGGGGGGCAAAGAGATTCTCTCCGAGGTTTAAAAACCCTGAGTGGATCTATTCTATGTTATATTTCGGATGCTCTCCCGACTTCTCTCTTCCATTTGTGGGTCTATTTTGGATGCTCTCCCACTTTTGCACCTTTCGTCACCACGGGATCATCAACACAGGTCAAAAAGTCACCCCCCATTATTGAAGCAAAGGGATGTTCAAACGGTGACAGTAATGGAGAGATGAGACACAGAAAATGGGTTTCACTAGGGCCACATTTATTAACTGTAAGCAGAATTTGCCTGGGGTGCCTGAGTAGAAATCGTTCCTAACTCCGGGGTATGTTTCTAGGGCAAGTCCACCCTGTCCACTTTCTCCACACCACCATGCATTGCTTTTAAACCTTTTTTATGCTCCCACCCCAGTCATCATCTTCCTAAACCCGCCTTCCCCAACCTGGTGCCCTCCAGAAGTGCTGCAATACAGTCCCCATCATCTCCAACTGGCATGCCCAAGGACCATGCTAGCTGGGGGATGATGGGAATGATGGTCCAAAAACATCTGTATGGCACCAGGTTGGAGAAGGCTGTTCTAAATTAAAAAGCCCCCAAACTCTGAGTCATTCCTCACAGGGGAAGAAAATAATTGAGATAATAGGCCCAAATTGGGCTTATTTGGAGGACGGCTTCATTTGCCCTCAGAGTCAGAAAACAACAGCAGCCACCACCAGCTAATCTGGGAGAAGTCATAGAGAATCATTAAATTTTGATCGCACTATGGCTGCCGAGGTACACTCTGACTTAATTTAGAGGAAGCCTGTTTGACTTAAGCAGGTCCACAGAGGCTTTCAGGTGCTGAGATCGCTCAGCTCACTGCCATGACGAGGATGCAAGTCTTCTGACACAGGCAAGGCTACTGTGAGTGGCAGGTTGATGTCTAGATCCAGCCCTCCCACCCCCACCCCACCCCCACCACATGGTGAAATGAAGAATATGCCCAGGCATGTCCTGGCATCCCCTAGCGGCCCCATCTCTAGGCAGCGCAATCAAAGCGTCTGGGATGCTGGTGTAGCAGCATTTCATTAGTTTTCTCAGGGGGCCTGACATTCTTTTCATGGTCTCAAGCGCCCCGGGGAAATGACGTGTCCCAGGGTCACTGCGACAGCAGATGCTGCCATTAGGGATGGACGGACTCTGGTTTGACCGGGTGCTCGCCAAGCTGCCACTGCTGCGTGCTCCCCCTGGACCCGCTCGCCGAGCCTCCGTGCTCACCTGGACCATCTCACCAAGCAGCTGCATGCCCAGCAAATGGGCTGGCTATTGGGCAGAATAGAAATGAAATAAATAAACAAACAAACAAATAGCGAGCCACCGTTCTGCATAAAAATGGCGGCTCCAGGATTTCTGTAAATCTAACGTTACGTAAATGGGGGCTGTGAAGGGGCCATTTACGCAACATTACAGGCATGAATGGACCATTTTCACCAGCAGCGTCTCATAAATGGTCCCTTTACGTCCCCCATTTATGTAACATTGCTAAGAGGCTGCCAGACCCGCTCAGCAGCTGCTCGGTGAGTGGGTCCGGGTGAGTGCAGGGCTCAGCAAGCAGGTCCGGGGGGAGTGAGGTGGGGTACTGCCAGACTCCACCCCCTTCCTAGACTCTCCCGCCATCCCTAGCTGCCCTAGCAGAATACCAGGTGCCAAGGGAGGAGGAGGAGGGGGAGAAAGAGGTAGGCAGTAGCCAGGTGGGAGCGGGATGGTGAAGCAAGCTGTCTCTCTCCCATTCTTCTCCAGCTCCAGTTATAACCAAAGCTAGAGAAGGACTCCTGGAGGAGGAAGGCCCCAGTTCAGAATACAGGCACAGATTACGAGCACACCTAATACAAGAATCTGGGCTCAGCAATGTCACTATTTCAGACTAAGGTCTGTGAAACACTTTGAATACATGAGAAGTGCCATATAAATGCTAAACACTATTCTGAGTATGCCACAGTAAAAATCAGAACGGGTGTAAGGAACGAGAAAGAACGAGCCCTGAGGGTTCTCTGCCATCTCTCCCTCTTTGCCAGAACAGCTGGCCTGCCCACCTCGGAGAGGTGCCAGAATAAAAATACCCTGCAGGCATCCAGTGAGATTGAAGAGCTTTGCACGAATGTGCAATGGAGCTGGTGCGTGAATCTCATTTCCTGATCCACCCCAGTCCCTCCCTAATCTATCAGCATGAATGCGGAATGTGGGAGCTGCTGGGGGCAAAACAAGATGGGCGCGAGTTGTCATTTTTCCCCACGGCCGTCCAGGAAGAGCAAAGCAAACAAGAACATCTGCAAGCCAATAGCGCCCTGGTCTAAGAGGCCAGAGATTCTGAGGGGAGAGGTCTTGGGATCCAAATGGGAGCCCAGGGCTCCTCATTAGTCAGAGCAGAGGCAGCCGACCTTCTTGGGTTGGGAAGAGTTCTGCCAACCAGACCCCAAGCATAAGGCAGAGCCACTTAGATTCACACACCCTCACAGACAGTACGGGGCTGACTCCAGTCTACTTAGCCAAGGAGCAGATGGTGGGGCAGAGCAAGAAGACAAGGGTGGAGGCCGGACCCTGTGCCAGAGCCCGTTCCACAGACCCTCCGTCTTGGATCCTGCTTGGCCACAGACTCCAGCTCTCCATCCCGCTTGCGGACCCGGTGCCACACAGGTCGACCACCCATGAATGCCAGGGTGGGGAGTGTGTGGCCCTCCAGATGATGTTGAACTGCGAATCCTGCCACCCTGTGCTGGCTAGGGCTGATGGGAGTTGTAGTCCAACATCATCTGGGGGGGCCACACGCTGCCCCCAGCTAAAGGGACAGCATCCCTTAGGTCTCACTGGGGAGAGCCGGGGTGGAGAACCCCTTTTAACGCGAGGGCCCAATTCAGTTGTGGAGAAGCTCTCGGGGCAGGCCCAGCCCAAGGCGTATTGCTGTCTCAGGTGAGGCGGCAGTGCTGCCACGCACCCACTGTTCTTGCTGCTGCCGCTGCCTACACTCCTGCGTGCCCTCTCCCCCCCTCTCCCTGATGTACTTGGCAAGCCAGATCAGCCGCTTCCTCCCTCCTGCTGTCGTGGCCACGGGTCTTGCCTTCTGCCCCAACGACCGCAGCCTCTCACAGTCGCCTAGGAGCCCCACGGGTGGCTGGGGCACAAGGCAGGAGTGACTGGGCAGGCAAGAGCAAGGGGCCAGTTGGCTGCCCGAGCACATCAGGGAGCGGCTGGCCGGCCGGGTAGGCTGGGCGGGCAGTGGCTGAAGCCCCGGCTGCCCGCAGTAGGAAGAAGCAGCAACCCTCCTGGCAAGGGCAGGGCAGGGAAAGCGGCGCAATTTGCCCATTTCCTGCTCCGCCGCCTGATGCGGGCGCTTGAGCTCACCCAATGGCAGGGCTGGCCCTGCTCAGGGGCTGCTTTCTGGTGGTGGGCAGGCCCCAAGGCAAAGGAGGCAGGCCCCAAATGCCCAAACGCCAGCCTACTGCAGCTTCCAGCTCTTCCTGTGAGTCCCTGAGCCTCAGGAGAGGCATTTTTAGAATGGGGGGACTGCACCAAAGCCGGGAAACCACAGAAGGACTGGTGGCCAAGGGAAAAGGGATCGGCCAGGGGGAGGTGTGTGGTCACCTGGGCAGCCCTGGAAGGCCAGATTTGGACCCCAGTTAATTCTGAATTTGGCCTCAAGCCTGAGGTTCTGCTCTTCTGGCATATAGGAAGGGATCGTTACCCCCTCCCCCCTTCAGGTGCCTTCCCCTAAGGTGCAAAGAGACAGGCACTCGATTGATGCATCAGGAGGCATGGCAAGGAGCAACTCTGAGTGTGCCTTGGCGCAGGACATCTTCTCTTTGCTTGCAGGCCTGGATTTGTGTAGAAACCCCGTGAGAAGTGTCCCTAGCCTTACCTGAACTCCTGTTGGCTTTGCTCAACATTTCCCTGAATGTTTCTCTTGAGCAGGACTTTCAACATCCCCCCCAAGTCTCAACCCTGCCCATTAGGGGCAGATATCTCCACCAGCCCCAGAGGCTCAGGGGAAGCAGGCAACGCCCACAAGCCTTGCCGCAGTGTTTTGCAGCAGGCTCTGAAAGGCCACGGTGGCTTAGTGGTTAAGATGCCGAACTGCAGACCGGAAGGTCGGCAGGACAGCAGTTCGAGACCCGAGCGCTGCGTGACGGAGTGAGCTCCTGTCTTCAGTCGCAGCTCCTGCCAACCTAGCAGCTCGAAAGCAAGAAATCGCAAGTAGATAAATAGGTACCGCCTCGGCAGGAAAGGTAACAGCGTTCCGTGCACCTCGGTGTTCAGTCATGCCGACCGCATGACCATGGAAGCGTCTTCGGACAGCGCTGGCTCTTCGGCTTAGAAACGGGGATGAGCACCGCACCCTAGATTCGGACACGACTGGTTGGGGACAACTTTACCTTTTTTTCACCCTGAAAGGGATGTGCCTGAACCACAATGACCCAGTTCTCTTGTTTATTTATTTATTCATTCATTCATTCATTCATTCATTTATTCATTCATTCCATTTCATTTCAATACTACCCAATAGCCGAAGCTCTCTGGGTGGTTCACAAAAATTAGAACCAAAAAGCACACAGTAAAACAATATAAAACATCAAAACATCAAAACCACAATATAACAGTACACCAGAATAAAAACAGAATACAACCTAGCAGCAATGCAGAGATTTAAAATACAGATTTGAAACAGCAAAGCTAAAAGTGTAGAAAGCTAAAACGCTAAAAGGCCTGGAAAAATAAAAAGGCCTGGCGCCGAATACAATGTAGGTTCCAGGCGAACCTCACTAGGAAGCTCATTCCACAGGGCTCACAGAGGGGCTCACGGAGAAGGGCCGCTGAGGATGATCTCAAGGTCCGGGCAGGCACATATGGGAGGAGGCGATCCTTCAGGTAACCTGGCCCCAAGCCATTAAGGGCTTTGAATGTTAATACCAGCACTTTGAATCGGGCCCAGAAATGGACCGGCATCCAGTGCAGCTGAAAAAGTACTGGCGTAATATGAGCTCGCAGGCCAGTCCCTGTTAACAATCTTGCTGCCCTATTTTGGACCAGCTGAAGTTTCCGGACCGTTTTCAAAGGCAGCCCCACATATAATGCATTGCAGTAATCCAGACGAGGAGTTATCAGAGCATGGATAACTGTAGCTAGGCTATCTCTGTCCAGATAAGGGCGTAGTTGGTATACCAGCCTAAGCTTAGTATAACTGCATCTTTTGTTACTGGAAAGAAAATAGTCATTCTTCCTCTTTCTTTCTTTCTTTCTTTCTTTCTTCCTTTCTTTCTTTCTTTCTCCCCCCACCCTGCCCCTCAGCCTCAGGAGCAGGGCAACTGTGCAAGACTGACTTGTCTCACCAAGCTCAGGAAAGACCAAATTGAGCTAAAGCTGCAGCACAGACCGCGTGGTGCCATCAGAGCTGAACACTGAAGCCAAAGTCCAGGGTCCACAGCCCAGATGGGGTCCAAATGACCACTCAGAGAGTGACAGGTGATGGAGGCCATGGCAAACCAGCCTGGCCTCAGCACCTGGGCCAACATGGGCATGCCAGGGTCCACCACGGCTGACATCACTTGCCGTGGTAGTGTGGTACCCTTTCTTATTTTTAAAGACATGTTATCATTGGGGTGGGCAGCCAGGCATGAACATAACATGTACATATGCTCATTTTATCATTTCCACTTAAAACAAAAAACAAAAAACTGCTCAATGCAGGAATCCAAATCAGAGCAACCCTGACAGGTGGCTGTCCAGCCTCCTCTTGAATGCCTCCAGTGTGGGAGAGCCCACCGCCTCCCTAGGGAATGGGTTCCATTGTTGCATTGCTCTAACAGTCAGGAAGTTGTTTCTGATGTTCAGCCGGAATCTGGCTTCCTGTCACTTGAGCCCATGATTCCGTGTCCTGCACTCTGGGATGATGGAGAAGAGATCCTGGCCTTCCTCTCTGGGACAACCTTTCAAGGACTCGAAGAGCGCTATCATATCTCCCCTCAGTCTTCTCTTCTCCAGGCTAAACATGCCCAGTTCTTTCAGTCTCTACTCACAGGGCTTTGTTTCCAGTCCCCTGATCATCTTCATTGCCCTCCTCTCTGAAGCCTCTCTACCTTCTGCCCAGCCCTGGTTTATACCAACACTAAGGATAGATGGATCTAGCAATCTCAGTCTTACCAAGATTGTCATTTATCATTTTTGTTTTAGATCAGGCTTGTTCCATCCCATTTCTGTGATTTTTTTAAAACCACAGAAATCTGTACACATTTTTTGTAGTGTACTCATTCATGTATGCATTTTCGTGTGCATTTTTAAATGTGTGCATTTTTGGAAGCATGAACCCCCTGAATAAAGCATGTTTCTGTGGAACTGGGAAATGTTCATTGCACATTCTTCATATGTGTACATGTTGCTGAATGCATCATTTTGTTTGTTTTTCGGAACACATCGCAAGCTCGAAAAATGTATAGATTTCTGATTTCTGCAAATTCCATTTGGCCCGGCATTCAAGTCTGGGAGGTGATAATTGGGTAAATCCTGCCTTTGCTAGAGAATCCTGCAAAGCGCTGCACTGGGTTGGATGAGAACAAAGTGTGCGTATTTTTCAGGGTTAGGGAGTGGAGGTTGGTAGCAGAGCTCCGATGTCAGTGGGGCAGTGAATCCGCTCCAGCTTTCAGTCAGAACCACTCAGAACTCTGCTTTGCATCTTGGCTAGCTCCTTTAGAGTTCTGACTGGTTCTGGCTGAAACCTGGAGTGGATTCACCACCCCACTGATATTGGAGCCACCAGCTTCCACTGGGTGAGAAGGAAAGAGGCGGCGGAGGAGGAGGAGACATGTACAGAACAAGTGCATATGGTCATTTTATCATTTCCACTAAAAAAAAACAAAAAACTTTTCTACAGCCAAATACTGCTTTGCCCCACAGAAATGTGCTTAGCATCAGGGCAAAAGAAGCAAAGTCCCTTTAATTCCTGTAGTCACAATAGTGCCATGATTTAAGTATGTGTAAAATATGACACTGCACATGCTCAAAGTATTTCATTTGTATCAGGGCTGGCAAACAGCCCCCCTCCCCCGCCCGCCAACCTCTAATATATCAGGCATGTAGAAGCCCTTGGTGGTGTGGAGAGGAGACGAGGAACGTTCATTGAGCACTTCACAACATGGCCATCTAAAGGCCACGCCACCCATAAGAACATTATGTCCAGGCTCTACAATTACACCACTGCACAGATAGTTTATAGAACCATAGAATAGTAGGGTTGGAAGGGGCCTACAAGGCCTTCGAGTCCAACGCCCTGCTCAGTGCAGGAATCCAAGTCAGAGCATCCCCGACAGGTGGCTGTCCAGCCTCGTCTTGAATGACTCCAGTGAGCGAGAGCCCACCGCCTCCCTGGGTAATTGGTTCCACTGTCATATTGCTCTAACAGTCAGGAAATTTCTCCTGATGTCCAGCCGGAATCTGGCTTCCTGTCACTTGAGCCCATTATTCCGTCTCCTGCACTCTGGGACGATCGAGAAGAGATCCTGGCCTTCCTCTCTGTGACAACCTTTCAAGGAGTTGAAGAGTGCCATCAGATCTCCCCTCAGTCTTCTCTTCTCAAGGCTAAACATGCCCAGTTCTTTCAGTCTCTCTTCATAGGGCTTTGTTTCCAGTCCCCTGATCATCTTTGTTGCCCTCCTCTGAACCCTCTCCAGTTTGTCTGCATCCTTCTGAAAGTGTGGTGCCCAGAACTGGACACAGTACTCCAGATGAGGCCTAACCAGTGCTGAGTAGAGGGGAACTAGTACTTCCCGCAATTTGGAAGCGATGCTTCTATTAATGCAGCCTAAAAGAGCATTGGCCTTTTTTGCAGCCACATCACATTGTTGGCTCATCTTCAGCTTGTGATTGACAACAACTCCAAGATCCTTCTCGCTTGTAGTGTGGTTGAGCCACGTATCCCCCATCTTGTAACTGTGCATTTGGTTTCTTTTTCCTAGGTGCAGAACTTGGCATTTATCCCTGTTAAATGTCATTCTGTTGTTTTCTGCCCAGCGCTCCAGTCTATCCAGATCACTTTGAATTTTGTTTCTGTCTTCCAAAGTATTAGCTATCCTGCCCAATTTTGTGTCAGATTTTGTGTCAATTTTGTTTATATACATTCTCTGTCGGGCCTCCCCCAGCCCATGGAACTGTGGGCAGGGCTGGGCTATTCCCACTTCCTTCCAGTCTTAAAAGCCAACCACTGGGGGCTCTCCCACAGCTCTCTCTGAGCTATGATTGTACATCCCGCACTTGGATCAGAAGCAGGCTAACACTGGATTTGCCTGTGGCTTCCTTAGCTGTTCTTCAGGAGAGTCTACCTCCTCAAACATGCAAACCTTGACACAAAAATCAGCACTCACAAGGATTCAGCTCAGCTGCAGCTGAAATTCCCAGCGAAATGTTGCCAGCCATATATAAATAGAATCACTGAATCAGAGATGGGGGTGGGGGGTGGGCTTGTAGGGTTTCTAGTTCAACCACCACCACCCGGGCTTGATGCAGGAAATCCAGAACATCGAGAACAGATGGCCTCTGCTTGAAAACCTCCACCACCCGTTCACTAGGGATGTACGAAAGTCACTTCCTTTTCGCGGAATTGATTTGCAGTGGGGGGGGAGGAGGTCCGCCCCTCCCCCCAGAATCCTTAATGGGGGGGGAGGCGATCTGGTCCTCCCCCCCAGAATCCTGCCCAGCCGGCTCCGCTCCGCAGCAGCTCTGCAGAGCAGCTGGCCAGGGCTGACTACAGCCGGAGTTCCAGCCACAGACGGGCTGCTGTGATAGGCTACGTAAGTATTTATGTAGCCTATCATGGCTGGGCAAAAAAAAAAAAAAACAGTGTACGCAAATGGCAGCGGCTACGGTGACCGCCATTTGTGTTCCGTATTTTTCCCCTTTTTATCTTACGTAAATATTTACTTAGGCTATTACGGCAAAAAAAATGGGGGAAGCAAATAGTGCCTACTACACTATTTGTGTTCCCCTTTTTTTCGCCGTAATAGTCTATGTAAATATTTACGTAGGCTAAACGGCGAAAAATAGGGAACGCAAATGGCGGCCGCCGTAGCCGCCGCCATTTGCGTATGCTGTTTGTTTTCGTTTTTTGGCTTGGCTTGGCGTGAAAGGCTCCGTAAATTCTTACATAGCCTATCACGGCAAAGACCAGGATGCAAATGGCGGCCGCGGCAGCCAGTCGAAAGACCAGCCACCACCGGAGCCGCCGCCGTCCAGAACATCCGCCCCAGGTTAGCTTCGTCCCGGGGGGAATCCGTGGGGGGGGGCAGGCCATTCCACCATGGATTTCGGGGGGCCGAATGCCAGTGCATTTGGCCTCACTGAAATCTGTGGCGGAATTCTCCGCCATCCCTACCGTTCACCCATCCTCTAGGTCATTGGTTCCATTCTCAAACTGCTCTTACTGTCAAGATGCTTCTCCTTTAAATACTAAAACCCATTCGAGCTAGCCCTGCCCTCTGGGACAGCAGGGAACAAGTCCGTGCCCTCTTCTCTGGGACAGCCCTTAAGGGATTTGAGAGGAGCTATCATGTCTCCTCTCAGTCTTCTCTTTTCCAAGCCAAACATATCCAGTTTCCTCACTGGATTTGTTTCCAGGCCCATATCCATCTTCATCGCCCTCTTCTGAATATGTTCCTATTTGTCTACATCTTTCTTAAAGCTCAGAACTAACACAGTACTCCACATGAGTTCAGGGATGGGTTTCTAGATTGTGGGTTTGCTGCTTCCCTTCAAATTTCTCAAGTATCCCTCCAAAACACAAATAAATAAATAAATAAGCAAGCAAGCAAACAAATAAGCAAATAAATAAACAAAATCACTGGCAAGAGGACATCCACATGGGTTGTGCCCCATGGACTGAGTATGCCCCACACTTTACCAGTATGATGGGTGAGCCTTCTCCCATCTCAGCTGGAATGGGCTGAGCTGAAGCACATTATTCCCACACATCCACATTTTGGAAAATAAACAATATTATGTCTGAGCCCATTCTGAAGTTTGGGGCATGATAGGATGCAAGAGTTTTCTCCACCAAACTCCCTCTGAGGCCCCCTTCACTGCCCCTCCCCATCGAGAGCCAGTATGGTGTAGTGGCAAGAGTGTTGGACTGGGAGCTGGGAGATCCGGGTTCTAGTCCCCACTCGGCCATGGAAGCTCACTGGGTGACTTTGGGCCAGTCACACACTCTCAGCCCAACCTACCTCACAGGGTTGTTGTTGTGAGGATAAAATGGAGAGGAGGAGGATAATGTAAGCCACCTTGGGTTCCTTGCAAGAGGAATAAAGGCGGGATATAAATGCAATAATAATAATAATAATAATAATAATAATAATAATAATAATAATAATAATTTACCACTCTTAATGTCATATAATGTGTTGGAGGGGAACAGTCCCTATGTAATTGCATGTGTGTGTGTATGTGTGTTTAGTTAGCTGCTTTGGATAGAAATCACATAAAGTCAAATAAAAATATATGATTAAAACCTCCATGTGAAGTGGTCCCATCTCCTTGTGTCATGGTAAGTAGTGATGGCGCTGAATGTCCAAATGGGAGTTTTGACACTAACTCCCTATGTTCAGAAATTTCAAGCTGAGCCTAAATTCCCTCTGAAGTTTAGACCCAGGTGGTGATGGCCCTGGAACTCGTTCTCACCACTGCAAATTCACACAGCTGACCCCTTCCCATTTCCACTTGAACTTATCAAACAGTGCCATGAGCTCCATTATGACTGAGAACACTGTCACAGCAACTTCTCGAGCAATAGGGTCTCTAGGGAATATCATTTCCCAGGGCTCCAACATCCTTAATAAACAGGATGGCATTTTCACACATAATCAGGCCAGCTGTTTTCCTGCAAGGTCCACACTGTTGCTACCACCTTCAGGTAAGCCTGGAGGGGAGGGGCAGTGAAGGGGGCCTCAGAGGGAGTTCGGTGGAGAAAACTCTTGCATCCTATCATGCCCCAAACTTCAGAATGGGCTCAGACATAATATTGTTTATTTTCCAAAATGTGGATGGGTGGGAATAATGTGCTTCAGCTCAGCCCATTCCAGCTGAGATGGGAGAAGGCTCACCCATCATTAATAGTAGGTCCTTGTTCACCCAAAAGGGAATTGTATTCACAGGCAGCAGATGTTAAAAGCTTGAGCTTTGATTGGCAGCCTCAACCTCTTCCCTAATGAACCTGGTCTCATTCAAAGAGTTTCAGTACATTGCCAACTGCAGATCCTTGATAGGTTCGCCATGCACTCCCTTTGTCTTCTTCTGCCTCTAAAATGTCTTGGCATGGAAATCTATTTTTTACAGATGCCAAAAACCGAGGACTCTTTCTGCCACTTGAAGATTTCTAAGAACTCTCTGTGACTAATTCCTAAGGGACCCAAACTCTCCTGGCCTCCTCAAGCCACCGAAGGATGAGTCACTGAAAACTCTCCAAAAGAGAACTGAGGAAATCCAGCACAGAGCAACAGGGGAAAGCACTTACCAATGCAGAGAGGAAATGGAGGCTCTGCCAGGGTCTTGGACTACTTCCCGTCCTTCAAGAAGCAAGAACAAGCTAGTGAATAAGCCTGTCAAAAATCAATATATAGAAATGAAATCTAGTTTTCAATCAGCTTTGTTCACTTTTCTCTTTGATCATGACAATAGCGGTCCTAAAAAAAGGCTTGCACCCAGTCCTCTTTCATTTTAAGCTGCTCCTTGCCTGATTTTCTGTAAGCCTAAATGTCAGCATTCCCTAGACATTACAGGGCCATGATGCTGGACTAGAAGAAGTCTAGAAAACTAGCAGGGTGGAGAACAGGAGGCAGACAACTCTGGGCTTGGGCTTGCAGGAAATCCAGCAAATGGTTAAGCAGAGAACAGAGAACTGCCACACACCACAGCCAGGCCTGGCTGATAGACTCTTTCCCAGGCAAAGTCAAGGTCAGGCCAACCCAGTGGGTTGCCTGGGTGAGTGGAGACGCTCCAGAGCTGCTTTTGCCAACCTGGTGCCATCCAGATGTTTTGGACTTCAACTCCCATCAGCCCCAGTCAGCCATGGCCAATGGCCAGGAATGCTGGGAGTTGTAATCCAAAAGGCATCACTTTTGGGAAGGCTACTGTAGTGACTCCAGTCCTAACATACATTATTAGAGAGGTGTCTAACAAGTTTTCATTAAAAAGGGGGTCAAAACAAGCATTTTTGAGGGGGCGGGGTGAATATTCCCCTTGAGACCGGGTGAATATTCTAGGGATGGATGGATCCATATATTTCCAGTCCACGTCAATTTTGCATGCATTCATTCATAAGTCACCCCTTCATGGATCACTGCCTTGTTGTGGCGAAGGGGCTTGCGTAACTCAGTGAAGCCATAAGCTATGCCGTGCAGGGCCACCCAAGACGGACAGGTCATGGCAGAGAGTTCTGACAAAATGTGGTCCACTGGAGAAGGAAATGGCAACCCACTCCAGTATTCTTGCCAAGAAAACCCCATGGAACGTATCACAAGGCTAAAAGAGATGACGCCAGAAGATGAGCCCCTCAGGTCGGAAGGTGTCCAATATGCTACTGGGGAAGAGCAGACGGTATTTCCAAGTAGCGCCAGAAAGAGTGAAGCGGCTGGGCCAAACCCGAAAGGACACTCAGCTGTGGATGTGTCTGGCAGTGAAAAGAAAATCCGATGCTGTAAAGAACAATATTGTTTAGGAACCTGGAATGTCAGATCAATGAAACAAGGTAAGCTGGAGGTGGTCAAACATGAGATGGCAAGACTGAACATCGACATCTTGGGAATCAGCGAACTAAAATGGACAGGCATGGGCGAATTTAATTCAGGTGACCATCATATCTACTATTGTGGGCAAGAATCCCTTAGAAGAAATGGAGTAGCACTCATAGTCAACAAAAGGGTGGGAAAAGCAGTACTGGGGTACAATCTTAAAAATGATAGAATGATCTCAGTATGAATCCAAGGCAAACCATTCAACATCACAGTAATTCAAGTCTATGCCCCAACCACTGAGGCCGAAGAAGCTGAGGTTGATCGGTTCTATGAAGACCTACAACACCTTCTAGAACTAACACCAAAAAAAGATGTCCTCTTCATCATAGGGGATTGGAATGCTAAAGTCGGAAGTCAAGAAATCACCGGGATAACAGGCAGGCATGGCCTTGGTGTACAAAATGAAGCAGGACAAAAGCTAATAGAGTTTTGCCAAGAGAACATGCTGATCATAGCAAACACTCTTTTCCAACAGCACAAGAGGCGACTCTACACATGGACATCACCAGATGGTCAATATCGAAATCAGATTGATTATGTCCTTTGCAGCCAAAGATGGAGAAGCTCCATACAGTCAGTAAAAACAAGACCTGGAGCTGACTGTGGCTCAGATCATGAGCTGCTTCTTGCAAAATTTCGGCTTAAATTGAAGAACGTCGGGAAAACCACTCAACCGTTCAGGTATGACCTAAATCATATCCCTGATGAATATACAGTGGAGGTGAGGAATAGATTTCAGGGATTAGACCTGATAGACAGAGTGCCTGAGGAACTATGGACGGAGGTCCGTAACATTGTTCAGGAGGCAGCAACGAAATCCATCCCAAAGAAAAAGAAATGCAAGAAAGCCAAGTGGCTGTCTGATGAGGCTTTACAAGTAGCTCACGAAAGAAGGGAAGTGAAAAGCAAGGGAGAAAGGGGAAGATATACCCAACTGAATGCAGAGTTCCAGAGAATAGCAAGGAGAGACAAGAAGGCCTTCTTAAATGAACAATGCAAAGAATTCGAGGAAAACAACAGAATGGGAAAGACTAGAGATCTCTTCAAGAAAATTGGAGATCTCAAGGGAACGTTTTGTGCAAAGACGGGCATGATAAAGGACAAAGAAGACAGGGACCTAACAGAAGCAGATGAGATTAAGAAGAGGTGGCAAGAATACACAGAAGAACTATACAGGAAAGATGTGAATGTCCCTGATAGCCATGATAGTGCGGTCACTGAACTTGAGCCGGACATCCTAGAGAGTGAAGTCAAGTGGGCCTTAGGAAGCATTAGTAACAACAAAGCTAGCGGAGATGACAGTATTCCAGCCGAGCTATTTAAAATCCTAAAAGATGATGCTGTTAAAGTGCTGCATTCAATATGCCAACAAATCTGGAACACTCAACAGTGGCCACAAGACTGGAAAAGGTCAGTTTACATTCCAATTCCAAAGAAGGGCAACGCCAAAGAGTGTTCAAACTACCGCACAATTGCGCTCATTTCACATGCCAGCAAGGTGATGCTCAAAATCCTACAAGCTAGGCTTCAGCAGTATGCGAACCGAGAACTACCGGAAGTACAAGCTGGGTTTCGAAGAGGCAGAGGAACTAGAGATCAAATCGCCAACATTCGCTGCATCATGGAGAAAGCAAGAGAATTCCAGAAAAACGTCGATTTCTGCTTCATTGACTACGCTAAAGCCTTTGATTGTGTGGATCACAACAAACTGTGGCAAATTCTTAAAGTGATGGGAGTACCAGACCACCTTACCTGTCTCCTGAGAAACCTGTACGAGGGTCAAGAAGCAACAGTCAGAACCAGACATGGAACAACCGAGTGGTTCAAAACTGGGAAAGGAGTACGACAAGGCTGCATATTGTCACCCTGCTTATTTAACTTATATGCAGAGTACATCATGAGAAATGCCGGGTTGGATGAATCAGAGGTCGGAATTAAGATTGCTGGGAGAATTATCAACAACCTCCGATATGCAGACGATACCACCCTAATGGCAGAAAGCGAAGAGGATCTCAAGAGCCTCTTGTTGAGGGTGAAAGAGGAGAGTGCAAAAGCTGGTTTGAAACTCAACATTAAAAAAACGAAGATCATGGCATCTGGCCCCATCACTTCCTGGCATATAGAAGGGGAAGAAATGGCAGCAGTGACAGATTTTACTTTCTTGGGCTCCAAGATCACCGCAGACGGTGACTGTAGCCATGAAATTAAAAGATGCTTGCTCCTTGGGAGGAAAGCTATGGCCAACCTAGACAGCATAGTAAGAAGCAGAGACATCACCTTGCCGACAAAGGTCCGTCTAATCAAAGCTATGGTTTTCCCAGTAGTAATGTATGGCTGTGAGAGCTGGACTATAAGGAAGGCTGAGCGCCGAAGAATTGATGCTTTCGAACTGTGGTGCTGGAGAAGACTCTTACGAGTGCCCTGGACTGCAAGGAGGTCAAATCAGTCCATCCTAAAGGAAATCAACCCTGAGTGCTCATTGGAAGGACAGATAATGAAGCTGAAGCTCCAATATTTTGGCCACCTAATGCGAAGAGAAAACTCCCTGGAAAAGACCCTGATGCTGGGAAAGACTGAAGGCAAAAGGAGAAGGGGACGGCAGAGGATGAGATGGCTAGATAGCATCACGGATGCAATGAATATGAACTTGAGCACGCTCCGGGAGAGAGCGCAGGACAGGAAGGCCTGGCGTGCTATGGTCCATGGGGTCATGAAGAGTCGGACACGACTGAACAACAACAACATTCATAAGTCTGCCCCATCCTGTTTCTGTATTAATCTATGATATTTTTTGGAATGCATTTTTTCACAGAACATGCATTTCTATACATATTTAATTCTAAAATATACATTTTTATATGCATTATGGTACATTTTTTGAGCTGAGAACTACATTGCAAAAAGAAGTGCAAAATCTGAAGGATAATTGAGTTCTGATTTCTACATTAGTCCTGGAAGTGCATATTTGAGCATCCCTAGAAAATGTATGTATGTATTTAAATCATATTAAAAAGGCACATTTACTTAGCTAGGGCTGCTAGCTTTTTTCTTTCTCTTTTTTTTTTCCTGACCTTTACTTCTGCACACGCAGTTTAATATGCAGTCATTAGCAGGTGAAATTGTTTTATTCCCATGCCATAAAAAGCATAGGGATGAGAGAACCAGAGGTGCGTAAGCTCCCTAAGAATCTCCAACTCCATTTTGATGTTTGGTTCTCCTCGCTCTTGGTTTCATTTGTAACCTGTTTTTCTTTCTGTTTGAATGGAAAAAGTATGCAATTCTCTGTGCATTTTTCAAAAATGTGTACTTCCCCCCCCCATTGACTAAAGTGTGAAAAATTGTATTTTTTTTAACAGTGCATACTTCAAAGCGCACATTTCTCCCCAAAATATGTATCTTTCGAATGTGCAGGAACATGCAAGTTTTTTCTGAAGAAAGCTCTCCTGTTCACCTTCATGTTCAGGGTTGTGAATGGGTCAATTTCTGATTAGCTGCAAACTGAAAAGAAGTTCTTGTACATCCCTAGAAAGCACCACTTGCTGATTTCTTCACAACAGGCTGCTTTTACTGGCACAAGAGCAAACCTTGCGGGTTTCCCTCTAGTCAGTTGTGGTCTGTGATCAGTAACCCAGTTACTGATCACAGCCACACATGACATTGTGCAAGCAGCAGGCCTGTTCAGGTCGTTCGTTGGGTCCCTTCCACCAATGGTAGGGCTGCCAACTTTTTTGCTACCAGTTACTACACCTGTGCCCTTAATTCAAACAACATCTGAAGACATGCACATGGCTTCTCTTCGTGTCATGAACAGCTTCACCTGTTGATTTCTGCACATCCAGCTTCTGTTAATGGCACAAGAGCAGGCTAGGTTGTTATTTTCTGGTCAGTTGACAGTCCTGGTCACAAAGGCCATGTTTGTTCTCTTGATGGCTTCTCTTGCCTTTTCCTTACAAACTGAAAGTCCCTCATTTCATTTTTTTTTTCTCCTCTTTCATTGCTGTATCAGGGAATCATCTGTGCCGGGGAAGTATTCCCCAGATAATCCTACAACTGCAGCTAAACAAACCCCTCTCTGGCAATCTGCAGAGAGACGCTTGAGTATAAAAAGCCTTCAGAGGATAACACTCCTTTGGTCTTTCATTCCTGAGGACACGAGCAGGATCACAATTTCTACCGCGGCCCTCGGTTCAGACTTTTAATTATCAACTCAAACATGTGTTCTCAGCTCTTTCAAGCAGTGCTAGGGAGGCTCAGATGAAGCTATGCTTGTACCTCACTGTGGTTCAGGTGTCTTAACATGACACAAAGGAAGAGATGAGTCGACAACTCAGCTGTGTCTTTTAAAGAGATTTGTAGGGCCTGCTTTCCTTTCGTTAATGCAGTGTTCATGTGCTCGCAGGGCTGACTCCAAAGTCAGGGATCTGACTCGCCGAGAACTAGAAATGGCTGAGAAGTTTGTTTGGTTTGTGTTTTGATAAGAACTTACCAGCATTCACAAATTTCTTCATAAACAGGACAGAAAGAACTTGAGATTTAAAAAAATTGAATACGAGAGACAGTGAAACTGACATTTCCATCCATCTGGGTCCAGGTCAAGGGCTCTGAGCGCTTAGGTCTAATAATCTGGCTTTTCAACCGTGCCTGTTATGCTGAATTGGGGTTGCCACCACCTCTTCTTCTTTTGCCAGGTTCCTCATCTTTAACCGCTATACGGCAGGCAGGTATATCATGGTCCTCTGTGTGAGAATTTTGTTTGGTTCATTTTTTATAAGAATACTGTATTGGCCCCAGGCCTGTAACCAAGTCACCTGTAGTTCTAAGGGGCCTAGAGATCTATAATGCGTTGCTTAGGTTGTTATTGGCCCAATTTCCTTGCTAGTGGGCCTCTGAGCATGTGAGATGAGTCAAAGGTCGATAGTAGCAGCCTCAGCACATTCCATGCTAACGAAGGCTAGTATCTTATCAGGGCCTGGGATGTGCCTGGGAAGTGAGGCTCTGTTTATGCCAAACTGCAGGTGTCTGTGCTGAGAAAGCTCCAATTGTTTTCCTTCTGAACAAGGGCTGTGAGTCTATGCTGGGAATGAACACTAATCAATGCTTGCTGCTGTCATGCTGCCTCACTGCTGGCATGTATGGTATAAAACCCATTGTACCCCATGGCTCTGGGCTCAGAGAAGCTGTCTGATCCAACCATTGGGTATGCCTGTGTGCTGATGGTACTCAATAAAGTACTCCTTGTAAGTAAATCTGGATCTGATTTATCACTATCTTGGCACCTCTAAATTAAGAGTTCGAAGCCTACTGCCAGGGCAATACAAATATATAAAAAAATCAGCCAATTATAAATGGGGTGGGAAGAACCTGAGATTGAAAATTCAAATGTGGGAGGATACGAAACTGACAAATTCGTCCATTCCTACATGGGCTCCTGACATGTGTGAGCCTAATGCAAAGTGTTGGTGATGCATGTTAAAGGGTTATGTTAAAGGGATAGCCCTTTAACATCCTAAATAATTTGGGTCTAAGCACCCAAAGCTGCTGCCTGGATGGACAAATTGGTCAGTTTCACTTTCTCCCATATTCACATTTAAAAAAAATAATAATTCAAGATCTTTCCATTGTTTGTGAAGAAATTTGAGATTTTGGTAGGCTCTTATCCAAGAATGAAGTGAGCAAAATTCTCAGCCATCCCTAAGCCCATGAAGATTGAACAATATCCAGGCAACGTACCCCAAATAACCAGCTCCTGATAACAGCCTGGAAGCAGAATTCTCTACCAGCTGCAGTTTCTGGAAAGGCAGAAACATCCTTCAAAGGCAGCCCCACAGAGATTACATTGCAATCATCCAACTTGGATGCAGGCAGCAAAAGCATCTGGGGCAGTGGCCCCATCTTCCTTGTCCAAGAAAGGCCCCAACTGGTGCATCAATCAAAGCTGTTCAAAAAGCATTCCTGGCCTGGTCACAGCAGAAACATCATCCAGGTCAGAAGTAGTCCCAGATTGTGAATTTGGTCTTTTAAAGGAGTGCTACACCATCCAGAACACTACTACCTAGATTGGCTTGCCTACGGACTAAAAGCAGATGTGTCTGCATGCCCACAAAACCCCCAGATGTCTGTGTCTCTAATGATCGAATCTCCTATTTACCATGAAAGCCCTTCCCCAGAGGCATATCCTCAGTGTGAGAGGATGTCTGTTCATTCCCCAAAGAATGGGTCCCTTCTAAGGGATCGCTTCCCTCTTCCTCAGAGGGACACCTTCCTTCCTCAAGACCCTCATTCCCTGTGATTGTAAAAGAGCTGTCAACCTGGGAGTGGGATGCAGCTGTCATGTCCCCGAAGGTCTCATCTGCAAACCTGTCTGCCTCTCTCAACTTCTCCAGTCAGCAACTTTGTCTTCAAAGGAACAAGCTTCTTCCCTGAGATCCAGAAGCTCATTGCATGGACCACACCCCCCAGACTTCTGTCCAGAAGACTGAAAGCCATCCATGTGACACTCTGTGCAATACACTGGATACCCCTGCTGGCTGTCCACCTTCCAAGGCTTCCTTGGAAGTTCTCAAGGGTAGATTTGATGTACATAGTCGAAAGCAGTCAGCAAGAGTGGATCTGGATCTTAAAAGCCCTCTACCCCGAATGCTAGGGTCCCAACCCATATGGGGGGTGGACCTACTCTAAAGTAAAAATGAAAACCAAAGATAAGGCTGCTAGATAGTTATTTAAAGCTTTGGTCCTGAGATACATCTGTTGAAGAGTGAGTAGGAATGCTTACAGTGCAATCCTATGCATGTCTGCTCAGAAGTAAGTCACCCCACTGAGTTCAAGGGGTTATAAATGGATTAGGATTTTTAGGCTCAGCTATCACCCTGGTCATTGGGGGGGGGGAGAGAGACACTAATTCCCATCTTTTTTTTGGTTTTGGTTTTTAAATACCATTTTGGAAAACTTCATATAATCCCAGAGGGATGTTTTATTCCAAAAAGGGTCTGTTTTTAATGCACATGGAAGGAAACCTGAAGAAGAAGATCTACGAACACTCATTCAAGCAGCTTCTTGCTGGAGTGAGGACCAGCAGGGTCACAACTTACTGCCCATACATCCTTCTCCACCCAGTGCTTGCTTTGCCTTCAAACCACACCCCCTACAGCTGGCGTTGCCAGGGGTCCTTGAATCTGGCCTCTCCAATCTTTATGCACCATATTCAGTTGTTGTTCAGTCGTTAAGTCGTGTCCGACTCTTCGTGACCCCATGGACCATAGCACGCCAGGCCTTCCTGTCCTCCGCTCTCTCCCATGATTATTTCTCCAACTGACAGCAAGGTTCTATTTCGTGCTATATCTAGGGATGTACAAAACTCACTTCCCTTTTCGCGGAATCTTTCGCGGTGGGGGGAGGTGCTCCGTCCCTCCCCCAGGAATCCTTGATGGGGGGGGAGGCAATCCGGTCCCCCCCCCCCGGAATCCTCGACGGTTGGCTTCGCTCCGCAGCCAGGCCGCGGAGCAGCCGGCCAGGGCCGTCCACAGCCGGATTTCCGGCCTCAGACTAGGGATGTCAGAGAATTCCACCACAGATCTCAGTGACGCTGAATGCCAGTGCATTCGGCCTCCCGAAATCTGTGGTGGAACGGCCTGCCACCCCCCACCCCCCCGCGGATCCCCCCTGGGATGAGACTTACCTGGGGCGGATCTTCCGGGCGGCGGCGGCTCCGGCGAAGGCAGCAGCGGCGGCCGGTCTTCCGATCGGCTGCCGCCGCTGCCATTTCCTGGCTTGTGGGAAAAAAACAAAGACCTATCATGGCTAGGTTTAAAAAAAAAAAAAGACGTGATAGCCTACATAAATCTTTACATAGCCTATCATGGTTGGGGGTGGGTTTTAAAAAAAACCACGCGTACGCAAATGGCGGCGGCTACGGCCGCCGCCGTTTGCGTTCCTTCTTATTGGTGTCTTAATCTACGTAAATATTTACGTATACTATGACGGTGAAAATCAAGGAGAACATAAATAGCGTAGCGGGCGCTATTTGCATCCCTTTTTCATTCACCTTTTTAGCCTGCGTAAATCTTTACGTAGGCTAAAACGGGGAATCAAAAGGGGACGCAAATGGCGCCCGCTACGCTATTTGCGTTCCCCTTGATTTTCGCCATCATAGTCTACGTAAATATTTACGTAGATTAAGACGGTAAAAACAAGGAACGCAAATGGTGGCGGCTGTAGCCGCTGCCATTTGCGTATGCGTTGTTGTTGGTTTTTTGTTTTTTTTTTACCCAGAGCCCTCCGTGGCCGAAAATCTGGCTGCGGACGGCTCTGGCCTAGCCGGGCCGGGCCTGGCCAGCTGCTCCGTGGAGCTGCCGCGGAGCACAGCCGGCCGTTCAAGGATTCCGGGGAGGAGGAATGGAGCACCTCCCCCCCGGCCAGGATTCCGGGGGGAGGGACAGAACGCCTCCCCCACCACCATCAATATAATCCACGAAAGGTAAGTCACTTTTGTACATCCCTACCGCAGACGGGCTGCTGCGGATGCAAATGGTGGCCGCCATAGCGGCCGCCATTTGCATCCAGCCAGGCAGCCATGATAGGCTACGTAAGAATTTATGTAGCCTATCATGGCTAATGCCCCCCCCCCAAAAAAAAACCAGCATACACAAATGGCAGTGGCTATGGCGGCCACCATTTGCGTTCCCTATTTTTCGCCGATTTATCTTACTTAAATATTTATGTAAGATAAAACAGCGGAAAAAAAGGGAATACAAATAGCATAGTGGGAGCTATTTGCGTTCCTTTATTTTTCGCCGTTCTAGCCTACGTAAATATTTACATAAAATAAATTGGCGAAAAATAGGGAACGTAAATGGTAGCTGCCATAGCCACCGCCCTTTGCGTACGCTGGGTTTTTTTTGTGTTTTTTGAGGGGGTTTAGCTGTGATAGGCTATGTAAATTCTTACGTAGCCTATCATGGCTGCAAGGATGGCAATGGCGGCGGCAGCAGCCCGGCTGTGGCCGGCCAGGAGACCAGCCACTGGAACCGCCGCCGCCACCAAACCCACCGCATCCAACCCAGGTAAGTGCCATCCCGGGGGGATTCCACGGGGGGGCGGGGGGGCAGGAGGCCGTTCCGCCATGGATTCCAGGGGGCTGGATTCTAAAGAATCCGGCCTCACTGGAATCCGTGGCAGAATTGTCCGCCATCCCTAGCTATATCCACATCTTTACAACCCGAACTTTTGACTTCAAAGGTTTAAGAATTTTGGAATTCAAGAATTAGTCACAAATTTTGTGCTCCAAATGAATTTTCATTATTAGTCTTGGGCTAGATCTACACTAGTGTGTTGTGTTTTGTTTTGTTTTTATTGGTATTGAAGTGCACTGTTAACTGTTGGGGCACATTACGTATTCTGTATACTACTCTGCTAGTGTTATTTCCCACTTTGTGTTCTGTATTTTCCAAAATATTGCAACAGATAACGTTGTGTATGCTACAAGGTATAAATGTGCAAGAGGGATATAGCATCACCATGTCGGGATCGTATCAATATGACACGAGGTGTCGATCTGGTTCTGGTGACCGAGTTTTACTTTCTGGTGTTTGAATTAGTGCTGAATGGAAATGTTTGTCTAGTTTCATTTTGTTGTGTTTTTAAAGAAGAGAAAATTGAGAAATCAACACCCTCACCAAAAAAAGTGTATTTTTGTGAGCCCAGATAAATTATTTAAATGTTCAGCTGCTGGAGAGGGCTTACTTTAAAATGCAGGAGAGCGGTGAATGTGAGCATTCTTTCTGTAACAAATTGGTCTGCTACAACTTGCAGCAGCAGAACTTCAAATCAGTATCCCTGTGGGATGCCAGGTCCCCCACCAGTGCCTCAGAAATGACACTTCGTCAGGACATCGTGTCAGTTCACATGCATTGTGTGTGTGTGTGTGGGGAGGGAATGGTGCCCCTCTGATACAAGAACATGGCAGCCCCCACTGGCCAGTACAGGCTGTCATTTTTGTTATGGGGGGCACTGTTGTTTTTTTACCCATAATGTAACTGAAATGATGCTCTGTCTCGCAAAGGGGTGTCACGACAAACATGTCATCTCACAACAATGCTGATTTGGAGCTTCATCACCACCAGAAGCAGCATGGACAAATTTGTTACAGAAATACACACACACACACACACACACTGCTCCACAACTTGTTAAGGCAAGACCCCCTAGGGGCTGAAAATTGCAAGAATTTCTCCCATCCTCAGAGAACTTTGCCACCTCCATTTCATGACCTGGGGAGAGGCTCTGAAAATTGAGTACAGAGCAGCTTCACCCAGCTAGTCTAGTTAACATGTGCCTATGAAAGGCCAAGAGAAGGAAGAGTTGCTTCAGAGCAGAGGGCAAAACCAAAGCCAAAGGGACTAGCCTGCTGGCAACTTCTCCTGCACAAGCCCCATTCAAATAAATGGGCTCTTACACAAGAGCTTCATGGCAAGATTGTCAGTTGCTGCTTGCAAAGTACAGGTTCTGTCAATTAAAAGCAGCAGTGACAGGTGCCCACAACAGAACTGTCATCGGCTTCATCTGATTTCCCAGTGTCATAGCCTTCCTGCAAAAGTGAGCCCACTGCTGAATGTCAAAAGCTTTAGATGACAATTAAAAGGGGTGATCATTTGACTCCTAAGAGGTGCTGAGCCTCCTGTCATTTCTAAACATTGCAATTAATATAATAGATGGAATGAGTGCAAGAAATAGATGAGTAGAAGATCATCAGGGAAGATGGCTGCCTCCAGTCTTGCAGACTTGTAAATCTCAGCTTTAGGGGAAAAAAAGATGAGATGCTTTTGGATGCACTGTTCTTCTATTTTGTCTCACAAAACCATCAACCAGCCAGAATGCAGGCTGTCTATATAATACACAGCGGTTTCCAGTATTTCTTGTACATGTGTGCAAATTTATTTATTTATTCATTTATTGCATTTCTAAACCACCTTTCTGGAACCAACCAAGGTGATGTACAAAACTATAGGAAACAAAAATCACAAACAAATAAGGACAGAGTACATCATTAAAGACAACTTTAAAAACCATAAGAAGCATTTGAAAAGCCAGATTAAAAAGACGTATCTTGACCCCTTTTCTGAATGCAGAGGGAGCAGGGACTGGTCATGACTCCAGAGGGCATTTGTGAGCAACATTGGAGAAAGTCCTTTCAGACACGCCCAACAAGCCATCATCTGCCAGGGAGGGTGTCTTTGAACTGGACTCTCCTGCTGATCTTAGCAACCAAGCAGGTTCATACCAAGGCAGGCAGCCCCTCGAATAGCCAGACACACACACACACACACACACACACACACACACACACACACACAGGATATGCTGCAAGCCATCAACAACCAAAACTATTGTTCTTGCTCTGGCTTCTCTACCATTCCTTAGATGTTTCTCATGAGCAGAGGCTTCCACATTGTCTCAAAATTTCACTTCAGGTAAAATTTGGTAGCTATCCTACTCCAAGGTCTTATGGACTTGGTTGTGATCTGCCTGCTGCTGCTCCATGGAGCAAGCTACTCAAAGCTGTGGAACTCAAAGTTGATAGTACTGTCCTCCTTAGGCTACAGGATCCCTCTGCGGACCATTTCTAGGTCCCAAGGTTTGACCTGCCTGAAGTGTCAGAGTTTGGGCCTCCTTCTCAGGGTCTCTGGGAAAAGGAGCAAAGTCTCACGGTCAGGGATCAGACCATTTTCTGCTTGGGTGAGTGCTATGAGCTCTACCTCTACCAATGTCCAGCACGGTGTGGAGGACCAGGTAAAACCAGACCGCCCATTTGTCATTTCCTACCTCCACCAGGTTCCACCATTTGGTCTATGCAGCCCTACCCTTCAGCTCTGACTTGGCAACCTTAGTGCCACACTAGACAGCCCGTTGATTCTCCATAACGTTACCTGGCCGTAGAGGCTTCTGGGTCAAGACAGGGCTATCTGTTGGGTGGAAGTCTAGCTTGGGTGCTACTGACTTACATTGCCCCCTGCCTGGTTGGCTCCCTGCCTCTCTTCCTCCTCCCCGTGTCCTGCTCCCTTTGGATCGTCTTCGACTCCAGCCAGTGAATGGCTCAGCCTTTGGGCAAGCCCACTTGTGAGTGATGCCTTGAAGCTCAGGCCAACAGCTACTAGGACTCCCTGACAACAGCAGTCCATGCTTCTACTAGGTCAGGCTCCTGGCTGACCTGATCTCAAGGGAATCCTCTTTGGAGGAAAAGGGGGAAGACTGGGATTCCATGGCAAATCCCATTCCTACTGAAGTGGGAGTTCCAGAGGAGCAAGTGTCCCATAACAGGGATGCTTCACCTGTGACTCCCCCCAAATCCCTTGGATCCAATCTCAAGCCCTGCCTTGGTGCCCAACTCTCCCCCCTCATCTCCAGGACACGTGGGGGCAGACCAGGTGAGAGACCCAGAGTCATTGTCAGAGGACCTGCCTGGCCAGCAGAACACCCTTTCACTCCAGGTGTATTCAAAAGGAACGATCTACTCAGGAGGAAATCTCCCAGCTGCAGACAACGGGGAAAGAGACCATCTGCAACTAGGGATGGACAGATTTGCTTGTGCCCACCGAGCACAGGTACTTGCACAGTCCCTGCTGCTGCCCACCCCCACGAGCTGGGCTGCACGAACCCTGGAGGGCTTCGCAAGCAGCCCAGGAATGTCCTGCTATTCCCCCTCCTCGATGCAAGCCGCCATTTTTACGCAAGACGGTGGCTCTCATCAAGGAGTGAGCAGCTGTGGGCGTGACCCTGTTGCAGTTGCCACTGTAGCAGGGGTGGTGGGAGGAGAGGAGAGGTGCTCCCTTCTCCCCCTCTTGTCCCTGCTACAGCAGCGGCGAGGGACAGGCTGGTCATTTTACGTAAGTCTCATACACTTACATAAAACGACCAGCCTGTCCCTCAACACCACTGCTGTGGCGGGGGTGGGGGGGAGGAGACGTGTTCCTTTCTTATCCTCTCATCCCTGCTACAGCAGCAGCAGTGACAGGTGGCTCACTGAGGGACCGGGCGCCCACACGTTTGCCCAACTCAGCACATGGCGAGTCGGGCAAGAGCTGAAGTCCACGGACTGGTGTCTGGGGGCCAAGCTGGTGATTTCTCGCTAGGCTTTGAGCCCCAACCAGACACCTGCGCCATCACTATCTGCAATGGGTGACTGCTGAATCAAGAAGAGAGATAACCAACAGCATGTATATAAGCCTTGCATGTCCTCTCAGTTCTTTGCTGATGTCAGGGTGGACACTGAGCCCATAGAACCTCAGAGCAGTTCTGATTCTGAAGAGGAACAGCCGTACGTGGGGGAGGAGCACGCTCATCCCTCCCAGGCCCTGCAGCTGGCAGAGATTCCTCCTGCCAGCATTCCAGACATAGATAGCGGTCCTGGCAGTGAAAAAGCACAGGAGGAGGGCTGGCTGGATGCTCGACGCAGATGCAAAGAGCGACGAGCTATGGAGGGCACGGAAAGGAGGCGTAGTGCCTGTTTGGCACGCAAGCAACGGTCGCATCCAGAGGACCCAAGGGAAAAGGGGAGGGACTCTCCCTAGACCATGAGTTCAGGGTCTGCAAGTGATTCTCGCTCGAACGGGGACCAACTGTTTCCAACCCGGGGCATAGGTTACGCTGCTGTTCATAGCTTAGTCACTGGTGATAGAGTTATTAAGTTGTGAAAGGAATAAAGCCTTGAAAAGAATCCTTTGTCTGTGTCTGGAGTTGGCTACTGGAGTAGACTGAAAGAGGCCGGCTAGGGCCCCCTGACAGCTGGGTTCTTTGAGTTCTTTGTTCATGGATATCCTAGCATTCCCCAGTCATTCTACGTATACTCAGCTCTGGCCTTCTGTTGAGTGCTGAAGGCCAGAGCTGAGTATATGTAGAATGACTGGGGAAGCCCGGCACTGACTTCCCCAGGTCAATCTCCACTGTTGACTGTCGTTTCCTTGCATCTTCTGTGCAATTCTTGGTCACACCTCCCCTCCCCGCCCTTTTTGCATTGCAAATGCCATTACAGAGATCTGTAGACCGACTCAGTGGCTTAAGGCATGCAGCACACCACCACCCATAACATTTCTCAGCTGCCAACTGCTGCTGACACAGCCCAGGGTCGCTGATGTAAAGTGGTCGCCTTTCAAGTCGGATCTATGCTTTGTACAATGATTCGTCATTTCCTAG
Organism: Heloderma suspectum; assembly: GCF_057233095.1. NCBI lineage: Eukaryota > Metazoa > Chordata > Lepidosauria > Squamata > Helodermatidae > Heloderma > Heloderma suspectum. The sequence goes on from NC_139470.1 coordinate 29,914,191, forward strand.
CACAAAATCAATTGGAGGTGCTCTTCTCCCCACCCTCTTGCAAAGAGCATTGATAGATAATTCCAGGCACCTCCTTCTGGACCTGAAGAAAAATGTCTTCTTGAAATAGCAGCCAACCAGGATTCCACCTGAATGCCCCGGCATCTATTACATGGCAGCTTCCCCCCCCCTGCAAAAAGGTTAAAGCATGGTGTCGCCTCACACCCCTTCCTATGGAGTTGTGTTTGAACCCCTCTCTAGGCTCCTTCCAACAAAAACTGAACACGTATTCACTTCAGCAGGCTTTTAACGTTTGATGGATTAAGTTGGCTACTGTTTCAGTCTTTCATAGAGCAGTCCTGTTCACCAATTATGCTGGGATGTGGGGGTGGGGGGGTGAGAGACATCGTCACTACACCAGTGGAACGGCTGCTCTTTCTGTTACGCACTCCGTCTCGGAGGGGAGAGGAAAACATACAACCCTAAAATGACATAAAAGTGGCAGACCCTGGAAACACCACCAAATGCACCAAAGGATCGGGGCCTGTGTCCGCGGTGCTTCCCACACACAGAGGGAGCCAATACAGTGATTTGCCCCAGAACACCCCTTTGCATCACACGGCACACCACAATGTCACGGTGCCCAGTCCACCAGCCAGCAACGACTGCCGGTCCCCAGTCCTCTCTAGAGGCAGGGTTCCCCTTCTCACAAGCATCACTTAGGAGCATGGCACACCAAGGGAAGGAAGGAGAGGACACCCAACACAGCACCCACACAGCTCTCTGGGCAGGACACCTGCAAAGGACACGGACAGCCCTCCCAGGACACGGGTTCAAGATGCACTGGGTTTGTAATTCCACCCTTGGGCTGAAAAGAGGAACCATCTGGCTGAGAGGTGATGGACTGATAGGCTCCAGGCCAGAGTATGGCCTTGTGAAGAGTCTCCACTCCTAAGGAAGAGCCTGGGAAGGCAGTCTGGCCCTAGAGGGATAAAAGGCCTCAGCTGAGCTCCTGACCTTAGTCATTTTGAGGTGTTGTTGCCTGAACCCATGGAGCAGGGCCAGCCCTACCACTAAGCAGAGTGAGTCGGTCACCCCAGGTGGCAGATGCTGAGAAGCAGTGGTACTGGAGGAGAGAGGCGAGTGCCACGCAGCCTCCCCTGTGCCCCCTGAGCTAATCTGCTGCCTTCAGGTGTGGCAGAGGATGCTGCCCCATCCCCAGTGTTGAGGAAGCCTTTCATTGTCCATTGAGCCAGCTTTTGTACATGGAATGGGAGGGGGCACCATCTTGTTCTTCGCCTCAGGCAGAAAAATATCTTGGGCCAGCCTTGCCAAGGAGGGAGGAGTGGGGCTGCACAGACCCCCAAAGTTCCCACACTCCATGTCTGCCCTTCCCAGAGGGGGCAGGAAAGTCTCAAGAGGCATTCCAAGAGCATTCAGTGGATGATCAAGAGCCTCAATAGTGCAGGACTCCCAGGTGCGGGGAGGCATCTTCTTAAGTGCAATCGCCTGGGTGTGCAAAGAACCCCCAAGTGGTTTGCTTGGAGCTGTCCATAGCCGTGCAGTCCAGCTGCTACCTGCCTGCCTCAGGCATCCAGTATATCCTGAGGATTCCGGCACGTGGTCAAGAAAGGACATTGGTCCCTCTGAAGGGTGAACCCACTTGGAAATTTTGCTCAGGCCACCACTGCCCTCTCTACTGCCCCCTTTCTCAAACTTACCCAAGCACAAGGCACTGACGGAGAGGTCTGGAGGCAGCACAGAACTCAGGCTTAAGACCCAAGTACCGTCATGAGCATGCCCAGCAGCATCCAGCTAGTATCAGGAAGCACGGGGAATCTGATCACATGCCTCTGGGCACCGATGGATGCTGCAACGATCCTGCTCTGAAGCTGAGGCCTGTGAAACCATTAGCACCCCCACCCCACCCCCAGCCATGTCGTGCTTCCACCACCACTGCTGTGTGGTCTGGGTCCCCATCTTATCAGTGGGCCTGTCGATTGCCCAGCAAGCAAAGGAATGGATCTGGAGCATAGTTATCAGAGAGAGTGGAAGACCTGCTCAGCCAAGGCATCCCTCAGGCCCAGGGAGTTACTCAAGGTGCAGCTAGTTGGCACCTACCAGAAAACTTGTATGGGCTGCTCTGCTGCTTCATGCCTTCCTGGAGCATCAGTAGGTATCGTAACCTAGGAGTCCAACTGTGACATGGAAGAACCAATGGTGCCAACAGAAGAAACTCCAGGCCCAAGCACTGCTGCAGAACCCGGGACCCCTGAGCCCGAGCTGACCGGGACATCTGAGCCCAAGCAACCAGATACCCCCAAGTCTGTGACTCTCGAGCTGAGGTCCAGCACCGAGCCAGCAGCCCCTTTTACAAGAGCCCCCATTCCATGGAGCTGAGGCACCAATGCTGGCCGTGTGCCGGGCATGAGCTCTTGCAGAGACGGATGACTGACAGGCCTGTCCCATTACAGCTTCCATTTTGTAGGGAATGGTGGAGTTTGGGACTGTAACATAAAAGACTTCAGTTTGGTCTCAAACCTTGCTGGAGCAAGCCACTCACTAGGAGCTCTCCTGCCGGGAGCTGCAATTTCCATCCTGCCTTGTCTAATGTAGTTGCTGTTTTGCTGCCTTGTACTGAGCCCCATAGGCATCTGGTCACACCGGAACAGGACAGCACAGGCCTGCCTCCAAAGCATGTGCTGATTCCTGACTCCTTCAGATTAGGGCTTAGCCACAGAAAGCCCAATGCTGCCAGATGGGCACTGGGGATATATGAGAAACCCAAGTTCATTTTTTATCGTGATTTACCCAGTTTGCACTTCCCAGGCTGAACACGGACTTGAATGCAATCTGCATTTGAAGTCCATACATTCCTGAGCTTGCGATGTGATTTGCACCATGCGTGTCTTTCAAAAATGCACATGAAAAAATGGTACTTTTGAAAAATGCCCACAAAGATGCATTAATCAGTGGGGGAGGAATGCATACATTTCAAAGATGCACACAGTTGACGCATACATTTGGGAATATACGCACAAGAGTGCAACATGATTTTTTTTATGCAAAAAGAAAAACAACAACTAAGATTGCAATCTGATACAGGCACAAGAGGGAAGGAGCTTCAAGGTGGGATTTGGAGGACTTCGATGAACTTGACTAGCGCTTGTATGCACATCCCTAATAGGCACTGCTGGGCTTCTGACTCAACACTGTCTCTGATCCTGAGATGATTGTGGATGGCACTGAGCTGCTGCATGTGAACTGTCAAGAGGTATTCACTGGTTCCCCTTGATCCCTGTATGTGCTAGGAAAGTGATGTGGTCCTCATCCAGTTCTGCATGGGTCCTGACAAGAGGGTGGTGGGGCATTCACCTGGGTAAGTTTGGAGGAAAGCAGACAGGGCTGCTGCCACAAGGGCAGATGGTGGTGAAGCCATTATCCTCCACCGTTCACCTAACGGCATGATCAAAATGGCTCTGAACGAAAATAATTTGTTTTTCTATTGTTCCTCAAGTAGTGTGCTTGAAAATAGATTTCCCTCAACCCCTTTTACAATACACACTGAGGGAGTTTACCCATCACTAATGAGCCCTCATAATCCTAGATACAGTTCAAACATAACTGAAAACAGCATATTGGGGGGAAATTATAGCATTTAATTGAAGCATTTCATCGAAGCAATTTCTACTGGGATTGTGCTAAAAGTGGTCCTTTATTAATTGGCGGGGGGGGGGGATCGAAAGTAATGCGTTCGAGTGGTAAAGAGAAACACTTTCCAGATCAGTCACAATGGCAGTGTCTGCAAAATTTTCACATACCTAGAAAAAAATCCTCGGTAACCTTTTATCTGTCCAGGACTGCATTCCCCTGGGGGTAACCTGTTGGGTGTTACATATTGGTGGTTGGAGGGACCAGAGCCGAAGTGAGGGGGGCACCCTTTTTCTATCTCTTTCTCCTACCCTCTTTTATCTCTCTCTCTTCCTGACACCCTTTCTCTCCCCTCTGTTCCTCCCCAACCAGTGGCGTGTCTGCGGAGGAACAAATCACTCTTGCCAGAGGTCTGAACTGATCATGTGCAGAGGGCTTTTGCAATTATACCCTGATGAACATGAAATGCTGAAATTCATTTAAGTCAACATTTGTTTGGCAGGACCGGGAGGAGCCTTTTCCAATGTATTATTATTATTTCCTGGGCATATTACATTTTAACCATCTACATTATGGCATGCTAAAATCTTTTGCTAGTGCAAAATGCGAGTTCATCAGTACCCTATTTGTTCACAGAAAAGAATGTCAATTTTAACAAAATATATTTACTAAGAAGAAATGCTAAAACAATTTGTCAAACTCAGCTGACATTTCAAAATGACGCTATGATTTTTGTTTTTAAATGAAGATCTATTTTTGGTTCAAAAATATACACAAAAAGCATTGGAATGCAAAGTGTTGCCTGGAAATAATAATATCATTGCCCAACACAAGATATCATTTATACACACACACACACACAAACACACACATGCATATACACCTTCAGATCATTTTCCTCCCCCCAAAACAAACAAAAAGACCTTACATTTTAGGAACAAAACAGATATGCTCCATAGTACTACTTAACATCTTTCTAATCCACTTGGATTTTCACTTGACCAGAAGTAGGAATGCTTGAGGGCAAATTCTGATCTGAACTGGCCTGATCTATGCATCTCAGACTAATATGTAGAATAGATCTTGGTTATCCACAAGCTGTTGCACTTCCCAGATATTCTAGTGAAGCTTTTGGCTTGAAAAATTTATGAAAATACATTTAGAAATCTGTATTTTGAGAGAAAATACTACTTAAATAGGAATTAAAATCAGGGGTGCACAACCCATGGTTGCCAAACCAGTGGTCACATAAGGCCAACCGAGGTGCTATTTGCAGTCATAGAATCATAGAATCATAGAATAGAAGGGTTGGAAGGGGTCTTCAAAGACCATCAATTCCAACCCCCTGCTCATTGCAGGCATCCAAGTCAGAGCATCCCCGACAGGTAGCTGTCCAGTCTCATCTTGAATGTCTCCAGTGTGGGAAAGCCCACTACCTCCCTAGGTAATTGGTTCCATTGTCATGTTGCTCTAACAGTCAGGAAATTTCTCCTGATGTTCAGCCAGAATCTGGCTTCCTGTCACTTGAGCCCATTATTCCGTGTCCTGCACTCTGGGATGATCAAGAAGAGATCCTGGCCTTCTTCTCTGTGACAACCTTTCAAGTACTTGAAGAGCGCTATCCTAGCTCCCCTCAGTCTTCTCTTCTCAGGGCTAAAGATGCCCAGTCCTTTCAGTCACCTCCTCATAGGGCTTTGTTTCCAGTCCCCTGATCATCTTCATTGCCCTCCTCTGAACCCTCTCCCGTTTGTCTGCATCTTTCTTCAAGTGCCCAGAACTGGACACAGTACTCCGAGGTGGTCTCGGACTTGGTGTTGAGGACCCCCAGGATGATGGTCCTGGGGGATCTCAACTTCCATGCCGAGGCCGCTGTATCCGGGGCGGCTCAGGACTTCATGGCCGCCATGACAACCATGGGGCTGTCCCAACATGTCATCGGCCCAACGCATATAAAAGGACACACGCTTGATCTGGTTTTCTCGACTGGGCAGGAGGATGGTGATCTGAAAGTAGAGGAATTAACATCTGTCCCTTTGTCATGGTCAGATCACTTCCTGCTGAGGTTTAGACTTCTGACGGCCTTCCCCCTCTGCAAGGGTGGGGGACCTATTAAAATGGTCCGCCCCCGGAGATTAATGGATTCCGATGGATTCCAGAGGGCTCTGGGGGATTTTCCTGCTGGTATGGCTGGTGCTCCTGTCGAAGCCCAGGTCGCTCTGTGGAATGCAGAGATGACTCGGGCGGTTGACACGATCGCACCCAAGCGCCCTCTCCCTCTAAGCAGACCCCGGCCAGCTCCTTGGTATACACCTGAGCTGAGGGCAATGAAGCAAGAGGGGAGACGGCTAGAACGCAGGTGGAGGAAAACTTGTGCTGAGTCTGACCGAACACAGGTAAGAGCCCACTATCGAGCCTACTCTGTGGCGGTGAGGGTGGCAAAGAGGCAGTTCTTTTCCACCAGCATTGCATCTTCTCAGTGTCGCCCGGCGGAGCTTTTCCGAGTGGTTCGCGGCCTGTTACATTCTGGGCCAGGGAGAGAGACGGTGGAACCCTCGGTAGCACACTGTGACGGGTTTGCACGGCACTTTGAGGATAAAGTCGCTCAGATTCGTCATGAATTGGACACCACGATTAATGCAGTTCCATTGGTAGAGGCGTTCAGAGCACCGTCTGGTCCAGTTTTATTGGATGAGTTTCAGTTACTGAGGCCTGAGGATGCGGACAAGGTGCTTGGCCAAGTCCGATCGACCACTTGTGTGCTTGACCCTTGCCCTTCATGGCTTATTAAATCAAACAAGGAGGGGTTGTCCGGCTGGGTCCAGGAGGTTGTAAATTCCTCCTTGAGAGAGGGAGTGGTGCCTGCCGCTTTAAAAGAGGCAGTAATTAGACCACTCCTGAAAAAGCCTAACCTGGACCCAGAGGATGTTAACAATTATAGGCCAGTGGCCAACATCCCCTTCCTGGGCAAGGTGCTTGAGCGGGTGGTTGTAGGACAGCTCCAGGCACTCTTGAATGAAACGGATTATCTAGATCCATTTCAATCGGGCTTCAGGCCTGGTTTTGGAACGGAAACTGCCTTGGTCGCCCTGTGGGATGACCTCTGCCGGGAGAGGGACAGGGGGAGTGTGACCCTGTTGATTCTCCTGGACCTCTCAGCAGCTTTCGATACCATTGACCATGGTATCCTTCTGGATAGGTTGTCTGGGTTGGGAGTTGGAGGCACTGCACTACAGTGGTTCCGCTCCTACTTGGATGGCCGATTCCAGAAGGTGGTGCTGGGGGATTATTGCTCTGTGCCATGGCAATTGTGCCATGGGGTTCCACAGGGCTCTATTTTATCCCCCATGCTGTTTAACATCTACATGAAACCGCTGGGGGAGGTTATCCAGAGGTGTGGGCTGAGGTGCCATCAATATGCGGATGACACCCAGCTCTACCTCTCTTTCTCATCAAAACCAGGTGAGGCAGTGGCTGTTCTGAACCAGTGCCTGGGCACAGTAATGGACTGGATGAGGGCCAATAAACTGAAACTCAATCCAGACAAGACGGAGGTACTGTTAGTGGGTGGTTCGTCTGCCCGGCTAGGTGATAATCAACCTGTTCTGGAGGGGGTTGCACTCCCCCTAAAGGATCAGGTTCGTAGTTTGGGGGTGCTCTTGGATCCAGAACTGTCACTTGAGGCACAGGTGAACTCAGTGGCACGGAGCACTTTTTATCAGCTTAGGCTGGTATACCAACTACGCCCTTATCTGGACAGAGATAGCCTAGCTACAGTTATCCATGCTCTGATAACTTCTCGTCTGGATTACTGCAATGCGTTATACGTGGGGCTGCCTTTGAAAACGGTCCGGAAACTTCAGCTGGTCCAAAATAGGGCAGCAAGATTGTTAACAGGGACTGGCCTGCGAGCTCATATTACGCCAGTACTTTTCCAGCTGCACTGGCTGCCGGTCCATTTCCGGGCCCGATTCAAAGTGCTGGTGTTAACATTCAAAGCCCTTAACGGCTTGGGGCCAGGTTACCTGAAGGATCGCCTCCTCCCATATGTGCCTGCCCGGACCTTAAGATCTTCCTCAGTGGCCCTTCTCCGTGAGCCCCTGCCAAAGGAAGTGAGGCGGGTGGCTACTAGGAGGAGGGCTTTTTCTGTTGTGGCACCCCGGCTCTGGAATGAGCTCCCTAGTGAGGTTCGCCTGGCGCCTACATTGTACTCCTTTCGGCGCCAGGTGAAGACCTTTTTAGTTTCCCAGGCATTTTAGCTTTCTAAATTTTTATCTTTGCTGTTTTAAATCTGTATTTTAAACTCCTGTACTGCTGCTAGGTTTTATTGTGGTTGTATTGTTATATTGTGGTTTTAATGTTCTATATATTTTAAATTGTTTTATTGTGTGTTGTTTGGTTTTAGTTTTTGTGAACCGCCCAGAGAGCTTCGGCTATTGGGCGGTATAGAAATAAATAAATAAATAAATAAATACTCCAGATGAGACCTAACCAGTGCTGAGTAGAGGGGAACTAGTACTTCCCGGGATTTGGAATCTATGCTTCTATTAATGCAGCCCAAAAGAGGATTTGCCTTTTTTGCAGCCACATCACATTGTTGGCTCATCTTCAGCTTGTGATCGACAACAATTCCAAGATCCTTCTCACTTGTAGTGTTGTTGAGCCATGTATCCCCCATCTTGTAACTGTGCATTTGGTTTCTTTTTCCTAGGTGCAGAACTTGGCATTTATCCCTATTAAATGTAATTCTGTTGTTTTCTGCCCAGCGCTCCAGTCTATCCAGATCACTTTGAATTTTGTTTCTGTCTTCCAAAGTATTAGCTATCCCACCCAATTTGGTGTCATCTGCAAATTTGATCAGCATTCCCTGCACCTCCTCCTCCAAGTCATTAATAAAAATGTTGAAGAGCACTGGGCCCAGGACAGAGCCCTGCGGTACCCCACTCGTTACCTCTCCCCAGTTTGAGAAGGTCCCATTGATAAGCACTCTTTGAGTCCGATTCTGTAGCCAACTGTGGATCCACCGGATCATTGTTTCATCTAGCCCACTTTGAGCTAGTTTGCTCATCAGGATATCATCGGGCACTTTGTCGAAAGCTTTGCAGAGGTCGAGGTATATGATGTCTACAGCATTCCCACAGTCCACAAGGGAGGTTACTTGATCAAAAAATGAGATCAGATTTGTCTGGCAGGACTTGTTTTTGACAAATCCATGTTGGCTTCAAGTAATCACTGCATTGTTTTCAAGGTGCTTACAAATGGATTGCTTTATCATCTGCTCCAGAATTTTCCCAGGGATTGATGTCAGACTGATTGGTTGGTAGTTCCCAGGTTCCTCCTTTTAACCCTTTTTGAAGGTAGGGACAACATTAGCCCTCCTCCAGTCATCTGGCACTTCCCCCGTCCTCCATGATTGCTCAAAGAGAATAGACAGCGGTTCTGAGAGTTCTTCTGCCAGTTCCTTTATTACTCTAGGATGCAGTTCATCTGGCCCTGGAGATTTGAACTCATTCAAAGTAATTAGGTGTTCCTTGACCATATGCCCATCGATCTCAAGCTGCAATCCTGCCCCTTCAGCCTGCGTTTCGCCTTTGTCAGGGGGGTCATAGACCCTCTTTTGGGAGAAGACTGAGCCAAAGTCTTCTCCCAAAAATCTTTCCCAAAAGTCTTTCCTAAAATCCAGGGTATGCGTTTGACTACACTCGGCTTTTGCTTCCCTTAGAACCAAGAACTCAAGTGCAACATGGTCGCTTTCCCCCAGAGTTCCTGTAACTGCTACTTTATCCACTAAGTCATCTCTGTTGGTTAGGATCAAGTCAAGGATAGCCGATCCTCATAGAATCATAGAATCATAGAATAGTAGGGTTGGAAGGGGCCTACAAGGCCATCGAGTCCAACCCCCTGCTCAATGCAGGAATCCAAGTCAGAGCATCCCTGACAAATGGCTGTCCAGCCTCGTCTTAAAGGCCTCCAGTGTGGGACAGCCCACCACCTCCCCAGGTAATTGGTTCCATTGCCGTATTGCTCTGACACTCAGGAAGTTTTTCCTGATGTTCAGCCGGAATCTGGCTTCCTGTCACTTGAGCCCATTATTCCGTGTCCTGCACTCTGGGATGATCAAGAAGAGATCCTGGCCTTCTTCTCTGTGACAACCTTTCAAGTACTTGAAGAGTGCTATCATATCTCCCCTCAGTCTTCTCTTCTCAAGGCTAAACATGCCCAGTTCTTTCAGTCTCTCTTCATAGGGCTTTGTTTCCAGTCCCCTGATCATCTTTGTTGCCCTCCTTTGAACCCTCTCCAGCTTGTCTGCATCCTTCTTAAAGTGTGGTGCCCAGAACTGGACACAGTACTCCAGATGAGGCCTAACCAGTGCTGAGTAGAGGGGAACTAGTACTTCCCGCAATTTGGAAGCGATGCTTCTATGAATGCAGCCCAAAATAGCATTTGCCTTTTTTGCAGCCACATCACATTGTTGGCTCATATTCAGCTTGTGATCGACGACAATTCCAAGATCCTTCTCGCTCGTAGTGTGGTTGAGCCACGTATCCCCCATCTTGTAACTGTGCATTTGGTTTCTTTTTCCTAGGTGCAGAACTTGGCATTTGTCCCTATTAAATGCCATTCTGTTGTTTTCTGCCCAGCACTCCAGTCTATCCAGATCACTTTGAATTTTGTTTCTGTCTTCCAAAGTATTAGCTATCCCTCCCAATTTTGTGTCATCTGCAAATTTGATCAGCATTCCCTGCACCTCCTCCTCCAAGTCGTTAATAAAAATGTTGAAGAGCACTGGGCCCAGGACTGAGCCCTGCGGTACCCCACTCGTTACCTCTCCCCAGCTTGAGAAGGTCCCATTGATAAGCACTCTTTGAGTCCGATTCTGTAGCCAACTGTGGATCCACATGATCGTTGTTTCATCTAGCCCACTTCGAGCAAGTTTGCTCATCAGGATATCATGGGGCACTTTGTCGAAAGCTTTGCTGAAGTCGAGGTATATGATGTCTACAGCATTCCCACGGTCTACAAGGGAGGTGACTTGATCAAAAAATGAGATCAGATTTGTCTGGCAGGACTTGTTTTTGACAAATCCATGTTGGCTTCGAGTAATCACGGCATTGTTGTCAAGGTGCTAACAGATGGATTGCTTTATGATCTGCTCCAGAATTTTCCCAGGGATTGATGTCAGACTGACTGGTCTGTAGTTCCCAGGTTCCTCCTTTTTACCCTTTTTGAAGATAGGGACAACGTTAGCCCTCCTCCAGTCATCTGGCACTTCCCCCATCCTCCATGATTTCTCAAAGAGAATAGACAGCGGTTCTGAGAGTTCTTCTGCCAGTTCCTTTATTACTCTAGGATGCAGTTCATCTGGCCCTGGAGATTTGAACTCATTCAAAGTAATGAGGTGTTCCTTGACCATATGCCTGTCGATCTCAAGCTGCAATCCTGCCCCTTCAGCCTGTACTTCGCCTTTGCCAGGGGGGTCATAGACCCTCTTTTGGGAGAAGACTGAGCCAAAGTAGGAATTGAGCACCTCTGCCTTTTCTTTGTCATCTGTTATCATTTTGCCATCCTTATTTAATAGCTGAACAACCATTTCTTTCCTCTGCCTTTTACTATGCACGTAGCTGAAGAAAGCCTTTTTGTTGTTTTTAGCATCCCTCGCTAACCTCACCTCGTTCTCCGCTTTAGCCTTCCTGACGCCATCCCTGCAATTCTGTGCTACCTGCCTGTACTCTTCCTTTGTTACTTGGCCTTCTTTCCACTTCTTATATGTGTCCTTTTTTGTTTTCAGGTCATCCCTAAGCTTTTTGTGAAGCCACATTGGCTTCTTCTGTTGTCTTCCACCTTTTCTTCTTGTTGGAATTGTTTGTGATTGTGCCTTGAGAATTTCCTTTTTTAAAAGTTCCCACCCATCTTGGACTCCTTTTCTCGCTAGCATTGTTTGCCATGGTACCTTACTGATCATTGTTCTGAGTTTATTAAAATCAGCTTTCCTAAAATCCAGGGTACGCGTTTGAGTACACTCGGCTTTTGCTTCCCTTAGAACCAAGAACTCAAGTACAACATGGTCGCTTTCCCCCAGAGTTCCTGTAACTGCTACTTTATCCACTAAGTCATCTCTGTTGGTTAGGATCAAGTCAAGGATAGCCGATCCTCTAGTTCCTTCCTCTACTTTCTGTAGGAGGAAGTTATCCGCCACACAAGTCAGGAATTTCCTGGAGGGGCCATGTTTTGCAGAATTTGTCTCCCAACAAATATCGGGGAAATTGAAGTCCCCCATTACTACTACATCATGCTTCCTTAAAACATTGGCTATTTGCTTTTCAAAAGTTTCATCCTTGGCTTCTCCTTGATTGGGTGGCCGGTAGTAGACTCCGACCACCAGGTTCCTTTTATTCTTTGCTCCATTTATTTCAACCCAGATGCTCTCGATGGGGCTACCAAGCTCCTCCTCCTGTATTTCTGTGCAGAGATATGTATTTTTCACATACAGTGCAACCCCGCCTCCCTTTCTGTTCCTCCTGTTCTTTTTGAACAAGTTATATCCTTCAACTGCTGTATTCCAGTCATGAGAGTCATCCCACCAAGTCTCAGTTATACCTATCAAGTCATAATTTCCCTCCTGTATTAAGAGTTCAAGTTCATTCTGTTTGTTTCCCATACTCTGGGCATTAGTATATAGACATCGAAGACCATGTGCTTCATAGTCTGGCTTTCTTCCTACATGTGTCTGAAGACTATTATTGGGCGCTATCAGAGCTGTTCTCTCCATTGCAGTGCATGCGCCTACGTCCATTGTTACCCCCAACATTACATCTCCCTTCCCCGTAGGATTCAGTTTAAAGCCCTCCTGATGAAGTTCTTCATGCTGTGTCCAAACACATTCTTCCCAGCCTTTGTGAGGTGCAACCCATCCCTAGCCAACAGCCCATCTTCCAGGAAGTATAGCCCGTGGTCCCAGAATCCAAATCTCTCTCGTCGGCACCACCTTCGTAGCCAGTCATTCACCCGGAGTATTTTTCGTTCCCTTTCTATCCCTCTTCTAACTACTGGAAGGATGGATGAGAAAACTATCTGGGCCCCAAAGTTCTTGAGTTTCCTTCCCAAAGCTTCAAAGTCTGACGTGATCTCTTCGTAGCTCCGCTTGGCGGTATCATTTGTTCCCACATGGATGAGAAGAAAGGGATACCTGTCAGTGGGCTTTATGAGTGCAGGCAACCTTTCAGTCACGTCTCTAATCTGTCTTCCCGGGAGACAACATACCTGGCGAGTCCACGGGTCTTCGCGACATACTTGGGTCTCGATCCCACGCAGCAAGGAGTCTCCCACTACTACCACTCTTCTCTTCTTCTTCTTGTAGGCCTGGGTTTCATCGCCTCTGTTTGACTGACCTTTAGCCTCTTGCTCACTCTCATGCAGGTTCCCCTGTGATTCTTCCTCTGCAGGCTGTCCTCCAGTCTCATCTGCAAGTACCTGGAATCGGTTCCACAGCTCCACCGCTTCCACTGGTGCAGAGTGGCGTCTAGTTCTTCTTCTCCTAACTGTCACCGTTTTCCAAGGAGTATCCTCTACTCCATTTTTCTTCTCCTCAGCATTTCCCACTTCTGCCTCATCTTGCTGTTGCTCTTCGAGCTTCTGGTCTGCCCTTTGCTGCTGTAGTTCCCCCATTCTGTCCAAGAACTCTTCGTGTTCTCTTATTCCCCGGAGGGTCGACAGTCGCCGTTCCAGTCCACTTACTTTTTCCTCCAGCAGCGTGATCAACTTGCACTTGTTGCAGCTGCAGGCCATGTTGTTCTCAGGCAAGAAAACAAACATTGCACACACCTTGCAGGTCACCACCACTGGAGAGTCTTGTCCTTCCATAGCCCCTTTTCCCTTTTTGTGTCTAGCTTTGTGATTGTTCTAGACTAGCCTGTGCCTGCTCCTCTACTCAGTAGAGGTTAAAAGCAGAGTCCCACTGGTGTGGAAGTGTGTGTTACAAGACAAATAAATGGGAAAAAGTTAGTTAAAAAAAAAAAGTTTAGTTTTTTTAAAAACCTCTAGTTCCTTCCTCTACTTTCTGTAGGAGGAAGTTATCTGCCACACAAGTCAGGAATTTCCTGGAGGGGCCATGTTTTGCAGAATTTGTCTCCCAACAAATACCAGGGAAATTGAAGTCCCCCATTACTACTACATCATGCTTCTTACATTCATCACTTTGAATTTTGTTTCTGTCTTCCAAGTTATTAGCTATCCTGCCCAATTTTGTGTCATCTGCAAATGTGATCAGCATTCCCTGCACCTCCTCATCAATGTCATTAATAAAAATGTTGAAGAGCACTGGGCCCAGGACTGAGCCCTGCAGTACCCCGCTCGTTACCTCTCCCCATTCTGTAGCCAACTGTGGATCCACCGGATTGTTGTTTCATCTAGCCCACTTTGAGCTAGTTTGCTCATCAAGATATCATGGAGCACTTTGTCGAAAGCTTTGCTGAAGTCGAGGGATATTATGTCCACAGCATTCCCACAGTCCGCAAGGGAGGTGACCTGATCGAAAAACGAGATCAGGTTCATCTGGTAGGATTTGTTCTTGACAAATCCATGTTGGCTTTGAGTCATCACCGCATTGTTTTCAAGGTGCTTACAGACTGATTGCTTTATCATCTGCTCCAGAATTTTCTCAGGGATTGATGTCAGACTGACTGGTCTGTAGTTCCCAGGTTCCTCCTTTTTACCCTTTTTGACTATAGGGACAACATTAGCCCTCCTCCAGTCATCTGGCACTTCCCCCGTCCTCCATGATTTCTCAAAGATAACAAGACAGTGGTTCTGAGAGCTCTTTTGCCAGTTCCTTTATTACTCTAGGATGCAGTTCATCTGGCCCTGGAGATTTGAACTCATTCAAAGTAATGAGGTGTTCCTTGACCATATACCTATTGATCTCAAGCTGCAATCCTGCCCCTTCAGCCTGTACTTCGCCTTTGCCAGTGGGGTCATAGACCCTCTTTTGGGAGAAGACTGAGCCAAAGTAGGAATTGAGCACCTCTGCCTTTTCTTTGTCATTTGTTATCATTTTGCCATCCTTATTTAATAGCTGAACCACCATTTCTTTCCTCTGCCTTTTACCATGCACATAGCTGAAGAAAGCCTTTCTGCTGGTTTTAGCCTCCCTCGCTAACCTCAGCTCGTTCTCAGCTTTAGCCTTCCTGACACCATCCCTGCAATTCTGTGCTACCTGCCTGTACTCTTCCTTTGTTCTTTGTCCTTCTTTCCACTTCCTATATGTGTCCTTTTTTGTTTTCAGGTCATCTCTAAGCTTTTTGTGAAGCCACATTGGCTTCTTCTGTTGTCTTCCACCTTTTCTTCTTGTTGGAATTGTTTGTGATTGTGCCTCTTCCTTTGTTGCTTGGATTACTCTTCCTTTGTTACTTGGCCTTCCTTTGTTGCAGTCCACCCCATCCCCCACACCACCACCAAAATTGCCACCTAATTTGCTGTCGAAGATGCTCTATGAACAAGCACTCGGGGCCTGCTTCCAGGTTTGGAGGGGAAGCAAGTGTGTGTGTGTGTGTGTGTGTGTGTGTGTAGAAGGGCTTCATGCCTCCCATTTACTATCATGGGAAATTACAAAAATGGCTATAGCTTTTTTTCTGCTTGTCAAAAGTGGATGAAATATTCAGTCATACTAGCCCCTTAGGAGGGGATTACTTCTGCCAAATGTCAGAAAAATAGGAGCAGGGTTATTTTTGTGTGCTGCACACATTTATCATTTGCCTTATTTTTTTTTTAAAAAAAGAAATGCTGATAACTTGGGGGAGGGCAGAATTGGAGGAGATTCACAAAGATAGTTGCCCTTTCTGAAGGGGATCAAGCCAGCCAAATTTCAGATGGTGTAGGGGGATTTGTGCAAGAGAAGCCTTGAGATATTGAGGATATTCCAAAGAAGATGCACTTTTCCCCTATGTTCCTTTTGGACTGTTATTCTGAAAATGACAGACAGCATAAAGGCAGACCTGAGTATGAAAACTGCAATGTTTTGGAAGGATAGATAGAGCAGTTTATGCAGAAGGGGAGTCCTCAAATGTTTTGCAGGGTGAGTGATTCACTTCCCCTTCCCTCCCCACCCCTGAGTTTGTTTCTTGACAATTTGTATGAAAACAGGACATATCATGGAGGTGTCTCCAGGCAAGAAACCTGCAAAGTTTCAGAAAGGTAGGTTCAGAGGCTAAGAAGTTATAATAATTAAAAATCAGTTTAAGGGTTTTTTCCCGTACTGAAACCTGGTACTACTAGAAGTATAGCCGTCTCATGGTCCCATCCTTTCCCTCATGAAAGCACAGTGATTGGAGCCCCTGGTGAAACATGGCCTAGGATTAGCAGGTGAGCCTGTCAATCATTCAACCATACTTCCTCTCTCCCTGTTCATAATCAGCATTTAG
The DNA here is from genome assembly GCF_057233095.1 of Heloderma suspectum. Classification (NCBI taxonomy): domain Eukaryota; kingdom Metazoa; phylum Chordata; class Lepidosauria; order Squamata; family Helodermatidae; genus Heloderma; species Heloderma suspectum. The sequence goes on from NC_139470.1 coordinate 29,930,234, forward strand.
AGAAACAAAACCAAGACACTATTTGCGGGAGACATAATGTCTGCATCTCTGAAACACAAGCCTCTAACAAATCCTGATTCTGGAGTGGCTTTAGTTCTATTGACTCCAGATGGAAGCCTACTTGGCCCCGGGGAGCAAGAGAACTGGACTGAAGTGGCCCAATTCTGCTCAGGTTTCTGGCTTCATCTGAATCTGATGCACATCCCTAGTGTGTAGGCATAGTGGGGTGGGGAGAAATGTGTGTGTGTGCTTGGAAGCATGCACAGATCCAGCCCCACAACAGACACCACATATGGCCCTCGGGACTGAAAAGGTTGTGCACCCCTGATTTAAATGCACACTTTCCAGCAGAATTTTTTTTTAAATGGAACAGATAAGACTTACGAGTGAAGACATGCAAAAGTCACATGGACCAGAAATAGGGTGATTCATCCCTCCCTAATCAGAATCATGGAATATATTTTCTCTGGTACTTTTGGATCTGCTGTGGACTTTGATCCATTATTATGCATGTAAATGTCTCACACACGTGTAGCCTGTGTACTGGGACACACTCATCATGGGGCTTCTGGTCTGGAGCATTGCATGCCTATCATCAGCTGAAACTCTGTGCAATGTTTCCCATTCAGAAGCAGCACCACAGAACTGAATAATAGTTGTGCAGTGTCTGTGTAATTACCCATCATATTCTTCAGTCAAAATCGCAGACACCAGAATAAATTGTGACAAGTTCCAGAGGAGGAGTCATGATCTTCTGTTGCAGCAAAAAAGAACCAAAGATCTTGTGGCCCCTTAAAGACTAACAGATTTATTGTGGCAGAACCTTCTGCCACAATAAATCTATTAGTCTTTAATGTTCCACAGGACTCTGTTGTTTTTCAGTATAAATCAGGTAATGGATGAAAAAGGGGGGGAAACTAAGGGCTGAAATGAAAGTGTTGGGCCTATAACGTGAACGAGGACTTTGAACCAAGTGAGGGTGAAACTTACTTTTTTTCATCAGTAATTTCAAATGGGCCTTGTTTTTCTACCCCCTGGAAAGCCCGCAAAGAAACAATCACCAGCAATCTGTCCCCGAGTTGGGGCTGCCCCACTGAGCTGCAAGCATATTTGCTCATCAGTGTGACTCAGCAAACAGAGAATACAAACATTAGATTATTATCTGGATTTTGGTTTTTAAGTCCATGTGCTTAGACTGAATAAATGGTAATTAAGTGCAGAGTTGACGTTCTTGTTCTTGTTTCTGTTACTGCAAACATTCCAGTCAATAGCCATCAGCCTGATTGAAAAATATAGCACTTGCATCCTTGCCAGGCCAATTATGATTATGGGAGGTTATTAGCTTTTATGCATGTCTCAATGCAAACATTACATCATTGGATGTAGAACACATGGGCTGTTGACAGGAAAGTGTGCAAACCTCAGTTGTATACAAAGGCAGAAATTTCATAGAACTTGATATTCAGCTTCCTGAGGATGACAACTTTCATTTTTAAAAACAACACCCATAGAAAAGAGTTCCTAGTCCTTGTGAAGTTATGATTGGAAGTGGATGAGCAATATCTGGTGAAAATTCGGAAATGTTCTCGCTCCTTCTGCCTAAGATTCCCAGTCCTCACGACAGAATAGGAGGGGGCAGGACTTCAGAGGCAAAAGCAGAAATACACGATGCAAAATAAGAAAACTTTTGCAAATCGGAGTAATTTTCAGAATGTATGCAAGCAAGTGGCACCCCTTGGGTGAATTTCAGAATGTATGTAATTTCAGAATGTATGTGAATTTCATGTGAATGTATGTGAATGTATGTAAATTTCATGTGAATATATGTAAATTTCATGTGTATGTATGTAATTTCAATTTCGTGTATGTGAATGTATGTAATTTCAGTTTCATGTGAATGTATGTGAATTTCAGAATGTATTCAAGCGAGTGGCACCCCTTGGGTGAACTTCCTGCAGAACAGCAGGAAAGGGAACAGTATCCCGGGCCCAGCACGACTCATCAAGCCCTCCCCCCCCAGTCCATTGGCTCCCAAGGAAGGCTGGAAGGGCAGTGGCAGAGCGTGTGTTTGCCTGCCAGGGTCAGTACCTGACATCAGCAGGTGGGTCTGGGAGGGGCCCCCAGCTTGAAACCCTGGAGAGTGGCTGCCTATCAGTGTAGCCAGCGCTGAACACAGCAGCAGGAGCAGGAGAGAAACATGACTAGGGGGCTGGAACAAGGCCTCTGCAGCTAATTGAACTGAGCCAGGAGTCCTTCCCTGGCTCTGCCCAGGCCTCTGGAGGAGCAAGAGGTCCACCTGCAGGCAATCAAGGGGAGAGGCAGAAAGGAAGAGGGGTCTTGCAGCTGGAAGGTGCTGGCCTGCCTTGCAGATACAAGGGCCCCTGAAGCTGCTGCAGGTGGGAAAGGAGGGGCTGCAGGGGCCGCTCGTGCTGGGCAGCCTGGTTTGGAGGAGTCTTCCATCGCAAAAAGCCCAACCTGGTAGCTGGATGGAGTGGGTTGCAGTGATGTATCAACCTGCACTTCATAAACAGCACTGGAATGTCGCCTGGCTTGTCTTTACCTGAATATGTGCTGAGCTGCACTTTAAAGGAAGCTCCGAAGCATCCTTGCTACATGCGCCACTTGTCCGTTTGCCTGCAGTCCTCTGGTCTCCCTGCCAGGGTGCTTCCCATCCAGTGTCCCATCCCTCTGCCCACTGGCCTTTTGCATCAATACTTAGGGATGTCCACCGTTGGGAAATCTGGTTCTGCTTTGGCTCAGCTGAGTTTGACAGCATGTATGACTCGATTTGCATTTGCAGGCCGAGATGCGGGCTTTCCCCTGAATTCCAGGAACTTTTTTTGTGCATTCTTCTTTGCCAGATCTGCAATTTGTGCAAATTGCTCAAAAATTTGCACAAATTGCTCAGAAATTTGCACAAGTCACAGAACCTGTGGGGGGGGAGTGTGCAAAATGCTAGGAAAATCCGTGAACTAGCCTGACTCACTGCAGACCAAGTCGGGTACCACAACAGGAACCGGAACAAAGCCCAGGGGTCCAAACCTAGGAAAACGCGTCTAGTGCCACCCCCCAGATGGATTTCTCCAACATTCCTAATCAGTGCTCCAGCTGCCTTCTTGGCTCATTCTTTAGCCTCCCATTTCCTTTGTCCTTGGATTGGCACTTGTAACATATGCCTGTTCTATTAATGTGTGCTGTTTGCATTGTTAAATGTGACCCAGGTAAAATAGGTTAAGAGAGTGAGTGAAAGTTGGAGGGGCTTGTGTGCGCGTGAGGATTCTGAGGCTGTAAAAGGAGAGCTCCTACGGAAGTCAGAGAGGGCCACGGAGACTGAGGAAGCTACATCTAGTGAGTGGGGGTTTGGGAACAGGATTTAGAAGGGATAGAGTAGGTAGGCAGATTAGGACTAAGTCTAGATTGCTCCATAATAGTATATGTAACTCCTTTTGCGTTTAGATACATTTTATGTGTTTCATTATAACTACAAAATCCGACAAGTTGGTTTATCTTATTGCTAGGGATGGCGGAGAATTTCTCCACGAATCTCCGGGAGGCCGAATGCCAACGCATTTGGCCCCCCGAAATTAGTGGAGAAACGGTCCGCCACCCCCCACCCCCGGGATGGGACTTACCTTTCCCAAATGTCCCTGGCGCTGGCGGCTCCCGGCGGCGGTTCGGTGGCGGCGGCCAATCTTCCGACCGGCTGCCGCCACTGCCATTTCCAAGTTAAAAAAAAAAACACTCAAGCAAACGTGATAGGCTATGTAAAGATTTACGTAGCCTATCACGGCTAGATTTTCAAAAAACACCGTGATAGGCTACATAAATCCTTACGTAGCCTATCACGGCTGACTTTGGGGTGGGGGGAAAGCGCATACGCAAATGGCGGCGCCCATGAGCGCTGCCATTTGCATTCCTTATTTGGGCCCTTATAGTGTTGCCCTTATTTTCGCCGTAGTCTATGTAAATGTTTACGTAGACTACACGTACCCAAATAAGGAACACAAATAGCAGCACCCATGGGCGCCGCCATTTGCGCATGCACTTTTTTTTTTTCCAAAGTCAGCCGTGATAGGCTATGTAAGGATTTACATAGCCTATCACGGCTGACTGCAGGGACGCAAACGGCGGCGGCTAAGGCCGCTGCCATTTGCATCCCGGCCAGCAAGGAGGATTCGCAGCCAGAGGGACAGGGCACCTCCCCCCCGGCCAGAATTTTGGCCGGAGGGACGGGGCGCCTCCCCCCCGCCCAGAATTTCGGCGGGGAGGGATGGGGCGCCTCCCCCCCGCCAAGAATTTCAGGGGGAGGAATGGAACGCCTCCCCCCCACTGCGAAGCAAGCTGCGGGACCAGGTAAGGGACTTTCGTCCATCCCTACTTATTGCACTACCATTAGAAAAATATATTTCCTTGTTCTGTATGGGGTAGTGGGAACCAGTTAGACCTATTGGGTGTCTCTTTAACCTAGGGATGGCAGAGAATTCCGCCACGGATCACGGTGAGGCCAAATGCCAGTGCATTCGGCCCCCCGAAATCCATGGCAGAACAGCCTGCTCCCCCCGCCCCCCCCCCGCGGATCCCCCCTGGGATGAGACTCATCTGGGGTGGATCTTCCAGGAGGCGGCATTTCCACTCTTGTAAAAAAAAAAAAGATGTGACAGGCCACGTAAAGATTTACGTAGGCTAAAACGGGGAATCAAAAAGGGACGCAAATAGCGCCTGCTACACTATTTGCGTTCCCCTTTATTTTCGCCATCATAGTCTACGTAAATATTTAAATAGATTAAGAGGGCAAAAATAAGAGGGCAAAAATAAGGAACGCAAATGGCGGCGGCCGTAGCCGCCGCCATTTGTGTATTTGAGTTTTTTTGTGTTTTTTTTTACCCAGAGCCCTCCGCGGCCGGAAATCCGGCTGCAGACAGCTCTGGCCTGGCTGGGCCTGGCCGGCTGCTCCGTGGAGCTGCCGCAGAGCATAGCTGGCCGTGGAGGATTCCGGGGGGGAGGAACAGAGCACCTCCCCCCCATCGAGGATTCCGGGGGGAGGGACGGAATGCCTCCCCCCCACCATCAACATAATCCGTGAACAGGTAAGTGACTTTCATACATCCCTACTTTAACCCAGAGAGTAAAGGGGCTGAAGCTGTGTGTGTCAGCAAGGACAACTGACCCAGTGGAGGCCGACATTCTGAGGGGGTCTTCTTCTCATTTTCATCAGGTGGAAGCTGGAGAAGGGCAGGGCAGGAGCATCGCAGCCCTCCAGGGCTGGCTTATGGACCAATCTCCCTAAGGCCTGCCTTGGCCTTTCTTTGGCAAGAGCAGGTCCAGGGCCCTCTCGCAGCTCTAGTCTCCAGTGTTCTGGGGCTCATAGTTGCAGCCCCCTGGGTGCTCAAATGCCTCCAGCCCCACATTTGCACATCCTGAGCCTTCAGGATAGAAAGAGTGTATAGCAAGGTGTGTGTGCATGTGTGTATTATATAAAATCTCCATGACCAACTCATTGCACCCCGGTCTGTAATGTGTGAATCACAGCAGCAGAAGCTTGCTGAACTGCCGATAAGCTTTTTCATTATATATTCACACATACGGATGTGTGAGAGGAAATGCTAGCTGATCGCAGGCACGCTGCTCCTCAGTTCGGAGGACAGTGTCCCCAATGCTCTCGCCTGCACAGCACAAGTGGGGAACATTTTTCAGCCCAAGGGCTGCATTCCACTCCAGGGAGTCTTTCAGGGGCTACCTGCCGGGAGTGGGCACAGAACCCCTCCAAGAGTAGGAGGGCTGCCCCACATTCTCTCTCATACATCCATGCACATTCATACATACACAGCTTACACCAAATCTAGGGGTGTATGAAATCAACCTACCTTTCCGATCCGGGGCGTCCGCGGGGAGGGGGGGTGATCTGTCCCTCCCCCCGGAATCCTCCCCAGCCGGCTCTGCTCCACGGTGAGTCCACAGAGCTGCCAGCCGGGCAAAGGGGTCTGGCATAGGGGATGCCATTTGCGTCCCTGCTTTAGCCGTGATAGCTATGTAAATCTTTACGTAGCCTATTGTGCGAAAGAACAGGGATGCAAATGGCATATTTGCGTCCCTATTCCTTTGTGTGATAGGCTACGTAAAGATTTACGTAGCCTATCACATCAAAGACCAGGGGACGCAAATGGCGGCCGCTACACCAGCCACCATTTGCGTCTGCAGTCATCAGTACATCCAGCGACACGGCAATGGCGGCCGTATCGCTGGGGCTTCAGAGCCAGCGGCAGGCAGGATCCGCTGACGAGGACTTTGTGACAGAGGAGGAGGTAGGGGATCTGATCCTCCACGGTCTTCAGGGGGCCAGATTCAATAGAATCCGGCCTCACTGGGGTCCGTGGAGGATTCCTCCAACATCCCTAACCAAATCCCTCTCCCCATCTCTCGCTCTCGCTCTCTCTCGCTCTCTTTCTCTCTCTCTGTCACACACACACACACACAGAAGGAGAAAGGTCCCTTCTTCCCCCAACTCCACCCATGGCAATTACCCAATGGAAGGCTTTTAGTAAAAGCCTTAAAAGCCAACGGGAGGCTTTTCCAAAGGCTAACCGCCAGTGGGGGCTGGGGGCTCCAATGTCAGTGGGGCCCCTATTCTGCTCTGGGTTTTATTCAGAACCAGTGAGAACTCTAAAGGAGCTCTCTAAAGTGCTGAACCCAATCCCCAAACTAGGCTCAGCACCTTGGGTAGCTCCTTTGGAGTTCTCACTGGTTCTGACTGAAACCCATAGCAGGTCTACAGCCCCACTGAACTTGGAGCCACCAGCCTGCTAACTACAGCACAGGCAGGTGTGGGGGGCACAGCTGGAATAGTTTAACCCTTGCCTACACCCCTGTCTAGGCCTGGTCCTGAAGGAGAAACTGAGGTCAAGCACAGGGAGAAATCTAAGGGCAGGCGAGGTTCCAAGAGCAAAGCAGAGCTAGGAACTAGCGATCAATCACACAGGAGGATAATCAGGGGAGGAAGCAGGAACAGGGATCTGGGTTGCATGGAGCTATAAGGACCGGTGTTGTTCCAACAGTGGATACGGCAGAACTGGAGGCTTGTGTAGCCTGGTCTTGCGATTCCAGCAATGAAGCTTTTGAAGTGGAATGCAGTGTGAAAGGGCTGAGCAAGTGGGCGGGTTGGGGAGCAGTGAGCAATGAAAAAGGGAACTCTGCACTCCTTTAAAGCAGACAAAGAACATAAGAAGAGCCCTGCTGGACCAGACCCAAGCCCTCTCTAGTCCCGCATTCTGTTCCCACAGTGGCCAACCAGATGCCCACAGCAGGACATGAGCACAACAGCACTCTCCCACCCATGTTCCCCAGCAACTGGCATGGAGAAGCACACTGCCTCTGATCCTGGCAGTATGTAGGGATGGCGGAGAATTTCTCCCCGAAACTTCGGGGGGCCGAGCGCCAACGCATTCGGTCCTCCGAAGGTTGTTCGGGGAGAGCTTCTCTGCCCCCCCCCCCCCCGCCAGGATGGGACTTACCTTTCACGAATGTCCCTCCCGGCGGCGGGTCCCGGCGGCGGTTCGGCAGGTCTTCGTCGGGGGCGGGGGCGGCAGCTGGTCTTTCGACCAGCTGCCACCGCCGCCATTACAAGCAAAGTAAAAAAAAAAAACCCGCCCCTGTGATAGGCTACGTAACGATCAACGTAGCCTATCACGGCTAGATTTGCAAAGTCAGCCGTGATAGGCTACGTTAATCGTCACGTAGCCTATCACGGGTGACTTAAAAAAAAGCACGTACAGCTAATGGCGGCCCCCATAGGGAGCCGCCATTCGCGTTCCTTATTTGGTCCCTGTAGTCTACGTAAAGTTTTACGTAGACTACGGCGAAAATAAGGGCAACGCAAATAGCGTTGCCCTTATTTTCGCCGTAGTCTATGTAAATCTTTATGTAGACTACAGGGACCAAATAAGGAACAGGAATGGCGGCTCCCTATGGGGGCCGCCATTTGCGTACGCGCTTTTTTTGTTTTTTCAAAGTCACCCGTGATAGGCTACGTGACGATTAACGTAGCCTATCACGGCTGACTTTGCAGATCTAGCCGTGATAGGCTACGTTAATCGCTACATAGCCTATCACAGGGGCGTTTTTTTTTTTCTTTTGAAGTTCGCAGCCGGGGAGACGGGGCACTTCTCCCCGGCCTGAATTTTGGCCAGGCAAGGCGGGAAGCCTCCCCCCCCGGCCTGAATTTCGGCTGGGCGAGGAGGGAAGCCTCCCCCCCCCGGCCTGAACTTCGGTGGGAGCAGCAAAGCGCCTCCTCCCCACCGCGAAGCAAGCTGCGAGACCAGGTAAGTGACTTTCGTGCACCCCTAGCAGTATGATATAACCATCATGACTAGTGGCCATCAATAATCACCTTATCCTCCATGTGAGGGGTAGAAGAGTTACCTGCAGTCACTACTAAGCCTGGGCTGAAAGTCTGAAAATTCAAATTCTGGGCTGCGGTTTGAGCATGAAAGAAGGAGCAAAACAGCCTTCAGAGATGGGGGAAATCGGGGGCATGGGGGCAACTCAACCATCCTGCCCCTCCCAAAACAAATACACCTGGGAACAAGAGCAGGTCTTAGATCTGGATGGGGAACAGCAATCGGATCAAATATTTGCAATGAACAAGGGAATTACTCCAAATAGGGAAGAGACTCATGAAAGACAGTTGAGTAATCTGGGAGGTGTCTCCATAGAGGATTTGCTGTGAGCTGGCTGCATTTGGAGATCGTTCGGGGCACATAACGTCATGGCCATCCCACAGCCATCCTGGAGATTTTTGTGGAAAAAACAGTTTTTCGGATTAACAGTTTTACTTTTAGTGCAATTGTTTTCCTTAATTTGGCTTGTCTGCGCTGCTGTTGCAGTGTGTACTAACCCTTCACATTTACTTCAGCATGATAGCCCTGCCCAGGGGTGTGTCTTTCACCTGGTCATGACCTCACTGACCCCAGTCAAGGGGTGTTCCTCCAATGTTTCCCCTCCCGGTGTTTCCCCAATGTTTCTGCCATTTTGCAGCTGGCCCTTCAGGAGTTCTGAGTTACTTCATGGTATTTACTTTGTCTTGCCTATCACTAACCTCTGGTGGCCATCCCCCCAAAAGTATAGGTGTGCTCTTCTTGGCAGCTTCTCTACTCTAACTTTAAAAAAAAAAAAATCCTCTTAAATCGATACTGCGTAAAAGCGCAACATCAAAACAGTGCATTGCTGCTACATCTTGAACCCAAAGTAAGCACTCCAGTTTCACCAACCACAGCCAACTGGGGGGAGTGGGGTTATTTACAAGTGGGGTATGGGGTGGGTGGACATAGAGAAAAAAGGTGGGGAGACCAATGAGTGAGGCTTGTTTCCCACCCACCCTTTTCTCCCTTTCCCGTGTTCACAATGAGAAGTTACTGCAATAAAGTGGAGAAGGGATTTTACATAACAGAGAACTACAGAACATCAAAGAAGCACAACCTTGCGATAGCAATCTAAGAGAGCGTCGAAGAAGCAAAAGAGTGCTTTAGGGTGAATTACTACAGTTAGGCTTTAACACTTTCACTGCAGGGGAACAAGATTTATTTCTTACTTCTGAGTAAACATGCACAAAAGGGGGATATGTTAAAGACTGAAAGCAAGCTATCTAAAGTGATTGAGTGTCCCCACTACTGCGATAACGTGAGGGGTCACTGCTGTACTCCTGGGGATTTTCTCAATGGGAATGGGAAAAACTACTTCCACTGGGGAAACAAGGGGGAATGGGCAAAGTCCCCCAGGAAAGTACTACTCCAACTTATGGTTCCAGCACCCGAAGTAAAGTGAAATCAATGGGTCTGCACATTTAGTCCTGCTGCTATTGCGTTATGGTGGTTCTAGAGGGGAAAATGTAAAAATTGGGTGGGGGAGGGTGGGACATAGGTTGGAGAGGGAGGGGGTGCTAACACACACAGCCAGAGAAAGTAGAAGGGGTGGAACAAGGTGAGATGGGGAGGGAGGGAACAGGCTCTTTAAATGACGACGTGGATGAGACTCCACCCAGTAGCCACCACCCAAACAATTCACAGTAAACTGCCATGTGACCTGCCAAGAGCCCCAAGCTGGGACAATCTGGGTTTACAAGCCCCGTGTGTCCCCAGACGGAGCAGATTCGACTCCAGGAAAAAGCAGAGCAAAGTGGAGAGCGAACTAAAGCTGTTGCCATGGAGATCCCCCCCAACCCAGCTATGCAGTTCAGGACTGGGCAGGCTTGTGAGATCCACTTTGTGTCTTACTCATGCCCCAAGATCCACCAACTGAAACCTGGTGCAGAAGACCTACCCTTAAAATCAAAGCATTCTGAGTCCAGGAATCCATTCTGAGTATCAGAACCAAAGGGAGCCCTTCCACACAAAAATCCAATCCTGGTTAAAAGGGGTTTTGTTCCCCAGCAATATAATTTAGGGTGGGGTGACAGTCACTTTGCTGCTGCTATGGTTAAACATTTGATAGTCAGAAATCCTTGCCAATCTAATGCCGATCACCCATAGAACTACCAAATGAATCGGATCCATCTTCTGCCCACCATTTACATAGTTCACAGCAATCAGGGAGAGTAAGGAACTTAACATTAAATAACATTTGTTCCTGTTCCTACAAAACAGCTGGTTTTGGGTGCCTGGTTTGCTAAACATTGACTCGGCATGCATAGAATCTCATTAACATCCTGAGCTGAAGTAGGAGATGGGGGGGGGGCAGGATGCTGCCGAGTTCATAGCATTTAGCTGAGCATCTTGATCTGGACAAATTCATATTCCAAAACAGGTAACTACCAACTTTACAGCATCACCACTAGGAAGTCACAGGCCTTGTTGCACAAAGATGGCATATAGTTGCCTCCCTGCACTCAGCCATTCTCTCTTTGAAAACTGGATTTGCCCTGATGCTCACATTCTTGTCCGATGCACAATCCCTCACGCCTCCTTGGAAGAAAAAAGACTCATCGTCAGCCCTTCTCAACAGCTATGGGAAGCCAATTATCCAAAGAGACAAACTGTCCAGAGATAATAATTGGAGTGTGGGCTTTTAACTGATAAGAGTGTCAACTAAACTCATGTGGATGCTTTAGATGTGTCTCACTGCATCGCTGAGGCTCTGTTCATGTTTAGCAGGTACATTATCATGTCAAATCCAGACAGGCACCAAAGCACCAAACCAAATTAGAAGCTGTAGAGCATCCAACTCCCTCAACGGATGAAGTAGCTGGAGTAGTTTGCTCTACCTTATGAGTTTATCTTGGTACAGGCAACAAGACAAAAACAAAACACCCTGATGTCATTGGCAGCCAAAGTTTGGATACACACAGCAAAGCAACCATTCTCTGTGCTTTCTTGCAGATGTATGTATGTAGTTCCATTTATTAGTCACCCTAATAACCACCCTTCCAGTAGGTATTCAATTCAATTTGCAGAAAGACAAACATCACAATTAAAAGATCATTTATTTATTTCTTTATTATTTATTACATTTATATCCCGCCTTTTTTCCTCCTTAAGGAACCCAAGGCGGCTTACATTATCCTCCTCCTCTCCATTTTATCCTCACAACAACCCTGTGAGATGGGTTGGGCTGAGAGTCTGTGACTGGCCCAAAGTCACCCAGTGAGCTTCCATGGCTGAGTGAGGACTAGAACCCGGATCTCCCGACTCCCAGTCCAACACTCTCACCACTACACCACACTGGCTCATGAAAATCCAATTAAAATTAATGCTAAAAACAGCAGCGCCACAATTAAAAATAGTCTCCATCAAAAATGAAACTAAATGAAAAGTGATAGCATCAGGAAATTAGATAAATTGAAATAGGGGAGACTGCAACACATGGACATCATCTTTGGCAGTAACCATGTGTTTTACATAATGTGTACCTCCACCCTCAGGAACTGGTTGCAAATGGATTATTCCAGTGCATTCTGGGCACTTTAAACTTGGCTTTATTAATGACCCTGAACAAAGTACAAAATTGTTGGTGTCTTTAAGAGGCAAGGTATTATATAGTTGGGTGGGAATTATGCAGTGTTATCTTGCTCCTTTAGTAATCTGTGCTTGCAAGAATAAGTTTCGAAATACAGCCAAATATGAAATCATGCACATAGGAGCCAATTATATTTGTCCTGAGGTCCACAATAGGAGATCCTACCTTGGAAAGGACAATGGAGAATTTGAGAGTCTTGGAGCACCCCCACAATTTTTATTTATTTGCAAGTTTTTGCAAAAAAAACTTAATGCAGTTCCTGGATGTGCTAACATGGCTGGTGGTTATAGGAATGTGTGAATAAGCTCAATGAGGCTGTTCCAGGGGGTGAAGGGTTTATTATGATCTGACCCTGAAAGGGGGTTAGTCACACCCTCAACAGCTTGCTGTGACAAGTTTACAAAATACACACATCCAACATGATTTGAACTCCACAGTTAGTGCAGTTCCACTGGTATGTAAAGCACTGTCTGGTCCAGTCATACTGGATGAGTTCCACATGATAAGGCCTGAGGATGCAGACAAAAGGGTTGGATGAGTCAACTGACCACTTGCATGCTCAACCCTTGCCCGTCTTGTCTTGTCACATCTAATAAGAGTGCATTCCTATGTTCCAGGTAGGCTGCTGGGAGGGAGCATAGCATTGTCCAGCCTGTGCATTTCATCTGCGAGAAAGGATCTCGCCAACAGGAGTGACTGGAAGAATGTGGAAACTGACTGTAGCTGTTTGGGATACATTGGCCAACCTAGACAGCATAGTAAGAAGCAGAGACATCACCTTGCCAACAAAGGTCCGTCTAATCAAAGCTATGGTTTTCCCAGTAGTAATGTATGGCTGTGAGAGCTGGACTATAAGGAAGGCTGAGCGCCGAAGAATTGATGCTTTCGAACTGTGGTGCTGGAGAAGACTCTTACGAGTCCCCTGGACTGCAAGGAGGTCAAATCAGTCCATCCTAAAGGAAATCAACCCTGAGTGCTCATTGGAAGGACAGATAATGAAGCTGAAGCTCCAATATTTTGGCCACCTAATGCGAAGAGAAAACTCCCTGGAAAAGACCCTGATGCTGGGAAAGACTGAAGGCAAAAGGAGAAGGGGACGGCAGAGGATGAGATGGCTAGATAGCATCACGGATGCAATGAATATGAACTTGAGCACGCTCCGGGAGGGAGCGCAGGACAGGAAGGCCTGGCGTGCTGTGGTCCATGGGGTCACGAAGAGTCGGACACGACTGAACGACTGAACAACATAAGCGGGTGATATTTTTCCTGTGGCTCATGAAGTCTACAGCATGAAGCTGGAGTGCATATTTGTCTCAACATCATTGAACCCAGATTAATTGCTCCTAACTAGGGATGGACAAATAAGTCTATGTCAGTTTCAAATATATTCAGTCAGAAGTCTGGTCCATCCAATTGCCACATCAGTCTGTGATTTAAAAACAACAACAACCCTGGATGAAAATTTGCATTGATTTCCATATTCAAATTCCCCCAACTTATGCACTTTGTATGCAACTTTCCCCAACAGGCACATTTTTGTACTTTTGAGCTGAGGGCTGCATTGCAACCTTTGGAGAAATAGGCATTCCAAAGGGCAGCTGTCCGCATTTTAGTCTGGGAAGTGCAAATTAGGTTGGTTCATATAGAAATGCCGACCAAATTACATTTTCCCCTGTCCCTACCCTAACACAGGTTCATCACATGTTTGTGCATGTGATCGAAAGGTTAAGGGGGGGGGGGTAAAAGGGTTGATCTATAGCTTGTGAAGTATTGTTTCTAGGCAATCTAAAACTCATATTGTGTGGAAACTCTGTTTGGAACAAGTTCAGCATTTTTCCTCCATGATCAACCCAGGCCAGTCAATAAAATATCAGTAAATCCTGCAAGGTGTTTTCTAAATGTATACAGCACGTTTCCTGTGACCTGGAGGTCACCACAATTTCAACTCTGTTGTTGTATGAATGCATGAGTAGAGATACAATCAAGGTACTACTAATCACTCTTTCTTTTTCCCCACCTCCAACTCTTTTCAGTTTTCGACTCATATCTGAGCTCAGGTTAGGTCAGAAAGGTGCTGAGCTTCAAGTGCTCTGGGCTCTAGTCTAGTATCTGGGCATCAAAATAAATAAGAAAGAACAAGACTCAGCCCTTTTGTTCTGCTTCTCCAATATATATGTAAGTCAAGGTAAGTTATTATTAATTAGCTACCTCTAAATTACCTGCATATTAGCTAGTGAGCCATGTTCAAGGTTTTTTGTTGTGGACCTGGAACCACAATACCTTCCCCTATGTACATGCAGTTGACCCCCGAGATCTTCTGAGGAGACCTTATTTGTCATTCCATGACCAATGGAATGTCACCAGGTAGCAGTACCTAAGTGGGGCCTTCTCAGTGGTGGCCACCAAGGAGCGTTACGTATGTGGGCATTCACAGTGATGGCACCCACCTTTCAGAACATTCTCCCATGTGTGATTCAAGAGGCAGAAACAGTTTTAAACACCTCTTGGGAAAAACACACTCACACACTTGTTCACACAAGCTTTCCTTGGCCTGCAAGGGACTCAGTTACTACGCTGTTCTGTTGTTGTAATGTATTTTATTTATTTATTTATAATTAATTTTATTTATTGTCAAGATTAATATATATTGTTAGATTGCATTTTTAATGTGAACTGCTATTAGATTTTAGTATATTAAGTGGTATAAAAGTATTCTAAATAAACAAATAAATAAAATATTTAGAATTCAGTCCAACATCATGCTCTCAGAAGGCCACCAGCACAATGGGATTTTCTCCCTCTCTCCTTCCCCCTGCAGCCCTCTGCGCTGCCCAAACAAGTTCTCCAGAGTAGGGATGGATGGATTCTGTTAAATCCATTCCGTCTGTCTTTTGCGGATTGTGAGGGGTCTTTCATTCCCTGTTCTGATCATTGACGGAATTGGATTTTTTTTAACCAGAATTTCATTTTGCTTGCACTAATTAGCACTAATGCAGATTGGTGCAAATCCCACCCACCCACCTTCTAAAAGTGAAAAACTTGCCAACACTCAACAGAATCCACCTGACTCAAAAAAAAGCTGGTCTGCTGGTCAAATTCATAGAAATCTGAACTCTTTTGAATCCTTTGCAAATTTCTCTGACATAGGGATGTGAGAACCCATCCCAGCTCGGGTTCTCCAGGTGCCCGCGGAATTGCGGCCCCCGCTCACCCCCCCCGGATCTGTGCTTGGGCCACCCCAAATATGCACATTTTTTAACTTCCTTTTTTCGCACACAGCAAAGGCGGGAAAATGGTGGGCACTCACTGGACGGGATCATGGTGAGTCCTGGAGGACGCAAGTGGGGGGCGAGCGAAGACAGCGTCTCGGCCAGCGCATTCCGGGAGTTGTGGGCGGGGTGGGGCAACAGAGTCTCAGACCCAGTTGGGCACCCGCAACATCCCTACTCTGACATCCCCACTCCAGAGGTTTCCCCAGTCCTCTGGAGCAGAGTTTGGCAGCATGCAGGGAGCTGCTGTGCAGGGCTGCTCCGGCTTCCACTGACACTGGCAAACTGACACCACTCGATTCAGCCCTTGCATCTTGAAGATGAAGCCGTTATTCAGAATTTAGGCATACTTAGCTCGTGGATTAGCTCTTAGCCACCATCTTCTGCGTCTGTCCCAAACTCTGTGTGCCTTCAGTATCCTCTCTTTTCTCTTGAGGAACTCCTTCCTGTTCAGGATATGGTCATGAGATAAGCCCTACGATTTATTCATGGTTTGCTATGGTGTCTGTGGAGGGGGCCTTGTCTTCATGCCTTTCGACCTGCTCCGTGGGTGATAGGGATGGCGGAAAATTCCACCAAGGACTCCAGTGAGGCCAGATTCTTTGGAATACGGCCCCCTGGAGTCCGTGGCAGAATGGAGCAATCCCCACCACCACCCCACGAAGTCTGCGCAGACCGGATCCTACCTGCCTCCAGCGGGTCCAGATCCGGCCGCTGCTGGCCACCGTCCAGGCTGCGGCAGCAAATGGCGTCTGCTACGTCATTTGTGTCACTACTCTTTTTGTGATAGGCTACGTAAATCTTTACGTAACCTATAACGGCCAAAGGGAAGGACAAAAATGGCATCTTCTATGCCATTTGCGTGCCTCCCTTTTTGCCATGATAGGCTACGTAAATCCTTACGTAGCCTATCACAGCAAAGCAGGGACGCAAATGGCGTCCCCTATGCAGGATGCCATTTGTGGCTGCAGCCCGGCTGCGGCCAGAAGTCAGGCTGAGGTGGGTGGCCCCAGCCAGCGGCTCCAGCTGGCGGCTCCGCAGATTCGCCGCAGAGCGGAGCCAGCCGGGGAGGATTCCAGAGGGGAGGAACGGATCGCCTCCCCCCCCCAGCGGACCCCCTGCAGATGCAGGTAAGTGGGGTTTTGTACACCTCTAGTGGGTGATGACACAGATCACCCAACATAATAACATCTATTCACACCAGCTGGACAGCATCCCTCTTATTAACTCTTCAGCTGCTGGTAGCTTTCTGGATTGTAACCTCAATGTTCAGTATGTTCAGTAGGATAAAACGTTTGTATTTATAGGATTTAATATCTAAGAAGTTGTTGTTGTTGTTGTTTTGCAAGTGAACATATGCTTATTTTACTGGAGATTTTCTCCCACAGTTTATAAATATCACATATGGAGAGTGTCGGCATAGCAGAAGGGTGAGGAGCCTGAGCTATAAATCATGGAGAACCAAGATCAAATCTCACCCCAGCAGGTGCTCCTCTTGCATCCGGAGGCAACCCGCTCTCTCTCAGCCTCAGCTCCCCATCTGCAATATGGAGATAACAACCCACACAGGGGTGTGGAACTAGGGGTGCACGAAAGTCACTTCCCTGGTCTCGCAGCTTTTTGCGGTGGGGGGGAGGCGCTTCGCTGCTCTCCCCCTGAAGTTCAGGCTGGGGGGGGAGGCTTCCCGCCTCGCCCGGCCGACATTCAGGCCGGGGAGGAGGCGCCTCGCCTCGCCTGGCCGCGAAATAAAAAGTAAAAAAAAAACGCCCCGTGATAGGCTACGTGACGATTAACGTAGCCTATCACGGCTAGATCTGCAAAGTCAGCCGTGATAGGCTACGTAAATCATCACATAGCCTATCACGGGTGACTTAAAAAAAAAAAAAAAGCTCATACGCAAATGGCGGCCCCCATAGGGAGCCGCCATTCGCGTTCCTTATTTGGTCGCTGTAGTCTACGTAAATCTTTACATAGACTACGGCGAAAATAAGGGCAACGCAAATAGCGTTGCCCTTATTTTCGCCGTAGTCTACGTAATCTTCTACGAAAGACCGGCTGCCGCCCCCGCCCCTGACGAAGACCTGACGAACCGCCGCCGGGACCCACCGCCGGGAGGGACATTTGGGAAAGGTAAGTCCGGTCCCGGGGGGGGGGCGCGGAGAATTTCTCCCCGAAACTTCTTCGGGGGGCCGAACACGTTGGCGCTCGGCCCCCCGAAGTTTCGGGGAGAAATTCTCCGCCAACCCTATGTGGAACCTTGACCTGCCCAAGAGCTAAATTCCATTCTGGAGAGCTCTTGGGGGCCTCATTCCAGTGATGGCCAGGGCTGAATGCAAAAGGGGCAAGGCCAAAATACCAAAAAAATGCCAGCCTGTTGTAGCTTAAAGCTCTTCCTGCCGGTAACTAGGGATGTACAAATTGTGCACCCTCAGTGCCACTTGACTTCCACAGTTCGCGGCCCGTTCTGCCATTCACAAGCTCCAGGACCGGCATGGTCATTTTAAAAGGTTTTTTCTTTCTTTCAAACAGCGTCGCTTTAAACAAAGAGTTTATCGCTCAGGCACACCTGGGGCAGCCTTCTTTTGGGAAGCCCTAGGAAGAGGAAGTGTTTTGGCTGAAAGTAAACAGAGACGGAGGATTTCAATTTAAAAAGAACACCCACAAACAAGGCGGTGAGCACAATTCATTTTTTGAAAAAACTTATGTACTTATTATCGGAATATACTACACTGCGTTTTTATTTACGAAAATTCCGCGACTCTTTGTGGATGACGGGAAAAAAAGCCGCATGACTGCTGGATCCGCAAGACCTCGTGGTGCCGTTCCGCGGAGGATTCCGTGGCACAGACTGAAGGGAATTCAATCCCATTTCAGTCCATGGTGGAATTCTCTGACATCCCTACCGGTAACTCAGCCTCAGGCATTTCAGCCTTTGAGGAAAAGAGTAAAACTGCACAAAAGCCGGGAAACCACCAAACAGAGCCCAGGCCCCCCAGGGAACCACCAAATAATCTGTGGTCAGAGTAAAAGGGGTAAGGAGTGGGAGTCATCTATTGCCCCGCCTGATGCCTGCTTTGATCAGGGACAGATATGAAGGAGGTGGGCTCATGACACCCAGACTCTTCCATCTTAGGCCTGGCAGCCTATAAGCCACCAGGCCAGCCTCTTCATAGCCCACATCCTCCTCCCTTTTAAAACCTGCATAGGGACACCTCCAGGGACACCTCCAGGGACATGCCCAGATCCTGTGAAGGTAAGTGGACCAGCCCTCTTGCCACAGCACCCTGGCACCACCTGTGCCTCCCACCTGGTATCTGCTCTGCCCACTCCAGCTGCTGTGCCCTCAGTAACCACTAGCCCTCTCTCCAAGCAGTGGCTGGGAAGGCGTGGTTGCCACTTGCCATGTCTGGAGGGTTGTGGCCTGCGGCCAGCCTAGAAAACAGCCCCTGGGCAAAAGGGATGTATCTGAGATGCTCTGAATATGGAAAATGTCCTACATCAATGTGAAGTTAGTAGTGCTAGTAGAAGTAATAGTCGTGGTAGTTCTGGATTAGATCAACTTTTGTAGGTGCAACAGACTACAGTCTTCAGTTCCAAATAACTGTTCTTGCAAATGTGCTTTATTTCATGAATTCTGCATTGCTGAAAAGTAGGAATGTACAGATCAGTCCATCTCTCTCTTCCAGAGATTGACTTTTCCTTTTTTAGATCAAGCCTTTTCCATCCCGTCTCTACATGAGCTTCTGATATAGATATTGCCTTTGCGTTTGATGCCAGCCCTGTTAAGGATGGATGGGCTCACCCACATCTGGCTTCGTCGGGTGCTCACCAAGCCGCTGCCAGCTCTCAACCCTGCTAGTGGTCCCACACGAGCTTCATTGCAGCAAAGCTGTGGGGATGCCCGTCCTCCCAGCGAACCGCCATGGCGGCTCAGGCCCTTCCAGGTAGGTAATTTTACATAACCCATGAAGGACCCATTTATGCAACATTACAGGTGTGAATGGTCCATGCCTATTTTGCATTTGTCCATTCATACGTCCATTCGCTCTAGGGATGTTAGAGAAATCTGCAACAGAATCAAATGAGTTCAGATTTCTATGAATCTAGCCTGTGGATTCCAAGGTGGACCAGCTTTTCCTGCATTGCACAGATTCCGCAGACTTGCAGACTGGGTGTTTTTTTTTTTTAATTTCTGGAATTGTACACAAATTTAGTCATAGAAAAATATGTAAAATTTAAAAACACCAGCCAAAAATGCACATTTCCCCCCATAGGCTGAAGCATACAAATGCACATTTAGGGGGAGATTAGCACATTTTTGCAGCCCTGCAGGGACGCAAATGGTGGCTGTCGTAGCTGCCACCATTTGCGTCCCTGTATTGAGCCGTGATAGGCTACGTAAATATTTATGTAGCCTATCACGGCAGAGGGAAAAACCCCAGCATACGCAAATGGCGGTAGCCGCCACCATTTGCATACGCTGGGTTTCCCCCCCCCCTGCTGTGATAGGTTACATAAGTATTTATGTAGCCAATCACGGCGGGGGGGGGGAAACCCAGCGTACGCAAAAGGCAGTAGCTGCCGCCATTTGCGTACACTGGGGTTCCCCCCCCCCCGCCGTGATAGGCTACGTAAATACTTACATAGCCTATCACGGCCTCCGCAGGGACCGAAACGCAGGGACCCTGCGTTAGCCGTGATAGGCTACATAAGCATTTACGTAGCCTATCATGGCTATTGAGAGGAGGAAGCGAATGGCGGCCGCAGAACGGCCGCCATTCGCAAAGCAGCATGGACTGGAGTAGGTAAGTGCTCCGTTTCACACGCCTTTCATGGGGTGGGGGCGACGGGGGCTTCGTTCCGCAACGGATTTCAGGGGGCTGAATGCACTGGCATTCGGCCTCACCGAGACCCGTCGCAGAATTCTCTGACATTCCTAGTGCACATTAGCTCAGGACATGTGGGTCTGGTCAGTTTGCTTTGGAACGCAGACCAAGTGAAATCCTCAAATGTCCTTACTTGTAACTAATAATTGCCTGCAGACAACCTCCCCAGACCAGAATGAGATGAAAAATTGATAGCTCCTCTTCCTAGTGGTCCCACCTTCCTCCCCACCCCCACCCCATGGTATAAGGACCAGGTGCTCAGACCAAAACAGACATTACTTTAAAACCATATCTAGCATCTATGTCTTTTTCCCATTTTAGCTCTACAATAGATACAGGGGACCTGATCCAGATTGGGACTCTAGCATTGGGGGTCAGGAGCTTTTAAGTTCCAGATTGTCGGTCCTGCACGTAGTTAAAATGGGAACAAGACATAGCTCTAGTAGAGACAAGGGATGTATGGACTGTGTAAAATCCACTCCATCAGTGTTTCGTGGATTGTTGGGCACCTTACATTCAATCGTTAATTCACAGATGGATGCGATTTTTTTTTTCCGTCATGCAGAAAAATACTCAAATAATTCCGTAAGAGGTTTCATAACAATTTACGTAATTTACCTTGGTACATAACATTTAGCATATTGTCCCCCATTCCATTCAACATTTTATCAGTAGAAACTTGTGTATTTTCCTACAAATAAACATGCGTAAATTTCAGGAAAGTTAAAAAAAATCTGAAAGCCCATGGACGCCATGCCTAAGGGGTTCGCTCCGCAGTGGATTCCACAAGCTGGATTCTTAGAAGTCCGAGGTCATTTTAGTCTGTCTCAAATTTCTCCAGCATCCCTAGTAGGTACGAATTTCAAGTAATATCTGTTTAGCTCTCAGCTGAGGAATGATGAGAATTTTGCATTAATTATGATTGCATTAGCATAAAAATCCACAGACTCTGGAGTGTGGGTGTGTGTATGTGTGTTGTACAACCAACAACAGGGCTTGTCTCCTAGGAAATAACCTTGAGAGGCCATCATCATCCTGTTTGTAAGTGACCTTGGTCGTAGAACTTTGAATGGTATGCGCTGAATTTTCTCTCAGCTGTTGGGCTGAGAGGTTCTTCTCACAATGGTGTTATGTGAAAAGCTCACAGGAAGCTACCACAACACAGGGATGTACGGATTTTGTAAAATCTGTTCTGTGTTTTGCGAATTGTCACATGCCTTTTGTTCCATCATCCGCTGCGTCAACAGAAACAGATTTTTTTTTGTTTCTGAATTTGCGCAAATTTGTACATGCAAAGATGTGCAAATCCCTCCAAAATGCACATCCCTCCCTACTACAACAAGAGAGGCTGGGATGATTCTGAGCTACCTGATGCTGACATCACTAGAATGCCTGCAGTGTATTAGCTACTCACAAGTATGTTTGACTAAAGATGATAAACATTTGAAACCCCAAATTCCGAAGGCTCCGTGGGTTTTTAATATATGCAAGCTCATTAAGGACGTTTTTGGTATGTGTGGCCTGCCTATGATAGAACTGGAGAAAATGGCCTCTAATGTGTGTATTAAAAATGGCACTAAGAGAGCAAACCTATGGCTGAGAGACAGCATCTGGACAGCCATGGCATTTTTCGGTTTCTGAGAACCGAGCTCAGAGCCAGTGCTCCGAGGTCAGTTCCCCAAAAAATGACTCCCCACCCCCCACCACTTTGTAGGTGGCACAGTTCATCCCTGGCTCCATTCTTGTAAGAGGAGTGTGGAGCGGCCGAAAAGGGGGCATTCATGGGGGCGGGGAGGGGACAGCAGAAGCACTGTTATGATGCTTCCTATGAATCGTCCAACCTCCCAGCACCACCCCTGCTCAGAGGCACCCTGGCTAGACAGCTGAAATTGGCCATCTAGCTGCAAATGCAGGGCAGCTGGAACAAGGAGGAGACATTCCCTCCGCGCTCTGCCCGCCTGCATTGAATAGTCAGTCACCTCCAAGTTCGGCGGCAGCCAACTATCCCCATAGGATTGTGCCCTACATGGATGAGTTCCCAAAAGAGTTGTGTGTATGTATAAAGTTGAAATTAGTAGTGGAAGAGTTTTTCCAACCTTGTTTCAGAATTGACTCATCCAGAAATGTGTACATTTGGATTAGAAGCCAAAGAAAAGGGAGAAGCCCACAAGAAATGCCAGAAAAGCCAAGGGCAAAGGGGTAGATGAAGGATGTTTTATGCAATAAGAGCACTCCAACGCGTTTTGGACCTTCAGGTCCTTCTTCGGGGTAATTTGTTATAATGTAATGGATATCATTTACTCCATAACCCCCAGTCAACTGGGGTTTACAGAGCAAATGATACCCATTACATTCCAACAAATTACCCTGAAGGACCTGTGGGTTTGAAACACGTCACAGTTCTTTTATTGCATTAAACATCTGGCATAAATTTGGGTTAGACCTGGACTGGCATCTCTTAAACGCAGCCTTCCCCGATCTGGTGCCCTCCACATGTGTCAGACCACAACTCCAACCATTCCCAGCCAGACCGGGAGCATGCATAGCCTGCACGCTTGTGTCACAGTCAACCGGGTTCCCTGCTTCAAATCTCATCCCAGGTTGCAATCCTACACACACTTACCTGGGAATAAAGCCCATTGAAGATAGTGGGTTTACTTTAAGTAAGCATGCATAGAGTCACACTGCCAGCTATAAACTCACCAGAATCCTAAAATCCAGAATCCTAGAATCTAGAATCTTAGGATCCTAGAATCCTGCTTCTTCCTTCCCTGGAATCCTAGAATCTAGAGTTCTGGAATCCTTAGAATCCTAGAATCTTAGAATCCTAGAATCCTGCTTCTTCCCTCCCCAGAATCTAGAATCCTAGAACCCTAGGATCCTGCTTCTTCCCTCCCCAGAATCCTGGAATCTAGAGTCCTGGAATCCTAGGTCCTAGAATCTAGAATCCCAGAATCCAGAATCTTAGAATCCTAGAATACTGCCTCTTCCCTCCCCAGAATCTAGAATCCTAGAATCTAGAACCCTAAAATCCTGCTTCTTCCCTCCCCAGAATCCTGGAATCTAGTCCTGGAATCCTAGGCCCTAGAATCTAGAATCCCAGAATCCAGAATATTAGAATCTAGAATCTTAGAATCCCAGAATCCCAGAATCCATCCAGAATCTTAGAATCTAGAATCTTAGAATCCTAGAATCCTGCTTCTTCCCTCCCTAGAATCTAGAATCCTAGAACCTTGAATCCTAGATTCTAAGACTCTAGAATTCTAGATTCTAGGATTCTAGGGAGGGAAGAAGCAGGATTCTAGGTCTCCCTGTCAGTGGGTCACCCTCCTCAGCACAGCCTCTGGCAGAACCCCACCAGGGAACTGCAGCTCACTACTGCTTCCTCTTTGCTGAAGAGCACAGTGACATGCAAAACATATGCAGGAAATAATTGATTTAGCATCGATAGGGTGTTTGCAGTTCAAAGCACTTCACGTACACTGTCAGAGTAAGACTTGCAACAACCCCATAATGTGGGGCAGCATTGTTCTCCCTACGTGGCAAATGGAAGGTGGAGAGGAAGAGATTTGCTTGCGAATCTAGAATCCTAGAATCCTGCTTCCCTCCCTAGAATCCTGCTTCTTCCCTCCCTCTCCCCCAACCCCCATGAAACCAAGCATGTCCTTATTAATTAAGGGCTTGCTTGCTTGGGGGTGATAAATGCTTCTGCTTCATTGTAAAACAGGTGTCAATTTTTAATAAGATCCAGTTAGCGGCAGCTTTGGAAGAAGCAATCCCACTCCATCCCAGGAGCCTGGCAAGATGGATCTCAATGGATACTTCAAACAATTTCTTAAAGTATATGTAAACACACACACACACATCTCTCCTCTTATTAAAAGTTTTCCTCAACCCACCAACCCACCCAAGGTGTTTCTCTGGCACAGAAAACTCCAGATTAATCCTTGAAATCTCGTGAAACCCTCTGCTGGTTCACACAACCATATTCATCACTTGATGGCAGCATGCCCTGGCCTACAATTCCCATAATGCTTCACCATTGGTTATCCTGGCTGTCACTGAAGTTCTCCCCCTCCCCAACCTCTTTCAAAGGCTGCTTCCTTTTGCCCCCACCCCCCACAAATTGCCAAAAAGAAGAGAAATATTTGGAACAGCTTTCGTTGTACCACACTGGTTCTCTGAAATGGCTGCTTTCTGGCCCATCTTGAACAACATACATACATGCATTTGCAGGCAGTCCTGCTTAACACATAAAGCCAAGCCAGGGTGGTTGCAGATCCATCAAACCACAGCCCATCTCCTAATACAACTGTCATGAACAGAAACACTGCAAATTTTCAAAAACATCCTGCCCCTCTGAATGACTTCCAAACGAGGAAAGTGTTCACCACCATCTTTCAGACGGCAGCCAGAGATTGGGACAAATGAGGCTTCAGTGGGAGGGATTTCTACTGCCATGGTGCCGCTATCATAACTGTGCCAACCTCATCTCCAAAGGCATCGGGGCATGGAGCAATGCTTCCCCCAAAGATCAAAGCGTACACAGAGGATCATGTGGGGCGAAATGCTGCCATACATGTTGAAATGAAGTGCATCTGTCATCCACCACAGGAAGGGAACCCCCAAGCCCTTGCACCAAACACAACACTACTACATATAATCATGTGCACGGACATGTACATGCATGAAGCTCATATCCATTCCTCCTCCCTATCAAAACCTTGTAGGAATTCCCTAGCACAGTCTGAGTCTATCCTTTGGTCAACATGCTAGAATTCATCAGGATCCCATCTCTGCTGTTTGTAATCACCCAGCAAGGGTTACCAGACAGAGCAGATCTTTCTGCCTGCAGAACTGTCATCAGTTGCCACCACTGCTGATGTGGCAAATGCAAACTTTGATCAACTTTATTTAAAACACAACGTTTAAAGGCGCACTCTGTAGGTGAAAGCCCCCTCCCCCCAAATTCATTTACCAGTTCCCACAGTGGCTGTTCCCTTCAGCAGCTTGTCTGTGTTTTAATGGATATACTGTACCCAGCTCAGAAAGCCCCAAACACTACTTATAGCAAAGAAATTAATTGCTTGCCTCTTGGCTGCCTATATGAATGTTTTTATTCTCAGAGTCCCCCGAAGGCCTGTGTAAGTATTCTGCTCATAAATACAATTATAGTACAGTTCTTGTTAGAAAGAGCCATATATTATAGGATGCCTGTAGCCTCATCACCATGCCACCAAAGTCATGGCACACACTTCCATAAATCAAAGGTAGGGGAAAGAAGGTCACCTCTAAGATAAACCCAGTTTGGGGGAGAGGGGAGGGGAGGGGTCAATGAAAAGGATCCTGTAGCTCTTCAAGGAAGCCCTTGTGGTTTGGGGCAGATGAAAGGGCGCTGCTGTGTTGTACCATCAAGGAGAACAGGTAGGCAGTGCCCAGCTCTCCAGTCCCTCCATATGGAAAAGTGGGGAGGGAAGAGGGGTCCTTTCTGGGCAGACTACAAGGGGGGCACAGTTATTGATTTCTGCTTTTCTTTAGAAACAGAAGAAACAGCACCCCAGTGACTGTTTTCTGGAAAACTGTCAATAGTGACGTTAACCCGAATACCACCCCCCCGCCGCCCCCGCCATCCTACTAAACACAACACTAATACATATCATCATTTGCACGCACATGCACACGCACAAAGCTCACACCCTCCTCCCTATTAAAACCTTGTAGGAATTCCCTAGCACACTCATCTCTGAGTCTGTCCTTTGCTCATCATGCTAGAAAGGCAGGGGTGTTAAAATCTTTTTCACTCACTCACTCACCCACCCACTCAAGTCAAACACAAACATTTAGGTTTTCACAATATGATACTCTACGGAAGCTTCACCCTCTCAACTCAACCCTCATGGACAGATCCCTTCTCATTTAAAGAGCGCCCTGGCACACTCCCTTAGCACCCCAACGTTAACCATTAGCCTTTCCTAAGCTCCTTCATTATATCTCTCCCATCCTGCAACAGAAATGTCCAGACACCCAGCTGGATTGAACCCAACGCGCACGCGCGCACACACACCAAATGGTGTAGTGGTAGATTTGGAAATTCAGGAGCTCACTGTGACAGTCTCCAAGCGCAGTCCAAAAATGTCAGGCAGCTGTGTTGATCCATATCCACAAACCAGTTCTAGGAGTTTTCATCTCCACCAGGAGCAGGTCTTTGGTAAAGCGAATAGGTCTTAATTGCCCATTCCAGACCACGTCATCCCAAATACTCTGCATTCCAACATGGGACAATATATTGTTGCTTGGAAAATTCATTCCCCCCACAGCTACAGTGAGGATTGCAGCTAAGCTCAGAGGGAACAGGGAATTCTGAGGGGGATGGCAGATGACATCAGAGTCCCTGCTAATGAAAAAGTGCCAGGGCTGCATCCCTGCGAGCCCGGCCTCCACTACGCCACTGGGGTGATGATGTTTAGGGGGGTGCAGCATTCAGGCAGGGGAGGTTAAGTCCTTTCCTCTCCCATTCCCATTGGCTGCAAGGCAGATTGGAGGCCCCGCTGGCCAGAAGATCCCCCCCTCCCGCTTTAATGAGTCAGGCCCAAAGAAATGGCCGGGGGGGGGCATAGCTCACTGATAGAGCATTTGCTTTGCATGGAGAAGGTCCCAGGTTCAATCCCCAGCGTCTTAAATGATCTCTGGCAGCCAGGCTGGGAAAGACCTTTCTCTCCTGAGACTTTGGGCTGCCGCCGCCACCAGACAAAGTAGGTCCGATGAAGGTAGACAAGCCAAAGACCCGATTCAGTCAAGAGGCAGCTTCCTATCAACGTATCGCCTGCGCCTGTCGCAGCTGAGGTCTCTCCAGCTAGCTCAGGGGTTGGGAACGTGTTGCCCACAGGCACCAATTCACCTCTGGATGCCTTTCTTCATGCCCACCGAGGGGCATTGCCCCTCCCACTCACCCCCCCCCTTAATTAACACATTATCTTACCAGCAGCTGGGATTGCTGTGAAATAGGTTTCTGCTGGTGCTCAAAACTGTGGGTTCAAAGGAGTTTCTTAGGGCGCAATCCTATGGCCGCTAGACAGCAGCTAGATAGCCGTAGGATTGGTCGGTTTCCAGAAACCAACCTCGAAGCCCGCACTCCAAGGTCGGTTCCCGGAGAAGCACCCCTCACCCTTTCCCCTGCTGCCTTGTAGGCAGCGTTGGTCATCCCCTCACTCCACCACGCTCATAAGAGCAGCATGGAGCGGGGCAAAAGGCGACATTCCTGGGGGCAGGGTGAAGCGGGGAGTTCGTAAATGCTGATACGATCTTCCTATGTATCGTCCAGCCTTCCCACCCTGCGCTCCAATGTCATAGAATCATAGAATAGTAGGGTTGGAAGGGACCTACAAGGCCTTCGAGTCCAACCCCCTGCTCAGTGCAGGAATCCAAGTCAGAGCATCCCTGACAGACGGCTGTCCAGCCTCGTCTTGAAGGCCTCCAGTGTGGGAGAGCCCACCATCTCCCCAGGTAATTGGTTCCATTGTCGTATTGCTCTTACAGTCAGGACTTTTTTCCTGATGTTCCGCCGGAATCTGGCTTCCTGTAACTTGAGCCCATTATTCCATGTCCTGCACTCTGGGATGATGGAGAAGAGATCCTGGCCTTCTTCTCTGTGACAACCTTTCAAGTACTTGAAGAGTGCTATCATATCTCCCCTCAGTCTTCTCTTCTCAAGGCTAAACATGCCCAGTTCTTTCAGTCTCTCTTCATAGGGCTTCGTTTCCAGTCCCCTGATCATCTTTGTTGCCCTCCTCTGAAGCCTCTCCAGCTTGTCTACATCCTTCTTAAAGTGTGGTGCCCAGAACTGGACACAGTACTCCAGATGAGGCCTAACCAGTGCTGAGTAGGGGAACTAGTACTTCACGTGATTTGGAAGCGATGCTTCTATTAATGCAGCCCAAAAGTGCATTTGCCTTTTTTGCAGCCACATCACATTGTTGGCTCATCTTCAGCTTGTGATCGACAACAATTCCAAGATCCTTCTCGCTTGTAGTGTGGTTGAGCCCCGTATCCCCCATCTTGTAACTGTGCATTTGGTTTCTTTTTCCTAGGTGCAGAACTTGGCATTTATCCCTATTAAATGTCATTCTGTTGTTTTCTGCCCACGCTCCAGTCCCATGGCTAGACAGCCAAAATCAGCCATCTAGCTGAGAATGCAGGGCAGCTGGAGTGCCAAGGAGAGGATCCCCCCTGCGCCCCTCCCACCATGCATTGGATAGGCGGCCGCCTCCGAGTTCGGAAGCAGCTGTCCATCTGCATAGGATTGCTCCCTCTGTGTGTTAGGCTCAGATCATCTGCCTTGTCCTCGGGTTACTTGTCCTTCACTACATCTCCTGTGGCAGCCATTTTGTGGCAGTGCCCAGGACAGTTTCTCAAATTGCCAAACGTGCCCATGGCCCCCAAAGGTTGCCTGCCCCTGATCTAGCTGAATGCTCCTCCACTGGGGGGGGGGACTATGAAGTGAGGCAGAAGTCTAGGCTAGAATCCTTTTCCCCGGCCTGCTTAATGTTTATTTGCAGGGATATATATATATATATATATGGAGGAGCATTCCATCCTGTACACATCCACTTGTAATCTAAAGCATTACAGCCCAGACACAGTTTAACTACATTGGTGAGAACTAGGCCATAAAACAGGCAACCCTGGGGGACGGAGCGGCCACATAAATTGCCAAAAAATAGGAAACGCATCACCCAAAAAGGACGACACAGATTTGCATAACATTTGCATAGGTACACATCTAGAAACCCCTTCATGGATCACTGCCTTGTTGTGGCGAAGGGGCTTGCGTAACTCAGTGAAGCCATAAGCTATGCCGTGCAGGGCCACCCAAGACGGACAGGTCATGGCAGAGAGTTCTGACAAAATGTGGTCCACTGGAGAAGGAAATGGCAACCCACTCCAGTATTCTTGCCAAGAAAACCCCATGGAACGTATCACAAGGCTAAAAGATATGACGCCGGAAGATGAGCCCCTCAGGTCGGAAGGTGTCCAATATACTACTGGGGAAGAGCAGAGGGTATTTCCAAGTAGCGCCAGAAAGAATGAAGTGGCTGGGCCAAAGCCGAAAGGACACTCAGCTGTGGATGTGTCTGGTGGTGAAAAGAAAATCCGATGCTGTAAAGAACAATATTGTTTAGGAACCTGGAATGTCAGATCAATGAATCAAGGTAAGCTGGAGGTGGTCAAACATGAGATGGCAAGATTGAACGTCGACATCTTGGGAATCAGCGAACTAAAATGGACAGGCATGGGCGAATTTAATTCAGGTGACCATCATATCTACTATTGTGGGCAAGAATCCCTTAGAAGAAATGGAGTAGCACTCATAGTCAACAAAAGGGTGGGAAAAGCAGTACTGGGGTACAATCTTAAAAATGATAGAATGATCTCAGTACGAATCCAAGGCAAACCATTCAACATCACAGTAATTCAAATCTATGCCCCAACCACTGATGCCGAAGAAGCTGAGGTTGATCGGTTCTAGGAAGACCTACAACACCTTCTAGAACTAACACCAAAAAAAGATGTCCTTTTCATCATAGGGGATTGGAATGCTAAAGTAGGAAGTCAAGAAATCACCGGGATAACAGGCAAGCTTGGCCTTGGTGTACAAAATGAAGCAGGACAAAGGCTAATAGAGTTTTGCCAAGAGAACATGCTGATCATAGCAAACACTCTTTTCCAACAGCACAAGAGGCGACTCTACACATGGACATCACCAGATGGTCAATATCGAAATCAGATTGATTATGTCCTTTGCATCCAAAGATGGAGAAGCTCCATACAGTCAGTAAAAACAAGACCTGGAGCTGACTGTGGCTCAGATCATGAGCTGCTTCTTGCAAAATTTCGGCTTAAATTGAAGAACGTCGGGAAAACCACTAAACCGTTCAGGTATGACCTAAATCATATCCCTGATGAATATACAGTGGAGGTGAGGAATAGATTTCAGGGATTAGACCTGATAGACAGAGTGCCTGAGGAACTATGGACGGAGGTCCGTAACATTGTTCAGGAAGCAGCAACTCAATCCATCCCAAAGAAAAAGAAATGCAAGAAAGCCAAGTGGCTATCTGATGAGGCTTTACAAGTAGCTCACGAAAGAAGGGAAGCAAAAAGCAAGGGAGAAAGGGGAAGATATATCCAACTGAATGCAGAGTTCCAGAGAATAGCAAGGAGAGACAAGAAGGCCTTCTTAAATGAACAATGCAAAGAAATCGAGGAAAACAACAGAATGGGAAAGACTAGAGATCTCTTCAAGAAAATTGGAGATCTCAAGGGAACATTTTGTGCAAAGACGGGCATGATAAAGGACAAAGAAGGCAGGGACCTCACAGAAGCAGATGAGATTAAGAAGAGGTGGCAAGAATACACAGAAGAACTATACAGGAAAGATCTGAATGTCCCTGATAGCCATGATAGTGCGGTCACTGAACTTGAGCCGGACATCCTTGAGAGTGAAGTCAAGTGGGCCTTAGGAAGCGTTAGTAACAACAAAGCTAGCGGAGATGACAGTATTCCAGCCGAGCTATTTAAAATCCTAAAAGATGATGCTGTTAAAGTGCTGCATTCAATATGCCAACAAATCTGGAACACTCAACAGTGGCCACAAGACTGGAAAAGGTCAGTTTACATTCCAATTCCAAAGAAGGGCAACGCCAAAGAGTGTTCAAACTACCGCACAATTGCGCTCATTTCACATGCCAGCAAGGTGATGCTCAAAATTCTACAAGCTAGGCTTCAGCAGTATGCGAACCGAGAACTACCGGAAGTACAAGCTGGGTTTCAAAGAGGCAGAGGAACTAGAGATCAAATCGCCAACATTCGCTGCATCATGGAGAAAGCAAGAGAATTCCAGAAAAACGTCTATTTCTGCTTCATTGACTATGCTAAAGCCTTTGATTGTGTGGATCACAACAAACTGTGGCAAATTCTTAAAGTGATGGGAGTACCAGACCACCATACCTGTCTCCTGAGAAACCTGTACGAGGGTCAAGAAGCAACAGTAAGAACCAGAGATGGAACAACCGATTGGTTCAAAATTGGGAAAGGAGTACGACAAGGCTGCATATTGTCACCCTGCTTATTTAACCTATATGCAGAGTACATCATGAGAAATGCCGGGTTGGATGAATCAGAGGTCGGAATTAAGATTGCTGGGAGAATTATCAACAACCTCCGATATGCAGACGATACCACCCTAATGGCAGAAAGCGAAGAGGATCTCAAGAGCCTCTTGTTGAGGGTGAAAGAGGAGAGTGCAAAAGCTGGTTTGAAACTCAACATTAAAAAAACGAAGATCATGGCATCTGGCCCCATCACTTCCTGGCATATAGAAGGGGAAGAAATGGAAGCAGTGACAGATTTTACTTTCTTGGGCTCCAAGATCACCGCAGACGGTGACTGTAGCCATGAAATTAAAAGACGCTTGCTCCTTGGGAGGAAAGCTATGGCAAACCTAGACAGCATAGTAAGAAGCAGAGACATCACCTTGCCGACAAAGGTCCGTCTAATCAAAGCTATGGTTTTCCCAGTAGTAATGTATGGCTGTGAGAGCTGGAGTATAAGGAAGGCTGAGCGCCGAAGAATTGATGCTTTCGAACTGTGGTGCTGGAGAAGACTCTTACGAGTCCCCTGGACTGCAAGGAGGTCAAATCAGTCCATCCTAAAGGAAATCAACCCTGAGTGCTCATTGGAAGGACAGATAATGAAGCTGAAGCTCCAATATTTTGGCCACCTAATGCGAAGAGAAAACTCCCTGGAAAAGACCCTGATGCTGGGAAAGACTGAAGGCTAAAGGAGAAGGGGACGGCAGAGGATGAGATGGCTAGATAGCATCACGGATGCAATGAATATGAACTTGAGCACGCTCCGGGAGAGAGTGCAGGACAGGAAGGCCTGGCGTGCTATGGTCCATGGGGTCACGAAGAGTCGGACACGACTGAATGACTGAACAACAACAACAACATCTAGAAACAATTAGAATTCAAAGAGATAATACAGTACATCTCACCATAGTGCAGAAGAAGGCTGTGACCAGGGGACCTGCGCACTTGCCCACTCAGTCTGCTCATCAGGTGCTGCGGATGGCCAACACTTCTGATGGCTCTTTATCTTTTAGTTAGCATTGGACGGGATGGCCCTTCAGAGAGGAAAATCTTCAGTAAAAGAGGACACATGGCCACCGTGTGAGGAGGGGGCAGAATGCAGCAGGAAGAAGGACCCCTGAGTTGGGGTATTGGAATAGTGATCTTACACTGCATCCAAGCTCCATAGCTGAAACCAAGATTGTGAATACGAACCCAAATCTTGCCCATCCTCCTTGAAATCACCACACACAGTTCTGCCTTTCAGCGTGGTAGGAATAAGTGCTGCAGATCAAAGGGGAAGCAAACCTGGATTTAGTTACTGAAAAATACATCCCACTTCTGGTAATTTCCTCCTCCCCTTCCAGGCCAGCCATCACAAAAGAATACACATTCCCTTCTATGGGAACCCACACAAAATCAAAGGAGGAAGAAAAAGGAAGAAAAATCCAATGTGCACATTTTTAGTGGCTTCTATATTTAGGCAACTCCAGCAAAGGAGATCATTACCTTGTGGTGCTGGAGCTTGAGCACCTCAATGACGTCATGAGCTAAACCATGAAGGGACACCCAAGACGGGAAGGTCATGGCAGAGAGGTCAGACTAAATACGATGCCTGGGGAAGGAAATGGCAACCCACCCCAGTATTCTTGCCATGAAAACTAAATGGATCGGTACAACCAGAGATATGTCGGTATACCATCGGAAGATGGGACTCCCAGGTCAGAAGATGGTCAAAATGCTACTGGGGAGGAACAGGGGATAAGTTCAACTAGCCCCAGATGTGATGACGCAGCTAGCTTAAAGCCGAAAGGACAGCTAGCAACCGATGGTGCTGGTGGTGAATGACGAATTCGACGTTCTAAAGATCAACACACCATCGGAACCTGGAATTTAAGATCTATGAGCCAGGGCAAGTTGGATGTGGTTATTGGGGAGATGTCAAGATTAAATATAGACATTTTGGGTGTCAGTGAACTGAAATGGACTGGAATGGGCCACTTCAAATCAGATGACCACCAGATCTACTACTGTTGACAAGAGGACCACAGAACTGACAGAAGAAATGGAGTAGCCTTCATAATTAATAATAAAGTGGCTAAAGCAGTGCTTGGATACAATCCAAAAAATGACAGAATGATCTCAATTCGAATTCAGGGTAAGCCATTTAACATCACAGTGATCCAGATATACGCCCCAACCACAGATGCTGAAGAAGCAGAAGTAGATCAGTTCTATGAGGATCTGCAGCACCTACTGGATAGTACGCCAAAAAAATATGTTATTTTCATTACAGGAGACTGGAATGCTAAGGTGGGTAGTCAAACGACACCTGGAATTACAGGCAAGCATGGTCTGGGAGAACAAAATGAAGCAGGACATAGGCTGATAGAATTTTGCCAAGACAACTCACTGTGCATAACAAACACTCTCTTCCAGCAACCTAAGAGATGACTTTATACATGGACTTCACCAGACGGTCAACACCGAAATCAGATTGACTACATCCTTTGTAGCCAAAGGTGGCAGACACCTTTGCAGTTGGTAAAAACAAGACCTGGAGCTGATTGCAGTTCAGATCACGAACTTCTTATTGCACAATTTAGAATCAGACTAAAGAGCATAGGGAAGACCCAGAGATCAGTTAGATATGAGCTCACGAATATTCCTCATGAATATGCAGTGGAGGTGAAGAATAGATTTAAGGGACTAGATTTAGTAGATAGGGTCCCGGAAGAACTATGGACAGAAGTTCGCAACATCATTCAGGAGGCGGCAACAAACGTCCCAAAGAAAAAGAAAACCAAGAAGGCAAAATGGCTGTCTGCTGAGACACTGGAAGCAGCCTAAGAAAGAAGGAAAGCAAAAGGCAACAGTGATAGGGGGAGATATGCCCAATTAAATGCAAAATTCCAGAGGTTAGCCAGAAGAGATAAGGAATTATTTTTAAACAAGCAATGCACGGAAGCGGAAGAAGATAATAGAATAGGAAGGACAAGAGACCTCTTCCAGAAAATTAGAAACATTGGAGGTAAATTCCAGGCAAAAATGGGTATGCTCAAAACAAAGATGGCAAGGACCTAACAGAAGCAGAAGAGATCAAGAAAAGGTGGCAAGAATATACGGAAGATCTGTATAGGAAGGATAATAATACCGGGAATAGATCTGATGGTGTGGTCAGTGACCTAGAGCCAGACATCCTGAATGGTGAGGTTGAATGGGCCTTAAGAAACATTGCTAATAACAAGGCAGCAGGAGATGACGGTATCCCAGCTGAACTGTTTAAAATCTTGCAAGATGATGCTGTCAAGGTGATGCATGCCATATGCCAGCAAATTTGGAAAACACAAGAATGGCCACCAGATTGGAAAAGGTCAACTTATATCCCCATACCAAAAAAGGGAAGCACCAAAGAATGTTCAAACTATCGAACTGTGGCACTTATTTCACATGCCAGTAAGGTAATGCTCAAGATCTTGCAAGGTAGACTCCAGCAATTCATGGAACGAGAATTGCCAGATGTACAAGCTGGGTTTAGAAAAGGCAGAGGAACTAGAGACCAAATTGCCAGTATCTGCTGGATAATGGAGAAAGCCAGGGAGTTTCAGAAAAACATCTATTTCTGTTTTATTGACTATTCTAAAGCCTTTGACTGTGTGGATCATAACAAATTGTGGCAAGTTCTGGGTGGTATGGGGATACCAAGTCATCTCGTCTGCCTCCTGAGGTATAACGACCAAGTAGCAACGGTAAGAACAGACCACGGAACAATGGACTGGTTTAAGATTGGGATCGGCAGGGTTGTATACTCTCACCCTACCTATTCAACTTGTACGCAGAACACATCTTGCGACGTGCTGGGATTGATGAATCCAAGGCTGGAGTTAAAATCGCTGGAAGAAACATTAACAATCTCAGATATGCAGATGATACCACTTTGATGGCTGAAAGTAAGGAGGAGCTGAGGAACCTCATGACAAAGGTGAAAAAAGAAAGTGCAAAAGCTGGGTTGCAGTTCAACCTCAAAAAAACAAGATTATGGCAATCAGCTTGATTGATAACTGGCAAATAGAGGGAGAAAACGTGGAGGAAGTGACAGACTTTGTCTTTCTAGGCACAAAGATTACTGCAGTCACTGGCTGCAGCCAGGAAATCAGAGGACGTTTACTTCTTGGGAGGACAGCAATGACAAATCTTGATAAAATAGTTAAGAGCAGAGACAACACACTGACAACAAAGGTCCACATAGTTAAAGCAATTATATTCCTTGTAGTAACCTATGGCTGTGAAAGCTGGACCATAAGGAAGGCTGAGCGAAGGAAGATAGATGCTTTTGAACTGTGGTGCTGGAGGAAAATTCTGAGAGTGCCTTGGACTGCAAGAAGATCAAACCAGTCCATACTCCAGGAAATAAAGCCAGACTGCTCACTTGAGGGAAGGATATTAAAGGCAAAACTGAGGTACTTTGGCCACATAGAGAAAACAGGATACCCTGGAGAAGATGCTGATGCTAGGGAAAGTGGAAGGCAAAAGGAAGAGGGGCCGACCAAGGGCAAGATGGATGGATGATATTCTGGAGGTGACGGACTCGACCTTGGGGGAGCTGGGGGTGGCAACGGCTGACAGGAAGCTCTGCCGTGGGCTGGTCCATGAAGTCATGAAGAGTCGGAAGCGACTGACCGAATAAACAACAACAAATGTTTAGGCAAACTAATGGATGAAGGCAGGTAGCTGCTGAAAACCTCCCAGTCATGCCAGGCATCAAATGCTCTCAACCACCATCTTTGTATCCAGTCCTTGGGGTTTGCAATGACTTCAGAATCACTCAATTGATTTATAACCCAATAATCCACCCCTTCCTTAGTCCTACAGTACAATCATGCATAGGGATCTTGTAAAATCCATTACATCTCTGTTTCGCTGATTGTCAGGTGACTTTTGTTCTGTTGACCGCTCATTGGTGGAATCAGATTTTTTTCTCATTTCCTGAATTTTCACAAATTTCCACTTGTGAAAATGTGTGCGCGCACACCCCGTGTGCAAATCCCCCCCAAAATGTGCATTTTCATGCTTTAGCCTATGGGGAAAATGCACATTTTCAGCCAGTGTTTTTTAATTTTATGTATTTTTATATGACTCAATTTGCTAAAAAAAAAAAAAAGAAAAAACTCCAGAAAGAAAAAGAAGAAACAGTCCACAAGTCCATAGAATCCATGCGACTTGGGAAAAGGCGGTCCGCTGGGGACTCCATGGGTCAGATTCATACAAATCCAAACTCATTTGATTCCATTGAGAATTTCTGTGACATCCCTAATCAGGCATCATTCTCTGTGCAACAACAGTGGGCTGACATTGCTGTTCCATCCACCCCCAAGCCCATTAGTACATGACCTAAAAGTATTATGGGTCTGGGCATCTTTTCTACAATTCAGCCTGACCACATGGAAGAGAGCAACAGCTACGGGCAGTTCACCTCAGAGGTATTTGGGGGAACTTCTCCTGGGATGGCCAGTTCCTCTACCTTCCATAGGCCAGGGATGCAGAATCTGTTGTGTACTTGTTGTGGACCGGCCAGAGAGCTTCGACTATTGGGCAGTATAGAAATGAAATAAATAAACCAAACAAACAAACAACCTCTTTCAGGCTCTTACAGAATTCCATTTTACGGAAATTTGCGAAGTCCACATTCCAGTGGTGGGCAGGACTGAATGCAGACGCGGTAGGGCCCAAACGCCAAGAATACCAGCCTATTTAGCTATTTAACTGATAGTAACTGAGCCTTGGGAGAGGCATTTCAACCTTTTAGAATGGGGCGTGGGGGTGGGGGGGCTGCACAAAAGCCAGAAGTGCTTTGGTCTTGATTGGTCTTGATGGTCTTGATAGTCATCAGATATGAAATCTAGTAAGTGCTTAACCATCAATAATAAACACAGTCGTATGTGAACTAAACACTATTGCATGTCACCTAAATGCTCTCAAAAATTAAATAATGAATTCAAGGGTCAGGCAGATTGCCAATATTAAGTGAATATTCTGCAAATATTGGACTATATAAGATCATGGCCCGGAAACATTCAACACTGACATTCACTGAGGTAAATTCCAACTCTGGAGAGCCGGTGTGGTATAGTGGCAAGAGAGTTGGACTGGGAGTCAGGAGATCCAGGTTCTAGTCCCCACTCAGTCATGGCAGCTCACTGGGTGACTTTGGGCCAGTCACAGACTTTCAGCCCAACCTACCTCACAGGGTTGTTGTTGTGAAGATAAAATGGAGAGGAGGATTACGTACGCCGCCTTGGGTTCCTTAAAGAGGGAAAAAGGTGGGATATAAATGTAATAAATAAATGAATATACTCTACTGTAAGCCATCTTCTGAGGCAATCCCAATTAAACAAAGCCAGTGTTATCAAGGTATGGAATGGATGTAGGCTTGATCACTTTTAAAACCAATTCTTCTAAGCAGAATTTGAGGGGTGGAGCCCTCCAGCTCCAGAGGCGGAGCCCAGAGTGGAGGTGGAACCAGAGGGTGGAGCTTCAGGGTCAGGTCCACAGACAGAGCTCACTGCAAAAGCTGCCTATTCGCCCAAGGCAGGGGTGCACAACCTTTTCAGCTCTGTGGGCCACATGTGTTGGGGGGCTGGGGCCATGCACACACATACACGCACATCCCAGTGATCCCGATACAGGTTGCTCTTTCCTCTGGGCCATCGGAGGAGACAGCATTACCTCCTCAGGCTGAGAGGATGAAGGCATCACTGGGCCCTGGTGCTCCCCTTCCGTGGGAGTCCCTGGTGAGGAGGTTGTTTGTTTCAGAGGCTCTCACTTGGGGTGGTTCCTCCTCCTCCTGCTCCACAATAGCAGGGAGTTTGAGTCATGGGCTGTGGAATGACAGCTGTATACTTTCTGCTTGGTTGGCAATTTCCCCACGGATGCCTGTGGCCATATCTGAGTCCCCAAGAAAGGGCTGCAGCCAGCTGATCAGGCACGATTGCTAAGCAATACTCCCCAGCATCAGCATATGGGCACCCACATTATTCCACTGTGTGGGTGCCAAAAGCTTTGCCAGACAACATCACAGAGAAGCACTTGCATTTGCATACGCTTCGTTCCCTGTCCTTGATGTATTTTGTTTGTTCCCTTCATTTCTTCTGATGTTTCAGGATGTTGTTCTGTCTCTTGATGTGCTTGATGTTGGAGACGGGTAAATGGAAGCTTGTTGGTGTCTCCACTATCCTTGCTGAAATTACTGTCCAAACCACGGGAAGAGATATTCCATTAGAGATGCTTTAGGAATTCAAATCGTACAAATTCCGTGTTGAAGACACCCACACCCTTTAGCGATCCTCAGACTGGAATTTGTCTTCCACATACGGCGTTTCAGGCAGGCCCAATGTCAGTATGCAGCACCCTTGGGCAGCTGCTGTCAGGCATGAGTCCAAGCTCTTTGAGAAGCCTGACAGCTCCAATTCTGAATCAGAGTTGGAAGATCAGGAGGGACTCTCCCTAGTGAGCCAAGACCCTGGGAGCGATTCCTCCGAAGGCCTTGACAAACAGATTGCCCAGGCTGTCTCTGCCCCCTCCCTCCACCGTAAGAACTCAAGTGTCCAAGGAGAAAGAGGGGTGTGACTTGAGAGAGACCAGGGTGCATCGCAAAGCTAAGCAGGCTCAGATGTTCCGCCAGGATAGCCACTCTTGGAAGCCAACGTAGGAGGGAGCCATCCTAAGGCAGGGGCATCACTGCGAAGCCGTGAGGTTCATGCCCAAACTGTCAGCAACTTCACTACCCTCCCGGTTCATCTCTTCTAATCAGAGATAGCAGATTAGTTGTTTAGGGGCCTGAGGCAGTCTGAGAGCTTCCTGGAATCTGCATTTGTAAAGAGGCTAGTCTCCAGCAAAGTAAAGTAGTATTAGCCTGAAGCTTTGTCTCCTTGTGGTGTTGATTGTAAAAGGGAAGGATGATCCATTTCTGACAGCTGCCAAGGCCCACTAGTGCAGGTCGGTGCTGGGTGGTTGGATATGGGAGTATCCCCACCTCCCATAGGAGGGGCCCACTAAAACATCCATCTGCCATCATCTCCATGAATAACACTAAGCACAGGTAAGTATGCATGCAATATATTCTTTGATTTACAACTGCCAATTATGTCACTGAACAGCCTTAATTCCAAGGACTATGTGTCTTAAGTCAGGGAGTCAGGCCTTCCCCTATCCAGCACTGGCTCAGGGAAGTATGGGGTGGAGTGTTCCCATTGGAATTCCTTACTTTTCAGGCCTTCCTGTCTTGTGCTTCTCTCGCAGCCACTGCAAAGTCTGAAGATAGTCATTGCTTGGATTCCACCTTCTCCACCATAGGTCAGGCAGGTCTACTCCTGAGTAATAACTCCATGAGCAAGGCAAGTAACACCTCAGGATTGTCACCAGAAAGCTCTCCTCCTCTTCGTCCACAGCTACTGGTCACAAGTGCTCTCACGGTTTGGGTCCCACCCTCTTCCAGCAGGAAATTCCCTCTTCTCTCTGCTTTTTGTATCTGACCCGTTCCACTTGCCCTCTGTTTTTCCTTCAGCCCCACCTCTCTTGGGTTCTAGCCTTCATCTCCTCCTTCCTTGGTCTCATCCTTTGTGCTGTCCTCCTTTTGCTTGCTCTCCAGCCTTCTTCTCCACCATCTTTCTGTTTCCTCCCTTGCCTTTCTAACTCCTTCTGTGCCCCACCTGTACACATTGCTTCCAGCTGCAGTATCTCTATGAGCTGGGCTGACCCACAAGCCACTGATGGTCTGAGGTGATGTCATTCCTCAGCACCACAGTGCACGGCCATCCCGGCTGGCTTCCTTCTGCCATGAACTCATGCCCACCAGAGCCAGTGAATTCCAGTGATTCCTTCCAGGGAGCTGGCATGCACAGCTACAGTGATGTCCTCAAAATAACATCCCTCCAGTCAAGGTGCCATGGCAGCTGCCCACCTCTGTTGCCACAGCCACCGATGGGGCCACTGGGGGCCACCCTGATGTAGGAGGGGGGCCATCAGGGGGCACCTTGCCAAGGTCCCCCTCTAATCTGCAGCTGGCCCTGTTTTCAGTCATAACAAATGTAAACATTTGCACAGTCCCTGCATACATATAAAATGACCCTACTTTAGATGTAAGCACACGTGTAACAACACATCTCATACTCATCTCAAGTCAAGGGGCCAAAATGGTTTGGCAAGGAAGGGAATCGTGCTGGGATCTAAAGCAACATACGCTTTCAAATGCAGAGTAATGCTTCTCCGAAGACCCAAAAGCGAAAAGCAGGAAAAGATGGTGTGGCACTTTGAGTTGGGCGCTGTGGGGTGTGTTGCGGTTTGAGAGAAATAAAGAATGGAAGATCTGAAAATTAAAATTTTCTTTGATGCTAAAAGGGAAAAACCATACAGTGTGCATAGATGTGTCTCTGTGTTTGTTTGGGGAGGGGGGAGAATATGGTCAGAAAATGTCCTGCTGTGGTAGGGACAGAGAATAATGCTGCTAAGTACCAACAGAGAGGAAGAGGGCACCGAAGCCCTGAATGGTGCTTAAAAGTAAGGCAGGGAGGGAGATGGAATACAGCCAAGCATTCTCACCTACATGCAGGAAACATGTCCTCCAGAGAACAAGGGAAGTGAGTCAAAGGCAAACACATGGGAAATACAAACAGCAAAAGGAGACAGATTTGTCCACGCCTATATTAAATGCAGTATGTTTCATTGCCATTCTGCTGTGTGCATTTTTGGTGGCATGATGAAGGAATGCCTGAGGATGAGGCGGACAGGCCAGATGAGGGACTCTGCAGCCTGAACCAGGACCCTCCTGGGCCAAAGCAGGGCCTGGCCTAAGGAATTGCCTAGGGATGTCTCTGCACGGGCCCCAAAGCCCTCTTCCAGTGCGGGAAGGAGCAGAGCTGTGTGTGCCGCATTCTCCCCTGTGAGTGGCGGGCACCTGAGGCCCCTGGATGGGACGAGCCAGGCACTGAAATTAGGATCCTGGCCTTCTGCACTGGCCTGGTCGTAGGTGCAGTTATAGCAACTGGCCGCTAGGCCTTTGTGCTAGAGAACAACTGTGTGTGTGTGTGTGTGTGTGTGTGTGAGAGAGAGAGAGAGAGAGAGAGAGAGAGAGAGAGAGGCCATAGGCACCCCCAGCCTTGCCCCAGAAATTAATCTTTTCTCCAAAAGAGCTGGTAGGGGATTCTGGATCCGAAACAAGCTTGCTTCAGAAGACTCTC
The DNA here is from genome assembly GCF_057233095.1 of Heloderma suspectum. Lineage (NCBI taxonomy): Eukaryota > Metazoa > Chordata > Lepidosauria > Squamata > Helodermatidae > Heloderma > Heloderma suspectum. The sequence continues at coordinate 29,971,756 of NC_139470.1, forward strand.
CTAAAAATACCCCGACAGTTTTGAAGACACATGTTCTCTGGGTGTGTGAGTTTTCAGCAAATATTTTTTTCTTCAGCATCATCATTTGACATCCAAAGGTTTTTTTCGGGATCAATAAGAATGTGACAATATCCGGCACGTAACAGTCAATATCTGACAGCTTGGCTTCTAACAGGATGCCATATTTTATTTTATTTATTTTATTTTATTTTATTTTAAATAACACCAAGTCCAGGGCCAGGGTGTGTAAGCTGTGACTCACCCTAATTTCAAAACCCCTCTGACTGCAAGCTGTCATGTCAGACCTCTGGCAAGAATGAGCTGTCCTTCCCCTGGCAGCCCACGGGGCAGGGAGGAAGAAAGGGGGAGGAGGGGAGGGGAGGGGAGGAAAAAGGGGGGAGGGAAGGGAGGAAGTCGTAGCAGAATGAGAGAGAGAGAGAGAGAGAGAGAGAGAGAGAGAGAGAGAGAAGGAAAGGGAGGCTCCACCAACTTTTGGTCTGATACTGCCCACCAGTGGCTTCAGCTCTGCCCACGGCTGGCATGCATGCGGCCCTGAAAGATTGCCCACGAGGGAATGTGTCTCTCAACAGAATACACAAGAGGACTAGAAACTAGAAACGGCTCACAGGAAGCTGTGGAAAGATATATTCAAATGATATCCAACTACTAAATGCCCCTGATGAATGTTCTAATTGCATTTACTAATTCTGTGACACCTAATCCCCTGTTAATTTTGTTATTGGTGATTATTCTTTGTTTCACGACACAGGTATTCATTCTTCTGCATTGTTTGATATTTATAAAATTAATAAAACTTCTTTTAAAAAAAGAAGTTCCCCACCCTTGACTTATTCGTCAATCCAGACAGGCAAATGTTGGCCCCAGTGTGATTGTCAAAACCTGAGATTTAATTTGGGGCGCAATCCTATGCATGTTTAGACAGAAAACAGCCATGCTGGCTGGGGCATACTGGGAGTTGTAAAACTTTTTTTCTGTCTAAACATGCATAGGATTGCAGCCTTAGACATCAAAATCTGAATTTGGAAATGTGAAACATCATCATTTTTCCAGCTCCATATTTAATAATTAAATTACTGTGGTTACAATAATATTCTTGTCCTACTTTTTTGCTCCACGGGCATGCAGGACCATTATTTGCCAGGTTAATGGGTGCCTGGTTTAACACCATTCTGGGGCATGGGGTGGCGGGAGAATAAACCCTAAAACTTGGAGTAAATGTTTTTTTTGGGGGGGGGGGAGTTATTTATTTAAAACATTTTTAAAAAATACTGCCCATCCTTTTTTGTATGTCATTGGAAATGGGGAATTACTTAAAGGGTTTGTGGGGAGGGGGCTTACGTTTCCCTGTGGGCTGGCCATTTTCAGCAGTTCTTCAGGCGGCTGTACAAAAGCATTCATGGGCAGGATGACCTCTGCCGTGGCTCCAGGTCTGAGGGGGTCCTCAGCAAAAAGCCCTCTGATGGACTGCTGCCCACATCAGTGAGCCCACTTGGCAGCCTTATTTGGTGGCTGGGCCAGCTCCAGGTTTCTGAGGGCCGCCGCGGCATCTCCTGCTCCTCCGTCTCACCATCTCTGTTGCCTGGACCAGAGCAAGAAGCAGGTGAACAAGCAGACTGCAACAGTGAGGAGGACAAGCCAGTCCGGGGGATTCTTGCCAGTGGGCCCCTGCTAGGGCATGGCCCCTCAGCAGGTGCCCCACTGTGCCTGCGCTTGATGCCAACCCTGGTGGCAGGTGGTGTCGTCGCTGTCTTAATTCTTGTTTCTTTTTAAAATGCCGATGATGCGCTCCTTTCCGTGACCACCGACTGGCAGCTGCTATTCCCCTCCCCCAAAATGTTCTGGATGCAGCATCGTTCGGGAAAAACTGCAGCCACACACATAGAAAATGGCGGGAAGGGAAGGGAAGGGAAGGGAAGGAGAAAGGGAAAGGGAAAGGGAAAGGGAAAGGGAAAGAAAGAGAAAGAGGGAAGGGAAGGGAAGGGAAGGGAAGGGAAGGGAAGGGAAGGGAAGGGAAGGGAAGGGAAGGAGAAAGGGAAAGGGAAAGGGAAAGGGAAAGGGAAAGGGAAAGAAAGAGAAAGAGGGAAGGGAAGGGAAGGGAAGGGAAGGGAAGGGAAGGGAAGGGAAGGGAAGGGAAGGGAAGGGAAAGGGAAAGAGAAAAGGGAAGGGCAGGGCAGGGCAGGGCAGGGGAAAGGGAAGGGAAGGGAAGGGAAGGGAAGGGAAGGGAAGGGAAGGTGGGAAAGGGAAAGGGAAAGGGAGGGGAAAGGAAAAGGAAAGGGAAAAGAAAGGGAAAAGGAAAGGGGAAAGGAAAGGGAAGGGAAGGGAAGGAAAAGGGGAAAGGGAAAGGGAAAGGGAAAGGAAAGGAAAGGAAAGGAAAGGGGAAAGGGAAAGGGAAGGGAAGGGAAGGGAAGGGAAGGGAAGGGAAGGGAAGGGAAGGGAAGGGAAAGAGAAAAGGGAAGGGAAGGGAAGGGAAGGGAAGGGAAGGGAAGGGAAGGTGGGAAAGGGAAAGGGAAAGGGAAAGGGAGGGGAAAGGAAAAGGAAAGGGAAAAGAAAGGGGAAAGGAAAGGGAAAGGGAAGGGAAGGGAAGGAAAAGGGGAAAGGAAAGGAAAGGGGAAAGGGAAAGGGAAAGGGAAGGGAACAGGAAAAAGGAAAGAGAGAAGGAAAGGGAAAGGGAAGGGAACAGGAAAAAGGAAAGAGAGAAGGAAAGGGAAAGGAAAGGAAAGGAAAGGAAAGGAAAGGAAAGGAAAAAACCCACCACTGCCCTGAGCCTGCCCTGCAGGCTCCCCTGCATGAGACCTATGAGACATTTGCACATACATACCCAGATCATTGACATTGCTCTCCCGCCCCCACCCCCATTTGCCGTAGGTGGGGTGAGAATGAGAGCTTCAGTTTCCCTTCCCAGTCCTCTAGCTTAAATAATGAAGGCCATGATTCTTGATATATTTACTGAGCACTATTTCTGAATTCCTTTTCTTCGAGGGGGACTGCTTCTGTGCCCCAGCGTTTAGATCACGCACGGCTGCAGAGTGATCTGAGGGAGAAGAAGAAGAGTAGAAGAATCCAAAGGGAAACTGCTCTAGAAAGAAGGATTTCCTCCCCACCCACACAGGCTCTCTGGACTAGACCGCAAGGTACTGTGGATGCTCTGGATCTGTCCAGTCATTTCAGCAATTAGGTCTATCCCACCTACAGAGCTCTGAATTGGACAAACAGTGCCGTCACGGCCAAATGCTTCAGCCGGCACCAGCTCTTTTAATTAGCAGCAGCTCCTCACCGATAATTACTTTTGGGAATGCCTCCAGGCGTCCATGGCAGCACGCTCCTCGGAGAGTGAATCACCTCTCCTTCTCTGCCGTTGCAATCACATGAGCGGCAACACTGCTTGAATGTGCCTCGATGGCGGAATCACTCTGCAGAGACTACTGCTGACTGGGCTTCGGCCCCATGAGTGCATGGCGCCATCTCCATTGCCCCACCCAGTGATGGGATCCCATCGCCTTGCTCCTGGACGTCTTGCCTTCCATGACCTTGGCTGCCAGAAATCTCTTGAGGAAGGGCCATGGCTCGGGGCTAGAGCGCATGTCATGAACAGAGAAGGCCCCAGGTCCAACGCCCTCATCCCCACTTAAAACAGGGGTGTTGAACCCCTTTCAGCCTAAGGGCCAAATTCAGTTTTGGAGGTGCTCTTGGGGGGTGCATTCGCCTGGTGGGTGGGCCCAAAGCAAAAGGGGCGGGGCCCAAAATAGCAGCCTGTTTGGGCTAAAATCTCTTGCTGCCACTGACACAGCCTTTTAGAATGGGGGGAAATGTGCAAAACCCAGAAAACCAGCAACTGCTCTGCAGTCAGGGGGAAAGGGTGTGGCCATCCTAGGGGGTCAGACTGGGGCCCCAGGACAATGGGTTTGTCCCATGGATCTGAAGTTCAACACCCTGACCTAAAAGGATAACTGGTCACATGGCTGAGTGAAAAGACCCCAGGGGAGCAGTGGAGGCTGGTGGATCCGATTTTGGTGGGGATGTCAATCCATTCTGGATTGCAACAAGGACCAGACAGAACTCTAAGGGAGCTAGCAAAGGTGCTGAACCCAATCCCCCCAAATAGGTTCAGCACCTTGGATACCTCCCTTAGAGTTCCTGATGGTTCTGGCTAAAACTGAGAGTGGATTGACAGCCCCACCAAAATCAGAACCCCCAGCCTCTCTGCTGGAGAGCCACCAGCAGCCACAGCAGACAGTACTGGGCTCAATGGACCAGTGGTCTCCTTCCACCTAAGGCAGCCTCTCACATTCATCCCACTGATGTCAGACAGAGGTGTTGGGATGCTGTGTCTCTAGCTGAGCCGAAATAAGTCCACACTGGCCCATGCACGGGCAGTGAAATGGGGGAGCACTTTGGGGGCTGGGGTGGTCTTCAAGGGTGGAGGGCTGTGGTAGTGGTGGTGGAACAGGTAAACTGGGGTCCCTTTTGCCCCCCCCCTTGCCCATCCAAGTGTCCCAAATTTGAGTAGAAGTTGTCTAAAGAGACCTTCTTGCTCAGCTATATCTGAAATATCATGCAGAACCTCCTTTAACACTTCTCATCTGTCCCTCCTCGTCCAACCACTGGTGTCATTTATTTGTTAATCACTTTTTAGCCCACCTTTTAGGGCACAGGCCTGCCCAACCCCTGCCATCCCCCCCCCACAGCTCACAAAAGTATAACAGCACGGAACAGTCATAGAATAGTAGGGTTGAAAGGGGCCTACAAGGCCATCAAGTCCAATTCCCTGCTCAGTGCAGGAATCCAAGTAAGAGCATCCCCTACAGATGGCTGTCCAGCCTCGTCTTGAATGCCCCCAGTGTGGGAGAGCCCACCACCTCCCCAGGTAATGGGCTCCATTGTCATATTGCTCTAACAGTCAGGACGTTTTTCCTGATGTCCAGCTGGAATCTGGCTTCCTGTAACTTGAGCCCATTATTCTGTGTCCTGCATTCTGGGATGATGGAGAAGAGATCCTGGCCTTCCCCTCTGTGACAGCCTTTCAAGTACTTGAAGAGCACTGTCATATCTCCCCTCAGTCTTCTCTTCTCAAGGCTAAACATGCCCAGTTCTTTCAGTCTCTCTTCATAGGGCTTTGTTTCCAGTCCCCTGATCATCTTCGTTGCCCTCCTCTGAACCCTCTCCAGCTTGTCTGCATCCTTCTTAAAATGTGGTGCCCAGAACTGGACACAGTACTCCAGATGAGGCCTAACCAGTGCTGAGTAGAGGGGAACTAGTATTTCCCGCGATTTGGAAGCGATGCTTCTATTAATGCAGCCCAAAAGAGGATTTGCCTTTTTTGCAGCCACATCACATTGTTGGCTCATCTTCAGCTTGTGATTGACAACAATTCCAAGATCTTTCTCGCTTGTAGTGTTGTTGAGCCACGTATCCCCCATCTTGTAACTGTGCATTTGGTTTCTTTTTCCTAGGGGCAGAACATGGCATTGATCCCTATTAAATGTCATTCTGTTGTTTTCTGCCCAGTGCTCCACTCTATCAAGATCCCTTTGAATTTTGTTTCTGTCTTCCAGGGTATTAGCTATCCCGCCCCATTTTGTGTCATCTGCAAATTTGATCAGCATTCCCTGCACCTCCCCCTCCAAGTCATTAATAAAAATGTTGAAGAGCACTGGGCCCAGGACTGAGCCCTGCGGTACCCTGCTCATTCCCTCTCCCCTGTTTGAGAAGGTCCCATTGATACGCACTCTTTGAGTCCAGTTCTGTAGCCAACTGTGGATCCACCGGATCGTTGTTTCATCTAGCCCACTTAGAGCTAGTTTGCTCATCAGGAGATGATGGGGCACTTTGTTGAAAGCTTTGCTGAAGTCGAGGTATAGTATGTCTACAGCATTCCCACAACACAAGTCACTCCCAATTCAAACACAGCAACACTTTTAAAAATCAGTGAGCTGGAGCTGCACTTCAACAGATGGCATCTTGAAACAAGATGAAGTTGACTGCCTTGGCTCTCCCTTTCAAGTTCCTGTTAATGAATCCTCTCTTTTTTGAGATAACGTGATGGTGAAAGCAGGAGGGTGAAGGACCCTAATCAAGTAACTGCCTGAAGAAGAGGAAGCTGGGCAGGATGCTTTCTAAGTAAGGTGCTCTACCAGCCACCAATGCTTATTTGTTATGTATTTATTTAGAAGATGTATAGACCATGCTTTCATCCAAAAACAGATTTCAGGGCAGTTTTCATAAAAATTACACAGGTAACTGGTACTGTAAAGCCAGTCATTTTCAGAGCTGGCTCAACAAAGACCGCTTCTCCAGGCCCCACCCATAAGAACAGAAGAACCCAGGAAGCAGCCTTGTACCTAGTTAGACCCTTCTAGCCCAGTAATGATAACACTGACTGGCAGCAATGGGTCTCCAGGGTTTCAGGCAGCATTCATTCTTAGCCCTACCTGGAGATCCTGGGGATTGAAACTGGGATGATCTACATGCAAAATGTGTGCTCTACCACTGAACCGCAACCTTCTTTGACCAGATTGGCTCCACCTCAACCTCCAAGAGAGCATCTTGGTTGGCTGGAACCCTGAACAGGAACATTTTTCTTAGGGGGTTAGGATTAGGGATGTACGGATTGTATAAAATCCATTCCGCCTGTGTTTTGCAGATTGCCAGGTGCTTTTCATTCCGTCATCCTCCCCATGGATGGAATCAGATTTTTGTTTGTTTCTGAAGTTGCACAAATGTGCATTGGCATGCGTTTGCATGTGCACAAATGCACAAATTCCCCCCAAATGTACATTTTCATGCTTTAATCTATGGGGGAAATGCAGATTTTTGGCTGATTTTTTTTAAATTTTGTGTATTTTTCTGTGACAAAATTTGCACAAAATTCAGGAAAGTTAAGAAACTGGTCCTCAAGTCTGCAGAATCTGCCTGAGAGGGGAAAAGCTGGTGCACTGTAGAATCCACAGATCGGATTCATGAAAATCTGAACTCATTTGGTTCCATTGCAGATTTCTCTGACATCCCTAGTTAGGATACATTGTTATCTTTATTTATTAGTTACACAAGATCCTAGTGTTGATTATTTCTTCACAGAACAACAGCATTCCCATTGCATCACACTTGTCACTGAGAGTTAGAAACATGCTTTAAAAAATACACTAGGATTCATAAGGCTGTGGGGCACAGGACTTGTTCCTGGTTCTCTCCTGCGCTCAATTTCTCTCTCTCTCTCTCCCCCCCCCCGCCCCCTAGCTTTAATGATCTCAAACCTCACCCTGCGTCTTAATACAACATGAGCATCATCTACAGCCATTACATCCCTGCTGAGAATCCCACCGTTGGGAAGTCTGCAATTTCGGAAGAAACAGCCTTCGCATATTGAACACACATTAGCTGAATGGGCAAATAGAGCGCCTAATAAATAGAGCAAGATCAGTTTGCGGAGGTGATGAGGAATGGCATACAGAACACAAATAATCAACTTGGAACAGAATGTCTAATCAGTTCAGTGTGTAATGAGAGATGGGGCGGGGAGCATGGGTCCTCCTGGCCAAGGCACATTGTACAGGCCTTAATGCTTTATTGCAGTACACAGATGGAAAGTGACAGTTATTTACTTCCAAAATAGAAAATTAGGGATGTATGAGGAATCTGCCCAGTCAGGTTTTTTTTCATGGGTTTCCCCAATCCATACCACCTGGAAACAGACACAGATCTGGATGCACTTTGTGTCTCAAAATCCATGCGTTTGAGGACTTGTGATGCGTTCCACAGAACAGGAAATATGTGTTCAATTAAATGCCTACATTTGAAATATGCACAAACAAAAAAGCATACATTTCAAAAATGCATACAAACACTTGTTACTGAATGGGTGAATGCATACAAAAATGCATACAATTGGAAATATGCACCCAAAAATGCAAACATTTTCAAAAATACATCAAAAAGAGGGAGAGAGAGATTTCTTTTCATTAAAACTCACACAGAGATCCACACAGAACCAGCACAGAATGGACTTGGAGGAAATCCACAGAATGCAACTAGGCAGATCTGTCCTTCCTTATAGAAAACATACGGAGAAGCTGGTCTGGGCATAGGTGACCCATGGAGTCTGAGAGCAAGGTGGGTACTGAGCAGACAGCCAGCAAAGTAGGTGCAAGCAGTCAGCTATTACCTTGGTGTCCAGAGATGTCAGGACTAGAACAAGGAACCCACAGTTCTGTGCATCTGGACCCATGAAGCTGAATTCCACTGAATCAGACCATTACAATATCTGGCCCAGGAATGTCTACTGTGACGGGCTGTCCAGAATCTCCAGCAGAGGTTCTTTTCTATTACCCTCTACCTGGAGAAGCCCAGGACTGAGATGCCCTGGGACCTTTTGCGTGCAGCACAGGTGCTCTACCACTGAGCTGTGCCCACAGTGTACAGCCACCCCAATCCATGTGGAGCCACTAGGTGTCCCCATATATGGTAAGGAATTTCCAGGGACTAAAGTGGAGAGTGCAAAAGCTGGTTTGAAACTCAACATTAAAAATAAGATTTTTTTAGAACTTTAAAAAAATTAAGGAAGTGATGGGGCATCTGGCCCCATCACTTCCTGGCATATGGAAGGGGAAGAAATGGAAGCAGTGACAGATTTTATTTTCTTGGGCTCCAAGATCACTGCAGATGGTGACTGCAGCCATGAAATTAAAAGACGCTTGCTCCTTGGGAGGAAAGCTATGGCAAACCTAGACAGCATAGTAAGAAGCAGAGACATCACCTTGCCGACAAAGGTCCGTCTAATCAAAGCTATGGTTTTCCCAGTAGCAATGTATGGCTGAGAGAGCTGGTCTATAAGGAAGGCTGAGCGGCGAAGAATTGATGCCTTCCAACTGTGGTGCTGGAGAAGACTCTTACGAGTCCCCTGGACTGCAAGAAGGTCAAATCAGTCCATCCTAAAGGAAATCAACCCTGAGTGCTCATTGGAAGGACAGATACTGAAGCTGAAGCTCAAATATTTTGGCCACCTAATGCGAGGAGAAATGTCACTGGAAAAGACCCTGATGATGCTGGGAAAGATCGAAGGCAAAAGGAGAAGGGGACGGCAGAGGATGAGATGGCTAGATAGCATCACTGATGCAATGAATATGGACTGGAGCACGCTCCAGGAGAGAGCACAGGACAGGAAGGCCTGGCGTGCTGTGGTCCATGGGGTCACGAAGAGTCGGACACGACTGAACGACTGAACAACAACAAAAGTGACTCAATCCATCCAGGATGGCCAACGGCCTTCCCCAACCTAGTGCCCTCCAGGTGTGTTGGATTGCAATTCCCATCATTCCCAGTGAGCATGGCCATTCTGGAGGAGACCAGGCTAGGGAAGACTGCTCTGTAGAGTCTCCCTTTCCAGGCTGGGGCTTTGCCTGAGAAGCATTAGTTTACACTGGCCTGACTCTCAGCTTGCTCTCCCGTGCAACTCCCCAGCTCTGACCCCTGATCCTGCTCAGTTTGGATCCCACTTCCCAGCCCCTGGCTTCCCCTTGACACTTGACTATGGCTCAGCTATGACCCTTGGTCTTTGGTCAAGAACCAAGTTTCTCAGGTTCAGCTCACAGATTTTGTTCATCAAACTTCCATCCACATGCATAACAACCTCCTTTTCTGGAACAGAATTTTCCCCCAGACTTACATTAAGGTTATTGGGACACATTTCATGTACAAAAAATGCAAGAGAGCCGCAGGATGGCCCACACAACCCTTACCAATGGAGCATCCCTGCTCGTCAATTGAGAGAGACATCCTGGCATAATTCTGGCTGCTCCTAAAGCAAGAGGGAAATCTCTACCGTCATAAAGAGGGAGGGAGGGAGGGAAAGAGAGGCAGCTGTCTGAAATGGAGCCCTTCCCAAATAGCCTCACGGTTAAGCCATGTAGGTCATCTCTAAAGAGCGATTGACAGGAGCTGGATGACGCCTTCAGGAGTGCATGGAACAAAATCCTTCAGGGCAGGTTTGGTGTGCCGGCTTCTACTGTTTTGCATGCTCTCTTTATGGTGGCATCATCCCATCTCCTGTGGCCTCCCTGCTGTTTTGGAAATTGACCTCCGTCAGCTTGTCCGTGTGGTGCTGCTGGAAAGGGCTCTTGGGGTCAGACCTTATGTGCACCCTAGCTGAGGGAAAATCTTATGACAAAGCAAAAACTGGTCTGAATGCCAAGAGGTCTCCAGGCAGACTCATTAGCAACACAATCTCTCTCTCTCTCCCCCCCCCTCCCCTCAGGCCCTTGATGTTCTGTTACTTCTTTTTCGTTTTGCTTTTGCAAACTAAAACTCTTCAGCATGTGCGCTTGGAGCTACTGGAGTTCCTAGCTGAGAGGAAAGTGCCAAGAGAGTACAAGTGACAGCAAGCGGTTCTGCCATGTTGTGACCACTGGCATTTCCACACAAGCCAAGCAAGGAGGCAGGGAGTGGTGGAGGAACCAAAATCCTCTTGAAACCAGGAGCACTGGAACATCCAGCTTGCTCTGAATGGAAAATGGCCAGGTTCCTGCAGACGGGGACGTGTGAAAAAAGGTTGTTGAAATGTAAAGCATTAATGTGACTCATCCCAAGTCTCACCCAGTAGGAAGTGGAGCTTTAAGGCTCTTTCTGTTTGAAAGATTATTTCACTGTTCAGAGATCTCCAGCAGCTCACATTACAAATGGTAACCTATGTGCCTTCTGGTGCATGCCATCTTTCTTTCCAGGTGGCCAGCCAATCCTCTCATAGCCCAGCCTATGTTGTGGGATCTCCTTCTGATCAGGTCATTTGGCTATTATGTTTCGCTCTGGAGAGGAGAGACCTATTGTTCTCCATGAGATGACCTTGGAGATCCCACAGTGTAGAACAGGAGGTGGCAGAAGATCTCCTGGTAGATCTCCAGATGATTTGCAGTAGATCAGCAAGGATTTCCAACTCCACACTGTTCTAACTGCAGCAGCAATGAAATGACTCCACCTTAAACTATGAACCATGCTGTGCTGCTTGGGGCAACCAGGAGTGGATTTTTGTGTGGAAGGACTGTGAGCTCCATTCAGTTCTGGTAGTCGAAACAAAATCTTTAGTTCTAAGAATATGTCTTTGGCACCAGATTCCACTTGGTGGATGTTAGAGTTCTAGATCACAGAAGCCTGAAGTCTGCCCAGTTGTAGACCAGGAACTGCTATCTTAACCAGAATCAAGAGAGCAGAATATGGATTGATTTAGGACCACAACTTCATTATTTACAAAGGCTGATCAGCGGCATAAATAATTATTTAAGTGCCCCCTCCCACTAAGCCTCAATATGAGGATCATAACGACTAAGCTGGAATCTGGGAGACAATGGGCCTGTTCAGACATCATGCTAAACCATGATGGTTAGGAGTTTTGAGCTAACCATGTTGGCTTAGCATGATGCCTGAACAGCCAACTTTCCCAGCCATGGTGGCTTATTAAGCACGGACTAACCACGTTCATTAACCACTTGCTGCAAGATGGTTAGTGGGCTCTACCATGGCTTCATGTGACATCTGGCATGCCTCTGCAGTTAACTGACAGCTGCCATAGAGCTCTGCAGCAAGAGCGGTCAAATAAGGAGTAGCACCAAGATGGCCAACAGTGCCAAGCACCAAAATGGCCAACAGTGCAAAGGCCACTGGGATGCACGTCTGCCCATCTGGAGGACTGCAGGTTCCTGTAGGAGGAAGGGTGGTTACAGAATGGTTAGTCTAACCACGTTGCTGAACATAGTTACCTGCACATGTGGCAGTAGCACTCACCGTGGTTAGTGGTAACCACCATGCACCATGGTTAGCCTAACCACCCTTCCCCAATGTGCATCTGAACAGGACCATTATCTTCTGCTGCCCAGCTTGGAAATGAAACCTTCCCTCCACCCTTGCTCTAAGCATAGGATCACTTAAGCAATATCCCCTTGAACTTTCTTGTGCACACACCTTACAGGTGTTCTGAGGAGGTTTTGCCATCATCCCCCTTGCTGGTAAGCTATGGGGCAGGTCAGTGAGTTCAGCATGAGCCCAGGTTGCTTCCTGCCCCAGGCCCCCTTGAGGTGGTAAATTGTGGAAGGTTTATTTAAGTGAGCCACTCACTCTTCACCATTTGGATGCCTAGGGGAGCTCACCAGTTCAGTCTAACTCCTGCTCCAACTAAACCCCTTCTTACCATCATGACTGCCTGGGATCAGCCCATTTCGCAGGACAACAGGCAAGACTGAATTGGCTGGGCTTAACTGCTGGTAGAGTATCCTTCCCCTTGCGCATTCATCATAGAGTCATAGAATAGTATAGTAGGGTTGGGAGGGGCCTACAAGGCCATCGAGTCCAACCCCCTGCTCAATGCAGGAATCCAAGTCAGCGCATCCCTGACAAATGGATCATCCCCCGGCCCCCTTTCTACCTGGCTTTGGGTGATGGTTCAGTTGCCAAAACACTCTCAGGTGGGCAGCCCTGCAGACAACACACTCACACACACACACATGTCAAAACTTGCTGGGATGCTGAAGGCACAGCCACTACTGCTGAATTCCCAATACTCAAGTTGGGGCAGAACCCCCAGGGGAATCCTGCCCAGGGCCCCCTACTCAATCCTGAACCTTCTCCAACAGGTGCCTGCTATCAGAGTATCCCCCATCGCTAGCCTGGTATGGGCCAGACATTGGAGCCACATCTCTGGTTGCGGACAACCCTAAGCCAACCCAAGACGAGGTGCTGCCTCATCCAGAAGACTTTGTCAGACCACAGCCTTATATGGAGTCAGACCCTTGGTCCATCTGACACTGACTGGCAGCAGCGGCTCCCCAGGGCTGCAGGCAGGATTCTTTCCTAGCAGCTCTCCAGGGCTGCAGGCAGGATTCTTCCCTAGCAGCTCTTCAGGGCCGCAGGCAGAATTCTTCCCTAGCAGTTCTCCAGGGCCGCAGGCAGGATTCTTCCCTAGCAGCTCTCCAGGGCCGCAGGCAGGATTCTTCCCTAGCAGCTCCCCAGGGCCGCAGGCAGGATTCTTTCCTAGCAGCTCCCCAGGGCCGCAGGCAGGATTCTTTCCTAGCAGCTCCCCAGGGCCGCAGGCAGGATTCTTTCCTAGCAGCTCCCCAGGGCCGCAGGCAGGATTCTTTCCTAGCAGCTCCCCAGGGCCGCAGGCAGGATTCTTTCCTAGTAGTAGCAGCTCTCCAGGGCCGCAGGCAGGATTCTTCCCTAGCAGCTCTCCAGGGCTGCAGGCAGGATTCTTCCCTAGCAGCTCCCCAGGGCTGCAGGCAGGATTCTTTCCTAGCAGCTCCCCAGGGCTGCAGGCAGGATTCTTTCCTAGCAGCTCTCCAGGGCTGCAGCAGGCAGGGGTCCTTCCCAGCCCTCACTGGAGACTGAACCTCGGACCTTCTGCATGCAAAGCAGGGGCTCTACCACCGTGCTACGCCCCTCCCCCTCCAACCAGTGAGGCCTCACCTGCACACTGGCCCAACACCAGAGCAGAGGTGGCATGCCCACCCTCCATGATCCTTATTCCACCCCCAGGTAAGACATGAATCATGGCACATACCAGAGTTGCCCCTAGCAGCTATACAAGGCAGCATGCCCACCTGCCACATCCCCTGGGCCCACGGCCACCAAGGGACACACCCCTGACTCAACGGCTCCACAGGGGCATCACTGCTCATCTGCTACCAGACGCCACTCCTTCTCCCCATGGCCCAGTTCAAGCTAGGCTGCTGTCCACCATACCACTGCTGCCCCATTGCTGCTGCCCACAGTACCACCCCACAGGACTGTCAGCCACTCCCTTCCCCGTTCGCCATGCTTGCCTCTCTGTGCATCAGATGCCAAGAAGCTCCCCTGTGAGGGGCATTGGCTTGAGGCCATGCGGGCTAGATCCGCCCCGCCAACCCCAAAGACCGCTCATGCTCCCTCCTTTAACGAGATCCCCCCACTTCAGAGGTGGCAGAGCAGAAGGATTTCCTATATCCTCAATAAAGTAGATAAACTGAGCATATTAGTATGATTTTCTCTTATTTTGTCTAATTTATCCTGGTTTGACTTATTGTCAGGGAGGGGGGAAAGTCTGTGCAGGGCATCGATGCTCCTCCTTCTCACAGAGTTATGGGAAATGTTATTCTGATACTCCTCAGCAGGCATCACTTTCATGTTTGTCTTCACTGCCATAAGGGCAGGAAAGAAAGAAGGAAAGAAGGAAAGAAAGAAAGAAGAAAGAAAGAAAAAGAAAGAAACTGATATTCTCCAAAATCTGAATTATGTGCCCCATGCCACATTCTGCACTTTTTCTGCAATCCCAGAAAATCAGAGCATACAGACTGCCTTGCCTAGTCTCCTGTTTTGCCCGGTGATGCTTTTTATTACTGATTTCACAGTATTGATATTACAGTATTGCAGTTACTTCACACTGGCCACATGACACACTAAATTAATCTGTGTTTCCTAGTATTTGGGTGCAGAGAGCACTAGAAAGAAGGCCTTTTCTTACTCAATTTTATGGTGGCTCATCAGGACCGGGACCACATTTGGGGAGGGGTGGCTGGCCAAGATGTCCTCTGGCAGCCCCCCAGCATCCTGTCAAAGAAGAGCCCATGGACAAGCTGGAGGGTGGAGGGATGCAAATCTTCCAAGTGGTCTGGAGCAGAAAGGGAGGACAGGCAGGAAACTGACAGGTCAGGTTCTGTCAGATGCTCTCAAACATGGGACATCGATAGTAGGTCATTCTGGGTCCTGGACAGAGCCCAGGGAGCAGCAGACCATTTTTCCAGATGAGAGTTCCTTCTCAACTGAGCCTTTGCGTAGTCCCTGAGCCTAACTAGTACCCTTCTCAGACTTCATGCCCTTGCCAGGAAGTGGGGAGCCTTAAAGAGACGGCCCGTGGGCCTGGAGCCTCGCCTTCTGTCCTCTCTCTGCCAGGTGCACCCCATGCACTATTTTGGTGGAGTGTGAGGCCCTGCAAGTTGTGTGTGCTGGCTCCTTGCATTCAACCACCACTGCCTCAAAAGTTACTTAAAATACGAAGACACACAGCTCGAATAAAGAGTAAGGTGACTGAAATGGAGAGACTGGTGGGTATTGTATCGAGATTGGCCCTTCTGTCCTTGAAATCTACGACCTTTTCTTAAGCATCACCAGGAGATGTGGAACACTTGACCTTCCAATAGGACTTTTTTGTAGCCAGATGGCTCACTGGCTGAACTCTTGGGTTTCCCAACTCCCACTCTGTTGCTGTTTCAGATCAGAGAGGGAGCATTTTCAAGGCATGGGAAATCTACATCTTACAGCCATTGTTTAAAATTCAGTCCATTCCAACTATCCCCAACAATGTTCCCCATAATATATCTTAATCTGATGTCAGCAATAAAAGTTCAGTTTTAGCATTGGCAGCAGCAAGCCAATCCCGCTTGCCAATATGCAAATGAACATTACCCCTCCCCTCCCCGTGCCATTTTGTATCCTTTGGCTGTTAAGGTGTCACTTTCACCATATAGTTAATAAATTGGGCCTTTTTACGACTCTAAGGTTGATAGCATGCACCTAATTTCCATGTATGTAGCAATCTATATGTTGCTAGAGATTTTAACAAGCTGTTGTCCATAGCAACAGTGACAAAGTAATCATAAATGCAGGAAGCATTTGGGAAGATCTACAATGTTTTTAAAAAATCACTTTATAACAATACAGGAAACATTAATCACATCGGCGGTTTGCAGAACACTTGGTGCGGTTGTTTCAAATGCCCCCAGAGAGAGAGAGAGAGTGCGCGCACAAAAATGAAGCCATGCTCAGCTCAGCACAGATTCCCTCCCAGAGGCTACTGAACAATATCTAAAAACCTGGCTGCTCTGGAAAAATTTCCTGTCTTCCAAGAAACCCTGAGTTCTCTCAAAGCCTTTCTGGATTTCCTCCATGGTTGTTTGATCTCAGACTCCAGAAGCCTTGGACAATGTTTCTCTCATAGATTGGTCCTCTATGGAAGTAGGCCAGTGAGATTCTGCCTTAGGGATTTGTTACGAAGTAGCTCTCTTTTGAGTGACTAGTACTGACTCCATTTTGAGATAAAGCTAATAAGCTAGATGTCTTCATCCCCAGCTTCAGCAAAGGCAGAAAAAAGGCACAGGAATGGGGCAGATGGCATCACCTAGACTAGATCAAGCAATTCAGTTTCTAACGGGCTTCCTAAAATGCATGCCCCAAAGGCAAAGATTGGGGGTGGCAGTAAAAATTGACCAGAACATGTGCTGAATACCAAGAGTGATACAGCTGTTAAAGTACCTGATCAATGACCAGCACTGTGGTGGTATTGTTGGAATCCAGCCTTGAAATGTGTCATTAAGACAGTCATTAGCATTAAAGGTAATCTTTTGTTGACAGGATGGAGAGAGCAGGAAGGACCACGTTGGTCTTTTGTTTCCAGCAAATACAGCTATCATCTAGCTCAGTCTTTGTCCCGTAGCAAGCATCACCATTTGCAGTGTTGTGAGCATTGTCTGGTTCATCAAAGTTATGATGTCACAGCCTTTCTCTAAACTGTACAAAACAGCCTCAGCTTTGGGTAGCAAGGGGTCCCTCCCCCCCAGAGGCATGGGGCCATGCTGCTGAAATCATTAGGTCTCTCTCTCTCTCTCTCTCTCTCTCTCACACACACACACACACACACACACCAGGGATCAGGTGCCATGCTGCTGCTGAAATCACTCAGAGTTTCTCCTCCCAGAGGAAAGGCTCTGTGCCGTAATCACTGAAGGACTCTCCTCCTTCTCACTGAAGTCAATAGGCTTCTTGCTTGCCAGATCAAGGTGCCAACAGTGGGTGCTTTCCCTCCCATAGTCAAAGTATCCTGTTTTCCTTCCACTTCACCTGAGACCAGGAGTTGCAACTAGGGATGTACGGATTCCCCACCGTCTGTTCCAGTGGGGAATCCACCCAGAGGGGGAAGCGATCCATTCCTCCCCCCCCCCGCAATCCTCCAGAGCAGCTCCGCTCCGCGAGGATTCCACAGAATTGCCCAGCTTGAGGGCCGCTTACCAGCTGGACCCATCCTGTTCGCCTCGGCGCCGATCGCCTTTAAAAAAAAAAGCGATGGGCAGGATGTGCCCATAGACTTATATGCAAACTAGAGCCATGAATCTTGCGTATAAGTCTATGTGTCCAAAGAATCCAGCCTCATTTGAATCCGTGGTGGATTTCTCTAACATCCTTAGTTGCAACGCTCACTAGGTCCTGTCTGAAGGAAAGGGCTTCAGCCCAGGGAAAGGTATATTGCCCTTGGAGGCTCTTAGTGAAAATTGTAGCCTCCACCCCCTCTTTTCCCCCCTGTTTGTGTGTGTGTGTGCGTGTGTGCATGTGCTTCAAGCCTCAGGGAGACTCCTTCACATGGTCTCAAAAACTACTTATAGGCCTGGAGCTCAGCTTTGCTGAGAATGCATCATCATGGTGTAACTCTCGGTGAAGGCTGGAGCATCCCCAACTGGTGTAAGTGTTAGCAAATCCATTTACTTAGCTAATATTCCCAAAATCAGCTTGTGCATCTGAATCTCTCTAAACCTCAATAAATTGGCCATTGTGACATTACCCTCTTCAACAGTGTCTGAGTGTGGATTTCTTTGGGTGGGAATTGCCTTCCTAGCCATAACTATTTGCCAATGTCTAAAGATTCTTTATCTGTGGGTCTCATTGCAACATGTGTGAGTTTGTACATGGGTCCAACAAGAAGACATCATGGAACAGATTCCACAGACCCCCAAGCTGGCCTAAGCTGCCATCTGAGGCAGACTATTCTGCAGACCACCCAAGTGGAAGAGGGTTTACCTGATGGTTCCCCAGAGGCCAAGGATTCAGATCCCTCAAACAAGGAATCAGAATCTGCAACTCCATCATGCCACCAACCACCCAAAGGCCTTTTGTTCCTCTCTAAGCTCCCAGAAAAAGACAGAGGGTTGCATCTGCGCCACTGCCAAGGGAGATGGGGAGGAGAAATCACTTCCCCCAAAATGAAACCTTGACATGTTTCTATTTAGAAACGCTACTGGTGGCCTCCAAACCCAGCACCAGTCTGAATTTCTGTCCATCTTCTGGGCCACATTTAGCAAACTGTAGTATTTCTGCTTTAATTGGTTTCTCCCCAACATTGTGGCATTTTGAAAGGCAGTAATGGCAGGGATTGCTCTGCGATCTGATGGCAAAGCATCAAGCCGATTGGCAGACAATCCCAGAGGAGAGGAAAGGGAAACTTGGAGGTCAACATCTGAATTGTAATGAGAATCCTGTTATTTCACAAAGCACAGAGTGCTGGTATCTCCCCCTCTCCACCCTGCCCTGCTGCCAAGTTTGTGGGTTGGGTTTTTTGTGGTCACACGTCCAGTTCATTAATGCAAAGGCTTATCTGTATTGGCAGTTCAGAGTAACACGTGTGCAAGACGCATCTTCTCCCCCCCCCATTTGTGATTGAGGTGCACCTCTGGTTGGGTTGGCCTTAGCATGCCTCATTATTTTGGCTCATTAGAATCAGTTGCACTGTGGCAGTGTCACCTTGCAGCCGGGATGCAGGAAGGAGCTTGTCAGACTGATCAATAGTGCACAGGCTTGCCAAAGGAGAGCTCTTTGCACAACTCCTGCCTGGGAAAACAAGAGAAGAGGAAGCAGGACAGCCACAGGGGTTGCCAAGCCAGAAGGGGAACTCTAGCCAAGGCTCTCCAAGGCCAAGACAGGAAACATGCGATCTCCCACCATTCCTGTTCTTCCCACAATAATGTTCTACTGATACATAGCAGCAGTGCTGGGAATAGGATGTGGTGGGGGGCGGAGGTGTCATTTCTCACTTTTGAATCAACATACAAAATGAAAGGCAGTTATCCTCCAACATCCTCCAACTCCGAATTTCGCAGTTGAGGTCTCTGAACCAAAAACACACACAAAAATGCATACACTCATGAAAATAATGTTAGACTACATTGTATTAGGGGAACTACTTGCAAAAATGTGTGTATTAGGAGAAAGGTGCACAAAAAATGCTTACAAATTTTCATGCAAGCTTTAGGGGAAAATCTCAAAGTTTGGAACAAACCAAATTTTTGACTGGAAAAATGAGAAACGGAGGGAAACTGACAGATACATCACTTCCACAGTAAGAATGTCAACTCTAATTTTTAAAAAAACTGTTTGCTTTTTTTGTACATGTGACAGCAAGACTATACACCTATGAAAATATGCCTTCCATTCAGACCATATGATCCCTCTTTGAGTGCCTAGACTGAGCTCCTGGCCATACCAGGATCCAACATATCACCATAGGCTTGGTCCCGCTTGTCTCTCTGCCCTCATATCATTGCCGGTGTCTTTGATTAGTTAAGAATTCTAGAGCGGAACTGAAATGCCCCTTTACAAATTCACTGTCCCATTTAGATATTTCAGGGCCTGGGAGCTTACTGGGGACAGGAACTTTGGTGGCAGAAGCACGGAAAATCTTTCTTTCTTTCCTTCTTTCTTATTTTAATTTGCTGCTGCTACAAGTGACAATGGAGTGGCTATTCTCAGCAACCATTTTCCCCCACAATGGCCCACTTGGGCATTGTGAGGGGAAAATGCTAGCCCTCATTGGCCATTGGGTGCCATCATTTACATGTGCTTGCACATACACATAAAATACGGAGAGAGAGAGAGAGAGAGAGAGAGAGAGAGAGAGAGAGAGAAAGAAAGAAAGAAAGAAAGAAAGAAAGAAAGAAAGAAAGAAAGAAAGATCTTCCAGAGCATGAAAGCCTGGTCCTGGAGACATAAGATGTTCCAGTCCAGTCCTAGACCTTGTTGGAACACCTCTGCCATTAAAGTCTCTGGTCTGGTAGAGCTGGCTGGCCCCTCCTCCTCTGAGTCTGAGCCCAGGCTCCTGCCCAAGTTTGGGTCACTCACTTGGAGCTTTACATGATGCCCCATGTCAGTAGGGATGTCAAAGAAATCCACAACGAAACCAAATGAGTTTGGATTTTCATGCATCTGTCCCATGGATTCCACAGCAGACCAGCTTTTCCACTGTCAGGTGGATTCTATGACTTGCAGACTGTTTTTTAAACTTTCTTGAATTTTGTGCAAATTTCGTCTTAGAAAAATACACAAAATTTAAAAACCTGGCCAAAAATGTGTATTTCCCCCATAGGCTAAAGGATGAAAATGCACATTTGGGGGGATTTTGCACATTTTTGCACATGCAAATTCGTGCAAGTTTGGAAATTAAAAAGTCCCATGGTGGGCTATGGAACAAAAGGCACCATCTGTGAAGCACAAACAGAATGGATTTTACACAATCGCTACATCCCTACATGTAAGTTGCAAGAAGTCTGTAACCTTTCCAAGAAGAGCTACCCATTTCTCTGGTTTCCTCATTCTGGCCACTTCCACTATCAGCTTCTCTATCTTTCTGGAACTGACCCCTCCTGGCCACTCTTTCATCTTGCCAACCATGGCCTTCCACCTTTTGTGGAAATTCTGAAAAACTCTAGATGCGTTTTCAACATTTCTATTCCCTGATTGATTGATTGATTGATTGATTGATTTTTGCACATTTATATCCCACCTTTGCCTCCAAAGAGCCCGAGGCAGTGTACACAATCCCCCTCCTCTCCATTGTATCCTCACAACAACCCTGTGTAGTAGGTCACGATGAGAGACAGTGACTGGCCCAAAGTCACCCAGTGTCAGGATTGGGCTAGACTCTCTGCAGAGGATGCGAGAGAGGACTCAGAGTCAGGAGAAGAACAGTGCAACAGGGTTTGGGAGGAACCTGAGCCTCAAGGAGACAGACAGGGAAGAATCTTCCCAGGTGCAGACTAATCAGTTGGATCAAAGCCCAACCATATAACCCCTTCTTCTGTGGGAACACAGCAACTTACAGGGAGGAGAGGAGGTGTGTGTGTGACAAATGTAAAGATAAGACATAGGGTCAGGAGGGAGGAGCAGCATAGAGACGTCTCTAAGGGAAGACCCTCCCTGAGGACAGGACTGAAAAAGCCTTTCAGGTTCTGTGCTGACTGGCACCAGACTTGCAACAAAAATCTCTCCTGCTGTCATGCATCCCTCAAAGAGATCTTTAGGCAAGCCATTTAGTGTTGTGCCAGCTTAATCAGAGACCTTAGCATTATGTTGCCAGAAGATGACCAGGTCTGTAACCTGAATCACTGTTAGACTGATGGAGTCACATAATAAAGCCTATTTACTTAGAGACTGACTTCTCTGATAGACTACAAAGACGCCAAGAGGTCTTGAGACTTTACACTCAGTGAGCTTCTTGGCCTAGTGGGGCCTAGAACCTCCTCAGTCCCAGTCTGTCACTCTAACCACTACTGGCACAAGGCATTTTGTTGCCTGACAGACCAACAAATCCCACTCCCCACAAATAAAGGAGCATACCCCCCCCAGATGAGTTATGTTATTTTGGCACCTGTGCCAATGATGATGGTGGCGGTGGTGGTGGTAAGGCCACACCTGGCACATTGCTTTCTTCTGTTAGGTGTGTGTGCATGTGTGAATTGATCCCTAACCTATTTTCAGATCTTATGGCTAGGCTGGAATGTGGTAATTACAAAGGGGCAATAAAGATAAACTCAATTCACTAAAGAGTGAAGTAATTCAGATCTAATACATGTAATTGAACAACTCAGGGTTGTTTCAGGGTTTCAGATAATTGATTTATTTTGTAATTACTACTTAAAAGTAATTCAATTATTCTATGTAAAATAATAAAGCCAAATAACGAATTTATGGGCAGGGCAATCCTACCTGAAGAGTCTGGTTGCTCCAACATTGGAGGCTCTGACACATCCAAGGCCCTGCTGGGCTCATGGCAACAGGGTGGAAGTGAGAGAGCAGCAGTGTTCTGGGTGGGTGGGTTGTGGGCAGGGATGTATGGATTTTGTGAGTTCTGTCCCATCTATGTTTTGCAGATCGTCGGGTGCCTTTCGTTCTGTAGTCCACTCAATGACGGAATTGGAAATGAGCAAATCCCCCCACAAAAAATGTGAAAATGCCCCCCCCCCCATGCCCAATTTTAGTCTATGGGGGAAATGCACCTTTTGGCCAGTTTTTTTTTTTTTTAATTGCATGTTTTTCTATGATTGAATTTGTGTAAAATTCTAGATAGAAAGAAAAAAGAAGAAAACAGTCCACAAGTCTGTGGAATCCATGCAACTCAGGAAAAGCCAGTCTGCTCTGGAATCCATGGGTTGGATTCTGAGAAATCTGAACTCATTTGATTCTGTTATGGATTACTTCGATATCCATTCTGGGTGAGTTGGCCTATTTCATTTCCATTGAAAGCAGTGGGAGGGAAATTATTTTCACCAACTCCAGGGCTGGCATACTTCTCCCCTGTGTTAGGGGCATAGTTGGAGACTGAGAGGGCTTTGGGTCTTTCATATTCAAATCCTCCCTGTTCTGTCTATCCCATGACCCTGATCCATCCCCATTTTATTTCACCTGATGTCAGTGCTCCAAAATTAGGGAGGTAAAGGCTGCTGAAGTTTCCACAGGAGCTGGGAAGGGGGACCTCTTTCTCTACCCTCAGAGGTAGAGAGATCCTATCTAACCTATGCCCCCTGGGATCCCCTCCCATGTACCACATAGGTTTGCAGCCTTGGTGTATAATTTCTCATATTAAAGCTGAGCATGGGGTGGTCAACAGCTAATTTACTCTGTGTGTGTGTGTGTGTGTGTATGCGCAGCCCACACATGGTAAGGATGCTTGAGAAATTTGACCTTTCCAGTTTTGCTGTCAATTGACCTGATCCATGCCTCCTGGATGAATGTGTGGATTGGAATGGAGCTACCCACTGGATTTGCATGCATCAGAATGTTGTGACATTCTTTAGCTCAAAACACATATCAACATGCATTTAACATAACATATTTTAGTTCAGATACATTGAAGATGCATATGTGAATACGACTGAAGTGCAGACTTTCATGCTGTGTGTGTGTTTTCATGTGCAGATTAATGCAGAAATGGGACAGAATGGACTGATGAGTGAACACATGAGAAAGTCACATGGATGGGAAATAGACTGATTCATCCTTCCCATGGTGGAGAGGGCAGGGGATATCAAGCCTGTGTATAGCAGCAGCCTCGTTACGAGGATACTGTGGTGCTACTGGGAATATAAGACGAGGGTGTGCATTGTTCAAGACTATTTACATAAAGGTTGGAGCCAAGATCTGCCTTCTGTGGATGGAAGGGGTCTGCCCATAGAAGGTGCCTTCACCCAGTTTTGGGGTTCCCCCTCCCCCCTGCACCACAGCTCATCCCATTCAATAGGGTCCCCTGACCCACTGTGTAGAATTTGGGGTGGGGGAGGGGACTGAAGAGGTTGCCATGAGGTGTGGGGAGGGGAAGACGGCTTCCACCTGCACAGTTGCAAGCACCTATGTGGAGCCAACGGATGCTTTCAAATCGCAGGTTAAAGGGATCCCAAGACAGCATGTGCTTTGCATCATAATGACTTGGAGGAGAAGGTGCAGGGAATGCTGATCAAATTTGCAGATGACACAAAATGAGGCAGGATAGCTAATACTTTGGAAGACAGAAACAAAATTCAAAGTGATCTGGATAGACTGGAGCGCTGGGCAGAAAACAACAGAATGACATTTAATAGGGATCAATGCCAAGTTCTGCACCTAGGAAAAAGAAACCAAATGCACAGTTACAAGATGGGGGATACGTGGCTCAAAAACATGACAAGCGAGAAGGATCTTGGAATTGTTGTCGATCACAAGCTGAAGATGAGCCAACAATGTGATGTGGCTGCAAAAAAGGCGAATGCTCTTTTGGGCTGCATTAATAGAAGCATCGCTTCCAAATCGCGTGAAGTACTAGTTCCCCTCTACTCAGCACTGGTTAGGCCTCATCTGGAGTACTGTGTCCAGCTCTGGGCACCACACTTTCAGAAGGATGCAGACAAGCTGGAGAGAGTTCAGAGGAGGGCAACAAAGATGATCAGCGGACTGGAAACAAAGCCCTGTGAAGAGAGACTGAAAGAATTGCGCAGGTTTAGCCTTGAGAAGAGAAGACTGAGGGGAGATAGGATAGTGCTGTTCAAGTCCTTGAAAGGTTGTCACAGAGAGGAAGGCCAGGATCTCTTCTCCATCATCCCAGAGTGCGGGACACAGAATAATGGGATCAAGTGATAGGAAGCCAGATTCCGGCTGAACATCAGGAAAAACGTCCTGACTGTTAGAGCAATACGACAATGGAACCAATTCCCTAGGGAGGCGGTGGGCTCTCCCGCACTGGAGGCGTTCAAGACGAGGCTGGACAGCCATCTGTCAGGGATGCTGTGACTTGGATTCCTGCACTGAGCAGGGGGTTGGACTCGATGGCCTTGTAGACCCCTTCCAAGTTCCAACCTACTATTCTGTGATTCTTTGATTCATTGGCACTGGCCAGCAGGCACGTGCACCTCGGGATGTGCGTACAAGCAAAAGTCGAGTTCATCGAAGTTATCTGAATCCCACCTCAAAGCTCATTTCTGTCTTGTGTTCCTATCAGATTTCGATCTTTGTGTTTTTTTGTCTTTTCGCATAAGAAGTGGTATGCATTTTTGTGCATATTTTTCCAAATATATGCATCAATTGTGTGCATCTTTGAAGAGTACACAGTCATCTTCCATTGATTAATACATGTTGGTGTGCATTTTTCAGAAGCACACAATTTTTCATGCACATGTTTTGAAATCTATTCATGGTGCAAACACATTTTGTTTTATTGACTGATTGATTGATTGATTGATTGCATTTATATCCTGCCTTTTTTCCTCTTGCAAGGAACCCAAGGTGGCGTACATAATCCTCCTCCTCCTCTCCATCTTAGCCTCACAACATCAACCCTGTGAGGTAGGTTGGGCTGAGAGGCTGTGACTGGCCCAAAGTCACCCAGTGAGCTTCCATGGCCGAGTGGGGACTAGAACCCGGATCTCCCGGCTCCCAGTCCAGCACTCTCACCACTACATCACACTGGCTCTTTTAGTCCATGAATCACATTGCAAGCTCAGAAATGTATGGGCTTTCAACTGCAGATTGCATTCAAGTCCATGTTGGGCCTGGGAGATGCAAAGTGGGTAAATCCTGGAAGAAGGTGAACAGGTGATTTTCTCATCCAGCCCTACCTGAAACCATGGTGGAGCGTGCTTCTGGGACTTTTTTTTAAAGTGTGTGATGGCAAGGTAGAACCCGAAGCACTGTAGAATCCAGCAAGAGCAATTTGACCAGAGACCATGGCAAGACCGTGTGTATGAGTGTGAATATTTATACCGTGGTCAATGACAGCTTTGCAGCAGCACATCCAAGTATTGGAAGAGGGTCCATCTGTACAGGTCCTTGAACAATTGAACTGACCCCCAGAGGCACTTAGCAGAGGTGGAGAGAATGGCAGACAAGGCTTCATTGGTGGCCCTCTCAATTGTGGACCCCTGGCTGTAGAATATCTTCCCCAGAGACGTTTGCTTAGCAGTGCCATCCCTGTTTGTGCCTGGGTGCTTTTTAACAGATCCAGGTGAAAACTCCTTCGTTTCCCAAGCCCTTTAAGTTCCTTGATTATATTTTATGCTGGAATTCCCAAGCTGTTCTGCTGTATATTGTTTTAGTGTGTGTTTGCTGTGTTTTATTGCTTTTATTATGGTAAGCCTCTCTGAGAATTTTAGCTCAAGAGCCAATAATCTAAATAAGAATAAGAATAAATAAATGGAACTGTTATCTTCAATATGCGTTGCAAAACTTATTTTCTAGAATATGATCTTTTTGAATAATTCTTCCTATTCCTTTGTAGTCTCTTTCTGTGTGCTCTATTTAATCGTTATAATTAAATATGACACTCGCACACTTTGAATACTGCACCATGCTTGCATTAATCTTTGAAACACAAGAACTTGAAAAGAATGTTGCATATTCCAGTTGCAAGTGCTCAAGAACTTAAGTGTCCTTCTGGCCCAGCACTGTGTGTCCAATGGCAATCAAATGCTCAGGAGCAGAACATATTTGTCCTTAAGCAACTGGTACTCTCTGAAAATGAGGGTTCCATTTAGATGTCATGACTAACAGCTGTGGATAGATGGTGTGAAGGAACAGAACAGTCTTCCATTTCTGTATTTAGTTGGGGTTTGGGATATTATGTGGTTAAATCTTTTTCTGGATGTATGTTGGTCAGCTTAAGCCAAATGTTTAGGTACAGAAGAGATCAGAGGAGTCAGGATGTGTGTTCAGGAAGCCAGAGGTTTGCAACGTGTTAAGTCAAAGGTTGGGTTAGACACAGGAGCCAGGATGTCTGCAGAGGAAGAAGAAGAAGAAAGTCTGCAGGAGGTTCAAGAGAAGTCCA
The DNA here is from genome assembly GCF_057233095.1 of Heloderma suspectum. Classification (NCBI taxonomy): domain Eukaryota; kingdom Metazoa; phylum Chordata; class Lepidosauria; order Squamata; family Helodermatidae; genus Heloderma; species Heloderma suspectum. Next base: position 29,998,112 of record NC_139470.1, read on the forward strand.
GGGGAAGAGTTTAGGAAAAGGAATTTAGGGCAAAGGAGAACACGCAACTACCCTCCTGATTGGTTGGAGGGGTTGGGGAGAGAGTATAATTCATTTTGAAATAAAAGCCTATGGCAGAAGAGAGAAAGGCAGAAGAAGCGAGTAGGAAAAAAAGACGGCCAGGAAGAGGCAGAGCTGGTGGATATGGAGAACTGGTTGAAAGAGTGCTGGACCTATGGCAGTAAGATATTGCTTGGATAAAAAAAGGGATACAATCTAGTTAGGTTGGAGCCAGGGGCCCTGCTCTGTGTCCCACCAGTGCGAGACATACACTATGGTGGGACGTGGGAGAGGGCCTTTTCTGCTGTGGCACCCCGGTTGTGGAATGCCCTCCCCTTGGAGGCCCAATTGGCACAGACATTGGTCTCATTTCGGCTCCAGATAAAAACATGGCTTTTTACCAAAGCCTTTGAGGGCTAAATTCATTCCCTAAAGTAGCACACTGTATTAACTGGTTTATTGTTTTAGATTTTAAATTAGTATTAGCTTGTCCATGGTTTAATATGTTTTTAGCTGTTTAAATTATTTATTGTTTTATACTGTTTAAATTGATTTTATCTGTACGCCACCCTGATATCTTAATGATATAGGGTGGAATATAAATGTTATAAATAAGTAAGTAAGTAAGTAAGTAAGTGTTAGCTGGATTATTTATTCCTCATTACCCTGTTGGTCATGTGTGTGTGTGTGTGTGTTTATGTGCGTATATTCATTTAGATTTTGAAACTTTTTTCTAGTAACAATTTTCTTCAGTAACATTTTAAACTTTGTTATTGCGGTCTCTCTTTTTTAGGTTACACACCCCACATCTAACAGCCAACCCCCACACTACCTAAAGTAGATACCTGAGACCCAGAGAGTTTTAAGGCTGGTTTGGTGGAGGCAACCAGAGGGGGGGGAATTGTCACCTGATGGCAGTGGGAAGGGCATCAGGAAGGGAAGGGCAAAAAAGAGTGGGGCACACTATTTCGCCTGTTTTAACTTGTACTCGTGGAACAGGGCATTGCTGCTCCATGAAAGATGGGCAGAGCAATCCTGGTAGGTCAGGGGAGGGAGAAGCCATGGCAGAGGAACCGCCAAATGGGCAGGGCAAAGGGAGAGAGGAACAGGAGGAGCAAAAGGATGCCAACTCCAAGGCTGGAGTACTTTTTACTCTATTCCATGTATGTGTGTGTGTGTCTGTGTCTGTGTGTATGTGTATGTGTGTGTGAGTGTGTGTCAGGGGAACAGAAGAGCTTTGGATTCAGCTGGTCCAGTGGCAGAGCAGGAAGGGCAGAGGATGTTTCCACCCCCACAATGAGGGGGCTTGTGAGACCAGATCTCCCTCTCTACCTGTGGCCCTCCTTCTCTGTGGCTACAGCGAGAGGGGCCTGCTCCACCCCACAGCCCCTGGGATGCCTGCCTAGGGACCATCAGATTGGAGCCTTATCCACCATTAATTTATCAAATCCCCCTTTAAAGCAATCTATGCCAGTGGCTATTATGATGATTGCATAGGAGGAAAAATACCCTAAGTCTTTCTAATTTTTAAAGTTTTTACATTGTTGCACGTTTGAACTGTAAGTCATCTTGGGGCTCTATTTGGGCCAAGAGGTGAGTCATAAATTTACAAATAATAAATAACTAAAATAAATTTATTACATGCTTAAATTCCAATAGATAATTCATCTAGATTAGCATATGGGGATCAAAAATGCAAAAAAAAAAGGAAAAAGAAAAGAGAGATTTGTTTTGAACATAGGACACATTGTTGTTGGTTCAGTCGTTCAGTCGTGTCCGACTGTTCGTGACCCCATGGACCATAGCACGCCAGGCCCTCCTGTCCTGCGCTCTCTCCCGGAGCGTGCTCAAGTTCATATTCATTGCATCCGTGATGCTATCTAGCCATCTCATCCTCCGCCGTCCCCTTCTCCTTTTGCCTTCAGTCTTTCCCAGCATCAGGGTCTTTTCCAGGGAGTTTTCTCTTCGCATTAGGTGGCCAAAATATTTGAGCTCAGCTTCAGTATCTGTCCTTCCAATGAGCACTCAGGGTTGATTTCCTTTAGGATGGACTGATTGGACCTCCTTGCAGTCCAGGGGACTCGTAAGAGTCTTCTTCAGCACCACAGTTCGAAAGCATCGATTCTTCGGCGCTCAGCCTTCCTTATACTCCAGCTCTCACAGCCATACGTTGCTACTGGGAAAACCATAGCTTTGATTATACGAACCTCTGTTGGCAAGGAGATGTCTCTGCTTCTTACTATGCTGTCTAGGTTTGCCATAGCTTTCCTCCCAAGGAGCAAGCGTCTTTTAATTTCATGGCTACAGTCACCGTCTGCGGTGATCTTGGAGCCCAAGAAAAGAAAATCTGTCACTGCTTCCATTTCTTCCCCTTCTATATGCCAGGAAGTGATGGGGCCAGATGCCATGATCTTCATTTTTTTAATGTTGAGTTTCAAACCAGCTTTTGCACTCTCCTCTTTCACCCTCAGCAAGAGGCTCTTTAGATCCTCTTCGCTTTCTGCCATTAGGGTGGCATCATCAGCGTATCTGAGGTTGTTGATATTTCTCCCGGCAGTCTTAATTCCGACCTGTGATTCATCCAACCCGGCGTTTCTCATGATGTACTCTGCATATAAATTAAATAAGCAGTGCGACAATATGCAGCCATGTCGTACTCCTTTCCCAGTTTTGAACCAATCAGTTCTTCCATGTCTGGTTCTTACTGTTGCTTCTTGTCCCTCGTACAGGTTTCTCAGGAGACAGGTAAGGTGGTCTGGTACTCCCATCTCTTTAAGAATTTGCCACAGTTTGTTGTGATCCACACAATCAAAGGCTTTAGTGTAGTCAATGAAGCAGAAGTAGACGTTTTTCTGGAATTCTCTTGCTTTCTCCATGATCCAGTGAATGTTGGTGATTAGATCTCTAGTTCCTCTGCCTCTTCGAAACCCAGCTTGTACTTCCGGTAGTTCTCGGTTCACATACTGCTGAAGCCTAGCTTGTAAGATTTTGAGCATAACCTTGCTGGCATGTGAAATGAGCACAATTGGATGGTAATTTGAACACTCTTTGGCATTGTTCTTCTTTGGAATTGGAATGTAAACTGACCTTTTCCAGTCTTGTGGCCATTGTTGAGTGTTCCAAATTTGTTGGCATATTGAGTGCAGCACTTTAACAGCATCATCTTTTAGAATCTTAAATAGCTCAGCTGGAATACTATCATCTCCGCTAGCTTTGTTATTAGTAATGCTTCCTAAGGCCCACTTGACTTCACTCTCTAGGATGTCCGGCTCAAGATCAGTGACTGCACTATCATGGCTATCAGGGACATTCAGATATTTCCTGTATAGTTCTTCTGTGTATTCTTTCCACCTCTTCTTAATCTCATCTGCTTCTGTTAGGTCCCTGCCTTCTTTGTCCTTTATCATGCCCGTCTTTGCACAAAACGTTCCCTTGAGATCTCCGATTTTCTTGAAGAGATCTCTAGTCTTTCCTATTCTGTTGTTTTCCTCGATTTCTTTGCATTGTTCATTTAAGAAGGCCTTCTTGTCTCTCCTTGCTATTCTCTGGAACTCTGCATTCAGTTGGATATATCTTCCCCTTTCTCCCTTGCTTTTCGCTTCCCTTCTTTCCTCAGCTACTTGTAAAGCCTCATCAGACAGCCACTTGGCTTTCTTGCATTTCTTTTTCTTTGGGATGGATTGAGTTGCTGCCTCTTGAACAATGTTACGGACCTCCGTCCATAGTTCCTCAGGCACTCTGTCTATCAGGTCTAATCCCTGAAATCTATTCCTCACCTCCACGGTATATTCATAAGGGATATGATTTAGGTCATACCTGAATGGTTTAGTGGTTTTCCCAAGTTCTTCAATTTAAGCTGAAATTTTGCGATAAGAAGCTCATGATCTGAGCCACAGTCAGCTCCAGGTCTTGTTTTTACTGACTGTATAGAGCTTCTCCATCTTTGGCTGCAAAGGACATAATCAATCTGATTTCGATATTGACCATCTGGTGATGTCCATGTGTAGAGTCGCCTCTTGTGCTGTTGGAAAAGTGTGTTTGCTATGATCAGCATGTTCTCTTGGCAAAACTCTATTAGCCTTTGTCCTGCTTCATTTTGTACACCAAGGCCAAGCTTGCCTGTTATCCCGGTGATTTCTTGACTTCCTCCTTTAGCATTCCAATCCCCTATGATGAAGAGGACATCTTTTTTTGGTGTTAGTTCTAGAAGGTGTTGTAGGTCTTCCTAGAACCGATCAACCTCAGCTTCTTCGGCATCAGTGGTTGGGGCATAGACTTGAATTACTGGGAAGTTGAATGGTTTGCCTTGGATTCGTACTGAGATCATTCTATCATTTTTGAGATTGTACCCCAGTACTGCTTTTCCCACCCTTTTGTTGACTATGAGTGCTACTCCATTTCTTCTAAGGGATTCTTGCCCACAGTAGTAGATATGATGGTCACCTGAATTAAATTCACCCATGCTTGTCCATTTTAGTTCGCTGATTCCCAAGATGTCGATGTTCAGTCTTGCCATCTCATGTTTGACCACCTCCAGCTTACCTTGATTCATTGATCTGACATTCCAGGTTCCTAAACAATATTGTTCTTTACAGCACCAGACTTTCTTTTCACCACCAGACACATCCACAGCTGAGTGTCCTTTCGGCTTTGCCCAGCCGCTTCACTCTTTCTGGCGCTACTTGGAAATTCCCTCTGCTCTTCCCCAGTAGTATATTGGACACCTTCTGACCTGAGGGGCTCATCTTCCAGCGTCATATCTTTTAGCCTTGTGATACGTTCCATGGGGTTTTCTTGGCAAGAATACTGGAGTGGGTTGCCATTTCCTTCTCCAGTGGACCACGTTTTGTCAGAACTCTCCGCCATGACCTGTCCGTCTTGGGTGGCCCTGCACGGCATAGCTTATGGCTCCACTGAGTTACGCAAGCCCCTTTGCCACAACAAGGCAGTGATCCATGAAGGGGATAGGCCACATAGATGACATTCAAATATATGCAAATTGTATCCCCAGAACATGCAAATTAAGTGCCCCATATTTAGGCATTCTGGCTCTGGGAACCATAGGCTCAGGGGATGTGAGTCAACATGCCCTAGGAAGTTTCCTTGCCGATTAGGCTGGGTCTCTCTGAATAAAAACGGAAAGGTGCGCCCTAGGAATTGTGGTGTTAGAATTTCATTGCCTTCCTCCTGTCAAACATTTCCTCCTACACAGGAGCTCCCAGGCTGCCGGCTGCCTCCTTTTTGTAGCGCGGAGCTGGTGCAAGCAGACTGCACAATGAGAATACTCCCAGCACCAGGGAGAGAGTGGGCCCATTGTTAAGTACCAAGGATGAAAACTAATTAACGAAACTAAGCCAAGCTTGCAGCATCCCTGGAAGAACCAGGAGAGGCAAAATAGATCCTTGTGTCAATTATCAGCAATTGCACCGAGCACGAAGATAATGGGCCTGCAAAGCGTGCTTTCTGCTAAGTGAGCCAGACAGATAAAAGAGGGCTTGTCTGTACACCCCTTTTTCTGTTGTTGTGTCGGGAGGGAAAGTGATGTGTTTGCTTGAGTGGAAACAAACAGAGCGCCTTGACCCGATTGATGAATTTCACACTGAGTTCAATGGCACATCCCTTCTCCCTTTGGCCCAGCGGACAACTAGCATGAAAAAAATCAGAGGGTCACATCAAAGAGAGTCCACTGTTTGGAGTGGTGGCTGCTTGGCTATTAGGCTCCAGATGCATTAGGCTGCAACTGCCGTGATTCCCCAACAGCATGGTCATGCTGGCAGGGAATCATGGGAGTTGCAGTCCAACACATCTGCAGGGCACCAGTTTGGGGAAGGTCCCATAGGACCCACCAAGCCTCACCTGAACCCAGCTGATTGCAAGCCCATGGAGACCACCTTGATGGCAGCATCTTGTAAGGCAGCCTTCCTCAACCTGGTGCCCTCCATCAGCTATTGGCCATCCAGCTGGGAATGATGGAAAGTGCAGTCCAACACATCTGGAGGGCGCCAGGTTGAGGAGGGCTGTTCTAAAGCGTCTGGCCAAAACCCCAAAGGTTGAGGTGCACTGGGTATCTCAATGTTTTTATCTATCTGTAGTGGTCTATATTTGCATACCAAGAAACAACCTTTAACCTCAACCTGCCACTTTTAACATTTTTTTAACCATACACGTTCATCTTTCTCCTTCTCTCAGGTGGCCAGCTGCAAAGGAGGAGAGGGCTTCTCTACCTTGGGGAATCATCTAGAAGAGAGAAACTTTTCAGAAGCTGCTTGTCACCCACGGTTGGCTATGCCACACTAAAAGAGCAAAGCTGGAAGAGGGCAGTTGCCCTTCTGTCCTACCTAAAGGCCTCCCAGAGACATGTGGTTGGCCAATGTAGGAAGTTGGGCTAGATGGACCCTTGGTTAGGGATGCATGAGAAATCTGTTCATTGTTGACTGGAATTTACCCAGTGGCATCTCCCAGAACCAAACATGGAACTGAACACAATCTGCTGTGGTGTAAGTCCAAAGATTTCCAAGCTTGCAACATGATTCATGTAACAAACAAAAAAAATGCATATCTTTGAAAAATGTGCATGAAAAAATGCATACTTCTGAAAAATATGCACAAACACACTTGAATCAATGGGAGAAAAATGTGTACATTTCAAAAATGTGCAGAATTGATGCATACATTTGAGGAGCATGCAAAAGTATGTAGGAATCTTTGTGCAAAAAGAAGGAAAAAACTCATGATCTGATATGGACACAAGTTGGAACAAGCTTCAAGGTGGAATTTGGAGAACCTGGACAAGCTGATTCTCACATCTCCACATTTTGTCTGATACAGTAGGGCTGTTCTGATGCTCTTCACTATTAAAGGTGGTCTTGTTCTCCTTTGCATATGCTTTTCTCTCTCTCTCTTTTATTTCATGCATTTACATTTATATCCTGCCTTTCTTCCATCATGGCTCTCAAGGCTGCAAATGTCAGGTTTCCCAGGCAGTCCCCCATCCATTCCAGGCAGTGATTTAGGCCTGGGTTCAGGGTGACGATAGTGGAGATGTGGGCCAGGACATGGTATGTGGTCACAACTGGGAAGTACAGTATGGGTAGGGGGGAGCTGTCCAATGTAGGGTATACTAGTGAGTGCTTGGAGGCATCATAACTGTGAAAGGGGGTCTTCTCTAGCCAACCTCTCAAGGTTTGAATGTGGAGCTGAGAACAAGGTCTAATGAGATGTCTGCTGCCACTGGCAATAAGGTTGGCCAGTTTTCCCAATTGCAATAAAGCCTCCCCGCCCTGACTGCCATTTCACTGCCTGTGAATGGGGCAGCAAAAACAGGGGGCATTTATCCTATTGCTGTAGCCTTCCATACATCTATACCCAATGAGAGCACAAACCAGCAAAGTCAGCTTTTCAAGTTGGGATTGACAAATAAGTCTATTTCTGGTCCGTGACACTTTGCATGTGTGTCCACACATAACTCGATTCCAGCTCATTTCCACATTATTTTGCAGTTTAAAAAAATGGCATGGAAATTCATGATGAAGTATGTATTTTACACATATTTTGTCTCCAAACATGCTTCTATAAATGGGTTTTCTCTGAAAAGATGCATTTTTAACACATTTGGATACTTTTTTTCAGCCCACAACTGCTCCACAATTTTTGGAAAGTAGAAAAGCTAGTGAATGACTACATACCCATCGACACATCTGTTGCAGAGGTGCAGGTCAGGCCAGTTCCTGTAGGAATTAAGGTGAAATTGCTCAAGCATCTGCATTTTCAAGTTATACAACCTTTTGCCTTGTAGTCATAAAATGAGTAATAAATATATAATACCTTATCCACCTGGGGCAACCTTGCAGTTGTTTGGGGAGCCCCAATGGCTAGCCTAAACTCCAAAACCTGAGACTCTGGATCGCTAGATGCCAATCAAGCAGCTGGTTTTTCTCTGACCTGACCTAAGTCAGCTGCGCTTTTTGTCAGCCAAAGGTCATGTCAGCAACAAGATGGCTTTATACTGAGCGTAACAGGGCAGGTTGCTATCAAATACCCATCCATAGTTGACAAAAATGCCAGAAGCATTTCAAGGGAAGCCAAACGGTTTTTGAGAAGATGAGTGAAGCTTTGTGTGGGGCTCTCGTATATCCCCGGTCTTCTCCAAAGCAGGAGAGAGTCAAGACTTATTGCCTTGTAGCAAGTGAGCTGTCAACTGCTTTTTGAAACTCAGGTGGTGGTGGCAGTTTCAGGTTACACCACCTGGCCCACGGGGAGGGGAGAAGTCTTTAACATTTCATTTTAGAGATAGCATGCTTGTCAGTCTGCAAGGTTTCTCAGGATTACTCAGTGGGACTTACCTCTAAGTAACCCACCTAGAATCATAGAATAGTAGGGTTGGAAGGGGCCTACAAGGCCATCGAGTCCAACCCGCCTGCGTGAGCAGTGGAATAATCCGCCTCTGATCCCCCTTGCCTTCAGATGCACAGCAGGTGGGCTTGAGAGGCTGGGGCATGTCAGTTTGGGACAGCATCCCAAGACAGGTCCACTTGGCCCCATCACTACTTGGTGGACAGCAAGGAGTGTTTCAAGGGCCAACCAGTGGTTGGCTGAATTATTGTAATGGGTTACATTTCGTTTTCAATTGGGCATTTTTGGAATCTTCTTTTCTTTGTTCACTCTACATTTTTATTAAAGAATTGTTATTTCTTAACCACCTTGATTACTATGATGGAAGCACAGGAATATCTGCAGTGCCATTGACATCATCTGCTGCCTCCTCCTCTTTCTCATCATGATGACTGCCTGTAAAGAGCCAGTGAGCAGGTCGGCAGGGGTCTCTGCTGCTGCGGCTTCTCACCACCACCCTTGTCTAGTCCAGAACAAGAGGCAGGTGAACAAGCAGGTCGCAGTGGGGAAGAGGAGGAGCAAGTCCAGGGGGCTCTTGTCTGTGGGGCCTTCTCCAGGCGGGGGCCCTCAGTGGGTGGCCAGCCATGCCTACCCTTGACGACAACCCTAGGGTGTGGCCAGAGGAGGAAGCTACTGAGTGATTCAGTCCTGCATCCTTCTAAGCTTTGTCCTACTTACTTCTGAGTAGACATACTTCCTACTATAATTTGGTGACAGTTGAATGGGGAGGGCTGGATGTTTAAACCCTGCCCACTTTTGCCTATGGCCATGCCTGCCACTGGAATGCAGCCCCCAAGTACTTCTCCAAAATGGAATCTGCTGCTTGGGACAAAAAATGTTCCCCACACCTGGAGTAAGACACACACATATTCCAGAAAACTGAGCTCTGCTGCCCACGGAATTGGAGCCACCCCCATGTTAGAAGCAAATGGAGGATGACCAGCATACAGTGCATTTTTCCCTGGTTCCCTAAGCCTCTGTCTTATTTTAACCAGGCTCCAAGCTCACAGGAGAAGTGGACGGCAACAAGGGGACTTATTCGCAGGGCATCATACAGTCAGGTATGGCAGGTCACATCTGGTTAGGTCAGGTCAAGGCAAGCAAGACAGAGTGATATCCAGCAAAGTCAGGTCAGGTCCAGCACAGTTTGGCTTAGAAAGGGCAGAAGCAGTCAGGACCTTGGACAGCTCACCATGAGAAAACTGGCTGGAGTGTTCTTACCAATGGAAGGAGAGTTGTTGCTTCAGCGAAGTGCGCAGCCTTTCTGGGGCCTTGGGAAGGCTGGCCCCACCCCTCTGATGAGCTTCTATGCCCTTAACGGGCCACTGCCTTGACCTGCACCCATCAGCTCATACAATGTGTGTGTTTGAGGAGCGGGGACAGGGGCTGCTCTGGAAGTGAGTCTTTCTTCCACATCTAAGGAGGCCAAAAAAGTAAGGTCCTCTGGCTTAGAAGAACTTGGAGTCTGGGACAACAACTTTTCCAGAGGTCCCTTTTCCCAAATGATGTCTTCCTCTGTACTTGACTGTGGACTGAGTCCAGGGAAGATGACAGCCTCTTCTTAATAACCTTCCCAGCCAAAATGGAATTTCTAGGAGTCAAGTTGCTAGGGAGATACTCAGAACGGCAGTGAGGCTGAACTCTTGGTAACACAACACTCTTTAGCCACAGAGAATCATGGCCAATGGTGACTTCTTTTTAACAGGAATTCCAGGCTATGTGTCACTCCAGAATTTTCCTGTCTCTATGGTCCACAATGCCCTGACCATTGCTAGTTATTACTTCAGTAAGTTTTACCAAGGCCAGATTTCACCTGTTGCCTTTTGAATAAAGGCTCTCTTCCTAGGAGCTCTGGGCTAAGTCCCTAATTAAATCTGAAAGTGATGCTCTGAGCTGATGGAGTTGGCTGGTATCCTCCTCACTTACTGAATTTACAATCTGCTTCTGCTTCTGGTACTAAGCTTGGATCATGCTGTGGTAGACACTATTGTTTCTCTTCTTCACCCATCACTAGAAACACACACTGTGCCCTTTTGTATTTATGCATGGAAGCAGCAAATAATGGTTTTGAATTGCAGATGGTAATTAAGCACAATAATCTCTGAGCCCCCCGGTGGGTTGGATCCTTTATTGTAGAAACAGTGTATTCAAAACAAGCCTTGTATGAAAGACAATTGAGTTTTTTCAATTAATAACTGTAGGGCTCTGAAATTTGGCATTTTCTCAATGTGTGCTGAAGCATTCACTAGACTGCTTGCCACTCCAAACAGGGATGTAAAATTTCCAAAGGCTCTGCCTCAAGGACTTCGCACCGAGATTGTAACTAGGCTGGTTATGACTACTATTACTGCTGTCAAAATGCCCATCATTGCGACAGCTGCTGTTCATGCAGAAAGAGGACTTGTATATTTCAAGGACTACCCTCCATGGGGGGGGGGGCTTCTGTCTCTGTGCAGCTGAGCACAGGGACACCTTGCACATATTCACACATCTGTCTGGGGGATCCCTGTCAATGAGAGATGGACAGTACAGAGCCAGGTGTAGAAGAATGGTACAACAGGATGTCTGCAGGATTGCCTCTTCCCTTCTGAACCTGCCCATCAGTTGTGGCCATCATCAGAAGCCCTTCTCTGTGTTCCATCACCAAGGGAGGCACAGCTGGCAGTGATGTGAGATGGGGCCTTCTTAGTGGCAGCCCCCTGGTTGTGGAGATCTCTCTCAAGGGAGATCCTGCCCTGATGGGTTTTAGGTGGGCAGTGAGGGTATTCTTATCCTATCAAGCTTTTAATGGTTTTGAAATGCTTTGTTTATCCTTTCCTTAGTGTTTATACTGTTCTTGGAGTGATTGTTTTTGACGTTCATTGCTTTTAATCTTTACCTTAATAATGTGTGTATTTATAGATGCAAACCATGTTGGGAGCCCTTTTAAGGCGGGAGCCCAAAGGTGTTCTATCAGTTTATTAGAGCTGAGCCAGAATTTCTCAAAAGGGATTTTTCTAAGAAAATTTCGTAGATTTTTCTTTTTCTCACAGCCCCCAAAGGAAATGAATTTACTGAATTTTCTCTGAATATTCCTCATTTGTCTCTGCATGTGTGTGGCTGCCATTTTCTCCCCACAATGCCCTGGAACTGTGCTAGATATGGGGCATTTTAGAAGATACAAAATGGTGGCCAGGTTTGTCAGCACAGTTGCTGCTGCTGCTGCTGCTGCTGCTGCTGCTACTAGTTTATGGGGAGTCCCATTGGTGTTCAACATGAACAGTATTGAGAAACTATACAAATAGTCCCCACTCCACCCCACCCACAAATAGAGTGGATAATTTCTAGAGGCTGTTTGCACACAGCTGTAAAAGATTTGGGCCCCTGCCCTGAGGAGTTTACAATTTAAATGAAAGGCAGTCGATATGGTGGAGTTTCAGTAACATTAGCAAAATGTCTCAGAGGGGTTTTGACACATCCCACCTGAAAACTTACAGCACAGCTATGGAGACAGCTAAGCGTCTTTGTCTGAGGACGGACCACAACATGAAAGTTAGAATTGTGGAACGGCATTGTGGGCCCAGCCCATCTTGTTTGGGGTTTGGGGAGAGTTTTGCCTCATCCCCTGAGAGGGATGAAGCAGGACAGAGCAGGATGCCAGTGGGGCCAAATTTGGGCTCCCATTCCTAGCTCGGCTGCAGGGAGGGAGCATTCACCTGAAATAAATGTTGCTTTACCTAGGAATAGTTCCTACCCAGAAAGTTTCATGTGGGCTGGAGGGAAGGGGAGATACAGTGGAGGAGAGTGAGCATACCATGGCAGTGGCAAAGGGTGTCCAAAGTCAGTCTCTTATGGCTTACTGCAGGGATGTAGAAGCTCAGGCCCAGGGGCCAAATCTGGCCTTCCACAATTCCCAATTGTTTGGTGGTTTGTTTCCCAGTTTTTGTACATTTCCTTCCATTCTAAACAGTTGAAATGCCTCTCCTAAGGCTTCATTACTAAGTTCTTTAAGCTACAATATGCTGGGGGGGTACCTTTTACCTGTGCCCCCTCTTTTAGCCTTGGCCATGCCCACCCCCAGAATAAAGCCCCTGATGGCTTCTCCAAAATGGAATTTGGCCCTCGGGCTGAAAGAGATTCTGCACCCCTGTCTTACTGGCTCAAAGGAACCTGGGGAAAGAGCCCCCTCCATGGCCCTCAATGGTTTCGTTGACTCCCCAAAGCTTGCTGGATCAGGACTGCTGTGTCAGGAATGAATCTGAGCCTGTGAAGATGTCTGGCAGCTCAGAATCGGAATCAGAATGGGAACAGCCAGAACAGAGGGAGGCACCCTCCCTAGTGAGCCCAGATATGGCAAGACTTTTTTCCCAAGACCTTGACACACAGATGGACCAGCCTGAACGGCTCCCCCATTCCTCCACCATGAGAACTCGAGTTTCGGAGGGAGAGAAGAAGGAGGATGAGGGGTGTGACTTGAGGGACGCTAGGGTCCATCACAGAGTGAAGCGGGAAAAGTTAGGGGCAGGGCTCAGACGCTCCATCAGGTTGGTCACTCGTGGAAGCCTACGTAGGAGGGAGCCACCCTAATGGAGGGGCATCCCTGCCAAGCAAGTTTATGCCCAGACTGCTGGCAACTTCTCTAACTTCCACTCCATATCCTCTATTGCTATTCCTAGATGTGTGGATTAGCTAGTTGTATGGAGTCTGAGAGTTTCCCAGTATCTGCATTTGTAAAGAAGCTAGTGGTTAACTAATAAAGTAGGGTTGGCCTGAAGCTTTGTTTCCTGGAGTGTGTTGATTGTGAAGGGGGAAGACAAAGGAACGGGACGTGCTGATGCTTACATGTCCCCCTTGGCACCCTAGAAGTGCTTGGCCAATGAGAAGCAACCCTCTCTGATGCTCAAGATGGAGTCACACAAGGTGAGCAGCCAGAGCTGCTCTCACCGTGGTAGCAAGCACACCTGCACTGAGTTAGGGGAGGGCAGCTTTAACAAGTTAAGAATATTGCAGATGAGAGTTGTAAATAAATGAATTAACAATATTATGGCCCAGCCAGTTCCACCCACTGAATGAGTCCTGTGTCTTCATACTGAGAGAATGGGGGCAAAAAGCACACCTTTGTTTCCTGGAGCATCACACATTTATTCCTATACTAATCTATATCCTGATGGAGACAATTGGCCAGTTGGCATGGTCACAGCAAGGGAAACAAGCTACGGTGACGTATTTCCCCTCCTGTGCGTGCCGGTCGTGTAACGGCCATGTGCCAGCTGGATTTCTCCAATTCCCTTGCTGGTGCGCCTTGCCATGTCATCTGCACCTGGGCGGCACGGTTTGTTAGGGGAGGGGGCAGCACACACACCCAAATAACACAGCAACAGCCCATGGGTTATTTGAGGGCTGCTGCCCCCGGAAATGAGCCATGCTGCCCAGGTCTGGACAATGCAGCAAGCTGTGCCAGCACAGGTTATTAGGGAGATCTGACCAGCATGCAACTGGCACGTGTGGTGGGGTTAACAAGCCACCATGGCTTGTTAACCCCACCATGATCATGCGAACCGGGTGAATTTGTAAGATGCAAACTGAGTTATACATATATCAAAAATAGGTGAGGCACCAGTTACAGAACCTTGCACAACCTGGTGCTCCCCAAATATATTGGACTCGAATTCCCATCCTACCCAGCCAATCATACCCAAGGCTGAACTACAGGATGTGTGCAAGTCCTGTTCTGGGGATGTGAGAAAGTTTGAAACCAGCTGAGATGTCTCTGCTCAGTGTCGCCTGGTATAAGAATGGCCTCCCCATAAAACACACACAGGAATCTGTCATAAACATCCAGAACCACCAGCGGTAAAGAGCACAAGGATAATAAAAAGTCATTCCAGACAAGCTTGATTGCTTAAAAAAAAAAAAAAATACAATCTCATAATTATAATGAGTGGACTGAAGGTGACTCAGTCGCTGTAATCTATTTGGGTTTTATTTAAGGCTTTGGATATAAGTACCTCATGAAACCATACAAGGAAAAAAATAATAATTCCAAGCGGGCCAGGAGAGGAAAGCAGCCACATGGCTTCTGGAGATATGTGGTCTCACAGACCGTTGTGATTTGTAGGGGCCGCGCTGAATTTCGGTGGGGTTTGTTTTTCAATTGGAAAGGGGCCATTGCAGAGGGGTCACCATTTCCTTCGGAAGAGCAGCGCTGACTCTCCAGGGAAATGTTACCTTGCTCTGCTGAGTGGTGGCCCTTCCCCCACTCCTGGGAAAGCGCTTGTCATGAGACAGGGAGGGTTGCGTTGTCAGTGCCACGGCAGGGTGCCCTTTCATGGTGGCTGTTGTGTTGGGCCCTTCTGGAACATAAGGCACAGAGCCCTTTGTGCGCGCATCACCCCCCTGCCTAAGAGAGCCGATCCTCGGTCTGCAACCAGGAGTAAGCATCATCGGGCAACGGCAAAGGCCCATGACCCAAGAGGGGCCCACTGCCAATCCCTGGATCCTCCTGGTCCCATGGTTTCTGCTTCTTCTTCTTGTTGCCTGTTCACCTGCCCCCTCCAGGCAAGTGAGCAGCACATGGGACAAGGAGAAGGGTGGGAGCAGCTGCCGCTGGCCCTCTCCTTCTAGGAGGCGGGTTGTGCGGATTGGGCACAGAGAGGGTGAGCAAGGTGCTGTAGCTGGAGTAGCAGGGATGCTCCCCTGCCCTGCAGGGACAGGCCAGGAAGTGCTGGCCCTGGTGGGGCAGAATGCAGCAGTAAGGGCCGCAAGAAGGAAATGGTGGACCCAGTCAAGGACCGGCCAAGGACCAATGGTGGACCCAGTCAAGGACCGGCCAAGGACCAATGGTGGACCCAGTCAAGGACCAACCAAGGACCAGTGGTGGACCCAGTCAACCTAGAGGAGCATCTTGTTCAACCCCCCCCATGCCTCCCCCTGCCCAGAAAAGCCCACTTGGAACCAGCGCTGTCTTTTAACAACAGAAAATTAGGATAATAAAAAGGCCTCGCCCTTGGCCACCAATGACCCTGTCACCAGTTGGATTGAGTTCTGCTCCTTTTTCTGTGGGTGGGGAGTTCATGGAGCAGCGCCCTCTGCAAGGGCTACGTCTGGCCCTGAGCGCTGCTCCTTCAAGGTGCCTTGGCATTCTGCCCCAACAGGGTCAAAGCTAGGGATGTAAAAAACTCACTTACCTTTTCGTGGAATCTTTCGTGGTAGGGGGGAGGCGCTCCGTCCCTCCCCCTGGAATCCTCGATGGGGGGGAGGCAATCCAGTCCTCCCCCCTGCCCCAGAGTCCTCGACGGCCAGCTCCAGTCCGCGGCCAGGCCACGGAGCAGCCGTCCAGGGCCATCCGCAGCCAGATTTCCAGCCGCGGACGGGCTGCTGCGGCCGCCATTTGTGTCCAGCCAGGCAGCCATGATAGGCTACGTAAGAATTTACGTAGCCTATCATGGCTAACCCCCCCACCAAAAAAACCGCAGCATACGCAAATGGCGGCGGCTACGGCGGCCGCCATTTGCGTTCTCTATTTTTCGCCGATTTATCTTACGTAAATATTTACGTAAGATAAAACAGCGGAAAAAAGGGGAACGCAAATAGCTTAGTGGACGCTATTTGCGTTCCCTATTTTTCGCCGTTCTAGCCTACGTAAATATTTACGTAAGATAAATTGGCGAAAAATAGGGAAAGCAAATGGCGGCCGCCGTAGCCGCCGCCATTTGCATACGCTGGGGTTTGGGGGGGGGGGTTAGCCGTGATAGGCTACGTAAATTCTTACGTAGCCTATCACAGCTGCAAGAATGGCAATGGCGACGGCAGCAGCCCGGCCACAGCCGGCCAGGAGACCAGCCACTGGAGCCACCGCCGCCACCGGTGCCGCCGCATCCGCCCCAGGTAACTGCCGTCCCGGGGGATTCCACGGGGGGGGGCAGGAGGCCATTCCACCACAGATTCCGGGGGGGCGGATTCTAAAGAATCCGGCCTCACTGGACTCCGTGGTGGAATTCTCCACCATCCCTAGTCAAAGCCTCCTTCCCTGTCCCTGCAGCATGGCTGGGGAGCATCCGTCCTACTTCCTGCAGCCAGCTTCTAAAGGGCTTCCCGTTCCATGCTCTTACTACAGCTGGGATTACAGTCAGGGCAGCTGGGATTACTCCTGCCAGGGGGGCAGCCACGGTACAACTCCCCATGAAGCACCAGCCACAGCACTATGGGCAGCGCAGTCCTCCTGCTCTCCTGGCCAGTAAGCCAGGGAGTTCCATGCTTTGCATCGCACCATGGCCTGCCACCATTTTAAAGGAGGTGACCCACGGCGTGCCACTTCCCCCACAGGCTTCTCCTGCAAGGGATCACACAGCAGGTGCTGCCCTTGCCAGGCCTCAGCACAGCTCAGCAGCCATCTGAGGGTCTGGTTCTGGCACAGACAGAGAGGGACCTCAAGGGTCGGGGCAGATGATGTAATCAGAGATGGGCTGGTGGTCAGGTCCTAGAGCAGGCGAGGCAAAAGGAGCCTGTTCAGCCCGTTCTCTCAGGCACACGTTGCTCAGCATGAGGAACGGCCTGGAGCAATGCTCACAAAGAGCCAGCCAGGCCCTCATTGGCCCTTAAGAACCTAACAAGAGCCCTGCTGGACCAGGTCATGGTCCATCTCGTCCAGCATTCTGTTCCCACAGCAGCCAACCAGCTGTGTGTGGGAAACTCACAAGCAGGACACGGGCACACCAGCACACTCCCACCCATGTTCCCCAGCAACTGGTGTACCTACGCACACTGCCTCTGGTACCGGAGGTAGGATGTAGCCATCATGACCGGTAGCCATTGATGGCCTTCTCCTCCAGGAATGTGTCTAACCCCTTTAAAAGCCATTAAAATGGGAGGCCGTCACTACATCCTGCAGGAGCGAGATTCCGTAGTTCAACGATGCTCCTCAGTGATCTCCCATCACTTCCCCTCGCTGGTCTGAACAGCAGCAGTACTATCACCAGCCATTATGGTGGTGGTGCTGCAGCACAGCAGAGATCAGGCTGGAAACTCCCTCTCCCGGACAGCCGCCCCGGTGATGCCCGAGTTCAAGCCCTCCTGATGCTTTACAGGGGAAGATGTCCAGAGTTTCTGGGGAGCTGCGAAAGGGGCAAACAGAGCCCAAGCCAAGAGCAGGTGCCAGTAGCAGAGCCCACCTGTGGAGGGTTTCCTTCCAGTCCTCCTGAGCACTGCTATTGCCTCCCTTCTCATTCCCACACCCTCCTTCCAGCAGTCCCCAGCCTCTGCATGGATTCTGAGCAACAGAGAGCACCTCCCAGCAGTGCCATGGGAGCTCTGGCATGCTCCACGGCCTTGTCTCCTGGAGCACGGAGACCTCTCGGACTTGGTCAGGTCTTTCGCCAGGAGAATAGGGAAATGCTGGAGTCTGAGAAAGGCTGGCGATGTGACTGCAAAGTGACACCCACAATGAGCTCTTTGAAAGACACTGGCAGTCCTCTTATCTGACGACTCTCCTCAGATATAAAGTGATGTAAATGTGTTGCTTTCATGTGGAGCTGTTGCTTCTTCTACACCAGGCAAAAAAAGAAAGGGGGGAAAAAAGAAGGGGCTTATTCTGGGGACACAGCCAATGTCGGGTGAGTGGGTGGGTGTTAATATGGACCATTTTTAAAATCTGGCCTTGTTTAATCCTTACTAATGACCTGGAGTTTTTGCAGGCACTCTAACAAAAGTCAAATAATACTACTAAATTTGGAGGTGTCGTGAATGTTAATGAGGACACACAGGAACACAAAGAGAAACATGGGAAATGAGGAAGGGCTCATCAGATGTAGCTCAAAGGGAGAGGGGCCTTCCAAATTTCCCCCCAAGTCTGCTTTAGTCAAATTTGGTAGCAGCTCTAATTTGCATGTTCCTAAGACTCTTTTAGGGCTGCCACAGTGGCTTAGTGGTTAAGACGCTGAATTGCAGACCTGAAGGTTGGCAGGACAGCAGTTTGAGACCCGAGTGCCGCGTGACGGAGTGAGCTCCCGTCTTCAGTCCCAGCTCCTGCCAACCTAGCAGTTCAAAAGCAAGAAATTGCAAGTAGATAAATAGGTACCGCTTCAGCAGGAAAGGTAACAGCGTTCCATGCACCTCAGTGTTCAGTCATGCCGGCCACATGACCACGGAAGCATCGTCAGACAGCGCTGGCTCTTCGGCTTAGAAATGGAGATGAGCACCACACCCTAGAGTCGGACACGACTGGTTGGGGACACCTTTACTTTTAAGACTCTTTTGGAGCTGGGACTCAAATCTTGCCAGTGAAATATCAATGTTTGTCTCTACAGAAAACACATGCTGATAGCATCCCCTCCCCAACCCCATTTAAACAGGACGTTTGTTCTTTTCATTAATGATATATTGGAAAAACATAATTTGTCTGATAATATGCTATCACATCTGTAACATCTGAGGTGGCTGGCTGGACATTGCACAGCTGAGGTCATTTTGGTGGCAATCCTATACACCTGGGAGTAAGTCCCACTGAACTGGAGTCTGAGTTCATACTCCTGACTAGAGGTATATAGGGTTCCACTGTAAAACTGTCTACAGATGCTCTCCTTCATGTCCCACTAACATCACAGTTGTGTGTGGTTGGACAGGACCTTTTCGGTGGCTGCATCCAGGCTCCGGAACTCCCTACCCAGAAAGGACCCCCTCAACCGCTCTCTGATGGCTTTTTGTCACAGGGTGAAAACCCTTTTTCTCCACTGAATTTTAAACTCCATGAGAGCCAGAGTGGTGCAGCGGTGAGAGTGTTGGACTGGAAGCCGGGAGATCCGGGTTCTAGTCCCCACTCGGCCATGGAAGCTCACTGGGTGACTTTGGGCCAGTCACAGCCTCTCAGCCCAACCTACCTCACAGGGTTGTTGTTGTGAGGATAAAATGGAGACGAGGAGGATTATAGAAGCCTCCTTGGGTTCCTTGCAAGAGGAAAAAAGGCAGGATAGCAGTGGAATGAATGAATGAATGAATGAATGAATGAATGAATAGATGTTCTTCCCTCTTTCCTTTGCTGTATTTAATTGCATTTTAATTAGAGATGTGCCTCAGATTCAGCTGAAGCCTGATGACTGAGCCCAATTGGGCCCCTTCAGACTCCTCCTGGTGCTTCTCAAGGCGAAGCAGGCTTCCCTCTGAAGTGGCCAAAGCAGGAGCCAGACCCGGCCATGCGGCTTTGGAGAGGCAGACAGCGTGTCTCCCCAGACAGCGTCTTCTGTTCTTGTTTCTCTAAACCAGGGACAGGGAACGTGGCATCCACGGTCACCGGTGTGCCTCCAGACACCTCCCTTGGCACCCACCCACCAAGGTGCCCAACCCCTCCCATTTTTAATTCCCTTTTTTTCTTAAAAAATAAAATAAATACTGGAGAAATTCACAAAGTTTGAGACAAACTGAACTTAAGAATGGAAAAATAAGAAGCAGAGAGAACCCCAAATGGACTGCTTTGTCCATCCTTAGTGGAGGAAGTCCGTGGGCATGGTGCTCTATGTGCGTAGAACTCCTTCTGAAGGCCTCTGAACTCATAGATGTCGGGGGAGCACTGAGGCGGTGCATGGCTTTGGCAAGGGGCAAAGTTAGCCTGCAGGGCCCCACAGCCCCCTCTGGGTGTTCCATAAACACAGGAAGGGGCCGCATGAACCTCCCTCTGGTCCTGACACAAAGGTTGGCAACGCCAGTGGAGGCAACCTGGCAAATTGGCCCTCTCATCCAATCCGTTTGGCTAACTGCTTTTGCCCTCTCTCCCCCACCGAGCGGGCATGCTCCCAAAAGAGCTTGCATTGCACACAATTTCTGTCATCCATCATCCTACTGGCAGAGTTGCACAACTCTGCTCTGCATTTGAACCTCATCAAGGACAAGGAGCTGGTTTCCCTAGCAACCCAAGCGGTGTGAAAACTCTGGGAAGAAGTCCATCCCCTCCCATGGTGCTGCCACTCACACAGGCCATGCCGCAGGAGCTAATCTGGGGAGATCGTCTGACCTGAGGGTAAGAGTCCAGATGAGAAAAATCTGGAGTCGAGGGAAAGCACTGAGGGTGGATGGTGTTTCATGACTCAGATCCTCGCCCGCCTTTCTCGTGCCCTGCGCCGTGTTGTTATTCTGCTCAAGTTGGGCTCAGACACTCTAAATTGCAGGTTTCTGCTGAGTTCTAACAGGGGAGCAAGAAAGGTCAGCTTCCAGAAATACATTGATGTAAATATAAACCATGCTGGTTTCAGTATCCGTCAGTGTGCAAAGGGGCCAGGCAGTGCCATGAAAGGAGGTCGGCAGCTGCCGCAGAAGCAGCATCGCTCTGACAATATTTAGCAAGCGTTGGGGTGGGTTTTCTCGCCTTTGACCTGTGTTGCAACATGGACCGAGCGATGCTCCTACAACATGAGGGCCTGAACTGGGCACAAATGGATATATTGGTGGGCGGGGGGGTCTCAGAATATAGATGGGGGGTGGAAGACGTACAGCAGCCAGTGGCTCAGTCAGCACTCGTCTCATCATAGGATCACAATATTGGAAGGGACCTTGAAGGCCATTTAGTTCAACCCCCTGTGATGCAGGAAATCCATAGAATCATAGAATGGTAGGGTTGGAAGAGGCCTACAGGGCCATCAAGTCCAACCCCCTGCTCAATGCAGGAATCCAAGTCAGAGCATCCTTGACAGATGGCTGTCCAGCCTCATCTTGAACGCTTCCAGGGTGGGAAAGCCCACCACCTCCCTAGGTACCACTACCTCCTTAGGTAATCCACTGTTTTAGCAACCTGATAGGTGGCCTCTGCTTTAAAAAGGCAGCCCATTCCACGGTGAGCTTGTACTGCAAGTATGTTCTTCATAAAGTTCAATCAAAGTCCTTTTTATTGTAATTTGTGTGCACAGTATGAATGTCTGCAAGGGGGCGGGGCTTTGTGCATGCACTTATATACACGAACTTGGAAACCTAATCACACAGGGTTCCAGGTCACACAGAAGCCTTTGTGTGTACAGCTGTATGCAACAGGCCCTCTCCCTGCAGACATTCACGCTGTACATGCAGGCCCTGAAGAGGGGCTACTTGGTGGGTGTCATGTTTGGGGCCCAGCAACTTGGATGACCCCACTCCCTGCTCCTGTCTTCAGCTTACCAGTAACTACAATATTTGAATAGGGCTAATATATTGCAACATTTTGTTGCAACACTCACTTGTAATATATATAGGGGTGGTTAATTCAGCAGCCGTATCAAAAGGATTCTCTTTGCTTTTGATGGGTTTTCATTTGACTCCTCAGTTGTGAATAAACGCTTAAGCAGAGTTATCTGTAATATCCGGGGAAAGCATTTGGGCAGTAGAAAATGGTGTGAAAGGAAAGAAGGTGCAATTGTACCAACAAATGGAAAACGTTGGGGAGTGGATGATGGCCCAGTTCAAAAGGAACCTTGCCCACTTCAGGGCTTCCAAAGTATCCCCTCCATGTGGCTGTACCATACACAGAAAACCAACGTATCAGAGAGAAAGCTTTAGTAGTCATTGCCTCCCTGACCTGCTCATGTTCTATGTCCAGGGAGTATTTTTAGGTGAGTGAGGAGGACTCAAGGCTCCTTCACACTGAGCTTTTATCCTGCGACTGAGATGGCTCCTTCACGGAAGTTTGCGGGCTCTTTACACAACGCCATGATCATTCAAGGCGTCCCCTGTACGGAATGCCCTTTGTTCCATTTTTAAGTAGATCGCAGATAATGAGCTATCATATTGCCCCGTTGTGTCCCACTTCAGTTCCCTCCGTCAAAAGAGGAAAAGCAGCAAGAAGAGGAGCGAGAACCATGAAAGACAGTGGAAGACTCAGAGTGGAGTGGAGTACGGGTGGAGGGGGAAGGGGAGGGGGGAAGGAAGCACGTGTCAAGGGAGTCGTCATGATCCTGTATTTAAAACGGAAGCAGGAAGCCCCGTTTTGAATGTGGGATTCTAGGCTGGTGTGGAAATGCCCTCCGTCATGCTACTCCCAAACACACGCAAGGTCTGAAGAAGCAGGCAATGTCCTCTGCGATCATCTCAGGTGGGCTTGAATGTTAGCCAAGCCCCACCCAAAACTGTCAGGGAAACACTGACCCATCATTTTCCAGATCCAGTGCAGCCCCCGTGCTGCAGGGCTCTCCGGCCAGGTGTTGCGGTTCCTCACACATCACGTGTTTTCGGGAGTCTGACGTCTTCACCTTCCTCCCCTTGGCTGCCTCTGTCGCCACCGGCTTGGGTGGGCAAGCTGGACCGAAAGGAAAGTTTGGGGGAATGGGGGGCTGGGTGGATCAGTGTGAAGGAGTTTGAAAACTGTGTGGTAGGGAGGGGGAGTAACCAGGATTGTGTTCTCTCTCACTTGGACTTTAGTCTCAGCTGGAGAAGGTTTGGTCTCCTATTATTTAGTATTTATTTGTTTGTTTGCTAAATTTTTATTCCACCTTTTTTCCTCCAAGGAGCTTAAGGCGGCGTACATGAACCTCCTCCTCTCCATTTTTATCCTCACAACAACCCTGTGAGGATAGGTTAGGTTGAGAGTCAGTGACTGGCCCAAGAGGGGACTTGAACCCTGGTCTCTCAAGTCGCAGTCCAGCACTGCACCACCCTGGCTCTCACTGGCTCCTAATGATCACTTCTTTGAGGGAAGCTTTACCAAACCCCAACATTCGTATTCAGGCCCAGGCCCATTGAGCTTTGCCAGCATTTCTAGTCTGAAGCAGGGATGCGTGAATCAGCAAACCAGATTTGAGGTACGTTTGACTGCAACCCCTTTGAGGTTCTCCAAATTCCACCTTGAAACTCATTCCAACTCAGGCATGTATCAGATTATGAGTTTCTTTTTCTTGTCTTGCATAGAAATTCGTATTTCTGTGCACATTTTCCTGAATGTATGAATTTTTGGTGCATATTTTTGAAAAGTATGCATTTTTCTCCCATTAACTAAAGGGTGTGTGCATTTTTCAAACGTATGGTTTTCCATGCACATTTTTCAAATATATGTATATTTCAAATGCATTTCTTGGTGTGTCAATCAGATCACAAGCTCATAAATGTGTGGATTTCCAATTGCAAATTGCATTTGGGTCTGTGTTCTGTTCTGACACATGCAAATTGGGTGAGCTCATATAAATTTACACAACCCATGAATTTCTTTTACGTCCCTAGTCTTCAGTCAGGCACAGTTTTGCCATCTGACCTGCTGTTTGTGTAGACAAGCTACAGGTTCCACTCTGCAACCTCACTTCCTCATTTGCAAGGGTGGTCTTATAATTCCCCGTCTTGACATAGTCATAAATACATTAAAAGTTTTTATGTATTTTATTGCTGTGAGTGCCTTGGGAGGGCTTCTGCCCTGAAAGGTGGCCAAGAATCCTTTTAAATAAATTAAATAAATAAATAAATAAATAAAGGGTTTGAGATGAGGTCTCAGCTTCTTTGGAAACTGCCCGTGTCTTCTTAGGGAACCCTATTTTCACACACACCCTCACAAGCAGGACCAGAGTCAAGGGTAGGCCTGGTTGGGCACCTGTCGAGCCGGAATCTGGCTTCCTGTCACTTGAGCCCATCTGTGTCCTGCACTCTGGGATGATGGGGAAGAGATCCTGGCCTTCCTCTCTGTGACAGCCTTTCAAGGACTTGAAGAGCGCCGTTATATCTCCCCTCGGTCTTCTCTTCTCAAGGCTAAACATGCCCAGTTCTTTCAGTCTCTCCTCATAGGGCTTTGTCTCCAGTCCCCAAATCATCTTCATTGCCCTCCTCTGAACCCTTTCCAGTCTGCATCCTTCTTAAAGTGTGGTACCCAGAGTCACTGAGGGAGGGGCCCACTGAGGGGCCCTCAAAGACCGGGTTCCAACACTGCTCATAAGGCATGCTATTCCAACGGCAGAGTTCTTTTATATGGAGCTTTGGAAGCTTACAATCTGTGGTGGGTCCAGTATTGTGTTATGAATTTGGGGGACGAAACCTGCAGTGCCACACGACAGTCGTGCAATTACCACACAGTTATTTTATCGCCTGGTTCTGCTAACTGTTTTTAAATGTGATAGATTGGAGGCATATTGTGCCTTAGCAATGCCTCTGCAACATGAATTGCTGCAATTTCATGAGGAGGGCATTGCGGGGGGCGGGGGGGTGTTAAGGTCCTGTTCAACCGTAATATAAATTCCAGTAGGTTAGTAGTCTATGATTTCAGTTCAGAAACTGCTGTATATGTTTATCCACCAGACAAACAACCCTAGTAGAAAATACAGATACTTGCACTCACAAAAGATGCTAGGAATAGAACACAGAACTCAACGGTAAAGATCCCTGTGCTGCAGAGAGTGTGAGCTTCACTTTCTAAAGCAGCGTTAGGGAGCTCTCTACTTCCCCAAGTGGCACAAAGCTCCAAGCACAGTGGTATATATGGATTCATTCCTGCTCCCAGATTAGGATGTGAGCTGTGGGCAGTAGCTAGAAACCAGCAGCCATCAAACACCATTAAAGAAATCAATGAGGGGAGAGTTAGCCATTTCTTATGCAAAACGTTTATAAATAGTTCTCTTCTTACTTGGGAATGAGGTGCGCTTCTCATTTTGAGCCAGTGGTCTTCCACAGGGGTAGAATAAAATCTGGCCAAAGTTTTCATCCCAAACTCTGCATAGTCTTCCACATTCTAGCCCAAAGAGTACCTGCTCACAAAGTGTGGAGGGAAGTAAAGGTATTCTTGGGCACTCCAACAGACCACAATGAATTTTCCAGGATTACGAATGTGAGTTAACTCAAGACACTTCACTGCAAGTTGTATATTTAAAAAATAATTAAAGGCACTCTTTGGTCTGGAACAGGGATGGGTGAGAAATCTGGTCCATCAAAGTTTTTGTTAAAAAAAAAAAAAAAAGTTTCACCCCATCTGCACCTCCCAAAACTGAATGCAATTTGAGGTCCAAAATTGTGCATTTCTAAGTTTGTGATGCATTCTGGGGAAAAAATGCATTCGCCATCATGAACACATTAGAAAAATGCACAAAACACTTCTAAAAGTACAGACTGATTAAGACAGCAAGTAAAAATGACCCATTGAGGGTCTACCGAGAAGGAAGGTCTTCACCAGCTTCCAGAAGATCATTAATGAGGGAGTGGGCCTCCCTTGGATCCATTTCCTCAGTCCCAACTAAAAATGGAGTTGTTGGGACAAACAAGAGGGACTCCAGAGATGATCTCAGTAGGTGGGCAGGTTCATTCAGAGGGAGGAACATAGGAAGCTGCTGTATATTGAGCCAAACCATCGGTCCACCTAGTCCAGCACTGTTGACACTGGCTTGCAACAGCTCTCCAGGGTTTCAGGCAGGATTCTTTCCTAGCTCCACCTGGAGATGCTGGAGATTGAACCTGGGACCCTCTGCATGCAAAGTAGGGGCTCTATCACTGAGCTACAGCCCCTTCTTCAAATATCCTGATCCTAAACCATTCAGGGCTTTAAAAGTCATCACTGACTCTCTGAAATGTAGCTTTAAATTAGAAGCCAGTGGAGCTGTCACATGCTCCTTGTACACAGTCCCTGTTAAAAATAGGGCTGCTACCATTCAAGACCAACTGTAGGTTCCAAATACTCTTCAAAGGCAGACCTATGTAGACCACATCGCAATTATCCAGTTGTGACGTATCTACGGCATTTGTCACCTTGGCCAGATCTGCATTTTCCAGGAATGGGCATAGTCGGCGCACCAGCCTCAGCTGGGCAAAGGCAGTCCAGGCAGGCTCTGAGACCTGAGCATCCAAGGTCAAGGCTGGATCCAAAAGAACCTCCAAACAACAAGGCTGTTTTCAAGGCTACCCCATCCAACACATTATGAACCCCATTTTCCATGGCAGCTCTACTGACCAAGGGCACCTCAGGAATCCTGCTTTGGATTCCTGCATTGAGCAGGGGGTTGGACTTGATGGTCTTGTAGGCCCCTTCCAACCCTACTATTCTATGAGTCTGTGATTCTCTGGTTTCAGTTTCAATTGGCTAGCCTCCATCCAGTCCATTACCGTCTCCAGGCAATTCAGGACTGCAACAGCCTCTCTGGAATGAGAGAGAAAGGAGAGACTGAGTTGGATGACTTCTGCACATTGGTGACACAGAACCCCCAAAACTCCAAATTATCTCCCCCAACATTTTCATGGAGATGTTAAACAACATGGGAGACAAGACAGAACCCTGAAGGACATCATGGGCCAATGGGCCAAGGTGTCCAACAGGCACTGTAACACCATGCCCCAAGTCCCATCACTGCAAGCCAGTCCAGAAGGATACCATGCTCAATTATATAGAATGCTGCTGAGAAGTTCAGCAGCATCAGCAGGGATGCACTCCCCTAGTCCATTTCCCTGTGTAGGCCATCCACTAAGATGACCAAGGTTGTCTCGATCCCAAAACCAAGCCTAAAGTGGGACTGAAATGGATCTAGGTAATCCATTTCATCCAGAAAAGCCTGGAGCAGATGAATGCAGAGGGATCTGGTGTGTGTTATGCTCAGTGTATAAATGCTCAGCATATAGGAGACGCTGTTTTGCGTCTCATTCTTGAATGTGCTGTTATGATCACTAGCAGAAGACTTCAGTCAGAAAGCACATCAATTGATCTCTGCTTATCGACTCTTCTGCTTTGAGTTGCTGCTCTTTTATTGTTTTCTCTTTTTTCTCTTCTTCTGACATTTCAGATCTTGCACAGTTTTATTTATTTATTTCAATTTTTACCAGGTTTCCTCAAAAGAGCTCGGGGCAATTTACATTTTCCCAACCCTTTATCCCTTGTGATTGTTTGAAATGTTTTTTACACTGCCCTTCATCGTATCAGATTTCATGACCGAGACATGGTGGCTGGCCTAAGATCACCAAGTCAGCTTTGTGGGGTGGGGGTGGAGGGGAGAGGGAAGGACTGAAACAAACTCTTCCAAATCCAACCCAGTGCTCTCACCAATACACCTGTGAGACCTTATCCCAATCCAGGGGGAGCTATAGCCCGTGACACTGATTCTGAGGCAGAGGCAGAAGCTGTAGAGTCAGGCCCACCCGTGAGAAGTCAGATGCCTGAGAACTCAGTTCTACCAGGCCTCCCCCTGGCTTATGAGGTGGGAGGGGGTGAGACTCGGGAAGCTGATATGGCCCATCTTCCACAGCTGGGAGACCTTGATGGAAGCCCCAGCTTCTCAACCAGAGATGTCTTCTATGGGAACAGGGCAGCAGGAGGAGACTCTGTGGGAGAAAGGGATCCCACGGTGAGTCTTATGGTGCATCATCAACTGAAGAAGGCGTCACAGAGGCATCCGTGAGGCATAGCAACCACCTGGGAGCCAGGTTTCCCTGCCAGGACTGAACGTCCAACAGTGATCTTTGGCAGCTGGTCCTCTGTATTTAAACCAGAGCAATGGGCAGCAGACTTAGCTGGAAGCAACATCATGGTCACCTGGACAGCTTCCTGGTTTCACTGGAACTGTAAAACTTCTTTGGATTTATTCTGTGTGCTGATCTGGGCTGACTTGGTCTCTTGTTGTGACGCTCATGAACTGATTCTGGTCAAGGAATTATGCTGTGATCTGTTATCTGTGGATTTCTATCAGGATTGTAAAGGCTTATAGCTAATTACTGGCATTACTGCAATAAAAGGTTTACGGAGATTGTGCCTTGGTTTCGGGGAGTCAGGTTTCAACAACACCATGCTGCCAGTTGCCTAAAAGAGACAGTGAAAAGAAGATTGTTAGTACCTATCTTACATGTACATTATAGGACATATCTGTACACTTGTATCCGTTTATTCAGCTGTCATAACTTCCCCCAAGCAATCCTGGGAGTTGAAGTTTGGTGAGGGTGCTGAGAATTCTTTTGGGGATGCCTGATGCTCCCTCAAGAATGACAGTTCCCAAAGTCCCTGGGATGAGGGAATTGCCATTTAAACCAAGCCATCTGTGGGCATCCTACTTGCCATGTACACCAACATACAAGCTGGGAGCGAGGCGGCGCCATGCAGTCCCACCTGAGCACCTGCTTGTAGAGCACAGATGTCTGTCTAGAGGAGGCCTCCATGTGTACAGCTGTTGGAGCTCTGACCGCACGGGGCGGGGGGGCTTCGTATCGTGTGCCATGTTCCTGGCAGGGCTACATGGCACAGCCCTGCTCCCAGTTTCCGTGTAGGTATGCACCCATTGGCTATGCTGGCTAGGGCTGATGGGAGATGTAGGCCAAAACATCTGGAGGGCCACAAGATGCCCGCCCCTAGTATACTCAGGAAGCAGAATGCTCGAATAAGGTTGCCATTTAGTGTAAATACATCCTGTGGCTCCTCATGGTTTTGTCTTTATCATTTGAACATGTGCAACCCCACAGGTTTCGGTGTACCCCTTGGCTTTCTCTCATACAGCCACATGGCTGCCATTCTCCCTTACAGGGGAAGTAAGCTGCTGGATGTGGGAATACCTACTGCAGTAGAGGTAAAACCTGTCCTCCACCGAGTGGCAGGGATCCTGCACAGTGCTGCAATGTGGCTCTGTATACAGAGATGCCCCGCAACCCTCCTGCCCCCACCTCCCGCACATCCTTGCAACATACACAGCCTATGTTGCTCATTTCAGTAAAACTGCTTCCCAGGAGGACACCTGAAACAATAACAGTGGCCCTCTCCTCTCTCCTCGTATCTTTGATTCCTGTTTCCTGGATATCATGTGGAGGTGCACTAAAGGGGGTCGACGCGGAGCTGCACCATCTGAAAGAGTTCATTGTGCAGTGGCTCTGCATTCAGGATCCTGAAGACTACCAAAAGCATGGTGGACTCCTTTGGATTACCAGATAAGCCAGGTTAAGATTTTAAACCTAAACATTTATGGACTGCTCTGCTCTGCATTCAGGATCCTGAAGACTACCAAAAGCATGGTGGACTCCTTTGGATTACCAGATAACCCAGGTTAAGATTTTAAACCTAAACATTTATGGACTGTTGCAGCCAAAGTTAACTCCCACATGCTAAAAACAGCAAAGAACAGGCCAGTCCACAAGGATGATACAGGCAGCGCAAACCTGAGCTTAACCGTCTGGGCAACTGAATTAAGCATTACCATCATGCTTTTTCCCTTCCCTCCCTCCCTCCCAATCCCCTTCCTCGTGTCACGTGCTTCTTTATGTTGTGAGCCTGAGGGCAAGGACTGTCTAATCGCTGATTCTTGTAAGTCACTCTGGGATCCTATTGACTGAAGAGTGGGATATAAATGCTTTGAATAAATAAATAATCAATCAATCAATCATACCCCAGCAATTTCAGTTCCTGGGTGTGCAGTGAAGCTGCCATGCCACAGATTGCTTTAACACCCGAAGGTGGGTGGTGCTCAACACTGCAACATAAGGCAAACATTATAAAATGATGAGGTTTCTTTTGATATGTAATGTTGCTGGTTGAAAACCCAGCAACTGAAATAGTGGCCCCATTCCTGTCATCACCATGTGTGCAAAAAAAAAAAAATGCATGTGGATGTGGGTGTCATGTTTCCCTTCGGGCCCCCTCTTTCTTTATGCCCTCACACACACAAATGGAGAGGCTTCAGTCTCAGGCCTTTAATTCATTATCAACAGGTTCATTACTAAAGATGGACGAAAGTCCCTTACCTGGTCCCGCAGCTGTGTTCGGTGTGGGGGGGAGGTGCTCCGTTTCTCCCTCCAAAATTCTTGGTGGGGGGGAGGCGCCCCGCCCCTCCCGGCCGAAATTCAGGCCGGGGGGGAAGCGCCCCATCCCTCGCCGCTGAAATTCAGGCTGGGGGGGAGGCGCCCCATCCCTCGCCGCCAAAATTCAGGCCGGGGGGGAGCGCCCCGTCTCCCCGGCCACAAAATAAAAAAGTAAATTTGAAAAAAAAAAAAACGTGATAGGCTACGTAACGATTTACGTAGCCTATCACGGCTAGATTTTCAGTCAGCCGTGATAGGCTACGTAAATCTTTACATAGCCTATCACGGCTGACTTTGAAAATCTAGCTGTGATAGGCTACGTAAATTGTTACGTAGCCTATCACGTTTTTTTTTTTTTTCACTTTACGGGGAAATGGCGGCGGCGGCAGCTGGTCGGAAGACTGGCCGTCGCCCCCGCCACCGCCGAAACGCTGCCGAAACGCCGCCGGGACCCACCACAGAGAGGGACATTCGACAGAGGTAAGTCCCATCCCCAGGGGGGCGGAGAATTTCCCCATCAATTTTGGGGGGCCGAATGCGTTGGCATTCAGCCTCCCAGAGATTCATGGAGAAATTCTCCGCCGTCGCTATTCATTACAGATTCACATGGGAACACTGACATTGCCTACAGTTTGAAGTGAGGCTTGCTGGCTAGACTAATTTAGGGAGGGATGTCCCGCCCTTCCAGTGATGCTTCGCCTCTCACGCATCGCTAACCGGGTTGACCGTCTGAGCTCCACCTCTGATGTTTCCCTCTTGGCTCTGTGCTGTAGTCTAGCATCTCTTAGGTTACAGCCCCCACTTTCCTCCTCCTCCACCTCCTCCCAGCTTCTCACAGAAGGGGGCAAGGAGGGGACTTCAGGCCCGGCCATCTGGGAGTTAGTAACCTGAGAAGCACACCTACCCATATCTGAACTGGCTTGGGAAAATGCGGTTCTGGCTGTTCCTCTTCTGAATCTGAGCTGCTAACTATCTCTCTGCGCTCTGAATCAATCCTGACAGTTGGTGGGGGAATCATGACCACTGGCTCTGCCCCCAGACTTCCATGTGTTCTGTGGCATTTCTGAATGAAACCTGTGTTCAATTTGTATACACATTGACCCTCTTTCTGCAGTTGGATCCCCCTACTGCACTTTCAGAACGTACACTCACACAGCTGAACATGCGTAGGCTAGCTTGTTCAGATCTAAACAGATTCCGGAGTGGTGAACAACAATGAACAAAAGATAAAAAGAAGAAACATGATATTAAGATTATTCTTTAAAAACAGTGCTGATGAAACTGAGGCTGGTCAACCAAGGAAGGCTTCCTGGAAAAGAGCTGTCTTCAGGAGGTGCCAAAAATGACCCAGTGTTGGCACCTGCCTGACCTCCAGAGGCAGGGAGTTCCATAGGATGGGAACCACCACACTGAAGGCTCTTCTCCGGGGGGAATCCAATCAGGCCATAGGTCCATGTGGAACCACCAGGCACATGATGACCTCATTGATCAGTCAGGCTGGTAAGAGAGAAGTTTCTTTCTCAACTAACCTGATCCCGAGTTGTTTAGGGCTTTGTACACCAGTACCAAAACCAACGTGGCCGGCCTGGTAGCGAATAGGCAGCCAGTGCAGATCCCCAGCAGAGGAGTTACATGCTGAAAAGGGGCAGCTCCCAACAACAGCCAAGAGGCTGCATTCTGCACTAGCCTCAGCTTCCGGAGCAGCCTTAGGGGCAGCCCCACATAGAGCGCGTTGCAGTAGTCCAGTCTTGAGGTTACTAGCGCCTGAACCACTGTGGCCAAGCTATCCCTGTCCAGGAGAGGCCATAGTTGGCAAGCCACCGAAGCTGGCGAAAGGCACTCTGAACTGCCATGGCCACTTGGGCCTCCAGCAACATTGATGGATCTAGGAGTACCCCCAGACTACAAACCTGATCTTTCAGAGGGAGTGCAACCCTGTCCAGAACAGGCAATAAGCCTATCTCCCGGACCCAGGAACCATGCACCCACAGGGCTTCCGTCTTGCCTGGATTCAGTTTCAATTTATTTAAGATTGACCGAGAACACTCTCTTAATTACACCTTTCATGCACTAAAACAGAAGCTGCTGGGTCTGTGTGCAGGTGCCCTGCATGGCATACCACAGAACTACAGGTGCCATCCCAAAAGGATGTGTCTTTCCCCCTATATGCCTTATGGATCATTGTCCTGAAAATTACAGACACCCTAGAGATCTCTTTAAGTAAGAAACCTGCAAAGTTTCAGAGAGATAGGTGCAGCAGTTCATGTAGAAGGGGAGTCCTTGTATTTTAGGGGAAACTGATTTGCTTCCCCTTTCCTCCCCCCCACCCTGTTTTTGAGGGGCAACTTGTATGAAAATGATGGCACACATACTACAGGTGTCTTTCCAGGCAAGAATCCTGCAAAGTAGAAGAAGGATAAGTGCAGGGGCTAAGGGGTGATGACACTTGAATACCAGTCTATTTTTTTTTTCGTAGTGAAGCCCAGTGGTGTTGGAAGAATGGCCTTCTCACAGTTCCATCCTTGCCTCCCGGAAAGCACAGTGATCAGAGCACCTGATAAAACATGTCCTAGGATTAGAAGGTCATTCCCAGTGATGTTGCCCAGAAAAAAAGATGACTTCCCTCATGTCCTTCCTAACAATACTAAATGAGTAACTTAATCAATAATATTGTTTGAAAGTTGTCCTTGTTTCATGTTAAGAAAAGGAGAGGGGAGGAATGAACATTTGGCTGCTTCGTTAAATTATAAGTACCCCATACACCTGAAAGTGTTTTGACCTTCCTAGGAACCCTGTGAAGGTCACAGAAATTCTAACCCCATCTTCACTGGAGGATATGGTCCAGCAAAGTTGGGAGATGGAGTTCTAACTTCTAAGCAGCCATAGCTCATAAAGACATATTTATGTACATGTCTCAACAGCAGTGGCCATAGCTAGGGAGTGCTCATTTCATTCAAATTAAGCCGGAGCACTTGCAGCCCATAACTATGATGCTCTCAAAGACTGCAACCTGTGTTTACTTCACTGTACCCACCACCCTCCCCACCTTTTGTTGAGTTTATTTGATTTGGCTGATCAGATCATGGGGAAATCACTGTTGTTTTTTCCTAAAAAATATGTTCTGTGTCTTTATTTGAAGACTCATTCATCTTCTCTGCAATAATACTAAAAGGTGATTCAAAGAAACTGGTTTTGGCTCTGCAAAGAAATCTATAGATATAACCAGAGAGAAAGTTCAGAGCTGAGAAGCACCCAGAGGCATCCCACGCAGAAACGCTGTACGATACGATTGCATTGTCTCACTTCTCATTCGGGTTTTGAATGGCGCTTGTGGTAATGCAACCTGTTTGTCCTTGAGAGAAGAATCGGGTGCACACTCTTAATTATGAAGACGAGATAAGAGCTTGTACAATTATGAAATCCCTCTCTTAAAGCTGGGTTTGATTTCCATTCCTCTGGCAGTTGTTTGTTCCTGGCTCAGCTGTTGCCAAGATCCCTTCTGGTTATCAGCATTGTTGTCTGAGGCTTTGCTGAGACAACTTTCAACATGCACAGCAGCCAAACCTCCTCTTCTTTGTCTCCCACTTGTCCACAAGTGGTGTGTGGGAAGACCTTGGATTGTTTTGGGGTGAAAAGGAGGACAGTGTTTCTGTTGATGTGCTTGAGTCATTATCATTACCAGAAGAGATTCTGATTAAAAATCAGCTACTATGCAGATTTGTTGAAGAACCCACAACATAAAAATTACAAAGCGCTTTACAGATTACAAACGTTCTCTAAATTATTCCTTCACCAAGCAAAGAGCGGCTTTTAGTTTAACCTGCCTGTTGGACATTCTGTTTGTTTGTAATGTCATCTATCTCGCTCTCATTTATTGGAATGAAATTCACGGTGCATGTGTCACCTCAGAGCAGGTCCTGAAGGCGTCCAGCTGGCCCCTGATCTTGAAGAAAGGCCACTCCCAGACTAGTGGCAGGTTCCAGCAACCAATGGAGAAGCAAACAGAGCACCCCCAGGCCCCGTCACCGTTTTGACCCTCATCGTGTCTCCCTCACGGGAGCGGGCTGTTGCACTCATGTCCCGCTTGTGGGTTCCCAGTCGACAGCTGGTCGGCCATGGTGTGAACAGAATGCTGGACTAGATGGACCCTTGGGGTGATCCAGCGGGGCTCTTCATATGTTCTTATGTTCTCACCATTTTTCAAGGGGGACAAAGAATAATATAATTATTTGTTGCTGCTGCTGTTGTTCTATTAGCAGCAGAAGCATTAACACCACTACCATAAAACTTCCCTCAAGTAGGGATCAGCTGACCTGTTGAGTTCCACTCCATGCCAGTTTCTCATGTGCTCAATCATAAGTGTTTTCTGTCACGTTTTGTGCCAATAATACTTTTTAAAATCATGAATGTATACATTTAAATTGTACCCTGTGGACAGAATCCAACAGGGCTCTTACGTTGTTGTTCAGTCGTTCAGTCGTGTCCGACTCTTTGTGACCCCACAGACCATAGCACGCCAGGCCTTCCTGTCCTGCGCTCTCTCCCGGAGTGTGCTCAAGTCCACGTTCATTGCATCGGTGATGCTATCCAGCCGTCTCATCCTCTGCCGTCCCCTGCTCCTTTCGCCTTCAATCTTTCCCAGCATCAGGGTCTTTTCCAGGGAGTTTTCTCTTCGCATTAGGTGGCCAAAATATTGGAGCTTCAGCTTCAGTATCTGTCCTTCCAATGAGCACTCAGGGTTGATTTCCTTTAGGATGGACTGATTTGACCTCCTTGCAATCCAGGGGACTCCTAAGAGTCTTCTCCAGCACCACAGTTCGAAAGCATCAGTTCTTCGGCGCTCAGCCTTCCTTATAGTCCAGCTCTCACAGCCATACGTTGCTACTGGGAAAACCATAGCTTTGATTATATGAATCTTTGTTGGCAAGGTGATGTCTCTGCTTCTTACTATGCTGTCTAGGTTGGTTTGCCATAGCTTTCCTCCCAAGGAGCAAGCGTCTTTTAATTTCATGGCTACAGTCACCGTCTGCGGTGATCTTGGAGCCCAAGAAAATAAAATCTGTCACTGCTTCCATTTCTTCCCCTTCTATATGCCAGGAAGTGATGGGGCCAGATGCCATAATCTTAGTTTTTTTAATGTTGAGTTTCAAACCAGCTTTTGCACTCTCCACTAGGGATGGGGGAGAATTTCTCCCTGAAACTTCGGGGGGCCGAGTGCCAACATGTTCGGCCCCCCGAAGTAGTTTCGGGGAGAAATTCTCTGCAACCCCCCCCAACCCCCGCACCCCCCCACCCCCGGGACGGGACTTACCTTTCCCGAATGTCCCTCCCGGCAGCGGGTCCCAGCGGCGGTTCGTCAGGTCTTCGACAGGGGCAAAGGCGGCAGCCGCCATTACAAGCAAAGTAAAAAAAAAAAAATGCCCCCGTGATAGGCTACGTGACGATTAACATAGCCTATCACGGCTAGGTTTGCAAAGTCAGCCGTGATAGGCTATGTAAATCGTCATGTAGCCTATCACGGGTGACTTTAAAAAAAAAAAAAAGCGCATACAGCTAATGGCGGCCCCCATAGGGAGCCGCCATTCCCGTTCCTTATTTGGTCGCTGTAGTCTACGTAAAGATTACGTAGATACGGCAAAAATAAGGGCAATGCTATTTGCGTTGCCCTTATTTTCGCCATAGTCTACGTAAAGGTTTACATAGACTACAGTGACCAAATAAGGAACGCGAATGGCGGCTCCCTATGGGGGCCGCCATTTGCATACGCGCTTTTTTTTTTTTTTTAAGTCACCCATGATAGGCTACGTGACGATTAACGTAGCCTATCACGGCTGACTTTGCAGATCGAGCCATGATAGGCTACGTTAATCGTCACGTAGCCTATCACGGGGGCGTGTTTTTTTTTTAACTTTTTATTTTGCGGCCGGGCGAGGCGAGGCGCCTCCTCCCCGGCCTGAATTTCAGCCGGGTGAGGTGGGAAGCCTCCCCCCCGGCCTGAATTTCGGCCGGGCGAGGCGGGAAGCCTCCCCCGCCGGCCTGAACTTCGGGGGGAGCAGCGAAGCGCCTCCCCCCCACCATGAAGCAAGCTGCGTGACCAGGTAAGTGGCTTTCGTGCACCCCTACTCTCCACTTTCACCCTCAAGAAGAGGCTCTTTAGATCCTCTTTGCTTTCTGCCATTAGGGTGGTATCGTCTGTGTATCTGAGGTTGTTGATAATTCTCCCAGCAATCTTAATTCCGACCTGTGATTCATCCAGCCCGGCGTTTCTCATGATGTACTCTGCATATAAATTAAATAAGCAGGGCGACAATATACAGCCTTGTCGTACTCCTTTCCCAATTTTGAACCAATTGGTTGTTCCATGTCTGGTTCTTACTGTTGCTTCTTGACCCTCGTACAGATTTCTCAGGAGTGGTCTGGTACTCCGATCTCTTTAAGAATTTGTCAGAGTTTGTTGTGATCCACACAATCAAAGGCTTTAGCGTAGTCAATGAAGCAGAAATAGACGTTTTTCTGGAATTCTCTTGCTTTCTCCATGGTCCAGCGAATGTTGGTGATTTGATCTCTAGTTCCTCTGCCTCTTCGAAACCCCGCTTGTACTTCCCGTAGTTCTCGGTTCACATACTGCTGAAGCCTAGCTTGTAGGATTTTGAGCATAACCTTGCTGGCATGTGAAATGAGCGCAATTGTGCGGTAGTTTGAACACTCTTTGGCACTGCCCTTCTTTGGAATTGGAATGTAAACTGACTTTTCCAGTCTTGTGGCCACTGTTGAGTGTTCCAAATGTATTGGCATATTGAGTGCAGCACTTTAACAGCATAATCTTTTAGGATTTTAAATAGCTCACCTAGAATACTGTCATCTCACTAGCTTTGTTGTTAGTAATGCTTCCTAAGGCCCACTTGATTTCACTCTCTAGGATGTCCGGCTCAAGTTCAGTGACCGCACTATCATGGCTATCAGGGACATTCAGATCTTTCCTGTATAGTTCTTCTGTGTATTCTTTCCACCTCTTCTTAATCTCATCTGCTTCTCTTAGGTCCCTGCCTTCTTTGTCCTTTATCATGCCCGTCTTTGCACAAAACGTTCCCTTGAGATCTCCAATTTTCTTGAAGAGATCTCTAGTCTTTCCCATTCTATTATTTTCCTCCATTTCTTTGCATTGTTCATTTAAGAAGGCCTTCTTGTCTCTCCTTGCTATTCTTTGGAACTCTGCATTCAGTTGGATATATCTTCCGCTTTCTCCCTTGCTTTTCGCTTCCCTTCTTTCCTCAGCTACTTGTAAAGCCTCATCAGACAGCCACTTGGCTTTCTTGCATTTCTTTTTCTTTGGGATGGATTTAGTTCCCTTAAATCTATTCGTCACCTCCACTGTATATTCATAAGGGATATGATTTAGGTCATACCTGAATGGTTTAGTGGTTTTCCCTACGTTCTTCAATTTAAGCCAAATTTTTGCAACAAGAATCTCATGATCTGAGTCACAGTCAGCTCCAGGTCTTGTTTTTACTGGCTGTATGGAGCTTCTCCATATTTGGCTGCAAAGGACATAATCAATCTGATTTCGATATTGACCATCTGGTGATGTCCATGTGTAGAGTCGCCTCTTGTGCTGTTGGAAAAGTGTGTTTGCTATGATCAGCGTGTTCTCTTGGCAAAATTCTATTAGCCTTTGTCCTGCTTCATTTTGTACACCAAGGCCAAGCTTGCCTGTTATCCCGGTGATTTCTTGACTTCCTACTTTAGCATTCCAATCCCCTATGATGAAGAGGACATTTTTGGGGGGTGTTAGTTCTAGAAGGTGTTGTAGGTCTTCCTAGAACCGATCAACCTCAGCTTCTTCGGCATCAGTGGTTGGGGCATAGACTTGAATTACTGTGATGTTGAATGGTTTGCCTTGGATTCATACTAAGATCATTCTGTCGTTTTTGAGATTGTACCCCAGTACTGCTTTTCCCACCCTTTTGTTGGCGATGAGTGCTACTCCATTTCTTCTAAGGGATTCTTGCCCACAGTAGTAGATATGATGGTCACCTGAATTAAATACACCCATCCCTGTCCATTTTAGTTCGCTGATTCCCAAGATGTCAATGTTCAGTCTTGCCATCTCATGTTTGACCACCTCCAGCTTACCTTGATTCATTGATCTTACATTCCAGGTTCCTAAACAATATTGTTCTTTACAGCATCAGACTTTCTTTTCACCACCAGACACATCTACAGCTGAGTGTCCTTTCAGCTTTGGCCCAGCCGCTTCACTCTTTCTGGCGCTACTTGGAAATTCCCTCTGCTCTTCCCCAGTAGTATATTGGACACCTTCCGACCTGAAGGGCTCATCTTCCAGCGTCATATCTTTTAGCCTTGTGATACATTCCATAGGGTTTTCTTGACAAGAATACTGGAGTGGGTTGCCATTTCCTTCTCCAGTGGACCACATTTTGTCAGAACTCTCCGCCATGACCTGTCCATCTTGGGTGGCCCTGCACGGCATAGCTTATGCCTTCACTGAGTTACACAAGCCCCTTCACCACAACAAGGCAGTGATACATGAAGGGGAGGGCTCTTATGCTCCTGCCAATTTCATTACACCCCACCAACTCTGTTGCACAAGCCACCCCCACCACTTGTGCAACGTCCATTTAGTGCCCCCGTGGTAAACTGAAATAATTGGAAACGCTCATATCTGGAAGGAGGCAGGTGAGCGGAGTTCACATAAGGGAGCTCTGCCAACCTGCCACCTTCCAGAAATGGGTGTTTCCAACCATTTTGGGGCTTCCTCTAGGAAGCGCTAAATCTCCCTTGCATAACAGAATTGGTGGGACCCACTGCTTGTGGAAGAGAACTGGAGGGGCAGAAGGGAGAGCCCTGTTGGATTCTGCACATTTTCCCCATAAAATGTGCATTTTCATACACATCCCCCCGCCCCCAAATACACAATTTACCCTAAAATACGCATTTTTGTATGCACTCATGTACACAATTTCTGAGCTAGGTACTGCATCCAAAATTTGGAGAAGTGAGCAATCCGAAAAATAACTGCATTCTGGCCCACATACTATTAGTCTGGAAAGTGCCAATTAGCTTGGTTCACTTAAAAATGCAGGCCAAACAAAATTCTCCCCAACCCCTATGCTTGAGCACTGAGATATCATAGTGACTTTTGGTATGTACATTCTTGACATAATTCTCTAGTTTAAATATGTGTTTGGCCCTCCAGGAAGGGGAGAATGGATGCAAATAGACTGCCAAGCAGTGCCTGGCGCATGGTCATTTGAACACTGCTTTACGTTTAACTTACGCTAGTGCTGCTGCTGCTGCTGATAATCACAATCGCAGCAGCAGCAAGAAGAAGTGAGCTCCTAAGATATTTTAACCCAAGCAGTTCACATAAGGAAAGTTTCCCAACCCACCATTCCACTGCAGCTACTGTGACCATCCTAGGGGTGCACGAAGGTCACTTACCTGGTCTCGCAGCTTGCTTCACGGTGGGGGGGAGGCGCTTCGCTGCTCTCCCCGAAGTTCAGGCCGGGGGAGGAGGCTTCCCGCCTCGCCCGGCCGAAATTCAGGCCGGGGAGAAGCGCCCCGTCTCCCCGGCCGCGAACTTCCAAAAAAAAAAAAAAAACCACCCCTGTGATAGGCTACGTAATGATTAACGTAGCCTATCACGGCTAGATCTGCAAAGTCAGCCATGATAGGCTACGTCAATCGTCACGTAGCCTATCACGGGTGACTTTGAAAAAAAAAAAAAAAGTGCGTACGCAAATGGCGGCCCCCATAGGGAGCCGCCATTCCCGTTCCTTATTTGGTCGCTGTAGTCTACGTAAAGATTTACGTAGACTACAGCGAAAATAAGGGCAACGCTATTTGCGTTGTCCTTATTTTCGCCATAGTACATTAGCCGTACATGCTTCTTTTTTTTTTTAAGTCACCCGTGATAGGCTACGTGACGATTAACGTAGCCTATTATGGCTGACTTTGCAAATCTAGCCGTGATAGGCTACGTTAATCATCACGTAGCCTATCACGGGGGCGTTTTTGTTTTTTTTTACTTTGCTTGTAATGGCGGCAGCGGCAGCCAGTCGAAAGACCGGCTGCCGCCCCCACCCCTGATGAAGACCTGCCGAACCGCTGCCGGGACCCGCCGCCGGGAGGGACATTCGTGAAAGGTAAGTCCCATCCCGGGGGGGGGGGCGGGGGCGCGGAGAATTTCTCCCCGAACAACCTTCGAAGGACTGAATGCGTTGGCGCTCGGCCCCCTGAAGTTTCGGGGAGAAATTCTCCCCCATCCCTAGACCATCCCCAAAAGCCTCAGTGGAGGGTCAGGGGCTATCCTGAAGTATATGGGTTGGACTGCATGGGGAAAGAGGGGATGGGAAACTTTCCTTCTGTGAATTTCCTTAAGTTAACTTGTCTTAGGGTCCAAGAAGTCAAGCTCCCAAGAGATTGGGAAAAGCAGTGCACCCACACTTAGCTGCTCTTATGATCCAAGATGATGATGACGACAATGACAATGGTGATAGGAATGGATGAAACTGTCAGTTTTGTTTTTTCGGGGGGGGGGGTTAAATCTCAAGTTCTTTCCATACCATTTATGAAAAATGCTAATTTTCGTAAGCTCTTATCAAAAAACCAACCAAATAGAATTGTCACTCATCCCTAACTACTATATAGTGATTGTCTCCCTGAGAAATTCATTCCTTGCACATCTCTGTTGATTTATTCATTCGTTTTGTTGCTTGTAGGAATGACCACCACCGCTTCCCTGAGTTACCAAGCCAATAATCCTTGTAAGCCACCATATTTCGGGCACCAAGCCACCGTATGAGAAGCTGCAAGGAGTGACTTCGAAGTATCATGCTCAGTGACTCATGTGCAAACTCTCCTAGTGGGAGACCATTGCTACTGTAATCTGTTTACAAAATAATAACACAAGCTGGTTGGAAATGCAAAAGTTGTAATGCTGGAAGAGACCCAAGGCTAAGCTAATTCCATGTGCTCTCCAAGAATGGTTCATCTCAGGTGGTTCAGAATACAAAGGAGTCTTGCTCACTCAACTAAGAGGGACCAGCTGCATTCAGAACAAAAATAAGCAAAGCCCTACTGGATTGGAACAAATGTCCACCTAGGTCAGAGGCGGGCAAGTTTTTGCCCCTGAGCTATGGGCAGTGGGTTGGGGTCCACATGAGTGTATGCACACAACACACACACATACTTCCCCCATATCTCAGGTTTCAACTAGGGATGTTGTGGGAGTCTGAGAAGGGGGTGGAGTCCAGTGGACTCCCCCCAGCTCAGCCTCCCAGGCCCTGTTCACTGAGCCATTGCACTTAGCAGACCCTGATCACCAAGCCGCCATGAGGTCCATGAGCACCTGGCAGCCACCCAATGCCTCAACGAGCCACCATTTTGCAAAAAATTGGCAGCTCGGTTTTGTCTGTAAATGTAGTGTTACGTAAATGGAGACCGTAAAGGGGCCATCTATACAACATTACAGGTGTAAATGGTCCATTTACACCTGGAATGTTGCATAAATGGCCGCTTTATGGCCACCAGTTACATAACATTACGTTTATGGAAAAACCCAAGCCGCCATTTTTTCGCAAAGTGGCGGCTCACTGAGGGTGGACGAATGGCGGCTTAGCAAGTGCCTGACAGCACAGACAGAGGTGAGTTCATCCATCCCTGGTTTCAACCTCCCTTCCCTGCTGCTTGGGTGGCCAGGTGTCCCCTTTTCCAGAGGACAGTCCTCCTTTTGAAGGGCTGCCTGCAGACTGTCCTCTCTTTCAAAGGTGTGTTCTGTTTGAAGCGCTGCCCAAACCAAGTCCGGTTTAAAGATATAGAACCACCAGAAGGAAGCACTGGGCCATGAAGCTGCCCCTCCACAGTACCTGGACAACAGACAGAGCAAGGCACACACATCCCCTGGTCACAATCTTCCATACTATGCTGAGTCATTTCTAAATGTGCATCGATACACAGAAATAATTTGCATGGGCAAATGTTATGCTGATTGATGTCCTCTCTTTTCCTCTTTTTTAGCCACCCTAGCCCTGCATGCTGAGATCTCACTGCACCCCCAAGGACTGGCACTTGTAACAGCTTTTCCCCATGCCAATCGGATGGGGTGGGGGCAGGCACACAATTTAAATGGTGAAGGGGGGCACGGAAGGATTTCTCTCTATGCATGCCACCCTCCCCATCTACATTTCTCTCTGCACAGCCTGCAGCTCGCTGAGCAGCAAGGGAATTCAGCAGTGGTGGCAGCAGCTTGGGCATGGAAGACCACGGACTGCCCATCTGCGATCTACATCCTGCATGCTGTTTTCGAGCCAGAAGCCTCAAAAGTCAGGGCACTCTGGTTGCAAATTCCCTCCCCAGAGAGGTTCACCTCTGCCTACACTTTTTGGCCTTTTTGGTGGCAGGTGAACACCTTCTTATTCTCCCAAGTGTTTTGGTCATTCAGTTTTTAAAAACCAGGTTCATGCCTTTCAGATCTGGCACTGCTGCTGGTTTTTACTTTGGTTCTATTATGGTGTTTTAAACATGTACAGGTTTTAACACTATTATTTATTTTATTTATTCATTCGTTTCATTTCTACACCACCCGATAGCCAAAGCTCTTATGTTTTATTATGTTTCTATATTGTATGGTTTTAGGTTTTATTTTGCGAACTGTCACCCAGAGAGTTTCTGCTAGAAATGTAATAAAAATGGAGACAACAGCCCTCCTTTTTTGCCCTCAGCTGGCTATCAGAATTCATCATACGCACTCCTCCAGTGCCAGCCCAAGGCATTTTGCTGCCTGTAGCAATGTGCCAAGTGACACCACACCCACCCACCCCACTGCCAGGGCATTTGCCAACAGAGAGCTTACCTTATGTCGGACTGCAGGCTTGCCCGTGATCTCCTTCTGCAAGACACTGCTCCCATTCATTGAGGTGGGGGGAGTATTGTTTCACCAATGCCGCGTAGCCAAGACCAAGTTTGACAGTATAGTAATTGTGGGGGGGGGGGCTCTGGGTGAGTTCCTGATGGGCTGAGGTAGACAGGTCATAGCTAGGTGTTCTGGGGTACGTCTCTTTGGAGCAACATGCTTTTTCTCCATAGTTCCC
This sequence comes from Heloderma suspectum, assembly GCF_057233095.1. NCBI lineage: Eukaryota > Metazoa > Chordata > Lepidosauria > Squamata > Helodermatidae > Heloderma > Heloderma suspectum. Next base: position 30,041,308 of record NC_139470.1, read on the forward strand.
TTCCCCAGAGTTCCCTCTTGCCTGTTCTAAGGGTGCGCAATATGAGGCTGGGGGGATGCAGCCGCCGCCCCCCGTGCATCTTGCCTGGTCACTGAGGTTGTCCTACAGATTGTGATGTGCTGTGATTGGAGGTGGAATTAGTCTAAATCCCACACTCCATCATAACGGTACGTACAGGGTGGGGGGGGGAGGGGGGCCCAGTGGGTTTTTTGCCCTTCTTGGAGTTCAGTGGGTGTTGTTGTTGTTACTTGAACCACTGCTGAAGTTGGCACAACATTAAGTCAGGATTTAGGATGGGTCTGGGATCTGAGGGAGAACAGGGTTTCGCATAGGTCTGCTCCTCCTCTCTCATGCTCACAGCGAGCCCGTCTCTGCCCTGTTTGGGCCCTTCTGTCGTGGGAGTTGCACCATCATATCCACAAAGTGAAGTGCATCTTGAGATATGTTAGTGTCACGAGGGTTCTGCCGTATTCCAAAGCTGGTGTATTTGGAATACAGCATTGCACCCAAATTGTAGACATTCTCCTAGTTAAACTGACATTCAGAAGACAGGGTGGAGAATACCAGGAGAGCCATAAAAGGAATGGCTGTGTCTTCCCAAGGTGCTCACATGTTCCCCTAATGTTTTCAAGGCTGACTTCCAGCCTCAGAACAAACTTGGGGCAGGGGGCGGGGGGGGGGGGAGTGAGAGGCAATCTCCTGTCTGTACGAAGCTTATATTCTCTTAACCTATGAAATTCTCCTGCTGAAAGGCCCATCTGTGGCCCAAAAGAGGTGGGCTTCCTCAGCTGAGCTGTCTGCTTATCGTGACTTTTGAAGACATCTGCTTCTGTGCCCAGTTGCAGAGTGTTTTATGCTGCACTATTTCAAAACTGGCTTTTTCTCCTGCGCCTAAGGGGCCATTCAGAGGTTCCAGGGCTGTGCCTCCATGCACGGCATTTCACCATTAATAGAGGGTGGATCAAGTTTAGTATAGACCCTCCTTCTCCAACCTGGCACCCTCAAGATGTTTTGGACTTCAGGTCCCATCAGCCCCTGCCAGCATGGCCAATGGCTAGTAATGCTGGGAGTTGTAGTCCAAAACATCTGGAGGGCACCAGGCTGGTGAAGGCTCATATAAATTGATGGTTTCAAAGAGATTTTCACAATTTTGGGAGAATGGGTGTTTCACCACCATATCGCTAATCAACTGTCTTTCGTGGGGTTTTGAAAATCGAGTATGTTAAGACTCCTTGGCACCTTCACATTGTTTTGATTTTGGCAATCATCAAACATTTCAACTGTCAAATAACTAAACAGTTATTCAAATTCACAAATAACTAAATATCATTGCATGCCAACCATGAAATAAAGTCCCATATGAAACATCCTACATTCTGACTCTGTATATGAAAATAGTAAAATTGCATGAGCCAAAGATGGAGAAGCTCTATACAGTCAGTAAAAACAAGACCTGGAGCTGACTGTGGCTCAGATCATGAGCTGCTTCTTGCAAAATGTCAGCTGAAATTGAAGAACGTAGGGAAAACCACTAAACCATTCAGGTATGACCTCAATCATATCCCTTATGAATATACAGTGGAGGTGAGGAATAGATTTGAGGGATGAGACCTGATAGACAGAGTGCCTGAGTAACTATGGACAGAGGTCCGTAACATTGTTCAGGAGGCAGCAACTCAAGAAAAAGAAACGCAAGAAAGCCAAGTGGCTGTCTGATGAGGCTTTACAAGTAGCTGAGGAAAGAAGGGAAGTGAAAAGCAAGGGAGAAAGCGGAAGATATATCCAACTGAATGCAGAGTTCCAGAGAATAGCAAGGAGAGACAAGAAGGCCTTCTTAAATAAACAATGCAAAGAAATCGAGGAAAACAATAGAATGGGAAAGACTAGAGATCTCTTCAAGAAAATCGGAGATCTCAAGGGAACGTTTTGTGCAAAGACGGGCATGATAAAGGACAAAGAAGGCAGGGACCTAACGGAAGCAGAGGAGATTAAGAAGAGGTGGCAAGAATACACAGAAGAACTATACAAAAGATCTGAATTTCCCTGATAGCCATGATAGTGCGGTCACTGAACTCGAGCCGGACATCCTTGAGAGTGAAGTCAAGTGGGCCTTAGGAAGCGTTACTAACAACAAAGCTAGCGGAGATGACAGTATTCCAGCTGAACTATTTAAGATCCTAAAAGATGATGCTGTTAAAGTGCTGCACTCAATATGCCAACAAATTTGGAACACTCAACAGTGGCCACAAGACTGGAAAAGGTCAGTTTACATTCCAATTCCAAAGAAGGGCAATGCCAAAGAGTGTTCAAACTACTGTACAATTGCGCTCATTTCACATGCCAGCAAGGTGATGCTCAAAATCCTACAAGCTAGGCTTCAGCAGCACGTGAACCGAGAACTACCGGAAGTACAAGCAGGGTTTCGAAGAGGCAGAGGAACTAGAGATCAAATCGCCAACATTTGCTGGATCATGGAGAAAGCAAGAGAATTCCAGAAAAACGTCTATTTCTGCTTCATTGACTACACTAAAGCCTTTGATTGTGTGGATCACAACAAACTCCGGCAAATTCTGAAAGAGATGGGAGTACCAGACCACCTTACCTGTCTCCTGAGAAACCTGTACAAGGGTCAAGAAGCAACAGTAAGAACCAGACATGGAACAACCGATTGGTTCAAAATTGGGAAAGGAGTATGACAAGGCTGCATATTGTCGCCCTGCTTATTTAACTTATATGCAGAGTACATCATGAGAAACTCCGGGTTGGATGAATCACAAGTCTGAATTAAGATTGCCAGGAGAATTATCAACAACCTCAGATACAAAGACGATACCACCCTAATGGCAGAAAGCGAAGAGGATCTAAAGAGCCTCTTGTTGAGGGCGAAAGTGGAGAGTGCAAAAGCTGGTTTGAAACTCAACATTAAAAAAACTAAAATCATGGCATCTGGCCCCATCACTTCCTGGCATAAAGAAGGGGAAGAAATGGAAGCAGTGACAGATTTTCTTTTCTTGGGCACTGCAGACGGTGACTGTAGCCATGAAATTAAAAGACGCTTGCTCCTTGGGAGGAAAGCTATGGCAAACCTAGACAGCATAGTCAGAAGCAGAGACATCGCCTTGCCGACAAAGGTCCGTCTAATCAAAGCTATGGTTTTCCCAGTAGCAACGTATGGCTGTGAGAGCTGGACTATAAGGAAGGCTGAGCGCCGAGGAATTGATGCTTTCGAACTGTGGTGCTGGAGAAGACTCTTACGAGTCCCCTGGACTGCAAGGAGGTCAAATCAGTCCATCCTAAAGGAAATCAACCCTGAGTGCTCATGGAAGGACAGATACTGAAGCTGCAGCTCAAATATTTTGGCCACCTAATGCGAAGAGAAAACTCCCTGGAAAAGACCCTGATGCTGGGAAAGACTGAAGGCAAAAGGAGAAGGGGACGGCAGAGGATGAGATGGCTGGATAGCATCACCGATGCAATGAAGATGAACTTGAGCATGCTCCGGGAGAGAGTGGAGGACAGGAAGGCCTGGTGTGCTATGGTCCACGGGGTCACGAAGAGTCAGACACGACTAAACGACTGAACAACAAAATTGCATGAAAACTGTGATGCACGTTAATATCAGTATAAATTCACTAGCCAGATTTTGTCAAATATCAAGTATTAAAATCCAGTATCAAATACTGCAATATTCAGCAAATGTTCGGAGAATTTCCAAGAAATCAGGGCCAGCACCAGAGTCCAGTGGGCCCTCAGCAGAGTGGTGCTAATGAGCCCCCACTGCCACCCAGTGCTGCTGAAGCCCCACACCAGCTGAAAAGCCCCCACCCCCCCACCCCCCCCCACCACCACCACCAAAGTCAACCTGCCAGCAGCTAAAACCATCTTACACATGCGCACGCTGGCTGCTGAAGCTGCCCCCTCCCCCCGCCAGCCAGCCAGCCAGCCAAAATTCCCTCAATCCTTTTTTTTTTACCTGGCCAGGGGTGAGGAAGCAGCAGCAGTGTCTCCGACTCCTCCAGCAAGCCCACTTCCTGGCAAAAGCATCATGGGACCCGGCCAGACCTGCAGGCCCCACAGTGCACAATTTAAAAAGATTTTAAAAGTTGCATTTTACTCTCTTTTTTAAAGCAACTTTAAAAGAATATTTTAGAATAGTGCACCATGAGACCTGCAGGCTCAGTCCCTGCACTTCCTTTCGCCGGCTCGGTAGGTTTTATTTATTTCTTACATTTATACACCAGCCCATAGTCGAAGCTCTCTGGGTGGTTTACAGAACTTAAAGAAGGCCACCTTTACAGAAGGCAAGCAAGGAGGATGGGGGCAGCTCAGGGGCAGGGATGGGCCCTTCAAAGCCTCTGGGCCCTTGCTACCTGCCTACCTATGCTGACCCCTGGCACCAGGCAAGAAATAGATGTCAGATAAGAAGAGGAGGGGAGGCACGTATGCAGGAAAAAACAATGGAGAAAAGAAAATGAAGAAATCCCAGGTGCCTATAGAAAAGGGTTTATTATAGTTCTTCTTTTATATTGGCCCGACGAGTTTTGGAAATATTGATTTCCTTCTTCAGGGGCGACAATAAAATGTATAGATAATCACCTTAGTTATTTCATGATGCTCCAGGATGTATTAAAACATCTCAAGCACTTCTTGAAGAAATAAGTATTATAAAATTGTATAAATTTCATAAACCATTTCAGCCTATACACAATTAATACTTCTACCAGTCATGTAAAAATCAAGAAACCATTACTTTTCCACATATTAAAACCAATAAGGCAGAAAATGGGAACAACAAAGGGCAAAGATTTGTTATTGTCTGTGTATATGAAAAACTTCAAATGAGAACATCGGGATTACTTTAATGGCATTAATTATCATGTTAAAAAATAAAACATCAATACTCGTTTATAATATTAAAAAACCTTCCTGGAGCAACATGAAATAACTAAGATGATGCGTTGCCGAAACGCATCAGGCTGATATAAAAAAGAACTATAATAAACCTTTTTCTATAGGCACCTAGGACTTCTCCATGTTCTTTTCCCCATTGTTTTTCCCAGGAAATATATGACATCAACATTTGCAGAGGAGAATTTGGAGAGAGATATTCATTTCGGAGCACATGCCATTGCATAGTATGGAAGGTACATCTTCCTTGTGCCTCCATGAAATCACTTTGCCGTCAAGGGCTCCAGAGCTGGACCAGCCTTGGAATGGATGTGCTCAAGCATCAGGGCTCTTCTTAGGTGCAGAGTGCAATGGAGCAGTGTGCAGCATGGGCCCTGATGACTGGAAGACAGCACGATGCCTCTGGATGGGACCAGTGCTAAGAGCCTGGCTTTCTCCCCTTGCACAGAGAACAGGGCAATGCCTCCTGTTGGCTGCGATTCAGGCTCCTGGACTTGACGTTATGGACAAGGGAGATCTTCTAGAGAAGATCTCACCCTGAAGGAGGAGCTGGTCAGGGCGTTACAGCTCTCTGCAACTCTGGCCTGGCTCTCACTGGCTGTGAATGAGAGCCATGTTTAAAATAGATGGCAAAGCAGTTTTCATGCAAAAAGTGTACCAAACATGGGCCTGGTAGGATGATGGAATCAGGAGGCCAGTTGCTAGTGGACTGCACTCTCCACCTTGGCTTGCATTGGCGTCAACCTACTGTACATAACCAATGGGACCAACAGTGAAGTTTCAGTATATCCTCACCCCATTACAGGACTGCTCCTGTTCATAGGGATGGCAGAGAATTCCGCCATGGATCTCGGTGAGGCCGAATGCCAGTGCATTCGGCCCCCCGAAATCTGTGGCGGAATGGCCTGCCACCCCCCCGCCACCCCCGCAGATCCCCCCTGGGACGAGACTTACCTGGGGCGGATCTTCCGGGCGGCGGCGGCTCCGGCGCAGCGGCAGCGGCTGGTCTTCCGACCGGCTGCCACCACCACCATTTGCAGTCTTGTCAGGTTTTTTTTTTTTACAAGACGTGATAGGCTACGTAAAGACTTACGTAGCCTATCACGTCTGGCTTAAAATAAAAAAACACGTACGCAAATGGCGGCGGCTATGGCCGCCGCCATTTGCGTTCCTTATTTTTGGCCGTCTTAGTCTACGTAAATATTTGCGTAGACTAAGACAGCGAAAATAAGGGGAACGCAAATAGCGTAGCGGACGCTATTTGCGTTCCCCCTTATTTTCGCTGTCTTAGTCTACGTAAATATTTATGTAGACTAAGATGGCCAAAAATAAGGAACGCAAATGGCGGTGGCCGTAGCCGCCACCATTTGCGTATGCATGTTGTTGGGGTTTTTTTTAAGCCAGACGTGACAGGCTACGTAAGTCTTTACGTAGCCTATCATGGCTGGCTACAGGGACGCAAACAGACAGAGCACCTCCCCCCGCCCCGCGGAACCCAGCGGAGCCAGGTAAGGGGAGTTTCGTACATTCTTACCTGTTCAGGGATACAACCAACCATCCTCCAGGATACAATGAGCTGTAAGGGGCTCAAGCCAATTCACTCTCCCGGTCGCCCTTGCTTGTCCCTCCTTCGTTTCCAAGTGACAGTCAATATTCTGTGCCTCCAGGAGGTGACTGAGTACACTCAGTCCTCCGTGGGCAGTTTTGGGGTGTCACCCCCCATTAACATTTTGTACTTGTGCATACCTCAGGATTCACCTGGGCATGCTGATACCTCCCACTTCTTTCTCCATGGCCCTGCTTTGGCTCCAGTCCTGTCGGCACTCGCCACCTGAGTTTGCTCTTGGAGGGAATGATATTGATGGCCACCCACTGGGTTTCACACAGAGATAATAAATTCCTCTTCCACGCGCCACCCCCTTTCAACTTTTGCATGATGTCTCAGATGATTAAACTCTTGCAGCTGTTAATCTGATGAGTTGTCAGCACAAGGCGGAGGTGAGTGGCTGTTAGCTATTTTGCTTGTAATGGATGAAAGCTGCAAATAGGGAACAGCAGAGCCATCGCTGTGAATGGTCTGCCCCACAACCACAACACTGTTTTCTCGTAGCAATTGGATCTTGTCTGCCAGTTACTCCAGATTCCATTCAGAGGTGAAAGTGTGCAGGTAGAATCAGGTACAGAGTACCAAATAAAATTCAGCAATGATACAAAAGCATCACTAATCTTTGCAAGTTTAAAGAAAATGTTTGGACCATGTTCTCAGAATGCTGTCCAGGAAGATGTGCACAGTGCTTAACTTTTTCAAAGCATATCTGTCCTGAAATGAACACTTCTACCTTATTTTGAAGCATGATAGGGACAGGCTGCAGTTAGTCCATGCTCAGAGGCACTTTTTATCACTACCCCACTGCTAGAATGCAACCTTGATGTGCTTGCCCAGACCGCATTCACTCTCTCTCTCTCTCTCTCTCTCACACACACACACACACACACACACATGCACACACACACACACATTCACACACACTGAGCTGGCTTTGCTTGCCCCTCATCTTTCCCATTAGTTTTATCCTTAAATAAATACATTTTAGCAGCCCACAACAGATTACCCTCAAGGGAACGCTGCCCTTGAAAGAAGAATGTTCCCTCCTCTGCCCTATAGTATCCCGGATGTGAGTGTTTAGGGTCAGGGGATGTGTGCCACTCCTCTCTCATGACAGAACTCCTCCACCCCAGATATATTATATATAGCGATAGAGTGCCTAAATTCAAGGCTGACAGACAGGTCCAGTCCTGGACTCTTTAGCCCTATATATAGCACAGTGGGGGAAAGTTTCAGAAAAGGAAGGACGGAAGGACGGAAGGAAGGGCCTTTTGTGAGCCTCAAACAGCAGGACATATCCCCTTCTCCAGGCCAGCTGGAGTTCTGAACAGGCACATTCCTGTTAGGCACTGGGGATACGCTGCAGCCTATTGTTGTGGGTAGGGATGTATGGACTGTGTAACATCCGCTCCATCTGTGTTTCACGGATTGTCAGCCTCAGCCACCCTTCGTTCCGTTGCCCACCCATCCAAGGAATTGGATTTTTTTGTTTCCAAATTTGCGCAAATGTGCAACTGCAAAAATATGCAAAAATGTGCAATTTCCCCAAAATGCGCATTTTCATGCTTTAGCCTATTGGGGGAAATGCACATTTTTGGCCAACTTTTTTTTATTTTGCATATTTTTCTACAACAAAATTTGCATGAAAGTAGGGAAAGTTAGGGTCCCCACATGTTATATGAAACATCATCTAGTTAAAGAAAAGGAGGAGCGCATAAATTGCATGCAGAAGGTTCCAGGTTCAATCCCCAGCATCTTTAGGTAGGGTGGGGGGAAAATCCTTCCTGAAACCCTGGAGAGCTGCTGCTGCTGCCGGTCAGTGTCAACAACACTGGGCTAGATGGACCCAGGGCCTGACTCTGTATAAGGCAGCTTCCTCTTTTCCTCTGTTTCTACAAGGTGCTAAGAGGACCTGTTTGAAGAATGAATGACCCACCTGTACCTGAAAGAGATTTTTTTCTAATTACACCACTGAACCTGTCATGATCAGATCAAAACGTCTCCTTTGCTGAGAGCGAAAAAAACACTTGCTTTTTCTAAACATGGGGATGGGGGGGCACTCCTACAAGGATCAGCTCTAGGATTTGGGGAGCCATTGCAAGTAAGCCCTCCTGGGGACCCTCCTACATGGGCATCTGGATGGGCCATCACCTTTATTTTCCAAAAATGCAATTTGACATAAGCTCTGGTTCTGGCACATGGGAGGGGGGAGGGACACATGGCCACCATCACACACACACACACAGCCCACCATCATCTTCCTTGGCAGCCATGTTGGATTGGAATAGGGAGGACACAGTACATCAGAACCAGAACTTTGGGGGAAAAGAAAGGTAACAGCCCCCACCAGCACCACTAAGGGCGGGGAGCAGGGGATGCCAAGAGTCATCATGGGCTCTCTGCAGGTGCTACCCCTAGCATCTGACCAGCCACACCACCTGATGGTGGCAACAGGCCCAGGTCATACACACACCCGTGTCACAAGCCAGCATGATGAGTTGCTCCTCATACGGTGCACCTTACCACCCCTGCTGTCCCTGTTGCCACAGGGTAAAGTTTGTGAAACCCTACTATCCTGTCAGCCAGCAAGACTTGACGGTAGGTGTTTGCTTTAGGTAACCATTTAAAAATTCATGACATTTGAAGTTTAATTAGAGATGCCTCCTTGAATGGATCAATGATGTGTCAACCCGTGCGTCGGTAATGCGCCCACGTCTTGGCCCAGGTTGGCCCTGGGCTAATGTGGGCTTAAGTGCTGTAGCAAGGTGGGGCTGGCTCATACATGCATCCCAAAATGTTCCCCTTCGTTGCACCAGTCCAGTCCTGCTGGATTTGCTGAGTTGGAAACGGCTGCTGAGGAGACCTAAGTGCTCCCACGTCTCTCTGGGTCCTGCAGGACAGAAGTGGCTGGCTGGGGTGAAGCCATCTCCACAAACCGCCTGACCCAAACCCTGAAAACCAGCCACTGCCACTGGAAAAACATCAGATCTCTTGATATTTCTAGAGGAAAGACTGTCAGTCTGAAGCCTAGTGGAGATATTTGCCTCCCTGACATCAGCCTGCTCCATCTCTTTCATGATCCTCTGCTTTGGAATAAAAAGTAGCAGAACGGAGAGGATAGAAACAGTGGGGACAGTCTGCTCAGGTGGGGCCACAGCTCCATGGCAGAGGGCTGGCTTTGCATGGGGATGGTCCATGTTCAGCTCCTGGCATCCCTCAATGGCTGGGGCCAAGGAACCTTCAGCACTGCTTTCACCCATATGAGCCTAGCTGTTCACTGAGATCCTGTGGAAAGGCTCTTCTTTGAGTCCCACCAGTGTAAGAACGGTGTTTGGCTGGGGCCCAAGGGAGGGTCTTCTTGGTCAATGTGCCTTTGGTGCTTGTCTCCTAGGGAGGCCTGTCTCACTTCTGTGCTGCTAGCCTTCTGAGGTGATGAGAAGACCTGGTTTTACCATCAGGGATTTGTTTGACCAACTGGTGGGACAGAAGCAACCAGCCATGACAGACTGGTTGCCTTCTTTGGTGCCCTAACGCTGCAAGTGTTTCCACCCAGCCCCCTGACATTTGCTGGGAGATTTCAGCCCCCTCTTGCTCCTTCCTGTCCCAGCATCCCAAATTCAAGGTGGAAAGCTCTCTAGTATGAATGCTCAGCTCAGCAATTGGATGCACGGCCCACATTGTGTGTTATGGAGAACATCATTCGCTCAAGGGGGAGGATTTGTCCTCTCTCCAGCATCTACTTTCTTGTCAACATTTGCTTCCCCTTGGTTCTTGTGAATTGACTGATGAAGAGATGACACGCTGGGTTACTGTGCTGTCAATCTGCCACATACCTCACCATATGGGCAGTGTTGGTGGGTGTTCACACATGCCCAAGCTCAGAGAGCTAGTTTTAGAGCTGGAGAGATCCAAACTGTGAACTTTTGATGAGGACATCCCACCCAGCTCCAGGTGGGCTGTGGGTGGTGAGTCACTGCTGGGACAAAAAAAGATTGCTTCACTCTGGGTGATGAGAGGGTAGGGCAACAGGCCATACTCTTTCCTTCCTCCTAGTGTGTGTGTGTGTGTGCGCGCGCGCGCGCGCATGTGGGTGCACTTTTCCCATAAAGCCCTTGGCACAAGACTCTTAGCCACCATACCTTACTGCAGCCTTCCCCAACCTGGCACCCTCCAGATGCGTTTGGACAACAACTCCCATCATGCTGGCTGGGGATTATGGGGTTTGGAGTCCAACACATCCAGAGGGTGCCAGATAGGGGAAGGCTGCCCTGTTGTGTCAAGTATGTGCAACTGCTGCACTCAGCCCTCCTGTCCAGCAGTGCTTACAGCAGCCAGCCAATGCAAGAGAGCTTGTGGGAATGGACCACAGCCCATTGCCCGCCCACCCCTCTCCCAGCAAGGAGAAAGAGCCCTCCCCAGTGCTGCTGCCCCTCCCCAACCCCGTTTCCACAACAACTGCAGCTATCTTCTGAAAGGAGGTGCCTGGGGCGGGACAGGCCAGCTCAGACCTGCCTGGACACAGGGGGGTGAGAATTGGAGTGTGTGGGTGTGTCTGTCCCAGTATGGTTGCAGAGAGTTCCAGGGCACACAATCCCAGTCCACATGAGGGGGGCTTGCGCCCCGTTTCCATCCTGCTGGGCACCACCCACTGAATTGCACTCCCCCCGCATGGCAGAGCCGTGTCTCTGGCTCTGTGAACCAAGCCCACTTTGGGACATCGGGGAAAGCCTAAAAGGGTGGAGGAAAGTTGCTTTGACTATACAGACACCGGCACAGTCTTCCTCCCACCCCCCACGACAGGGCTTCACAACTGCCAGGCAAGGTCAGTGCATAACCAGAGAATATAGACACACCAGTGCCGGGCCACTGGTGGCCCTCCAAATGTTTTGGCATACAACCTCAGGAGGTCCTGGGGCCATTTTTGTCCCCTGGAGACCCCCCCCCCCCGGCTTGGGCTGTAGTCTGCTGGGAAACACCCCCCCCCAAAAAAAAAAAACCTTTAAAAATATTGTTTGTTTCTTAAGGAAAAATGGCATCTCGAGCACTACAGAGCACCAAAAACATCAAATGTTGCTTGTTTGCAGGGTACATTTGACCCTTTTAGGGCTAGCTGGCAAACAACCTGGATTTGACTTTTTTTGACACTCCGTAGTGCTCCAGATGGCGTTTTTAAAATGTTTTTAAAACAGTTGGGGGGTGCGGTGAGGAAATAGGAGTGGTGGGGGCCACATCTTTCCCACCCGTAGTTTAAAGGGAACATAAGAAGAGTCCATCTAGCCCAACATCCTGTTTCTCACAATGGCCAGCCAGATGCCCCAATGGGAAGACAACAAGCAAGACATGAGCACAACACACTCTCCTGCTCATGTTCCCCAGTGGCTGCTACTCTGATCCTGGAGGGTGCACACAGCCATGAGCACTATAATTTATTTATTAGAAAGATTTTTGCATTGCCCTTCATCATAAAATACCAGGGCAGCATGGGTGTCTGCAGGGAAAGGCAAGGGAGTGTACCCCTGCCCCGCCCCAAATCCTAACTGTATTTATTTATTCTAATGTACACAAACACTTGGCAGAGGATGAGATGGCTAGATGGCATCACCTATGCAATGAATATGGACTTGAGCACACTCCAGGAGAGAGCGGAGGACAGGAAGGCCTGGTGCGCTGTGGCCCTGGCCCAAAGGGTCACGAAGAGTCGGACACGACTGAACGACAACAACACAAACACTCACACATCCAGCTAGTCCACACGAGGTTTACACTGATCTCAGAGACCACTCCTACTGCGAAGGCAGCCAGTCCCCCTGCACCTTTCCAGAGGTGAGCCTTCCGGGGCCAGGAGACATCTCAGATCAATGCTGCTGATTCTGATCTCATGATGCTGCCTCTGCAAATGTCGCAAAATTTGGAAATCTTAGAAATGCAGTGATAATATCAGCAAAGGAGTTGTGCCTTTTTGTTATCAGGTGAGGAGCTTCAGGGTACTGCTGGACCCAGCTTTTTGAGGGTCAGTGGCCAAGAATAGAAACCAAAAGTAACCCGCAGAACAGAAACCAAAAGTGCTAACAAGGTTCTCAGGAAATGGGCAGCAAAATTCTTTTTCTTGCCAAGCAGAAACATGGTGCTACTGTTTTGATGGGTTGAAGGTTGAAAGAAAGGCACAGGGGTTTTCTACAGAAGGTTGCTGGAGAGAGAAAGCAAAGAAGCGGAGCTGTTTCTATTTGTTTAGCCATAGATATCTGCAACTTCTTCAAAAAGCAGAAGACGGCTAGTTAGCCCAGACACATACTGAAAATACTACTTCATCAGACATCACGCAAGGAGCACTCAATGTGTCTGCCTCAAAAGAGACAGAAAATATCCAGGCTCAGGCAGGGACATCCCAACTGAAGATACTGAGGCAGCTGTAAACCGTACAACTTGAACAACAGGAAAAGCTGGAACTACATATTGAAGGCAATTCCTCTATCAGATGTGTTGACATTCGAGCTGCTTACACAATGCTGGAGACCTACAAAAGGTTATGACTTCAGGCATGATAATACGGGTCAGAGATCACTTTGCCATGTGTGGCTTCCTAAATACTCTCCTTGGTTAGCATACTCTGCTGTTTTGAAACGATCCGTCTTTTCTTTCCCCAGCCAGTAGCACTAAGGGTGCAGGGCATATTTGTTACCATTTTGCACCACATACAAAATCTTCAGTGAAGCTGCAAAAAAGCACTCAAAAAGTGGATGGTGTAGTGGTTCACATAAAGATGCTTCCAACTTTCTGTCATGAACAGAAAATGGTGTCTGTTGAACAGCAACTTAATAAGTCATATGCAAGAGCTATAGAGGAAAATAAACTGAAGCTGTACTCAGGGGTTTTATAACACAGTGCCTGCAGACAACAGAACACCTGCAGGGATCTCCAATGCCTGCCCTCAAAGTTCCCCACTAGTTGCCCCCTTAAAAAAAACCCTTATTTTTAATTTTAAAAACCTTGTAAAATGTTAGGGGAGTCTTCTTTCTCTCCCTTTCTAGCCTTGCTCTTTCTCTCCCCTCTACCGCTTTGCCTTGCCATTTCCCCCTCCCTCCCTCCCAGCCTCTAGCCTCACTATTTCTCACCACCACCACCTCTTTAGCTCACTTTTGACTAGCCAGGCCCCCATGGCAGCCATTATGTGACTAGCCACATCCTCATGAAAGTCATTTTGCAGTGCCCACAGCAGTTTCTCAAATTCCCAAATGTGCCCACGGGTCCAAAAAAAGGTTGGGAACCCCTGCGGTACTCTATAATATCAACCATTGCATATTGTGTGTCAAATGACCTTGCTCTTCATGGTAAGACCAGTCCCACAGGTAACATGATAGACCTCTTAAAGCTTCATGTTGAAGCAGGGGATTAGAATAATAAAAAAAAAGTACTTGGAAACTGGGGCAGGGCAATGTCAAGAACACATCTGCAAGAATGCAGAATGAGTTACTAAAGCTGCGTGGCCAAATTTTGAGGGAAGATATTGTTGTGAAGGCTAACACTGCCACGAGGTTCTCAGTTTTAGCAAATGAAACAGCAGATATTTCTGGCATAGACTAACTGTCTCTAGGTGTAAGATTTGTGAAAGGAAGTGATGGGAACGCATCTGTACATGAGGAACTCCTTGGGCTCATTTCAATTCAATTCCTTGGGCTCAAACCAAACTGTAGTAGGCATAGCCAACACAATCTTATCTGCTTGTTCTGATTTTGGGCTAGATCTCAATAAGTTAGTTGGACAACACTATGATGGTTGTTCAACCATAGCAGGAAAAAAAGGTTCAAGCACACATCAGGGCAATCTATCCACACACAACCTTTGTCGACTGCTCATCCCATAGACTTAATCTCACTGTCAATGACCTGAACAGTGTAAGTGATGTGCATAATACAGTTGGCACAACTAAAGCCATCATGCATTTTTTTCCTGTGAGAGCATCCAAAGGCGACACCTAATACCCAGCATACCAATGCTATGTGAAACACGGTGGACTCAAAATTACAAGAGTGTCTGTGTCTTTGCAGAAAACTATACAAGTGTTGTCTTGCAATCCTAGCAATGAGCAGGATCAAGCAAGATCAAGACAAGACAACTTTCATACCAGTTGTTGTGTGCACCACGGACATCAACATTTATTGTTGTCTTGTGATCATAAGCAAATAGTCTTCGATGCTAGAGCCAGTCACACAAGTTCTGCAAGCTGTGAAGTTAGATGTAATGGAAATGAAAGCAGAGCTGCTGGGAATAATGGAAAAGCACAGGGAAGCTAGCAAGGAGACTTTTAGCACAATAATAGAAAAGTGCAAGGAATTGGCAGATTAAGTGGATGTAGAACTTCATGAACCTGGGCAAACTATACAGTAGCGGGAAAAAATGTGCTAACCATCCCAACAAATCCACAGAAGAGTTCTACCAGTGGCCCGTCTACATTCCCTACATGGATTCGCTTATTACCTCACTGAGGACTCATGTCAGTGATGAAAACCAACACGCTTTCAGTTTGCTGAAACTACATCCATCTCAGACTGAAGAAAAAGACTTTCACTCCCATGTCAATTCCATTCAAGGACTTTACAAATTTGAAAACTTTGGGGATGTATCTGTACTTGATATGAGCTGGGGGCAAAAAGACATACCAAAGAATACACCCATCATTGTGTGACACGTACAACATGACCCTTACTGAACTATTGCACCACATCAAACTGTTCTCTGCTATTAAAATGGCCATCCTTAAAGCACCTTCCCTCCCAGTTACAACATGCACAATTGAATGATCCTTTAGCACTTTCTGCAGGGTGAAGACATGGCTGCGTTTGACAATGAGAGAAGATCGATGGTCTGGCTTGAGTTAGTTGAGCATCCAGAGAGAAAAGTTGAAGACCTATCCCAAGGAAAAATGTATAAAAGAAGTTATTGACCATTTTGGCCAAGACCCTCAAAGACTCCAGGTTTTGTTTAAAGAATGATCCACTTTGTATTATGTTTTCCTTTATGTTATGGACAGACAAGCATTAACAAAGTCTGACTGGTTTCAGACCTTTTACGTCTTGCTTTCACCACAGCCAAGGCAGGTTCTGTATAAAAGGCGTGAAATTCAGCCAGGGGGGAGGGGGTGTAATTTGGTTGAGAGTCCTACAGTATTGTTGTCCAATGGACAAGTTGATGCTGTATGTCTTTCTGGTGCTTTACTTTGTTATTGTTAAGTGGACAAATAAAGCAATTTTAGTTCTGAAATGTATAAACCCATACAATACAGTAAATCACCAACAAGCACAGCCCATTATGGTTTCTCATTGCTGCTTTTCAGCACTATGCAATGGTGCACAGGGTTCAGTCGCATAAGGACTGCAAGTAGTCAAATCAACAACCTTAGTTACATATCACAGGCCTTGCCCCCCCTCCAAATCGCAATATGTAATTTTAAAACTGTAATTCAATAAAAATAATAGAACAACAATTTGTTGTTGTTGTTCAGTTGTTAAGTTGTAGCCAGCTCTTCGTGACCCCATGGACCGTAGCACGCCAGGCCTTCCTGTCCTCCGCTCTCTCCCGGAGTGTGCGCAAGTTCATAGAACAACAATATCAACTAACAAATAAAAGGCAGGAAATACATAAAATAGGCAGCTCACATCAACCACATTAAGATAAACCTGCACCAGATTCCTAGGAAACACACAAAGATTTTGACCTGGCAACAAAAATATAATGTTGGCACTACTTGCGCCTCCATGGGGAGGGTGTTTCACAACTGGGTTGCCACCACAAAGAAGGCTCTCTCCCATAAAATGTAGCAACAGAATTTGGAGATGCAACCCCCTTGATGATCTTTAGGCATGGGCAGGCTGATATAAGGAGTAACCATTGATGGCCTTATTCACCATGAATTTCTTTCATCAAATTCATATTTGAAGCCAGGAGCCTCAGTTAATTACTGTTCTGGGGGTGCGGGGTGGGAGTCCAGGGATGTGCAAAACTTGACATTTTATTTCTCCAGCTGTTTCCACCTTCCCACAGACTGGGATTTCATGTTCAGCACACTTTTCCACAAGAGCCATTTTTGCAGTGCCGTTCATCACATGTGTGCCATTATCTGCCATTGCTAGCTGTGCATCATGCCATCCATCCACAGACCTCTAAGCAGTGTAACGTAGATCTAAGTCATTGTTGCACATTGCTCACTTGCTTGTGCATCATCTTGCACATCACAACTTTTCTTCATGGATTCACTGCTGATGTCCTTGAACCCTACTTCTTTGGGACATTTATCTGTGTGAATCTAAATCTGTAGGCTTTGTACCTGAAGTGGAAAATGCCCAAAATGGTCAATATTTGTGCCAGCCTAGTGTTCAGGGACACAGAAACATCCTGCAAACATTACAGAAAATAGCAAGTTGACCTGAAGGACCTGTCTTTTCTGTTATATGTGAAACAGACACCTATAAACTAGTGCTGTGCTGAAACCCCACCAGCTGTTTCCCAACCTCTTTGTTTCCCTGCAAAAGGGGCAGTTTTTCAGCCATTTTCTCTGGGATTTTGAGAATTTCTCTGAAATTCCTCAGGGTGCAGGGCTTGAGTGCTTCCCTTACTAGAAGGAGGTGGCAGAGGGGCTCCTGTGTGCTCTTTTTTACCATTCTTCCCCACCCCATTCTGTCCTGGCAGCATCTCCAACTGATTGAGCTTCCCAGAAAGCCCCTTGGAGGACTTAGCCAGGACTCCCTCCCATGGGGCTTTCCAGTGCTGCTGCCTGCTGAGTACCTGAAAGCCAGAGCTTCTTCAGGAGGAGGAGGAGGAGGAGGAAGAAGAAGGACAACAACAACAACAACAACTCTCATCTTTCAGACAGTGAGCAGGGCAGCCATACCACAAACCCCAGGGAGGGAGTCCTGGCTAAGAGCATCTCTACACCAGCCTAAAATCCCAAATTTGAAAGGGGGCTTTCTGCTTCCATTTTAAATGCAGGATCACAACGGACTCCCTTTACAAGTGCTTCCTTTCCCCCTCCTTCTTCCCCTTATCTGAGTCTTCGATATGTTTCATTGGTCTCGCTCCTCTTCTTCCCGGTTTTCCTCTTTTCACGGACGGAACTCAAGTGGAACACAAGCGGGGTAATTTGATAGCTCATTATCTCTGACCTATTAAAAAATGGAATAACGGTCATTAAGGGAGCAATCCTAAGGCCACTAGACACTGTCTAGAGGGCCATAGGATATGCTCTTTTCCAGGAACCGACCTCAGAGCCTGTGCTCCGAGGTTGGTTCCTGGAAATTTGACCTCCCCTTGGAGGCAGCGTGGAGAAGCCCCATCCTCTGCGCTCTGAAGGCAAGCGCGGAGCGACTGAAAAGGGGTAGGGCTGGGGGCGTTCCGGGGTGGGGAGAGTGGAGCTGTGCATACGACACACCCTGTGTGTTGAACGGCAGCTTCCTTTCCCGGTCGCCCCCCCCCCCTCCGCCCCGCCACTAGACAGCCGAAAACGGCTGTCTAGAGAAAAAGAGCAAGGCAGGAGAGGCACAGAGGGAACAATCCCCCCGTGCCCCTCCTGCCTTGCTTTGGATAGGTGGCCACCTCCGAGGTCAGAGGTGGCCGCCTATCTAGCTAGGATTGTGCCCCAAGTGCAAGAGCCATCCTGGAGGTTGATGACATCATCTAAAGGGCCTGCAAACTTCCGTGAGTGGGCAATCTCAAGAGCAGGATAAAAGCTCCCTGTGAAGAAGCCCCAAGTCTTCCAGAGGGCTATCCAAGCAGCCAGAGGGGCTGCGAGGACAGAAAGGAGGGGGAGATAGTAAAAGAAAGAGCACCCCCCACCGCTGCCACCTCCTTACAGTAAGGGAAGCACTCAAGGCTTGGTCCCAGAGAAATGTCTTCAAAATTCTCACCCCTCCCCACAATTTTTGGGTGCAGTTTCTTTTCACACACACACACACGGTCAAAAATAAATAGGTTGAAAAATTCAGCACCGTGCTAATATAACGCTATACACATGAGGATTCCCCACTATTGTACAGCCACAAAGATTCTAACAGAACCAGAAGGTGCCAGGCTCCCTGGATCCTCAGGAGGGCCCAGTACTAAATCTGATCTGCTCCAGACCTGTCTGCCCTGCTGTAGCCAGCAGCTGACAAAGCAGCTGTCTTGTGTTGGCTGCAGCAGGCACTGAGTGGGGGCAAATTATGGGGCAAGCCAAAAGGCAAGGCAACAAGGCTGGCATAAGGCCATGCACAAATGTACCAGTACAGCATGGGATCAGGCAAAGGCAGGAGCGGTCCAGATACAAGCAAAGGTCAACGCACAGTTTAGCAGTGTCACCAGATGTACCCCCTCTGCCAAGGGGAGCAGGTCCCTCTGTACTCTTTCCGTCCCAAATGACTATGGGGACCACAGAAATGCAGCAATGATAGAGTTTTTTAATGCCTGTTACAGCACAGGATCAGTCAGATTGGTAGCTCCAGGATCCAGATCTCCTCACGGTACCTGTAGGAAGTCATTCCAGGGTAAGGCACAGAGCCTCTGGATCAATAACAGTCAGTATCTGCAGGGTGCTGGATACCAGGTCACAGCATGGGGTAAGTAGCTGCCAGACTGGAGTGGATGCTCTCAGGGCAATGCTGGTAAGCGGCTGCTGGAGCAGGCTGAAGGTCTACAGGGCAGGTAGCTGTGGGGTTGGAGCGCATCACCCTGGAGGATGTGAGGGACTGCTGACAGACTACTGGTTGAGGAGGATGTGCAGAGTCAGGAGGGCCTGTTCCTGAGCTTGCTGGGGACTTAAGCCAGTCCTTTCTCATCCACTTGACACAGGTCAAGTCAGGCCAGCTTGCAGACAAGCACACTGGAGTCCAGCAAGCTAAGCTGCCAAAAGCTCAGCAGATTTGACCCCTCAATGATTCCTCCAACATCCCTAGTCACAAGGCAAGGCCCAAAAAGCAAGACACAGGAACAGATGACCCATGTTGTTTCCAGCACTGGCTAGGCAGACACCAAAGGCTTTTAACACCAGAGCCTGCTGAGCCCCACCCAGGTCTCAGCTGCAGTACATTACAGCTCCCTGCTCAGAATCCTACTCCTGAGGAGTCACTTTCTCCTGAAGAGTCCTTCCTTGTCAGCAACCACTCTTTCTCATGGGAGCCCTACTGGCCCGTTGCTTGAGGCAAAGATGCTCCTGGGGGGCCAGGGGGTTGCTCAGTCTCTGCCACAGAGTCCCCTCCCCCTGACAGGATCAGACCTGCAGCAATCTCTGTCGAGGGCCCAGGCTCCTCCTGGTTGGGTGACAGTGACTGATCTGGGGAGCCCTCAGTTTCTGAGAGCTCCAGCTCTTCCCCTGAGGAGGATGCCTCCAGTGGGGACATGACAGCTGTGTGTGCTGCTAAATTTAGCAATTATGCTGGCATTGTGTGGTTGTGTCTGTTGGAATAAACAACCGCTGTTAATTAAAACCCACTATGTGGAGAGAAAAATAACAGGTTGAAAAGCCACTGAATGGTTAATGCATGTGGAAACGGAGCTGGGGTGTTTGTTTGTTTTCCTCTCTTCCTGTGTAGCCTGCTCGCTCTGTGTTGGCTTTGGGTTTCACTTTTGCTTTCTTACTTTGCCCACTTTAGTTGTAACAAAAGGATGCCTGTTAATCATATTAAGTAAAAGTAAATGCCCTGTGTAAAGCATGCACTGGTTTTTGTCTCAAGTGTGGTCAGACAAAACTTACTGTGCAATAGGATCCACAAGGAAAAGAGAAGGAGCAGAGGCATGCATACAGCTACGTTTCATTTATGTTCTTTTCAATATTTATAGGCTGTCCCATAACAAAAGCTTTCCTAGGTGTCTGCTATTCTCACTTCTTCCTGCTCATGGTGGACAACCAAGTCAGCAAACATGTAGTAGCGGCAGCAGCAAGGCTTTTCTGCTTCTTTGGCAGAGGAGCAGGGGAGGAAGAAGTTGGGAAACTCTCCCTGGAACATGCTAGCTGATGGAGGGAGGAGCGGGCAGACGGAGAGTGAAGGGCAGGCAGCGATCCCTCCGATCACCACTGTGGCTCGCTTGTTCCTCAGGGCCTCGCCACACGCAGAGCCAGCCCTGGGTTCCAAAACCAGGCTGCCGGCTTGAGATCAACATCTTGGCAGGGGCTCCAACTCAAGTGGGGGCTCCAACTCAAGGGCTGATTCCTCCAAGGAAGTAGATACATGTACGACTCTGAGAGCTGCCCTCTCTCTTGCCATCAGCTCCCCCTTGGCTGTCATGGAGCGGAATACGAGCTTTCATACTAGCAGAATAAGAGACTGTCTCTGCGACATGGAATTCGTTCCTGGGTGACAGTGTGCGCCCTCACAGCAGCGCATCACGACAAAAGACCCTATGCCTTGCTTGGGCCCAGGCATGGCTACTGGACTGTTCCCATGGGGTTATAAACTCCCAGGAATGGATGGTACTTCTCCCTACCATCAGGAGGCCTCCTCTTTTTAATTAACTTAGGGCTAGGCTGACCATACGTACCATTTTAAACTAGGGATGGCAGAGAATTCCGCCATGGATCTCGGTGAGGCCGAATGCCAGTGCATTCGGCCCCCCGAACTCCGTGGCGGAACGGCCTGCCACCCCCCAGCCACCCCCCACGGATCCCCCCCAGGATGAGACTTACCTGGAGTGGATCTTCTGGGTGGCGGTGGCTCCGCCAGCGGCTTCAGCAGCGGGGGCAGCAGCGGCTGGTCTTCCGACCGGCTGCCACCGCCGCCATTTCCAGTGCTGTAAAAAAAAAAAAAAAGACATGATAGGCTATGTAAAGATTTACGTAGCCTATCATGGCTAGGGTTTTTTTTTTAAAAAAATGATGTGATAGGCTACGTAAATCTTTACGTAGCCTATCATGTCTGACTTTTAAAAAAAAAAGTGTGTACGCAAATGGCGGCGGCTATGGCCGCCGCCATTTGCGTTCCTTATTTTGGGCCGTCTTAGTCTACATAAATATTTACATAGACTAAGACAGCAAAAATAAGGGGAACGCAAAAATATAAGGGGAACGCAAAAAATAAGGGGAATGCAAAATGTCCATTTTGTCCCATTTTTAATTTTTTGTAAATAACGGAACGTGTTTATCATAAGGCTCTACGCTAATCAAGGCATGCAGTAAAACTACTAGTGTGACGAAAGAGGAAGTCCCATTTACTTTATCCAGCCAGGGCCAGGCTTCTTGAGCTAGTGACGGTCAGATCCCGCCCCCTTGCTTGTCTGCAGTGGCGGGGAATTCAAGAGGCAGTCGCTAAGCCCCATTCAGCATGTGGGAGCCAGGAGGGTGAGTCTTACTGTTATTTCTACCATCATTCCACCCATAGAGATTCTTTCTGCCCTACATTCAGTTTGATTCGGACTTTTCAGACTCGTATTTCGGTTCAACGGGCTGTTAGCTATTTTTTTATTACAGCGGAACTCTCAGTGAAATAGAGTCCCCCGCTACGTCTACCTAAATTTTTGTATGAGTTCTGTCACTGAAGAATAATTGT
The DNA here is from genome assembly GCF_057233095.1 of Heloderma suspectum. NCBI lineage: Eukaryota > Metazoa > Chordata > Lepidosauria > Squamata > Helodermatidae > Heloderma > Heloderma suspectum. The sequence goes on from NC_139470.1 coordinate 30,063,328, forward strand.
TAGCTCAATATGTTCATGTAATAAAACTGTTGTTATCGTCTCACTTTTTCATGAATATGGAATATTACATAGCCCCATCCCGTTTTTGTCATCCCAATATCCCGTTTTTGTCTCAAGGAAATATGGTCAAACTACTTAGGGCACAATCCTTTGGAGACAGACGTCAGCCGCCTGTCCAACGCTGGGCAGGCGGACCACAGAGGGAATCCTCTCCAGCGCTCCAGCAGCCCTGCACGATCAGCTAGATGTGCGATTTTGGCTGTCTAGCCAGGGCGCGTCACAGCGGGAAGGGGGGGAGGCTGTGTGGCACATAGCAAGGCTCATAATGAGGCTTCTGCGGTCTCCTCCGGTCTCCACCCCACCCCCAAGAACGCTGCCTTTTCACCCTCTCTGCACCCTGCTTCTGAGCACAGAGACCAGCAAGAACCTTGCTGCCTGTGATGGGGTGGGAGAGGGGAGTGCAGTTTCTGGGAACTGAGCTCGGGGCCCTGGCTCCAAGCTCGGTTCCCAGAAACCGAAAACTCCTATGGCCCTCTATACAGTGTCTAATGGCCATAGGATTGTTCTCTTAGGGCACAATCCTCCTTATGTTTGGATAGAAAAAGGCCTACAAATCCCAGCATGCCCCAGCCAGCCATGCTGGCTGGGTCATGCTGGGAGTTGTAGACCATTTTTCTATCTAAACATGCAGAGGATTGTGCCTTTAGTCTCCCCTGCAAAATTAACAGGGTCCGGACATACACATATCATCCCATCGTCCTAGCCTGCCCCAGCTTCCTGGTCAGCTATTTATTGAAACAGGCTCATTGACAAAACCAAAAGCAAAGAAAGAGACCCTAAGCGGGGGGGGGGGGGTAATTAAATTAAAGGCCTTTCTAAAGAGAAGGCAATTAGGGTATTGATCAGGAGAAGTGCCAGGTTAATTGGGCATGTGACACATTGACATTTCTTCACAATCAATAAAACCCACGGCACCTTCAAAGAAATCTTCCTCAAGCACCCTGAAACCACAGTGGGGTCAAACATGCAATAAATTCAGTGAGCTGATTATTGCTGTTGGCTTCTTTCATGTTTTCTCAGTGCCAGAAAGCTGTCCGACAGGGGTGATTTCTCTCACCCCCTCCCTCCAATTTCCCGAATGTGGCTTTAATAAAAGTCTTTGATGGAGCCCGTCAAGGCTTTCTCTGTGCTTTTTAATAGAGAACAATCTTGTCAGGTTCTGTCAGCTTCGCTTTCCATTCTCCACAGAGAAAGGGGCTTAGAAATGCTCTTTCTTTCTTTTTTTAAAAAAGTCAATTAGCACACATTAGCCACTAGGTATCCGTGCCTTGTTGCACTTGCTTTCCAAATGCGAGGAAATGGGCCCAAAATACAAGCCAGGCAAAGGACCTCCATGGGGAAGGCAATCAAAGGACCCCTTTTCATTTCTTCTTTTGTTTTATCTTCTACTTTAAAGGGGAGCTTTTAAAAGGTTGTAATGAAATGAAATCTGTTCATCCTGAAAATGCTTGAAATGAGAAGCCAGTCCCTTCAGTCGGGCTATGGGTAAAAGGAAGTAAGACCCAGTTCAGATGTTCAAAAAGACAGATGTTTCAAAGGCCTGGATCATCCCAGCTTTGGAATTCCCTCTTCTGGTTTCTGAATCAGAGACACTGAGGTCTCACCCAGGATGTCGCTAGGCACTCCAGAGTTCATTCATCAAGCACACCGATCAAATCATGGGGGAAGCCACGGGCCCTAGCTTCAGGTGTGCTGTGACCTTGCCTTGGAGCCCTCGGGCAGGTAAAAGTTATTCATGTTTTCAATGGGAATTTCTGCTTCTACCTAGAATGGAAGCTCACCAATCATTTTCACCCACCATTACCTCTTGCCATGACCATCCAGATCTCACAGCCCCCGAAAACAGAACCTATGCTTTTACGGGAGAGGAGGTGTTATCTGAAGCTGAGCCTGGGAGTCACAACTCAGGCCTTCTGGATGAGGAAACTGAGCTGGCTGCAGAAGGCTGTTCACTCTCCTAGGGGCCTCCTTGGAGAAGGCTGAGGTCAAACACCCCAGGCCTTTCCGGAGCACCACAGTGCACAGCTCCAAGCCAAAACGCCACTCTGTGACATTCCCTGCTGCTCCACTTGAGAACAGTTACAAGGCCCTTCTTTGGGAAACAAAGGCTTGGTTGAGCTTTTAAACATAACCCTCTCCAGTCATTCCTCCCTGACAACCCTAAACATGTGGAGGGGCACAACTGCACCCCACTTCCCCTGTCCCCGAAATCTTTGTCTGAGAAAGGGTCACATACGTACATCCAGTTGTCTGAGCACTTCACGGAACCAAGGCCAGGGTGGACAGATCTGTGGATCTCAGTCTTGTGGAGATTGAATTTCTCACCCATCCCTAACAAGACCGTTACACAGGGGTCCTGATCTCATGAACCCCCGGTGTGCATACAACTGTATGCACATAGCTACCCCTTTTCAGATGTTCTGCTCAAAAATACCGATATTAGGGGAGGGGTTAATCTTACCCCTTTCCACACATTTAGTGTATATGTGGACAAGCAACTGCAGACGGCTCTTACCTGGTCAACATCTGTTTTCCCTGGGAGCTCACTAGGTTCTGTCAATGTTGACCCCAGTCCCTAGAACCCGTTGAAATCCCCATTGCTTTGACCCATTCCCAGTGTATATTGTATTGCCTTTCTGCTGAACACAAGAGTCAGTGGAGAGCCAGTGCGGTGTAGTAGCAAGAGTGTTGGACTGGGAGCTGGGAGATCCGACTTCTAGTCCCCACTCGGCCATGGAAGCTCACTGGGTGACTTTGGGCCAGTCACAGACTCTTAGCCCAACCCACCATACAGGGTTGTTGTTGTGAGGATAAAATGGAGAGGAGGAGGATAATGTAAGCCGCCTTGGGCTCCTTGCAAGAGGAAAAAAGGCGGGATATAAATGCAATAAATAAATAAATAAATAAATAAACAAGAAGAGGTAAGGATCCTCCCACTTTTTGATTAAGCCTAGGTGTTGCTTCCATTCCGACAGCCGAGTAACTTGGGCCCCCAACATGTGCCACAAAGGCTACGAGGTGGTGCTAGGAGTGACTGGACCAGAAAGAAGAATCAATCATTATGCAAGGAGCTTACATGACAAAACCGTTAACACTTTCCTTTTTATTGCCCGTTGTGGCTGTCAGGGTGGTTGAAACCTTCAGGAATTATTTGCCTCAGCAGCCCAATAGTTATTAAAATGCCCATTACATTGTTTCCTGGAGAAGCAATCTTGTGCACACAGAGGGATGACGGGAGGCAATCGCCCCTCAATCGCACTTAAAGAAGCCGATTGCCAACGGAGAAATGCCATCTGACCAAGATTTCACGCAGCTCAAATCAGCCAACGGCTCTGAACTTGTTTTTAATACATCTTATTGCTCATTCTGTTGCTGTTATGACTCCGGGGGACATTGGTACTTCAGTAGGATTCACTGCTGGGTTGTATTTATCCTGCAAATAGAGAAGGCACACCTCATAAATTTGATGCACAAACAATATGGAAATTCTTCCCATAAACAATTAATCACAAACATGTTGGGCTGGCAAAAGGAGAGAGCAGCTCATGATCTTAGAAGCAAAGGACTCTTTTGGGCAAAGTCATGAAGGCAGGTGAGGGGGAACTGATTCAGGTGGCAGATTTGGGGGGCCACTAACAGTAAGAGGCAGTGCGGTATAGTGATTAGAGTGTTGGACTAGGGAGTGTTAGGCCTGCAGAGGCCCGGGCTCAAAACCCCACTCAGTCATGAAGCTCACTGGGTGACCTTGGGCCAGTCAACATCTCACTCGGCCTAAGCTGCCTCATAGGGATGTTATGCGAGATATAATGGGGGGGGGAGAACCGTGCCACCTTGAGCTCCTCGAAAGAAAGGTAGGATGGATGGATGGATGGATGGATGACAGTACAAAATAGATCGGATCTACAAGCACAATCCACCGAGAAGTTCTGCAGTGCTAATCCCACTGAAATACAACAGGAGCTGTACAAAACCAATAATAGCTTGAACCCTTCATTTTTATGGCTTCTCAGATGAGAAATGTCCAGTCTCAGTCCACATAGGCATGTTTAGCACTCGATTTATCAGCACTTCATTGATCAATGTGATGCCTTGCTTTTGTATGTGTGGACTGAATCCATTGGAACACATTAGGTGCTTATGAAAAGTATCAAAACCTGTGATGGTCCATTCAGCCATGCAAGGTCATCACTAGATGCTGCCATCATCAAGTGATAAAGATGCACATGTGATCCAACCAGCTGTCAACCAGGAACCTTCAAGCAGGACATGAATGCAACAGCACCCTCCCACCCATGTTCCCCAGCAACTGGTGTACACAGGCATATTGCCTCTGATCCTGGAGGTAGCATCCATCTATCAGGACTAGTAGCCATTGAAAGCCTTTTCCTCCATGAATTTGTCCAACCCCCTTTTAAAGCCATCCAAATTGGTGGCCATCACCACATGCTGTGGTAGCGAGTTCCATAGTTTAACTCTGCGCTGGGTGAAGAAGCCCTTCCTTTTATCTGTCCTGAATCTCACTGAAAGTCTGGGATCTGAAGTGACCTCTGGTGAGGGGAAAATTCTATCCATGGTTTGGTCTGATGATATGGGCTGATTCACACATGCAAAGCATCATTACATGCTACCATCACTGAGCAATGGACATGCATGTTTACACATGGCTAACGTAGTTACATATATTGCAAATGTTTTAGGCTGCAATCCTAAACACCCTTACTTTTTAATGCAGGAAAGGGTACCTCTGGCCTCTGGAGCCCCCTTCAACTCCCCCAGGTGGCAGGTTTAACAACAACATGAAACCGCTGGGAGAAGTTGTGCAGGATTTGGAGCATGGTGCCATCATATGTGCATGACAGCCAACTCTACATATTTCTCCCACATCAGATTCTAAGGATGCTCTTGAGGTTCTGATCTGGTGCTTGAGGTTGGCTTAACAAGGCAGAGATGATCTTGGATAACAGAATTGTTGTTCTGGGGATAGATGTTCAGGCCCTCTTGGACAGTGCAGCACTCCCCTAGAAGACACAGGTCACAGTCTGGGGAGAGACCTGGGACCCAGCTGTGAACCTGGATGTCTAGTTGATGGCTGTGACCAGGAGGGCTGTTGCCCAACCCACATGGGTGTGCCTGTGTGCCCATTCCTAGAGAAAACAGATCTAGCTGTGGTGACATATATTTTACTTACATCATTCACAGCTGGACTGTTGCAATGCACTCTCTGTATGGGGGGAGCCACTGAAAAGCAGCCAGAAACTTCAGCTCATCGAGAATATGATGGCCGGATTAGAGCTGGTTATTGTCTTTATTGCAAGAGCTCCACTGGCTTCTGATCCTTTTCTGGGCCCAGCTCAAAGAATCATAAATGCTGGAAGGGGCCTTGGAAGTCCAGCCCCCTCCTCAGCTACAACATTCTTGACAGATGACTGCCCAGCCTCTGCATAAAAACCTCCAGCAAAAGACAGCCCCCTGCCAGTTCCCAAGGATGTCTGCTCCTCTGCCGAGCATTTCCCTGCAACTTCCACCCATCGGTTCTGGTCCTGCCCTCTGGAGCAACAGAGAACAAGTCATCTTCTGCCTAACAGCCCTTCAGATATTTGAAGACGTGATCATGTCTCCCCTTAATTCCAGGCTAAGCATACCCTGACCTCTCAATTGTTCCTCACAGGACTTGGCTTCCAGACCTCTCACATTGCCAGTCACCTTCCTCTGGACACACACTGGTTTGTCAACATCCTTCTTACAATCTGTTACCCAGAACAGGGCAGAGTAGTCCAAATGTGACCCAACCACCATGGCATAAAGCCGAATTATTACTTCTCATGATCGGGACACCATGTTTCTGTTTATGCAGCCTAAGATTGCATTTGCTTTTTTAGCAGCTGCTTCACACTGCTAGTTCATATACAGCTCATGATCAGCTAAGACCTCCAGAGCAGGGGTCTCCAAACGTTTTTGATTGTGCACCCCTATCAGTAAAAAAAAAGTTGAGCATGCGCCCCCAATGTGTGTATATTTATTTATGTATAAATTGTATACATGTACGACTGTATTAATATATTACATACATTACAAAACATACACAAAAATATAAATTTTTAAAGGATGAGATTAAAATGAAATAAACATTATTTTAGATATATATACATATTATTTATTAATGTTACAAAACCCCTTTTTGTTCTCACTAAAAAAAGGTATTACGAATATAATATTTTTAGTGAGAGCAATGTGATTGAAGATGCTTCATTATTTTTGGAAATCTTGGTTTAACACTTTGTGATGCAGCGATTCGAAGGTCTGGTTCTAAATTCAGTTTATTTCGACACTTGGTTTTAATGGCTGCCATAGCTGCCGTAGCACGTTTTCTTCTCGGCTTCATTCTGCCAAAGGAGAGTGGGAAGGGTTCATCTCCTTCCCACTCGCTTTCAGCAGGATGGCAGCGATGCTGGCTTCCTCTGCCGTGCCTGGCAGAGACTGGTGCAGTTGCTCTAGGTGGCCATAGCGGAGGCAGGATAGGACTGGAGCCGAGAGAGAAATGCCACAGAGCTTCCCTCTCAGCTCCTGTCCCATCCTGCCACCGCCGCTGCCACCATCATTGCACACAATGGCAGCTCATCAAGGCAGCAGGAGGCTGCTCAATGATCAGGCAGCTCGTGCACCCCAATGAATCGTCTTGTCCCCCCCCCAGGTGCGCGCACCCCACTTTGGAGACCACTGCCCTAGATCACGATGGGAAACCTCTGGCCTATGGGCTAAATTTGAGGCCCCTCCTCAAAGCCCTTCCCCTCCCTGAAGCCCTGCCCCCTGAAGTCTAGTGGGGAGGGGAATGCCTGCTGTTATCTCTGATCCGTGATGGGCGATAACAGTGGGGATTCCCCTGCATGCCACTCCTCTTCCGATTAGCTTCAGCATTCCTCCTCCAGGACCCTGCCAGAAGAAGTGAGGCAGGTGGCTACCAGGAAGAGGGCCTTTTCTGCTGTGGCACCCCAATTGTGGAATGAGCTTCCCAGAGAGGTTCGCCTGGTGCCTACATTGTGCTCTTTTCAGCACCAGGTGAAGACCTTATTTTCCCAGGCATTTTAGTTTTTCAGTTTGTTTTTATCTGGTACTGTATATTAAATCTTTTGTTGATAGCTTCTGTTTAACTATTTTATTTCTATATTGCACTTTTAAACGTTTAAATTGTATTTTATCATCTGTATTTTATTGTTTCGTATTTAAAGGTTTTAACTGTTGTGAACTGCCTGGAGAGTTTTGGCTATTGGGCAGAATAAAAATGTAATCAATTAATCAATTAATAAATGAGGAGAGCGAGCAGCACACAGACAGTAGAATCTCCACTGTTACCTCTCATCATGGATCACAGATAAAAGTGGGGACTCATCTCCCTGCTAGCTTCAGCCTCCCTCCCCAATGGGAGGAGGTGCAGAGCATGAGGTGCTGGCTGGAGAACCGCTCCTCCAGTGAGCATCTCATTTGGGAAGGCTTCACTGGATGGGGCTTTCCCCAGCCAGGGAAACCTTTGCACAGCGAAGTCAGGTCCCCAGACAAAGCGCCCCACTGCTCCAGCTGGGGACCAATCTTATGTGTGTTTAGACAGAAAAAAGAAATACAATTCCCAGCATGCCCCTCCCCTGCCCCTCTAGGACTGATAGCTGTCCCTTAGGCTGGCTGGGGCATGCTGGGAGTTATAGAGCCTTTTTCTGTCTAAACATGCCTAGGATGGCGCCCTAAATGCAGGACTTGTCTCTTTTCACTATTACCTTGCTGGTTTCCACCCAGCATTCCATTCCAGACTGCCAAGATCCCAGATTCGTACCATCTGCAAATTTGATATGCACCCCCTGTACTCCTTTGTCCAAGTCAGATTGTAAGCGATGCCTTTTGCCCTCATAGTCTTAAAATGTTTATGACCAGGATACTTAAATAAATGTCTTCTCCCATACAAACCCGCTCACCACTTGGGATCTTCTTCAGAGGGTCTTCTCCACCCAACTTGCATTTTGCTGGGATGCAGGAGGGGGCCACTTCCCTTTGGCTGTGACTAGACATTGGGACTCCCTGCCAGGGGAAGCCCACCCCACCCCTCTTCTGAGGGCCTTCTCCTGCTATGCAAATGTATTTCTCTTCCAGAAGGCATCTGACCTGCTCGGTTGTGGTATTCCAGCTCCCTGATATCTTCATGTATCTGCTGCCTTTTCTTTTAGCATTGATTATTTTGTATGTTATCGTTGTTTTAATAGGCTGATTAGATTATAAACCACCTTTATAATGGGATACCAATAACAGCAATAACAACTATTACAATAAATATGCACCTTTTTCTCCTGTAGAGTCTGTACATGTAGGTCTTGAAAGACTAATATGTCTCACACCACAGCCCTCGCCATGTAAAGGCCGGGGTATTAATGCATGCGTTACAGTTGGCCTTCAAATTATTTTCATATCTAAGGATGAGCCATGGTACAACTCACCTGTATTTATTTATTCTGTTAAATCTGTAGCTTGCCCTTCTTCCAAAGAGCATTGAGATTAATTTTGGCTTCACAACAACCCTGCAAAGTTAGTTAGACTGAGAGATCAGTTTGCCCAAGGTCACTTGGTGAGCTTCAAGGCTGAGTTAGAACTGACTGTGGTCTCCCCATACATTTAAGCCCACCACTTTTTCTCACTGTTCCACAATGACTCTCAATTTCCTCTCTGCTTCACAGAATTCCAGAACATTTCGGTGGCCACCAAGACAAAGGCAAGAGTTTTCGAAACCAGGCTCAGGAATAAAAGGAACTCAGGTTTAAATTTCCCAGGGACAGTTTGCAGAAATAATGCTGACTCTTGAGAAACTGGTTCTCTGAGACTTATCTCAAAGGTAATCCATTGCTCAGACATTTTTACTCTCTAGTCTTCTTCTATCAGTAGCCCAGTGATTCCAGCCATCAGCAAAGAAGGAGCTCTCATCCCCACTAAAGTTTCTAACACTCACCTTTGCTCCCCAGGGTTGTTTTAGTTATGAGGCAGCACTCCAGGCCTTCCTCAAACTGACCCCTCGCTAGGAAAATGAACCTCATCCCAAACATCCCAAATATTGATACTGGCATGGCAGGAGAGGTCAGACAAAGTAGGTCAGAGAAGGAGACAGAATGGAGTCTGGTGGTTTGGGGATGTTTTCAAGATGAAGTTTGGTGTGCATGTCATGGGAACTTCGGCTATTAGGTGGCATAGAAATGTGATTAAAAAAAATATTTTTAAAATTTTTAAACCACCCTTCATCTTAGAAGGGATTCCCTTGTACACAACATTTTAAAAACAAAGCCAATATAAAAGCCATGCAATTGCAAATTAAGAGTCAAAAAGCACCCCTTTTCAACCAGCAAACCAGCAAACCAATGAAACAGAACAACAACATTAAATTATGAAGTTTAAAAAAAAATTAAAATGTTGATTTCTAAAAAAATGTTAAAATGGCTGAGCAAAAAGAAACATTTGTGCCATTTATATCTCCTTTGGGAGGGCATTCCAAAGTCTGGGCACCCCCACAGTGAAGGCCCTCACACCCCATTGTAAATAGTGTATTTCTCCCATGCATGGTACACCTGGCATGCATTTACTGGCTGTTGTTTTCCAGATCCCACTGGTTCCTTGATAGAACTCAGTGTTTCTGGTTGGGTATCATACCAGCTGGTTTTCTAGGGTATCCTAGGTGCCCTGGTCTCATGCGCGTGATCTAGTGGCTAATCGCAATCCACTATGCTAATCGATGACATCCCTCCACAATGCAATGTGCACATTCCACATTTCCTCTAATAAAGTAGGTTTGCTTTTTTTTTTTTTTTTAACCATATGTCGTGGGGGGGGGAAATACAGTGCAATTACACAGTTTTATGACGCACCTTTCGCAGTTTATCGCAAAGCTGGGCACATAAAAAAATGAATTGCATAAATTTTAAAGACATTTAATACACACACAGTTAAAATCATGCAACAACAGCAACTGAAAACAGGTGTGTGTTTAAAGAGAGATTTAAACCACCAACGTGAGATGCACACCGGAGATGTGGGGGGGGGGGGCAGGTACGTGTTCAACAAGAGAGGCTCCGATGCAAGCCTGCCATTAGCCCTCACACAAAGCAGGCACCTATGCCCAAGAATTACCTTGAAGAGAAAATAGTGGAGACATAAATGGAGGCCAGGAATCCCAGCTAGCTGAGCACAAATGTAAACTGATGCTTGTTTAGGGAGTCGCCATCTGTCCGTGCTCCCAGTTCTACTATTTTACAACGCTCCTCCCCTTCAAATAACACTGCGTGACGATGTAGGATCGTTCCCAAGGGACTTCTGGGAAATAAAAGTGGTGCTCCCTAGCCAGGGGCCACTGGAAGCTCCATCCCACTGTTAAAGTCCCCCTTTCACTCCTTGCCCCGAAATGCCCCCTCCTTTTTTTCCTTTCTGCCTGTGAATGAGGGTTTTTGGCTCATTGGCATAGCAGACATTTTTCATGCACCGTGTCCTTGGCACCACAAACTAACACAGGCTCCCCAGTAGCAAGGGTGGGAAGCATCTCTATCTGAGACCTGGGGGTGGGGGGAGGGGGCGCTAGGGGAGGTAAAGGGCCACCTGCTCCCATAGGAATGTGCCCATGTGTCAAGATCCTCCGCTGAAGCTTTGCTCTAGGTGCCCCACCTTCAGAGGTGAAACAGCTGGGTATTATGCCTAGGGAACTTTCAGCTCAAATTTTAGGAATGGGTGAAAGGGAGTCCGAAAGCATCTTGCAAAATTTCAGAGAAGCAAAGGTATTCATATTTCATGTATTCGTATTTCAGGTTGCCCATCCGACCACAAGCCTTCCTGGATTCCTCCAGGGGGCAAAGCTTGACCCCAAGCCCTGCCCCCTGGTGGAATCCCCACTGTTATCTCTGATCACAGATTGGTGATAATGGGGGGGGGCTCTCCCATGCAGCCCCTTCCCCATTGGGGAAGCTGTCACATGGGCAAAGTGTCCAGGTCTGAGCCAGCAGCTGGGGAGTGCTTCTCCACTCATAACCCTCCCATGTTTTCCCACTACTTCTTCTATCGTTTTCCTTTCCACAGAAAATCCATTAAGTAAGGAAAGAGGGAAAAGCTGCACAATGCTGCCATTTGCCAGCATTAGGAACCTTCTATCTGGAAGCACCCTGGAGTCACCATGAACCTCCATGCAGGAGGCAGGGTGATGGTGCTATGAAAGCCTCATCTGGAAGCACCCCACCCTGGCAAGGCAGAGCAGGGGCAGCCAGGACAGCAGGCGGGCGCCCTCTCCATGACACCCTCCATCCCTTCCCCCAGCCCAGTAAAGCCTGGGCAAGAAGCGCCGAGCCACTGAGCGAGCAAAAACCAGGCACACGCACAAGACAACTCAGCTAGCAACAGTCAGTGCCAGCCCAGTCGACTACAGGTGCTCGGGGTGAATCGGTTAGAGTGGGACACAGCATCGTGTGTGAAGTGAGCAAGTGACAGGAGGAGGAGGAGGAGGAGGAGGAGGAGGAGGAGGAGAGATGGTGACATTGGGAGAGAGAGAGAGAGAGAGAGAGAGAGAGAAGCTTTGCTGACAGACGCCTACCCATGGAGGTACATTGTAAGGTGCCGCACATTGTGGAAGAAACTGGTGCTGCTGGAATATAAATGGCCACTGGGTGGGTGGGTGTGGCCATCGGGCCCCCTGGGCTGTTGGGCCAGGGCTCCACCTTCTTTAGCCCTGTGATCAATCCAGCTACATCCCACTTTCCACCTGTCTGTCAGCTCTCTTTCTGCCTTCCTCCAGTCAGACTGCCAACCACTTTTTTAGCTGTTTCTCTGTCTTCTCTGCTGGTGAGATGGCTCCTTCTCCAAATTCTCATGGCTCTCATTCCAAAACCTAAAGAGTGAATCCCAGCTACCCAGAGGTCATCTCCTGGCATAAGCTCCCACCAAAAAAACACCCTTCTCTGAATATCCTGGACTATCCGCCGGCCAGCCATCAGGCCAACAGCCATAACAACAGGAACACAGGAGTCTCCCTGGATATTGAGTAAGAGCGCGGTCCAACGTAGTATTATCTATGCCAGCAGTGTAGTGGCCCTCAGCCACTCCTGGTGCAGCCTGAAAAGCTAGCAGCATCCCACCCGCTTCCCCCCACAGCCCAGCTGATCAGCTGGACTGTCATGAGGAAAGCTGTTGGGAGCTGGGGGCTCCAATGTCAGTGGGGTGATGAATCCGCTCTGGGTTTCAGTCAGAACCAGTCAGAACTCTAAAGGAGCTCTCCAAGGTGCTCACTTTGGACAGTGCCTTTAGGGTTCTGACTGGCTCTGACTGAAACTCGGAGCGGAATCATTGCCCCACTGACATCGGAGCCCCCAGCCCCCACTGGCACCGAGCTGAGGTTTAGAATTCCCCACCCCTGCATGCTGTGATATGGAGCGGGGGCCGGAGTGTGTATGTATGTGCGTGCGTGCGTGCAGATGTGCATGCATGTACATGTATGTCCCCAGTCCCCCGGTCGATACTGGATGAGGCCCTTGGGTCCGAAAAGGATGTGCACCCATTGTCTACACTGATCACCAGCAGCATTGCAGAGTTCCAGGCAGGAGTCTTCCCAGCGCTCCCTGGAGGTGCTGAAGACCAAAACAGGGACTGAGCTCAATTCTTAAACCCACTCAGCTGAGCATGATAAAGCAAGTGCAATGCTTGCAGACAAAACTTGCGACCGCCTTTCTTCTCTCCCTGCCCCAGCCCCAAAGCCACACAATTCCATGCCAGTAATGCTGCGCAGACACGGCAAACGCCCCAGGGGTGCCGCTCCCCGTGCGTTCCCTTTGCCAGACAGCCTTGTGCTAGGCAGTAGCCATGGCTTCACTCACATCTGCTGCCTTCTTGCAAGCCAGAGTGTCTATGAGGCTCTCCTGGTCCAGACGAGCTGCCTTCTGCTGTATCCTCCATCCCCAACTATGGCATCTGCCCCAGGCACTTCCTCACCTGGGACTCTCCAGATCAGTGTTCCAGCAGAGTCGCCTCGGGCCCTTAAGCTGGAGGACTCTCTTGGGCAATCAGCCCACACAGTTAGCCTGAGGCCTGGTTCCCGTCCGAGGGCTCTCCGTCCTGCACAGAGATTACCAACAAACCAGAAAAGAAAAAGGGCCAGCTGTTGATTCTGATTGTTATACTGCTGGGACAGTTGTCAGGTCTGGGGGCGGGGGGTAAAGAAAGCTGGAATGCTTTGAGTAAAAAAGCTGTGGAAATTGTTATGGTTGCTTCCAGCTGGTGAGCTCAGCCTCAGTTAGTGTGTCTTTTGGCTTTGTTCCGCCTTGCATTCCACTCCTCCTGAATGCCAGTTTCCCTAAGAGAATTTTTAGGCAGGGCCAGCAGGAAGGGTCGGCATGATGAGGCACTTGCTGTGGGCCCACACTCCAACAAGGAGCCTGCTGAGAAGAGCTCCTCCTCTCCACCATGGCAACGTGCTTCAACCTGCTTGTTCGCCTGCCTCTCGCTCTGGCCCAGGCAGTGGGGGGGGGGGGGCAAGCAGGAGATGCCATGGCCGACTTGCTCACTGGCTCTCTGCCTGCCAAGCAAGCAAGCAGTACCAAAGGTGAGGAAAAAGAGGAGGGGGGAGCTGGCAACAACAGTGAGAAAACAGATTCACTAAGGGAAGGGGGCCGTTAAGAATGTCGTGACCAAGGGCCCCCCAAAACCTGGAGGCAGCACTCCAGAATGTGAGGATGCGCAAGAGTTTGCCTTATCCATTTGCATCTTTCCCCACCTGTCATGTGATTTTACTGATGCACACATGGACCATGGGAAACTTCCACACAAAAGAATCTTGATTCAACCACATGCACGATCATGTCACGATTCCTTCCACTTTCTTTCATTTAGCTGCGTTTGGTCATTGCGCAGAAGTGCACATGGGCATTGATAAAATTCTGCCCCCCTCACAGAAAAGCCCATCTTGTTGCAGTCATGTCTACAATCACATCAAGATGGCATTTTTGCAGCACTTTATCCATGTGCACATCAGTAACGTAGGGGGAGGGGGAGACATGAAGGCAACAACAAATGCGCTGTGCAAAATTTGGAAATGTAAAGAAATGGAACAATGAGGAATTCCAAATGCATTGGTTCAGCTTTGGAAACAAGACCAAGCGCTCCATCACATGGGGGCTGAAATCCACAACAATCCCAGTGCTTCCCTCATCCGGTTTCATTGAGGGATTGGGTCGTGCTCCTTTATCCATGTTCCATGTTTCACCTTTTCACAGGGGGTGGGAAGCCACTCGGAAAGACTGCTCCTTTTCCACAATGATTCATTGCACATGCTGGGGCCATAGCAAAAATCCCTCCCTGGTTCCACCCCTCTGACATTACTGGTGGTTGGCTTGTGTGTGACATGCAGAGAGTTCCCCCCCTTCCCCCTCACACTGATTTTCCGGGGGGGGGGGGGGATTGATTCCTTTCATGTGCTCAAGATCTCTGCTATTTACTCGCCGCTCGCCTCCCCACTCAAGCCTTCACTGGCTTCTTGAAAGCTTGAGCGGAGACAGGAGTCGCCCTCCAACCCTCCCGCCTTTGCAAGGAAGGGAGAGAGTGCAGTTGGCCGGTGACTCCTCCCTCCACCACATGCCTGTCAAATCTGCTCGGTCTCCTTCCATGCAAGGAACCCTCCCTCCTGTTCTTCCTTCCTTGCCAAGAGGATCCCCGCTCAGGATCTCCCGGGTTCAATACGCCCTGCAGCCCATCCTCAATGCCTTCGTCATCCTGATCACACCCCCAACAACCAAAAACAAACACCCACAGCCAACCAAACACATTGGTCTCTTCTTCCACTATTGGAGAATTTCATGGCGCTCCTGTTCCGTGTGCTGGAAAAAATACCACATTTTTTTGCATTTGGAGAAAACACAGGATAGGCTGGGGGAGATGGTGGGAGATGCCCTGGCGGCTCACGATGTCAAACTTCCTTGAGTGAGCCATCTCAATAGCAGGATAAAAACTCCATGTGATGAAGCTCCATCTAACTGGGGAAGCCAGAATCCAGAGAGAAATTCCAAGGGGAGAATTTCAGAAGCATCCATCTTAGATTCAAGGCACCTGCAGTGAGAGGAACTGTGCTTGTGTCCTTTGCCGCTGCCCCCCACCCCCCAGGTTCTGTTGAGCCAAGGGAGGCAGGACAGGTGTTAGCGTGGCAGTGCAATGTGGTGACTTGGTGGCACCAGTGAAAATTGCTCTTCCACAGAACGGCCTTAAGGTGAACTGTGCCTTAAGAGCACCCACAGAAGCCCTCCTTCAAGTGCCCCCTGGCTCCTTCTGAGGCTCGGAGGGTGGGAACAAGGGAGAAGCCTTTTTTCAGTGGTGGCTGCCCAGCTCTGAAATGCTCTCCCAAGAGGACCCTGCCTGGTGCCCACACTGCCATCTTTGGGGCAGCCATCTAGGACTTCACAGTTCTCCCAGCCTTATAAAGTATTTTAGTATTTTGAGTGTTTAAAATCTGTTATTTTAGTCTCTGCAGTGTGGTTTTAATGTTTATACCTGATGGTCATTTGGGTTGTTTTTTTTGTATTTCTATTATATCCTGTGCTGTGCTAGCATGTTGAAAAGTTTTATACTGAGATTTATTGGGATTTTATTCACATTTTGTGTCAGTATTATGTTTGCAGTTGTACAATGCCTAGAGAAAATTGCCCCCATCTGTTTTCTCCCCCCAGCTCCTTTCCGCCTTCCAACTCCCAGTACAGTAGTTTGGGCGGTGGGCAGTTTTGCTGGTGCAGAGGAGAGCAGCTAGTCTGGCTGGTGCAATCGCAAGCCTCTGGGGCACATTGGTGTGCATGTTCGGGATCCCAGGCATAGGGAATTAGGAAAATAACCCAACGGAGGCTGGATACTACTTTCCTTTTTCTGTAGTGGGGTTCCTACCTCATGGTAACATTCCTTGGCAAGATAGTTTACATTTCTAATTAAAAAGCTAGATGAAGATACTTTGTTAAAAGCTCAAAGTGTTTTACAGATTGAAACCAGGGCTTTGTTGAATGCGCAACCAGACACAAAACATGGGAAAGGAAAGGTTCCTCTTGTGCAAGCACCGAGTCATTACTGACCCCTAGAGGGACGCCGTTTTTCCTCAGCGTTTTCCTAGCAGACTGTATAGTGGGGTGGTTTGCCATTGCTTTCCCCAGTCCTAACTACCTTTCCCCCAGCAAGCTGGGTACTCATTTTACCGACCTCGGAAGGATGGAGGGCTGAGTCGACCTGAGCCGACTACCAGAAAACCAGCTTCCGCTGGGATCGAACTCAGGTCATGGGGAGAGTTTCGGTTGGATTACTGCCGCCTATCACTCTGTGCCAAGGTGAGTGGCAAGAATATACAGAAGATCTGTATAGGAAGGATAATAATACCGGGGATAGATTTGACGGTGTGGTCAGTGAGCTAGAGCCAGACATCCTGAATGGTGAGGTTGAATGGGCCTTAAGAAGCATTGCTAATAACAAGGCAGCAGGAGATGACGGTATCCCAGCTGAACTGTTTAAAATCTTGCAAGATGATGCTGTCAAGGTGATGCATGCTATATGCCAGCAAATTTGGAAAACACAAGAAGGGCCAACAGATTGGAAAAAATCAACTTATATCCCCATACCAAAAAAGGGAAGCACCAAAGAAAGATCAAACTATCGAACAGTGGCACTTATTTCACATGCCAGTAAGGTAATGCTCAAGATCTTGCAAGGTAGACTCCAGCAATTCATGGAATGAGAATTGCCAGATGTACAAGCTGGGTTTAGAAACGGCAGAGGAACTAGAGACCAAATTGCCAATAACGGCTGGATAATGGAGAAAGCCAGGGAGTTTCAGAAAAACATCTATTTCTGTTTTATTGACTATTCTAAAGCCTTTGACTGCGTGGATCATAACAAATTGTGGCAAGTTCTGGGTGGTATGGGGATACCAAGTCATCTCGTCTGCCTCCTGCGGAATCTGTATAACGACCAAGTAGCAATGGTAAGAACAGACCATGGAACAACGGACTGGTTTAAGATTGGGAAAGGAATACAGCAGAGTTGTATACTCTCACCCTACCTATTCAACCTGTACACAGAACACATCATGCAACGTGCTGGGCTTGATGAAGCCAAGGCTGCAGTTAAAATCGCCGGGAGAAACATTAACAATCTCAGACATGCAGGTGATACCACTTTGATGGCTGAAAGCGAGGAGGAGCTGAGGAACCTCATGACGAAGGTGAAAGAAGAAAGTGCAAAAGCTGGGTTGCAGTTCAACCTCAAAAAAACCAAGATTATGGCAACCAGCTTGATTGATAACAGGCAAATCGAGGGAGAAAACGTGGAGGCAGTGACAGACTTTGTCTTTCTAGGTGCAAAGATTACTGCAGACGCTGACTGCAGCCAGGAAATCAGAAGAAGTTTACTTCTTGGGAGGACAGCAATAAGAAATCTTGATAAAATAGTTAAGAGCAGAGACAACACACTGACAACAAAGGTCCGCATAGTTCAAGCAATGGTCTTCCCCATAGTAACCTATGGCTGCGAGAGCCGGACCATATGGAAGGCTGAGCGAAGGAAGATAGGTGCTTTTGAGCTGTGGTGCTGGAGGAAAATTCTGAAAGTGCCTTGGACTGCAAGAAGATCAAACCAGTCCATACTCCAGGAAATAAAGCCAGACTGCTCACTTGAGGGAATGATATTAAAGGCAAAACTGAAGTACTTTGGCCACATAATGAGAAGACAGGATACTCTGGAGAAGATGCTGATGCTAGGGAAAGTGGAAGGCAAAAGGAAGATGGGCCAACCAAGGGCAAGATGGATGGATGATATTCTGGAGGTGACAGACTCGACCTTGGGGGAGCTGGGGGTGGCGACGGCCGACAGGAAGCTCTGGCGTGGGCTGGTCCATGAGGTCACGAAGAGTCGGAAGCAACTGACCAAATAAACAACAACAACAATCACTCTGCGCCACGCAAGGCTCTACAAAACATGCATCACAGGCAAAAATGTGCAGTTCCAAAAGAACAGAAGTGCAGTGCAAAATCCATTTAGTGCAGAAATTGTATTATGTTTGGTGATATAAAAGATGACTGATAGCAATATGAAAAGTAATGTGTGTAGTCCAGACTCCTCTAGAACCCCAGACTCTGATCAAGCATTCTCATTTCTCCTCCCCATGCCAAAGTCACTCCCTGCAAATTCCACTGCTTCTCTCCACTGAGTGTTCATCAGTGTTTCAAGATGAAAGAAATCATCCCAAAACATGGGGTCCCCATTCCTGACAAGTTATGTGAAGTTGTCAGTGTCATGAGTAGAGCTGTGAAGACGTAGGGGAATAGGAAAATGTGGGGGGGGGGGGCAGGGCAGGGGGAAGTTCTTATT
Organism: Heloderma suspectum; assembly: GCF_057233095.1. Lineage (NCBI taxonomy): Eukaryota > Metazoa > Chordata > Lepidosauria > Squamata > Helodermatidae > Heloderma > Heloderma suspectum. The sequence goes on from NC_139470.1 coordinate 30,081,772, forward strand.
TTCAAATGTTCCAAAGATCCTTGGAGGAAAAATGTGTTGTTTAATTTTCTGGGTTTTTCCCCATTTTTTTCTGGAGGTTTCTTTAGGCCTTCATTTCTCTAGTCATGATAAGGACAGTGATGCCAGAAAATATCCAGTATAACATTCCTAAGACTGGTATACTGTGCTTCTGCATCCGTTTTTTTTTTTTTTCTCTTGTTCTTGGTTTTTACATATACAGTCAGGGCCAGAAATATTGGAACAAGGATAACTGTTTTGGCAGTTGGGCTCTGCACACCACCACATTGAAGTTGAAAGGAAACACACCCAGATGGGAGCGAATTCAGGACTTTCAGCTGTAATTCAAGGGGTTTGACAAAAGTGGGGCACTAACCATTCAGGAAGGACAGCCAGTGGCATGCACACACACCCATCATTGGTGGCTCATAAGTAATGGAACAAACCAACATCATTTCAAACTTAAGGATTGGCTTTAATACCTGGATGAAAATCCTTTCCAGTCAATGACTGCCTGCAGTCTGGAACCCATGGACATGACCACATGCTGAGTTTCCTCCCTGGAGATGCTTTGCCAGGCCTTTACTGCAGCTGCCTTCAGCTGCTGCTTGTTTGTGGGTCTTTCTGCCTTCAGTCTTGTCTTCAGTAAGTGAGAAGCATGCGCTATTGGGTTGAGATCAGGTGACGGACTTGGCCATTGAAGAACATCCCACTTCTTTGCCTTCAGAAACTCTTGGGTAGCTTTTGCTGCATGTTTTGGGTCATTATCCATCTGCAATATGAAGTGGCGTCCTATCAGTTTGGCAGCATTTGGCTGAATCTGAGCAGAAAGTATAGCCCTATACACCTCAGAATTCATCCTGCTGCTTTGATCAGCAGTCAGGTCATCAATAAACTCCAGTGACCCGGTTCCATTGGCAGCCATACATGCCCATGCCATAACACTGCCTCCACCATGTTTGACAGATGATGTGGCATGCTTTGGATCATGAGCTGTTCCTTTCCTTCTCCATGCTGTTCTCTTCCCATCATTCTGGTACAAGTTAATCTTGGTTTCATCAGTCCAAAGAATCTTATTCCAGAACTGGGCAGGCTTTTTTAGGTGTTTGCTGGCAAAGGCTAATCTGGCCTTTCTGTTCTTGAGCGATACCAGTGGTTTGCACCTTGTTGTGAAGCCTCTGTATTTACATTCATAAAGCCGTCTCTTGACTGTAGATGTTGACAATGACATGCCTACCTCCGCAAGAGCGTTCTTGACCTGGCTAGATGTTGTGAAAGGGTTCCTCTTCACCATGAGCAGAATTCTGCGGTCATCCATTTTAGTTGTCTTCCATGGTCTTCCAGGCCTTTTGCTGTTGCTCAGCTTGCCAGGTAATGCCTGCTTTTTCAGATGTTCCAAACTGTTGTGTTGGCCACTCCCACTGTTTCTGCTATCTCTCTGATGGGTTTATGTTGTTTCCTCAGCCTCAGGATGGCCTCCTTCACTCGCATGGACACCTCTTTGGACCTCATGTTGGGGGTTCCAGTGAACAGCTACCAAATGCAAATGTGACACTCAGAACCACCTCCAGGCCTTTTATCTGCTTGCTTGGTCAAGGGGCATCCAGGAAACAGGCCACACCTGGCCACGCAGCTGCTTGTCAGCCATTCGTTCCATTACTTATGAGCCACCAACGATGGGTGTGTGTGTATGCCACTGGCTGTCCTTCCTGAATGGTTAGTGCCCCACTTTTGCCAAACCTCTTGAATTACAGCTGAATGTCCTGACTTCGCTCCCATCTGGGTGTGTTTCCTTTCAACTTCAGTGTGGTGGTGTACAGAGGCCAACTGCCAAAACAGTTATCTTTGTTCCGATATTTCTGGCCCTGACTGTATATCCTTCACACCAAAAAAAGTTTTATTGAAGTTCATGACACCTCTTCTGTGAAACTTGGATATAACATTCTTCCGCATTAGAGCTGTCGAATTCCCAGGTCTGAGGATGTTCTGCCTTTAGAAGTGTAGGCTTCTATATTTAACTCTAAGCAACAAAGCATGTGCAGGAAAATGCACTGGTGCGTTGTAGCAGTGCACGCTGTGTGCACAAATTACATTCACATACACAACTGCGCAGTGCCAAGTTTTCCTTTTTAAAATGCCCTGCATGGCCCTGTGCAGTCAGACACCAACACCACTGAGTTCAATGGTGTTTACTCCCGTGGACCTATGAAAAAGACTACAGTCATGCTCCATAAACCTCTGCATTTCAGAATTTACCACTGCTCCTTTGCCCTCATGTCCTGCTTGTGGGCTTCCCGGAAGCATCTGCTCACTCACTGTGGGAAAGAGGATGCTGGATGAGACGAACCCCACCTTGCTTGTTTTGGACTACAGCTTCCATCATCCCCAGCCATCATGGCCAGTCATCAGGGGTGATGGGGTTGTAGTCCAAAACATCTGGAAGGTGCTGGCTTGCCAACCCCTGCAGTAGACAGTCTGAAACCACTGCAACAAGCCACCCATCTTCTTCTAACCATTGCTCTGACTGCTCCTGACAGGACGGGTGCTGGTCTGTCTTTCCAATGCCTTCTGTCCATTTCATCATGTATAATTCCCCTTTGGTCCTGCCTAATTGTCAATACACATATGACCCCACCTGACTGTTTGCCATTATTTCCGTCCTGCCAGGAGAAATTCAAACTTTGCCTTTAAAGGGAAAATATTTACATTTTCCCCCCACAGAGCTGCTTGTTACTAATATAACTCTATTATGAGTTGCTGACAGGTCCATCTGTCACAACTAGCAGACAAAGACTCTGCAAAAAATGAGAGCTTAAAAAACATAACAATAATAAAGCTGGAAATAAACCACAAACCTTTAACCGTGAATAGATTCAAAACAACCCAACTTCTTCCTAGGCTGGCCTTACCATTAGGGTAAACCCAGAGAGCTGCTAGGGTGGCCATATCTCCTATTTTACAGAGGAGAATCCTCTATTTGAAGACATCTTCTCTTTGATGCCCTGTCCACTCCAAGTCCTGTTTAAAGATAAAGAACCAGAAGGTTGGATGAATCAGTCCATTTCGGTTTCTCTCAGCTTCTCATTTTCCCAACTTTAAATTCAGTTCATCCGGAATCTTGTGGGAGGTGGAGTTTGCATGAACGTTTATGTGCATTTTTGCACATTTCCCATAATGCATTTTTGTATGTGATTGTGCCTTTATTTGCAATGTTATTTCCCCTTTGAACTGCACCCAGAAATGAACAGCCAGCCAGTGCAACTGCTGCAACACAGTGGCATGCCCTTGCTGGAGGAATCCTGCTCTAAGGAGGAGCTAAAGCTTCCAGAGATGGCCAAAACCAAGGAGCCACGCATGGCAGGAGACCTGGAGGAACCTGGACACTCAGGGGAGATGACCATGGTTCAGTCTTCACAGGAGGAGGAGAGTTCCACCTCTGAGGCCAAGGCTAGGCGACTACCTAGCGCCCAAGAGTTGCCTCAAAAGGCAGACTAGGAGGCCTCATTTAAAGAAAGTGCCTGAATAGAAAGAAGGACTCCTCTGTAGCAAGGCTTGTAATGAACTCCAGCTGAGCCTTGGGTGGGGCTCAGGAAGCTCTGGCAATATAAGCCTGCAATATCAGTCTAGCTATTGCTGAAAACAGCATCTTCTACCAATTCCAGTGCTTTGTGCTTCTGGCCATGTGCTGTGATTGAGTCTTTGTGCTACTAACCCCGAACTCTTGCTTGACTCTGCTGGGACAGCATATTGTATTTGTTAGCTTATCTGTGTTTGGACCTTGGCTGATCTTCCCTCTTGCCTAGTAAAATGGTGCCTTTGACCATTGCCTGTATCATAGAGTAGTAGGGTTGGAAGGGGCCTACAAGGCCATCGAGTCCAACCCCTGCTCAATGCAGGAATCCAAGTCAGAGCATCCCTGGCAGATGGCTGTCCAGCCTCGTCTTGAACACATCCGGTGTGGGAGAGCCCACCACCTCCCTAGGTAAGTGGTTCCATTGTCGTATTGCTCTAACAGTCAGGAAGTTTTTCCTGATGTTCAGCCGGAATCTGGCTTCCTGTCACTTGAGCCCATTATTCCGTGTCCTGCACTCTGGGATGATTGAGAAGAGATCCTGGCCCTCCTCTCTGTGACAACCTTTCAAGGACTTGAAGAGCGCTATCCTATCTCCCCTCAGTCTTCTCTTCTCAAGGCTAAACCTGCGCAATTCTTTCAGTCTCTCTTCATAGGGCTTTGTTTCCAGTCCCCTGACCATCTTTGTTGCCCTCCTCTGAACCCTCTCCACTTTGTCTGCAAATGCAAAATAGCATTTGCCTTTTTTGCAGCCACATCACATTGTTGGCTCATATTCAGCTTGTGATTGACAACAATTCCAAGATCCTTCTCGCTTGTAGTGTGGTTGAGCCACGTATCCCCCATCTTGTAACTGTGCATTTGGTTTCTTTTTTCTAGGTGCAGAACTTGGCATTTATCCCTATTAAATGTCATTCTGTTGTTTTCTGACCAGCGCTCCAGTCTATCCAGATCATTTTGAATTTTGTTTCTGTCTTCCAAAGTATTAGCTATCCCGCCCCATTTTGTGTCATCTGCAAATGTGATCAGCATTCCCTGCACCTCCTCCTCCAAGTCATTAATAAAAATGTTGAAGAGCCCGGGGCCCAGGACTGAGCCCTGCAGTACCCCACTTGTTCCCTCTCCCCAGTTTAAGAAGATCCCATTGATAAGCACTCTTTGAGTCCAATTCGGTAGCCAACTGTGGATCCAGTGGATCGCTGTTTCATCTAGCCCACTTTGAGCTAGTTTGCTCATCAGGATATCATGGGGCACTTTGTCGAAAGCTTTGCTGAAGTCGAGGTATATGATGTCTACAGCATTCCCACAGTCCACAAGGGAGGTGACTTGATCAAAAAATGAGATCAGATTCGTCTGGCAGGACTTGTTTTTGACAAATCCATGTTGGCTTCGAGTAATCACTGCATTGTTTTCAAGGTGCTAACAGATGGATTGCTTTATCATCTGCTCCAGAATTTTCCCAGGGATTGATGTCAGACTGGCTGGTCTGTAGTTCCCAGGTTCCTCCTTTTTACCCTTTTTGAAGATAGGGACAACATTAGCCCTCCTCCAGTCATCTGGCACTTCACCCGTCCTCCATGATTTCTCAAAGAGAATAGACAGCGGTTCTGAGAGTTCTTCTGCCAGTTCCTTTATTACTCTAGGATGCAGTTCATCTGGCCCTGGAGATTTGAACTCATTCAAAGTCATTAGGTGTTCCTTGACCATATGCCTATCGATCTCAAGCTGCAATCCTGCCCCTTCAGCCTGCACTTCGCCTTTGCCAGGGGGGTCATAGACCCTCTTTTGGGAGAAGACTGAGCCAAAGTAGGAATTGAGCACCTCTGCCTTTTCTCTGTCATCTGTTATCATTTTGCCATCCTTATTTAATAGCTGAACCACCATTTCTTTCCTCTGCCTTTTACTATGCACGTAGCTGAAGAAAGCCTTTCTGCTGTTTTTAGCCTCCCTCGCTAACCTCAGCTCATTCTCAGCTTTAGCCTTCCTGACGCCATCCCTGCAATTCTGTGCTACCTGGAATTTTCTGGAGGGGCCATGTTTTGCAGAATTTGTCTCCCAACAAATATTGGGGAAATTGAAGTCCCCCATTACTACTACATCATGCTTCCTTAAAACATTGGCTATTTGCTTTTCAAAAGTTTCATCCTCATCTTCTCCTTGGTTGGGTGGCCGATAGTAGACTCCGACCACCAGGTTCCATTTATTCTTTGCTCCATTTATTTTGATCTGGATGCTCTCAATGGGGCTACCAAGCTCCTCCTCCTGTATTTCTGTGCAGAGATGTGTATTTTTCACATACAGTGCAACCCCATCTCCCTTTCTGTTCCTCCTGTTCTTTTTGAACAAGTTATATCTTTCAATTGCTGTATTCCAGTCATGAGAGTCGTCCCACGAAGTCTCAGTTACACCTATCAAGTCATAATTTCCCTCTTGTATTAAGAGTTCTAGTTCATTCTGTTTGTTTCCCATACTCTGGGCATTAGTATAGAGACATCGAAGACCATGTGCTTCATAGTCTGGCTTTCTTCCTACATGTGTCTGAAGACTATTATTGGGCGCTATCAGAGCTGTTCTCTCCGTTGCAGTGCATGAGCCTACGTCCATTGTTACCCCCAACTTTACATCTCCCTTCCCCGTAAGATTCAGTTTAAAGCCCTCCTGATGAAATTCTTCATGCTGTGGCCAAACATATTCTCTCCATCCTTTGTGAGGTGCAACCCGTCCCTTGCCAACAGCCCATCTTCCAGGAAGTATAGCCCGTGGTCCCAGAATCCAAATCTCTCTCGTCGGCACCACCTTTGTAGCCAGTTATTCACCCGGAGTATTTTTCGTTCCCTTTCTATCCCTTTTCTAACTACTGGAAGGATGGATGAGAAAACTATGTGGGCCCCTTCCCAAAGCTTCAAAGTCTGATGTGATCTCTTCATAGCTCCACTTGGCAGTATCATTTGTTCCCACATGGATGAGAAGAAAGGGATACCTGTCAGTGGGCTTTATGAGTGCAGGCAACCTTTTAGTCACGTCTCTAATCCATCCTCCCGGGAGACAACATACCTGGCGAGTCCACGGGTCTTCGCGACATACTTGGGCCTCAATCCCATGCAGCAAGAGTCTCCCACTACTACCACTCTTCTCTTCTTGTTGTTGTAGGCCTGGGTTTCATCGCCTCTGTTTGACTGACCTTCAGCCTCTTACTCACCCTCATGTAGGTTCCCCTGTGATTCTTCCTCTGCAGGCTGTCCTCCAGTCTCATCCGCAAGTACCTGAAATCAGTTCCACAGCTCCACTGCTTCCACAGGTGCAGAGTGCCATCTAGTTCTTCTTCTCCTAACTGTCACCCTTTTCCAAGGAGTATCCTCTACTCCATTTTTCTTCACCTCAGCATTTCCCACTGCCTCACCTTGCTGTTGCTCTTCAAGCTTCTGGTCTTCCCTTTGCTGCTGTAGTTCCCCCATTCTGTCCAAGAACTCTTTGTGTTCTCTTATTCCCCGGAGGGTCGACAGTCGCCGCTCCAGTCCACTTACTTTTTCCTCCAGCAGCGTGATCAGCTTGCACTTGTTGCAGGTGCTGGCCACGTTGTTCTCAGGCAAGAAAACAAACATGGCACACACCTTGCAGGTCCCCACCACTGGAGAGTCTTGTCCTTCCATAGCCCCGTTTCCCTTTTTGTGTCTGGCTTTGTGATTGTTCTAGACTAGCCTGTGCCTGCTCCTCTGCTCAGTAGAGGTTAAAAGCAGCGTCCCACTGGTGTGGAAGTGTGTTGACCTGCTTTTGGATTGCCCCTTAGTTTAACCTAATGCTGAGTCTGATCCAGCCATGGCAGGATGCATAGTGGCCTCCATTTCTAAAAGCCAGCCCCTGCTATAGGGATGTACGAAAGTTCCGCCACGGATCTCGGGGAGGCTGAATGCCAGTGCATTCAGCCCCCCGAAATCGGTGGCAGAACGGCCCCCTGCCCCCCGCCCCCCCGGGACGGGACTTACCTTAGGCGGATCTTCCTGGCGGCGGCTCCGGCGGCGGTGCGGCGGCGGCGGCAGCAGCGGCCAGTCTTCCGACCGGCTGCCGCCACCGCCATTTCCAGGTAAAAAAAAACAAAAAACAAAAAAAGTGATAGGCTACGTAAATCTTTACGTAGCCTATCACGGCTGATTAAAAACAAAAACAAAAAAATGCGCGTACGCAAATGGCGGCGCTATTTGCGTTCCCTTTATTTTCGTCGTCTTAGTCTACATAAATGTTTACGTAGACTAAGACGTGCCAAAATAAGGAACACAAATTTGCATACACGCGTTTTTAGTGTTTTTTTTTTAATCAGCCGTGATAGGCTACGTAAACATTTACATAGCCTATCACGGCTGACTGCATTTGCATCCCTGCTAGCCAGCGGCCGGATGTCCGGCTGCTGGCGGAGCCGGCCGGCGGCTCTGCAGAATCCCTGCAGAGCAGAGCCAGCCGGCCAGGATTCCAGGGGGGAGGAACGGAGCGCCTTCCCCCCCAGCCAGGATTCCTGGGGGAGGGATGGAACGCCTCCCCCGCAGCATCAGCATAATCCGCGAATAGGTAAGTACCTTTCGTACATCCCTGATAGGGATGTCAGAGAATTCCGCTACAGATCTCGGTGAGGCCAAACGCCAGTGCATTCGGCCCCCCGAAATCTGTCACGGAACGAAGACCCCGCCCCCCCAACCCATGAAAGGCGTGCAGGACGAAGTCCCCACCGCCCCCAACCCACAAAAGGTGTGTGAAATGGAGCACTTACCTGCTCCCGTTCGCGCTGCTTTGTGAATGGCAGCCGTCCTGCGGCCGCCATTCACTTCCTCCTCTTCATAGCCGTGATAGGCTACATAAGTATTTACGTAGCCTATCATGGTGGGGGAGGGGGAAACCCAGCATATGCAAATGGCAGCGGCTACCGCCATTTGCGTACGCTGGGTTTTTTCCCCCTGCCGTGATAGGCTACGTAAATATTTACGTAGCCTATCATGGCTCAATACAGGGACACAAATGGCAGCGGCTACGACAGCCGCCATTTGTGTCCCTGCAGGGCTGCCCAGCGGCTGGATGTCTGGCTGCGGGGGACCGGAGCCGGCTGGCAGCTCTGTGGCTTGGCCGCGGAGTGGAGCCTGCCGGGCAGGATTCCAGGGGGGAGGACCAGATCACCTCCCCCCCCGTCGAGGATTCCGGGGGGAGGGATGGAGCGCCTCCCCCCCACCGCGGACTGCCCGGCATGGAGCCAGGTAGGTGTTTCGTACATCCCTAGCCCCTGACAGCAGTTTGGCTGCTGCATTCTGCACTAACCACAGTTTCTGGATGGTCTTCAGAGGCAACCCCATGAAGAGCATGTAACAGTAATTCAGTCTGATGTAACCAAGGCATGCGTGACAATGGCCAGCTCTGTTTTCCCCAGAAATGGGTGCAGTTGGTGCACCAGCCAACTGGTCCACACAGGCATGTACACCTCTTGAGCACCATCCCCTTGATTAGAAGTACCAGACTGTGTGAACTGACTCCAATGAGGAGTATTGTGTCTGAGCTAATAGCAAAGTTTACCCATGCAAACCATCCCTTGGTGCTTCAATCATCAAGTTACAAATATGCATGCTGCAGGGCAAAGCAGCCCTGCATGGCTAGCAGCTAAATCCATTGGAAAACACTGTTTTTGAGGTGGCATTCAAGCTCTATCTGTGATGATGACTATATTTATATCCTGCCTTTTTTCCTCTTGCAAGCAACCCAAGATCTATGTATGGCGTTGGTGCTCTGCACCATTCACGTGCACAAGCCTTCAAGTGATGAAAATGCACATATCTGAGCGAGATCAGACTAAAATAATGGATGATAAGGTTTGGAACAGCCCCATAGGTCCCTTGGCAAAGTGGCCTGAGGGATCATCAGGCCATGCAAGAGGGCATATGCCCACTGGCGCTATCGATCCATTTTTTCTTTAGTATTCATTGCCTGTCCAATGTCTTCATCACCACAAGGCACTGCAGAGAATAAAACTGCAAACAATTAAAAGTTTCCCATACACAATAAGAAAGCAGATCATTTTGGGAACAATGCCAGCCCCAAAGCACCCCTACAGAGCTGGCAGAGTAGGAAGCAGCACAATTCCCTAGGGCAGCCCTCCTCAACCTGGTGCCCTCCAGATTCGTTGGACTAGGACTCGCGTCATTCCTAATTTGCACGGCCACTGGCTATTTTTTGCCTTTCGCTTTGTGGTGGGTTGCCAGTGGAGCAGGGGGAAAGTGGATAAGGAAACAACTCTCTTATAATACTACCGCCTGGGGTGATCCCTGTGAAGCTGAAGGGGGGAAGCTTCAAGGTAAACAAAAGGAAGGATTTTTTCACACAGCACATAGTTCAACTATGGATTCACTTCCGTACAATATGTAGTGACAGCCACAACTGGGATGGTTTTAAGAGAGGGTTAGACACGTCCATGGAGGATAAGGCTAGAGTGACTGCTGGTCCTGATGGCTATATATTACCTTCCGTATCGGAGACAGTATGCCTGCGTATAGCAGCTGCGGAACATGAGAGGGAGTGTGCCATTGCACTCATATCCTACTTGTGGGCTTCTCATCGGGGCATCATCCAGCTGGCTACTGTGTGAGAGGCCTTTGGTCTGGCCCAGCACAGCTCTTCTCATATTTTTATAGAGTATCAGTCCAGACGTTGCTGATTCTAGCCCCATAAGCTCCTGTCCTGAGTGTTTTCAAATGCTAGTACGAACAAAAACGTCTTCAGCAGTCACCAAAAACTAAATAATGATGTTGTGATGTAAAAGCATGTGAAATGTGAAAATCCCCAATGCTGGCCCAGCTCTACAGACTTTTGAAGCTCATCCTTGCTCCCAATTCAGAAAAAGAGAGAGGTACTTTATCATCCACTCTCTACCTGTCAGGAGGAGAGAGGCTCAGTGTTACCACAGAGCTGAGTTGGCCACAAACCCAGCGCCTAACAGGCTTGGAGGCTTCCACATCGGTTGGAAAGACAAATCTTCAAATGCATCAGGCCAAGATGAAAATGGCTAAACAAAGAGGAGGCAAGCAGCACGTAAATAATTCATCCCGCTCCCCCCACCCCGCATCCTGACGTGTGCCAAGTGGGGGCTTTTTCCAGGGGGGAAATGCAGTGGCAGATACACCTATAAAACCCGACAGCAGAAGAACGAGCCAGGGTGGGATGATTTACGGGGGATTCGTTTGCTGTGTGTGCCGTCTCATAATCAGCAGGAAGCTGAGGCAGCTCCCACAGGGAGGGGAGCCCTTTTAAGTGGGGGTGGGGAGAAATGCACCACATCACTGCAGACAACAAGAAGAGCTCAAAGAAGCCCATCTCTTCCATACACAGCAACTGACCCTGTTGACAGGGGCCAAGTTACATGTTATGCTTACATGTTATGTGTATCTATGTCTCCATTTTACTTTAATTCATTGCAGGCGGGAATGAGCAATCTTTACCAGGACTGCAGCATATGAGAAGGGGAGGCTTATCTCTTCTCACCCCAGTGCACTCAGAATGAAAATGCCTCCCTCCTCCACATGGCAATGCTCTCTATTGGTTTCTGGTTCCTGTTGCTGATAAATAGGGATGTCGGAGAAATCCACAATGGAATCAAATGAGTTCAGGTTTCTATGAATCCAACCCATGGATTCTGCCGTGGATCAGCTTTTCCTGAGTTGCATGGATTATGCAGACTTGCAGAGCTGGGTGTTTTTTTTTTTACTTTCTAGAATTTTATGCAAATTTAGACAGAAAAATACGAAAAATGTTTAAAAACACTGGCTGATAATGTGGATTTCCCCAATAGGCTAAAGCATGAAAATTCACATGGGGGATTTGCGAATTTGGGGGGGATTTGTGTGAATGTGAATTTGCACACATGGGGAAAAAAATCTGATTCCACCAATGAGTGGACTACCCCAAAAAAAGCCACCTGACAATCCACAAAATGTAGACAGAATGGATTTTACAAGATCCTTACGTAGAATCATAGAATAGTAGAGTTAGAAGGGGCCTATAAGACCATCGAGTCCAACCCCCTGCTCAGTGCAGGAATCCCTACTGCTAAATCACTTGCTTTTCTGCTGAGGATGCCTTGTGAAAATGCTGATAATAGAGGACTAAGCAAAATGCCACTAAATACAGAAGAAATTTGCCTTCTTTAGAACACATCACATCCGTCTGGGCATTGAGCAAAAGCTGGGGATGGGGGTGGGAGGGAGTTGATGTGATGCTAAAGTCACAAAGTCCACAGTTGTCATGGTCTAAGATGGAGACCTGCAAGAAGACTAATACTGCAATCCTATACTCACTTGTTGTTGTTCAGTCGTTCAGTCGTTTCCAACTCTTCGTGACCCCGTGGACCACAGCACGCCAGGCCTTCCTGTCCTGCGCTCTCTCCCGGAGCGTGCGCAAGTTCATATTCATTGCATTGGTGATGCTATCCAGCCATCTCATCCTCTGCCGTCCCCTGCTCCTTTAGCCTTCAGTCTTTCCCAGCATCAGGGTCTTTTCCAGAGAGTTTTCTCTTCGCATTTGGTGGCCAAAATATTTGAGCTTCAGCTTCAGTATCTGTCCTTCCAATGAGCACTCAGGGCTGATTTCCTTTAGGATGGACTGATTCGACCTACCTGGGAAGAAATCCCATCAAATTCAGTGGGACTGATTTCTGAGTAGACATGTATAGCGGAGGTGGGGAGAGGAAGCTCTTTCAGCCAGAGGGCCAAATTCAATGTCAGACAAGTTCTCAGGGGCCGCATTCCACATTCCATTTTGGGTGGGGCCAAAAGCAAAAGGGGCCAGACCAAAAGGACCAGCATATTTTAGCTTAAAGCTCTTACTGTCAGTAACTGAACGGGGAAAAACGGTGCGGAAGCCACCAAACCATCAGCAGTCAGGGGAGAGGTGGTGGGCCCAGGGCAAGGGTATAACCACCTGGGCAAACCCTAGATGGCCAGATTAGAACTCCAGGTGCACTGGATTTGCCTCACAAGCCTGAGGTCCAGCACCCTGCTACATAGGATTGCCCTGTTAATGGGATTAGTCTCTCCTAGGTGCTAAGAGGATTCAGGTTGCATCATAGTTGTGGGATGAAGGGGGAAAATCATGGCAGATCCCCCATTAAAAAAAAAACCATCAAATTTAGCATTTACATCCATCTCCAGCTCTAAGTGAAACACACTTAGGTTCCTGGTAAGGCTCTGCACGGTAGTAAAAAAAAAAAAACCACACCCAATAATCGCAGTGTAGTATTTTATATTAGCAGAGTTGGAGATTCAGTTTAAGCGATGCACTACTAGCAGCATTGCTACCAAGGTCTCTGGGTGGGAGGACACATCTCGTTCCTGGGGTGCAGGCATCATTAAAGGCATGTGCTTGAGCACTGAGGCATCGTGCAGTGCACAGCTGGCCACTGCGTGCTCCGCAGCTGCTGAGGGCTCTCTCAAGCTATTGGCAGCCTATTGTGGGGCAACGATGTTCTTCCTAGCATACCCTGAACTCAACCTTCCCCAGCCTGGTGCCCTCCATATTTATTTATTTATTAAATTTATTAATCGCCCATCTGGCTGGTCACCAAGCCACTCTTGGTGATGTTCTTGGACTACTACTCCCATCATCTCCAGCCAGCATGGCCATTGAGGGAAAGAAAGTTCTAGAAGAGGTGCTGCTTCATTTTCAAGTGTAGTTCCCCTCCTGTGTCTTTAACGGAGGATTGGGGATGCTGAATTCAAGTCCTTTTCTTATGCTACCTTTGGATCAGGCCGCAAAGCCCTCACATGCAGCCACAGCAGCCTGTGTGGAATGGCCCAAGAGAAGTTACCTCCGCGCCTCGGCTCTTGCGTAGTGTTGGGTTAAGCAAGCCTGGTGCCGTAGTGCAGCTGGAGTCGTTGCACCACAGGAAGGCCCACCGGTGATCCCTTCCTTCCCGCTCATCCCCTTCTTTCCATCTGTTTTCAGAAACTCTCTGCACAACGCTCCTGCTCCCAGTGTCTTTCCCACTGTGTCAGAGTGGGGGCGTTATGAGGAAACCCAGCATGGTGGCTGACTGGTGAGAGCTCGCCTTCCGTAGGGTGGCCAGGACTCCTCCTTTAGAGGGCCGTCTCTATTAGAAGGTGTCCTGCATCTGAGGGGCTGTCTAGTCCAACTCCAATGTAAAGACAAGGATCCATCAGAAGGGTGAGCAGGACAGCAGCCTTGGAGTTGCTCATCAGCAGTTATCGTCTGAGCAGCAGCCTGAACAGCAGGCGCACGGATCACCTGGCCAGCCTTTCCTCTATGGGGAGAGGCACTGCAGTGCATTTCTGTTGAAAGTATGGTCATGATTTCTGAATGTGCACCTCTATATGCAAATTAGCATATGCAAATGTCATGCAAATTAGGGTCCTCTCCTCTCCTCCTTTCTTGGTAAAGCATTTTCTCTTGTTTGGTGATGTGGAAGTGGCCGCCCTATTCTTCTGCCGCCCATGCCGTTGGCAGTGACAGTGAAAATTGTTCTTTTAACATGGAGGGAGGGGGAGCCAGTTAGAGGCCTGCTCCCTTTTTGCCACAGCAGTGGCCTTTTTTTAAATCAAACGGTTAAAAAGGGGGGCAGGACAAAAAAAAGAGGGAGGGGATCTAGATAGGAGCGGGCCGCAGTATACACTGTGCCTGGGGCCCAGCTCAAACCTGGAGCCAGCCCTGAGGGCAATAAAGCGGCACAATGTAAATCAAGTTCAGAAGGGGAGGGCAAACCTCAGGGCATCTGAGAAACACTACCCTCAAAGGAGACGGAGCTCTGGTTGTATGTTTTTTATGTTTAATTGTGATTGTTTTAAGGTAGTGCCATTAAATATTCTGAGCACTTTTCACACACATTTTTTTTCAGCAGGCCTTACCTCGTAGTAGTCAGGAGTAGCATCAGTGTTGCCACATTAGATGTGGGAGGCTGAGAGATGATGTAGGGATGTGGAAATCAGCAAAACCCAGCCTCGCTGAGGTTCTCTGAGTTCCACCTCAAAGCTGAAGCAGACATGTGTCTATCAGATCGTGAGCTTTTTTTTTCCTTCTTGTGTGAAAATCAGGATGTATTTGGGTGCGCATTCAAGAGTATACACTTTTTGCCCATTGAATAAAGTGTGTTTGTGTGCACTTTTTAAAAAGTACACATTGTTTCATGCATACTTTTCTAATGTGTTTTCCTCCATGAACAGCACTCCATGTTCGGTAATGCAGATAGCACTCACATTTGGGTTCAGGAGGTGTGAACAGAGTAAATCCTGGTCAAAAACAAACTAAAGTGAATTTCTCATACATCCCTAAGGTGACGACCAGCCGGAGAGTTCATGATGAGGCAAGATCTGAAGGAGCCGGGCTCCCAGCTCACACCGCAGCATCTCCACCAGGGTAGCAGAGCAGTGACTCTCAGCTGCCCAGCTACTGAACTGGGCCTTTTGGTTTTGGCTGTGTGCACTGTGGTGTGTTTTTAAACACTTGCTACCCACCCTGAGCCCTGGGGAAAAGGCACAATAGAAGCTGAAATAAATGAACAATATCTAAGAGGATCTAGCAAGTTCTCTAGTCAGGCAAGCCCCCTAAGGTTTAATATTGGTAAGAAAGGCAATTACAACAATATGAAGGTGTATGACCCAAACCAATGAGTTCAAATTACAAGGGGAAGGAGTTATACTAAACATCGGGAAGGACTTCCTGCTGGTACCAGCTGTTTGATGGTGTACCAGACTGCCTTCGGCTCAGAGGGTGGTGGACTCGCCTTCGTTAAAGGATTTTAAGCAGAAGCTGGATGTGCACCTATTAAAGGATGCTGTAGAAGAGGATTTCCTCCATCAGCAGGGGGTTGGACTAGATGATCTTTGAGGTCCCTTCCAACTCTCTGGTTCTATGACAATGGCTGGGGAAAAGGGCAGTGTATGATTTCCATCACCAGTTAGTGACTTGGATGTGTGAATGAAGGCTGTTGAAAAATCCCTGCCCCACTCGCCATCCCTTTTGCAGGCAGGGAATTGTAAGGCGCTTTGGGAAGGTGCTTACCAACTGTAAACGCCTTCCCAAACCCTGTTTTTAAGCGTGCTCCCTCCACCTGAAGTCACTTCCTAATTCATTTCACCCCGATTCATTTTCTCTCTCTCATACGCACACACGCACGCGCACACACACACATCCTGGAGCCATCAGATGCCTAACCCTAAAATATAGAACTTTATCTTCTCCCCAACCACGAGTATTGATTTCACTGGAGTCGGGTCACACAGTCAGTTGTCACTCATGCAGCATGCAGTATTAAAACACAGGTGATGTGCGTGTGGCATGTGCGAATAAGCCCTGGGATACTTCCTCATGCCGTGATCAGTAGCAAATTGCAGGGAAAGGGAATCAGCAGGCAGGCACAGATTCCAAAGCAGCAAGCCATGGATGGAGCAGAAACGTTTGATTTATTTCCTGCTCCTCCACTAAAACCATTTTTATTGTTTCATTATCAAGCTACCCACATTCTCCTTCACTCCCAGAAAGCGTGATGGTACAGTTGGAGGCAGGAGCTGCTTGAACCTTGCAGGTGGTGTGAGCCTGGAGAAGCTTCTTGAGAGATGAATTCTACGTGCAGGGTTGTTGTCATGATCTCTAGAAGCTCTGGGACACTTCTGACCTGGAGTGGGGAGTGTCAAAGACAGGCTGACTCATCTGGGGCCCTGTAAGAAAGCCCCCAGGAGGAGGGGGTCAAATGCAGCCAACTCAGCCAAACATCCAGATGCTTCTTTCCCCCCTCCTCCTCCCTCCCTACCCCCCCCCCCGACACTTACCTAATATTTCCCAGGTTGGGCTGGGAACAAGGACTGAAGTGGGGAAAATCCATGTGAGAGGCACCAGGCTTTTGTGGGGAGAGAAGTCACTGTTGAGGCTATTGGCAGGGTGGGAGGGATGTGTAAAAGTTGCCCTCCTGGGTCACAGACTTTGATGGAAGGCTTACATCAGGGGTTGGCAGAAGGTAGATAAGAACATAGGAAGAGCCATGCTGGATCAGAGCAAGGGTCCATCTACTCCAACGTTCTGTAGATCTGGCTCTACTAAAAAAAGAAACACCTCTAGTTGATTTGCAGGAGATTGTCAAAGGTTTCTGACTCCCAGTGCAACCATAGCAGCCACAGAATGACATACACACTGCCTAAATTATACTGCTGAAATTAGGGATGTACGAAACACCTACCTGGCTCCGCACCGGGCAATCCTCGATGGGGGGGAGGCGATCTGGTCCTCCCCCACAGAATCCTGCCCGGCCGGCTTCACTCCGCGGCCAAGCTGCGGAGCCGCCAGCCAACTCCCGCCACCCGCAGCCAGACATCCAGCCGCTGGGCAGCCCTGCAGGGACGCAAATGGTGGCTGCCGTAGCCACCGCCATTTGTGTCCCTGTATTGAGCCGTGATAGGCTACGTAAATATTTACGTAGCCTATCACGACAGGGGGAAAAACCCCAGCGTATGCAAATGGTGGTAGCCGCCGCCATTTGCATACGCTGGGTGTTTTTCCCCCCTGCCGTGATAGGCTACATAAATACTTACGTAGCCTATCAAGGCAGGGGGGGAAACCCAGCATACACAAATGGCAGTTGCCGCTGCCATTTGCGTACGCTGGGGTTCCCCCCCCCCCGCCATGATAGGTACGTAAATACTTACGTAGCCTATCACAGCCTCCACAGGGACGCAAATGGCATCCCTGCGTTAGCCGTGATAGGCTACGTAAGTATTTACGTAGCCTATCATGGCTATGAAGAGGAGGAAGCGAATGGCGGCCGCAGGACGGCTGCCATTCGCAAAGCAGCGCAGACAGGAGCAGGTAAGTGCTCCATTTCGCACGCCTTTTGTGGGTTGGAGGCGGCGGGGACTTCATCCCACGTGCCTTTCATGGGTTGGGGGGGGCTTCGTTCCGCGATGGATTTCGGGGGGCCAAATGCACTGGCATTCGGCCTCACCGAGATCCGTCGCGGAATTCTCTGACATCCCTAGCTAAAATGAACAAAGCTTGGGGTAACCAGGAGCGGGTTTTTGTGTGTGGAAGGACTGTGAGCTCCATTCAGTTCTGATAATCAAAACAAATCCCCGGGCTCAGAATTCTTTCATTCTAAGCATTTGCCTTTTGCACCAGGCTCTGGTTGGTGAATCTTGGGTTTCTAGTTTTTTTTTTTTAAGTAGATAACTTATGCCTGAAGTCTGCCCACCCCTAGCTTAGAAGACACAGGGCCGATCTACATTGTGCCTGCCATCACAATGAATTCGATGTCCCGTTGGGTTAAATGCTCTCGCATTAAAACGTGATTATTCACACTCACCCATTTTCCCCGTTGCAGTGTTTCATCAAATGCGCAAGCTCAGTTCACACTCGAGCTGTGCTGTTTTCCTGCTGTTTTCCTGCACGCGCTTGTCTGATCTCGGATGCTAAGCAGGGTCGGCCCCGATCAGTAGTTGGATGGGAGACCACCTGGGAATCAGGCTTCCTGCACTAAGCAGAGGGTTGTTCTATCCCTTCATATGAGACTAAGTTTTACCCCTCTTACAAGTCCCCTGGACTGCAAGGAGGTCAAATCAGTCCATCGCAAAGGAAATCAACCCTGAGTGCTCATTGGAAGGACAGATACTGAAGCTGAAGCTCAAACATTTTGGCCACCTAATGCAAAGAGAAAACTCCCTGGAAAAGACCCTGATGCTGGGAAAGACTGAAGGCAAAATGAGAAGGGGACGGCAGAGGATGAGATGGCTAGATAGCATCACCGATGCAATTAATATGAACTTGAGCACGCTCCGGGGGAGAGCGCAGGACAGGAAGGCCTGGCGTGCTATGGTCCATGGGGTCACGAAGAGTCGGACACGACTGAACAACAACAACAATCCCTCGCTCAGGATGGTGTTTTTTTTTAATTAAGGCGTTATCCTCGTAGAATCAGGGCTTCTCCGCGATGTTTTTTTTTTCTAATTCAGGCATGATCTTCGAAGCTTCGAAGTTGTGAAGCTTCACAACTTCGAAGCTTGGAAGATCATGCCTGAATTAGAAAAAAAAAAAACATTGCGGAGAAGCCCCGATTCTGCGAGGATAACACCTTAATGTTTTAAAAAAAACATCCGGAGTGGGGGATAGGAGGGGGTAAAACTTAGTCTCATATGAAGGGATAGAACAACCCTCTGCTCAGTGCAGGAAGCCTGATTCCCAGGCAGTCTCCCACCCAACTACTGACCGGGACCGACCCCGCTTAGCTTCTGAGATCAGACAAGTGTGCACACATCCAGCCCTTTGCTTGTTGCTGAGGAAATGGGGGCTGCTGAGGAAGCTATGCAATCAGTAGCCGGAAGAAGACATGGGGCTGTCGAGAGCTGTGATTGGACAGGAGGAAAATACAAACACTGCCTTATATGGACAGGCGGGGGAGGGGACTATGACCAGATACGGTAGCGAAGGCAGAAAATCAGAGCACATTAAGGGGAAATACCGGGATATTAGGGTATTGAAAGCGGGAGCATGGAAGTGGGAAATTCCAGTTCCAATTCAAGGTGGGCACTGCGTAGTGTGAAAGGAGGGCGATGAAACCTCATTGGAAGCAAAAAAAGTCCATAAGTGTAGATCCAGCCACAGTAGTCACAAGAATTTTATTGACCTGTTTCATACAACATGACAAGCCAGAGTACTGGCTGAGTATGGGTTGTTGTTGAATTCTGGGTTGTGTTGTGTGAACCCAGCAACACTAACAAACCATGGTTTGTTAACTATGAAAACCCACAGTTCACAACCCAACAACAAAATATGTGTTCTGTTTGTGGATTGTTTGTGGTTAACAAGCCATGGTTTGTTGGTGCACCTGGGTTTACGCAACACAACAACCCAGAATTCAACAACAACCTATGGTTCAATGACAACCCACTCAACCTGTACTCAACCCATATTCTGGCTTGTCATGTTGTGTGAACCCAGCCATTGTCTCTCTCAAACAAGAACAGAATAGCAAAAGGAAACTCCTGACTCCATGCAGGTAAGTCCAGCACCATCTACCATACACAGAGACCAAGTCCCATTTAGTCTAGCATTCTGTTTCCAATAGCGGTCAGTTTCTGGGAAGCTCAGAAGCAGGACAACATGAAGGTTGCCATCTGTTTCCAGTAGTGACAGCCTCTGTCCCCTGCATCTATATTCAGAGATATGCTGCCTCTATACATGGAGGTTCCATATATGACACCATGGGGCTTTGGAGATGGAGGCAAGAAAAACAGAGAAGGGAAAGTTGTGGTTGAGAACTAGGTTTTAAAACTAGGGCAACTCTCCAGAAGGCCCACTTAAGGCATTATTTCTCCATGGTCACCCCAAGTCCTGGTCAATGCCTGCTCAGAAAGGAGTTCTAACTTGATGTAGCAAGGTGAAGTCTTGCAAGGAACTCTGGTTTAATCTAAAAACAGCGTCAGAGTCAGTGGAGTAAGAGGTGAATTTGCAAGGAGTCAACTCAATGAGCAGGTGAGCTGAGAGGCATAGGAGCTGGTGCATGTCTCAGGGCATGATCTGAGAGCCAACAACTGGGTCAAATTACCTTGCTGAAACTAAGCAGGTGTGGGTCTGGTCAGTGCTTGGATGGGAGATCGCCTGAGAACCTTGACATACACCACCTTGAGTTCTGTGCTGGAAGAAAGGCAGGAATCAGGATATAAATGTATGAAATAAGTAAATAAGTTCTTCAAAGTGAGGAGCTCAGCCAAAGTCAGCAGCTTTATAAGACTAGGGGGAACCTCACTGGCTGGTTGTCACCTGATCCCTGCATTACTGTCCTGTCTATTTGCAGTGAAGGTGTGGGAGCCAGTATCTCCCTCCCTACAGCCAGAGAGTAACGCAAAGCCGCATGGGGACTTACAGCTGAGCCAGGCAACCCTGAGTTACAAAGAAGACACCCTCAGCAAATTGAAAAGATCATGAAGAGACTATGGGAGGATGTGGTCTGGGCTCTGGGATATGCAACAGGTGGGAAACTGAGGCTGAGTGGGACTTCTCTGCGGCTACTGAAAGAGTGTGCTTGGAGTGGCTCTGCCCCTAGACTCGAAGACAATGATCAACCCAGGAAAAGGTCACACGTCCTGTCCCTGACCATGTGCTGTATCTCTGAAACTCACCATGAGGTCAGGGTAGGGATGTTGGAGAAATCAGCAAGGGATTCAAATGTGTTTCCACCACAGACTGGCTTTTTCCGAGTCACATGGATTCCATGGACTTGCAGACCAGTTTTTTTGTTTGTTTGTTTGTTTGTTTGTTTTACTTTTGGAGGTGATTTGCACAAATTTGCACTTGCACAAACGTGCATTAGCAGAAGTGGAAAATTCTTATACATCCCTTTAAAAAATCAAATTCTATCGATGAGCAGATGACAGAATGGAAGGCAATCTGTGAAACACAGATGTAACGGATTTAACAAAATCTGTATGCCCCTAGGGCAGGGACAAGCAAACACACCTCTGTCCTCCCCCTCCAGGTTGGAGCTGGTGAAAGATGGTGAAAAGGTGCCATTTTTCTTTCATAATGTTAGGAGAAATTTGTCAGGTCCGAATTCTTGTACGAACTTTCCAAATTCTGGCCTGCTGAACCTATCAGCAAACTGGAACATGCTTCCACAGTGAAATCTGCACTATGCCAAATTTTGCTTTTAAAATTTTGCTGGTTCAGTTAACAACTAAAAACAATACACAGAAAAATGTGTATAATAAGGAAAAGCATGCATAGAAATGCATTTATTTGGAGAAATTATGTACAAAAATGCATTGTATTAGGGAAAATGCTTGCAAAAAGTGCACACAATAGGAAAAGGCATACAAAACTGTATACACATTTTCACATGGACATTTTTTAAACATCTTTTGCTGTGTTCACAAACTAATGCAAATGTAAGCTGATATGAACCTGTAGTCAAGGAAATGAGAAATTTGGAAAAATGGACATTCCTAGATTCACCCCTCCCTAGCTTTCTCTGCCTCGGTGCTTGGAGCTCCAACTGCCCAGCGGGCAGAGACAAGTTGATGCATCTCCAACTTCCATCTCCAGCTCAGAGCCAATGAAAAGAGGCAGGGGTTTGTTTGGGCTCTCTACTTGCACCTATCCATCACAGAGCTAAGACCAACTCACACGCTTCTGCCCATCTTTGGACTTTTGGAGAGACAATGAGCTCTTTAATGAGCTTCCGCCATGCACTGAAAACTTGGTTATTCAGGCAGGCATTTGGGGTGGGTTAGGGTATTTTTAAATAATGTTTTAATGTATAATTTTATTGTTTTAAATTGTACCATTGCACATCGCCCAGAGTGGCTGGGTGACCGGCCAGATGGGCGATTAAGAAATTTAATTAATTAATTAATTAATAATAAAACAAGGATCATCTACAGCTCCAATGCAGGAGGTGCCCTTATGCCTGTTTCACTGATGAGCCCAAGGGTCATCCCACCATGGTAAGGAGGGCAAATGAGATTGTTGAGCCCTGCACCAGATACAGAGTATGGGATGGAACTCCCCATAACTCACTCTGAAGAGGAGTTACTGGACTCCAAATGGGGCGGTGGCCACCTCAGATCATTCAGAGGAGGACTCTAAGTCAACCATTATGCTGGCCCCACCCGCAGTGTGCGCCCCTCAGTGGTGGCACTAATGCATCTGGGCCTACAGCTTGCACAGCTCCTGTCAGGGTGGAAACTGAGCCGATAGAACCCCAGAGCAGCTCTGATTCTGAGGAGGATCAGCAATCTGTGGGAGAGGAGCGTGCTCATCCCTCACAGGCACAGCAGCTGGCAGAGACTCCTCCTGCCAGCATTCCGGCAGGCAATGAGAGAGTGCGGGAGGGGGGCTTGCTGTACACTCGACACAGACGCAGGGAGCGACGAGCGATGGAGGGCACGGAAAGGAGGTGTAGCACCCGTTTGGCGCGCAAGCAACAGTCATGTCCCGAGGACCCAAGGGAAAGAGGGAGGATCTCCCCAAAGCCCATAAGTTCAGGGTCTTCCCATGATTCTCCTTCAAATGGGGACCAACTGCCTACCCGGAGCATAGGCTACTCTGTTGTTCCTTGCTTAGTCGCTGGTGATTAGCATCTGAAAGAGTCATTAAGTTGTAAAAGGATTAAAGCCTTGAAAAGAATCCTTTCGTCTGTGTCTTGAGTTGGCTATTGGAGTCTACTGAAAGAGGCCGCTAGGGCACTCCTGACAGCTCCAATCAGCGCCCCTGCCATTCTCACTGGCCACCGCAAGGGCAAGCAAGAGGCGTTTTGAATCAGAAGCAATGACAACAACCCTGCGGGGGCCACAGGACCCTCACACTTAACTCAGCATGCCAAATGCTGGTTCCAAGCCTCCAGTTCACCTGTGCTGGATCAATGACTCCTGCTGGCCCTGGTGGAGCTCTCTAGGGACCTGCACCGCTGGGCTCTAAGCAGCCGCAACCCATAGCTTGCTCCCTGCTGCTGCTGGACCCCTTCTGCCTCTCCAAGTCAGGTCTCCCCTAATCTTTGCCCAGTGCCCCAGGTGCTGGCAATCTAGCTGGAGCCTGACAGTGCATACGGCTGAATGGGGACCTGAACCCAAGTCCAGCATTCGAGCCTTGGGGAGTAACAGCCTCGCACCTTCAGTTTGCCTCTCACTGCAGTTGGGAAGAGAAGCACTTTGCTTCCAAGGCCTTTGGGTTTTCTAGGGCGTTCGATGATCCTGGCAGTTTCGGTGCAAACCAATGCTTTCTCTACCAATCCCCTCTTCTTTCCCTCCCTTTGCTCTCCCCGACCCCATTTTTTTCTTTTTCTGGTTCTTATTCTCCTCTCTCCCACCGTTGTTTTTTCTAACCTCTTTTATCTTTGTTGCTGACAGAGAAGGAATTCAGACTGGCTCACAGCCTCCTCCTCTGGCTGTGCTGGGTGGATTGGTGGGAAAGGACCATCTCTGGCACTAGCAGGGGAGGGGGACGGGTGCATTGAAAGCAACACAGAAGGAAGTTGCATGGCAGGACTTGGGTGGGGGGAGGGAACTCTAAAAAGGGTGGGTTGATGCCCCACCAGAGCAGCCTGTGGCCAGGGGCCATGACGTGGGCCTCTGCAGTGGGTCTTAGAGCACAACTAAATATGCCACCGGAATATCTATGATGGGGGTCTCCTGCTATTTTGTTTTAAGTTTAACAGAGCCATCAGCAAGGGGGGTTCCATTTGGGACTGCAGGGCCAAGGGAGGCAAGATAACTCCCAATTTCCATTTTCTCGGTGAAACCTGGGATATGACCTTCATTAGGGAAAACGGCACAGGGAGAAAGGGTTAGCCCTCCCCAGTATCACCGTCCAGATCAAATGGGGGGGTACTGCAGCTGCTTAAAAAAACTGGATATCTCCCAGTGTCACAAGAAGTTGGATCATGTGGAACACATCTGAATTCTTAACAAATGCATGTCCATGATGTCCCATGGTCAGGATTTCTTTTGCCCCTGCTGAACCTCAGAAGCCAAATCAAAACTCAGACAAGAGGCTTCAATCCACGGCTTTTAATCCATTACTTCAATGGGTTAAAGTACACAAATGGTCAGTGACTCACAGTCTACAAGGAAAAGCTTCAGGGGGTTCAAAGGAAAGCTACAAAAGTTGCCCACCGTTTGAAGAAAAGGTGGGCTACTATCCTAACTTAAGGGGTGGGGGGAAGATGTCCCTCTCTCTCATGAGACTGCTAAGCTCAGCTGTTCATGCAGGGCCAATCGGGCAGACCGTCTCAGCTCCGCCCCCGCCGTCTCCCTCTTGGCTCTGCGTCTGCTCCTGGCGGCTAAGAATTCAGGCTCTCCAAGCCCCGCCTCTCCCTGTTCTCTGTCTCCCAGGGGGGGTGAAGAGGGGCCCTCTCCGTCCAGCTGGGCCTTTGAAGCCTGAGGAGTCTGCCTATCCATGTCTGGACAAGCCTGGGAAACTTCCTCCCCCACGTCTTGCGGTTCTTCTTCAGAATCTGAACTACTCTGCCACTCCCTGTGCTCAGAGGCAACCCTGACACCCATAACTCTTGAGATTCTGTGGGTCATTTCCATATAGCCCAGGTAGAGGTGACCCATTATTAATCACATGACAGGCAGGAGGAGAGTGGGGGCATTTGTCATGCTCCCCACATCCATGCACTTTACCAACAAGTAGGATGTCCCAGGGCCACTTTCCAGGGCCTTATGAGGGGGAGAGTGCCAGAAAACCAGCAGCCTTTTTGCAGTATCGAAGTAAGCAAGTGCACAGGCAGTCACAGCTTATCCTCAAACACTGACAGTCCCACAAATAAGCAGTAGCATTCCTGCATTACTAACTCCAAAATCTGACAGGAAATCCCCCTAAGGACATATTGACCGAAAAGCCAGTTCTGTTCCTCTCTCATTTTTGAAGACTTTGTCAAGCACTTTCCCACGCTTTTCCCCAGTACATGAGGATGAGAAACGTGACCATTAAAAAAAAAAAAACTAAATAAAATCAAACCACAAACTTGGTGGACTTGCAACACAGAGAACACAAATCTCTCCAGCTATAACCTCAGAAGTCCAGGGTCCAAATGTGTTGGGTGAGTCTATGCTGCAACAAATATGAATTGATTTAACAGTCATGCGCTCTCTCTCGCGCACACGCATGCTCTCTCTCTCTCTCTGGAACCTTGGGAACTGCCGTTTTACAAAGAATTTAGTTTTACAAAGTTCTACTCTAGAATTTTCAGGACCCTCATCAATTCCCAAAATTCTTTGGGGGAAGCCATGCCAGTTAAACTGGTATGAAACTGATTTGCATTTGTTGTACAGATATAACCTTGGAGTTCAGAGGTCTTGCTTTCTTCTTAGTTTCCTCCATGTAATATGTTTGGGATTGTCGGAGGCCTCTCTTCTGTTCATATACCTTTTTCTTTCTTTTTGTCTGCAAGGTTTATATATTTACAGCTTTAACTCTATTACAACAACAATCTTCTCTCTCTCTCTCTCTCTCTCTCTCTCTCTGGGATTACACTTGTCAGTCCATCTGTCACAGAAACTCCCCCCCCACCGCCCGCCTGCACTCTTTTCTGGCTGCCTGTGAGTCTCTGTAATACCAGGCACTGCAAATTTATGTGTTGGCAATAACAGAATATCACACAGAGCAAATGGAAAAGTGAAATTTCTCTCCACGGGGCCTTTTGGTTTTTCCTCCAACTCACCTAGGTAGTGATGAATTGCCCCATACGAGGAGTTCCAAACCCATTTGAAGGTGGTCTTAGGGCAAAGGACACACTGGGTGTAGCTCATGCCCAGCATCTCCACTTCTTTTACTAAATGCAGCACGGAGGGTGCCTTTGCTTTATCCTTTTCCCTTCATGCGATGTTTCTGATATAAATTGCTGCTTTTTGCCCCACTAGGGAAGAGATGCTGGTAAGGTACCCATATCTTTTCTCTTATGGGGTGTGAGAGTTTGAGGCCTACAGAGGCAAAAGGGGGGGAAAGGGTCAGACTTAGAGGCCTGGAGTTTTCTATGGGGAGGGGGGAACCCTGAGAGGAGTAGTTTCATTTCTCCAGATTAGTGTCAATTTCATTTCCCCAGTTAAGCTTCATTTCTTCAGGTTTGAAGCAGTACTTTGGTTTTGAGGGATGAGGGTATATAAAGAGAGGGCGAGAGCCAGTAAGAGTCAGAAAGACCAGGCTGCAGCCAGAGCAAGAGCGAGTCAGGAACAGCAGAGCCTGAAAGGAGAGCAGAATCTCCTTTCAGAAGGATGCAGACAAGCTGGAGAGGGTTCAGAGGAGGGCAACAAAGATGATCAGGGGACTGGAAACAAAGCCCCATGAGGAGAGACTGAAAGAACTGGGCATGTTTAGCCCTGAGAAGAGAAGACTGAGGGGAGATAGGATAGCGCTCTTCAACTCCTTGAAAGGTTGTCCCAGAGAGGAAGGCCAGGATCTCTCCTCAGTCATCCCAGACTGCAGGACACGGAATAATGGGCTGAAGTTGCAGGAAGCCAGATTCCGGCTGAACATCAGGAGAAACTTCCTGACTGTTAGAGCAATATGACAATGGAACCCATGACCTAGGGAGGCGGTGGGCTCTCCCACACTGAAGGCCTTCAAGATGAGGCTGGACAGCCACCTGTCAGGGATGCTCTGACTTGGATTCTTGCATTGAGCAGGGGGCTGGACTCGATGGCCTTGTAGGCCCCTTCCAACCCTACTATTCTATGAGTCTATGATCTGAAGAGCAAGCAAGAAAAAGCAGCCTTGAAAAGTTTAAGGACCACTAGGGTAGAGGAACTTGCATTCTGCAAATTTTATTTTCTTTTACTGCCTTTTGTATCACTCACTGCTATTGTGTAAATACCTTTAGTAGTAATTTGTTCGCTTTAAATCTACTAGTAAACTGTTGTGGCTAAACCCTGTGTCTAGAGTGTCAGTCACCCCACACATAGAGCCTAAACCCCATGTTACTGGGAAGGGGAAGTTTAAAAGAAGGAAGGTGGGACCCTTAAGGAGGCAAGAGATCTGTAAGGACTTGCTCAGGGGGTCCAGGTCATAAGGGGAACCTTGGCATGGGGCAAAAAGCAGCTGGGAGCGGTGATTCTTTTAGAGAGAACAAGGGAAAAGGCTGAAGACACCCAGCATGTGTCTGCGTGTGCAAGAGTGCACACACACACACACACATGCAGCAGCAGTTTCCCACTTTCATAGAATCATAGCATAGTAGGGTTGGAAGGGGCCTACAAGGCCATCGAGTCCAACCCCCTGCTCAATGCGGGAATCCGAGTCAGAGCATCCCTGACAGATGCTTTGCGGTAGGGCAGTGCACTCGCCTCAGATGAGGCACAGGTCCGAGCTGAGGTGTTCCACCTTGGCGATATTTGGGCCACCACAAAATCTAAGGTAGCTCAAATCTCAGGTGGTCCAAGGCAAAGCTAGCTGGTTCGGAGCCTTCAGAACTGCCTCCAGGACCAGGTCTCAGGAGAGCTTCTACGGCAACCTTTCCAAAGCTGGCGCTCTCCAGATATTTTGGACTTCAACTCCCACAAGCTCTGGCCAGCATGGCAATGGACAAGAATGATGGGAGTTGTAGCCCAAAACAACTGGAGGGCACCAGTTTGGGAGAGGCTGTTCTAACAGGTATTTGATTTGGGGGGGGGGACGCATATTTGGAACTTCTCTCAAGCTCTCCATAAATGCAAACCCCCAGCAAAGAGGAGGGGTGAGGCAGCTCAGGGGGTGCAATTCTGCGACTAACAGCTTTGGCTTCCAATCGGGATGATTTTACCAGGGGGGGCCTTCTACTTCCAATCACAGTGCTTTTAGGAGTGGTGTAACAGAAGGTTGGGGCTGCCAGGAGGTGGTTTGGGAGGGGCTGTGGCTCAGGGGTGCAGCACCTGCTTTGCAGGCAGAAGGCCCCAGGTTCAAGTCCCAGCATCTCCAGAGTCCAGGTAGGGCTGGAGAATGCCCTGCCTGAACCCTGGACTGCCACTGCCAGACAGTGGCGACAATATTGGGTCTAGATGGACTTACTCAGGGTAAGGCCCCTTCCGACGTGGCTCACAGGCTGCTGTGCGAATCACATTGCACCAGGGCAGCTCTGACTCAGGCCATACCTCTCTGAAGAGCTGAGAGATAGCTGGTTCACAGGCTGCCATGGGATCTAGGCATTCTGGCCCTGAGAAGAGATGCCGGCATATCTTTCCTGGAGTGTGAATCTGGCTTCGCCCATCCCCTTTTCCTTCCCTGAGAGCAGAGCTAAGGCTGGTCGAGCCGCATGAGCTTGGCAGGTTTATGCGCTCGCTCCGCCTGTTGCATCCTTGTTCCGTTTTACTGACTGCACAGGAAGTGACAGGCCCTGGAGTAAGGGGAGTCACCAGCATCGAGCACCGTTAGTGCAACCTGTCACTTCCTTCCAAGGCCTGCTTGGATAAGAGAGGACTGAAGCACGCGGGGGGGGGGGGGGGATCCCCCTGCCGCTTCGGCAGTCAAACTGTACTGTGTGGACTGAACATCAATGTCACTCATGGCCTTGTAGGCCCCTTTCAACCCTACTATACTATACTATTCTATGATTCATTTATGGCAGCCTAGGTTACAAATACGGGGAAGGCTTCTTAAGCCCAGTTCCTGTGAACTCTTCATCATTCTTCCCTGCCCTCTATACACCACAGACGAGAGGTGGTGCATAACGCCTAAGAGACTGCACTGTGAATCAAGACATCCCTGGTTTCAACCCACCTCTGCCGTGAAAAGTTTTGTGATGTTCTGATTAGTCCTACTCAAGGCCTTGCCCAGCTGTGGATTTCGGAATCTCAAGAGTAGATCCTTTACAAACCTCCACCCCAACCTCCTCTCTCAGTGAGAATTTTAAGCCATCCAAATTTCCCAGCCGTTTTTCCAATGCTCTGTCTTGATGTAGGAGAGAGTGCCTGGGAGGTGGGTGTTGTCAGTGCAGAAATAACAGATCCATTTTGAAAACAGATGAAGGTCATTCTGAGAGCCGCCACCCTCAGGCTCCCCAGCTCCACCTTCCCCCATACTGAAAGTCTCAGGGGACCCAGACATCTGGCAGGCAAGACAATATCTCTCCAATGAGAATGTCAACCCAGTGTGTGGCTGCTGTGAAAAAAGCAAATTCTGTGTTGGGTATAATTAGGAAAGGCATTGAAAATAAAACTGCCAACATTATACTGCCTTTATATAAATCTATAGTGTGACCACACTTAGAATACTGTATACAGTTCTGGTCACGGCACCTAAAAATGATTTTGTAGAGTTGGAAAAAGTACAGAAAGGGCCACTAAAATGATCAAGGGGCTGGAGCAACTCCCCTATGAGGGAAGGTTACAACAGCTGGGATTGTTCAGCTTGGACAAAAGGAGGGTATGGGGAGACACGACAGAGGTGTACAAAATTATGCATGGTGTGGAGAATGTGCATAGGGAGACACTTTTCTCCCTTTCTCATAAGACTAGAACCCAATGGGGCAATTCCATGAAGCTGACTGGTGGGAGATTCAGGACAGATAAAAGGACTTCTTCACACAGCACATAGTCAAACTATGGAATTCACTACCACAAGACATAGCGATGGCCATTAAAATTTGGATGGCTTTAAAAGGGGGCTACACAAATTCCTGGAGGAGAAGGCTATCAATGGCTACCAGTCCTGAGGGCTGTATGCTACCTCCAGTATCAGAGGCAGTAAGCCTATGTACACCAGTTGCTGGGGAACATGGGTGGGAGGGTGCTGTTGCACTCATGTCCTGCTTGAGGGTTTCCTGGTCGACAGCTGGTTAGCCACTGTGTGAACAGAATGCTGGACTAGATAGACCTTGGTCTGATCCAGCAGGGCTCTTCTTACGTTCTTAGGTTCTTCACCTCAGACCCATATGGGGCTGTATGGGGATAATACTGACCTGGTGTCATGTCCCAGGCTCCAAGGCTCAGCAGCTTCCAGAGGAGGACTCAGAATTATGCATGGTGACTTCAGGGAGAACCTTCAGCACCCCCTCAGAGATCTTCCAGGCCAGAAGATGTAGTCCTCCCCTCAACCTCAGATGCCGAGGATGACTCCCCACAGCTTCTCCTGTGCCTCAGCCATGCAGGAGCATGAGGCTACAGAAATAACTGTGGGCCCTCTGTTCCTGTGGGTTCCTTGAGGAGAAAAAAAGGCAGGATAGAAATGTAATAAATAAATAAACAGACAAACTAGCATCCATTGGGGTGGAGCCTCTGGGAACTCTGAGCCCACCAGCCTTCTTAAGGCCTGGCTTGCCTGCAGCCCCTGGCTGGGAAAACAGCTCTCCCTGTCTGGAGACACTCCCGTGAGTA
Organism: Heloderma suspectum; assembly: GCF_057233095.1. Lineage (NCBI taxonomy): Eukaryota > Metazoa > Chordata > Lepidosauria > Squamata > Helodermatidae > Heloderma > Heloderma suspectum. The sequence continues at coordinate 30,112,141 of NC_139470.1, forward strand.
TCCCCTGAAGCATGCTCTCCAGGGTCCGGACAGTTCTTTACCTTACAGTGACCCTGCTCTCCTGGACCTGGCAGCACTTAACCAGGCATGACCCTGTTTCACTGGATGATCTGTTACTAAATCATCCATGAGCGGCATGTGCTATACGCTCCTTCCCCTGGACAACAAGCCAAGCCAGGACACCTGTAGGATTATTATTATTATTATTATTAGTCTATGAATTATTGTTACAGTGCTGTCAGTCTACATCAGAGTGGGCAACTGTAGGAGGTTGGGGAGGGGGCATTTTTGTACAACGCCCCTGACTCCCATATGGGCCGCAACTAAAGAAATAAAAATCGCCGATTTGCTGCTGATTTTCTGTGGCAAACCACTATGGAATGCTGCACTGGCCAAGTTAAGCCTAGAAACAGCCACAATTTTTTTGCAGCTACAAATTTTGGCAGCACAGCACACTAGCAGTGGGAAGGAGCTGTGGGGTCACCCTGGGAGTAGTGGGAACCACAAGCTTTGAGGCATACATTGCCCACCCTGGGTAGACATATTGCCTTACAGTGCTACATAGGCAAAAAATATGGGTCCCTGTTGCCAAGGAGCTAACAACATAAAATAGATGGTGGATAATGCATGCAAAGTATTTTGAACACTCAAAACTGCTTTCTATAGAGGCAAAGCATTTTTCTTACTATTTTAGTGTTGAACTTTCATTGGGAAGCTCTGGGTTTAAATTCTATTTTATCAAAAGACAAACTAAGTGGCTTTGAGCCTTAGGAGGGAGGAAGTCCTGCTTCAGATGGAAGTTGGGGGGGGGGGTGAAGGTGGCTTACAGCCATCATCAAAAACACAAAACAGGGTCAGGAACTTAAATGTATGTCCTTGAAAGAAGCCCTTGCAAGAGCTGAAAACAACCATCGAACCAACCAATCAACTAATCTGCCAGGCTGACATCACAGATGCCATCTTGGGTGGACTCGAGCCCAAATTCCCTTCACAGAAGCAGCTTTCATTTCAGACACTAGACCCCAAGGCCTTGCTTTGTCGTCCAAGCACAGCTTGAGCAGAGGTTGAAATGTCCTTCCGGTGAAGTTCAAAGCATCCGAACGGGGTTTTTAAAAATCTGTTCTTTGGGAATAATCATTACAAATGCAGTTCGCCTTTCTGCTCAGTAGTAATGCACAAATTGCTCATGATTTCTTGAACTGCTGTTGTTGTTCTTAAGTATCAACCAAACAAGCATGTTCAGATTTAAACTGGGAAGCTATTGCCCACTTAGGTACTAAGTGCATGCTGTTGTTTCTCTTCCCTGGAATACTTTGGAGCAGGGCATAAAACACAGGGAATCGAATCAGTTGGTTCCACCAGATAACAGATATGGATGGATGGCTCATGGATGCCCAAAATATGAATGTGTAGACATCCCCGATGCTGAGAGCTTTTGCTAATCTTACTGAAACTCCACTTCCTTCCCTGGGAATTCCTCAGATGTTTCTCCTGGGTCAAAACTACCAAATTGGCCTCACGGTTTTCTCTCATGGTGCGTTTTGTGGCATCTTCAGTCTCAAGCCCTTGTGAAGAAGCAGAACCTACCCTGGTAGAGGTGTGGGGTGGAGCCAATGCGATCACAAAAGTCAGAAGTCTGTGCCACTGACATGTGCAAATGGAAGAGGAGAGCTGCTGTTGACGACCTTGCGAAGGTAACAGGGCTGCCTGGATGTTTGCCTGAGAAGCTACCGCTACCTGTAAGGAAGAAGAAAAAAAGGGAAACAGGATGTTTACTCACAAATAAAAAGGGGAACAGGAAGTGGGCACAACTTGGGAGCTGCAGAGGAAAGGAGAGACTCATTAGAAAGAGAAGAAAAAGCTTCCCTCTGTCTGAGTCTGCTCCAGGGAACCAGAGAGCAAGGCACGAGCTGCCATATCTTTGTCTCCTCCCCAGCATTCCAACTTTGCCTACTGAGAGGAGAGTTTGATCTCATTTGATCTCATCTCACATGAATCTGATCTCATTTTTTTTAACAAGTCACATCCCTTGTGCACCGTGGGAACGCTGTAGACATCATATACCTCGACTTCAGCAAAGCTTTCGACAAAGTGCCCCATGATCTCCTGATGAGCAAACTAGCTCAAAGTGGGCTAGATGAAGCAACGATCTGGTGGATCCACAGTTGGCTACAGAATCGGACTCAAGGAGTGCTTATCAATGGGATCTTCTCAAACAGGGGAGAGGGAACGAGCAGGGTACTGCAGGGCTCAGTCCTGGGCCCACTGCTCTTCAACATCTTTATTAATGACTTGGAGGAGGAGGTGCAGGGAATGCTGATCAGATTTGCAGATGACACAAAATTGGGCGGGATAGCTAATACTTTGGAAGACAGAAACAAAATTCAAAGTGATCTGGATAGACTGGAGCGCTGGGCAGAAAACAACAGAATGGCATTTAATAGGGACAAATGCCAAGTTCTGCACCTAGGAAAAAGAAACCAAATGCACAGTTACAAGATGGGGGATACGTGGCTCAATCACACTACAAGCGAGAAGGATCTTGGAATTGTTGTCGATCACAAGCTGAATATGAGCCAACAATGTGATGTGGCTGCAAAAAAGGCAAATGCTCTTTTGGGCTGCATTAATGGAAGCATAGCTTCCAAATGGCGTGAAGTACTAGTTCCCCTCTACTCAGCACTGGTGAGGCCTCATCTGCAGTACTGTGTCCAGTTCTGGGCACCGCACTTTAAGAAGGATGCAGACAAACTGGAGAGGGTTCAGAGGAGGGCAATGAAGATGGTCAGCGGACTGGAAACAAAGCCCTGTGAAGAGAGACTGAAAGAACTGGGCATGTTTAGCCTTGAGAAGAGAAGACTGAGGGGAGATCTGATAGTGCTCTTCAAGTCCTTGAAAGGTTGTCACAGAGAGGAAGGCCAGGATCTCTTCTCGATCATCCCAGGGTCTGGGACAGGGAATGACGGGCTCAAGTGACAGGAAGCCAGATTCCGGCTGAACATCAGGGAAATCTTCCTGACTGTTAGAGCAATACGACAATGGAACCACTTCCCTAGGGCGGTGGTGGGCTCTCCCACACTGGAGGCCTTCAAGACGGGGCTGGACAGCCACCTGTCAGGGATGCTCTGACTTGGATTCCTGCACTGAGCAGGGGTTGGACTCGATGGCCTTGTAGGCCCCTTCCAACCCTACTGTTCTATGATTCTGTGATTTGTACACCAGCCCCAGGTGCCAGCCATACAGATGAGCTAACCCCCGCACTAATGTTTTCCATGAGTCACAAGCTGGGACGTCTGGAAATCCAGTTTTCAAACCACTGGATTCTACTTGAAACTTCATTTCAGGTGAAACTCTGTGGCACCAGCTGCACCACCAGTGGTCACATCTCTACAAGCCAAAGATATTCCAGAGAGTGCTCCTTGTGCCTGGATTTGCAGAGCAAACTGAGCACCCCAGGACTAATGGGAAGTCACATGGTCTGACATTTGAGAAAGGATAATACGCACATTTGTTCTGTGTTACTTATTCATTGAAAGTATCCCGCTTCTGATACCGCTGGTTGGAGGAAGGAAGCGCAGGCAGCTCAACCTAGGCTACAAGCCCCATGGACCTAAATCCTCTTGACGGGCCATATCTCAGTGGTGAAAGGCCATAGCTCAGGGGTAGAACACCTGCTCTGCATGACGAAGGTCCCAGGTTCAATCTGTGGCAGCATCTCCAGGTAAGGCGAAGAAAGAATCCTGCCTGAAACCTTGGAGAGCTGCTGATGCTGGTCAGTGTCGACAATACTGGGCTAGATGGACCAAGTGTCTGACTCAGTCTAAGGCAGCTTCCTGTGTTCCTGAGAGTCAGCTGATTCCAAACAGCCAATCCCCTGCAATTGGAAGGTATACTGTCAGGATTCCCTTAGCCCCCACTTCACTTCAACACCCAAACATACACAGATGCTTCAGTCTACAGCTTTTAATCCATTACTTCAAAGGGTCATACAGATGCAAATTCTCAAAGACTCTGTCTACAAGGAGTGCCTTCAGGGGATCCAAATGGAATGTACGAGAGTTGCCCGCCGTTTGAAGAGGGAGGCGGTCTGGCTAGCCTAACCTAAGGCGGGGAGGTCCCTCTCTTCTCGTGAGGCCTCTAAGCGCAGCTTCTCACGCAAGGCCAATTGGGTAGACCGTCTAAGTTCCGCTCCGGCATTCTCTCTCTTTGCTCTGCGCCTGGCATCTGTTAGGTCAACCCCCCGTTCGCTGCCTCTCACGGGGAGGGGGGGTGAGGAGGGACCCTCTAGCTCAGCCACCTGTATGTTTGTAACCTGAGAAGCAGACCTACTCTCATCTGGACTAGCCTGGGAAAACACCTCCCCCATGTCTGATGGTTCTCCTCCAGAATCTGAACTGCTGTCCCACTCCCTGCACTCAGAAACACCCCTGACATATACACAGCTCTCAAGTCTGCTGTTCTCCCTCACTACCTCATATATATATGATATACACTACCTCAGTCTTAGTGGTGTACACCTGAAGAAAGTCGCTCTGGGCTTCTTGCCTGCCATCTTCTCCATTGCCTATACCGTCCTGCTGAGTCTTCTGTTCCTTGACACTGTGGCATTGGCTTGCTGTCAGGACCCCAAACTCCATCTTGGCCCATCTACTGTGCTTCCACTGTAGTCTCAGCAGTGAAAGGGCTTCACTCTGCCATCACTCATGACTAGGAATGCTAGAGAAATCCGCAACAGATTCAAGTGAGTTCCGATTTCCATGAATCCAAGCTGTGGATTCTGCAGCAGACCATTTCCTTCTGAATCATACAGATCCTGCAGACTTACAGGCCAGTCTTGGGGGGGGGGGAGATTTGCACTAATTCACAGTAGCACATTAGTGCTAATGCACACTTGGGTAAGTGTGCTAGTACACCTGTGTGCATTGGAACAAATGCAGATCAGCGCAAGTCGAACAAAATTCTGGTTTAAAAAATCCAGTTCCATCAATGAGCAGACAACAGAATGAAAGACACCTGACAATCCATGGAACAGAGATGGAAGGACTGAATAAAATCCGTGCATCCCTACTCATAATTCAGCACATGTCAACAACTAGGAGATTTGCATTCCAGAGGTTAAGGGGAGGCTCTTTCAGTCACATTCCCAATGCACTTGGAAATGCCTTGCACTTGGAAATAGGCATCTCCAAAATAGATGTGTTTTATCAAGTTTGAATGCATGCAGACTTTCATTTCAACTCTAAAGATGTGCTCACAAAGGATGGGGGGGGGAACACCTCTGCCTTTGGGGATCAAGGATAAATATAAATGAAGATGTGTGTGCTCACTGTGTAACCTGAGCATCAGAAGCCTTTTGGGCAGTAGCTGTGACAATTTTATGGGCCAATCAAAGGTGCTTTCTAGGAATGAATATAATCCAGAGAGACTTTGCCTACTGCTGTTTGTTCAGCTTTGTCTTCATCCTTTTGAATGTACAACTGCTCAGGTTGACCTGAGTCCATTAAGGCAAAGGAGTGCTCATTAAGAAGGAGATGTTGCAGCCAGGAACGGGCAGGAAAGCAAAGTACTACATCAGACTAAATAAATGTTTTAGGGGGGAAAAAGAGGGGGATGCCATTTAGATCCAGGGCATTTAGAAACTTGGCTAACATATTTCTTCTGCCTGGACTGAAGAGACAGAATGAGGTCCTCTTTGGTACCAATATCTGCCTGCCCGTAAGAGTGGCAGAGGCAGACCCCAGATCACTTGGAAGCAGAGAATAAGATAACATACAATCAGGGTGTGTTGGGTTGCAGAGCTTTGTGGAAAAAAACAGCTATCATCTTTTGATAGGCCTGAACCTGAAAGGCAGATACTGCAGCTGAAACTTGAAATGTGCCAAATGTTTACATTTCAAACTTCTGATTTTTGTTAACATCGACATTTCTCTCCAGAATCCACCATCTGAATTCTGAAATCATACTTTGCCAATGAAATTTGCTTGCATTTTTAATTACCATCTAAATGAAGTCAATAATATAACATTTACTACATCATAATATAAATCCATCTCTCAGATACTGTCAAGTGAGGAAATCTTCCTGTCAGGTAATGTCAAATACCGGCTGCCTTGGCAGGTCAGCTGTCAGGCCCTGTCAGTACCGGACACAGAGCACTGGATGCTTCTCAAATGCCTGTCAGCCCTCAGCTACTGTTCAGTGTTGACTGCTGTTGCAAAATATATGTCAAATGCCAACACCAGATATTCACACATCCAGAGAATGGCCAGCATATATTTTCCAAAAAAGTTCTCATAGAATATTTTCGGAGCAAGTTCCATTTCAGCTCTATTAAATATATTCCAACTTCCTTATAACAGTGAGACAGAACTACAGAAGACAACTAGTGATGGGAGAACTGCACCCACTGTAATTCATTATTCTCTCACCAAGCCAAGAATCCAAGATTATAAACTCAGATGAAAATTCTCTAGTCATGAGATTTTGAAGTATTTTTGAATTTGTGCACATGCATCACCAAAGTGCATCTTGGGAATGTGGTGTGCATAATGTGGTGTACTTTTCTGCCCCCTGTATCACATTATGCACCGTAATGCACTTTTTCTGGGATGGGGCTGTTATTACATGTTCTCTGTTGGCAATAGTAGAGAGACATGGCGCCATGGCCAGAGGCAGCGGTTGCGGAAACAGAAGCAGCAACAAAAATTCTTCTTTGCTGCAGGACTTGGCATGTTACCGGCCCTGTCAAGGAAGGGATGGCGGAGTCTGGCTGTTTCACCAGGCCAACCATACGGATCATGCAAGTACAGAAGACATAAGTTAACTCTGAATCGATCTTGGTTTAATTATGACAATATTAACGTTCCTTGGATTGAAGTCAGGGCCCACATGTTCATACATTATATTCCCACCAGATTCAGTTTAAGAACTGACTAATTTCAAATTCCAGCAGAACCATGGAAGTCAGACAGGGACCAGTTCTGCAGAGCGAGGGGGATTGGTTCGGAGACAGGCCCCCCTCCCTCATTTCCCTATTTGTTTCTTACAGATAGGGAAGAAACCTCCAAGGAGCTCAGGGCTCTCACGCCTCCAAGGAGCTCAGGGCTCTTCACACAGATTTTATTCTCACAATGACATGGTGTGGTAGGTTAGGCTCAGAAAGACTGATAGGCCAATGGGTGCCCTGTGAGCAGAGACTGGCACCTAGGCCTCCACAGCCCTGGTCCAACACTCTCGCTGCTGACCCAGATTTGCCCAGGGACCAAATCTAGACTTCTGCGGGTCCCGACACAGCCCTTCAGGCTTCCCTGAATAGTTATGCCGCTTTCCCCTGACCACTGATCGTTTGGTGGTTTCCTGGCTTTTGTGTAGATTTTCCCCCATTCTAAAAGGCCTCTTCTCCAAAGGCTTGGCTCCTGGCGGTAAGAGCATCAAGCTAAAACAGGCTAGCATCTGTTTGTATTTTTGGCCCCACCCCTTTATCTTTGGCCCCACTCTTTTTGCCTTCAGCCCCACCCACCCATGCAACACGGCCCCCAGAAGCTTCTCCAAAATGGAATTCTGCCCTTGGGCTGGAGGACTTCAACACGTCTGAAATAAGGAAAGAGAGACTGACTGATGAGACACAAATCATGCAGACATATCCTAGACTGGTTTTAAAAAAAACATTTCCATGGGGAGTGTATGTGTTCCAAATGCTATCGCCAAGTGTATTCGAGGAATCATTTGGCTTTCTTGTCACTGGTGGACTGTTACCTTGCAGTTAGCAAAGCTCGCTCTCAGAAAAGAAGAAACCTGATGGAGGCCAGCGAGGTGCCTGGAAAGGGTGCTCCTTGCTGTCCGGACACCTGCTCGAAAGATTATTTTTTTGGCTGCTTTACTCCCTCTCTAATTAGCGGTGCATTAATCCAGACATAAAGGGTGGCTCACCGCCAACCTGTACATGCCATAAAACAGGCACTTGGTGTTTGGAAAACAAGGTGCTTATGCTGTAATTGCATCAGACGTGATCATTTGCCTCCTCGTTTTGTTATTAAAGCAAAGTGGCAACGCATGTAGGGCTAAATGATGTGCCATCCAGAAACCCAGGATCAGCAGTCAAGGCTGCAAGCAACAGCTGCTCTGAGGACAGTTAACCTTCAAGCGAGACCGGTTGTGCAATGCAGCCTCCGCCAGACGAGCATTTTTTTAATTATTCCCCAGCAACCAAGAGTAACAAGGCAGCAGTAACTGCTGTTGCATGAAGCAAGGGAGTGGGGATTCACACATACTCTGGGCAGCCACGGTTCCAGCTATTTGCAGCCCTGAGACAAGTAGTCACCACATGGTGGCTATAAATAACTGAAAAGGCCTTCCCATCTCAAGAAGCACTCCACTCCTGGGCTTTCAACTTAGGGGCAGACAAGTGGAATCTGGAAGAAAATGTCTCAGTGCATCCTCCTCCTCAGCAGGAGGGCTGCTCCAGGCTGCCGACAGTCCCCTCTGGCCCTGGTTTTCCCTTCTCTTGTTCCAACGGATGTTTTGTGCTTCTGCAAAAATGGTGACACCTTCACTTGCTTCTCTGTGTCGGCTCCATTTTTCTCACCATCCAAGTTTGGCTGCTTCACATGAACACGCCACTTGCACTCATACATGTGTCCCTGCCAATGTGGGTCTATGGAGGCCCTTAATCTGAGGCTTGGTGCGCGCGCACTGGACTGATGCACTATGCTCTTCCTGAATGGGGACGTGCTACTTCTCCACTGGGGAACTAGCTCAACCACTTGCTCAAAGTCTAAAAACATGAGCTGTAGTTTGACATATTTTTGTTCTCAAAAACACAAGCATGCACATTCATTAGGATCGCCTACACCCGTATCAGCCTGCCCGCACTTTACAATCAGAAAAAGAGGCCCTTCTCATTTGCCCACCTATGAGAACAGTCAGGTGGGTGAACACATGTGAGAGGGCCTTCTCTGCAGTGGCCCCACCCCCTTGGAACAAGCTGCCATCGGAGGTCCGCCATGCCCCATCACTGCAGACTTTTAAGAAGGCCTTGAAAACATATTATTTTACCCTGGCCTTCTATTAATATGACTGCTACTGTTGCTGTAAACATCATTGCTGGTTTTATTGCTGATTTTAATTGTTGTTTTAATTGTTGGCTGTAATTGTTTTTATGTTTTTCTCACTTTTAAAATTTTAACTGTTTTTGTGTATTTTATTGTTGTAAGCCACCTTGGGAGGGCTTCTGCCCTGAAAGGTGGCCAAGAAATGTTTTAAATAAATAAATAAATAAATAAAATTACAGATTAGAAAAATGGCTTGATGTGTGTCCCCCACCCACCCACCAGCACAGGGGTTGTAAAACCTCCAGTCTGCATGATTAATCTGGCCCACAGAGTTTCCCCATCTGGCCTGTGGAGCCTTGGGTCCCTCATCCTCCCTCCAAGTCAGCAAGAAGCATGCAGAAGAAAGCAACTTGGCTGGCACTTGCAGGAGCACCTCAGTCCCATTCCTTCATGCGCCACTCCCTGCCCCAATCGGGACAGCAAGCGTCGCATGAAAGAGGCAGTTTCATATTTTAATTGTGAGTATAAGAAAAAAGCCCTTCTTGTGTTTGCCCTAAATCTGTTGCCTAAAACAGCTGTTTCTGATAGAAGTAATCCAGCACAGAGAAGGGGTGTGCTTAACCCTTTCCCCACTCCAAATTTCGACTCCACCAGTGGTTTTCTCTCCCACCACCATTGGGTTTCCACTGTGTGTTTGCTAAGGTAAACCTGCATTTCTAACCCCATTGGGAGGGAATTTAGAGGGAGGAAGCAGAGGGTGGGAAAGGATCAAGTTCCCTCTCCCTCACTGCTTCTCTGCGCTTGATCACCCCCATCAGAAGCGGCTTTTCCTGTCCAACCTGGTATGCTCTGCACGTGTTGCACTACAACTCCCATCACCACAGACATCAGGGCCATTATGGCTGTAGAGGGTAGGAGTCATAGTCCAACACCTTCAAAGGATGTCCGGTCGGGGAAGGTTTTCCTGTCCGAACAGAGCAAAAGCTACTGTTAGACTCGGGAAACCTTTCTGAGTATTGAGAGAGCAAATCCTTTCCCACCTCGTTCACCATCTCGGCCCGGTCCCTTTTTTCCCCACCCCCTTATTATTTCCTAAGCGAAACATGGTCTCTGCATCGCCTTGGTGTGGTCTGTTTGTCAGCGCGGAGCGGCCCCCTCTTCCTCTTGCAGCCGTTAATTGGGGAAATTGGGGACAGCGTGGCTGCTGTACTGCAGATGGGAAATGGGGGGGCTGCCTGCATGGAGAAAGGGCTCCCTTTCCCTCCCCAGTGAGTCGGGGGCTCCTTTCTCCCGCAGACCTTGCCATCCCCTTGTGGCCAGCGGCTCGTCAGCCTTAAGCAATGCTGCCCTCTGCTGACCCCATTTCTGCATTTCTGTTTCCTTTCGGCTACCTTGTTACAGACTACTTGGGCCTTTGTAGACCTTCAATTGTTTTCAGCGTTGAGTTGAGATCCAGCTTTAACTGAGGCCTGAAGGATGGGAGCCACATTTGTTTTGGCTTCCCCCCGCCCCCCATATAGTATGTCTGTCATTCTCTTTCTGTCTTCTCCTTTTATAGTTCCACAGCCACACTGCATTTATCTTAACCTCAATGCGACGTTCTTTCCGTTCGCCATCTTTATTAATTGCAGCTATATGCTCCCCTACATCCAAAGGGACTCAGTGAAGCATCTATGACGCTCCCCGTTCCTCGCGTTATCATCGCAACAATCCTGTGAGGCAGGCTAGGCTGGTGACATGCACAAACTGACCCAGTGAGCTTCCTGGATGAGTGGGGATTTGAACCTGTGTCTCCTCAGCCCTTCCCAGACACTGTAACTACTACCTTGTTGGGGAGGGGGCTCTCCAAGAGAGGCAGCATTTCTCTTCTAATCTTTACTATGAGAGGAGCCTAAACCTTTTTCCTTATTAAGGACTTCTAGTCCTCATTGTCTTAAAAAGCCTAAGAAGAGAGTTCTTCTGCCTTGGAGTAGCTGCCATTACAGGATGGATGCTGAGGTGATGGCAAGTAGAAGCCCTTCTGTGCTGGTTTGGGGAAGAGGGGGGCTTACCTGGACAGGATCCGAGACAAGAAAATAGAGACTTGGGAAGAGTGACCTGGTTTTCCCCAGAGCTGAAATCCTCCAGGCTTTTGTCCCTGACACGAAGGAGTCGAATCACCAATCAGCAAAGCCCTCAACTATCAAAGTCGTGCCAAACTGATCTCACTCCTGACCCAAAACATTTTGCTGCCTGAAGCAGAGCTCAAACGACACCCCACCGACTGACACACTTGAGGACCAACACACTTTAGAACGGGGGTGGGAAAACCTTTTTCAGCCTGTGGGCTGAATTCCGTTTCAGAGAAGCTCTCAGGGGCTGCATGCCACTGGTGGGCAGGGCCTCAGGCAAAGGGGGCGGGGCCAAAGGCAAAAGTATACAAAAATAATCCAGCCTATTTTAGCCTGAAGCTCTTATTGCTAGCAAATACGCCTTAAGAGAGGCATTTCAACCTTTTAGAATGGGGAAAACACTGCAGAAAACCCAGGAAACCACCAGATGATTGGTGGTTGGGGGAAAGGCGTGGGGGGCAGAGGATGGAGAACTGGCCATCTAGGGAACCCCAGAGGACTGGCTTGAGACCCCAAGAGGGCCAGATTTGGGCCCCGGGTCTGAGGTTCCCTCGCCCTGCATTAAAAAGTCTTGCTGCCATGCTCAGACCCAAGTTCCTGCCTTTGTTTGTCCTCCCTCATGCTGCCACCTGAAGCCAGTTGCTTCATGCTGCTGTGTGGCAGGGCCAGCCCTGGGCGACCTTGCCAATGCCGTTGCTATCTATTGGACCTCTTAAGATGAAGTGACACACTCCATTTCCATATTTTAAAAAATGCCATTTCATTCCACGGTGGAGATGAGGATGATGATATGGGGAGAAGATATGGGGAGAAGAGTGCTCCCAAGACATTTTGTGGCAAAGCCTTGCTTAAAATTACAGTTTTTATTTCAATTAAAACTGCTGGGTTTTCCTTGGTTACATTTCAGCATTTGTGAATTCTGGATCCAAATTCAGAGGGGAATTGCAGCCCATTGGCATTCTGGCTGTGGATGATGGTAGTTGTAGTCAAACACTTCTAGGTTGGGGAAGGCTGGATTAGAATAAAACCAAGCTTTTCTGGAAGTCAAGGGATGAGTGGGGTTTGCAGGATTAGGGCCGGTTTGGAAGTGTGCAGCACCCAGTGCAAGCTAAAGCATAAAAACAATTAGGGTAATCGTAAACCATTAGCTTGACAATAAAACCAGGTATACCATCAGATAAGGTAAGAGGAGGGAGTTTTCCAGATCTTAAAAATAAGAGATGTATTTTTAGAAGGCATACACCACACAAGGGAGTCAGAGAAATAATTCTTGTGTCACGAACATGTCAGTGGATTCTGGCATGTTTGTATATGTGTGTTGTTACAATAATTTATCTTGATAAAAAGTTTGAAAATCAACATTTATCTGTTAATTTAAAACAGAAATGTATCCTTAGGAATGTGAACATAAATTCATTAAGTAAAAACAGTCTAAGCATGTTTAATAGCCTCAAAAGAGTATAAAGGGGAGATTCTGTAGGGATGTATGAAAGTGACTTACCTTTCGCGGATTATGTTGATGGGGGGGAGGCAGTCTGTCTCTCCCCCCAGAATCCTGGCCGGGGGGGGAGGCGTTCCGTTCCTCCTCCCGGAATCCTCGAACGGCCAGCTGTGCTCCGCGGCAGCTCTGCGGAGCAGCCGGCCAGGCCTGGCCCGGCCAGGCCAGAGCCGCCCGCAGCCGGATTTCTGGCCGCAGAGGGCTCTGGGTAAAAAAACAACAGCGCGTACGCAAATGGCAGCAGCTATGGCCGCCGCCATTTGCGTTCCTTCTTTTTACCGTCTTAATCTACGTATTTACATAGACAATGACGGCGAAAATCAAGGGGAACGTAAATAGCGGAGCGGGCGCCATTTGCGTCCCCTTTTGATTCCCTGTTTTAGCCTATGTAAAGATTTACGTAGGCTAAAACGGTGAATGAAAAAGGGATGCAAACAGCACCCGCTACACTATTTACGTTCCCCGTGATTTTCGCCATCATAGTCTATGTAAAGATTTACATAGATTAAGACGGCCAAAAAGAAGGAACGCAAATGGCAGCGGCCGTAGCCGCCGCCATTTGCGTACGCGTTTTTGTTTTGTTTTTAACCCACCCCCAACCATGATAGGCTACATAAAGATTTACGTAGCCTATCACGTCTTTTTTTTTTCCCCCACAAGCCTGGAAATGGCGGCGGCGGCTGCCGGTCAGAAGACCGGCCGCTGCCACTGCCACTGCCGGAGCCAGAGCCACCGCCGCCCGGAAGATCCGCCCCAGGTTAAGTCTCGTCCCAGGGGGGATCCGTGGGGGGGCGGGGGGGCAGGCCGTTCCGCCACAGATTTCGGGGGGCCGAATGCACTGGCATTCGGCCTCACCGAGATCCGTGGCGGAATTCTCTGACATCCCTAGGATTCTGAACACATGGAATTGGGACTTCTCTCAAGGAGATCTTACCTCATCTGTATAACACGCCTGGTAAGCTTCATGCTATCAGTGAGACTAAGGGCACAATCCTATGCATGTTTAGACAAAAAATGTCCTACAACTCTCAGCATTCCCCAGCCAGTATGGCTGGCTGGGGAATGCTGGGGAGCAGTAGGACTTTGTCTGTCTAAACATGCATAGGACTGCTCCCTAACAGTGTCATTCTGCTTAGAAACCTTGACTTAAGGTGCTGTTGAATGTATCAGGTGTTTGAATCTATGCATGTATAAGGCTTGTATTTAATGTTGTTATGCTGATATTTTTATAGTAAACAAACAAAAGACAGATCTTGTCTGAGGGGATGATTTTTAGAAATAGAAAGCTCTGTATGACCTATATCTAGAGTGAAGAATTTACCTTACTCTAAGATGGCATCTGGTTTTGGGAGGAATTTGATTACGTTTGGTGAAACAGGCAGCTCAGGGTTGCCTACATACTGGTAAGATATTTTGAACGAACCTCTGAACCAGGACATATGTCACAGGTTGTATAGAAAACAATATGATTGGAGTTCTCCTGTCAAAAACATACATACAAAAATGCATTATATTAGGGACAATACTTGCAAATAACATGCATATTAGGCAAAAGTGCACACAAAAATCTACGTATTGGGAGGAAGGCTCAGAAAAAATGCTTCTGAATTTTCATACAAACTATGTTTTAGAATTTTTAAACAAAGTTCGTATGAAAATTCAGAAGCATTTTTCTGAGCATTCCTCGCAATACATACATTTTTGTGTGCACTTTTGCCTAATATGCATGTTATTTGCAAGTATTGTGCAGGACAAACCAGAATTAAGATTGGAAAAATGAGGAACTGAGAGAACCCAAAATAGACAGATTTGTCCATTCCTATGTCCTACCCATGGCACTACCAATGCTGCCAGCTGACTGTCTTTCTGCCGCTATTCTTATTGTTCTTGCAGGTGGTTTGTTTTTAGCTTAGGCTGCTGGCTATTTATTTGCAAATGTTCCCCTTCATGGACACATGCAGATATATGCAAATTACCATCTACATGAAGCTGTCTTGTTTGTGCGTCATTTGCCTCAGACACCTCAGATGCTCACATCGTTTTTGCAGATGAGATGTAGGGGCCAATGTTGCTCCCTGGTCCCCAGTGGAAGTCCTGTCCCATTCATCATCACTGTGTGTCAGAGACTAGCTAGCAGATTCCACCCTCAGGGTCATAAGCCAAGCAGAAAGCATTGCTAAATCAGAGATTTACACAAAGCTGCAGCCCTTCCTGGAGAAGACCCAGGAAATCCATGCTTCAGCAATCCATGCTCTAGTTACTTTTGGACTGGATTAAGTGAAATGCTCTCTAGATGAGGTTGCCTTTAAAAACAGCCCAGAAACTTCAGGGCCAGCCCTCCATCAAAACAGGGTGAAGCCCCTGCTTCAGGAAGCAAATCAGAAGGAGTGGTGAACTGCATCACACCCCACCCTCTGCCCCCACCAGGAGGGACTGCTGCTGCCTCCAGCAGGTGCTCCAGAGAGCCCCACCAGCTGCCCACTCACTGCAGCATTTGCTGCAGCAGGAGAAGGGAACAAGCAGGGCTCTCTGGAGCAGCCACCCACTTAGCGACACTAGCGGGTGCTCTGGAGAGCCCCGCTGGTCCCATTCTCCCACTGCAGCAAACGCCACAGCAAGAGAGCAGCTGGCAGTGCTGTCTGGAATGGCTGCCCACCCTCTGTTTCACCCTGAACGAAGCAGAGGATGGGCGACTCAGCACGAATCAGAAGGTGGACAGGCTCTCTGTAGAGAATCCTCTCAGAATCAGAATCCTCTCAGCACGAGCCAGAAGGTGGACAGGCTCTCTGTAGAGACATATTGGTCAGTGGAAGCAGTTGGCATGGCTCTTCAGAGAGCCAGCCAGGCCCAAATACTTGGCTCTGAGGGGGCCCTTCCTCACAGCCAGGCATTGTGGGAGGTGGTATCCAAGGAGATCACCTCTGGAGGTGATCTCCTCAGACACCCCCTCCCACAATGCCTGGCTCTGAGGAAGGGCCCCCACAGAGCCAGGCATTTAGGCCTCACCAGCTCTCTGAAGCGGCATCCGGGCACTTTCTTTGGCCAACGTGTCTCTACAGAGAGCAGTAGTAGAGGCGGTAATGGGAGGGTAAGGGGGGATGCAGGGGGACACAGTGGGGGATGGGGGACAGATTGCAGGGGATGGGAGATGCAGGGATAGGGGGGAGATCCAGCGGGGGTGAGGGAGCTGTGGCCAGAGCAGCTTAGGCACGCATATGCTGTCCCACCTCAGGTGGCAAGAGAGCTTGTGCCGGCCCTGAGAAACCTCACTTGGTACAAAATGCTGCTGTCAGCCCGCAGCCTGGCATCTGGAGATTAGCACATATAACCCTGATCGCATCTTCATGGACTGCCTATTTGATTCTGTTTCTAGTCTCAGTTCAAAGTTCTGGTATTGGACTTTATAGTCCTAAAGGGCTTGGGAGCAGGCCAGCTCAGCTAGCTAGCTTGTTCTATCCATAGGCAAGATCAGGATGGGGAGAGGAGACGCTGCAATGCTGGGATTCCCTCCCAGTAGAAATTTGCCAGGTTTGGACAGATGGCAAAAACTTTTCTATTTAGGCTGGCTTTTAAACAGTAACCATGTATTTTAGGGAGTCCTTGATGAAGTTTTAGTACCGATCCTTCTGGATGTTTTATTACTGATGGGGGTATTTTTGATGATGTATTGTTTAACTGTGATGGGGTTTTTTTATATTTATTGGTCAAAGTGTCTTTCAAAATGACATTATATTAGGAAAACTGATTACCAAAATGTGTATATTAGACAAAACTGTCAAGAGAAGGGCCCACAAACATGTACAAATTTTCATTCAAACTTAAATTCTCAAAGTTTGGGAAAAACCAAACTCAAGATTGGGAAAATGAGAAACTGAAATTGACAGATTTGTCCATCTCTGTCATCACCCATGTTTGCTGCTTGGCTTTCTGCCTCAGACCACTGATTTTCTTGTATACTCATGAATTTCAAACACACTGACCTAACTCTAGCATAATGCAGGACATTGTAGCCACATTTTAATTGGGGGGGAGCCAGATTTGGGGGGTTAAATCTGCCTTTCTAAGCCTGCAGTGCTATACATACCTACCTGGGAATGCTTCTCCTTGGGTTCAATGGGACTTACTTCTGAGTAGGGATGTCAGAGAAATCTACAATGGAACCAAATGAGTTCAGATTTTCAGGAATCCAACCTGCAGATTCTGCAGCAGATTGGCTTTTCCCCTGTCAGGCGGATTCCACAGACTTGCAGAACAGTTTTCTAACTTTCCTGATTTTGAACAAATTTTGTCGCAAATTTTTGTGCAAATTGTGTAGAAAATTACACAAAATTACAGAACTGGCCAAAAATGCACATTTCCCCCATAGGCTAAAGCCTAAAAATGTGCATTTGGAGGGAATTTGCACATTTTCGCATGGCAAAATTGTGCACATGCGCATTTGCACAAATTCAGAAATAAAAAAATCTGATTCCGTCGATGGACAGACATGGAACAAAGGAGCCTGACAATCCACAAAACACAGACAGAATGGATTTTATGCAATCTGTACAAAAAACCCTCCCACAATGCCTGCTTCTGAGTAGAAATACCTTGGATTGCACTGTAAATGAATTTAATGGCCCCATTCAGGACCACAAAGGCCCTTCTGCAAAACATTGAGAATCCAAAAGCTTCCCGGATCGATGTGAATCATTAATCAGATGCTGACCTGACAGCCTGCTTATTCAAACTGGACCAGTGGGACCTGAAAGAGGCAAGATCTGAAAGCTGAGGAAATGGTGTCTAGGAAGCCAGTGCTGGCAAATGTTTAGAGGAATCTGAGTTGCAAGGAACCGCTAAAATAGCACAGCGTGCTCCCCAGGGAAGATGCTGGAAGTGTGAACTGAAGAAAGAAGCAGAGACAGAAGAATGAGGGGAAACAGAGTCTTTCCCAGCGGCGTGGCAGCCTCCTTAAAATAATACCCAGAAGCGCCCGTGTGGATTGCTTTTTGAAGGGTAGTTTTTCAGTTGCTGCCACAGATGGGCCCAGAGTGAGTTGCATGTTCCTCTCAGCCACCTGCAGTTCAAAGCAAATGTGCCGTTCCCTCATCAGATGAAACCTCAAAAGGTTTGATAGGAAGACTAACAAAACTTTTTGGTGGGGATTCTGCACAGTTCCATTTCCAACTATCTCTCTTTGGCTTTACATACTTCTAAGTATTGTTCACTGGTTTTATATCTCCCAGTTGCATCATTTATTTGTGCTTTTCTCTGTGTGTGTGTGTGTGTGTGTGTGTACACACACACACACACACACACACACTGGAAACCTTCTCTGGAATCAATTTTGATGAAGAGCACTCTAAAAAAGTTTCAAATAGATATTTACCTGGGACCAGTGATGTGGGTTTCTGGAAAATGTTCTGATGCCTGGTGGGCAACTTGTGGCCCTCCACATGGTTTGGCCTACAACTCCCATGGGCTGTGCTGGGATGAGTTGATGGGACCATAGGCCAAAAAATCTAGGGGGCAACAAGTTGCCCACCCCAGCCCTGCCCTAGAGAGATCTAACTTAGCCTGTGTCTTTTTACTTGTATTCAGTAAACAAAAGCTGTAAAGGCACCCCATGTTAACTTTTTGTCCTGATATACCACAAGTACTGGACCTGACATATTTGAGGTAGGGAATTAAAGTATACTGAGGGCGCAATCCTAACTAGATTAGGGATGTTGGAGAATTCCGCCACGGATCTCAGTGAGGCCCAACACCAGTGCATTCGGGGGCCCGAAATCCGTGGTGGGACGAAGCCCCCCGCCCCACCACCCCGTGAAAGGCACGCAAAACGGACCACTTACCTGGCGCCGTTTGCGCTGCTTTGTGAATGGCGGCCACATCTGCAGCCACCATTCACTTCTTCATTATTGCCATGATAGGCTACGTAAATACTTAAGTAGCCTATCACAGCTAACGCAGGGACATTTGTGTCCCTCCAGAGGCCATGATAGGCTACGTAAATATTTACATAGCCTATCACGGCAAAAAAGGGAACGCAAATGGCGGCCACCATAGCCGCCATTTGCATTCCTGTTTTTTTGCCGTGATAGGCTACGTAAATATTTACGTAGCCTATCATGGCAAAAGAGAGGGACGCAAATGGCGGTGGCTACAGCCGCCGCCATCTGCATCCCTGTGCAGCCCAGCGGCTGGATATCTGGCTGTGGGCGGCCCCCGCGAGCGGCTCTGCGGAGTTGCCACAGAGCAGAGCCAGCCAGGGAGAATTTCGGGGGGAGGGACGGAGTGCCTCCCCACCACCGCGGATGTCCCTGGACGAAACCAGGTAAGAGTTTCGTACATCCCTAAACTAGATAGGCGGCCGCCTCCGAGCTCAGGGGCGACCGCCTATCCAAAGCAGGGCAGGAGAGGCATGGGGGGATCGTTCCCTCTGCGCCTCTCCTGCCTTGCTCTTTTTCACTACACAGCCGTTTTCAGCTGTCTAGCGGTGAGGGGCGGGGCAACTGGGAGAGGAAGCTGCCATACATCACATAGGATGTCTCGCACACGAAGCCCCGCTCTCCCTGCCCCGGAACGCCCCCCAGCCCCACCCCTTTTCACTCGCTCTGTGCTGGTCTTCCAAGCACAGAGGATAGGCCTTCTCCGCGCTGCCTCCGAGGCAGCATGGATGAGGGGGGAGGTTGGATTTCCGGGAACCGACCTTGGAGCGGGGCTCCGAGGCTGGTTCCCAGAAGAGAGCATATCCTATGGCCCTCTAGACAGTGTCTAGTGGCCATAGGATTGTTCCCTGAATGTGATTTAAATGTTATATTGTGTAGGATTTTTTTTTATTAAAATACTTGTAATAATTTAAAGACAATAGCATGCACTTCCCTTACATTCTTTAAATTTAAGAGAAAAGACAAAGGTACTAAAAACTGTTGACACACACACTAATTAATTTTAGCAGCTCAGAGAACTGCGCCTGATGGGCTGACAGCCCTGCATCTATTTCAACAGAGTTCAACTCTCTTCCACTACAATTGCTGCGGTACCATCAGTTTCGTGGGCCCTGCCTATTAGTTCCATTTCACACTGAGAAACAGATGTATTTCAGATGACATATATGTAGCCTCTCACATACTTGCTAAGGATAATCATCTGAAAAACATTAATTACAACTTTGAAACTGCCATGCTTGCCTAATATTGTATTTGCAATTGGCATACATTCATCTTTATTAATGTACTTACGAAGCAGAAATTTTTTTGCAGAAAAATTAAGCACTGGAAAATTTTCTGTCCCACACCACTGCCTGGGACAGTCCCTATTTTCTGATCTACATCCCTGAAAAATCCCAGTTTAGACCTTATTTTTGTCCTTCCAGGATACAATGTTAAAATGTTCTTAGTGGGAATCACTAATCCTAAAATCATAGAGTTGGAAGTAACTTTTGAGCTCATCTAGTCCAACCCTTTGCTCAATACAGGAACTGCAATGGAGGATGCCCAGCCTCTACTCAAACACCTCCAGAGAAGGACAGCCCACCAGTATGCTCCACTGGTGAACAGCTATTAGCAAGTTTCTCCTCAGGTTTAGGTATGATCTGCTTCCCTGCAGTTTCTTCCCATTGGTTCTAACCCTCCACTCCAGAGGAGGCAAAAACAAGTTTCCTCCATCGTCTTACAGCCCTTCAGACACTGGGAAACCACTACCATGTTGTGTCCCCTTAATCTTCTCTTCTCCCGGCTAAACAAACTAGTGGCGTGCCAAGCCCAAACCCTGCCCTTTCGCAACTCCTTCATTACCCTGCGGAAGAGGCGGTCATGCTCTACCTCTTCTGCATGGATGTTGAGAACTTTGAGAAATTTTGGAGCAAGGAATTGTTGTTGTTGTTGTTGTTGTTGTTGTTGTTGTTGTTGTTGTTGTCCTTCTTGCCAAAAGGATTTTTAACAACAACAAAACAAATCAAAAAAATGCCTGGTTCAGCTTTCGGGCACTCAGCAGGCAACAGCTGAGGAAGCACAGGCAGCTGGCGGAGAGCCTGCAAAGCACAGGACAGGCCAAACTGGTAAAACGAGGCACGCGCATGAACCCCTCAGCCACCTCCATACAGGACTCAAATGGTGGCGCGGCAACAGGACTGAAACCAAAATGGGGCCACTGAGAAGCAAGACGGGAGAGACCAGCATGCTCGGAGGCCCCCTGGGGTTTACAGAAGTATAACAATCTTCTTTAAAATAGGGATGTACGAAAGTGACTTACCTTTTCGCGGATTCTGTTCATGGTGGGGGGGAGGCATTCCGTCCCTCCCCCTGGAATCCTCGAGGGGGGGAGAGGCGATCCAGTCCTCCCCCCCAGAATCCTCGACGGCCGGCTGTGCTCCACAGTGGCTCCGCGGAGCAGCCGGCCAGGCCCAGGGCAGGGCCGTCCGCAGCCAGCTTTCCGGCCACGGAGGGCTCTGGGTAACAACAACAACAACAACAAAATGCGTACGCAAATGGCGGCGGCTACGGCTGCCACCATTTGCGTTCCTTATTTTTCGCCGTCTTAGTCTACGTCTATATTTACGTAGACTTAGACGAAGAAAAGAAAGGGGAATGCAAATAGTGTAGTGGGTATACTACTATAAATGGCTATACTATACTAGCATAGTAGTATAGCCATTTGCGTACGCATTGTTGTTGTTTTTAAACCCAGACGTGATAGGCTACGTAAGTCTTTACATAGCCTATCATGTCTATGGGGGGGGGAGACACAGACTGCAAATGGCGGCAGCCATTCGGAAGACCAGCTGCTGCCACTGCCGAAGCCGCCACTGGAGCCGCCGCCATCTGGAACATCCGCCCCAGGTAAGTCTCATCCCAGGGGGGATCCACGGGGGACGGGGGGGGGGTGGCAGGCCATTCCGCGATGGATTTCGGGGGGCCAAATGCACTGGCATTTGGCCTCACCGAGATCCGTTGCGGAATTCTCTGACATCCCTACTTTAAAAAGGAACAAGTAAGGGGTAATGAAAACCCTGAAATAGTCTTCCTTCTCCCTGTGTGTTTCTAGGAAATTTGTATGGAAATGATGCACATCTTAGAGGGATCCCCAGGCAAGAAACCTGCAAAGTTTCAGAAGAATAGGTCCAGGGGCTAGGGAGTTATGGCTTATGGCCTTTTTGCATAGTGAAGCCTGGTAGCATTGCAAGGATATCCATCTCACAGTCCCATCCTTGACCTCCCCCAAAGCACAGTGATTGGTGTACCTGATAAAACATGCCCTAGGATTCGAAGATGGGCCTGTCAGTCACTCAAGCACACCCCCTCCCTCCCCACATTCATAGTCAGCATTTAGAGCAATGAAACCAAATGATGCTATTTGGAGAGGAGACAGAACGTCTGCATCTCCAAAGACTCAGCTGGTAACAACGCCTCATCCAAGTTCGATCCTGTTTGCTTTGGACGGAAGCCTGCTTCACTTAAGGAGGCACCAGGAATAAGCCAAAGGGGCCCAATTCAAGTCATACTTCAGGCTTCAGTCAAATAATAAGCACACCCCTAATTTTTATTTATTTTATCTCAGAAAACATGTATTTTGCTTTTCATTTAAACAAAATCAAAGTGGTTCATGAAATAAAATCATAAAAAGATATGATAAAACCAATCCATAAAGCAATAAAATAGCAATGAAACAGTAAAATGTCTCATTAAAATAACCAGGGGTAGGTGGTAGTTAAAACTACACCTGGGGAAAGAAATATGTCTTGAGTTACCAGAAGAAACACTCCACACTAGGTGTCCCCCAATCTCAGTGGGGAGATCATTCCACATAGCGGGCACCCCAATGGAGGAGGTGCCCGCCATGGTTTTTTTGAGGAGGTTTAATCTAAAAGAGAGAGAAGAACCTTACTAGTGCTGTGCCGAATCCTGCCCCCTATTTTTGGGAACATTTTCTCTCCCTGCGAAAGAGACAGTTTTTTTCTGCCTCTTTCGCAGGGAGAGGAGAAATTGTGGAGAATTTTCTCCTTAGGGAGGAGGACAGGGTATCCACATACCTTTTTTTCAAGGATAGGTGATCCTTGAGGGGTCTTCTTTCTATTCTTTTTTAAACATCCCCTGCACTTGCAAGAGCCCAGGACACTTCTCCAGTCCACCTGGGAGTTCTTCCTAAATGCCTACTGGAGAGGGCAAGGTCACATGGTCTCCTGGGAGTTCAGAAAGAACTGCCAGGCTGGGGAAGAGTCCTGGGCTCCTGCAAGTGCAGGTTTAAAAAAAATAGAAAGAAGACCCCTCAAGGATCACCTACACTTAAAAAGGTATGTGGAAGCCCTGTCCCCCTCCCCAAGGAAAAAAATCTCCAAAATTCTCACCTCTCCCAGCCTCTTTCACCAGAGTTTTTGTTTTGCCCCCACCCACCCAGTGAAATGCCAAAAATGGAAGAATCAAAATTTTCAGCGCAGCCCTAAAACTGACCCTCTACTGCCTTGTCTGTAAGGCAATGACCCTTTGGGGGGGGGGATTCAGCACACCACCACCACCCCAGGAAGATGGGAGACACTTTGGGGCTCAACATCATGGCACAATCTGGGAGTGTCTGCTGTTGAGTGGATTTCTGTACTTCAAAGTGCTTATCTAGAGCAGGATGACAGCAGGAGAGTTTATGATGCATTTGAGTCAAAAACGTCTATCTTATGCACACACAGGACAACACGGCGTGCACACTTGTGCACGCGCACGTGCGCACATGACAGAGCAACTCCTACTGACAGAAAGCCAAAGCCTCGCTTGGCAAGCAAGGGACTCTGCCAATTAGAGGAGGAAGTATTGTTAATAGCAGACAATAGGAACCAGCCAATTTGGCAACAGATGCACAACAGTTTGCTGCTTTTGTTCTGTCTAAAAATACAGTGGCAAGACGAAGTCAGCATAAAAGGCGAGAGCATGAATAGACTGAAGCAACCCTACCAACGTTTTCTCTGGGATCTCTCCTTCCAACAGAGGCAGCGAGTTGCTGGGAAAAGAGCCGGGCTCAGCAGCACAAAGCTCGAGATGGGCTGGCCCTCTGCTCCATGGCCTCTGGATGCTCCTCACGTCCCGCTTTGAAGCATCTCAGCTAGGGATGCTGGAGAAATCCGCAACAGAATCAAACGAGTTCAGATTTCTATGAATCCGACCCACAGATTCTGCAGTGGACCAGCTTTTCCCGAGTCACACAGATTCCATGGACTTGCAGTCTGGGTTTTTTCGCTTTCTAGAAATATATGCAAATTTAGCCATAGAAAAATACATAAAATAAAAAGCACCAGCTGAAAATGTGCATTTGCCCCATAGGCTAAATAAAGCATGAAAATTAGGGCTGTGCATGGACCCCCCAATCTGCTTCAGATCCTCAGAAGCAACCCCTATCTGCCTTGGATCGATTCGGACCCCTCCCATTCTGACTCAGATCCAAATCCGAAGTGATATTTGGATATCCGGATCGCCCATTTTTGGCATTTTCCCATTGACTTGCATGGGAAAACACAAATGGTCATAATCTTTTTTAGTTTTTATGATACAGGCATGAAATTTGGGGACCTCTCCACCCCCTGGAGAGGAGGCCACCTGCAAAATTTCAGACAGTTTGTTTGGACCAGTGGTTTTTGTGCTAGGCGGAGTTAAAATCTGATGCTTTCCACAGAAATTCTCAAAGCAAAGAGCCGTAACCTCCCCCTGTTTCCACAGACATGTGTGACACCTGGGCCCCTCGCAGCCCCCCTCAAGGGCATCCCACTTGCCTAATTCCAGGCACTTTGGCCCACTGGCTTGTGTGCTAGGCACAGGTGAAATTTGAGTTTTTCCAGGGAAACTTCCAAAGCAAGGAGCTGTAACTTCTCCCCACCTCTGCCCCTGCCAACACCCTGAAGATGCTTCATATTGCGCTGGATTGCTTTGCCACACAGTGGACTGTTATTGGAATAAGAAGGTAATTACTATAAATACTATGAGTCTCATGCTTTTTCAACACTGCCTTGAAATTTGGACATATAGTGTTGGTGGAACTACAACCTAGCACGCATGCACATACGGACAAAGACACACAAAAGCAGAACTAGCTAAGCAAATGATGGGTGTCTTTAATTTATTGCTTTATATTTCATGTTCTTTTGTGGAAGGCAGGGTAACTTCAAGAAATACAGGACGACAGTGCAGGTGATAAGAGCCAAGAGAAATCGAACAACACTTTTAAAAAACCCTTCTTTAATTTCTGTTTTGGGAGGATCAACACAGAGAAGACACAGATGGTTTACTTCCATGCAGAGGGTGGAGGGGACCAAACAGTACACACATAAGCAACTATAATATGCCTTTCTTTAAGAACTTAGAAAGAAAGAAAAAACTAAGTGCTTGATTATGACTTTAAAAGGGGGCAGGGAGGAGGAACATGCCCAGAAGTCAATGTTTGCTATTAAAAATTGAAATAATACTGGGTTTTTAAAAATCTAAAAGAGACAGAGTTGACTGACAAAAACTATCAGGAAATAGAATGGAAAAAGCAGAAGTGTGGGTCAACCTTAAACAACAAACGCAGCCTTTTCCAGAGTCCAAAAGCAACATAAATAAACACAGGAATGGCGGGGGAGGTGAGAGCGTAGCAGCAACCAGCGAGGAAAAGCTATGTTAGTTTGAGAAAATATGGGAAGGAGAGATTAATCTAATCTAATACAAAGAACAAACGAGTCGCAGAAAGAAATATGAGAAGGCGGCTGGAAGGGGTGCTGCAAACAAGACACCGTCACAAAGGGGATGGACGAGCAAGGAGCAAGGGAACAATCCCACTACAACCAAGCTGTTTCCTTTTAATTTAAATTTTGAGGAAAGCCTAATGGTGATCAAAATCGAATAAATTGAAGGAGCAACTCCTAGGAATGCACATGTGCACGCACACACACACAATCATCTACCCACACCAGCCCTCTTCCAAAGACACAGCTAGTGCAATGACCAAACACAGCCTTTCACGGAGGTATATATACCGCCTTCCTTCACCAGTCTCTGACTGGAGACTGCTGGCATCAGTTCTGGCTGAGAGTTCCTATTCACCAAAGCACATTCCCTCCTCCTCCTGCACTTGCCTTCCTGCCTCCCCCTGCCTTCCCGCGTCTGCTCACCTTACTGCTCCCTCCCTCCTCCTCCCCCTCCTGCCCCTCTGTGTGAGCTTTCAGAAGTTGATACATTTTGGAGACAGCCTGGCTGGACTGCTCAGGCATTAAGTAGCGCTCCAAAGATACGAGGCGGAGGAGGTGCTTTGTGGGGGGGTCATTTCACCCCGGGGCGCCTCAGTACTGCTGTGACCCATTTCGTATCATGAGGATTTTGCTTCGAATAAGCCCAGTTGGCCTCATTATTCGGGCTTGGTAACGAGGCGGTGCACAGCCCTAAGGAAAATGCACATGGGGGGGATTTGTGCATTTGGGGGGAAATTGCACATTTCTGAGTATGAAATTGCACAAATGAAAATTTATGCAGATGTGAATTTGAGAAATTCAGGAAATTGGGAAAAAATCCAATTCCACCAATGACTGGATGACAGAACAAAAAGCACAAAATAATCCTCGAAATGCAGATGGGACAGATTTTACAAAATCCGTACATCCCTAGTCTCAAGAAATCTCATAACATGACCTCTGCTGGCAGCTTTCTTTGCCTCGCTACATTTCCCCCCGAACCCATCTCTGGTGCATGTGGGTTGTGGGCTGTCCAAAAAATGCTCCCACATAGCATTCAGGTGGCCAGAGGGCAGTGTTCTTGGGCCACTAGCCAGATGTGCCCAACATGGATTTCTGGTAGATTTAGGGAGCAATCCTACAGCTGCTAGTGAGTGGCTAGATGGCCATAGGATAGGTCAGTTCCCAAGAATCGACCTCGGAGCCCGTGCGCCAAGGTCAGTTCCCTGAGAACCAACCTATGCCCTCCTGCGCTGCCTAGTAGGCAGCATGGAATGGCCCCATGCTCCGTGCTCAAAGAGGAGCATGGGCCCAAAAACAGGGCATTCCTGGGGGCGTGTCAGGGTGGAGAAGCTGGAAATGCTTCCCGCACTCCAAGGTCCCATGGCTTGACCGCCAAAATCAGTGGTCTAGCCATAAATGCCGGGCAGCTGAAGCACAGCCGGGACAATCCCCTTTGCGCTTCTCCTGCCCTGGATTGGGTAGGCAGTCACCTCTGAGTTCAGAGGCAGCTGCCTATCCCGATAGGATTGCGCCCTTAGAAGTTTTTCTCATCCCTGCATCACTGGGACATGGCAAGCTACACTTGCAATAGGGAAAGTATAACCTACCACAGTTAAGTGTATTCAGCAACCAAACTCTGCTAGTGGAGAAAGTGAAGATCAGAGATATAATTCTCCCCGAATTTTATCAATCCTTCTCCATAGAAAAAAATTCACAGATAATTTGTGGGGTGGTAGTAACCAGGACTGAGGTTGCATGAAATGAATACATATTAAGCTGCTTTACCCCGAGTCAGGCCTTTAGTCCACCTAGCCCAGGATTCTCAGCACTGACTGGCAGCAGCGGCTCTCCAGGGTTTCAGGCAGGGTTCTTTCCTAGCCCCACTTGGAGGACCTGGGGGTTGAACCCGGGACCTTCTACATGCCAAGCAGGGGCTCTACCCACTGAACTATGGCCCCTCCCCAAATGTAAAGTGCTAGGTGATATACTGACTTCTTTTTTAAAAAGTTAAATAATATAATATTTCATTTCCTGGTTGGAATAATCATGTCTGTTTTCAAAGTGGCAGGTGAAACCCCAGATATTTATTTTATTTATTTATTTATTTACAATATTTATATACCACTCCGCATCTAGAACAGATTTTGGAGCAGTGCACACAAAAGATATCAGCTCTCTGGGACGGTTGGGGAGAGCAGCAGATCAGGGAGAGTGACTCCATTTTGGATCTTGTGACTGCAGAATAACACAATAAATATAATGACCCTCAAGACCATATAGCAGACTCTGATGAGGATGAGACACCAGCCATTTCCTCAGAGGAAGGACCATTGATACCTTATTCAGGGCCCTCTTATTCACAGCCCTGCCATTATCCGGGAATTCAGAAGATGAGTCCCCCTTCATATCCCCAGTCTGGCAGAAGCCAAAAATTCTAAAATCAGGCAAGAAATCAGATTTAGAAATCAGAATTAGAAATCAGATCAGAAAAAATCAGATTTAAAATCTGGCTTTAAAACCTAGCCAGCCCCTCCATAGTGGAGCCAACCACACCACAGATCTTGTCAGCCTCCACAAAGCTTCAGTTGGCCTTCACTGCCTGCTAAGACAACATTCTCCTATAGCTATCTGAGGAGGAGAGAGCATTAGCCAGCAAGGCTCACTTGGAGAAGTCCAAAGTCCTGTTTTCATCTGCCCTCTGCTCATGAGGGCATTTATTATTATTTATTTATTTATTTAATTTATTAATCGCCCATCTGGCTGGTCACCCAGCCACTCTGGGTGATGTACAACATACAATAAAACAATAAAATTCTACAATAAAAACATTTTCTAAAATACCCTAACCCACCCCAAATGCCTGCCTGAACAGCCACG
Organism: Heloderma suspectum; assembly: GCF_057233095.1. Lineage (NCBI taxonomy): Eukaryota > Metazoa > Chordata > Lepidosauria > Squamata > Helodermatidae > Heloderma > Heloderma suspectum. Next base: position 30,140,344 of record NC_139470.1, read on the forward strand.
TTTTTAATGCACGACAGAAGCTCATTAAAGAGGGGGCATGACGGAGTTCCCTAGGGAGGGAGTTCCACATTGTGGGGGCCACTACAGAAAAGGCCCTCTCCCTCATCCCCACCAGTCTAGCTTTCCTGGCTGATGGGACAGAGAGAAGGCCATCCGAGGCTGATCTTGTTAAGCAGCCTGTCTGGTGCTGCTGGAGGCGCTCCTTAAGATCATTGGGTCTTGACTTTGCCTTGACTTTGGCTGTTGTGACTTCAGTTTACCCTTGACTGGACTTTACCTACTTGTTCTGACCTTGCCTACCATAAATTGACTTTGCCTACCTTGACTGGAGTTTAACTGCCTTGCTTTGGCTCCATCAAATGCTACCAGCTTCCTCTGCAAGCCTCAAGTGGTCAGAGAATGGGACCGTAAAATGCATTCAGACAGTGAATAGTGGGGAAAGAGAAACTCAGAGACATGATTCTCCCCAATGATTATCTAAATAAATCAATAGATGGCAGTTTTTCCAGAAAGATAAAATTGCATGTCATCCCTGGCAGAGAAGTAACTAGTTACGGCACTGTTCATCTTCTAGCGTCTCCGTTTCTGCAGAACTATTAAAGCCATGTTGCAATTAACCTCCATAACATTCCAATTTATTCCATTTAAACTCCAGCATGAAATAGCTAAATTAGAATTAATAAAGAAGTTTGATATTGTTCATTTGGACTTGAATGGAAATAATGGCTTCCTGTCCCACTACAGGTGCTTATTTGTTTAGCAATGCTAAAGTGATTGTGTTATATCACCAATTACTGTGGTCGTGAATAGCCACTGTGCTTATTTTGCATACATTGAAGCTCTAATTGAATTGTCATTGACTGTAGATTTTGCATTTCATTGTCATTTAATTACACTGTTTAGCCTTTTCTCCTTCCCCATACACTCATCTGTATATATATCTGCCAACTCACAGAGGATGAAGTGGACTCCAGTCCATGAAAGCTATGCCACGGTACATGTATTAGTCTTTAAGGTGCCGGAGGTCTCCCTGCTATTTTTGCTGTAATGGACTGGCATGGCTATCTCTCCCTCTGACAGAACCCACCATTTACGTATTCTTATTCAACTGTGTTCTGTTTGTTCAGATTCTCTTTTTTATGATAGAGGAGATGTCATTTATAAAACAAGAATGGGACACAAATGTAACTATACCATCGAGTGGCTACTTCAAATAAATGGGTGAAATTCAACACCAAATTGACAAGACCTCCTCACCTTCCTATTTTCCCAACACACACATCCATGCACTTCACCTCCTGCCCATCCAAGGAGCTCTTGCACAAGCACACAAATGTTTGCTTAAAATGGGTAATAGCTGTTTAAGGGAGAAGACCATCTGGAATTGAAACATGGCTTGGAATGATTAAGAGTGCGATCTTAATTTAGTTTAGACAGAAACACGCTGGCTGGGGAATGCTGAGAGTTGTACGACCTTTTTCAGTCTTAATGTGTACAGGATCACACCCAAAGGCACATCTATCAGCCGCAGAGGGGCAGGGGAGACACCTCTATGATGTTATAAGGTCAGACTGGAAGGCCCAACTGTGGTGGCTTTGCTGGTGGAAAGGCAGAAAGACTCACTTGATACTAAATGCATCCTGGGTGGTGGGAAAGAAATTGCTAGAACGAATCATAGAATCATAGAATAGTAGGGTTGGAAGGGGCCTACAAGGCCATCGAGTCCAACCCCCTGCTCAATGCAGGAATCCAAGTCAGAGCATCCCTGACAGATGGCTGTCCAGCCTCATCTTGAATGCCTCCAGTGTGGGAGAGCCAACCACCTCCCTAGGGAATGGGTTGCATTGTCATATTGCTCTAACAGTCAGGATGTTTTTCCTGATGTTCAGCCAGAATCTGGCTTCCTGTCACTTGAGCCCATTATTCCGTGTCCTGCACTCTAGGATGATCGAGAAGAGATGCTGGCCTTCCTCTCTGTGACAACCTTTCAAGTACTTGAAGAGCGCTATCCTATCTCCCCTCAGTCTTCTCTTCTCCAGGCTAAACATGCCCAGTTCTTTCAGTCTCTCTTCATAGGGCGTTGTTTCCAGTCCCCTGATCATCTTCGTTGCCCTCCTCTGAAACTTTTGCAGTTTGTCTGCATCCTTCTTAAAATGTGGTGCCCAGAACTGGACACAGTACTCCAGATGAGGCCTAGCCAGAAGAGTCTGGGGGAAGTTCAGGGGCCTCAAGGAGGAAGATTTTGCTACGGTATATATCCAGTTTCCATCACTGATTCAGTGGGCACTTTTTCTCTCTCCCTCATCAGGATTACCCAGTGATGATTGGCAGCTGGTTCAGGACTGACAAAAGAACATACTTCTTCAGACAACTTAAAATTAACTTGTGAAATTTACTGCCACAAGATGTGGCCAAGACCACTGGTTTAGTGGTCACGGAAATGAATAGGACTATCAGCAGCTCATTGTTCTTAGACATTCTACAGTATCCTTCCTCAACGTGGTTCCTTCAAGATGTGTTGGATGGACTGCAGCTTCCCACTCCAGCCAGCATGGGAAGGTTTGGAATTGCAGTCCAGTGCTTCTAGATGGCACCAGGCTGGAGGAGGCCATTCTGTCGTTCACGGAAGGTGCCTGTCTGATTATTTTTTTAGGCTAGGGGCTGCTGGGCACAGCCCACCTGCTTGACGGGGAAGTTGACGGAACGAGTTTGGCCATTCGAATGTAGCCAGCAAAGAAGACAATTGCCTTAGGAGCCAGCATAGCTGGCTTGGGGGGAACTGATGTTGCTTTGCATATTCCTGGCATCTCCATGTAGGACTGAGAAAGACCCATACCTGAAGCCCAGGAGAGGTGCTGAGGGTCGCTGTATGGTCCCAGGTTAAGCAGCCTGGTGTCTTCCTGATTTTTGTACTACAGCTCCCATAAATCCCAGCCGGCATCAAGGAATATGGGAATTGTAGTCCAAAACAACTGGGGGCATCTGGTTGCCTTCCCCTGCTACAGACAATACTCAGCTAAATGGCCCAAGGAACCAGTGTTGTAAGGCCGCTTCTGCTCCTAGAAACGTCCCACCGCTTGGAGGGAGTAATGCAATATTATAAAAGCATATACAATTTCCAGAATGTCCAGGACATTGTAGAGGACTCATAAAACCGTCATTCCCAAGATTCCTTGGAGGGAAGCCACAACATTTCAGCCAGTTTAATTGTGCAGTGACATGCCCTGGGTTTCCTGAGTCTCCTAGAAAAAACTTCTGGAGGAAAAGATTTTATTTTATCATGTTAGCAATGAAAAGGACGTTTCTCTCTACCCTGGGCTGTCCAGGAGAATAGCTGAGAAGCTGCCTTTGCCTCATTAGTGTCTCATTAATGCTCTCTGCTGCTGAGCAAGGGGGACAGATCCTGTTGGGGAAACCCATGGACCGATAAGGAAAATTGCTGCTGAGCTGAGGCAGGGAGGTACTTGCAGAACGTGGCTCGGGAGCAGCGGGTGTTAATGGGGCACTTGGTGCACACAGTAGTTTGCCAGGATGACGGAAACAGAGCCTTTACCACTAGGAGCTGGGAGATCTGGGTTCTAGTCCCCACTCGGCCATGGAAGCTCACTGGGTGACTTTGGGCCAGTCCCGGATTCTCAGCCCAACCCACCTCACAGGGTTGTTGTTGTGAGGATAAAATGGAGAGGAGGAGGATAATGTAAGCCGCCTTGGGCTCCTTGCAAGAGGAAAAAAGGTGGGGTATAAATGCAATAAATAAATAAATAACCCCATGTGGACCCCACACTTCTTAGCCTCGGTTTGATTCTGGCCACCAGCTCACCAGGCCCCAGTTCTGGATATGTTTTGAAATGCTGGTGCTCAGCTATGGAAGAGAAATGCCTCCGAGATCAGACAGACATGATTTTTGTTTTTACAAATTCTCCTCCCCAAATCTCAGTGATGAAAATACGCAGGGTTTGCAGATATTCAGTGTATATTCATTGCCTGTTTGTTATTTCATGACAAGTAGTCACCTTTCAACAGGATCTGACAGCACACATGCAGCAGTGCTCTGGCCTGAGCAGTCAGTCTGTGGCAGTATGTGACTGGCATCTGACACGCAGCAGCTGTTCTCTCTTTCATTAGATGGCGAGCCTGTGGACATGGCCCATCTTAGGCCTGGACCCTTACATGCCACGCAGCACTTTGAGATGCCTTAGAAAGCACCAGCCCCATCAATATTATATTGTTAATATGGCACTGAAGACTTCCCACAAAGAGCGCATGTGTTAAGAAAGAATGTGCCACATTACATGGAAAGCAAGTAGACCACAGAGCTTCCTGCTTGCGCCACAGCTGTACAGTTACTCCCCCCATTCATCTCATCTCAGAGAAGAATGGAAAAGGGGGATTCAGGGCAAGGGGATTTCGGTACATGAGAAAGAGAATTTTGGAAACAGGAAACCAAAGCAGCCGAGAACCAGGCAGAACCAGGGGGAGGGAAGTTTAAAATATTTCTTTTCCTTCTTTTTTTCAGGACTTTTTGGGGGGGAGACAAAGAAAACAGACTTTTTCTATTTGTTGTGGGTTTTCCCAGTTATTTTCGGGGCTTTCCCATCTCTAGGCAGGGGTGGTGCGTGCTCCATTTTGCTGTTTGTTTACCGGATATGCCCGCTGGCCCCCAGAGCTGGAGTGTTGAACTTCTTTCAACCCAAGAGCTGAAATCCATTTCAGAGAAGCATTGGGGGCTGCATTCCAGTGTTGTTGTGGTTGTTCAGTCGTTCAGTCATGTCCGACTCTTCGTGACCCCATGGACCATAGCACGCCAGGCCTTCCTGTCCTCCGCTCTCTCCCGGAGCGTGCTCAAGTCCATATTCATTGCATCGGTGATGCTATCCAGCCATCTCATCCTCTGCCGTCCCCTTCTCCTTTGGCCTTCAGTCTTTCCCAGCATCAGGGTCTTTTCCAGAGAGTTTTCTCTTCGCATTAGGTGGCCAAAATATTTGAGCTTCAGCTTCAGTATCTGTCCTTCCAATGAGCAGTCAGGGTTGATTTCCTTTAGGATGGACTGATTTGACCTCCTTGCAGTCCAGGGGACTCGTAAGAGTCTTCTCCAGCACCACAGTTCGAAAACATCAATTCTTCGGCACTCAGCCTTCCTTATAGTCCAGCTCTCACAGCCATACGTTGCTACTGGGAAAACCATAGCTTTGATTATACAGACCTTTGTCAGCAAGGTGATGTCTCTGCTTCTTACTATGCTGTCTAGGTTTGCCATAGCTTTCCTCCCAAGGAGGAAGCATCTTTTAATTTCATGGCTACAGTCACCATCTGTGGTGATCTTGGAGCCCAAGAAAATAAAATCTGTCACTGCTTCTATTTCTTCCCCTTCTATATGCCAGGAAGTGATGGGGCCAGATGCCATGATCTTAGTTTTTTTAATGTTGAGTTTCAAACCAGCTTTTGTACTCTCCTCTTTCACCCTCAGCAAGAGGCTCTTTAGATCCTCTTCGCTTTCTGCCATTAGGGTGGTATCATCTGCGTATCTGAGGTTGTTGATAATTCTCCCGGCAATCTTAATTCTGACCTATGATTCATCCAACCCAGCATTTCTCATGATGTACTCTGCATATAAGTTAAATAAGCAGGGTGACAATATGCAGCCTTGTCGTACTCCTTTCCCAATTTTGAACCACTCGGTTGTTCCATGTTCAGTTCTTACTGTTGCTTCTTGTCCCTTGTACAGGTATCTCAGGAGACAGGTAAGGTGGTCTGGTACTCCCATCTCTTTAAGAATTTGCCACAGTTTGTTGTGATCCACACAATCAAAGGCTTTAGCATACTCAATGAAGCAGAAATAGACATTTTTCTGGAATTCTCTTGCTTTCTCCATGATCCAGCGAATGTTGGCAATTTGATCTCTAGTTCCTCTGCCTCTTCGAAACCCAGCTTGTACTTCTGGTAGTTCTTGGTTCGCATACTGCTGCTGAAGCCTAGCTTGTAGGATTTTGAGCTTCACCTTGCTGGCATGTGAAATGAGCGCAATTGTACGGTAGTTTGAACACTCTTTGGCGTTGCCCTTCTTTGGAACTGGAATGTAAACTGACCTTTTCCAGTCTTGTGGCCACTGTTGAGTGTTCCAAATTTGTTGGCATACTGAGTGCAGCACTTTAACAGCATCATCTTTTAGGATTTAAAATAGTTCAGCTGGAATACTATCAACAATAACTTTGTTGTTAGTAATGCTTCCTAAGGCCCACTTGACTTCACTCTCGAGGATGTTCAGCTCAAGTTCAGTGACCGCACTATCATGGCTATCAGGGACATTAAGATTTTTCCTGTATAGTTCTTCTGTGTATTCTTTCCACCTCTTCTTAATCTCATCTGCTTCTGTTAGGTCCCTGCCTTCTTTGTCCTTTATCATGCCCGTCTTTGCACAAAACGTTCCCTTGAGATCTCCAATTTTCTTGAAGAGATCTCTAGTCTTTCCCATTCTGTTGTTTTCCTCAATTTCTTTGCATTCTTCATCTGAGAAGGCCTTCTTGTCTCTCCTTGCTATTCTCTGGAACTCTGCATTCAGTTGGATATATCTTCCCCTTTCTCCTTGCTTTTCGCTTCCCTTCTTTCCTCAGCTACTTGTAAAGCCTCATCAGACAGCCACTTTGCTTTCTTGCATTTCTTTTTCTTTGGGATGGATTGAGTTGCTGCCTCCTGAACAATGTTATGGTCCTCTGTCCATAGTTCCTCAGGCACTCTGTCGATCAGGTCTAATCCCTGAAATCTATTCCTCACCTCCACTGTATATTCATCAGGGATATGATTTAGGTCATACCTGAATGGTTTAGTGGTTTTCCCTACGTTCTTCAATTTAAGCCGAAATTTTGCAACAAGAAGCTCATGATCTGAGCCACAGTCAGCTCCAGGTCTTGTTTTTACTGACTGTATAGAGCTTCTCCATCTTTGGCTGCAAAGGACATAATCAATCTGATTTCGATATTGACCATCTGGTGATGTCCATGTGTAGAGTCGCCTCCTGTGCTGTTGGAAAAGAGTGTTTGCTATGATCAGCGTGTACTCTCGGCAAAACTCTATTAGTCTTTGTCCTGCTTCACTTTGTACACCAAGGCCAAGCTTGCCTGTTATCCCAGTTATTTCTTGACTTCCTACTTTAGCATTCCAATGCCCTATGATGAAGGGGACATCTTTTTTTGGTGTTAGTTCTAGAAGGTGTTGTAGGTCTTCATAGAATAGAACCGATCAACCTCAGCTTCTTCGGCATCAGTGGTTGGGGCATAGACTTGAATTACTGTGATGTTGAATGGTTTGCCTTGGATTCGTACTGAGATCATTCTATCATTTTTGAGATTGTTCCCCAGTACTGCTTTTCCCGCCCTTTTGTTGACTATGAGTGCTACTCCATTTCTTCTAAGGGATTCTTGCCCACAGTAGTAGATATGATGGTCACCTGAATTAAATTCGCCCATGCCTGTCCATTTGAGTTCGCTGATTCCCAAGATGTCCATGTTCAGTCTTGCCATCTCATGTTTGACCACCTCCAGCTTACCTTGATTCATTGATCTGACATTCCAGGTTCCTAAACAATATTGTTCTGCCATGACCCGTCCGTCTTGGGTGGCCCTGCACAGCATAGCTTATGGCTTCACTGAGTTACTCAAGCCCCTTTGCCACAACAAGGCAGTGATCCATGAAGGGGCATTCCAGTGTAGGTAGAGGCAAAAGCAAAAGGGGTGGACCAAAACAGTAGCAAAAACAGCAGCTTATTTCAGCGCAAAGCTCTTCCTGCCAGTAACTCGGCCTCATGACAGCATTTCAAGCTTTTAGAATGAGGAAAAAGCTGCACAAAAGCTGGGAAACTCCGAAACGATCGGTGCTTGGGGGAAAGGAGGTGGTGAACCTCAGAGGGCTGGATTTGGCCTCTGAGCCTGAAGTTCTGGACTGCTGACCTAGAGCCTAAACAAAAATAGGGTGTTTTGTTTTGTTTTGTTTTGGCACCTCATTTTGTTTTAAATAGAACTTTAGCTGTGTAGTGCGTATTAAATCCACAAGTCTGCTTTTTCCTATTGTTTTGAAATTTGCCAGGTGTGATGCCTGGAAGGAATAGCTGAATGTGTGCAAACCTCATGCTAATGTGATGAAAAACACAAATGTTACAGGTAGTAGTAGAAGGATTGGCTCTCCTACAGAAATCTCCGGGAAACAAAGCAAATGGGAATCACAAAAACAGGTGACATCTGTGATGAAAGAAACAGCACTCCAGCAAATTAGACATAAAACAAGTGAAAGTTTTAAGAATGGAGAAGAATGGTATGACAAAAACATTGTGCGCACCCAAGGGTGTCCAAAGCACCAGCTCTACCCACACACGCTTCCCTCTTCCTTGTTCAACTCTACAAGGAGTGACATCTCCCTCCACACACAACAAGCAGTCATCACTCGGAGAAAAAATCTGCCAAATCCTGTCCTTCAAGCTTCTTCCTTGCTCACCATTTGATGCCCCTTGATCCTTGACCAATGAGGCAGTAAAATCTCTGAGGACTCCACCCACCCCTAAATCCTTGCCAGGAAGAATTTAGCCAAAAGGAAAGGGCATAACGCTATTCTTCATCAAATATATAAATAAAATGTACAATATTCTTCATCAAATATATAAATAAAATGACATACTGGTGAGCTATATGCGGGTGTGAATTGGTGCTTAGAGATTTGGGTTGTGAAAGAGAAATTTTGCAGGATTCAAATCACTTTGGTGGAAAATTTATTGTCTTTTGACTGTTGGTCCTGCTAGATTCATCCTCAGGTCCCTCCTGAGCTGTTTCTTGCCCTTCCTTTCATAACTGCTCCTCATCTCTGACAGCCAAGCCAACAAGAAGGCATTTTTACAGTAAATTTGGGACAGAGAGGAGGGGGCCGTGTATCTTGATTTGTTTTGCTGCCTTGTTTTTATTTCTGTTCTTTTTTCTCTCTTTTTAACACTGGTGCTTCATCTTACAGAAATTGATTATCTTGTCTTGGCAGTTACCAGTGAGAAACCTGGGGATTCTTATTCTATACTAACGTTTTCCATTCTTGCATTCCTGTGCCATAAAATGATTTATACACGCGGTGAACTGCAGGCTGTTGTGGTGGAGATCTTACAAAGTCTGCTGTGCTAAAGGTGCTTGAGAATAATAAATCACACTAACCTCCAGTCAGAGTGTAATCTTGGCTCAGCTTCTGTCAGATAGGATCAGATCAGACTGTGCCTGCATGGCAGGCAAGACAGATTTGCCAAGTCACCCAAACCTCTTGCCAATGTACACTAACATGACCTAAGAGAAGAACCAGAAGGGTGCCAGGAAAAATTCAGTAATTCAATAGCTGGAAGCAAAGAGTGTGACTGGCCTGAGGACAAGCGATTCTAATTGAATGATCCACTCACGCCCAATCCAGGTTCCGGGGTGGGGGAAAGGAGCTCTATTACTCGATTGCAGTGAAAGCCACAAAGAGCTGTGTGGCACCTTTATTATGTCGGAGGTTTATGTGGACAAGGGCCCACTGAACCAGTTGCAGGAGAGGTGCCACAGCGGGGTGACCTCAGAGGCAGGATCCCTGTGCACCTCTGAGGGAGTCCAGAGACGTACATCTTTCTCACCTTTTCAGGGATGAGAGCAAAAGCGTGCCTCCCTTCGTAATGCACCGTAATGGGTGCCCGCAACTAGCTGAAGTTCAGGGAACAGGGACTTAGTTCAATTTCAGGGGCTCATGGAAAACCAGCTGCCGCAGCCCACCCAAACCTCATAAGAACCTAAGAAGAGCCCTGTGGGATGAGACCACGGTCCATCTCGTCCACCACTCTGTTCGCACAGCGGCCAGCCAGCTCAGATTCCTGCCGCACGTCATGTTTTACTTTCGGATGCGCTCCCCCAGGCCCAGGATAACCATATCAAAGCACACACCATCTAATTAAATCTTAGAGAAATAGTAAACCACGGTTACAGGACTGCTTCGATGTTGGACTCCATGCCCTATAGCAGCCTTCCCCAACCTGGTGCTCTCCGGGTGGATTGGACTGCAATTCCCATATGCCTCTGCCAGCATGGCTAATGGTCAGAAATCTGAGAATCATAGTCTGAAATGTCCTCAGGGCACCAGGTTGGGGAAGGCTGCTTAATAGAAAGCTGTTTTCTGGTGTATCAGACTGCTGGGCAAGCCCGCCTCTTCTCTGAGGTCTCCAACCTGCCCTCCTCCTGAGTCCTCTTTACCTTGGGACTGAACCTGGAGATTTTTGCAGCAAAGCATGAGCTCTCCCACAGTGCTGCAACTATTCCTCCACCCACCATCCCAGGGCTTCTCCAATCTCCACCCAAGCAGTTTATCCCAACACTGTACCACTGTTTCTGCTCCCTGCTCAGGCACAGGCTCTGTGCACTGGCTGGTTTTTTGGCATTACATTCCACTTATTATCTTTCCACGGAGGGGTGGAGCATCTGTTAAGCATCACTAATGCTGCAAGACAAACCCTTATACGTGGCAGGTGACTCGTGGAACTACCTCCGTGGTGCCTGCCCCTTTCCCTCCCCTCACAGATCACTGGTTGCTTCAGTGTGATTGACACGGCCGCACAGTATGGGTGGACAGCAAACAAGCCAAACACACCCTCCCCAGAGACACTGCTTTTGCTTGAGTTGCCCGGCGGAGCGCTGGAATGCCGCCACACCAGCCATTCTGCCTGGTAATGTAGCCCAAAGCCACATCTCCACAGTTACGGCATGGAGCAGCGGCTGGCAGACCACCAGCAATTTCTGTGTTCTCAGCCAGGGCATCTGAATGCAGTGCCGCTCTGCCGCGCTTACGGAGCCCCACTGCGTTGTGCTGTGCTGGCAAACAGTAGCGGATGACAAGGAGGCGGGGTGACCCTCCCACCCCTCGTCATCATTTCTGTCATCATCATAACCGCACAGACAGACCCCACAAGCACTCATACACAGCGCCTCATTTCACCATGGTACCTGTACACGGGCTGGCGCTGGTATTTTCATGGCATGGCCAGAATGTATACCACATTTCCCCCATACTGAAATAGCACAAGATAAGAAGGGGGAAAGCATGAGAAAACCACTGGGGGACAAGGATGTCATGTAAAGCACCCAGAAAATTCCATACTTGGGGAACGACAAATGCACCACAAAACACCAGTGTAGAGAAGCCCCCAGATAGAGTGAGTTTGCAGCACGTCTGAAATACGTAAATGTATTGGACTATTGGTCCATCTACCAGCAATGAGAAACACAAGCCCATGTCAGGCCCCTGCACTGATCTCCAATCAGAGATTGGAGATATCCCCTCTTCCCTCCCACACTGCAAGTGAGGCTTTTTAAAAGCCTTCATTGGTGACAATGGAGGCTCTTTGAAGCCCAATTATGCGGGGGGGCATTTGGGAGGATCACTGCTGGGGAGCGGAGAGCTAACCCTCCCCAATCCATCACCCCTCCCCTGCAGCAATCAGGCTTTGAAAAAGCCTCCATTGCCATCAACTGAGACCTTTTGCAAAGCCTGATCGTAGTCGGGGAGGGTGCGTGTGAGAGAGCGGGGGAGACTGGGGTCCGGGCAATCAAATTGGGGCCATATGCCAGCAGTGGGATCTGGGCCCTGCCCACAGTGGGGTCTTGGCATTGACGGGCTCGCACAAAATCAATTCAGCCCTTGGGCTGAAAAACGTTCCCCACATGATAGATGCTGGCAGGGCCGCATTAAAGGCATGGTTGGGCACCTGCCGAGGGCCCACCCCCCAGCAGGGGCCCACGGAGAAGAGCCCCCTGGAGTTGCTCCTCCTCTTCCCCACGGCAACCTGCGTGTTCCCCTGGCCCAGGAAACGTTGGTGGTGGCAAGGAGGAGCAGGAGATGCCGTGGCCTACCTGCTCCCCGGCGCTCTGCCTGCTAGGCAAGCAAGGGAATGATGAGGAAAAGGATAAGGGGCAACAGCATCTGGTGACAGTGGTGGTGAGAGGGGGGCTCATGGGGGGAGGGGGCCGTTCAAGGGCCCTCAGAAACCTGGAGCTGGCACTGCTGGCAAGGGTCTTCCCTGGCCCAGAAATAGGGACCATTCCTAAGATATAGAGGTTGTTGCAGCATAAGGGTATTTTCAAGACTGAATTGCATATAAATTTATATATTATATATATTATATATATATATAAATATAAATATAAATATAAATATAAATAATGGGTGTGTCTTAGGATATTTGTAGTGGCTGCCTTTTTGTTACACCTCCTGTAGCAATGTTATGACAGATCCAAGTGTCACACAGACCTTTCTTTCAGTAAAGCAAAAGGATCCGTGCCTTTGGTACACATGTCCAACACACAGGCCAATTTCATTGTTTCTAATAATGATTGCTTGCTATGTAAAACCACTGAGTTGGAGAAAAATCTAGGTATTCCTGAGGGATTTTCACATGTGGTGTGAAACATACTGGGGGCACTGCACAATTCCGCCCCCCCCCATATATTTTATACACACATACAACCTGTTTGCCAACACACACATACAAAGGATCATACAGCCTGATCCTTTCCCTACCATTTCTCATCTTCCCCAAGCATTGGTTATATATATTTTTTCTCCTCTGGTTTCAATAACAATTTGCCAAAGAGGCCACAGAGGATATGCCGAAACATCTGTGACTCTCGTGTTCAGGAGATGAGCAGGAGCTCCAAAGAGATCCAAGGGGATCCAAGCCGCCCACATGAAATTTACTTTCAAAGCTCCCTGCTCCTCTCCAGTATTAAATATTTCAGAGCTGCAACTCACCCGCCTGCTCAGACAATATACTTTCGGGCAAAAAGCTGTGGTGTGCCAGCTCCTCTCCTATTGCTTATCTCCATTTTGTCTCTATCGTGGTTCTTGGAAGGATGGGGAGAAATGCACGATTTTCTGAAGCTTGTGGACTTGGCTGCTTCAGTGCACGAGCAGCCTCCGGGATCTGTCAGAGGAAGACCAGATTGCGTTTCATGTTAAGCTAACAAGTGGTTCCTACTATGGCAGTGACTAAGCCAAGCGAATTAGAAATCATCTCTTTCTGGAAATAAAAAGGCCTGTTCCGCTGTGCCGTTAGCGAATACTCTGCAGATCGATGGAAGGGCTGCTTCTTGGCATCTTTCCCATCAGCCAGCTCCTGAGTCCATCTGCAACTCCTCCCCACAATTCTGGGTATTAGAGGTCCATGACAATTTTGCATGTGGTTGTGTTTTCCATCATGTCTTCTTAGATTGTAAGCCTGCAGGCAGGGGCTGTCTTGTTTTTATTGACAGAATGTAAGCTGCATGAATGTGCAAACTGAAAAAGATCTCCATGAAAATGTGTATATCAGTAGGTATTTTTAAACATATTTTTCTCACAAAATACACATTTATAAGCACAATTGATCTAAATGTGCCTGTTTCTGAATGAATGTTATCCTAAAATGCATATTTCAAAGCATATTGGTGTTATTGTTTTTGAGCCCCAAAATGCATCCCAACATTCGGGGAAGTGCAAAATCTAAAGGATAATCACATCCCAAACCACACGTTGTTCTAGGAGGTATAGATCAGCTGAATTCATACTGGTGTGCAAGAAAATCCTCAAGATCTCTGCTTTTGGGGGGAGGGAGACAGAGCCATGGGTCATCAACTGCCAGGGACCGTAGGAGGCTGCCCTAAACACTCCCTATATCCCTCATACAGATCACCTCCACCAAGCTCCTCCCTCGACTGTTACCACCAAGGGCCGTTCCAGCAGGCTGCAGCAGGGGGTATTGAGATGTCACTAGAGCAGCTGAAAGACCACTTTTTTTCCTCTTCCCTCCCTATTCCTTTTTCCTTGTGTGTTGTGTCTTTTTGTATTGTAAGCCTTCGGGGAGCGACTGTCTTGTTTTTAATTGTTTGTATGTAAGCTGCTCTGGGAGACTTTTTGGCTGAGGAGTGAGATAAAATGCTTCAAATAAATACACAAATTGATAATATATTGTACTCTTTGTGGGGGGGGGGAGCGTTAACAGTAAACTGCTTTGGGAGCCAGTCTTGACTGAAAAGCAGGATATAAATACAATTAAACAAACCAATAAAATATAGATCTATGGAGTACTGTGTACACTTTTGATGGCTGCCCTATTTTCCATCCTGCCCCCCCCCTCCTGTCTGGAACCCGCTATTTATTGCCAGGTAGGTGCTTAGAGGTCATCTCCTGCTCCAGCTGAGCCCCACCAAGCTTGGCGCAGTGCTGTGAGGGCTCCCCGCCCCAGGCAGTTTCAGACCATCACTCGTTCACAACAGGAATGCAGCCCAAATTCGTTCAGCACCCCCATTCCCTGCCCCTTTATCTGTAATGTCACCCAGACTAAAAAGCCGAGCAAAGACCAGCAAATGAGAAATGCCAGCTCTTGTCTCTGGAATTGACTCGTACCTGTATTTGTTCTCTAACAGCCACAGTTGCACATCATGACTTAATTACTGCTTCCCTTACATGATCCCTGGAATACCTAATGTGCCCTGTGCCAGCCTTGGTGTTACCTCAAAAGTGGCTAACAAATGTATCTGCATGATCCACTTAATCGGGCTAAAAATGCCATCATTATTCAGGCGAGAACCTTGGTCATGAATATTCATTCTCCATTGCTAGTCCAAGTGGTAAATGCATCTCCCAGCCTCCATCCTTCCCCTTGACTGGCCAAGATTAAATGGAAAACCCCTTGGGGGGCCTGGGTACAGTTTCTCCCAACAACAAAGCCAGGAAGCTCATGTTTCATGTTTTTCCTTGTATAATTTGCCTACTGCTTACTCTGTGGCAGAGAAATGAGGAAAGCTTTTTCAGAAAAATTGTAACAATTTAACGTCAGGGCAGATGAGATCTCTAGAACAGTTCTGGCCATGTGGCTTACAGAGGCTGGCCAAGGGTGGCTCTTTTACAGATTTGGCCCAGAGATCCATGAGCACCATGGTGCATATTTGGTTCAATGGGCAGGTATAGTATCAATCTAGGCAGATTGGGGGAGAGGAGTCAGATCAAGAGACAGAGTGAAGGCAATGAATCAAACTTGCAAAAGAATCAGAATAGACAAGGGATGGGTGGATGGGTGGATGGGTGGATGGATGGATGGATGGACGGACGGACAGACAGAAGAGGTTTGCACATGACATTGTAACCTTTTTGACATTCCTTGAAATGTCTCAGATGTTTCATAGAATAGAATCATAGAATAGTAGGGTTGGAAGGGGCCTACAAGGTCATCGAGTCCAACCCCCTGCTCAATGCAGGAATCCCCCCACACACAATTTGCTTTGGGCAAATCCAAGGACAACCAAAGGGCGGGGAACATGCCATGGCATGAATCATATCCAAGCTCAACGTTCCCCCCCATTCCTCAGATGTTTTGCCTGTGGAGGAAAATGCTGAGTTTGACTTTAGGGCAGTGGAGGCTGGTGGCTCCAATGTCAGTGGGGTGGTCAATCTGCTCCGGGTTTCAGTTGGAATGAGTCAGAACTCTAAAGGAGCTATCCAAGGTGTGAATCCTGACTGGTTCTGACTGAAACCCACAGCAGATTCACCACCCCACTGACATCAGGGCTACCAGCCTCCACTGCTTTAGGGTCACTCTTTGTCAAGACCCCCAGCTCTTAGCCTTTTCAAGTTACATGTCAGAACTCTGGCAAAGATGAGGATCAAACTGCTTTCCCAGGGGGAGGGCACTCAGTCCATTATTTAAACCCACACACACACACTCACACACACACACACAGCTAGATGTCATGGCCTTGCAATCTTCCTCTCAGAGGAGGAACCCCTGGCAGAACCTCCATCTCCTCAGCCTTGCAGAAGTCTTAGGCTACAAAATCAGGTGAGGGCCCTTAAACAGCCCAGCCAGCTCCAGAGCGAGTGGATCTGACCACACTAAGATAATGGCTGACTGCGTAAGGCTTCAGTTGGTTCTAGCTTTCTGCTGAGACAGCATCCTCCTATGTGTCTAGTGGGAGAGAGCTTTTGTCAGCAAGGCAAAATAGAAGGTATTGGGGCAGGGAGCCTCTTGGGCCTGCTGCTACTTGCTGAGCTCCTGCAGAGCTAGATGCAGCTGGGCCAGATGGCCACTGCTCATTCAGACATCGCTCCAGTTGTCTTGACAGGATACAGCTAGGAGTGGATTGGGGGGGCGGAGGGGGCTGACCACACAGTGCCAAATACACACATAACAGAGAGACGGGGAGAGATGCAAGGGAAGAGGAAGCAGGACATCTAGAAGCAGGAGAGGGAGGCAACAGCATGAGACAGGGAGCCAGAGAGGGAAGGCGTCACAGAAGAAAGGCAAGGCCAGCAGAGAATCATAGAATCATAGAATAGTAGGGTTGGAAGGGGCCTACAAGACCATCGAGTCCAACCCCCTGCTCAAGGCAGGAATCCAAGTCAGAGCACCCCCGACAGATGGCTGTCCAGCCTCACCTTGAATGCCTCCCATGTGGGAGAGCCCACCACCTCCCTAGGTAACTGGTTCCATTGTCGTATTGCTCTAACAGTCAGGAGGTTTTTCCTGATGTTCAGCCGGAATCTGGCTTCCTGTCACTTGAGCCCATTATTCCGTGTCCTGCACTCTGCGATGATTGAGAAGAGATCCTGGCCTTCCTCTCTGTGACAACCTTTACTTGAACAGCACTATCCTTTCTCCCCTCAGTCTTCTCTTCTCAAAACTAAACATGCCCAGTTCTTTCAGTCTCTCTTCACAGGGCTTTGTTTCCAGTCCCCTGACCATCTTCATTGCCCTCCTCTGAACCCTCTCCAGTTTGTCTGCATCCTTCTTAAAGTGTGGTGCCCAGAACTGGACACAGTACTCCAGATGAGGCCTAACCAGTGCTGAGGAGAGGGGAACTAGTACTTCCCAGGATTTGGAAGCTATGCTTCTATTAATGTAGCCCAAAATAGCATTTGCCTCTTTTGCAGCCACATCCCATCGTTGGCTCATATTCAGCTTGTGATTGACAACAATTCCAAGATCCTTCTCACTTGTAGTGTGGTTGAGCCACGTATCCCCCATCTTGTAACTGTGCATTTGGTTTCTTTTTCCTAGGTGCAGAACTTGGCATTTATCCCTATTAAATGCCATTCTGTTGTTTTCTGCCCAGCGCTCCAGTCTATCCAGATCACTTTGAATTTTGTTTCTGTCTTCCAAAGTATTAGCTATCCCGCCCAATTTTGTGTCATCTGCAAATCTGATCAGCATTCCCTGCACCTCCTCCTCCAAGTCATTCATAAAAATGTTGAAGAGCACTGGGCCCAGGATTGAGCCCTGCGGTACCCCACTCGTTACCTCTCCCCAGTTTGAGAAGGTCCCATTGAGAAGCACTCTTTGAGTCCGATTCTGTAGCCAACTGTGGATCCACCTGATGGCTGTTTCATCTAGCCCACTTTGAGCTAGTTTGCTCATCAGGAGATCATGGGGCACTTTGTCGAAAGCTTTGCTGAAGTCGAGGTATATTGGGAGGAGACAGAAGACCTAGAGGAGAGAAGCAGGAGCATGGGAGGGAAGTGGAAAGAGAGAGATTCACATCCCCAGGAAGCTACAGCCACCCCCACCTTGATTCTTGGAGGCCAGGAACAGGGAACTGATTTTCTTCCTGGCTGGCAGTTCCTGAGTGGTTCAGTGCCCCCATGTTCAGTCGGGATTGAGCTATGCAAACCAGCCCCACTTTGGGAAGTCAAAGCCCCTTGACCCGCAAGTCTGGCTAGTCAACGACTGCGATGCTGGCAACCTAGCCGAGACTCTTAGAGGAGAAGCATCAGGGTGAGCTGCAACAGAAGGACCCGAGTGCCTACAGGCTGGGACTTCCATTGGGAGAAATGATTCCAGGAACAAGGGGTGGAGAAGGGCTGCTCCCTAGACTTTGGGAGGGGGCGGTGTTGCAGAAGGAAGTGGAACTATTGGGGAGTTGCCTTTCAGGGCTTCCAGGTTAGTGCTGTAATTTAGCTAAGCCTGGGAATGTGTGGGGATTTTGTCCCAGTTTGTTTCTGATAAGAATTTACCCAAATTCTAAAACTTCTTAATATTCAGGAAGGACGGAACTTGAGATTTAAAAAATTCTCCCAATACAGGAGAAAGTGAAATGACAGATTCATCCATCCCTAGCAAAGCCCAATAAAGCTATTGTTCAACAGTACCTGAGGTCTGTTAGTTTCATGGAAGAACAATGTCCCAGAATGTAATGCATTTGTCTTAAGTTTATTTTTGTATTGTTTTAAGAGGCTGACAGGTTAAAGGGAAGAAGAGATGATGAAATGCACACTAATGCCACAGGACAACCAAGCGTGCCCCCAATGGACTAGCTCTTCACATGCAGATTGGCACTAATATCCTTGAGATGATGTCTCAAGCGATCTTCAGAGCAGGTATGTTGTTTTTTTAAAAAATGGGTAATTCTGCGCAATATGATTGCTGATACCCAACCACCATCAGGACCTGGAAGCCATTTTGGAATGCATTTGGGCATGTGGGCACTTAATGACTCTATACCAAATAATCCAGGTATAGGCAGATTTTGTACCCAGAAGATCCCAGGTTCAGTTCCTGGAATCTCCAGATTAAAAGGGTCTCAGGTAGAAGGGCTAGGAAAAGCCTCCTCTTCAGAGAACTGTTGCCTGTTGGGATTGGATAGCACTTGACTATGTTGGCTGTCTCTCAGTGAGTTAGGGATGTGGTGGGTTAGGTCAGCCTTCTGCAACCTGGTGCCCTCCAGATATGTTGGACTGCAACTCCCCTCATTCCCAGCCAGCATGGCCAATGAAGAATGGAAAATGGTGGTCAGCTGGCCAACACAATTGCTGTTATTGTTGCAGCCAAAACAACAACAACAACACCCTAGGACAAAAGAAAGAAGGTGTGCCAGTCCTAATGGTGTGACCCACCCCTGAGAAACAGTTGGAGAATTTCTCTTCCCCTCAGAGAAGTATAGTAAAATGGTCGCCCCCAAGTTCTCTGCTCACACGTAGGACAGGGGATTTCAAGAGGTCATTTGCACAAAGCTCTAGTTTTGTGCAATGGCTTATTTTGGTGGCAGGGAGCTCCCATGGCTTTGCAAGCAAAGTTGCCCGTTCAGCCTCCAGCATCTCCAGCTAGGTATAGCTGGGCTGGGAAGAGGCCTTTGCCCAAGCTCCCATGCAGCACCACTGCCAGTCAAAATAGACGGCACTGGATGGAAAGGGCCCACGACCACATTCTTTTTTTGGCTGGAGCTAGGGATGCTGGGGAAATTCAAGATGGACTAATATGAGTTCAGATTTCTAAGAATTCAACCTGAGGAATCTGCTGCAGCCCAGCCTCCTCTGGTTGCGCGGAGTTGGTGGACTTCTGGAATGTTGTTTTTTTTTTTTAAAGTTTCCTGAAATTAATGCAAATTTATTCATAGGAAAATATGCACATTTCTGCTGAGACTGGTAAAATATACAAGGGGGCAAGTTGAATGGAATGGGGGACAATAGGCTAAATGTTATGCACTAACGTAAATTATGTAAATTGTTGCAAACCCTCTTACGGAATTATGTGCGTATTTTTCTGCATAACAAGAAAAAAATTAAAATCCGTTTGTGAACAGATGCTGGAACGAATGACCCCGCACAATCCACGGAGTACCCATGGGATGGATTTCACAAACTCCGGACATCCCTAGTTGGAGCTAATCCCTGTTGCAGCCTTTCCCAAACTGGTGCCATCCAGGGGGGCATGCTTGTTGGGCATGAAGGGGTTGCAGCCCAACACATCTGGACAGCACCAGTTTGGAGTAGGCAGCTCTATCGATTCCTCAAGCTTTCTGTCTTGTCCAGATGTTCTATTGGTTGCGAAAGAGGCTCTGTCTTCTGCCTGATGATGTGCAGAATGCCTTCTGAATCTCTCCATCCCACGTGAATCCAGAAGTTTCAGGGAGAGAGAGAATGGAGCCAACAAATCCTCCAAGGGAAGAATTAAAGAAAAGCAACTTGATATTTTAGCAGAGAAAGAAGAAGAAGAAGAGACTATCATCTCCTCCCCCTCCCTCCCTCCCTTTTTCAGTGCAGCCTCATTTTTAGTTCAATGGAGCTGGCAAGCCTGGCAAGAACACAAAGACTTTTCACAATGCACCACTTCTCTTTCTTCTCTGGCATTTGTGCTGAAATAATCTGCTATAAGAAGGAACTGTCCCTCTCGCTCTCCTCTTGTGCTCTCCCTTCTTAGAATTCAGTCTCATTAAATAGGCATTCTTTCATGGCAGTGCATCTGGATTACAGAGAACCCCTTCTTTTTAAATGACATGTCCAATTACACTCTGCACAGGATTCAACAGGGACCTGGCCTCCAAATCTGGGTCTCCACCGAAGAACTGCAAAGTACCAGAAGGGACAGTGCAATCTGAACTTGAGATATGGTCAGGGGAGGCACAGGAGCTTAAACCTTTACCTTCCTCTTCCCTGCCCCACTTTTAGTAATGTATTTTCTCTAATTATTTCTTTATTTTAAAAAATTATAACCCATTTTTCAATCAAGCTCCTCAAGGTGATCCACAGTATCCTAAAAACCATATTATAATATAGAATAAAAGCATCATTAAGTCAGTGGATGGAATATAATGGAAGCCAAAGATAATTAACTAACAATTCCAAGCAGCCTGTTCAATTCAGAGATGATGCTGAACAGGAACAATTTTACCACCTTTCTAACAGGTCTAATCACACAGATGTAGAGTTCCAGAGTTGAAGGGGCCCTCACTGAAAAAGCCTTGCTCCATCCTAGGTGTCCTGCTAAGGTCAGGTCAAAATTCAGCCCTTGAACAGAGGGAGGGACAAATCCAAACAAAATATTTGAGAGCAGGCTGAGGCCAGAAACACAAAGGAGTTGCCACAGGGCCAGGCATGATACCAGGTGGCACCCACAAGTAAGGATGTACGGGCTGTGTGAAATCTGCTCTGCCTGTGTTTCGAGGATTGTCAGGCGCCTTTTGTTCCGTCGTCCGCCCACAGACAGATGTGAATATTTTTTTCGTCATGTGGAAAAATGCACAAATAATTACGTAAGTATTTACTTAAGTATTTACATAATTTACCTTAGTATGTAACATTTAGTGTATTGTCCCCCATTCCATTCAATGTTTCCTCAGCAGAAACTTAAGTATTTTCCCACAAATTTATATGTGCAAATTTCAGGAAAGTAAAAAAATAAACCAAAAGCCCATGGACTCTGTGCAGCTTGAAGGGGTTGCTCTTAGGGATGTATGAAAGTGACTTACCTGTTCGCAGATTATGTTGATGGGGGGGGCATTCCGTCCCTCCCCCCGGAATCCTGGCTGGGGGGGAGGCGCTCCATTCCTCCCCCCGGAATCCTTGAACGGCCGGCTGTGCTCTGCGGCAGCTCTGCGGAGCAGTCGGCCAGGCCCGGCCTGGCCAGGCCAGAGCCGTCCGCAGCAGGATTTCTGGCCGCGGAGGGCTCTGGGTAAAAAAACAAAACAAAAAAAACCGCGTACGCAAATGGCGGTGCCTACAGCCGCCACCATATGCGTTCCTTCTTTTTGACTGTCTCAATCTACATAAATATTTACATAGACTATGACGGCGAAAATAAAGGGGAATGCAAATAGCATAGCGGGCGCTATTTGCGTCCCTTTTTGATTCACCGTTTTAGCCTACGTAAATCTTTACGTAGGCTAAAACGGCGAATCAAAAGGGGACGCAAATAGCGCCCGCTACGCTATTTGCGTTCCCCTTTATTTTCACCGTCATAGTCTACGTAAATATTTACGTAGATTAAGACGGGGAAAAGGCTGTAGACGCCATTTGCATATGCGGTTGTTGTTGTTTTTTTAAACCCAACCAACCATGATAGGCTACGTAAAGATTTACGTAGCCTATCACGTCGTTGTTGGGTGTTTTTTTTAAACCTAGCCATGATAGGCTATGTAAATCTTTATGTAGCCTATCACGTCTTTTTTTTCTTTTTTTACACAAGCCTGGAAATGGCGGCGGTGGCGGCCGGTCGGAAGACCAACCGCTGCAGCCGCCGAAGCCACCACCGGAGTCGCCGCGGCCTGGAAAATCCGCCACAGGTAAGTCTCGTCCCGGGGGGGATCCGCGGGGGAGCGGCAGGCCGTTCCGCCATGGAGTTCGGGGGGCCGAATGCACTGGCATTCGGCCTCACCGAGATCCATGGCGGAATTCTCTGACATCCCTAGTTGCTCTGCAGTGGATTCCGCAGGTCAGATTCTTGGAAATCCGAGCTTGTTTTAGTCCATCTCAAATTTCTCTAGCATCCCTACCCTCAAGAGGACCTCATTATTTGATATTAAAACTTGATCTTAAACTCATTACTTCAGCCTTAAAAACCAGGAGGGCACATATGGCAGAAGACTCACTGCCCTGTAGTCCCCTCTTCCGTTTGCCTCCCCCACCCCCACCCCCGGGTTAGGATTCTGAACATGTGTTTGCAGCATCATAGGGGAAAAGCAGCTGCAGAGGGGAGTCACATGGGGAAAAAGGTGGCCAGGGGGAAAAGTTACGCCCTATCCACCTTCCACTTCAAATAGTGGCCTCCTTATGGCTGCTGCTTCACTGAATCAAATGCTGTAGTGCAACCCCCAAAGGTCTCTGTGTACATGCACAGAAAAAGCATACCTGCTAGAGCTGGGGCGCGGGGGGGGGGGATTTCCCTTGTAAAAATTCAAATCCATCTTCTCCTTAATTCACTTTAGTGCTTTTTAAAAAATATAATCCCTATTACGAATGCTGCTGGAGTTTGAACACAGTTGTTTGTGGGGCAGGGGGGGAACAAGGTGTAAATGTCTTGTGTTTAGAGGATCATGAGTCTATTAAGACCTGTTATCCATAATATTTACATAGAACTGCCATGTTCAGAGGCAGTATACCCCTGGATAGATAAATGGCTGAGGAATATTGCCTGTGGTTTACTTAAATACAGCCTTGTGAAGGTTTGAGGAAAAGAAAAAGGTCAGGCCTAAAGGCCTGGAGTTTTTGTTGGAAGGAGACATCCCTGACAGGAGTAGTTTCATTTCCCTGGCTAAGTTTCATTTCTCCAGGTTTGAAGCAGGACTTTCAGTTTTGAGAGAGAAGTGTATATAAAGAGAGCGAGACAGCCAGTAAGAGTCAGGGAGACCAGAGCCTGAAGAGGGAGTAGGAAGAAGCAGCCTGGAGAAGTCTAAGTATAGCTAGGATAAAGGAACTTTTATTTTCCAACTTATTTTCTCTTAAGACTCACCTCTATTGTGTAGATACCTTTAGTTGTGATTTGCTTGCTTTAATTTACCAGTAAACTGTTGTGGTTAACACCCAGGTGTCTGAAGTGCCAGTCACGCCATGTCTACAGCCTAAACCCCATGTTATTGGAAAAGGGAAGGTAAAAGAAGGAAGGTGGGACTCTTAAGAAGGCGAGAGATCCATGAGGAGTTGCTCAGGGGGTCCAGGCCATAAGGGGAACCCTGACAGGCCTGCACTGCAGTGGGAAATAAGGGACTTTGCAAAGAGATTGCAAAACTAGGGATCTGTGCTACAACATTGTTCAAATGAGACTTTCATCACCTAGTTCAGAGACAATAAACCTTGAGCTCATGGCCTCTCAATCCAAACTTCCAGACTCTGCCTCTAGACGAGGCACCCTCATTGGCCTCATTCCAAATTATTGATATTATATATTCCTTCCTCCTCCATCCCCGACTGCAAAACTGATGGAGGGAAGCTTGCACGAGTTGGGGAAGGAAGGAGAATGCCTGGATGTAAACATCTTTATTTTCCATTCTATATTGAACAAAGGTACAAGTCACATTCCTAACTCCACCCACTTTGGGCTCTGGTCCTGCCCAGTTTTGGCTTTGGCCATGGCCACTGCAGAATACAGACCCTGGCCAGTTTCAGCCAAGGTAATATGGACCTTGTCAAGAAAAACGGCAGCCTGTCCTGTGGCAATAGCTTCAGAATGCCTGGGTTTTCCTCCTTTGGAGGGCTTGTGCTCTGCGAGCTACCATGTGGCAACAAAAAATGCCAGCTGAGCAGGCTGTTGTGTGATAACTGCACTTTTGTGCAAACACAAAACCATCTGGATCCAACCAAAGTAGTTAAATCCAGGAATAACACAGGAAGCCCTGTTGGGGCAGGTCCTGGCATGGGTGGCTGTGTGTTCCCTGGGGTCTGGTTTTGTTTTGTTTTTTCCTGGCACCCTTTTCACACATGCAATGAAAATGTGTAGTGGAGGCATCACAGCTGCAAGCTCCACCTGCTGTCTACTGAAATGGCAGCATTCCCAAATGTGTGGAGAAGACACATAGATTTGAGATAGAGCCTGCCGCAGCAGCATTGCCTCCACACTAGGGATGGCCACTGCAGGGAAATCCAGCCCTTTTTAGGCTCGCCAGCTTTCCTCAGAGTCCCTGGCTTGGCTTGCATTTGTCGTGGGCTTTTACCCAAAATCTGGGTGCAATTCACGCAAATTAAGCATTTTATGGCCACAATTTCCACACAATTAAACAAATTACAGCCAAAATGTGTGCAGATTACACAAATGGCAGTTGCCATTTGCATAAATGTTGATTTAAAAAAAAATCCAAGACCTGGTCCAGCTCAATCTGCATTGAGTCAGGCCAGCTTGCAGGTAAGCGAGCTGAAGTCTGGAGGGCCGAGCTGATGAAAGCTTGGTGAACTTCACACACATCCTCCAAGACGGATTCCTCTGACATCCCTACTCATGCACACATGCATGCATGCATGCATGCAAGCACATTCATTCTACATGTGATAAATATTTGGAAAAAAGGTCTTGAAATTCTCCTTCTCTGCATTTCGGAATTGCACATTTCTTCAGTCTTGCTTCTGAAGTGGAGGCAACAAATTAGGAATCCTCCATTGATTGGGGGGTTGTTTGTTTGTTTTTGTTTTTAATTTTTAAAATGTGTACAGTGCTGTCCCTGCATGGGTTAGGGATGAGTGAGAATTTCATTTCAGTCCAGTTTTGAGAAGAATTTACCAACATTCACAAAGTTCTATACGTATATACTGGACAAAAAGAACTAGAGATCAACAAAACTGAATGCAGGAGAAATTAAGATTTGTCCATCCAGGCCCAGGGCTTCGAGTGTCTAGCTCTTAAAAGTTTGGGTTTGAATCCCTGTATATTCAACAAGTTCATAGTGCTGAATTTGGGTTGCCAGTTGCCACCTCTTTTTCCTGACAGTTTCTTCATCTTTAACAGCTACACGGAAGGCAGGGGCATCATGGCAGACAGGTACATTATGCCCCCCTCCGTGCTGGGAATAGCTGTACCTATTGAATTTGGTCAGTGCAGATGAGTGGAAATTTGTTTCAGTTCATTTTGGAATGAATTCAAAGAATTTTCCAAAATTTTTGAATTCCTTCATATTCAAGAGAAAAAGAACTTGAGATTTTAAAAAACACCTCATATAATTTATCCTTTTCTAACCAACTTCCCAGGGCATCCAGATGGAAGATTGGTAATCAATTGTCTTCCGGATAAGGTCCCATGTGCCACTGAACAGGTGGCCAATTTCTTTCTAATCGCCATGCATACAAGAGCTCAGCTGATTGACCGTATTAGCTAAACTGAAGAAACTGTACCCTATGTCCCGATATTTGTGTACCTGTCTGTGTTTTTTAACTTGAATGGGTCTAAACAACCATAACAAGGAGTATTTGCATTTTTCAAAAACTGGATGCAGGAGAAAGCAAAACTGACAAAACCATCCCTATTTGTCATAGTTTCCAGTTAATTTGTGTCTTTCTTCCCTCCCCTTTCTACATCAGTGCTCATGTACACTGATGTACATTGATAAAACACAGCAATTAAGGAAGTGGTTCGCATGAACCCCCTTATGCATTGAATGAACTTCCAAGGTGGTTATGAGGTTGTGTGTGCTGGCCCCATCCTGCTTTCACAAGCCACACACCCAAGTGAGAACACCCACAACGTAAATGTTTCCCCACTGTCTGTGTGTTCAGACAGCATGAGAAAGTACTTCCCACGTGAACTGATGTGCATGCGTAGAGCTCCTCCTTCTGAGCAGGGACCCCGCTTGGATGTGCTGGAGGTTTATGTGCATTTCTCAGTACACGTGGATGGCAGGGAAGCATTTTTGCCACTGGTAGCAGGGTTGGGGTTTGGCTACATGGCTCCACAACACTCCTCACACAAGATCCATTCTATGTGGTGTTTTAGCAGTGCTGAGGACCGAGGGCTACAATCCTATACACACTTTCTGGGAGTAAGTCCCACTGAATGCACTGAGACTTAAGAACAGAAGAACAGCCATGCTGGATTCTGTACACACAGTGGCCAACCAGCTGTCTGTGGGAAACCCACAAGCAGGACTTGAGTACAAGTACAGCACCCTCCTGCCCATGTCCTTACTTCTTCTGAGTAGACATGTGTAGACTTACTAAGTAGACTTACTTCTGAGTAGACATGTATAGGGTTTTGCTGTAAATTGCACAAAATAACAAAGACTGCAGAATTTCCCTAATTTTACAAATTAAGCTTTTCTCAGCTCAGAATTTTGAATGCCATCAATTATTTATTTATTCCTTATTTATTAGCAGTATTTATATGCCGCCCAATATTCAAGTTCTCCAGGTAGTTTAAAATAATAATAAAACATTAAAATACACCCATAAACCATAAACTAGGAATGTACAGATTATGTAAAATCTGTTCCATCTGTGTTTCACAGATTGTCAGGTGTCTTTCATTCTGTCATAAGCCTGTTGACAGAATTGGATTTTTATTTTATTTTTTGCTTATGAATTTGCACAAATTCGCATTTGTGCAAATGCGGATTTGCACAAATTTGCATGTGCAAAAATGTGCAAATTCCCCCCAAATGCACATTTTCATGCTTTAACCTATGGGGGAAAGCACATTTTTGGCCGAGGTTTTTTTATTTTGCGTATTTTTCTCTAAGAAAATTTGCGCAAAATTCGGGAAAGTTAAAAAAGAATGGTCCGCAAGCCCACAGAATCCACTCAGTGGGGGAGCCTGTCTGCTGCAGAATCCACTGGTCGGATTCATGATAATCTGAACTCATTTGGTTCTGTTGTGGATGTTTCCAACATCCTTACCATAAACACAGATATATTGATGCATAATTTGTGTGTGTGTGAGTGAGTGTGTGTGTATGTGTGATGGATATACACATCCCTCAATGTCCTGAATGCTGTCACGCCTTGGTGTGATCACTGCTCCTATGGAGAGCACTTGGAGATAACAGTAAGGAAGCACTTTTCATTGCAAATTGGGGCAGATTGGTAAAATAATGAAGCTAATAATAACAATAGATCCTGCTGAGCCTGATAAACATCTCTGAATAAAACCCTGCACGAGAGTTGCTTTTCCTAAAACTATGAATGTCATAAAATTGGCTTCTTCTTTTCTGCTCTCTAAACTTCGTGGGCAGAGGTGGGGTGAGAGAGAGAGCTCTTTTTAGAGCCCAAAGCCAAATCAGTCTGCAATGACCTCAAATGAAAATAAATGAGAAAAATAATATGTAATTGACTGTTCACCTGGACAGGCATAGAGATCTGCTGTCCATATTTGCCTCTTGGGTCACTAAATCCAGAGGATCATTTCAAAATATGTCAATAAGTATCTGCTTCTTGTTGCAGGCAAACAATGTGGGGGACTGGAAGGGAAACCACTACAAATGAATTAGGCTGAGCCATTCCTACCCTGCCACTGCTTCAGGGCAGGCCCAAACAGCAGTTTCCCCTGAAAGCACATAATAGGCTATAATAATGTGCCACACATCTGTGAGTCAGTCTGTCCACCCTCTCTTCCCAAAACAGTACTCTGGCATGGGCAGGAAGGATATCGGCTGAAAGCAAAGAGGGAAAGAAAGATCATTGGAGAACCTGTCACCTTTCACCTGTAAGAGAAACCCTCTGCTGCCCCATAGGGCAGGCCTAAATCTAATGGGTTTAAAGATTGTATTAAACATTAGAGGTAAATTCATAATGCTAAGAGCAGTTTGACAATGGAGCCAATGGCCTAGAGGGTGGTGGGCTCTCCCACACTGAAGGTCCTCAGGCAGAGCCCAGACAGCCATCTGTTTGGGATGGTCTAGTTCGCGATTTCCTGTGCTGAGCATGTTGGACCAGATGGCCTCCAAGACTTCCTCCAACACCAGCGACCTTGACACCAAGCCCAGTACTCATCTCAGACCTATTTGCAAGACCAGCAACTAACTCACTGCATACTGATGAAACAGGGAAGCATGACATACATAGAATCATAGAATCATAGAATAGTAGGGTTGGAAGGGGCCTACAAGGCCATCGAGTCCAACCCCCTGCTCAATGCAGGAATCCAAGTCAGAGCATCCCTGACAAATGGCTGTCCAACCTCGTCTTAAAGGCCTCCAGTGTGGGAGAGCCCACCACCTCCCCAGGTAATTGGTTCCATTGCCGTATTGCTCTGACACTCAGGAAGTTTTTCCTGATGTTCAGCCGGAATCTGGCTTCCTGTAACTTGAGCCCATTATTCCGTGTCCTGCACTCTGGGATGATCAAGAAGAGATCCTGGCCTTCTTCTCTGTGACAACCTTTCAAGTACTTGAAGAGTGCTATCATATCTCCCCTCAGTCTTCTCTTCTCAAGGCTAAACATGCCCAGTTCTTTCAGTCTCTCTTCATAGGGCTTTGTTTCCAGTCCCCTGATCATCTTTGTTGCCCTCCTTTGAACCCTCTCCAGCTTGTCTGCATCCTTCTTAAAGTGTGGTGCCCAGAACTGGACACAGTACTCCAGATGAGGCCTAACCAGTGCTGAGTAGAGGGGAACTAGTACTTCCCGGGATTTGGAAGCGATGCTTCTATTAATGCAGCCCAAAATAGCATTTGCCTTTTTTGCAGCCACATCACATTGTTGGCTCATATTCAGCTTGTGATCGACGACAATTCCAAGATCCTTCTCGCTCGTAGTGTGGTTGAGCCACGTATCCCCCATCTTGTAACATGGGCTCTCCCACACCAGAAGCATTCAAGATGAGGCTGGACAGCCATCTGTCGGGGATGCTCTGACTTGGATTCCTGCAATGAGCAGGGGGGTGGACTCAATTGTCTTGTAGGCCTCTTCCAACCCTACTATCCTATGATTCTATGAGGTAGTCTAAGCATAATGCCCAAGAATGAATATGGACAGCTAGAGATGAGCAACAACCAGCACAGCTGTTGTATGGAAAGAAACACAACTGAGTTCCAGGCTTGGGAAGCAGGGACAGCATTTAGGATTTCAAGGGGCATGGAGTGAGTGGAAAGAAGGGCCAAGGAAAAAGAAGATAAGGCAAAGTCAACTGGGGAGGAAGCTGTGGCTAGCAGGGTGTTCTACTCTATCATGCCTCGGACTAAGTGCCCTCTGAGGTTTCTAGTGGCAGAGACTCCAAGGGGGAGTCAGGACCAGTTCCCATATCTTCACAGCTAGGGCCCTCCACCTTGGATCCCATGCCCTGTGCACTCAATCTCCAGTGAGCATGGAGCCCGTGTGGAGCATTCCCCAACCAGCTCATCACTCCCCAGACCCTCGCCACCCAGAAGAATCCAGAAGCTGTGGGAAGGGCACTGGCCCTTAAAACAAAAAACAAAAAAACAGATACAGTGTTTGAGGAGGTCGAGCTCCAGAAGGAACTTCCTGGCCTGGCCATAAAACCATGTCAGTTGCTCCAAGCCAGTTCTGGGGTGACTTTTCTTATTTAGCGGCAGGATTGCTCTCCATCGTCCTGAACCTGAGCCTGCAGTTCCTGAGTGCCCCACCAGCAGTTCAATCCATGGCCTGTTCTACTCCAGAGCCACTTCAGACGTCATCTATCCCTGTGTGCCCTCACTGGAGTGCTTGTAGGGATGATGGAATCCGCCATGGAACAGAATAGTGAGGAAAAGTGATTTTCTTTTCAGGATTGCAATGGGAGAGGGAAGTGTTAAACTGCCCCTCCCTGTGTACTGTGGTCCTAATTCAGATTGGGGGGCTGCATGTGATTTTATTTATTTAAAAAAAAATCCGGCATCACTTCAGGTGGCAAATTTGACCCACATTCTCTCTGCCTTGTTGCAGCCTTCCTCCACTGTATCCCCTTTGGTTAGATATCTCAGCTTTGACCTGGGCCGGTGAAAGACTCAGTTTTGGACAGTCTTCCCACCCACCTCTTCGTTTGTTTGTTTGCCCAGACCCTGAGACCAATAGTTCCTCCTACAGTGTCAACTCATGATTTGAGAAATATTGGGTCAGCCTGTTGGTGAAGCCACAGCTGTTTTGGGCCAGTCAGTCAGTGCAGCCTGGCAGTTTTTGATATGTCTGCAGGAGGGGGCTAACAGATCAGGGGATGGAATCATAATTTTTTCCAACCCACAAGACCTGGTTTATTCAAGAAGATTCCAGATATCCAGGTTGGGGCAAAAATACCAAATGGGCAGTTACAATGTATAAGGCCAGAAACCCAAACTTCTTCCAGTCAAACCTGGAAGGAACATTTAAGTTGAGTTACCAGTACTTTGGAGGCATCTGATCAGGCTTTGACTAGTGGAAACCATTGTAGAAATTAACCACAATTCTGTTTGGGAGTACAATTCCTTCAGAGACTTTATTTGGCCAAAGTCAGATAAACTCAACAGCTGTTGAAGAGGAAACCAAAGCAGCACCAAAGGTCCGGGTTGCACTACAAGACCCCTCCCTCACAATTGACAAGCAGCATATCATATAATCTTGCAAACTAACATATGAATTAACTGAATCAGCAGCAAAAATAAGGAGAGGTCAGCAAGTTATAGAATGGATCAAACAAACAGTCATGGAAGAAAATGTTTAGCAGCACCAGACAGCTCTTCCCCAACCTGTCACCCGACTGCTAAAAGTTGCTAACTGCAATTTGTACTTCCTCCTTTCTAAAAAATATGTTTAACCTACTACAGCATATTTCTTCCACCCTTGACCCCTTTTATTGCAAACTGCTTTTCCAGCAACAAGGCCTAGCAGCCCTTAAAGCCTACACCAAAGCACCGAAGCTTGAACCGCTATCTCTTCATCTCTTGCCTTTTTCTTGTCTCTACAAAACTGCCATGGAGCACAGAAAATTAATGCGGGGGGAGGAAGGAATGCTGAGCAACCCTGTGTATGCCATGGTACTACAAAAGAGCCCAAAGTGAACAAGGGTGGAGGAGATTTATGCTCTGTATCCCCAGGTATAAATAACCCCACACCTGACACATTCTAATTGGGGCATGAGATGAAGTATTCCTGCAGCTTGGTGACACAGGCCCACACTTCTGTATAAATGGCTTATCAAGGTGGTAATATATTCCAGTGATGGATATCAGGTGCATGGGGAGCAACACAAAGGCTCTCCTCTTTGGTGGCATGTGGCATTACAATGAAAATGCATGAGTGGCATTTCATCACTGGTGCTGCTGCCTGTGTGATATTTTTCATAGAGCCCTCCTTTCTGCTTAAATACTTCATCCATATGTAAATAACTTGAAAGTCTCATGAATTTAAGTACAGTCAGGGCCAGAAACATTGGAACAAGGATAACTGTTTGGGCAGTTGGCCTCTGTACACCGCCACATTGAAGTTAAAAGGAAACACACCCAGATGGGAGCAAAGTCAGGACTTTCTGCTGTGATTGAAGGGGTCTGACAAAAGTGGGGCACTAACCATTCAGGAAGGACAGCCAGTGGCAGACACACACACCCATCATTGGTAGCCCATAAGTAATGGAACGTATGGCTGACAAGCAGCTGCACGGCCAGGTGTGGCCTGTTTCCTGGGTGCCCCATGACCACTCAAGCAGAGAAAAGGCCTGGAGGTGGTTCTGAGTGTTACATTTGCATTTGGTAGCTGTTCCCTGGAACTCCCAACATGAGGTCCAAAGAGGTGTCCATGCGAGTGAAGGAGGCCATCATTAGGCTGAGGAAACAACATAAACCCACCAGAGAGACAGCAGAAACAGTGGGAGTGGCCAACACAACAGTTTGGAACATCCTGAAAAAGAAGGAATTAACTGGCAAGCTCAGCAACAGCAAAAGGCCTGGAAGACAACTGAAGTGGATGGTCGCAGAATTCTGCTCATGGTGAAGAGGAACCCTTTCACAACATCTAGCCAGGTCAAGAACACTCTTGAGGAGGTAGGCATGTCATTGTCAACATCTACAGTCAAGAGACGGCTTTATGAATGTAAATACAGAGGCTTCACAACAAGGTGCAAACCACTGGTATCGCTCAAGAACAGACAGGCCAGATTAGCCTTTGCCAGCAAACACCTAAAAAGCCTGCCCAGTTCTGGAATAAGACTCTTTGCACTGATGAAACCAAGATTAACTTGTACCAGAATGATGGGAAGAGAACAGCATGGAGAAGGAAAGGAACAGCTCATGATCCAAAGCATGCCACATCATCTGTCAAACATGGTGGAGGCAGTGTTATGGCCTGGGCATGTATGGCTGCCAATGGAGCCGGATCACTGGTGTTTATTGATGACCTGACTGCTGATCAAAGCAGCAGGATGAATTCTGAAGTGTATAGGGCTGTACTTTCTGCTCAGATTCAGCCGAGTGCTGCCAAACTGATAGGATGCTGCTTCATATTGTAGATGGATAATGACCCAAAACATACAGCAAAAGCTACCCAAGAGTTTCTGAAGGCAAAGAAGTGGGATGTTCTTCAATGGCCAAGTCAGTCACCTGATCTCAACCCAATAGAGCACACTTATCACTTACTGAAGACAAGACTGAAGGCAGAAAGACCCACAAACAAGCAGCAGCTGAAGGCATCTGCAGTAAAGGCCTGGCAAAGCATCTCCAGGGAGGAAACTCAGCGTTTGGTCATGTCCATGGGTTCCAGACTGCAGGCAGTCATTGACTGCAAAGGATTTTCATCCAGGTATTAAAGGCAATCCTTAAGTCTGAAATGATGTTGGTTTGTTCCATTACTTATGAGCCACCAACGATGTGTGTGTGTGTATGCCACTGGCTGTACTTCCTGAATGGTTTTGTCAACCCCTTGAATTACAGCTGAAAGTCCTGACTTCGCTCCCATCTGGATGTGTTTCCTTTCAACTTCAATGTGGTGGTGTACAGAGGCCAATTGCCAAAACAGTTATCCTTGTTCCAATATTTCTGGCCCTGACAGACTGTAGCTGCCATGGTTCCCCAGGAGCACAGAAACCTACAGAAGACAATACTAGGCTCAGAATTCAGCTTCACTATTGTTTGTTTTGTTTTTGAAGAGCAAGTTTCTAGCCCTTAAGTTTGTGACGGTATATTTGAAAGTATGTGGGCAATGCCTGGTGATATGCTAGAAGCCGGAGGTGTTTCTGAATAAGATCTCCAGTGGTTGAGAGTGATCTGCGTATTTCCTTATGCACAATTTGTTTTGGTTTTGCTGGTTGTGTGAGGGGGGGGGGACACAAGGAGCTATGTAGGTCAGATGTGCATAATTTATGCATTGAGCTTTTTAATGCAGAATTTGGACTACACTGGTACAAAACCTCAAGTTTCTTTAATGCACAGTACATGTAGCTCTGACTGTAGACAAAGCAGGGAATTCAGCTCAGTAGTACAACCTGTACTTTGCACCAGAAAGTCCCAAGTTCAATCCCTGGCATTGCCAGGGGGGGATGGGGTGTTTTGTTTTAAAGGATTAGTCAGCAGATGATGAGAAGACCTTTCTCTGCCTGAGAGCCACTGCCATTTATCGATCAGTATACAATGTTGGGCTGGATGGTCAAATAGGTGTTGCTCCAACAAGCAGCAGATTGTGACTAAGCCTTAAGTATGGTTTTGGCTTCCTTTACACTGGTTAGCCCCAACCCCTATTTCCCTTTTCCCTTAAAGGGGCAATGACACAGACGTGGCTGTGGTATGGTGGTTTCTTCAAAGCTAGAGACCTCAGAATCCAAGGGTGGCAACTGGACCTTCTCTGGACACACAGGAATGGGTCCCTGGAGCCTTTCTGGATATTATGTGACACACATACAACCTGATTCCATAAAAGTGCAGGAAAAGCACCAGTTGTGAAGCTGGGTGCACAGGATTTGACCTCCTAAGAATCCCAGCTTTATGACTGCAGAAATACACTTGAAAGTGGGTGGACAGGACTTGCAGATATGTCAGAAGCCAAAGGGACAGCTAAATAATATTGCAGTGATTAGGAATGGAGCCTGGGGTATCCTACACAGCTCATGGCCCTCCTCATTTACAAAACGAGGATCAGTTATGCAAAATACGAAAAATACAGGTTGTGGAATTCGGCTTCTTATGGTGCAGAATTTTGATTACCTTGGTTTCCTGCATCAGCAGGGGGTTGGATTAGATGATCTTTGAGGTACCTTCCAACTCTATCAGAGACTTTTTGCACTGCATAGTACACACAGTTCTGATTGTTGCTCCTCCTTTTTGTTGTTGTCATTGTCGTTTTGTTTTTTACAAGACAATGTTTCCTGGCTCTGGGCTTGGTCTTCTTTCTTCTTCTTCTTCTTCTTCTTCTTCTTCTTCTTCTTCTTCTTCTTCTTCTCCTCCCCCAATGCATCTGGGAATATAAGAAAAAAACGTTGGATCCAATTGATCTACGAGGGCCAGGATTTTCCTGTGCTTTAGCAAGACAAGCAACAGACAGTTTCCCCATTATCCTTTTCCTATGAAATATGCCAACACACTTAGTATTCATACCTGAACCCAATTATTTATAACAGAAATTCTTCATTCGAAGTTTCAGGGAGTATAACAAGATGATTATAACAATGATTTAAAGCCCTAGAGAGTTTGATTATAGAAGGAAATTATTAGGAGGGTTCAACAAAAGGAATATGTTGCAGTGAAATAACGGGGCCTGTTTCAGAGGAAGGGTAGAATCATAGAATCACATAGAATCATAGAATATGTGGAGTCAAGATTCTAGTGAATTGTTTCTCCTCTACAAACTTCCATGGCATTACATTTAACACAGACACAGACACAACCTGGGGGGGGGGAACTGTTTTGGGTTTTTTTTTAATGGGACCTGTGTGCGTGTATGCATACATAATAGCTTTTAACAGTACATGAGAGCACTCAGTGCTTCACATGCATTGTATCTCAGTAATATTTACAACAACCCATAAAAGCTGTCCTGTATTTTTATCCCCGTGTTGCAGATGTGAAGCTGAGGGACTAGTAGCTTGCTTCAGCCCACTGAGTTCATCAGTGATGTTAGATATGAACTGGGGAGTGCCTGGATTACAGCTCAGTGTAAAACTCCATGAGCGATAGACAGAGGTCTCCCAGCCTGACCCCAAGAATGACAGCCCCATATCCAGTTGCCACCTGGCAAAACGTGTCTCGAAATTTACCCATGTCTTGATGTCACCAGGCTCTGCCTCAGTGCTCAGTCCAGTGGTATCAAGACATGAGTGAGTTTTATTACACATTACCAAGAAGTGGCCGGGGGTGGGGGGGATGAAGAATGTGATATGAGGCTGTCATTTTTGGCACCAGCTACAGAGGAGCTCCAGAGATGCTGGCTTCCTGACCCATGCGTTGTGCGCTCTGCATTCAATTGCCATTACCCTGATCCCTTGGTTCAAGAATCCCTTTTGTTCCAGAAGGCACAAGCCCAAAGTTGCCAGGAACATGGTTGGGGCTCTGGAGTCATCACAGGAGCCATAAAATAGACCTGCTTGATTAAGCTAAAGAAGGTTGTTCCTTGAGACTGGGGAAAGCACGCAAATGCCTGCCTGCCTGCTGTACCCCCATCCAGCTGACTAACGCTCCAGGGTAGTTTTGAATTGTCTGATCAAAAGCCCTGGTGGGGAAAGTGTTCCCATTCTGAAGCATCCCCTCCTCCCAGCCTGGTCAAACACGACCTCAGCACCCTCGATGACTAGGGGTGAGTGGATCACTTACCCCGTTTCGGCTGGGGGGTCCGCGGGGAGGGGAGACGATCCATCCCTCCCCCCAGAATCCACCCAGGCCGGCACCGCTTCACAGTGATCCTGCACATCCACTACGCCCTTTGCATCCCTGTTTCCATGCGATAGGCTACGCAAATTATATTTACGTAGATATTTGCGAAGCCTATTGCGTGAAAAAACAGGGACGCACATCATGGCGTAGTGGACCGTTTGCATCCGGACTGAGCACAGCGATACAGGATCACCGCATGGAAGAGCCGGCCTGGACAGATTCCGGAGGGGTGCGGAGGTGAGTGCTCTGTTCCGCCATGGACCCCAATGGGGCCGGATTCTTGGAATCCAGCCTCATTGGGGTCCGTGGCGGAATTCTCCAACATCCCTATCGATGACACCTTTTGGTTTAAATATGGTGCTACGCTGCTCTGTATTAGCCAGCTAGAGGTAGAATTAATCAAGAGACAAGGAACCTCCCTCAGCCTTCTGTTCAGTGGTGGTTGTTTTGTTGTCATTAGCAATATTTCTGTGCCACTTCTCATTTACGTGAAGAGCCAATTGCTCAAAATGTGTCAGGATTTATGCCACTTGGATTAATCAACGTGTCTCCTGCACCTGCTAGATTCGTCTCTGTGGCTGCTGTTCAGTGTTCTTCTGGAGGTGTGTTTCAAAGCTGCAGCATGGGATGTGCTCTGTGGTGCTTCAGGGCATATTGTACCAGTTCATGTCTGGCTGCAAGGACTGCCAGTTTGCCACTGGACCCAGTTTAAGGGTCTGGTTATTGCCCACAAGGCATTAAATATATTCAGAGAGCCACCTTCTTCCAGATGAAGCTTTCTGGAACTGGAGGTCCTCAGAGGAGGTGCTAATCCAGATCCCACCCTTTGGAGCAATTGGGGTTTGTAGCGCTAATTTGTTGGAATTCAGTCTTCTTTGTGATTATTGCTATTCATATAGCACCAATAGTGTGTGTAGAGTGCTTTACAGAGTAGAAGAGGGCAGGTCCCTGCCCCGAGGGGAATACCATGTAAAAACTCTACATAGAGGAAACAGCAGAAGGGAAGGAGGGAAGTGGAGGCAGATGTAAGCAGTGGGAGGATAATTATTCCAGGTACATGTACCTAGGCTTAGCAATGCTATTGCGAAGTCCACACAGTGGCACCCTGCTACTTAGTTTTAGGTGCCTTGTGGGGTGGGGGGGAACCACCCATTTCCTTCTTGAATGTTGAGGGAATGGACTCCTGAATACCTTTGCACTTCTTTGAAGTCTGTGTTGCTTCTAGCAGAGGTGAAATGGCTTCAAGGGTGAGCGACCAGGGGGCGAACTCCATTACAACTTTAAACTGGTTTCAAACCTGTTTTTAGCATTTACGGCTACCAAATACAGGAATTCTGGGAATAGTAGCTTTAGGAAGAGGGGCCGTTTGGGCAGGGGACAGGGGTCTCTAGCAAATAATTCTCAGTACCGTCATGAAACTGCAGGATCCCTCTAGATAAACCGGTTTGAAACCAGTTCAAAGTTGTAATGTAGATTGCCCCCAGGGCAACCTGCTTGATCGTGGCAGAAAACATAACTACACCCAAAGGTTTATGGGCCCACACTACCGTGGGTGTGTGCTAGGGGAAGAATGATTCTATAAACTTTATGACAGAGC
Source organism: Heloderma suspectum (assembly GCF_057233095.1). Taxonomy (NCBI): domain Eukaryota; kingdom Metazoa; phylum Chordata; class Lepidosauria; order Squamata; family Helodermatidae; genus Heloderma; species Heloderma suspectum. Next base: position 30,177,898 of record NC_139470.1, read on the forward strand.
GTGGCACTTTAGAAACCGCTGCAAAAGTGATAGACGAGCCCCTGAAAACTCCACCTACAGGGAGCTCAGCCTGATCACAGCAGAGGGGAGAGAGATGGGCGTCACTGGTGTGCAGAGAGCTGAGAAACAATGGTACGCCCCGCCTTGCAGCTAGCATTCAAAGCAGGATCCAGATGTGCCTAAACATTCACATGGATACAAAAATCAAGGGCTTCTAGTCTCTCTATGAGGTATGAGAGTTCAGGCTTCTTCGGAGTGCCACTAAATTTGGGTGCAGTTCACACGAAAGACAGGAAGTCTTAATCAAACGAGCAGCTTGCTGACTGGAGAGATGGCAAGTTTTCTCCACTTTTTGTTGCCCCAGCCAGGGATGATCTGCTGTGCATCCCCTCCTCTTTTGAAACAGCAGCAGGAGTGGAGCCAGAGAGAGAGACAGGCACACAAGCAGATTGCACTGGTAAAGAGAAGGAGCAACTCTGTGGGGCTGTGGTCAGTGGGCCCTGCTGGGGTGCGGGCCCTCGGCAGCAGCCCAACCCTGTGTCTACCCTTGACGTCAGCCCTGCGTGTGATGATCCGAGCATCTGGCCCCAAACTAATAAAATTGCCTTGGTCACCTACTGATTTCTCGGCTTGCTGACCTTTAAAGCCCTTGACAGCCTTGGACCTACCTTTGCCCATAGGAACTTGCTCAAGCATTAAGTGGCCCTGACCACTGGCCCAGCCACACTGGGAATTTGGAACAGGGTCTGCTCCATGATGGCAGCACAGGTATGGAATTGACCCCCTGGAGATCTCTGACAGGTTCTGTCTCTTCCTCCTTTTAGGGGGGTTCTGCAAACGTTTTTAGGCAGGCATTTGGCCTTTGGTTCTTTTTCTGCTTTTAAATTGTTTTGTGCCACATTTAGTTTACTTTTTATTGTATTTCTTTTGAGTGATTTTTACTGTTTCTATATACTGATCTTATTGTTTGTGTCTTTGTACATCACTTTGTGTATTTGTACATCACTTTGGTGTATATGTGGGGAAGTGGGCTATAAATAAATGAATAAATAAAAAGGGATGCTTCCCTTACGCAGAAAGCAAGAAGCAGTGTTGAATTTTCCACACCTTCTCGCCATGGGCATCATTAAAGGTTGCAGCTTTACAGCTTTGTCTGGGCTATGGGGCAGCTCAGACAAAGCACTGGGAAATTCTCCCATGCAACGGCTATTGGCATTCATGCAACTGGGTCACAAGGATCCCCCCCCCCCAGCTGTGGTACAGCTAGGTAATTTTAGACCTGGACATAATGGCCAAATTGGGGAGGGGGGTGTTTGGATGGCCATGCATATTACTTCCGTCCCAAAGCACACCATTAACATTTCTCTTTCTCCCTGCACCCCACCGCTGCCATTCCATGCTTTACAACTGCTTCTACATTCCTTATATGTTAGATCTGTTTGCCAATCCTGACTGATCGATATAAAAGAAATACTCTAGGCATGTACAGTTTCACATTTTAAACTCACGTAAATCACAGCGCACTGACTCAGTCATAGCTCCATGTGGTAGAGCCCCTGCTTTGCATGCGGAAGGTCCCAGGTTCAGTCCCTGGCAGCATCTCCAGGTAGGGCTGGCAAAGAATCCTACCTGAAACCCTGGAGAGCTGCTGCCGCCAAGCAGCGTCAACAATACTGGGCTGGATGGAGCAAGGGGCCAATTCAGTCTAAGGCAGCTTCTGATGTTCCTAGGTTCCCCTCTCATTATTAGAGGAATCAAATGGAGGTCGCTTCTGCTGCCCTGATGCTAAACAACACATTTATTGGGGAATACGCACCATTTTGTTATAGAAAGGTTAATTTATTTTAAAAGTCAGAATAATAAAATGAGCCTCTGGAGCCATGTCAATGCCTGACTGGCTGCTCCCCTGACCATAGAACTTCCTCTTTTTTAATAAGAGGAAATAAAGGATGCTGCAGTGAGAAGGGTCAGCCCCAGTGGGCCCGTGCCAGGGCCCCGTTGCTGACACAGGACCTGCGTGCCGCTGTCCCCGTCACCTGCTGTTCCCCGGGGGGGGGGCATTTGGGCCCACCCAGGGCTGTCGAGCCCTGCGCTTTGGCCCTGAGCAGGAGACTTAGCAGGGCTCACGGAGCCCTCCGGTGCTGTGAACCCCTGCAGGGCTTCAGCCTTTCCTCTTCGGGGAGATGCCCCACCCCTGGGATCGTTTTGGCTGCCCTTTTCTGCACCTTTCCAGCTCTGTCATGCCCTTTTGGAGGTGTCTGTTCCAAATGCAGGCCTGCCATAAATTTGTGTGCACTTGTGTGCTAAGAGCCAGAGGATCCAGCTGTGCCATCCGCAGAGCAGAAGAAGCAGTGGCTGAAGGTGCCAGTAAATCATCTCCCTCAATTGTTCTGAAGCCCAAACAGCGCCATTGTCCACCTTGTTATACCACAGGCGGCGTCTTGCTTTATATAGGAAACGTCCTTGAGGCTGATAGGAGACCGTCTGTGGCTTCAGCCCTCCAATTTATCATGCAGCTTAGGTAGGACGAGTAAAAATGAAGACCTTGTCAGGAAGGCTAAGACAAAAAGGGGATATGTAGCATATCAACCAGGGAAGGAAAGAGAGAAAGGGAACAGCTCCTTGACATATGTCTAATCCCTCCAGATGAAGCAATCCGACCTGACGTTTGGTCCTGCCTCGGAAATGGGCTTTATTTATTTCATTTCATCTCTACCATCCAATAGCCGGAGCTCTCTGGGTGGTTCACAAAAATTAAAACCACAAAGTACAACATAAAACAATAGAAAATAGGAAAGCTTACAGCTTCAATATGAAAGTACAGCCAGAATAAAACCTAGCAGCAATGGAGAGATTTAGAACACAGATTTAAAACAGCAGAGCTAAAAGACCAGAGTGCTAAAATGCTGGGAAAATAAGCTCTTCACCTGGCACTGAAAGGAATACAACATTTCTGCCAGGCAAACCTCTCTAGGGAGCTCATTCCACAGCTGGGGTGTCACAGCAGAAAAGGCCCTCTTCCTGCTAGCCTCCTGCCTCACTTCCTTTGGTGGGGGTCCCCGGAGGATCATAGAAACATAGAATAGTAGGGTTGGAAGGGGCCTACAAGACCATCAAGTCCAACCCCCTGGAATCCAAGTCAGAACATCCCTGACAGATGGCTGCCCAGCCTCATCTTAAATGTCTCCAGTGTGGGAGAGCCCACCACCTCCCTCAGTAATGGGCTTCATTGTCATATTGCTCTAACACTCAGGAAGCTTTTCCTGATGTTCAGCCAGAATCTGGCTTCCTGTCACTTGAGCCCATTATTCCATGTCCTGCACTCTGGGATGATCGAGAAGAGATGCTGGCCTTCCTTTCTGTGACAACCTTTCAAGGACTTGAATAGCGCTATCCTGTCTCCCCTCAGTCTTCTCTTCTCAAGGCTAAACATGCCCAGTTCCTTCAGTCTCTCTTCATAGGGCTTTGTTTCCAGTCCCCTGATCATCTTTGTTGCCCTCCTCTGAACCCTCTCCAGCTTGTCTGCATCCTTCTTAAAGTGCGGTACCCAGAACTGGTCACAGTACTCCAGATGAGGCCTAACCAGTGCTGAGTAGAGGGGAACTAGTACTTCCCAGGATTTGGAAGCTATGCTTCTATTCCGGGCATGTACATATGGGAAGAGGTGATCCTTCAGATAGTTTTGTGGGTGGCTTTTCCCCCAACTTGTGTAAGCACAGATGCTGGAAGCTTCTAGAACACAGATGCAAGGGGCCAAGCCTGGCCCCCCTGGGGTCCCAATCCAGCCCTCGGTGTTTCCCCCAAATGGCCACACTTCTTTCCCCTGACCCCACCCCCTTTCCCTAACTGCCAATCATTTGGTGGTTTCTTGGCTTTTGTGAATTTTTTTCTAAAGAATAAAATGCTTCACCTGAGGCCTAGTAACTGGCCTTAAGCTAAAATGTGCAGTATTGGGGAGATTTTGCTCCTGTTCCTTTTGCTGTTGTCCCCTCCTGATTTGCTCTTGGCCTCGTCCACCACTGGAATGTGGCCCCCAAGACCTTCTCTGAAATGGAATTCAGGCCTCAGGCTGAAAGATGTTCAACATCCCTGTTTTATAATCAACTCCCCAAAGGCATGCAGATAAGCCCGTTCACATCCCTACCAGTATACCTCTGCTATCGGGATCATGACTACAGCCAAGACAAAATTTTGCCTTTTGTATTTGGCTGTCAAAATTAGGGATGTCTGTCATTTTCAAATCTGGCCCTTTGGGGGCCTGAAGGATTCCTGCTGCCTGCCCAACTCGGCCTGCATTTGAAATTGAGCTGCAGATTTTTCCCAAAATTTCAGAACTTTTTTCGACGGGCAGGTTGGGTAGATAGAAAATTGTGCAAATTGCAGCCACAGTTTGCGTACTTTGCTCAAATTACAGCCATAATTTGAGTGATTTGTGCAAATTAAGCAAATTACTGTCAGAACTTGCACAAATTATGCAAATTGCTGGCGCATTCTGCACAACTTTCTATTTACAAAATTTTAAAAACAGAAAATCCTCAAACTGGCCTGACTCAATGCAGATTGAGTCAGACCAGCTTGCAAAAAAGTGAGCCAACGTCCAGGGGGCTAAACTGATGAAAGTTACGCACGCATGCACGCACGCACGCACTCACGCACAAAGAGAGAGAGAGAGAGAGAGATTCCTCCAACATCCCTATCAAAATCTGGCCTTGAAATTCAGACTTGCCTGTTTTGAATTAGGGTTGTGCAAAGGGTTGTGTGAGTCCACCCTGCGACCCACTCGCCGGATCCCTGCCCACTGCTGGACCCAGCTCGCTCTGGGACACGAGCTGGCTGGTGGCTTACAGGAGCCCGGCGAGTGCTCTCGCTGCTGCCACCGCAAGGAACTGCATCCCTCTCTGCCAAGCACCGGCAGAGAGGGGCACTGTTGCTCTGGGCAGTGGCAGCATGGCAGCAGGAGAGGGAAGCACCACTTCCCTCTCCCTCCGCCCAGAGCAACTGCGCCCCTCTGAACTGAGCACTGGCAGAGAGGGGCACAGTTGCTTTGGGGGGTGGCGGCAGCAACGGAGACAGGAGAGGGACTCTCCCGCTGCTGCCGCCACCCAGACCAACTGCACCCCTCTCAGCTGAGCACCAGCAGAGAGAGAGGGGAGCAGTTGCTCTTGGGGGCAGGACCGGAAGGCTTCCCATCCTGCCGGCGCCACTTGGGAAAGGAGCAGGGGCCACTGCACTTGCCCAACTCGGCATGCACCAAGGCGGGCAAGAGCAGGAGCTCACAGACTGGTGTCTGGGTGTCAAACTGGCGGGAACCTGCCAAGCTCGAGCCCCCAGATGGATGCTCACAACTACTCTGTTTTGAATTGGTAACATGAAGTGAATTGACTAAGTTCCGCTGCAAGTCATCTATCCCTGGGTTGCCAAATGATGGCAGTGGGAATTTTCTCACCCTCTTACTGAAGCCAGACTTTCTTTTCTTGATTTTTTTTTACACTATTATCATTATATTTGTGGGGTCTTCCTTTTGGTGAAGGAAGTTGGTACTATGTGGATACTTGTTTTTCTTTTGCTTTTATTTCCAATTCAATTTTTTTAGTTACTTTGTAAGTTGTAGCATAATAAATATTAGTTGGAATGTTTTCAGATCTTTTGGACTGAAATGTATTAATTCCATGATGTATTAAATGTATTAATTTACTGCATCATTTAAGCGTAGGTGACATGTAAGATTGGCAAGATTTGTTGGTGTGGGAGGATGAGCAACATGTTTATTTTGTGTATTTTGCTTCCTATGTTAACTGTGATTTTATGGAATGTCAAGGGATTGTGGAATTTAAATAAGCAGAAGAGGGTTCTCTCCAAGTTAAAAGCACGTAACGCCAATGTGGCCTTTTAACAAGAAATACTTTTGATGGCAATAGATGAACATTCTTTGAGAAGGGGAAGTCTACATAACAGATAGTTTGGTGTGGTTTAAAGGGGTTGCTAGTTTAATTAATAAGCAACTTTTCAGTTCGACAGACACTTATTGATTCTGACAGCCACTTTTTTATTTTGGTTGGGAAATGTATTGATAAGGTAATCTCCATGATAAATGTATGGGCCTAATAATGACTTTCCAGTAAGGTTTCATGAATGTTTTAGTAAATTGGTTGATATTAGTTATGCTTATTTGATTGTGGGCGGGGACTTTAATGAGATTTTAGATCCAGTGCTGGATAGGCGTATGCCTTCTTCTAAGAGGCAAACTGTAGTGAGATCTACTCTTCAGGCCTGTATGGCTGAACTTGGTTTGATTGACGCTTGGCAAATTTTGCATCCCGGCAAGAGAGATACACCTTTATTTCACCTGTCCATTGTAACTGCTCTTGGTTAGATTATATTTTGGTTTCTTTGTTACATCCAATAAATGCTTGCAAGATTGACTTGCTGGCAGTTTCAGTACATGCTCCAATTTGCTTGCAGCTGCAGTTTTCAGATTCTCCCAGGCCCCCTGGTCTCTGGCACTTTAACGTTTCTCTTCTTAATGATGAGATGTTTAAATCACAGATTTCTGCTGGGTTACTTGAGTATTTTGAAAGTAATGAGGGTACAGTTGGCTTGTGTGCCATTGAGTGGGAGGCCTGTAAAGCTTTTATATGGGGCCAAATTACTGCTTATGCATCTCACAAGAAAAAACTCAAAAGAATACATCAATTATCTCTGAATAATAAGTTGCAACTTCTTCTAATATTCTTTCAGAGCAGGCGAAATTTGCATTAACCTGTTTTTGACAGGTATACTGAGGAATTGGCAAGCATCCAGGTAAGATTCTAGCACATCATCTTAAGTGGCAAAAGCATAGAAATTTTATTTCAGCTCTTAAAGATGCTCTTTATTTCAGCTCTTTCCCACAATATAAATGTACAATTTTTAAAGTTTTATTCTGACATATCGTACAGGTAGTGAAATATTGGACCAGGACATGGATGCCTTTTTTTTTCATGTTGATCTTCCGTGTTTAGATTCTTCATAAAACCAGTTTCTTTCAGCTCCTTTGCATACAGGGGAAATTCTGAAAGCAATTGGGAGTATGAATACCAGGAAATCCTGATCTGGATGGGCTTCCAACTGAATAGAACAAAACATTTTCCAACCTGTTAGTTCCAAAACTTCATCGTATTTACAATCATATCTTTGAATCAAGCTCCCTTTCTTCTTCATTAAGTGACACTTGTATTACTGTGATTCCTAAGCCTGACAAAGATCATACTTATTGAGTTAACTTTCAGCCTATCTTGTTAATTAGCATAGATAATAGAATATTAACTGCTATTTTGGCTGATAGATTGCAAGACGTCATTGCATTGGTTTGAGCAGATCAGGTGGTATTATTATACATAGACAGGGGGCTGATAATCTTAGGTTAGTTGTTGATCTGATAGCTTTAAACACTGATAGAACACATCAGGCTGCCATTGTTTCTTTGGATGCTGAAAAGGCCTTTGATAGAATTCACTGGAAATTTATTTTGGCTGCATGGAGTAAATTTGGTTTTCCTGTAGAATATTTATTTATTTATTTGTTTGTTTCATTTCTATACCGCCCAATAGCCGAAGCTCTCTGGGCGGTTCACAAAAATTAAAACCAAACAGCACACAATAAAACAATTTAAAATATATAGAACATTAAAACCACAATATAACAATGCAACCACAATAAAACCTAGCAGCAGTGCAGGAGTTTAAAATACAGATTTAAAACAGCAAAGCTAAAAGTTCAGAAAGCTAAAATGCTAAAATGCTAAAATGCCTGGGAGAATAAAAAGGTCTTCACCTGGCGCCGAAAGGAATACAATGTAGGTGTCAGGCAAACCTCACTAGGAAGCTCATTCCAGAGCCGGGGTGCCACAGCAGAAAAAACCCTCCTCCTAGTAGCCACCTGCCTCACTTCCTTTGGCAGGGGCTCACGGAGGAGGGCCGCTGAGGATGATCTTAAGGTCCGGGCAGGCACATATGGGAGGAGGCGATCCTTCAGATAACCTGGCCCCAAGCCGTTAAGGGCTTTGAATGTTAACACCAGCACTTTGAATCGGGCCCAGAAATGGACTGGCAGCCAGTGCAGCTGGAAAAGTACTGGCGTAATATGAGCTCGCAGGCCAGTCCCTGTTAACAATCTTGCTGCCCTATTTTGGACCAGCTGAAGTTTCCGGACCGTTTTCAAAGGCAGCCCCACATATAATGCATTGCAGTAATCCAGACGAGGAGTTATCAGAGCATGGATAACTGTAGCTAGGCTATCTCTGTCCAGATAAGGGCATAGTTGGTATACCAGCCTAAGCTGATAAAAAGTGCTCCATGCCACTGAGTTCACCTGTGCCTCAAGTGACAGTTCTGGATCCAAGAGCACCCCCAAACTACAAACCTGATCCTTTAGGGGGAGTGCAACCCCCTCCAGAACAGGTTGAATATCACCAAGCCAGGCAGACGAACCACCCAGTAACAGTACCTCCGTCTTGTCTGGATTGAGTTTCAGTTTATTGGCCCTCATCCAGTACATTACCATGCCCAGGCTCTGATTCAGAACAGCCACTGCCTCACCTGGGTTTGATGAGAAAGAGAAGTAGAGCTGGGTGTCATCCGCATATTGATGGCACCTCAGCCCACACCTCCGGATAACCTCCCCCAGCGGTTTCATGTAGATGTTAAACAGAATGGGGGATAAAATAGAGCCCTGTGGAACCCCATGGCACAATTGCCATGGCACAGAGCAATAATCCCCCAGCACCACCTTCTGTAATCAGCCATCCAAGTAGGAGCGGAACCACTGTAATGCAGTGCCTCCAACTCCCAACCCAGACAGCCTATCCAGAAGGATACCATGGTCAATGGTATCGAAAGCTGCTGAGAGGTCCAGAAGAATCAACAGGGTCGCACTCCCCCTGTCCCTCTCCTGGCAGAGGTCATCCCACAGGGTGACCAAGGCAGTTTCCATTCCAAAACCAGGCCTGAAGCCCGATTGAAATGGATCTAGATAATCCGTTTCATTCAACAGTGCCTGGAGCTGTCCTACAAACACTCGCTCAAGCACCTTGCCCAGGAAGGGGATGTTGGCCACTGGCCTATAACTGTTAACATCCTCTGGGTCCAGTTTAGGCTTTTTCAGGAGTGGTCCATTTACCGCCTCTTTTAAAGCAGCAGGCACCACTCCCTCTCTCCAGGAGGAATTTACAACCTCCTGGACCCAGCCGGACATCCCCTCCTTGTTTGATTTAATAAGCCATGAAGGGCAAGGGTCGAGCACACAAGTGGTCGATCCGACTTGGCCAGGCACCTTGTCCACATCCTCAGGCCTCAGTAACTGAAACTCATCCAATAAAACTGGACCAGACGGTGCTCTGAACGCCTCTACCAATGGAACTGCATTAATGGTGGTGTCCAATTCATGATGAATCTGAGCGACTTTATCTTCAAAGTGCCTTGCAAACATATCACAGCGTGCCGCCAAGGGTTCCACCGTCTCTCTCCCTGGCCCAGACTGTAACAGGCCACGAACCACTCGGAAAAGCTCCGCTGGATGACACTGAGAAGATGCAATGCTGGTGGAAAAGAACTGTCTCTTTGCCACCCTCACCGCCACAGAGTAGGCTCGATAGTGGGCTCTTACCTGTGTTTGGTCAGACTCAGCATGAGTTTTCCTCCACCTGTGTTCTAGCCGTCTCCCGTCTAGCCGTTTTTGAAATGGGTCAGAACTTTGTACTCAACCCTAAGAGCTGGAGTTATGACTCATCGTCTTTTTCCAGCTTTCTTTTCACTTAGGAGAGGCACCAGACAGGGGTGTCCACTTTTTTATTTGATTTATGTTTGGAACCTCTGGCCTGTGCCATTAGATAAAATAATAGCATTCACAGCTTTGTGCATAATAGTTTAGAATTTAACATTATTCTTTAAGACTGATGATCTTTTATTGTTTATCTTGGAACTCCAGTCATCTGTTCCAGCTTTGATGCAGTTGATTAATATTTTTGCTAATTTGTCTGGCTGTTCAGTTAATTGGTCAAAATCTGAACTGATGCTGATTGGAGATACTATATTTCATAGTGTACTGGCTGGTAGGTAATTTCAATGGTGCCTGGATGTTATTACCTATTTGAGAATACTTATTCCCAGAGACGTATCTCAAATGATCAAACTTAATCTGAATAAATCAATTAATGGGATCTCTCGGGATTTACCAAGTTTGTGTTTAAAGCCGAGCAAGGTAAATACACTCAGGATGAATACTATACCTCAGATTGTTGCTGTTATATATGGGATTCCTCTATCTATACCTGGCAAATATTTTCCAAAAAATCAATGCTTTGTTTTATAACTGGGGGGGGGGGTCCTCTCCTCCTTAGTTATCTTTGAAAAGGATGCAACTTCCAATTTAAAAAGGTGGGTTTGGTTTTCTGGATCTTGCTTTACATCATCAGGCTTATTTGTCGACTAAATTTTGGTCTTTTCCATGTAGATCAGATTTTCCACCTTGGTCAGTTTTGGAATGTTCTTGTCTGGACCTTCTCTTTAAATGGACAGCATTAGGTTCTAGGCATACTAGAATGGATAGGGTTCCTCCCACAGTTTTGGAAGTTAGAGATTTGTGGTGTATAATGACGCGCCAACTACATTTTGATCCACTTTCTCATGCTAAATTGACACTATGGGGAAATCCAGATTCAAAACATGGAAAGAAAATGTTTCTGTGGAGGACATGGAAGGATAAGGCAATGTTTACTTTGGATCAACTGGTGGGTGCCGGTGATTAGTTTTGTCATCCTCTGTTTTGCAGGCTAAATATGATTTGTCAGCTATGGCTGAATGGCAATCCTTGCAACTGCAACATTTGTTGGTATCTAGGTTTGGCCCTGCTGCTTTTACAGCTTCAGAATATCCCTATTAGAAGCACTTATTGAGGTCGATCAGGCAAATTGACCTATAATCCATGTCTATAAATACATATTATTGGTGAATAAATATAATATACAAGATCTTCAGCAGGAATAGAATATGGTACTGGTTAATGGACTGCCACCTTGGCGTCTGTATCTGATGCACCTATGAATCTTCGGTTGTATCTTATTTAGCAAAACCTTTTATTTCATGTCTATTGGATCCACAAGATCTATTTAATAAAGGTTTGTCTAAGTCAGCTGATTGTTGGAGACTGTTGATGGTGGAACACAGCTAATGCTTCTTTTAAGCATATGTTTTGGAAACACCCAGTAGTTGACCCTTTTGGGGAGGAGGTCATTATACGGACAATTTTGGTATTAGAACACTCCTTAATATTTACTGGTGTATGTGCCCTTTTAAATTATCTACCTGCTTCCTGGAGGTTAATGCATGGTCAGTGCAAATGGATTCTTTGTCCCCTTCTGACAACTAAAAGACTGATATTACAAGGATATTGGAAGGATAAACATTCCCATACTATAGTGCAATGGACTGAAGACCTTACAGTGCTTTCAATATTTGAATGGGTGGTGTATAGATGCCACCTGTGAATGGATAGTTGTTTCGATATTTGGCCTGCTTTTGCTGAAGTTTATTTATAGTTCTTAGAAATCTGTATTTTCTCATATAGATATATAGATATAGATATGCATTGAAATTGATATATTCAAAGCTATGTAGCCACATTTTTTCTTTCACTCTTTTTCTTTCATTCCTTTTGTCAAAATTTTATAATAAAAAAATAAGTTAATTTTTTAAAAGATGGCTACAAGTGTCTAACCTTCTGATGTCACACTCTGATTCAGAATATTGAATCATCCCAGAATGTTCTGAGAATATCCACACAACCAGAGAACACTGAGAATATTCTCCATCAAAATTAACTGAAGATTGTTTGGGGGATAAAATTTGCTTCCACTCCAACTGCTGTCCCTTTTCAAGATGTCTCCGGCTATATCCTTGTTGCTCACCGACCACCTGTAGCCAGCACTTTATGAAGACTCTTGGGGAAATCCAGACCATCTTTGCATCAAAATCCCAAGCCTTAGCAGTGGAGGGATTGTAGGTTCCATTCTCCAGGCCATCTTTGTTTGTCTGACTCTCCATTTCTACCTGCTATCACCAACCCTGGGAAGGAGCCTGGGGAAGGAGGACCAGCCAGCAGCTGCACCAGGTGGATCCTGAGCCTGAGCCTGCTTCTGCCCCCGCCCACAGGTACTTAAGGCGGGGCTGCCAGAGGCAGCACCTCGGCGTCGCGCCAAGTGCGACGCTAAGTGCGCACTTAGCGTCGCACTTGGAGTCGCGTAGGACCTGAAGATCTACCCACCTGCCTCTCCAGAGACACCAGCAGCCACAATACCAGCAGCAAATAGCAGCAGCAGCAGAGGGCAGCAGCTTTAAAGACAAGGGGAAGGGGCAAACGTGGACTATCTGCTCCTTCTTAGCTGCTGTTCTCTTTTATCTCTTTTATATTCTTTTAAACTGTTGTGTATTTTATATCCTAATATATTAATATGTGCCTGGGAGGACTATTGGGCAACTCAGGGGGTGGGGGAGGTGCCATCATAACTGTGGTCACGGGCAGGGGGAGGTATGGAGTTGGGGGATTAACAGGCCAGCTGAGGAGAAGAGGGGCTAGACACCTTACAGCTGTCCCCTCTTCTGGTTCTTCCCCCAACCTGATGGTTCCTGGCAGCCTTACCAGTCTGCCCTCGGGTCTGGTGGTGCTGCTGCTGAATGCCAGGTCGGCCCAAAATAAGACCTCCCTCATCCATGATTTGATTGTGGATGAGGGGGCTGACCTGGCATGTATTACTGAGACCTGGGTGGGGGAACTGGGAGGGGTCACTCTTTCCCAGCTGTGCCCTCCTGGGTACTCGGTGCAGCACCAACACCAACTTGAGGGTCGGGGAGGGGGGGTTGCCGTGGTCTATAGGAATTCAATCTCCCTCTCTAGGCTTCCTGCTCATTCGAGTGCAGATCTTGAGTGTTTGTACCTTGTGTTGGGTACCCGGGACAGATTAGGGATTCTGTTGGTGTACCGCCCACCCCGCTGCCCATCAGACTCCCTGCCTGAGCTGACGGAGGTGGTCTCGGACTTGGTGTTGAGGACCCCCAGGATGATGGTCCTGGGGGATCTCAACTTCCATGCCGAGGCCGCTGTATCCGGGGCAGCTCAGGACTTCATGGCCGCCATGACAACCATGGGGCTGTCCCAACATGTCATCGGCCCAACGCATATAAAAGGACACACGCTTGATCTGGTTTTCTCGACTGGGCAGGTGGATGGTGATCTGAAAGTGGAGGAATTAACATCTGTCCCTTTGTCATGGTCAGATCACTTCCTGCTGAGGTTTAGACTTCTGGCGGCCTTTCCCCTCTGCAAGGGTGGGGGACCTATTAAAATGGTCCGCCCCCGGAGATTAATGGATTGCGATGGATTCCCGAGGGCTCTGGGGGATTTTCCTGCTGGTATGGCTGGTGCTCCTGTCGAAGCCCAGGTCGCTCTGTGGAATGCAGAGATGACTCGGGCGGTTGACACGATCGCGCCCAAGCGCCCTCTCCCTCTGAGCAGAGCCCGGCCAGCTCCTTGGTATACACCTGAGCTGAGGGCAATGAAGCAAGAGGGGAGACGGCTAGAACGCAGCTGGAGGAAAACTTGTGCTGAGTCTGACCGAACACAGGTAAGAGCCCACTATCGAGCCTACTCTGTGGCGGTGAGGGTGGCAAAGAGGCAGTTCTTTTCCACCAGCATTGCATCTTCTCAGTGTCATCCAGCGGAGCTTTTCCAAGTGGTTCGCGGCCTGTTACATTCTGGGCCAGGGAGAGAAACGGTGGAACCCTCGGTAGCACGCTGTGACGGGTTTGCGCGGCACTTTGAGGATAAAGTCGCTCAGATTCGTCATGAATTGGACACCACCATTAATGCAGTTCCATTGGTAGAGGCGTTCAGAGCACCGTCTGGTGCAGTTTTATTGGATGAATTTCAGTTACTGAGGCCTGAGGATGCGGACAAGGTGCTTGGCCAAGTCCGATTGACCACTTGTGTGCTTGACCCTTGCCCTTCATGGCTTATTAAATCAAACAAGGAGGGGTTGTCCGGCTGGGTCCAGGAGGTTGTAAATTCCTCCTGGAGAGAGGGAGTGGTGCCTGCTGCTTTAAAAGAGGCAGTAATTAGACCACTCCTGAAAAAGCCTAACCTGAACCCAGAGGATGTTAACAGTTATAGGCCAGTGGCTAACATCCCCTTCTTGGGCAAGGTGCTTGAGCGGGTAGTTGTAGGACAGCTCCAGGCACTCTTGAATGAAACGGATTATCTAGATCCATTTCAATCGGGCTTCAGGCCTGGTTTTGGAATGGAAACTGCCTTGGTCACCCTGTGGGATGACCTCTGCCAGGAGAGGGACAGGGGGAGTGTGACCCTGTTGATTCTTCTGGACCTCTCAGCGGCTTTCGATACCATCAACCATGGTATCCTTCTGGATAGGTTGTCTGGGCTGGGAGTTGGAGGCACTGCACTGCAGTGGTTCCGCTCCTACTTGGATGGCCGATTCCAGAAGGTGGTGCTGGGGGATTATTGCTCTGTGCCATGGCAGTTGTGCCATGGGGTTCCACAGGGCTCTATTTTATCCCCCATGCTGTTTAACATCTACATGAAACCGCTGGGGGAGGTTATCCGGAGGTGTGGGCTGAGGTGCCATCAATACGCGGATGTCAAAGTGCTCTACCTCTCTTTCTCATCAAACCCAGGTGAGGCAGTGGCTGTTCTGAACCAGTGCCTGGGCACGGTAATGGACTGGATGAGGGCTAATAAACTGAAACTCAATCCAGACAAGACGGAGGTACTGTTACTGGGTGGTTCGTCTGCCCAGCTAGGTGATATTCAACCTGTTCTGGAGGGGGTTGCACTCCCCCTAAAGGATCAGGTTCGTAGTTTGGGGGTGCTCTTGGATCCAGAACTGTCACTTGAGGCACAGGTGAACTCAGTGGCACGGAGCACTTTTTATCAGCTTAGGCTGGTATACCAACTACGCCCTTATCTGGACAGAGATAGCCTAGCTACAGTTATCCATGCTCTGATAACTTCTCGTCTGGATTACTGCAATGCGTTATACATGGGGCTGCCTTTGAAAACAGTCCGGAAACTTCAGCTGGTCCAAAATAGGGCAGCAAGATTGTTAACAGGGACTGGCCTGCGAGCTCATATTACGCCAGTACTTTTCCAGCTGCACTGGCTGCCAGTCCATTTCTGGGCCCAATTCAAAGTGCTGGTGTTAACATTCAAAGCCCTTAACGGCTTGGGGCCAGGTTATCTGAAGGATCGCCTCCTCCCATATGTGCCTGCCCGGACCTTAAGATCATCATCAGCGGCCCTTCTCCGTGAGCCCCTGCCAAAGGAAGTGAGGCGGGTGGCTACTAGGAGGAGGGTTTTTTCTGTTGTGGCACCCCGGCTCTGGAATGAGCTCCCTAGTGAGGTTCGCCTGGCACCTACATTGTACTCCTTTCGGCGCCAGATGAAGACCTTTTTATTTTCCCAGGCATTTTAGCTTTCTAAATTTTTATCTTTGCTGTTTTAAATCTGTATTTTAAACTCCTGTACTGCTGCTAGGTTTTATTGTGGTTGTATTGTTATATTGTGGTTTTAATGTTCTATATATTTTAAATTGTTTTATTGTGTGTTGTTTGGTTTTAGTTTTTGTGAACTGCCCAGAGAGCTTCGGCTATTGGGCGGTATAGAAATGAAATAATAATAATAATAATAATAATAATAATAACCCCAACCCCAACCTTCCCTGTCCATTTCCTTCCCTGCCCATCTGACCAACATTTTCTGCTTCCCTGATTGGTTGTCCCTTCTTGGAGAGCTGGAAACATCACCACCAGGCTGTTGCATGGCGTTCTAGTCCTAATTTGGTTATCTGCTGGAGTTAGAAACATCAGAAACTGCCTCATGCCAGGTCAGACAGTATTGGCTACAGAGAGTGGCAGCAAGAGCTCTCAGGTTTTATTCTGCAAAGATGGTTGGAAGTGCTCAGGAACAATATGAATGGATTTGTGTTGGGCTTGGCTTCATTTGTGGGGAGAAACCCTGGCCAACTGCTCTGGGATGGAGGTCCCCCCAGCCTACCCTTGATAGACAGTTTCTTGGTACCAGCAAGGTCACAAGCTCCAGTTTACAAGGGAAGATGGCACAAAGCATCCTTCTCACTGCAGAGCACACTGCTTTTGCAGTCTTCTAAATTCAGCTGTTCACAAGCTGTAATAGCAAACGATAAAACCAAGACATGGCTACGCATACTGAGGTCACTCCCTGGGTCTCTGAACCATAGCTCACTCTAGTATTTTTGACTGGACAGAGCTGTAAACCTCTCCCAACTAATAGAACTGAGTTGTTTATGACTCCATCAACCTTTTTCTGGAGGAATTGGGCCAGGTTTTATCTTTATCATTTCCTGTAATTGCAAGTGATGCTGAGCAATCAAGACTCACCTTCCCCACCAGCACTCCTGCATTTCTTTCTTCTCCTCTGTCTTTTGTAGCTAATGATCCCTTAGCAAACAAAGTAAAATACTGAAAGAAATGAGAGAGGGAGAGTGGGGGGGAGGAATTGGGGAGGGAAAGAGAAATGGGAGAGATGTCATGTAGAGTATGTTTGTAATAAGATGGAGTGGAAAGGAACTGAAGACTGAGATGCTGAAGCTGGCTACTAGCTCCCAGTTATCACTTCCTTATTTGCACAAACGTTTGAAACAGAGCTCAATCAGGAAGCAGAATAAGGATTTTAAAATGAAATGTGCCCCAGCACACACACACCCGCCCCCAAATACCCTTTGAATTACCACATATTATATGTCTCCATAGGGGACTTTCCCCTTCAAGATAAACAATTATTCTCTTCCATTACATCTATCAATTTTGCATAATGCACATGAATGCATGATGACCCCAGATGACTATGGCAAATAAGGTACCGGAGGTATGAAGTGCATAATAACTCTGGGCTACCCCAAATCATACACCCACACTTCCAGGAGAGTGTTCTCTAGCAGACAGTATGGAACTGCATCCAACTGAAGATTTCATTTGTGTGCAGAGCAGTATCAAGCGTGATGTGTCCCGTTCCATGTGCCTTGGAGAGCTCCTTTACAGTTATGACTGGTTCTGACTGAAATCTGGAGTGGATTCCCTGCCTCACTGACATTGGAGTCACCAGCCTCCCCTGCCTCCCTGGCAATGATATCCAAAATATGTAGGAAAGAAGAAGGGACTGGGGGTGTGCACCCCACAATAAGCTTTGGGCTGCCTAAAATCATACACCCGCATGTCCAGGAAAGTTTCCTCTATGCAATAGCTTTGAATCATATCCAGAGTATTATTTCAGGTGGCCCAAAGTTTACTGTGGGGTGGGGATCCCCAGCTGCTTATTTAGGTATTTATTTTATTTAAAATATTTCTTGGCTGCTTTTCAGGGCAGAAACCCTCCAAAGGCTGCTTACAGCAATAAAATACAACTGTGTTGGTTATACTTTTCTACACGTGTTAGGTATCGCTGGTGTGGGCATGTGCCATTTACAGCACCTTGTGCCCAAAGAAACCATTGGGCCAGCCACAATCCTATGCCACCTGGTAGAGGATACTCTCCTTTATGTGTGCATGGATGATTTGGAGTGGGCCAACGCTTATTATGGGGTGCACACACTGAGTGGCTTACTATTTTCTACAAATATTTGCTATCATTGGCTCGGGTGCACCCACGTGAAAGGACCTTACTTCCCAAAGAAAGCTTTGGGCAGATACAATTCAGTGCCGTCTACTAGAGGACCCTCCCCTGGGATATGTGGGTGTATGATCTGGGGTGACCCAAGGGTTATTGCAGGGTTCACAGCCCCAGTTCCTTGGTTTTCCTACATACTTTGGCTACTGGGGGCTTGTGTGCTTGACAGTGTCCTGCACACACACCTCAAAAAAAGCTTTGACCCAGACATGATTCAATGCCATCCAGTAGGGGACACTCTCCTGGAGCATTTGGGATGACCAAATCATATTGTAGGGTTCCTACTAGAGGTGTGCTTCAGATTCAGCTGAATCCCAAATGGAAGCGGGATGATTTGGACAGATTTGGGAGATGTCCAAATCAAACTGGGCCTCCTCCAAAGCAGACTGAATCTGAGTCTGAACATTCCTGAACATTTGGGATTCAAAGGAACACAAAACCACGGGCGGTGTGTCTCCAGAAATTGTTGCAAGCTCTCCATATAAGGAAAATACCAGGGTGGAAAGAACGGGAAAGAAAAGGGGGGGCTGTAATTTTGTCACTAGGATTTCTAGCTTCTAATCACACTGAATGGTTTTGCCAGGGCTGCCCAACCCGCAAGCTTTGGGGGAGAGAAGTTGAAGCAATATATATCACAGGATTGATCCCGTGTTCAGTGCACTTTGCTAGTTCTCTCTCCCAAGAGCAGGGACATTAAGAGAGGTTTAGTGATGTCTGTGGGACTGGGGGGTAGGGGGATCATTTCATTCATCATAACTAGGGATGTATGGATTTTGTAAAATCGTTCCATTGTCTGCTCATTGACAGAATCAGATTTTTTCCCATTTCCGCAATTTGCAAAAATTCGCTCTTGTGAAAATTAGCAATCCCCCCCCCCATGCATAAATCCCCCCAAAATGCACATTTTCATGCTTTAGCCTATGGGGGAAATGCACATTTTCAGCTGGTGGTTTTTTATTTTATATATTTTTCAATGACTAAATTTGCACAAAATTCTGGAAAGTTTTAAAAAAAACAACACCAATCTGCAAGTCCATGGAATCCATGTGACTTGGGAAAAGCTGGTCCGGTGCAAAATCCATTGGTCGAATTCATAGAAATCCAAACGCATTTGATGCCATTGTGGATTTCTCTGAGATCTCTAATCATAACTCCCTAGCCCCTGCAACTATCCTTCTGAAATTTTGCAAATTTCTTTCTTAGGAACCCCTCTATGACATAAGCCATTCTCATACAATTTACCCCTCCAAAAAAAATAAAAGGGGGAAGTGAACAATGTACCCCCTAAATTTGAACACTCCCATTCCACAAAAATAGTTGCACCTATCCTTCTGAAATGTTGCAGGCCTTGTAACTAGGGCCACCTCTGTGCTATGTTATTTTCGTAACAATTGCCCACAAAAAAATAGGGGGATAAGTGCATCTTTTTTTCTTTTTCTTTTTTGAAGCCCATAAACTGTGTAAAGGCTGCTCTCTCACAAAGCTCCCTGTACCTATTTAATTGAAACCTGGTGGTCTTGACCCCCCAAAGGGGGAAACTATCCCTGCAAATTTCATCCAATTCTGCTAACAAATAAAAAAGCTATCAGCAGTTCCCTGTTTTTTATATTAAAAACTCAAAAATTAAAGCCATTTAGCACAAAAACTCTGCACCTATTTGTCTGAAATATTTGTCCTTTCATAAGGCACTGTGATGCTTGCAAATATCATCTAATTCTGACAAACAGAACAAACGTTATGTCCATTTGTTGATTTCCAATGAGAGCCAATGAGAGGCATGAAGATTTGGATTTCTGAATCAAGATTTGGAGTCAGATGCGAGCTGGGGCAGGCAGCCTCCAAATTAGTCCAAGCCAAATAATTGTCAGATCAGATCCCAAACAGAATCTTGTGCTTGGTGCACACCCTTAATTCATTCCTACTTCATGAGGATTGGTGTGGTGGTGGCCAGCTCTCACAGCTTAGCGAGACAAGCCTTGTTGTTTAGCTTTTTCATGGGAAAAGATGACTCTTCAAAACATAGCCTATGTACAAAGGCTATGTGCATCCAAATCACGGATTCCATGTTTTGTCTTTGCCCTCACCCCCCATGCTTCAGGTGAAGTGTCTACCTTTTTTTAAAAAAAGGTCAAGCACTTTGCAAGTTTAGGCAATTTGGCACCACCTATTTTTCATTTCTTGGGCTCCAAGATCACCGCAGACGGTGACTGTAGCCATGAAATTAAAAGACGCTTGCTCCTTGGGAGGAAAGCTATGGCCAACCTAGACAGCATAGTCAGAAGCAGAGACATCACCTTGCCGACAAAGGTCCGTCTAATCAAAGCTATGGTTTTCCCAATAGTAATGTATGGCTGTGCGAGCTGGACTATAAGGAAGGCTGAGCGCCGAAGAATTGATGCTTTCCAACTGTGGCACCGATGCAATGAATATGAACTTGAGCACGCTCCAGGAAAGAGCGCAGGACAGGAAGGCCTGGCGTGCTATGGTCCATGGGGTCACGAAGAGTCGGACACGACTGAACAACAACAAAATTTTTCATTCATTTCATTCATTTATTATATTTCTATACTGCCCCATAGCTGAAGCTCTCAGGGTGGTTCACAAAAATTAAAAACCACTAAAGTACATTACATAAAGTATAAAAACCATTCCCTTAAGGACACAGAACAGATAGCATACCCAACAACAACGTGGCCCCTCCAGGAAACATGGCCCCTCCAGGAAATTCCTGACTTGTTTGGCGGATAACTTCCTCCTACAGAAAGTAGAGGAAAGAACTAGAGGATCGGCTATACTTGACTTGATCCTAACAAACAGAGCTGACTTAGTGGATAAAGTAGCAGTTACAGGAACTCTGGGGGAAAGCGACCATGTTGCACTTGAGTTCTTGGTTCTAAGGGAAGCAAAAGCCGAGTGTAGTCAAACGCGTACCCTGGATTTTAGGAGAGCTGATAATAAAATAAACGCAGAACAATGAGTTATTTAATAAACTCAGAACAATGATCAGTAAGGTCCCATGGCAAGCGACGCTAACGAGAAAAGGAGTCCAAGATGGGTGGGAGCTTTTAAAAAAGGAAATTCTCAAGGCACAATTACACACAATTCCAACAAGAAGAAAAGGTGGAAGACAACAGAAGAAGCCAATGTGGCTTCACAAAAAACTTAGGGATGACCTGAAAACAAAAAAGGACACATATAGGAAGTGGAAAGAAGGCCAAGTAACTAAGGAAGAGTACAGGCAGGTAGCACAGAATTTGCGTTGCCCTTATTTTCGCCGTAGTCTATGTAAACATTTACGTAGACTACAGCGAGTAAATAAGGAATGCAATGGCGGCTCCCTATGGGGGCCGCCATTAGCGTACGCGCTTTTTTTTTTTTTTAAGTCACCCATGATAGGCTACGTGACGATTGACGTAGCCTATCACGGCTGACTTTGCAGATCTAGCCGTGATAGGCTATGTGAATCGTCACGTAGCCTATGAGGGGGCGTTTTTTTTTTTTTTAAACTTTCACGTTCGCGGCCGGGCGAGGCGGGAAGCCTCCTCCCCGGCCTGAATTTCGGCCGGGGCGAGGCGGGAAGCCTCCCCCCCCCGGCCTGAACTTCGCGGGGGGACCAGCGACGCGCCTCCCCCCCACCGCGAACGTCCTTCGACGACAGGTAAGGGACTTTCGTTCACCCCTAATCCAGATAAGCAAACTAGCTCAAAGTGGGCTAGATGAAACAACAATCCGGTGGATCCACAGTTGGCTATAGAATCGGACTCAAAGAGTGCTTATCAATGGGAACTTACCAAACTGGGGAGAGGTAACGAATGGGGTACCGCAGGGCTCAGTCCTGGGCCCAGTGCTCTTCAACATGTTTATTAATGACTTGGAGGAGGAGGTGCCGGGAATGCTGATCAAATCTGCAGATGACACAAAATTGGGCGGGATAGCTAATACCCTGGAAGACAGAAACAAAATTCAAAGTGATCTGGATAGACTAGAGCACTGGGCAGAAAACAAGAGAATGACATTTAATAGGGATAAATGCCAAGTTCTGCACCTAGGAAAAAGAAACCAAATGCACAGTTACAAGATGGGGGATACGTGGCTCAACAACATGACAAGAGAGAAGGATCTTGGAATTGTTGTCGATCACAAGCTGAATATGAGCCAACGATGGGATGCGGCTGCAAAAAAGGCAAATGCTCTTTTGGGCTGCATTAATAGAAGCATAGCTTCCAAATGGCGTGAAGTACTAGTTCCCCTCTACTCAGCACTGGTTAGGCCTCATCTGGAGTACTGTGTCCAGTTCTGGGCACCACACTTTAAGAAGGATGCAGACAAACTGGAGAGGGTTCAGAGGAGGGCAACAAAGATGATCAGGGGACTGGAAACAAAGCCCTGTGAGGAGAGACTGAAAGAACTGGGCATGTTTAGCCTTGAGAAGAGAAGACTGAGGGGAGATCGGATAGCGCTCTTCAACTCCTTGAAAGGATGTCACAGAGAGGAAGGCCAGCATCTCTTCTCGATCATCCCAGACTGCAGGACACGGAATAATGGGCTTAAGTGACAGGAAGCCAGATTCCGGCTGAACATCAGGAAAAACGTCCTGAGTGTTAGAGCAATATGACAATGGAACCAATTATCTGGGGAGGCGGTGGGCTCTCCTACACTGGTGGCGTTCAAGGATGAGGCTGGGCAGCCATGTGTCAGGGATGCTCTGACTTGGATTCCTGCATTGAGCAGGGGGTTGGACTCGATGGCCTTGTAGGCCCCTTCCAACCCTACTATTCTATGATTCTATGATTCTATGAACATATACCTAAAACACGCACATACCCGCGGAGGCTGGTGGCTCCAATGTCATGAGGTGGTGAATCCACTTTGGGTTTCAGTCAGAACTAGTCAGTGCCCTAAAGGAGCTCTCCAAGGTGCTGGACGCTCTCCAAGGTGAAGGCAGGGTGCTGATGAAGGCAGGATTTGGTGTCTGCATGGAGCCGCACGCCATGCCCCCGCTGGAGGGATTCTCTTCTGAGGAGGAGCCAGAGCTCGCAGAGACAAACAGCACTGAGGAGCAAACCACGGCAAAGACCAGGAGGAGCCTGGGCCCTCAGGCCAGGGAGCCACAGGCCCATCCCCAGAAGAGGAGGGGGATTCTGCCTCTGAAACACAGGCGGAGCCACACTAGCCCCCAAGAGCGCCAGCATCTCAAGAGGCAGGCCTCACCAACCACGTGAGACAGAGTGCCTGTATGCAATGGAAGGCTCCTCACAAGTAAAGGACTCCTCGTGGGTGAGGCTCCGGGCGCTCAGGCTCCGTAAGCCTTCAGTTCCAATCTATCCACTGCTGGAACAACGCCTGAATAGCAGCTCCCAGTACCTTGCAGCCTGGCTTTCCTGGCCCTGCTTCTTCTTTGGACTGATCTCTTGTGCTGCTGAAATCCCGATAAGCCCCCATTCCTTGGACTGTGCTTGACATGGACTGCTTGCCTGTGCTTGACTTTGGCTCCGGCTCAGACGCCACTTTTGGACTCCCCTTCTCCTTGACTTGTCATCCTGTGCTTCTGGCCTTTGCCAGCCTTTTGGCCTTGCTGAATGGATTTGCCCCATAGTTTGTCCCAGGACTGACCCAGCCACAGCAGGACACATTGGCGGCCCTAGATGGGGGGTGGGCAGGGTGGCATTTGGGCTCCGCCTCAGGCAGCAGTTCTCTTAAGAGAAGCCTGCATGTCTGACCAAAATACGTTGAGTGTGTTTCCACAACAGGCTCAGACGACATCTGGATGCTCCCACATCTGAACAGCAGTGACATCTGTACTTCTGTGGCCCACAAGCTTCCTCTTGTGTTTGCAGAGCATTTTGAGATGCGTGCTTCAGGAGGAGGAGTTGAGGTTTGGTGGTGGAGGAAGGACTTCATCTTTTCCTTCCTGCAGGGGCTAGTCTTCCTTTTCTTGCCGTAAGAAAACTCCTCTTTGGTTACCAGGTAAGCCTGGAAGTGCTCCTGCATTACAGCACTCATCTATCTCTCACTCGTGCCTCTCTTTTTAAAGATCCAAGGCCACATAAATCTGACGGCATGATATGATTTAAGAGGATTCCATCAGGCAACACACAGCCCTTCCACAATAGACATATTGAGGGCGATGCTGGAGGGAAATTGCTTCTTCCTGTCTTGAATTTCTGTTTGCTTACAAGTTGCAGGTAGAACCTGTTTTTCATTTCCAGCAGAGAGGAGAGGAAGAATCTGGCCGCCTCTCATCTCGACACTAAAATTAAATCTGTCGAGCACTGTCAGGAGGCCACAATATTAATGGGACGCTTGTAATTTATTTCATTCAGGGAGGAGGGCTGAGTTCTGCGTGTGCAGAGGAGGGGGCGGGCACTTGACCATTGTTCGCACATTATAACAGGTGGAGAATAACACTTCCAAAATCCCGGGAAATTGTAGCTTCCTCTCTGTCCCTTTGTGTCAACACCCCAGGGCTGAGGGCTGCTGCTAGAGCTGCAATTTGCTAGTGGATGGAAACTAGGAGGTCAATGGATCAGCTGCTTCCTCATCCTGTGAATAAGTCAGGAAATGTGTAACATGCAGAAGGGAATGTTTCTGTCTCAGTCAATCGCAGCCGCAGACATTTTTGGTGCCCGAGGTAAAATATCCAGGTAGCATGATCTCCCCTCCATGGAAGTGTTGCTGAGTCACCTGAGGCTCAGGCTTGAAGTGGCGGCTGGGGGGGTGGGTCTGGTGGTACCTGTTGGAACATAAGGTGGAGCCTAATCAACACGTGGTGATTTATTGAAAGGATCTCAGCCCCTCTCCTTCTAACTCAGCCTTCCCCAGCCTGGGGCCCTTCAGATGTTTTGGATGATTGGATGATACCTCCTAGAATTCCTTTTTTTTTAAGCCCCCTGAGAAGGGGGCTTTAAAAACCCTGGTGTTTCAGGTCAGACTGATACCTGTCAGCCTTTCCTATGTTGAGCCCCTGGGGTTTCTGGCCCCTGCTTGTCCCAACAATCCCCATCCAGGCCTCCGGCACATGCTCTTTCCCTACACTCTCATCCTGTTCCAGGAAGCTACATGGAAGCTCTCCGGAGAAGATATCATGCAAGACCCTCCCAGTTTGCTTTTCTGTGGAGATGACTTAAAAGGGCATTGTATATCCAAAAGGTTTTTACATATTGATTGATTGATTGATTGATCGACTGATTAGCAAAATGTTCATCATAATTATTGTGATCTATTGGTGGGGCTGCACATGATGTGTGAATGGAGAGCTTGGGTCCTGGGAGAGGGATACTCTGACCGTGGGATCTCTGACAATGAGTCAAGCCACTCCATTTATGGGTGATTTACCTCAACCGGAAGAGTGAATGGCAGCCATCCCCTTCTAGAGGAGGGAGTCAAGGGGCTCCCTTGCCATAGGTGGACTCAGGCTTCCCACTGTCCCTGGTGCCCCCCACTGCTTCCATCTGGATAGCCCCCTGCATGGCCCCATCCTGAGTCCTGTAGGGTGGCATATTTTAATCAGTTCGTCAGTTAGTAGGGATGGCATGCCTCTTCTAAGCTGATGCATATTTGGGGAGGGGCCATCGCTCAGTGGTAGAGCGCCTGCTTTGCATGCTGAAGGTCCACAGTTCAATCCCACACATCTTGAGCTAGGGCTGAGAGGGACCACGTCTGAATCCAGCATCAACAGTTGCGAGCTAGATGGACCCATACATGAAGGCAGCTTTTCTGTGCTCCTGTGACACGCCCGGGGACCCCACCTAGAGAAAGCAATGGTACTTCTGCGCTCACAGCCTTGGTGAAAGCCACAGTGCTGACAAGCCGCCATTGATCCTAAGTGCTTCCAACAACGCTATTACTTTTCAGACTCCGCCAAATCCCTTCATGTAATTCCCCCTTAGGCTCAGAGATGAGACCATAAACACTCAAAAGCTTGGATGGTGTCCACCCAGCAGCGCTGCCCATTCAGCAATGCCGCCTGCAATTATAGACAAGAGAGGGAACATTTGGCATCCCTCCCCGGTGAAGCAGCTTGTCTGTTCTTCTTTCCTGGACCATAGTTCCTGGGCTTTAACTCTGAGGGAAAGTTTAGTTCACTGATTTATCTATTGCCTTCTGCAGAAGTAACTTTATCACCTGTCTTCCAGGTTCTCAAGTTGCAATTATTTGATTATAATTTTTATTTATTCGGTGCTGGAGTGTTGGTTTGTTGCTGTTGTTTTTAGCAGAAGACCATATTTCCCTGTCCTGAACAAGTGAAGCCCACTTTTCAGTGTCCCTTCTTATTTTCTCTTGAACAAGCATACTTTGGATGGCAGGGACCGCGGCAATGGCGACCATTCCATCGATGTTTGATCTTATTGGCCTTCCCAAGGTGGAAACGGGCCAAACAGAATCTAAAGCAGTATTGCAGCAGTGATGAAACATCTCTAAGGCTGCAATCCTGGACACACTTACCTGGAAGTAAGACCTATTGAACTCAATGGGATTTACTTATGAGTAGACATGGTTAGGCTTGCACCATTCATCAGTAAACAGGAAGATAGAGAGCTTATGCTAGACCAGCTTTCCCCAGCCTGATGCCCTCCAGATCTGTTGGACTACAACTCCTAGAATCTCCCAGACAGCCAAGGCTGATGAAATTCTGAGAACTGAAGTCCAACTGATCTGGAGAGCACTAGATTACACCTCTGGAGAGGGGGCTCTACATGGATCCATTTTGTTTTATGGCTCTTGAGTGGTAGGGGGCTCCAGGAGGAGCTGCTACAACATCCATATCCTTGTGGAAGAGAGACCTGAGGAGTTGGGATGTTTTGATAATATCTGTTTATTTACCCAAATCCAAGTGAACAGAGGAAAGCAGGCATGTAACAAGCAGCACGGATTCTCCCAAAAGCAAATCCCCCAAAGCTCCTTCCTGCCAGCTAGCTTCAAAAACACAAGACTTCTCTTTCTTTCACTGGCTGTATTCAAACTACCAGACTATTCCTCTCCAGCTCCTACCCGGGCATACTGTGTATGTCACAGCCAGCAGCAACCAGCCCTTAAGGGACATTTGGCAAGCCCCTCCTGGAATCTCCAGACTTGAAGCATCAGTGGGGCCATCAGAGGACATTAGCAGGCAGGCAAGTTCTACAACAACTCACCACCTCCGGTGCTTCCTGACAAGGTTTTTACTGAGCAATCATGTCATGCATGCGATTTTTTGAGGAGATCAGACAGCAGCACCTTCAGGTTGTAGCCCTCCCATGTTTTCTCACTCCTTCCATCTCTTTTCTTACCAGAAAAACATCCATTAAGGAGGAAATAGCTGTTCAATGCCTTTTTATTATGACAGCTAGGAGCCCTTCCTCTGGAAGCACCCAAATTCACTTGACATCGTTTTGGACTGGGTGTTGCTCCTAGAAACAGCTGAGCTCTTTGTGACCTGTTGATCTTGCGGAAGCATAGGAGGAAAAGCCAGCCACAACTGTCATGCATTCAAAACATTATGTGAATGTTCCCTTATGACAGGGAAAGGCAACCCCTGGGGCTAATGGAGCCCCCAGACACTCCACTTCCAACCCACAGAGGCTTTGACTGCTCTGCAGGCCCCACTCCCAGGAGGCTACCAGGCAATTGGGAAGGGGGTGGGAATCCCCCTGTTACTGCTGATCTTTAGTTGGAGATAACACGGAGATTCGCTCCTCCAAGCTGCCAGTGATCTGAGTTGACAGGGGCATTCCACTTAGTGTGCCACGCTCCCTCTGCATTGGACGGGCGAGCAGCAAGCTGTGTGCTTAACCCATGCCATGTCCTCTCCCATGGTGGAAGGCATGGACAAAGTCGCCTCACCCATGGCTGGAATGCTCCAGCTGCAGTCTCAGCTGGGGCCACTTTGCTGCTTCACCAACTCCATGACTTCATCCATCAGGGCGTTGTGGCACAGGCTAAGCAGCCCCAATGGAGGAGAATGATGATGCAATGGGCCTTGGGTATCATCCGCCCATGGAAGGCTGTGTGGGACATTTAGCCTCTCATCCAAAATCAGTTACCCACCCCTGCCTTATGTAGTTGCATCATGATGGGGCAAGGTTCTCTGAAAGGGCCCAGGACACAGACTCCATTTGGGTTGAGAGATCCATTCAGATAACCATGTCCCCTTTGATTTCCATTGCACAGCATGAGGCAGGGAAAACTGGTTGGGTGAATATACCCCAAATGTCATGGGAGAATTCGACTCTCCCAACTCAAGACATGCCTAGGCATGTTCTGTAACAGAAGGGCAAAAATTAACTGTTTTGAGAGAGCTGAAAGGGGCTTGGAGGAGGCATTGCTTCCCATGATGTGCATCCTCATAGAACTCTTGGGTCACTATTGTCACTGGTCCAACAGGATCGAAACAATGCCTAAACCTGCTTATTGGAGGGAAAATCAGCTTTTCTCGAGTGTCAAATACAGTTACCTCCATCTGCAACTCAGAGGCTCCCAATCTATAATAAAATAGCATCCCTCTGTCTTGTCCTGACCAGCTGCCAGCCCTCCATCCTCTCCCCAAACACACACACACACACACACACACACACACACAGAGCAATGTACATATTAAAATTAATAATTTATGAGTGACAGAAACAATTTTGTCCCATCTGAGGAGAGCTGAGGATATTGTTCCATAAACATTATTTTTTCCTTCTCAACGTCCTCCTTCATAGTGGAAAATTTGATTTCCTTCTCACGTGGCTTCCAAAGAATTCCCCGAAGGTTTTTTAAAGTGTTGGTGACAATTACATGCCTGAGTTTTGTGCCACCGCCAAAAGTGTGAAAATGACATGTCCTTAGGTGGGCCTGGCCCAGATGCAGAG
The DNA here is from genome assembly GCF_057233095.1 of Heloderma suspectum. Classification (NCBI taxonomy): domain Eukaryota; kingdom Metazoa; phylum Chordata; class Lepidosauria; order Squamata; family Helodermatidae; genus Heloderma; species Heloderma suspectum. The sequence goes on from NC_139470.1 coordinate 30,206,475, forward strand.
GTGACGTGACAACATGGAAATTTAGCATTCACCAGACCCTAACTAAGGCTATGTCATTTTCACACTTTTGATGGCAGCACAAAACCCGGGATTTGTGATACAAAACTAGCACAAAACCTTGCCATACATTTGGTGGTGCCATGAGAATGTTGGTTTGTGGGCATGTTAACTACAAACCCATATTTGACATCTCAGTACACTGTTGTGGGTGATGGCACAAAATGCAGGGTCTGTGGCACAAAACAGCACAAAACTGGGACAATGTTTGGATGAGATACTTGTTTGGAGGGTTTGTAGTTAACAGAGCCCGTGATTTGGTGTCCTGCATTATAACAAGACCCACCCACCACACACAGCAGTACCTAGCCATGTGACCGCTGCATGTCTGTGATGCGTACACACATGGGGAGGGAGCTGCATGATAACGACTCCACCACGTGGCTGGGTGTGATTGTGCTGGCCTTTCTCCCTCGGTTCCGTAGGAAAGACCATTGTGGTCAGACCCACCTATGTGGTTGTGTCCTTCACACTATATGTGGAAGGAAAACATGGCTCTTGAAGGGCACCTGTAACAGAAACAATGCCATGCACTGGGAAGGCAAATGGAACAGAAAGAATTCCAGTCCAGACCTTGATTCAAAAGCAGCACTTCTCAGACTGTTCAAACTTGGAACTCACTTTTCCTTCCAGGACCTGCCAGCCTGCCCACCCATCTACCCAATCCTGAAGCAACAATCTTGTCAATGTAATGAGCACATGGAAATTCATTGTCACACTTACACACTAACACTCTGCTCAATGCTTTCTCAATTTTTGCAGCATTCAGGGGGAATGAAAGGTATGTCCAACTTGCCCGAGGGTCACATTTTCCCACCCCTGCCCAAACTCCTCCCTTGCAACTTTTTCTTTTCTTTTCCCACCATTTGCGGCCAGCATTTTTCTTTTCCCAAAATTCCTCCTCTGAACAACAATAATGTCATATTGTTCAGAGTGAATTGTGAATTTTAAAAAATGGTGGTCACTAGCCACTTCATCCCCACCTCACAAGATGTTCACCCCGCCTGTAAAAACGCCCTCCCAGTTTTGGCTTAACCTTAGCAAACTGCTACTGCACTTGATAATCTGTGGGTCAGGGAATATGGCCATTTTAGTAGGTGTTCCACATACCTCTTCTCCTCGGACATCACCTCTGATTGAGAGCTACATGGGGCCAGGGGCAGAGAAGGCAGGAAGCACAGAGGGCTGGCCTGATGACCTCCTTCAAGAATGAGTTACTTCTATTGTGGAAAGGGAGCAAAACCAAGGGGCTTTATAGAAGGCAGGTGGCTGAATTCCTGCTGTCACCTGAATTATGTCAGGAGCCCCTGGGCTAGAACCAGGAATGCTGGGCTCTGGGTACCACTGCTGTCCCATGCAGAAAGACGTCAGGACTTCAGTTTGAAGCATCTCCCTGGGCAATGGAGTGTTCCTGGGTTCTGGACTGGCCCCACCCACCCACGCTAACCACCGGGCCCTCTTATAAAAGGCTGGGGCTTTGGGCAACAACAACAACAAGGCTCCTGGCTGACATGTCTACAGCTTTGGTCTACAGCTCTAACTCCTGGTTCTACTTTGATAGCTGCCTACAGTTCAGCCCTGACACTTTCCAGGACCAGGACGACTTCAGAACATTGCCTATTCATTTCTATACCCAAGACATGGTCCTAGACGAGGGGGCTGGGGAGAGAAACGACCCTCAAGGTGACTACAAAATAGAGATGGATGGGTAGGTGTGTTAATCTCAGTCTCACGGAGATAGCCAGGTTTTTAAGGTCAAGCTCATCCCATCCAATTTCCACATTAAGAGTGCAGTCCTATCGACAAAAGCTGAGTGTAGCCAAACACGTACTCTGGATTTTAGGAAAGCCGATTTTAATAAATTCAGAACCATGATCAGTAAGGCCCCATGGCAAGCGACTCTAACAGGCAAAGCAAGATGGGCGGGAGTTTTTAAAAAAGGAAATTCTCAAGGCACAATTACACACAATTCCAACAAGAAGAAAAGGTGGAAGACCACAGAAGAAGCCAATGTGGCTTCACAAAAAGCTTAGAGATGAGAAGGACAAGCAACAAAGGAAGAGTCCAGGCAGGTAGCACAGAACTGCAGGGATGACGTCAGGAAGACTAAAGCTGAGAACGAGCTGAAGTTAGCGAGGGATGCTAAAAGCAACAAAAAGGCTTCCTTCTGAGCACAGTAAAAGACAGAGGAAACAAATGGTAGTTCAGCTATTAAATAAGGATGGCAAATGATAACAGAGGGCAAAGAAAAGGCAGAAGTACTCAACTCCTACTTTGGCTCAGTCTTCTTGCAAAGAAGGGTCTATGACCCCCCTGGCAAAGGCGAAGTACAGGCTGAAGGCGCAGGATTGCAGCTTGAGATTGACAGGCATATGGTCAAGGAACACCTAATTACTTTAAATGAGTTCAGATCTCCAGGGCCAGATGAACTGCACTCTAGAGTAATAAAGGAACTGGCAGAGGAACTCTCAGAGCCACTGTCTATTATCCTTGAGAAATCCTGGAGGATGGGGGAAGTGCCAGATGACTGGAGGAGGGCTAATGTTGTCCCTGTCTTCAAAAAGGATAAAAAGGAGGAACCTGGGAACTACAGACCAGCCAGTCTGACATCAATCTCTGGGAAAATTCTGGAGCAGATTATACAGCAATCCATCTGTAAGCACCTTAAAAACAATGCAGTGATTACTTGAAGCCAACATGGATTTGTCAAGAACAAATCCTGCCAGATGAATCTGATCTCATTTTTTGATCAAGTCACCTCCCTTGTGGACTGTGGGAATGCTGTGGACATAATATACCTCAACTTCAGCAAAGCTTTCAACAGAGTGCCCCATGATCTCCCGATGAGCAAACTAGCTCAAAGTGGGCTAGATGAAACAACGATCTGGTGGATCCACAGTTGGCTACAGAATCGGACTCAAAGAGTGCTTATCAGTGGGATCTTCTCAAACGGGGGAGAGGTAATGAGTGGGGTACCGCAGGGCTCAGTCCTGGGCCCAGTGCTCTTCAACATTTTTATTAATGACTTGGAGGAGGAGGTGCAGGGAATGCTGATCAAATTTGCAGATGACACAAAATTGGGCAGGATAACTAATACCCTGGAAGACAGAAACAAAATTCAAAGTGATCTTGATAGACTGGAGTGCTGGGCAGAAAACAACAGAATGACATTTAATAGGGATAAATGCCAAGTTCTGCACCTAGGAAAAAGAAACCAAACGCACAGTTACAAAATGGGGGATACATGGCTCAACAACACGACAAGAGAGAAGGATCTTGGAATTGTTGTCAATCACAAGCTGAATATTGGAATGTGTGTAAATTCCACATTGGAATTTGGAATAACCAAAACGGCAGATTCAAGACCAGGCGAAAGTTGTTCAAGTCCTGGGGATCCAAGGAGGGCTTCTTTAGCAGTGGTCTGATCACTGCCTCCTTGGGGGCTGATGGCATCACCCCCTCCTCGAGGCAGGCATTCACCACCGCCTTGATCCCCTCCCTAGGTCTCTCCCTGCAGCTCATAATGAGCCAAGATGGGCAAGGATTGAGTAAGCAGGTGGTCGGCCTTACAGATGAAAGCACCTTGTCCACTTCCTCAGAAGGAAGAAGCTGGAACAGATCCCACACAACCAGTCTGCCACTGGCCGCCCCTCATTCACTCACTGTATCCACAGCACACAGAATAGCACTCCTGATCCGGTCGATTTTATCTGCAAAGTGCTTTGCAAAGTCATCACAGGAGGCCTTAGAACCTGGAACCCCTGAGTAACTCCTTAAGAATCTCTTGCCTCCTTAAGAGTCCCACCTTCCTTCTTTTACCATCCCCTTTCCAGTAACGTGGGGTTTAAGCTGTAGATACGGGGTGACTGACACTCTAGACACAGGGTTCAGTTGATTTTATCTACAAAGTGCTTTCCTAACTCATCCCAGGAGGCCTTAGAATGCTCCATTTGTTCCGGAACAACTGGACCAACCTGGTTCCAGACCACTTGGAACAGCCTCCTAGGACAGCACTCTGTGGATGCGATAGAGGCAGCATAAAAATTCTTTTTTGCTGCTCTTATCGCCACGTGGTAGGCTGAAGCTACAGCTCTAACCTGTGTCTGATCGTCTTCAGAGAGAGCTTTCCGCCACCGGCGCTCTAGCCGTCTCACCTCCCGCTTCAGAGCTCACAACCATGGGGTGAACCATGGTGCAGTCTGAGCTCTGTTCAGAGGGAGAGGGCATTTCAGAGCCACACGGTCTAATGCCCCTGTGATTGCAGCATTCCAGCCATCCACCAGGGTCTCGACCAAGCGGCCGTTTGCATGCTCCCAAGAATCCCCAAGCCCAGTCAGGAATCCATTTGGATCCATAAGACACCTGGGGTGGACCACCTTAATGGCTCCTCCACCCCTGCATAGGGGTTGTGGAACCAAGAAGTCCAACCCTACCAGGCAGTGATCTGACCATGACGGGGGGGGGGTGGATATACCCCCAATTTCCAGATCACTCCCCACCTTTCTGGAAACAAACACAGGGTCTAACACATGACCAGCTACATGGGTGGGCCCAGTTGGAATACAGTGCAGCTCGCAGGCACCCCCGAGGCACCCCCACGAGGATGGCCTCTGAATGTACACTGAAGTCCCCCAACACCAACAAGTTAGGGGCCTGCACACGCACATCAGAGACCACCTCAAGCACCTCAGCCAGGGAGACTGTCATGCAGCAGGGTGGGTGGTACACAAGCAGAATCCCCAGACTGCCCTTCAGGCCCAACCTCCAGTACATGCAGTCAGCAACCCCAGTCTCCTGGAGAGGGAGTCTGGTGAGGACCAAGGACTCCTGGTAGATAACAGCCACGCCCCCTCCCCGACCCCCAGCCCTCGGCTGCTGCGCATACGAAAATCCAACCAGGCAAATGGCCACAAGGGTGGGAGCAGCGGCCTCATCTAGCCAGGTCTCGCTAATACATGCCAGGTCCGCGCCCCCATCCAGGATTATGCCATGGATGAGATGTTTTATGGGCAATGGACCCGGCATTACACAGCAGCAGACAAAGGCCAGAGGATGGAGTCACGCATCCCCCCAGCCATCCTTCAGCTCTAGACAGGCCCGGAACAGAGGACAGTTATTACGCATCTGTCCTCTGTTCCTCTTACCCAGCATGACCTGCCCCTAGCACTCTGCCAGCATCTGCCGCCCAGCCTCGGTATGTTCTGGCCCCCAGAACTCCCCCCACTGCCCCCCGCCAGGTGGACACATGGCTCCCTCGCTTCTGCCTATCAGGTGGGCACCCCACCCCTAAAAGCACAAACACAACCCCAAAGCCCGCCACCCACCAACAATGTTTAAAAGCTACAACCCAGGCGCTCCGCTCCCGTGTGGCTCCCCTGAGTGGTTCACCCAAGTTATAAGCCTTTCAGGGTTGACCGAAAGCTGCGTGTTCTTTCTAGCCGGGAGGGGTGGAGCGAGCTCCCTGCAGCTCCTCCCTCTCTGGCTGATGTATAGGACCAAGACCAATTGGACCAACTTGGTCCAATGTATAGGACCAAGAACATCAAGTGAGATGATGTTCTTCCTGGGAGGCAGGAGGTGCAGCCCCCCAGTGGCCCTCGGGTCTCCAGCCGATGGATGAGGCCAGAGTCTGCAGTCCCAGGGAACATGCACGAACTCTGGCAGCTGCTGTCATCCACTTATGCCTCCCCAAAATACAATGGATATTTCCTGTTTCCAGCTGGCAGCAAGTCAGGCAAAGTGGGATACCACTGAGGTGACGGGGCTGAGTGTCTCCCCTTCTGATACTGCCACCCGCAATAGCAGCTTTCGAGTAGCTCCCAGGAGAGAGAGCTGTGGGTCACTTAAGCCTATTCTGTGACTTCCTATTTTGCACCTCCCTGCCCCTCTGCTGCCCCCCAGTACGTGAGAAGTCTCTGAAAAGCATGGAGGAGACCTGAGCAGTAAAGCTGCGCTTAGTGGCCATGCTTCAGTGAAAGCCAACAAAGGAAGTCCCCTGTGAAATGAAGGGCAACTTTTTCACAGTCTGCTCAGGGAGAAAGGAAACACAGTGCAAATATTTGAAGAAAATATTGCTAGTATTAAATCACCCTCTCTCATGTCAGTCTCCAACCTCTTGAGCAAATAAGAGTGGGCTTGCTTAAGCATCCCCTCCAAGGGGCCAATTCAGTTTGGAGAGGGCTGCATCATCACCATGCTGCAAACAGGCTGCTATCCCCCAAATAGGCAATAGACTCATTCTCCCGCTGGGATGCCCTTGGGTGCTTCTGCCTGGAAGACTGGACACCGTCAGTCCATCACTAACAAAGCTGCTTCTTAAGCCCCTGAACAACAGCTAGGCACTGTATCCTCAGTGAGGGTTGCCAGTTTGCAGGCCAGGAAATCTACCTGAACCTTTACATAAGAACATCAGAGGAGCCCTGCTGGAACAGACCAGAGGCCTGTCTATGAAATACAGCATCCTGTTTCCCACAGTGGCAAACCAGACACCCTTTGCAGTGTGCAGCATTAGGGGTATGTTGGATGCCACCTCCTGATGCACATGTGGCAACCCAGCAGATTGGTTGTCAGCACTCTGCTTGAACGGAGTGTGCATCCGTGACCACGCTTCCCAGAATCCTTTGCAACACACAAGGGACAAATGGCAGCAGGGTTATCTCAGCCAACCTCGGGATGGACGGACACCCCAGAATTCGGGTCCTCTGGGTACCCGCAGAGCCACTGATCTGGGGGTGCTCATGCGCCCCCAGACCCACGCTCAAACTCCCACACACACACTCGCCAAGCCACCCACACTCACCCTGGACCCATCCACAAGCATCACAAGCACCATTTTGCTAAAGAAAATGGTGGTTGTGAATATGCACACATCTAGTCTTGCGCAATCTTGTGTATATCGGCCATTCACAGTGCCATTTTGCGTAAGACTAGATGTGCGCCTATTTGTGATTGCCATTTTCTTTTGCAAAATGGTGCTCATGGACGGGTGAGTGCAGGTGGCTCGGCGAGCATTGGGGGGGGCTCAAGCAGGGGCAGGGGCTTGGCGGATGCGGATCGGGGGCACAGGTGGGTATGGGGTCCACTGGACTCCAGGATCTAATCAGGTGCCCACGCCATCCCTAACCTTGAGCAGATAAACCAATGCGGAAAGGGATCATTGGAAAAAGATTTGCAGCCCATTTCTCAGGAGTCAACGGGTTGCGAGACACCAGTCATGGCACCATCTGCTTAGAGCTCATGCCGCTGCCACGAAGACTGCTGTGCTTCTCAGGACTGCATCTCTGCAGCAAAAAATCAGGAGCCCCGTCATTGTAAGGAGGGGGCCACCTTGTCAGGATCCTGCAGGGTCAGACCTACGAGCAATCAGTTGGGAGAGCCAGAGACGAGTACATATTCCAGGCAGATCAAGGCCCAAAGCTACGAACGAAGACCTGAGGCAGGTGCTTAGTCAAATCTTGGCAGACGGTAAGGCAAGGCAAACAGTCTCTAGAACAGCTGCTCCACCTAGAAATGGCTCAAGTCTGAAACAAAGGTTGTATGAGGCCAGCTAGACCCTTATTGCCTCTTCTGACCCGGCCTGACTGGGCTGATAAACTGCAGTACCCCTCTCTAGCCATAATCTCAGTGGTGCTGCAGAGCAGCATAAAGCAAGCTGGTCTGAGCCCCCTAAGGTATTACGACCCTCCCGTGGAGCAACCCTAACCCAGCCTGTATCCAATTGCAAAGCGCATTCAGCCATTTAATGTTGGTGGTAGGGAAGAAGAAAATGGAGATTACGGCACACAGGACAGCAGCCAGGAGAACATCGGAAGCTGCCTCACGCTGAGTCAGACCCTGGGCCCACCCAGCCCAGTACTGCCAACGCTGACTGACAAGGGAACGCGAGGTTTTCAGGCAGGGGTTTTTCCAGCCTTACCTGGAGATGCTGAGGATGGGGCCTGGGACCTTATGGATGCCAGCAGGGGCTCTGCCCACTGAGCTACGATCTTTGCCATGCTGGGGAGGACAATCAGGAGCATGACTGCAGGGGTGAGAAGGGCGGGGGATTAACTCTTCCCTCCCTGTCACAGTCCCAATAAAACTACCCTCTGAAGCTGCTATTTGCACTGGCAGGGAAGCTCTCATTGGCGTCAATAGGAGCTTCCCTCCCAATGCAAATAAAGGGTTCGGAGGGGAAATTTTTGTTAGGCCTGCAACAAGGGGGAGGGTTAAACACTCCTCACCACCACCACCACCACCCCCACCGGTCCGATCAAGCCCCTTTGCAGCTGCCTAATTACAAGATAATAAAAAAAATACACACCACGTGTGCAGTTTAGCCTTAGCAGCCTGCGCATGGCATAGAAATGGTCTGTGGAGGCTGGTGGCGCCAATGTCAGTGGGGCACTGAATCCACTCCAGGTTTCAGCCAGAACCAGTCAGAACTCTAAAGGAGTTGGAGAGCTCCACTAGAATTGGAGAGCTCCTTTAGAGTTTTGACTGATTCTGATTGAAACCCAGAGTGAATTCACCGCCCCACTAACATTGGAGCCACCAGCCTCCACTGGAAATGATTAGTTGCACAACTGATGGACACTCCTCTGAGAGCCAGTGTGGTGTAGTGGCTAGAGTGTTGGACTCGGAGCCGGGAGATCCGGGTTCTAGTCCCCACTCGGCCATGGAAGCTCACTGGGTGACTTTGGGCCAGTCACAGACTCTCAGCCCAACCCACCTCACAGGGTTGTTGTTGTGAGGATAAAATGGAGAGGAGGAGGATAATGTAAGCTGCCTTGGGTTCCTTGCAAGAGGAAAAAAGGCGGGGTATAAATGCAATAAATAAATAAATAAAATTTGGGGACATGGGAACATCAGCCCCACAACACCAGACAAAGTTCACACTGAACCAGAAAGCCCCAAGGAGGTAGGCACTGGGTAGGCATATGTGGGCAAGAAGCAATGTCCTGCCTCACAGCCAGTTAGGAAGCAATGAAATTGTGACATCACCTGGGATTCATGGAATTCATTATCCCTGCCTCAATTCAGGGGTGGAGAGGACCCCTTTCTTCCAGAGTTACTCCACACTCCTCCAACCCACCCACCCCCACTTTAAAAAAGCTTCAAAGGCAATATCACAAAGCATAGTGTAGAACCTGAGTTGTAACAACCACGCAACAAGCTATAGAATTTATTTCCAATATCCAACTTGAATTGCTTCTCTAATTAGTTTTAACCTTCATGAAGGGCACAACCTGCCTTTTCAGAGAGAAAACTGCAGCCGATAAATGGTTTCTCACAGGCAGTAACAACACAACAGCGATTATATTAGAGAGAGACAAAATTTATTACTATTAAGGGAGGAGGCAAATCATTTTCTTCCCAAGACCATTTTCTTCCCTAATTCTACTCATTTGGGGGTGGGAGGGGGGGAGTTAGCCAAGACAGGAATAGGTAAATATGCTGGTCTGTTTTACTGATCAGTGCAGCTTGGAGAAATTAATCAGCATAATTGCGCCCTTTGAATGAAAATAGTAATTACGCCTCTTCCGACGCCACTTGCAAATGAAATCCTTGCCCATTCACACCACAGCCATCTCCTGAAGCGTGTTCACTGTGCCTGCCAATCAAAGCACAGACCTGCCTGTTACCTTTGACCTAAGTTCCCCATCCCCTGCCATGGGCCCAGCCGCTGGGGTGCCACGGGATGTTCACAAACATTCTTGCTGCTGGAGGTGAATTTGTCAACAGCACCTGTGGGGAAACTGAACAGCCAGTTTGACAGTGAAGAGGCTTGACAAGGGTGTTAGAAAAGACTTGGGCTTGGTTCTGCTCCCTGAGAGACAGCAGCACATGGTCTTCAATGTCTATATACTCATGCCCAGAGTATGGGAAGCAAACAGAATGAATTTGATCTCTTAATACAGGAGGGAAATTATGACTTGATAGGTGTAACTGAGACGTGGTGGGATGACTCTCATGACTGGAATACAGCAATTGAAGGATATCACTTGTTCAAAAAGAACAGGAGGAACAGAAAGCGAGGTGGGGTTGCACTATATGTGAAAAATACATATATCTGCACAGAAATACAGGAGGATGAGCTTGGTAGCCCCATCGAGGGCATCTGGGTTAAAATAAATGGAGCAAAGAATAAAAGGAACTTGGTGGTCGGAGTCTACTACCAGCCATCCAATCAAGGAGAAGACGAGGATGAAACTTTTGAAAAGCAAATAGCCAATGTTTTAAGGAAGCATGATGTAGTAATAATGGGGGACTTCAATTTCCCCAATATTTGTTGGGAGACAAATTCTGCAAAACATGCCCCCTCCAGGAAATTCCTGACTTGTGTGGTACATAACTTCCTCCTACAGAAAGTGGAGGAAGGAACTAGAGGATCGGCTATCCTTGACTTGATCCTAACCAACAGAGATGACTTAGTGGATAAAGTAGCAGTTACAGGAACTCTGGGGGAAAGCAACCATATTATATTTGAGTTCTTGGTTCTAAAGGAAGCAAAAGCCAAGTGTAGCCAAACACATAACCTGGATTTTAGGAAAGCCGATTTTAATAAACTCAGAACAATGATCAGTAAGGTCCCATGGCAAGCGACGCTAACGAGAAAAGGAGTCCAAGATGGGTGGGAGCTTTTTAAACAGGAAATTCTCAAGGCACAATCACAAACCATTCCAACAAGAAGAAAAGGTGGAAGACAACAGAAGAAGCCAATGTGGCTTCACAAAAAGCTTAGAGATGACCTTGAAAACAAAAAAGGACACATATAGGAAGTGGAGAGAAGGCCAAGTAACAAAGGAAGAGTACAGGCAGGTAGCACAGAATTGCAGGGATGGCGTCAGGAAGGCTAAAGCTGAGAATGAGCTGAGGTTAGCGAGGGATGCTAAAAACAACAAAAAGGCTTTCTTCAGCTACGTGCATAGTAAAAGGCAGAGGAAAGAAATGGTGGTTCAGCTATTAAATAAGGATGGCAAAACGATAACAGATGACAAGGAAAAGGCAGAAGTGCTCAATTCCTACTTTGGCTCAGTCTTCTCCCAAAAGAGGGTCTATGACCCCCCTGGCAAAGGCGAAGTACAGGCTGAAGGCGCAGGATTGCAGCTTGAGATCGATAGGCATATGGTCAAGGAACACCTCATTACTTTGAATGAGTTCAAATCTCCAGGGCCAGATGAACTGCTTGTTGTTGTTCAGTCGTTCAGTCGTGTCCGACTCTTCGTGACCCCATGGACCATAGCACACCAGGCCTTCCTGTCCTGCGCTCTCTCCCGGAGCGTGCTCAAGTTCATATTCATTGCATCCGTGATGCTATCTAGCCATCTCATCCTCTGCCGTCCCCTTCTCCTTTTGCCTTCAGTCTTTCCCAGCATCAGGGTCTTTTCCAGGGAGTTTTCTCTTCGCATTAAGTGGCCAAAATATTGGAGCTTCAGCTTCAGTATCTGTCCTTCCAATGAGCAGTCAGGGTTGATTTCCTTTAGGATGGACTGATTTGACCTCCTTGCATTCCAGGGGACTCGTAAGAGTCTTCTCCAGCACCACAGTTCGAAAGCATCAATCCTTCGGCGCTCAGCCTTCCTTATAGTCCAGCTCTCACAGCCATACATTACTACTGGGAAAACCATAGCTTTGATTAGACGGACCTTTGTCGGCAAGGTGATGTCTCTGCTTCTTACTATGCTGTCTAGGTTGGCCATAGCTTTCCTCCCAAGGAGCAAGCGTCTTTTAATTTCATGGCTACAGTCACCGTCTGCGGTGATCTTGGAGCCCAAGAAAGTAAAATCTGTCACTGCTTCCATTTCTTCCCCTTCTATATGCCAGGAAGTGATAGGGCCAGATGACATGATCTTAGTTTTTTTAATGTTGAGTTTCAGACCAGCTTTTGCACTCTCCTCTTTCACCCTCAACAAGAGGCTCTTGAGATCCTCTTCGTTTTCTGCCATTAGGGTGGTATCGTCTGCATATCGGAGGTTGTTGATAATTCTCCCGGTAATCTTAATTCCGACCTGTGATTCATCCAACCCGGCATTTCTCATGATGTACTCTGCATATAAGTTAAATAAGCAGGGTGACAATATGCAGCCTTGTCGTACTCCTTTCCCAATTTTGAACCACTCGGTTGTTCCATGTCTGGTTCTTACTCTTGCTTCTTGACCCTCGTACAGGTTTCTCAGGAGACAGGTAAGGTGGTCTGGTACTCCCATCACTTTAAGAATTTGCCACAGTTTGTTGTGATCCACACAATCAAAGGCTTTAGCGTAGTCAATGAACTGCACTCTAGAGTAATAAAGGAACTGGCAGAAGAGCTCTCAGAGCCACTGTCTATTATCCTTGAGAAATCCTGGAGGACGGGGGAAGTGCCAGATGACTGGAGGAGGGCTAATGTTGTCCGTATCTTCAAAAGGGGCAAAAAGGAGTAACCTGGGAACTACAGACCAGCCAGTCTGACATCAATCCCTGGGAAAATTCTGGAGCAGATTCTAAAGCAATCCATCTGTAAGCACCTTGAAAACAAGGCAGTGATTCCTCGAAGCCAGTATGGATTTGTCAAGAACAAATCCTGCCAGATGAATCTGATCTCATTTTTTGATCACGTAAACTCCCTTGTGGACCGTGGGAATGCTGCGGACACAATATACCTCAACTTCAGCAAAGCTTTCGACAAAGTGCCCCATGATCTCCTGATGAGCAAACTAGCTCAAAGTGGGCTAGATGAAACACCGATCCAGTGGATCCACAGTTGGCTGCAGAATAAGACTCAAAGAGCTGTCCTGTATTTCTTGAAGTTACCCTGCCTTCCATAAAAGAACATGAAATATAAAGCAATAAATTAAAGACACCCATCATTTTCTTAGGTAGTTCTGCTTTTCTTTAGCTATTGTGTGTCTTTGTCCATGTTTGTGTGCGTGCTAGGTGTAGTTCCACCAACACTATACATCCAAATTTCAAGGCAGTGTTGAAAAAGCACGAGACACATAGTATTTATAGTAATTACCTTCTTATTCCAATAACAGTCCACTGTGTAGCAAAGCAATCCCATGCAATATGAGGCATCTTCAGGGTGTTGGCAGGGGCAGAGGTGGGGAGAAGTTACAGCTCTTTGCTTTGGGAGTTTTCCTGGAAAATATCTAATTTCATCTGCACCTTGCACAGAAGCCAGTGGGCCAAAGTGCCTTGAATTTGGCAAGTGGGGTGTTCTCGAGGAGTGCTAGGAGGGGCCCAGGTTTCACACCCATCCGTGGAAACAGGGAGAAGTTAAAGCTCTTTGCTTGGAGAGTTTGTGGAAAACATCATATTTTAACTCCACGTAGCACAAAACCCACTGGGCCAGATTGTCTGAAATTTTGCAGGTGGCCTCCTCTCCAGCGGCTTGGAGATGTCCCGGAATTCCATGCCTGTATCATAAAAACTGAAAAAGTTATGACCATTTGTATTTTCCCATGCAAGTCAATGGGAAAACACCAAAAACGGGTGATATGGATTTGGATCCGAGTCAGAGTGGGAGGAGTCTGAATTGGTCCGAAGTGGATTGCGTTTGCTTCGGATCATCCGAAGCGGCATGCGAAGCAGATCGGAGGTCCATGCACAGCCCTAATATCAATGTCTTAGTGGCCATGTCTCTGAGTACCTGCTGCTGGGGGAAAACAGCCGAAGAGGACTATTCCTCTCATGTCCAGCTGTGGGGCTTCCCGTGGGCCAGGGGCAGGCAACCTGGTTCCCTCCAGATGTTTTAGACTAGAACTCCCATGGGCTATGCTGACTGGGATTAATGGGAGCAGTAGTCCAAAACACCAGGTCGCCTACCCCAGCCACAGGCATGTGGCTGACCACGGTGAGAAAGAGGACAATGGGCTAGATGGGGCTGATCCAGCCTAGCTGTTCTGGATTGGGAAACCATGTGGGGACCAGATGCACTATGGCTGGGGAAAATGGGAAGAGTGGGGAGAGCAGGCTGAAGCACAAGCACCTGCGGGAAGGGTGTCATTAAGGAGAGGCAGAAGGGACAGGAACAGGGCCGGCTCCAGGTTTTTGTTGGCCCTTGGGCAAGACACCCCCCATGGGCCCCTCCCTCAGTGGGTCTCCCGTCTCCCCACCATGGTCCCCAGCTGCTCTTGCGCCTCTTCCTCTTTCCCATCCTTGCTACCACTTGCTTGCTCCGCAGGCAGAGCCGGGGGGCAAGGAGGCTGTGGCATCTACCGTTCCTCCTTCTCGCCATCTCTGCTGTCTTGGTCAAAATGAGAAGAAGGTGAACAAGCAGGTTGCAATGGTGAAGAGGAGGAGCAACTCCAGGGGACTCTTGTCAGTGGGTCCTTGCTGGGGTGGGCCCTCGGCAAGTGCCCAACCATGCCTGCCTTTGACGCCAGCCCTGGTTTGTAGCATCCTGGGAAGCAGCTCTCCTGGAATTGCTTCTTGTGATGGGTGTCCTGTTCCCTTCATCTCCCTTGGGAAAGGGCTGGGCCGTGGCTCACGCCAATGGCCCCAACAGTGTGTTATTGCTTTTACAACAAGCGAAGCCGAGTGATGCCAGCAGCTGCCCCAGGCAGGATGGCACTTGGCGCTCTTCCAAGATGGCGACCCATCTCTCATTGTCCAGGGCCAGCAGATATTTCCGTACTGGCCTAATTGGCGAGCGCAAGTCAGCCAGGCTCTGAGGTGGGATCGTTATTCTGCTTTGGCAGCTCTGATTAGCATCAAGATTCAGTTTACCGTTTCGGGGTGGGTGGTGGCAGGGGAGGGAAGCAAGGATATGGATTTGGTGGGGGGGAGCTGCGATCATTGGAAGATGAATGCAATTAAAGTTCTCATCTCAGGAAACAAAGTATGCCGCCTTTTTTTTTTTAATCTTTAGCAAGGGGAATATTAAACGGATGCAAAATGCAGTACAGATGCAGCTGTCTCTTCCAGCAGAAGTAACTACGTCAGGGGAAAGCTCCTCCACTACCACAGCACGCGGGTGTTGGAGGGAGAAATGTGCAGCACTTAAGGGTAGGTTTACAGGCACATCCGTCACCACTTGCAGCCTCTTGCAAAGCTGTGGCAAAGGACCCCCAGCACAGCCTTCCGCCAGCCTTCTGGCCTTGCTCCTCTTCCTCCTGGCCGCCCTCTCCAAGCATGTGAACAGGGTCGAGGAAGGATCAGAAGCCCCCACCTGCCTGCCTTTCTCCCTCTGGGCAGACGTGCAGATTGGGGGCGAGAGGGAAAGGGTGGCGGTGGCAAGGAGGGGGGCCCTCCGAGAGCGGGACTGAAGTCGGAGATGCTGTTGGAGTCCAAAATCTGGAGCCAGCCCAGGATTCCTCTTGTTGCTCGTCTGGGCCGCTTGGCACTCTGTGTCGCACAGCCTGCTGTTTGAAATCTAGATGATGTATTTGAGGAGGAAATGTGTTTTTCAAAGATATCTTTAAGGCAGGGGTGGAAAGGTATTCTGGTCTGATCTGCTTCCAGATGTCAGGGGGTCCTTTCCAAAGCCCCTTCCCCTAAAGCCCCACCCCTGATGTCATTGGGGTCCCTTTTTCCATGCACAAAAAGGTGCATTGGGGTCCCTTTCCATGCACTCTGTGCCTCTCTCTGCAAAACCTCCTCTTTGATAGTATGAAGACTGAGAAAAACTACCTTACACTCTTGCTAAACGAATATTCACTGCAGAAAAAGCACCACAGGGATGTTGTGGGTAGGGATGGACACATCTGCCGATGTTGGTGTCTCTTGTTTCTTATTTTTCCAGACTTAAGCTTGGTTCATCCCAATCCACATGAAAATTTGGAGACATTTTTGTGTGCATTTCTCCTAATGCATTGTCAGGGGCGCCCTAGCTGCCTCTTGCAGTCCCCTCCAATAGCCAACTCACAACACAGACAAAAGGGATTCTTTCCGAGGCTTTATTCCTTTACAACTTAATGACTCTTTCAGATGTTAATCACCAGCGACTAAGCAAGGAACTGCACTGGGGTAGTTAGCAAAGTAGCCTAAGCTCTGGGTAAGGCAGTTGGTCCCTGTTTGAAGGAGGAGGGCGGGAAAACTCTGAACTTATGGGCTATGGAGAGGTCCTCCCTCTAACCCTTGGGTCCTCTGGATGCAACCATTGTTTTAGCACCAAGCGGGCAGAGCGCCTCCTCTCGGCACCCTCCATCTGGCGCCGCTCCCTGCGTCTGCGCCGAGCATCCAGCAAGGCCCCATCCCCCACTCTCTCGCTGCCAGAGTCACTATCTCTCTCAGGAATGCAGGCAGGAGGAGTCTCTCCCTGCCGCTGTGCCTGTGAGAGACGAGCGAGCTCCTCTCCCACGTGTGGTTGCTCTTCCTCAGAATCAGAACTGCTCTGGGGCCCTATGGGCTCAGTTTCCACCCTGACATGCATGCATTTTTATGCACTTTGGCTAATAGATTTAGTAACATTTTTTGCAAGGAATTCTCACTAACATGCTCACATCTGGGCAAGTGTGCATTTCAGAGGATAACTGAGTTTTGGTTCACAAATTGGCTCAAACATGTAGAATTAGGTATGCTTACGTTAACATGAAAACCGAGCACATTTCTCCCCCATCCCTAACTGTGAGAAATCAGTGTCACCTAGTGCTGTGCCAAATATTTCTCCCACATTTTTTTTTGGCCATTCTCATTCAGTTTGAGAGAAAAGAAATTGCTTTTGAAAAGAAATTCAAAGGAAGAGAAATTTCGGAGAAGAACCTCATGGGCTGGGTTTGGAGTTCATGTGCTTACCTTACTCGTGAGGTGTTCATGGAGTGTGTGTGATTGTCCTGTCTGTCATCGTACAGTAATCTCTGTGGCAGCCTGTAGCCTCCTCGGCTTCCCGCCCTTCAGTCAGAGCCATCCTGAGGAAGACGTCATGAGGCCTTTCCTCCCACGGGGCTTTTTCAGTTCAGGAAGTGCAGGTGGCCTGGGAGGCTGCAGAGCGATGGAAAGACATGTAACAGAGAGAGAAAACACACACAGCCCCCTCGGCCATCTCCCAGTGATTACGTAAGTTCAGACATACCACCAAAAGACATTCAAAATTCTAGGGATGTACGAAACTCTTACCTGGCTCTGCACCGGGCAATCCACGGTGTGGAGGAAGCACTCCGTCCTTCCCCCCGGAATCCTTCCCAGCCAGTTCCGCTCCGCTGCAACTCCACGGAGCCACCGGCCAGGGCCGCCCGCAGCCAGACATCCGGCCACTGGGCTGCACAGGGACGCAAATGGCGGCCGCCATAGCTGCTGCCATTTGCGTCCATGTCTTTAGCCATGATAGGCTACGTAGATACTTATGTAGCCTATCACGGCTTGCCAGGGATGCAAATGGCGGCCAGAGTAGCGGCCGCCATTTGCAGCCGCAGCCCAGCAGCAGCTGGAGCCGCTGGAGCTGCCGCTGCTGCCGGAACTGCAGCCAGGTAGGCTCTGTTTCACGGGGCTTTCGCGCGGTGGTGGGGCAGGTTGCTCCGTTCCGCCGTGGATTCCGGGGGGCCAAATTCACTGGAATTCAGCCTCCCTGGGATCCGTGGCAGAATTCTCTAACATCCCTACAAAATTCTGCCTCAGAGAAGTGGACGCCTCAGTGCAGTTGATGCTGTTGCCACCTACAGAAGCAGTGCAATAAACAAAAACCCTGAGGAAAAAAGAAAGAAGCTGTGCTATAACTCCTGCCGATAGCGAGCCCTGTCTGTGAGAAACAGTTGGAGAATTTCTCCTCCGCTTGAAGAAATTCAGTGAAATTGTCTCCCACGTTTCTCTGCCCACAAGTAAGGTGGAGAGTTTCAAGAGGCTATTTGCGCACAGCTCTGGTATCACCAGAACTTTTTCCCAAGACAAGAAATCCACAAATATACCACACAGGCATTTCTCCCCCTCCACTCAGTGAGATGGCTGTGGCCTTTTCCTGTAGGTGGAGACACAAGCGGCCACCAGCCTTCATGTCTTTCCAGCTTTGAGGCTGGACTACTGTAATGCACGTTATGTGGGGCTGACCTTGATGACCATTCAAACGCTTAAACTGGAGCAAAAGCTCATCTGGGAAAAACATCTGATAAAGGGGTAGAGTCATCAGAAATACACTTTGCCAGTTGTCACGTATCTCCTGAGGCACGCAAGGTGATCGTGACAACAGACAAAACTGGAAATGGCCTCAGCAAAGGTTGTCCAATCTCAGAGTCTGACCTGTTGTGTCAGACAGGGCCAGCGTCAGGGGTAGGCATGGTTGGGCACCTGCTGAGGGCCCCCCCACCTGGCACCACCCGGCGTTGCTCCTCCCCTTCCCCATTGCAACCTGCTTTGTTCCCCTGCCTCTCGCTCTGGCCCAGACAATGGTGGTGGTGGTGAGGAAGAATGGAGACACCACAGCCCGCTTGCTCATTGACTCTGTGCAAGTGGTAGCAAGGATGTGAAAGAGGAGAAGCAAGAGCAGCTGGTGACAATGGGGGTGAGAAGGGAGGCTCACTGAGGGCAAGGGCCTTGTCCAAGGGTCCTCAAAAACCCAGGGCTGGTGCTGGTGTCGAAATTAAACTTTTAACGTCCTCCTTAGGGGAGGCATTCAATCTAAGAAGCAGGGGCCAAAATTACTTGGGCAGGGGAAGAAATAAGCTGGTCAGGGGCAAGAGAGGTAATTGGTCCCTGAAGGTGAGCTAGAAATTGGGGTCTGGGGCCAAAATGCTGTACAAAGCATGTGTGAAGCTGGAAACAGAGCAAGGAGAGGAAAACCCAGACAAGAACCAAGGAATTGTCATACATCCCCCGCCACACACACACACACACACACACACACACAACCCTGCATCTCTTTTTTCCTGATCTATATTCTTATAGTAGTCCCGGTGCTGCCACTTGCTGGTGAAATTCCAGAATGATCGCATACATTACCAATCATTATACTTGTTGCCTGTCACTTCCTCCAAAGAGCCCAGGGCCACTGCAAATGGGGCTTACCCTCCATTTTACTCACACAACAGCCCTATGAGGTGGGTCAGAGTGAGACATATGTATCACCTGACCCAAGGTCAGGGCTGAACCTAGGTCTCGCTGCTTCAGTTCTGGTCACTTCAGACCAGAATCCATAACTATACAATGATACAACTGAACAAACAGATACCCATAGCATCCATTTCTCAATAATTAATCAACAACCAATCAGCCAATTGACCGGTGATTGATATATGTATTTTATGAGTGTTGCATTTGTTTGTTCCTTTCAACTGAACCATTGTATATTTGTGCATTGTTTAAATGGGTTTTGTACACATGGTATGATTGCTGAATTATTTCAAATTTAACTTTTATCCAAGTATTTTGAATTCTCTCGTATAATACAAATCGAGAGAATTTTAAAAACAAAGCTAGTTGTTTATGTCTATGAGGGGGGAGAACCTATGGGGAGGTCTATGAGGGGGGAGAACCGAAAATCCACAGTTGGGCAATTCCATTAATAGGACCAACCAAAATACTACAAAAGTGTGCAAGCTTTCCATTTCTCCAGAACTCTTCATCAGTCTGGGTGGTATAAAAAACAGGGGATGGGGAAAGAAATAGAACTGGAAAACTCAAAAGGTTATACACTTTTGTGGCATTTTGGTTGGTCCTGTAGCCATGAAATTAAAAGACGCTTGCTCCTTGGGAGGAAAGCTATGGCAAACCTAGACAGCATAGTAAGAAGCAGAGACATCACTTTGCCGACAAAGGTCCGTCTAATCAAAGCTATGGTTTTCCCAGTAGTAATGTATGGCTGTGAGAGCTGGACTATAAGGAAGGCTGAGCGCCGAAGAATTGATGCTTTCGAACTGTGGTGCTGGAGAAGACTCTTACAAGTCCCCTGGACTGCAAGGAGGTCAAATCAGTCCATCCTAAAGGAAATCAACCCTGAGTGCTCATTGGAAGGACAGATACTGAAGCTGAAGCTCAAATATTTTGGCCACCTAACGTGAAGAGAAAACTCTCTGGAAAAGACCCTGATGCTGGGAAAGACTGAAGGCAAAAGGAGAAGGGGACAGCAGAGGATGAGATGGCTAGATAGCATCACCGATGCAATGAATATGAACTTGAGCACGCTCTGGGAGAGAGCGCAGGACAGGAAGGCCTGGCGTGCTATGGTCCATGGGGTCACAAAGAGTCGGACACGACTGAACAACAATAAAGTAGTGTAGAGATGGCCTTCCCCTTTTCACACAGTTGGGGCCTTGTGTGTTCCTGGTGTTTGTCACCAGACTGCCATTTCACCCACAGAGACCTCGGCCCCCTCCTCCTAGCTGTGGGGTGGGGCAGGTATGTCCTCCTCCCCTGCCTTTGATGGGTTTATCCCATTCAGAACATTAAAAACACCTCCAGCTGTTTCCTGGCCACAGGCTCCCACTGTGGGCCATTGACATGATTTTGTCCTAATTCTGCACTCTGACTATTACATGTTGCTAGTAAGGCAAACCCACGGGAGGACTTTAGAGTAAGGCCCATTGAACTCCCTGGGCTTACTTCTGAGCAAATACACATAGGACCAGGCCATTCGGTCCTGACACAGGACAGCTCTGTAACAGTCTTTCTATGCCCTGGGCAGAACCAAATTTTAGTGCCCAAGAAACAGGAAAAAACAGAGCAGAATATTGCAACACTCCATGAAATATGCATGATGCAAATGGTCTTTCTTTCCTTCCCAAATCCTCCTTGTCAAAAACTAAATCCTCTTGCAGCAGATCAGTCTGGAATTAAAATTCCTTCCCTTAAAAAGAAACACACACACCCAAAAAGGCATCGATACTCAAAGCATCAATAATAACAATTGTCCCAAGCTTAGTTGTAGCTCTCCAAGGGGATCCTGCCGCTCAGCTGCAGACGGGAAAAGACCAGGCAGGTTGTGACTCGGATCCCACCCTCTGGGATACTCACTGCAGCTATCCCAGGTGCCATCTGCAGTCTTGAGCTAGAGTGGTTTGGGTGGAGCAAGGTCAGTTGTCTTCTGGCAAATCACATCTAACCTGAGAGAGGAAAAGCGCTACAAGATCAATGTTACATCCCAGGATCCTCTACCCATATAACATCTCCTGCACATCTGGGGAAAGAAAATGCTGCTGTAGGTAAGCAGAAATGGCAACGAATCAACATCACACACACAAACACATGCTTATCTGATCCTTCAGACCTACTTTAGAAAATACTATTGTGAATTTGGCCATTACTGTGGTCTCACACAGCCTTCCCTAATTTGATGCCCTCCAGATGTTTGGGGCTATAACTCCCAGCATTCCCAAATATTGGCCATGCTGTCTGGAGCTGATTGGACTTGAAGTCCCAAACATCTGGAGGACACCAGGTTGTGGGTAAGATTAGCGTCGTCTATCACTACAGTTTTGCCTTCATTGTCACCTGATGGGAGAATTGTCACAAAAGAATGTCAAAGTTCCTTTAAGGCAGGGGCAGGAACCTCTGGCCCTTGGGACTAATCCCACAGTTGTTCACCATCCAGCCTGCAGAGTTTCCCTCCCCAGGCCCTGCCTCCTGATCAAACATTACTATACAGCAAGTCACACACACACACACACACACACACACACACAAAGCAAGGCCTTCTTCAGTCAATGGCAGAACTCCAGTAAAGAAGGAGAGAAATGATGCTCGTGGGATAATGAGATGTAGGGTGCCACAACAGAAAAGGCTCTCTCATCTCAGAAGGTAGTGGCATGCGTAAAAGGGTCTCCCCAGACTATCTTAACAGACCTGCAGATTCCTGTGTGTGCAGGTGGTCCTTTAGTTAACATAGTCCTTGATCCAAAGGTAGTTCATAATTCAAGATACTGCATGGAAAATTGTTAGTATCCTTCCATTCTCATAGAATCATAGAATAGTAGGGTTGGAAGGGGCCTACAAGGCCATCGAGTCCAACCCCCTGCTCAATGCAGGAATCCAGGTCAGAGCATCCCTGACAGAAGGCTGTCCAGCCTCATCTTGAACGCCTCCAGTGTGGGAGAGCCCCCCACCTCCCTAGGTAATGGGGTCCATTGTCATATTGCTCTAAGAGTCAGGAAGTTTCTCCTGATGTTTAGCCAGAATCTGGCTTCCTCTATCTTGAGCCCATTATTCCATGTCCTGCACTCTGGGATGATTGAGAAGAGATGCTGGCCTTCCTCTCTGTGACAACCAGGGGCATCATTAGGAGAGGCCACCTGGGCACAGGCCCCGGATCTTTTGAGCTGTGCCCCGGCAAAGAGCTATATGTTTTTGTGCTTCCACATACGTGCATGGAATTTGGAGACCTAGCAGGCCCTATGAAGCTGACTGAACCTACCAAATTTCAGACAATAAGGTCCAGTGGCTTTTGCACTAGCCATGCACAATGTTTCCTTTTCTCAAAGTCTAAAACAAAAAGTAAAAACTGTCAAGTCACCCAGGGGATTAGAGATCCTAATCAGAAGGTGTTTAACGTGACCATTAGGAGGTCATTCTCCCTAATCTCTGGTGGGGGGGTGCAAAAATCCTCTCTCCCCCTACTTTTCTGCTCTTACATGCCCACTGTTGGGAGCTTGCCAACTTTGGCTTCTGCAGAAGTTTAGTAGCTTCAGTACAGCTGGACTGTACACAGGACTATGTGGTGTCATGATCGAGAAACTGCTGGGGCTTTGAAATAGGTTCTACAGTTTTAAAAAAGCTAGAAAAAGCCCTCAGCCACCTCACCCCATAAAGTTCATTAAGTACATGCAGTCCCTAGAAACCCTCCACAGCCTCCTAAATTCCTCTGAAGTACTAGCTCTCTGAAAGGAGCCACTTGGCTCAGGGAATTCTATCTACCCCACCCACCCCTGCGCACATTTCCAATCACCATTCTTCTTTGCTTCTTCCTTCCCCTGCCTTGTTCTTTCTTTCTCTTCTTTATTCCACCCAGAGTATATCTTGGGGAATTCTTAAAGAGAATTCTCTTTGGCGGGCAAGAGAAGTTCTGAAGTGTATTTGACTTTATACACACAGACAAGAGGTTTGGGTTTTCTCCTTTTTCTCACTCAAGTCCTTGAGAAGAGTGGGTTCACATGGAAACAGGGAAATAATTCTGGGGCTGTTTTGTTTGTCAGTTGCCATTATCCAGCAATAGGAAGGGCTGTAGCTCAGTGGCAGAGCACATGCTGGGCATGCAGAGGGTCCCAGGTTCAATCCCCAGCATCTCCAGGTAGGGCTATGAAAGAATCCTGCCTGAAACTTTGGAGAGCTGCTGCTGCCAGTCAGTGTCAACAATTCTGCGCTAGATGGCCCCAGGGTCTAACTCAGTATAAGGCAGCTTCCTATGTTCCTATGAAAAGAAAGCTTTAATTTAAAAAATAGGAGGTTTTGGTTTGTTTTTTAAGTGGAGGGGAGATAAATATTGCTAATTTATGCAATCCTATGTATGCCTACTGAGAAGTCCCATTATGTTTAATGAGGCTTACCCTCAGGAAAGTGTGCATAGGATCCCAGCACAAGGTACTTTTGCAGGGAGGTTTGCACCTTGATGTTCTGCATGTTTACTCGGAAATAAGTCCTCAGTTGTGAGCATGGTACTGCAGGCTTAATACAGTGCCTACCCAATTCTGTCTAATGAATTGACTACCCTTTCAGCTCAGTCTTATGCATGTTTTGTCATTTGTGGGTTTGGGGGGGGGGTTGCATGAACTTTAGCTTCAGTGGTGAGGGGAAAGCATGCTTAGTACATGCTCAGAGTTTCTCCATAACTTAGCCCTAGTTTTGGAAACAGACTCATTGGCTGAATCCTGGTGAAGTCTTGGCACAAATGAAGTTATGGGGAGGAAGATACAATGACAGCTTGTGCATAACAAGAAGGAGGTAGAGAGGAGTTGCACAAAACAAGACATCTGTTTTGATGAAGAGTTGCTGGAGGGTGGTAGGATGAGGAGGGATGGTTGCATGGAGAGGAAGAGAATTGGTAGGGGGAGAATGTAAGTGCTCAGTGGTGAAAGAAAAACATTCTGCACATGCTCATAGGCCCTCTATATTTAAGAACATAAGAAGAACCATGCTGCATCAGACCAAGGTCCATCTAGTCCAGCATTCTGTCCACATAGTGGCCAACCAGATGCCCATGGGAAACCCACAAGCAGGACTTGAGTGAAATAGCACCTTCCCACCCATGTTCCCCTGCTGCTAACATCGGTGAAATGTAAATGAATTCTAGTCATTCTAAATTAGAATGCATGTATATCCTTCAGAAACTTTGCAGGTTTCTTGCCTGGGGGACACCTCTAATGACCTGTGCATTTTCATACACATTTACCCAAAAACTGTTGAGGAAGGGGTGAATGGAAGGGAAAGCAAATCACTCCCTCCCCCAAATTGGGGGACTCCCCTTCCATATGAACTGCTGCACCTATCCTTCTGAAACTTTGCTGGTTTCTTACGTAGGGTCAACTTTAGGCTGTCTGTAATTTTCAGAACAATGGTCCACAAGGAAGATAGGGAGATAAGTATGTCCTCTTTTGGAGACCACAAAATGTCAAGGCCACCCTTGCACAAAAACCCTTATGGCTATCACTCTGAAATTTGGCAGACATGATCTCCTCTGATGGGGCAATGAATCCTGAAATTTTTATCAACTTCTTCCAAGTAATAAAAATGATATTGGCAGTTCCCTTTAAAAGAAAAACAAAATATAAACCCTGCACCTATTTTTTTTCTGACATTGGGCAGGAGACTGAGATGTTGGGCAGGAGACTCAGCAGAAGACTGAGCCAAAGTAGGAATTGAGCTGCCTTTTCTTTGTCATCTGTTATCATTTGCCATCCTTATTTAATAGTTGAACCACCATTTCTTTCCTCTGTCTTTTACTATGCATGTAGCTGAAGAAAGCCTTTTTGTTGCTTTTAGCATCCCTCGCTAACCTCAGCTCATTCTCAGCTTTAGCCTTCCTGACGCCATCCCTGCAATTCTGTGCCTGTACTCTTCCTTTGTTGCTTGGCCTTCTCTCCACTTCCTATATGTGTCCTTTTTTGTTTTCATGGTCATCTCTAAGCTTTTTGTGAAGCCACACTGGCTTCTTCTGTTGTCTTCCACCTTTTCTTCTTGTTGGAATTGTGTGTAACTGTGCCTTGAGAATTTCCTGTTTAAAAAACTCCCACCTATCTTGGACTCCTTTTCTCGTTAGCGTCGCTTGCCAAAGGACCTTACTGATCATTGTTCTGAGTTTATTAAAATCAGCTTTCCTAAAATCCAGGGTATGCATTTGACTACACTCAGCTTTTGCTTCCCTTAGAACCAAGAACTCAAGTACAACATGGTCGCTTTCCCCCAGAGTTCCTGTAACTGCTACTTGATCCACTAAGTCATCTCTGTTGGTTAGGATGAAGTCAAGGATAGCTGATCCTCTAGTTCCTTCCTCTACTTTCTGTAGGAGGAAGTTATCCGCCACACAAGTCAGGAATTTCCTGGAGGGGGCATGTTTTGCAGAATTCGTCTCCCAACAGGTATCGGGGAAATTGAAGTCCCCCATTACTACTATGTCATGCTTCCTTGAAACATTGGCTATTTGCTTTTCAAAAGTTTCATCCTCATCTTCTCCTTGGTTGGGTGGCCGGTAGTAGACTCCAACCACCAGGTTCCTTTTATTCTTTGCTCCATTTATTTTGATCCGGATGCTCCCAATGGGGCTACCAAGCTCATCCTCCTGTATTTCTGTGCAGAGATATGTATTTCTCACATACAGTGCAACCCCACCTCGCTTTCTGTTCCTCCTGTTCTTTTTGAACAAGTGATATCCTTCAATTGCTGTATTCCAGTCATGAGAGTCATCCCACCAAGTTTATTTTATTTTATTTTATTTTATTTATTTATTTATTTATTTCTATACCGCCCAATAGCCGAAGCTCTCTGGGCAGTTCACAAAAACTAAAACCAAACAACACACAATAAAACAATTTAAAATATATAGAACATTAAAACCACAATATAACAATACAACCACAATAAAACCTAGCAGCAGTACAGGAGTTTAAAATACAGATTTAAAACAGCAAAGATAAAAATTTAGAAAGCTAAAATGCCTGGGAAAATAAAAAGGTCTTCACCTGGCGCCGAAAGGAGTACAATGTAGGCGCCAGGCGAACCTCACTAGGGAGCTCATTCCAGAGCCGGGGTGCCACAACAGAAAAGGCCCTCCTCCTAGTAGCCACCCGCCTCACTTCCTTTGGCAGGGGCTCACGGAGAAGGGCTGCTGATGATGATCTTAAGGGCCAGGCAGGCACATATGGGAGGAGGCGATCCTTCAGGTAACCTGGCCCCAAGCCGTTAAGGGCTTTGAATGTTAACACCAGCACTTTGAATCGGGCCCGGAAATGGACCGGCAGCCAGTGCAGCTGGAAAAGTACTGGCGTAATATGAGCTCGCAGGCCAGTCCCTGTTAACAATCTTGCTGCCCTATTTTGGACCAGCTGAAGTTTCCGGACCGTTTTCAAAGGCAGCCCCACGTATAACACATTGCAGTAATCCAGACGAGAAGTTATCAGAGCATGGATAACTGTAGCTAGGCTATCTCTGTCCAGATAAGGGCGTAGTTGGTATACCAGCCTAAGCTGATAAAAAGTGCTCCGTGCCACTGAGTTCACCTGTGCCTCAAGTGACAGTTCTGGATCCAAGAGCACCCCCAAACTACGAACCTGATCCTTTAGGGGGAGTGCAACCCCCTCCAGAACAGGTTGATTATCACCTAGCCGGGCAGACGAACCACCCACTAACAGTACCTCTGTCTTGTCTGGATTGAGTTTCAGTTTATTGGCCCTCATCCAGTCCATTACCGTGCCCAGGCACTGGTTCAGAACAGCCACTGCCTCACCTGGTTTTGATGAGAAAGAGAGGTAGAGCTGGGTGTCATCCGCATATTGATGGCACCTCAGCCCACACCTCCGGATAACCTCCCCCAGCGGTTTCATGTAGATGTTAAACAGCATGGGGGATAGAATAGAGCCCTGTGGAACCCCATGGCACAATTGCCATGGCACAGAGCAATAATCCCCCAGCACCACCTTCTGGAATCGGCCATCCAAGTAGGAGCGGAACCACTGTAGTGCAGTGCCTCCAACTCCCAACCCAGACAACCTATCCAGAAGGATACCATGGTCAATGGTATCAAAAGCCGCTGAGAGGTCCAGGAGAATCAACAGGGTCGCACTCCCCCTGTCCCTCTCCCGGCAGAGGTCATCCCACAGGGCGACCAAGGCAGTTTCCATTCCAAAACCAGGCCTGAAGCCCGATTGAAATGGATCTAGATAATCCGTTTCATTCAAGAGTGCCTGGAGCTGTCCTACAACCACCCGCTCAAGCACCTTGGGCAAGCACCTTGCCCAAGTCTCAGTTACACCTATCAAGTCATAATTTCCCTCCTGTATTAAAAGTTCAAGTTCGTTCTGTTTGCTTCCCATACTCTGGGCATTAGTATATAGACATCGAAGACCACGTGCTTCATGGTCTGGTTTCCTTCCTACATGTGTCTGAGGACTATTATTGGGCTCTATCAGAGCTGTTCCCTCCATCGCGGTGCGTGCTCCTTCGTCCACTGTCACCTCCATCTTTACGCCTCCCTTCCCGGTAGGATGTAAAAGAACATGTTACTCCACTCGGCAACATTAATGAGAACCGCAGTCTCTGCCCCACCAGTCTGTAGTCTTCTTTCTACACCTTTCTGACATTTGTAAAAATTTTATTTATTTATTTATTCATTCATTCATTCATTTCATTTCTATACCGCCCAATAGCCGAAGCTCTCTGGGCGGTTCACAAAAATTAAAACCAAACAGCACACAATAAAACAATTTAAAATATATAGAACATTAAAACTACAATATAACAATACAACCACAATAAAACCTAGCAGCAGTGCAGGAGTTTAAAATACAGATTTAAAACAGCAAAGCTAAAAGTTTAGAAAGCTAAAATGCCAAAATGCCTGGGAAAATAAAAAGGTCTTCACCTGGCGCCAAAAGGAATACAATGTAGGCACCAGGCAAACCTCACTAGTGAGCTCATTCCAGAGCTGGGGTGCCACAGCAGAGAAAGCCCTCCTCCTAGTAGCCACCCGCCTCACTTCCTTTGGCAGGGGCTCACAGAGGAGGGCTGCTGAGGATGATCTTAAGGTCCGGGCAGGCACATATGGGAGGAGGCGATCCTTCAGGTAACCTGGCCCCAAGCCGTTAAGGGCTTTGAATGTTAATACCAGCACTTTGAATCGGGCCCAGAAATGGACTGGCAGCCAATGCAGCTGGAAAAGTACTGGCGTAATATGAGCTCGCAGGCTAGTCCCTGTTAACAATCTTGCTGCCCTATTTTGGACCAGCTGAAGTTTCCGGACC
Organism: Heloderma suspectum; assembly: GCF_057233095.1. NCBI lineage: Eukaryota > Metazoa > Chordata > Lepidosauria > Squamata > Helodermatidae > Heloderma > Heloderma suspectum. The sequence goes on from NC_139470.1 coordinate 30,234,803, forward strand.
ATTTTCAAAAGCAGCCCCACGTATAATGCATTGCAGTAATCCAGACGAGGAGTTATCAGAGCATGGATAACTGTAGCTAGGCTATCTCTGTCCAGATAAGGGCGTAGTTGGTATACCAGCCTAAGCTGATAAAAAGTGCTCCGTGCCACTGAGTTCACCTGTGCCTCAAGTGACAGTTCTGGGTCCAAGAGCACCCCCAAACTACGAACCTGATCCTTTAGGGGGAGTGCAACCCCTTCCAGAACAGGTTGAATATCACCTAGCCGGGCAGACGAACCACCCACTAACAGTACCTCCGTCTTGTCTGGATTGAGTTTCAGTTTATTGGCCCTCATCCAGTCCATTACCGTGCCCAGGCACTGGTTCAGAACAGCCACTGCCTCACCTGGTTTTGATAGGAAGATTTTGGTCTGTATTTATTCTTGTCTCTTTATTGCTGCTTAAACTCTGGCCACTAGAGTTCGCCCAAGCCAAAGCTATTCATCTTTGTTGATTCTCCTAGTCCTACAGACTAACATAATGTGATTGTGGCATCAAAGGAACCTCCTCAGGCCTCAAGCCTCTGGGCAATGGACTTTGTCTTGCCATGACCAGATGCAAAAGAAAGCAGGGCTCTTGCACCTTTAGTGACTGCACAGAAGAGGGGATTTCAGGGGATTTCACCAACTTCTCATACCGAACCGACACCTGCTGAAATTCCCTCTTCTACTTAAAAGGTACAGGAGCCCCCCTCTCTTTGACATCCGGCCACCCTAGTCATGCAGTTCTTTCGGTTAACTCTCACCCTGTTGTATAGGTAGAGGGAAAGACAGTAAAACACAGCAGGCCTCAAACAAAACTGTCCTTTATTTATCACACACAGAACTGAAGAACTTGGCAGAAGCTCCACTCACTGTTGAGAAGCTACTCCCAACTCTACAGCAGCTGCCAAGGTTCAAAACAATAACTGAGCCATAGGACCCCCCACCCACCCAACCCCCAGGATTGCAAACACACCCTTCACTGCAAAGAGCCATTATTCTGCCTTTGTATTTGAACTTTAGAAAATGTCTGCAATTATGTCCATTCTCTCCCTACCAGATTTTTCTGCAGGACTTAGGATCGGTTCTCGCATTACACTTTCATGCATGCAGGACTATGCTTTTGTATGAGAGAATCTGCACTTTGTAAAACCGGAACAGCTGGGTCTGTGTCTATTTTTATCCCACACGTATTCTGGTGGTTTATATTTTAAAGGTAAAGGTAAAGGTGTCCCCAACCAGTCACGTCCGACTCTAGGGTGCGGTGCTCATCCCCGTTTCTAAGCCGAAGAGCCAGCGCTGTCCGAAGACGCTTCCGTGGTCATGTGGCCGGCATGACTGAACACCGAGGTGCACGGAACGCCGTTACCTTTCCCGCCGAGGCGGTACCTATTTATCTACTTGCAATTTCTTGCTTTCAACTGCTAGGTTGGCAGGAGCTGGGACTGAAGACAGGAGCTCACTCCATCACGCGGCACTTGGGTCTTGAACTGCTGTCCTCCGACCTTCCGGTCTGCAGTTCAGCATCTTAACCACTAAGCCACCGCGGGGGGGGGGGGGGTGCTAAAGGCTTAAAGCAGCCTTCTCCAGCCCGGTGACCTCCAAATATGTTGGACTGCAGCTCCCATCATTCACCACCATTTTTCTGACATTTGGCAGGCATAGTCCCCTCCCAAGTGGTTACTAGGTCTGCAAATATCATCCAGTTCAAAGAGTATAACCGTTTTTTGTTTTTTGTTTTTTTATTTCCCATGGTAGTCAATGGAAGGAACAAAGCCACAGATCTCTGAATCTCTCAGCTCCAGTTCGGCACCCGAGTTGAAGCGGACGACCTCCCAGTTGGTCTGAGCAGAACTGGATGGTTCTCCAAAGTGTCGAATTGTGGTCCCAGTGAAATCTGGGCATTGGTGCAGAATACACCCCCAGAGATAAGAGTTGTGGCAAGATGCAGACCCACAGTCTGGATGAAGGAGGCAGATTGGCCTGGGGACAAGTTCCCAGCAGCAGAAGGAAGAAAGAGGGGCTGTTACCTTCTATTTCCCACTGAGAGACTGTGAAGGAACAGAGCTGTCTGGCAATTTTGTATATAATGTGGTTTGGATATTATGAGGTTAACTGCTGGGTCAGGAATTCAGGAAGCCAAAGGATGCCAGGCTCCAAAGAGTCAAACATGAAGATAAACAGTGGCTTCTGTTTCGCAAGAGGCTTCAGTCTGAAAAGCAGTTTCAGTTTCGTTTCTGAAAAAAACTTGAGTAGTTTCTGTTCTGAAAAAATGAGCTGTCCTGCTTGATCAGAGAGTTGAAGCAGACAACATCCCAATCAGTCTGAGCAGAAGTGGATGGGGCCCAGCCCGGCCCAAGCCATATTGCTGCCTCAAGCGAGGCAGCAGAGCCGCCCCTGGTGCTGGTGGAACCACTGTCGGCCCAGACCCCACTCTGCTTTGCTGGATCCGTGCAGGGCCAGCCCTACAATGAAGCAGCCTGATGCAGGCACGTCAGGGGGCGTGGAATGGGAGCAGCTGCGAACTGCACCCCACGCAAAGGGCCTGGCGCCACCTGCCCGGCCATGCTGCCACCACCGCCTGGTAACTAAGATTGTCAGTGTGACAAGTTGGGTGTTTTATCTCGACTGTGTTGCTATGTGCGTGGGGTCAATCTAACTTGCCTTCCAGGATCCCCTCACAACTCAGTGCCCCTGATGATTGAGGGACGTATTCAAGATAACATGCCCAGATGGCAGACTTTGGGTCATATTTTTGGGCATTTCAAAGTGACCCGTTTGTAACGGTGCCAGACACGTTCCCCAGACACATGAAATTGTGGGAGATAGATGAGACGCCTTGCTTCTGATTGGTGGGCAAATGCTCTAATCACGTGCACCCCATTCCTGTTGGAGGCTGATCATCTCATTGCTCCTTGGGCCCCACCTTTGACCAGAGCATGGAATGGGAGCTCCGGGGTGGTGCTTGCATTCCGGTTGCTCCGGTTCCTGCTGCTGCTTCACCCTTTCTGCCGTGCCACCAGACCCAAGGATTTGGGTAACTATGGACCTCTTTAGACTCTTAGGCTATGGAACATAAGGTGTTTTCTGAAAGTAGAACTTAGAATTATTTCTGAATTTAGGACTTAAGGTGCTTTCTGAGTGTGAGACTTGGAGGTTATTTCTGAGGAGGGGATTTGGAATCCCATCTTCAGAGGTGGCAAATGGAATTATTTCCAGGTCTTGGGTTTTCTGTTCGCTTTAACTCCTATCTCTACGCTTCATGTGCCTAGAGGAACTAATGCTAAAGCATTACTAAGTTCCTCTAGGCACATGAAGAGTACAGATAGGAGTTAGAGTGAACGGAAAACCCAAGACCTGGAAATAATTCCATTTGCCTAGCTCCTTCAGCTAGGATGCCACACAGCTCAGCTCTTGCCAGGTTCTCGCGGTTCTGCCAGTAGAACATGCCGCCCAGTAGCGCACCGGTGTCTGTGGGAGAGGAATGAGTATCTTGCAAGGGAGCGGGGCAGGTGCATGAAGAAGGGTGGGAGCTGCGCAAGGAGGCAGCATCAGGAATCTCCCCAGCACTCAGCGGGGAAGAGCAGCACACTGAGAAACAGAAGAGAAGGGCTCAAGCCCTGCCCTGGAGAGAGGGTGGCACGATCGCTCCAAAGCAACCCCTCACGTTTTGGGCTAGCACTTGTCTGCTAGCAGTAATACTACAAAAAGGGCAGCTAGAGGAGTGCAGGAAGCCCAGATCTGCTAGTCCCACGAGCAAACGCATAGCCACAGGAGAAAGGCTTGTGACGAGGCCTTGGCAGTCTCCCAGGGGCTCCAGCATCTGACAGGTGAGCTGCTGGGCCCACCTGATCACCCTTCAGCAGCAAGGCTCTAGACCCATTGCTGGGAAGGTGGGCTCCCCCCCCCCCCGTGTATGCCCATCCTAAAGACAGCAGAATGGAGTAACGAGTGGGGGGGAGCCCCCCTTCTATTCTAGCTCCTTAGTCCAGCTGTTCTCTCTCAACGCTCCCCCACAACCTGCATCCAAAACATGGGGGCTTAGGGGTCGGAAGGACGAACACTCAGCAAGGGCTGTAATTCATTAACCAGCCTCAGCCCTCTAAAAGTGTCGTGCATACGCCTTACCGTGCATGCTGATGGTGGCAATTTCAGCCGACGTTGCACCTCCTTCTGCTAAAACTGGGTGCAGTCAGTGCTTCTTCCTGAAACCCCTTGACCTGTAGCCTCACATTTCTAACCTCCTAACCTTTTGTGTGATAAATGCCGCAGGCTAAGCTCTTTAATGCCTGCTGCTGAAAGAGATATGCACAACAGGCATTCGTGCATAGTTTGCACACCCACTGCCGCATGAGAGTTGCTGCCAGAGCAAACATCTCACAAATGTATAACATTGGGGAGCTGCCACCACGTAATAGTGCAGGGCGGCAGCATCAGATCTGGGGTGTGACTCGTGTCTGGGAGCAGGGTGGGACGTGGAGCCAACTGTCCAGGGAACACAATCTCTTCTCTGGCTTGTAGGTTATGTGGTGAATACGGAGGCATCATGTCCCAAGGGAAGGGTTCAAATCCTGCTACAGGGGCGATGTCTCCATGTAGACAGTTCTAACACCACACACCACACATTTGCATTGCTGTCTGTGTGAGGGGAGACACATCCCCAAGAAAGGATGGAGGCTACAACCGCAAGCGCATGACAGACCACACTGCAATGGGGAAATGGGAAGGAGATTTGGGTACCACTTCAGTGCAATGGAAATGCAGGCTCTGAAGGCAAAGTATACCTCTTCTGTGTGTGTGCATGGGGGGCGGGGGGAAGGCAGTGGCTAGAAACAATAACTTTAGAGGGAAATGGGGTAGGCAGCAAGAATAGAACCCACAGACTTGGTATTTGGATTCTCCTTGAAAACGCTGCTGTGTAATTCAATCCTGCTTACTTTTGAGTAGACATGTACAAGCTACATGTAGAGACTGTCAAACTTCCTAGTGAATAGACATGCTGCTCATGCCTACTTCTGAGTAGACATGAAGAGGGTTTATATTTGAAATGCTACTTGAAAGTGATTCAAATAGGATCCCAAATACCACTGAGTGATTCAGTCCTGCTTACTTCTGAGTAGAAATGCAATGGCTTCTCCTGGTAACTTCTGAGTAGGCTTAGGTAAGAATCACATTTTGATCCCGCCTACTCTGCCTTTGGCCACACTCACTTTGCCTTCGGGCCTCCTGCAGATGGAATGTGCCCCTTGAGACCTTTCCCAAATTGGAATTCAGTCCTTGTACTGAAAAAGGTTTCCCGCCCCTGATCTAGGCCATGGGAATGGGTATCCGCAGATAATACGGGTATGCACTGACCTTCGGATTTCACTGGGACCCTGATTTTGGAAAACCATCCAATTCTGCTCAGACTGATTAGGATGTTGTCTGCTTCAACTCTCTGATCAAGCAGGACAGCTCATTTTTTCAGAACAGAAACTACTCAAGTTCTTTCCAGAAACGAAACTGAAACTGCTTTTCAAACTGAAGCCTCTTGAGAAACAGAAGCCACTGTTTATCTTCATGTATGGCTCTTTGGAGCCTGGCATCCTTTGGCTTCCTGAATTCCTGACCCAGCAGTTAACCTCATAATATCCAAACCACATTATATACAAAATTGAAAGACACCTCTGTTCCTTCACAGTCTCTCAGTGGGAAATAGAAGGTAACAGCCCCTCTTTCTTCCTTCTGCTGCTGGGAACTTGTCCCCAGGCCAATCGGCCTCCTTCATCCAGACTGTGGGTCTGCATCTTGCCACAACTCTTATCTCTGGGGGTGTATTCTGCATCGACCTCCAGTTTTCACTGGGACCACAATTCGACACTTTGGAGAACCATCCAGTTCTTCTCAAACCAACTGGGAGGTCGTCTGCTTCAACTCGGGTGCCAAACTGAAGCCGAGATTCAGAGATCTGAGGCTTCGTGCCTCCCATTGGCTACCATGGGAAATAAAAAAATGGTTATACGCTTTGTCAGGACTGGATGATAAAGAGGGCATTTCAGTGGGCAGGGAGGGGAGGAGACTGGAGAGGCCAGGATAAAAGCTATCCTGGTGTCTCTCCAGCCTCTTTCCTTCCCCCTCTGAGACACTTTTGCTAGATGGGCAAAAATGCCTGTTTAGCAAAACTTCAGGGTGGGAGGACAGGGGGGCAATGATCTCTTCCTCTGCTCCTCCTGGCCTGATATAGGGATGTACGAATTGTGTACCTTCCGTGCCGCTTGACTTTTGCAGTTTGCAGCCAGTGCTCCATACCATCGTTCACAAGCCCCTGGAATTCTCTTTTTTTTCCACTCCAAGAATTACAAAGATAAGTCCGTACCGACTGCCGTAATTCTGCATAACTTCCGTAAGAAAGGCTATTTTTCATACATATTTACGTATTTTTTCCCCAGCCCTGAGAGTGCAGTAATTACTTTCAGCCAAAACACTTCCTCCTCCTCGGGGCTTCCCAAAACAAGGCTGCCCCAGGTGTGCCTGAGCGATGCACTCTTGGTTTAAAGCAACGCTGTAAGAAAGAAAGAAAGAAAGAAAGAAAGAAAGAAAGAACCTTTTAAAATGACCATGACGGTCTGGAGCCCTGCACGAGTATTATTCCCCCTGCTAGGCTTTCTATTTCCACATCCAGCCTTGTTGGTGACGCTGTGAGGCTAAAATGGAGAGGAGAACCAACTCTGTGCATGTCTACTCAGAAGTAAGCCTTACTGAGTTCAATGCAACTTACTCCTACACATGTCAGCACCCCACTTGCCCCCAGCTCAGCTTTGTATTTCCACATCCAGCTCATGATCAAACCTCCTTTTAGTTATCTCACTGGGTGAGTTTGGGCTGGACTCCCACCACTGCACCACACTTCTGTTATGAAACTCATGAAGAAAAAGAGACAGTGTAATGGAAAGTTCTATCTGAAGCAATCACACTTCACTTGTACAAATGCAGCATGAAGGGAAAGATCAGCAACCTTCTCTTTATTTGAATAAAAAGCACACTCTGCACATGCTCAGAGAATGGACAAAATGAGGAATAAACATACCAGGGAATATGAAGAACTATATTCTTCTAGTGTGTGCGTGTGGAATCTCCCTCCATCCAGCTGTTTCCCTGGAAACCCCCGCCCCATTCACCCAAGGGACTTCTGAGATAACTAACAGGGGGGTTGCTAATGAGCTGGATGTGTAAATGCAAAGCTGAGCTGGGGGCAAGTGGGGTGCTGACATGTGTAGGAGTAAGTTGCATTGAACTCAGTAAGACTTACTTCTGAGTAGACATGCACAGAGTTGGTTCTCCTCACCATTTTAGCCTCATAATGTCACCAACAAGGCTGGATGTGGAAACAGAAAGCCTAGTAGGGGGAATAATACTCGTGCAGGGCTCCAGACCGGCATGGTCATTTTAAAAGGTTTTTTCTTTCTTTCTTTCTTACAGCGTTGCTTTAAACCAAGAGTGCATCGCTCAGGCACACCTGGGGCAGCCTTGTTTTGGGAAGCCCCGAGGAGGAGGAAGTGTTTTGGCTGAAAGTAAATGGAGAGGGAGGATTTCAATTGAAAAAGAACACCCACAAACCAGGCGGTGAGCACAATTCATTTTTTTTTAAGAGTTTACGTATTTATTATCGAAATATCCTACCTTGCGTTTTTATTTACGAAAATTTCGCAACTTTGTGCGGATGACCAAAAAAAAGCTGCATGACTGCTGGCTCCGCAGGACCTCATGGTGCCGTTCTGCAGAGGATTCCGTTGCACAGATTGAAGGGAATTCGATCCCATTTCAGTCCGTGGCGAATTCGATCCCATTTCAGTCCTAACATCCCTAGGTCTGAATAGGATGACCGTTAATCCTCCGAATTCGGGGGCTTACGCACCTCAAGGGTGCAACCCATAGGATTGCGCCTTTAGGCAGAGTGTTGGTTTGAGCTTCTACGCAGGTGAGCCAATGAGAAAAGAGACCACACAGTTTAAACAATCAGATTTTAAAAGTTTACTGAAAAGTATTATTAGGAAATAATAAGCTTTGGCCACCTAATGCGAAGAGAAAACTCTCTGGAAAAGACCGTGATGCTGGGAAAGACTGAAGGCAAAAGGGGAAGGGGACGGCAGAGGATGAGATGGCTAGATAGCATCACCGATGCAATGAATATGAACTTGAGCGCACTCCGGGAGAGAGCGCAGGACAGGAAGGCCTGGTGTGCTATGGTCCATGGGGTCATGAAGAGTCGGACACAACTGAACAACAAATTATTAGGAAAAGGATTTTGATATCTTAATAGTTACAGTACACACAAAAAATGAAATCATAAGCTCAAAATCATAAGCTATTATCTTTGAGAAATCGTAGAGGATGGGTGAAGAGCCAGATAACTGGAGGAGGGCTAATGTTGTCCCTGTCTTCAAAAAGGGCAAAAGGAACCTGGGACGTACAGACCAGTCAGTCTGACATCGATCCCTGGGAAAATTCTGGAGCAGATGATAAAGTAATCCATCTGGAAGCACCTTGAAAACAATGCAGTGATGACTCGAAGCCAACATGGATTTGTCAAGAACAAGTCCTGCCAGATGACTCTGATCTCATTTTTTGATCAGGTCACCTCCCTTGTGGACTGTGGGAATGCTGTGGACATCATATACCTCGACTTCAGCAAAGCTTTCGACAAAGTGCAGCATGATATCCTGATGAGCAAACTAGCTCAAAGTGGGCTAGATGAAACAACGATCATAGAATCATAGAATAGTAGGGTTGGAAGGGGCCTACAAGGCCATCGAGTCCAACCCCCTGCTCAATGCAGGAATCCAAGTCAGAGCATTCCTGACAGATGCCTGTCCAGCGATCAAGTGGATCCACAGTTGGCTACAGAATCGGACTCAAGGAGTACTTATCAATGGGATCGTCTCAAACTGGGGATAGGTGACGAGCAGGGTACTGCAGAGCTCAGTCCTGGGCCCAGTGCTCTTCAACCTTTTTATTAATGACTTGGAGGAGGAGGTTCAGGGAGTGCTGATCAAATTTCCAGATGACACAAAATTGGGCAGGATAGCTAATACTTTGGAAGACAGAAACAAAATTCAAAGTGATCTGGATAGGCTGGAGAGCTGGACAGAAAAGAACAGAATGGAATTTAATAGGGATAAATGCCAAGTTCTCCATCTAGGAAAAAGAAACCAAATGCACCATTACAAGAGGGGAAATACTTGGCTCAACAATACAACAAGCGAGAAGGATCTTGGAATTGCTGTAGATCACAAGCTGAATATGAGCCAACAATATGATGTGGCTGCAAAAAGGCAAACGCTGTTTTGGGCTGCATTAATAGAAGCATAGCTTCCAAATCCCATGAAGCACTAGTTCCCCTCTACTCAGCACTGGTTAGGCCTCATCTGGAGTACTGTGTCCAGTTCTGGGCACTACACATTAAGAAGGATGCAGACAAGCTGGAGAGGGTTCAGAGGAGGGCAACAAAGATGATCAGGGGACTGGAAACAAAGCCCTATGAGGAGAGACTGAAAGAACTGGGCATGCTTAGCCTTGAGAAGAGAAGACTGAGGGGAGATCTGATAGCACTCTTCAAGCCCTTGAGAGGTTGTCAGAGAGAGGAAGGCCAGGATCTCTTCTCGATCATCCCAGAATGCAGGACACGGAAGCCAGATTCCAGCTGAACATCAGGAGAAACATCCTGACTGTTAGAGCAATCTGACAGTGGAACCAATTCCCTAGGGAGGCGGTGGGCTCTCCCACACTGGAGGCATTCAAGACGAGGCTGGACAGCCATCTGTCAGGGATGCACTGACTTGGATTCCTGCATTGAGCAGGGGGTTGGACTCGATGGTCTTATAGGCCCCTTCCAACCGTACTATTCTATGAGTCTATGATTCTGTGAAAAGGGTAATAAAACAACCAGGGTAAACACATCCTGTTAATCCCTAACTAGATTGTCCCTATTTTTTTCAATGTTCTTCCAAGCAATATCAGAGTTCCCAGATTTTTCAAGCGTTCAGTTTCTCCCCAGTATTCAGCACTTCCCAAGCAGCTTTCTTTCTTGCTCTTTTTCCTTCTGTCTTCCCAGCCTCTCAACTTTCCTCAGTCTCCCTCAGCATTCTGAAACTGCCTTTTTGCCTCTACTTTTTATATGTTTCCAGCCAGTCTGTGCACCAGTCTCTGATCAAGCAGGATAGCTCACTTTTTCAGAACAGAAACCACTCATGTTTTGCGGAAACAAAAGTGAAACTGCTTTTCAAGCTAAAGCCTCTTGTGAAACAGAAGCCATTGTTTATCTTCATTTCTGCCTCTTTGGAGCCTGGCATCCTTTGGGCTTCCTGGGCTCCATCTACACGGAGCTGCTTTCCAATGCAATTCCATTTAAAAGGGGACTTTCAGGAAATCAAATTAGCTCCTTCCGCAGCACATGGGGCCTGGCCCGGCCCGGCCCAAGCCATGTTGCTGCCTCAAGCAAGGCAGCGGAGCTGCCCCTGGTGCTGGTGGAACCACTGTCGGCCCAGCCCCCGCTCTGCTTTGCTGGCTCCGTGCAGGGCCAGCCCTACAATGCAGCAGCCTGATGCAGGCACATCAGGGGGCGTGGAATGGGAGCAGCTGTGAACTGCACCACTCTCCCCACGCAAAGGGCCCGCCGCCACCTGCCCAGCCATGCTGCCACCACCGCCTGGTAACTAAGATTGACTCAGTGTGACAAGATGGGTGTTTTATCTTGACTGTGTTGCTATGTGCATGCGGTCAGTCTAACTTGCCTTCCAGGGTCCCCTCACAACTCGGTGCCCCTGATGATTGAGGGACTGGGGATTCTCCTCCCTCCGTAACTCTTGAGCTGGTCGCAGTCATTCTCCGGGGCCCCGGTGAGGGCCGAGTGAGGCCTGTGGTGGAGCAGGAAGCCAGGCTGGCGGGCGGCGGACCAAAGATGGAGGAGGGAGCGGAACGCAGGGAAAACCACTAAACCATTCAGGTATGACCTAAATCATATCCCTTATGAATATACAGTGGAGGTGCGGAATAGATTTCAGGGATTAGACCTGATAGACAGAGTGCCTGAGGAACTATGGACGGAGGTCTGTAACATTGTTCAGGAGGCAGCAACTCAATCCATCCCAAAGAAAAAGAAATGCAAGAAAGCCAAGTGGCTGTCTGATGAGGCTTTACAAGTAGCTGAGGAAAGAAGGGAAGCGAAAAGGAAGGGAGAATGGGGAAGATATATCCAACTGAATGCAGAGTTCCAGAGAATAGCAAGGAGAGACAAGAAGGCCTTCTTAAATGAACAATGCAAAGAAATCGAGGAAAACCACAGAATGGGAAAGACTAGAGATCTCTTCAAGAAAATCGGAGATCTCAAGGGAACGTTTTGTGCAAAGACGGGCATGATAAAGGACAAAGAAGGCAGGGACCTAACAGAAGCAGATGAGATTAAGAAGAGGTGGAAAGAATACACAGAAGAACTATACAGGAAAGATCTTAATGTCCCTGATAGCCATGATAGTGCGGTCACTGAACTTGAGCCCGACATCCTCGAGAGTGAAGTCAAGTGGGCCTTAGGAAGCATTAGTAACAACAAAGCTAGCGGAGATGACAGTCTTCCAGCTGAGCTATTTAAAATCCTAAAAGATGATACTGTTAAAGTGCTGCATTCAATATGCCAACAAATTTGGAACACTCAACAATGGCCGCAAGACTGGAAAAGGTCAGTTTACATTCCAATTCCAAAGAAGGGCAACGCCAAAGAGTGTTCAAACTACCTCACAATTGCACTCATTTCACATGCCAGCAAGGTGATGCTCAAAATCCTACAAGCTAGGCTTCAGCAGTATGCGAACCGAGAACTACCGGAAGTACAAGCTGGGTTTCGAAGAGGCAGAGGAACTAGAGATCAAATCGCCAACATTCGCTGCATCATGGAGAAAGCAAGAGAATTCCAGAAAAACGTCTATTTCTGCTTCATTGACTACGCTAAAGCCTTTGATTGTGTGGATCACAACAAACTGTGGCAAATTCTTAAAGAGATGGGAGTACCAGACCACCTTACCTGTCTCCTGAGAAACCTGTACGAGGGTCAAGAAGCAACAGTAAGAACCAGACATAGAACAACCGAGTGGTTCAAAATTGGGAAAGGAGTACGACAAGGCTGCATATTGTCACCCTGCTTATTTAACTTATATGCAGAGTACATCATGAGAAATGCCGGGTTGGATGAATCACAGGTCGGAATTAAGATTGCCGGGGGAATTATCAACAACCTCCGATATGCAGACGATACCACCATAATGGCAGAAAGCGAAGAGGATCTAAAGAGCCTCATGTTGAGGGTGAAAGAGGAGAATGCAAAAGCTGGTTTAAAACACAACATTAAAAAAACGAAGATCATGGCATCTGGCCCCATCACTTCCTGGCATATAGAAGGGGAAGAAATGGAAGCAGTGACAGATTTTACTTTCTTGGGCTCCAAGATCACTGCAGACGGTGACTGTAGCCATGAAATTAAAAGACGCTTGCTCCTTGGGAGGAAAGCTATGGCCAACCTAGACAGCATAGTAAGAAGCAGAGACATCACCTTGCCGACAAAGGTCCGTCTAATCAAAGCTATGGTTTTCCCAGTAGTAATGTATGGCTGTGAGAGCTGGACTATAAGGAAGGCTGAGCGCCGAAGAATTGATGCTTTCGAACTGTGGTGCTGGAGAAGACTCTTACGAGTCCCCTGGACTGCAAGGAGGTCAAATCAGTCCATCCTAAAGGAAATCAACCCTGAGTGCTCATTGGAAGGACAGATAATGAAGCTGAAGCTCAAATATTTTGGCTACCTAATGCGAAGAGAAAACTCTCTGGAAAAGACCCTGATGCTGGGAAAGACTGAAGGCAAAAGGAGAAGGGGACGACAGAGGATGAGATGGCTAGATAGCATCACCGATGCAATGAATATGGACTTGAGCACACTCCGGGAGAGAGCGGAGGACAGGAAGGCCTGGCGTGCTATGGTCCATGGGGTCACGAAGAGTCGGACACGACTGAATGACTGAACAAACTTATATACTGCTTTTCAGGCAAACCCATGAAGCAGTTCCCATTTCAAATAAATAAATAAGGATGAATTACGACTATATGTAACCACAATTCTAATTCTAATTAATAGCCATTACGTGTGAAAAATAAGGACAGCCGAAAGGGGAAAATGTCTTTCGGAAAGGCGGGGCTCTCTCTCCTCTGCTCAGGGCCGGGCGGCTGTCGACCAGGTGGCTGGGGAGCGAGGGGCCGTTGCAGCCGGACTCCCGGAGGAAGACGGCGGGCAGCTCAACGGGCACGCCTGCTTGCTCCCGCTTCTCCTCGGGACAGCTGGACCCTGACGTGGGGGCCGCCTGCAAGGAGCGCCTCGGCTGCCACAGGAGGGGCACGGGGGGGGCAGAAATCTCCACCGGCTCGTCTGTCTTCCCTGAAATATAGTTCGGTGCAATTGCAGCCACACTGCAGGGCAAGGACTGAGAGGAGAGGGCACAACAGCCCTGCAGTGTGGCCCAGCATTCTCCAGGCTCCTGGTACATGGCAGTTTTATTTTTCGGGAAGTACGCTGGTGCGTGTTGATCTGATCTAATCAGTGGCACTGGGGCGCGGGGGGGTGAATTAACCCTGATTAACCCTTTCCTTGTAGACCATTTTTGCCATCAAAATCACAATCCCAGCTGCAGGAACTTCCCAATTCCCCCCACGCCTGGGCAAGTTCCTGTGGGAGCATTACATACCACCCATGGGGAAAGGGCTAATCACCTCCTTCCTCAATTTCCCTTAGAAAAGAGTTGCCAATAGTGCTTAAAATGCTTGGGATGGAAGTGATTAAGGAAAGGCCATTGTGTAGTACGAGAGCACATGCTTTTTATATGAGGGCCATCCTTTCTCGATTTTTTGTAAACCGCCCAGAGAGCTTCGGCTATTGGGCGGTATAGAAATGAAATAAATAAATAAATAAATAAAATCTTTGGATAGTCCTGGCATGAGCCTAGAGAATGTTGTCAGAGCTTCCCCTCCCCGCAATACACACTTTGGGTTCGTGGCTGATTTGAATTTGGTTTGTCAGAACCACCCTCAGTTAGCAGGAATGGCTCAGTGTAGATAAACTGCCCCTTTGGCCCCTTTGCAGACCGAAGCCAGCTGACTTCCATGCAGCCATGTTACACATTTGCTCCAATGTGTAAAAGGTAATTTCCAAGGGGGTGTCTCCATGAGCGATTTACTGCGAGATTGCTGCGTTTGGAGATCTTTTGGGGCACATGACGTCATGGCCATCTCGCAGCCACTCTGGATTTTCGCGCCAAAGAACCGGTTCTTCTGAGATGACTTTTAGTCTCATTGTTTTCCTTAATACAGCTTGTCTGCACGTCTGTTGTGGTGGGCACCACCCTCCGCATTTACTCCAGCATGGTAGCCCTGCTCAGGGGTGTATCTTTCACTTCACTGACCCCAGTCAAGGGGTGTTTCCCTGCTGTTTCCACCATTTCAGCGCTGGCCACCAGAGTTCTGCACTACCTCATGGCATTTATTTCACCTTGCCTACCACTAAATTCTAGTGGCCATCCCCGCAAAGCTCCGGGCAGCCCAATAGCAGTTCCCCCATCCATCTCGCTATCTCACTATGCCACTATCAAGATAGAGGATATAGGTTTTCATAGAATCATAGAATGGTAGGGCTGGAAGGGGCCTACAAGACCATCGAGTCCAACCCCCTGCTCAATGCAGGAATCCAGGTCAGAGCATCCCTGACAGATGGCTGTCCAGCCTCGTCTTGAAGGCCTCCAGTGTGGCAGAGCCCACCACCTCCCTAGGTAATTGGTTCAGCCGGAATCTGGCTTCCTGTAACTTGAGCCCCTTCTTCCGTGTCCTGCACTCTGGGATGATCGAGAAGAGATCCTGGCCTCCCTCTAGCTACAGGGATACGTGTGCCTGGGATCTGGCATCTCCAAGCTGGTCTGTGAAACATGGAGCAGCAGCAGCAACGGTGTCTGCTTCACATGTTCGCTGCTTTTTGCAGTCCTGACTTCATTGCCCTGAGCTAGCTGAACCAGGACAGAGGCAGAGCAGGGCAGTGCTGGCCAAAGAAGAAGGGCCACTCCCACCATGTGTGCCTGCGCTACTACAGACACATCTCTGCTGCCTGCCTGGCTTCTGGCGGGTAGTGGTGTGGGCTACCTGGAACTCCATCAGCCACGATCAGGGCTTGCTTCCTCCTCGGGGCGCAGTGAGGAAAGCAATTTATTTGTAGAAATCTGGCCATAGGTTGGCTGATATTGGGCTGGATCTTGCCCATGGGCCAGGGGTTCCTTACTCCAGTTTTAGAGGGAGGGTGAATATAGGATAGAAATGCATTTACACACTGCTCAAGTTGTTTGTTTTTATTTTCATTGCACACTCTATTATAAAGGTAGTAGCCAACTGCAGTTTCTGCTGTGTCAAGCCATTTCTATTATAACACACAAATATCTGAAACCCAACTAGCTGGAAGTTATGACTGGCCTGGTTTGGACTACGAGTACCTCAGCCTAACAAGATATGAACAAGCCTTTGGGCATGGACGCTTACTTACTCCCTTCACATTGGCTGAAAACAAAGCAGGAAGTATTTGATTAACACTAGTTCCTTTAAAAAAAAACATCCACAAGTACAAAAATATACATTTATTTGAGAACATATACAGTAGCAAAAATTTACCAAGATATTTTATATACTCTCAAAGCATTTAGAAGATAATGCATTACTTTCAATATATTATAATAAAGATGGTTTCAATAGTATATAATAAAATTACACCAGGCCTGCCTGCAACAATACCACCCCCAAGATGTAATGCCATTGGAGTGTATCATCATTAAGAAACTATTCACAATTGTAACAAAAATGTAATAGCCAAATGGAGCACAAAAGCTGACACACACAAAACTTGGGAGCTGTAAGATATAGGAGGTCAGGATTTATACTTCATTTTAAAAACCTTCTTCTTGTTTGCTGTGAAAGGAAAGTTACTGGAACTATTGAACAGTTGCCTCATAAAACATACAAAAGCATTACACTTTCTTTCCTTGGAGGACCATCAGCTTCAAACTATAAATACGATACCATAGCTATGGAGCCCAGGCTGACCTCAGACACTACATCCAAACCACAATGGACACAAAACATACCATGTTTAGAACATACAGGAGTGGTTCAGAGAAAAGCCACACACAGCAAGCCCATCCACAAGTGTTTGCTAGTGTTTTAGAATTGAGTGTTCCTCTTGAAGGTTTTGATGTGGCCTTCCCAGCTATCAGGAAATGTCTTTGAAATCACAAGACTATATGTGGAAAAGCTATTCTGGTAATTCCTCAAACAGCACGAGGTCCATGAAGTCCCTGATGAGAATATATTACCCCTGGGATATTAAAGTAAACAAAGTTATGTTGAAATACATTTTTTAAGACACTGGCTGCTCAAACGTAAGATTCCTCTGTGAAAAATGTTTGGTCCATCTCCTCAAATTGGGGGTTACTGCACAGCTTTTTTAACCATTCCATTTTGCTAGCATCAGACCCTTCCTGCAATTTGCGGGAACAATTATTTGAATCAGACTGAAACATAAGTTCATCCTCGGCTTCACTGAGGTTCGGAGAGGCACAGAATTCCCTTCCGGAGGTGTCTTCAACAACTTTGGGCTCTGTGCTTGACAAAGATCTATCATTCTTGGAAGCTGCTACTTGCTGGGCTGTGACCTCTGTGAAAAGCGCAAATTCAGTTAAGTTTTCCTCGGTGACCCATTGACATTCAGCGCTGCAGACAGCATCTGGCTCAGGTTTTTGTCCAGCACTTGAATTAAGACAGGAAGGTTGTCTTTTATGAGAAGGAAAAAATGAAGAATGTTCCTCCTCTTCCTCTTCTTTGCTTTGCTCTACCAAAAGCTCTAAGGCCTTTAGCCCCTTATCTTTGACTTCCACTGGACAAAAAGGACGGCTGCTGAGTTGCCCAACTTCTCCCTGAGAAGGACCACTCTCCTGGTCCACTGACACAACATTAACATCTGGTGCACAAGTGTTGCCCAATCCTTGCTGTTGCCTTTGATATAAGTTACCCTCAGATGCATCCGAAGGATACGTTTACAACTCCACCGTTATTTTAATGGAGCTGTTCTTTCTCTCTTCCTGCTTGGAGGTTCTTTCCCTTTTCCGAAGAGTCCAGTTCTTCATGGTGGAAGCTCCACTTTTTAACCATGTGCAGGGATGCAGAGTGACAGGGACAGAGAGGAGGCCATTCCAGACTCTCTTTCCTCACACATGCCAAGCTGCCATTATAACCACTAGCTTGGTTAGGAAAACAGCCAACTCCTGATCCAAGGTGGATGCCTGAGAAAGGGTTGAAATCAGGAGAAACCTCCCCATACTTCCTCTGAGGGTGAAATGCACAGTCCAGAGGAGAGGAGGTCTCTGTTGGGGGAAACAGAGTAGTCCAAAAAATGGGGGAAAGCACTATCTAGGGAGCCCGCTGAAGACCCTGAAGGGGAGGTGCCAAGGAACGGTAAGATAGAACAGCTAGTCTTTGAGTTCAACCTAAGGGGCAGTGGTAGGAGAAGGCAGTTAGATACATCCTTCTTTTCACTGGTCTGGCTTTCAGGACCATCTGTGCCCACTTCTATCCTTGTAACCAAACTCTGATTTATAAGCTTCTGGCCTTCCACTTGTAGCAAGCAAAGCTGCTTGAGATAGTCTTCATCTGTGTGGGACAGAACAGCATCACAGCTGGCTTTGCGCACGGCACTTTCATGAAATCCACCAAGGGGCATAAACTTGGAGTCAAGAAGGCCGATGGTGAGTTCAGAGCAGCGCCGGTGTCTTCTCGAGCTTTTGAGAACTTTTGAGGTGGCAATCGACAAGTAGCCCAATGTGATGGAGCACAGAGATTCATTCTCAGAGTGCTCCCAGGATGGAGATTTGTGATGGAAGCCAGCAGAAATAGACAGTGGTGAGATCTGGCTGATAGTTTGATCTGAGGGTCTTCTGCTTCTGGTGGGTCCAAGTCACAGTCACTCAAGGTCAAAACAGAGCCCCTGCTCCTGTTCTCTTGACCTCATTTTTTAGGGAGATTGTTAAATGAGGAGTCTGCACAGTTGTTCAGCTCATCTTCCAGACTGTCGTGGGAGGAGTCATTCAGGTGAAAAGAAGAGAGATCTGAACCATCTTCTCTGTTGTTATTGAGCATGATATCTGCAAAGATGGAAGTAATTTTCCTCTCCAAAAATCCTGCAGCAATTTTCAATTAGGAACTGTACAAGGACAGAAACCTTCTTTGCGATTCTCCTTCAGTCCCAGGGCTTGCAGGAGCCAGAGGCCAGAGCAAGCTGGTGGCAATGCAGTCTGCTAAATTAAAGGCAGTCATCTGCCTGTTTTCAGACTGCTTTTTTATGCTATGCAGTACTCCGAAGAGGTAATACAACAGCACCCCATTGGCTCTGGGGAGCTGTTCCACTAGCCTGCGGATGCTTTTTATCTTCTTTTCACGGTTCCCTTTATCCATTAAGGAAACCCACTGATCACAGAGCTGGGATGAGAAAATGCTGCCTGAGATATTATAAAGGAAATCCTTAAACACAGAGGCCATCACCAAGATGGACTCACAGCATAAGCGCACTTCATCTGTAGACCTGAGCTTCTCCCTCAGCTTTCTGCAGGAATTTGCATTTGCAGAACGCCTGAAAATACCCCAAGTGAAAGGCCCCTCTTGATAGAGAAACGAAAGCATATCCAAGACTGCTTTAGGCAGGTTGCCATTCTCACAGATGGCTGGCAGTGAAAGACGAAAGAGCCCTGATACAGGAGAAGTTGGTGATGGTGGTGCATTATCCAGTGGGGCACCTGTTCCCCGCCAGAAGGCCCAGTTGATAATGGATCTTTTCCTTTTAAGTGGCTTTTGGCTCAGTTCATTCAGCTGATGGCCAGTGGCCAGTAGACTTGGCTTGAGCATGAACTGGCATTGAAGCTCCTGGGGCAACTGTGCCATCAGGAAGGCCCCCTGAAGGTCCAGCGGGCAGACACAGTCCTTTGATCCCTGTGTCTGAAGCAAAGTGTCATGAACGTGGCTCATTTTAATTCCAAATGGATATTCATGTCCAATAAGGGGATATGGGGCATCTTCTTTCCCATAATTCACCCACAGCTGATACTCTTTTTCAGTGCCATTAATTCCAAGCTGCTGCAAGGCCATGAGGATCACATCATTTGCTGTGTCCCTGTTGGTTATCGTTAAGGTTTCTGAATATGCACAGTTTTCAGTACCCTTCATAATACTCTTCAAGGGAATGCTCTTGGGATAATCCTTTGCTTTCTAATCTTTGATTCGACTTTGAAGGGAAGCGAGCCACTTCTCTTTCTGCTCGACAGAACTGAAACTAGCAACACAGTTGGCATTGGGCCATCCTAAAATGAAAGACCTTTCCAGGTTTGGGCTGCCCTCACAGACCTCTTCCATACAAGATGCTGTCCACATTTCAGAGAGATGTGCCTGGCTCTTCACCTTGGGACTGGGACTTGGGCTTGGGCTTGGCAGCCACAAGGAGATTCTTAAAGAGGAAAAGGTACCATTCCTGAGCCTGCAGGCCAGTCTTCGGTTGTACATATCCATCCAGAAAGAATGTTCTGTTGGGACACAGGAAGGACTGCACCAGTGGACATGACTCTGGACTGATTGGGGAGAAGCCGCCTTCCCTGTGCTGAAAACACGAGAAGCCGCCCCTCCTGCCACTGAAGAGGCCTGCCTTGCTCAGCTACCAACTGAACCAGCTGATTCTGGCAGAATCCTCGCAGGTCTCCAGGGAACCAGGAATGCAGGATTCTGTGGCCAGTTGTGAGGCCAGAGCCACACAGGAGACCCCCCACACACAGGGAGGCTGCTCACTGCACAGATGCTGGGCTGAACCAACAACACCCTAGTTCCCGTTTCATCCAAACTGGGAAATTATGGTTACCAGCTTTGGAACAAGCCAGGGTATGAAACCATTGTTTTAAGTTGGTTTAATATCCTGGGTTGTTCTGAAGCTGGTAACCATAGTTGTCTGGTTTGGATTAAATGGGAAACAATGGTTAATGAAAGACTTCTTGGTTTGTTTTCAGCTTGCATGAAGGGAGGAGTGAAGTGCGTACCCAAAACCTCATTTACAGCTGAAATATTGATCGTTTGAACACTGCTAATGCCTTTTTCCAGATCACACTGTCAGGTAGACCTGGCTTTTGGGGCTTTTCCTGTAGCATTGATTACTTGTCTGAGAAGCCTTATATATTTATTTGTTACTGAACATCCCTTGCCCTGCAGGTCACTTCTAGGCCTGTATTTCTGCGATTCTTTAATTCCATGGGACAACCTGATTAATCGGAAGCCAATCAATTTAAAGGCTTTGTTGTTGCCGTTTTGTTCCCTATATGAAGTTTAGATTCTGTGTTATTTGTTGGGGAACATTTTTTTAATTTTATAATTTCTCTAGGGTGTTTTTTCTTGATCGTTCTAGAAATAATTTAACAAGACTTCTCTGCTTAGTTTCTTATTTGGGCTGAATACCAGATTCCTTGGAGGATAAAAGTCACAATGTACAAAACCTGCAAACATCTCAGATGGATTGCAGCTTTTTGTGCGGGAGGCGAGTATTCAAATGGGGGGGAGTGATTCACTGTCCTATTCTGTGGTCCCTTGAGGCTCACGGGGAAAGCTGGTAGCATGCAATGGCAGTCAGAATAAGGCAAGAAGAAAATAGGGCCTTGGAGGGCTCCAAGTAGGTCCTGCTGGCTGGAACTCTCTCCTACTAGGGACAATAGGAGGATGTTGCCTTAGCAGGAAGCTAATGCCAACTGAAGCCTTATGTAGGCTGGCAAGGTCTGTAGTGTGGTCAGCCCTACCTCTCCTGGTGAAGCTGACTGGACTATTAAAGGGCCATTGTCTGCCTTTGTAGCCTGAGATTTCTGCAAGGCTGTGGAAATGGAGTTTCTGCTGGGGACTCATCCTCTGGGCCAGAAGATAATGGCAGGTCTGTGTCCTCTGGCGAGGAGGGTCCTGAATAAGGCACTGACTCTCCAGCCCCTGAAGAAGTTATCTATGCCTCATCCTCATGAGAATCCTCTGCTGCTGAGTGGAAGGTCCAAGAGTTGGGGTTATGACTAGTGCTGTGCTGACTCTGCCCTCCCATTTTCGTGAAACTTTCTGCCCCCTGTGAAAGAGGCAACTGTTTTTCTCCCTCTTTCATGGGGGTGGGGTGAATTTCTTACAAATTTTGTATGTGTGGAGGAGAATTATGCTTACCGGTGACCGTGCAACATAGTTCTTTTTCAATGAAAACCCTTGTCTGCTGTTCTTCAAACTCTCCTGTGTGGTTCACTTCCTGGAATTGGATTGTCCCATCATCGGGGGGCGGGGGGGAGAGCCCTTTGAAAACAAGGATGATAGTTGCCTTCAAGCTTTGTTCCTCATTTGGAGGAGCTGGAGTCCCACTCAAGCATTAGTGCCTGATCTAAAACAACTGCTTTAAAAAAAAACACTTTTAAAATGACCATGCCACTCCTTGAAGCCCTGCATGGTTATTCTCCCTGCTCAGCGGGGGGAGGAGGGGGGACATTTCAAAACAGTTGAATAGCCAGTGAATCCTAGCTTTCAACGCTGCTTCTTCCTTCCCGGCTGAAAAGGGCGATTCCCCCACCCATCCAGGGAGGAAAGTAAGCCCCCCTGAAAGCAGCTGTGGTCCTGGTGACAGCGAGCAGGATCCCAGCTTCCTTTCTGCTGGCTGGAGAGAAGGGTAGGCAGCTCTGCTTTCTGGAGCCACCCCCTTCCATCGAGAGCCACATCAGTAGAGAACAGGGGTGCTTTCAATGCTTCCTGGGAGAACCCTGCCAGTACACAGGGCACGGGAGTCCCTTCATGGCCCCATCTACACTGGGCTTTGACTCCAGAGTGGGTGCCGGTCGAGGTCCCACATGATAGATGATGCAGTCGCAACTTTGTAGCCTACTTTGCCCGGAAAAAGTCCTGCCGTTGTCTGAGAACAGGTTTCCTGATGTGGACTTGCGGCCTGACTCATCGCCCACCCAGTCTGCATCCACAAACCTGATCAGCCCCATGTGTGTGCTGCTGGGCGGTTGTATGTGTGGCACCTCTCAAGTAGCACATCAGGCACTTCACTCCGTTCCAGTTGCGTTGAGATGGCTTGGCCACTTTCCTGCTCGGGATGCCCATGGCTGCAGCTATGTCTGGATGAATAGCAGCTTACCAATGGCCCTTCAATACTGCTGATCATGTGGCAGATGAACACCATCGGCTCGCCCTTTCAAGTGATCTGTGGCCATGGGAGTCTTGGCCCCCTTCGCCTCTGTCATTCCAAACTCCAGCAGCATCTCCTCGATCGTCCACCTTTGACTAAGGAGGAAGCTCTCATCTTCCCCCTTCTCGACCTGTATACTCAAATAGTGCGCTATTGGACCCAGGTCCTGGATTTCAAAGTTCTGCTTCAGTCTGAGCATCACTTCCATGCCATCGCTTTCCCGCCCATAGCACAGGACCAAATCGCCACATACACCAGTATGTATGCCCACCTGCCCCCCTTCTGTCTGGTATAGAGGCAGGAGTCTGCTTTCCTCTTGATGAAGCCCAGATTTACTAGGACGCCATTAATTGTCTCGTTCCAGGCCCTGGTGGCCTGCTTAAGTCCGTAAATGCTTTTGTGCAGTTTGCACACTTTCCTTGCCCTGTCTGGATCTACAAACCCTGGCAGCTGCATCATGTACAAGTCTTCCTCCATTTCACTGTACAGGAATGCTGTTTTAATGTCCAGATGCCTAACTTGCATCTCCCTGCTGGCTGCCACGCTCAACATTGCTCTAATGGTGGTATGCTTTACCACTGGGGCAAATGTTTCATCATGGGCCTCCCCATACTTTTGAGAAGATCCCTTCACTACTCACCTGGCTTTGTAGCATTCTACTTCACCATCTGCGTTGCACTTCACTTTGAAGGTCCACCTGCAGCCGATTGCCTTGCGATTGGGGGGAAGTTCAGTAAGGGTCCCAGTCCCATTTTGGGGTAATGAGTCCACCTCTTCCTGTGCTGCCTTCTTTCACCGGTCTGCCTCATCCTTGGGCAAGGAGGCAACGTCCTCCCAACTCACTGCTTCTTGGATCTGTTGTGCTCTGCCTGCAAAGTAATAGCCCCCGTACCTGGCTGGTGGCATGCCTTTCTTGGACCTCTCATCTTCCTTGGGTGCCATGGGCTCCCCTCCTCCACTCCATAGTCCTGGTCATTGCAGTCTCATCGAACTGCACACTTCGGCTGACTATGATGCTGCAATCATATGATGCAATAAGAATTCCGTAGCCTCTATGGTGGAGACTGTATCCCGCCAGGACCCCTTCGACGGCTCTGTCAGCCAGCTTGGTCCTTTTCTGTTCTGGGATGCGAGCACAGGCCTTATACCCAAACACTCTCAGAGGGCTCACCTTCGGCTTGGCTCCATGCCACCGTTCAAAAGGTGTTTTGCTAGTGGCCCTGGCTGGCAGCCTGTTTTGTATGCAGGCTGCCGTAGACACCGCCTCTCCCCAGAATTTAAATGGTAGATTTGCATCTGACAGCATGCTTCTTACCATGTGTAGGAGTGATCTGTTGCAGCTCTCAGCCATGCCACTCTGTTCCAGCAAGTAGCTGACCATCTTTTGGTGCACGATGCCTTGGGCCCGGTGGTACGCTTCCATCTCTCTTCTGATGTACTCTCCTCCATTGCCGGTATGAATGGCACCCAATGTCTTGCGGAATTTGTTCTTGGTTGCTGCAACAAACTCCTTCAGTTTGCTCAGTACTTGATCCTTACGCTTGATGATGTACACTGTTGCGAACCTGGAATAATCATCAATGAAGGTAAGGAAATACTTACCCCCTCCAGAGGTTATCGCCTCCTGAGGTCCACAGAAGTAGGAGTGGATGAGCTCCAGTGGTTCTTTAGTTCTGCTCTCACTTGCCTTGGGCAGTGGGGCTCGTATGGACTTGGGCTTGATTCAGCACACACAGCTCATCTTTGACCTGCATGCTGGAATCTGTAAGTCTGCAGTGAGTTCCTTGGTCACCAACTCCTTCACTGCCTCCATGCTTCTGTGCCCCATGCGTCTGTGGCAGAGGTGGATGCAACTGTCGTGGGGTGTGTGGTCTGCCCTCTTGGCCTCTTCTCTGCTGCCAGCAATCTCATACATAGCGTTCCTCACCCTGTCATTGCCCCACAACCTTCCTTCTCTGGAGATTTGGCATTCATCCCCTTTGAAAAGTAGGACAACTCCATCTGCTGTAAGCTTTCTTACTGAGCGCAAGCTCCCCTCTAGGTCTGGCACAAACAAGACATCTCTTAGCTTTGTTTTCCCGCCATGCAGTGGTGCCATGCAGTCTGTGGTGCCTTCTCCTGTTCCAGCTGCTTTTATCTGTTTCCCATTAGCCAGGCAAACGTAACCCTGCTTTTGGTGATCCAGTTCCCTGAGGAACTCCCTCCGGCTAGTCATGTGGCTGCTAGCTCCAGAGTCCAGCACCCAAACTAGGCTGTGCCTCTGAGCTCTGGTTACTCCGAGGTAAATGGACTGGCGGGAATGGGCCCCTTGTGGCTCGCAGTTTACTGTGCCCCCTGTTGCTCTTTGGCTTCGTCTTGTGACCATTTTGGGGACACTATCTCTTGAAATGGGTCTTGGCTCCATATCTGTAGCATTCTCTTGTCTTTGCCTGAAGGGCTTGTTCTGATTCCCTCGTGGCCTTTGTTTCTGGCCTAGCCTTTGTCCTTTTACATGAGGCATCGGCCATGTTTTCCATCCTGCAATTCCACTCACTAATCGGCCTGGCCTTTACATAGTCCAATTTTAGCTCTGTTTCAGGGCGCGTTTCCAAGGCTGTTATGAGGGGTTTGAAGAAGTCATCGAGGCTGCACAAGATGATGGCCACAACATCCTCCTCTGGGGTCTATGAGCCAATTGCCCACAGCTCCTCAACAACATGCAAGACTGCGTTTATTATTTATTCATTTATTATTAAATTTATTAATCGCCCATCTGGCTGGTCACCCAGCCACTCTGGGCGATGTACAACATACAATAAAACAGTTTAAAACAATAAAATTCTACAATAAAAACATTTTCTAAAATACCCTAACCCACCCCAAATGCCTGCCTGAACAACCACGTTTTTAATGCACGACGGAAGCTCATTAAAGAGGGGGCATGACAGAGTTCCCTAGGGAGGGAGTTCCACAGAGTGGGGGCCACCACAGAGAAGGCCCTCTCCCTCGTCCCCACCAATCTAGCTGTCCTGGCTGATGGGACAAAGAGAAGGCCATCCGAGGCTGATGTTAAGTGGCCTGTCTGGTGCTGCTGGAGGCGCTCCTTAAGATAGGCTGGGCCGGAACCATATAGGGTTTTAAAGGTCAAAACCAACACCTTGAATTTGGCCCGGAAAACAACTGGTAACATGTCTACATGGTCTGGCAAGCTGCCGCCTTTCTTGATCCTCATTTTAAACAGCTTCCTCTTCAAGAAGAACTTTGCATTTATGCTGGTATGCTGGTAGTCCCAGGAATAAAGTTGATGCAACCAGACACCAATTTAATCTGGCTTACCTAGGGCCCCCTGGGGTGCTAGGTTAAGGAGAGGGGTAAGGACTTTTTGACAGGCCCCAGAGTATGTCCCAGTATGTATTGTGATGACTCACATCTTTCTTCTGGCTCCCCTACAATTTCTAAAGCGAGCGTCCCTCTGTAGGTGTCCATTATTTACAGCAGGGGAGTGGTGGCCCAGGGGCCAAATCTGGCCTGCCAGGGGTCCCAATCCAGCCCTCCAGTGTTCCCCACATAGCCCCACTCCTTCCTTTGGCCCCACCCACCAACTACCAATTCCCCCCACCCCTTCTAAAAGGTTGAGTTGACTCGCCTAAGGCTTTGTCATGGGCAGGAAGAGCTTTAAGCTAAAATACGCCAGCGTTTTTGGTGATTTGGGCCCTGCCGCTTTGGCCTTTGGCCCCACCCACCACTGGAATGTGGCCCCAGGAGCTTCGCCAAAGCAGAATTTTGTCCTTGGGCTGGAAGTAGTTCTGTGCCGCTGAGTTACAGCCTTACCCTCACTTTGCCAAAGTGCCACCAGTCAGGAGTAACTGAATCTTGGTGCTCTGCGTAGTATTTCTCTTTCACATTTCTGAGCTTCCTGGCCTCACTGTGTAATTAAATTCCACCTCTTCAGTCTTCTGCTCTCTGCATTGCTCATCCGACCCCCCCACCCACACAAACCCATGACTAATTTGTTCGCAGATTTTACATATTTAAGATTAACTTTATTATAAGGGCCTATAAAAACCTCCGTTGGCAAGCGCCATCTTAGCAGAGGCATTTGTGTGCAAAAGGGAGCTGGGTCCTCATCAGGATCCCTCCAGCATTGGAGGTGGCAGGCCTCTGACTACCTGTCTCTGGGGAGCAGCAGCGGGAGAGGGCTATGCACTCGTGGGCCGATTATGGGCTTCCCCTGGGCATCCAGCTGGCCACTGTGGGAAGCAGGACGCTAGACTAGATGGGCCTTTGCTCTGATCCAGCACAGCTTTTCTTATGTTCCTAAGATGACACCTTCTGCAAGGTGTTGGTGCCTCGTTCAAAAACATTCTTTTTTTCCTGGCCCATGATTGCTGTTAGTCTTTACATTAACTTATTAGTCTTCAGTGAGCCACAAGATGTTGTTGTTGTTGTTATCATTCATGACAAATGAGCACCTTCCCTACCCCACTGCTCACATGTTGAATCTGCCCCCCCCCCCCAACCTTTCTAGTGTCCAGAGGACTCCAGTATTTACCTTAGCAACCTTCAGCACCTTGGGCCGGGGATCTATCCAGCGAGTTTCATCCTTGAAGCAATTTTCCTTCAGGAATGTACAGATGATGCCGATGGCCCAGCGCACCTGCCCCAGAAAGACCTCGTTGGGCTGGAGGTGGTCATGGATGAACTTATCCAGCCGCCTTGCGTCGATGTTGTAGAGATCCATGGCAGAGACGGAGGCAGGGGAGCGGTCCCGAGGGCTGAGCCTGGCAGATTCTACCTCCCCTGGCAATCAGGGAGAGGAAAGCTGCTCGCATTTGCTTGGTCAGTGCTTTCCTTTCCCAGCCCTCTAAACAGTTTCGTTTCCTCGATGCAACCTTGCCCAGAGTAGCAGATCTGAGTGACAGTGTTTTCCGTGCCAATGTGTGCATTTGAATCCCTGACAGCTGCCGGGGCGGGGGGAACCTCTCCCAAACCTGCCCCCTTTCTGCCACACACACACAGTTCCAGGCATGCATTTGAAGGTTTCAGTTGAAACTTTGCTGTGGCAGCCCTGCAGCACAGAATGAGTTCCTTTCAGATATTCATCTTTGTTTCTCTTTTCTTAGAAGCAAAATACAGATCACATGCAAAACAGGAAGAAAAAGAGAAAAAAAAAACCTCCCTTTGTTTTTACAGGAAAAGCTGGTTTGGAAGGGGACAGTTGGGAGTGAAGGAAGAAACAGGGAGACTGGAGCTTGACCCTCCCAGACCCATCAAGGGGCTCCCCACCACACACCCCACGGGGTTCCAAATTCATCACCCACAGCTCTGAACCCCACAGGTCAAAATCTACTGAGAGAGGATGTGGCGTGGGAAAATGGAGTGGGGAGGGCTAAACCACACCCTCCAACGTTTCACATGGGCACCTCCGTAGGGAAGTACAGCATCCTCGTCAATACTGTGTTTACGTGTGGTCTCCCAACACGTAACACGTGTGTACAACGTAACACGTTGTAGCGCTGGGCTTGAATTACGTGGGGAAAGATAAGGGTCTCCTTGTGAAATCCTTGAGTTGTGCTCCTTGAGCCCCCCTCCCAGTTTTAGCCAATCATCCCCCTATCCTATAGCCTTTTAAGAATAATTGTTAAGGGTGGGGGTCACAAAAGGTGGCTTGGCTGTCTAGTGAGCGCCGTCTCAAAGGGATTCATGCAGCTCTGCGGTTGTCATTAGCATCCATTCCAACTGTCCATATTTTCTGGTATTTGTCCCCGGTTAATTGCTCTGTTTGCCTCATCATGCGAAGACGATGGGGATGTCCTTTAAATATGCTGTCAGTGCTGTGGACGACCCTCTCCTAGGTCCCTGCGTGAGAGGCAGATGTGTCTTGACTGTACCACATGAGCATGTAAGAGCTTTATCTCACTGAGCATGAGAAAAGGAGCCTTTTTCAGTGCTCATCAAGGAGAAGCTCTTCTCTCTGACCAGCTGATGAGTGGAAATAAGGCCCTTTCCCTGCTGGGAGAGGGGGCAGTGCCTGGGGAAGAAACGGGTGAGCCAGATGGGGAACTTCTGCAGGCCAGATATTGCCTATGGACCCCCCCACCCAAGAAAGACACACCAAAGGTGTGTCTCCACAGTCAATTTGCTGCGAGTTGGCTCCATTTCAAGGTTGTTCAGGGCACGACGTCCTGGCCATCCCGCAGCCACACTGGAGCTTTTCGTGGAAAAAACGGATTCCTGAGACTGCTTAAGTCCCATTCTTTAAGTCAGGTTCTCCACGGTATAGCTTTTGTGTGTCCCAACCCCCGCATTTACTTCGGGTATGCTAGCCCTGCCCAGGGGTGTGCCTTTCACCATGATGCCGGTCAAAGGGTGTTTCTTCTCCCTGAATTTCCCATCCCATGTTGTCCAGCACAAAGCAATTAGTGTCTACTCAGAAGTAACTCTCATTTTGGTCAATGAGGCTTGTCCCCTGAATGCGCACTTCAGAATTTACAGAGATCCCCCTCAATTGAAATAGCACATTTTAAAGCACTAATTCCCTAAAGGCTGCAAAGTGCTCTCTCAAAGCTGCGATTCTCTGTCGTTTGGTTTATTGCCATTCGGAAGTAACTAATTCGCATTTTTGATCGTGCACAGCATTGGGTTACAAAGGGGGCTGCTTTCCCATCCCTGTGTTTCCCGTCCCTGTCTGTCCCACCACAAATATATGTGTGTCTATTCAGAAGTTAACTCCATTGTGTTCAATGAGGCTTGTCTTTGATGTTTCCTTCCTTTCTTTCTGGAAGTAATTAATTCACAGCTTCACTCCTTTGCAGCATCAGGAGCTTCAGGGGAAAGGAGAAAGGGGATTAGAAAAAGGGCTGGCTGGAGTCAGGGTGCTTCAAGTAATCACAGGGTTAAATCTCCTAAAGGCCGTGAAGCACTTTGCCAGCTGTACGGGAGTAGTTAATGCAGCACTTCCCTGGATCACAGCATGGAAGCTTTAACCGAGGGAGAAAGATCTACAGCTGTGTTTCTTTAATGTTTGGTGCTTTAAGGAAGTAATTAATGCCAGGGGCAGGTGGGGAAGAAGCAGAGTGCTTTTGCCAAGACACAGGAGAAAACCACCCAGGATTTTATAGAAGGAGAAAGGGGAAGCCTCTTTTATTGGTTGAGCAGCCCCTGCTAGTCAGATGACGTTCACTCCAACTCCCCCTTCCCCGGGAAGCATGTTTTGTGAAGCGACTTATGCTGGTGCGGTACACTCACTCATGGAGCCCTGCATGGACCAAAGCATACCGGAGCCGATTCCTAGGAAAATCCGGATAATCCTTCATTCGCTTCTCCTTCCGTTGTCGTGGAGAAACCCCCCAAGGAAAGTGTGTGGAGTTGAGTTGGGCATAGAGGGGCATATTTCCCCCTCATGCCTTGACTTCCGGCAGTGCTTTGGACTATTGGGCTAAACATTCATGCTGTGTATCATTATTTTCTTCTTCTCCCACTAGTATAAAAAAGGTGGCGTATCGTTAGCTTTCCCACATTTAAATAAACACATTGTTCCGAAGCACTAGTTCAGGCTTGTCAGGGGGGAAACAACTGCTTTGTGACACACACACCCCTGGACACCAAGTGACATTCGTTCTGGATGCCAGGGGCCAGTGAGCCAGGAGGGTCAGTGCGTGGCCATCAAAAGAAAAGTCCTTCCTCGCCCGTGGCTGCTGAGTTAGGGCCCTCGACTTACATTATACAGTGAGAAGGGCATATTTTCCACCCCATATACATGCAGGAAGGAAGCACTGAGAATCCAGATCTCCCAGAGCATGCACTCCTGTCATACATACCATTGAAAACATGCTTTTATTTAAACATTTTTACAATATATACAAATGCATTTGGGTAATCAAGCCAAAGGAAAGCAATCCCTGAACAAATAAAACTAAGAAACAATATAAAAGTCAGGAACAAAATGTTACCTTAAAAAAAAAAACAACTCAGTTTACTATCACTTGTACAGAATCAAGCATTTAAAAAGAAATCCAAACTATTTAAAATACAAAAGTGTAGAACATACTATAACGTTTTCATTTATATGCCATTGAAGACTGCAAGGTTGAAGCACATCTGGCAATGGGATCATTACTCACCATGTATATTGGTGACTAGATTTATTACCCTGCCTTCGCAATAAGGCTGTTATTTTGTAAATACTCTGTTGAAAAAAATCTACTGCTGGAGTAGTGTTTGACAAGCCTCTTCCAGGAGGAAGAGGAACTAACTGTAGCTGATTCATCTCAACTGCTGATTTGTTTGAAGAGGATGGATCAGAGGGTGACAGTTGCTGAAAGCGAGTCAACAGCTGTTTTGCTGTTCTAGGATAGCAAAGATGATCAGACAGAGGTTGTGCTGGAACACAGTACTCTGGAATCCCTCGTCAGTGTTTCTGGCTGGGGTGGTCATCCTAGAAGGAACTTGGGGAATCCTCTTGGGGAAGGGGGCGGGGAGGAGAAGGGGGAGGAGATTTCCCCAAAGAGCCTCAGCACTCAGACCCAGAGACGCCTGGGAGACCGAGATGCCGGGTGCAGCTGCAGCTTCGCTCTGCAGCGTGCCCAATCCCTTCCTAAACTGAGGAGGCCAGGAGGAGAAGGGGGCGGAGGGGCAGGGAGGAGAAGGGGCGGGGAGGAGAAGGGGTGGGGGGGAGAAGGGCAGGGAGGAGAAGGGGCGCAGAAGGGGCGGAGAAGAGAAGGGGCAGGGAGGAGAAAGGGGAGGAGATTTCCCCAAAGAGCCCGGGATGACTGGTCTGAAATCCAATAAGAGAAGCAACGAACAAGATGCAGCCATTGGCCCAGGGATTTGCAGCACCCCCACCACTCAAGAAATATCGCCGATGCTCAGATTCTGAGCAGGGGGGTTCCAAGCTGTTGGGAGATCAAAAGTTGATTTGAGGGGGACATGTCTAGATTCATTAGTTCTGGTTTATTATAATTCATTTGTAAGCCTGCTAAATGTTTTAAGTTATCTAATTCATTCTGTAAGAATGGTGCAGCTTTTATTGGATCTTGTAAGGTTAACAGCATATCATCTGCATAAAGATTGATTAGGTGTTCTGTTTTTCCTATTGTGATTCCTTTTATATGATCATTATTTCTTAAATAGTTAGCTAAACATTCTATAACAAGAGTAAATAAAGTTGGGGAAAGCGGACAACCTTGTTTAGTTCCACTTCCTATCAAAGTATTCCAAGTCTGAGTTATTTATTTTTAAACAGGCCCATGATGGGGAATATATGGCACCAATGGCACTGGAAAATTTGGGACCAAATTTATAAAATTTCAATGCATTTTTTAGACATTTCCAGTTAACACTGTCAAAAGCTATAAATAAATCTCTCTCTCTCTCTCTCTCTCTCTCTCTCTCCAGTTTTGTTTACAATACCCCATCAACCTAGAAACCCTTCTAACTGGATCAGAAATATGTCCATTTGGTATAAAAACAAATTGATCTGCATTTATTAATTTTTCTATATAATTTTTAATTCTATTATTCAACACTAAGGCAAAGATTTTATAATCTGCATTAATAAATGGATTGACCAGTAAGAATCAGCAATGGAACCAATTACCGAGGGAGGCGGTGGGCAATCCCACACTGGAGGCGTTCAAGACGAGGCTGGACAGCCACCTGCCAGGGATGCTCTGACTTGGATTCCTGCATGGAGCAGGGGGTCGGACTCGATGGTCTTGTAGGCCCCTCCCAACCCTACTATTCTGATTCTATGAATCGGGATTTAATGGGTCTTTCCCTGGTTTGAGTAAGAGTGCTATGCATGACTTTTTCCACGTTTCTGGGAGTGAGGTCCTTCCAGAATTACATTAAATTATTCATGTAGTTGTGGAATTAAATTGTCTTTAAAATGCTTGAAAAATTCAGCAGTATATCCATCTACAACTGGTGATTTCTGTGTTTTTAGGTTTGAGATCACATATTTGATTTCATCAACTGAGATTCTTTCCTCCAGAATTAAACTATCTTGTAAAACCATTTGGTTTACTTTTGTTTGTTTTTTTCTGATATTCTTCTAACTTTATCTGATCTATATTAATCGTTTTATAAATGTATTTTTTAAAAAAAATACACATTCTTTTTTATTTTGGGTAAATCAAATATTCTGTCACCTTCTGAATTCTTTATGGCTACAATTCTATTCTTCATTCTATGATTTCTGACCCTATTGGCTAATAATTTGGACCCTTTCCCATCAAATTCACAATATTTTGATTTAAGGTATAACAAGTTCGTCGTTGTCTTATTTATATCTAATGTATCCAATTCTTTACATTTTTGTTCAAATTCTGTCCTACTTTTGATTGATCCGTATTGTCTGTATCTATCAGTAAGTTCTTGAATTTCTAAATCCAAACTGTTTTTGCTCCTTTGTTTTTTTATTTTAATTCTTGTATGTATATTCCACAAATTACAACATTTTAGTGTTTCCCATCTGAGCATAGAGGAAATACCTTCCAATGTGTTCTCTTTTATATACAGTTCTAAATTTTCCTGTATTTTTTTCCTACTTGATTCAGTTGCTAATAAGGTTGGATGTAAGTTTAGAATAGCATGATCCGTGACTTTAATCATATTAATTGTGGTGCTACTCACATTAGATCATTCTCCTTCTGATATTAGGGTAGCATCAATTCTTGAGTAAATATCATGTACTTCTGAGTAAAAAGTAAAACTATACCCATTTGGGATTACATTCTCCCCACACTTCCCTTAGCCCATGGTTCTTTTTTTTTAATACAGATTTTTACTGAATTTCAGTAATATAAACAAAGCAAAATAAAACCAAACCAAATCAAAATAGAAACTAAACTAAATAAAACAAATTCCATCAGGATTTTTTTCTTCTTACAGTTATATCTTAATGGCTGTACAGAGGTCACAGGTAATTCTTATCAGTGCTACTAGATATTTTATCGGACGGACTCAAGATTATACTTCATCTATTTTCTTCCTTATAAAAGCCATAGGGTTTTGTGGTGCGAGGGAATCAGATATTGATGTTCTGTTCTGTTCGTATATGCAATAAAGTCAAACGATATCTCTAGGGATGTTGGAGAATTCCACCACAGATCTCAGTGAGGCCGAATGCCAGTGCATTCGGCCCCCTGAAATCCGTGGCGAAACGAGGCCCCCCGCCCCACCACCCCGCGAAAGGCGCGCGAAACGGAGCACTTACCTGGTGCCATTTGCGCTGCTTTGCGAATGGCAGCCGTGACTGCGGCCACCATTCGCTTCTTCATTATTGCCGTGATAGGCTACGTAAATACTTACATAGCCTATCACGGCTAACGCAGGGATGCCATTTGCGTCCCTGCGGAGGCCGTGATAAGCTATGTAAATATTTACGTAGCCTATCATGGCAAAAAAGGGAATGCAAATGGCGGCTGCCGTAGCCGCCGGCATTTGCGTTCCTGTTTTTCGCCGTGATAGGCTACATAAATATTTACGTAGCTTATCACGGCAAAAGACAGGGGCGCAAATGGCGGCTGCTACACCATTTGCGCCCCTGTCTTTCACCGTGATAGGCTATGTAAATATATACGTAGCCTATCACGGCAAAAGACAGGGACGCAAATGGCGGCGGCTACGGTGGCCGCCATTTGCGTCCCTGCGCAGCCCAGTGGCTGGATGTCCGGCTGCAGGCGGCCCCAGCCAGCAGCCCCGGCCAGCAGCACTGTGGAGTCGCCACGGAGCGGAGCCAGCCGGGGAGAATTTCAGGGGGAGGGACAGAGCGCCTCCCCCCCCACCGCGGATGTCCCTGGATGAAACCAGGTAAGTGCTTCGTACATCCCTACATATCGCATGGAATGAATCGTGTTTACTTTGATCCCTGGCCACTTTCAACTTGTGCGATATTTTTTCCATTATGGCAGTTTGCCAGACCACGGCATACCAATCATCTAATCCCTGGAAGGTGAATCCCTTCCAAAACCTCTTTTAGTAATTCCGTAATTGATTTCGTTTTAGTATTGTCCCTCCTGCTTCAATATTCGAGGTACTTATTTGTAAATTACTTATATTATCATTTATATTTCTAGTACTCATATATATTGGACCATCAAATATAGATTACTTTGCAGCTTAAACAACAGCAAAGCTACTGAAACCTTGAGCGAACAATCCCTCAACTCCCCTTCCGCTTCCCCTCCCTCCCCGGGGCCTTCTGCAACATTTCCCCAACATGTGCTGTTAGACCCCATAGGGCTTTTCCCCATAACCCCATAGGGCTTTTCCCCAGGACCCCATGGCTTTTCCCCAGAACCCCCTGTTTTAACACAGGAGAGGTCTTCCTGGGTGATCATATCTCACCCAGGTTTTCTTTTTAAAGAAGCTTCCCTGAGTTTACAGTGAACAAGATATATAATGCTATTAGATATTAACAGTGGTTATACAGCTGGAGGAAAATTCTGAGAGTGCCTTGGACTGCAAGGAGATCAAACCAGTCCATACTCCAGGAAATAAAGCCAGACTGCTCACTTGAGAGAAGGATATGAAAGGCAAAACTGAAGTACTTTGGCCACGTGATGAGAAGACAGGATACCCTGGAGAAGATGCTGATGCTAGGGAAAGTGGAAGGCCAAAGGAAGAGGGGCCGACCAAGGGCAAGGTGGATGGATGATATTCTGGAGGTGACGGACTCGACCTTGGGGGAGCTGGGGGTGGCGATGGCCGACAGGAAGCTCTGGCGTGGGCTGGTCCATGAGGTCACGAAGAGTCGGAAGCGACTGACCGAATAAACAACAAACAATACCTGAGTCTTCTGTGAGACATCCTCGACTTTTAAAGTATAAAGTTGCATAATAAACAGCTTTTCTCTTGTCTTCTTCTTCATCTTAACTTAACTGGATTTCTATGTATGATGTTACTCACAGTCCCTTTGCTAGTACACAGCTCTCTTACACTTTTTAGGAGTTTATTTCTTCTTAGACTGAATTGTTCTTTGTGGTCTTGCTGCTAGGAACTCCTCTATCAGATTCTGTTGGTTTTCTTCTCAGTGTTTTCTGTCTTTGAACTAACTCCTATTCCTCCTGTTCCATTTCTCGTGCTTCCTCCTTTCAGGATTCTTTCTGATGCAAATTCTATAGGCAAGCCTATTTTCAGAGCTTTGAATGTCTCTGCCATTTCTTTTTAAGGCATTGCCACATAATGGCCGCCATTGTGATTAATTGTAATGCTGAAAGGAAAGCCCCACCGGTAGCGAATATCGGCTTCTCGTAGCTTTCTAGTAAATAGGCAAAACTCATTTCATCCATTTACTAGAAACAGTCTTTCCATTAAACTGTGTGTCTTTTACAGATTTTATCTTTTGTATAAATTCTTCCTTCTTTGTATATCTTGCAAAGCAGATTATTATATCGCAAGGTCCGTCAGCATTTACACTTTTTGGTCTTAATGCTCTGTGTGCTCTTTCAAAACCTTATTTTATTTGAAAGTCAGCTAGTAATGATGACATCCATTGTGCTAAAAAGGATTTTGGTTCCCCAGTTACTGCTGATTCTATCAGTCCTCAGATTCTCACATTAATACGTCTGCTCTGATTTTCTGCTTGTTCTAATTTCAACCTGAATATTTTCTTGTTGTAATTGTTCAATTTTATTCTTTGCTGCAGCTGCAAGGTTAAATGCTTCTGAGGCTGTACTTTCAACCACCTCTACTCTAGCATGAGTGTCTTCCCATTTTTTTCCAAAATGTCATTCCAGTTTTCTAACATTTCTTCTTTAAACTTGGTAAATTGGGAAGCCAGATCAGCTCTCCACTCTAGCGGTTCCTCCACTGGGGATTCGTTTGTAGTTTTCTGCTGGCCGGGCGCCATCTGGCAAGGCTGTTTTATTACTTCTTCTGGCAGGCCCGCTTCTTTACCTTTAAAGACATCCAGTAATGTTTTTCCTCTACATTCAGCTGTACTTGCCAGTTTGCTGTTTATGCCTTCTATTTGTGATAAGTTTAGATTTAGAAATACTTTGTTTAGTAGTTTTGTGGTTTATTGTTGAGGAACTCACTCAACCCACGTCTTTCTTCTTGCTCACATGCTCTGCTGCCCCCTCCCTCCAAGCTTCCGATTCTTTCTCTCTCTCTTTTTAATAAGATGAACTTCCTGGCCCTGAAAATCTGGCTCCATTGATAAATAAAATCAGAAGCTATCCTGAGCTGACGATCTGCCAAGTTTCACCGTGCCCAGTGTGCTCCTTCCTGCTTTTTGTGCAGGCTCTGAGACCTCCTTCTCCAGCACGTTGATATCTCAGTTTCAGTGGCACAGGTCTCTGCTGTATCAGACCACAAATTCCAAAATTCTTTGGGGTTTTGCTGTTCCTGTTTCAACTTGGCCAGGATGAGCATAAGCTTATAAAGAGGTGACATCACACACTCTGCTTATTTCAGGTTTCACCTGAAGCTTCCCTTTTACGCCAAATGTGCAGCACGGCAGCATGGAAGTCAATGGAGCGCAAGGCTTCTTCATGCTACAGAGAGCTGGCGTTGGTCGACCAAGGGGGCAACTTATCTCCATTGACTCATTGCTGCTAACTGCGAGCTGTTTTGTCCAATCCAATGCAAACCAGCCAAGAACTGGAAGTAGTTCTCCGGGGTTTCAGACAGGAACTTTGACAGGACTCTCCAAAGATGCTGTGGATTGGACCTAGCACCTTATGCCTAGAAAGCATGGGATACATACTGGGCAATGGCCATTCCTACATCACTTCCACCAGCAGCATTTTAAGCCTACTTAGCAACTCTTCTTAAGGGAAAAGGAGGGGTGGGGATGGGGGGAGCACTTGGATCACAGCAGTGGAGCTGAGGAAGGAGGTGATTAGTCCTTTCCCCCTGGGTGGTTTCATAATGCTCCCACAGGTATTTGCCCAGGTGTGGGGGGAACAGGAAGGCGCCTGCAGCTGGGACAGTGATTTTGAAGGCAGAAGAGAGGGTTAATCCAGCCGCCAGGAAGTTCCAGGAGGTTGCCATTTTAAAAATGGCAACTCCCTGCAGTAAGAGTCAGCAGTTGGCAGCGGTGAGGACGGTGGTGGCAGCGAGGACAGCGGCAGAGAAGGCGGCGAGGACAGATGGAGGAAGGAAGGATGGTGGCTCCTGGGGTGAGAGAAGGTGGAATGGGAGCAGGGGTGCTCCTAGGAGGAAAAGCAGAGAGGTGTGCAATCAATGGGGGAACACCAGAAGTTCTCTGTACCCCACAGTCACCAATGCCTTAAGGAGAGGTGCAGCCCCACCTCTTAAGGGAGGTTTGAGACAGGCCAAACATTTCCTTGCCTGGTGGTCACTGGAGATGAGGCTTTGGACACCGTGGATGATCGGGACTGGATAAGTTGAAAGAGAAAAGGAGGGGGCTGGGGATGTGTCCATCGGCTCCTAGAACGACAAGGAGAAAGGTGGGCAATTAATTAATTAATTAATTAATTAATGGCAGGGCACCAGTTGACCTCTGTACCCTACAACCCCACATCCCATAAGGAAGGTACAGCCCTGCCTGTTAAAGGAGATCTCAGATATGCAGTTAAATATTTCCTTGCCTTGTGGTCATGGGAAGAATGGAGGAAAGTCAGAGGAGGAAAGACGGAGGCAGATAGGATGGGGGAAGGAAACACAGGGACTGCTGGGAGGCGATGAATTCGGGGAGAGCAGGGGTCATATCCATCAGCTCCTAGGCTGACAAGGAGAAAGGTGTGCAATCAATGGGAGGGCACCAGATGGTCACTGTACCCCACAATCCCGCATGCCGTAAAGAGGAGTGCAGCCCTGCCTGCTAAGGGAGGTTTGAGAAGGCCCTGCCTTCTTCCTGTGAACTGTCCGCAATACCTCATCCTGCCCTTTTGTTTTTATTTAAAACATTTCTTGGCCGCCCTTCAGGATAGAATCCCTCCCAAGGCAGCTTATAGCAATAAAATACATAAAAACAGTTAAAATATTAAAAGCAATAAAAACACAAAAACACTTAGGGGTACCTATGCTGGTACCGCTAAGCCATCAAAAGCCAGGGACCTCCTCTTCAGTCCCCAGTCTCTTCCCTGACCTCCCTCTAGCCATCTCCCTCCACCGTCACTGAACATTTGGCAATTTGGCTGTTGCCATCCATTTTGGTGTTGAGCAGCCATTATAGCAAATACACTCAACATCTAAAGATTCTGCCATGAGGTCAACTGTCTCTGGAGGCACCTTTTAGAACTCTCCATCATCATGGAAGCTGGAACCCAGCCACTGTGTCACCACAGTGTTCAAGGCCAGCCTCTGTGAAGTGGGCTTTCAGAACACAAGCAGAGAGGGTCTGCATGGATAGAGGAGAGTCTCATATTCTGAAAGGGATGGGTGAATTGAAGTGATTTCCATGTGGAAAAGGCAGCTGGGATGTATGAGAATTTTGTTTCAGTTTGCAAATCACTGTGGAAACTGCCCTGTTCACAACTCTGAACACAAACTTGGATGGGAGCATGTGTTCTCTGAAAGTATCAGCAAATTCCTGATCTTGTGTTTGTGTTAAAAAAATGCACACTTGAAAAAATGCACTCTTTTCAAAATGCACACTTTTTAAAATTCCCATTTACACACTTTAAACAATGGAGGAAAAGTGTGCAGAGCAATGAACACTTTTCCCATCCAAATGAACTGAGAGAAACAGGTCCCAATTGAGAAGAGGAGTGAGCCGTCCTGAGCTCTGAAGTGAAGTTCAGAGAAATTTTGCAACCTCGAACACCCTGGTTCTCCCATCCCTAAAAGGCAGTGATAATTTACTTTCTGACTAGTGGTAGCTACAAATTGGAGTTTTAATCCGTTGTAGGCCTGGTCAGCTGGGC
Organism: Heloderma suspectum; assembly: GCF_057233095.1. Taxonomy (NCBI): domain Eukaryota; kingdom Metazoa; phylum Chordata; class Lepidosauria; order Squamata; family Helodermatidae; genus Heloderma; species Heloderma suspectum. The sequence goes on from NC_139470.1 coordinate 30,273,970, forward strand.
AGTTTGTACATATCATTGTTTCAGCGTTGGCTATGTATGGTGTTTAATAAGGTGTTCTTTATGAATAAAGGAATTCACAGAATCAACAAATCTATGCACATTTGTGGGCTTTGCATCATCTCAAATCCTGCAGAATCCAGGCCTTCTTGGGGCAGAATTTGATGGCCCTGGGAATGTTCTTTGTAACTGAAGACCAGAGGACACCAGTGCCTGCAACCCCTGCACTGTCAGTGAAGATGGACTGCTTCCCCCTTCCCCCAGGTTGCCTCAGTCTCATCAGGTGCCTCAAACACCAGTCTGGACACTCAGACAAATGCAGCAGTGTGAATCTTTTCCTGGCATGGAGACAAAATGTTGGAGAAAAGGTTGCCCTGCTGAATTGCTGTGGGTCAGGCTCTGTTGCTAAAATCATGATCCAGAGACAAGTCAAATCCATGGGAACCGTAACTGGACAGGAATGGCAAAAGAGCAAGAGGGCTTTCCTTTTAGTTTGGCAGGGAGGGAGGTGATGATGGTCAGAGGGAAGGAAGGATTTATGAAACCCCAGTTCCTTCTGTTCCCAGAGAGGTCTTGGAGCTCAGATCCGCCTGGTGCAAGTCATCCAGTACCTGGAAAAACTTGCCCCCATTTCTAGGCATCTGTGTGCACCTGTGGTTATCCCTTCCTCAAAGAAAGACAGTCACACCCTCTGAATTTCTTCAGCTCAGGCCTGACGTTATGTCCCCAGATCCTTTGGAAGAGATCTCCGATTGGGGTGGCAAAATCTCCTGAGCCCCTCTTGGAGCTCCTTCAGTGGGCTAACCTGTTTACTAAGCTCACCTTAAGTGGTCCTTAAAGCTGGTGTGCATCTGGGAAGTGGATGAATGGAAAAAAGCATTCTGAGCCTTTTATGGCCATTTCAAATACCTGGTGATTAGTTCTGAAAATCGCAACACCCCAGAAACTTTCAATGCTTTCATGTTTCCCCACAGTTTTCGTACACTGGATTTGTGCATTTGCATGTTGTACTGGTGTGATTCCCTCGCCCTTCCTGAGCTGAGGACACATTGGATATCTGTGATCCAATTGGAATTCTGAAGCACTGCTTAATTGAATATCTACATGATACATGTATTGGATGTATAATCCAAGCACCAGGACAATCCTCACATGAATGCTTATCTTGGCCAAAGAGCGTCATCTCTAGAAAGCTGAGAATTGTATGTGGGAAAATATGTTTTAAAAGTATACTGTATATTATTACTCTAATTGGATACAGTTTAAACTGTCTCGAGCTAACACAAGAGTGTATCAATAAAGTTTTAATTTGGGTGACTAAAATTGGGCGTTCACACAGAGCTCTGAAACTGCTGGATAAAACCCTGAAAAATACTGATCATGTATTTTTAAATTATGTAATGAAAGTGATTAGAAATAGGTCCTATAAATATTTTCTTACATGTGTAAAGCAAAACTCTGAATAAAATGGCTCATTTGAAAACTGCTGCATTTTTTGTTTTGTTTTGTTTTGTCAGAATAGTTTTTGAAAGAATCATTAAACATAGAAATCACAAGGGCTGCAAGTAAAACCTTCAAGAGTATTTAAAAAGTAAAACACTCCTTAAGTGCCACTTAGATTTTGTAAAAATCTTACATGGCCTGCCCTTGGGGGGGGGGGGGCGGAATGGTCTAGTCCTCTCACATATGCTGTTAGCAGCTTGGTTAAAAAAAAAAAAAAAGCATTAATGTAAACATCTGATATTGGAGAAAAAGAAAGAAAAATCTCAATAACTGTCTTTAAAATTATGGATACATAGGTATCCCTTTTTAAAAAATAAACATGATGGGGTGGTAGGGGACACCCCCGACTTTGTGCATTTATATGTAGGGAAAACTATTCCCTTTTTTATTATTATTATTATTATTATTATTATTATTTTATTTTTGTCCGAATCATTTTTGAAAGAATCAACTTCTATCACTAGTTTCCCTTACAGGGTAGAGGGGGTGGGCCCCGAAATGTCTCATGCAGCATGTCTCCAGATGGGGGGGGGTAGATTACAGGGGACCTGAAACCCCATTACATGTTTTTGAGTAGGATGGTACTAACTTTTAGTGATAAGTTGGAGGCCAACCTGAGGGGCGGGGGGAACCTTAACTTTATCCAATCACAGGACCAGAATTCACACAACAGGACTAGCGCTGATAAAAAGAGCCCGCACTTCTCTGTGTCTTTACACCCCCCAAACCTGAAGGGAAGGACCTGGAAGCCTACCTTACATGTGAGTATACCTTAACTCTTTTTCCTTCTGCCAACTAATGTAGATGGGTGCAGATAAACTAAAATAAAATGCAATACAGTTTATGCTTCTTTTCCCAATTTACCCCTGCAGAAAAACTAAAACATCCTTCAGTATTCTAAAAGACGCGCAGTATGCCTGCAGGCAAGTTAATTTCATGTATGTATGTGTGTGTATGTGTGTATATATATATATATATGTATGTGTGTGTGTATATATTTCCCTTTCTGGGATTGTTATATTGTAAAAAAAAAAAAAGGCTCTTTCTCTAAAACTGGTCTATCTTTTTTTTTTTCCTTGTTATCCATAGAACAATTCCCAAAAGCAGTCTTGATATCACAGGTCTATCAAGAAGGCATGTATTTTCTAGTTAATTTGTATGTTTTAAGGGGTTTTGCGGGGGTGGGGGTGATCCACCTGCTGCTATTGGTAAAAATGAATCTGCATGACCGGGGGCGGGGGGGGCGCCAGTAGGATCAGGATCACAAATAGGTTAATCATTTTATTTATTTATTATTTTTTGTACTTTCAACATTTATAGTTTCATTCAGAGTTGTTGCTGCAATCTCTATGCATAGAACAACAGCCATTTTAGGGGGAAATGGTGCATGCAAGCAACTTTGATTTTTGTCTTCACATTGTAGGAATGTGTAGGAATCCAAGCGTTTCTATCTTCAAATGTCCTTACAAATCCCTTTTCCTGCAATAAATAGAAAATAGTAGCTTTATCAAGCCCTATTTTGTCTGGAAGGTAAAGCCTTACCGGGGCGGGGGGGTCTTGTTTTTAATACAAGAGCAGTATAGCTTCTTTATCATCTTAAAACCCACACCTAACCGTGATATCCCCCCTCCTCCCCCACATAATAAATATTAAAAGAACACACATCTGTAGCAAGGGATATGGATCTTAGTGTGGTGGGGTGTTTCAAACTTACCCATCCATCATGATCCATGATCCAATTTGCTTTGGTGTTTATGATAAAATTAGCAATTTCTTCTATATTCTCTCTTGTTAGAGCCCCATCGTGTGCCTGTAGCTTCTGTACAATTATACCTCCAAACAGAAAAATTGTTAAAATCCATCCCCAGTTGATTTTTCCATCAGCAAACTCAGACTGCATCGTAAAAGTGTTGAACGCATCAAGCCAGACTGTGAATTTGGAGATCAAGGATGAGGGGGTTTAACTGCTGTTCAATACCGTATTGAATTGTAGAAAGTGTTTTTTGCAAAATTAAGAACGTCTTGCACTTTGCTATTTTATGGGGTATTTGTCCACAAGCTGTGCTTAAATAAGCCTGAACTAGCATAGCTGTTTCCTCCTCCATTCTTCTCAAGGGGTCTGCTAGAAGTGGTCAAAAGGCTCTCACACCATACCTAGTGCGGGGGGGGGGGGGGCAGAGCAAAAGCTTAAGGCAAGACTCTACATGCCTTTGAGTGATCAAACTAGCACCTTCTCCTTATTTACTATCTCATGAAATCACACACCTGACAGAGATGCACCAAAATTAAGTCAAATGATAAAGAACTGGGTAAGGCTTTTGGGGTGGGGGTATTTTTAAAGTAAAAACAACAACAACAACATGCTGTTTTTGAAAGTACTAGCTATGTGTATAATGTTTTAATTTTTATATATTTGTTGTTGTTGTTCAGTCGTTCAGTCGTGTCCGACTCTTCGTGACCCCATGGACCATAGCACGCCAGGCCTTCCTGTCCTGCGCTCTCTCCCGGAGCGTGCTCAAGTTCATATTCATTGCATCGGTGATGCTATCCAGCCATCTCATCCTCTGCCGTCCCCTTCTCCTTTTGCCTTCAGTCTTTCCCAGCATCAGGGTCTTTTCCAGAGAGTTTTCTCTTCGCATTAGGTGGCCAAAATATTTGAGCTTCAGCTTCAGTATCTGTCCTTCCAATGAGCACTCAGGGTTGATTTCCTTTAGGATGGACTGATTTGACCTCCTTGCAGTCCAGGGGACTCGTAAGAGTCTTCTCCAGCACCACAGTTCGAAAGCATCAATTCTTCGGCGCTCAGCCTTCCTTATAGTCCAACTCTCACAGCCATACATTACTACTGGGAAAACCATAGCTTTGATTAGATGGACCTTTGTCGGCAAGGTGATGTCTCTGCTTCTTACTATGCTGTCTAGGTTTGCCATAGCTTTCCTCCCAAGGAGCAAGCGTCTTTTAATTTCATGGCTACAGTCACCATCTGCGGTGATCTTGGAGCCCAAGAAAGTAAAATCTGTCACTGCTTCCATTTCTTCCCCTTCTATATGCCAGGAAGTGATGGGGCCAGATGCCATGATCTTAGTTTTTTTAATGTTGAGTTTCAGACCAGCTTTTGCACTCTCCTCTTTCACCCTCAACAAGAGGCTCTTGAGATCCTCTTCACTTTCTGCCATTAGGGTGGTATCGTCTGCATATCGGAGGTTGTTGATAATTCCCCCGGCAATCTTAATTCCAAACTGTGATTCATCCAACCCAGCATTTCTCATGATGTACTCTGCATATAAGTTAAATAAGCAGGGTGACAATATGCAGCCTTGTCGTACTCCTTTCCCAATTTTGAACCACTCGGTTGTTCCATGTCTGGTTCTTACTGTTGCTTCTTGACCCTCGTACAGGTTTCTCAGGAGACAGGTAAGGTGGTCTGGTACTCCCATCACTTTAAGAATTTGCCACAGTTTGTTGTGATCCACACAATCAAAGGCTTTAGTGTAGTCAATGAAGCAGAAATAGACGTTTTTCTGGAATTCTCTTGCTTTCTCCATGATGCAGCGAATGTTGGCGATTTGATCTCTAGTTCCTCTGCCTCTTCGAAACCCAGCTTGTACTTCCGGTAGTTCTCGGTTCGCATACTGCTGAAGCCTAGCTTGTAGGATTTTGAGCATCACCTTGCTGGCATGTGAAATGAGCGCAATTGTGCGGTAATTTGAACACTCTTTGGCGTTGCCCTTCTTTGGAATTGGAATGTAAACTGACCTTTTCCAGTCTTGCGGCCATTGTTGAGTGTTTTTGAATGCAGCACTTTAACAGCATCATCTTTTAGGATTTTAAATAGCTCAGCTGGAAGACTGTCATCTCCGCTAGCTTTGTTGTTACTAATGCTTCCTAAGGCCCACTTGACTTCACTCTCGAGGATGTCCGGCTCAAGTTCAGTGACCGCACTATCATGGCTATCAGGGACATTCAGATCTTTCCTGTATAGTTCTTCTGTGTATTCTTGCCACCTCTTCTTAATCTCATCTGCTTCTGTTAGGTCCCTGCCTTCTTTGTCCTTTATCATGCCCATCTTTGCACAAAACATTCCCTTGATATCTCCGATTTTCTTGAAGAGATCTCTAGTCTTTCCCATTCTGTTGTTTTCCTCGATTTCTTTGCATTGTTCATTTAAGAAGGCCTTCTTGTCTCTCCTTGCTATTCTCTGGAACTCTGCATTCAATTGGATATATCTTCCCCTTTCTCCCTTGCTTTTCACTTCCCTTCTTTCCTCAGCTACTTGTAAAAGCCCCATCAGACAGGCACTTTGCTTTCTTGCATTTCTTTTTCTTTGGGATGGATTGAGTTGCTGCCTCCTGAACAATGTTACAGACCTCCGTCCATAGTTCCTCAGGCACTCCTGTCTATCAGGTCTAATCCCTGAAATCTATTCCTCACCTCCACTGTATATTCATAAGGGATATGATTTAGGTCATACCTGAATGGTTTAGTGGTTTTCCTTACGTTCTTCAATTTAAGCCGAAATTTTGCAAGAAGCAGCTCGTGATCTGAGCCACAGTCAGCTCCAGGTCTTGTTTTTACTGACTGTATGGAGCTTCTCCATCTTTGGCTGCAAAGGACATAATCAATCTGATTTCGATATTGACCATCTGGTGATGTCCATGTGTAGAGTCATCTCTTGTTCTGTTGGAAAAGAGTGTTTGCTATGATCAGTGTGTTCTCTTGGCAAAACTCTATTAGCTTTTGTCCTGCTTCATTTTGTACACCAAGGCCATGCCTGCCTGTTATCCCGGTGATTTCTTGACTTCCTACTTTAGCATTCCAATCCCCTATGATGAAGAGGACATCTTTTTTTGGTGTTAGTTCTAGAAGGTGTTGTAGGTCTTCATAGAACCGATCAACCTCAGCTTCTTCGGCATCAGTGGTTGGGGCATAGACTTGAATTACTGTGATGTTGAATGGTTTGCCTTGGATTCGTACTGAGATCATTCTATCGTTTTTAAGATTGTACCCCAGTACTGCTTTTCCCACCCTTTTGTTGACTATGAGTGCTACTCCATTTCTTCTAAGGGATTCTTGCCCACAATAGTAGATATGATGGTCACCTGAATTAAATTCGCCCATGCCTGTCCATTTTAGTTCGCTGATTCCCAAGATGTCGATGTTCAATCTTGCCATCTCATGTTTGACCACCTCCAGCTTACCTTGATTCATTGATCTGACATTCCAGGTTCCTAAACAATATTGTTCTTTCCAGCATCGGATTTTCTTTTCACCACCAGACACATCTGCAGCTGAGTGTCCTTTCGGCTTTGGCCCAGCCGCTTCACTCTTTCTGGCGCTACTTGGAAATACCCTCTGCTCTTCCCCAGTAGTATAGTGGACACCTTCCGACCTGAGAGGCTCATCTTCCGGCGTCATCTCTTTTAGCCTTGTGATACGTTCCATGGGGTTTTCTTGGCAAGAATACTGGAGTGGGTTGCCATTTCCTTCTCCAGTGGACCACATTTTGTCAGAACTCTCCGCCATGACCTGTCCATCTTGGGTGGCCCTGCACGGCATAGCTTATGGCTTCACTGAGTTACGCAAGCCCCTTCGCCACAACAAGGCAGTGATCCATGAAGGGGAATTTATATATATATATATATATATATATATATATATTTTTTTTTATTTTTATTTTTTTTACAGAAGACTTTATGGCCAGCCATCCTTTTAGCAAGAAAAGGCCCAGGACAGCACTCACACCGGCATCTGATAGCGCAGATAAAACAGAATTGTTCTAATAGTTGTCATGTGATTTTTAAGGTTTCCTGTAAAGCTGAAAGCAGTGTGTGTGTTTTCTTTTTTAGAAACCACAACAAATGTTCAGGAGGCTGCTGTGATTACCCCCCCCCCCAAGAAGGCCACAAGAAAAACCAAGCACATAGACTCACCACCTTCTGATGATAAAATAGGTAAAAAGTTAATGTTGGTAAGGTATTGGGGGGGGGTCATATCGAAAGTAGGAATCTACTGAAATGGTTATTGCTTTTTGCAGTGAACATGATGCCTGTTAGAGCTCCTTTTAAGGCTACCGGACCGCCAGCAGGCAAGGGTAAGGCATTGACTGTGTGTGTGAGTGAGAGAGGGAGAGGTTTGTACCTAATTAATAAGGATGTGCCCTACCCCTTCTCATTTTTTGGTTTTAGACCAGAAACCTGCAACTGTGAAAAGTGCCTCTGCAGAACCACAAGAAGCCACAGGTCCAAAGGCCAAGACAATGAACATGACACCTGTTAGAGCTCGTTTTAAAAAACCAAAGGCTACCGGACCGCCAGCAGGCAAGGGTAAGGCATTGACTGTGTGTGTGAGAGAGGGAGAGGTTTGTACCCAATTAATAAGGATGTGCCCTACCCCTTCTCATTTTTTGGTTTTAGACCAGAAAGTTGCAACTGTGAAAAGTGCCCCTGCAGAACCACAGTTAACCACAGGTCCAAAGGCAAAGAGATCAAGATATGAAGGGCACCCAGAGTCTGCAATCTCTAAACCAGGGAGGAGGCTTGCTACATTGGCTTGAACATACTTCTAAAAGACTGAAAGAAGGCTATGAGCTCACGAAGCGCCGTACAGAGATTGAAGCAGCCATACGCAAGTTTTTAAGTGCTGATAATGATGGGGTATCTGAAGTAAGCTCTTTTCAGAATATTAAAATGCATACAAAGTATCCTGCACATGGCAACACATTCTTTAGACACGTACAAGTTGGGGGTGGTAAACCACACCGGAGGTGTTGGAAAAGACGGCATAGGAAGAACACATTCAACAAAGCACGATTTTACTGGTGGAAGAGGGTTAGTAAAATATTAAACAGGGCTAAAAAAAACACTCTCTGCCTGTAAGAATCAAAGGCCTCCTAAGAAAAGCTGCTCTCCAGTGGCAGATTCTCAGGATGCCTAGGGATGTACGAAAATGAAAACGAAAAAACCAGCCAGATGGGCGATTAATAAATTTAATAATAATAAATAAATAAATAAATAATCACTTACCTTTAACGGATTATGCTGATGGTGGGGGGGGGGGAAGCGCTCCATCCCTCCCCCCGGAATCCTGGACGGGGGGGAGGTGCTCCATTCCTCCCCCCCCCCGGAATCCTGGCCGGCCAGCTGTGCTCCGCAGGTATTCTGTGGAGCCGCCAGCCGGCTCCACCAGCAGCCGGACATCCGGCCGCTGGCTAGCAGGGACGCAAATGGCGGCAGCCATAGCCGCCGCCATTTGCGTCCCTGCAGTCAGCCGTGATAGGCTACGTAAATGTTTACGTAGCCTATCACGGGGTTTTTTTTAAACCTAGCCGTGATAGGCTACGTAAATTTTTACGTAGCCTATCACGTCTTTTTTTTTTTAACTGGAAATGGCGGTGGTGGCAGCCGGTCGGAAGACCGGCTGCCACAGCCACCGAACTGCCGCTGGAGCCGCCGCCACCAGGAAGATCCACCCCAGGTAAGTCTCGTCCCGGGGGGGCAGAAGGGCAGACCATTCCGCCACCGATTTCGGGGGGCCGAATGCACTGGCATTCGGCCTCCCCGAGATCCGTGGCGGAATTCTCTGACATCCCTAAGGATGCCTCACAATTTTCTGAAGCATGCATAGAGGGTGACCCTCCACAGGTGGCGTCTCAAGATACCTCACAGTCTTCTGAAGCTTCCAGGGATGCTTCAGGGTTGGACCAAACCCCACCCACAAATAACACAAATGTGGACCAACCCCCACAAGTATATGCAGAGCTTGTGCGTAGGTGGGAGTGGGAACATGAGCGTTACAGGTCAATGCACATAGGTGAAGAATTTAGATTTGTTAATTTAGAACATGTAACATCATTCTCACAGGCTGTGGCTGCATTATACACAACGATCCAGCAAATCCTGGATGATGTTAACAGGAGAATCTGTCCTCAAGATTTTGTCCAACTACGATTGGACTGCGGAGGATTAGCTTATCCTCTTTTTTCAGTTAAAAGACATAGGGATGTTTTACATGTAGAAGATTTTCTATCCCATATCAGTAATCTCCTGCAAAGCCGTGCTGAAATATGTGGGGATGTTACGCTGCGGTTGATTGTTACAGTTGTGGGGGCTCCACGGGGTGGTGGGAATCCAAGTAGGAAAATAGGTTCTCTTCCGAACAGTCAAATCGTCCTTAGAAAACGACAACATTTGGTAGATCTAAATTACACAGGCACCAATCTCAGCTTTGCTGGGGGTCTTTTAGCAGTAATGGCCAAGAGGACACCCACAGATGCAGAGTTGTTGACTGCCGCCAGACAGTTACATATGGAACTTGGTTGGTTTGAACAGAAAAAAGTAGCCCTCAGTGACATTTCATTGATTGAAAACCATTTAAGGGTCAACATTCAAGTCCTACATTTCGCAAAAAAAGGTTGGGGGCTATTTAAAGTACCAGGGCCTAGGTACCCCAAAACCTATACTATGATGCTACACGACAATCATTATTATGGTGTGCGTAGTGTAAAGGTGGTTTTTGGAGCTCAAAACTATTGTGAAATATGCAGTACAATCTTTACCCACAGTCACAGTTGTCTATATATGTGCAGGCTCTGCTTGAGTGCAGATTGTGCTGTAAAGGTCGGTAAAATGAAGAGGTGCGGATATTGTCGGATGAACTGCAGATCCAGCGCCTGCTTAAATAGACATAGAGAATTGGCCTTAGAGGGTAAAGTAAAATGTGTCTTTAGAGAGTATTGTGAATACTGTCAGACTTTCCAGAAAGGTGATCATGGCTTTGAGCGTTGTCCAGGAAGGCGGAGCACTGTCTGTTGGGGGTTTATCATAGATGGTGATAAGCATGAGTGCTATATGGGGCATCTTAAGAAGCCTAAAGTGTCTGTGAAATATGTGTTTTATGACTTTGAAGCACATCAGTCTTCAGGATTTCATGTTCCTAATTTCTGTTTTGCAAAAGCATTTGTGGGTGAAACTGTAGAACGCTTTAAGGATAAACCAGGTAAGGGCAAGAAGAAGAGAAAGCAGCATGTGAAAGTGCATGGGGATGTAAGCCCGTGGGCCATGGCTGGCAAAACATGGGAGTATAAGGGTGATTCCTGTCTCTCTGATTTTATCAAGACCTTCACAGACAGTGCGCGGTTCAAAGGGTGCACTTTTATAGCCCATAACTCAAAGGGGTATGATGGTTACTTTATTTTCAGCCAGCTGATAAAAGAGAAACTTACTGTAGATCTTATTACACAAGGGGGAAAATTGCTATGTATCAGAGTGAAGGGGCTAGATATAAAATTTATCGATTCACTCTGTCATCTACCCATGGCCCTCTCAAAGCTACCAAAAGCCTTGGGTTTTACTGGCACCAAGGGCTACTTTCCACATTATTTTAACAAACCTGAGAATTGGGACTATGTGGGCCCGCTGCCTAAAGCAGAGGACTATGGTGCCCAATACATGATGCCTGGAGAGAGAGAGGCTTTTTTAGCATGGTATGATGAGAACAAGTCAAAAACATTTGAAATGCAGAAGGAGTTGATGTTTTTACTGCAGGCAAGATGTTAATATTTTGGAGCAGGCATGCACCAAGTACCAACACGAAATCACGAAACTGACAGACAGTGAGAGCATTTTGAAATGGTAAGAAGTATGTGAAGAAAAGGTTAGCGATGGATCCATTCCAATACCCCACTCTGGCTAGTACGTCTTTTTCAATGTATAGGTTTAAGTTTCTGACGGAGTACACCATTGCCATACCCCCACCAGATAATTATCCCCGGCTGTGTAAATGGTTTTCTACCCCTGCAATTCGGTGGTTGAGCCAGATAGAGCATAAAGAAAACATTCAGATTCAGCATGCCTTAAAGGGTGGGGAATTCAAAGCTGGCCCTTATTTTCTAGATGGCTATGCAGTCATAGATAATAAGAAGACAGCCTTTGAATTTCATGGCTGCTTTTGGCATGGGTGTTTAGTGTGTTATTCTCCGGAGGATAAGAACCCCCTGCAGGGTAAAACATATGAATTCCTGTACAACTCCACACAAAAGAGGGATGCTGAACTGAAACTGGTGGGGTTTGAAGTCAGGACTATATGGGAACACCAGTGGAGGCATATGTTAAAAACAAATGAGGACCACAAGAGTTTTCTTGCTGGTGCTCATTTTCCAGACCCTCTAGAACCTAAGACGCTCTCTTTGGGGGGGCATACTAATGCGGTCTGTCTGTATTATAAACCTGAAGATGGGGAACGGATTCATTACTATGATTTTACAAGCCTGTATCCCTATGTGAACAAGAATAAAGCATACCCTTGTGGTCACCCCAAAATGATTTATGAGAACTTTAAACCACTCTCAGATTACTTCGGGATTGCAAAGGTTAAAGTTTACCCACCCTGAGGTCTTTTCTTCCCGGTCCTCCCTGCCAAGGTGGGCGGTAAGCTCATGTTTGCCCTGTGTGCAGCTTGTGCAGCAGTGCAGCAGCAGGAAACGTGTAAACATTCTGATGAGGAACGGGCTCTGCTAGGAACATGGTGCACTGTTGAGCTGAATGCAGCTGTAGAAAAGGGCTACAAGGTTGTGAAAATTTATGAAGTCTGGCATTTTGAAAAGCAGACCACCCGTTTGTTTTCAGATTACATTGACATGCACCTTTGTCAAAAACAGGAGGCTTCAGGGTACCCACACTGGTGTGTCAGCGCAGAAGATTATCTCCAAAATGAAGGGGTGGCATTGCGCCCCGATGAGATTGCCGTGAACCCCGCAAAACGGCAAATTGCAAGATTATTTTTAAATTCTCTGTGGGGGAAATTTGGCCAGAGGACAAACCTGCCTAACACACAAGTGGTGAGAGACCCTGATGAGTTATTTCAGATTCTGTTTTCTGATACTTATGAGGTTTCAATGTGTGACTTTATCGATACTGATGCAGCATGCGTGTCCTGGAAACATTCTGAAGACCTCATGATAACTCTAGGTAGGAAGAATGTGTTTATAGCTGCCTTTACAACAGCATATGCTCAGCTGAAGCTCTACACTTTGCTAGATAGCCTTCAAGACTGCTGTTTATATCATGATACAGATTCTGTGATATTTGTGAGTAGGGAAGGGCAGTGGATCCCCCCTCTCGGAGATTACTTAGGAGATCTCACAAGCGAAATCCCTGCAGATGAATTTATCAGAGTTTGTGTCGGCTGATCCTAAGTCCTATGGTTTTAAACTTTCAGGAGAAGGGGAAGTTTTTTTGAATGTCAAAGGCATTACATTGAACACCACTAACTGTGAAAAAATTAATTTCAACAGTCTCAAAGACTTAGTTTTTGCCTACGTCTCAGACAGGGAGCGCAGACCGCCTTGTCAGATTGTCATACAGCAGCCAGGTATTGTAAGGAAGAAAAGCCATTGGACTCTGGAAACTAAGATTCTCAGGAAAACTCAAAAGGTGGTATATGATAAAAGAGTTATTACTGAAGGGTTTAACACACTGGCTTACGGATTTTGACTATGAATACATGCTGGCAACACCCCTTTTCAGCCATTCTAGCGGGGCCTAGCAACTGTGGGAAAAGCTTTTTCATCAAAAATATGCTGGACAATGCTCACAGTGTGTTCTCGATTGTACCTGAAAATATTGTGTGGTGTTATGGTTGTTGGCAGCCTCTGTACAAAGATCTGCTATGTAAATACCCATTTATTCAGTTTGTGGAGGGTTTGCCTGCAAAATTTGATGATAATGATTTGTTACCCCTCAATAAAGTAAATTTTTTGGTGATAGACGATCTGATGTTGTCGGCATCTGAGAGCTGTGAAGTCAAAAAGGCCTTTACTCAGTATGTACACCACAGGAACTTGAGTATTTTTTTCATCACGCAGAATATTTTCTGCAAGGGAAAAAGCAACCCAACCATCAGCCTAAATGCAAAATATATGGTGCTGTTCAAAAACCCCAGGGATAAATTACAAATTGTGATTTTAGCTCGTCAAATGTACCCACAAAACAGTGAATTCTTCATGGAGGCGTTGGCAGATTCTACAAGCAAACCTTATGGTTATCTGGTGGTAGATTTAAATGCATCTACCCCAGAAACTTACAGGTTAAGAACAGGTCTTTTTCCACCAGACTGGCCTGTAGTGTACACCATGAAAAAAGCTCCAGATGGTTACAAAAGGCTTCACCTTTAGTGCTAGCCCATCTACTGATGCCCAGCTCCTCTGCAAGGCAAAATGTCTAACTGTGTAAAGAGAAATTTGGCACTCTTAAAAATTCTTATTAAGGCACTGCCACGCCAGAGGAAAGCCATTTTATGTGCAGCATCTGATGATCTGATTGCGGCCATCTCAGAAATAGCACTCAATACTTTAAAAGGCAACATTCCTCTATCTCCCCAACAGGTACGTACATTAAGAAAGAAACATAACCTTATTAAAAGCCTAAGTAACAAGAAAGTCTCTCTGAGAAGAAAGAAGCATCTGGCGAGACAATCTGGTGGGTTTCTTGGACCGTTACTAAGTTTTGCAGTCCCCCTGTTCACCGGGTTTTTAGCCAATCAGTGATGGAGTATGCTGAAAAGATGTATTTGGTCCCTAGCCACCAGCTGGAAAAATTAAAGGGGCCACCTCCTAAGGAGGAAAACATCAGAAATGCAGCAATCAGCTCACTAGATAATAAGATGCAGGGAATTCTCCACAGCAGCGACTTAACAGAACATGAAAAAGTTAAACGTTATGCTTCTTTGCTTCAAAAATATCTAACCCATGTAAAACAGAGGGAGGCGGAGAAAGAAAACCTAAACCTGTTTATACCTCAGCCACAACAAGCCTCTGTGGAAGCGTCAGTAATCTCTGACAATGTCTTCCAAGAAGTACTGGACAGTCTTCCTGCTAGATATAAGAAAAATGCGTGGCTCCTATTGATCGAAATGCAGCAAAACAGAGATGTTTCTTCGTGGGATGAGAAAGGAGCCTTTGTGTACAAGAGGGTGGCTGTACCTGGTTCCAATATTCTGGATTTGGTGAAGGGGATCACACAGACCCTGAAAACCAGGCATGCCCCAAAAGGATGGGATGTTTTTATGAGTGCTCTGGCTGAACTAAATGTCCCAGCATCTGTAGTGGGTAATCCTACCCATAGAGAAACCTTGGACTACCTAAAGAACCCCATAGGTGCGACGCCAATGTTGTTGCACACCTCTACGAGTGCTAAAAAAACAAAAGCGTTCGGATGCTCCTACCTGGTTCAGCTTATGAAGTAACCTTTTGTGGTTTTTGTTTTATCAGGACTAAAAATAAATTAGTATTTATAAAAACTTACTTAAAGTAATCTGCGCTGTGCCTGTCTACTTTAAGGGTAAATGGTTAAAAAACATACAGATAAGAAATTCTTTGTTTTAAAAACCCCAGTAGAGGATGCTTTATTGGGAAATGCAGCTATGAAAATCACGGTATGATCTACAGCGTTGGGCAAGTTGGAACATGTCTAAGGCATGCCTGGGCAGGTTGGAACTTGTCTAAGGCATGCCTGGGCAGGTTGGAGCATGTCTAAGGCATGTCTGGGCATGTTGTTCTTTTTTACAAAGTGATCCACCATTTGATCATTTCTTTCTAAATTGTGAGAATAGGGTCAATAGTTAGAAAACATACAGACAAGAAATTATTTGTTTTAAAAACCCCAATAAAGGGTGCTTTATTGGGAAATGCGGCTATGAAAGTCACGGCATGATCTACAGCGTTGGGCAGGTTGGAACATGTCTAAGGCGTACCTGGACATGTTCTTCTTGTTTTTCACAAAATGTTCCACCATTTGATCATTTCTTTCTAAATTGTGAGAATACAGTTCTTGAATCTGTTTAAATGTTAGGCCTTTACAACGCTGCTGCAGGAAAAATACACAATGGTAGCCACAAACCACGGACTCATCGGCTTGGAGTTGCCTGGGTTGAAACACAGTCTTCCTGGCATTTTTTCTTAAAAAATTCATGATGGTTTTAGGGAAGAGGCGGTGGTTGGACAGGTGTCCGTAGGAATCAAAAAACTCTCCACCTTTATCCTATGTCAAGTAGATGGCCAGCCAGTGTTCTCCAGGTAGGTTGTGGGGGTGAGTATTGACTACTAACCCCACAGGCCTTTGGTGTACACTCCCATTGGGAAGCAAGTCACAAGGAAACACGCCGTAGAAAATCTTTCTGGTGTAGGAGCTTGAAGATAGCACATGAGTTAGCTGCACGCTGTCCATGTTACATATAGTCAAACAGGACATTTCTCCTGTGATTTATTTCTATCACATTGTCAAAAACACCATAAACAATCATGTTGACCGTGGCGGCCAGGGCTTTAGCAAAACGGAATTCTGCTCTCAGGTTCCCAGTTTTAATCAAAGAATAGTGATCTCCGCATTCTTGGTCTGGCGTCAGGGATGTCAGAGAATTTCTCCACGAATCTCGGGGAGGCCGAATGCCAGCGCATTCGGCCCCCCGAAATTGGTGGAGAAACGGTCTGCCACCCCCCACCACCACCCCCGGGATGGGACTTACCTTGTGCGAATGTCCCTGGCGGCGGCGGCGGTTCAGCAGCGGCGGCGGTGCGGCGGCAGCCGGTCTTCCAACCGGCTGCCACTGCAACCATTTCCAAGTTAAAAAAAAAAAAAGTGATAGGCTACGTAAAGATTTACGTAGCCTATCACGGCTAGATTTTTAAAAAACACCATGATAGGCTACGTAAATGTTTATGTAGCCTATCACAGCTGGGTGAAAAGAAAAAAAAACCGCGCGTACGCAAATGGCAGCGCCCATGGGCGCCATCATTTGCGTACGTGCGGTGTTGTTGTTTTTTTTCACTCAGCCGTGATAGGCTACGTAAACATTTACGTAGCCTATCATGGCTGACTGCAGGAACGCAAACGGCGGCGGCTACAGCCGCCGCCATTTGCGTCCCGGCAGGACAGGATTCGCAGCCAGAGGGACGGGGCGCCTCCCCCCGGCCAGAATTTTGGGGGGAGGGACAGAGCGCCTCCCCCCCACTGCGAATCAACTTTCGGGTTCAGGTAAGTGACTTTCGTACATCCCTAGCGTCAGGTCGAATGCAAAAAGTATGTAACCGTTCGCATACTCCTCACAGTTAATTAAAAGGGCCCTATCTTTCATATGTTTGCCGGCTGTTTATACCAAACTCGCGTATTCTCTTACACAGTTTCCATCTTCAAAATTGGGTTGGAGTGGCTTCGTGGTGATTTGCTCTCCATCCAGGTAAAGAGCTGCGAAATTAATATAATGCTGAAAATTAATTGGATTTTTATTGAAAGCTCCACTGAAGGAATCATTATCCACTAGGCCTATAATGACCAGTTTATGCAGTTGCCCCAAAAACAGGTTTTCCTGATTGGCAATGTGGCTTCCTCTTGGAATGCTAAACACTTCCATACTCACACAATCCACGGGGTATTTGGCGTTGGCTCTCAACAGAACCTCCCCATGGCCTAAGCGAACGCCAGGGGCCACCCTCACTTTTTTCACAAAAAAGGAGGCTGACAAAATTTGCAGTCTGTAATGTCTTGCTGCACTTTCTGTCATTAAGCAGAAAGCATCTTTGCTGCGTGTAAGTTTAATTTTCACATCAACTCCATTTAACAGCAGTTTTTCCTGAAAAAACAGATCAGTGTGAAGATGTCCCAATAACTCTATTTTTCGGCTTTGAGCTGTTAGGTTCGCTCTTTTAATGAAGCCTTGATTGTTTCCGTCCAGACCCGCAGATTCGTATTCCCCGGCTGTATCTTTGTAAAATAGGCCTGCTGAGAATTGTGTTGCTAGAGTATCCTCACTATAGTTTATTAGAGATTCAATGAAAGCACGATAAGGGTAAGAATTATTACTCTGACTTATAAGTCGATCCCCCACCGTTACATCCAGTTGACTAAAGATGGATGCTATGGGGTAATTCACCAGGCCTACTGCCGCATCTGCAGCAATGTTGCTCCCATCTTTATTGACAATTTTGCAGCACACATAGAGCAAGGTGTTATTTAGATCCATATAATCTTCACCATTTCCTGCGATGAAGAAGTCTAGGGGCGCAGATTCTGTCAGGGCTGACAAGGGGGGTACTTCGATAAACAAACTTCTCTCAATACTGGTCTGCGTAGGACCAATGATGAATAGATCCAATTCAGATTTAGTGCATTCTTCAGAGCCGCAGTGGATAAAAGCCATGATTGAGTCTAAAATATATCTCTTTTTGACGCAGCTGGACATCTTTCTTACAACACGTTACTTCTGACATCGCTTTCCTCTCACAACTTTTCTTTTAAGGGGGTGGGGCGGTCCAATCAATCTCACCCATGATGCTTTTCTTTTTCAGCTCATTTTCCTTTTAATATACATTAGGCCTGACCCCTCTTGAGAAAGTGGATTGTTCACTCTGTTCAGAACTGCTTGAGTAACGTGACCAGCTACATCTTTAGCAATATTACATGCAGCAATCTTTGCGTGGGGTTTGATGATGTCCAAGCCTCTTCTCAAAAGGGGAACTGCTTTTCAGAAAAGGCTCCTGAAAATCCCGCCAATCCCTGCCCCGTACATAACAGGGGCGCCTGGCAACGCATTTCCGGCCTGGGCCCTATAATATCTCCTATATAGGGTAGGGTCCCCATATGTTTTTAGGATGACCATTTTAACTTTAAAATACCTGGGATCTCCGGGGGCGAAAGTGCAGCTTCACAACCACCTTACCAAAACGAAATGGTGCACTTTTGTTCTGATCCGTCTTTATTTCAACAGTGATGGTGTCAATGTGATGCTTACTCACAGGTATGTAGTGAGGCTTGCCATACCCAATATTGACACATTCCTTGTTCTGTCCACGCACCAGCACACAGCACAGTAAAGGTACATAAAAGGCTCCAACAATCTGATGTTCCACAATGTCCGTGTAGATATATAAGGTGTTAAAGCCACTGGTAACGTCAGAATTTCCAGTTAACGGCCCCAATATGCGGATCAGCTCTGTACTGGCTTCGACGCTATACGGAGTTGTGGCTTTAACACTGCATCGTAGGGCATAATTGCTTCCGGGCCACCTGGTTTATCTAGTATAAGCTTGTTTATGTTTTCGACCAGATCAGGAATGCTCGCATAATAGCCACTAGGCAGAAAAAAGGTCCACTTGCTTTTCCCTTGATGAATTTCAATGTGTGCATCGCTAGTTAGAGTGAACCAGCTGTGCAGGTATTGTATCTCAACCAGACCCACTTCCCATGACCCTGGAAGGTCCAGAGATCTTGCTAGGCATATAGTAAATGCAGAGATGGTGTTCTGTGGGGAAACCTCTGCACAGGCATTACTAGGCAGGGTAATGTAAAACCCACTGTCACCCATCCTGTTCTGCCCTTCTATTAGGGATGTCAGGGAATTCTGTGATGGATCTCGGTGAGGCCGAATGCCAGTGCATTCCATTGCAGAACGGCCTGCCACCCCCCGCCCCCCGTGGATCCCCCCCAGGACGAGACTTACCTGGGGTGGATGTTTCAGGCGGCGGTGGCTCCAGCGGTGGCAGCTGGTCTTCTGACCGGCTGCTGCCACCGCCATTTGCAGTCTGTTCCCCCCCCCATAGGTCTCTTTGCTCTTTGAATGACTTGATCCACTATAAATAACTCTGTGGTGAAATTCTGTTCGTAACCCTTTGCAAAGACACCCTTGCTTTTAGAAATCTGCACATGGTCTCCTTTTCTGAGCAGGGGTGCCTCATGTTTTCTTTTTACAGAGCTCCCATAGACTACTTTCCAAATGGCCAGGGAGTTAGACTGGTTAACATCCACAGGTCTAGCTTTGATGGTTCTGTGAAAGCTATGGTTATAACTTTTTAGGAATTGCGGTAGCACGTCTATATAAGTGAAGGTATTGTTGGCTGTGAAATACCTCCACATTTTTGTTTTTAAAGTCCTGTTGAACCTCTCAACAACCCCAGCTTTGACCTCATTATTGGAAACAAAATGGTGTACCCCATGTTTTTTGAATAGATGACCCACATCCTTGTTTAGGAACTCTGTTCCTTTGTCCGTCTGTATTTTGATAGGCTGCCTTCTGTCTTGTGTGAAAACCGCTTTAAAAGCTCCAGACACCTCCCTGCCCGTTTTGCCTTTTAGAGCGCAAGCCCAGGCATATTTAGACAGAACATCTATCACTGTTAAAATATACTTGTAACCATTGTTGTACTGAGAAAATTGCTTCATGTCGACTAAATCAGCTTGCCATTGTGCATCCATTTCAGACACTATGGTCCTATTTCGTTTAAAATGGATCCTGGCTGGTTTATGCAGTGTGCAAGCCTCCTGATCTGAGAGCCACTTGGTAACCTCTCTTCTGACCAGCGTTTTGCTCTGTTTCTTTGCCTCCTGAAATAAGGGGTTCACTCCACCCAAACTCCCAACATCACTGGGGATATAATAAATCTTCTTTAGGATTTTTTCATGCTCTGACATTTTGTAGGTTAACATAAGAATGGACGCGTAGGGTTACTACAAAGCATTTTTATTGGTGAAAGAGAAACAACCACCACAGAAAACATTATCTTTCTATGACCGTGTCTGGGGAAATACATGACAGGCAGGAAATGTTGACTGTCGGTGAACTCTCGATGTTCAGGTTCTCGATATCACCGCACATTCCATGTTCCTGTGTAACACAATGAAAAGCTTAGTGTCAGCAGCATGTACCCCCCCCCCCCGGAATTGCTCTCTAAATACTATTAAGAACAAATCTCAGAAATAAACACTTACTAGTGTGCCTCCTTTCTCTGCCACAACTTCCATCTCCTCTTCCAGATCCTCAAGGGATGTGCAGAAAGTAGACCAGGTTGTGTCAGGATCTTCCAGGTCCATTTTCTCTAAAGGCGAGGTGGCTATTTTCATAAGCACCCCACCATCCATGTCTTCAACAGACTTCACCTCAGTGCTATCCATACTCCAAGCGGCATGTAACTCAGTTTCAGGAAAAGTTCTTTGCCCCATGGGAAATACAGCTAAAGGTAAGCTCTCTGTTACAGTCGCTGTGACAACAGCTCCCTTCCCTGGTTTACTGTTTATGACTCCAGGTTTCATAGGTGCAGTTTCCATCTTTCTGGGCTGAATGCACAAGGGTACCAGGGGATGAGTAAAACCCAAAGGTCCCTCAGTCACTCTTGGCCACGCCACGTTCTCTGTGCAGAAAATATGTCTGGGCATGATAAAAGGCTGTTTTTCTGGGGTCAAGGCTGTCCCTATTGGTCAATGGGGTTGCAGGGCATGATCTTACAGGGCTAGGCTCTAAGACCTCTTCCTATTGGGCTGCGGTGGCTTGGCGAGTTCGTAGAGGGGTCACATGACCCCACTGGGCCAATCTGGGCGCGGCTTGGAAATGGCAGCACGGGCCATTTCCACACCTGTGCCCCCTAGAGCTCTAAAACCAATTCCTATGGGTCCACAGGGGTATGGCAAGTTCATTGAGGGGTCACATGACCCCCGTCAGGTGACCCTGAAGGTCATATGGCCAAGTCAGCTGATCGCATACGTGGGGCTTCCAGCTAGGGTGGGACTTCCCATCTCAATGGGGGGTGGCACGACTGTCACCTTCGCAAATGGGGCATGGTTTAGAGCTTGATGCGAACCCCCCTCCTTTACTACTGGTGGTACAGATACTTTAAAATCAAACTAATTATAGAAGGCACATAAGAGCACCGGTATAGTTCAGGTGGAGAGGTTTTGAAAATCCACTGACTATTTATCAAATTAAAGCCTCAGCGTAAGTCATTGCATTTCTCACTAAGGGCAGTTCATGTCACCCATGCTCAGTGCCCCATTGGACATTTCTTGGTGGAGGCTTTTCCCTAAACAAAATTGGCTGTTGTGAGACTGCAGTGGCAGCTTATCACTTCTAAAGAATGTAAAATGGAGGAAAGGGAGTGGCAGCATTCTGTGTGCATTTGTTTGGAAACGGGTAAAGTGATGGTGGCGTGTGCGCTCGTACATATGAGAGAAGTGGTTGTGGCAGGGGTGGTCAGGGCTTTCTCCATGCCCGCTCCAGCAAACAAACAACAAAACAGAGGGGGAAAGGGGGTTGGGAGATTATGGGGGGTAGCGCCATGCCCCCTACCATGATGTCAGGGGCAGGGCCATGCCCCCTGATGCAATCCAGCTTATTAGTTGCAGGGAGGAGGGCAATCTGGGCCCCCAGCCCGAAACAATTCTGCACCTCTGGTGTAGTGAAAGCGGTCTGGTGTGAGACTGGGAATGGAGGAGCTCAGGGAGTCATGGCTTCCGTTCTGCTAGAAGAGCCCCTTACCCTGTTTCAAGCTGATACAAACAGCAGTAACTACAGTCCCCGGCCCATGGAGCATACCATAACGTTTGACCATGGACTGATGTCAGGGTGGACACTGAGCCCATAGAATCCAGAGTAGTTCTGATTCTGAGGAAGAGCAGTCGCTCCTGGGAGAGGAGCGTGCTCCTCTGTCCCAGGACCAACAGCTGACGGAGATTCCTCCCACCAGCATTCCTAGATTAGAAAGCAGTCCAGGGAGTGACAGAGCAGAGATAGCAGACTTGGTGGATGCGCGACGCAGATGCAGAGAGCGGCGCCAGATGGAGGGCGCGGAAAGGAGGTGCAGTGCCCGGTTGGCGCGCAAACAACAGCTGCGCCCCAAGGATCCAAGGGAAAAGGGGAGGGACTCTCCCTAGTCCTTAAGTTCAGGGGTCTGCCAGTAATTCCCTTTCAAACGGGGACCAACTATTTCAACTTAGGGCATAGGTACTCTGCTGCTCAGATCTAGTTGCTACCTGTAGAGTTGTTAAGTTGTAAAAGAGGAATAAAGCTTTGAAAGGAATCCCTTTGTCTGTGTCTGGACTTGGCTACTGGATTAGACTGAGAGAGGCCTCCAAGGAGCCCTTGACAACTGACTCCTGCCTTGCATGGCCCACTCCTTATCTCTCATCTCTGTGGCCCACTGATGTCCTTTACGTTTACAAACCAGGGGAGCATGTGCAGGATCGCTGTACAGTCCAGGCTAGGGAAGTTGTGAGACTCCAGGCAGGGGGGGGGGGTCCAATGGACTCCCCCTTGCCCACCCCCCAGACCCTGCTCGCCAAACTACAGGGTGCTTGTGGGCCCGCTCAGCAAACGCCCAGCGGCTTGATGAGGGCCTGGCAGCTGCTCATCCTCCCTAGCAAGCCACCATTGTGTGCAACAATGGCAGCTCAGGCGTTTCTGCGTAGGTAATGTTGCCTACCTGGCGGCCGTAAAGACCCCATTTACACAACATTACAGGTGAGTGGAGCATTCACACCTGTAACGTTGCATAAACAGGCCCTTTACAGCCGCCAAGTACACAACATTACCTACCTGGAAGTGACCAAAGCTCCGGGTGGCTGGCGGCAATGGTTCAGCAGTTGAGTGTGTCCAGGCATTACTACTCTGTGATAAGTGATCCTCTTGTTCAAGAACATCAAAAGTGCTTTGCAGGATCCCCCCTAGACCTGCACACTCTGTACAGTTCCCCAGAACCAGCAGGCACTGCAAAGAGAGACACAAGATGGAATTACACAGTCTGAATCAAGATGAGGCCACCTGTCAGGGATGCTCTGACTTGGATTCCTGCATTGAGCAGGGGGCTGGACTCGATGGTCTTGTAGGACCATCTTCCATCTATAGGCCCCTTCCAACCCTACTATTCTATGGTTCTATGAATCCCTTTGGTGAAAAGGAAAGCCTCCATCGTCCATGACTGGTATTGCTCTACTGTTTGGCATCTCTAAGGTGGAATCCCTGCATTGGGAATTAGAGTGGAAAACCAGTTCAACCCACTACAGGAGGTGTTCATAGGGGTTGCGCTGGGGGTGGACCTTGGCAGGCAGTACTGGGTGGCTCTCCAGAAATGGGCCAGGGGCCCTTCAGTGCAACATGATCTACCTTCCATCCCCCCTACATCTACAGGATGGGGGCAAAGTTGACTTGCCCAACGGAGCCTCTTTCTCTGCTCCCCCCTGCAAGCTGACACACTGGAGACAGTAGGGGTGGGGGTAGGTGAAAGAGAAGGGCTCCCATAATGTGGGTGTTGCTTTGGAATGTGCCTATAAGGTGAGGAAACTCTGAGTGTAACGGAAGAAGTTTTACGTTTGGGTAGCTTTTTCCATGGGCCAGGGTTAGCCTCCCTTAAAGGAAGAACTGCCTCCCTCCCAAAATGGAAGGTATTTTGCTGGAGCCAGCAGGAGCCCTCCCTGAAATCCTGCCAAGAGAGGCAAACACTTACACCTGTCTATTTCCCTCAAACCTGGAGATATCAGGGAAGCCAGAGGAAGCCATGTCTGCTTGCACAGACACCTGGGTGAGCCCCGCGGCAGGTTGGATCTTTTCATCCCCTCCTGTTCCAGGAGTAAAGTGCAACGGCAATAGGTGTTTTTTCTTCTTCTGTGTGTCAGGGGCTTCAAAAAAAAACCCTTTAATGGTATTGTGTTTGTTAGTGTGGACAGTGAAAGAGAAAACTCACCTGAACCAGCCTGAGAGCAGAGCAGTTCACAATGTCCAAGTCAGGCTACCATCATTCTGGTCTTGTGAGGTCCACGAAGGAGGTACATGGGGCCTTATTGACATGCCGCCGCCACCCCCCAAGCCTGGCAATCCTTTTCATCTATCTCCCCAGCCCCTCCCTCCCTCCCTCCCTCCCCACCAATCAGCCTTCTCTCCCCCACCTTACCAGCCATCGCCTTCCCTCCCCGCACACCACCACCCACGTTACTTCTCCCAGTGCCACAACCTGCCTTCCTCCTTGGCTGCCAACCTCACCTCTCCCTTGTCCATCAGGTCAGGGAACTCTGCGCCTATCTCAAACTTCCCTTACGAGGCAGGGCTGTTTCAGGAAGTATTTTCCTGAACATGAAAACTGAAAAGCAGGCTTTCTGCTGGCCAGCATCTTTACTCGTGAACTCCAGGATATCGTGGGGAAGTCCTCAGCCCTTTCCCTACCTGAGAGATGAGTCTTAGAAAGCTGGACAAGCTGACTGACTAGTTTTAGGGGACTGGTCCAGTTTCACCTGTGATGAGTGCAAGTGTATAATCTTAGGAAAGGTTTTTCTTCTTCCACCACACTGCTCTTGACAGAACAGCAAGATTGATTTCTCTTGTTAGCAAATAGTATTTGTCACAGGACCAGGTACACCCAGGAGACCAAGGACCAATCTATACAGAAACGCATGCAGAAGCTTTTTCAGCTTTTATCTGGATTATCATGAAATCAGATTTGTCTGCCAGCGGCACACAAAGCAAGAAGAGCAGGGTACACACCACCTAAAAACCCACTTTCACAAGTCAAACAGAGCACTTTAAACCACCTCACTTTGGGGTTGGGTGGGCGGAGACCCGCCAGTTGAAGTGAATGTCATCAACTGCAGAGATGCTGCTCAGTGGATGAGAGAGTCTTGTTTCCCACCCTGTCCATACTCCCTTGCTGTACAGGCCGCACCCTCTCCTTCCCCTCTGTGTATACTTTTGTTTTCAGTATATCGCAGTAACCCTACTGCAGCCTAACGATACTGCAGGTTCCCACTACTGGCCACCCCCTCTTCTCCCCCTCTGTGTATTCTTTTGCTTTCAGTATATCACAGTAGCGCTACTGCAAAGTACTGAAACTGCAGACTCCTACTACTGGCCACCCCCTCTCCTTAACCTCTGTGTATTCTTTTGCTTTCAGTATATCACAGTAGCGCTACTGCAAAGTACTGAAACTGCAGACTCCTACTACTGGCCACCCCCTCTCCTTAACCTCTGTGTATTCTTTTGCTTTCAGTATATCACAGTAGCGCTACTGCAAAGTACTGAAACTGCAGACTCCTACTACTGGCCACCCCCTCTCCTTAACCTCTGTGTATTCTTTTGCTTTCAGTATATCACAGTAGCGCTACTGCAAAGTACTGAAACTGCAGACTCCTACTACTGGCCACCCCCTCTCCTTCCCCTCTGTGTATTCTTTTGTTTTCAGTATATCACAGTAGCGCTACTGTGAAGTGCTGATACTGCAGACTCCTACTACTGGCCACCCCCTCTCCTTCCCCTCTCTGTATTCTTTTGTTTTCAGTATATCACAGTAGCGCTACTGTGAAGTGCTGATACTGCAGACTCCTACTACTGGCCACCCCCTCTCCTTCCCCTCTCTGTATTCTTTATTGTGCACTACATATTGTGAATAGGTAAAGCCGGCTACTCCACCATCGTGAATGAAGCAGCAGCACTGTGAACTGGAAAAGGAGGCTACTTCTTGTGAAAGCAGGCCTACTGTGAATGGGGAAAAACAGGGAAAGGGGGCAGGGACAGGCAGCCTCACCCCTTGACCAGGTCACAGACAGGTCACAGAAATAGGCATGCCCAGGATTTAATGCAGGGGACATGGGGCACACTGCAGAGGGACCACACAGGAGCCGTGTCTAAGGAAAAACAATGCGCTAGAACGACTTTCTGAAAGTGTGCCTTTTCCACAGGGAGGCTGTGGGGCTGATGCAGATTGGCAGCAGCAGCATCTGTCACGAACAACCTGAATGTGCTCTCCCTCCGCATTAAGTCAGCCTTGTAGATTGGGCTCAGGTCAAATAGGGTGCCCCACTCCTGTTTGCCCTTCCCTTCCTGCTACTTTTCTGCTGCCACTAAGTGGAATCCTCTATTTCCCCTGTCTGCCTCCCCAAAACAATGTTACAACCCTCTGAGTTTCTTGTAAATACCTTTAGGTAGTGTTGGGGTTGGCTCTTAGGCTTGGGGTGTGTAAACAAGAAAAGAGACCACATGGTTTAAACAACACAATTTTTAAAGTTTACTGAAAAAGTATTATTAGTAGGGAAAGGATTTTAACATCTGAATGGTTACAACACACACACATAAAATAGGGCAGTAATAGCAAAAGGATCACAAAATAACCAGGGTTAACACATCCAGCTAATTCCTAACTAGACAGTGTCACTATTTTCTCAAAGTTCTTCCCAGCAGTAGCTTACTGTCAGAGTTCTCAGTTGCTCTCTGGGTTTCTTTCTCTTTCTGATACTTCTTTCCTTCCAAACTGTATTTCTTTCAGCCTTCCTCTTTCCCCAAACTGCCTTTTTGCCTCAACATTTTATATGTTAAATCGAGCCTGTTGTCTTGTAACTGACCAGTCAAGAATGCTCACCTTTGCCCTAAATTCCTTCTGTTGAGCCTTGTAGACCTGGTTTTGCAAAAGCCTCTGCATGCTGCGGAACCAAAACCTGGCTTGCAAAATTATAGACCTTTTAGAGCCATAACCTAAACAAAAACCATCTGCAGGAGCCTTGCTTCCTGGCCAACTGCCCAACCTCTGGCTTAGTCTGTAGATTTTTGCAGACTTGGTGGCACCAAAAGCTAGTGTGAAAGATTGTTGGGCTCACGCCAACAACCCTGCAAGGTAGGACAGGCCCAACCCAGCCACAAGTTCCTCAAAACTGACCCAGTAGCTTCCCTCCCAGGCCAATAGGCACTGTAGTTAGCACTGAAGTTATACAGGACACAGCACACCAACTGGAAGTTGGATAAAAGTTTATTAAGGGAAAGGAACAAAGAGGAAAGGGAAGGGGAGAGGTGGTAGGTTGTACCAGAAATTACAAGTAAAATTACAATACCCAAAAACCAGAAATGCCAAACACCTTGACACACACTCCCAGGAGCAAAACAATAAAGCTAGCTAGTCTGTCCTATACGTTCCAAAGTATGAGCCTCTCAGGATAGCCACCAAACTGCAACACACTGTAGTACCATCAGGGCAAAAGAAGAGACACCTGCCCCTTCTTTGCCCCCCCCCTATTTATTACCCAGCCCTAGCAACTCAAGGCAGAATTGAAGCACCCAGTCATAGCTCAGTCCCAGGACACCCCACTCTACCCTCCAAGGAGGCTGGATCTTCCCACCAGACACGGCTGTTATCACTTTCCCAATTAGCAGGAACAGAGTTTGGCCTTGAGCTGCCGGGCTGAGAAACGGCCAAATATCAATCAGCTACCAAGCAGGCACTTCGAGCGTGACAACCCAATCGGCCGTCATGGCCCACTACTAGCCCTCATTCTTGACAGCTAGTAAAACATGAACATTTCATTTCATTTTCAGTTATTTCATTTCTGTACTGCCCAACAGCCAAAGCTCTCTGGGTGATTTACAAAAATTACAAAACATAATATTAAAAACTTCCATATTCAAAATTTAAAAACAATTTAAATTGTTTTTAAACAGCTAAGAACAATTACAATGAGATGACAGAATTTTTAACAGAATCTTTGACCTTTTGATGTAAAACTGACCATCATACAGAGAGGTAACATTCACCTCAAAATACCCAAACCTGTCAGGAGCACCCTAGCTGCCTCTTGCAGTCCCCTCCAATAGCCAACTCAGGACACAGATGATGAGGATTCTTTCCAAGGCTTTATTCCTTTACAACTTAATGACTCTTTCAGATGCTAATCACCAGCGACTAAGCAAGGAACTGCACTGGGGTAGATAGCAGAGTAGCCTAAGCTCCAGGTAAGGCTGTTGGTCCCCGTTTGAAGGAGAACTGCGGGAAGACTCTGAACTTATGGGCTATGGAGAGATCCTCCCTCTTACCCTTGGGTCCTCAGGATGCAACCGTTGTTTGAGCACCAAACGAGCAGAGCGCCTCCTTTCGGCACCCTCCATCTGTTGCCACTCCCTGCGTCTGCGCCGAGCATCCAGCAAGCCCCCACCAGTGCTCTCTCACTGCCAGGGTCACTATCTCTCCCAGGAATGCTGGCAGGAGGAATCTCTGCCAGCTGCTGTGCTTGTGAGAGATGAGCGAGCTCCTCTCCCAGGGATTGCTGTTCCTCCTCAGAATCAAAACTGCTCTAGGGCTCTATGAGCTCAGTTTCCACCCTGACAAAACCAAAACCAAATATAAAATTAGAAGACAGCTCTGTTCCTCCACAGTATCTAAAGTAAAAGTTAGGAGAGAATAAATGGATGTTGGACTCTGTGAGCAGGATTCGGGGAGAATATTTTTGGTTCTCATTATAATGCCCTGATTTCACCCTTTCGAGGAAAAGGAAAGGTTCCTCCTGTGCAAGCACCGAGTCATTGCAAGCATTATCCGAAACTTGGTTATCCTTCAAAATGTGCACTTCTCTGAATCTTGCAACAGAGTTCTCCAATGTTTTTAAAAAGTGGTTACAACAGTGCACATACTAGTGCAAATAAAATGCACTAGTTAAAATGCATTATATTAGGAAAAGTACTTGCAAAGAAATGTGCATATTAGGCAAAATTGCATACAAACATGAAAAGTGGACATAAAAATGCATATAACTTTTAATGCAAACTTTAAAAAAAAAATCCAAGTTTGGAGCACTGCAGTCCCAAGCAAGCAATGAGGGGAGGCCAAGAATGGCCATGATCCTGCTCTGTGGCCAGTGGGTCATCCAGCTCTACAATGAAGCCATCAGGGGCCCTTTGTGCTCAGTGCCTTGTCTACACAAACCTGCTGCCCAGTCCTAGTGGAATGACGACAACCTTGGTGGTTGTTTTATGCACTTTCAGAACTGAGCAAGGAAGGCAGTGGGCCAGCAGGGCTTAAACAGAACTCCTAAATGTTCAGATGTTTAAAAAATTGGAAGCCAGACACTACACCAGAAGGGGACAAATCCCCCCCAAGGCTAGAAAGAGTACAGCACGTACATGGTTCACACTCCTCAGAGCTTCTCTACATGGAAGCAAAAATCCCACACCCTTACTGGGGCTTCATCTTCGGTAGTCTTTGCGGGATTACAATCAGCACAATACACATGACCCCCCCCCTTGGGGGGGGGACTTCCCTTTGTGGGCAACTTCCATATGTTTTATTTATACAGCCAGTAGATGGCACTGCAATATCACGCAATTCTGGAAATAACCATCTCTTTGATGGCAGTTTATTTTATTTATTTATTATTTATTTATTTCATTTATGTCCCACCTTTTTTCTTCTTGCAAGGAACCCAAGGCGGCTTACATTATCCTCCTTCTCTCCATTTTATCCTCACAACAACAACCCTGTGAGGTAGGTTGGGCTGAGAGTCTGTGACTGGCCCAAAGTCACCCAGTGAGCTTCCATGGCCGAGTGGGGACTAGAACCCGGATCTCCCAGCTCCCAGTCCAACACTCTTGCCACTACACCACACTGGCACTCTCACTGGCTTATATTTATTACTGCATTTTTGGCTATTTAAAAAAAAGCAGAATAAAGCTTAAAAACTACAGGAGAGGCACTGGAGGTTGACAACATCATGAAAAGGACCCACAAACTTCCATGAGTGACTGACCACGAGTGCACAATAAAAGCACTGTGTGAAAAGGGCCTCAGTGACAGCTGCCTCTGGTCCCATCAAGGCTCATGCAACAGGCTGTGTGTAATGTGAAGAAGGCTTGGGGAAGAAGGAGGAAGGAAGATACAAGTGCAAGAGATGGGAGAGACAAGGAAGGGCCAAGCAGAGTGAAAGCCAACTGGAGGTTGGCCAAGAGTTCTCCTCTCACTCTCCCACTAGTAGACTGACCCCCCACAAAGGAAGAGAAGATGGCTAGGTGTCCACAGCTGTATGGCCATTGTCTGCAGCAATCCCCAGTCATTGGGCAAAGCCCACTTTTTCTACATCACCAGATGAATCTCTTCTATATCGTTTGTTGAACATAGAGTTCAAAGCCCAATCCAAGAGAGGAGAAAAACAAGAAATGCCTAAGAAATCTCCCAAATGCAGGGGGAAAAAACCCAGTGGAGCAAGGACAATGCCAGTGGTGAGCTCAAAGGTGGTGACAGCCGGTGTGGTGTAGTGGCTAGAGTGTTGGACTGGGAGCCGGGAGATCTGGGTTCTAGTCCCCACTTGGCCATGGAAGCTCACTGGGTGACTTTGGGCCAGTCACAGACTCTCAGCCCAACCCACCTCACAGGGTTGTTGTTGTGAGGATAAAATGGAGAGGAGGAGGAGAAGTATGTAAGCCGCCTTGGGTTCCTCGCAAGAGGAAAAAAGGTGGGACATAAATGCAATAAATAAATGCAATAAATAAATAAAAGGGATGGGGATGTGTGGTGGGGTTGGACACTTTTGGATCAGCCTTTCAAAAGAGCCAAACTTTTCAGATTTTGAGAGTGGAAATAGCTTAGTTTAGTTCCAATCTGATCAACCCAGGGTGGGGGAAAGGAGCTCACTCGTCCCTGCACTGGGGGCCCCTTCCCATCCTATCTACTCCATCCTGTATGTTTCCCAGCCCAATTCAAGGTGCTGGTTTTAACCTATAAAGCCTTACGCAGCTTGGGACCACAATACATGACGGAGCACCTCTCCCGACACGAACCTACCTGTATACTACACTCAACATCTAAGGCCCTCCTCTGGCTGCCTACACTGAGGGAAGCTCAGAAGACAGCAGCAAGGGAGAGGGCCTTTTCGGTGGTGGCCCCCAAATTATGGAATGTTCTCCCCGACAACACCCGCCTGGCACCAACATTGTTATCTTTTCAGCACCAGGTTAAGACCTTTCTCTTCTCCCAGGCATTCGGCAGTATATGATAAGTGCTTAACTGATCCTGGAATGTCTTATGGCTATGGTTGTTTTTGAGATTGTTTGTTTGAAGTTGTTTTAGATATATGTTTCTTTTGGGTATATTGTCTGTTCATGTGTTTTTTATGTAAATGGTTTTTAATCTCCGTATATTGTATTTTTAATGTTTTTAATCTTTGTAAACTGCCCAAAGAGCTTCAGCTATTGGGCGGTATAGAAATGTAATAATAATAATTAATAATTAATAATAATAATAATAATAATAATAATACACAGAGCGCATGGAGAGGAAGGAAGACCACCAACATAGCACCAGCCAAAAGGGAAAAGACAAAGCCACCCTTCCATCCCCCCACACCCTGCTTCCATCAAAGAAAGGCCTTTCAGTCCGCAACCCTATGTAAACCTACCTGGGAGTAAGTCCCATTGAACTCACGGGGACTTACCCCTAAGCATACATGTATCAGATTGCGTTATGTGACAATAGTGAAAGGAGAGGCCAAATCGAGAGGTCAAGAGTCACATCAACAACCATCTTCTATGTGAGTTATGTATTTGGTTAAACGATGCATATCCTGCTTGATTATTCTTGGGATCTTCAAGGTGGGTTCCAAACTTGTTTGAATGAACATGCTTTCAGCCTCAGTGGGGCAGTTTGGCTTCCACATGTAGATTTTCCACCCACAGACTCCCTCACCCAACACCAGATGACCCTACGGTTGGGCCAGTCAAAGGTACCATACCCCGGCATTGCCTTCTGGTGACCCCGACTCGCATGGCCTTGGTAATGGTGCGGGGCTGGGGGACGCAGGGATCAAACCCACTTTAGAAGGAACTGAAAGCAGAGCAGATGAATGTCCCTGTTGGAGGCGTCCAAGCTGCAGCCACCACACAGCTCGGTGGATGGTTTGTGGAGTCCCCACAGCTCCTGGGATTTGAACCGGTTCTGTCCACAATCTTTCAGTTTGCCTTTCCAGCTACAAGGACTAAACAGATGTGTTTTTAAAATAAAATAATAATCAAAAAGCAGACATTTCCTAGATGTGAAATAATAGGTCCAGCATCACATCCTGTACCTTTTCTCTGCATGCAGTGCATATGGCTTGTTCACAGCCTGGCTCAAGGCTCGCCTTTCTGCTTTGAACCCAGGAACCAGAGGAGACACCTTATGGTACCCCCACCCCCACCTCCACTTTTTCTTCCCTTCCAGGCATGCCATGAAATAACAGCAGCTGCAAGGCAGTGGAGAAGCACATCCCTTCCAAGACTTTTTAACTCACTCCCGTAGCGTAGCAGTTCTGACTGCTCCAAACAAGTGTGATTGGCTAAATGTGCCCCCACTTCCAGGGAAGCTCTTAGCTCACTGGCAGACAGCATGCTTAGTCCCACCTTCACTCTCCGCCATCTCTGTTTGAGTGCTTCACATCGTCAGGTGAGAAATACTGACCTGGGCCCGTGGATCCAGGAAAGCCACTCACAGGAAAAAAGCAGGCAGCCCTGGTTGGGGCCATGGTCAGTGAAAGGCAGTCTTGTACGTTTGAGAAGAAATGTGCATCTCTGGAAACTGTTTGCCTCTAAGGCTGAATCTACACAGAGCAGTTATACCGTTATCATAATTATCGGTACACATGACACCAATGGGCACCCGTAGTTATGATAATGGTATAACTGCTCTGTGTAGATTCAACCTAGGAGCAAGGCCTCTTCATTTAGACAAGGGACATTCTGGCTGCCTGACTTGTAGCGCTCAAGACTTCTCTCCCGAAGACTGGAGATCATTATCAACCATCCCTCAAGTTTAGCCTGCTCCACAGATCATGGGGCTCCTCGCTGAGTTGCTCTGTGGCAAAGGCTGCACCCCTCCTTAAGGCATCTGGGATTGTGGAGAACAAAGATAATCTGGTGCCCTCCCATTGACTGCACACCTTTCTGGATGTCATCCTAGGAGCTGGTGGGCACGACCCCTGCTCCCCCCTCCTCCCTGCACCCCAGCAGTCCACATACTTCCTTCCTCGATCCCACCTGCCTCCACCTTTCTTCCTCTGTCTTTCCTCTAGGTTTCCAATGACCACCAGGTAAGGAAACGTTTAACCTACCTCAAGCCTCCTCCACCAGGCAGGACTTCACCCTCCTTATAGCATGTGGGATTGTGGGGTACAGAGACCATCTGGCGCCCTCCCATTGATTGCACACCATTCTCCTTGTCATCCTAGGAGCCGATGGACACATCCCCAGCCCCTGCCTTTTCTCTTCCCATCTACCCAGCTGTGATCATCCCTGGAATCCAATTATCTCCCCTCTGACAACCACCAGGTAAGGGAAGCTTTGGCCTATCTCAGACCTCGCTTAAGAGGCTGTTGACAGGCTCTTTCAGAAAGGATTTCCCCAAACCTGAAAACTAAAACGAAACAGCTTTCTGCTGGCCCTACATCTTCATCTGTGAACTCAAGGATGTAGCGGGAAAGTCCTGAGCACTTTGTCAAGCTGACAGACGAGTCCCGGAGAGTAGAGCCAGCTGAGAGATGGGGAGAGAATCAGGAGAGATAAAACGGAGTCGCAGTTGACACAATCCATAGTTAAACCACTTGGATGGCTTTCAAAGGGAATTAGATTCATGGAGGATAATTTCCAGAGGGTAGCCATGTAAGTAGTCTCGCAGCAAAAATTACAAAGAGTCTTGTGGCAACTTAAAGACCACAATTTATTCTCAGAATCAATTTCTCCATCCTTAAGGTGCCACAAGACTCTGGTCTTGCCTTTAATCTCCAAGACAAACAATATGGCCTAATTATTGTTACATATAGTTGTAATTCATCCTTATTTATTTGTTTGAAATGGGAACTGCTTTGTGGGTTTGCCTGAAAAGCAGTATATAAATACAGATTCATAAAGAAAGTACCCGCTGAACCTACCTCTAACCCTCCAGCATTAGCAATGGTAGAAATTGCAGGGTTGTTGTACCCTGATTTTTCTCAGTCAAGGCACACATACGTGTGTGCGCATGCGCAACATGGAGGGTTAATCCATCCCCCTCCCCCCCGCGACCCAGTGCCACTGATTAGATCAGATCAACACGCACCAGCGTACTTCCCTAAAAATAAAACTGCCATATACCAGGAGCCTGGAGAATGCTGGGCCACACTGCAGGGCTGTTGTGCCCTCTCCTCTCAGTCCCTGCCCTGCAGTGTGGCTGCAATTGCACCGAACTATATTTCAGGGAAGACAGACGAGCCGGTGGAGATTTCTGCCCCCCCCCCCCGCCCATGCCCCTCCTGTGGCAGCTGAGGCGCTCCTTGCAGGCGGCCCCCGCGTCAGGGCCCAGCTGTCCCGAGGAGAGCGGGAGCAAGCAGGCGTGCCCGTTGAGCTGCCCGCCGCCTTCCTCTGGGAGTCCGGCTGCAATGGCCCCTCGCTCCCCAGCCGCCTGGTCGACAGCCGCCCGGCCCTGAGCGGAGGAGAGAGAGCCCCGCCTTTCCGGAAGACATTTGCCCCTTTCGGCTGTCCTTATTTTTCACACGTAATGGCTATTAATTAGAATTAGAATTGTGGTTACATATAGTTGTAATTCATCCTAATTTATTTATTTATTTGAAATGGGAACTGCTTCGTGGGTTTGCCTGAAAAGCAGTATATAAGTACAGATTCATAAAGACAGCACCCTCCGAACCCACCTCTAACCCTCCAGCATTAGCAATGGGACACACTGCAGGGTTGTTGTGCCCTGATTTCCCCCAGTCAAAGCACACACACACACACACACACACACACCCGCAACATGCAGGGAACAACGTTGCCCCGCATTGCAAAGCTGTGCTGGGCTGGCCTGTCTCAGGCACCCCAGACCCGCTCCCTACACAACCCCGTGATACAAACAGGGGTCCAGATCTGCATTGTAAC
Organism: Heloderma suspectum; assembly: GCF_057233095.1. NCBI lineage: Eukaryota > Metazoa > Chordata > Lepidosauria > Squamata > Helodermatidae > Heloderma > Heloderma suspectum. Next base: position 30,308,899 of record NC_139470.1, read on the forward strand.
TGGCAGGGCATTCCATCTAAACGCAACATTGACGGCGCTTCTTCACACAGAAGGGGCCAGTCAGTGCTGGCCCAGCAGACTCTTGACAGGGCAGCAGCGGATCTAGGCCACGCACTCTCCGGACATCCGAGGGCGACACGCCCAGGCCAGGGTGGGTCCGCTGGCAGTCTCCCCCCAGAGAGTGTTGCCAGGCAGACACGAGTCCCTTCTCACGTTCTGTCTGCACTGCTCTTCGGAAGGAGGTGCCAGAACCCCCCCGTTTCCCTCGCGGGGGTCAGCGGGGCCTTGTCCCCTCGGGCTCCCTCCCAGGCTTCCGGATTGCTTCCCATCTAGCAAAAGTGTCTCGGAGGGGGAAGGAAAGAGGCTGGAGAGACGCCAGGATAGCTTTTATCCTGGCCTCTCCAGTCTCCTCCCCTCCCTGCCCACTGAAATGCCCTCTTTATCATCCAGTCCTGACAAAGAGTATAACCATTTTTTTATTTCCCATGGTAGCCAATGGGAGGCACGAAGCCTCAGATCTCTGAATCTCGGATCCAGTTCGGCACCCGAGTTGAAGCAGACAACCTCCCAGTTGGTCTGAGAAGAACTGGATGGTTTTCCAAAGTGTCGAATTGGGGTCCCAGTGAAATCTGGGGATCGGTGCAGAATACACCCCCAGAGATAAGAGTTGTGGCAAGATGCAGACCCACAGTCTGGATGAAGGAGGCCGATTGGCCTGGGGACAAGTTCCCAGCTGCAGAAGGAAGAAAGAGGGGCTGTTACCTTCTATTTCCCACTGAGAGACTGTGAAGGAACAGAGCTGTCTGGCAATTTTGTATATAATGTGGTTTGGATATTATGAGGTTAACTGCTGGGTCAGGAATTCAGGAAGCCAAAGGATGCCAGGCTCCAAAGAGCCATACATGAAGATAAACAGTGGCTTCTGTTTCGCAAGAGGCTTCAGTTTGAAAAGCAGTTTCAGTTTCATTTCTGGAAAGAACTTGGGTGGTTTCTGTTCTGAAAAAATAAGCTGTCCTGCTTGATCAAGAGAGTTGAAGCAGACAACATCCCAATCAGTCTGAGCAGAATTGGATGGTTTTCCAAAATCAGGGTCCCAGTGAAATCCGGAGGTCGGTGCATACCCGTATTATCTGCGGATACCCATTCCCATGGCCTAGATGAGGGGCGGGAAACCTTTTTCAGTACAAGGACTGAATTCCAATTTGGGAAAGGTCTCAAGGGGCACATTCCATCTGCAGGAGGCCCGAAGGCAAAGTGAGTGTGGCCAAAGGCAGAGTAGGCGGGATCAAAATGTGATTCTTACCTAAGCCTACTCAGAAGTTACCAGGAGAAGCCATTGCATTTCTACTCAGAAGTAAGCAGGACTGAATCACTCAGTGGTATTTGGGATCCTATTTGAATCACTTTCAAGTAGCATTTCAAATATAAACCCTCTTCATGTCTACTCAGAAGTAGGCATGAGCAGTGTGTCTATTCACCAGGAAGTTTGACAGCTTCTACATGTAGCTTGTACAAGTCTACTCAAAAGTAAGCAGGATTAAATTACTCAGCAGCATTTTCAAGGAGAATCCAAATACCAAGTCTGTGGGTTCTATTCTTGCTGCCTACCCCATTTCCCTCTAAAGTTATTGTTTCTAGCCACTGCCTTCCCCCCGCCCCCCATGCACACACACAGAAGAGGTATACTTTGCCTTCAGAACCTGCATTTCCATTGCACTGAAGTGGTACCCAAATCTCCTTCCCATTTCCCCATTGCAATGTGGTCTGTCATGCACTTGCGGTTGTAGCCTCCATCCTTTCTTGGGGATGTGTCTCCCCTCACACAGACAGCAATGCAAATGTGTGGTGTGTGGTGTTAGAACTGTCTACATGGAGACATCGCCCCTGTAGCAGGATTTGAACCCTTCCCTTGGGACATGATGCCTCTGTATTCACCACATAACCTACAAGCCAGAGAAGAGATTGTGCTCCCTGGACGGTTGGCTCCACGTCCCACCCTGCTGCCAGACATGAGTCACACCCCAGATCTGATGCCGCCGCCCTGCACTATTACGTGGTGGCAGCTCCCCAATGTTATACATTTGTGAGATGTTTGCTCTGGCAGCAACTCTCATGCGGCAGTGGGTGTGCAAACTATGCACGAATGCCTGTTGTGCATATCTCTTTCAGCAGCAGACATTAAAGAGCTTAGCCTGCGGCATTTATCACACAAAAGGTTAGGAGGTTAGAAATGTGAGGCTACAGGTCAAGGGGTTTCAGGAAGAAGCACTGACTGCACCCAGTTTTAGCAGAAGGAGGTGCAACGTCGGCTGAAATTGCCACCATCAGCATGCACGGTAAGGCGTATGCACGACACTTTTAGAGGGCTGAGGCTGGTTAATGAATTACAGCCCTTGCTGAGCGTTCGTCCTTCCGACCCCTAAGCCCCCATGTTTTGGATGCAGGTTGTGGGGGAGTGTTGAGAGAGAACAGCTGGACTAAGGAGCAAGAGCAGAAGGGGGGCTCCCCCCCACTCGTTACTCCATTCTGCTGTCCTTAGGATGGGCATACACGGGGGGGGGGGAGCCCACCTTCCCAGCAATGGGTCTAGAGCCTTGCTGCTGAAGGGCGATCAGGTGGGCCCAGCAGCTCACCTGTCAAACGCTGGAGCCCCTGGGAGACTGCCAAGGCCTCGTCACAAGCCTTTCTCCTGTGGCTATGCGTTTGCTCGTGGGACTAGCAGATCTGGGCTTCCTGCACTCCTCCAGCTGCCCTTTTTGTAGTATTACTGCTAGCAGACAAGTGCTAGCCCAAAACGTGAGGGGTTGCTTTGGAGCGATCGCGCCACCCTCTCTCCAGGGCAGGGCTTGAGCCCTGCTCTTCTGTTTCTCAGTGTGCTGCTCTTCCCCACTGAGTGCTGGGGAGATTCCTGATGCTGCCACCTCGCGCAGCTCCCACCCTTCTTCGTGCACCTGCCCTGCTCCCTTGCAAGATACTCATTCCTCTCCCACAGACACCGGCGCGCTGCTGGGCGGCATGTTCTGTTGGGAGAACTGCAAGAACCTGGCAAGAGCTGAGCTGTGTGGCATCCTAACTGAAGGAGATAGGCAAATGGAATTATTTCCAGGTCTTGGGTTTTCCGTTCACTCTAACTCCTATCTGTACTCTTCATGTGCCTAGAGGAACTTAGTAATGCTTTAGCATAGCTGTTGTATTCAAGTAAGAAGCAGGAGGAGGTCACGGGAGGGTTGACACTTAGTTTAGGTTGGATAGATCCCACGGGAGACTCTGGGTCAAAGGAATGATGCTTGCATTTATTGCAGAAAATACATGTTGTGTAGGAGGGTGCCCAACTCAAGGCAGAGGGAGACTTGAAAGGACATCTCTTCTCCGAGAGGCAAGAGCATGGAGGTGGAAGATGTAGGAAGTGAGGTCAGCAACCCTAACGGTATCGGTCTAGCATCAGGTCAGCACACATCAGAGGACAGTCTAGGAAACCTGGAGTTCCTCTCTCTCTCTTCTCTTTCTGCGCAGACACATCAGCCTTTTTTTTTTTCCTTTGGAGCTAGCCAAATTGCACCCACGCTTCCAGCATCTTCCGACATTGGGCTGTGTGGGAGCATTCTTCCCACAGCATCACTCAAACCCTTCTCCAGGGGAGCAGAGGCGGGGGGGCAGGACAGGACATCACAGGGCTGGGTGCGTTCTGGGACTGGAATGTCAGCCTTTCTTTCGCCGTCTGACTGACAAAAGGATCCTTCTTAGCTGGCTGATGCTACAAGTGCCGTGAGAGGATTCAGACTGCTGAGAGGGGGCCTTGTGGTCATAAGCCAGTGTGGTGTAGTGGCTCGAGTGTTGGACTGGGAACCAGGAGATCCGGCTTCTAGTCCCCACTAGGCCGTGGAAGCTCACTGGGTGACTTTGGGCCAGTCGCAGACTCTCAGCCCAACCTACCTCACAGGGTTGTTGTTGGGAGGCTAAGACGGAGAGGAGGAGGATTATGTACGCCACCTTGGGTTCCTCAAAGAGGAAAAAAGGCGGGATATAAATGTCATACATACATACATAAGAGTTTGCGGTGGCCTTTCTCAGAAGACAGGTGCAGGTAGAGGTGCTGCGGACCAGGCACAGCACCACCATGCACCATGGCCAGCTGCCTGCTTCCTCACCCCCCCATCCCTCAAAGTCCTTCCTCCGCAATTGCAACCCTAGATGGCATGCATCACCGTGTTTTCTGTGGCAGTGGCCGTGGCTTTTTCCTTGCTATGTGCCAGAAGAACCAGAATGTACAGTGAACCGCCTTTCAGGGAAACAAAGACGGTGGCTGCAGATGCAGCCTCGGAGGGACCCCCCACTCAGATGGCCAGGGAAGAGGGGCACAGGCCAGCACCCTGCCGAGGGAGCCCCCAAAATGAGAGCTGGCCCTGCCTGGTGGCACATGGCAAACGCGGAGAATATTTGTGTGATTTTTGGCGTAGGCAGAGTGACACCATAAGGTGCTGGTGCAACACAGCCGCACATTGATGGGTGCCTTCTTCCTGCCTTAGACGCACTTTGTGAGGATGTTGGCAGAGGACAGTCGTGTGGCAGGAGCGGTGTCAGCCTTGCCAGGGCTGCTCCGGAATCCTTGGTTCTACTGCTTCTTGTTGACTTTGCGTGGAGCAGGCTTCAGGTGTCTTGGAGGCTGGAGGAGAAGAGCTGTAGTCCAGCGCCTTCTGGAGGGCAACAAGTCAGGGACAGCTGGCTTGAGATCATGGTGGCAAAGTGCCAGCTTAACCACGGCACAGCAAGATCACAGGACCATTTTATCTCTGCTGCGCAGCCAAAAGTAACGATCCGGAGTGTCATCTGTAAATTCGGTCCCGTTTAACCTCGGAACCTGCACCAAATGGGTCCAGAGCACCCCAGCGGGTAAGCAAGCTAATCCCAATGGACAAACATCACTACAGACAAAAGCGTAGATTGAAATCTATTCAAGGCTTTATTTTAGGGAAAATACAAAAGAAAGACAATGGCATGGTGGTTGTATGAGTGTTAGAAACTTCTCTACAATTACAGGGAAAGAGAATGCAACAAAAATAGAAGATAAATCAAAAGAATTGCAATTGCCAAAGCTGGTACTATGAACTTGGCCAATAAGATAACGGCTTGAGCGTCTAACGTTGTGATGACTCCTCTTTCCCACTTACTCTTGTTTACTACTTGCGGTTCAAAGCTAAACCAAAACAACCTAAACTAAGTGTCAACCCTCCCGTGACCTCCTCCTGCTTCTTAGTTGAATACAACAGCTATGCTAAAGCATTACTAAGTTCCTCTAGGCACATGAAGAATAGAGACAGGAGTCAGAGCGAACGGAAAACCCAAGACCTGGAAATAATTCCATTTGTCACCTCTGAAGATGGGATTCCAAATCCCTCCTCAGAAATAACCTCCAAGTCACACACTCAGAAAGCACCCTAAGTCCTAAACTCAGAAATAATTCTAAGTTCTACTTTCAGAAAACACCTTAGCCTAAGAGTCTAAAGAGGTCCATAGTTACCCAAATCCTTGGGTCTGGTGGCACGGCAGAAAGGGTGAAGCAGCAGCAGGAACCGGAGCAACCGGAACGCAAGCACCACCCCGGAGCTCCCATTCCCTGCTCTGGTCAAAGGTGGGGCTCAAGGAGCAATGAGATGATCAGCCTCCAACAGGAATGGGGTGCACGTGGTTAGAGCATTTGCCCACCAATCAGAAGCAAGGCGTCTCATCTATCTCCCACAATTTCATGTGTCTGGGGAACGTGTCTGGCACCATTACAAAACGGGTCACTTTGAAATGCCCCAAAATATGACCCAAAGTCTGCCATCTGGGCATGTTATCGTGACTGATGCATTTCTCTTTGGTATATCACACTGGAGGCACAAGGACACAGCCCTGTTTCGGGTGACACCTGGCTGCACCTTCCCCCGAGCTGCCATGGGCATCGTCTGGAATGGTACAACTCTGGAAGCACTTTTCCAGCTTAGGAAGTCAACGCTCCGAAAGACACTTCCCCAGACAAAGCTTCAAACAATCTGTATTGATTCTATGGTGTTATGACCTAACTGGATTGCCTCACAAACTGACCTTCAGCTTAAGCTCATGCAGTGATACTTGCCTTATCTGTTGTCAGCCTCACAAGGGCACTGCGATAGCAAAGTGGGAGGACAGATAACTTGTAACTGAAATATGGTCATATTTTCTAGAGCTGTGCACAAATGGCCTCTCAAAATTCTCCAGAGTATTTGTTGGCAGAGAAACTGGGGGCATTTTCACCTAATTTCTCCAAAGGGAGGAGAAATTCCCACCTCCAAACATGGGCAGAAGCCAGTTTGTTTTGGAACCTTCTTCACCTGCAGAACGCCCCAGGTTCAGTCCCCAGCATCTTCAGGTAGGACTGGGAGAGAGACCTGTCTGAAACCCTAGAGGGCCATCGCTGCCAGTCAGTATTGGCAATACTGGGCTAAATGGATCCATAGTTTGAGCTGGCAGAAGGTGGCTCCCTACGTTCCTATGAACACAAACGTCTGGTTGTCTACAAAATGAACCCAAGAGTTGTTGACCCCTCGTCCCAAGATACGAAGCATGAGGGATCCACAGTGAAGTAGAAATACCCTTGCACTGGTGAAATAATACCACTGGCAGAACCCAATGTAGCAGAGACCCACTAGTGCAAGGAGTAAACAAACAAACCCAGTGGGGAGGCATAGAGGTAGAACCAGGGCTTAGTGGGGTGGAATCAGGCGTTGTCTGCATCCTTTGCCTTCCAGTCAGTGCCACCCTCCTGCTCCGATGGTGTTGTTGTCTTGTGACTTACTGCTGTGCCACTTTGGGGAAAGAAAAGCCCTTGAAGGCAGAACACAAACAGTTAACACAAATGCGACATTCACATAATAAAATAAAATACATCTTAAAATGTTTAAAAGGGCAATATCTCAATAACCTCTTTATTGGTGTAATGTTACGGTGGCAAAAGATATACAAAAAAAAAAAAAAAAGTGGCCATGTTGGCCATAAGAAAAAACATCAAAAATTAGTAAAATGTAGTACCTTTATTAGGCCAACTCAAAGATCACAATGTGCAAGCTTTTAGATCTCCAGATCTCTTCATCAGGCAAAACGTTACAAAAAGCAGGATGGTGGCCACAGGGGAGGGGATAGGAGAGGCAAAGGGGTGAGTGGATGTTGTGGTCAGGATGTCTGTGTAGTCAGAGTCTTAAGATGATATGGAGGAAGAGGGTTTGCAGACCATCAAACTGGGTTCTGTCAGAATGCCTACAACAGCTTCCTCTAACCTGGTGCCATGCGTTGGATTACAACTCCCAGCATTCCCAACCATTGACCATAGTGGGTGGGGCTGATGGGAACTGCAGTCCAACACATCTGGAAGACACCATGTTGGGGAAGGCTGCCTTACAAGCAGGTTACAAAAACAACAGCCACACTCTTTTTTGTCCTGAGATGCTCCTGTTCAGTTTCTTACTCCTGCTGCCTCCATTTCCCAGCTTCCATTACGGTCTCTGTGTCTACGTTTAGATTGTACGCCCTTGGAATCTATCCATTCATTCTCTGTGAAGTGCTGTGGACATAAGATTGCACGTCATCATCAGTAGCAGTAGTAATTGTAATAGTATTAGATGGAGGTTCCATTTTGCTATTGCAGTCTTCTGGTACGATGGTTAATTTATTCGATTGCATAGCTTTCCCACCCCACCCCACCCCAAGACTGGCAAAAGAAAATATTAGCGCTGTGCCAAAAATTTCTCCCATTTTTTTTTTACCACTCCCATCCAATTTGAGAGAAAAGAAATTGCTTTAGAAAAAAAATCAAAGGAGAAGAAATTTCAGAGAACTTCACATGGTTGGGTTCAGGGTTCTTGTGCTGACCTTAGCAGGTGGCCAAGAAACGACACTCAGGAAGGATCACATCTCAAGCTGCAGCCCTGAGACGCATGTGCGTTGGGAGGGAGGCAATCCCTAAATCAGCAGTCCCCAACCTTTTTGGCGCCAGGGACCAGTCCAATTTTTCCACGGACCGGGGGGGGGGGGGTTCCGCTGGCGGACTTCTGGCCACTGGGACACAAATAGCGTCCGCTATGCGGACGCCATTTGCATCTCTATTCTTTGCAGTAATCAGCTACATAAAGATTTACGTAGCCTATTACTTGTAGAACAGGAACACAAATGGCGTCCGCATAGTGGATGCCATTTGCGTCCCAGCGGCCAGAAGTCCGCCAGCGGCCGGAGCCGGCCGGCAGCTCCACCGAGTCGCCGCAGAGCGGAGCCGGCCAGGGCCAGTGAGGATTCCGGGGGGGGGCAGATCGTCTCCCCCCGCTCTGCGGACCCAAGGTGAGGGGGTTTCGCACACCCCTGCGGCTCGGTTGCTGACAGACCACGGACCGGGACCGGTCCGCAGCCTGGGGGTTGGGGACCCCTGCCCTAAATTACGGCCCCGAATCGCACCTCGACCATGAAGCTGAAAGGTGACTTTAGGCAAGCCTCCCTTTCCTCTCTCAACCCCACATCTGCGACGTGCAGGAAAAGAACGCTGGCCCGCCTCACAATAGCCTTCCCCAACCTGGAAGGCAGCAAGTTGGGGAGGGCTACCTTACAAGGCGGTTGTAAGCACTAACAAGGTGATCCTTGTAAGGGCTGCGAGCGCGCAAGACTACTACAGACGCGTCACACCGACGCAGAGTCTTGCGCCGCCCACACGCCCAGCAAGCTGCCCCGGCAGAGGCGTCCGCGGACGCTGAAGATACATCGCGGGCTGCGGGGAGCGCCGGCGGAGGCGCGCGGGGGGCGGCGCCCGGAAGCAGCGCGGTGCCAGGGAAGAGCGCGGCGGGCATCCCGGCCGCGCCCCTCGCTGCGCCCCGGGCCTTCCGCGGAGCGCGGCGCCCCTCCGCAGCCCCGCGCGGCACGGCCGCGGGCGCCGGGGGCGGGGCAGCGGGCGCGGCCCTGCGCGAAGGGGCGCGGCCGGGGCCGCGCGTGGGCGTGGCTCAGGCCAGCGGCGCCTATTTCAGCGTCCGCGGGCGAGCGCGCTGCTCTCTCCGCAGCCATGGCCGGGCGGCACCGCGGCAGCCTCCGGGGCGCGCGGCTGGCGCTGCGCGCAGCCCAGCCCTTCGTCCTGCGGAGCCGCCCGCGCTCCGCCGCCGCGGCCGCCCCCGCCGCGGCCCCGGAGCCCCTGGCTGCCCCGTCTCCGCCGCCCGCCGCCGCCCTGCCGCCCGGCGCGCCTCTGCGCCAGCCGCCGCCGCCGCCCCGCGCGGTGGACTTCGCGGACGCGCGGGAGGCGTTCCGGAGCAAGAGCAGCGGCGAGCTGGCGCGCGGCCTCCTGGTGCTGCGCCTCTGCTCCGTCCGGCCGCTGGTGCAGCGCGCCGAGCAGGTGAGCGACGCGCCCGGGCTGCGCGCCTTTTGTGGCGCCGCGGCGGCAGCTGTCAGCCGGCCGGCCGGCCCCCCGCGCCCCGGCCCCGGGGTCCCCAGCCAGGGAGGGCGGCGCCCGGCGCATCTGGGGGCCGCCGGGCGGGGGGGTGTCTGAGTCTGGGGGGGCCGCGCCGAACGCGTGCTTGCGTGTGGCTGGAGCCGGGGCCGCTTCCGAAGCGGCGCAGGTGCGGCGGTTTTCTGCTTGGTGGGCGTCGAACCAGTCGCCGCGCTTCGATGTTATTCGTGGCGGTGACTGCGGCCCCCTTTTCAAAGCCGAGCCGTGGGCCCCGCCCCCCACTCTCGCGGGTGCTTTGTTTTCTGCCCCCCCCTTCATCTCCCGCTCCCTTGCGCCCATTGCGACCTGCCCATGACCAACCCCCGGGGCGGTGGGAGGGATCCCTCCCGTTTTCAAACTTTCACCCATTCCTAACTGAACAGCTCCCCTGGATCAGACCGAGCGACCACCTAGGGACCCCCTCTGTTCACACAGTGGCCAACCAGCTGCCATGGGAAACCCACAAGCAGGACACGAGTGCAACTGCACCCTGCCGCCCATGTTCCCCAGCAACTGGTGCACATAGGCTCACTGCCTCTGGGACTGGAGGTAGCACACGGCCATCAGGGCTAGTGGCCATTGATAGCCTTCTCCAGGAATTTGCCCAGTCCCCTTTTAAAGCCATCCAGATTGGTAGCCATCCATGGAAGATGCTCTTCCTTCCCCCACCAACTTCAACCCTGTTCTCTGCCTTCTCAGAGGAGCTGGTCAACCTACAGGCTTACTTATCACTGTAATCTATTAGCCAGAAGGCGTGCAGGTAGTTACCAGCCTCCCCCAACCCAGTGCCTTCCATTTGTTTTGGACTACAGCTCCCATCTGCCCCAGCCAGCATAGCAAATGGTGCAAGATGCTCAGAGGTGAAATCCAAAACAACTTCCCCAAGTTGGGGACGGCTGATTTGGACAGACCAGCGGAGAACAGATCTACTGGCTGTCAGGGCTAAATAAAACCTCAGTCTTCAGAGGCTGTGCCCCTCAGGATCAGGCAAGCAGAGGCAATTTGTATTTACTTCTTTAAAGCATTGTTATCCCTCTAGGAGTCAGCAGTGACTCCGTGCTTGCACAGGAGGAACCTTTCCTTTCCTTCCTATGCTGCCCTGCCATCCAGAATTTCCCGGGCATGTATAACAAGCCACCTCAGCTTCCTGTCTGGCTTGAGTTTCTGAGAGAGATCTGTGGCGGAGGATGCTGGAACAGAATTGCTTGCATGTTGCTTTGGACCGTGTTTGGGTCACTCTGAGGTCTCCATGGCAAATGCATCACTGACAGGGTGCCTATTGCTGGCTGTCCTTTCTATCCCACTCTGTATACAACAGGCATTACCCCTCCGATCCCCTCCTAGAGGAGCCCTTGAGGTGAGGCTGCAGAGCGTCACTTGCCCGAAGTGTTCTGCCTCACCCCTGGCCTGGGTACCCGTTGCAAGCCGCCTACAGGAGGGTTTGGAGAAATGTTCTGGGAGCATGTTAATGGGCAGCAGCAGAAATCCTATCTTCCGGCCCAGCCTATGTCAAGGAGCGCCTCCAGCAACATCAGATAGGTCGCTCAACAAGATCAGCCTCGCATGGCCTTCTCTCTGTCCCATCAGCCAGGACAGCTAGGCTGGTGAGGACGAGGGAGAGGGCCTTCCCTGTGGTGGCCCCCACTCTATGGAACTCCCTCCCTAGGGAACTCCGCCATGCCCCCTCTTTAATGAGCTTCCGCTGTGCATTAAAAACGTGGTTGTTCAGGCAGGCATTTGGGGTGGGTTAGGGTGTTTTTTAGAAATATGATGTTTTAATGTAGAATTGTATTGTTTTAAAACTGTTGTATTGTTGTACATCGCCCAGAGTGGCTGAGTGACCGGCCAGATGGGCGATTAAGAAATTTAATTAATAAATAAATCCTAAATTGGCTGAGGTCTTAAAAAAAACAAAACGCTTGAAATCCTGAAAATACTTGCGCAATTTTGGAGAAATACTGCCTGTACTTCTGCATATTTTGACAAGTGGGAGGACTAGATATGTGCACTTGCTTGTTCAATATAAGCAGGGGTCCACGTGTCTTCTCCCTCCGCCTCTCCCCACCTGTGCTGTACAGCCCCGAGGACTCTGTCGCAAGCCTTCCAAGCTGAGCCGGGGCTTTCCGAGCCAGCTGCCTGCCCTGCTTCCAGGGCAGGTGGGGGGAGAGCGGCTGACTTAGGGCCTGACTCTGCTTCCCTGCAGCTGATGCATCTTGGCCAGAAGCTGCTGGGCCGGTGGCTTTTTGAGCAGCTGATGAAGATGACCTTTTACGGACAGTTTGTGGCCGGGGAAGACCAAGAAGCCATCAAGCCCCTCATCCAGCGCTACCGTGCCTACGGCGTGGGCTCAGTGCTTGACTACAGCGTGGAGGAGGATCTGACCACAGAGGAGGCGGAGAGGAAGGAACTGGAGTAAGAGGCTGTTTCGTTGTGGGTGGAGGGTGTATGTCTGCCCGCCTGCTGGTCTTGGAATGGCTGCAACTGCTGATGCAATAGTTTAAAGCAGCCTTCCCAACCTGGTGCCCTCCCCCTGCATTGGACTACAATGCCCAGTATCCCCAGCCAGCCACTGTAGTCCATTACACTGGGTTGGGTAAGGCTGTTTTGGAGAAAGGAGTTTCCTCTATTGAATTGCGTTGGCTGTTGAATTGCCTATGAAAGACATGTGTGTTGGGGGACTCGGAGTGGGGGGAGGTCTTGGCGTATGTAATTCCCTGACGAGCGACTGCTGGCTTGGCTGTACGCAGCAGGTGATGTCAGCTGCTTTGCTCCTCCCCTGCCCAACTTGTGCTGGATGGAATGTGGGATCAAGGTGTCTGATTCATAGCAACAGCTTCCTTCCTCGAGGCAGAGGCAGCTGAAGCCAGTCAGGACTTCCCCTTTAGCAAGGAGGAGGACTGGTTTGGGGGATGTTTGGCCAATGAGGACATAGGGTAGAAAGGGAGCGGCGGGTAGGGGGTTTTGGCTGATGCAAGTGCTGTCCGGGCGGATTTCTCCACACACGAGAAATATTGCAGCAACGTGTAATGGTCAAGTTCATACTTGCCCTTTCTTGTGGCAACGCTGTGCGTTATCTGCTATCTCTTCCTCGCAAACTAGTCTTAAGGTTTCAGGTGGAGTGGAAGAGGCGGTTAACCAAGTTCACTGGGGCCTTATTCAATTGTTGCATCTCACCATGGCCCCCTGTGACATCCCAAAGGGATGTTCACGTGAGAATTTTCAACAGGTTTATCAAGGATATGCACAGACGCACACAAGCCCTGTGGGTTACATCAGAGAGCGCCAGGCATCTCAGGCAGAGTTTGCAGCACCTCCAGAAAGCCACCTCTGAGAGTTCCTTGAGGGAAGGGAAAAACATCCCTGCTGGCTAATGTTCTTAGTGTGTGTGTGTGTGTGAGAGAGAGAGAGAGAGAGAGAGAGAAGGGCCAAATGGAAAAGTGCTGGTCTTATGTGCCTTTGGCCTGCTTCCAAAGGCCCTCCCTGTTTTAAAGTAGCACCATTTAGGGTGTTGACAGGTCAAGGCTGCAGTCCATAATATAGTATAATTTAGTATAATTTGTGCCACTAGTTATACCAGGGAACAAAGTCCTTTAGTGAACAAGAACTGATGGCTAAAAACCATTTGCAACCAAAACTCACTTGCAAACAGAACACCTTTCTCTCTCTCTCTCTCTCTCTCTCTCTCTCTCTCTCATATGCACGCGTGTGTGCGCACACACACACGCACTCTGTATCTCCAATGCTCTGTCAGGCCTGATCCCATGTTTGGTCTGTAACCATGCTGGCTGGGAATGATGGAAGTTGCAGTCCGACAAATCTGGAGGTCACCAAGTTGGGGATCGCTGTCCTACTTGGTGCTTCAGGTCTTGGAGCGGATGGGTTGGGAGAGTTCCGGATAAGGGCCAAAGATTGGCCCCAGGCAAGGAAGGGCTGAATACTGATATGGGAAAATGGCAGATGCCGTGTAATAAACACGTGTAATAAACACGAGAGCCCACGACGATGACTTATCTGGTGCTGGGCCATTGCTCTATTTAGCCCAGTATGTTTCTCGCTTTCCAAGAAATTGGCCGGCGCTACTCAAGGTCCTTTAACCAGATATGCTGGAGAATGGACTCGCAACATTCTCCATGCAAAGTGGTTGCTAAATCATGCGGGGATGGTGCGGCTGTTCCTCTGTTCCACCGCGTGGGTGTGCAGTGAGAACCCGCTAGTCCCAGTTTGCCGCTGCATGTCCGCATGAGGAAATACGTTGTACGCCTCTTGTTGCCCATGGCTGAGTATGTGTTTCCTGAACCCAGAAGTGAGATCTGCTCAAAGGAAGCTGTCTTGTTTGAAGCTGCCCAGATTCGCTTGCTTACGCCTTCTGTGGGAGTGTGGGAGGAAGGCCGGGACTTAACTTGCCTTGCGTCACAAGGTGGATTGTTCCCTTTGCTTGGTACACAATGTGCAACTTGTGACTGGCCCAAAAAAGAAAACCACCCAGGCACCGAGGCTCTAGGATTGGTCGCAGGAAACCTTCCCCCCGAGCCTGATGGGCTGCCGGGGAGGCAGGTCCCTTATGCAAACAGGCCAGCTGCCAGAAAGCTGAAGCCGGCACCGGAGAGATGCCTTATCAGCGGAGCCGCTGTGGTTTCCTTCCTTCCTTTCCTGCTGCTCAGGAGAACTTGCTAGCCAGTCTGGCACTGAGCGAAGGACGGGCTGTGTACAGGGAGGCTTTTTTCTTGCTTCGCATTTCCTGGTGGAAGAGCTTGACAGACTCCGGCATCTTCTGTTAGTGCTTCAGAGCGCTTCTGTTTGTTTCAGTGGGGCTTTTGGCGGAGAACTTCTACTGGATTGCAGGCTGTAGGATGAAATCTGTGTCCGCTTGTCACACTTCTTAACACCGAGCACCTGCCACCTGGGGCAGGGCTGTCAAGGGTTAGGTATTTCACTTAGACCTTGGCCACTGTTGCCTCTGTGTTGACCTGTAGCTTAGAGCAGCCTTTCCCCAACCTGGGGGGCACCAGGTTGGGGAAGGCTGGAACAGGTCTTCAAACTTTTTCTTTGCTTTTGGCCCACAAACTGGATAAGAAGCCACAGCAGTGATACGGCCGTGCCTCCATGGGCAGTGGTCTGGTGCAGTGGAGGCGGGAGGCTCCGATGTCAGTGGGGCAGCAAATCCACTCTGGGGTTTCAGTCAGAACTCTAAAGGAGCTATCCAAGATGTGACCTGGGATAGCTCTGTTGGAGTTCTGACTGAAACCTGGAGGGGACTCACCACCCCAGTGACATTGGAACCGCCAGCCTCCACTGCACCAGACCATTGGTGTGTTGAAGGCCTCCTTGGCAATGAGGGATACCAAAGGAATACCAGAGGAAGCGGCTTTGGACAGCGTCAGGCGATTGGTCTGTGTACTGTCTACTACAGCCTCCCCCAATCTGGTGTCCTCCAGATGTGTTGGACTACAACTCCCATGGCCACTGGCTCTGCTGGTTGGGGATGGTGGGTTTTATAGTCCAACTCACCTGGTTGGGGAAGGCTGGTCTAGTACACCAGCAGCAGTTCTCCAGCGGTTCAGACAGGAGTCTTGCCCAGGCTTACCAGGAGATGCTGGGGACTGAACCAGGGATCTTTCACGTGGGATTTCCCACTGAAGTATGGTTTTTCCTCCCCTGTATATCGTTGTTCTACTAAAGCAAGTGATGCACACTGCAAATTGTTGTTGTGGGGGGGGGGAGTTTCCTCCCTTCTCCCCCCCGTTTTCCCATTCTGCTTAGTCACATGGTTACAAGCTCAGCCAGGCTCTCTAATCCATGTCACAGGACTGTCTTACGAGAATTGGATGGATCCAGTTTCTGCAGAGTTCTTGTGTTGCAGGCTCCAGTTGCGCTATTCCTTCTGGCACCTGCTCTTGTCCAATGAACTTGAGTTCCTTTAACCCTTTGCTGTTGCATCAGCAGCTGCTTCATCTTTCTCAGCCTTCTCCTACGTTCTTTCTGTATTTGTTATGCAGACTTAAGACTTCACACGTGGCTTCTGTGAGCATCTGAATGGAGCTGCCTTTCTAATACTCAAGGGGAGCCTGAGTGGGTGCAGCCCAGGGGATAGACTGGAGCCCAGCAGCTTTGTGCTCAAATCCCTGATCAGCAACACATCTCTTGCATTGTAGTTTGGGATATGCGGATTTTGTTAAATCCATTCCATCGGCGTTTTGCTGATTGTCAGGCGTCTTTCACTCCATCATCTACTCATTGACGGGATCAGAATTTTTTTTAGGAACGTTTGAGCATTTCATTCCACTTGCACTAATTTGCATTAGCACTAGTGCACATTTGTGCTAATCTCCCCCCAAAGTAAAAAATAAAGTCTGTGTTAGTCTGTTAAAAACAAAAAATGGCCGTAAGTCTGTGTGACTCAGAAAAAGCTGGTCCACTGCTGAATCTGCAGGTCAGATACATAAAAATCCAAACTCATTTGAATCCACTGCGGATTCCTCTGACATCCCTAATTGCAGTCAAGTATGTTTATGCTACTCAGTGTTCTTCCCTTGACTGAATGATGGAGTTATTAGCGAACATTCATTTAAGGATTTTGCATGTCTCTCCTTTGAAGCGATCTACACAGCCTGGTCAGCAGAAAGAGGCAGGAGAAAGGGCTTTCTTCCATGTCAAAGTGCAAATTGGGAGCAGCATTTTGAAGGTTCCCTACATCAGGGATGGGGAATGTGTGGCTGTCCAGGTGATGGACTGCAAGCTAGGGCTGATAGGAGTTGTAGTGCAACATCTGGAGGGCCCAAGTTCCCCAGCCCTGTCCTACAACTTTTTACTGCAGTCCTTACTGCAAGTAGAAAACCATTTCAGCAAGGAGTGGGCTGGATTGGAGCTTTGATCCTGGACGTGTTTATATTTTTTGCATGTGAGATCATTCAAATGTGATCCTTCTCCTGCAGGCTGAAGAAGTCCCTATGGCTCATGGTACAGTGGAGGTTTTCTCCCTCTCTCATAGTGCTGGAACTTGGAGTCACCCAGTGAAATTCCGAACAGCTGAAAGTCCTTCACACAGTGCATAGCTAATTCAAGGAATTTGCGGGCAGGAGGTGCAGTTATGAGCACTGACTCAAAGGGTTTTAAAAGGGGGTTCAGTAGATCAAAGGAGGGCTGATTTTGGCAGCTAGCGGCCAAGATGTAGAATTCATTCATCGTAAGACACCACAGTGCACCATCAGCTTCTCTCCTTCCTGGCAAGATTAACCCTCCTTGCAGTTTCTCTTATGGTTTACACAAAAAACCACAACTTGGGCAGGCAGCTAAAAACTTCGATGCTTCATTTATTTCTTAGCCGCCCATCTGGCTGGCTGCCCAGCCACTCTAGGAGGCGTACAATACTAATAATAAATATACACAATCAACTGAACTACACAACACTGCTGTAAAAAAAAAAAAAAAAAGCCCTAACCACCCTCCCCAAATCCCTCCTGAACAGCCAGGTTTTTAAAGCCTGGCAGAAGCTCATCAAAGAGGGGGCTTGGCGGAGGTCACTAGGGCAGGAATTCTGCAGAGTGCTACCCTCTGGTACCTGCCAGAGAGGAAGGGACGGAACCACCATAATACAGAGTCCCCTATGCCCAACTCCTCCAGGCAGATACCATGGTCAATAGTATCAAAAGCTGCTGAGAGAGCGAGGAGAACAAGGAAGGTGCATTTGCCCCTATCCAGAGCCCTCCCTATATCATCCACAAAGGCGACCAAGGCTGTTTCTCTCCCATGCCTGAAGCCTGACTGAAATGGATCCAGATAACCGGCTTCTTCCAAGTGTGTCTGCAACTGCAACGCCACCACCCGCTCAATCACCTTGCCCCAAAATGGCAGATTCAAGACCAGGCGAAAGTTGTTCGAGTCCTGGGGATCCAAGGAGGGCTTCTTTAGCAGTGGTCTGATCACTGCCTCCTTGGGGGCTGATGGCATCACCCCCTCCTCGAGGCAGGCATTCACCACCGCCTTGATCCTCTCCCTAGGTCTCTCCCTGCAGCTCATAATGAGCCAAGATGGGCAAGGATCGAGTAAGCAGGTGGTCGGCCTTAAAGTGCACCTTGTCCACTTCCTCAGAAGGAAGAAGCTGGAACCGATCCCACACAACCGGTCTGCCACTGGCCGCCCCTCATTCACTCACTGTATCCACAGCACACAGAATAGCACTCCTGATCCGGTTGATTTTATCTGCAAAGTGCTTTGCAAACTCATCACAGGAGGCCTTAGAACCTGGAACCCCTGAGTAACTCCTTAAGAATCTCTTGCCTCCTTAAGAGTCCCACCTTCCTTCTTTTTACCACGCGGGGTGATTGACGCTCCCGACACAGGGCTTAACCACAACAGTTTACTGGTAAATTAAAGTAAGCAAATTACAACTACAGGTGTTACACAATAGAGCTGAGTGATAAAAAAGGCCTTAAGAGAAAATAAAAGTTGCAAAATGCAAATTCTTTTACCCTAGCTGCACTTGGGCTTCTCTAGTCTGCTGCTCTTGCTTCCTTTTCAGGCTCTGGTCTCCCGGACTCTGCTCTTATGACCTTTCTCTCTCTCATTATATACCCTCCTCCCTGAAAACTGAAAGTACTGTTTCAAACCTGAAGAAATGAAATTTAACTGGGGAAATGAAACTACTCCTCTCAGGGATACCGCCTCCCAACAAAAAAACCCAGGCCTCTAGGCCTGACCTTTTTCCTTTCCTTGCCTCTTTAGGCCTCAAACCTTCACATACTGTCTCATAAAATTATCTGCTGTGTAAATTGTCCTATATTACAATCAAAGCCTACACGTCTAGTGTAATCATTAAACCATTTTAGGGAATGGTGCTTTTAAAGCATCCTTCCCCAACCTGGTGTCCTCCAGATGTGTTGGACTACAACTCCCAGCATCCCCTAGCCAGCAGGGCTGGGAGTTGTAGTCCTACACATCTGGAGGGCACCAGGTTGGGGAAGGCTGTTTATAGAGTCACAGAGTGCCCAGGCACACCTAATCCTGTCACTTTGGGGTTGCAACTCAAGGCAACTTGTTCCGTTTTAGTCGTGTTAATGCCAGTGGGGGAGGTTAGGAAGGTGGAATGTGGGTCTCCCTGTTCTCTTGCATGGCTTGATAGCAGATTGTGGGTGGGATAAGCTGTTTGCATCTCCAGCTTGCCTCTGGGATTCTAAATCCTTCGTAACGTGAGTTTTTATGTTGGTAGTAGTGGAAGCAAAGCTAAGGAGAAAAGTGGGTGGAAGTTTTGTTAACAATATGTGAGCCAAGCTTAGATTTGTGAGTCCTTGGCCAGGCGTAACATCTAAAAAGAGAGGTGCATGGGATCCCTGCCATGTGCCCTGAAAAAAATCTTTGCTCCTAAATCTTGGTTCAGGGAGAGTGTGTAGTTACTGCTTTGTGAGGAGAAAGTACTCTGTACATGCTCAGGTGTTTCGATACAGTACTTTCAAAGCAGGAGCATGCATGGATTAGTTGGAAGTGGTGGCACCAAATGGGGTACTTCACAGAGCATTATCGGGACTGCAAGGCCAGAGGGACCTGCTTCCTACTTGTCCCATGCTCTGGACACCCCCAGAGACTGCCAAATTCCGCCATTGCTGATGACCCCGCCAAGGCACTTGCTGCCGCTGTGCCATTCGGGGGACGTGGCAAGTTCCACCCCGTGTGGTTCAGCTGTACTCTGGGCTTGCAGAGCAACACCCCAGCGTCACTTGGGTTGAATCAGCATGAGAGAGGCATGGTGGTGACTAAGGCTTCTGTTCGCCTTTCGTTTCAGCTCCTGCACCTCCGCATTTGAGAAGGAGACAGGCAGTAAGTAATGCTTTCATGTCTGCAGTACTCCCCAACATCTGCCCCCTCGTCTTCCCCCACCATCGTTCTTGGTGCATCACGGCTGCCGCACGCACACACACCTCTGCTTTTCATTCTTGTGCAGCACATTCATGGTCATCCATATGTAAAACGGAGAAAACTTTGCTTGCTTGCTTTTACGACAATGCACAACTGTTGTTAAGTTGCTGTAAGCCATCTCTCTAGCATGGGAACTGGTCTTGTGAATGGTTCCAGGTCTTTCGAGACACATGCAAAACCTTTCCAGGGCATGGCGACCTGCAACATTTAAGTTCAGGCTGTAGTGGTTTTGGCTCTGGCTGCAAGCCGAATGTTGGTGTTCACTTGGGTGGGTTCCTGAGGTAAGCAGCTCTTGGCATCTTTTCTGCCATGGTTGTACAAATGGGTTTCGACCCAAATGCTGGTCCAAGATTTGGGACAGAGCCTACTAGCAGCAGCTGCGGGGCTGAACTCACAAATCTAGGCGGTCGAGGAGGTGCTGCTATCCCATGAGAGAGTGGGGTTGGGCACAAACCCATGATGTCTCCTCTCCACCCCCCTAACATTTTATTTATTTTAAATACGTATATACTGCCTTTCCTGGGCTTACAGTGGCTTGCAATAGAATAATATAAAACTGGCAACAATTTAGCACCTGGAAATAAGTAAGTGCTCAGGATAGTCCCTCATCAGATCAGCCTCCAAAAACAGGCAAGTCTTGTGGCCCCTGTGGAAGGCCAGAAGGAAGAGGCTCACCCTGACCGCAATAGGGAAGTCATTTGAGAATCTGGGGGCCATTGCAGTTAAGGCCCTGCCCCCCAGCTGATTGCACCCTGCGCAATGAGGATAAATGGAGCTGGCCAGATCAGAGGAGTTCGACGAGTGCAGAGGCTCATACACCCTGAAACTGCCACAGAACTAATGCCACGAGGATCAACAGAGAGATCACCCAACAGCACCTGCATCCATCCCAGGATCTGGGGCGCTTCCAGGAGACTTGGATGGGGTTCAGAAACCCTCGGGAGGCCTGGATGCAAAGCGGTTTATGGTGCAAAGTGGTCTTGGGTTCTGAGGCTGGGCCCATTGCTCACTCCCAGCCTGTCTCTCCCACAGAGCAGAGAGAGAAACGCTACAGCGTGCAGCGTAAGTTTGGCGACCGCCGGGATGGCGTCATCAGTGCCCGCACCTACTTCTATGCAGATGAAGCCAAATGTGACCGGCACATGGAGACCTTTCTGAAATGCATCGAAGCCTCAGGTAGGCTTGGCAGCCTCTCCGGGAAGCCTGCCGCCTCCCAGGCATCGGCCCCTTCCAAAGCACTGCAGCCACCAGCGGAGGCTGATCCGTAGGGCCGAGGGGGACTCGCCCTCCATCCCCCCGGGAAGAAGAAAAAATGCAACTAGGGTGCAATCCTGTGCCTGTCTAGATAGCAAAAAGTCCTACAACCCCCTGGGAGCTGTGAGGTTTCTTTCTGTCTAAACAGGCATAGGATTGCGCCATTAAAGGCTTAAGTGCATTAAATTCATCAGCTGAATGTTTCTGAGTGACCTAGACTATGTCACTGACTCCTTAATCCTGCTTTTCTTTTGGTGGTCCGGTCCCGCTGCTTCTCTCTCGCGTCTGAGTCTCTAGTTTCAAGCTGGCTTTTCATTCAGGCTGCTCCGATCCTGCACTGGGGAGAGGCCTGCAGAGCAGAGACAAGATATTTTGTGACTGGCAGGCCTCAGTCCTTTTCAGCTCTCTCAAGCAGGCCCTGGGATAGAAAGCTAGAGAACCCCTGGTTTACCCAAAAGTGTGCATCCGCACACAAAAGCAGCATATGTGTTGTGCACGTGCGCGACTGCAGCTGTTGCAGCCATCCGCACCGTGCACAAGCCAAAGAAAGAAATTGGCCCCACCAACGCGAAGCCTCGCTGGCCGCCCTGGCATCAGTAGCAGCATCCAGGCAGAAAGCAAAGGGGCCTCTTTCTGCAGGGGAGAGGCAGCAGGTTCCAGGCTCAGCCCCCAGCATAAAGCGGGGTCCCAGGGCCTAGTCTGAAGGCCCGTGAGGCAGCCATGGTGCTGAAGCTGAGCAGGCCTGGGTCTGGTCAGTGCTTGGAGGGGCGACTACCTGGGAGCCATATGTAGCCACCTGGAGTTCCACGATGGAAGAAAGCTGGGATATAAATGTAATAAATAAGTAAGCCTCTTTCAGCCTGAGGGCCAGACTCAATTTCAGAGAAGCTCTTGGGGACCACATTCCAGTGGCGGGTAGGGCCAAAGACAACAGGGGCGGGGCCAGAAATGGCCAAATACTCGCATATTGTAGCTTAAAGCTCTTAGTTCCCCGTAACTGGGCCTTTCAACCTTTAGATGGAGGGCGGCTGTGCAGAAAGCCAGGAAACCACCAGATGATTGGTGGATGGTTGGTGCTCTGGGGGGAAAGGGGGATAGGGAAGTCCTCGGAGACCCTCCATTCATCAGAAGGGAAACTACTCGGCCAAACGGGGGGGGGGGGGGCCTGCCCCAGAATCTCTCTGCCTCATGGCAGCATGCTTGAGAGCCAATGTGGGTTAGGGTATTTTAGAAAATGTTTTTATTGCAGAATTTTATTGTTTTAAACTGTTTTTATTGTATGTTGTACATCACCCAGAGTGGCTGGGTGACCAGCCAGATGGGCGATTAATAAATTTAATAATAAATAAATTAATTAAATAAATAAATGTGGTGTCAGGGACTGAGTCAGGGGAGGCTGGTGGCTCCGATGTCAGTGGGGCGGTGATTCCGCCCCGGGCTTCAGGCAGAACAGAACCAGGCAGAACTCTGAAAGAGCTACCCAAGGTGCAGAGCTTCTTCAGAGTTCTGGCTGGTCCTGCCTGAAGCCCAGCCTCCGCTGAACTGAGCGTCTTGACTTCGAATGCTGAGGCTCGCCTGGGTTCAAATTCCTGCCTCTCAGGACTGTTGCGAAGCCACCCTAGGCAAGCATCCCCCGTGTGCTGCTGGGCCCCTTCTCCTGACAGGCTGCTGGGGCTTTTGCAGCATCAGAGAGAGGTGGGCAGCATATGATGGATGGATGGATGGATGGATGGATGGATTGCATTTACATCCCGCCTTTTTTCCTCTTGCAAGGAACCAAGGCGGCATACATAATCCTCCTCCTCTCCATTTTATCCTTACAACAACAACCCTGTGAGGGAGGCTGGGCCGAGAGTCTGTGATGGGCCCAAAGTCACCCAGTGAGCCTCCATGGCTGAGCGGGGACTAGAACCCGGATCTCCCATCTCCCAGTCCAGCACTCTCGCTGCTACACCACGCAGGCTCTCAGAACATACGCTGTGTTCTTTGCAGGTGGCAGCTCAGAAGACGGCTTCTCTGCCATTAAACTGACAGCGCTGGGAAGGCCTCAGTTCCTGGTAAGGAAAGCCACTCCCTGGACGGAAGCCTGACGCTTGCTCCTTGGCTCCCCCCCCCCCCCAGTCTGACACGGGTCTCCTTTGCAGCCTGCGGGGCGTGAAGGCGGGGCAAACACAGCTGCACGGTGGGGGCTGCAGGAAGTCGCAGGGTGGGGCAGGGCAGGGCAGGCTGCTCCAGCAGGGTGACTGGAACTTAGATCAGAGCAGCCAATTAGCATGCATTTTGATTTAGGCCGTGCCTAAGTAATAAATGGAAAACATGATTTAAAGTAAGCTTAAATTGGGCTTTTTTATTGGTGACCCAAAGCAATTTAAATTGGAGATCCTGATTTTATTATTAGGTACTCACTAAATAAGAGTGCATAATGGTTGCTATAACAATGAAAAGGATTGGTTTTAAAACTGGGTGGCGTCTGTTTACAGTCCTAGAGCCTAACCAATTTCAAATGTTTAGCTTAAATAGTAAAAATGTGCATTGCTATTTTTAGGTAGTTTAAGCCTCACGAGCAGGTCAAGCTGCACAAGAGTAGTCCCTCTCACATGAAACGCAAACATTTAAACAAGCTACAAAAGCATCAGCTCCTCAAATTCACATCCTAGGAGGGGGTCATAACTTCCGCTCTGAAGTTACGTTTGCTTGAAGTTCAGATTTCATTTTGAACAAATGTTTTAGAAAAAAATGTCGCTCAAACCTTTTTTTAAAATCATTTTCTAAAAGCCAGTTTTTGATCTGTGCCCGGTGCCAGTCTTGTCTCCTCTTCTGAGCCATCAGAAGCCTTTGCGACTGTCAGGGGTGTCCTGCTCCTGTGTGAACCCTCTCGCACTCCTGGATCTTCTGGGGGAGCCTTGTTTTCCATGCCCCCACCTCTGGCGATTAGGCTGACGCCTGCAGGGGACAGCGCTTTTTCAGCAGGGCCACCATACCTGTGGAACTCCCTCCACAGGAGGCTTTCCTGGCCCAGTCCTTGGGCCCTTTATGCTGTACCATTGTTATGGCTGGCTTGCAATTTGGCTCTGATATCTGTCTTGTGTTTAAAAAGTAGGCAAGAAATGTAGCAATGGGCTTTCATGTAAAATGGCCTCCCCGCAACTCAGTGCCCTCCAGATCTTTTGGACTTCACCTTCCAGCAGCCCCAACCAGCAGGGTCAGAAAATGCTGGGTGGAGGAGTCCAATACATCTGGAGGGCGCCAGGTTGGGGAAGGCTGCTGTAGAAAAACGGCATGGTTCAATCCAGCAGGGCTCTTCTGTTCCTAAAGGACCTGGTCTGAGAGCTGTATGGTGGCTGTATCCATGTTCAGAGGCAGCGTGTCTGGGATGACCCATTCCTGGAGGTGGGGGGCTACAGTGGAGGAGGGCTGCTGCCACCTTCATGCCCCCCTTGTGGCCTTCCCAGTGGCATCTGGTTGGCTGCTGTTGGGAGCCAGATGCTAAACTGGGCAGACCCTTTGCTTGATCAGCAAGGACAGTGGCCAGGCAGACAGCCCTGTGGGGAGGTCCCCTCTGGATTGGCTTTGCTTTCCAGGCTCAGCGATGCAAGGGACTCATGTGCACATTAACTCTCTCTCTCTGCTTGTCTCCAGCTGCAGTTCTCGGAGGTGCTGGTGAAATGGCGCCGGTTCTTCCACCAGCTGGCTGCAGAGCAGGGCAAGGTTGGTCTGGCAGCGCTGGAGACCAAGCTGGAAGTGGAGAAGCTGCAGGTGAGTCTTGCTGGAGGTTGCTGGGGGTCCTCCTGGGTTCTGAGTCCAGCCGGGGGCTGGATCAGGGGCAGCACCTGGGTTCTGAGTCCAGCCTCCACCCCGGTCCAGTTCCAGGCTTTTGAGGGCCCTTGGGCAAGACACCCTCCGTGGGTCCCTCCCTCAGTGAGTCTGCCCTCCCCAGCTGCCCCCCCCAGCTGCCCCTTCTCCTTGTCCTCTCTTAGCTGCCGCCGCGTGCTTGCTTGATAGGCAGAGAGCCAAGGAGGGCGTAGTGACTGCTTCTCCCCACCGTGCTTGTCTGGGCCAGAGGAAGGGGAAGAAGCGGGTTGCAGTGATGTAGAGGAGGAGCAAGGCTGGGGGCTCTTGTCAGTGGGCCCCTTCTGGCAAGTGCCTGACCATGCCTGCCATTGACCATGCCTACCATGCCAGCCCCGCTCCACCATCTGGGGGACTTGGCCGGCGCTCAGAGGAGCGCAGAGCAACTCTGTGCCTCTCCCAGCAGGGGGGAAGACAAAATGGGGAGGGTGCGGTGACCACTGATGTCATCTGACCGGTGGAGGGGCCTGGTGGCTGGCAATTGATCCCCCACCCAAAAAGGCTAGAGGACCTTTGGTCTGGTCCAGGAGTGGCCTCCCTAGCTTTCCTCTTTTGTATCAACAGTGGGGGGGGGAGCCTCTTTCTGCTCTACACAGCTGGCTTTCCCATTCCTCTGTCTTGCTCCGTGGAGCTGTTCTCCACTGATGATTATGACAACGAAGACGTAACAGACTTGTATACCGCGGAACATATTTTGAAAGACCTCGAAGCGGTTCACAAGAAAATCCCAAGTACATCCAAATGCATTGTAATATACATTGAAATGCAACTAAAATACGTTAAAAATGCTGAAACGTTAAAATGAATTAAAGGCAATGCAACACCTTAATCACAAACTGGCTGGGTAGCACGTTCCCTCAGGGTCTGCTTCTTTTGTTGGTGCCATTTCCCTGAACAAAACACCACCCCCAGGAAGCTATCGTGGGCAGGAGAGCAATGGCGTGCATGGTAACAGGTGCTCCCGAATTCAGGACTGACTCATTCTGATTCTTGGCAGGAGGCGCTGGCCAAGCTGGGGATCGCCACCAAGGCAGAGAGCCAGCACTGGTTCACGGGCGAGAAGCTGGGCGTGTCTGGGTAAGCGCACTTGGGCAGTTGTAGTGACAGCCACCAATTTGGGGGGCTCTAAAGGGGGATTAATGGGCCGCGGTGGCTTAGTGGTTAAGACGCTGAACTGCAGACCGGAAGGTCGGCAGGACAGCAGTTCGAGACCCGAGTGCCGCGTGACGGAGTGAGCTCCCGTCTTCAGTCCCAGCTTCTGCCAACCTAGCAGTTCAAAAGCAAGAAATTGCAAGTAGATAAATAGGTACCGCCTCGGCGGGAAAGGTAACAGCGTTCCGTGCACCTCGGTGTCCAGTCATGCCGGCCACATGACCACGGAAGCGTCTTCGGACAGCGCTGGCTCTTCGGCTTAGAAATGGAGATGAGCACCACACCCTAGAGTCGGACACGACTGGTTGGGGACACCTTTACTTTTTTTAAAGGGGGATTAGACAACTTCAAGGAGGATAAAGCGATCCATGGCCAATAGTCATGCGAGTGTGATGTTACCGCCAGTATCCAGGGAAGCAGGCCGGCATACACCAGTTGCTGGGGGACATGTGTGGGAGGGTGCTGTTGTGCTCATGTGGGCTTCCCATTGGGGCATCTGGTTGGCTGCTGTGTGAACAGAAGGCAGGACCAGAGAAAGGGAGGGATGGCGGAGTGTTTGCAAGCATGCTTGGGAAAGTTTGCCAGAACAGTGCAAGAGCCACCTGGAAACCAGGTATTGTGGAAATGGGGGCTTTGCTGTCCTTATAAATCTCATAATTCTGAGTTCAGAAAATGGCAGAGAATGGGGGGGGGGGATTATCCATGGCCTTGGTTTGCGGCGCTCAGATCTCCAGCAGGTGGATCTAGGCATTCTTGGGTGCAATTTGGGGTTGCGTTAACCCATCGCTGCTGCTCACCAAGACTTGGACCTGAAATGGTTGCCTTCTCTCTTCTTTTCTGGCCCCTAGAACTGTGGACTTGCTGGACTGGAACAGCTTGATCGATGCCCGGACTGAGATCTCCAAACTCCTGCTCATCCCAAACATAAAGGTGAACAGGCCAGCGAGGCTGGAGGAGAAGTTTGCCTCCTAAGGCCCCAGTCTGGTGGCTGTGGGGATCTCACCCCCTCGCCTCCCCCACCATCAAAGTTTAAATGGCAACAGGGCCAGGAATGGCAACAGTGGCTACATAGCTCTGAGAGTTGCGTCCATTTGATGGTATTGGATAAATAAAATCTGGCTACCTTTGATAACAGTTTCCAGAGGGGTAGCGGTGCTCGTCTACTGCAGCAAAAACAACTCAGTCTTGTGGCACCCTGCAGACTGCTACTACTACTACTTCAAATCATAGAATAGTAGGGCTGGAAGGGGCCTACAAGACCATCGAGTCCAACCCCCTGCTCAATGCAGAAATCCAAGTCAAAGCATCCCTGGCAGATGGCTGTCCAGCCTCGTCTTGAATGCCTCCAGTGTGGGAGAGCCCACCGCCTCCCTAGGGAATGGGTTCCATTGTCATATTGCTCTAGCAGTCAGGAAGTTTCTCCTGATGTTCAGCCGGAATCTGGCTTCCTGTAAGCTGAGTCCATTAGTCCATGTCCTGCACTCTGGGATGATGGAGAAGAGATCCTGGCGTTCCTCTCTTCCTTTCAACCTTTCAAGGACTTGAAGAGCGCTATCATATCTCCCCTCAGTCTTCTCTTCTTCTTCTTCTTCTACTTATATCCTGCCTTTTCCCCCAATACTGGGTGGGACACAAGGCAGCTTTACAACGTTAAAACTTGTACAATGAAAACCTATAAATAGAAGTATACAAGAATTAAAAATATAATTAGATCATCAATAATATTAAAATTGTATAAAATATCAAAATGCTAAAAGACAACAAGAAATATAGTACCCATCCGTCATAGTCTCACATTTAACTAACACATTTATTCTGGCATAAGAGTAATTAGAAATAATGCAATTGCCACCATCAGTACTTTGTGTTGTTTTTGATAACAGTGGCTCAGTTACGGCTGTAATCTCTCCTCTCCAGCGGAGAAAGGAGCAGGGTGGGGGAGCTGCTATCACTCACCCACCCGCCGCAGTGTGGAGTATCACATCTCCCTAGCCTGAGTGTGCGCTTTTATTTGCCCTTGTTGCGCACTGTCCTACAGCAAGGGGCACAGCTGCTGGGCTGCAGAAAGTACCAGGCTCAACCCTCGGCAGAGACTTCTATCTGTAACCCTGGAGAGCTGCTGCAGTCCGTGTACAGTGAACCTGGTGGCTGTGGAATTCTGGGAGTTGTAGTCCCAACACATCTGGAGGGCGCCAGGTTGGGGAAGGCTGGTGTAGACAGTGCTGAGCCAGAAGGAGAATTAGTCTTCCCTTGGTATGAGGCATCTTCCTGCGATGTCTGCCTGCACGGTTGTGCTTCTGTCCTGGGGGGGATCTCATTTCCTCAGCGCTCCAAAGCACAATGCTTGTGGCACAAAGAAGATAAGATGCTGTTTTCCGTTCCCTCACCCAACCGCAGCACCTGTCAGTTGTGTCTTATATCATTAGTGATAGGCAACTCACATTGCCAACATTTGAACCATCCCGTCATGGTCTCTAACCATGGCCTTTGCCAGTGAGCAAGTGACGATCAGCAGCCTCTCTGCATGCCCTGAAAAACTCCAACTGCTGATCTCTGCAGATCAGTCTGTGGTTAAAAGCATAAGAGTAGGACCTGGTTTACACATAATACTAACCCGTGGTTTATTTAACCCATGGTTTGTTGACCCACCCATGGTTTGGCACGAACAACCCACAGTTCTGGGTTCATACATGATGACAACCCGTGGTTTAAACAATCCAGAGTTTACATCCCAACATCAAACCATGAGTTCTCTTTCTGGGTTGTTCACAGTTAACAGACCATGGTTTGTTAGGATGGTTGTGTTCACAGAGCATGACAACCCAGAATTCAAAAACATAGAGATTAAATAAACCATGGGCTAGTCCACCTGCTAACACCAGCCAGCTGCTGAGGGAGGGGAGAGTAATTCCTGTAAGGGGGGCCAGCGCCCCAGGCTGACCCACTGCCCCAGGCTGACCCACTGCTGCTGGCTCCTACGGGCAAAGCGTGGGGAGGTCCCCGTGGTGTCCCCATCCAAACCCTCTGTGTCGTCTCTCCTTCCAGACAGGGCAGCTGGAGCCGCTACTCTCTCGCTTCACCGAGGAAGAGGAGAAGCAAATGAAGCGCATGCTGCAGCGCATGGACGTTCTGGCTAAGGTGAGAGCTTGGCGGGGCAGCTCTCCCTCTCCCTGAGATGCCAGGGGCTGCTTCTGAGAGAGGCCGGCTGTTGGGTGAGGCGGAGACAGGGAGGCGGCCGGCTCAGGCAGCAGATAAAAGGGGCAGAAGCAGAAGTAATGTGATAGAACAGAGCTGGCTGTGCGCCAGGAGGCTGGCTGTGCGCCCCGAAGCCAGCCCTGGTGCCCTCTGGTGTGGCGGCCAATGCTGTCCCATTACCCAGCTTCCATCTGTGGAATTGGGGAGGGGGCACCATCTTGCCTTTTGCCGCAAGCAGCAGATTGTCTTGGGCCAGTCTGGCATGGAGAAGCAAGTGCCCCATGAAATTATATTTCTGGGAAATCATAGTGGAGACGGGGAGGATGTTTGCATTCTTCCCCCTCCCTCCCTGAAGGTCAGATTGGCCAGCAACTTATGGGGACGGGGTTGCCTTCCTCCACCAAACGCAGCGTGGCAACCCACCTCCCGCAGCCTGGTGCCCTCTCAGGCCCAGCCCAAGGCAGGTGGCCCCCTGAGCGAGCACCTGCCACCGCTGGCCCACTTCTTTTTCTTTGGGGGTGGGGTGGCTGTGCCACCACTCCCACCCTGTCTGTTTGGCAGCCAGCTAACTCAGCTGGCTGCACCCACCCCGTGCTCCCTTTTTTCGGCATGCGCGTGCCCGCGCCCGCCACTCTGCCCGCCAGCTGCTTCCACCTTGTGCAGAAGCCACGAGGCGCCTGCCAGAGGCCGGCCGAAGTGCCGCGAGAGTTCCGGGACCTCTTGTGTTGCAGGCGCCCCGCAGGCGCTGCACAAGGCGGAAGCAGCTGGCAGGTGGGGGTGGCACTGCGGGGGGTACACATACGCGTGTGCTACAAAAGCAAGCAGGCGGGGAGGCATGGCTGACTGGCTGCCCAAGCAAGTTGGGTGGGCAGGAGGCGGGTGAGTAGGCAACCACTTCTTAGGCGGGCTGGGCGGGCTGGCCGGACAGCCACGCAGACAGCCAGCAGGACCAAGAAGCAGCGGGCCCTTTGAAGGGGGAGAGCGGCACAATTCGCCGCCCTTCTCATATTCCGCTGCCTGATGCGCCTGCATCAGGTTACTTCATGGTAGGGCTGCCCTGTGTCCTCCAGATACTGGACTGCGACACCCGTAATTCCTGGCCAGCATGGCCACATCTGCAGGGAACCAGGTTGGGCGAGGCTGATCTACGAGCTTGTGCACGGCCTTGATGGCTTTTTAGCAAATAAGGCAGAGAATGAATGAATGAATGAATGGGGAAAGTCAGATCGACAATAGGCTCCCTTGAGATGCTATTTGAAAGTGCTGCTGAGTTAAATCCTGGCTTGTCCTGCTTGCTCCTGAGTATTTATTTATACCCTGCTTTTCCACCAAAAAACTGGTGCTCGAGGTGGCTGGAAAGCAGCAAGGGGCGCCTTGGCTCTGCTTGTGGCCCTTGCGCATGAGCCGCTTGACCTGCGCCACTGCGGCTGCTGGCTTGGCGTGGGTGGTGGAGCTGGTCCTGGGCAAGCTGCTCATGGCCTCAGTGACCCGCCCTGCCTTGCTGCTTCCAGAAAGCTGTCGGGACGGGTGTGAGGCTGATGGTGGACGCAGAACAGACCTACTTCCAGCCAGCCATCAGCCGCCTCACCCTTGAGATGCAGCGCAAGTTCAACCAGGAGAGGGCGGCCATCTTCAACACATACCAGTGCTACCTGAAGGTGAGACAACGGGCCGGAGGCGATCGGGACGTTGTGCTGGGCTGCAGCAGCTGCTGAGGCACCAGCCCTTGGATCCCGTGCAGCTGCAAAATGCGTCTCCGGGGTGACATGGGGTGGCTTCGCTGTCACTCCCAGAGATGCGGCGCCCGCGGCGGCGGTTGGCATTGCTTGTGCAGCTGGGCCGGCCCAGGCGGCCACACAGGGATGCCACCATTCTTCCTTCCCTGGCAGGTCTAAGCTGGACTCCTGGGGGAAGGGCAGTGTGCCTGGCAGAGGAAAGCTGTTTGGCCCTGTGTGTGCTCAGCCGTAGGCTCTGTTGACATTCGAAGTAGCCGATTTAATGCCAGTGGCACAGGCGGTGTGTTTTATTCTGCGTTCTTTGTTGTGCTCCAGCTGGAGCGAGTTCTGCAGGTCCAGAGATACTGGACTGAGGCCCGGGACTTACCATTCAAAGAACAGGAGAGAGAAGTGATCAGAAGGCAGCGTCGGAGCGTGGCTGTTATGGGATAGCTATAGTTTTGGACATACGCAAAATGGGCACGCTAACAGACAACATGGATGAAAAAATGTTTTTTTCTGCTTCCATAGAGCTTGCAGAGAAATCGAAGCCTTCGGCATTGTGTTAGAACACTCTGTAATTACAGTCATTATAAAATTGGAAGTGTCTCTACCTTTTTTAGGAACGTGGGGGGGGGTCTGACTAAAGGAAGGGGGTATAAATCTGAAGGGCTTCTTCAATTACCATGTTAAGATTTGTCTAAAATCTTAAGCTCAGGTTACACAGATGAAATGGAGACTGTCCCTTCCCCGACCCCCTTACATCTTTATAGTTTTTTCAGTGTAAATATTGGTAGTAATTACTCGCAGGTCCCTTTTCAGAAGGCAGAGAGCAGAAGAGAGCTAAAGTGTTGGTTCTTGACCAGCAAAGCTCTGTTACATCCTTCCCCAACCTGGTGTCCTCCAGATGTTTTGGACGCCAACTCCCATCAGCCCCAGCCAGCATGGCCAATGATCGGGAGTGCTGGGAGTTGTAATCTAAAACATCTGGAGGACACCAGGTTGGGGAAGGCTGCTCTGCTAGAATTCCTGCTTTGCACTGGGGATCCTTTCTAGTCCCCTTCCACAAGAGGAGGAGGGCCGGAAGGCTTCAGGTGCCTCGGGGGGTTGGAAGGAACCGGTCCACAAGGGCTCGGCATCAGGGCTGCTCCCAGACTCTTCTTGGGGCCTCTGGTCAGTTCCCTTGAGCTCCTGCCTCCCCGCAGCACCCAGCAGGGTCTCCATTTTGTCCCTCTCCACACAGGACGCCTACGATAACGTGACGGTGGACTTGGAGCTCTCACGCCGGGAAGGCTGGCATTTTGGAGCCAAGCTGGTGAGAGGGGCCTACATGGAGCAGGAGCGGAGCCGGGCAGCCGACGTGGGCTACGACGATCCCATCAACCCGACTTACGAGAAGACCAGCGAGACGTACCACAGGTGGGGAGGAGCTGGCCGCTCATAGCATCGGA
This sequence comes from Heloderma suspectum, assembly GCF_057233095.1. Taxonomy (NCBI): domain Eukaryota; kingdom Metazoa; phylum Chordata; class Lepidosauria; order Squamata; family Helodermatidae; genus Heloderma; species Heloderma suspectum. The sequence goes on from NC_139470.1 coordinate 30,340,896, forward strand.
GGCTTCAGAAGAGGAAGGGGGCTGGCAGTGCAAGGTCAACTGGGCAGTGTCGTCGCCATCCTCTTCTGTCATGCTTAGGCTACTACAGTGTGCACTACATGGGGCTGCCCCTGAAGAGTGTCCAGAAGCGTCAGTTGGTGCAAAATGCAGCAGCGAGGCTGCTACCTGGTGCCCAGCACTGGGACCATATTACACCAGCTTTGAAAGACCTGCATGGGTTGCCAGTCGCTTCCTGGGCACAATTCAAGGTGTTCCTGTTCTGCATTGTTCTTAAGGTTTTATTGTTTTTAATTGTGCGCTGCCTTGTTGGCTTCTTAGCAAATAAGGCAGTATATAAAAGGCAATAATAAATCACATAGTACACCATTTTCCTGCAGGTGCCTGGACTACATCCTTGAAGAGATTCGGCACAGCCGGAAGGCCAATGTGATGGTGGCCTCCCACAACAAAGACACGGTCAAATTCACGCTTGACAGGTAGGCTGGGGGGCACTGACCCGTCCACTGCTCCTGGGCAGCGGGGAGCTCCTGGGCTGACAGAGTATAGAGGGCCGTGGGAGGGTCGCTGGAAAGCCGGGCTTTGGGGGAAGGCAGCAGGCGTGCCCTGTGGTCGTTGGTGGGGGGCCCTGACGTCCCCCCTTTGTTCTGTAGGATGGCGAACCTTGGCATCCACCCCTTGGAGAACAAGATCTACTTTGGGCAGCTCCTGGGCATGTGCGACCAGATCACCTTCCCTCTGGGTGAGTCTGTGCGCCTGGGAGAGAGCGCCCTGACCCAGAAGCGTCGCCCCCTTGTCCAGAACCATTGATACGAGCTCTGCTCCTGGCGTGACGTATTGATCCCTTCCTCCTTAGATGTTCTGGGGAATTTCGGAAAGCTTAGCTCAGCCTTCCCCAACCTAGTACCCTCCAGATGTTTTGGACTGCAACTCCCATCCTCCCCAGCCAACGTGGCCTGAGGCCTATTACCTAAAAAGAGATGCAAGGAAAGGAAAAGGGGATGGGGAGGCGGCGGGGGGGGGGAGCAAGTGGTCTTTCAGGGCTCGGGAATGGGCCTGCTTCCCACCTCGCCTCGCTCTGCGGCAGCCGGCCCGACTGGCGGTGCCGGTGGCCGCAGCTGAGCAATGATGTGTAGCCCAAAACATCCAGAGGGTGCCAGGTCGGGGATGGCTGCTCTGGAAAGTGCCCAGACAGCTGGCTGGGCCGGCTGGCCGCGCTGCTGCCTTGTGACAGGTGACTGCACCCTCGCACACCCATGGCGTCCTCTCTTGGGGCGCACCGAGGCAGCCGGCCCTCAGCATGAGCACAACGAGCAGCTCTCCTATGCAGAGCCGCTCAGGGGAACGTTCCCGTGCACGCAACGGGTGGGGCGAACGTTTGACGCAGGGCCGCTCAACTCTGCAAGCACCCTTTTCCCAGCAGAATCTGCCCACCAGATTCTGCTCACCGGCCTAGCCCTCCCCCAGCTGCCCCCCCCAGCTGCCCCCCCAGGACGAAAAACCCAGCCACCCTTCCCCCGAGGTGAGGCCAGCAGCCCTAGGAGGGCAGGCATTTGCCCCCTTCGCCTGTGAAGCCAAACCCTTGGGCCCGCTGCTGGCTTCCCAGGCCGTGGGCCTCAGCATTTCTGGGGGCGAGCGGGAGGCTGTGTGCCCGTCTCTGTTCAGTGGCGCCTGCTCTCTGGCAACCTCCGTTTGCCGCTCCCCCTCTCTGGGATTTGCCTTTTTGCCATCAGGAATGTGGGAAGCTGCCTTTGTGCAGAGCTGGTCTGTCTCTTTCGTTTTGTTTATTTTCATTTCTCTACTGCCCAATAGCCGAAGCTCTCTGGGCGGTTCGCAGCAATTAAAACCACAAAATGCATCATAAAATACAACATAAAATGTAAAAGCTTACAACTATAACATAGCTCGGTATCATCTGCATTGCTGGGCAGCGCCTTTCCAGGGCTTCAGACGGAGCGTTCTCCATCCCTGCTTGCAGATTTCCAAGACTGAACTGGAGACCTTTTGCTTGCAAAGCAGGTTCCCCACCAGTAAGCTGAGATGCCACCCCTTCTTTCAGGGGAGCACAACCTTTCTTGCCCCGAGGGCCACATGCAGTGGCCGTTGTGAGTCCAGGGGCCATACAAGCGCGTGCAAGCATATATCTGTAGGGAGTGCACAACTTCTTTGGCTCGGATCCAGAAAGCAGGCCCTGAGTGCTGGTTCCTAGAACATCCTTGGCAGCAGTACAAAATGAGACGGTGATTTGGCGGGGCAGTAAATAACACCTTGGGGCCTGCAGGTTGTATACTCCTGCCCTATACCACTGTGTTTTTTTCTTTCCTCAGTCCTCTTAAGTTGTCAACACTTTGTCTATTTCTGTGCCCCTGCTTCCAGAAATGCAGCACTCCCATTTGTGTGTATGTGTGTGCAAGAGAGAGATCTGGCTTGTGTTTCTCCTGCACCGTGGACAGGCTGGGCCCTCCACAGAGCCCTATATTAAGAAGAATCGTGAGACCAACTTGTATTTTTGTTCCCAACCTCCCCTCCAGGTCAAGCCGGGTTCCCCGTATACAAATACGTTCCCTACGGACCTGTGAGCGAAGTGCTGCCTTACCTGTCCAGGAGAGCCCAGGAGAATCGTGGCTTCATGGCGAGAGCCAAAGAGGAGCAGGAACTTCTCTGGATCGAGCTGAAGAGGCGGCTGTTTTCGGGCACCCTCCTCTCCGCTCCCAGCCCACCGTAGTCCAGCACTCCAGGCCCCCCACTTCTGGGTTAGAGTAGGACTGTTGAAAGCAAACATCCCGGCTCACCGGGGAGGGCGGCAAGCGTCCGGCGCCTCCTTGCTTTAACCTCACATGGCCCCTTGACACGGGCCACCACAGTTGTCTGGGTCTTTGACGCTTTGCATTCCGGGGGCAAAGCGTCTGCCAACGTCTCCACTGCCCACTCCAGGGCCATGCCCAGCTTACGTGGATAGGGACACCCTCTGCAGAAGGGCCCCCAGTTGTTGCTGTGTTTCTTAGATGTGTCAGTATCTAGGGATCGAGTTGCAAATAAAATTTCCTTACAGAAGCGTCGGCATTAGTCGCATGCTACATAATGGGCAATAGCCATGTGGTGGAAAGCCCTCCAGTCCCAAGCTGGATGTGAGCCTGGGTTTGCCCCGGGAGCTTGGTGTCGGGAGCTGGTTACTCCGTGCTTCACGTTTCCCATGAACTCCGTGGTGGCCTTGGGCACATCTCTTAGCCTCTGCCCCCCCACTGCAGAAGCACAGAAAGGAATCAGCTGCAAAGAGTGAACCCTGGGTTGTATCTCATGTTAGTCCTACTTACAGTAGACCCACTGAAATGAATTGGACTTCAACTAGCATTGGATAAAACCCTTTCTCCCCAGTGTCGGGCATCCTTCACCACTGCAGCTCCTGCAAGGAAGGATTTGGGGGGTAGTACTTCCTGTGCTCTGGGAACAACTGTATCTGCTCACGGCAGCCTTCCCCAACTTGGAGCCCTGCAGACGTGTTGGACTGCGCGTGCTAGCTAGCCGTGCCCTGCAGTCTGAGCAGAACTTTTTGCACCAGGCAAAAATGCCTCTGTCTTCAAGACGGCTGTGTTGGGTCCTGTATTATTCGGTAATTCCGGCTGATTTCAGAGGGTTGATAATAAGAACCACTGAGTGATGGGCTTTGAGACTACGCTGCAGTATTATGTGTGTTTCCAGGCCAAGAATGATGAGTGTTGGAAAACCATTCGCTCTCCAGTTGGCAGTTTTAGAACAGTGAGAGAAACCCATCTTTTTTATTTTAAAAAACACCTTTTCCTCGCTAGAGGGCAGAGGGGGTCCAGTGTTTTCAACTTATCTGTAGCACGAATTGGTCCTGTAGTAACATCAAGGCGCCACGGCCTCCGCTGTATGCAGGCTTCCCCAACCTGGAGCCCTGCAGATATGCACCAGTTGCTGGGGAAGATGGGCGGGAGGGCGCTGTTGCACGCCTGTCCTGCTTGTGGGCCTCTTGCAGGCACACTGTGGGAACAGAATGCTGGACTACAGTGGATCCTTGGTCTGATCCAGCGGGGCTCTTCTCAGCTTCTTAGGCTAACTCCCATTTTTATTTTATTGGTTTAATACATTTCTCTGTCGCCTTTCCACAAAGGCAGCTTACGATTTTTGAGCGCAGAAACAAAAACCCCAAACAAAGCCCCCATCAGAACATCATTCTCTCAGGCTGATTGCAGGTCTCTTCAGGAGCTGATAGCACAAGCTCCCTGCCCTGGCATCTCCTCTTCCCATTATTGCTGGGAACGAGGGGTGTTGTAGTCCAACACAACTGGAAGGCACACGGTTGGAGAAGACCGGTATATACCATTCAGTGGGCGTCTAAAATGAGGCCTGACCTGGTGTGCACCCTTTCTAAGAGCACTGATATTCGGACACTGGCTCTGGAGGAAACACTGATGTGTGTCTTTCCATTGTTAGAATGTGGTGTGGGCCTGCTTTCCCACGAGCAGAGCACACCGGAGCACAAAAATGCCTAACACCGTCCAAAGAACAATAAAGCAGTCATAAAACAGCATGGCTTCTATGGTTAATAAAGTTTTATATTCACAAACTCATTTGAGCACTGTGTCCAGGTCTGGGCACCACATTTTAAGAAAGATGCAGACAAACTGGAGAGGGTTCAGAGGAGGGCAGCGAAGATGATCAGGGGACTGGAAACAAAGCCCTATGAGGAGAGGCTGAAAGAACTGGGCATGTTTATCCTTGAGAAGAGAAGACCGAGGGGAGATAGGATAGCGCTCTTCAAGTCCTTGAAAGGTTGTCACAAGGCCAGGATCTCTTCTCGATCACCCCAGAGTGCAGGACATGGAATGATGGGCTCAAGTGACAGGAAGCCAGATTGTGGCTGAACATCAGGAGAAACTCCCTGACTGTTAGAGCAATACGACAATGGAGCCAATTCCCTAGGGAGGTGGCGGGCTCTCCCACACTGGGGGCATTCAAGATGAGACTGGACAGCCATGTGTCGGGGATGCTCTGACTTGGATTCCTGCATTGAGCAGGGGGTTGGACTTGATGGTCTTATAGGCCCTTTCCAACCCCACTATTCTATGATTCTATAGGCATGATTATCTTCAGCGGGTGGTGAAAGCTAAAATGAGTGGGTCAAATGACCCATGTGGGAGAGTGCTGTAACTGGTGTACAAAGAAGCCCTCTCAACTACCCCAGCGGCCACCCATGTCAGGATGCAAAGGGCCTCTGTTGAGTCTTGGGTTGCAGGCAGGATGATAGGGGAGGCAGTGGTTTAGGTACTCTGTCATGGTGCAAGAGAGCCCCAAGAGAGATGGATCTGCCCCAAAGGAGAGGCACCTGTATAACTCTCCCTCAGATCATGTTTGCCTCCCGCGCCCACCCCCTCAGACTTCAGAGTGTATTGACTGCAAAGCCCTGTTTGCTGCTAAAAACGGAGGGAGGGAACAGCCAGTTGGGCCGGGGAAATGAGCAATGCCTCTTTGCAAGAGGGAGTGGCCCTGGGCCGCCTGAAAGGCAGCAGTGAGGCCACTTCTGAAGACGTTCTCCCTGGACCTGGAAGATCTTCTCAACTTTAGGCCGGTGGCAAACGTTCCTTTCCTGGGCAAGGTCCTTGAGCAGGTGGTTGCCAGACAGCTCCAGACACCCTTGGATGAGACCTGGATCCATCTCAATTGGGGTTTGGGCCAGGTTTTGGCATGGAAACAGCCTCGGCTGCTCTGTATGATGACCTATGTTGGGAGAGAGAGGGGTGTGTAACCTTGTTGAATCTCCTTGATCTCTCAGTACCATCAACCATGGTACCCTCTGGGCAGACTGAGCTGGGAATTTGGGATTCTTGCATTGCAGTGTTTCTGCTCCCACTTGGATGGCTGCTCCAGATGGTGGTACTTGGGGAATATTGCTTGGCTCCATGAATTCTCCAGCATGGGAGCAGTTTTATCCCCCATGCTATTTAACATCTGCATGAAACTGTTGAGTGGGGTCATCCCGAGGTTGGAGTGTGTTGCCATCAGAATGCTGATGACACACTGCTCTATTTGTCCTTTTCATCCTCATCAGGTGAAGGTGTGGATGTGCTAAAGCAGTGGCTTTCTGCAACAATGGACTGGAAGAGGAATAATGCATTGAAGCTTAATCCAGACAAGACTGAGATGCTGTTAGTGGGTGTGTCTTCTGACCAAATGGAGGATGCTCAACCTGTTCCAGATGGGGTTGCACTCCCACTGAAGGAGCAGGTTCTCCTTGAGGGTTCTCCAGGTGGCCTCAGTGGCACAGAATGACTTTTAGCAGCTTTGATTGGTGGCCCAGCTATGGCCCTAACTGGACAGGGATAATCTATTTTCAGTAATCTATGCTCTGGTAACCTTCAAGTTAGATTACTGCAATGTGCTCTACATGGGGCTGCCCTTGCAGACTGTTCAGCTTGTGCAAAATGCAGCAGCCAGATTAATAACAGGGACTAGCATGACTGAGAATATAACACTCATTCTGGCCCCCTTGCATTGGCTGCCTGTTTGTTTCCGAGCCCAGTTCAAGTTGCCGTTTTAGCCTATAAAGCCTTACCTGGCTCACGGCAGCAATGTTTGATGGAGTGCCTCTCCCACCATGAACCTACCCAAATGCTACAATCAACATCTGAAGCCTTCCTTTGAGTGCCGCCTCTGAGGAAGGCTCAGAAGGTGGCAACAAGGGAGAGGGCCTTCTTGCTGGTGGCCCCCCCAACTATGAAATACTTTCCCTGCTGAGGTTTGCCTGGTGCCAACATGGTCATTGTTCCAGTGCCAGGTTACGACTGTCTTCTGCTCCCAGGCATTTAACAGCGTATGATGGGGCATTTATATCGGTTGTTTTTATCTGGTCCAGTATCTTGCTTTAACTGTTTTTAGCTGTTTTAAATCACATTTAAATTTTCTCTGTTACAGGTTTTATGTTTTTATCATTTGTGGCTTTCAATTTTTGTGAAGCACCCACAGGGCTTTGGCTATTGGGTGGTATAGAAATGAAAAAGAATAAAAATGTGTGGGAAGTCATTGAAGATGGTACGAAAGGCTTGCATTTAAATGAATGTATTGTAAAAACCCAATAACCCTGAGATACACACCCCTGGGCTTCCTTTAGTGTGCAGGCCAACTTTCAGGTATCCAGGTTTCATTTTATGTTCCATCGATCAGGAGCGCAGAATCTCAGCTTGTGCCCTAAGTCTTGCCTGGCCCTCTGGGGTTTCCCCCGGTGGCCTTGCCTCTCTTGTCCTGACCGCTAGTTTGGTGGTTTCCAGACATTTGTGCAGTTTCCCCCCATTCTAAAAGGTTGAAATGCCACTCCCAAGGCTTAGTTACAAAGGGCCCATCAGATCTGCTTGTGATCCTCATAAGCCCCTGAACTCAGAAGCTTACGAGCATCCAGGGCAGAGCGGAAGGTGCAGCGGAGACCATCTTCACCTCTGCCGGGCCTCCTGCTCTGCAGTTGAGCCAGACACGTTTTTGCCCATCCTAGTGTCAGGGTGGAAACTGAGCCGATAGAACCCCAGAGCAGTTCTGATTCTGAGGAGGATCAGCAATCCGTGGGAGAGGAGTCAGCTCATCCCTCACAGGCATAGCAGCTAGCAGAGATTCCTCCTGCCGGCATTCCTGAGATAGTGATCCTGGCAGTGAGAAATTGCGGGAGGGGGGATTGCTCGACGCAGACGCAGGGAGCGATGAGCGATGGAAGGCGCGGAAAGGAGGCGTAGCGCCCGTTTGGCATGCAAGCAACGGCCGCATCCCTTGGACCCAAGAGAAAGAGGGAGGATCTCTCCCTAGCCCATAAGGTCAGGGTCTTCAAGTGATTCTCCTTCAAATGGGCACCAACTGCCTACCCGGAGCATAGGCTACTCTGCTGTTCATTGCTTAGTCGCTGGTGATTCGCATCTGAAAGAGTCATTAAATTGTAAAAGGATTAAAGCCTTGAAAAGAATCCTTTTGTCTGTGTCTTAAGTTGCCTTTTGGAGTCTACTGAAAGAGGCCGCCAGGGCGCTCCTGACACCTAGGTGTTGGGGAGGGGGAGGGAGGGAGGCTGTAGGAGGCCTGGGGACCCAGCACAAGCCCTCCCCCCCGGCACGCCCCCCCGTCCCTTCCTTACAAGGGTGCCAGCGAGGTTCTCTCCGCACCAGCTGGGAGGGGAAGGGGAGCTTGGATTCTGACTCGGAGGTTGGAGCTCTGCCTCTGACCTCGGATCCAGGAATCTGGGCTATCCAGTGGCCCCCCAGATTCTCTCTAGGGCCCATAGGATTGCTCTCCCCAAATGCTGGCCTTTTCAGCATTTTGCCTCACCCTTTTTGCCTTCAGCCCCGCCCACCATTGAAGTCCAGCTGCTGAGAGCTTCTCCGAGACGGAATTTGGCCCTTGGGCTGAAGGAAGTCCAGCACCAGCCAGCACAAGGGGTGCGTGAGGAGTTCGCTCTTTGAATCCCGATACAAATTGACCCATATCCTCCAGGTTGACGTGCAAAGTGGAACTTGGTTATCCACCGGTTTCCACAGGTCCTGATACCTTTATTGAGCTGAGAAGCGCTTCCAAAGACATTTTAAAAATGCCTATTTTGAGAAAATAATGTTTATGTAGCTTTCTAAAAAAGGTTACAGATCGAACTGGTGTATAGGTGAACAGATGCAAAGGCGACATGGACCAGAAATTGGCTGATTTGCCTCTCCCTGCTGCCCCCACCCCCGGGTGCTTCTCTGCCCTGCAGTGGAAGCGGACTTCCTCCACTGTAGGAAGCAGAGCCAAGAAGAACCGCGGCACGCCTTCGCACCGGCGGAGGGGAACAGCTTGCTGTAAGGGTGAGTTAAAATGGGGCCTCCGCGTGCCAGCACAGCTCCCGCTCACGGCCGCGGGACTCGTGGAAGAGGTTGTGCCCTTTTGATGGGAGGGTGGGACATCCAGCCTTGCAGCCTCATGTAGCAAATTTCAAAGCACACATGTCTGGTCCATGCAGAAAAGAAGACATGTTTTACGGAAGATAGACTGCTGCTGTCATCGGGGCTGTGCATTCTAGGGCTGCGCACCGCCCCTGTCCGAATTCCAAAGTGGATCAGGGTGATTCGGACCGCTTCAGTCTGAATCCGAAGTGGGTCGGAGAGATCTGACGTGCGGACAGTTCTGAAGCCCAGCCAGCCTGTCTGAGCAAATGTAACAATTTGTTGGAGAAGGGGAGAGGAGTTGGGAGGAGGGAACTGAGCCTTGGAAAGGGACATCTCTAGGTGCTAACAGGGCTGAACTTTCAACCCAGCAGTTTGTTTCCTTGCTTTGTACTGCTTGTTCTCAATTACTATTCCTTCCCTTCACGTTTCCAACTCTATATTCTTATTACAAAACCAAAGAATACAAAAAGACCCACACACTTTTCTGTTAGGCTTTAGTGTTATTTCCCTTCCCCTCGCCCCTCAGCTTCTAGGTAGTTTTTTCTTTCTTTCTGTAGCTGCTTTTCCTTTGGCAGCGTGAGCGCACCATGCACAGAACTGTACACAAGTGAACAGTGTTTGGCCAAAGCTGTTCACTAATACACAGCCCGGTATATACTGTGGGGCAAAGCAGCACACATAATATGAAGCAGCATCACTTTCGCTGATTTTCCAAGTCACTTTGCCTGTCAATTGTTTTCCCTTGTGTGCATCACACGACCATAAGAAGAACACAATCAGGCTAGGCCATATGCATTTTTTAAAAATGGTTGCTTCAGCTTACCCTTCCTGGGGAAAAGGGCTGCCCAAAGGATCAGGGGATTGGAACAGCTCCTCTACAAATAAAGGCTTCAGTGTTTGGGCTGTTTTATTTAGAAGTATGGCAAGTAAGGGGAAGGTTTGTAAAATTATATGGAACAGAGAAAGCGCAGCAGTGTAATTAATAAATAAACCCCACCGAGTTCAGCCAACGTGACTTTTCCAGGTAATGTGCATTACAATTTGCAGCCAAAGAGATGCTTAAAGTTTTCTTTCTTCCCTTAAAGAGAACCTCAGGTCAGTGGTAGTTTCAGGGCAGACAAAAGAAAAGTACTTTGGCACTTCAAAAAAAACCTACACCAGAGATTAGGGATAATGACCTCCTAATTGTCACTTTAAACACCTTCTGTTTAGGATCTCTAATCCCCTGTGCGGCTGACAGGTGTGGGTTTTTTTACATTTTTAGTTTCTGAGAAGAAGAAAATTTATACATGGCTAGTGCAAAAACTACTAAACCAAACTGTCTGAGCAGGGTCAGTCAGCTCGATTGGGGCTGCCAGCTCCCCAACTTTCATGTATTTATCATAAAACCCAAAAATGTTATGGTTGTTTGTTTTCCAATGCAAGTCAATGGGAAAATGTAAAATGCAAATAATTTAGATATCCAACTCTCAATTTGGATCCGAATCTCAAGCAAATCAGATCGGGTCCAAAGTGAATCGGGGCTGATTCAGAAGATGCAAATTGGCCTCTGAAGCAAATTGGGGGGTCCGTGCACAGCGCTAGTACATTCTCCCTCCCCCATATCCTCTGGGACGTCAACTTGAGCACACTGTAAAAACACTGCTCATGCTGCAATTTTATTTGTCACATCATACATTTCCCAGGGCAGGATGAACTTGGCCTGCGACACTGTGGGTCCTACGCACCTTTACGTGTAAATTGGCCCATGGTGGCATATTTGTTTCTCAAAGTATTAATCCTGCCAGGCGCAGGGGCTGCCCTTAACCAGGTGAGCAGAGCCAGCCCAGGCGGCAAGTCCAAGTGCTTGTGCAAGTGTGCTGGGTACATGAATTGGGGGTGTGCCTTGCTCCCCCTCCTCCTCAGGGTGATCGGCTTCAGCCTGCACTCTGAAGCGCTTCCACCAGGTGGCTACTCAAGACCGCCCAGAGACATCAGCAAGCGCGCCGGAGGAAAGTCAGCGCAGCAAAAAATGTTTGTTGCTCGAAGCACGTCACCACTGTGAAAGAATAGCCATAGACAGCACAGCTGCGCAGCAGGGTCAAGGGAGACTTTCAGCAGGGCAGGCTCCAGGAGTGGGGGAGGCCAGGCCTTTGCCAACACAGGCCTTCCCCAACCTGGTGCCCTCCAGAGGTTTTGGAGTACAGCTCCCATTAGCCCCTGCCAGCATGGGCAAAGGTCAGGAATGATGGGGAGTGTCATCCCAAAGCTTTGGAGGACACCAGGTTGGGGAGGGCTGGCACAGAGCCTCTGCCAAGGTCAGATGCAGCAGCCCAAGGTACTTTTCCATTCCTTTGCTCTACCCCTGTTGGGGGTCGTCCCCCCAATCACTAATGGTCTATTTTATTGTAGAGTTGGAAGAAGTGCAGAAAAGGGCAACAAATGATCAAGGGGCTGGAGCATCTCTCCTAGGAGGGAGATGCAATAGCTGGGATTGGTTAGCTTGGAAAAAAGGAGGCTAAGGGGAGCCATGACAGAGGTGTACAAAATGACGCCTGGTGTGGAGAATGTGGACAGGGAGACATTTTTCTCTCTAAGTACTAGAACCCAAGGGGGTCACCTCATGAAGCTTATGGGTGGGAGATTCAGGACAAGTAAAAGGAAGGGCTTCTTCACATTGATGGCCACCAATTTGGAGGGTTTTAAAGGGGAGTTAGTCAAATTCCTGGAGGAAAAGGCTATTGATGGTTACTAGTCCTGATGGCTATGTGCTACCTCCAGTATCAGAGGCAGGAAACCTATGTACACCAGTTGCTGGGGCACTGTTGCGCTCATGTCCGGTCAACAGCTGGTCAGCCACTGTGGGAAGAGAATGCTGGACTAGATGGACCCTTGGGCTGATCCAGCGGGGCTCTTCTCCCTGTTGTGCTTTAGGTGCAGCTGTCCAGCGGTCCTTGATATGCAGGCTGGCCTTCTGCTGCCTTGTCTTATAGCACTGGTAGAGCCTTCCCCAACCTGGTGCCCTCAGATGTGTTGAGCTGCAACTCCCCTTGGCCATGCTGGCTGGGAATGATGGGAGTTGCAGTCCCACACACCTGGAAGGTGAAAGGCTGGCGGAGGCTGCACGAGACTGATACTCTAAGCTATGAGATGAGTGCGGGTGAAATATTTTGCTAAGCTCTCCATCCTGCATGCTTTCACTGAGGAAAAGACGTACCACCAAGCAACTGATCACACCACGGAAAAGAGAATCAGTTGCCTGAGACAGCTGCAGGTCTTCTCCATTGTGAGGGGGTTGCAGTAGACATTCCTCTCGCAGCCAGTTGCCCGAGCTGCAGCCCAGCACAGGAGACCAGGAACAGCAAGCCACTGCAGAAACAGGCAACAGTTCAGATGTGACACAGCTTCTGAGGTTCCATGCAGGATATTTCTGCTGAAAGCACATAACGAATGCAATTAATGTAACGTGGAGTTAGGCCATGACCACTTGGCCACTTGGCTGGTTAGGCCATGACCAGCGTTCAGGCGGGCATTCTCCGGGGCATGTCATGTGCAGCAGCAAGCAGATGCTTTAGTGGTGCTGCTGTGCATGCAACACAACCCGAGAACATGCCGATGCTCTCCTGCAGCTCCACCTTCCAGGGGAAGTGCAGCAGTAACATCAGTCGACCTCGACCACGCAGTCTCAGGGTCACTTGTCTGCCGCTGCTATTTAGCAAGGGAGGCGAGGATGTGCTGGAACAGGGCTCCCCCCCCCCCCGTCCGCCCCAAGTGGTGGTGAGAAGACCGTTTGCCCACGCGTCAAGGTGCTCACTTCTCCTTCATGCGGCTGGCCAGGGCGTGAGCTCTGAACTCGGGGGTTCTGAGCCTTTTTCATCCGGGAATGAAACTAGTCCAGCTGCAGGAGCAACCCAAGAGAGCTTGCTTGCGTGCCACAGGGATGTGTTTAGGGCTGCAATCCTAAATACGCATGCTAGAGCAGAGCAGCCCCCCACCCAGGCCACAACCTGGTGCCCTCCAGATGTGTCGGACTACAACCCCCTGACTGGAGGATGCTGCGAGTTGTCACGTTGTCATTCAACACATCTAGAGGGCACCAGGTTGGAGAACACCATACTAGAGACTAAGGGTGCATAGGATCGCACCCTAACAGATTTTTTCGGGTAAGAAAAAAACAGAGGTATTGGAGACTAAGGGCGCAATTCCATGACTCTTTACTGTCTGAACGTGCATAGGATTGCTCCATGAATCCCACTGAACTTGGAGGCACTTACTCCTGAGGAGTGCTACTGACGAAGAGGCTTCGTTCCGAGCAGAAACACCTCGGACTGGCCTGTACGCGGCCTCTACACCATTCCACGGGATAGCCGGAGCACACGTCTGGGATCCCGGCCCTCTGGGCTCGTGGTCTTGAAGCGAAGCCCCACTGATTTCCGTGAAACTCGGCCTGGCGCGTTTCCAGCCCGATTGACTCGGAAGCCAGCCCCGCCGCGTTCAGTGGAGCCGATTCCCACGACAGCGTGTCCCGGCATTGAACTCAGTGGGGCTTCCTTCTCGGCCAGCGCGTGCGGGATCGGGCTGTTCCTTCCAAGCGACACCATTTGGGATCGGAGGGCAGCGTAAGGGGAGGGAGCGCCGTCCTTTCCAGGACCATAACGCAAAGCGAAGAAAGCAACAGTTTCGGCGTGGGGCTAAGGCTCCAGTCCTCAAGACGAAGCCCCACTGACCTGGAGGCGCTCGAACTGGCGCCGAGGACTGCCGGGGAGCGGGGTTGGCCGGAGCCCTCGCCGGCAGCCCGGCGCTCGGGCGCCCCTGCCTCCCCCTTTGGCGCGTCCCCAGGACTGAAGCCCCGCCGCGGGGAGCGATTTCGGAGGACGCCGGCCCCGGGCGGGTGCGGGGGCGCGGAGGAGGCCCCGGGGCGCGGGCCGCGGCGCCTCCGCCCGTCCGGCGCGAGATGCGCCTGGCCCGGGACCAGGCGGCGCGGGGGGAACCAATGCGGCATTTCCTGGCTGGCCGGGCGCCCCTCCCGCTGCCGCCGAGAGGGGCGAGGGGGAGGCGGCGGCGGCGGCGCTCGCACTGCAGCTTCCGGCCGGGACCCGGCAGCAGCCAGCAGCCGGGAGGAGCCGCCGCCGCCGCCGCCGCCGCCGGGGAGCCGGGCTGCCCGCGCAGGGCCGGAGAGCCGCGCGCCCCGCGCATGGAGGCGCCGCCGAGGGCCCGGCGCGCCGGCGCGCTCCTCCCTCTCGCCCTGCTGCCGCCGCTGCTGCTCCTGCTCGGCCGCGGGGCCGCCCAGGAGCTGAGCCCCCACGGGAGGAACGTCTGCCCGGCGTCTAGGTGAGAGCCGCCGGCGCCGCCGCCCCGCCGCTGGGGGGCGCGCCGGGAACCCCTCCGTGCGCGCCGCGCTTGGGGACGGCGCCCCCGCCCGCTCGTGGGCGCCGCTGGGGCGCTCTCGGGAGCGCGCTTCTCCCGCCGCCCCCTCCCGCTCTCCCCCCGCCCCGTCCGGGATGAAGCCGGCGAGCGAAAGGTGGGTTTCGTGGGTTGCCCGCAGGCGCAGGGGCGCGCTTGGGAAGGCTCTGCGCCGTGGGGATGCCCGGCCTCGGGGCATCGTTTGCTGTCGCCCCCCTTCCGGCGCACGAAGGGAGGTGCACATTTACTTTGAAGGGAGGGGGGCCCTCCCTAATGTGGCCCAGGGCTGGGGGAGGGGGGAGGGGGGAGGGTGCCGCGCCGTCAGCGCGCGTCCAGACATCCCGCCGCGCCCGCCTCCCGCTCCTGCTCGGGCTTTTCTGAAAGATGCGCCTCAGCCCGCCCGCCCGCCCGCCCGGGGAGGATGCCCAGGCGCAACCTGGGGGCGCCGCCTCTCCTTCCGCCGCAGCCTCCCTGCGCCTCCTTTGCCGCGGGACCCGACGGGCGATTGTGCGGTAACGCGCGGGCAGGCATCTCGGCCTCCCGTCTGCCCAGAGCTCTTTGCGGGGCCCCGGGGGCGCTTCCAGACGAGGCTGTCGCAGCGCCGCTGCCCCGCCTCCGTCGCGGACCCTTCTGGGGGTCCAGGCGCCCCCATCCTCAACTCGTGGCCTTCCTGGGTTTCCCCCTTGCTTCGCTCACCCTCCGGGGCCCAGGGCCTGCTCCCGGATGGGGGGCGCCCAGCGCTGCTGATCCGCAGGCCTTGTGCGGCCGCTCAGTCTCTTTTTCTTAATGGATGGTTTGGTGGTAAGAAAAAAGAAGCCGTGAGAAAACATGGGGGCATTTCGAGCGGAAGGCCGCGATGCCCGGACACGCACGTGTGAAATCCCGTGCATGAGGCAGGACAGTGGCAGGTTGTAAGACTCGCCCGGAAGCACCCCGATCATCCATGAAGAAAAAGAAGGCAGGAGAGGCGCACAGGGGCTTCTCCCTGCCAGCGCTAGGAGCTCTCTGGCTGGAAGCACCCCCGATCTTGGCTGCAAGGAGAGATTTGGCGTTTGGGACTCCTTTCATCATGTCAGCTAGACTGTGGGCTCTCACAATAGTGGCCCTTGCTGAATGCACCGCCATTTTGTCGTGGCCCTCTTAATGGCAGGGCCAACTTTTTCCCACTGTAGCTTTCCTCTAGGGATTTGGGGCGTGCTCCTGTTCGCCCCTCTTTCCAGTCTCTTCCCTCCTTGCCTGATGACCTCCCATGATGGGGCCCCTTGGGAGCTGGGGGGGGGGGCTTTTTCTTGTGTAGACATCCCTTCCTCGTGTGTGTGTGTGTGTGTGTCCAGTCTCCACTAGTGATTCTGAACTTGGCTGTTAAACAGAAGGGCCCTGCAGCCCCCGTGGGTCACTTGAATGCCCCCCTCGCAATCGCACCAGGAAGAAAGGGCCTGCGGCTGGTGGGCCTTAATTGCAACTTCTCTTGGAACCCTGTATTTAAACTCTGGAGGATGCCAGCAGCAACTAGCTCTTGGAAGCCTCTGGTTTCCTCTCTCTCTCAAGCTAAAACCACTTTGTAGAGCATTAACCCCATCCTGTACTTAACCGTCTCAAGATGTGGAGGGGGGTTCCCTTCCCCCTCTGGCCATAGTAACACCCCCTTCCCACCCGTTTGCCCACTGACAGCCATATTGTGCCATAGATCACAGCTTTCAAAATGGAAACATGAGCTCTAAAATGTACTGACATTTGAGGGGACCCCCTTCCCAACAGGTGTCCCCCCATTTTTTCCATGAGGT
The DNA here is from genome assembly GCF_057233095.1 of Heloderma suspectum. Classification (NCBI taxonomy): domain Eukaryota; kingdom Metazoa; phylum Chordata; class Lepidosauria; order Squamata; family Helodermatidae; genus Heloderma; species Heloderma suspectum. The sequence continues at coordinate 30,356,968 of NC_139470.1, forward strand.
TCAAAGAACAACAACAAAAAGCCCAAACACCCGCCATCCCTCCTTCCAAGTGTAACTTAAAACCCAATGGAAAGAGACGATACATCTGTTTTCGATTTAAAGTCTTGCAAACAAGATCTCTTAGACGAGAAGGCTTTGCAGTTTCTGCTGTGGAATTTCTGGACGAGGTTTCTCCCACCCCCCAAAGAAGTGCTCTGATCCATGTTTTTCCTACCAGACAAAGTCTGTTTTGTGATGTAAGAAAGCTCATAGAAATGGGGGTGGGATACAATGTGCTTTAGCTTTTGGAGGGCACTTGGGTGGGCTTCCTCTGAGCTCAGCTGGTGTCATCAATTAGCCAGTGGCTTCACGGCAGACTTAGATTAGCTTGGATCTCCTCCCCCCGACCCCCAATTTGGAGGGCTTGACCCAAAGCATTCTTCCCTCTCCATCTCAAACCCTGAAGAAATTTGCTTGCAACTATAGAATACTCTAGGATAGGAGTAGGCAGAAGGTAGATGGGCAGATCTCTGGGTGTTTTGCAGTAGTTTGGCAAGGATTTCTGACTCTCAGTTGGGTAACAGTAGCAGCAACGCAGCGACGCCTGTGCACACACGTGCACGCACACACACACACACCCCTTAAATTATACTGCAGAAATGAAGAGAGCTTGGGGTAACCAGGAGTGGGCTTTTGCTTGGACTAGGGGTTCCACTCCGTTCTGGTGCTCAGCAAATCCCTGCGTTCAGAATTCTTGAATTCTAAGAGCACGTCTTTTGACCAGGCTTCTGTCAGGGTTCTAGTGAAAAGTGTTGGTCCTGCGAGCCTGACGTCTGCCTGCCTGTGCTCTAGGGGAGGGCAGGAGGTTTATAGCACGCTTATAATAGAGGAAATGTGCTGTTTGTAGTAGACGGACAAAGTTTTCTAATGCCCAATTTAATCATAGTGACAAGAGACACACACACACCCCCAATGCCAAAAATTAGGCTGCGGAAAGGAAGATAGCTTGGGGAGAAACCATGTGTGGGTTTTTGTGTGAAAGGACTGCAAGCTCCATTATGGTACTGAAAACAAAATCCTGGGCAGCGCACATGCTCAGAGGCACCTCGTTCCTGGATTCTAAATGTGTAGGTTTTGCACAAGGCTCTGGCTGGGGGGACCTGGCTCTTTTAGTAAAATGCAAAGGAGATTCATAAGGCAGGAGGCTGCCCAGCCCTGGGGCACCCCGGTGACCACATTCACATGGTCACAGTGGGCAGTTAGGAAGGGGAGTCTGAAGGGTGTAGGCCCAGGGGCACATTTCCTCTATTGCAAAGCCATCGTGCTGGCGCTCATTTTGCTTCCAGTTCTGATTTGAAAGATGCTGTTTTGGCTTGCAGTCCTGCTCCAAATTCAGTCCTGTGGGCAGCCTAGATCTGCCTCTTCAAGCAGTATGACCTTTTCTGTGGGTGCCCCCTTGCTCTGGAACTCTATGCTGAGAGAGTGTGTATTTCCAAAGGTGCTTTTTTGCTTCTCCGGAAAGCCTTTCATTCTCGATGTTCCCCATTCTTGTTTTGTTTCATATGCTGCTGTTCGCTGAGATTGTTTTATTGACTTATGTATGGTTTGGTTTGTGTTTACTGTTTCTTTGGGGGTGTCATGCTTATTGTTCTGTTTTGTGAATTGCTGTGAAATGTAATCACTAGTGGTATCTTTTTAAACAAAAATAAAATTAGCAGGGCTGCCACAGTTCAGAAGATCAGCAGATGGCAGCATATATTTTTTTAGAACTTCAGCTCCCGGAGAAGCTTAGCTTTCAGTTTTTTTAAAAAAGAGGATGTTTCTAGTCCTTATGGCCCTTACGTGGACCTTATGTAGAGTCCTTATGTAGAGCTGTCACAGACATTTGCACAGGGGGCACTTGCAAAAGGGGACTCCCCTGTTCAAATCCAGGTGGACAGGGCCCCATGCTCAGCCTGTTGCGAGCCGAGGATAGAGCATCTGGCTTGCCTTGATCCTGCACATGTTTTTACCACCGCTGCCGCCCCCTACCTCAGAGCTGGGGAATCTGTGGCCCTGCAGATGTTGTTGGACTGCAGTTCCCATCAGCCCCAGCCAGCTTGGCCAGAGGTCAGGGCTGATGGGAACTGCAGTCCAGCAACATCTGGAGGGCCCAAGGTTCCCCAGCCCTGCTCTATCCCAAGGTCCAGGGGCCATAGCTCAGTGGCAGAGGCCCTGCTTTGCATGCAGAACGTCCCAGGTTCAGTCCCTGGTGTCTGCAGGTAGGGTGGGAAAAATTTCCTGCCTGAACCCCTGGAGAAAACCACAAACCCAGGGCAACAGTTCAGTGCAAACAAATGAATCAATGCGAAAAAGTATACAACTGCACAAACAATGAGAGAACTAATAATATAATTAGTAACAACTAATTATATAATTCATGCGTGCCTTTGTAACCAGTATGCTTCACTCCTGGTCGGTTTATCTTATAATGTAATCACTAGAGTTCACATTATAGCATTTTTGATACTGTGTTCATCTGTTTACCCCTTTTTGTTGTTACTAATTATATCATCACTTCTCCCATTTTTTGTGTGGTTGTATGCTTTTTAGCATCGATTCATTTGTTTTGAACCCCTGGAGAGCTGCTGCTGCCAGTCAGTGTTCGCAGTACTGGGCTAGATGGACCAATGATCAGGTTAAGGCCGCATCTGATGTTCCTGTGTACCTCGGTAGTACATAGGAAGGCAGTAGGTGCTCTCATCTTTCTTCACCAGGGATGGGACTACCAGCTCCAAGAACATTAGCAGGGAAATGATGGTAGTTGGGTCATTTTCCTCACCAGGATCTCTGGGATTGGTAGTCCCATCCCTGGCAGGAAACGGGCTCCGGTGAGGCGCTGGAAGTGCCTGCCAGCCCTGCCTTCCTCTTCCCCTGTCCCAAAAGAAGGTTCTTGGGGGGCGGCCGGGGGGGCAGGGGAATGTGGAGACAGGCACGTTGGCAACTGCTATCGAGTTTATTTTCCAAGCACTCTGACAAGAAGCAAGTCTTTTTGAGCATCAAATGGAGCACTTGCAAAAGCCTGAGCCCTCTTGGGATGAGCCGTGGACACCCAGGCCTTGTGAGTTGAAAGTGCATGGCAATGCTAGCAACAATCTCAGTTGCCAGACTGGGGGGCAGGACAAAGAAGATTCCCAGTAGTGGGGAGGGGGGCTTCAGTGTAACTCCTTGCCCCTCCTCGTGATTTGCAAAGACAGAACAAAGATGGCTTCCTATGCGCACACTTGCTCAGGAGTAAGCCTCGCTGAATGCCAGTCTTCTGAGTAAACACACCTAGGCTGTTAATTATACCATAAGAACAACAGAAGAGCCCTGATGGATCAGACCAAGGGTCTGTCTAGTCCAGCATTCTGTTCACGCAGTGGCCAACCAGCTCTAGACCAGGAAGCCAGAAGCAGGACACGAGTGCAACAGCACCCTCCTGCCCATGTTCCCCAGCATCTGGTGTACACAGGCGTATTGCCTCTGAGACTGAAGATAGCATAGAGGCATCAGGACTAGTAGCCATCAATAGCCTTCTCCTCCAGGAATTTGTCCAACCCCCTTTTAAAGCCATCCAAATTAGTGGCCATTGCTACATCTTTTGGGAGCAAATTCCATAGTTTAACTCTGCACTGCATGAAGAAGCCCTTCCTTTTGTCTGTCCTGAATCTCCCACCAATCAGCTTCATGGGATGGCCCCACTGGGTTCTCGTATTTTGAGAGAGGGAGAAAAATGTCTCCCTATCCACATTCTCCACACCATGCCTCATTTTGTAGACCTCCATCATGTCTCCGCTTACCTTCCTTTTTTCCCAAGCTAAACAATTCCAGTTGTTGTAACCTTCTCTCATAGGGGAGATGCTCCAGCCCCTGGATCATTTTACTTGCCCTTTTCTGCACTTTTTCCAGTTCTACAGTACCCTTTTTTAGGTGTGGTGACCAGAACTGTACACAGTATTCCAAGTGTGGCCACACTATAGATTTGTATAGGGGCAGTATGATATTGGCAGTTTTATTCTCAGTTCTTTTTCTAATTATACCTAACATGGAATTTGCCTTTTTCACAGCTGCCACACACTGGGTTGACATCTTCATTGAGCTGTCCACCACAACCGCAAGATCTCTTTCTTGGTCGGTCACCGCTAGCTCAGATCCCATCAGCTTATACCTGAAGTTGGGATTTTTTGCCCCAGTGGGCATCACTATACACTCGCTTACACTGAACTGCATTTGCCATTTGGATGCCCATTCTCCCAGTTTGGAGAGAGCCTTTCGGAGCTCTTGGCTATCCCTTTTTGTTTTAACCACCCTAAATGATTTGGTGTCATCAGCAAACTTGGTCACCCCACTGCTCACTCCTAATTCCAGTTCATTTATGAATACGTTGAAAAGCATTGGTCCCCAACACAGATCATTGTGGGACCCCACAGTTACATCCTTCCATTGGGAGAATTTACCATTTATTCCTACTCTCTCCTTTCTGTTATTTAACCTGTTACTGATCCATAAGAGGACCTCTCCTCTTATTCCATGACCGCTAAGCTTGCTCAGGAGTCTTTGGTGAGGGACTTTGTCAAAAGCCTTTTGGAAGTCCAAGTAAACAGTGTCTACCGGATCCCCCTGTCTACATGTTTACTGACATTCTCAACAAACTTTAAAAGGTTAGTGAGACAGGACTTGCCTTTATGAAAGCCATGTTGATTCTTTTTCAGCGGGGCTTGCCCTTCTATATGCTTACTATTTTTATCTTTAATAATGCCTCCAACCAATTTAGCCAGAGCAGACATTAAGCTAACTGGCCTGCAATTGCCTGGATCCCCCCAAATCCCCAAAGTTCTTAAAAATGTGGAATAAATCATGCAAGGTTAGAGAACATAAGAAGAGCCCTGCTGGATCAGACCAAGGGTCCACCTAGTTCAGCATTCTGTTCACACAGTGGCCAACCTGCGGCCCACAGGAAACCCACAAGCAGGACATGAGTGCAACAGCACCCTCCCACCCATGTTCCCCAGCAACTGGTGCACATAGGCTCACTGGCTCTGATACTGGAGGTAGCACACAGCCCTCCGGACTAGTAGCCATCAATAGCCTTCTCCTCCAGGAAGAAATCTGTCTAAGTATGTGCCATTTGGATTACTTTACTGCAGAATTTTAATCCTTAAAAAAAATGCAGAGCTCATGCCTCCCTGGTCCTGACCCACTGTGGCAGCCCTCCTGCCCAGGGCACACTGAAATGGATAAGAGAGGCCCGAGAGCAGTCGGGCTTGTGAATGAGCATTGCCTTGGTGGACTGTGCCCTGCGCGGATCAGACCAGTTTTCCCCGCTCTGCTTCCTCCCCTTCCCTCCACGCTAAAGCCCCTTCTGAGGAGGGGAGCTTGTGCAGGCCTCCGGATAATGGCTCCATTCAGAAAAATGGCTCCGCTTTGTGCCCCTTCCTCAAATTACAGCGTGCATTTCCTAATAGGACACTTTATGGAGCAGAGCAACCCCTCCGCTCCAAGCCATGCCTTGTGCTGGAAGCTGGTCCAATTTAGCAGAGGGGGAGGGGTGCGCCACAACTCCGGGCCCCTCCCCCTTCTCAGGCCTTCAACACCTTCGGATAGCCTTCTCCAACCTGGTGCCCTCCAGATGTGCTGGACTGCAACCCTGTGGAGGCTGGTGGCTCCGATGTCAGTGGGACAGTGAATCCTCTCCGGGTTTCAGTCAAACCCAGTCAGAACTCTCAAGGAGCTCTCCAAGGTACAGAAGCACCTTGCCTCCACTGTTGCAACCGCCATCATTCCCAGCCAGGGTTGGGAGGGCTGTCTTAGGAAGAACATAGGGAGCAGCCTCCTACCGAGTCAAATCCTTGGTCCGCCTCGCTCAGTAGTGTGTACACTGACTGGCAACCGCAGCTCTCCCAAGGCTTCAGACAGGGATCAATAGGGACGCTGATGTCTTCTGCCTTCCCCACCCCACTCAAGTTCCCTGTTCCCTCTCAGCTTCACTGCAGTCCTCATGGTAGCTGGGGATGGGGGCAGGATGATTTTCCCGGCAACAATACATTGTTCCCTGTTGCAGTGCAATCTATTTGGGGGTGGCTTGCTCTGGAATGGGCCATTAAGACCCCTTAGCTTTACAAAAAACCCACTTCTGGTGGAGATGAAAACTGCTTGAAGTAGTTTGTTGCTATGGCTCAACAGAGCTGCCTGGATTTTTGGACTCTCCTTGAGGGTGTGGCTGTGGGGACTGTCATGATCAGCGCCTGTACTTCAAAATTTACCACCTGACCTCCATTCCCCAGTCCATCCTGAAGATGCCAGGAACTGAGCCAGGGATCTTCCGCAGGCAAAGCCACTGAGCTACAGTGAACTTCTGCCTTGTTCTTCCAGTGTCAAAGTGTGTTTAGGGTGGGGCGCGCATGGACGCACGCAGACCAGTTAGTAAGGGATTTGTCTGGCACTGAGAAGAGCTGTGCTGGATCAGATCAAAGTTCCCTCTATTCCGGCACCCTACCTACTTACCACTGTATCCAACTATACGTCTGGGAACCCCACAAGCAAGTCATAAGACAACAACCCTCTTCTGCTGTTGCTGCCCCTGCAACAGGCATTCAGTGGCATGCTACCTCTGAACAGGGACGTTCCACTTAGCTTCCCCGTCTAGTCGCCATTAAATTGCATCCTGCCTGAATAGATCCAATTCCCTTTTCAAGCCATCTATGTTAGTGGCCATCACTGCATCATGCGACAATGAGTTCTTTAAGTTAATGATGCATTTTGAGGAGCTGTCCTGCCTTTTGCCTGTCCTGTTTAATCTACTCCCAGTCCATTTCACAGGGTGACCCTGTGACTTGGTTCGCATGAACAACAGCCCATGGTTTAAACAGCATGCTGCTTCCCTTGTGCCCACAATTTCCACTTTTAATCGACAACCTATGATCAGGCTCTTCAGAGGTTGTTGAGCATGATGTGTGAACCTGGAGCTAGGAGGACTTAGAGCGCAATCCTATCTAGATAGGCGGCCGCCTCTGAACTCGGAGGCAACAACTTATCCAAAGCAGGGCAGGAGAAGCACGGGGGGATCGTTCTCTCCATGCTTCTCCTGCCCGGCTTTTTCGGTGAGACAAAGGGAGGAGGCTGCTGTATGACACGTAGGATGTGTCGTACCATCAGTCATTATCTCCCTGCCCTGGATCGTTCCCTCCACGCTCCTCCTCCTGCTTTTTCGGCTAGACAGCCGATTGCGGCTGTCTAGCTGCAGGAGCACGGAACGGGGAAGGAGGCTGCTGTACGACATAGGATGTGTTCGTACAGGCAGCTACACTGTCCTCGCCCTGGACCGCCCCCAGCAATGCCCCTTTCTGGCCGCTCCGCACTCCTCTTGCGAGTGCGGAGGACGGAGCTGTTCTGTGCTGCCTCCAAGGCAGTGCAGAAGTGGGGGGAGGTCAGTTCTCCGGGAAGCGACCTCAGAGCACGGGCTCCGAGGTCGGCTCCTGGAAAACATCATATTCTATGGCCATCTAGCCGCTGTCTGGCGACCATAGGATTGCTCCCTCCAACATTTTGTTTAAGTCACTTACTTTATGATGATGTTACTCTGTAGTTAAATTACAGAGTTTGACTCAATATCCAGATGGATTGTTATTCCTTAATAATGTGATATTTTAGACTTCCGGTCGGAGCCAATGTCGTTCTTGCACCATTTCGCGGAGCCTCCACAGGACGCTATCTCAGACAGCTCTTTAAAAGGTTGAAAAACCTTTTTATCTCTCCCCTGGAATGAAAAAGGGGAGGCAGGAGCAGCATCTGGATGAAGCTTTGGAAGAATAGCTCTCTCTGCGTAGTAGCAGGGGGGCTGAACTCTGGGGCTAGTCCCCCAGAGCTTAATCATCGCTCAAAGTTGTTTTGAACCTCCTATTTAATTAGGAGAAAATAGGGCTGACGTGCCTCCGAGGCAGCGCAGAAATGGGGGGAAGTCGGTTCTCCGGGAACCGACCTCAGAGCACGGGCTCCAGGGTCAGTTCCCGGATAACAGCCTATCCTGTAGCCGTCTAGCCGCTGTCTAGCAGCATAGGATTGCTCCCTCCAGGGCTAAACAACCCAGCAGCTAACTCAAGGTTTTTTGTTGAGTTGACTGCTGGGTTGTTTTGCCCCTGAACAATCCAGCACTATCACGCTCAACAACCTGCAAATGGGCCAACTGTAGGTTGTTCATCGAAAGCAGAAGTGGCTGTCATGCTGCTCAATTCTGCTCATTCCTGACAGCCTGACAGCCGATGGGTTACGTGCAAATTGGCCCTGTGAGTGTTCTCAGCAGGAGAGGAAGGATGAGTTTTCTCTAGGGATGGACGGAAAATTTTAATTCAGTCCACATCTTTGAGTGAACTGGCTGAATTCACACTTCCCATTGATATGTGGTTCGGAACACAGTTACGCACTGGATTGTGCACTTCTCCAAATGTTGTGAGGCGGGTCTCGACTCAAATTGTGTCCAGAAATGCTTAAATTAGGGAAAGGTGCATGCAAAAATGCATATATTAGGGCAAATAAAAATAAATGCCGTTTTCATGCAGTTTTTATGCATGAAAACTGCAGACTGATGCATGAAAACTGCAGACTAATGCGGAAATTGGACGGGATAGACCTAGGGCTGAATACATGTGAAACAGACATGGGCCATAAATAGACTAATTCATCCATCCCTGGTTTTCTCTTCCCAGTTTCGTCACGGCATTTCTACATTTCTCAACTTGTATTGTGCCACTTCGCTACAGTCTTGTTCTCCAAGCTAAAATGACCCCAGTGCTTTTAGCCTTTCCTCATAAGGAAAGTGTTCTAACCTCCTGATCATTTTGGTTGCCCTTTTCTGACCTTTGGCCAGCTCTGTGCTGCCCTTTTTTGAGATGGGGCAGCCAGAATGGCATGCAGCATTCCAACTGTTGTTCCACAATATTATAGAAAAGCAAGCTGGATTTAGGGCAAGGCGCTCAATCCCAGAAAAGTGCTTTGTCTTAAACTACCTGATAAGTATTGCAAAGTTGGTAGGCAATATTGCTAGGCAGCATTAATTGCCAGGGTTAAACCAGACAGATGCTTGGCTGGTGACTCTGCTGAATAAAAAAATGGATATGCTGACATTGCCCTAAAACAGTCTTCCCCAGCCTGGAGCCCTCCAGATGTGGCTATGCTGGCTGGGAATGCTGGAAGTTGCAGTCCGACACATCTGGAGGGCACAATGTTGGGGAAGGCTGCCCTAAAGGAAGAGCCGCAAACTTCATACCTGAAGTTCTGTGAGGCAGGAATGTCTTTTGGGCCCCGTTGGACTTAACAAATATGTAAATAGCTTGCCGTGCAGTCAGTATTCAGTGGAGTTTACCCCCAGGCAAGGGTGCATTGGATTGCAAGCTTGGTCTCACAGCTGCAGCATCAGCCTTTCTTTCCAGGACCAGGAAGAGAGATCACCTCTCTTGGAATTGTTTATTTTCCCATATGCCAATGATGCAGTTCTCATAGAATCTCATAGACCCAGATAGTGTTGGGTCGCTTCTGATATGTATTCAGGAGGGTCTGCTCTCTCCATAAAGCACTTAAAGGTCCAGGGTGGTTGTCTTTGGATCCTAAGCCAAACCTTAGCTTCAGTAGCCAGCAGGTTGGGCATGTGTGGAGTTTAACCAACGTGCACATTTGTTTTGCCCAAAATACAGCCTGGACAAACCAAATTATGGCACTGAGTGAAAGACTGGCACAGGCCAACTTAAACTGGAGCCGAGTCAAAGGAGGGGGTCTTACTGCCCCAGTTGTGAAGGTGTTTCTAGGCAAGGTTCTACCCCAGGTGACTTACATGGCTCAGATTTCTGAGAGCTTTGTTAGATGCATCAACTGCTCACCTTAGGGCAGAGGTCAGTTTTTTGCCAATGGGATAGTATACTCATAAGGTCATTCTTCTCCACTCTTACAAATTACTTAAAAGATCAGAAAATGTTATATCTACCAACTGTTTGGAGGAATTAAGGAGCAGAGTCCTCAGTCATGAATTGACTGGATTCACGCAAAGAAGCCTCATTAACAGCTTCAGGGCCAACCCTACCATCAGGCAGAGTGAGGTGGTCACTTCAGGTGGCAGATGCTGGGAGGCGGCACCAAGGTCTGGGAGGAGAGAACTGTGGCCACGCGGCCTGCCCTGCACCCCTCAGCCAGCCTGCTGCATCCAGGTGTGGCGGAGGAGGCCATTCCATCACCCGTGTTCCACTACCAGTCTAGCTGGTGTTTTTGTACATGGATTGGAGGGGTGCCCTCTTGCTGTTTGCCTCAGGCAGCAAAATGTCTTAGGCTGACCCTGAAGAGCTTTCAGATTAGATCTGAAGATTTTGCTAACTTGGGGAGTTGATCAAAATAGGAAGCATGGGGGGAGGAAGAGGCGGAGCCCATATTACGTTGCTCAAGACTTAAGAAAATATTAGGTCACCATCCTTTTGTTGTTGTCTGTCCCTTTATTAAAACACCTCTTGGAGCTGCACAGTATTTGACTGAATTGAAGGTGCCTTTTCTGCATAGTGTTTTTGTATATGTTGATTTATATCTGTATATGCTAATGTAAATATAATTACTAGGATTTATTCAAATTTCACTGGAGGCAAAGTGAGCCAACTAATTTCACATCCAAATAATCTCGAATAAAATGAATTCCTCAGTTAATAAAATACGTTCCTCAGTTAATCATCGCTGATATGGATTCATAATCCTGCCAGTCTCCCAATGGCAAAGGGAGGCAAGAACAGGAATACATAGTGTTTATTTGGCACTCCGAGTGTTCAGCAAGCTTTGTATACATTATCTTTTGTCATTCTTACAACAGCCACGTAAAGTAGGCACGTGGTGGTCTTATTATCACCCTGTCACAGCTGGAGAGATTGTGTCTTGCTCTAAGGCTGCCACGTGAGCTCATGGCAATGGTGAGATTTGAATACGGGGCACTTTCTGCCTCACAGACCTTTTCTGACTCGCTCTCTGTCTTTCCTTTTGCAGTGGGTCCGCCTGCTGTCCAGGATGGAGGCAACAAGGCGAGGAGTGTTTGATACGTAAGAGCGAGCTTTTTCTTGTCCTTCCTCCTCCTCCGCTCTGTCCCTCCCCTAAGCAGATTAGCGACTACCCCAAACGCACCATTTCCCATCTTGGGACAGGGAGGAGCCTCTTTCCCATCCATTTCCCTCTGCATTGGCAGCTTCGTGGTAAGCACGGCTAACACTGTGTGTTAGGAGCCAAGAAACCAGGGGTGTTTCCAGTCAGAAGGCCTCGTGCCCCTGTTCCGTCTCTTCTTCCGTGATGGATTTTTTGCAGTAAGAAAAAAAGACGGAAGAAGCGGTGGGAAAGCGCAGGAGGGTAATGAGAGGGAGACAACCACCTCTGGACCTCTGTAAGGTTCTGTGAATGGGGCAGGGCAATGGTGCTAGAAAAGCCTCACCTGGAAGCATCTCAGGTATATCTGTGCCAGGAAGGGCTGACTGTGCCCTGACCCTCTGCTCAGATGGGCCTTTCTGGGGTGAGGCAGCGGTCGCTGTTCCAAGAAGGCAGCCACACAGACCCCGCTGCTATCCCCTTGCCTCTCCAGGGCTGACGGGACTTTCATGGGGTTCGTCTCCCTACCAATCTGGTTACTACGGTCATTCAGTGGCACAGGGAGAGAGCTCTGCTCATGCTCAAGGTGGTCCCAACTTCAGTATGACCACATATTGCCAGGTTGAGTATTGGCGCGAGGGCACCCACAGGCGATGAGCTTCCGCCAGGCTTTAAAAACCTGGCTGTTCAGGCGGGCATTTGGGGTGGGTTAGGGTTTTTTAGAGCAGTGTTGTTTTGTTATTTTTTGTTCAGTTGGTTATGTAAATCTGTTATTAGTATTGTACGCTGCCTAGAGTGGCCGGGTAGCCAGCCAGATGGGCAGCTAATAAATCAAATAAATAAAATAGCCGCAGTGTGGGGAATGGTGTTCTTTTTATGCAGGCGCAGGGCTAGATGCAGTCTCTTGCTGTTCACCATCTCTTGCTGTTCTCTGCTGTCGGTGGCCAGATGCTGACTCTGGAACTTGGCAGCCCAAGGTTCTGGTTAGGATCGTTTTAGTAGCGTTTTACAGAGAGGGGGTGGAGGGCTGCGAGTTCTCGGGACTTGGAGTCCCAAGGCGCTGATGGGAAGCTCGGAGAAGTTATTTTTAGACGCTGTTAAATTCACGGCCGTCCCAGTTGGCGAAGGCCTCTTCCTTTCCTGTGGAGTAATATTTCTCCGTGCTGATCAACAGCGGCCACACTTGGCCTCTCGAGCAGCCAGCATGTCTGCGAAAATGGCCAGGCTGCCACAGATGAAGTGGAGCTCGGGCTCTGAAGTTGCTGGGTGGCAGTGGATCCTCCTTCAAGCCGAGCAAAGGATCCTGCCTCCCAGGGCAGGCTCAGTGGGGCTCCCTCAGGGAAGGTGAGCAGGAGATGGAGAGATCTGACCCATGGAAAGGCAGCCCGCTGGGATGCTGGGCCCCGCTGAAATGAACAGGATTTCCAGGGATTTTGGTTAGCCAGGATCCTTGTGACCTGGGACTGTCTCTTGTTGGGCCTCAGAGCGGTTGAGCTTCAGGGTTCTCTTGAGGCACAGAAGGGGAAATGGATGAGCAGCATCAAGCCGGTATGGAACCGCAGGATTGGCCAGGCCTGGCGCATATGGAGGGAGTCGGAAGCAGTGGAGGCTGGGGACTCCGATGTCAGTGGGGCGGTGACTCCGCTCCGGGTTTCAGCGAGAACCAGTCGGAACTCTATAGCTTTGCACCGTGAAGAGCTCCGTTAGAGTTCTGACTGGTTCTGACTGAAGCCCAGAGCGGATGCACCACCCCACTGACATCGGAGCCCCCAGCCTCCACTGATTGGGAGGAACCTTGGAGATCCACCCCCTGCATGATGCAGGATGCAGCCACAGCATCACTGACTGGTGGCCATCCATCCTCTGCTCTGTACCAGGAGCCGGTCTTTCTGCCCTTGCCAGCTCAACGGACCAGGACCTTATGCACTGCAGACACCAGTTCAAGCCTCCGGCAACTGCCCCTAGGGACTGTGGGTGGATCTAGACACTCTGACCCAGCCCCATCCAGGAGCTGCACAAGACTGCAGCTCCTGCACAGCACCCATCTGTTTTTCAGTGGGGCATCTGGAGGACCAGTGTTCCAAATATATTGGGCCCCTTGGCTCCTCGTGGCAGGAGCATCATCTCGAGCACCGAAATACTTGGACAGAGCGAGACAGGTTGGGGGGTGGGGCCTGCATCCGGATCGGCCCACGGTCCTTGGGGGCAGCTACATCCCCAGGTAGGGCAAAAAAGACTCCTGGAGACCCACTGGCAGCTGGACACCACTCAACCGCATGGACCAAGGTTCTGACTCGGTAGACAGAAGCTTCCTGTATTCTTGCGGTCTCACAGACCGACTGAGAGCGCAGTCTTTGGGCCTTTTCACACCTTACACCAGCCGTCCCCAACATGGTGACCTCCCGATGCTTTGGACTGTAGTTCCCGCCACCCCTCATCATTGGCCAGACCAGCTGCGGCTGATGAGAGTTGTAGTCCAGAACATCTGGAAAGCAGCACATCTGAAAAGCAGCACATTGCAGAAGGCTGCATGACACAGTGGCATGGGCTTGCCACGGAAGCAGTCCTTGGGAGCCGCAGCTGATCTTGGCCTTCAAATGAGAGAGAGTGTCATTAGAGATGTCGGAAGCTGCCTTATACCGAGTCAGACCCTGGGTCCATCTAGCCCAGTACTGTCGACACTGACCGGCAGCAATGGCTTTCCAGGTTTTCGGGCAGGGTTCCTTCTCTGAGGATCAAACTGGAGACCCTCTGCACACAAAGCAGGGGTTCTGCCACTGAACTACGGCCCTCTCCCCTCTATGGATGCTGTATATGATTCGTGTGTATTTGCCAGATCCAGTTTCTCCCCGCTTGTTGTATATACTTGACATTGTCAAAGCATGAGCACCTCTGGGAAAGCATTGCAAGGCTTCCTGGCTTGGTGGGGAGGGTGCAGGGGGGGGAATGTTGCTGTTTATGTATACAGTGGCATTAATGTTCCTGGGGCTGTAAAAAAGCAACAATGAAAAGACAGATCTCTGATCTCCCTGAGGAGCATACAGCAGCCTTCCCCAACCTGGCGCCCTCCAGATGTGTTGGGCCACCACTCCCATCATCCCCCAATGATCATGCTGGTTGTGGATGATGGGAGTTGCAGTTCAGCCCATCCAGAGGGCGCCAGATTGGAGGAGGCTGGTTTACAGTCTAGAATTTGATAAAGGAGAGGACAGAAGTAAATGTGATGAAGTAATAGGCATGCAGTCCAGTTTTACATGGGCTGTGATTCAGTAGGGGAGATGGACTTAAGGGGCCGTTCCAAAGGCTTTATGGAAAAGGTGGGTTTTGAGTCAGTCCGTGGAGGAAGGGCGAGACATGACAGTGCTGTTCTGGGAAGGGGGGTCAAGGAGCGTAAGGAGCAGGGGAGCGAAACGGGAGGGAGATGTAGAGAAGGAGGCGACCTTAGGATGGCTGCCGGGGGGGCGTGGAGCTGGAGAGCCGAAGGTCACAGGCCGGAATATGAGGGCAGATGGGCATGCTGTTGCCTTTGTGCTGGGATCGATGTCCAGCAATGTCCGCAAGCCTGTCGCACTGAGACTAACTCCGCCGTGCTGTGTGTGTTACTTTACTACCTGCCCAAAGCCTCTGAGACTGCAGAAGTTCACAGCACAGGGAGTTGGTCTCGCCGCAGCCCCTTCCTGCCTAAGCCACCCTTGTCACCCCTCGGCCTCTCAGTTCAGGAGCCTCTGAGGCTGCGGGGGTTCCCCAGGCGAAAAGTTAGCTTTGCTCCTTCATCTGCCTGCGTATTTAAAGGCCGAATAACAGACTAATATGCCGGAGGTCTCCATTTCAGCACTAACCATTCCGCCCCACCCCCGGCTCCTCCTTTGCATGTGTTTAGTGCCTCAGTCGGATGCTACCCAAACGTGTCCCAGGGGGCAAGAGTGCCACAGATGAACAGGGTAAGTAAGTGCATCGCCTGGCATCTCGTGCATGATGGGAATAGGGTGCCAAGCCTCCTGGGTGTTGATCCTTCCTGTTGAGTACACTAAACTCCCCGTTTCCATCTCTTGTCTAACCTACTGTTATCTAACGATGTCTCTGTGCTTTTCTAGATTTCTGTCTGGTGTCCATCTTGGGGCTTCTGGAACCTTCCACTCGCTTCCTCACCATTTCTTTGTGGGGACTGGACGCATGGATGTCTGTTCAGTGGTGGTTGCCAGGGAAACATTTTCTATTTGGGCCAGGGTGCTGCCCAGTTTTGGACTGGCTCTTCTTGCTCTTCAGCACAGGCCTGAACTGGGAACCCGAGGAAGGATGGTGCTCGTGACCACGCCTATTCTTTGGGAGCTCTACTTGCGGTCAACCTTCCCCACCCTGCCCTCGAGTAACCCAGTCCAGAAATCACCAATTTGCAGCCTGCTACTGTCTCGCATTCTCATGAAGGACGTTTGATGTTGTGAGTGAAGGGCGCATGTTTGGGGTCCATGCTGTACTCCATGGGGCCTCTGGATGCTGGCATATCTGCCATGCCACTGGAGCATGTGACTAGAAATGGACAGCATGCCTGTAGTCCAGATGGTTTATGACTGTGTTCCAGAGAGGCTCTGGCACTTCCTCGGAAGCTTATCTGGGGTTTTCCTGTGAGAAGATCAGTAATGGTGAGTGAGCTTCCCTGAAAAAGAGCCTACCTATCCCATTCTGTGGTCCCTTGAGGCTTGCAGGGGAAGCTGGTAGCAAGATCAAGGCAGGAAGAAAGTAGGACCTTGAATAACTCCCAAGTAACTCCTACTGGCTCGAACTCTCTCCTACCAGGACAAAATAGGAGGATGTTGTCTCAGCAGGCAGCTAAAGCCAACTGAAGCCTTATAAAAGCTGACAAGACCCATAGTGTGGTCAGTTCTGCCCCTCCTGCAGGAACTGACTGGACTATTAAAGGGTGTCAGGATTCCCTTTTGCCCCTGCTGTAAACTTCAGAACCCAAATCAAAACACAGACAAGAGGCTTCAATTCCCTGTTTCAATGGGTCATACAGATGCAAATGGTCAGTGACTCACAGTCTACAAAAGAAATGCCTTCAGGGAGTTCAAAGGAAAGCTACAAAAGTTGCCCACCATTTGAAGAAAAGGCAGGCTACTGTCCTAACTTAAGGGGTGGGGTGGGGGATCTCCCTGTCTCTCGTGAGGCCTCTAAGGGCCACTGTTCATGCTGGGCCAGTCGGGCAGACTTTCTAAGCTCTGCCCCTGCCATCTCTCTCATGGCTCTGCGCCTGGCATCTAAGAAATCTCCCCAAGCCCCACCTCTCCCTGTTCGCTATCTCTCACAGGGGTGTGTGAAGAGAGGCCCTCTCCTTCCAGCCGGGCCTTTGAAGCCTGAGGAGTCTGTGTCTCTATCTCTGGACAAGCCTGGGAAATCTCCTCCTCCACCTCCTGCAATTCCTCTTCAGAACCTGAGCCACTGGGCCACTCCCTGTGCTCAGAGGCAACCCTGACAAAGGGCTATTCTTTGATTTTGTAGTCTCAGGCTTCTGCAAGGCTGAAGAGATGGAGCTTCTGCCAGGGACTCATCCTCTGAGCCAGAGGGTGGTGGCAGGGCTGTGTCCTCTGGCCAGGAGGGCCCTGAGAAAGGCACTGGCAGTCCTACCCCGAGAAAGTTGCCTGTGCCTCGTCCTCATCAGAATCCTCTGCTGCACACTGGGAGGCCTGAGGACTGGGGGTCATGATGTTGCCCACCACCATCGAACATCCCCAGCAATGCACAGCTGGAAGACAGAGCTGGGTGTGTTCTAGGTCATGCTCTCCACTCGTGACAGGTCAAGGTGAGGCCCAACTGGATATAAAAACTCCCTCAGGAAATCACTGAACAATTTCCTTTCCCATGTTGATTTAAATCCATTTATCCCCATCCAATGGGCTACATTGCCCATGAAAAAAGCTGATTTACATTTAAGTTTCCTGTTTGTTCTCAGATATTTTCTAAACAAAAGTACGTACCGGTTTGATCTAACCATTAAAGCATGTCAATTGATTTGCAACAAAACTGAGCCTTTGTTCTATCTAGGACAGTACAATTTCCTGGAATCATAATATTTAAGTAACCAAGGATTCTGAGCAAGACCATGTCATCACAGAGTGGGTGCCCAGAACTTTCCAGAAGAAAAGGCTGGTTATTGTTAGGCACACTGTGTGTTTTTGTGGAATGGGAAGGAAACGTTTGAACAGGAACAGATCGATTGGGAGGTCATATTGATAACAGCCTGAGAACTGAGCAAATTGCAGAGCTTTAGGTGAGGAGGCAGAAGTGGTCAGCTGCCCTTTATATAGCAGATATAAGTAACCCGCCTCCACATAGGTCAGCCTACTGTCGCCTTTCCAACCTTGTGCCCAGATGGGTGGACTAGAACGCCCATCATCCTCCAGCTTGGCAGGACCATTGTCCATGGTGGCTGGGGATGATTAGTGTTGTATTCCAGCACCGGGTTGGGGATGGCTGATCTACTGTGTATCATGTAGTTTAAAATACAGTGTAAAGCAATTATTATTAACATTTATATCCCGCCTTTTTTCTCCTTAAGGAACCCAAGGCGGCATACATAGTCCTCCTTCTCCATTTTATCCTCACAACAACAACAACCCTGTGAGGTGGGTTGGGCTGAGAGTCTGTGACTGGCCCAAAGTCACCCAGCGAGCTCCCGTGGCCGAGTGGGGACTAGAGCCCGGATCTCCCGGCTCCCAGTCCGACACTCGAGCCACTACACTACACTGGCTCTCAATTATGTAACATATAATTGTAATGGGGCGTGTTGGTCAAAATTTGTAGTGTGTCAGCTTTCACATTTATATTTTTTTTACAGTTTTCGTTAATTTAGAAGAACACTGTAAGTTCCCTAATGTTCAGAAATAGGCACGATTACATCTAATTTTATTTTTAGTTCTTTAAAAATAGCTAACCTCAAGCGATCTGTCTTATCTAAAACACCACAAAAGAGGTCACATTTATACATTGCATTCCACCTCCATTTTAATCTGCGGCAGTTTCCCCCATTCGCTCCCGGGGGAATTCGTTGTGGTTCCCTAGGGCTGCCATCTATTGTGCAATTACCTGGGAGTAAGCCCCATGGAACACGGTGGGACTTAATTCCAAGTAAACTCACAGAGGAGTGCGCTGTTATTTAACAGATACTTGTTACTATATTTGCAGCAGGTTCCCTTAATGGGACCCAGATGTCCTTTCTGTGGAGCTGCTTCCAGTGTCATTTGTATTTCTCCTAGACCCCTTAGTGCCGTGGTCTGCCTCGACTCGCCAAACTAGTTAGTTGCCTACCGCCATCCAAGAGGGATCTCTGGTCAAATCGCATCTCTTCTGGGGGAAAATGGAGTGGCAGGCTTCCCCAACCTTGGGTCCTCTTGATGTGTTGGACTGCAACTCCCATGATCCCCACCACATCTGGAGGGCCGCAGGTTGGAGAAGGCTGCGGCAGAGTTTTCCATTCCCCTTGCGCGAGGCTACGATGTGGACGTCCCGCCATCTTCTCACCCTGCCGTTTTCTCTCTCCCCTTGCAGCGGTGTGCGAGGGGAACTTCACCTGCAAGGACAACGAGGTGTGCGTGAGGCCCAATGAGTGCCGCTGCCGCCATGGATACTTTGGCGCCAACTGCGAGACCAGTGAGTAAAGTGAGCCCCTGGAGGGACGCTCTGTTCGCCGCTGGGGACCCTGTGTGCCTCGGAAGCTCCCTTCACAGAGACCTGTCGCCCTTGAACCTGCCGGGTTGCTCTGAACCATGCTGTTTACCAAACGCAGAACTTGCCCTCCATTTCAGTATCTCTTTGAGTGAGGCCCACGGTGGCTTCACTTCCAAGACGCCCCGAGGGAGGTTCACAGGATCCCCTTGTGCTATTTCAGCCACCTGATAATGACCTGCAGCCATGGATTCAGCAGCTGTGGGAAGGGGCTGAACACACGTCCATGTGCTTAATTTCCCCCTTTTCCCTCCCCGTCCCTTTTTCCTTGTGTGTTGTGCCTTTTTTAGATTGTAAATTCACTGACTGATTGTAAGTCACTCCGGGAGCCGTTTTTTGGCTGAGGAGCAGGATATAAAATACTAGACAGACAGACAGACAAGGGCTCCTCCGCACAAGAGGAGATCCTGATTGGCCGAGGATGCGCCCTCGCACGGAGGAACCATCCACCACTACATTGCCACACACGTGTGCTGGTACAGGCCTAGGGCCTTTGTGTGGGTGCTGGACCCATCATGGGTGGGCAGGTAGGGGCACCGGCAACGCCTTCATGGATGCTTTTAATGCATGAGGGGAAAGGGGGGCTGCGTGACCTTCCTGTAGTCGTCCGTGGGTGGGACACCAGCTGCCTGTGGTCTGGATCCCTCTTCACGCACACCTGTTCAGCAGTCAGGGTTTTAAAACACTTCCGTTGGCTCCGTTGGCGTAAAAGAGTAATTGCTGCACACGGGGGGGGGGGATTTCCAGGGGACGAGAGAGTCTCCGTTGGAGAGAAGGGATAAAGCTCCTCTCCTGCTTTGACCACCCCCTGAAAATTGCTCCCACCCCACTTGACGATGGGGTTTGGGGAAAAAAGGTCCCATTCGGTGGTGTAAACTTCAGGGGCGGGGGCTCCAGATTTCCCGGGGACTCCCCCTCCCTGCTGCTCTGCCGGCGCCAGGCAGCGCTGGCAGGCTCCTGCGGCAGGCCTAGCCGACTCTTCTGTCAGTTTCTCCAGCAGGTGCAGCAGAGGACAGGACAGATTCCCTACAGCTGGGGGCCGGTGGGGAGAAGGTAGATTTCCAGACATTTTGGACTGCCAGCTCCCAGAAGCCCCTGCCAGCATGCCCAGTGGTCAGGTATGCTGGGAGCTGATGTCCAAAACATCTGGAGATCTACTTTCTGCCCACCCCTGTCCTATAGGGCACTCATGAGGTCAGCATAGCTCATCCATTTATTTCAGGTTCCACCTGTGTCAGAGTGTCTAGGAACATGCCGCTTGCCTTCCTTTCGGCCATGTGCCAGATGTTGCCATCCAAACCCCAGGGGAAATGGATCTGATTGGCCAGGGAGAGCCCCTGAGGGGAAGCCCGCCAAACTTTGAGGGTCTCTGCCTCCGATGGCTCGGCTACAGTCATCAAGGGCCATCAAACGTAGGCACACCCTTGTCTGCCTGTCTCCTCTAATTTTGAAATGTTTGCTAACTAAATTATAAAAATGAAATCAATTTTATTTTTTAAAATAGCGTTTGAAAAGGAGTAGGCAGATTCACCAAGGATAGCTATGTCAACGTGATGACAACATGGTGGAACCTCAATGTTCTGGAGGAGTCTACCTCTCCGCACCAGATGCCAAGGATAATGGGGGGGGGTTGCCTTCGCACCCTGCTTATGGGCTTCCCAGAGGCATCTGGCAGGCTTTTGTCAGAAACAGGACACTGGGCTTCATGGACCTGTGGTCCAGTCCCACACATCGGTCCTTATCCTGCTGTGTTTTAATTTAATTAATTAATTAATTAATTAATTAATTACTCGCCCATTTAGTGGTCACCCAGCCACTCTGGGCGATATACAATAATAGAAACAGTTTAAAATAATAAAATTCTACATTAAAAACATCATATTTCTAAAAATACCCAAGCCCACCCCAAATGCCTGCCTGAACAACCACGTTTTTCACGCACGGCGGAAGCTCATTAAAGAGGGGGCATGGCGGAGTTCCCTAGGGAGGGAGTTCCACAGAGTGGGGGCCACCACAGAAAAGGCCCTCTCCCTCGTCCCCACCAGTCTAGCTGTCCTGGCTGATGGGACAGAGAGAAGGCCATCCGAGGCTGACCTTGTTAAGCGGCCTGTCTGGTGCTGCTGGAGGCGCTCCTTAAGATAGGCTGGGCCGGAACCATATAGGGTTTTAAAGGTCAAAACCAACACCTTGAATTTGGCCCGGAAAACAACTGGTAACCAATGCAACTCCTTCAGCACTGGAGTGATGTGATCTCGCTGGCGGCTGCCTTTAATCAGGCGAGCCGCCGCGTTCTGTACCAGCTGCAGCTTCCGAACCGTCTTCAAGGGTAACCCCACGTAGAGCACATTACAGTAGTCTAAACGAGAGGAGACCAGGGCATGTACTACCGATGGGAGCAGATGGTCGGGAAGGAAGGGGCGCAGCCGCCGTGTCAGATGGAGTTGATACAGCGCTGTCTGGCTCACAGCTGACACCTGAGCCTCCATGGGCAGCTGGGAGTCCAAAACGACCCCCAGGCTGCGGACCTGGTCTTTCAAGAGTAGCCGTACCCCATTCAACAACAGGTCAGCATCCCCCAGCCTCCTCTTGTCTCCCACCAAAAGTATCTCAGTCTTGTCAGGGTTCAGCTTCAGCTTATCCCTCCCCATCCAACCACTCACCGTCTCCAGACATTTATTTTCATCATCGGATGCTAATACAGATATCAGCCATTCCATGAATATGTATTTATTTATTTATTATTTGCAGCATTTTTTACCCCAGTCTTCAGCGGAGAAAGGATCTCAGAGCAGCTTACAAAGATGAACAATGAGACAGGGCCTGCCCTCAGGCTTACTGTCTAAAAGGCACGACACAAAAGGGAAGGGGCTGGGAAGGAGGAGGAAAAACCTTTTTCTTAGTTTCAAAGTTCTCATTGCGTTCCTTCTGGCAGGGAAGGGTGAAACAAGCTCCCTCCAGCTGTTCCTTCCCTGGCCAGTGTATTGGGCTAGGTTGCCCCTTGCTGTGAAGTTCTTCCTGGGAGGCGGGGTTGCCGCCTCCCAGTGGCCCTGGGCAATCTGGCTGAGGGATGAGGCCAGAGGCTGCAACCCTAGGAAACTGACGGTTGGAGCTGCAAGTGCCTTCTGGCAGGGAGGGGTGAACACTCAATACACTTGAATATTCAGGGACTGTTGGCACAGAGTGCCTTCTACCAACTCTGGACGGTGGCCCCACTACGCCCCTATCTGGACAGGGATAACCCAGATTATCAGTTGTCTGTGCTCTGGTAACCTCCAAGTTAGAGTACTGCAATGCACTCCACGTGGGGCTGCCTTTGAAGATGGGTCAGAAGCTGCAGCTTGTGCAAAATGCAGCAGCCGGATTGATAAGGGGGACAACAAGGTCCAAACAGAAACCACTGGTTCTGGCCTGTTTGCGTTGGCTGCCTGTATGTTTCCGAGCCCAATTCAAGGTGCTGGGTTTGATCTTTACAGCCTTACATGGCTCAGGACCACAATACCTGAGGGAGTGCCTCTCCCGGAATGTACTGACCTGTACACTACATTCAGCATCTAAGGCCCTCCTCCAAGGGAGGCTCGGCAACAAGGGAGGGGGCCTTCTTGGTGGCGGCCTCCCAATTCTGGCACAATCTCCCCGATGAGGCCCGCCTGGTGCCAACATGGTTATCTTTTCGGCGCCAGGTTGAGACCTCCTTCATCTCTGAGGCATTTGGCAGCATCTGATGAGTTTTAATCAGGTCCAGGATTGTCTCTGGTCGATGGTTTAAAGGCTGTTTTTAGATGCATGTTGTCTGTGTGTGTGCTGTCTGTTTATATGTTTTTATGTAACTGGCTTTGCACTTTGTGTCATGCGTTTTTAATGGTTCTGAATCTTTGCAAACCGCCCAGAGAGCTCCAGCTTTGGGGCGGTATAGAAATAGAACAAATGAATTCAACGGATGACTGTTTGGAGGCTTTGGCAGCGGCCTCCGCAGAGCTGGGCAAGCACCAGATGGGAGCCGTGCTGCTAACGCGCCCTCGCTGTCGCCCCGCAGAGTGTCCCCGCCAGTTCTGGGGCCCCGACTGCAAGGAGATGTGCCGATGCCACCCCAACGGGCAGTGCGAGGACGTGACAGGGCAGTGCACCTGCAATGCCAACCGCTGGGGCCCCAAGTGCGAGAACGCCTGCTTGTGCAAGCACGGCAAGTGCGACCAGAAGACGGGCAAGTGCTCGTGCGAGCCCAACTGGTGGGGCCCCCAGTGCTCCAGCGCCTGCTACTGCAGCCTCAACTCGCAGTGCGACCAGCAGACTGGCAACTGCCTCTGCCAGCCGGGCTGGTGGGGCCGGAGCTGCAACAACCAGTGCGCCTGCAACAACTCCCCCTGCGAGCAATTCACCGGGCGCTGCCAGTGCCGCGGGCGCACCTTCGGTCCCCGCTGCGACCGCTACTGCCAGTGCCACATGGGGAAGTGCAACCAGGTCGACGGCACGTGCGCCTGCGAGCCAGGCTACCGGGGCAAGTTCTGCCGGGAGCCTTGCCCGGCCGGCTTCTACGGACAGGGCTGCAGGAGGCGGTAAGGAGACCACCCTGAAGCGGTCCGAACCAAATCACACGGTCTGAAAGCTCCCGTGTCTATAGAAACAGGGGCTTTTCTGATGGTTGCATTTCAGAACCTCTTTCTGCCCAAGGGACAAATCCCATTTTGGAGGCGCTTTCAGGGCTCTGTGAGGCTGAAGGCAAAAGGGCCTGTGCCCAAAATGCCAAGAACGCCAGCATCTTTTAGCAAAAAGCTCTTAACTTTTGCCACTGGCTCAGTCTTAGGAGAGGCACATCAGCATTTTAGAATGGGGAATGACTGCACAAGAGCCAGGAAACCTCTAAATGATGGGTGGGCAGCGGGGGGGATGTGGCCTTCTGGAGGCCTGGATTGGGACCCCCAGAGGACCAAGTTTGGCCCCTCACCCTGGGGTTCCACAGCCCCGCTCTGTTTCATTGCTCAGATGGTGGGAGAAGTGGAAATCCAGAAGCCCCCCTCCCCCACTTCTCCCAGCAGAAACAAGCCCCTATAGCCATCTACAGTCATCTACATGCCCCTATAGCCATCTACAGATAGCCATCTACAGTCTATTGAAGGGGACTATCAGAACAGGTAAGGGGGCCAGCCGGCCCCCTGTAATGCAAGCATGGAAGATGGGTGGATCTGGATAGAGAGCCTGAAGAAAGCAAGCCGTGTAGAGTTGGGGCTGCACTGCCCCCCTTAGCTTGGCACAGAGCCACAGAGAGATGTGGTGGGGCAACCTGGGCAGATGCCAGGGCTTGAATTGAGGCTGGGGCCAAATCATGTCCCCTGGAGGCCTCTAAGATGAGAGTCCAGGGGGCCCGGCCTCCCTCCCCCCCCCCCCCGGGCAATTTGAGCAGTGCTCTGTTTTGAGTGAACGTTGCTATATGTCAGTCTCCCCCCATCCTGGCACCTTCCAGATGTGCCAGACTACAACTCCCATCATTCCCAGCCAGCCTGGCCATTGGCTGGTGATGATGGGAGCTCCAGTCCAACACATCTGGGGGGTGCCAGGTTGGGGGGGGCCGCTGTGTGTTTTCTTTTTGCCCTTCGGCAGCACCTGAAAAGCTGGAAACACAGGAGAAGCAGGTCGGCTGCGTGAGGGCTGTGGTGCGTTGCAGGCATCCGTTTTCACGTTGCCCGTGCCAAATCTCGGATCTGCTGGGTTTGGGCTAATCTGTTCTAGTGATGAGCACTCGCCGCCCCACTAGAAGGACAACTGGGAATATTTTAGGGGGGGGCTGGTGGTCAGTGGCAGAGAACAAATTTTACATCGAGCCCCAGGTTCCGTCACCAGGATCTCCCATTTAAAAGGATCTCGGGCAGCAGGGCTACGGGAAGAG
This sequence comes from Heloderma suspectum, assembly GCF_057233095.1. Taxonomy (NCBI): domain Eukaryota; kingdom Metazoa; phylum Chordata; class Lepidosauria; order Squamata; family Helodermatidae; genus Heloderma; species Heloderma suspectum. The sequence continues at coordinate 30,381,665 of NC_139470.1, forward strand.
TTTTCCACGGGCCTTGGAGAGTTGCTGACAGCCAGGTTTGCCAGCTCTGGGCTCCGTGTGCCAGTGGCCTAATGTTGCATAGGGCAGCTTCCTGGGTGGAAAGTTCTGGAGTAATGTAGTGCTTCAAAAACTGGCAAAATCTGTCTCCACGAGAGAGATGAGCTGACCGCAGGCAAACGTCGTTCTGTCATACGTGGTTTTTTTCGGCTCTCTGGAAAGCTACTGTCTGTATAGAGCCTGAAGTTCCTTGTGAACTCCTGTTGGAATCCTAGGGATTCTTTCCCTTTTTAAAACACAAAAACAAAAGTTTCTAGCTCTCGTGGTATTAGAATTACTTTTTTCAAAAGCTGTTTAAATGTGGCATTTTGTGCTTAAAAGCACAGAGAAATGGGCGGAATGAAGTGTTAACGGTTGTCATCCTTTTTTAAGCCTGACCTTTATGTTAGGGGAGTCGATCAACAGGACTCTGGCAGAATATTTGGAACATGTTTGGGAGCTCGTCCTCCCTTGAGGCAGAAAAGTGGGTTGGGCTCCCTGACCTGCGGGCCTCGCATATACCGGCCTAGTCCCGGCGCTGCTGTCCTTTGCTGCTGGGCAGGCGCAGGCCCCGATGCGTCACCGGGGAGGGGGAAAGCCGTTGCATCGGTTGCTGCAGCGGACGCACCGCCCCCTGCTCCTCTCAGGCCTAGGGGGCTGCTTCCGGGCCCCTGGGGCTCAGGCCGGCCCGGTGGGTGCCAGGGTTCTTGCTACAGGCTCGCCATCCGCGGAGGCAGAAGGCCCAGTTGCTTCAGGTGGCTGCCTTGGCATTGCCAGTGACCCCTGTCTGTGCCTCCCGGTGGCTTTTCCAGCTGTGGGCAGTGCAAGGAGCTGCAGCCATGCACGATTGTGGACGGCCGCTGCCTGGCATGCGAGGCGGGCTGGAACGGCACCAAGTGCGACCAGATCTGCTCTGCGGGCTTTTACGGAGAGGGCTGTGACCAGATCTGTCCCCCCTGCAAGGACGGCCACACCTGCAACCCCATCAACGGCAAGTGTTCGCACTGCAACCCTGGCTGGATCGGAGACAGGTGAGCCCAGCAAGCCGGAGGACACGGGCCGCTCACGGCCTGTAGACCAGGCCGGGGAGAGCCCCAGAGAGTCCCAGACCTCGAGGGCTCAAGGCCTCTGAAGTCAGCAGCTGTAGCTGGCCAGGCAGCAGGCAAAAGCTGCTGCTCCAGTGACTGGCAGGCTCGAGCCTTCAGTGGAGAGGCAGTGTGGCTGAAAGTTAGAGACGAAGGCTCAAAGAGGCCCGCGTTCAGATCCTGACTTGGCCTTGAAGCTCTTCTTAAATTAAATAAATAAATAAATAAATAAATGGGTGGCGGAGGGAACCATGGATACCATCCTGGGCTCCTTAGAGGGAGGATGGGATAAAAATGTAATAAACACATTTGCACCATGCCTGGAAAACCCAGAGGATTCACATTGCCTGACAGTCCCTAGGCCTCAGCCTAGAACAGGGGTTGGCAACTTCAGGAGGTCTAGGGGCCCTTTTCGCTCCCCAGACCACCACCACGAGTGCCAAAAATGGTGGGGGGAATTAACAATGAAATTAAAATTAAATGGAGTTTGGAGCTACTGTGGAGTCCCCAAAGGGTCAAAATTAGCTTGCGAACCAGCTAATGTTGATCCTTTTGGCCCTCCATAGCAGTTCTGGACACTGTTTTGTTTGCAACATTGTTTATTATTTTTTTGTGAGGACTGCACTGGGGGGCTGCAGGGGGCTGCATGTGTCCTGCGGGCTGCATATTGCCCACCCCTGTCCTAGAAGGTTCCTGGTTAGGGCCCCAAGCTTCTGCCATTTGGGTCCTGTTTGGCTGGGTCCAAAGGCGCCCAGCAGGCTGTACTTCCTCTTCAACAGCCTGCATCCAAAAGTAAATTGCTGAAGATTATGATATGAAAAGCAATGATCACGGTGGAATGAGTTCAGAGATGGGCAACACAGATGATCAGGGGAGTAGGAACTAAGTCCTACGAGGGAAGATGGACGGGACTGGGTATGTTTAGCCTTGGAAGAGAAGGCTGGGGGTGGGGGATATGAGAGCATTTTCCAAGTGCCTAAAGGGTTGCCCCACAGAAGAGACCTGCAGCCTGCTCTCTGTCAGCCAAGAGTGCAGGACACGAAATAACGGGCTTCAGTTACCCGAAGGCAGATTTTGGTTGAGCATCAGGAAAAATGTAGCAGCCAGACCGTGGCACCAATTCCTTGGGGAGGTGCTGGGCTCTCCATCGATGGAGGAGAGACTAGAGAGCCATCTGTCAGGGATGCTTTGAACTGGATCCAGTGGAGACCGGTGGTGCCGAAGTCAGTGGGGCAGTGAATCCGCTCCGGGTTTCAGTCAGAACACGAAAGGAGCAATCTGAGGTGTGAAGTTCCGTTAGAGTTCTGACTGAAACCTAGAGGAGATTCTCCGCCCCAGTGACATCGGAGCCTCCACCGACTGGACCTCTGCACTGAGCAGAATGTTGGACTTGATGGCCCCGTCCAACTCTGTGACTGTAAGCAGTGTTGAAGCAGAGCCAGGGCTCAGAGGCTCCAAGCACTGGGACCTTGGGTCAGCAGGGACCCTGACATCATCTGCCACCCCCCAGGCTTCCCTGTTCCCTCTGAGCTTAGCTGCAGTCCTCACAGTAGCTGCTGGCAGGCAGGGGGGAAATGGGTTTTCCCAGCAGCAATATATCGTTGGGAGCTATTCCTGTTGTAAGTGAGGGCTTTTGGGGTGGCTGGGTCTTGAATGGGTAATCAAGACCCACTGGCTTCACAAAAGACACGTATAATACGGAGAGAGATGAATGCAGCTGCCTGCATTTGGGGGCCCTCCTTGGGGGCGTGGCTGCGGAGACTGTCATGCTGAGCGCCTCCACTTCAAAATGCACAGCTCAGCCACTGGTCACAAGGGAAGTGCCAGCCTGCGCACGCACGCCTTTTCTTGCTGCCCTCTGAATGGCCCTTCTCGGCCCTTTTCTAGGTGCGAGACCAAGTGTCGCAACGGGACCTACGGCGAAAACTGCGCCTTTGTCTGCAGCGACTGCTTCAACGGCGAGTGCCACTTTGAGACGGGACGGTGCCTCTGCAGGGCGGGCTTCCATGGGATCTCGTGAGTGCCTTGCGCTCGGGCTCAGTAGTCCTGTCAGCCTTGTTCAGGGTGTGCAAGTAGCCCCAGTTTTGCACAAACATGAACTCACTTTTGGAACTCGCAAAGGGCGACTCAGTGACTGGAATAAACTCAGCAACATTGACTTCCTCTAATTTCTCTGCTGTGCCCAGGCATAGGGAAAGAGCCACAAAGCTGCTTCCTCTGCCTACTGGAAGTCCTGCTCTTTTGGCTTCTGGGGTTTCTTCAGGCCTCACCCACACATTTTCAGAGTTGAATGGGGACTAGAAACTTGTTTTCCTTTTAAAATGAAAGCTGAGATTCTAGAGATAATTAAATTCAAGGCCAAGTACAAAAGTCTGCCAATGTTGATATATCACTGTGTACCACTCTGCAGCAGCCTTCCCCCAACTTGGTGCTCTCTAGACGTTTTGGACTTCAATTCCCATTAGTCCTAGACAGCAGGGCCGATGGTCAGGAATACTGGGAGTTGTAGTCCAGGATACCTGGAGGGCCTCAGCTTGGGGCAGGCTCCTATACAGCTATAAAACATGCATGTACCTCATTGCCAACACACCAAAGGGGCTTTCTTTTGAGGGACAATCTGTGTCTGCTGTGTAAAACATTAGGGCGGCGCGAATTTTGTGTGCTTATTCCATGTGGGCCCTGCCCTTCCTCTGAAGAACTCAGAGAAGCTTACGTATGCCTCCCCGTTGGTCTCTCATCCAGACCGCTTACAGGACCAGGGCTGCGTAGGCAGAAAGCTTTTAGCACCAACAGAGGCAGTTTGACAATGCCACATCTCCTCCTCACCACCGCCATTATCCGCTTGCTTGCTCCCTATGGGCCCGAGGAAGGTGGCTTGGGGGAACGTCATGCTGAGCCCTCAGGCAGGTGCTCAACTGTGCCAGGCCCAGGTGCAGGCCCTGAATGGACTTCCCCTTCCCCCAATCCCTGGAGGAGTTTTGTAACCCGTTTTTTAAGGTGTTTTTTTAATGCAAGGCTACCCAGTAACTGCCACATACATCATGTCTTGATGATCAGAATTTTTGAAAGAACATTTTGGGGAAGCTAGCATGTTCTGTCTCTTTAGCACTACATTTACCATCTCCCAGTAATTTAAAAATAAATTAAGGGAGAAAACAGTCTTCTGTATTACTGTTGCAAGTCTCGCAACCCTGGAAGAAGGCTCCCTCCCACTCACAGTCTGGCTGGGTATCCTGTTTCTAAGCTCAATTTGGGCCACGTCAACCATATCTGGTCTGGGGAAAACTGCTCTGATGCCGCATCCGGACATTCTGCCTGCCTTCCTCCTTCGTTTCAGCAGCAGAGTGATGCCACCGCCTCAGGACCATTAGTCATCATTTCCTTATTCAACCCCAATCTGTAATGGGACAAGGGTTTTATTTTCCCATTTTTCAGCAAATGCTTGGTATATTTTCAGCAGAGCAAGCAGATCTCTCTGGGAGTGTGTATGGAGACTTTTTCCTTTATTATACGTGCGCAAAGGAATCCATATGTCTCCAGATGAGAGCTCTTCCTTCTGCCATGTGATGCCAGCGTCCTGTTCTCCTGCATGCTCGCTTGTAGTAACCCTGGTTTCAGCAAATGCTTGGTATATTTTCAGCAGAGCAAGCAGATCTCTCTGGGAGTGTGTATGGAGACTTTTTTCCTTTATTATACGTGCGCAAAGGAATCCATATATCTCCAGATGAGAGCTCTTCCTTCTGCTATGTGATGCCAGCGTCCTGTTCTCCTGCATGCTCGCTTGTAGTAACCCTGGTTTGCTTCCTTCCAGAAGCAACCCCCTGCGTATCTCCAACTGATCTTAAGTTACCTTCTAAGACCAACCTCAACCAGGGGCCCTCCAGGCATGTTGGAGTATTAACTCCCATCATCCTCAGATAGCATGGGGTGGGAGTTGTAATCCAACATGTCTAGAGGGCTCCATGTTGGGGGAGGCTATTCGAAGGAATAAGTCGCTCCGCACAATGAAGGCAAAAGTCAATCTCAGAGCCATGGCTTTTGAGTAACGACACCAATGAAACCCTTCGCTGCTCTGAACGGCCACTGAGTCTTCTGCCAGGGTCTGTGCTCAAGTCTCTAATCAGGAGTTAAACCGGAGTGAGGAAGCATTTGACAGTATGAGCTGGTGCTCGTGTCCAACACCTAGGAATAAGGTGGAAGAGGGAATATTCTCTTGAGCAGATGCATGGGAATACTTCTGCTGCATTAGGGAGACGTTCTCCAAGGATGTTGAGCCAATGGACGTTCTCCAAGGATGTTGAGCTATAAAGCAGGCCTGGAGGGAGAGCGACTTTTGATATTGAATGGAGTACACGGGGCGGGGGGGGGAGCTTTTTTCCACTGGAGCTAGGCTGGGGAAAACAGCTGAAAGCATCTGGGCACCGCAAGGTAAAGCAGAGGAGGGTGAGATCAGGGTTAGCTCCCCTCCTCCACATACTCCATTTGATATTAAAAACAGATCCCCAGCCCGCTGTATAGCCGAACAGGCAGGTGCATCTCTGTGACAACCTGGCTCCGCGTGCATTCTCTTCTCTGCCATTCACAGAATGTGAGAGAGGTCCGGTTCACACGCCCAAATTGTCACCACAAGTCTATGGGCTGAAAGTTACTTGTGGCGAAGCGGTTGTGTGAGTGGGCTCTTGGAATGGTTTGGGAAAGGGAAAGGGTACAGAGTGCAGACGAAGATGGACGTAGTGTTGCAGGAATGGCAAAAGTGTAGTTTCACTCTTCCCTAAACAAATGTACCTTTGGCTCTTCCCCAGAAAGCTCAAAAAACAACACAGTTCTGCAAATGTCCAGCAGACTGGGGAAAATGCAACTGTGGAAGGTGTCCATTGACTGGCGCCTGTGACATCCCCAATCCATCAATCCCCTGAGCTGTTTTGCATTTTTTAAATGTCTGTCTGTCTGTCTGTCTTTCTCTCTCTCTCTCTTTCTTTCTTTCTTTCTTTCTTTCTTTCTCTTGCTCCGTGCTGTTGTACAGCTCCATGACGCTTGTGCAGGACAACATTAATTAACTCAGGGAGGGATCTGGATTTTCCTCCTTTGGAACCTAAACGTCTTGGCACATCTCGTCTACAGTGGCCCTGGTAAAACAAGAAATCTGAACTGCTCCAGGGCTTTGTAAGCAGATGGAAGGAAACCCCTGAAGCATGCTAAAAATAAGGCTTGGTCAGGAGTTACTCATTTTGTTTGCTGGCTCTCAAGACAGACTTTGTTCAAAGGGACTTCTTGGTATGACTGTTGCAAAAGCAGAAGAATATCTGCAGTCCTTTTTTTTCCCTCCCTAGCAGAATGAGAGGGCTTCTGAATAGGGTTCACAGGAAGAAGCAAGAGTAGGGAGCTCCCTGTTTGCTTTGAGCAGGTGTTTGTTTTTCTTTTTGCCATCCAAAAAGCTAAAGAACAGATCAGAACGTCCAGAGATGGCTTGATGGTCTCCTGCCATCCAAGTGTTGCATTTAATAGATTTTGTACCGAGGAGACATATGCTGGTGGCATGTTGGAAGGTGTAAGGCAAACGCCACTGTTCCCTTGACCCCATCCACGCTCCTTTAGGCTTCTCTGCAGGACCAGCCAACTCAGGTTCCAGGTTTTAAGCAGCAAATTAGAAATGGAAAGGCAGCAAATTATCAGTTTGTTATTGGTGTATAAAACCCTAAGTATCCAGGGACGAGAATATTTGGGGGAGAGCACCTTCTCCATATCAGATGAGGCCTTCCGGGTGGTTCCGCATGGACAGAGTCCACTCAGAGTAGAGCTTCTAGTGTCCTGGCTCCCTCTCTGTGGAATTCCCTGCCAGTTAATGACATGCAGGCACCAGCATTGCTTTGTTTTCAGCATCTGCTAAAGATATTTTTATTCAAACAAACTTTTCCTGGATGACCAGCCTCTGTTTTATTAGTATAACCTGATTTTAAATATTTTTATCCATTTGTATTTTGATTCTTTTTTCTTTGCAGTTCACCACTTTTAAAGATATAGAGTGGTTTATAAATTTTGTAAAAAAAAATTAAAATACCTTTTTAATTTATTATTTTTTACTGCCAGGTGAAAATATAATAATACGTTAACTGGTGCCAATGGTTACAATCCTAATTGCAGTGTGGCATCGGAACCCGAAAATGGGAATTTCAGCTGGGAGGATGTGGACCAAAAGCAGGGATGCATGGATATGCCAGTTTGAGTTTCACTCATCTGATAATTTTTCCAACATAAAGTTCATCCTTAGCCATGAATTTTGTAGTGTTTCCACATCAATGTACATTTTTATTCAAGTCCACACAAAAATGTGCATGTATTTTTACAAGTAATTGCCCCCAATATGATGCATTTTTGTACTTTTCTGCCCTAATATACACTTTTTTTGCGCACACTTTTACCTAGTATACATATTTTTGTATGAATTTCTTGACTGGAGAACTTCATTGCAAAATTCAGAAAAGTGTGACTGTCGAAACATAACTGTGTTTTGATACGTGTATTGATTCGTAAAATGTGAATTAGGTGAGGTCATATTCAAAAGTGAACTGAATTAATTTCTCCCCTATTTCTAGCCAAAACTAGATTGCACCCGAAACTAAATTTGGGGGCTCATCTCAACAGCATTGCTGCTGCTGTTTAAATTTAAGAGAAGGGGATCATAGAATCATAGGGTTGGAAGGGGCCTATAAGACCATCAAGTCCAACTGAGATCAAGAAGGAAAATGTTTGGGTTCAACCCTGCCTGGATCTGGAACTTGGGGTCTTCCTGGAGGCTAAGCAGGGGGAGCAGGAACCCCCAGTAGAGTCCCCCCTCCAGTGGCCCTGAGGAGTTTTTGCAGCCCAACATGACAGCCACAGGACTGGAGGACACCATGCCAGTCGCCTGGGTTCCTGGCCAGCTCTCGGACTGCCCCTCATAATTCACAGACTGCAGAAACACTGTGCCAGCCAGGAGCTTCAGGGCCACTGGCAAAATGCCTGGCTAGTCACATGACAGTCTACTCAGGAGGAGGGGGAAACAGATGCAAGGCCTTGCCCAGAGCAGAGCCACGAGAGTAGATCTTATCAATTTACAGCTGTTCTTAACCCTCTAGATGTGGAGGTCTCCAACGTGGTGCCTGTCGGCCTCAATGTGTCCACAGACACCTGTCTTGGCACCCTCCAGGCTCCCTGAGGTGCCTGTCAGCCCCTCCTGACTTTTATTTCTTAAGATTTTTTTAACTTAAAAAAAAAAATGGGAGGCAGACATGCTGCAAAGCAAAGTTCTGCCCTCCTGCACCAACTTTTTTTTGGTTCAAAATAGTAGTTTTTGTGCTTTGGAGCTCAGATCCCACCAGAGTATTTTGTGACTGGCTGTGCACACCACAGTAGCCAGTCTATGAATGGACAACACACCTGTGGCGGCCATTTTGTGAGAGCACCCACGACATTCTCAGAATTCCAGATGTGCCCACCAACCAAGAAGGTTGGGAACCCCTGTTCTAGAAGACCTCTAAGGGAGGAGATTCCAGCTTATCTGTAGGCAGCTTGATCTGTGGCAAAGGATAGCTTGGCAGTGGAATAATTGCAAGCGTTTCAACTTCACATACACAGACTTACTTAGAGAAGCAGCAGCAGGCTGGGAATGCTGGGAGTTGTAGCCCAACACACCTGCGGGGCACCAGGTTGGGGAAGGCCTGCTGTACGGATTGCAAAGGGGGAATCAGTACATCTATGGGCAATTTTTGTAAAACAGTTAGAATAGTGGGGGTTTGGATTCGCATGGACAAGTGGCGTGTGACTTACTCCCTTCATGAATTATCCACGCTGTAAAAGATCAAAACCGCCCATCAAAAAAGTTAACTAAAGCCATTATCAATCAAACTGCTCCCCACCACCACCACCAACTCACCACTGGCATTTCTCTGCCCTTTTTCTCCTCCTGATTCCCCTTTTCCATGCATGCTGCTCCTTTAGTCCAGATATCCCTCCCCAAAAGCCTGCATAAAACTCCAAAAAAGACCCCTTGTAAGTGTTGCACATTTGCATGATTAGTCCAGCCCCAGTATCTGAGATTTTGATGCAGAGTTCCAGACCCTGAGATCTGGGCGGGCGGGGCGGGGCGGGGCAGGGGGGACCCCTGATGTGTATGTAAAATTTGGGGAAGAATTGCTGACACCAAACAGTGGTTCCTCACACCTGTTTTCTGCCACTACTGAGGAGAAAGCATCAGCCACAACAGGCCTCAGGGCCAAATCTGTCCCCTTGCTGACATTGTCTCCTCCCCCCATTTCCAACCCAAAGGCAAGAGAAGTTTGTGCTTGGACTGGTGACTCTGGCAATGGGCGTTTCTGGCAGTGTGTGTGTGTGTGTAAGAGAGAGAGAGAGAGCGCCTTTGGCCCACCACAGTTCAGCCCCCTCTTGCGAAAGAAACTTCTGACCAGCACCATAGAGGATTGCCCAGTTGCCAGAGAAGAGTTGGGGATGCAACAGTTTGTCACTAACTCTGTGGTATCCACTTTTCTTGCAAAGTAGCTGGCACTTTATTTGTCCCCTGCAGTCCACACTGGTGCCTCCTGGGGCAATGAATGCTCTTTTAATAGTGGTTCAGCCCAGGCAGTCAACAAAGAAAGGAGACCAGAGTAACTCCGGTTTCCTTCTGGCAAAGAGGTCCTTTGGCTGCAAGGAGTGCAGATGGTGAGCGACGCCTTGCCAAGAACGTACTGGCTGAGGCGCTCTGTTGTGAATTATCTACAAAGCCCGGATGTCTTGCCAATTGGGGAAAAGGGGGAGGAGGCCCGCGGAGCTTAAAGCTCAGCTGGGAAGCCTCCGACAGAACTAGTTGCCCAGGCTATTAGGGGTGGGTGGAGGGAACACAGAGATGGTTCCCTGCACCTCGGAGACACTTCGAAATATTTAACTCCAGCGCTCTCCATTGGTGCGGTTCTCAAGCAGGACCCTTGTGTTTGGGTCAAGGCCAGAGTTGCCGCTCTTTGCCTGGGAGAAAAAGCTGAACTGGTGTAGAACCGGGGAGTGGAGGGGCCAGGCCAGCTCTGAGTCCTGGATGTGAAGATCTACACCAAGCTAGGGTCTGTTGGTGACAATGTGTAAAAAAGAGATCCCCATCAGTGCTGTAAATAAACATGACACTGCGCTGAGCTGAGGTGAAATACAAAACAGCAAACAACAAATAAATTGGAACCGGAACCAGACAGAAGGGATTAAAAACTCCAATTGGTCAGCGACGGGGAAAGCTTGCCAAAAAAAGTGGGTGGATCTGCAGAAGGAAACCCAAGATGTCACTTGGTGGATCTCCTCAGACCATTTCTACTTCTGCCCATCACAAGTAGTGGGGAGATTCTGAAACCTTGCCTCTAGCTTTGGGAATCGTGCGGGGCCCTTTTGGCTTTGGAACATGGCCCCAAATATGGCCAACGTGCTATTCAGAATGCAGGGAGAGGCCTGACGTGATGACAAGGCCCATTCGATCCAGCTGTCTGTTTCCCACAATGAGCAACCAGATGCCTCCAGAAAAGCTGCATGCAGGGATGAAGGCAGCAGGGCCCCCGCGCACTCCTGCCACTGCTTCCTCCCCCCACAGCAATGGAAATTGGATGGCAGACAGCCTCTCAACCCCACGGCACGCCTCCCCGTCCTGACTGTGTCTAATCTCCCTTTAAAGCAGGGGTGCCGAACCTCTTTCAGCCCAAGGGCCAAACTCAATTTCAGAGAAGCTCTCGGGGGCTGCATTCCATTGGTGGGCGGGGCTGAAGGCAAAAGGGGTGTCACGTTCCTTTGTCCTCCCCCTTCACAATCAATGCACTCCAGGAAACAAAGCTTCAGGCCAACACTATTAGTTAACCAATAGCTTCTTTACAAATGCAGATTCTAGGAAGCTCTTAGACCGCAATGAAACAGCTAATCCACACATCCGGGAATACCAATAGAGGATACGGAGAGGAAGTTAGGGAAGTTGCCAGCAGTCCGGGCATGAGCTTCACGGCCAGACTAGCTTCGCAGGGATGCCCCTCCCTTAGGGTGGCTCCCTCCTACGTAGGCTTCGACGAGTGGCCAACCTGGCGGAACGTCTGAGCCCTGCCCCTGACTTTTCCTGCTTCGCTCTGCGACGGACCCTAGTATCCCTCAAGTCACTCCCTTTGCCCTCTGAAACCTGGGTTCTCATGGTGGAGGAAAGTGGGGGGGTGTTCAGGCTGGGCCACCTGTGTGTCACGGTCTTGGGAAGAAAGCCTTGCCCTATCTGGGCTCACTAGGGAGGGTGCCTCCCTGCTCTTGCTGTTCCCACTCTGATTCCGAATCTGAGGTGCCAGGCATCTCCACGGGCTCAGATTAATTCCTGACAAGGGGTGGAGCCAAAGATAACGGTATGTGTTAGCTTAAAGCGCTTCCTGCCAGCCGCTAATCCTTAGGAGAGGAATTCCAACCTTTTGAAACGCGGGGGAAACTGCGGAAGCCAGGAAGCCACCAAACACTTGGTGGTCGGGGGCAACAGGGCAGGGCCTTCTGGAGAACCCCGAAGGGCACGATTGGGACTCCTGGACAGCCAGATGTGGCCCACAGTTCTGAGGTTTCACCTGCTTTAAAGCTGTCTGTCTGAACTAGCGGCCGTTGCCACATCTTCTAGTAGCAAATTCCGGAAGTGGTTTCTTTGTTTGTTCGTTTATTTATTTGAAGTATTTTTATGCCACTCCTCAGCCAAGCAGGTTCCCAGAGCGGCTTACAAATAATCCATGAAACAAGACAGCCCCTGCCCGCGAGCGTACCACTCTGCCTAAGGTGGGAAGCCTTGCATGCCCTGAATCTGCTGCCTGTTACTGTCATGGACTCCACCTCTCCCTGCAGCCTTAAGGGCTCACTGCTTGCAGAGTCTGTCCTGTGAAAGTGGTGATTTGCAGGATTCTGCACCCAGTGCAAAATTCGGGAAAACCACAGGATATGAAAGGCTTTTAAGATGCAGCGACCACAAATGCCTCCACCCAGCCTGATTGCCCTTAGAGCACGGCTGCTTGCAGCTGCTGTGAGCGGCTGGGGAGATGTGTTCTCTCTGCCAGCCAGCACGTGGCACCGGGGAGGCAGGGGCCTGTGCCAAGGAGAAGCTTTGGATGTTCAAAAGGCATGACGATCCCTGGGAGAATCCGATGGCAAGAGAGCAGCAGCTGCCACTGACTGCGTCGAGCTGAACCTCGCCCAGCAGGCCCGCACCCTGAATACGCCTTCGATTCTTGCTGAACTTATCAGTGGAAATATTGCCCCCCCCCCCCCACCAAAGATGGCTCTAGCTCTGATCACTTGCTCAGTGCATTGAATTGATTGAAGCTTTGGTTATAGGTCAGTTCTGGCATACCAGGAGCAGTGATAGGGGGCAGAACATTTTCCAAAATGGATAACTTTCCGGTGCTTTATTTTTCACAGCGAATTTTCCATTTCACAAGTTCAGTAGTTCCAACCAATGGATGCCAGTTGCAAATACCCTATTAGGCCAACTTGGCAAAGTTGTAATTAATGTTTTTTAGGTGATTATCCCTAGCAAGTATGTGAGAGAATACAAAGATGTCCTTGAAATACATCTATGTCTCAGTGTGAAATGGAAGTAGAGACCGCGAAACTGAAGGTGCCCCAAACAATTTTACCGGAAGAGAGTCAAACTCTGTGGAAACAGACGAGCGGCTGTCTGCATATCATGCACAGCTCTTTGGATTGCTAAAATGAAGTAGTGCAGCCTCCCCCAACTGTTGCGCTCCAGATGTGTTGGACTACAACTCCCTTGGAATATGGAGGAGGTATAGTACGGCACCCCACGTATGGAATGTCATGTCCAGAGATGCTCACCTGGCATCGAGGTGAAGATGGTCGACTTCGCCAGGCTTCCCAGCATGTTCATACTCAGAGAATTTTGCAGGGGGTCTAGACGATGTCATCTTCTACATGTAACCCACGCGGGAGTCGGTCTCAGCAAACTCAGTGGGACTCACTGAGTAGACTTGTATAGGATTGCACCGTAAGCAGCTTAAGCTCACTTTTGGCAAGCATCTTCTTCAAAAACAGCTCTTTGAGGAAGCTGTGGTTCTTTGGCCTTCCATCTTCGTCTTCTAAGTGTGCTGATACTGGATGCTTCGTCTTTCTTGGAGAGTCCCGCAGTTCCAAGGACTGCACCGAGAACGTGTTTTGGTATCCTCTTTTGGTTCATGCAGACAAACAGCAACATAAGTACATTCTGTGGTGCAAGACGATCTCTGCTGTCCGTTGCAATCCTTCCAGCTGTGCTGAACAGCCTCTCAGAATAGAAACTTGTTGGAGGGCATGCGAGCTATTAGAGATGGCGGAGAATTCCGCCAGTCCATGGCAGAACGGAACACTTACCCCCGCCTCCACGCAGAATCCTCTTCGGCTGGATCCTCTGGCTCCGGATTGCCAGCGTTACGGCCGCCATGCCGTATCGCTGGACAGCTGCATTTACCTTAAACTAAGGCCTTTACGGCCGCAAATGGCATCCCAGACGCCATTTGCATCCGCAGTCAGTCCTCTTCAGCCAACGATACGGCATGGCGCTCATATTGCTGGTGCTTTGGAGCCAGCCGGCGGCTCTTCAGAATCGCCATGGAGCCGGCCGGCGAGGATTCCGGGGGAAGGAACGGATCGCCTCCCCCCACCTGCGGACCCCTCCCCCCAGACTGGCAGGTAGGGGATTCGTACTTCCCTACAAGCTATCCCACCACAAGGAAGTATAGCAATGGTCCCACATGACATTTGCGCTTCCAGGATAGCACGGGGTTACTAAAGAGCTTTATTAAACTCCGAAACACCATGTTTGGGTCATACATCTAGTTCCTTGCCTACTGATGTAGCTTCTTGTCTTGTGGTGTTCTTTGAGGAATCACTTTCACTCATTTCCCCAAGTCTAATAATGGAGCAGACTTGCAATTTCTAGGTCTTGTTGTATTATGCAGAACCATTAAAAAACTGCTAAGTCAGGGGAGGACAAAGTTGGAGGACCAATTTCTACCCCCTCGAACCTCCTGTTGGCCACACTCTCACGTCACCTCCAAAATCGCTCCCGCCGAATGGCTGCCAACTTTCCGCACCAATTTGGCAATGAGAAGAACGCCTCACTTTCCACTCAAATTTGCAAGATGTGCTGGGACCATGGGCCTTGTTCAATGCAAAATCATGACCCCCTGGGGTTTCCAGGAGCACAATTTTGCATGCAAACAAGGTACAAGCTCCCCGCGCACCATTTTGTAAGAGGGGGGAGTGTGTTTTTTCTCACCGCCACAGCAGTGATTTGGGGGCAGAGGAGGCTGCAAAAAAGGACAAGGGTATACATTTGGTACACAGACAAATCCAGACATGTCCAGAACTGCCTGATGCCATACTAGACTGGCCCCACCTTTTATCATAAAGCAATGCGCACCTACAGACATGTAGTCCTGGACCAAACAGCTGGCCCAGGTATCCATTGTAAGATGCTGTACACTTCTAGGCTGCAGGTCCTGTTGACATTCTATTCTGCCTCTGTCATGGCAAAGAATTAGCATCACTGGGCGCTGGTAAGGCCTGGGTTACAGAGTTCCACTATGGATCAGGTCCTTACCAGGGTTTTAGGCAAGTCAGATTTATTTCCCAATCAATAACGGGGCAGCGCCACAGAGAGCTCCAAGTGGTGCTAAATACCAAAGAGGCTTGTCTGTTTTGTTGCTCCAACAGCTGGCAAACTCAGCCTGAGCCTTAAGAGGACTTGGGTTTCCCAGAGGCTGCCAGCTTCGCCCACATGCTGCATGGGACCTCCTCCCTGAAAGCATGCCTGCTTTAGAAGCCTTTGCCACAGTATGGGCGTAATTTGGGTGTGGTGATGGTTTCAGAACCGGAGTCCTCAGCATCCAAGGATGGCGACACAACCTCTCCCGGGTGCAGGTGGGCTGGTCCTAGGGGCTCTTGTGGGGCTGGGAGCCCTGAGGTGAGAGGAGCACCAATCCATGCTCCCGTGGCCACATCATTTCTGGGTCTGAGAGGTCTATATTAGAGGCTTCCCCTCCTCCTGGGGAGAGGGAATCGGAACCCTGGGTGATGACAGATGCACAGTTCCACCTGTGCAGGCCTTTCGGTTACTCTGAGGTGTTCCTGTAACGGCTGTGCTTGCTCTCAGCTCCTCCCTCAGCGGGAGGTGCCTGGGAGAGGTGAATGAACTCACTGAAATGTGTCCCATCAGCGATGGAGAAGGGATGCCTTCCCTGCTCAGGGAAGCCACGTTTGTTGTGTTCTGTTGCTCTTGGATCCTTTGGATGCCCAGTTTGCTTCCTAGCTAGTGTTTGCCCCAGACTCAACTTGAGTCTTCCCACTACTGGGTGTGGAGATGGTGCGGGAGGCGTAGGACCTGTTGGCGAAGGTGTTCTGCACCTCTTCTATGGCAGTAGTTGTCTGTGGTGCAAAGACAGGTGAGGTTGCATGGATGTAGTCCAAAGCCACCCTTTGGACAGTCTCCGTCTCTCCCCAAGCACACAAGCAGTCTGCTCTGCAGCGCTCACAGCTCACTGCACGTTTGTCACAGCTCATGGCACGGAGGAAGAAACTTCTCTGCCATGCCAGCCGGCTGAGAACCTCCTTTGAAGGAGATGGAGTCACTGCCACAGGGCTGGATCTGACAGGGTCGTTCGAAGAGGCGGTGGCGGCAGATGATTAGTCGTGCGAGCCGTGCAGGCGCACGACAGAACTCGTAGTCAGTCTTTGTCTGAATGACGAAAATACGAAAGTCCATGGGGAGAGCAATCCTGTGGCCCCTAGACAGAGTCGGATTCCTGGGTCCAAGGCCAGAGACAGTGCTCCGACTGCGGACTCAGGAGCCCAAGCTCCCCTCCCTCTCGCAGGTGGCACAGAGAGAACTGCGCTGGCTGCCTCCGCACACTCACAAATGCATGCGAGGAGGGGAGGGGAGGGGTGCCAAGCGGGGCGGCCAGCTGATGAAGAATCCTCCGGACGCCCCAGCCTCCTTCCCTCCCGCTCCGCAGAGCCCCAGGTAGATGGGCAGAATCACCCATCCAGCAAAAATGGAGGACGAGAGGAGCGCGGAGGCAAGGATCATCTCCATGCTGCCCCTGCTCTGCATAGTTCGGAGTTCGGAGGCTGACAGGAATCAGTCAGCCTCCAAGCCTCCTCCAAGTTCGGAGGCTGACAGGAATCCCGATAGGATTGCGCTGTAAATAGCTGTTCAGGCTCGGTACACATATGGGAATGATGAACATAACAGATCCTACCAACAAACTTCCTACTTTCAGATTTCGGCAGCATCCGTAATTGGTAGTGCTAGGAACTGCTCATCCAAAAGGACCCTTTGTGGCCGTGCATGAGATCCTCATCTGCTCCCTCTGGTCCTTGGTGGCTCTCTCCCTGCCCTTCTTGCTCTGTTTCCTCCTTCCTGTACTGTTATCTGGCAGATGACCTTCTCCAATACAGATCCATTTGATCACTAAGGCAGGAGGAGGCCTTGCCGGTTGGACCGCAACCTGCAGATTGCCATCTGGCAACAACTGGAAACGAGCCTTCTCCGTGGTGGCCTCCGCTTGGGGGGATGCCCTTCCCCTCGGTATGCGGGGAGCGCCCCCTGTGGCATGATTTAGGCGCCAGTGGGAGGCCTGTCTTTTCGCCCAGGCCTTGCCTGCCTGATTGTGCGGCCCAGTTCGTTGCCTGTTAGTTCTGTGATTTTAAGTGCTTTGAGAATAGGGCTGTTCGTTTGTTTCGATGGTTTTTAACTGAGACATTTTGTATTCTGTTGTTAAATGTTTTAACTGTGGGTATGTTGTATTCGTGCTGTGAACCACTTCAAGGTCTTTTTAGATAGAGTCAAGCCGTTTCTGAAGAGGTCAGATGACGATGAAGATTTGTCTTCATGCCTTAAGGCATCGGCTAAACGCAGCATTGTGTCTTTCCGTAGGATAATTCCACACCTCCTATGCTTATTAGCACTGCTCCCGTTTTGGGAGGAGGGCCAGCATTGGAGCATCGCCCCCCTCCCCTTTTGCCACTTACCCGTCTCTTCTTTCCTCAGCTGTAACCTGACGTGCCCCGTGGGCCATTATGGTGTCAACTGTGCAGAATCGTGCAACTGCCACGAGGATTCATGCAACCCCTTGACTGGAACCTGCCACATGGGTAAGTGGAAATGTGGACCTAGGTGACATTCCCGGGTCCGCCCTGCCTCAGTGTCCAGGGGCTTATTCAGTTCCTGGGCTGCTAGTTGCCAGCCCCCCCCCCCCCCCCGCTTGGATGTGGGAGTGCTGGAGAAAGCTGTGGCAGTACTCTGTCTGCATGCTCATGGCTGGGTGGCTCTCTTGATGCCCTTTCAGAGGCCAACCAGCGGATAGGAGTCGTCGGAGCGGTGGCCCTCTTGGCTTTGCTGCTCATCCTGCTGCTGTCGCTTCTGAGCTGCTGCTGCGTTTGCCGCAAGAAGGACTGCGCTCGGGAGTAAGTGCTGATGCCGAATCCTCGGTGGATGCCCTTGAAGATTGGGGAGGGGGCCACTGAGGAACCTGGTCTTCCCCCAAGAGGGACAAGGCTGCTGGGGTGACCAGGCTGCAGCAAAGTGCCAGGCCTGGGGGTGGAGGCAATAGGATTCTCCGTTCTGACAGCTGCCAGGCACTCTGGGTTGGCCACAGCTGTCAGGTAAGCTAGACATCTTCCTGACCGAATGCTGAGTACCCTCTTCCTCAGCTGGGAAGGCCAGAGACTGCAGGGCAGGGATCCACCACCTTTTTGGACCCCTAGGCACATTTGGGAATTTGAGAAGCTGCTGTGGGTGGTTCCCACGGAGGGTGTGGCTAGCCCCATAATGGCTGCCATGGGGGCCTGGCTAGTCAAAAGCGAGCTGAAGAGCTCGTGCGGGAGGGGGAGAGAAATGCTGAGGCCGCAGGCTGGGCAGGAGGGGGGAAGCAAGGTAGGGGGGAGAGAAAGAGCAAGGCTAGAGGCTAGAAAGGGAGAGAAAGAAGACTTGCCTAACATTTCCCAAGGCTTTTATTCAAAAAACGTTTTGAAGGACGCAAGGGGTGGAGAGCTTTGTGGGCTCCATTGGAGGTGTTCACAGACTCCGTCTTGGGGACCCCTGCAATGGGGCATGGGCAGCCATATTTAAGGCAAATTGTCTGGACCCCCAAATCCCTGCACCATGGGATGCTAATGCCCATGGGAAGCTGCTGATGGGGGCCCCTCTCACTTCGACATACCGTGCGCAGACCGAGTTATGAGCACAAGCCCCCTTACCGTCTACGAGTATGGAAGGGGCAGGAGGGATGGTGGGGAGATCAGTCGTGGACTGCCAGAGGGAAGAGGCAGGTTTTTAGCAGATGTCTCAGCACACCAATGGAAGAAGGCCGAGTGCCGGGGGTCTAGAGTGCCAGCGTTCCGGTGCTGGGGCACCAGTCTAGGGACAAGAGGATGTCGTTTTGTGTTTCAGAGGACAAGGGTCCCAAAGGAGCAAAGAGAGAGCCAAGGGGCATGGGGGGCAGAGAGCAGAGCAGGTAGAGAAGTGGGCACAAGAGACGGGAGGCCTGAAATGCCGACAAGGGGGTGCTCGGACTCACCTGCAGCAGCGTGAGAGGGCGACATGGGCTGCCCCACTTCAGAGCCAAGCAGCTGTTGGGAGATGCCATTTTTTAACGTTTCCCCATATAAAAACAAAACAGGACTACCACTCCAGAGTAGAGATGTACGGATTTTGTGAAATCCGTTCCGCCTGCCTTCTGCGGAAAGGCAGGTGCCTTTCATTCCATCGTCTGCTCATGGGTGGAATCGGATTTTTTCCAACTGCCTAAATTTACACAAATTTGCACAAATTTGCACTTGCGAAAATGCATAGATCCACACCAGCCTGCCATACCCATGCATTTTCATGCTCTAGCCTATGGGGAAATGTGCATTTTCAACCAGTGTTTGTTTTTTTAATGCATATTTCTACACCAAAATTTGCGTAAAATTCCGGAAAGTAAAAAAAAAAAGGTCTGCAAGTCCATGGACTTCATGAGACTCGGGAAAAGGCAGTCTGCTGCGGAATCCATGGGTCGGATTCATGGAAATCCAAATCCATTTGATTCCGTTGCGGATTTCTCCGGCATCCCTCCACCAGTCCTACCTGCGGGACATCTCACACGGGGGGCATTCAAAGCTCTGTTCCCTCCCACTTCAGCTGCAGGTGCTAACAGTGCATCCCACCACTTCCAGACTCTACCACCTCATTCTGCTGACCAGGCCAAAGGCAGGGGGAAAGAGGGGAGGGGGCAGAAAAGAGGAGTGGCATGACCTCCACCGCGCAGCCCCCGGCCACAGGCTCCCCGTCCATGCTCCTGCTCTCGCCCGAAGTCTTAACGGGGCGCCTGGCCTCTTTTGCAGCGCAAGCTCAGCCCACAAGAAGTCCCCAAGATGTCTCTGCGGCAGGTTCAGCCGCATCAGTATGAAGCTGCCACGGATTCCTCTTCGCCGTCAGAAACTGCCAAAAGTTGTAGGTAAGGAAGATGCCTCCCCACAAGCCCTGTCCTGGGCCCATCCTGTGAATGACTGCTTGGGTGGCTTTAATGGGGGATTAGACAAATTCATGGAGGACAAGGCTATCAGTGGCTACTAGTCACGATGGCTAGGTATTATCTCCAGTCACTGGCATGGCCAGGGTTGAGGGGGCACTGAGAAAGATGCCCTCTGGCCCCCTCCACGCCTGGGCACTTCCATCTCCCAGTTTCTCTCCCCTTCACACTCTTTCTCTCTTTTTGCTCTTTCTTTGCTCTTTCTTTTCCCCTCCCACCTTTACGAGGCAACATCGCTTTCTCTCTCTCTTTCTCTCTTTTAACTTCTAGAAGAGCGTGGGTGTGCTGCAGCGCAAAGCTGTAGTTGCATCCTGCATCTTGATTTCCCCAGTCCCAGCATGCCTCTGGGCCCATGTCAGGCAGCCTGGAGATCATCTGGCGAAACGAAGGTGCTGCGTGCAACTGCATCTTCCTCTGCAGTACGCCTGACCTCTTCTTCTAAAAGTGAAAGGGAGAGAGAGAGAGAGAGAAGGTGCCGCTGTCTGCCAGGAAAGCCAGCCCAAAGAGAGCGAGTGAGCAGAGCACTGGTGGGAGGAGAGCGAGTGGAGCACCGGGGGGGGATGAAGCACTGGGGGGGGCTGCCTTTGTGGGGCCCCTGGACTGCAGGGCCCAAACCTCTGCCCAGTGGTCTGACCCTGGTGACACCTCTGCTTCCAGTATCAGAGGGATTCCGCTTGCTGGGGGAAATGTGCAGGAGGGTGCTGTTGCACTCCTATCCTTGTGAGCTTCTCATTGGGGCATCTGGTTGGCCATGGTGGGAACAGAATGCTGGACTAGAGAGGCTTTTCTTGTGGCCTTAACCTGGCCTGAGTGATAAAAAGCAGAGGGGGAGCGGGAAGCCCCCAGAAAGACTTTCCAAAGGAGAAGCATCACTAGTCTTTGTCTGTATCGCTGCCCACCAATTGTATGACATCAAGTTGCTGTTGTAGACGGATGGGTGATATGTATGTGCCAAAGATTCAGAATTCTAGTCACGACGATGCAGATTTCATGGTGCGACCGGATCCTTCCTAACAGAAAGGTTAACAGGGCTCTAGGTCTTTTCCTCCCCACCCCCTTTTGAGTGAAGGCAAATGCTTTTTTGCCCTCAGTGACGTCATAGAGCAAAAACTGATTGGCTGCATGGCACCATGATGTCATCATGATCAATGAGTGATCCCTGATTGGCTGGGATTACCAGTGAAGAAGTCCTTTCAGGGTTGTTGTTTTAAAAAATGGCAACAAAACAGCACATCGGGGAATCAAAAACCGCGAAGAAAAATAGGCAAAAGAGTATAATGGGGGTTTGCAGACCTGCCCTGCAGCCTGTGCTCCAAATCCCAAACTTCATGAAGAATTTTATGCAGCACTAATGGAGTCTTGATTCCAGGCCATTCTCTCGTTACGCATTTGTGATGTGGCCAGCATTTTTAGCGCTCAGCTTCTCCAACTCCCTCCTCTCCCTCCGGCTGGCGAAGCACGGGGGTCCGTCCCTGACCCTGAAAAGTGCAGCTGAGAGCAACGGGAACCGTTTTCCCAATGAAACAATAACAAGTGCTGTGTTTACAGAAGCATGCTGGGTAGTGGGTTTTTCCCCTCGTAGAATAGAGGCTCCTTCTGTGAAGCGAAGGCACCGACTGAATGGGTCTGTGTATGGGCCGTTTCCTGGCACTTGCCGCTGCGTGGAGGTTTTATGTAAACAGGGGTGGCGAGAGCTCTCCCCTTGGCCGCTGTTGCCTTAAAGGCCGAGGCGGGCAGCTCCCTCCTCGGGGGGTGCCGAAGAGGAGGGCGCGTTGTGCGGTGTGTACTTCGCACAGTCACTCAGGGCCGTAGGAGAAAATTCAGGGTCCTCATTCATAACGCTGTCTCTTTCCCCTGCCCCTCCAGACTGACACATGGAAGAAAATAAGATTGCAGGATCAGACCAGAGTCCACGATCCTGTTTCCGACAGTGCCTACTAGCCAGATGCCCCGTTGGGGAAACTCACAGCCACCAACGGTTCCCTGTGGCTGGGTCTCCAGGCATCTCCTAGGACCCCGAACCATACTGTACACAAGAGTTCATTTTAGTTGTCATGACTCATACCCATGGAGAGACCTCCGCCACCCCTCCTCCCCCATTAATTTGGCTAATTCCTTTTTAAAGACACTTATTTATTGACTTGCTTCATTAACTACTCACTATACTTTTAAACCTCCAAGTCTCTGGGCAGTGTACAATACACTAAAAACATAAAATGCAAGCAATGAATAAAAACAGCACATAATACAACCAAGGTAAAATGAACGGCAAAGAGTAAAAACACTCCGGCACGTAAGACCAAAGTAAAACTAGCAGCAAAACATGCAGTGTTCTAAAAGTACTAGAATAGTTATTTAAAAGCCGGGGAGAATAAAAAGGTCTTCACCTGGCAGTGGCCAGGCAAGCCTCTCTGGGGAGGGCACTCCACAACCATGGTGCTGCCACCGAAAAGGCCCTCTCCTTAGTAGCCACCCACCTCTCCTCATTTGGCAGGGGCACCTGGACCTTACTGTCTGGGTAGGTAAATATAGGGGGAGATGCTCCATCAGATCATGTCGTGGCTCTAAGCTGTTTAGGGCTGTAAAGCTTAAAAACAGCACTTTGAATTGGTCCCTGAAACGGACTGGCAGCCAATGCGGATGGAGATGTACTGGCACAATAGGATCATATTGACTAGTCCCAGTTCACAGTCTAGCCACCCGATTTTGAACTTACAGAAGTTTCCAGACTGTTTTCAAAGGCAGCCCCGCATATCACACATTGCAAGAATCCAAACGGGAACCCCGAGCGTGAATAACGGCCCAAGGCTATCTGAGCCAGAGGGCATGGCCACATCTCGTGTTTTGCTGGTTTGCACAATAACACGCCCGTCTCTTCTTCTTTCCAGAATCATTGTGTAATGACTTAGGGCAGAGGTGGGCGCCATGAGCCCTTCCAGAAGTTGTTGGACTGCACTTCCCATCATCCTTCACCAATGGCTATGCTGGCTGATGGGCACTGCAGTCCAACAACATCTGGAGGGCCATAAGTTGCCCACCCCTGGATTAGGACCAAACTATTCATGACACTAACATCTCACGTATCGTTGCATGGATCCTTTTCCTACCTGCAAAGCGCAGCCAGGGGAGCAATCAGGATTGGATCATGGTGGGCGGGGGGGCAGGGAGTTTAAACTTTCCTCCCACACTGCACCCCCCGAAGTCCCCTCCCCCGGCTCCGATTTGGCATGCGTGGGACGCTCCCATTAGTGCCAGTGAAACCTTTCCCCGGTGCTAAGCAGGAGCTCTTGGGAGGGGCAGTCTTGCCAAGGCCATGACACAGGCGGAAAGGGTTAAATGCCATGGTCCTAATCCAGATTGCACTGTATGCAGATTTTTTTAAAGACTTATGCAGCTATATGTGATATTTGTAGTTTGGCCCTAAGTCGCTTTCTGGAAAAGGTGGCCCTTGCTTTGCACCGAAGGCAGCCCCCCCCCCCCCCGAGCACATGATTGATTGATTGATTGATTGCATTTCTATCCAGCCCAATAGCCGAAGCTCTCCAGACGGTTCACAACAATTTAAACTATGAAATACAGCATGATAAGATACAATATAGAAGTTTAAAACTACAGTACAAAATAAAAATATAAAATATGAACAAAAATAAACTTTAAACTTGCTGCATACGTTT
Source organism: Heloderma suspectum (assembly GCF_057233095.1). NCBI lineage: Eukaryota > Metazoa > Chordata > Lepidosauria > Squamata > Helodermatidae > Heloderma > Heloderma suspectum. The sequence continues at coordinate 30,405,038 of NC_139470.1, forward strand.
TCCACTTACATGCAGGCTGTGTGTGTGTGTGTGTGTGTGTGTGTGATGCTGTATTTCAGTGTTCCTTGAGAGATAAATGTCATTTGGGGGTCCCCCTGAGCTGAGGGCCTATTGAACCTTTAAACTCAGAGCTGATGTAGGGTTGCTGCCCAGCATAGCTGGAAAGATGCCAGTTCAAATCTCGCCTCAGTAGGTGGCCGTAGGTAAGCCATGCCTTCTCTCCCTCCCTCTCTCTCTCAGCCTCCACAACCTCAATCTGCAGTTGTGGGATAATAACACTGGCATACCTTTCAATGTCATTGCAAGGATTACCGAAATAATGTGAAGAATTTTCAACGTTCCAAAAAAGCTATGCAAGGGCAAAATTGCACGTTACGTGGGAATCCGTGACTGGAAGGTCTCCCGATGTATTTCTTTTTGTTTTGTTTTGATTTTTTTTATGAAAAGCAACAAAAACTAAAGAGAACAAGGATCAGGTCAAGTACACTGAAAGAGACAGAAATACATCTGTCTAGCTGACTGTCAGCATACGTTATCATAAGTAATTCATGTTGTTGTATGTTATTTTCTCCTCCCTTTAACCACTGATAACATCCCAACAAAAAGAAGAATAAGCTGTCTCCTTACAGCAGTCATGGAAGGGGGGAAGGAGGGGGAAATCGGGGCTGAACAGCTCTCCCCACACACACACCCCACCCCAAGAGTTGCTGTTAGTCGCACAGGGCAAAACCTATGGGCACCTGGACTGTGCCTGTATGTTTTCCACTCTGGGGCTAATAGCTCGGAGCAGAGTGGCGGAAAGGATGAACCCCCTCTTTCCCCCATGCCTCAGCACCAGTCCATGTTTGGGCCCCTGTGTCTGCTTTTTGGCAAAGAAAAAAGAAGCCTCAGATGGCCTTCCCTCTGTCCCATCAGGCAGGACAGCTAGACTGGTGAGGACAAGGGAGAGGGCCTTCTCTGTGGTGGCCCCCACTCTGTGGAAATCCCTCCCTAGGGAACTCCGCCATGCCCCTTCTTTAATGAGCTTCCGCCATGCATTAAAACATGGTTGTTCAGGCAGGCATTTGGGGTGGGTTAGGGTATTTTTAGAAATATGATGTTTTAAAGTAGAATTTTATTGTTTTAAAACTGTTTGTATTGCTGTACATCGCCCAGAGTGGCCGGGTGACCGGCCAGATGGGTGATTAAGACATTCAATAAATAAATAAATAAGTATGTACGTATCGGGACATCTAATCACAGATCTGGCATGTAATGTACAGTTTGGCCCGATGGTTGATGAGTAAATTAGGCCAGATCCCAGACCCAGAACCTGAATTGCATGTCAGGTCCCAGGTCTTGGCGCCTCAGCGATAACTGTGCTTCTGAGCCCTGCGCAGAGTGCCCTGTTCCTCGCAGCTAGATGTGGGATTAAGGGTTCCCGCTCAGGTGGCTGCAGGGCCTGACCGTCTCCTGCAGACAGTAATCAGCGGGACGCAGAACTGTAGCCTCCGCCCCGTCATGATACGGCACGGTAAGCGACACGTGCCCCCTGGGCTGGATGCGGCCCTCCTGGCCTTCTTTGTGGACTTCTCTGCTGCTGGTGGTAAATTTACTGCAGCAGTGGCAAAGACCTGGCATAACAGGAGCGCGTACCCTGTTTCAAAGCAGTTTATGGGGGGAGGGGCTGCCCCTGCGCTGCATCGTTGCATTTCTGCAGCAAATTCAGTGGCACAGCAGCAGGGGCAGGGATGCCCCGGGGGTTCCAGCGGAGGAAAGGGGCATCGGCCCAGCCCTGCGTTTTGGGGCCAGCAGGGCACATAACTCAGTGGTGGGGCACTTGGTTTTCCTGCAGAAGGGTCCCAGATTCGACCTCCGGTGGGTTGACCTCGCGCTGCAAGGTGGGAAAGGCCTTTTCCCGCCCCAGGCCTTGGGCAGCTGCCACCACTCCGAGTGGGCCCTCCAGGGCTCAATGGCCCGGCGATCTGACAGCAGCGTGGCAGCGTCCCGCGTTGGCCACCGCCTCCCACAAAAGGCCCTTGCAGGCCGTCCTCAGCGGGTCCCACACCCCAGGACGACACTTGGCAGCCCCAGCCTGTGCCGTGAAGCAGCTGATTAGCGCTCTTGCCGGGGCGCGCTCTCCCGCCTGCGCGCGCCCCCTCGGAGGCAGGCCTTGCGCCGCCTTCCTCCACTGCCAGAGGGCTGTTATTTCACTGGAATGAAATGCTTTGGTCACAGGCCCCTTTGTTTGGCTTGGCACGCAGGCCTTGCCATATGTTCTTCTGATTATCCGGCCCTTGCTGCGGAGGGCTGGGGCCCTGCGCGGCCACAGCGAGAAAAGGGGGGGGACCCAGGCTGGAGCCGTTAGCAAACCAGGGCAGCGTGCCCTCTCCTCCTGTCTTGGTTTCCGTTGTCTGTCTGTCTGTCTGTCTGACTCACTTTCTTTCGTTCTAGGTGCTGGTGCATTATAGAGAAAGCCAGCCTCCCAGGGCCTGTGCGCTTTCAGCACCTTTCCCCAATGTGGCGCCCACCAGATGTGCTGAACTACAAGTCCCATCACCCCCAGCCAGCGTGGCCATGATGAGAAGTGTAGTCCAACACACCTGGAGGGCACAAGGCCGGGGAAAGTGGGTTTTCAGTGTGTTTGTGAGCACAGCAAAGAAGGGCGCAATTTCGCATCCAGCCAGATCCTCTAGGATGCCTACAAACAGGATAAAAGCAACAGATTCCCCTGCCCCAGTTGTCTGCCCCCAGCACCTGGGGCTTAGGGGTAGATTGCTTCTGCCCATGGAGGTTCCAGTTAACTATCAGTGTGTGTGTGTGGGGGGGTCCCCATTGCTTGTAGGAAGCAGAAAGGTGTGACATGCAAGCACCTGGGGGCTAAATATAGCCCCGTGCACAGGCGCTTAATCTCCAGGCCAATTTTGACTTGGCCCCAGAGCACGGGAGCTCTTTTCCGGACTCCTTGCCGGCCCTCGCGCCTGCCCGCCCTGGCTCGAGCAGGGGTTCTGAGCAGGCGTAACCTTTCTGTTCCGGGCTGCAGAAGGCGCTGTTTATGCAGTAGCTGAGGAAGTCATTCATTCTGCACTGGGACGTCCGGCTCCTCTGTGGCCGTTCAAGCGCCTTTTGATCTATGGGGATCTCTGCCCTCCTTGCTGCCAAGGCATTTTGGCTTCCCCAGGAGGAGAAAGGCGCCTGGGCCCTCTCCAGCTCCTCCTCCTGAATAGGAAGGGGAGGCGAAGGCACGTCCCGTGTCTTCACAGCAATCCCAAGGAGCTCCTGCAGCAGTGAGGCCTCAGGACCAGGCTGGCAGCAGCGGGCCAGCGATTCCTTCCATGGCAGCTGCCTGACTGTCGCAGCCTCCTTGCAGGTGGCGGAAGGTTCGTCTCGGTGGGCCAGAGCCCACCGCTCCCATCCTGCCTCAAGGGAAATGAGGAGCGAGGCAGATCCCCTCCCGGCCCTGGCTTTCCCTCCAGCTGTCTCGGGAGCGAGCAGTGCGGAACTGCTCTCCATGGCTGGGAGCGGCCAGCGCCTTTGGCCAATACTGCAGCTCCCCGGCTCCATGCAGATGCCGCCTTTCCTCTCTATATCAGCCTCCTCCAACCAGGTGCCCTCTGGAGGTGTTGGACTACAACTCCCAGCATCCTCCAAGCAGAATTGGTTACTATCTGGAGGTGGAGGGAAGAGTAACCTGGCCAGTGAGTGGTGGAAAGCAGGGGGGCTCTTGAACTAGGGAGCTGCCCCCAGGTCCCTTGCACCATTGCAGGGCTTGCCAGGGCTCCCTTTCTGTTGGGCCAGGGACCCAGTGCTGAGAAGTGCCAGCACCCTTGGGTGGGCCCTTCCCCTGGCAACTGCTCTACCTTAGCCTGGTCGGATGCTGCCATGACTCTATGTCTTCCTAGATCCCTTTGCCTCTCACACGTGCCTCTGTCTGTCTGTACCCTCCACACTGGACAGGGATATCAGGCACACTAATGATCTTGACAAGCCAGCCTCTCTTTTCATGGGGTCTGCCGGGGAAATAGGTGCACGATCTTGTATTGGGCGCAGAATTCCACTTCCTGACAATCTCAACATCCGTTCTGAAAAACACCAGTTTCTAGTTTCCTTAATGGCTTTGTAGATATGGTTCAAAGCATGTGGACCATGCCTGCTGAGATCTGAGAAGCCAAAGGGGTGGCCAAACAAGATTCCCAGTGCAGTGGGCCCGGGGCGTGTGTGTCAGTGTGCCACATAACTCCTTGACCCTCTCTCTTTGGCTTCATGCCCTACTTGTGGGTTTCTCAGAGGCACCTGACTGGCCACGCTTGGAAGCAGGAAACTAGATGGGCCTCTGGTCTGATCGAGCAGAGCTCTTCTTACATTTGTAGCGAAAGTGAGCCTATCAGTAGCTGTTAACCATCATAGCCAAATGGAGCCCCCATGTACAGAGGCAGTGTGTCTTGAATACCAGATGCTGGGAACCACCAGAAGGAAAGGGATCCTGCCCTTATACCCAGCTTTTGGGCTTCCTGGAAGCACCTGGCTGGGTGCTCTTGGAAACAGGATACCAGGCTAGATGGAACTTTTGGTCTGGTCCAGCAGGGCTGCTGTTATGTTCCTTGTGGCCGTCGAAGTCAGAATACATTCTGCAAACAGAGACAATTCATCTTGACTTGCATTTTGTCAGCTGACCTCAAAATGCAGCTTTGTGCTTGATGTTTAGTGCCAGACTAAAACAGGCTAGTACCAGACTTGTCGGAGAATTTTTGAATCATTAATTTCAAATGAGCAACCTTGCATTTGGATGTTGTCCATTTCAAACATTTCCATCCCTGTGTCTCACCAAACACTAAAAAACCACTTTGGGTTTTGCATTGCACGGTTGGAATTCTCTCCCCCTTGTGCTGGGGTTCTACAGAGCCTCACGCTTGCTGGCCTCTTTTGCACTGGGCTCCCCAGCCCTCATTTCTGGCTTGCATTCACCCTTCCAAGTCACAGATCAGAAGCTGCCATATGCCGTGTCAAAGAGTCTATCTAGCTCTACACTAAGTGACACAAAAGTCTTTTCCAGCCCTACCAGGAGATGCTGGGGATGGAACCTGAGATCTTCTGCATGCACAGCACGTGCTCCACCCCTGAGCTACGGCCCTTCGCCCAGGCAAAATGCTCATTCACTGGTTTTCTCATGTGCTGCCATTATGGCTCCCTCTTACCTCTGGTTGTCCTTGTCCGTGGGAAAAGGCTGTCCTTGTTTCATCCCTTAAGGTGGGGATGAGGAACCTCCAACCCATGGGCTGGATGAGACCCACCTCCAGGGTTCCCCATCCACCAACAAGCTACTTGTGCAGTTATCTCCGATGAGGTAAGAGAGTATTTAAAAGGCAATTAACCTTTAAATGCCCTACAAAGGATCCAGCTGTTGCAAAGATTTAGAGCTGAGCATTTTGTTTACTTGTGAGTAGACATGCAGAGGCTTGATATTTAGGATGCTGTTTGGAAGTGCTGCCAAGCAATGTAGCTCTGCCTGCTTCTGAAAGGACCGTTAAATGGTGGTAATCACACTTGGGCCCACACCCTCCGCCTTTGGCTCCCAAGACCTTTTCCCTTTGCAACTGTGCCCTTGGGCTGAAAAAGGTTCCCTGCCCCTGGGTTAAGGAGATTTGGGGAAAGGGGCTTTCAAAAATGCTGCTGCAGTGCATTTCTAGAGAGCTGCCATTCTTTTTCCCCTTCTCACCATCTCAAAAGTTAAATCTCCAAGCATCTTGTCTCTAGTGCGCATGCATGCGCATGAACTCTCTGGACCATGTATGCTGAAGTTCCTTTTGAATGGCTGTCAACCTTCTGTGACAGTCCTCTTGTTCTAATGTATGCAAGCAGAAAAGGGCTCTCTTTGGCTTTTAAATTGGACTTTTACAGGGTAATGAATACCACATAGAGGAGGCACAGAAGTGTCTTTTGCAGTGGAGGCTGGTGGCTCCATGCCAGTGGGGTGGTGAATCTGGAGTTCCCCAAGGTGCAAACACAGATGTCCAAGACACACGTGTCTCTCTTTTAATCTGTGAAATACTGGAGGATTCTTCCTAGATGATGATTTTTCCACCGAGACCCCCCATCTACCCACCCCGAGCCTCAATTCCACCAAGCTGCATTTTTTGCTGTCCCAAAAGGTGCACAACCCACAGCCTTGGTTCTTCATTCCACCCTGTTGTCTGGCCTCCTTCTCTAGCGCTAGGGAGCGAGGGCTGGGGCTTCCCTGATGAGAGCTGGTCCACAAGGCAGGCCATTGAGAACGTGGAGCAGCAGGGACAGAAACTCTCCGGTGAGGAGGGGGAAAGCAAGAGGCCCACAGGAAGTGGCCCAGCTTTCTCGCAGTCGCTCTTGGCGTGATTTATTTGGCAACGAATCACCCAGAACCAGATGTCTGAGCGTAGAGCAGCTACAGGAAACACAGCATCCCTTGAGGTTTGCTCTGCACAGAAGCTATCCTGTTTGGGGGTCTTCTTGGCCCTGGGCTGCCAAACCAGCAGTCCCCAGCCCCTTTTGCAGTGCATTCTGGGGCGGCTGAAAGCTAAACTGTGACACGTTACACTGGATATTCGGAGACTTGGTCTCCCAATGTTTTACTTCAAGGCAGCCATGGGGGGGGGGGGTGCTCTGAATTTTATCAGAGCAGCAGTGCTGGGTGAGGGGGTATTTGAACCTCTGGCCCACACTATTGTCCAGATCAAAATTGCCCTCCTCAGTGGGGGAGGGGAGGAATTAACAGGTCTTTGCCCCATGGGGGTGGCAGGAGAATACAATGTGTGCTAGTGACTTTGTGGTTATTTTCCCATGTTGTGTAAAATGTTGTGTGGGCTTTCTAGAGGAAATTAAAAAAAATGTGCTGGTTCACAGTTGCTACTCTGCACATCATCAAAGGCATTCTGTCCTTATATTGATTTTAAAGTTGCTCCCTCTCAAAAGGGAGAGGGACTCCAGACATGCACCATGGCTCCAGCCTGAGGCATGGAGCCTTTGGAAGCAGACACCGGCAGCAAGGCCAGCCTCAAAGGCAGGCATGGCCGGGCAGCTGCTGAGGGCCCCCGCCCCCGCCCAGGCCCACAGACAAAAGCCCCCCAGGCTTGCTCCCCCTCTTCTCCACCGCAGCTGCTTGTTCGCCTGCCCCTCGCGCTGGCCCAGACAGCAGTGGTGAGGAGGAGGAGGAGATGCGGGCGGTGACAAGGGCAGTGAGAAGATCGGCTCGCTGCGGGAGGGGGCCTTGGCCAAGGGCCCTCTGAAACCTGGCGCCAGCTCCAGGCAGAAGGGCCGAGTCCATCAGCCAGGGCACTTCCAAACCCTGGACTGCAGGCCCAAGTCGTGTGGCTGAGCTGCTGTTTTCAAAAGCCAGCTCGGAAGCTGGTGCTGGGTGGCAGGCAAAGAAGCCAGCTCCATCCTCCCACCTGTGGATGGGAATACTCTAGCCCTCCCTCCCTCCTGCAGCAAAGAGCACCTGGCAAAGGGGGATACAGACCAGGTGGATACAGACAACCGTTTGACCATTCCTGATTGCATCACACATCTGCACCTGACACGAACGTGTGGCGCAGGGCGCTTGGCACCAATGGGAGCCTCCTTCCCAGTGCAAACAGCAGCTTGCGGAGGGGCTGGAAGGCCGAGGCAGGGTCCTCGTCCGGCCACAGCAGAGGGAGAAAGGGTTAAACTCAGCTGCCCCACAGAGCGTGATGCAACAGCTATTTGCATTTCAAAAAAGCTTTGTTCCAGCTGAAGAGAGGATTCCTGATTTTGGCCTCTCTCATGGGGAGCAGCAGACACACTGTCAAGCAGGGGCTGCTGGGGGAGCAATGCAAGCTCACCCTGCAGGCTTAAACCTGGTGGAACCACCATTCCTTCTTCCTGAGGGATCCTGGAAACGGTACCTCTCTAAATTGGCAAGTATTTGGGGCTTGCTTGGCTTCGTGTGCTGGGGCGGGTGGGGAGGGCGTTGGTAAAAGACACTTGGATAGAGTTTTCTTTAAAAGTAACATGTCTTTCGCATGTTATAAAAATTGTAAATACTAAAACAGGGAAATGCAAAATCACCGTACAGAACAAACTCGGTGTTTCCAGACTCTGATTCCCTCCTTACGTGGGAGGGAGCAGTATTTGCAGGGGGGATTGTCATGGACACACACACACCCGACACACACATGCACGGCCCCCTCGGCTCTATGTTTTTGCGAGAGGCTGAGGGGGAGTTGTTTTGCACTGTTTTCCGCCCAGCTGGCTCCAAGACAAAAAGAAACCTGCCTGTGCAGGAAGACGAGCGTTGGCCCGCGGGGTCAGGGGGAATCATCCGGCTTGGGGCATCCTAGGCACCCCCTCGCATCTGCCATTGCTTCCCTGAAAATCCCCCTCCTAGATATACATCAGGAACACACTTGCCGGGGGCACCTGGAGTGGCGCAGCCAGGACCGGAGCCTGGGGACAAGGGTCTGGCCCCCCAAAACGCACACGTGCACATGATCAGAGTATTACTGTCATCAGGGTTGGCAAGCATTCCGATGTCAACAGCATAGCAGCCGTTGTAAAGCCTGGCATGGTGGTCGGGGCAGGGGAGGAAGAGAGGCGAGTTGTGCGCTCCGCAACTGAAGCTTCGCACACAGCTGGCCACAGGATCCCATGAGACCATTTAAGTCCAGGGTCTAAAAATTGCCTAACTGTGCCAGTCTGAACGTGTAATGCTGCCCTGAGGGACAATGGTTCCCTAACTGAGTTTCGGTGCCCCCACCCCCAAGCTACAGTCCTCAGGACTGTATGGAAGGAAGAGACATCAAATCTACATAAGGCCAGTGGAGGCTGGTGGCTGCGATGTCAGTGGGGCGGCGAATCCCCTCCGGGTTTCAGTCAGAACTCTAAAGTTGCTCTGCACCTTGGATAGCTCCTTTAGAGTTCTGACTGAAACCCGAAGGGGATTCGCCACCCCACTGACATCGTAGCCTTCAGCCTTGACTGCATGCGGCTGTAGCATAGGTATTCCTAAAGTAGGAGAGAGAAGAGAGTGTGTGGACGCTGAGTTCCTGGCAACAACTGATTATCGTTAATTTTATACAGTCATCATAGTTATTATTGCTAGCTGCTTTTAACTGAAATTTGCACCTATGAGAGTCAATGGCAATTTATTTATATCCTGCCTTTCCATAGAATGCTCAAGGGAGGTTCCTGAAAAAAACTGACAAAATACAACAGTAGTACAAAAATCAACAGCAAAATCAATGAATCTGCAATATCGTAATATACAGAGAGAACTGGGCTAGGCAGCTCCATTGATGTTGGGCAGCAATGCCTATCATCCCTCACCATTGCCTATGCTGGCTGGGGCTGATGGGATTTGCAGTCCAACAACATCTGGAGGACCACAGGTTGCCCACCCTGATACAGACAAATACAAAAAGCAAATCGTGATAAGGGTATGATGCATACACATCAGTATCTTAGATGACAATCAAACAAAACATGAAAATATGATTACCAAACAAGTCAGTGAATGGGCCTGATCTAATCTAAGTCTTCCCCAAACCACCTGCACTCCATTTTAAGGCTGTGAAAGATTGCAGACCCTAGAGTAGCCTTCCCTAACCTGGTGCCCTCCAGAGGTGTTGGACTACAATTCCCAGAATCCCCCATCCAGCATTCTGGGAATTGCAGGCACGGAAGGCTGCTCTGGCGTTTTGAGCATGCCATGCGTGCTGTTTCGCCCTGCCCCGCCTTGCCTCTTTTTCGTGTTGTTTCACTTAATGTCCAACCCGATGAAGCGTTTTGGAGAATTCAAAATCTTGCTCACTTTGGGGGTGATATTTTTGTTAGTCCTGGTAAAAGTATTGCCATACTGTGGCTTGTGATTCTATTTTCTCAAGGACCAACATGGCTAGCTACATAATTATTTTTGTCTGCACAACAAGGGTGTATATGCAGTTTTAAAAAACAAAGATTCCCAGCCCTGTTTGCAAATTTGCAACCTACTTGTGTTTGTATCTTGTCCTTTATCCAAGGAGCTCATGAAACTCATCTCATTTTATGCTCACAACAACCCTGTGAGGTAGGTTAGGCTGAGAGAGAGGGTGTCTGGCCCAAGGTCACGTAGGGAGATTCATGGCTGAGGGGAGATTTGAACCCGGTCTCCCCAGTCCAAACATTCCGTTGCACTGGCAGGATCCCTCACTCTCTAGCCTGCCTTGTTTCATTCATGGTTCATCCCTTCCTCGGCCTCTTCCTTCCATCTGTTCCAAAAGGCAACGCAAACCTCTTGAGGTGATCTTTAGCCCGGAAGAGACTGGGCACCCTCTGCTGTTAGAAGAAATTAACTCATTTTTTTATTTTGCTGTTCCTTTCATTTGTTCTTTCTTTCTTTCTTTCTTTCTTTCTTTCTTTCTTTCTGGAGCCTGCTGGGCCTCTTTTCATCAGTTTCATCAAGGGATGAGTTTTGTCTCTTACGGTGTAGGAAGGAGGGCGAGACCCAGAGAACATTGCTGGGAATAATTGCTGGTGTAAGGTGAAAGGGACAAAATGGCCTTTAAAAAGAGCCAGTGTGATGTAGTAGTTGGAGCGTTAGACTGGAACGCAGTAGACCCGGGTCCTAGTCCCCACTTGGCCATGAAGCTCACTGGGTGACTTTGGGCCAGTCACTGACGTGCAGCCTAACCTACCTCACAGGGTTGTTGTGAGGATAGAATGGAGAGGAGGAGGATAATGTAAGCCGCCTTGGATTCCCTTGCAAGGGGGAAAAAGGTGGGATATAACTGTAATAATTAAAAACCTATTGGACCCCACTTTCTGCTTCTAATTTCTATATCCTCTTTAGCCAGAAACACCGAGTTTCCAGTGCTTGTTAAATCCAGTTTTAGCTGGAGACAAAAGTAGTTTGCTTTGTTTTTTCCCAGCAGTTTGAAAGACAGATTGCTATTCATGGTATTAGGTACACTTGTCTCTCTTCTGCCTCTGTTTAAATAGGTTTAAGTATTGTTTCAAAAATCTGCAAAACCTGTTTGATCAGAAGCAACAGCGGACAAAAGAAATGGGTCTGTGTTTGACCACACTATGGTAAACCAGGCGTCTCTTGAACCACTTTCAACTCTCTTAAAAACTATTGTCTGTGCTGTTAACTGCTGGGAGATCCAAACGAGTTGCTCGCCTGTGGTGTCTGACAATTGCCTCCAGACGAGCAAGGGAGGGTTAGGGTTTGTGTTTTGTTTTTTTGTATATTGGGTGCACACTAGCGCTCTCTCGCTCTGGCTATTGATCCGCCCCAGATGCATTACACGAGGGGTGGGGGGTGAGCTTCTGGAGATTGTTGTGGGCTATTAATTTTTAATAGCCACTTGCATTTTTATCAAGCACAGCATATGCCATAGTTCCTGTGAGTTTGGAATATTTATTTATTTATTTGAAGTATTTTTATGCCGCTCAAAAAAGCCTCCCAGACCAGCTTACATATGACCAATTAAAACAAGACATCCCCTGCAGACAGGCTTACAATCTGAAAAGACACAACACATGAGGAAAAGGGAATGGAGAGGGAAAAGGAAAAAAAATATTCTTTCAGCAGGGCTGGTGGAGTGGCCCTGCTCTCCCTCTCACCTCAGCCTCAAATAGAACAGCCCTGTACTTCTTAGTGCACAGTACAGGGAAGGAATAAACCCAGTGTGGCTGCTTTTGCAATGCTGTATACAGTTTGGATCACCCATCACAAAAATGGTATTGCCAACTTGAAAAAGGGTGCAGAGAAGGGCAGCCAAAGTTAGGGGAGGTTAGAGCACCTTCCTCTATGAAAGCTGCCACGTTTGGGCCCAGGGCCAGCCCTGCCATGCAGTAGGGCAGCCTTCCCTGACCTTTGGACTACAACTCCTGTCGTCCCCAGCCAGGTTCAGGTGGCTTCTGTGGGGTGGAGGAAATAGAAGAGGGTGGGAATTGATTTCTGAATTATGTAGCAAGAACCTTCATGTGCTGTCCCTGGGAGGGAAGATCCCAATTTGGTCTTCACTTCAGGCAGCAAAAGCGTCTTTGCCCAGCACCATTTGGAATTTTTTGGTTTAGGGGGTGATGACAAGTGGTGGGGGCTCATAAAATCATGCATAGTGTGCTCAAGGTTTCACTCCCTAACACTAGAATATGGGCTCACCTGTTGAAATCAATCGCAACATTCAGGACAGATGGGTTGCAGAGAACGCAAATTTTGGCTAATGGTTAGGAAAAACGTCCTGCGGAGGGGATGTTTGACAGCGGAAGAAAGGGGCTGTCTTTTGCTGGAGGTGTTTGAGCAGAGGTTGGACAGCCATCTGTCACAGACGCTGTAGCTTCACCCTGCAGTGCAGTTCCGATGCCGGTGGGACGGTGAATCCGCTCCAAGTTTTAGTCCGAACCAGTCAGAACTCTAAAGGAGCTGGCCCTGCACTGACTGGGCGGAGGGGGGTTAGACTACATGACCTCCAAGATCCCTTCCAACTCTGATTCTATGACAGCTCAAAAGAAAGAAAAAAGAACTTCCTCACACAACTGGTAATGAATTCACTGCCACCCCACCTGGTGATGGCGATGTGCTTAATTGGCTTTAGAAGGGGAAGGAGGCAAACGAGTTGAAAGAGGTTCTCGCTCTGTCTGATTTGACCTCATGCTGTGGTTCATGCAGTGCAGTTACTCCATATCTCAGTTGCTTCAAGGTAGCCTCCCCAACCTGATCCCCCACACCAATGTGCTGGAATGAGCCTCCCATCATCCCCAGCCAACAGAGCAACCCTTCTGAATTGGACCAAATTCAGGCCATCTAGTATAGCATTCTGTTTCTCACAGCGGCTGACCAGGGGCCCCACAAGCAGCCCGTGAAATCCAGACCCCTTTCCAGCAACTGGCACTGTGCCCCCGGGCACAGAGCTCCCCTTGCACCGGCATGGCTCATCCCCGCAGACAGGCCTGCGTTCTTAGCCCGCTTTGTGTCTTGCAGTAGCCCACCATGACCTGGAGAACACTATGAACTGCAGCTTCATCGAGCCCCCTTCCGTGGTGGAGCAGCCGTCCCCCTCCTGGTCCTCCCGGGGTTCCTTCTCCTCCTTCGACACCACAGACGAGGGGCCCGTTTACTGCGTACCGCACGAAGGTCAGTGGGAACAGCAAGGTCCGGTGAACCCACCAGAGCTGCAGTCTGGGCTTCCTAGCCTCAAGGGCATGTCTTCCCCGCAGACCTACACAGCATTTTTATCTTTATTTACTGTTTTATTAGCGTTCATCACTTTTACATGACATACATGATAAAGCCAGATTAAAGCAATGAAAACATAGCAGTTAACAATTCAACAGCACAGGAGAAAACAACTACACCAGCAACAGTCAAGTAGTCACATAAAAGAGCTTAGACTAGGAAGATAGGAAGCTGCTTTGTACCGAGTCAGGCCTCTGCCCATCATAGAATAGTAGGGTTGGAAGGGGCCCACAAGGCCATCGAGTCCAACTCCATCTAGCACAGTAGTGCTGACGCTGACCGGCAGCAAGGGTTCTCCAGGGTTTCAGGCAGGAGTTTTTTCAGCCCTACCTGGAGATGTTGCCAGGGACTTTCTGCATGCAAAACAGAGGCTCCACCACTGAGGTTTAGCAGCCAACTTTCATGTGAGCTATGTCTGCATCTCATGCTTCTGGGTTTGAGTTCCACATGCATCAGAGCAGCCTTCCCCAACCTGGTGCCCTCCAGATGTGCGGGACCGCAACTAGGGATTATGGGAATTGCAGTCCAACACATCCAGAGGGCACCAAGTTCAGGAAGCCAGGATTAGAGTGCACATGCTGATAGCACAAATTGCCTGTTGGGAACCGGGGTACTCAAGAGTGTCAATCCTCTATTTGCCAATGATAAAATCCATGGAGGTTTATCCATGCCTCTTAACTACAATAGCAAAATGGAGCTTCCATGCTCAGAAGCAGTGTACCTGAGGATACAGATGCTAAGATCAAGCAGGGGATGGCTGTCACTTCCATTCCCTGACCTGTTGACAGCAGTCGCTGGAAGTGGAACACTGGACCAAATCAGGGTGGGGAACTTTTGGCCCTCAAGAAGTTGTTGGACTACAGTCCCCGTCATCCATGACTATTGGCCATGCCGGCTGGGCCTGACAGGAGCTGGAGTCCCACGACATCTTGGGGGCCACTGGTTCCCCACACTCAGTGCAGATGGAGTCACATTAGTCTGATCCAGCAAGGCCATTTTTTATGATGTGCGTGATAATAGGTAGGCAGACTTCTTCTGCATGCACAAATGGCTGGATCAGGGCCTTGTTCTGTTGCAGGGATGGGCCACTTTTGGCCCTCCAGATGTTTGACATACAACTCCCATCAGTCCTAGCTAGCACAGCCAATGGGGAGGGATGATGGGAGTTGTATGCCAAAACATCTGGAGGGCCACAAATCACCCAACCAACCCTGGTCTATAGGCATTTCATTTGAGATCAGGCAGAGTGAAAAGAAGTCTCTCACTTGGACTACTGAAAGATCCTCCCAAAAATCCTGTCTTCTGCAGAAACTGCTGTCACCTGTAAGCATTCATTTGCAACACTGAGGACTAGAACACTTAAAGAAATGAACGCTGGGGTTGTCAGGGATTAGATTTGTCAGGCATCAGCAGTTGCAGTGCTGGAAGCCGGAGTTTCCATTTTGCGGACTGATTGCAGCCATGCGGTAAAAGCTGTCGCAGCAGTTCGGCTCCTTATTCCTCCTCTTCTGTACTTCTGGCAATCATTACGGAGCAAAGGAATTTGGCGCAAACCCAGCTGCACCACAACCCCTCTGTAGCAAATAACAGGCTTTCGCAAAATAGCCCTGTAATGACTAAAGAATTCTAAGGCCACACATGCATGACTCTGAAAGAAAAAAACAAAACCATAATTATGATGCAGAAAGTCTCCCACCGCTGGAAGTTAACTCCTGTAATCCCAGTGTATTATTTCCACAGGTGGAAAAAGCAAACAAAAAACCCCCAAACCCTCTTATTTGTAAATTCACTACGAAATCCATTCAGTTCTGTCAGCAACTGGACAAATATGGCCCCCAAGAGGTACTGTGTGCAACCCCCAAGTGCCAAGTTAGAGGCAAAAGAGATGTGGAGAAGGGAACATTTGCGGTAAGAGAGCTGGTAGTCCATGTTGGGGCTGGAACTTTGAGGCACCACCCTTCAGAAGCCCCCTGGGAAAACTAGTTGGTGACCTGGGCTCCATAGCCACATGGTTTTGGTATTCCATGATTGCGGTACTGAATCTAATGCACATGGCACCTACAGATGTATGAGAAATTCATTTCAATTCAGTTTGGATCAGGATTTACCCAGTTCACAGTTCACAGACCAAACGTGGACTTGAACGCAACTGTAGTTGAGGTCCATACATTTCTGAGCTTGCATTATGACTTTTGGACCAAAGCAAATGAGTTCAACAGCATGTGTACATTTGAAAAATGTGTGCTTTTAAAAAAATGTGTACAAATATGCTTTAATCAAAGGGAGATATTTCAAGGATATGCACAACTGATGCATACATTTAGAAAAATACGCATGAAAATACGCAATAATTTTCCTGTGAAAAGAAAAAGCAGAGGTCACAATCCAAAACGGACAGGCCGTATTCGCATGGAATGGTAAGCCAGGATTCCTGTGAATGAACTGCATGCTAATGCATGCAGTCTGTTTGCTCACACTTAGCTCTTCCTGCAAACACAAGTGTCTAAGCAAACCAGAAACAAACCCCCTTGGAACTGGGGATCCTGGTTTGTTATGCCACTTACAAGCCAAGATCGTAGACCAAGGATTTTTCTTGGTTTACAGTTCTGGGCTTGTCTGGGAGCCGAACAAGGATCCCTGGTTTGATGACACATTAAACAAATAATTTCTGGTTTGCTTGCACTAGTGGGAGGAACCAAACAGGAGCATTCACCAGCACACAGCTAGCTCATGATACTCCAGGAATATCAGCTTACAGTTCTATGTGAACATGGCCAATTTTGGGAAATATGTAAGCATTATCTCTATGCTCCATGACTGTCTGATTTGTCTTTTGTAGATGTCATTGTGTTTTACATTTTCATCTATAAGACGCCTTGAGAGCCATGAGTGCAGGGGGGACAATACATTCTATTTATTCTGTTTAATGCCAGTGTAGGCTAAATTCTTTGTTCTGTACGCATTGTCCAGATTGGTCCCAGCTCCCTTATTCTGCATAATTTATTATGCAGCATTTGCTATTTTGCAAAGTCTTGTTTTTGCTAGGCAGAGAAGCAAAATCTCTTAAAAAAAAAAAAAACAAGGCATAAGACCCATAATCCCTCAAAACTTTATGCAGGCCATCTCTTAAGATTTCAACAGGTATTGGTCACACACCTTCAAGCCCCTACCCTTTTTTTTAATGAAAGTTAAGATTCTCAGGAAAGTAAATTATGCACCTAGCATCACATTCTGTGCTTTTTGAAAACATTTCCACAGAATCACAGGATGCACTCAGTCCCACACGGTGTGACGTGGACAACCGCTCTTTTTCAACCTCAGTCCCATATTGCATAGGGCGATGATTATACTGACCTACCCAACAGGGTTGCTGTTAAGGGCTACTAAATGCTAACTGGTGAAGCAAAGAGCATCAGGATCCCCGTGGATTACTGATAACCAAAATGGCAAGCCAGCCAAAGGGAATGCATTTCTAAATGAGATGGTCCCAGTCTTTCTATAGATCCTGTTAAGCTTCTGATGAAAGACTGTGACACATTGACCCATCCGGCAATATGGTCAGGTGGCTCGAGGACCCATTTACTCAAGTGGATGTGCGGGGAGGTGTCTGACTTCTCCATCTCTTGCGCTTGGCTTTGTTTACCGCATTACGGCATTCTGAAATGTGGGCTTGCCGTCAAATCCTGTTCTTACTACGCAACGGATCTGTCTGCTTTCCCTCTCCAGAGAGCGTAAACGACAGCAAAGACAGAGTCTCTGCCCCTTGCAACCCAGTGGAGAAGGTGGCACCACCCATTAGCGAGGAGGAAGCTGGGGAGTACACCGTCTTAAAAGAGAGCAGCTCCATCCAGGCCGACAGCAGCGAGGTGCCCTTACTGAAGTCCTCCGACAGCGAGCACTCCTCATGCGGCTCAGGCTCCGTCAGCGGGGCTCTCTACGCCAGGATTGCTCGCCTCTCCAAACAGCCCAGAGATGATGATGAAAGTGCTGTGGAAAGCAAGAGTGCCAAGCCCCCGTCCCCGGAGAGAGCCAAGCCCCCCCCTCCAGACCCCTCAACAAAGCCCAAGATCTCTTGGATCCACAGCAGATACAACTCAAACCAATCCAACTCTTTACCTGCCATTGGAATGGCCGATCTGTCCGAGCACAAGCAAGGCCTGGCCAAGAGGAAGAGGAGTCCCAGTGAGACGTCGGCCGGGCTTCATGGCAAATGCGATGACAAGGCAGCCCTGCGGGGCAAAGAGAAGGCCCCAAAGCACCCGAAAGAGCCGAGCTCCCCTGAAGGCAAGGCCTGCTCCACCTCTGGGGACCAGCCGTCACCATCCAAGCCCAAGCAGAGGCACAAGAACGGCTCCGAGCACATGGAGAACATCAACGGGGCTGTCCAGAACGTGATCAAAAAGATGGGAAGCTATCCCCCAGACAGGAAAGGGGGCGAGGCCCCCAAGAGCCCCAGTCACAGCAAGCCCCGCTCCGAAGTCATCCACCCGCACTTGTCTTTGGAAGCAGCCACACTGCTGGCTGCGCAACTGAAGGAAAAGACTCAGAGCCTTAACAGGGCTGACGGGGGGGTGAGGCAGAATGGGGTGAGCTCCCTGCCAGCCCAGAGGGAGAAACCGACACCCCCGCAGAAGGCCAAGCGCTCTGTGGCAACCAGCAGCCAGAAGTCCAGCAAGCCAGTGCTGCCCACCTCCCCCAACCTGCAGAAACTGATCAGCCCCATTGCAGAGGCCCCAGCTGGTGACCCCAGAAGGCTGGAGAAGCCGAATTCCCCTAGTGGCCAAGAGCCAGCACCCGTCACCGGTGACCAAGTGGTCAAGAAAACTCCCATTAAAAAGCCACCCAGAAAGAAGACCAGAGAGGTCGCCATGGACCAGCCCAAAGCAGCCATGACGCCAAGTCAGACTGTGCCGTAAGGGGGGACTCGTAGGGGACAGAGTCCTACGAAGAGGAAATGGGCCCACGGGATGGAGAGGGAAGGGCAGGATCCATCTGGGCGCAAGGCCAGGCTCTGGAGAAGACCGAGAGTGTGTCTCCCACACTGAGACATGGGCCTTGATGCCAAAGGAGGCCTTCTCCCCCAACGAAAGACCCAAAGCACTTCTGGTTTCATTCCCCCTTTATGGAGTGGGGTGGGCAGGGGATTTTGTGGACCAAGCGCTGGCGCCTGGGCGTGGGCGGGGGGGCGGGGGAGGGATTAGCAGGCGGGTTGGGCCTTATTTGTACCAGTATTATAATTGCATACACCATGCTTCTCTCCCTAGGAATGTCCGAATTGTTAAAATCCGCAGAATGGAGTTAGCTGGATGTCTATGTCCTTGTCAAGTCTGGGGCCGCAACAGGCCGTGGCAATGGCTCCATACGCCTCGAGGTGCGAGGTGACCGCGCTTTGTCGCCGGCCCACATGTTCCGGCCTTGCCCTGGGCTGGAGAGCCAGCACACCAGGCCTCACCTGCCAGCCCATAGCGGACAGGCCCGCCTAGGCCAGAGCCTCTCCCTGTGGTGGAGGTGTGGGCACTGTCCTCCCAAGCAGCCGCGCTGCCTTGAGCTGGCTCCGACAGATGCCCCTTTGGGCACTGGCGGGATGGCCGCCACGGAGCCCACAGGTCCTGGCTGTGACAAGGGCAGTTTGGTACGCAAGTCTAGCATCTCCACTGAAAGCTCCCTCAATTAGAAAAAAATGTATTTCTATCTCGGATTGTGTGTGGTTTCTGCGCCTTTCCTCGTTGCTGTTTGCCTTTTGACCGCTATCCCCTGTCCCCACCGATCCTGCTCCCCTCCAAGGCACCAGGGCCCTGCTCTGTGTCCTGACCCGAACAGAGCCTGCTGGCCTTCGCGTCAGCCAGGCGTGGGCACCTGGTACCCTCCGCAGTGTGCCTTGAGTCCTCCGGGCCGGCCGCCTGGGTTGGTGAGCTGCCATTTTAAATTCCCCACAGGGCTCTGGGGGACAGCGTGTCGGGGGCATTTGGGGAAGCTTAAAATGGAGCCTCACAGCTGCCCACCGCCACTGCCAGGCGAGCCCTGTGGCCAGGAAGGGGCCCCCAGAGAGCACTTTGCCGAGGCCCCTCAACCCAGAGCCAGCTCTGCCTTCAAGGAGACGCGTTTGCGAAAGTTGCCTTCATTCAAAGAAACAGCAAGCAACTCGGCCATCTCCACCCCCAGCAGAAACTGATCTGTATTTCCCCCTCCTGTGCCTTACAGAGTAACACAAATGGGCAGGTCTCTGCCTTGAGGAGGCTGTAATCTTAATTTGCCAGAGGGAGGAGAAGCAAGGCAACAGTGACACCATGAAAATGTGTGCACGTAATTAAACATAGGGTGAGTTTCTGTAGGGGTGAAGGGTTAGGCCAGAGTCTTCACGGAAGGGAGGGTTTTCAAGGAAAAGGCGGGGTATGCGCTTCCTTTCCTCTCGCTGACATGAGCCACAGTCCACCGGGAAGTTCTCTTGCACAGTGGCCACTGAAATCAACCAGAATGGTGTAGCTCCCACGGATTTCAGTGTCCCTTGTGCAGGAGAACGTCCTAGTGGGTTTTGGTCCCTCGAGTCAGGTTGGGACAGTCTCCAACTCTGCCACCTTTAACAGCACCTGATCTCCGCCTCATAGAAGGGCTGCATCGGTTCTTTCAGCAATCGAAGAGAGATTTCCTCCCCCCCCCCATAAATTTTACATAATCTTGAAGGCATGAATTGGTATTCAGTCGCTTCTTACAGCTGCTTAAATGTACACGATCCTTTGCAGGGTGCCATATTTATTTATTTCAAGTGTTTTTATGCCGCTCCTCAGCCAAAAAGGCTCCCAGAGTGGTCCCTGCCTGCAAGCTTACGACACGACACTAAAGGAAGAAAAGGTTGGGGAGAAAAGGGGGAGGAAATGGAGCAGCCTTTCAGCAGGGCTGGTGGGATGGGCCTGCTTCCCCTCCCATCTCCCTCCGTTACAGTGGTGATAGCTGAGGGAAGAGAAGCTTTCCTTAGTGGGGTCTGTCAGCAACACTAGCGGAATAAAGCAGTCGTCGTTGTTCGGCAGTCTGAATCCAGCTGGCACAGTGCAGGTTTTAAACCGGAAAAAGGGCCTGGTTGGACAGGAGACAGCCGAGGGCAGTTCCCCGATTTATATTTGGGTCTTTGTCACGACTCATTCCGAAGTTCCTTCCCTGCACCACCCGCCACCACCACCTTCCTCTTCTTGTTCGCCTGTTTAGTCTGTGCGAGGAAGCACAAATCACGGCTCGATGTCATCGCTCTGGCCGGATCTGGATTTCATTGTGGCCCACGTGAGCAGCCTCAGCTGACGGCTTGGCCTTTCCCCCCAGAGTGTCTGCTGTGCAGGATGCAGAGGGGCAGTGGCTCCTTGCCCGCTTTGCTTACCCGCCCAGGCAAGCCTTCCTCACCAGCTGGCAAAGAGAAGCGGCTGCACGCCAGCGTGGTTCCTTGTGGAGCGTTGCCGCTGCGACACGGCCTCCCGCTGAAAGCAGAAGGAAGCGACGGGTTGAAGCCTTCGCTAGAACTGAACGGGAGAAGTGGGCCTGGGAAGTTGGCAGCATGAGCCTGTTCTGCCACGGCAGATGTCCCCAACTTGGTGCCCTCCGGATGTGTTGGCCTGCAGCTCCCATCACCCCCAGCCATTAGCCATGCTGGCTGGGGATGGTGAGGGTTGCAGTCCAACACATCTGGGGGGCTCTGGTTGAGAGATGTCTGGCCTACCATGCCCATGCTGACCCCTTGAAGAAGCAGAGAAGTCCCACGCAGCCCTGCTGCTGTCAACTCGCTCTGGTACAAAAATGTGTTTACTGTTTTGTCAGGGGCGTCAAACCTCTTTTCACCTGAGGGCCAAATGCCATTTTGGAGAAGCTCTTGGGGGCCACGTTCCAGTGGCAGGCAGGGCTGAATGCAAAAGGGATGTGGCCAAGCACTGCCAGTAACTCAGCCCGGGGGGGGGGCGGGGGGGGCTTCAACCTTCTAGAATGGGGGCGGGGGCTGCGCAAAAGCCAGGAAACCACCAAACGATAAGGGGCCGTGTGGGGAACACCAGATACCAACACTGCCCTCGGGAGAAATGGCCGCTGCCCTCAGAGATGCCCGTCAAGAGCACAGGCTTAGTCCGCAGGCTGGTTCCAGGCGGAGGGCTCCTGGCACTATCCATCGAAAGCCACGGTGCAGCTATTTCGCCTTTCCCTCCTTCACGGATTTTTCTGTGAAAAAAGACTGAAGAAGTGATGGGAAAATATGGGCAATTTCACAATAAAAGCCTTATCTGGAAGCACCCTAACGCCTTTTTAAGGGGGGGGGGACCCCTGCCCTTTCCATTGCAAAGAAGCCTTTTAAACTCCCCACCCCTGCATGCGTGCCTTCCCCAGCGAGAGGAGTGTGCCCCTCGCAGCACAGCACTGGGTTCTCCCAGGCCTAGCAAAGACAGAAGAGCTAAACGCTTCCCCAGCACCACTCTGAAATAACGCCGAATGTTTAAACAACATGGAACAAAAGAAATCCCAATGCTGGCTTTGAACTGGGCTTTGACATTCATTTTACTCTTCCCCAGGCTGGCATTTAAAACCGATTCTGGACCAAGAACATTTCTAAAATTCATCTTCCCTTTTTCTAGTCCTCCTCACACACCCAAACCCATTACTCCTAATGTTTCTCTGTTTTCCCTGGGAACTCTTTCTGATTAGTGCTGGCCTAAAAATAAAGGCTCTGTTAGCCGGCAGTTATTTTTTCTATATTTCCAAATCGGGGAGGGCACAACATGCTTCTCTGACCCTCTGTGTAACTTGAGATCTTTTGCCCAAGGCAAGCTCCACAGACCTCCTAGTCTGCACAGACTTCCTCCATTATCTCCACTGAAAGAAACTGCAGAGGAAACATCTTTTCCTCTTTGTTCACGTGTGTGCGTGTGCATGTATGTTTTTAATCAACTTGAGGGGTTCTATGAATCTTGAAAGTTCTGCAAATGTTACTTTCCTTCAACATAAGCTGGTTCCTATAAAGCAGACATGTTGGAGCGCAACTCCCATCGATCCCAGCCAGCATGGCCAAAGGTATGGCCCCAGGTGGGGGAAGGACGCTATAAAGCCTCTGTTTTGCAGCCCCCAGAGCTGAATATTCTTCTAGGGGCAGTTTATACTGACCACTGCCATGGCAGTACTAGGAACTCAAGGGGTGGGGATGTGGGAGGGGGTGTAATATCTGTTTATTTGTAAATATGGATTCTGGATGTGTTTAAGGGAGGGATGTTGGCAGACCCCAAACCAACAGCACTAGCAGCCTCCATGCTCCCCAGAAGCAAGGAGCATCCCCTTGGAGCTCTTTGCCCAGGCTGCTCCCTCCAGCTTCCTGCAAAGACTCAAAGGCTTCACGCCCTTCACTGGACGTTACATTCCAGGTTGTCGTACTCTTTCCTCCAGCCACCGACAGAGCAGATGAGGTGTATGCAGTCCCTAGCAGCCATCAAGGCTGTAAAGCAAGGAAGCAACTACAGAAAAGCCTTCAGGTAGCCATCTCCTCTCATCATGCATGCAGTACAAAAGCATTACAGTATGAAGCTATGGATGATGCCCGCGGTTGGATCTCGCCCTAAAGAAGGAGTGCGCAGTCGGCAATACCTGCTGCTTGCACTGGCTACAGGCGCCTGGCTGCTGTGACAGTGGGAAAGGTATAGGGCTCTGTGGACTGGTTGGAAACACTTGACAGGCCTAATGTGCACTGCGCAGAGAGCAACAGAGTTGTGTGCTGTTAAATACACCCACTGCTGCAGACAAACCTCACAGCCCAATGCAATGTCAACCCCACACACATACTTTCCCCTGCCTGCCGGACCAGCCAAGCTGGCCGGGTCCAGCAAGTGAGAGGCAGCGTTACTCTACTGGCGCGCTTCTTGCCAAGTTAAACATCTCTGGGCACCACCACAGCTCCCACAAGGAACTCGGCCCTTCCCAGAGACAGGCAGGCAGCCGAGAACGGCAGAATCCTGAGCGCAGCTTTTTGCCAGATTAATTAGAAGACGCCCAGGACCAACATCTGGTAGCTATTGAGGGCGGGGGGGTGAGTGGGATGTGCAAGGAGTTGTGGGAGAAACAATTATGTCCACAGCTGCCTTCCCCAACCTGGTGCCCAGCAGTTGTGTTGGACTGCAACTCCTGGGTGGGGGGTATGGGAGCTGTAGTCCAATACTTCTGGAGGGCTCCAGGTTGGGGAAGACTGGTCTAAGGCACAAAGGAAGCAAGAGCAAAGTCCCAATGGGCTTCTCCCTCTCCTGCACGGAGCCAGGGCTGGGCCGGGTTCAGCAGCAAAACAGAGCAACAGTGCTTTGGTGGGCACTACTGAAGCCACTCGCAAGCCAAGAAGCATAGCCTAGGATTGCTCGCGGTGGTACGGAGAATGCCAGGGGGATGTATGAGTGCAGAATGGTACCTGACACGGAGTCAGGTTATTGGCCCATCTAGCAGGCAGACTGAAGCCTTGAACTGTTCTCCCACATAGGGGGACACTCTGCACATTGCTCAGAGGACCTCTCATTTGAAGAATTAGCTACTGGCTGGGATTCCTTGGCGTACTGCCATCACTTCTAAAAGGGACCCCAAACCTGCCCCATTGTTAATTTTCGCATTTGATACTGTTAGGTGCGTGCACCCCACTTCCCAGCAGCGAGAGGCTTCAGGGGTTCCACTGTTTACCCAGCATTCAGTTTCCTTAGAAGGAGCTCACTGGGGACTTAGGGCATTTCTGTGATATAAGGTTTATTTAGACATATATACATGCTGAGCCTAAGGTGAGGAGTCACAGCATTAACCACCAACAAATTCTTGTTCCCGTCACAGTTCGAGGGGTTCCTGCAGAGAGCAAAGGCGGCTCTCTGCTGCCCTTTCAGACCAGGTTCCAGCACAGACTTCCTCCTGCGCACAAAGGGCTCCCTCTTCCCCTCCCCTTGCCTAGTGGGGGAAGAAAGCATCATAGAACAGCAGGGTTGGGAGGGGCCTACAAGGCCATGGAGTCCAACCCCCTGCTCAGTGCAGGAGTCCAAGTCAGAGCATCCCTGACAGGTGGCTGTCCAGCCGCGTCTTGAACGCCTCCAGTGTGGGAGAGCCCACCGCCTCCCTAGGGAATGGGTTCCACTGTCATATTGCTCTTACAGTCAGGAAGTTTTTCCTGATGTTCAGCCGGAATCTGGCTTCCTGTAACTTGAGCCCATTATTCCGTGTCCTGCACTCTGGGATGATCAAGAAGAGATCCTGGCCTTCTCTGTGACAACCTTTCAAGGACTTGAAGAGCGCTACCATATCTCCCCTCAATCGTCTCTTTTCAAGGCTAAACATGCCCAGTTCTTTCAGTCTCTCTTCATAGGGCTTCATTTCCAGTCCCCTGATCATCTTCATTGCCCTCCTCTGAACCCTCTCCAGTTTGTCTGCATCCTTCTTAAAGTGCGGTGCCCAGAACTGGACACAGTACTCCAGATGAGGCCTAACCAGTGCTGAGTAGAGAGGAACTAGTACTTCCTGGGATTTGGAAGCTGTGATTCTATTAATGCAGCCCAAAGTAGTATTTGCCTTTTTTGCAGCCACATCACATTGTTGGCTCATATTCAGCTTGTGATCTACCACAATTCCAAGATCTTTCTCGCTTGTAGCCACGTATCCCCCGTCTTGTAACTGTGCATTTGGTTTCTTTTTCCTAGGTGCAGAACTTGGCATTTATCCCTATTAAATTTCATTCTGTTGTTTTCTGCCCAGCGCTCCAGTCTACCAAGATCACTTTGAATTTTGTTTCTGTCTTCCAAGGTATTAGCTATCCCGCCCAATTTTGTGTCATCTGCAGATTTGATCGGCATTCCCTGCACCTCCTCCAAGTCATTAATAAAAATGTTGAAGAGCACTGTGCCCAGGACTGAGCCCTGTGGTACCCCACTAGTTGCCTCTCATCTCTGCCCATCACCCGTGCCCTCTGGGGCCATCCCAGCTCCCACTGAAACATGTCACCAGAATGTTACCTGGAATCAACTGTCTTTTAAGGGTGCAATCCTATGCATGTTTAGACAGAAGGAAGTCCTATAAGTCCCAGCATTCCCCAGCCAAGGTACCCACCCATACTGTAGAACTACATCCAGAAATCTTAAGAATCAAGGATTACAGAGTCGGAAAGGATCCTGAATCTCTTTGCAACCTAGACACTGGGCTGTAAGGGATGGCTGAAAAGTCATTCAGACCAACCCCCAACCTATAAGAAGACATTAAAACGTAGCCCCCAAAATGCCCATTCATGCTCAGTGAGACTGAGCAGAAAAAATAAAGGACCAGAAGCGAACGTACCCTTGGAAAACCTGTCCCAGGAATAAGAGCCACCCAATAAGTACACATAGTAACTGGGTACATAGAGTAACAATAGAGCTACTGTGCCTTTCAAACAGGTACACTTGGAGCCTGTGGCAAGCAGAATTGAGGTTGCTCCACGCCTGGGAGCCTGGACCCGCTTACCTACAACTGTCTATTGCACTCGGGGAAATGAGCTTTTGAATAAACGTGTTAGGGGTTGCCCTGCATGAGTCAGGTAGCAGAATGAAGTCTGAGGAGCTGCTCCTCAAGGAGCAGGGAGGAAAGCGGCACCTGCCAAAAGGCTCTCCACTGACCATTCTGGCTGGGATGATGGGAGTTGTGGCCCAACACATATGGAGGGTGCCAGGTTGGGCAGCCTTTCCCAACACGGCAGCCTCCAGATGTCTGGGACTCAACTGTCTTACAGGAACCCAGACAGCCTCCTGTGCGTATGGGAAGAGCCTGAGGAAAAGCGTCCTGTTGCGGCCTAATCCACAGGCCGGGGAAATACATTTGCCACTCATGCCATGGATCAGGGCCCCCCCAAGCCACAAGCTTGATTTTTAAAAGTGCACAAGATCTTGGAGGCAAAATAAACATGCGATAGCCAAGGACGCAACTCAGCCTTGCTTGGAAGCAAGCCCCATTGGGGTGCCATCTTGCACATCACTCTTAGTTGTGCATCAAAGTCCCTCATGCACTAGGCCTCGTTTCAGTACAGTGGAGCTGCCTCCCTTCACCGAATCGCTTTGAGAATCATGAGGTCCAGTGGAGTGAGCAAGGCCCACAGAGGGCAAAATGTTACACACACACACAACGCGAGGGTTGCCAGTGGGCCAGAATTTCACCCACCTGGTCACTTGCCAGAACAGGAGGTTGAAGAGTGCCCTCACCCCTCACCCCGATAGATAGATTAGATAGATAGATAGATAGATAGATAGATAGATAGATAGATGATAGATAGAAAGAAAGAAAGAAAGAAAGAAAGAAAGAAAGAAAGAAAAAGAAAATCGAGCAAGAGAGAGATTTAAAGTTCTCCCTTGAGGGGTGAGGGCACTCTGTCTAAGCTCAGAGGTATCTGGCTCTTAGGTGCTTATTTGAAAGAAAGAAAGAAAGAAAGAAAGAAAGAAAGAAAGAAAGAGAAAATCGAGCAAGAGAGAGATTTAAAGTTCTCCCTTGAGGGGTGAGGGCACTCTGTCTAAGCTCAGAGGTATCTGGCTCTTAGGTGCTTATTGAAAGAAAGAAAGAAAGAAAGAAAGAAAGAAAGAAAGAAAGAAAGAAAGAAAATCGAGCAAGAGAGAGATTTAAAGTTCTCCCTTGAGGGGTGAGGGCACTCTGTCTAAGCTCAGAGGTATCTGGCTGTTCGGTGCTTATTTGATAGAAAGAAAGAAAGAAAGAAAGAAAGAAAGTCGAGCAAGAGAGAGATTTAAAGTTCTCCCTCGAGGGGTGAGGGCACTCTGTCTAAGCTCAGAGGTATCTGGCTGTTCGGTGCTTATTTGATAGAAAGAAAGAAAGAAAGAAAGAAAGAAAGAAAGAAAGAAAGAAAGTCGAGCAAGAGAGAGATTTAAAGTTCTCCCTCGAGGGGTGAGGGCACTCTGTCTAAGCTCAGAGGTATCTGGCTGTTCGGTGCTTATTTGATAGAAAGAAAGAAAGAAAGAAAGAAAGAAAGAAAAGAAAGTCGAGCAAGAGAGAGATTTAAAGTTCTCCCTCGAGGGGTGAGGGCACTCTGTCTAAGCTCAGAGGTATCTGGCTGTTCGGTGCTTATTTGATAGAAAGAAAGAAAGAAAGAAAGAAAGAAAGAAAGAAAGAAAGAAAGAAAGAAAGTCGAGCAAGAGAGAGATTTAAAGTTCTCCCTCGAGGGGTGAGGGCACTCTGTCTAAGCTCAGAGGTATCTGGCTGTTCAGTGCTTATTTGATGAAAGAAAGAAAGAAAGAAAGAAAGAAAGAAAGAAAGAAAGAAAGTCGAGCAAGAGAGAGATTTAAAGTTCTCCCTTGAGGGGTGAGGGCACTCTGTCTAAGCTCAGAGGTATCTGGCTCTTAGGTGCTTATTAGAAAGAAAGAAAGAAAGAAAGAAAGAAAGAAAGAAAGAAAGAAAGAAAGAAAATCGAGCAAGAGAGATATTTAAAGTTCTCCCTCGAGGGGTGAGGGCACTCTGTCTAAGCTCAGAGGTATCTGGCTGTTCGGTGCTTATTTGATAGAAAGAAAGAAAGAAAGAAAGAAAGAAAGAAAGAAAGAAAGAAAGAAAGAAAAGAAAGTCGAGCAAGAGAGAGATTTAAAGTTCTCCCTCGAGGGGTGAGGGCACTCTGTCTAAGCTCAGAGGTATCTGGCTGTTCGGTGCTTATTTGATAGAAAGAAAGAAAGAAAGAAAGAAAGAAAGAAAGAAAGAAAGTCGAGCAAGAGAGAGATTTAAAGTTCTCCCTCGAGGGGTGAGGGCACTCTGTCTAAGCTCAGAGGTATCTGGCTGTTCGGTGCTTATTTGATAGAAAGAAAGAAAGAAAGAAAGAAAGTCGAGCAAGAGAGAGATTTAAAGTTCTCCCTCGAGGGGTGAGGGCACTCTGTCTAAGCTCAGAGGTATCTGGCTGTTCGGTGCTTATTTGATAGAAAGAAAGAAAGAAAGAAAGAAAGAAAGAAAGAAAGTCGAGCAAGAGAGAGATTTAAAGTTCTCCCTCGAGGGGTGAGGGCACTCTGTCTAAGCTCAGAGGTATCTGGCTGTTCGGTGCTTATTTGATAGAAAGAAAGAAAGAAAGAAAGAAAGAAAGAAAGAAAGAAAGAAAGTCGAGCAAGAGAGAGATTTAAAGTTCTCCCTCGAGGGGTGAGGGCACTCTGTCTAAGCTCAGAGTATCTGGCTGTTCGGTGCTTATTTGATAGAAAGAAAGAAAGAAAGAAAGAAAGAAAGAAAGAAAGAAAGAAAGTCGAGCAAGAGAGAGATTTAAAGTTCTCCCTTGAGGGGTGAGGGCACTCTGTCTAAGCTCAGAGGTATCTGGCTGATCGGTGCTTATTTGATAGAAAGAAAGAAAGAAAGAAAGAAAGAAAGAAAGAAAGTCGAGCAAGAGAGAGATTTAAAGTTCTCCCTTGAGGGGTGAGGGCACTCTGTCTAAGCTCAGAGGTATCTGGCTGTTCGGTGCTTATTTGATAGAAAGAAAGAAAGAAAGAAAGAAAAAGAAAGAAAGAAAGAAAGAAAGTCGAGCAAGAGAGAGATTTAAAGTTCTCCCTCGAGGGGTGAGGGCACTCTGTCTAAGCTCAGAGGTATCTGGCTGTTCGGTGCTTATTTGATAGAAAGAAAGAAAGAAAGAAAGAAAGAAAGAAAGAAAGAAAGTCGAGCAAGAGAGAGATTTAAAGTTCTCCCTCGAGGGGTGAGGGCACTCTGTCTAAGCTCAGAGGTATCTGGCTCTTAGGTGCTTATTAGAAAGAAAGAAAGAAAGAAAGAAAGAAAGAAAGAAAGAAAGAAAGAAAGAAAATCGAGCAAGAGAGATATTTAAAGTTCTCCCTCGAGGGGTGAGGGCACTCTGTCTAAGCTCAGAGGTATCTGGCTGTTCGGTGCTTATTTGATAGAAAGAAAGAAAGAAAGAAAGAAAGAAAGAAAGAAAGAAAGAAAGAAAGTCGAGCAAGAGAGAGATTTAAAGTTCTCCCTTGAGGGGTGAGGGCACTCTGTCTAAGCTCAGAGGTATCTGGCTGATCGGTGCTTATTTGATAGAAAGAAAGAAAGAAAGAAAGAAAGAAAGAAAGAAAGTCGAGCAAGAGAGAGATTTAAAGTTCTCCCTTGAGGGGTGAGGGCACTCTGTCTAAGCTCAGAGGTATCTGGCTGTTCGGTGCTTATTTGATAGAAAGAAAGAAAGAAAGAAAGAAAGAAAGAAAGAAAGAAAATCGAGCAAGAGAGAGATTTAAAGTTCTCCCTTGAGGGGTGAGGGCACTCTGTCTAAGCTCAGAGGTATCTGGCTCTTAGGTGCTTATTTGAAAGAAAGAAAGAAAGAAAGAAAGAAAGAAAGAAAGAAAGAAAGAAAGAAAGAAAATCGAGCAAGAGAGAGATTTAAAGTTCTCCCTTGAGGGGTGAGGGCACTCTGTCTAAGCTCAGAGGTATCTGGCTGTTCGGTGCTTATTTGATAGAAAGAAAGAAAGAAAGAAAGAAAGAAAGAAAGAAAGAAAGAAAGAAAATCGAGCAAGAGAGAGATTTAAAGTTCTCCCTTGAGGGGTGAGGGCACTCTGTCTAAGCTCAGAGGTATCTGGCTCTTAGGTGCTTATTAGAAAGAAAGAAAGAAAGAAAGTCGAGCAAGAGAGAGATTTAAAGTTCTCCCTTGAGGGGTGAGGGCACTCTGTCTAAGCTCAGAGGTATCTGGCTGATCGGTGCTTATTTGATAGAAAGAAAGAAAGAAAGAAAGAAAGAAAGAAAGAAAGAAAGAAAGAAAGAAAGTCGAGCAAGAGAGAGATTTAAAGTTCTCCCTTGAGGGGTGAGGGCACTCTGTCTAAGCTCAGAGGTATCTGGCTGTTCGGTGCTTATTTGATAGAAAGAAAGAAAGAAAGAAAGAAAGAAAGAAAGAAAGAAAGAAAGAAAATCGAGCAAGAGAGAGATTTAAAGTTCTCCCTTGAGGGGTGAGGGCACTCTGTCTAAGCTCAGAGGTATCTGGCTCTTAGGTGCTTATTTGAAAGAAAGAAAGAAAGAAAGAAAGAAAGAAAGAAAGAAAATCGAGCAAGAGAGAGATTTAAAGTTCTCCCTTGAGGGGTGAGGGCACTCTGTCTAAGCTCAGAGGTATCTGGCTGTTCGGTGCTTATTTGATAGAAAGAAAGAAAGAAAGAAAGAAAGAAAGAAAGAAAGAAAGAAAGAAAATCGAGCAAGAGAGAGATTTAAAGTTCTCCCTTGAGGGGTGAGGGCACTCTGTCTAAGCTCAGAGGTATCTGGCTGTTCGGTGCTTATTTGATAGAAAGAAAGAAAGAAAGAAAGAAAGAAAGAAAGAAAGAAAGAAAGAAAATCGAGCAAGAGAGAGATTTAAAGTTCTCCCTTGAGGGGTGAGGGCACTCTGTCTAAGCTCAGAGGTATCTGGCTCTTAGGTGCTTATTAGAAAGAAAGAAAGAAAGAAAGAAAGAAAGAAAGAAAGAAAGAAAGAAAATCGAGCAAGAGAGATATTTAAAGTTCTCCCTCGAGGGGTGAGGGCACTCTGTCTAAGCTCAGAGGTATCTGGCTGTTCGGTGCTTATTTGATAGAAAGAAAGAAAGAAAGAAAGAAAGAAAGAAAAGAAAGTCGAGCAAGAGAGAGATTTAAAGTTCTCCCTCGAGGGGTGAGGGCACTCTGTCTAAGCTCAGAGGTATCTGGCTGTTCGGTGCTTATTTGATAGAAAGAAAGAAAGAAAGAAAGAAAGAAAGAAAGAAAGAAAGAAAGTCGAGCAAGAGAGAGATTTAAAGTTCTCCCTCGAGGGGTGAGGGCACTCTGTCTAAGCTCAGAGGTATCTGGCTGTTCGGTGCTTATTTGATAGAAAGAAAGAAAGAAAGAAAGAAAGAAAGAAAGAAAGAAAGTCGAGCAAGAGAGATATTTAAAGTTCTCCCTCGAGGGGTGAGGGCACTCTGTCTAAGCTCAGAGGTATCTGGGTGTTCGGTGCTTATTTGATAGAAAGAAAGAAAGAAAGAAAGAAAGAAAGAAAGAAAGAAAGTCGAGCAAGAGAGAGATTTAAAGTTCTCCCTCGAGGGGTGAGGGCACTCTGTCTAAGCTCAGAGGTATCTGGCTGTTCGGTGCTTATTTGATAGAAAGAAAGAAAGAAAGAAAGAAAGAAAGAAAGAAAGAAAGTCGAGCAAGAGAGAGATTTAAAGTTCTCCCTCGAGGGGTGAGGGCACTCTGTCTAAGCTCAGAGGTATCTGGCTGTTCGGTGCTTATTTGATAGAAAGAAAGAAAGAAAGAAAGAAAGAAAGAAAGAAAGTCGAGCAAGAGAGAGATTTAAAGTTCTCCCTCGAGGGGTGAGGGCACTCTGTCTAAGCTCAGAGGTATCTGGCTGTTCGGTGCTTATTTGATAGAAAGAAAGAAAGAAAGAAAGAAAGAAAGAAAGAAAGTCGAGCAAGAGAGAGATTTAAAGTTCTCCCTCGAGGGGTGAGGGCACTCTGTCTAAGCTCAGAGGTATCTGGCTGTTCGGTGCTTATTTGATAGAAAGAAAGAAAGAAAGAAAGAAAGAAAGAAAGAAAGAAAGTCGAGCAAGAGAGAGATTTAAAGTTCTCCCTCGAGGGGTGAGGGCACTCTGTCTAAGCTCAGAGGTATCTGGCTGTTCGGTGCTTATTTGATAGAAAGAAAGAAAGAAAGAAAGAAAGAAAGAAAGAAAGAAAGAAAGTCGAGCAAGAGAGAGATTTAAAGTTCTCCCTCGAGGGGTGAGGGCACTCTGTCTAAGCTCAGAGGTATCTGGCTCTTAGGTGCTTATTAGAAAGAAAGAAAGAAAGAAAGAAAGAAAGAAAGAAAGAAAGAAAGAAAGAAAGAAAGAAAATCGAGCAAGAGAGATATTTAAAGTTCTCCCTCGAGGGGTGAGGGCACTCTGTCTAAGCTCAGAGGTATCTGGCTGTTCGGTGCTTATTTGATAGAAAGAAAGAAAGAAAGAAAGAAAGAAAGAAAGAAAGAAAGAAAGTCGAGCAAGAGAGAGATTTAAAGTTCTCCCTCGAGGGGTGAGGGCACTCTGTCTAAGCTCAGAGGTATCTGGCTGTTCGGTGCTTATTTGATAGAAAGAAAGAAAGAAAGAAAGAAAGAAAGAAAGAAAGTCGAGCAAGAGAGAGATTTAAAGTTCTCCCTCGAGGGGTGAGGGCACTCTGTCTAAGCTCAGAGGTATCTGGCTGTTCGGTGCTTATTTGATAGAAAGAAAGAAAGAAAGAAAGAAAGAAAGAAAGAAAGTCGAGCAAGAGAGAGATTTAAAGTTCTCCCTCGAGGGGTGAGGGCACTCTGTCTAAGCTCAGAGGTATCTGGCTGTTCGGTGCTTGTTTGATAGAAAGAAAGAAAGAAAGAAAGAAAGAAAGAAAGAAAGAAAGAAAGAAAGTCGAGCAAGAGAGAGATTTAAAGTTCTCCCTCGAGGGGTGAGGGCACTCTGTCTAAGCTCAGAGGTATCTGGCTGTTCGGTGCTTATTTGATAGAAAGAAAGAAAGAAAGAAAGAAAGAAAGAAAGAAAGAAAGTCGAGCAAGAGAGAGATTTAAAGTTCTCCCTCGAGGGGTGAGGGCACTCTGTCTAAGCTCAGAGGTATCTGGCTGTTCGGTGCTTATTTGATAGAAAGAAAGAAAGAAAGAAAGAAAGAAAGAAAGAAAGAAAGAAAGAAAGTCGAGCAAGAGAGAGATTTAAAGTTCTCCCTCGAGGGGTGAGGGCACTCTGTCTAAGCTCAGAGGTATCTGGGTGTTCGGTGCTTATTTGATAGAAAGAAAGAAAGAAAGAAAGAAAGAAAGAAAGAAAGTCGAGCAAGAGAGAGATTTAAAGTTCTCCCTCGAGGGGTGAGGGCACTCTGTCTAAGCTCAGAGGTATCTGGCTGTTCGGTGCTTATTTGATAGAAAGAAAGAAAGAAAGAAAGAAAGAAAGAAAGAAAGTCGAGCAAGAGAGAGATTTAAAGTTCTCCCTCGAGGGGTGAGGGCACTCTGTCTAAGCTCAGAGGTATCTGGGTGTTCGGTGCTTATTTGATAGAAAGAAAGAAAGAAAGAAAGAAAGAAAGAAAGAAAGAAAGAAAGTCGAGCAAGAGAGAGATTTAAAGTTCTCCCTCGAGGGGTGAGGGCACTCTGTCTAAGCTCAGAGGTATCTGGCTGTTCGGTGCTTATTTGATAGAAAGAAAGAAAGAAAGAAAGAAAGAAAGAAAGAAAGAAAGTCGAGCAAGAGAGAGATTTAAAGTTCTCCCTCGAGGGGTGAGGGCACTCTGTCTAAGCTCAGAGGTATCTGGCTGTTCGGTGCTTATTTGATAGAAAGAAAGAAAGAAAGAAAGAAAGAAAGAAAGAAAGAAAGAAAGTCGAGCAAGAGAGAGATTTAAAGTTCTCCCTCGAGGGGTGAGGGCACTCTGTCTAAGCTCAGAGGTATCTGGCTGTTCGGTGCTTATTTGATAGAAAGAAAGAAAGAAAGAAAGAAAGAAAGAAAGAAAGTCGAGCAAGAGAGAGATTTAAAGTTCTCCCTCGAGGGGTGAGGGCACTCTGTCTAAGCTCAGAGGTATCTGGCTGTTCGGTGCTTATTTGATAGAAAGAAAGAAAGAAAGAAAGAAAGAAAGAAAGAAAGAAAGAAAGTCGAGCAAGAGAGAGATTTAAAGTTCTCCCTCGAGGGGTGAGGGCACTCTGTCTAAGCTCAGAGGTATCTGGGTGTTCGGTGCTTATTTGATAGAAAGAAAGAAAGAAAGAAAGAAAGAAAGAAAGAAAGTCGAGCAAGAGAGAGATTTAAAGTTCTCCCTCGAGGGGTGAGGGCACTCTGTCTAAGCTCAGAGGTATCTGGCTGTTCGGTGCTTATTTGATAGAAAGAAAGAAAGAAAGAAAGAAAGTCGAGCAAGAGAGAGATTTAAAGTTCTCCCTCGAGGGGTGAGGGCACTCTGTCTAAGCTCAGAGGTATCTGGCTGTTCGGTGCTTATTTGATAGAAAGAAAGAAAGAAAGAAAGAAAGAAAGAAAGTCGAGCAAGAGAGAGATTTAAAGTTCTCCCTCGAGGGGTGAGGGCACTCTGTCTAAGCTCAGAGGTATCTGGCTGTTCGGTGCTTATTTGATAGAAAGAAAGAAAGAAAGAAAGAAAGAAAGAAAGAAAGTCGAGCAAGAGAGAGATTTAAAGTTCTCCCTCGAGGGGTGAGGGCACTCTGTCTAAGCTCAGAGGTATCTGGGTGTTCGGTGCTTATTTGATAGAAAGAAAGAAAGAAAGAAAGAAAGTCGAGCAAGAGAGAGATTTAAAGTTCTCCCTCGAGGGGTGAGGGCACTCTGTCTAAGCTCAGAGGTATCTGGCTGTTCGGTGCTTATTTGATAGAAAGAAAGAAAGAAAGAAAGAAAGAAAGAAAGAAAGAAAGTCGAGCAAGAGAGAGATTTAAAGTTCTCCCTCGAGGGGTGAGGGCACTCTGTCTAAGCTCAGAGGTATCTGGCTGTTCGGTGCTTATTTGATAGAAAGAAAGAAAGAAAGAAAGAAAGAAAGAAAGAAAGAAAGAAAGTCGAGCAAGAGAGAGATTTAAAGTTCTCCCTCGAGGGGTGAGGGCACTCTGTCTAAGCTCAGAGGTATCTGGCTGTTCGGTGCTTATTTGATAGAAAGAAAGAAAGAAAGAAAGAAAGTCGAGCAAGAGAGAGATTTAAAGTTCTCCCTCGAGGGGTGAGGGCACTCTGTCTAAGCTCAGAGGTATCTGGCTGTTCGGTGCTTATTTGATAGAAAGAAAGAAAGAAAGAAAGAAAGAAAGAAAGAAAGTCGAGCAAGAGAGAGATTTAAAGTTCTCCCTCGAGGGGTGAGGGCACTCTGTCTAAGCTCAGAGGTATCTGGCTGTTCGGTGCTTATTTGATAGAAAGAAAGAAAGAAAGAAAGAAAGAAAGTCGAGCAAGAGAGAGATTTAAAGTTCTCCCTCGAGGGGTGAGGGCACTCTGTCTAAGCTCAGAGGTATCTGGCTGTTCGGTGCTTATTTGATAGAAAGAAAGAAAGAAAGAAAGAAAGAAAGAAAGAAAGTAAGTCGAGCAAGAGAGAGATTTAAAGTTCTCCCTCGAGGGGTGAGGGCACTCTGTCTAAGCTCAGAGGTATCTGGCTGTTCGGTGCTTATTTGATAGAAAGAAAGAAAGAAAGAAAGAAAGAAAGAAAGAAAGTCGAGCAAGAGAGAGATTTAAAGTTCTCCCTCGAGGGGTGAGGGCACTCTGTCTAAGCTCAGAGGTATCTGGCTGTTCGGTGCTTATTTGATGAAAGAAAGAAAGAAAGAAAGAAAGAAAGAAAGTAAGTCGAGCAAGAGAGAGATTTAAAGTTCTCCCTCGAGGGGTGAGGGCACTCTGTCTAAGCTCAGAGGTATCTGGCTGTTCGGTGCTTATTTGATAGAAAGACGGAAGGGAGGGAGGAAGGAAACAGTCCAGCAGACGCCCTTCACGTTCTGCGGGCGGGGGGCCTCTGCCCGCGCTCAGCGGCGCCCAGGCCGCCTCTCGAGGGCCGGCCCCGACCCGCGCTGCGGCCCGGCCCCCTCCGCCCGCCCGCGAGGGCGCGCCGCCGGCTCCCGCCCAGCGAGAGGCGGGGCGGCGCGAGGCCTCGCCGCTCGCCCGCCCGCCGGCCGGCCATGGCGCGCTTCGGGGCGGGCTTGGCCTACGACGCCGCCGAGGACGCCGGCGACGGAGGAGGCCGCGCGGCTGGGGGCGCCGCAGGACGCGGCGGCGGCGGGCAGCAGGCCCGGCACTACCAGCTCCTGTCCGAGCTGCAGGCCCTCGTCAAGGACCTGCCCAGGTGCGCGGAGACGGGCCGCCTCGCCTCGCCTCGCCTCGCTCGCCTCGCGGCCGCTTCCTCCCCGCGGGCTGCGCGGGCAGAAGAGCCGCCGCGGAGCGCTTCCTCGCCAGCCGGCGCCCTCCGGATGTGCGGGGCTGCAGCTCCCTTCGCCCCCGTCCGCATCATGCCTGGGGGCGGTGGGAGTTGCAGGCCTACACAGCTGGGGGCCACTGGGGTGGGCAGCCGTGCCCAGCCTGGTGCCCTCCAGATGTTTGGGACTACAACTCCCAGCATGACTGGCCATTGGCCATGCTGGCGGGGCCCGATGGGAGTTGAATCCAAAAGGTCTGGAGCAGGGGTCCCCAACCCCCGGGCCGCGGACCAGCACCGGTCCGTGGCCCGTTAGCAACCGGGCCTCGGGGGGGTGCGAAACCCCCTCACCTTGGGTCCGCGGGGGCCTGTGGGGGGGGGAGGCAATGTGCCCCTTCCCCCCCCCCCGAATCCTTGCCGGCTCCGCTCCGCGGCAGGTCCACAACGCTGCCGGCCGGCTCTGGCCGCTGGCGGACTTCTGGCCACTGGGACGCAAATGGCGGCCACGTAGCGGACGCCATTTGCGTCCCTGTCCTTCAGGCAATAGGCTACGTAAATCTGTACTTAGCCGATTACCGCAACTGGACCCTGGCGCCAGAAAGGTTGGGGACTGCTGGTCTAGAGGACACCAGGCTGGGGGAGGCTGCTTTGGGGAGGGGGGTCACAGTCAGTGCCTGTACAATTCTGCATGATGGGCGGAGAAAGTGGACACAGATGTTTGGTGTTTTGTTTTATTCCTTCCCCTCCATCCCTCCCTCTCCCGGCATACCAGAACCTGCGAGGAAGCATCCTGTGGTGCCTTAAAGACCAACAGACTGATTTACAGCAGGAGGTTTCATGGCCTCGGAGTAGATTCTGGGCTGCTGAGGACGGCCTTCAGACTGCCCCTGAGGAAGGGCCGTGTTTTTGAAGTCGTAAACAAAAATCCTCCTTCACCCAGCAACACAAAATTAAATGATGGAACTTGAGTGACTGCAAGATGCGGGGATAGCTTTAAAAGGGGGTTAGACAAGCTCATGGAGGAGAAAGATGGCTACTAGCCATAATAATAATGCTTTGCACTTGTATAGCACTTTCAAGTGTCCATGTGCATTGATCTAGTTGTAATCCTTACAACAACCCTGCATTCCTCATCTGCAATTGGCTGAGACAGAGGCTTGCCTAAGGCTACCTATGAGTCCAAGGCAGAGGTGACATTTGAACCAGGGACTCTCCAGTTCATCCCTCAGTCTCATAGGATGCAATCCTATGCAGGTTTAGATGGAAAAAAAAGGCCTACAATTCCCAGCATTCCCCAGCCAGCCATGCTGGCTGGAGGATGCTGGGAATTGTAGGACTTTTTTTCCATCAAAACCTGCATAGGATTGTTCCCTCAGCCACTATGCTACATGATGGACACGTGGAGCCTCCATGATTAGAGGCAGTGTACCACTGAATACCAGTTTCTGGAGGGCAGCAGTGGGAAAGGGCTGTTGCCTCCATGCCCTTCTTATGGCTTTCCATTTGGGCTTCTGGTTGGCCCCTGTGGGAAGTGAGACGCAAGACCTTTGGTCTGATCCAGCACAGCTCTTCTTATATTGATGACAATCAGCACCCATCCTTTTGAGCAACCGGCAGAAATACAGCAGGTGCAAGATGCAGATTTATGAGGAGTGTCACTGGTTGCATCTCTACCATAGGTCTTAAAAGCACAAGAGGGTCGGGGAGAGATGCAGTCTGGCTTATTATTACTAACAGACTCCGTTAGAGTCTTGCCTTTGCCAAGCAATACTCGTATGGTGGCGACGGTCTACGTTACAGGATTGTTGTACAGACTGATAAAGTCTGTAAAACAGTGTATTACTCTGTTATTAGCACCATGCTTTACAGAGGCCTGGATGCTTTGTCGATGGAGATGGCATACAAATCATTTCACCCAAAGTAACTTTCCTGAGTGTGGGAAGAGAAATGATCCCCAGTGCCGTCTCCCTTGCCAAGTAACAGTGTTGCTGCCTTCCCCTCTGCAGGTAGTTTACTGAACAGATAGGTATGCACTGTCTTGGATATGACTCCATTAGAATTATAAGAAACTAAGAGGAGCCCTGCTGGATCCAACGAAAAGTCCATCTAGATCAGCATCCCGTTTCCCACAGCGGCCAGTCAGATGCCACTGGGAACCGAGTTGAGCCTCAGGGTGCAATTCTATGCATGTTTATACAGGAAAAATATCCCAGCAGGAGTTGTAGAACATTTTTCTGTCTAAACACATACAGGATTGCGCCCTAAAACTCCTAAACTTTACTGCATTGCAAACCCACTTTTCTGGGTTTTTTGTTCTTTGCAAGCCCCTGTGTTGTCTTATCTGATGGCCACCATTTGTTTATTTTACTACGTATCTGTGTCACCCAATAACTGAAGCTCTGTAGGCAGTTCATGTAGGTGGGGGTGGAGACTGAATAGTTTCCAGCTTAAATTCTATGTGCACGCAAGCCATCCTAGATCTCTTTGATGTCTCGGCTGGAGCCACTTAAGCTGCTGAAGAGGCAAGCAGCTGTTAATTTTTAAACAGAAAAATGGCTTGCTTCTTCAGCATGTGGTGCAAATGTCACAGAAACTTTCAGTTGCCCAATGTATTTTCTTTGTCATCCCAGGGACCACTGGAAAGAGCATGCCTCTTGCATCACTAGTTGAGAGCTACTGCTGTTGAGATACCTTTGCTCATAAAATCCAAGTGAGCCCAGGATGTCCCTTGACTCTGTTCTGCTTTTTCCTCCCAGTTCTTCCCAGCAAAGGCTGTCGTACACTATCCTCAGTGACCTGGCACTGGCTCTCATTGATGGGACTGTCTTTGAGATCGTCCAGGGCCTGCTTGAGATCCAGCACTTGACAGAGAGAAACCTCTACAACCAGCGACTTAAGCTGCACAGTGAGCACCGAGGCAAGGAAACGACATCACTTGCATGAAATGGTGGTGCCTCAGAGACCGACTGGCCTCTTCTACGCACCAATCAGGGTGGTTAAACAGCGGGAAACGTGGTTTCCCCCTTCCCGCTCTTTTAATGAGTGAAATGAGGATTGCAGGTCAGCTGAGGTGGTGGTGATTATTTCACACACTTTGCAGGAGAAAGAAATTAAGTGATGCCCGCTGGTCTGTTTTGGCAGAGCTCCCCAAGCCCAGACTTGAGGCAGGAATCATTCCTTGCTGGGCCTTTAGCTGAGCCTGCCTGCAGTGTTGGGAGAGACCTCTTTAGCACACACAGTTTGGCCTTTAAGAACAGTTTCCCTATCCCCTGGTGAGCTCTGGGCAAGGTGGGTAAAAAAATCCATGATTATTGTTTTCTTTAATGGATTTTAGGATTTCTGTTTTCTTAAGTATGTATGTCCCTTAAAAATAGACTGGTTCAGAATGGTATCTGAATGGAATACAAGAATATTAAAGCCTTCTCTCATAAGCTCTTAAAACTGAAACTATGACCCTCTCTCCCAACCGGGTGCCCTCCATTTATTTTCGACTTCAACTCCCATCAGCCCAGCCAGCATGGCCAATGTAGCCTGAAACATCCGGAGGGCACCAGCTTGGACATGCCTGGCTTAGAGCTTGACCATTTACTTCCCATGTCATGGAGATAAAAACTGTGGCAGCCTTACCCAGCCTGGGACCCTCCAGATGTGTTGAACCACAATTCCCATCATTCTTAGACTGTGAATGATGGTAATTGCAGTCCAGCACATCTCAAGGCCCCAAGTTGGGGAAGGCCAAACCGATGCAACAAGCCATTTCTCTTTGAGGCAAATAATTCACAGGGAAGAGAAGGTTCATTCCTACTACTAAAGGGGCGATTTTGCCACCACTTTCTACCCCCACCCCCCACTTCCTGCAAACAGTCACTCAAACCCGATTGCCCAGGCTAGGGCAGGGGGCCAGCAGCAAACACACCATCAAGTCAATCGTGTGCTCTCCTCTTCTGACCCCAAAGCAAGCAGTGACCTTTTGCTTTTGTCCCCTGCCAGTTCTCAAGCAGGAGATGCTGCATAAGCACAAGGAAGCCCAGCAGGGCTGCAAGCTGCACAATCTACCCCTTCTCAAAGCAGCCCAGCAGAGGGAGCTGCAGGTAAGCAAGGTCTGCCACTTCCCCAGGTAGGAAGGAGGGGCTTGATCCGGGACAGCCTTCCCCAACCGGGGACTCTCCAGATATTTGGGACTTCATCCTCCAGGAGCCCGAGACAGCTTGGCCGGTGGCCTGAGATCATGGGAGTTGTAGTCTGACACACCTGGAGGGCGGAAGGCTCTTTCTGTGTAGGTTTCCAGGACACCACTGAATGTTCAGGGGAAATGTTTCTCCCACTCTTGCTCCAAGGAGTTCAGGGCCGTAACTCTGGTGCCCTCCCATTCTTACACTCCTGTAAGGCAGATTAGAGGAGCTACGACATGGAGGGGTCGCAGCACTAACTGTCTTATGCCCCTATTCCATCTTTTTTTCCTTAATGAATTGTCCATGATAAGAAAAAGATGGAAGAAGTGGTGAGAAAACACAGGAGGGTTACGAGCGGAAGATGTCATTGTCCGAAAACGCGCACGCGCACATGGAAGTCTGCAAATGACGCAGGATGAAGGCTCGGTAAAAGCCTCGTCTGGAGGCACCCTAGACCTGGCGGATGTGACCCGCCAGGGTCATCCAGTGGGTTTCATGCCTGAGCAGGGATCTGAACCCAAGTCTTCCTGATTCCGGTCCAGCCTCCTTCACCACGGCAGCACGCTGGCTCACTGCCAGAACTAGGCGGGAGGTTGGGCAGCATTGGGTTACATCCCCACCCCAAAGTCCTGGAGGTACCTTTGTGGCTGGGCTTCAGTCAGGGACTGGCTTCCATATTTGGGGTCAGGACATAGTTGCCCCCCATGTACAATGGCTGGTAGGCCTGTCGGGCCTTTCTTTCCTCTGCAACACATGGTTTGGCTTATTTACACAAGTCCTGAAGCCATTAACTCATTTCCACAAGAAGCCCAGTGTGACTAAGATGGTCATGCTGGCTGGGAATGATGGGAGTTGCAGTCCAACACATCTGGAGGGCGCCAGGTTGGGAAAGGCGGGTGCAGGCTGATTGGGCAGTCCTGCATTGCCGGGGGCCAT
Organism: Heloderma suspectum; assembly: GCF_057233095.1. NCBI lineage: Eukaryota > Metazoa > Chordata > Lepidosauria > Squamata > Helodermatidae > Heloderma > Heloderma suspectum. The sequence continues at coordinate 30,446,062 of NC_139470.1, forward strand.
TGGACCAGCCAGCCCCTTTGCTCCCTTTTCAATCCTGTGTGATCTTTTCTCAGGTGGGTTTTTGCTCTCTTTTCCCCCTTTTGCCCAGGCCATGGAGCAGCGAATTCATGAAGAGCAGCAGATGATGGATGAAAAAATTGTCCTGGAGCTGGATCAGAAAGTGGTTGACCAGCAGAGCACGTTGGAGAAAGCTGGCGTCTCTGGGTTTTATATCACTACCAATCCCCAGGTCTGTGTAGAGCAGTTGGATTGTTCAAAGCCCTGGCAAGGAGTTTGAATCTTCAAACAGTGTCACAGGGACCCCTGAGGCACCTTAGGTGCTTACCAGGGTTACTCGGTGAGAAGATAAATGATGCAGATGGGTTTCCCTCCAGAAAGCTCTCCCATCCACGCCCACTGTGCAGCTGCAGGGATGTGGGTGCACACGCACGCTCAGAGCCCACAGTGTGTATTGCCGCATATGTATTCTTACTTTTCTAAAAATATTATTCAAAGTGACGTATGATAAAAGAATAAACCCACAGTCAAACACCACTCATAAAATTGTCAGGATGAAAGCACTGAATTTCCGGGCCAAATTCAAGGTGTTGGTTTTGACCTTTAAAACCCTACATGGCTCCGGCCCAGCCTATCTCAAGGAGCGCCTCCAGCAACACCAGACAGGCTGCTCAACAAGATCAGCCTCGGATGGCCTTCTCTCTGTCCCATCAGCCAGGACAGCTAGGCTGGTGAGGACGAGGGAGAGGGCCTTCTCTGTGGTGGCCTCCACTCTGTGGAACTCCCTCCCTAGGGAACTCTGCCATGCCCCCTCTTTAATGAGCTTCCGCTGTGCATTAAAAACATGGTTGTTCAGACAGGCATTTGGGGTGGGCTAGGGTAATATTAGAAATGTGATGTTTTTAATGTTGAATTTTATTGTACGAACTGTTTTTATTGCTATACATCGCCCAGAGTGGCTGGGTGACTGGCCAGATGGGCGATTAATAAATTAAAGAAAGAAAGACAGCAGGAAAATCCAGTGGCAAAACTCTCTAGCAATCCCATCATCCGAAACACCTCATCCAGCTGAAAAATCTGGCTGGGGTAAAAGACGAGAGATTTTGATCGGATGGTGGTGAAACTGAGTGAGGGGGGAAAGGCTGCATGGGAGGGTGTCTCCTAAGGCGAGTACCACCATCGTACCAGCCGTCCTAGCACCCCAGCAGAATGGACAATGGAGGAAGTGGGAGCACAGAGCAAGGAAGCTAAGCGAGCTTGGAGTCTTAGCAAGGAAGCCAAGTGAGCTTGGCAATGCTTGGATTCTAAGGGTTCCTTGGAATCCAATTTGATACGGAAAGGGCTCTGTGAAGATCAGGTGTTTGAAGGCCACAGCACTAACCTGAACGACTGGAGAGTTCTCTCCCCCTTCCTTGCAAACATGCATGATGGATCTGTCCCCCACATCTGCCAGCACACTCAGCAGCACCCACAATCTGCCCCCGTGGCCGCCTCATCTTGCTTCTTGCAGTAGAGATAAAACTAGAGAGTCACTGTCGGATCATTCTGAGAAATTGTGCTGCAAGAGTCATGTGACTCGGCCTCCACAAGTCACACGACTCCTTGGAAGACAGAGACGTGTGTTGCCCCAAAGATGTGGCAGTCTTGTAAATAAATCCACAGATGTATCTAGCCCGTTAGCCTGCTTTCCCAAACATATTTAAGGGCACAATACTATGCATTTTAAGATAGAAAAAAATCCCGCAATTCCCAGCATTCCCCAACCAGCCATCCTAGCTGGGGAATGCTGGGAGTTGTAGGACTTTTTTCTGTCTAAACGTGCATAGGATTGCACCCTAAGTTAATCACTTGTGGTTTAAAATGGGTGGGGGACCTTTCCTGGTTACATCGAGATGGTTTTTACTTGCTACAGGTGAGTGGCTACTTACGGGAAGGCTGGAGTAAGCTCTGATGCCTTTTTGCTCCCCTCCCTACTCCAGCAGACATCTTCATACCTCACCCAGGTACTGACATTTGTGGTCAGTTGGAAGAAATTAGTATGTTCTCTTCCTGAGGTAAAAATATTATTTTCCCTTCACAGGAACTAACTCTGCAGATGAATCTCCTGGAGCTTATTCAAAAGCTGCAACAAAAGGAATCTCAGCCAAGAAAGCCATTCTCTTGAGGAGAGGAGGGCACAGGGACAGCTCTTCTCCTGTGTCTAGCCACGATCCTCCCTCCGTGGGTGTCATGTTAAAGGAGATTACTCAGTGTTTTGTTCTTGCATCAAAAGATGGGTACATCCAATTCCCTTGCCAGAATGCAGAAGACAAGGGACGCAATGGGACCAAGCTTTCTCACACCCCCATCATACCCACCAAAGCTTGAGCTTGATTCTGTATTTCTTTCTTTCTTGGGTGTTTATTTATTTATAGCTGTTGAGGAATTTCCACTTATCTCAAGGCTATTTGACATTGTAGTCTATGGATTGTGGTCTCTAAAGAAGGCAATAAACATAATTCAGTATAATTTAGTTTCAGTGCAAATTCTCACCTTGGGGAATGTAGTTTTGGGAGTGGGGAGGAGAATGAGCCCGTGGTTCCAAGTTTTTTGCCAGAACTTTATTTTATTGACGGCATTTTGATACCACCAGTTAATACGTTTGCTGAGCACTACACACAAACTACATTTAAGCCCCAGAATATAAAAATGCTACATAAAGATAAAAAAAAAAGTTAAAAGAGCATCAGGATAAAACCAGCAACAGCAGTTTCCAAGGTCTAAAAAGCACGAAAACATTTTTTTTAAACTGAAAAGCCTGGGGAAACGAAACACCCTTCAGCTGGGGAGCCCCTTTGTGAAGGGTGTTGCACAATCGCCAAGACGCCACCGCTGAGAAGCAGCAGCTGCCCACCTTGCTTCCTTCAGCTGGGCACCTGAAGGTGATCTTAGGGTCTGTGCGGGTATATATAGAAGACACTCCTTCAGATAGTTTGATTAAATGGAATTAGGTTGATTAAATGGAATTAGGACTGAAATTGAACCGGCAGCCAGTGCAGAGGGCAAAGCACTGGGGTAGTATGATTAAATTGGCCCAGCTAACAATTATGCTGCCCCATTTTAGACCAGCTGAAGTTTCTGGACCATTTTCAAAGGCAACCCCACATACAATGCACTGCAGAAATGCAGACAAGAGGTTACCGCAACATGGATAATGGCTGCTAAACCAACTCTGTCCAGGTAGAGCCATAGTCGGTATATCTGCATAAGCTGATTAAAAGTGCTCTCCACTGAGGCCAACTGTGCCTCCAGTGACGATGCTGGATCCGTGCACACCCTCAAACTAAACCGAAGGGGTCCTGTAGGGGAGTGCAGCCACCTCCAGAACAAGTTGAACACCACTCTAAGGCACTCCCTAGTCAGGCTCGGTGGGCTAATTGTCTGGCTCTGTGGAAGACAGCTTTATGTGTGATATTCAGGGAAGGCAGCCACACTCTTAACCGTAGCCAGGCAGCCTCACCAGCCAAATGTAGGGATGTCAGAGCGTTCTGCCACGGACTCCAGTGAGGCCAGATTCTTTAGAATCCAGCCCCCCGGAATCTGTGGTGGAACGGCCTCCCCCCCCCCAGCCACCCCGCGGAATCCCCCTGGGACAGAGTGTACCTGGCGGCGGCTCCAGCAGCAGCGGCTCCAGCGGGTCTCCCAGCCACTGCCTGGCTGCTGTGGCCGCAAATGGCGGCCATAGTAGCAGCCACCATTTGCATGGCTGCCTTTTTCATGATAGGCTATGTAAATACTTACGTAGCCTATCATGGCAAAGAGCAGGGGCGCAAATGGTGGCCGCTACACCATTTGCGCCCCTGTTCTTTGCCGTTAATAGGTTACGTAAGTATGTAGCCTATCATGGCTTGGCAGCCACGCAAATGGTGTAGCAGCCGCCATTTGCATGGCTGCCTTTTGTCATGATAGGCTATGTACATACTTATGTAGCCTATCACGGCTTGGCAGCCACGCAAATGGTGGCCAGCATAGCAGCTGCCATTTGTGGCCGCAGCAGCCCAGCAGCAGCTGGAATTCCGGCTGTGGGTGGCCCCAGCTGGCAGCTCCGCGGAGTCGCCAGGGAGCAGGGCCAGCCAGGGAGGATTCTGGGGGGAGGGATGGCACGCCTATCCCCCACCACGGATGCCCCGGAACGGAGCCAGGTAAGTGTTTCATACATCCCTAGCCAAATGCATATTTTAGAATTGTTTGTTGCATTCCCAATGCAGCATGACATTTTTTCTAGGTTTGAGATAACACAATAAACTGGCTCATTGTTGGCATCCTCGCTCTGAAGGGCTGGTAAATCCCAGCCAATGGGAGGTAATCTTTGATTATTGCTAAGTGTTTGATAGGGCACAGCTGCAGCGTGTTTTGGGAGGAGAGCTGCTTGGACCTGCGTAAGGAGCATTCCTCAGGTATGTCAGCCTCTGCGTGTGTGACGGCAGTACTTGCTCTTGTCCTTTGCCTGGGACCAAGCAGGTTAAAATGGAGGGCTTGGCATAACTAGGATCTACATATCCTTGGGTGAGAAGAAATGTTCGATATGGAAAACTTGTAAATGCTCTTAGTGGGGTGGGGAGATTACAGCCAAACTGCTGAGATATGGCCAACCCATTCTCTTTCTGCCATGACTTGGGGAGAGGTTGAGAATGTGTGAACAAGTGGAGGACCATTGCTCACTATTCTATGATTCTATGATTTTGCCAACTTGGTGGCACCATCTTTCTGCACCTTTCCTTCCCATGGGCATCCCAGGGGTAAGACATTCAGCAGTTTCTAAAAGGCTGGACCTCTGTAGTCTAAGACAACCTTCCCCAACATGGTGCCCTCCGTATGTTTTGGAATTCAACTCCCAGCATCGCTGATCATTGGCCATGTTGGCTGTGGAATTGTAGTCTGAAACAGCTGGAGGGCACTATGTGTGTGGGGGGGGCTGGTCTAGGGGGAGGAAGTGAGACTGGCAGCTGTGCCCACAGTTTGCCTCTGGGTGGCACGAACCTTCAGTTATTTCACTGATTGATTGTTCATGGCACATGGTTTGGGAACTGTCTGTCTTTCCAGCACCACTCAGTAACCACTGATTTGATTAAGTGTGCTTGTGTTTAAAGAGAGAGCGCATCATGGTGCTTTACAGAGTTACATAAATTTAAAGGGATGGCTTAGGTTCTGAGGAGCGTACGAACTAAATTTTGACAGATGGGGATAATGGAGCGAGGGCGGACAGAGTAACAGGATGTATGTGCGGAACTGCAGTTACATGTTCCTTGTACATCTTGGATGGGGATAGCCGTGTTTTGAGATCAAAGGCTGCTGTCTCCAGGAGCTTTTGAGTTTTTCTGGTGCTTCCCTGCGCAGACAAATTAACCACTGAGCACACCCCGGCCTTTTCCCCGACATGGCCCTACACACTTTTGTGCAGACATGAGCTTTCCTGGACAGTCAAATGTAAGCTCTTGGTTTGTATTATTAGTTATTGTATTTGTATTTGTGATGACTGCAGGTTGGTTTCTTTTGTCATCCTGCTTGGCTCCCTTGAGACTTGTGTCTTAAGGGGAGAGTCCAGCTCAGCCAAGAAGCCATTGCTGTTAGTTCGGTAGTTGTCACAGTGGTTTCCACAACCCATGGTGAGAACTGGGGGCCTTCCGAGGGTTACAAGCGAAACATCTTTAACCAAAGCTCAAATTGGAGACTTCTTTGAAAAATGAGGTGCCATAGAAGGGTTGCCCACCTTAATGATAGGGTGGTTTACAGTAAAGAACCAGTGGCCATGCTGGCTGGGAATGATGGCACTTGCAGTCCAACACATCTGGAAGGTGCCAGGTTGGAGAATACTGATGAACGCCCCCCCCCCCAAACTACAAGACTTCCAAGTTGTTCAGGCTTCCCCTCCCTTGAGTAAATGCAGCTTGGGCACACTGAAGCCATCAAAGAACTTGGCACTCTTGGAATAAGAGGAGAGGGCCTCTTGCAGACTGATAACAGGTTAAAGAACAGGAAGCAGACAGTAGGAATAAATTGTCAGTTCTCACAATGAAGGGATATAAACAGTGGAGTCCCACAAGGATTGTATTGGGACCAGTGCTTTTCAACTTGTTCATATATGACATGGAATTAGGAGTGAGGTGACCAAGTTTGCAGTGACCCTAAATTAGGTGACCCTAATTTTTTAGGGTGTTTGAAACAAAAAGGGATTGCAAGGAGCTCCAAAATAATCTCTCCAGACTGGGAGATTGGGCATCAAAATGGCAAATGCGGTTCAATGTAAGCAAGTGCAAAGTGATGCACTTCGGGGCAAAAATTCCCAGCTTCACGTATAAACTCATGGAATTTGAGGTAGTGGTGACTGACCAAGAAAGAGATCTTGAGGTTGTGGTAGACAGCTTGATGACCCAGCGTGTGGCTGCTGTGAAAAAAGGCAAATTCCATGTTGGGCGTAAGTAGGAAAGGAATTGAAAATAAAACTGCCAATATCATACCGCCATTACACAGATCTATGGTGTGATCACACTTGGAATACTGTGTACAGTTCTGGTCACTACAACTCAAAAAGGATCTTGCAGAGTTAGAAAAGGTGCAGAAAGGTTCAGCTAAAATGGTCAAGGGGCAGGAGCAGCAACTCCCTACAAGGGAAGTTTACAATGCCTGGAACTTTCTAGCTTAGAAAAAAAATGGTGAGTAAGGGGAGACATGCTAAAGGTGTTCAAAATTATGTATGGTGTGGAGAAGGTGGATTGTTGTTGTTGTTCAGTCATTCAGTCGTGTCCGACTCTTCATGACCCCATGGACCAGAGCACGCCAGGCCTTCCTGTCCTCCGCTCTCTCCAGGAGCGTGCTCAAGTTCATATTCATTGCATCGGTGATGCTATCCAGCCGTCTCATCCTCTGCCATCCCCTTCTCCTTTTGCCTTCAATCTTTCCCAGCATCAGGGTCTTTTCCAGATAGGAAGATGTTTTTTTCCTCCTCCCTAATACTAGAATCCCCTTCATGGATCACTGCCTTGTTGTGGCAAAGGGGCTTGCGTAACTCAGTGAAGCCATAAGCTATGCCGTGCAGGGCCACCCAAGACGGACAGGTCATGGCAGAGAGTTCTGACAAAATGTGGTCCACTGGAGAAGGAAATGGCAACCCACTCCAGTATTCTTGCCAAGAAAACCCCATGGAACGTATCACAAGGCTAAAAGATAAGATGCCGGAAGATGAGCCCCTCAGGTCGGAAGGTGTCCAATATACTACTGGGGAAGAGCAGAGGGTATTTCCGAGCAGCGCCAGAAAGAGTGAAGCGGCTGGGCCAAAGCCGAAAGGACACTCAGCTGTGGATGTGTCTGGTGGTGAAAAGAAAATCCGATGCTGGAAAGAACAATATTGTTTAGGAACCTGGAATGTCAGATCAATGAATCAAGGTAAGCTGGAGGTGGTCAAACATGAGATGGCAAGATTGAACATCGACATCTTGGGAATCAGCGAACTAAAATGGACAGGCATGGGCGAATTTAATTCAGGTGACCATCATATCTACTATTGTGGGCAAGAATCCCTTAGAAGAAATGGAGTAGCACTCATAGTCAACAAAAGGGCGGGAAAAGCAGTACTGGGGTACAATCTTAAAAACGATAGAATGATCTCAGTACGAATCCAAGGCAAACCATTCAACATCACAGTAATTCAAGTCTATGCCCCAACCACTGATGCCGAAGAAGCTGAGGTTGATCGGTTCTATGAAGACCTACAACACCTTCTAGAACGAACACCAAAAAAAGATGTCCTCTTCATCATAGGGGATTGGAATGCTAAAGTAGGAAGTCAAGAAATCACCGGGATAACAGGCAGGCATGGCCTTGGTGTACAAAATGAAGCAGGATAAAAGCTAATAGAGTTTTGCCAAGAGAACACGCTGATCATAGCAAACTCTCTTTTCCAACAGCACAAGAGGCGACTCTACACATGGACATCACCAGATGGTCAATATCGAAATTAGATTGATTATGTCCTTTGCAGCCAAAGATGGAGAAGCTCTATACAGTCAGTCAAAACAAGACCTGGAGCTGACTGTGGCTCAGATCATGAGCTGCTTCTTGCAAAATTTCGGCTTAAATTGAAGAACGTAGGGAAAACCACTAAACCATTCAGGTATGACCTAAATCATATCCCTGATGAGTATACAGTGGAGGTGAGGAATAGATTTCAGGGATTAGACCTGATAGACAGAGTGCCTGAGGAACTATGGACGGAGGTCCGTAACATTGTTCAGGAGGCAGCAATTCAATCCATCCCAAAGAAAAAGAAATGCAAGAAAGCCAAGTGGCTGTCTGATGAGGCTTTACAAGTAGCTGAGGAAAGAAGGGAAGCGAAAAGGAAGGGAGAAAGGGGAAGATATATCCAACTGAATGCAGAGTTCTAGAGAATAGCAAGGAGAGACAAGAAGGCCTTCTTAAATGAACAATGCAAAGAAATCGAGGAAAACAACAGAATGGGAAAGACTAGAGATCTCTTCAAGAAAATTGGAGATCTCAAGGGAACGTTTTATGCAAAGACGGGCATGATAAAGGACAAAGAAGGCAGGGACCTAACAGAAGCAGATGAGATTAAGAAGAGGTGGAAAGAATACACAGAAGAACTACACCGGAAAGATCTGAATGTTCCTGATAGCCATGATAGTGCAGTCACTGAACTTGAGCCAGACATCCTAGAGAGTGAAGTCAAGTGGGCCTTAGGAAGCATTAGTAACAACAAAGCTAACGGAGATGACAGTATTCCAGCTGAGCTATTTAAGATCCTAAAAGATGATGCTGTTAAAGTGCTGCATTCAATATGCCAACGAATTTGGAACACTCAGCAGTGGCCACGAGACTGGAAAATGTCAGTTTACATTCCAATTCCAAAGAAGGGCAACGCCAAAGAGTGTTCAAACTACCGCACAATTGCGCTCATTTCACATGCCAGCAAGGTGATGCTCAAAATCCTACAAGCTAGGCTTCAGCAGTATGCGAACCGAGAACTACCGGAAGGACAAGCTGGGTTTCGAAGAGGCAGAGGAACTAGAGATCAAATCGCCAACATTCGCTGCATCATGGAGAAAGCAAGAGAATTCCAGAAAAACGTCTATTTCTGCTTCATTGACTATGCTAAAGCCTTTGATTGTGTGGATCACAACAAACTGTGGCAAATTCTGAAAGAGATGGGGGTACCAGACCACCTTACCTGTCTTCTCAGAAACCTGTACGAGGGTCAAGAAGCAACAGTAAGAACCAGACATGGAACAACCGAGTGGTTCAAAATTGGGAAAGGAGTACGACAAGGCTGCATATTGTCACCCTGCTTATTTAACTTATATGCAGAGTACATCATGAGAAACGCCGGGTTGGATGAATCACAGGTCGGAATTAAGATTGCTGGGAGAATTATCAACAACCTCAGATATGCAGATGATACCACCCTAATGGCAGAAAGCGAAGAGGATCTCAAGAGCCTCTTGTTGAGGGAGAAAGAGGAGAGTGCAAAAGCTGGTTTGAAACTCAACATTAAAAAAACGAAGATCATGGCATCTGGCCCCATCACTTCCTGGCATATAGAAGGGGAAGAAATGGAAGCAGTGACAGATTTTACTTTCTTGGGCTCCAAGATCACCGCAGACGGTGACTGTAGCCATGAAATTAAAAGACGCTTGCTCCTTGGGAGGAAAGCTATGGCCAACCTAGACAGCATAGTAAGAAGCAGAGACATCACCTTGCCGACAAAGGTCCGTCTAATCAAAGCTATGGTTTTCCCAGTAGGAATGTATGGCTGTGAGAGCTGGACTCTAAGGAAGGCTGAGCACCGAAGAATTGATGCTTTCGAACTGTGGTGCTGGAGAAGACTCTTACGAGTCCCCTGGACTGCAAGGAGGTCAAATCAGTCAGTCCTAAAGGAAATCAACCCGGAGTGCTCACTGGAAGGACAGATACTGAAGCTGAAGCTCAAATATTTTGGCCGCCTAATGCGAAGAGAAAACTCCCTGGAAAAGACCCTGATGCTGGGAAAGACTGAAGGCAAAAGGAGAAGGGGACGGCAGAGGATGAGATGGCTGGATAGCATCACCGATGCAATGAATATGAACTTGAGCACGCTCCGGGAGAGAGCGCAGGACAGGAAGGCCTGGCGTGCTATGGTCCATGGGGTCACGAAGAGTCGGACACGACTGAACGACTGAACAACAACAAAATACTAGAATCTGTGGCCCTCCCATGAAGCTGTTTGGTGGGAGATTCAGGACCGAGAGAAGGAATTATTCCCTCACACAGCGCATCCTTGAATTGCGGAATATCACTGCCACAAGATGCAGCGAAGGCCGCCAATCTGGATGGCGTTGAACGGCGATTAGACAAAATCAGGGAGGAGGCGGCGGCCGTCGGTGGCTACTGGTCCTGATGGTGCACACCGACTGCTGCGGTGGAACGGGGCCGGGGGCGGGGGGCAGTTGCATTCATGTCCTGCCCATGGGCTTCCCGTCGGGACAGCGGCTGGCCGTCGTGTGAAGAGAACGCTGGGCGAGTCGGGCCTGGGGCAGACCCAGCGCCAGCGCTGCCCCGAGGTCCCTGCGGCCCGCCCCGGGCTCCGGCAGGCCCGGCCACCCGCGCCTTCGCGGCCATCGCCTCGGCCCGCCGCGCCGGGGGGTTCCTGCCAGCGCACCTGCCGGCGAGAAGGCGCCGCCGCCTGCCATCCCTCCGCCGCGGCGCGCCGGGCGCAGCTGGCAGCGGCGCGGGGCCGGGCTGGGCGCGGCAAGGCGCCTGCCGCCGCCCCCCCGCGCGTCCCTGCGCTGCGCGGGCCGTGACGCAGCGCTGCTGCCCGGGCGCGAGCGGGAGCGGCGGCGCCAGCCGCGGCAGGTGAGCGGGGCGCGGAGGCCCGGGCAGCCCTTCTGCGGCAGCGCGGCCAGGCCGGCGGGGGCCGGGCCGGGCCGGGTGCGCGGGGAGCTGTCCGGGGCAGGGCCGTGCTGACGCGGGCCGCTTCTCGGCCGGCCGGCCGGCCTGGGCAGAGCTGGTCCAGGCCCAGAGGAGCGCGGGGGCGGGCCAGGAGCGGGTCGTCTTCAGCTCCCCTCCATCCAACGCACCCGCGGAATTATTAACCCCCCCCGGCGCCGCCGCCGCCGCAGGTTCCCCTCCCCCTCTTTTCAGGCGGAACTGGATCCAAGGCAGCCCTAGAGAACCAGGTGAGCCCCCCCCGTCCCGCCCGCCCCCAGTGCTTCTCGCGGAGCCTCAGCGCAAAAGCCGAGCACCTGGGCCTGTGCAGAGTTCCGTTCCTGCCCTACTGAAGAGTCTCAGCCAGCCCTCCACGCGCATCTGGGGCTTAAAGGCAAGGCGGCCTGCCCCCGCACCCCTCTCGGAGGAAAAGAGCGCTGCCTGCCCAGTGGGGTAGGCACAGGGGAGTGGGGGGCAGAATGGATAAGTGCTGGGCTAAGGGCTGAACTAGAGGTGATGTCAAGGGCATCTTTGCATTTAATGTGCAGGGTTTGTTTGTTTGTTTGTTTGTTTAAAAATGCAAATAGCATCAGCTGAGAATGATCGGGATTGCAGCAGACAGGCACTTTAACCCGTCCTGTTCCTGCTGTGACCCTGAGGAATATCCACTGAAGATGATGCCCCAGGCCAAAAGTACCCCTGGGAGACAGGGCTTGTCCGCAGCACCTTTGTGCCTGAGGTGGGAAATCCAAAAAGTGCTCCCCCTCCTCCAGTTATTTCTTTATTTAAATTGATAGCCCACCCTTCACCTTACAGCCCCAGGGTGGGTACATACATATCGATAAAGCAATATAAAACCATTTAAAACCACCATCAAAAGCTCTGTTGAGGTCGTGATGCAAAAGCTTCCTCCATGTCCAAAGAGGTGCATCTTGACTTGCTGATGAAATCCATACAATGACAGCATCAGACACATGCCAGAGGGGAAAGAATCATGCAGCCACGGGACCACCGCAGAGAAGGCCCTTTTACATGGGTCACAATCCACTGGGAAATGGTCCTACACGTGGTCTGTTGAAATGAAGGGGAGCAGCATGAGAGCACCCTCCTTTTCCTTTTAAGAGGAAAAGTGGCCTCTTAGTGGCCTCTAATATCTGCCCTCAGAGGCTTCCAAACACACACAGATACACACACACACACACACACACACCTTCTGTCTAGGCCACAGGGAGATCCTTTTTGCAATGCCTCCAACATATTTCCACTGAGGGACGTCTTGAACATACAGATAACAGGTGCAGGGAGATGGCTTGAGAGCCGTTTTCCAAGGTCACCTGCCCAGTCTGGGGTGAGGGCATTCACAGCTTGGATGGGTGGGTTCCTCTGTGTAAGATTCTCTCTCTTTATATCTACACCTACACACACACACACACACACACACAGTTGTCACCTGTGGCGCACGTTAGCCATTCCAACTCACATTACCCCTAATGTGGGTGAGTGCATGAGAGGCAGGTTCACTATTAAATTGGAAAAGAAAAGAAAAAGACGAACCAGTCACTGATAAGCACATTTCTTATGCTTGCTTTTTATACCTCATAGTAACAAGAAATATGGATGCTCCTGAGGAATCAACCCATGTGTTTAAGTTGAATTTATTTGTATGCTGCTTTTCCACAGTAAGCTGTGCCCAAAGACACTCGCACTAAATGCTAACTTATCAAAATACGTAATATGGGGGGGAGGGAGGAATTTGTTACAAAACATATCAATACGTTCAAATGAGACAAAGAGCAATTCAATAAACAGAGGACAAATTCAGTATTACAATGAAATAACGCAGGTGGGGTGGGGTCTGAAACATGGGAGCTGGGGTGGGGGCATCCATCCTAAATTGGAAGGATGAGGGGGAATGGTGGGAGTTGGCCCAACACATCTGGAAGTCACAAGGATGTGGAAGGTTGTTGGACAAGGTTTTTGCCCTCCAGGAAGACTGCAGTTTGCCTTGCTCAGGTAAGGAGTTTAGCCCATTTCAGTGGTCCCCACTTACCTGATTTTTGGATACCTCTCCCAGGTAGGTCACTGTCCCCATTCTTGTCCTTGTGGGTATGCATCTTTAAAAAAATGCATTTGGTGTGCACATGCATGCATTAGAGTTGCTATCCTGCCAGTTTCAGCCCCCTCTTCCAGGGTCTCTAATAGTTAGGTCTCTAACTATTAGAGACAGATGCATCTTGATATTGGGCACATACATACTAAGGCTCCACGTAATGGCTTCTAAAGCAGTGTGTATTACCAAACTACTCACAGTTCCTTAAAAAAAATAGTGTGGCAAATGGAGGACATGGTGCTGCAGAGCGGGTAGAAGAGAGCCATCAGCAGTGTGTAAATGGGCTGTGTGCGTGCTTCAGGCAGTGATGAGGTAAGACACAAGAGTGTTCCTGCTTGGGGCTGCAAAATGGTGGAGGATACATGCTGCTCCTGTGCAGCCTGGACAAGCTGCCCTCTTGAAACCTTGAAAGCACAGAACGCTGTGGATTTAAACAGGAGAGCTGTGTTACTGTTGAGGGACCTTCTGTCAACATAGCAAATGCTTTGGGATGTGGCTGCTCTCGTGTTAACAGGGCGCCCAAATAACTGGGCCCTGCTTCAAAGACTGGAGGATCTTTTTCTGTTGATATTGGGGGAGGGAATGCACCCTAAATATGCTCAGAGGTGCTGTTATTCATTCAAAGCTGAGCCTTGATGCTGAAATAGCTTCCATGTCAGAGTCCTTGGTGAGGCCTGGCTCAGCCTGAATCCCTTCCCCCTGGGCCCTGCACCACCAGCCTAGAAAAACTTGCCGGAAGGACAGCTAGCCCTTCACGCAGGATTGTTTTTCCCTTAACTAAACCTGTTCTGCAAGCACACTCCATTCTATCGTAATCCCAATAGGCGGAAGAGCCGGGTACCTTCCCAAGAGCGGCTTCCCTCCTTGCAGCCGCTTGACTGGCACTCTGGAAAAGGTCACTGCCCCAAGCAGCTTCAGTTGCTGGCACGGCAGAGCTGGTCCTGGTGAGCAGGTGGGATTTTACGACTCTTTTCTGTCTTCCTTCTGACCAGAAGACGGGGACTGCTCTGCCTTCCTGCTCCACCTGCTGAAAGGTGGGGGACCCTCCTCTCCCGCCACAATGGTGAGCCACCTGCCTCGCTCTGCGGACTTGGCCCGCTTCTGCCAGAAGCTCAGCCGGGTGAAGACTCTGGAGGAGGACATGATGGAGACGTCCTTCAACCGATGCCTGACCACCGTGGACTTGGCCCTGCTGGGCATTGGGGGCATGGTGGGCTCCGGCTTGTATGTGCTGACGGGCACCGTTGCCAAGGAGACTGCGGGGCCCGCCATCGTCATCTCCTTCATTGTCGCAGGCGTGGCCTCGCTGCTGGCGGCTCTCTGCTATGCTGAGTTTGGGGCCCGTGTGCCCAAGACAGGCTCCGCGTACATGTTCACCTACGTCTCTGTGGGCGAGATTTGGGCCTTCCTGATCGGCTGGAACGTCATCCTGGAGTACATGATCGGTGGGGCCGCCGTGGCCAGGGCATGGAGCGGTTACCTGGACGCCATCTTTGACCACAGGATCAAGAACTTCACAGAGACCCACATTGGCACCTGGCACGTCCCCTTCCTGGCCCATTACCCAGACTTCTTGGCATCTGGCATCCTGCTCATCGCAACTGCCTTTATCTCCTTCGGCGCGCGAGTCTCCTCCTGGCTCAACCACGTCTTTTCTGCCATCAGCATGGGCGTCATCCTCTTCATCCTCGTGATGGGATTCATCCTGGCCAGGCCCGAAAACTGGGCTGCCAGTGAAGGGGGGTTTGCCCCGTACGGCGTCTCGGGAATCATGGCTGGCTCAGCCACGTGCTTCTATGCTTTCGTGGGCTTTGACGTCATCGCCACTTGCAGCGAGGAGGCCAGGAACCCCCAGAGGGCCATCCCGAGAGCCATCGCCATCGCGCTGAGCCTTGCCACAGGTGCCTATATCCTGGTGTCCACGGTCCTGACGCTGATGGTGCCCTGGTACTCCTTGGACCCCGACTCTGCCCTGGCTGATGCCTTTTACCAGAGAGGTTACGCCTGGGCGGGCTTCATTGTGGCCGCTGGCTCCATTTGCGGTAGGTCTGGGCCGTGTCCCCAGGTGGGGGGCTTCTCCCAGCAGCACTTGCGCCCCCTCCTGCCCCATGCTCCTAATGCAGGGCAGGGAACCGCAGGCCTGGGGGGCATATCTGGCCCTCTTGGGGACCCAATCTGCCCCTCCAGGGTTCTCCAGATGGCCGGGCCCACCGCCTTTCCTGGCTGCTGTGCAGGTTTTTTGCCCCCTTCTAAAAGGTCGAGATGTTCCAGAGCATCTGGAAGGCAGAGTTCCGGGCAGCAAGTGCCTTGAGCCACGATAGGGTGGTGTTTTTTTGTCATTTGGCCCCGCCCCCTTTGCCTCCGGCCCCGCCCACCCCTGGAAAAAGCCCCGGAGAGCTGCTCTGAAATGGCAGCTATTCGCCCTCGGGCTGAAAGAGCCCCGGCGGCTTGCTTGTCTGCCCTTGTCCTTTCCCCGGTAGGCAGTCCACTCCTAATATGACGGCCGATGTGGCCCACAGCTGCAGAGTCCCGTGGGGGCCGTTGCAGAGGTGGGTGTGGGGAGCGGCTCCCTGTGTCCTTCCACGCTGCAGTGGAGCGCTCCTCTTCAAGCAGCTTCCAGCAGGAAGGGGCTGGGGGGTGGGTGGGCCTCTGACCCCGAGCCTTTCCTGGACGGCCACCTGTCGGGGATGCTCTGACTTGGATGCCTGCATGGAGCAGGGGGTTGGACTCGATGGCCTTGTGGGCCCCTTCCAGCCCTACTGTTCTATGATTCTATGATTCCTTTTTCTCTCCAGCCATGAATACAGTTCTCCTCAGCAACCTCTTCTCTCTGCCCCGGATTGTCTACGCCATGGCTGAGGATGGGCTCTTCTTCCAGGTCTTCTCGCGCGTGCACCCCCGCACACAGGTCCCCGTGGTGGCCATCGTGGTGTTTGGCATCCTGATGTCTGTCCTGGCCCTCATCTTTGACCTGGAGGCCCTGGTCCAGTTCTTGTCCATTGGCACGCTGCTGGCATACACCTTTGTGGCCGCCAGCGTTATCATCCTGCGCTTCCAGCGGGCCAAGACAGAGCCTCCCAATCCGTCTGCGGGGAGCGAGACTGCCCCAGCCTCTGCCGATGGCATCGGCACCGCTGAGCCGAAGGAGTACGAATCATTCTCTGATAAGCTGCAGTTGGTGGGCAAGGAAAAGGCAAAAAGCCAGCGGGAGCCAGGGCAGCTGAAGGCAGCCTTTGAACCCTACCTGGACTTCCTCAGTGATTTCTACCCTGGTGAAGTGGTCACGGTGGCAGTTATCATCCTTATGGTGTCTGCCCTCTGCTTGTCATCCATCTTGGTGTTTGGGAGGAACCAACTTCACCTGCCCACCTGGAGTTACGCACTGCTTGTCGTGCTCTTCAGCCTGGCCTTTGTGTTCAGCTTGTTTCTCATCAGCGTCCACGAGCAACAGCAGAGCACCCAGACATTCCAGGTAACCATGGCCAGAGCCCAGTGAGTGATGTTGGGCAAAGACTTTGCCCCCCAACACCGCTTGGATTCTCTCACTGTGGAGGTTTGAGGCCTACAGAGGCAGAAGGAAAAACGGTCAGGCTTAGAGGCCTGGAGTTTTCTGTTGGGAGCGGATAGCGGAGTAGTTTCATTTTTCTGGTTATGTTTCATTTTCATTTCCCTAGTGAAGTTTCATTTCTTCTGGTTTGAAGCAGTACTTTCAGTTTTGAGGGAGGTGGGTATATATAGGGTTAGGGCTGCAACCAGAGCAAGAGTCAGAGAGAGTCGAGAGACAGCCAGAGACTGAAGAGAGAGCAGGAAGAAGCAGCCTAGAAAAGTCTAAGGACAGCTAGGGTAAAGGAACTTGCATTTTACAACTTTTATTTTCTTTTAATGCCTTTTGCATCACTCAGCTCTATTGTGTAAAAACCTTTAGTTATGATTTGCTAGCTTTACATTTATCCCTAAACAGTTGTGGTTAAACCCTGTGCCTAGAGTGTCAGTCACCCCACATCTACAGCCTAAACCCCACGTTAATGGGAAGGAGAAGTTTAAAAGAAGGAAGGTGGTGCTCTTACGGAGGCAAAAGATCCTTAAGGAGTTACTCAGGGGGTCCAAGTTGTAAGTGGAACATTGACACTCACTCACTCACTCACTCACTCACTCAAGCAGCCGATTTGGGACCTCAAAGGCCCAATTCACATGCGATCCGCGTGATGAGTGTGGAAGTGGGCTTGGCAACAGTGTGCCGATGCAAAGCTGCCAAAAGTGGTGATGTGAGGAGCATGGGCGCAGTTGTGAGTTGTGCTCCTGGTGAAGCAGTCACAGAACCGTTCTAATTCCAGCCACTGCCAATATCTGTGCACCCCAGAGCCTTGCAATGTCAAGTTAGGTATGGGTCTCCAAATTGTAATTTGACCACCCGGCAGGGCTGTGGTACACCAAGGAAGTCCTGTGTATTTCAGAAAGGTTTGTGAAATGTGTTAAATGCGGGGGGCGGGGGGGAAGTACAGTCTGTAAAGCAGCTTCAGTTCCCCCAAAGTACGACCATACAAAGTGTGCTCCTTGCAAACCAGCAGCTATAGCCTGGAACCTCTGTCTCCTTCACTGATTGTATCAGCCATGGGGAGGGGCCGTAGCTCAGCGGCAGAGCCCCCACTTTGCATGCAGAAGGTCCCGGGTTCGATCCCCGACAGCAGCTCCAGGTAGGGCTGGAAAAACCCATGCCTGAAACCCTGGAGAGCCGCTGCTGCCTGTCAGTGTCAACAGCCATGGTGGCTGGGAGCTCCAGTCCAGCGCATCTGGAGGGCACTGACCTGGGCTACATTCCAGTTGTTAGATTGTCTCCTTCAACCCCCATCCAAGCAGTTATGATGCGTCACACGTCTAGTAGCTAATCAGCACCAAACACCGGCAGCCATGAAGATGGCAAACTGCGCAAAAAGTACTGAGAGAAGGCCATTTTGCACATCCAGAGAGGATGATCCAGCAGCTGCCTTGGCTGGGCCCCCAACCCCTTTCACCCAGCCCTTGTTGAAAAGGCCACTGACTGCCCACCTGGTCTCATAGAATCATAGAATAGGAGGGTTGGAAGGGGCCTACAAGGCCATCGAGTCCAACCCCCTTCTCAAGGCAGGAATCCAGGTCAGAGCATCCCGGACAGGTGGCTGCCCAGCCTCATCTTGAATGCCTCCTGCGTGGGAGAGCCCACCACCTCCCCAGGTAATGGGTTCCATTGTCGTATTGCTCTGACAGTCAGGAAGTTTTTCCTGATGTTCAGCCGGAATCTGGCTTCCTGTCACTTGAGCCCATTATTCCGTGTCCTGCAGTCTGGGATGATCGAGAAGAGATGCTGGCCTTCCTGTCTGTGACGACCTTTCAAGGACTTGAAGAGCGCTATCACATCTCCCCTCAGCCTTTTCTACTCCAGGCTAAACAGGCCCAGTTATTTCAGTCTCTCCTCCTAGGGCTTTGTTTCCAGTCCTCTGGTCATCTTTGTTGCCCTCCTCTGAATCTTTCCTCTCCCCATCTTTGCTTCCTCTTTAGCTACCGCTGGTGCCCTTGACTCCTGCGCTGAGCATTTTCATCAACGTCTATCTCATGCTGAAACTCAACTACATGACCTGGCTGCGGTTCTCTGTCTGGCTGATCGCAGGTGAGTTTGGGATGTGGCTGCAGAGAGAGACACTCCTTGAAAGTGGGTGCTGAGAGAAATTAGTGGGGGGCAGCTTCCTGGGAAACACCAATATGGAACCAGCACCACAAAGAGCACACTGGTGGTGTCACACCCAGTGCTGCTGGGTGACCAGTCCCTTCTTCAGCTCATACAACCTGTACAAAGTTGAGACTCAGCAGATTGCTTTGACACCAGCGGATGGACCCAGGTGGGAAGAGCCCGTTTGACGATACACTGAAGCCTTCAAGCAACCTTACACAGCTATCAGAGCTGGACATGTTGTGCCTGCCCATCCAAGTGAAGCCACGCCCACTGACACCCCTAGGCACGGTCCCCGCCATGGGGCACCCCATAGCCGCCTGAGGGAGGGCCATGTCCCTGAGGGGGCTGCCCCACAGCAGGGGGAGGGCCAGGCGTGCAACTGTGACCCTCGGCCTACGAATCTTTTGAAGGCCTCGAACTGTCTGGAGGGCAAAGCCGTGTGCTACTTAGTGGCATCTGCTGCTAGCGGCTGAAAGTGTAACTGCAGGCTTCTTCCACATGGACACACGTACATTAATTAAAATTAATGCATTTTTAAAACAAAATGACCCTGAAGTGCACATTCCCAGGGTCCCCTTAGTATACATGCCATGTTTCAGGTGTCTAGCTTTCATGGTCTTGGAGCTATGGTGATGACGGACAGACAGGCAGAGACACATCCCCTTTTATGATTATAGGTAATCATATGGTTAACATCTGTGGTTAAAATTTGCTCGCTGCAGTGCTAAATCATCGTGCCAAGTTTGGCTGAAATGGATCAAATGGTATTGAAGCTGTAAATCTTTTACAATTCTGATTGGCTATTTTGTTTCAAGATGATGGTCCAAATTTTCACTATGCCTAAAACCATCCCAGATAGAGGTAGAACAAATCCTAAAAGTTTCATTAGGATCAGATGTACGGTTTTCGAGTCTATCAAGGACATACAAACACTTCCTTTTATATAGAGACAGAAGATAAAAGAGAATTTTATGGAGAATTAACTTTTATTCATCTATGCCTGGGGTCTCGAATATGGTCCCTACAGACACCTCCCTTGGCCTCCACTGAGCTCCCTGCCCCTCCCAATTATTATTATAAAGATTTTTAATTAAAACAAATTAACTGATTGGTTAGCTGGCATGCTGCAAAGCAAAATGCTGCCCTCCAGTTCCACCTTTATTTGGGCTCAAAAGAGTGTTTTTGTGTTTTGGCGCTCAGATGCCACCTTTGCCTTGTACTTAGGTTATTGGGCAAGTTACTTGCCCTATAGTCTTACCAGCTTGCCTTCTATGAAAAAATGAGTGTTTATGAATGGGCAAGACCCCCACTCCCCTTC
The DNA here is from genome assembly GCF_057233095.1 of Heloderma suspectum. Taxonomy (NCBI): domain Eukaryota; kingdom Metazoa; phylum Chordata; class Lepidosauria; order Squamata; family Helodermatidae; genus Heloderma; species Heloderma suspectum. The sequence goes on from NC_139470.1 coordinate 30,466,147, forward strand.
ATGGATCACTGCCTTGTTTTGGCAAAGGGGCTTGCATAACTCAGTGAAGCCATAAGCTATGCCGTGCAGGGCCACCCAAGACGGGCAGGTCATGGCAGAGAGTTCTGACAAAATGTGGTCCACTGGAGAAGGAAATGACAACCCAGTCCAGTATTCTTGCCAAGAAAACCCCATGGAACGTATCACAACGCTAAAAGATATGACGCCAGAAGATGAGCCCCTCAGGGCAGAAGGTGTACAATATACTACTGGGGAAGAGCAGAGGGAATTTCCAAGTAGCGCCAGAAAGAGTGAAGCGGCTGGGCCAAAGCCGAAAGGACACTCAGCTGTGGATGTGTCTGGTGGTGAAAAGAAAATATGATGCTGGAAAGAACAATATTGTTTAGGAACCTGGAATGTCAGATCAATGAATCAAGGTAAGCTGGAGGTGGTCAAACATGAGATGGCAAGATTGAACATCGACATCTTGGGAATCAGCAAACTAAAATGGACAAGCATAGGCAAAATTAATTCAGGTGACCATCATATCTACTACTGTGGGCAAGAATCCCTTAGAAGAAATGGAGTAGCACTCATAGTCAACAAAAGGGCGGGAAAAGCAGTACTGGGGTACAATCTCAAAAACGATAGAATGATCTCAGTACGAATCCAAGGCAAACCATTCAACATCACGGTAATTCAAGTCTATGCCCCAACCACTGATGCCGAAGAAGCTGAGGTTGATCGGTTCTAGGAAGACCTACAACACCTTCTAGAACGAACACCAAAAAAAGATGTCCTCTTCATCATAGGGGATTGGAATGCTAAAGTAGGAAGTCAAGAAATCACCGGGATAACAGGCAGGCATGGCCTTGGTGTACAAAATGAAGCAGGACAAAAGCTAATAGAGTTTTGCCAAGAGAACACGCTGATTATAGCAAACACACTTTTCCAACAGCACAAGAGGCGACTCTACACATGGACATCACCAGATGGTCAATATCGAAATCAGATTATGTACTTTGCAGCCAAAGATGGAGAAGCTCCATACAGTCAGTAAAAACAAGACCTGGAGCTGACTGTGGCTCAGATCATGAGCTGCTTTTTGCAAAATTTCGGCTTAAATTGAAGAACCTAGGGAAAACCACTAAGCCATTCAGGTATGACCTAAATCATATCCCTTATGAGTATACAGTGGAGGTGAGGAATAGATTTCAGGGATTAGACCTGATAGACAGAGTGCCTGAGGAACTATGGACGGAGGTCCGTAACATTGTTCAGGAGGCAGCAACTCAATCCATCCCAAAGAAAAAGAAATGCAAGAAAGCCAAGTGCCTGTCTGATAGGGCTTTACAAGTAGCTGAGGAAAGAAGGGAAGTGAAAAGGAAGGGAGAAAGGGGAAGATATATCCAACTGAATGCAGAGTTCCAGAGAATAGCAAGGAGAGACAAGAAGGCCTTCTTAAATGAACAATGCAAAGAAATCGAGGAAAACAACAGAATGGGAAAGACTAGAGATGTTTTCAAGAAAACTGGAGATCTCAAGGGAACGTTTTGTGCAAAGACGGGCATGATAAAGGACAAAGAAGGCAGGGACCTAACAGAAGCAGATGAGATTAAGAAGAGATGGAAAGAATACACAGAAGAACTACACCGGAAAGATCTGAATGTTCCTGATAGCCATGATAGTGCGGTCACTGAACTTGAGCCGGACATCCTTGAGAGTGAAGTCAAGTGGGCCTTAGGAAGCATTACTAACAACAAAGCTAGCGGAGATGACAGTATTCCAGCTGAGCTATTTAAAATCCTAAAAGATGATGCTGTTAAAGTGCTGCACTCAATATGCCAACAAATTTGGAACACTCAACAGTGGCCACAAGACTGGAAAAGGTCAGTTTACATTCCAATTCCAAAGAAGGGCAATGCCAAAGAGTGTTCAAACTATCGCACAATTGCGCTCATTTCACATGCCAGCAAGGTTATGCTCAAAATCCTACAAGCTAGGCTTCAGCAGTATGTGAACCGAGAACTACCGGAAGTACAAGCTGGGTTTCGAAAAGGCAGAGGAACTAGAGATCAAATCACCAACATTCGCTGGACCATGGAGAAAGCAAGAGAATTCCAGAAAAACGTCTATTTCTGCTTTATTGACTACGCTAAAGCCTTGGATTGTGTGGATCACAACAAACTGTGGCAAATTCTGAAAGAGATGGGAGTACCAGACCACCTTACCTGTCTTCTCAGAAACCTGTACGAGGGTCAAGAAGCAACAGTAAGAACCGGACATGGAACAACCGATTGGTTCAAAATTGGGAAAGGAGTACGACAAGGCTGTATATTGACACCCTGCTTATTTAATTTATATGCAGACTACATCATGAGAAACGCCAGGTTGGATGAATCACAGGTCGGAATTAAGATTGCCGGGGGAATTATCAACAACCTCAGATACGCAGACGATGCCACCCTAATGGCAGAAAGCGAAGAGGATCTCAAGAGCCTCTTGTTGAGGGTGAAAGTGGAGAGTGCAAAAGCTGGTTTGAAACTCAACATTAAAAAAACTAAGATAATGGCATCTGGCCCCATCACTTCCTGGCATATAGAAGGGGAAGAAATGGAAGCAGTGAGAGATTTTATTTTCTTGGGCTCCAAGATCACCACAGATGGTGACTGTAGCCATTACATTAAAAGACGCTTGCTCCTTGGGAGGAAAGCTATGGCAAACCTAGACAGCATCACCTTTGATTCATATAATCAAAGCTATGGTATTCCCAGTAGCAACGTATGGCTGTGAGAGCTGGACTGTAAGGAAGGCTGAGTGCCGAAGAATTGATGCCTTCAAACTGTGGTGCTGGAGAAGACTCTTACGAGTCCCCTGGACTGCAAGGTCAAATCAGTCCATCCTAAAGGAAATCAACCCTGAGTGCTCACTGGAAGGACAGATACTGAAGCTGAAGCTCAAATATTTTGGCCACCTAATGCGAAGAGAAAACTCTCTGGAAAAGACCCTGATGCTGGGAAAGACTGAAGGCAAAAGGAGAAGGGGACGGCAGAGGATGAGATGGCTAGATAGCATCACCGATGCAATGAAGATGAACTTGAGCACGCTCCGGGAGAGAGCGCAGGTCAGGAAGGCCTGGCGTGCTATGGTCCATGGGGTCACGAAGAGTCGGACACGACTTAACGACTGAACAACAACAACAACAAGACCCCCACTGCAGCAGCCATTTTGTGAGAGCACCCACAACAATCTCTTTAAATTCCACATGTGCCCACAGAGCGCCTCCAGCAGCACCAGACAGGCCGCTTAACAAGATCAGCCTTGGATGGCATTCTCTCTGTCCCATCAGCCAGGACAGCTAGACTGGTGGGGACGAGGGAGAGGGCCTTTTCTGTGGTAGCCCCCACTCTGTGGAACTCCCTCCCTAGGGAACTCCATCATGCCCCCTCTTTAATGAGCTTCTGTCGTGCATTAAAAACGTGGCTGTTCAGGCAGGCATTTGGGGTGGGTTAGGGTATTTTAGAAAATGTTTTTATTGTTTTTATTATATGTTGTACATCGCCCAGAGTGGCTGGGTGACCAGCCAGATGGGTGATTAATAAATTTAATAATAATAATAATAATAATAATAATAAACCTGGGGACTCCTGATCTATTATGAGTTTAGTTTAATGAGATTAAACTAAAGGCATGTCCACAGCTGAATCTGAGGAAAGTTCAAACTTTAAATTTTGTTAAAATCTGATCTCAGAATTGACTTTCAGAATTGAAATTTGACATTTGAAATGCCATTGTTTTGGTTGAATAAAATCAAGAAAAAATTGCTGAAATTCATTTGTGAGTCATTCTGTCCAAAGCTGTCAAATCGTGTCAACTTTTGATGGTTCAGGCAATATCCTCTGATGTCAAATGCTGCACTGAAAAAAATCATGTTATTAGAGCACATGCGAATAGAGCATGTTATTAGAGCGCATGCAGACAGAGCATGTGATTAGAGCACATGCAGACAGAGCATGTGATTAGAGTGCATGCGAACAGAGCATGTTATTAGAGTGCATGGAAACAGATCATGTTATTACAGCGCATGCAAATAGAGCATGTTATTAGCACATGCAAACAGCATGTTATTAGAGAGCATATGGACAGCACATTATTAGACCATGTTATTCCCAGCATCCACACAATTGATGGTTATCCAGCTTTTGTTTGAAGAGCTCCAGTGAGGCAGAACGTTTGCCATCAAAATGAACATGTGACAATTTTCTGGATAATGTTCTGGGGAAATTCACTTTAGGTCCAGTCTTTCATAGCACTGAGGAATACCATATTCGTGTTTATTTTTTTTATTTATTAAATTTATTAATCGCCCATCTGGCTGGTCACCCAGCCACTCTGGGCGATGTACAGCATATAATAAAACAGTGTAAAACAATAAAATTCTACAATAAAAACATTTTCTAAAATACCCTAACCCACCCCAAATGCCTGCCTGAACCACGTTTTTAATGCACAGCGGAAGCTCATTAAAGAGGGGGCATGGCAGAGTTCCCTAGGGAGGGAGTTCCACAGAGTGGGGGCCACGACAGAAAAGGCTCTCTCCCTCGTCCTCACCAGTCTAGCTGTCCTGGCTGATGGGACAGAGAGAAGGCCATCCGAGGCTGACCTTGTTAAGCGGCCTGTCTGGTGTTGCTGGAGGCCCTCCTTAAGATAGGCTGGGCTGGAACCATATAGGGTTTTAAAGGTCAAAACCAACACCTTAAATTTGGCCTGGAAAACAAGTGGTAACCAGTGCAACTCCTTCAGCACTGGAGTGATGTGATCTTGCCGGCAGCTGCCTTTAATCAGGCGAGCCACTGCGTTCTGCACCAGCTGCAGCTTTCGAACCGTCTTCAAGGGTAACCCCACGTAGAGCACATTACAGTAGTCTAGACGAGAGGAGACCAGGGCATGTACTACTGATGGGAGCAAACGGTCAGGAAGGAAGGGGTGCAGCCGTATCAGATGGAGTTGATACAGCGCTGTCCGGCTCACAGTTTCTCAAGAATGCCCCCCCAACCCCAGCAACAACATGTACTTGAATATTTTTTCTATTCCAGCTGACAGTACACTTAGGAGCCAAAAAATTTAACAGCTCTCAGTTTTAAGCAGCAGTTAGCTGATGGGCACCTCTGGTCTCCGAAACATTTGCAGCTGAATGTGATATTAATGTAGCATCTTAATATGAATGCACGATATTCACTAGCCACTGATGATACATTGATGGGTACTACATGATCATCTTGGGTCATCGAGATCAGGGGGCTGCAGAGAGGCCCTTCCCTCGGTCCTGCCACGGTTTGGTGGAGACCGTTCTGGGTAGCTGCTCCCAGCCTCTGGAAGTCCCTATAGAGGGAGGTTAGTTGGCTCCCTCTCTGTTGTGCTTCTGCCAACAGGCAGACAATTTTATTCAGGCAGGCCTTTGGGATGTACGCTGGTCTTTTGCTGGTGGACATTTAACTGCTTGGGTACTATGTAATTCTTTTATTGTTGTGTTTTTGATAGTTTTGTTTTTATGTTATGTTTTAGTTAAGATTTTGTTTTAATCCCTATTTTATTACTGTTAGCCACCTTGATCACTGTTTTTGGTGGAAAGGTGGGCTGTAATTTTAATAAATAAAACAATTATTCAAGTCCTCAAGGTGCAAACTGCCCAGATGGAATACATTCAGATATGTTTTTCAAAAAAATACTAACACGGCTCCTGAAGTGGGATGTGTTTGTGTGGATCCACCATGACAGTTGCGCTCCTACACTGTTGGTTCCTTAGCGTGGCCTGCTGATCAAAGTGTCTTTCCTTGCACTTAAATAGCTAATTAAGCATGTTAGTTTTATCGCTGTAGTGCTAAGCAAAGCATTTTTTCTGGCCCCCTTTATGCAAACAAGCTACATGCACTGGCAAAATGTCTGACAGAACTGAAGGTGGTTGTGCGAGGCAAGAATAAAATGGACTCCCTGGATGTTCTGTTGTGCGAGCAACTGTCTGTCTGAATCTGCCATGCTGCTGAGATGCGAGGGAGGCGTGGCGCAACAGCAGGCTACGGGTTTCAGATTGCTGCTGATCTTGCTCTTCCTCTCCACCCTCCAGGCTTGCTGGTCTACTTTGGCTACGGCATTTGGCACAGCAAAGAGAACCTGCGGGAGGCCCAGTCGCATGCCGTCAGTGCCCGCTATGTGGTCTTCCCAAGCAGCAGCCTCGAAGAGACGGTCCAGACCGTACAACCCAGCACTCAGCCCTCACAGGGGCTGGAGGAAACAGTGGAAGAGGAAGCCAAGAGATGATGTGGGGAGGCCTAACCAGAGGAGTCCCTTCCCTTGTCCCCACCCAGCCCGCCACTCTCCAGTGTTTTGGCAGAGAGAAGCATCCTTACCTGGTCCAGCCAGGAAGCCTTTGGGAGTGACAAACTACTGCCAGTGGGGCAGAGACCCACTGCCCCCACTTTTGTGCTTGGACCCCATTTCTGTTGCTGGACAGTTGGACCGATCTTGTTGCCAGATGCCCTTGGAAATTGCCCATTCTGTCCTACCCCTCAGCTTGGAGTTAGGCTTTGATCCACAGCGAATTACTCGAAGTTTGTGACCAGTCTACTGGTGCAGGCCTGTCATCATCGTTTCCCGTTACCTACTTGTTCCCATTACCGTCCTCCGGGGTCCTATCATGGCCATTGTCATTATGGGGTCTTGGTCAACAGGCCTATTTAGATTGCTCTGGGGCGGTCCAGCCTGTAGTTCCAGGAAGGATCCTGTTGGATGGGGGTGAGAAGAGGGAAGATAGAGCATCCAGGACAAGAGGGTTTTGACTCTGGTTCCCAGACCATAACTAGACTAGACCATGTGATATTTAGGTAAAGTCCATTGCTGTCCACCACAAATATATTTTCCAGTCAGTATAAATGGCAACTCTAGATGGCACAAGGCACTTTCACACTGTGAGCTTCTCTTGCTGTTCCTGTGCAAGCCCGTGAAAGCAGGGCAGAGATCTGAGGTAACCGTCTGAAGTTCTGCTGTCCTGGCCCCATTGAAATGAATGGGAGTGCTCCCATTCAGTGCAGGCCCAATGCAGTGCAATGGGGCCTGCACAGTGCAACCCCCCACTGGGCTGTGCCCTGTGTTAACTGGTGGAAGAGAAGTGCTATTTGGATTGCCCACTCAGGCACCAACATGGCTTGGGCCCATCCTGCACCAAGGGGGCTTTGCTGATTTCAGAAGCTTGGCAGTAAAGAAGCAGCTGGCTTCTCATGCTCACCCTAGTTCTTAGGGACACCTAAAGTGAGGCTGCATCTTCAGCCTTCCTAACTTGTAGCAGGGGAGCTCCCAATCTGAGGGGGCAGATTTGCTGGCACCCAGCCCCCCTGCAGCACATGCCCTCTTCTGCCTCTAGGCCCTCTCCGCGTGGGTGTCACGTGCTGCAAAAGCAGCCTACTCACACACCTTGCGGCACTTTTCAGCGCCCCATGGCGGGCTCATCCCTCTTAGCCCCTCACAGAGGGCCAAGACTTACAGATGCCAGGGTGACACTTTTTAATTTTATAAGATAGATCTGTGTTTCCCACACTTCAGGTAGCCGAGACAGACCTTTTTCTGAATTAAATTTAGAAGCATACTTAGTTCTATGTCAGAACGGTTTGTTTTAGTGTGCTCATAAGAAGGGCTACATATTAGGGAATGTCCATGGAAAGCCCAGCAGAGGCTGTTCTGCATAAACGGCCTACCTTCTGAGCAGCCGCCCCCCCCTGGTTTCTGCATTAGGCTGCCACTCCAAGAGGCCTGCCTCCTTTGAGGCATGAAATTCTGCTGTGTGTCCACAGCAGGAGGGATTGAAGGAGGCAGTTGCACCTGTTGTGGAGAGAGACAGCTGTAATCCATGAGGCCAATGGAAAGGAAGCAAGGCCAGAGCAGCAATACAGCAGGGAAGCTTCTTTTCATTTATTATTATATTTCTTTACTGCCCAATAGTCAGAGCTGCTTCTGTGGGCAGAGATTCCCCACACTGTGCACACTGGAACTTGTGTTCTTTGCGGCACGCAGCACGGGCCATTGCTGTAATTATTCTCTTGGTCTTTCTAAAGCAGCCTTCCCCAACTCCATCTTTCCTAGCCAGCATGACAGCTGGATGGAACATTCATTTTATGCAGTTCTTCCCAAGGGAAGCAAGGAAAATATCTGTTTATTTCAAAAAGGACTTTATACTGCCACCCGCCTGGCCATGCAACACACAGGACCTACTCTCCTACAGAAGCACAGCTGCGGGCCCTGCTGGTAAGTCATCAGCTTGGGAACTGCAAGATTGATGATTTATTTATTACCTTTCTATACTGCCCAACAGCCAAAGATGGCCTCCCTGTTCTTTATGTGCCTTTCTCCTCTTAGTTATGTTCAGAAGATGCTCACCTGGTGGCTGAGTATTTGCTCAACCACTCCCCCGCACAGCCCCTTCTGACCCACGCTGCCAGATGGCGCCACCTGGCAAAAGTAGGCTGCACCAGCCAATTCATGTTGGTTACACGTATGCATAGATCCACATCAGTGATCTATGGTCAGCTTTCATCTAAGCAGGAGAACCAGTCTCTGTATTTAAAATTGTGGGAACAGGCCTGCTCCACAACAGTGCCTGCCTTGCGGCCAGGGGGTGCCACCTACCAGTTCCCCTGCTGGATGCACTTTCTTCTGCCACACAGGAAGACAGGGCAGCTAAAGGAAGTGAAAAACAGCTAAGGCTTAGCGGGCCAACTAAAAAGGGACCAAGAGGCCAAATGTGCAACTCCTTAGGAACAAGAAGCTAGCTGGCATTCTGTCTGTCCATCCTCTTGCAGATTGCTAGGAATAGAAATTCTCCCTGCACCTCCTGCCCAGCAAACCAAGGTCTGTTCTTGATCTCGCCCATTTATGGAGGTAGTGTGGCTGCTTCAAGGACTTTTGGAGCTGGGGTTTATCATATATATGCCCATCTACTGTCAGGGAGACCCAGGTAGGAAGGACATACCGCTTCACTCTGTGTCCCAGCAGCTGCTCACTTGCTCCCAACTGCCCCTAGACCCACCACAGCCTGGGTGTTGCCCTCCTTGCCACTGTGTTTTCTTGCTCTGCTACGACTCTGCTCTGTACAACTTGTGACAAAGAAGCCAATCGCATATAAAGATTTGTTGTTCCTTGGCTGTGAGTTGTGATGATGATTTTCTGCACATCACTTAGACAGGCCACAGAAGCCAAATATGGCTACAGCACTAATCACAGGATCTTGCCCTCAGTAGCACCCACCAGCTGCCAGGGCAACCCGTGTGATACTCAATTCTCGCCCTCTTGCCCCCAAATCCCAGGCCCAGAGAGTAACCCAAGGCCCACTCATCAAGGCAAGATCCTGCACAGCTCCTCTGGATCATTCCACAGTGGTGTAAAGCAGCATTTCCCCAGGAGGTCGCACTTTAATAGAAAACAAGCCACCTCTTGCATGAAATTAAAGCAGAGGAGAAGAAAAAAAGAGGGAGAACATCTTTCTTCCCTAGAAGCACATATTTTATATCAAGACTTTTCCAAAGGGAAACACTCCCAGCACAGGGAGCTATTGCACATAACAAAAATATAGCTTTAACCTACGCGGGGGCATTCTAAGGGCTGCAGCACAGTGGGCATCACGCACATTCGCTGCATGCAGATCTCCAGGGTTCAATCCCCAGCAGGGACAAGATGGATTTCAGGGTTTGGGAAAGCAGGACACTCCTGCCAGTTAGAAACAACAGGGGACTAGATGTCTAACTAATCTGACTTGCTGTACAGCAATTTCTTCTCCTGAGGCTTCACTAGTATCCCACACTTCTGACTGCTTTCATTCTGAGGAGGATAAGAGGTCCAAAGACTGGACTAGTTATTTCAACACAGTATGTGAATGTCTGCCCTTGCAACTACTGGCTGGCTTTGTGCCCCTTTCTGCTCCCAGATCTTCCTTGCTCACAGTGCCCCGAGCTCACTTTTTTAAAGGTGTGCTTAGCATTGCCTGCTTTCTTAATGAGAATAAGCATCCATGATCTAGAGCAGAAACACAGCATGAAGGGAGGGGGATTGAATTCTTTCCTTTGTACCCCATTTTCCTGCTGAAAACCACCTCTCCCCGCACACTTGGCTGCTGTTACCTTCAAAGGTGCTGTCTTCTACAAATAGCATCTATGGTCAAATAGCAGCTGGGGGGGGGTGATTTTCAGCAGGGAAAGAGGTAGAGAAGGCTTAAAAAAAACTGTTCTCCACAACTGCTTTTCCTATTTTCTTTAAAAACAAGTGGCCAGCATTAAGTATGCTTTTAAAAAGTCTCCTTAAGGGTGCAATCCTATGCATGTTTAGACAGAAAAAAGTCCTACATGCATAGGATTGAGCCCTAAAGGGAGCTTAATAGCTAAACTGAACTTTTTAGTGTGCCGTTTCACCCTCAGACTCCTACCTCTAGCCTTCTCTTCTTCCCTCCTTCCTCTGGACCATTCCCTCTTTTGCCTCTCCTTTTATAGGACTTTCTGCTTCCTTTCTTCCTCCTACTCTGGCCCCACCTCTTCCTTCCCTGGCCCCTTCCACTTGCCCCACCCTTCAGCATGACCTGAGGAGCTCATTGAGAACAGCTAAGAATCCCAACTGCCTGCCTTGACCTTCTATGACACGAAACCAGCTCAGCCAATCAGCACGAGAAGCTTCACCATCACTTCAGAACCCCTTAACCATGACAAAGTAGAACACCCTTCCCCAACCGGCTGCCCTCCAGCTTGGCTATGCTGGCTGGGGATGTTGGGAGTTGTAGTCCAACACATCTGGAGGACACTAGGTTGGAGAAGGCTGGTGTAGAATATTGACAACTTGAGAAAGGTTCACAGGAGGGTTATGCAGATTATGCAAGAAGAAAAATACACAGTGAGGATGCTAGAAGAAGTAACAGGCTTCAAACTATAGAAAGGCGGATTTTTGGTTAAACCAGTAATTCCCAAACTTGGCGCCAAAAGGCATGAGTATGCAGAGAGAGAATAAATTCATTAAAATGGTACTGTGGGCTCAGGAGTACCATCTCAGGAGGATGCTTTAATATCCTTCCAATCAGCCTCCACAGGTATTCAGTGGCATTCACTGCCCCTGAACATGGAGATTCCACTTAAGACTTCGCAGCCAATAGCCACTGATAGACCTCCTCTTCTCCCGCCATGAACTTGCCTCATCCCCTCTAGATAGTCATCTAGAGTTGCAGTTCAACACATAAACACATCTTGCAATTAATTCCTTAACTTCATTATGAGCTAGCCATTCTTACACATTCACACTATAGTAATCCTTTGTGGGGATGCTTTATCCCCTATATTAATCCTTCTCTCTTACGAGTGAAGCACCTCCAGTTTTAATTCAGAAAATAAAGATGCCCTTTAACAACCAGAAGTTTGGGAAACACTGGGTTAAGCACAAAAAGCAGCGTTAAAACAAACCATGGATGGGGAGGAACTGCAGGGCCTGCCCCACCCTTAAGTGTCAGCAGAAGGAAGAGCAGAGGCTCACAGGATGGGCTCCTCTCCCATCATACAGGTAACCAAGAAACGGAAGATCAGGGATTCATTGGGCCAGCCAGAGTCAGGGATCTTCTCAGGAAACCTATGAAACAGGGAAAACACATACACCCTGAAATGTCAGTGGCCATGTTCCCCAGCATTGCTCTTGTTCCAATGTATTTCACCAAATGAAGTTAGAAAGCACAAGATTCAAACTCCTGGCCCGCGGGGAAAGACCCAAGGCCCAGGGCTAGGCCAGGCCTTTGACAAACATTCTGAAGGGTACACATGGCTTCTGTGAAGGAAGTGAATCTCCAATACTTGTGGAACATCACCAAGTGCTGGGATCTGACCAGCCTGTGTCTGGGGAGGGGATCACAGATTCTACGTAGATTCTACGTATGGGTTCTACATAGGGATGGCGGAGAAATCTGCCACAGACTCCAATGAGGCTGGATTCTTTAGAACCCCCGGAGTCCGTGGCGGAACAGAGTACTCCCCACCACCACCCTGTGAAATTCTCCCCGGACGGATCCTACCTGCCGCTGGCCGGTCTAGGTCCGTCCACTGCCCTCCGCTGCCCCAGTCTGCGGCCGCAAATGGGGTCCGGCGTAGCGGACTCCATTTGCGTACCTGCTCTTTGCCGTGATAGGCTACATAAATATTTACATAGCCTATCACGGCTAAAGCAGGGACGCAAATGGCGTCTGCTATGCCAGATGCCATTTGTGGCCGCAGACCAGCAGCAGACGGAAGTTCAGCTGCGGACGGCCCCAGCCGGTGGCTCTGCGGACTCGCCACGGAGCGGAGCTGGCCAGGGAGGATTCTGGGGGGAGGGACAGATCGCCTCCCCCCCAGCGGATTCCCCAAACTGGATGGGTGAGTGGGGTTCGTACACCCCTAGTTCTACAAGGCAGGCTCAGGCCAGGGAAGAAGGTGGTGGTAAAAGCCATATTTTGTCTGTTTTAGAACTGAGGAGCAGCATCCCAGGAATGACTGTGGTAGCCTAGTGCAGAGAAGTCTCAGGAATATAAAGCTGGAAGTCATAATCGATTGCACGGGCCTGAGTCTTTTAAAATTGGTGGGGGACTAACCCAATAGGAACTGAGAGGGACAACCCCTGCCCCCACTCCCGTAATCCCCCTGGTAACTACATGTCGGCGCCTTCATGGATCACTGCCTTGTTGTGGCGAAGGGGCTTGAGTAACTCAGTGAAGCCATAAGCTATGCCGTGCAGGGCCACCCAAGACGGACAGGTCATGGCAGAGAGTTCTGACAAAATGTGGTCCACTGGAGAAGGAAATGGCAACCCACTCCAGTATTCTTGCCAAGAAAACCCCATGGAACGTATCACAAGGCTAAAAGATATGACGCCGGAAGATGAGCCCCTCAGGTCGGAAGGTGTCCAATATACTACTGGGGAAGAGCAGAGGGAATTTCCAAGTAGCGCCAGAAAGAGTGAAGCGGCTGGGCCAAAGCCGAAAGGACACTCAGCTGTGGATGTGTCTGGTGGTGAAAAGAAAGTCCGATGCTGTAAAGAACAATATTGTTTAGGAACCTGGAATGTCAGATCAATGAATCAAGGTAAGCTGGAGGTGGTCAAACATGAGATGGCAAGATTGAACATCGACATCTTGGGAATCAGCGAACTAAAATGAACAAGCATGGGCGAATTTAATTCAGGTGACCATCATATCTACTACTGTGGGCAAGAATCCCTTAGAAGAAATGGAGTAGCACTCATAGTCAACAAAAGGGCGGGAAAAGCAGTACTGGGGTACAATCTCAAAAACGATAGAATGATCTCAGTATGAATCCAAGGCAAACCATTCAACATCACAGTAATTCAAGTCTATGCCTCAACCACTGATGCCGAAGAAGCTGAGGTTGATCGGTTCTATGAAGACCTACAACACCTTCTAGAACTAACACCAAAAAAAGATGTCCTCTTCATCATAGGGGATTGGAATGCTACAGTAGGAAGTGAAGAAATAACCAGGATAACAGGCAAGCATGGCCTTGGTGTACAAAATGAGGCAGGGCAAAGGCTAATAGAGCTTTGCCAAGAGAACACGCTGATCATAGCAAACACTCTTTTCCAACAACACAGGAGGCAACTCTACACATGGACATCACCAGATGGTCAATATCGAAATTAGATTGATTATGTACTTTGCAGCCAAAGATGGAGAAGCTCTATACAGTCAGTAAAAAACAAGACCTGGAGCTGACTGTGGCTCAGATCATGAGCTGCTTCTTGCAAAATTTCGGCTTAAATTGAAGAACGTAGGGAAAACCACTAAACCATTCAGGTATGACCTAAATCATATCCCTTATGATCATACAGTGGAGGTGAGGAATAGATTTAAGGGATTAGACCTGATAGACAGAGTGCCTGAGGAACTATGGACGGAGGTCTGTAATGTTCAGGAGGCAGCAACTAAATCCATCCCAAAGAAAAAGAAATGCAAGAAAGCCAAGTGGCTGTCTGATGAGGCTTTACAAGTAGCTGAGGAAAGAAGGGAAGCGAAAAGGAAGGGAGAATGGGGAAGATATATCCAACTGAATGCAGAGTTCCAGAGAATAGCAAGGATAGACAAGAAGGCCTTCTTAAATGAACAATGCAAAGAAATCGAGGAAAACAATAGAATGGGAAAGACTAGAGATCTCTTCAAGAAAATCGGAGATCTCAAGGGAACGTTTTGTGCAAAGATGGGCATGATAAAGGACAAAGAAGGCAGGGACCTAACAGAAGCGGATGAGATTAAGAAGAGGTGGAAAGAATACACAGAAGAACTACACAGGAAAGATCTGAATGTCCCTGATAGCCATGATAGTGCGGTCAATGAACTTGAACCCGACATCCTAGAGAGTGAAGTCAAGTGGGCCTTAGGAAGCATTACTAACAACAAACCTAGCAGAGATGACGGTATTCCAGCTGAGCTATTTAAGATCCTAAAAGATGATGCTGTTAAAGTGCTGCACTCAATATGCCAACAAAATTGGAACACTCAACAGTGGCCACAAGCCTGGAAAAAGTCAGTTTACATTCCAATTCCAAAGAAGGGCAATGCCAAAGAATGTTCATACTACCGCACAATTGCGCTCATTTCACATGCCAGCAAGGTGATGCTCAAAATCCTACAAGCTGGGCTTCAGCAGTATGCGAACCGAGAACTACCGGAAGTACAAGCTGGGTTTCAAAAAGGCAGAGGAACTAGAGATCAAATCGCCAACGTTCGCTGTATCATGGAGAAAGCAAGAGAATTCCAGAAAAACGTCTATTTCTGCTTCATTGACTACGCTAAAGCCTTGGATTGTGTGGATCACAACAAACTGTGGCAAATTCTGAAAGAGATGGGAGTACCAGACCACCTTACCTGTCTCCTGAGGAACCTGTATGAGGGTCAAGAAGCAACAGTAAGAACCGGACATGGAACAACTGATGGTTCAAAATTGGGAAAGGAGTACGACAAGGCTGCATATTGTCGCCCTGCTTATTTAATTTATATGCAGACTACATCATGAGAAACGCCGGGTTGGATGAATCACAGGTCAGAATAAAGACTGCCGGGAGAATTATCAACAACCTCCGATACGCAGACGATACCACCCTAATGGCAGAAAGTGAAGAGGATCTAAAAAGCCTCCTGTTGAGGGTGAAAGAGGAGAGTGCAAAAGCTGGTTTGAAACTCAACATTAAAAAAACTAAGATCATGGCATTTGGCCCCATCACTTCCTGGCATATAGAAGGGGAAGAAATGGAAGCAGTGACAGATTTTACTTTCTTGGGCTCCAAGATCACCGCAGATGGTGACTGTAGCCATGAAATTAAAAGACGCTTGCTCCTTGGGAGGAAAGCTATGGCACACCTAGACAGCACAGTAAGAAGCAGAGACATCACCTTGCTGACAAAGGTTCGTATAATCAAAGCTATGGTTTTCCCAGTAGTAATGTATGGCTGTGAGAGCTGGACTATAAGGAAGGCTGAGCACCGAAGAACTGATGCTTTCGAACTGTGGTGCTGGAGAAGACTCTTACGAGTCCCCTGTACTTGCAAGGAGGTCAAATCAGTCAATCCTAAAGGAAATCAACCCTGAGTGCTCACTGGAAGGACAGATACTGAAGCTGAAGCTCAAATATTTTGGCTACCTAATGCGAAGAGAAAAGTAACTGGAAAAGACCCTGATGCTGGGAAAGATTGAAGGCAAAAGGAAAAGGGGACGGCAGACGAGGAGATGGCTAGATAGCATCACCGATGCAATGAATATGGACTTGAGCACACTCTGGGAGAAAGCGGAGGACAGGAAGGCCTGGAGTGCTATGGTCCATGGGGTCACGAAGAGTCGGACATGACTTAATGACTGAACAACAACAAAACTACATGTAGGACACTACCTTAAGTCACTCAAGAGTCTTCCTCCAGTTAGAGAGGGTTCAGGGAACTACTGAAATGACTGTTGGAATGGGGGGGGGGTATTTTCCCCTATTTTTTGACCAGCTGGGGCATTTTGACCACTGTGGGCATTTGCTGATGTTTGTGGAGACAGAGGAGTTTCTCAGAAACCTGAAGGTGTGCCAGAACCAGGAGTTGCTCTCGCTACCTGCATGCTTCTTTTGTCCCGCTGTTGTCTCTGGTCCATGAGGTTCTGTAGGTTTTTGAATCACTACAAAAATCTGCAAGACCCATTTGATCAGAGATAACAGTAGGATGAATGAGCACACCATGGGCAAGGATGCCACTGAAAAACATGTTGCCCACCAGCGTGGATTCATTTTCCATACCTTTGAGGGGTCTGTTCTGAAGAACCAACTGTTTCCATCATGTTTGATCTGAAGACTTGGAAAAACTTCTTGAACAGCATCACAGAGTCCTGCAAAGTCCTGCTTCACAACGATCTCCTGAAAGAGAGAAAAGATCCCCCCACCCACCCACATCACCACATCACGTCTTGGATCAGACCAAGATCCAGCTAGTCCTGCATTCTGTTTCCAGCCAGATGCCTCTGGAAAGTTCATTGGCAGGGCATGAAAGAAAAGAAACAGCCTTCCTTGAATCCCAGAATTTGGTATTCAGAGGTACACTGCTCATGTATATGAAGGTTCCATTTAGCTGTCATGATTACTGCTTGTTCCTAGACCTATACTCCCTTGAATTAGTCTTATCTTAATCCAACATTGTAGCAGAGACTCCCACAAGTTAATCATTTACAGTGTGAAGTAAAAGCAGCCCTGACCACAGCACTGTGCACAATCATATGCACTACTATGTAGTCCTTGCAGGGACTTCCCTTTGCCCCCACTCCACTCACATCTTTGCTGGAGCAGATTCCCTTGCTGCATGTCTCTGGCCAATCCTGCATTGTCTACTACATGTCAGACAGGCCATACTCCACCGATTAATACCTACTGAAAAATCCAGAACCTCCAAGACAGCACCAGGGTTTGCTCGGATGGCTCTAAGAATCCCAGTGCAGCCTTCACTCTGGATGGGGTTCCTGGCCATCTGCAGATCACAGAATGAAAACAAGTGGGTTTGTCTGCACTGGAGCGTTGGGGTCCAGCCCCCTCCAAAAAGCTACTCACACCAAGGCTCTTCAGGGTCTTGTTTTCTTTCAGGCCCAAAGCAAGACAGAGGGCTCCTTCCAGAGAAATGCGATTATTGCTGAGGTGAAAAAAGAGAAAACCATCTCAAGCCCTTCACACACACACACACACACACACACACACACACACACAGTGCCCTTCCTTCTAATATGCTCAACATCCAAGCTGAGCCACATTATACGGTGATTGTTAAGACCTAAATCAGGAACTTCACGGGTTCTCCAGAAAATCTAACTAGCCTCCTTTGGTTGATCACCAGCCAATACCCCTGAACTGTTTGGGGGCTGGCCAGGCAATCCCACCTGGCATCCAAGACAGCAACGTCCTTTCAGCCAACACCCTTTTGCTCCCTTCAGCATCCTTTCTGCAAGAGTGAGGCACCTCTGCTTATCCTGCCAGTTCCATCCAGGTTTCCACTTGGCCCTAATTTGTGCTCATGGCTGTGGACCATGCTGGCTGGGAATAATGGGAGTTGCAGTCCAAGACATCTGCAGGGCAGCAGGGCAGGGAAGGGTGAAGTAGGCCCATGCTAGGCAGACATCAGACTGCTTGATCTATCAGGATGGGGTCGGGGATTGCTGTTGCAGCACTCCCACTTTCAACTTTCCTACTCACCAAGAGCGGGCATAGTCTAACGGCTAAGAGGGTGAGCTGGGAAGTCTCGGATTTGAATCCAACTTCAGCCAAGAGCTCACCAGGTAACCTCAGCCAAGAGCTCACCAGGTAACCTCAGCCTCGGCTCCCCCATCTTATAATGACCTACTTCGCAGGGTTGTTGTAAGGACTACTGAGAGGAAAAAAGCTCCAAACGCTCAGAAAGCACAAAAAGAAATGCTGCGCTTTCTTACCCAATGTGGAGTTCTTCCAACACATTGTTGACTTTTAGGGCTTCGCCCAGGGCAGCCGCTCCACTATTACCAAAGCCATTGTAGGAAAGATTGATCACCCGAAGGAATATATTTGCCTGTGGAAGGAAGGAGGTAGTCTTAGTAAAGCCTTGTAGAAAATTCTAAAGCTTTAATGTCCACATTAGCTGTGGGCCTTTTCTCCATAGCTCCTACAACTCCACAGTCCCTACACTTCCCTCTCCACTGCTCACAATGGCTACTGGTACCCCTGTCTTGTCAGTCATGTTCTTTTCTTTCTTTATGGTATCATACATGCTCTGCCTCCTTTCTGCATGACACTGGGAAGAAGCACTGGGCTTTATTGCTAGCTCCATGCACCCACTTTGCCAGCAAGGGCATGACACCGCAGTTCCAAAGACAGTGGGCAGAACCGGTTCAAACTCTTGCAGCATGTGATAGTGCTGCATCAAGAAGAGTGCACCGAGCCCCAGATCTTGGGCCCCATGTAGGGTCACTGAAAGCAGACCAACCCTACCACCAGAAGCAAGGGGAAGCAACCAACTGGAGAAATTTGAGTGCTGCGAAGAGTGCGGCAGAGTGGAGGAGAGTTAGATCTGGTCCAACAGAAAGGTCTTCAGTGCAAGCCTCTGTGAATGGAACGTCCCATATTAGCTAGTGGGAGGGGTCTCAAGGCAATTTGGTACATGGGGAACAAGCTGCCATTCCTGATGTATCAGACTGGTCTATTTTGATTTGCACAAAATGTGTGAACCCGGCAGGTGTGGGTTACATGAGGATTAAACAACCCTTGCATAATCCATGGTTTGTTTAAGGGTTATGCGAGGGTTGTTTAACCCTCACATAGCCCACACCTGCCAAGTTTGCACAACACGACAACCCCCAAGCGGGGGCTGCATATTCAAAATGATGCCATACACGCTCCAAGAAAATGGTGGCCTTACATGCTGAGTTAAGACCACCCAGACACTCTCCTTCCTGAGATTTCTTTATTTAGGGTGCCATATTGTTGTCTTGACATATTTGAAACAGATTTAGGAATTGACTTCATAGAATCAAATAGTAGGGTTGGAAGGGGCCTACAAGGCCATCAAGTCCAACCCCCTGCTGTTGACCAGGAAACCACAAGCAGACACAAGTGCATCAGCGCCCTCCTGCCCATGTTCCCCAGCAACTGGTGTACAGTTGCTGGTGAACATGGTATACTGCCTCTGATACTGGAACACAGTAGCACACAGCCATCAGGACTAGCAGCCATTGATAGCCTTCTCCTCCATGAATTAGTCTAACCCCTTTTTAGAGCCGTCCAAATTGGTAGCCATCACTACATCTTGTGGAAGTGCATTCCATAGTTTATGCACTGCGTGAAGAAGTCCTTCCTGTCCTGAATCTCCCACCAATCAGCTTCATGAGATGAACCCAGGTTCTAGTATTATGAGGGAGAAAAATGTCTCCCTATCCACTTTCTCCACACCACGTATAATTTTGTACACCACTATCATGTCTTCCCTTATCCTCCGTTTTTCCAAGCTAAACAAGGCCAGTTGTTGTAACCTTCCCTCATAGGAGAGATGCCCCAGCCCCTTGATCATTTTATGTGCCCTCCTCTGCTCTTTTTCCAGCCCTACGATCTTTTTTTAGGTGCGGTGACCAGAACTGTACACGGTATTCTAAATGCGGTCGTACCATAGATTTATATAAGGGCAATATGATATTGGCAGTTTTATTCTCAATTTCCTTTCTAATTATGTCTACTGGATCCCACCTGTCTACATGTTCATTGACACTCTCAAAGAACTTTAAAAGGTAGTGAGACAGGATTTACCTCTATGGAAGCCATGTTGATTTTTTTTTCAGCAGGGCTTGCCTTCCTATATGCTTACTAAATAATGCTTTCAATCAATTTACCTGGAACCAGATGTTAAGCTAACCGACCTGTAATTTCTCGGATCCCCCCTGGATCCATTTTTAAAATCAGGTGCTGCATTAGCTATCTTCCAGTCATCTGGTATAGAGGCTGATCTTAGGGACATGTTGCACATTTTGGTTAGAAGATCAGCAATTTCATATTTGAAGAGCCAGTGTGGCGTAGTGGCTACAGTGTTGGACTGGGAGCCCAGAGATCCGGGTTCTAGTCCCCACTCGGCCATGGAAGCTCACTGGGTGACTTTGGGCCAGTCACAGACTCTCAGCCCAACCTACCTCACAGGGTTGTTGTTGTGAGGATAAAAAGGAGAGGAGGAGGATCATGTAAGCCGCCTTGGGTTCCTTGCAAGAGGAAAAAAGGCGGGATATAAATGCAATAAATAAATAAATAAATTAGAGTCCTTTAAAAACTCTAGGATGGATACCATCTGGGCCCAGTGATTTATTTACTTTCAGTTTGTTGATAAGGTTGAGAACTTCATCTTTTGTCACCACTGTCTGCCTCAGTTCCTCAGACTCCCTTCCTGAAAACATTAGTTCAGGCAAAGGTATCTGTCCTGTATTTTCTGCAGTGAAGACTAATGAAAAGAATTCATTCAGCTTGTCCACAATCTCCTTGTCCTCCTTTAGCTCCATTATTATCCAACGGTCCAATTGCCTCCCTATCTGGTTTCCTGCTTCTGGTATATTTAAATAATTCTTTATTGTTGGCCTTGATGTTGTTAGTGATATGCTCCTCAGAATGCTTTTTTGCATCTCTTATTATCTGCTTGCATTGCCTTTGTGCAAGCTTGTGCTCCCTTTTGTTTTCCTCACTTGGGCAAGACCTCCATTTTCTGAAGGAAGCCCTCTTTTCTCTAATAGCTCCCTTGACACTGCTTGTTAACCATGCCGGTGACCTCTTGGACTTGGTGCTACCTTTCCTAACTTGTGGTATACATTTTAACTGTGCTTCTGTTATTGTGGTTTTGATTAACCTCCAAGCATTTTGAAGGGATTTAACCCTCTTGACTCCCCCTTTCAATCTCCTTTTTACCAGTTCCCTTATTTTAGAGAAGTTTCCTCTTTTGAAGTCAAATGTGACTGTATTGGATTTCCTGGGCAATTTTCCACTTAAATATATATTAAATCTGATAGCCCTGCAGCCACTGTTTCCAACTGGTTCAACAATGGGTCCAGAGGGATTTTGGACTTGGCTCTTTGAATAGGAGACAGCACAACCTGCATGTGACAGTTTCTTCCATTTCAAAAGCAGCTTGCCATGTAGCGGGGGGAGGGGGGACATTTTTAAAGAATATGGAGTCCAATGCCTCATTGGATGCAGCAAACTAGTTGTCAATCCCAGCCAGCCTAACTGGAGCATATTTCATTCCCAACAATGATGGTCCTAATTTCCTGCCCTCCTGAAGTCAGGGGAACCTCCAGAATCTAGCAGTCTTTCTGGGCACACACCAGCAGAACTCCAGCACCTAACACAGGCAACAGAACCACAAGGAAAGGCTCTTCTCCTTCGCTTTCTTTCCTGTTGGATTATTAGACCTCACTGGTTCAGGACTGACAAGCTCCCCACTCCCTTCATTATGCCTTCTGACTTCTTCCTCCTTTGGCCAGATGTCCAGTCTCTTGATCTACCCTCGCTCCCCATACCAGCTCTCCTGTGTCCACACCGATGTTACCCTATGTATCAGATGAAATTCGGCAAAGCCTTCCCCACAGGAATCCAGCCTTGGCAGTACTGTCTACAGTGCCTGACAATCCCTCAGTCGGCCCCGTTTCAGTGAATCCCTAGAGAAATGGCTTGAAATGCTCCCAACGTATCTCAGGACACAAAAACAAGGCCGACCAACTACCAAGTCACTGATCAGAACTCTCTGTCCATAAAAACTGTCCCCCTTTAAGGCCAACTGTAATGTTAGCGCAACTGTATCCACACAAGATCATAGAATCATAGAATAATAGGGTGGGAAGGGGCCTACAAGGCCATCGAGTCCAACCCCCTGCTCAATGCAGGAATCCAAGTCAGAGCATCCCCGACAGGTGGCTGCCCAGCCTCGTCTTGAATGCCTCTAGTGTGGGAGTGCCCCCCACCTCCAAGATGGAGGATCCAGAAAGAACACAGTTCTTACCCCTAAGCCTCTGGCAATAGCAACCGCTCCTTGGCCCCGAAAGTAGTTCCAGCTGAGATTGAGCTCCTTCATGCCCACGTTTTCAGCAATCGCTGCTCCAAGAACTTCACCTGATTAATTACAGGTGGGGGGAAATGGTTTCAGAACACAAGGAATGGAAGAGGGACTTGGGAGGTCAGGGCAGCAGAGGCCTTGGATAACAGCATCAGCGACATTGGTCTCCCCCAAAGCACCCCTCTGACTTCTGACAACTTGCACTGTTGAAACCTCACAAGGCTTCTTGGTGCCGGAGGTCAAGGTGGCCCAACAACCTCGACACTATTGGTATTTCTCACCGGAGAGCAGGAAAGGAAGGAAGGAGGCTGGAAGGAGCAACAAGCAGACAGAAAGCGTGCTGCAGGAAGGTGCGCGCGTGCATGGAACAAATCACTGAAAAGGATTCATGGAAGTGAGCCAAGCCAGAGGATTTCTTGGGAAAACGGGATCGCTTCCAGAACAGCCTCACCATGAGCAGAGCAAAGTGGGCATCCTCTGCACAAGCCCTACTGAAATGAACAGGAGAATTTCCCAGTGGACTCATACCCCAACATTAATGCGGGGGAGTGGTCTTCCTGCCTCATTCTTGGACCAACCATGGTTGTACCAGAGGCACCATTTGGAGCATGAGCAAGCACGTTTTAGCCCTCATGGCTGGGGAGAAATGACAGATTCCCTTTCCGTGGCTCAGTTCTGCCTCCAGGTCAACAAATGTGTATCTAAAGAACAATTAGGTATGCACCTTTACCAGCACAGGCTGGTTCACTAGTGGCATCCCTAATACCTGGACGGAAACAGCCTGGCCTCAATTATCCATCTGCTGGTTGACCACGGTATCCTCCTGGACCGCCTGGAGGGCTTGGGCATTGGAGACACCGTATTGCGGTAGTTCTGGTCCTTCCTCTCCGGCAGGTACCAGAGGGTAGCACTGGGAGAGGAGGTGTCGGACCTGTGGACACTCACTTGTGGGGTGCCACAGGGTTCCATCCTCTCCCCAATGCTATTTAACATCTATGTGAAGCCGCTGGGGGCTATCATCAGGAGGTTTGGGGTGCGGTGTCATCAATATGCGGATGACACACAGCTCTACCGCTCGTTTAAATCTTCACCAAGGTTGACCGTAGAATCCATGTCCAAATGTCTGGAGACGGTGAGTGGCTGGATTGAAGCTGAACCCTAACAAGACTGAGGTACTTCTGGTTGGAGACAAGAGGCGGTTGGGGGATGGTGACCTGGTGTTGAATGGGGTACGGCTACCCTTGAAAGAGCAGGTCCACAGCCTGGGGGTCATTTTAGACTCCCAGCTGTCCATGGAGGCTCAGGTGTCAGCCATGAGCCGGACAGGGTTGTACCAACTCCATCTGATAGGGCAGGTGCGCCCCTACCTTCCCAACCATCTGCTCCCATTGGTAGTACATGCCCTGGTCTCCTCTCGTCTAGACTACTGTAATGTGCTCTACATGGGGTTACCCTTGAAGATGGTTCAGAAGCTGCAGCTGGTACAGAACGCGGCAGCTCGCCTGATTAAAGGCAGCTGCCGGCGTGATCACATCACTCTGGTGCTGAAAGAGTTGCACTGGTTCCCGGTTGTTTTCCGGGCCAAATTCAAGGTGTTGGTTTTGACCTTTAAAACCCTATATGGTTCCAGCCCAGCCTACCTTAAGGAGTGCCTCCAGCAACACCAGACAGGCCGCTTAACAAGATCAGCCTCGGATGGCCTTCTCTCTGTCCCATCAGCCAGGACAGCTAGGCTGGTGAGAACGAGGGAGATGGCCTTCTCTGCGGTGGCCCCCACTCTGTGGAACTCCCTCCCTAGGGAACTCTGTCATGCCCCCTCTTTAATGAGCTTCCGCCACACATTAAAAACGTGGTTGTTCAGGCAGGCATTTGGGGTGGGTTAGGGTATTTTTAGAAATATGTTTTAAAGTAGAATTTTATTGCTTTAAAACTGTTTGTATTGCTGTACATTGCCCAGACTGGCTGGGTGACCAGGCGAGTAAGAAAATCAATCAGTCAATCAATCACCTCCAGGTTCAACTACTGTAATGCACTATAGGTGAGGGTGTCTCTGAAGATGGCGCAGAAATGGCAGTTAGTTCAGAATACTGCTGCTGGGGCAGGGTGTTATGAGCCTATTATGCCAGCACGTTGCCAACAGCATTGGCTCCTGGTCCATTTCTGGGCCCAATTCTAAGTGCTGATCTTGACCTTTACAGCCCCTCATGGCTTGAGGAATGGCCAGGAACATCCAGGATCAGCCATCTCCACAGGTGCCTGCCTGTATGTGGGAGATCATTGTCAGAGGCCCTTCTCCAGTCCGGGTGGCTACTGAGGGAAAGGGCCTTTTCAGTGGTAGCATCCTGACTTTGCAACAGTCTCACAGAGAGACTCACTGGGCCTTACTTTGATGTCTTTCTGGCACCAGGTGAAGACCTTTTTATTTTGCTTATCCGGTTTAAATTAATTATTCCGATATTATCTTTATGCTGCTTTTATAGAACTGCTCTTTTTAGCTTATTTTTATGTATCAGTTATGTTATGTTTTACTGTATTTTTTATATTTTACTGTAAGCCACCCTGATAATGTATTTAGGGCAGGCTAGAAATTATAAATAAATAAATATTTGCCTCCCTCCAAGTCCTACCTTAGTTTGTTCTCTTTCTTTCTCTTTCTTTCACTTTGGCTGTTCCTCCCTATTTTCTGTGCATACTCTCTTGCTCTCTTTGTCCCCTCCTGTTTTCCATCAACTCACAGTGTCCTATCCAAAGTTAAGGGTAGAGAAAGAGAGATCTGGCCAGCAGAAGGTGAAGATCCTTCACTGCAGAAAGCAAATAAGGAGATTCTAAGCAATAACAGATAAGGAAGAGTCAAGAAACTCAAAAAGGAAACTGTAAAAAAGAACAAAAGGAGAGACTAGGCAACTGTATGAAAGGAAAGAGGAAGGAGTAGAGCACAAGAAATCAAGAACAGTGCAGAAATTAAAAAATCAGAAAAGGAGGAACTGATATAAAGCAGAAGGGGGAGTGGACAATTGTGCCTGCTTCATCCTAAAAATAATATTGTAGCTAGTAGTCGCAACTCGTGAATATATAAAACAGGTCAAGCAACACCTTTTTTTGAATCTCCCCTTATTGGCAAAAATATCTGGTTACACAGAACTCTTTCCCACCGAAAAGGGAAAGCTAGGAGGGAAGGAATTCTCAACGATACACAGACCACAGCTCCTTATTAATTCAAAAATTCATAGTCCTCAAAGGCAGGTGGTGGTCTGTCTAGTGTAACACACACACACCCCTTTGCAGAAATTCATGACAGCCACTAAAAATTTCCACATTTATTCTTTATTTATCCCATGCTCCAAGTTATGCTGGAAGCAGGTGAATTCCAGTTATGCTGGAAGCAGGCACCCTAGATGTTTAGAACTTTAAGTGTTTACAGCACAGTTGGGAGCAGTGTCTACGTGAGTCCTCCAGCAGCAGCACCTCTATTTTCCACCCCAAGCAGCAAAATCTTTCCCGGTGGTTCCCTGGCTGGCAGATATGACACTTAAGGACGTCTGAAATTAGCTGATACTCGTAAGAGCAGGCATGCCTTGGATGGAGCCTCTTCCCAGTCTTACCCCGCAGCACTAGCTCATAAACCCATTGAGGAAACCCCCAGTAAGTCCTTCCTGCAAAAATCACACAAACACAGCCTCCCAACATACCATGCATGTAAAATACACCTGCGCTAAAGCGGCTTTACCTGCAGGCCCCCCAAACATGTTGTGGCTCAGATTGAGGAACTCCAGTTTGTTGTTGGTCAAAAAGGCATCTGCTAGATAACTGGCTGCATCATCATTTAATTCATTTCCGGAAAGTTCCAGGGCGACAAGTGTTGTATTTTCCCGAAGCATAGCAGCTAGAGCCTTTGCCCCTTTCACTCCAAGTCTGTTCTCTGATAAGTCAACATCTGAGAGGGAAAAAGAATGCTGACCTTTCAGCAGTACCCCCACCACAAATCAACCTCAGATCCCAGATCCATATCTTCAAATGTCCTTGTCCTTCAAATAATCTCTTGATCAATTAGAGAGGGAAAGAAGACAAGGAGCTGTCACCGTGGAATAACTGATCTCACTGACAACCCCTCACAGAACAATCCCTTGTCACCCCCCACCGTACAAGCCACCCATTCCAGTATCTCCTGGACTCCGGAAAACTAGGAGTAATCATTCTCAGGATATGGAATATAAAACCTGAGAGGCTGGGCTTATTTAGGGCTGCTCCACTGCATTCTCAAACATCACTGTGAAACCACAAGGGCTTAGACACTTGCTTTTTAAAAATGAAAGCTGAGGGTCTCAGGAATCTAACAAAGGCCCCACCAGCTATGCAAAGGTATCTCAGTACTGTGTGTTACATGGACTATATTTTGCCCCATTGCTGTTCTGAAACACTTCTCAAAACTGCTAACTTAAGAAACACACCTGAAATGTAACAATTTTCCTTTAACATATCTGCAACTGCAGCTGCCCCATCTCCATTCAGCCAGTTGTCACTCAAGTTCAACTTCACAATGGAGGTGTTATTTGCCAAGGAAAAAGCTAGAGCTCTGGCCCCCTGAAATATGAAAGAGAGGAGAAATTATCAACTCCAAGGTCACAATCACATGGGTGGCCTATACTGGATTGGACTAAGGGCCCATCAGGTTCCGCTCTAGCCCAGCTCTCACAAATGGGAGTAGTGGGCTGTACCGCTTCGGATTGCAAATGGAGACTCCCAGGATGGGAGGAAGGCAGAGCAAACTAAAACAGGCTGCAAGAACCCTTCGCCCTCACAGCTAGTTTCCCCTCTGGGTCTTTGGCCTCTGGGGTTCCACACTGTTCTGTCTTGTCCCCTACGTTATTTAATGTCTACATGAAGCTGCTGGGAGAGGCTTGGTGGGTGGCGCCTGGGGAAAAGGCCTTCTTAATGGTGGCTCTACCCTAGGGAGGCTCCCTTGATGCCTACTCTGATGTCTCTTCGGTTTATTTTCTTAGGCCTTTTATTGTGCTCTGCTTTATCTGCACTAGGTTTGTTGTTTTGGAGTTATTCCTCCCTCTTGTATTGTTTTTATTACATTTTTGTGTGTTTTAATTTGTTTTATTGAGTTTTGAGATTATGTAAGCCACCTTGGGAATTTTATTGAAGCATAAATCCCTAAAATATAAGAAATGTTAAAAATTCGGTGCAGACATCAAACGCTGTTCTTAACAGCAACACTCAGCATTTCTTAACAGCCTAAAGCGCTGCGTAACGCTTCAAATATGTTACCTTAGTAATCCCTGCAGCAACCCTGTAAAGTAGGTCAATATCACCTTTTCCACACTGTGGATGGAAAGTGGGGGAAGGGAGATGGGGTGTGCTGAGGGAACCTACTGAGTTCCTGATCGAGGAAACCCTCCAACTAGAAAGCTGCCATTTAGGGTGTCTCTGCATTAACAGGAAATCCCGCAGTCCTACCGGAGCATTTTGCTTCCATTTCTGTGGCATTATTAGCGTTGGCTCCTTTAGACGACGACCGTGACATGGAACTGAGAACGCTCTTTCTCAACAGCCTTACCGGGGCTTTCTATATTTTCCCCTGAAACTTCACCATCTAGTGGTGGAATTATTACGGTATGCTGGCACTATACACTGCGGAATCATAGAATCATAGAATAGTAGGGTTGGAAGGGGCCTACAAGGCCATCAAGTCCAACCCCCTGCTCAATGCAGAAATGGCGGGTTGATTTTTTTTAATATTCTAGCTATCTCCGATCCTTTTTAGGGCTAGATAACTGGGGAAAACCACGGAAGATGTCCTGAAGGTTGATGATAAAGGACCCACAAACTTCCATGAGTGGCCAATCACGAGTGCACACTAAATGCCTCATGTAGAAACGGCCTTATGCTCCCTGTTGCAATTGCAACTGCTACATGCCAACCCAAGGCCAGATTAATGGGGCTGAAGAATGGACATTTTCTCCAGTTGTTACCTTGGGGCCAAGGCCGTGGTGCATCAGGGGCAGTTCGGGATCTTTCATGTGCCGTAAAAAATAAGAGATTGGGACAACACCATACATTTGGCAGGTGGAAAGGTATTTGGCTTTTCCTGCTGGATCATATGATGGCTTAGAATCTGTGTCAGGAAAAAAGAAAAAAAGGACCAGAGTCACAGAAAAAACTCGGCTTTCTGAAAAACAATTAGTTTTTCCCAATTAGCCATTTAGTGGAAAGGTCAACTTACTTAAAATCTATAGTTAGTAGATATTCCATTTGCATCCAAGGGCACTGTGCCCTTAAGATTCAAAGCATGAGGTGACACGTCACCTTCCACCACCAACACCGAGACAAGAAACATGTGCAAAGGCCAGTCCAGCAGGACATTCTCTATGTGCACGTTTCGTTGAAATTAAAGGAAGAGCTACAGGAGCAGGGGCACTGTTAGGCCCAGACTGCCAGGCACAGGTACAGGGCCCTGCAGCCTGGACGGCCCCCAAATGCTGTCCTTAAAAAAAAAACTTTCAGAAGAGGCCTCACACACTCTCCCTCTACTTCCTCCTGCCTTGTACTCACTCTCCCCACTTACCAGGCAGCAGCACCTTTCCTCCTTCTGTTTGACTTATAGAACAGGTTGGGCATGCTGCAGAGAAAGCTGTAGTCACGCCTGGCTTCTTCATTTCTCCAGGAAGCCTTCTCCAGAGGCTCTGCAGCACACCCAAACTCTTCTGAAAGTTAAAAGACAAAGAAAGGAAGGAAGGAAGGAAGGAAAGGTGCAGCTGCCTCGTAAAGGAAGAGTGAGCAGGAGCAAGAGTGGAGAGTGGGGCGAAGTGAGAGAGCAAGAGCAAAGAGTGAGACAGGGTACACCGGGGCGGGGGGGAGCACAGAGAGAGAGAGAGAGAGAGCACTAGGGGGAGTTGCAGGAGAGAGACTCCTGGGGCCAATACAGGAGTGTGTGTGTGAAGGCTCCCAGAGGGCATCTCGCCCAGGGCCACCTCAACCATGTCAGTGCCACAACAGAAGATGTTGAGGCAGCCACTAACAGAGAGGTTGGTGGAGGGTTTTAAGGGTTAGACACATCATGGAAGACAGGCCTAACAGCAGCTGGCATAACAGCTACATATGGAACCTCCCTGGTCAGAGGCAATGTACCCATCCTCTAAACACTGGCTGTTGGCATGCAACCTCTAAGCCATACCTTCTATTTCAAGGTCTGTGTCCCACTCTTCATCCCTTTCATCCTCCTCCTCTTCCTCAGACTCATTCTCAGTGTTCTCTGTATAGCAGGCATCACTTTCCTCATGTAGAGTCTGAGGTTCACCAGTGGACCTGGAAAAGGTCTGAGAGAACATACTGTCAAGATGCACACAGACACACATATAATTTTGCCCTGAGAAAGTAATTATGCAGAAGAGCATCTTTTCCTGGGAAAACTAGGGAAAAAATGTTTAAAAGCAACAACTCACTACCGTACTTAACACTGAACCAAAAAAATCAGCCAGCTTGAAGTGTCAGAGCAGGACATGTGGTTAAGCAGGACATTATTTTTTGTAATTAATCCGGCACATCAACTCAATTTACCTTAGCTTTTTTCCTATTTATTTAAATTATTTATTTGCCCATTTTATGCCAATTTGTTTGTTTATTTCAGGCATTTAAACCAAAAACAAAACACTAAACTAGAAAAATCTGAGTGAAATTGGATTAGACGTTTTCAACGGATGTTCCCATTCTGAATGGTAAAGCATTCAGTGTAATTCAGCAAGCATCTCCCTGGTCCTCAGGAGTGGTCCAACTGCAGGCCAACTAATCTCAACTGGGACTAGGACCCAGGCCTTCATGGCTGAGGCTCCAGTTGTGTGGCACCTTTCCCAAAAGCAATCATGGCCCTAGACTTAGTTGACTTAGTTGAAAGTGTGGTTAAGATGATAGCCTAACAGCCAGATCTACGCACATTCACTTGGAAACGAGTCCCACTGAGTTCCACAGAATTGCTTTGACCTGGTTCACATGACATAACAGTCCATCATGGCTTAATTTACCTGTAGGGAAAGTTGCATCATGCCAGGCACCCACCGGCGCCAGTTTTTCATGGCGCCTGCAGGCAACTGGCTTGCCATGTCATACAAACCCAGCTAGTAAGGGTTGTTTGAGAGTTAGACAGCCCTCAAATAACCCTAAAACAAGCCATGGGTTATTTGAGGGTTGTCTAACCCTCAAACAACCCCTGCCGCCCGAGTTCGCATCACACGACAAGCTACAGCAAGCCAGGTGCACAACACAACAGCCGCTGCAGGTAAATTAAGCTGCAGTGGGCTGTTGTGTCATGTGAACCAGACCATTACATAAGCCGCTTGGACAGAGAAATGTCCTTTGGAGCTCTCTAAAGCACTATGCACACTGATGGTGACATAGACAATATGAAATATGGGAATAATACTTACTGACCTTATTTATTTAAAGAATTTTAAGCCTGCTCAATTTCAGCCAAAAAAAAGTTCCAGGAGTGGCTTACGTATCAGCAAAAACAAATATTAAAAGACATGACACTAAAGGAAAAGGGATAGGGAGGGAACGGGGGCGGGGGGGGAGCAAACTCAGGAGTAGTAGATAACGTGGTGCCCTCCAGATGTTTTGCGCTACCGCTCCCATAATCCCTGACCATTGGCCATGCTGGCTGAGGCTTATGGGAATTGTAGTCCCCATTTAGAAATATGGTGTTTTTATTGTAGAATGTTATTGTTTTAAACTGTTCTGTTATATACTTTGTACATCGCCCAGAGGGGCTGGGTGACCGGCCAGATGGGCGATTAATAAATTTAATTAATTGATTAATTAATTAGTCCAAAG
This sequence comes from Heloderma suspectum, assembly GCF_057233095.1. NCBI lineage: Eukaryota > Metazoa > Chordata > Lepidosauria > Squamata > Helodermatidae > Heloderma > Heloderma suspectum. The sequence continues at coordinate 30,497,080 of NC_139470.1, forward strand.
CATCTGGAGGGCATCGGGTTGCCTGCCGGTTCTTAGCCACAATGTTCTTAACGACCAGTTGGAACGGAACACAGCGCAAGGCGAGGGGGAGCCAAGAGCGGCTGGGCTGTCAGCGGCGCAGACGGGATGTCCCGCTTGGCGCGGCGTCCTCCCTGGGCCGCTGCCAGCTGATGGGGGGAGAAGCCTGGCCCCTTGCAAGGTTGTCGTGAGGATTGCAACGACGGAAATGTGCGTGGTGCTTTGGACCCTCTGTCAAGCGACAGACAGACAGACGTGTACGCCTGCTATTATTGACGCCTGTGAGCATTTTGCTTTTAGCGCTCAGAGAAGGGCACTCCTGTCGCCCCCAAGCCCCTCACAGCCTTCCCAACCCCGGAGCCTTGGGGACGTGTTGGACTACAACCCCCATCACCCCCAATGTTCATGCTGGGTGGGGATTATGGGAGTCGTAGTCCAGCACGTCCGGAGGGCGCCAGATTGGGGAAAGCGGCTCTATAACTACAACCCCCAGAATTCCGCGCGGCCAGCTCGGCCCCCGCCCGCTAGCAAATCGGCCCTCCCCCTCCTTCAGCCTTGCTTCGCCCTCGTCCCTTCTTCTCTGGCGTTTTCCCTCACCGCTGAACCTCGGGAGCCACCCCGGCTGATATCCGCGGGAGAGCCGCCACCGGGCAACCGACCCCCGACGTCAGTCTCCTGCTCGGGCACTGGCGACAGCGGCAGCTTCGGCATCAGCGCGGCTCGAGCCTAGTCCGCCCTCTGGCTACCATGGCAACGGCGTCGCAGCGGGGAGTGAGGGGCGGGGCTTCTAACGGAAGGGGCGGGGCGGGCAGGGGTCGTGTGCGGCGGTTGGAGGAGAAAGGTGAGGCGATTACCCTATCAAATCTCTTGGGATGGTATGAGGGACAGTTGCTGCGCCCGCCTTGGCTTATCTGAGAAGTGCGGTCGGCGGACCGTCGCCTAGGAGCGGCGGGTTCGAGTCCCGCCGCGAGCTTCTGAGGCGCCTCTTTTTTCCCATTAAAGTTGCTTCTAACCTTTTTTTTGGCGGGGACGGGGCGACATTATAATAATATGATATCAATAAGATACAGATTTTTACAATAAGGCAAATAACGAGAGTGGCAAAACATTTTCATTCCACTTCATATTCTAGAATTAAACAATGTAAGAAAAACCAAGCGTATAGATTCTCCATGAATTCTTTTAGAACGGGTTTTTTTAAAAAATGTGTTTAATACTGGAACATGAAATATAATGTTAATATTTTCCCATTTTCACTGTTTGCTTTATTGGAAGATTTGATACCAACCGGATACTTTTCCATAGTGCACAAGAGGCGCAGGAGTTTTAATTTTACTCCATTTCGCTGTCACGCTTTTAAAGGTCGGCTTACTGTTGAAGGTGTCACACACGTAATGCTTCTGTTCAGCTTGCGCTTTGGCAATGCTGAGTTGCCCCTTTTTGGGAGGAGGTCATTGTATGGCTAAATTCTGTATTGGAACACTCCTTAATATTTACTGATGTACATGCTCTTTTTAAATTATCTGCCTGCTTCCTGGAAGCTAATGCACGGTCTGCGCAAATGGATTCTCTGCGCTCTTCGGACAGCTAAAAGACCGATATTACAACATTAGAAGGATAAATGCTTACCTCGGATAATGCAATGGGCTGAAGACCTTCCAGTACATTCAGCATTTGAACATGTGGTGTATAGATGCCACCCGCCAATGGATACTTATTTGGATATTTGGTACGCTTTTAACTTTTTGGATTCGGCCGCTAACCCCGTTTGGTATCCAAAAGCTCTCTTTAAGTGTCAAAACGAGCAAGTTTGACCACTCTCTGTTAGCACATGGAAACGGCTTCCGCAAGACATGCTGATGGAAACTGGCTTCGATAGCTTTCGAAAGGAACAGACAAATCTGTGGAACAGGACGGGTCTATGCACAGCTGTTTGGCATGGTAACTGAACACAGCCTCCAGTTTCAGAGGCTGCGGTTTGACCCTGATATGGAGAACGGTGCCCTCTAAACGTGCCCTCCAGCTTTCGTTCTGACATCTTACTGTTCAAGGTAGATGTCAAATCACGGTGTTTTTTTCCCCTCCCCACAACCCTGGGGAAATCTGACTTGAAGGTGGAGTGACCACTGTAAAATACGCTATGTACATTTCTGAGCAAATTCTCCATTTGGTGCCTGAATCACTCCCCTGGGCTGCACGCTGATGTTCTGTCAAGCTGCAGGATGCGCACTGCAGAGACCAGTGAATGCATGGCTACAGGAGGGGTGTCACTGTTAGACCCTCATGCCCACCCACCCCCATTCCCAGTTTTAGAGGGTCGGTGTGGCTTATACCCTTCTCTGTCCTCTCCTGACTTTTGGGAGAATGCTGACACAGATTCCAATGTCTTGGACATATTATTTTTAAAAGTTGCCTCTTTGCTTTTTATGCTCCACCTGGGCAGTGGGCCAGGATGTGGTGCTTACTGCTGTAGGCTGCTGCCGGTATTTCACAGCCAGCCAGCAATGGAGGATCCCTGGAGCAATTCCTGCTTCGGCCTTCTGGATTATAAAACGGAGAAGTTTGCACTGACCAGGAACAGAAAGGTCGGTGTCTTGCACCGCCTGATCCAGCTGGTGATCCTGGGCTATATCCTTGGGTAAGAGAAGAGGACGGAACCATGGAGGGGGCACTGATACACCTGCAAAATCGCAAGTCATGGGCATTTCTAGTGACTAAATGGTAAATGGCTTAGAGGTAAATTGCTGCATTGTCTGGAATGACGGTACAGCCTTCAGCTGTAGAAGGGACCTCTGAATCCTAAAAGCCTTTGTCAGGAGGAGCTGGGATATTGCAGGAATGGGGGGGGGGGATAGCTCAAATAACTGGTTCCCCCACTTCTGCACATGTGCCATCTTTGTCACCCACATATCTAGGGTTGCCACATTTTTATGTGGCCCTGCTCCTCTGCCTTTAACAGCAGCTTCACATTAGAGTCTGTGCCAAAATAAATGATGGTGATTATTATTATAGCACTATCAATGGGCAAAGTATAAGAGGACTCTGCTTAGCATCTGTCATTCACTAGATGGGAAACAACAGAGGAATTAAAGGAAATCAAAATGGGTAAATGGGAAGAATGTGCATTTATTACATAAATTGCAAATAAATAATACAGTTATTACCGTTATAGATATACTTAGGGTGCTTCCAGGTGAGGCTTTTATCGTGCCATCACCCCGCCTCATTCATAGAATTTTACAGGGGTCCTGATGACGTCGTCTTCCACTTGTAACCCTCCCATGTTTTCCCACTGCTGCTTCTGTCTTTTTTCTTACTGCGGAAAATCTATTAAGGGGGAAAAGACAAAAGAGCTGCACAAGGCCTTCTAATAATTAGCACCAGAACCCCTCTGTCTGGAAGCACCCTTAGAGGCGTATGGATGTTTAGACAAAAAGAAGCCCTATACCTCCCAGCATGCTCCAGCCAGCAATGCTGGCTGGGGGATGCTGGGAATAGTAGGCCTTTTTTTTGGTCTAAACAAGCATAGGATTGCGACCTTAGTTACACTAGGAAATGGAGACTAGCACTTGTGCCCAAAATACCACCCTTCCAAAGCTGTAAAGAACAGCCTGCTCTCTGAAAGGCTCAGAAGGGGTCAGCCTAATGAGCTTGGGCAGAGCAGTCCACCGTAGGGGGCCTGTCACGGAAAAGGCCCTGCTCCTTGCAACTGTCTTGGAATGTGGAGACAATTCAGCAGAGTCCTGCCAGGTGGTCCCCATGGACAGGGCAGTTGATCTGGGGAGTCGGAGCTTCCTCAAGCACGTTGGCTTCTTGCTTTTTCTGCCTTGTTGCAGATGGGTGCTCCTAGCCAGAAAGGGCTATCAGGAAAAGGACACCGACCCTCATGTCTCTGTGATCACCAAATTGAAAGGGGTTTCAGCTACACACATCAAAGAGCTTGGACACCAGCTGTGGGATGTAGCAGATTATGTGAAGCCCCCTCAGGTAAGTATTTGGGCCAGACCATAGCAAAACTGAGGACAGACAAGATAGGAAGAGGAGGAAAGTTGCCGCGGAAGTATTTAGACAAATAGAACAGATTAAAGGGTCGATTATAACATGAGGTGGGGGGTGGAAAGAAGTATAAAGACACATCTTGAAATGTGTTGCTCCAAATTACTGTAAAGAGTATCCACTTTTCAGTGAATGTGTCAACCTGTGTTCCTCTGAGACTTCTTGAAAAGGAAGTCAGTTATGACATTAACAGCACAATCATATGGATATTTACTCAGAAGTAAGTCCCACTGAATTCAATGAAACTTACTCCCCAGTAAATGTGTACAGGGTTGCAGCCTAAGGATTGCACACCTGGGAGTACGTCCCACTGAAGTCAGCTTACTTCTGAGGAGACATGCATAGAATTGCATTGTAAGGCTGCAATCCTACACACACCTCAGCTCAATAGGGCTTACTTCTGAGTACACATGTATAGGATGGCACTGTAAAGCAATATTCCACATTCTGTCAAACTAGTGGTCAGTGGTCACTTCCCATTTGACATTTTTGAACGTCCGTCCTAGTTTTTATAGTGATTAATTCCCACCCACCCCCAATTTGTTAAGTCTGACTGATTACTGCGTTGTTTTTAAATGTTGTTCAAAACTCATAAAAAACAAAGATGGGGCTGATCTACACTTACGGGTTTTTTCATTTCCAATGAGGTTTCACCGCCCATCTTTCACACTACGTAGTGCCCGCCTCGAATTGGAACCGGAATTTCCTGCTTCCGTGCTCCCGCTTTCAATACCCTAATATCCCGGTATTTCCCCTTAATGTGCTCTGATTTTCCGCCTTCACTACCGTATCTGGTCGTAGTCCCCTCCCCTGCCTGTCCATATATGGCAGTGTTTGTATTTCCCTCCTGTCCAATCACAGCTCTCTATGGCCCCATGTTGTCTTCCGGCTACTGATCACATAGCTTCCTCAGCACTCCTTGTTTCTTCAGCAACAAGCAAAGGGCTGGATTGTCTGATCTCGGAAGCTAAGCGGGGTCGGCCCCGGTCAGTAGTGGGATGGGCGACCACCTGGGAATCAGGCTTCCTGCACTGAGCGGGGGGGGGGGTTGTTCTATCCCTTCAAATGAGACTAAGTTTTACCCCCTTCTATCCCTCGCTTCACCTTTTTCAAAAAATTAAGGCATTATCTTCGAAGAATCATGGCTTTTCCGCGATTTTTTTTTTCTAATTCAGGCACGAACTTCAAAGATTCAAAAATTCTAAGATTTGAAGCTTCACATCTTCGAATCTTAGAAGATCATGCCTGAATTAGAAAAAAAAAATTGTGGAGAAGCCACGATTCTTCAAAGATAACCAAAGGAGGTCACCCATCCCACTACTGACCGGGGCCAACCCCGCTTAGCTTCCGAGATCAGACAAGCACGTGCACATCCAGCCCTTTGGCTGTTGCTGAAGAAACAGGGAGTGCTGAGGAAGCTATGCGATCAGTAGCCGGAAGACGACATGGGGCCGTCGAGAGCTGTGAGCGTGGTGGGTGTGGAATCAGCAGAAACAGGAAGAGTTTCTGACCCTCCAATGAGAGCCTCCGTCTTTAAGAGCAGGAAAACATCACAGCGCTCGAGTGTGGACTGAGCTCACACATTCGATGAAGCACCGCAACGGGGAAAATGGGTGAGTGTGGATAATCACGTTTTAATGCGAGAGCGTTTAACCCAACAGGACACCGAATGCATTGCGACGACGGGTGCAATGTAGATCGGTCCATAGCCACACTGGTCCATGAGGAAAAAAAATAGCAATACCTTTATTAGGACCAACCAAATTGCCACAAAAGATTATGCAGGCTTTCAAGTTCTCCAGAACTCTTCATCAAGCTGAGTCAGCCTTCCCCAACCTGGTGCCCTCCAGATGCACTGGACTACAAGTTCCATAATCCACAGCTTGGGGGAGGCTGGGCTAGGTGATACACAAACAGGGGATGGGGGAAGAACACCAAGGTCCAAAAATTACACCAGATATTGTGGCCTTGAGTTCTGCTGTTTGCTGAAAAGCAGTAAAGAAATGATATATAAGAATACAGTAGCGTAAGCCTTATTACTAGAGATCTACCAGACCAATTTTGTTCATTTTAGTTTTAAACTGAAGATGTAGATGAGCAGAGAATTTTGAAACTTCAAAAAAGTTCAAAGCTCAAGCTTTGGGCAGCTCAGGAACGGAGAAGGGGGAGGGATGAGGCAAAGGGGAGGCTAGTGCCTATGCACCACACTGTGCATGTAATGTAACACGTGACACAGCGTGTGCATGCATGTGTAGTAATGCTTAAACCTGTGAGCTCTTGGAGTGCTGGGCCAATGGAAGGACAGGCACAGAATGTTGGGGAAGGGGCTGAAGAAAAGTCAGTTGGTGGGAGGAGGAGGAGGGAGAGAAGCTGAGGAGAAAGAGCTGCAAGGACACCAGAGGGAGAAGAGAGAGTGAAATCTTACATCATGTGCTTTCAACCTCAAACTTTAAGAAATGGTAAATGATCTTTTTAAAAAGATCATTTTGTTTTCACCTTTGCTGTTTTATTTGTAGTACATTTATTTGAAAAGTGTAAAGTTGTTCCATTCACAAGTGAAACAGGCAAACATATTTTTATCGAAGCACGCTCAAACTACTAGCCCCTGTGGCGAGATGGGATTTACACTAGTAACAAATGAATAAATAAGCAATTGTTTCCCATGTTAGAAAAGCTCTTTTGGTGTGCCTGTGACTTTTGTGGCCTACCAAACTCTTACCCAGCCTTGCTGGGGCTTGCCCAGAAGTCATTCTCAGTGGACACAGACAGGCTGCTGGAGAGGGTTCAGAGGAGGGCAACGAAGATGATCAGGGGACTGGAAACAAAGCCCTGTGAGGAGAGACTGAAAGAACTGGGCATGTTTAGCCTTGAGAAGAGAAGACCGAGGGGAGATAGGATAGCGCTCTTCAAGTACTTGAAAGGTTGTCACAGAGAGGAAGGCCAGGATCTCTTCTTGGTCATCCCAGAGTGCCGGACACGGAATAATGGGCTCAAGTGACAGGAAGCCAGATTGCGGCTGAACATCAGGAAAAACGTCCTGACTGTTAGAGCAATACAACAATGGAGCCCATTACCTAGGGAGGTAGTGGGCGCTCCACACTGGAGGCATTCAAGATGAAGCTGGACAGCCATCTGTCAGGGATGCTCTGACTTGGATTCCTGCATTAAGCAGGGGGTTGGACTCGACGGTCTTATAGGCCCCTTCCAACCCTAGTATTCTGAGCTTCTACGATTCTATGGATTGTGCCCAATGGGTCAGATCTGTTTGTCTCCCACTTCATAGCCCTCAATGGCACCCATCATCTGCTTCCCCCTGGAATGGTCTCTTAACATTCCCCCATCTCTGAAATCTTACTGCTTTGTGTAGACCACCCGGCGAATTCATGAGCGAACACAGGATTGGATCTAAATTAACTCCAAGTAGACACATTGAAACCATAGGACTTAAATTAACCATGACTAACATAAGTCCGATTGATTTCAGGGGGTCTGTTCTAAGTATGAGTAACTCTGGATCCAACCCAAATCTCCCCAGGCCAAATCCAGGGCTCTGTCCATTGGACAACAGAAAAACTAAATGTCTATATTTTGAAACATTTCCTAGGGAGAAAATGTATTCTTTTTGGTGACCAATTTCATTGCTACTCCGAAGCAAGTGCAAGGGTCATGCCCAGAGGTACGTTGCTGGCTCCTCTTTTTCTTGTCCATCTCCCAGTCATTTTCTCTTCAACTTGGCTGGCTGGCACAACTCAGGATGTGTCCCCATATCCACCTCTCTGCCATTCATCTGCTCTTGCTTGTGCATGCTGTAGACCCAATTGCATCATAGCTGATTCTGTGTAGGGCTGGATGGCCCAGCATCATGGGAGTGGGTCACCCCCAGCTAGGGGGCCCATGGTTGGGGAAAGGTGGACTATGAAATCTCGGAGAGAGAATTCCCTGCACCCTTACCAAACTGCAGTTCCCAGAATTCTCTGGGGAAGCCACAAATTAACAGGTGTTAAATAACTTGTAACAATGCTAAGATGACTGTGTTATCGTCACCAATTACTGCTGTTGTGAATGGTCAGCTAAGCTTGTTCTACATACATTTGCGTTTTATTGAATTGTCACAGCATGTCCTTTTTGCATTTCATTGCCATTTAGTCCCACTGTTAAACATTTCCCCCCTCTACACCTCTGCGAACTTGCCAACTGAGGATAACACTTCATGCATCTAGTGGTGAAGGCTAAATCTACACATAGCAGTTTTATCGTTATCATAGTGCAATGATAACTGTTGGTCCACATGACACCAGTGGTCACCAACAGTTATCACTGCAGCATGATAACAGTGTAACTGCTATGTGTAGATTCAGCCGAACTGGACTGTAGCCCACAAAAGCTTATGCCACAATAAATGTGTTCGTTTTTAAGGTGCCACAAGACTCTTTGCTGTTTTCTCAACAGTTGAAGTGTTATTTGTTTGTTTGTTTTTTAAATGTCAGTTCTTAAGTGTAGATCCAGGCTTTATTGGTATAAGAGTTGCATATTTTCCTTGTCACCAATCTTTTCTAGCACCCTTCTGTTCCCAGTGGAAACTGCCAGAGAGATTTGGACTGTCCTGCAGGACAGCCTGTGGTCCATGGAAATGGTAAGGAGACCTGTTTCAGTCCTGGTTCCCCACCCACCCCTCCGCTCCCCAGTTCATGTTTGACACCAATTCAGTATGTGAACTTTATTTGGCCCGGCAGTTAGTGCTTGCTCGATCCCCTATCATTTTTGGAGTTCTCCTCCGCATCCTTCCCAGCCTCCCTGAGTTCAGGACCCTCCAAGACTTACAGAAAGAAGCCAGCCACCAGTTCCTCATCCCTGTATTACCTATGAAGTGCCTCAGTCTTAATCAGAGCCTTGTTCCCTCTAGCTGAGAATTGGCTGTTGGGGCAGCTGTTTGGAGCTCTTGGCTTCCATTGGACATCTGAAGGCCCTAAATGGGGGCAGGCAGGTGGGTGGAAAGCACCATGAACAGAAACAAGGACAGCAGTCAAAGAAAGGTGTGATTGATCTGGGGTTTTGTTCTCTTGCAGGTGTAAAAACAGGGAAGTGCGTCCAATTTAACATCTCTCATAATACCTGCGAGATCTACGGGTGGTGTCCCGTGGAAAACAAGACCTTGCCCAGGTACCAAAGTCGGTAGTGGGCTCTCCCACATTGGAGGCATTCAAGACGAAGCTGGACAGCCATCTGTCAGAGATGCTTTGGCTTAGATTCCTGCATTGAGCAGGGGGTTGGACTCGACGGTCTTATAGGCCCCTTCCAACCCTACTATTCTATGATTCTATGATTCCTTGCTGCTGCTACTTCAACTACCATTGTTTAGAAGTAGTGGGACATGCAAGAAAATGTTTCAGTGTGGAATGTTCCTGTTCAGGATTCCAGCCTCTCCACTCCATTCCCGCTTCCCACCTGTTTCCCCTGGTTTTCCCCAACAGTCAAGCAGCATTCCACCAACAGTGAGCATGCTCAGTCCTGATTGGGCTGTTTGGGGTTTTCTTGTACTTCTGCAAATTTTGGGACACCCCCAAGCCTGCTGATACCTTCCTTTTGTGAATGAATGGTGCTGTTTTGGTTATGTAAGGGCCGGCACTTGGAGAACTGAGATTGCTCTGAGATGATGCCTCTATCACAGCAGCCCCACCAGAAGCCAACCAGAATTTTTCAGCTAGAAAGAGACAGTACTTGTTAAGAAAGAGGGAAGTGGCTTGAGAGAGGCATGACTTCCCTTGAGGTGTACCAGCTGTCTCTTCTGGCTAAAATCTATTTAACCAGAGGTAAAAGTAAAAGATAAGTATACATGCGATGAGCAGCAATCCCTCTTTCAAACTGCCTTCAACTCTCTGGAAAAACTGTGGTCTGTCTCCAAGAAAGATGCATACCCGTTATCAGTCACTGGGCATCTCTACACCAGCCTAAAATCCTGCATTTAAAATGGGGCTTTCTGCTTCTGTTTTAAATGCAGGATCACGACGACTCCCTTTTTCACGTGCTTCCTTCCCCCCCACCCCCTTCCCCCTCCTTCTCCCCATATCTGAGTCTTCCATTATCTTTCATTGAACTCGCTCCTCTTCTTACCGCTTTTACTCTTTTCATGGAGGAAACTGAAGTGGAACACAACGGGGTAATTTGATAGCTCATTATTTGCGATTTATTTAAAAATGGAACAAAGGGCATTCAGTGCAGGAGACGCCTTGAATGATCATGGCGTCATGTAAAGAGCCCGCATACTTCCATGAAGGAGCCATCTCAACCGCAGGGTAAAAGCTCGGTGTGAAGGAACCCACTAACTACTCTCAGATGGCCACCAGAAACCTTGTTTTCTCGCAGCACAGTGACTTAATTTATTTTCCAGTGCTGTAAACAGCTGGCAGGTTGTAGAAGACAAAAACAAATTGTCATGCTCCTTCAATGAGTTCCTTCATTCATGGGCCCACCTGTTGTGTTTCCCATCTAGGAATCCACTCTTGGCTGCAGCAGAGAATTTCACTCTCTTTATTAAAAACACGGTCAACTTTACCAAGTTTAACTTCTCCAGGTAAGGACTGAGGTCTTTAAACAGGCTGAGAGTTGCCATGGCTCGAGACCATTTTTTAGATGGTTTGAGAGAGGGAGCGCAGGCTGAGGTGTGTGTGCACATCCCGTTTTTGCCTCTGGTTAAATAGGTGTTGAGGTGTTCTTATTTTTTTTTTTTAAAACACTGCAAAACCTGAGCAGAGGTGCTGACAGCACAAAATAAGTCAAGGCTGAAGGTTCTCTCTTCTTTCAACCATTCATTACACTCGAACAATCAATAACACTGTAATGTTATAATATTGTATTTTAATGTTTTAAATTTTGTAAACCGCCCAGAGAGCTTCAGCTATGGGGCGGTATAGAAATGCAATAAATAAATAAATGTTAGCATCAAATAGAGAAGCAAAGTTCAAATATCACTAGAAAAAATCACTGAGCCCTAGCAAAATTACATACAGTGCCTCCAATAAGTATTCACCCGCCTTTGACTTCTCCACATTTTGTTGTGTTACAACCTGGGATTAAGATGGATTGAACTGGCATTTTTACCATCTGATTTACGCAACATACTTAACACTTTGAAGGTGCAAAATATTTTTTTTGTGGCACAAAAGTTAATTAAGCAAAACCAAACTGGTATTTGTTGGTTGCATAAGCATTCACCCCCCTGAGCCAATACTTGGTAGAAGCACCTTTGGCAGCAACTGCAGCTGTGAGTCTTTGGGGGTAAGCCTCTACCAGCTTTGTGCATCTGGATCCTGCAATTTGTGCCCATTCTTCTTGGCAAAATTGCCCAAGATCTGTCAGATTGGATGGGGACTACTGGTGAACAGCAATTTTCAAGTCTTGCCACAGATTCTCAATCAGATTGAGGTCTGGGCTTTGACTGGGCCATTCTAAGACATTGTGGTACTTGTTTTTAAACCACTCCAGTGTAACTTTGGCTGTGTGTTTAGGGTCATTGTCCTGCAGGAGGGTAAACCTCTGCCCTGGTCCCAGGTCCCTTGCAGACTGAAACAGGTTTTCCTCTAGAATTGCCTTGTATTTGGCTCCATCCATTTGCCCTCAATCCTGACCAGTTTCCCAGTCCCTGCCAATGAAAAGCATGCTCACCACATGATGCTTCCGCCACCATGCTTCACCATGAGGATGGTGTTCTCAGGGCGATGAGCACTGTTGGCTTTGCGCCACACACGGTGTTTTGCGGTAAGGCCAAAAAGTTCAATTTTGGTCTCATCAGACCAGAGAACCTTTTCCCACATGTTTGCTGTGCCTCCCACATGCCTTTTGGCAAAATCCAAATGGGATTTGATGTGGGGGGTTTTCAGCAATGTCTTTCTTGTCTCACCATTCTTCCATAAAGCCCAGCTTTGAGGAGCATCCGGGTGACAGTTATCCCATGGACAGTTTCTCCCATCTCAGCTGTGGATCTCTCCCAGCTCCTTCAGAGATAGCATTGGCTTCTTGGTTGCTTCTCAGACTACTGCCCTCCCTACCCGATGACTGAGTTTTGGTGGATGACCTTCTCTAGGCAGAGTCGTGGTTGTGCCATATTCTTTCCATTTTGTAATAATGGATTTAACGGTGCTCTGGGGAATGTTCTTAGTTGAGGATATTTTTTTATAACCCAACCCTGATTGGTACTTCTCCAGAACTTTATCCCAGACTTCTTTTGATAACTCCTTGATCTTCATGATGCTGTTTGTTTTCTCACAAACTCTGGGGCTTTCCAGAAAAAGTGTATTTAATCTGAGATCATGTAACACTTGAATTGCACACAGGTGGACTCAGTTCAAATAATTGTTGTTGTTGTTCAGTCGTTCAGTCATGTCCGACTCTTCGTGACCCCATGGACCATAGCACACCAGGCCTTCCTGTCCTGCGCTCTCTCCCGGAGCGTGCTCAAGTTCATATTCATTGCATCCGTGATGCTATCTAGCCATCTCATCCTCTGCCGTCCCCTTCTCCTTTTGCCTTCAGTCTTTCCCAGCATCAGGGTCTTTTCCAGGGAGTTTTCTCTTCGCATTAGGTGGCCAAAATATTGGAGCTTCAGCTTCATTATCTGTCCTTCCAATGAGCACTCAGGGTTGATTTCCTTTAGGATGGACTGATTTGACCTCCTTGCAGTCCAGGGCACTCGTAAGAGTCTTCTCCAGCACCACAGTTCGAAAGCATCAATTCTTCGGCGCTCAGCCTTCCTTATAGTCCAGCTCTCACAGCCATACATTACTACTGGGAAAACCATAGCTTTGACTAGACGGACCTTTGTCGGCAAGGTGATGTCTCTGCTTCTTACTATGCTGTCTAGGTTGGCCATAGCTTTCCTCCCAAGGAGCAAGCGTCTTTTAATTTCATGGCTACAGTCACCGTCTGCGGTGATCTTGGAGCCCAAGAAAGTAAAATCTGTCACTGCTTCCATTTCTTCCCCTTCTATATGCCAGGAAGTGATGGGGCCAGATGCCATGATCTTAGTTTTTTTAATGTTGAATTTCAAACTAGCTTTTGCACTCTCCTCTTTCACCCTCAACAAGAGGCTCTTGAGATCCTCTTCGCTTTCTGCCATTAGGGTTGTATCGTCTGCGTATCTGAGGTTGTTGATAATTCTCCCGGCAATCTTAATTCCGACCTGTGATTCATCCAACCCGGCGTTTCTCATGATGTACTCTGCATATAAGTTAAATAAGCAGGGTGACAATATGCAGCCTTGTCGTACTCCTTTCCCAATTTTGAACCAATCGGTTGTTCCATGTCTGGTTCTTACTGTTGCTTCTTGACCCTCGTACAGGTTTCTCAGGAGACAGGTAAGGTGGTCTTGTACTCCCATCACTTTAAGAATTTGCCACAGTTTGTTGTGATCCACACAATCAAAGGCTTTAGCGTAGTCAATGAAGCAGAAATAGACGTTTTTCTGGAATTCTCTTGCTTTCTCCATGATGCAGCGAATGTTGGCGATTTGATCTCTAGTTCCTCTGCCTCTTCGAAACCCAGCTTGTACTTCCGGTAGTTCTCGGTTCGCATACTGCTGAAGCCTAGCTTGTAGGATTTTGAGCATCACCTTGCTGGCATGTGAAATGAGCGCAATTGTGCGGTAGTTTGAACACTCTTTGGCGTTGCCCTTCTTTGGAATTGGAATGTAAACTGACCTTTTCCAGTCTTGTGGCCACTGTTGAGTGTTCCAGATTTGTTGGCATATTGAATGCAGCACTTTAACAGCATCATATTTTAGGATTTTAAAGAGCTCGGCTGGAATACTGTCATCTCCGCTAGCTTTGCTGTTAGTAATGCTTCCTAAGGCCCACTTGACTTCACTCTCTAGGATGTCTGGCTCAAGTTCAGTGACCGCACTATCATGGCTATCAGGGACATTCAGATCTTTCCTGTATAGTTCTTCTGTGTATTCTTGCCACCTCTTCTTAATCTCATCTGCTTCTGTTAGGTCCCTGCCTTCTTTGTCCTTTATCATGCCCGTCTTTGCACAAAACGTTCCCTTGAGATCTCCAACTTTCTTGAAGAGATCTCTAGTCTTTCCCATTCTGTTGTTTTCCTCGATTTCTTTGCATTGTTCATTTAAGAAGGCCTTCTTGTCTCTCCTTGCTATTCTCTGGAACTCTGCATTCAGTTGGGTATATCTTCCCCTTTCTCCCTTGCTTTTCGCTTCCCTTCTTTTGTGAGCTACTTGTAAAGCCTCATCAGACAGCCACTTTGCTTTCTTGCATTTCTTTTTCTTTGGGATGGATTTCGTTGCTGCCTCCTGAACAATGTTACGGACCTCCGTCCATAGTTCCTCAGGCACTCTGTCTATCAGGTCTAATCCCTGAAATCTATTCCTCACCTCCACTGTATATTCATCAGGGATATGATTTAGGTCATACCTGAACGGTTTAGTGGTTTTCCCGACGTTCTTCAATTTAAGCCGAAATTCTGCAAGAAGCAGCTCATGATCTGAGCCACAGTCAGCTCCAGGTCTTGTTTTTACTGACTGTATGGAGCTTCTCCATCTTTGGCTGCAAAGGACATAATCAATCTGATTTCGATATTGACCATCTGGTGACGTCCATGTGTAGAGTCGCCTCTTGTGCTGTTGAAAAACAGTGTTTGCTATGATCAGCATGTTCTCTTGGAAAAACTCTATTAGCTTTTGTCCTGGTTCATTTTGTACACCAAGGCCATGCCTGCCTGTTATCCCGGTGATTTCTTGACTTCCTACTTTAGCATTCCAATCCCCTATGATGAAGAGGACATCTTTTTTTGGTGTTAGTTCTAGAAGGTGTTGTAGGTCTTCATAGAACCGATCAACCTCAGCTTCTTCGGCCTCAGTGGTTGGGGCATAGACTTGAATTACTGTGATGTTGAATGGTTTGCCTTGGATTCGTACTGAGATCATTCTATCATTTTTAAGATTGTACCCCAGTACTGCTTTTCCCACCCTTTTGTTGACTATGAGTGCTACTCCATTTCTTCTAAGGGATTCTTGCCCACAATAGTAGATATGATGGTCACCTGAATTAAATTCGCCCATGCTTGTCCATTTTAGTTCACTGATTCCCAAAATGTCGATGTTCAATCTTGCCATCTCATGTTTGACCACCTCCAGCTTACCTTGATTCATTGATCTGACATTCCAGGTTCCTAAACAATATTGTTCTTTACAGCATCGGATTTTCTTTTCACCACCAGACACATCCACAGCTGAGTGTCCTTTCGGCTTTGGCCCAGCCGCTTCACTCTTTCTGGTGCTACTTGGAAATACCCTCTGCTCTTCCCCAGTAGCATATTGGACACCTTCCGACCTGAGGGGCTCATCTTCCGGCGTCGTATCTTTTAGCCTTGTGATACGTTCCATGGGGTTTTCTTGGCAAGAATACTGGAGTGGGTTGCCATTTCCTTCTCCAGTGGACCACATTTTGTCAGAACTCTCTGCCTTGACCTGTCCGTCTTGGGTGGCCCTGCACGGCATAGCTTATGGCTTCACTGAGTTACGCAAGCCCCTTCGCCACAACAAGGCAGTGTGACCTCTAAAGGCAGTTGGTTGTACCAGAGCTTTGTCACAGCAAAGGGGGTGAATACTTATGCAACCCAGACTTTTCAGTTTTTTATTTTCGGACCCGTGGCCACTCACTTGTGGGGTGCCACAGGGTTCCATCCTGTCCCCAATGTTATTTAACATCTATGTGAAGCCGCTGGGGGCTATCATCAGGAGGTTTGGGGTGCGGTGTCATCAATATGCGGATGACACGCAGCTCTACCTCTCGTTCAAATCTTCACCAGGGTTGGCTGTAGAATCCATGTCCAAATGTCTGGAGACAGTGAGTGGCTGGATTGAAGCTGAACCCTAACAAGACTGAGGTACTTCTGGTTGGAGACAAGAGGTGGTTGGGGGATGGTGACCTGGTGTTGAATGGGGTACGGCTACTCTTGAAAGACCAGGTCCACAGCCTGCGGGTCATTTTAGACTCCCAGATGTCCATGGAGGCTCAGGTGTCAGCTGTGAGCTGGACAGCGCTGTATCAACTCCATCTGATATGGCGGCTGCACCCCTACCTTCCCGACCATCTGCTCCCATCAGTAGTACATGCCCTGGTCTCCTCTCGTTTAGACTACTGTAATGGGCTCTACGTGGGGTTACCCTTGAAGACGGTTCAGAAGCTGCAGCTGGTACAGAACACGGAGGCTCGTCTGATTAAAGGCAGCTGCCAGCGAGATCACATCACTCCAGTGCTGATGGAGTTGCACTGGTTACCAGTTGTTTTCCGGGCCAAATTCAAGGTGTTGGTTTTGACCGTTAAAACCCTATATGGTTCCGGCCCAGCCTATCCTAAGGAGCGTCTCCAGCAACACCAGACAGGCCAATTAACAAGGTCAGCCTCGGATGGCCTTCTCTCTGTCCCATCAGCCAGGACAGCTAGACTGGTGGGGATGAGGGAGAGGGCCTTCTCTGTGGTGGCCCCCAATCTGTGGAATTCCCTCCCTAGGGAACTCCGCCATGCCCCCTCTTTAATAAGCTTCTGCCACGCACTAAAAACATGGTTGTTCAGGCAGGCTTTTGGGATGAGTTAGGGTATTTAGAAAATGTTTTTACTGTAGAATTTTGTTGTTTTAAACTGTTTTATTATATACTTTGTACATCACCCAGAATGGCTGGGTGACCAGCCAGATGGGCGATTAATAAATTTAATAAATAAATAAAATATTTTGTAAAATATGTAGATTTATTTCCTCCACTTCGACATTATGGACTATTCTGTGTAGATCAGTGACAAGAAATCCTAATTAAATCCATTTTAATTCCAAGTTGTAACACAACAAAACTTGGAAAAGGCAAAGGTGGGTGAATACTTATGCAAGGCGCTGTAGAAATTAAAATGTCAGTGTGTAATAGAAGCAATGTGAAAATGCACAACTAAAAGGCTAAAGAAAAACCCCAGAGCAATCAATTCTTTTAATAGCCAAATAAGCAAATATAAAATGCAATATACATGTTAAAAAGCATTTGCTTGAGCAAATGACAAGATAAAGAACTAACAACGGAGCAGCAGCCCGTTTCTCAGGAAGGCCAAGTTGCCGTCAGGTGTCTTACAAGTGCCCGAGGGTGCGTCCAGGCAGATGGCTCCTAGCGCTCTCTGGCAAAAGGCATTGTGCAGGTAGAACTTCCCTGTTTTTTCCTGCTTAATAGACTTTCTATGGAAAGAAAAAAGATGGACGAAGTGGTGGGAAAACACAGGGGGATTACAAGTGAAAGACATTATCTGTGGTGTAGTGGCAAGAGTGTTGGACTAGGAGCTGGGAGATCTGGGTTCCAGTCCCCACTTGGCCATGAAAGCTCACTGGGTGACTTTGGGCCAGTCACAGACTCTCAGCCCAACCCACCTCACAGGGTTGTTGTTGTGAGGATAAAATGGAGAGGAGGAGGATAATGTAAGCCGCCTTGGGTTCCTAGTGAGAGGAAGAAAGGCGGGGTATAAATGCAATAAATAAATAAATAAAATTATCTGGGGAAAAAACACCTTAAAAGTCTATGAATGAGGCAGTGCACCTTAAAAGCCTCATCTGGACACACTCCGAGATAAAATGTACCAAGTGCAGAGGTATCAAGATCTAGTCCCACGTCAGGATAGCAGGCCATCTGCATTAATTTCCCACACACTTGGGTGCAACAACCCAGCCTTATAAACAATCGCCCAGATCACACCTGGGCCTCCAATTAACCTGACTAACTCCCTACCCATCATCAGGGTGAGTCGCTAGTGTCCTTTTGTCCATCCATCCCCTTCCAATGAAAATAGCAAAAGAGAGCCAGTGTGGTGTAGTGGCTAGAGTGCTGGACTGGGAGTCAGGAGATCCGGGTTCTAGTCCCCACTTGGCCATGGAAGCTCACTGGGTGACTTTGGGCCAGTCACAGACTCTCAGCCCAACCCACCTCAAAGGGTGGTTGTTGTGAGGATAAAATGGATGAGGAGGATGAGGAGGATTATGTACGCCGCCTTGAGTTCCTTGGAGGAAAAAAGGCGGGATATAAATGTAATAAATAAATAAATATAAATAAAAACATTGACCTGGTTCTCACGTAACACTAACCCATGGTTTGTTGCCCTACCCAAGGTTTGTCTGGCAGATGATCAAACAAACTATGGTTTGTTTTCCCAATTCTTAGGTTGTTTGTTTCTCTCATTCTCTCCTACTCCTTCCCTCCGTCCCAAGTTCCTTTGCAGCGCTATAGTACTGGTATGTAGAGCGGCCAGGCTTTTTGACCATTCTTGCTTGCTTCCTCTGTAGCCTGGCAAAACAACCCATGAACAGCCCATGGTTCTGGGTTCACATGTAATGACAAGCCATAGTTAAAACCACTGGGAGTTCACAACCCAACAACAAACAACATTCTCATTCTGGGTTGTTCATGGTTATTGTTGTTGTTATTGTTATTATATTTTTCACTGCAAAAAGTAGTCTTGAAGCAACTTACACACCATACAGAAATCCATGATTAATATAAAGGGAGAAGTAGGGAGAATGAAAATAAACCATAATCAGTACAATAATACAAATAAAAATAAATATCGTAAAACGTTTTAGATTATGTTTTTAAACAGTACAATATGAAAACTGTTCATCCACAAATACACAAAATCAATGATTTGTTAGCACAGTGAGATGCGCGCATCACGGCAAGCCAGAATGGGACCTGGTTTGCACATCACATGGATTAGCACGATGTGCAACCAGGTCATTGTGTAGAAATGAAACTTCTCCTAAATCACTTCCACTTCTCTTAAGAGTGATTGTCTGTCTCCAGCTTCAAGTTTTTCCTCTGTAGCTGAGGGACCTCGAAGAAGGTCAGTCCATGGGAACCTGCCATGCCTGAGAGATTTGTCTCAGGAAGGGGCCACTTAGCTTAGTTTGGTGATAAAGGAAGACTTAGGGAGGGGATCAAGGTGATGGTGAATGCTTCCCTCGAGGAGAGAGTGATGCCATCAGCCCTCAAGGAAGCGGTGATAAGACCACTGTTAAAGAAGCCCTCCTTGGATCCCCAAGACTTGAACAACTTTCGCCCAGTCTCAAATCTGCTGTTTTGGGGCAAGGTGATTGAGCAGGTGGTGGCGATACAGTTGAAGGCACACTTGAAAGAAGCCGATTATCTGGATCCATTTCACTCAGGCTTCAGGCCTGGACATGGGATAGAAACGGCCTTGGTTGCCTTGGTGGATGATATGGGGAGGGCTCTGGATAGGGACAAATGCTCCTTACTTGTTCTCCTCGATCTCTTAGCAGCTTTTGATACCATCAACCATGATATCTGCCTGGAGGGGTTGGGCATAGGGGACACCATATTACAGTGGTTCTGTTCCTTCCTCTCTGGCAGGTATCAGAGGGTAGCTCTGGGGGAGGAGACTTCAGACCCTTGGCTGCTCACTTGCAGGGCTGTTCTCTCCCCGATGTTATTTAACATCTATGTGAAACTGCTGGGGGCTATCATCAGGAGGTTTGGGGTGCAGTGTCTCCAACATGCCGATAACATGCAACTCTGCCTCTCATTTAAATCCTCGCCAAGGTTGGCTGTCAAAACCCTGTCCAAGTGTCTGGAGTCAGTGAGTGTCTGGATGGAAAGGACTAAGCTGAAACTGAACCCCGACAAAACTGAAGTACTTTTGGTGGGAGATAAGGGGAGGTTGGGGGATGCTGACCTGGTGTTGAATGGGGTGCGGCTGCCCCTGAAGGACCAGGTCCGCAGTCTGGGGGTCATTTTGGACTCTCAGCTATCCATGGAGGTTCAGGTGTCAGCCGTGAGCCGGGTGGCGCTGTACCAACTCCATCTGATATGGTGGCTGTGCCCCTATCTCCCTAACCATGTGCTCCTGTCAGTAGTTCATGCCCTGGTCTCCTCTCGCCTAGACTACTATAATACGCTGTATGTGGGATTGCCCTTGAAGATGGTTCGGAAGTTGCAGCTGGTGCAGAACACAGCGGCCTGCCTGATCAAAGGCAGCTGTCGGCGAGACCACATCACTCCAGTGCTGAAGGAGTTGCACTGGTTACCAGCTATTTTCCGGGCCCAATTCAAGGTGTTGGGATTGACCTTTAAAATCCTATATTGTTCCATCCCAGTCTATCTTATGGAGCACCTCCAACAACACCAGGGACGCCACTCAACGAGATGGGCCTCAGCAGGCCTTCTGTCTGTCCCATCAGCCAGGACAGCTAGGCTGGTGAGGACTAGGGAGAGGGCCTTTTCTGTCGCGGCCCCCACTCTGTGGAATTCCCGCCCTAGTGACCTCCGCCAAGCCCCCTCTTTGATGAGCTTCCACCGTGCTTTGAAAACCTGGCTGTTCAGGAGGGCTTTGGGGTGGGTTAGGGTTTTTTAGAGCACTGTTGTTTTGTTCAGTTGATTATGTAAATTTGTTGTATTTCGTGTTGTTATTTGTATTGTATGCCGCCTAGAGTGGCCAGGTAGCCGGCCAGATGGGCAGCTAATAAATCTCATAACTAAACAAACAAACAAACAAATAATTTGAGCGATGGAAGGTCTCCGGCCCTCTGGAAGCAAGTGGGTACCCTTTCCATCCATTTTAATGTTGCTTTTTGCAGGGGTGGCTCCCAGTTGAAGGGCCCCTTAAGTTGCTTTCCCATCAGCCTGTAAGACATTTGGGTGGCTGAGGTGGAAAGTCTGATTGTAATCTTTCCCAGGGAAAAATTTCCCTGACGTTCTCATACTCAAGTGTCGTTGCAGTGAGCAAGTGCTGTGCAAGGACTGCTGGGAGGTGCAAAGCCATGCAGGTATAACTCTAGTGGTGGATTTGGGTGCCATTAAGAGTAGCAGAGGTAGACACTGACAGTCACTACTCTAAGCCCTGGCACGTAACCTGCCATGAATTTCTCCTAGCAAACCCCACTGAAATGAGCAGGAGCTGCACAAGACCACAGTAGTGAGAAGAATGCCAAACCCGCATCTTGATGGTTCAATTCCTAGAGCAGGGGTGCGGAACCCCAGCCCCGAGGGCCAAATCCAGCTCACCTGGGATCCCAATCTGGCCCTCCAGGGTTCTCCAGATAGCCACTTCCCCTGCCCCCCCCGTTTCCCCCAACCACTGATTATTTATGATTTCCCACATTTTGTGCAGTTTTTCCCATTCTGAAAGGCTGAAATGCCTCTCCTAAGGCTTGGTTATTGGCCGTAAGAGCTTTAAGCAAAAAACAACAGCAGCAAACGCTGCTATTTGTGTGGGGTTGGGTTTTTTTTTTAGTATTTTTGCCCTTCCCCCATTTTGCCTTTGGCCCTTCCTGCTGCTGGAATGTGGCACCCCAAAGCTTCTCTGAAATTTCAGCTCTTGGGCTGAAGGAGGGTAGGCACCCCTATCCTAGAGAGACGAGAAAGAGGGTAACCATTGTGAAATCTTGCACACACAAAAAATGCTTCTTCAATGTATGGCTTTCCTTTGGGTTGAGTTGTTCCTACAAGTGGTTTCCCAAAGGCCCTAATTCTTCTCTTGATTTCTTTAAGGACCAACACTTTAAAGACAACCGATGACGCCTACTTCAAGGGCTGTAGGTACGATGCTCTTGCTAGTCCTTATTGCCCCGTCTTTCGTATTCACGACATGGTCAAGGCAACGGGAGAGAGCTTTGAGGAGCTTGCGCTCTGGGTAGGTTCCTTTCCCTGAGCCGCAGGCTTGACTGGCAACTGCCTTTTGAGTAGATCACAACTTTGAAGGCCGGGTGCATTGGGGAGGCACAGGCCGGGTGCTTTGGGGCTCTTTCCCACCCCAAGCAAAGTAAATACGTCCTGGCTAGGATTAGCCATAGAAATGAGGGAGGGGGCTTCTGCTCCTGGCTTGAAAGACAGGCAGGGGATGATTTCCCACCTAGCAATGCTATGGTTTCCCATAACAAACTTTGTCAGTATCGATTCCTACAGTGCCTCAGCAGGGTGCTACAGCATGGCACCTTTCCATGCTGCTGATATAAAACAGAAGCTCCAAATTGGTGTGGAAGGTGCTGGCTATATGGCTGTGTTGACCTTTTCCACATGACCTCAGGACATGTGGATGACCATTCCCTTTGCTTGGTGGATTGCTGGTTAATGGCCCAGAATGATCGGCTGATGCATGTATTATTTATTTAAGGCATGTTCATACCAGCCATCAAAATGGATTCCCGGGCAACCGATGGGAGCAAATGACAAGGGGATAGCTGGCAATCACACGTAACGACAACCCATTGGTTTAAAAACCCACGGGTTGTCGTGCGTGCAGCGCACGACCCACAATTGGCTCCTTCATAGGCTGTGGCGTGCGACGTCCAAATCCAGACCGCTGGGTCGTTTAGGGGCTAAATAACCCAGCGGTTAACCCATGTCTTGTCGCTGATTTATCCAATAGGTTGTTTAACCCCTAAACAACCCAACGGTCTGGGCTTGCACACCATGCTCCACAACCTACAAAGGAGCCTGCTATTGTGGTTGGTGGCATGGAAGCAGAGGGGCGGACGTGCGGCAGGATGTGCAGCATGCCTGCTCATGCATAACAGCCTATCTGTTTTTAAACCAATGGGTTGTCAGTAAATGTGAACAGGCCCTCTGTGCGTTTGATGAAGTATTCATCGGAGCTTGGGGAAGGTCACACACACCAGCGGTGGATAGGAGGAGTGGGGGCATCTCTACACCCGCCTAAAATCCTGCATTTAAAATGGGGCTTTCTGCTTCCATTTGAAATGCAGGATCACAACGACTCCCTTTTCCACCTGCTTCCTTTCCCCCTTCCCCCTCCTCCTCCCCATGTCTTCCTTTATCTTTCATTGATCTTGCTCCTCTTCTTGCCACTTTTTCTCTTTTCACGGAGGAAACTGAAGCGGAACACAACAGGGTAATTTGATAGCTCATTACCTGCGATCTATTTAGAAACGGAACAAAGGGCATTTAGGTCAGGAGATGTCCTGGGGGGTCACGACGTCGTGTAAAGAGCCCACAAACCTCCGTGAAGGAGCCACCTCAATCGCAGGATAAAAGCCCGGGTGTGAAGGAGCCCAAAGTATGTCACACAAAGAGAACCAGCAGCGGTTTTGGAGAGACGAAACATGCGAGAGAGCTGTGAGTTGGCTGAGGGCATCTCACGCGGTGCCTCTCTCCAAGGATCTGATGTGAGGGGGCGGATCATCCTGCCTTGCAGGATAGCCTGCCATTCACTTACAGTTCTGGCCTGCCCTGTTTATGCTGGTAAATAAAGCAACTCCTGTGAAGGCCTGCTCCATGCCTTTGGCTCATCCCAAGGAAACGGAGGCTGAGTACCTCTTGGACCTTCTCGCCGCTCAGGGAATGGGGGAGCGTACAGCAGTGTGGGGTGGGACAGGCTGAAGCAGCCCACTGAGGCCATGGGAGATTCTGGGCGCTCTCTGCTAACAGATCACGGTGCCTTTGTCTGTTTGCTGCTACTTTTGTGGGTCCTACACAGGGGGGAGCCATCGGCCTGCGTATCGACTGGAACTGCGACTTAGACCAGCCGCCTGCAGCATGCCAGCCCTGCTACTCCTTCAACCTGCTGGAGAAGAAATTTAATTTCAGGTGGGCGAATCAGCCAGCAGGCCCGAGGGCCGTGTGAATTCAGAAAGACAGGTTTGCTTGCTCTGAATTTTCGCCACCATGGGAATTATTCTGCTGTTAGCTGCAAAGCACTTAAAGGCAGATGGGAATAGACTGGGGGTGTGCCAGGGCTCAGCGCCAGCATTGGTATATGAAGTGAGAATACTCAGAAGTGCCCCTGAGCAGGTGCAGAGTACATCTTACTCAGCACTTAGTAACCATATAGTCTTGGCATTTCAGGAATCAGGGGAATGGAGGAATTGTTGGTTCCAGACTGATATGAGCACTGCCAACTCTTTTTTGTAGAACTGAGGCAAGCTAGAAGAGACCAGTTGGTTTCTTGCCTGACATGCTGCCATCTGGCAGCAGGATATAAAAAAAAAAATTGGGCACCAAGCACAACTGTGCAACCTGGAACCTCTGCATACTAGACATGTTTTCATAATGTATATTGCGTAATATATTCTGCAGCATTTACTGTTTTGCATAACATTTGCTGGGTTTGCTAGTCACAAAGAAGGGCATCTGATTATGCAGAGCACAGAAGACTCCCCCACCTCAATTCTCTTGTCTTATTCAGGCATTCTCCTTCTGGCTGCTGAAATTTCACCCTGTATTCCCCACACACTTTCAAATATCTCCCTACAGCCATAATGACTAGAAACTTGTTAGCTTTTTTAATTTCATTTCATTTTTTAAAATGAAAGCTGGGATTCCCAGGAACCTCCCACTAATTAACATGGGGCAGACTCCATTGGGATGTTCTCCTGCTCAAGGTCCATAAAAATGATCAGGAGCTGCACAAGAGGATGGCGTATTGTGTGTCTTGTGGACTGGATCTGCCCGTCTCCCACTCTACTGTCATTAATACTGCCCAGAATCTGCCACCAGACCTTTCCTCACCGTAGGGCCGTCTCTGAGAGCTGAAGCAATGGACAAGATGGCTGAGGCAAAGGTGATTGACCAGGGTGTCATGGGTGGGGTGTGTGTGTGTCATGAATTCCCCTCTCTTCAAATTTAGATCAGGGAATAAGGATTCTACTATGATGGATGGGGTTCCACTTCCCCTGAAGATCCAGGTTTGCAGTTTGAATCTTGATTCAGCCCCAAACCTGGATGCCCACGGCTCAGCAATGTCCAGGAGTGTGTTCCCACAACTGGGACTAGCGCGCCTCTTCCTAGATGCGTCTGATATGGCCACAGTCACACGTGCCTTAGTTATAGCCTGTTTAGACTACTGTAACGTGCTCTACGTGGGGCTGCCTTTGAAAACTGTTCAGAAACTTCAGCTGGTCCAGAATGCTGAGGCCAGACTGTTGACCGGAGCTGGTTACAGGGAGAACGTGGCTCCCTTGTTACAACAGCTTCAGCAGGCCTGTTTCCAGGCAGAATTCAGAGTGCTGGTTGTGACCTATAAAGCCCTGGGACCAGATACGGGAGAGACGACACTCTCCCATGCTGACCCTGCCCAGGTTTTAAGATATTTGGGGGGAGGCCCTTTTCTTGGCCCCTTCACCAATAAAGACATGAGAAGGGCCTTCTCGGTGGCCACCCCCAGGCTCTAGAATTCCCTGCTGAGGGAGGCTGGGTTGGCCCCTTTCTCTTGTCTCTCCTTATTCAGGCAGGCCATTGGCATGGAATCTCCTCTGTTGCTGATGGGGCGTTTAACTGCTTGGGTGCTGTTTATTCCTTTTAATTGTGCTTTAAATTTGGTTTTATGTTACATTTTAATTAAGATTTTATTTCCTGTGTTTTATTATTGTTAGCTGCCTTGAGCATCACTGGGGGGGTGGGTGGAGGGTGGAGGCGGGATATTAAATAAATAAACAAACAAATAAACAAAATCCCAAGGCTTTGGAGGCTTGTGACTTATCCATCCATATGGTCTCTTCTCAGAACTGCCACCTATTATCAGGACCCGTTGCGTCGGCATTCCAGGAGCCTCCTGAAACTCTACGGCATCCGCTTTGACATTTCTGTCCATGGCCAGGTAAAGCCCTGAACTGTCCCATACATGGCAGGTTCCTGCTCAGCATGAATCCCCTCCATTGCCCCAGGTGTTGACTTGAATTGCAGGCTCCCTTCCCACCTTCCCCATGAGCGGCGTGCTTCCAGCTGTGCCTCGCACCACCTCCTCCTGATCCACTCAGCATCTCGCCTCTCTCCTCCTCAATCTGTTACAGTCTGTATTGGTTGGCCATTAATCTTCATCCTCCTCCACACACACACACCCCACGCACACTCCATTTGCTTCACTTGTCCTGTAGCACATGAAGCAATACAGTTAAAAATTTAAATGATCTGTTGTGCCACTGATGCGAAGAAAGAAAACACTTTTGCTTCTAATTATTGGAGTAATTGGGGCCAGATACTCCTGTCAGAACTTATAAGAAACTGAGGAGGAGGAGTCAGAATTATAGAAGGGCCATAGCTCTGTGGATGAACAGCTGCTTGGCATGCAGAAAGCCCCAGGTTTGATCCCCAGCAGCATCTCCAGGTAGGGCTGGAAAAGATCCCGGTCTGAATCCCTAGAGAGCCATGGCTGCCAGTCAGTGTAGACAAGATTGAGCTGCATGGGTCCATCGACTGGCTTACTATAAGGCAGCTTCCAGTGTTCCTAATTAGAAAAAGATCAATGGTGCTTTAACAGGAGCTTGATTTACAGAGGTTATCAGGCGATGTAACATTTATCTCCACTCCATGCAAAGCTTCACCTGCTGATTTATGCAGCTGCTGCTCAAGGCACAAGAACAGGCCAGGTAGGGTTTTTGCAGGTCGGCTGGCAACGCTAGCCTTGCCATATCATACCTGGCTATTTTGAGGGTACATTTCTACCAAACATCCCCAAATCCCATTCCTTTCCAACCACAGACTTGTTTACACGACATAAACATGGCAGCAATCTCCCATTACGTATAAACATATCTGAAGTTATTTTCTCTCTCGCTCCATTTCCCCTCTTTTTGCTCAGGCTGGAAAGTTTAGCATCATACCCACCGCAGTCAACTTGGGAACAGGGGCTGCGCTTCTTGGTGCCGTGAGTATGCCCAGATAGAATCCCCCGTCAGCCAAAGAACCATCTTGGTGGATGTGCAGGGGGACCCAGCACTGGGTGCAGCAAACTCGGCCATCTTCAGGGGTGCCTACATTCCAGGGCTCTCTCCCTGTCTGCTGTGCAACTTTCTTGGGGAGAGAGCCATCCCGATGCTTCTTTGAGAGGAGGCACACGGAAGCAGCTTCTGGCAGGAGAGATTTTGGGAGCCGTTTTACCTCCATCAGCTGCCCATGGACATTGCTGGAAAGGAGAGGATATTGAAAATGAAAAGGTGAAACGTGTGCATACCATGTAACCCTGCCACTGGTTACGTGGTACGAGTAACTAGACCAGGCCTAAGAAATGGAGGTTGGGGGCAGCCGAGTTTTAATTTGCCCGGGACAGCAAAAAGCTTTGGGCAGCCCTGACCTGAGCGACTGAGCCCTGCCTCTGTGCAAGCAAGCGGGCCCCTGATCCTCACAGATCTTTGCCACAGCCAGATGGCTCTTAACAGCCAGCACTGTACTCAATCATCCTGATTATGCATATTGCAATTTTAGAATGGATTGAACATTGATTTGTCTGTTAAATGCTATCTTGTATATTACAGAACTGTGTATTTAATTAAATGCATTACTTAAGCAGTAATTAATGTTAGGGTTAACAACGAATCAAACATTTTGCCATCCTAGGCTGCCGTTGTTTGCGATCTTGTTCTGCTCTACCTTGATGCCAAAGCCGAATTCTATCGGGGCGAGAAGTATGAGGAGGTAATGAAGGGGTGCCAGCTTGGTGCCATTTGTGTGCGTGTGCTGCCTGTATTGCTCCTGCAGAATCTTGCATCGTAAAGGCACTGCTTCCGTTGTGCCTGCATGCTGTCATTCCACCCCATTTAGTTCTCATTGCCACCTCCCGTTGCTCCAGTACAGAGAACAGCTGCATCAGCAGAAGCCACTGCTCACATTTTCCCTGTGATCTGCATGGAGGTAGTGGGGAGAAAGCCTGTGGTTGCTTGAACGTTTACTGCATTGCTGGAGGTAATCTGTTGTACCCTGCATAGCAGGCCTTTGGCAGAAGCCTATTTTTTAATGCTGTTTGCCAAAACTGTTTGCAAAACTGTCCCTATCCCGTAAGGCAGGGGTAGGCAACCTGGTGCCCTCTACGTGTTTTGGACTACAACCCCCATCATCCCCAGCTAGCATGGCCAGTGGTCTGGGGCTATGGAAGTTGTAGTCCAAAACCTCTGGAGGGCACCAGGTTGCCTCCCCCTGCTACAAGGAGCGTGCATGTTCCTGCATTTCATGGAGGCTTCCTCTAATTCCTTTCCATTATTCCTGCTTCCCCCAACCTCTCTATTCCTTCAGCTGCTGCCCATCAATGTCCCCCCCACTCTCATGCTTCTCCCTCCACTGACTCGGTGCCCAGTGTCCAATCCCACCCCTCAAAGACCCCTTGCCTCCACCCAACCTGAGACCTAGTTTTGTGAGGGGACGGGGGTAACGGATTTCTTCTGTCTGCCATTCCCCAAGCCAGGGGTGGCTCTGGAACCAGAGGAGGGAGGTGGTGCACTCCGCTGCACCGGGCCCTCCATCCCCTAAAGCCCTTTCCGAGGGGGGATGAGCAAAGTGCTGCACCAGCTGAGCAGCATCCTGACCCTTCATAGTTCCTCTCCTGTGTCCTGCAGGCAAAGCCGCCTAAAGATGAAGGCGACACGGCCTCATAGCTTTACAAACCAGACATGCTCTAAGGAGAAACCTGGCGTGTGATGGACTCTCAGGTGGACAAGGTCTCTGCCTGCAACTCTGGAGAAGTTTGGCCTTCCTGCCAGCTGAGGCTTTCTGAAATCTGGCTGGCATTTTGTTTAAACAACCTCAGGTAGCATGCAGGGGAGAGGCACACACGCAGCCTGCCGCCAGAGAGAGCAGATAGCCCATTGGTCCATTGAGCCCCGTACGGACTTGGTATCAGGGCACCACTAACGTTAAGCAGCCTCTTTGACTGGTCCTCCTGGGCCACTGGCCTCTTAGGCAAGTCTCACTCCACTCATCGTCTCCATCACAGTTCAACACGTTGCTGTTGCGGGAACTGAAACCGGGACGTTGGCAGCAATCTCCCTCTTGAGACGGAGTCTAAGCTGCAGACCTCATGGCCACAACATAGGACCTAACCTCTGCAGTCTTTTGATTCCTCCTTCCCCCGCTGCTTTTTGTCCATCTAGCCCAGGGTGCACAACCTTTTCAGTCCCCAGAGCCACACGGGATCCTGGCTCGGGGGCCACATGCACACACACACCCAAGCTAGCAGCAGCGGGAAAAGAGCAATCTGTATGAGAATGTATGGGGGGGACAGGGCACTGGGGGGGCAGGCACAGTTAAGGCCTGTGGGGGCAGCTTGGGCCTGTGGGGGCAGCTTGTGTACTCCTGGTCTAGCCTGATGAAGAGTCCTGGAGAACTCAAAAGCTCGCTCGCTCTTTTGTGGCATTTTGGTTGGCCCTAATAAAGGTATCGCCTCACTGTGGGTTCGGAGTCTTCTTTTGCAGGAAGTGGCCCATTAGTGATCCTGTGCAGACAGTGGGGTGGGTTCAGGGCTGATGGGTGGCTGGCTGCCCCAACGAAGCTCCCTCCGCCGGCCACCTCGTGTGCTCTGGGCGGGCTGCCCCGCCCCGCCCGGGCCCTCTTCAAATTGTGCCAGGTAGAACTGCAAGGCCAGCTGCGTGGCCATCGCTTTGAGTGCCAAGGAGGCTGCTGTGATCTCCGAGATGAGGAACAGGAGGAGGAGGAGGTGCACGGCCATCTCCAGGGGCAGCCGGGTGACGTGCTCGTCAGTCAGGATAAACAGCAGGACGGGCATCTCAATCAGGAAGGACAGGAGGATGAAGCCAGCAAGTTCCGGAACCTGCAGGAGCCACGGGAGGGGGGTTAGCTGTTTGCTAGTGAGGTTAGAATGGCTGGACCCCGCTGGGGAACTGCTCTGTGCAGGGCTTCACCCTTCTGTGGCTACCCCACCCCAAATCTCACCCCTGAAGTTGGTCTCAGAAGCCACCTGTCATGCTGCAGAAGTGAAGCCTCGCCTGCACTAGAGCCAAAATCAATATACTCCTCAAAATTCTCTGAATTTTTAGTGTTTACCCTTCACTAGACATTCGCTCAGCAGTTGAATGTGAAAGCCAGTGTGGTCACGGTTAGAGCATTCGACTAGGACATATCCACACTTAACCAAGAAGCTCGCTAGGTGACCTGGGGCCAGTCACACTTTCTCTCAGTGTGACCCACCTTGCAGGGTCCTTGTGAGGATAAAGTGGAGGGGGGATCCAGAGTTACCTGGAAGGCAGGTGAGATAGAAATGGAAGAAATAAAACAAACGTTTGCCAAGCCTTTGACATCCAATTATATTTAGTTCAAAATCGGGTACTTAGCTTAGCTATCTGATTTCAGTATTAGCTATTTGGCAGCTGATGTCTGAGAAGTATTGGCCATCTGACAGGCAACGGCAGTTTTGTTTCATTTTGACACTATTTGAGATTTGTCAGCTTTTGAAATTTCCGCATTTTGACACTAGCTAAAAACAAAATACTCAAGAGATGCTGACAAGTCCAAAGCACCCACATTTTGATATCAAATGTCACATTCAGACTGCAAATTCGAATCTCCAATATGCATCCAAAATTTACAACAGCAAAATTGGAAATGTTGGTGCATTTCAAAGGTTTGCAGATGTTGGTAGGTGGGAGGGGGGTTCATACAGGGATGAGGAATCTGAATCCATGCTTCCAGTCT
This sequence comes from Heloderma suspectum, assembly GCF_057233095.1. Lineage (NCBI taxonomy): Eukaryota > Metazoa > Chordata > Lepidosauria > Squamata > Helodermatidae > Heloderma > Heloderma suspectum. The sequence goes on from NC_139470.1 coordinate 30,527,579, forward strand.
TACTGCAGGAGAGTGTCAGGCTACCAAAGTTATGGGAGGGGGATGAACTTTCTGTTCCCCTCCAGCTTTTTTGTATGAAGAATGTGAAACACACTTTTGCTACCTCCAAACTATGATGGCAATGACTTTGCCCAGCTCTCTCCTGTCTGCCTTTCTTCTTCCCCATCAGACATGCACAGAGATCCTTTAGTGCAGGGGTCCCCAACCTTTTTGGACCGAAGGGCACATTTGGGAAACTACTGTGGGCACTACCACAAGATGGCTCCCATGGAAGATGTGGCAAGTCATATAATGGCTGCTGTGGGGGCCTGGCTAGTCAAAAGTGAAGTAAAGAGGTGGTGGTGGGGAGAGAAATAATGAGGCTAGAGGCTGGGAGGGAGGGAGAAATGGCAAGGCAAAGTGGTAGAGGGGGGAGAAAGAGCAAGGCTAGAGGCCAGAGAGGGAGAGAAAGAAGACTACCCTAACATTTTCCAGGTTTTTGTTTTTAAAAAAAAATTGAAGGGGGCAAGGGCTTCATGCGCGCTATTGGAGCTGCCCACGGGCACTGCACTGGGGACCGCTGCTTTAGTGTGCTCAAGGACTTCCACACACATCAAGGTAGGCATGCTATCCAGCTTCGGTGCATCTTTAGATAAGCCATCTCATTTCTTGAAGTGTCGGGGAAATTTCATTAGACTTGATAGAAAGGTCCCGGAAAGTTTTCTTGGTGGTTCTGTTAGGCTTCCCACACCCCAAGTATGAACCCTCCACATGTCCCTCCTCTTGGAGAGTAGCCTAGGTGAAGGATGGTGCCTTTGTCCCATAACATCTTACCTTTTCCTGCAAATTTCCAATGTATCCAAGGTACAGACGCAAAACTTCAGCTAAGATGAGCATCAGATATGCAGCAACAAGCAGAAACTGGTAGTAAGTGGGTAGCAAACTATACTGTAAGAATAGTAAAAATAGATGAAAAGAAAGCAGTTTGATTTCACCAGACAGCTCACACCATGAGATGGTACCACAGCCTTCCCCAAACTGGTGCCCTCCAGATGTGTTCGACTGCAATTCCCATCATTCCCAGCCAGCACGAGAGTTGCAGTCCAACACATCTGGAGGGCACCAGCTTCGGGAAGGCTGTGGACTGTGGTACAACTCTGCCGCCCTGCCACCCATCCATTCTTATGAATACACTGCGGTCCTTCTCCCAAATTGCTCTGCAAAGAAAAGAGTGGGACAGTGGTACCCCATGTTCACCATATTGGGCAAGAAGCAATAGGACTAAACTCTGGAAAGGCAGATTAAACCACAGAATTCTATGACCCAGTTCAATAGCAAAACCAGGAAGGTTTTGAAATATTCTTGTTGGAGATTTACAAGTTGGAGAGTTTTACTTCATTTACATTGTTTGCAGGGCCCCCAGAGAAGACCTTTGCCAAAACGCCGCTCAGCCTAATGAACCATTTCCTTGTGCACCTCAGACTTCTTTGATCCTTGTTTTGTCCTCCTGCACAGCACATTGCAAGTCTAGCAGGGCAGGGAGAGGTGGTTGAGCTAAAGTCCTGCAAATGTGCCGCAACTGCTGCGATCAGCCTGTATGTACCAATCTGTGATGAGTCTCTCACCTGGGACACTCCGGAAACCTGAGGTTTTATCTCCTGCTCTGCAGGAGATGTGGTATCCTGGAGGTGGTGGAGTTACTCATGATGAAAGAATGGGCTCCTACCAGAAGGAAAGGCTATGTTCAATATGCTTGGTAAATTGAGCTCCCATTTGCAGTATTTGGCAACCAAGGTAAAAGATTTCCTTCTCTCTCGAATCGCACAGCTAGTCCAACAGTCAGCCTCACTGTACAAGCAACGCGAGGGGTTGCTTGAGGCATCCATGCTCTTTAGGGGTGCCGAGGACAGGGGAAGGGCCATAACTAGCTGGCACAGCACAGGCCTTCCCTGCAGAAGGTTCCACGTTTAGTCCACCAAGGCAGGGTGGGGAAGGACTTCCTGCCTGAAACTGGCCAGATGTGGATGATGGTGGCTCCAGTTTCCAGAACGGGTCCAGCTCCTTGGATTGCACCTTTAGAGGCCTGGCTGGTGGAATCACCACTCCTCTGAAACTGGAGCCACCAGCCTCCACTGTGTCCATCGCCACCGGCAGTCAGCTAGACAGACCAATGGCCTCATTCAGTATAATGCAGCCTCCCATGTTCCCAAGCAATATGTGCTCCAAGAAGAGCATGCCCAGGGATCTTTTGCAATGTCTCCCAAATACCTCTCAGATCACAGGCAGGGTCTTTGGAGGTCATCTTGTCCAGGGGTGAGCAGAAAGTAGATCTCCAGAAGTTTTGGACTTCAACTCCCAGCATGCTGGCGGTGGCTTCTGGGAGTTGCAGGAACGACAGGAGACAGCTCTGCTCCATCTTTTGCATAACAGCGTTTCAGATATTTGAAGACCACTGTTACGTCTCCCCTAAATCTTCTCTTTGGTAAACATCCCCAGCTCTTTCCACCGTTCCTCATAGGACTTGGTTTCCAGACCCCTCGCCACCCTTCTCTGGATGCACTCCAACTTGTCCGTGTCCTTCTTGAAATGTGGCTCCCAGAGCTGGATATTGCAGATGCTGCCTCGTCGGCCCAGAATGGAGCAGGGCAATGACTAGACCATTCGCTGCAGCTGCAAGGGGCAGCAAAACCGTTCACACTGGCCCTGTCTCTTGCACAGCTCACAGTCCTGGAGCCCCCAGCACCCGTTCAACAACCCCAAGCGCTGAGTGGATTGAAATTACACACAGACACACACACACACGAACTGGCTACACAAAGCAGCCCTCAGTGGTACCTTGAGTTCCAGCATGACCCCCTCCGACAGGCACCAGAACGGGAAATAGAAGGCATTGAAATAGAGCATCATCTGTAGCGGCAGACAGGGAAGCACCGTCTGGCCTGAGCAGGATACAAAATAGCAAGGGCTGCTTGGATCGAGAGCTGTGCGCAGATGGCCTCTCAAAACTCTCCAGCCTATTTGTGGGCGGAGAAACTGGGGGGACAATTTTCACCAACTTTCTCCTAGGGGAGGAGAAATCCTCCAACCATTGAGGCTTCCACTTTTCTGAGGCAGAATTTTGAATGTCTTTTGGTGGTATTTCTGAGCTTCCCTAATCACTGGGAGGTGGCCGAGGGGGCTGTGTGTGTTTTCTCTCTGTGTTACACGTCTTTCCATCGCTCTGCAGCCTCCCAGGCCGCCTGCACTTCCTGAATGGAAAAAGCCCCATGGGAGGAAAGGCCTCAGGACGTCTTCCTCAGGATAGCTCTGACTGAAGGGTGGGAAGCTGAGGAGGCTGCAGGCTGCCACAGAGACAGCCTTGTACAATGAAAGACAGGACAATCACGCACACTCCACAGCCACCTCATAAGTAAAGGAAGGACAAGAACCCCAAACGCAGCCCATGAGAATTTCTCCAAAATTTCTCCTCCTTGGAATTTCTTTTCGAAAGCAATTTATTTTCTATCAAATTGAATGAGAATGGTCGGAGAAATTTTCAGCACAGCGCTAGTTGAAACAGCAGGTCAGGAAGAAAATGGTTTCCCATGGAATGGCCGCCAGTCTTCCTCTTTTATTTATTTTTTTACAATGATTTATTAGCTGCTTTTAATTGTTTGTTTGTTTAAAACATTTCTGCATCACCCTTGGTTATTAAATCACAGGCCACTGTGCAGAATTCAGTAAATTAATCAAACAAAAAAATCTTCTAAGCAAGGATTAAAGCTCAGCATGGTTTGGGACCGTGAGACCTGATAGAACACGTGTCCCTGCCCGTACTTTAAGGTCATCCACAGAAGCCCTTCTTGAAGTTCCCCCTCATTCTAAGGCTCGGAGGGTGGCAAGAAGAGAAAGGCATTTTTTTGTGGTGGTCTCCCAGCTCTGGGATGCTGTCCCAAGGGAAGCTCGCCGAGCACCCGCACTGCTATCTTTTGGGTCCAGGCAAAGACGTTCCTGTTCTCCTAGGCAGTTAACATCTTTTAGGGCCCAATCCTATGGAGTTTTAGACACCAAAAAGTCCTACAATTCCCAGCATTCCCTGCCAGCATTGCTGGCTGGGGAATGCTGGGAGTTGTAGGACTTTTTCTGACTAAACATGCATAGGATTGTGCCTTTAAAGTCTTTTTAGATATTTTAGTATTTTTGTGTTTTATTATCTTATTCCTTGCAATGTGGCTTTCCTTCTTATACCTGGCATTGTATTTTACACTATATTGGTGTGTTTATTAGTTTTATATTGTTGATTTTATTTGTAGTAGTAGTAGTATTGTAAAATGCCTAGAGAAATTGACTTTATGAAGTATTTAATAAATAAATAAATATATTTTTAATTCTCCCAGGCATTTTAGCATTTTAGCTTTCTGAACTTTTAGCTTTGCTGTTTTAAATCTGTATTTTAAACTCCTGCACTGCTGCTAGGTTTTATTGTGGTTGCATTGTTATATTGTGGCTTTAATGTTCTATATATTTTATATTGTTTTATTGTTTGCCGTTTGGTTTTAATTTTTGTGAACGACCCAGAGAGCTTCGGCTATTGGGCGGTATAGAAATGAAATGAAATTAAATGAATAAATAAATAATAAAAAAAATCAACCAAATGCCTGGGAAAAGAAAGGGGTTTTCAACATGCACTGAAACACCCATCCTGTCACAGCGCAGTGGGGAGAGATTTCCAAAGGCCCTGGTTGCCATCAGATGTACAGTCAGGGCCAGAAATATCGGAACAAGGATAACTGTTTTGGCAGTTGGGCTCTGCACACCACCACATTGAAGCTGAAAGGAAACACACCCAGATGGGAGCGAAGTCAGGACTTCCAGCTGTAATTCAAGGGGTTTGACAAAAGTGGGGCACTAACCATTCAGGAAGGACAGCCAGTGGCATGCACACACACCCATCATTGGTGGCTCATAAGTAATGGAACAAACCAACATCATTTCAAACTTAAGGATTGGCTTTAATACCTGGATGAAAATCCTTTCCAGTCAATGACTGCCTGCAGTCTGGAACCCATGGACATGACCAAACGCTGAGTTTCCTCCCTCGAGATGCTTTGCCAGGCCTTTACTGCAGCTGCCTTCAGCTGCTGCTTGCTTGTGGGTCTTTCTGCCTTCAGTCTTGTCTTCAGTAAGTGAAAAGCGTGCTCTATTGGGTGGAGATCAGCTGACTGACTTGGCCATTGCAGAACACCCCACTTCTTTGCCTTGAGAAACTCTTGGGTAGCTTTTGCTGTATGTTTTGGGTCATCATCCATCTGCAATATGAAGTGGCGTCCTATCAGTTTGGCAGCATTCAGCTGAATCTGAGCAGAAAGTATAGCCCTATACACCTCAGAATTCATCCTGCTGCTTTGATCAGCAGTCAGGTCATCAGTAAACACCAGTGACCCGGTTCCATTGGCAGCCATACATGCCCATGCCATAACACTGCCTCCACCATGTTTGACAGATGATGTGGTATGCTTTGGATCATGAGCTGTTCCTTTCCTTCTCCATACTTTTATCTTCCCATCATTCTGGTACAAGTTAATCTTGGCTTCATCAGTCCAAAGAATCTTATTCCAGAACTGGGCAGGCTTTTTTAGGTGTTTGCTGGCAAAGGCTAATCTGGCCTGTCTGTTCTTGAGCGATACCAGTGGTTTGCACCTTGTTGTGAAGCCTCTGTATTTACATTCATAAAGCCGTCTCTTGACTGTAGATGTTGACAATGACATGCCCACCTCCGCAAGAGCGTTCTTGACCTGGCTAGATGTTGTGAAAGGGTTCCTCTTCACCATGAGCAGAATTCTGCGGTCCTCCACTTTAGTTGTCTTCCATGGTCTTCCAGGCCTTTTGCTGTTGCTGAGCTTGCCAGGGAATTCCTTCCCTTTCAGGATGTTCCAAATTGTTGTATTGGCCACTCTCACTGCTTTTGCTGTCTCTCTGATGGGTTTGTTTCCTCAGCCTAATGATGGCTTTCTTCACTCGCATTGGACACCTCTTTGGAGCTTATGTTGGGGGTTCCAGTGAACAGCTACCAAATGCAAATGTAACACTCAGAACCCCCTCCAGGCCTTTTATCTGCTTGAGTGGTCATGGGGCACCCAGGAAACAGGCCACACCTGGCCACGCAGCTGCTTTTCAGCCATTCGTTCCATGACTTATGGGCCACCAACGATGGGTGTGTGTGTATGCCACTGGCTGTCCTTCCTGAATGGTTAGTGCCCCACTTTTGTCACACCCCTTGAATTACAGCTGGAAGTCCTGACTTCGCTCCCATCTGGGTGTGTTTCCTTTCAACCTCAATGTGGTGGTGTGCAGAGCCCAACTGCCAAAACAGTTATCCTTGTTCCGATATTTCTGGCCCTGACTGTAACTGTGCCGGTGACAGGACAGCTAGGAGGCCCTGATCCTTAGATAGTGGAGGGGCAGGTTGATATGGGAGAAAATGCTTTTCAAGCTGGAGTGCAAGTGCAACAGTTAATACGGTCAAAATTACTATCCAGTGAAAGATGCTCCCGCAGAGCGTTGGTGCACTTCAGTGGAACCCGCACAGCAGACGCTCCCTGCGTTCAGTGACATTTGAGTTTTTGATCTCTGGCACCAAATTGACTTTGGCACTCTTGTGCAAATGTTGGGTGTTGCAGCCCAACACATCTGGAGGGCACCAGGTTGGGGAAGGCTGCTGTATTTGTTTATTATTTGTTACGTTTCTATCCTGCCTTTCCTCCAAGGAGCCCAAGGCGACATACATGATCCTCCTCCTCCTCTCCATTTTATCCTCACAACAACCCTGTGAGGTAGGTTAGGCAGAGATTCAGTAACTGGCCCAAAGTCACCCAGTGAGCTTCATGGCCAAGTGGGGACTAGGACCGGGATCTCCTGAGTCCCAGTCAAGCGCTCTAACCACTTCTCCACACTGGCTGTAAAGTCCTACTGAAATTCATGGAACAAGTTAGGCACGACTAAAGCTGCAACTCTACAGCCATTTCCTGGGAGTAAGCCCCACTGAACTCGGTGGGACCAAGTAGACATGTATAGGACTGTGTTGTAAGTTCAGCCTCACTTATGTAAAGCATGACTTACATCCCGTGGGTCCAGACCCTGGAAACTGGCCACAAGAGAAGATCATCTCTGTTTAAATCAACTGGAAATGAAATGTTTGGTAATGGTGGAAATGGGTGTCATTAGTGACAAAATGAATACCATCCTCCTGAATAATAAAAGTAATGAAGGTTTTTAACAATGAAAATGAACTGAGCGACAACATGAACACAGAGCAATGCTTGCTTTTCCCCAGAAAGCTCGCGAGTGTGTTGTGTGTTGGGGTGGGGGCAGACATACTGCCTCTGCATGGCTTCTGAAGCAGCATCAGTTTGATATCTCACATTGCGTCAGAAGCCATCGCGTTCCATGGCCCGTGCTTTATAGTTCCATCACAGAACTAGAGCAGTGCTGTGCAGGGTTTAGAGCGATGGATTGGGACTCAGGAGCGGGTCCTAGTCCCCACTCGGCCATGATGCTCACTGGGCCAGTCACTGACTCTCAGACTAACCTACCTCACAGGGTCGTTGTGAGGATAAGATGGAGAGGAAGAGAATCACTTACGCCTCCTTGGGCTCTTCAGAGGAAAGAAGGCAGGATATAAATGTAAGAAACAGATAAATGATTGTTCATTTTATTGGGGGGGATGAAGGCAGCCTAGTGGTCTATGCAGGACAAGCTATTTCACAGTTAATGAATAGCAGGTGGAAAACGTACTAGGCAGTACTGTCGGAGGAGGCAGGTGGCTCTGATGTCAGCGGGGTGGTGAATCTGCTCTGGGTTTCAGCCAGAGCTCTGAAGGAGCTCCCCAAGGTGCTTCCAGACCACTGACCTCTGCAAAGGTGGCAGAAACGGGGTTGCTTCAGGCAGTAGTAAGACTACTGGAGCCCCTGTTGGCCTCTGCGCAAGACAATGTCAGTCCTGCCCAGGCCCAAGGGCAGCCCACTCCCCAAGCGTCATACCTGGATGTGCGGGCTGTGCCACGCCACAGTCGCCTGTCTTGTGGCTGATGGAGCCCCTGAAAGTCGACAAGCCCTTCTGGAGGCTGGGAGGGAGAGGAGTCTGCAGCGCCATTGCTCCCGATGTGGGACCACCACAGTCTGCCCCCTGTCCTGTTCTTCACCCGCCTCACGCTCCCGACCTGGATCAGGCAGGGCTGGGAAGAAGCGGCGCTAATTGCATTACAAGGTTGGAGAGCAGCGCAGCTGTCGCTCAGCCACATGGCTCACAGCCGGAAGAGTAATCCGGCTGTGCTCAAAATAGGGCTCAGGAAGCCGAAAACACTATTTGCTGGGTCAGGTTGCCATCTTTTTTCTGGCCCTGGCCCTGGCCCTGCGCCATGGCACAACGTGTGGCAGGAGAGGCCTGTTTTTGGCCAGCTTGTTCACCAACACCTTTAACAGTACCTTGATCTGCAGATGTCAACATGATGAGTAGAATAGAATCATAGGGTTGGAAGGGGCCTACAAGACCATCGCGTCCAACCCCCTGCTCAGTGCAGGAAGCCTGATTCCCAGGCCGTCTCCCATCCAAGTACTAACCAGGGCTGACCCTGCTTAGCTTCCAAGATCAGATGAGATCAGGCACATCCAGCCCTTTGCTCAATCTCATGCTGACCTCATAAAGCTTTGCGGCTGATTTCTGCAGACCAAGTTGCTGTTAAAGGTACAGAAGCAAGCTGGTTGGTGACCCACCAAGACAAATGCAGCCACCAGCCATGTACGTAGCCCACCAGGTGCTGGGCAAGCTCCTTCTCTCTGTGGGCAATGGGTCAGGCAGCGAGAGGAATGGGCTTCCCACACTCTTGGTGGGCTTCCCTCCTAAATCCATCTCTCCCTGTACACTTTCTTTATCCACTGATAATATCACCATTGGGGATGGGCAAATCTCTCCATTTCATTTTCTCTCACTTTAGCCATTTTCCCAGTCTTAACTTTGTTCCATTTCCGCATCAGTTTGGCATTATTATTATTTTTTAAAGCCACATGAACATTTCTATGCATTTGCATATACATTTCACTTAAATATATGCATTTTTGTACATTATTTTGCCTACTTTATGCATTTTTGCAAGCAATTTCCCCATGTACAATGCATTTTCATATGTTATTTCCACAAATATACACATTTTTGTGTACACCTTTCTGCAATGTACACAGTTTTGATTGGAGAACTGCACTGTAAAATTCAGGGAAGAGTGAATTAAAGATAACTGCATTTCAGTTTGTTTATTGGTTCGGGAATTACAAATTAAAATGCAAAGCCAACAAATGCTTTGGCCCATCCCTAATTCACCATCCAGCCTGTTGAAAAGGCCCAAAGGCATGGCTTGGTCTTGGATGCCTCTCTCCCCTTTGCTCCTCGTATTCAGTCCATCACCATGCAGGGATCGACAAATGTGTTTCTCTCAATTGTTCATTTTTCCAATCTTAAATTCAGCTTGTCCCAAACTTTGTTTTACATTTGCATGAAAATCACACACATTTTGTGCGTATTTCCCCAAATGCATATATGTTTGTATTTAATTTTGTCTAATATACACATTTTTGCAAGCAAGTTCTAATAAAATCCAGTTTTGAATTTGCATATATACACATAAAATGCATATAAGATGTGCGGTTTTGTGTGCACCTTTCACTTATATGTATTTTATAATGCATTTTTTGACTGGAGAACTCCATTGCAAAATTTGGGGAAGTGCAAATTTCGAAGGATAACTGAATTTTGGTTGGCATATTGGTTCGAAAGTGCAAAATTAAGTTTGCATTAAAATGTGAACCCAACGAATTTCTCTCCCATTCCTATAATGTTGCAAAAAGAGGGCTCTTCTTTGTCCCCTTGGCAAAAACTCTGGTCGGTGACCTGGTCATCTCTTCCCTGGACCACATCAACCTTCTCCTCTCTGGTTGTCCAGTTGGTTGTCCTGAATTGGATACAATTCAGGAAGTGACACTTTTCCCAGTATGAAGTGATGGGGAGAGACATCCACACACCAGTTAAAGTTTAAAGGCACAGGAGCAGGGCAAGTTCAAAAAGAAAAGGTGGCGATCCCAGAAGAGGTCTCCTTTCATCCCAGCCAGCAGCTACTTCAACACCATTCAAAGCAAGACAGAAGACAAGGTGGTATAATGTGTATTATTTATTAAGAACCTAGAAAAAAGAGGGCAAGTTGTGAGATGGCTAATTTTGCATGACACTGTGACAAAGCAAGTGGAATTTTATACCAGTCCAATGAAGCTATGTGGACAGCTGAAATGCAGGGCAAGCAAATGCCGTTACCACCTCTTTGGGCTTTTAGCAGCCATCCCAATGGCGGGCATCCAACAGACAGTTCTTTCCCCCAGGAGCAACAAGAAATGTCGCAGCTGTAGAAGTCCAGCCTGCAGACACTTCTGCAGCCATCAGGCCTCTGTCCACATGAAAAAGGGCAACTCTGCTCTCAACACCCTGGACGCAGAGACTGCACCAGAGGCTGCGAGCAGGTGGCTAGCCCTCTTTGAGGAAAGAGGAGAAGGCTCAGCTGCTGCCTCTCCCATAGCTGCATCCCACCCTCATAGCTGCACCCCCACCAGGGGGATGACCCCTTGGGAAGAGAAATTTCGCATGTCCCAAGCACATAAAGAGCCCACACTTTGGGCCTAGGTGATGTCAAAGGTTTGCCACTTAAGCTAAAGGCAACACCGGGCCTCTCATTTCTCCTCAGGCAGGCGTCTCCAAGCTGGTGCCGTCCAGATGTCTTGGACTACAACTCCCATCATTCCCAGCCAGCATGCCCCAGGTCTCTCCCCGGAATTACAATGAAAAGGTGTCTAGGCAAAGCCAGGTGATTGACCAGAGGAAGAAACAGCTGGGAGCAAGCTGGGGTTGATTATTTGGAGAGGTTCAGCCTCCGCAGCCCTTCGCCTCTCATGACAGGCAGGTAGCTACATCTGGGCAGCTCTCTTTACCCAGGGTGAAAGGAATATAAAAATGCAATCATGCCAAGAAAAGCAGAATTCTGCAGTCTGTATTGTTGATGCAAGTGGAACCCATTTGCATTGCTTCTTTGATCTTGAGGAATGTATTCAGGCTTGCAGATCACAGGAGGGGTGAGGCTGTGGATGATGCTCCCTACAGTGATGAAAATCTTATTCCTCCACCTCTATGGTTACTGAGATTTCAGCAGGCATTGCCCTCATGCTTTCAAGCAGGACTTGGCAATCCCTTGAGGGCTAGAAACTTGCTTTTTTAAAAAGGAAGGAAGGAGGGAAGGTGGGAAGGGGAGGGAAGGGAAGGGAGAAAGCTGCAATGACTAGGAAGCTGAATTCTGCTGGTTCTGCATTCCTGCAGAACACACACGGTCCTGTTTAGAGAGTGCACAGGCAGGCATAGCAGGAGAGAGCTGGCAGAAGGAGGCGTGGGATGAGGCATGGTGTCCAGCACAGCAGCTGCAGCTCTCGGCAGCACTGATGCAAACGCAGCAGATCTCTGGCAGCACGAAGGGAGAGAAGGAGAGTCCCGCGGGCCCACGCGCAACCAGGCTTCAAGCCTCCCTCCTCTGCCCAGCCCTGCTTCTCATTGCTCATGGTTGCTCCAGGCTGCTTCCCAGGTCTGTTGCCACTGGCCCATGTCAGGGAAGCAGGCAGAGTGGAGCCACTCACTGCCATGGCTACAGGAAAAGCATGGAAGGACAGGCTTGGGGGGAAACTGTGGCAGGCCATGGAGCAGAAAGGAGGAGCAGCAGCCATCCAAACATGGATGGCGAGTGGCAGCCACCGAAGATGTGGCTGCCGACAGCAATCCGTGGAGATTTCCCCCTGCCAAAGAGTAGTATCGGCGGTGCCTGTGCTTCCAGCAACGGCTCGCCACATCAGTACCAAAGAAGTGCAAGGGATCGGCGTTTCCCTCTCTCCGCAGCAGTTCCTCTGGCTTCGTGGACAGCTCTCCAGCAGCCCACGTCCAGCTTGGGCCCAGGAGGCCAAGAAGGGAAGCCCGTGATCTCCACGGGAGCCTTTCCTTCGGGTGGGTCTGCGGGGCTCCCAAAGCCACTCTGTGTTGACCACTAAAGTGCAGGTTAATCTCGAAATGCATGGTCCCACGCGTGGGCCCTCGGGAAGGCAGGAGGAAAACAAGGGCCCAGGGGAAGGGTTGGGGGAAGGCGCCGGATTCCTCCAAGTCTCCAAAGGGCACGTGGCACCCTTTCCCTCCCAGCTACTGCAGAGTCTGTCGAAAACCAGCCGTTTGTTTCTAGGGCTGTTATGAGCCTTTTCCAGTTAGCCAGGACATGTCTCCAGTTCTACAGGAAAGACAAAAAAGGAGCTTCACTGCGGGAACACTGCCTGATCCTCCCCCAAGAGCATGAGCCTTGGGCTGTAGGCTGACAAGGGTTGTTAAACAGGTTGAAAATACAAAGAGGCGTTAACCAGAGCAGACAGCCGGCGGGGGGCGGGGGAAACCACCCAGCTGCTGCTGCCGCAGGGATCCCTCTTCCAAAGCCCCTTTAGCTCTCCCATTGTCTGTCTCCACCCAGGGTTGAAGGCTGTCCAGAAAACCTGCAGAACCTGACTTTCCACTCTCTCAAATACTGTGGCTGGAGGAACAATTCCACACAAGCATTTGTATGGGTGGGAGCCACCCCGCAGGGGTTCTCCCCGACTCAGGGTGTTGGGTTGTCGGAGCGGCAGATCGGGGCTACAAGCCCAGAGCTTCTCAGGGCATTCGTGGGGGTGGGGGGGTGCACGTCAGGGTGCTGGGTCAAGGGCTCTCTGGCTCTCACCCAGCAGGGCCCTCCATTTCTTCTTGTGCAAAGGGCTGCACCTTTTGCCTAGCCTTGGCAGCTAGCCAAAATCTGTGGTTGCCAGGCCTCTGCCTCTCCTGCACAGGGAGGTGGGGAGGGCTCAACTTGGGCACTGCAATGTGCTTCAGAGGTGGCCCAGCCTCAGGGGGAGGGAGGGCTGTCGGCCATCTGTCCTACGCCACCCTTCCAAAGTCCCAAGCTGCCTCTGAAGTGGAGCACGAAATGGGCAAGCTTCCCCCCCCCCCCCCGCTGAGCTTTAAGCTGAGGAGAGGCCTAAGAGGCCCTCCCTGCAGTTGTCCTGTGCTTCGCAGGTGCTCGGGAGTGCTACAATAGCACAGGAGGGCTGCAGAGACGTGGCGGGGGGGCAGGGCAGGGGTTTAGCACACTCGCCAGAAGAGGAAAGGACACCTGCAGTCATGAGCACGGGCTTGAAAGGTTTGCAAGGGTATGATGGCTTGAAAGAATACAAAAGTCTCTCCCTTCCAACATGCCCTTCACCAGCTTCCCATCTGCTTCCAAAACCAGCACAAATTCTTTGCCCTTCTTTACCATTGATGCTCCTTATGGCCTCAGCCCCCCCCGCCCCAGCTCTGCACTCTCATAACCCAGCACATGCCTTTGTTCCTCCAACTTCACCACGCTCTGCTGCCCACAGGCCTCCCACAATTCCACCCATTCTCCCTTGCTGCCCCTTATGCCCGGAACACCGCCCTGATGCCTCCTTTGTTCCTTCAATTCCCTCCGCTGGCCCTAAGTCCTATGGACACCTGGCCTGCATAGTACATACCCAGCCTCAGTTATTCTGGCCTCCGTGTCCCCTCCCTTGGTCACCTCTCCCTCCCTCCCCCTCCCTCCCATGCCTACATTTAAATTGTAAGCTCCTTGGGCAGGAACCTGGCTTCTCTGGGAAAGGCCCTCTGCATAGTTCTGGGCCCACTGATGGTGCTACAGAGATAACAATAGAATGTCAAACGGAGCTAACTGCTGCGTCAGAATGGGCCTCACTGACACCAGCTGGAGAAGTAAAAGTGGTATCTGAGGGGTGGGAGGAACAACGCAGCATCAGCCACTGCCCCATGCATGGGCTGGGAGATGCAGGATGCTTGTTTTGGCCACAGCTCCTTGCTCACTACTGCCGGCCACCTCAAACTTGCGATGAACTCTATACACTATGCCACCTTTGCCCAATCTTTCAAATAACCCCACAGAAGTCAGTAGCCTACATAGATTTTTACTGGCCAAATTGCTAGTGAATTTGTGGCACATTGATGGACACACCGGGGGGGGGCGAGGGGGAGGAGAAAAAGAACCGACTCTCTTCCAAGTGACACAGGCTTCCCATAACTGGTTGCCTTGAGATTATTCCTGTTCACCATGGGACAACCAGGCAGGAGTGACTGTTTGACATCCCTGCCTTTGCATCCCTGAAATGTTAAGTTCATGCATCTACAGCAGAGGTGGGCAACCACTGGTCCAGGGGCCAGTTTCCCCCCACCCATGGGCTGCATCCTGAAAAATAAAAATAAAAAAAACATTTTTAAAGAACTGGCTCCCGTAGTGGCCACAAAGTGCCCCAAGGGTCAAAAGCAGCTGGTCTGTAAGCTAATTATGACCCTTTTGGCACCCTGTAGCTGCTATAGATGCCCCCCCCATTTTTTCCTGAATTTGGTGGGCAGCAGGGAGCATATGGCCCACCCCAAATCTACAGAAACAGAGGCAAATTCTAATTATCCAGAGGCCCCTTTCCTGCCTTCTGCTACAATTCAGCCTCAAAGTTGAAAGCAGAGGGAGTGCTCTCTTAGGCTCAGTACTGAGCCCCTGGTGAAATGTTAGCTGTTGAATGTGAAACTCTTAGCAAGCTCAAGATGCCGACTAAAACATACATACTTGCCATAGCGGATGAAGAGTCTTAAATGGCAGCATAAGAGCAGAAAGAGAGGAAGGGAGAGAAAGAAAGAGAAGAAGAGAATAAATATTTGCTGCCAACTGCAAGAGCCCAGGATCCTTCCTCCCTGCTAAAACAATCAGAATTCTACCCTAAGCTAGCCCACCTCTCTGGCTTCTGAGATTTCAGCAGGCATTGCTCACACACTTTCATGTTTCTCTCTACAACCATAGGAACGAGAAACTTGCCTTTTGGAAATTCTGCACATTATGTACTTGCCACATCTTTTGAAACATTTATTCAGCTTCTACTAGTCATTGGAAGGGTAAAAATAAAAACCAACGACAGTAGGTCACAGGCCCAACCCTGTCCACTGGAAATCACGGCACTGCAACACTGAAGACTTCACCAGGCATTGGCCAAAGGCTTCCCAACAGGTGAGCTATTTTCCTATCACTGCATCCACTTACTGGGAAAAGAGTCACCTGTCCCACAGTTGAGAAGTGCAAAAAGTCTCTGCCAGAAAAGAAAAAAGCAAGACTGACTTTTGAGCTGATATTTGCAGGTTTAAGGACTAGAAATGTGCATTTAAAATAAATGCTGAGATCCACCAGATGCTGCAATCAGTGCTCAGTTTTATGCTTCGACAGTGCAAGTGTAGAATGCAGACAGTGCGGCCCACCAGCCTTGCGCCTTCTGGAAGTCGGGGGGTGGACTGGCAGTAGACACTTCCCTCTGAGGGCAGTTTATTTATTTATTTATTTATTTATTTATTAATCGCCCATCTGGCTGGTCACCCAGCCACTCCGGGCGATGTACAGAGTGTATAATAAAACAATTAAAACAATAAAATTCTACAGTAAAAACATCATATTTCTAAAAATACCCTAACCCACCCCAAATGCCTGCCTGAACAACCACGTTTTTAATGCGTGGCAGAAGCTCATTAAAGAGGGGGCATGGCAGAGTTCCCTACAGAGGGAGTTCCACAGAGTGGGGGCCACCACAGAGAAGGCCCTCTCCCTCGTCCCCACCAGTCTAGCTGTCCTGGCTGATGGGACAGAGAGAAGGCCATCCGAGGCTGACCTTGTTAATTGGCCTGTCTGGTGTTGCTGGAGACGCTCCTTAGGATAGGCTGGGCCGGAACCGTATAGGGTTTTAAAGGTCAAAACCAACACCTTGAATTTGGCTCGGAAAACAACCAGTAACCAGTGCAACTCCTTGAGCACTGGAGTGATGTGATCTCGCTGGCAGCTGCCTTTAATCAGGCGAGCCTCCGCGTTCTGTACCAGCTGCAGCTTTCGAACCGTCTTCAAGGGTAACCCCACATAGAGCGCATTACAGTAGTCTAAACAAGAGGAGACCAGGGCATGTACTACCGATAGGAGCAGATGGTCGGGAAGGAAGGGGCGCAGCCGCCGTATCAGATGGAGTTGATACAGCGCTGTCCAGCTCACAGCTGACACCTGAGCCTCCATGGACAGCTGGGAGTCCAAAACGACCCCCAGGCTGCGGACCTGGTCTTTCAAGAGTAGCTGTACCCCATTCAACACCAGGTCAACATCCTCCAGCCGCCTCTTGTCTCCCACCAAAGGTACCTTGGTCTTGTCAGGGTTCAGCTTCAGCTTATTCCTCCCCATCCTGCCACTCACCATCTCCAGACATTTGGACAGGGATTCTACGGCCAACCCTGGTGAAGATTTGAACGAGAGGTAGAGCTGCGTGTCATCCGCATATTGATGACACTGCACCCCAAACCTCCTAATGATAGCCCCCAGTGGCTTCACATAGATGTTAAATAGCATCGGGGAGAGGATGGAACCCTGTGGCACCCCACAAGTGAGTGGCCAAGGGTCCGAAAATAAAAAACTGAAAAGTCTGGATTGCGTAAGTATTCACCCCCTTTGCTGTGACACCCCTAAATAATAATATAGGGTTTTAAAGGTCAAAGCCAACACCTTGAGTTTGGCCCAGAAAACAACTGGTAACCAGTGCAACTCCTTCAGCACTGGAGTGATGTGATCTCGCTGGGGGCTGCCTTTAATCAGTCGAGCCACTTCGCAAACAGAAAAGAAAAAAAAGGGGGCGGGACCAATGAGCTTGTAGTAAATGGCAGCCTGAACTCAGGTGCATCTACTCACTCCACGTCTCGCTTCCGGATCGCTCTGCCAGCTCCCATGACGTCAGCAACCTTGGAGACGAGTGGGTCATAGTTCATACTTGCCACAGCAACCACCTCATCGTTCCTAAAAGAAAAAAATCCAGAGGGCGCTGAAGGGAGGGCTGCTGGCTGTGGGGCGGCAGAGCTGCACAAGAGGGGCAGGAAATCGTCCAAAGGAGCAGGTGGCGCTTCCCCCCCTTTGAGCCCACTGAAACAGTGGAGTGGCAAGCAAGCTTGTCGGCTTCTCCCTGGGTTCCTCCCCAGTAAGCGCCTTAGGGCAAGGGTGCATGTAACATTTTTAGAGCAGTAAGGCCACTCTAGACGTGCCCTCAATGTGTTCGGTCCAAATGTACCTTCCCTCCCAGGAACAAGTTCTGGAGGGAAAACATTCCACAGCTTGGAAGACAAAGCTGGCTGTGCATAGCACTGATTGACCCACTTCCGTGATATCACTGCCAAGGCTGCCATTGCAGCTTGAAAATTTACAGTGAGCTCTGCTCTCATGTCATGCCTGTTGAGTCTGGGTTGTTGTTGAACCAAAAATTCTCTTTGGGTGAACTTTTGTGCTAATTTGTGTAAACAGCGGATTCTAATGCCTAAGCAGAGATACTGCTGCAATTCTTTGAGTTTGACTTATCCCTTCAGTTGATTTCCCACAGGACAAAAGAAACAAGAGTACAGGGAGCTGCCTCAAACAGAGCCAGACCGTTGGTCCTCTAGCTCCGTGTTGTCTGCACTGGGCCCCTCCAGATGTTTTGGGGTCCAGCTCCCATCCACCCAAGCCAGCATGGCCAATGGCCAGGGCGGATGGGAGTTGCAAGCCAAAACATCTGGAGGGGTCCTGGTTGGGGAAGGCAGGTCCACACTGACTGTCAGTGGCTCTCTGAGTTTCCAGGCAGGGATCTTTCCCAGTCCTACTGGAGATGCGGGGATTGAATCTGAGACCTTCTGCATGTAAAGCAGGGGCTCTATCCTTCCCTACTAAGGCATTTAACTACAAAAAATGCCTGGGTTCGCACAACATGCTAACCATGCTCAGGGGTTGAGTGTGGGTTGTTTGTTGAACCGTGAGTTAGCTTGCTGTCTGAACCCAGGACATTTTCCACAGGGTGGCTTGTTAATGATGCAGTGTGGCTTATTTTTCTCGAACAAGCCGCCTTGAGAACCCACGGTTTGTTGCTGGGTTGTTCAAGGTGGTTAACAAGCTACCCTGCAGAAAATGTCCGGGGTTCAGACAACAAGCTAACCCACGATTCAACAAACAATCCATGGTTCAACAACCCACACTCAACCACTGAGTGTGCCTTAGTGTGTTGTGCGAACAGCCCCCAAAACTGTTAGTTTCCATTAGAAGAGATGCTGCATATATATCTTTCAGATTTGTTCATGTTGTAAGAATGTATAAACTTCCATCTCATGAAATAGGCTCTTGGTTATGAAAGCTCATCTCACAATACCTTTCTCAGCCTTTAAAGTGCCTCAAAACCCGTGGCGGCTCTTTCTTTCTGTACAGACTAACACAGCTATTCTTTTACAATGTAAACCCTGAAGAATTTTTGATGAGAATGTTTCCCTATTTCATCATCATCATCAGTCTAAAACTCAACCATAAGTTGAAGAGAGTGTATTAGCAAATCAACCACCTTCCAGAAACTCCATTCCTTCAGCAGATTACTTTTGCTGTTGTGCTTGAACCAAGTTTTATACCCAGATTCGCTGCATCACCACATATCTTGGATTGTGTTGCTTGTGCATTCAAGATCCCTCTCCTTAGGTACAGCTGCTGCCTGTGGCAAAACACGCGGACCTCTGGCTTAGGCAGTTTAGGTCGGAGAAGGAAAATCTACCTGCATGAATGCCTGGCAACAGGAATTCTCTGCTGCCCCGCCCCCCAACCATCTCAATTGTCTGATCACTGACAAGAACCACTTCTTCGACGTGGAATGAAAATTCCAGCTGCACAGTGTGGACAAGTAGAGAGAATGGCCCATCACCAGAGGAGAGTCCAGCACCAGTGGAGATACAGGAAGGAGGAGGACAGCATCTGACTAAACTACTGAGAGTTAAGTTATCCCATGGTAAAAGAGAATGGTCAATTTAAGCAATCTCCCTTGCCTCCCAACAGAGAAAATCCAGGCCAGCAGAGTTAGGGTGGTACCCGACAGACAGCTCCTAGTGCTGTCAATCAAAAGGCATTGTGCAGTTATTCCATCTTTCCCTCCTTAGTGAATTTCATGTGGCAAGAAAAGTGGTAGAAGAAGTAGAGGGTAATACACAGAGTAAGACGACATCTGGACTCCTCCATGTTTGAGGCAGGGTGATGGCTAGTGATGGTGCAGAAATTTGTTTGGTTCACATTTTAACATGAACTTAGCTAATTTTGCAGTTTTTAACTAATATGTGAAATGGAACTCAGTTGTCCTTTGAAATTCATACCTCTCCGAAATTTGCAATGGAATTCTCCAATTAAAAATGCATTCAAAATGTGTCTACTAGGGGAAAGTGTATACCAAAAAGCATATATTGGGGGAAAATAACATTAAAAATGCATTATATTAAGAAAACTACTTGAAAAATAGAGAGCCAGTGCAGTGTAGTGGCTACAGTGTTGGACTGGGAGCCGGGTTCTAATCCCCACTCGGCCATGGAAGCTCACTGGATGACTTTGGGCCAGTCACAGACTCTCAGCCCAACCCACCTCACAGGGTTGTTGTTGTGAGGATAAAATGGAGAGGAGGAGGATTATGTACGCCGCCTTGGGTTTCTTAAAAGAGGAAAAATGGCTGGATATAAATGTAATAAATAAATAATACATTTATTATTTATAATAAATAATAATAAATAGAAATGTGTATAAGTCAAAATTGCACACAAAAATGTGTGTATTTGGAGAAATGTGTATGGATTTTCATGCAAACTTTTTAAAAAAATTATCCGAGTTTGGAATGAACCAAACTTAAGACTAGAAACATGAGCAATGGAGAGAAACTGAAATGGACAGGTGTGTCCATTCCTAGGCCGATGGCACAACAAAGGCCTCATCTAGAAGGACCCTGGCCACTCAGTGATGGCTGCTGTTCATCGACACCAGATAGCAGCTGCCCTATTGCCTCCAAAGCCTCTTCATCAGGTGGAATAGAAAGAAAGCAAAATGCCAGTATACCAGTGACTGGAAAACATGGGCTACTTATAAAGCAGAAAGCAAAGTGGTGTTATGTGTTTAGTCCCCCTTCTGCCTGTATACACACATCTGAAATATGCTACTTTTTGACCAAGCCGACAAAGAATTCTGTTGAACGTGAAAGATTGTCAAAGTGTCCAATAGAAGATAGAAAACTCCACCTAGTTTGCATCTAAAATCCCATCCCTTCAGCACCTGTGGGTGGAAGGAATAAGAAAAGGGGTGACCCAAATGTCCCAGTTAGAAAGGACAGCGCCCCAATTAGCCCTCTTCAGCCAGTGCTGTCCAAAGTTACCTTCCGGCCTGTACGCAGGGGGTCAGTGACCATCTCCCAAGGGCCCTCCTAGATGGCAGAATAACACGTCATTTCAGGAGCGCACTCTTACACGTCACCTAGCCCTGGTGGGTTTCAGACTTTCAAACTTTCTAATGTCAGGAATTTCATGTCACATCAGTTCATCTGCCGAAGTACCCCAGAACATCTGCCATGGAAGCCTATGTCACGGCAGAGGCTGCTGGAACATGCTCTAGGCCAGACTTCCACCTCCTGGTGCCCACCAGATGTGTTGGATTGCAACTCCCATCATTCTCACCCAGCATGGCCATGCTGGCTGGGAATGATGGAAGTTGCAGTCCAACACATCTGGGACGCACCAGGTTGGGGAAGGTGGCTCTAGGTGAATGCCACCATTCCCTGTTGCACCTTCCCTTTTATTTTTATTCAGTTAATAAAGAATTACTATTATCCTGCCCTTCAAATAAAAATTCCCCAGGGCAGCTTTACAAACACATTTTTAAAAAATACACTCAATTAAACAGAGTGTAATATCGAACACTAAATTAGTAAAAGCAGCAGATAAATGCCAGCATAAAATTAATTCCACTAAGAATGAATTAATAAAATGGCTCAGAGAAGAAAAGAAGGCACCTGGTGCCAGGTGAACCTCCCTGGGGAGAACAATTAGGGTGCCACCACAAAGAAGGCCCTCTCTCTTGTTGCCACCTGCCTTTCCTTAGAAGGTGGGGACATCAGGAGGAAGGTTTCTGAAGAAGATCAGTATGTGGAGGGAGGTGACACCCCAGGCGCCAATCCATACAGGGCTTTAAAGGTAAGCACCAGCATTGTGAATTTGTCCTGGAAATGGACCAGGTGCCAGTGGAGCTCTCTAAGCACTGGCATGATCTGGTCCCAGTGACTGGTCCCACTTAGCAGCTGCCTGGCAGTATTCCGGACCACACAGTCTACAGAGGCAGCCCCACATACAACGCATTATGGTAATCTAATCTGCTGGTTACATGACCATGGACTCAATGGCTACCTTCCAACCCTACTATTCTATGTTGTCTTTGAGCTTTTCTACATGAGGCTGTATTCACTTTCAGTTTCATTGCAGAATTGAGATCTGAGCACTACACCAGGAGTGTTTCCTTTCCTGCTTTTCCACCACACAACCTCTAGGTGGCACTGTGGTATAGCGGAATAGTGCAAATAAGTGCTGTGCTGAAACCCTGCCTGCCCTTTCACAACCTCTCCGTTTCCCTGAGAAAGAGGCAGCTGTTTTTCTGCCACTTCCGCTGGGATTTTGAGAATTTTGGAGAAATTTCTCAAGGTGCAGGGCTTGAGTGCTTCCCTTACTGGAAGGAGGTGGCAGAGGGCCTCCTGTGTGCTCTTTCTTTTACCATTCTCCCACACACACACACACACCCTGTTCTGTCCTTGCAGCCTCTCCGGCTGCTTGAGCTTCTCAGAAAGCTCCTGGAGGACTTAGCCAGGACTCCCTCCCTTGGGGCTTTCCAATGCTGCTGTCTGCTGAGTGCCTGAAAGCCAAGAGGGGCATTTTTAAAATGTTGCTTTATTGTTATTAGAAGTCCTTTCAGGAGGAGGAGGAGGAGGAGGAAGAAATCCTCTCTCAGCTTTCAGGCACTCAGCAGGCAGGCCACATTAGAAAGCCTGACAGGAGGGAATCCTGGCTAAGTCCGAGAAACTCAAACAGCCAGAGGGGCTGTGAGGATGGAAAGGGGAGGATGGTAAAAGAAAGAGCACCCCCACCTCTGCCACCTCCTTGCAGTAAGGTAAGCACAGAAGCCCTGCACCCAGAGAAATTTCTCTGAAATTCTCACCCCATCCCACAATTTTAGGGTGCAGTTTCTTTTTGCCCCTCCCCTCCAATGAATGGTTGAAAATAAATAGATCAAAAAATTCAGCACAGTGCTAGTGCAAATACACAAGTGAAAACCACAGTTTCTTTCGCTTTCACAATTAAATGCCACGTTTTCCCTGCTCTAAAAAGAAGTCACTGAAAGTGCTGGATAGGCACAGAAGTGAAGCTGCAGGGTCACAACATTGTCTAAAGAACCCGTAAACGATCATGAGTGGGGAATGAAGCACATGATAAATGCCTCGTGCAGGAAAGCCTTTCCTTGACTTGTGTGAACTGAGAGTGCAACCTAAAGATACATCCACGACTTGTCCACCCATCTGCATTGCCAGGGGAAATAGCCTGCCTTTCAGGGAGGTCTGTCCACCGCAACAGATCTTGCGAATGAAAAACACGAGAGATGCCTGCTCAGCACCCAGGGTTGTTCACAACACAGGGTGAAATCCACTGAATACCAGTGTGAGACCAGTGTTTGTAACAGTGTGAGACAAGTGTCCAACATCCCTTTCCACACAACCCCCCAGATATTTCTGCCTCAAATATCCACATAGTAGCTTGAATCTCCATGTCGATCCAAGCAATTATACATGTTTTGAAAGAAATTTGTTTTTGTTGAAATGCAGCAACTGGATGCTTAAGCAGATGGCGTACTTGCATACACTCCCCCACCCCCCGCTGAAAGCCACGTTAAAGCTGCAGTCCTAAACCCACTAAGTAAACCCACTTACTTAGGGAAGTAAGCTTCACTAAACTCTATGGTACTTACATCTGAGTAGACATGTGTAGTGGCAAGCTCTACTGATATTCTAATTCCAGTTCAATGGACATCGCTAACTGACTGGAACAATAAACTGGAGCACTTGTATCTTTTACTATCTACACACACTTTACAACCATTGTCCAAAGGGCTAGAAACTTGCTTTCTGGTTTTTTCAAGCTGTATTTCTTGGAATCAATTTCTGCTCCCAAAGCCCATTTCTGCTCCATTTTTGTGTGACGCAGCCACAGCAGACCCATGGAATGCCGCGCTCCTCTACCTAGAGATCGAGGAGTGCAGTGCATATATAGCATCCTTTGTAATGGCCTGTTTATACCAGTTGCTGGGGAACATGGGCCGGAGGGTGCTGTTGTACTCATGTCCTGCTTGTGGGCTTACCGTGGGCAGCTGGTTGGCCACGGTGTGAACATAATGCTGGACTAGATGGACCCTTGGTCTGATCCAGCAGGGCTCTTCTTATGTTCTAGCAAATGTGGACACTGCAGGGTACTTACTTGGTGTAAAAAGCCACAAACTTCAGTTCATCTAAGTCCCCCCGAATGATCACATCATCAAATCCTTCACCATGGCCTATAACCGGAAAGATAAACACACGTATCGGAAGTGATAACCATGTTCTCTGTGTACTCCATGCTAAAAAAAAATAAAAAAGGAAGGTACTCTATCTCCCACAGCTAATATAAATCATGAAAGTTAGGTGAATTATGCATGTTTCCTTCCTTATTTTGCCATGTTCTGCATGTTCTGGCTTGGCTAGTCATGGGGAGGAGCAAAGGCACACAATCCCCATCACTGCTGCCTGGAAATCTGGCTCAGCCATTCCTCTGCCATCACCCACATGCCATCAGGCAGATCTTGGCAACCACAAAGGCTAGAAACTTGCTCTTTAGTTCAGATTGAAAACAGAGATCCACAGGTAGCTACATTCTGTAGCGAATACCACACACTTGGGTTTTTTTAATTTCCTGTCCCTCCAGAATTGTAGCACACATGGGGATGGACGGATCGGTCCACTTCTGGTTTGTGTCAACTTTGCATGTGTTCATACATAAATCCATGAAAATGCAAAAAAAAATATTCTGCATGAAAATCCTTATTTAATTATGTACTTTGGAATGTATTTTCTCACAAAATACGCATTTATAAATGTGTTTTATCTCCACATAACTTTTCCAAATGTATTTTATCCTAAAGCACATGAATTTAAAAACGCATTTCAGGGGGGCTAAGAACCGCATTGCAAAATTCAGAGAACTGCAAAATCTGCATGTTAATCACATTCCGATCTGCAGATTAGTCCAGAAAGTGCAGATCCAGTCAGTTTGCATCAGGATTTGCAAAGATCCAATTCCTCAAGCAGACCTACGCAGACATGCAGCCGCTCTGCCCCCAACTCTTCACCTCTAGAATTACCCACACACACACATGCCTGTGAGTACAGCAGGCCCCTTGGCTTTGCATCTTCCTCCAAAGACCGTGCAGTCTTGCAGTGAAGGAGACGGGGCAGCCATGGTGACTGCCCTCAGACTGGGCGGTCCTTCTCTTACCTGCATAGCGGATGCTCTTGCCAAACATAGCTGTCCACAGGTAAGGGACTGTGCTGATTTCGGTCCCGTGGGCCAACATGTTCAGTGCTGCTATGCGCCCTGGAGAGTGCGGGAAGGGAGAGAGAAGCAATAGTGTTAGCAAAGAGCATCCATAGAGCCTTTTGAGAGCAGAGCAAAAGTCCCTCATCCAGTCCAGCTTTCTTTTTGCAGTTAGCAGCCAGCCAGTTTATTGTTTTATTATTTCAATTTTAACATTTTAATATAATTTTAATTATATTGTTGTTTAATTTATATTTTAACTTTTGTATATTTTCATATGTTTTAATTGTATACAGTATGTTTTAATTTTTGTACGCCGCCTTGTGTCCCAGTATTGGGGAAAAGGCGGGGTATAAATAAATAAATTAATATAATATAATTTACAGTCTGCCTTTCTGCATTTTCACCCACCCAAAGAGGTTGACAGTATGCAATCAAAAAATATCAAGATCCAGAATTCATCAACTAAAAAAAAACAGTTGCAGCAGACGCACATGGGCACAGGTTGTTTCCTCAGCACACCCTCCACACAGCCAGCCTCCACAGAGCGCCCACCTACATACCCCTTCATGGTTTCTCAGACGAGCTGTGAGAGGCCCCCGGGCTTTAAATAGCATCTGATGCCGGTAATGGACTGAATGAGGATGAACAAATTGAAGCTTGATCCGGACAAAGCAGAGGTGCTCCTGGCTAGTCGAAAGGCAGGTCAGGGAATAAGGACTCAGCTTGTGCTGGAAGACTCCGGCGCACCATCTGGACGCACTCCTGGACTCGGCCCTGAACCTGGACGCCCAGGTCTCGGCGGCAGCCAGGCGTGCGCTCGCACAGCTGAGGCTTGTGCCCCAACTGCGCCCGTTCCTGGAGACGTCTGATCCGGCCACGGTCCTGTGTGCCTCCGGTACATCCCGCTTGGGCTACCGTAACACGCACTAGGTGGGGCTGCTTTTGAAAAGTGTTGGGAACCTTTGGCTGCTCTCGAATGCTGCAGCCAGACCCCTGACCGGGGCTGGTTACAGG
Organism: Heloderma suspectum; assembly: GCF_057233095.1. Lineage (NCBI taxonomy): Eukaryota > Metazoa > Chordata > Lepidosauria > Squamata > Helodermatidae > Heloderma > Heloderma suspectum. Next base: position 30,553,157 of record NC_139470.1, read on the forward strand.
GCACATGCGACTCCCGTGTTGCAACAGCCTCACTGGCCACCAGTCTGTTCCCGAGCACAATTCACAGTGCCGGTTGTGACCATGAAAGCCTTCCGTGGCTTGGGAGCGGGCTACCTGAAAGGCCGCCTTCTCCCACACGAGCCTGCCTGCGTTTCAGGGCCTTCGGGGGAGGCCCTGCCTTTGGTCCCATCACCGCCAGAGGCACGTTCGGTGGTGCGGAAGGGAGGGCCTCTCGGTGCCACTCCCAGGCCCTGGAGCTCCCTGCCGAGAGCGGCGAGGCGAGGCGAGGCGAGGCGAGGCGGGCTCCCTCTCTGTGGTTCTTCTGCTGGCAGGCAAAGATGTCGTTACTCTGGCAGGCCTTCGGCATATAAGCTGGCCCACTGCTGAAGGGGGGTTCAGCTGGTCAGGTGCTGTTTATTTCTTTCATGGTTGTGCTTTTTATTGTGTTTTTAATTGATTTTTTAAATTCTATGTCCTGATTAAGATTCTGTTTTTACTCTTTAATTGTATTATCATAGAATCATAGAATAGTAGGGTTGGAAGGGGCCTACAAGGCCATCGAGTCCAACCCCCTGCTCAGTGCTTATCATTAGCCATATAAAGTAATCTCTCTCTCTCTCTCTACATACATACATATATATGGAAGTGTTTGCATGTCCTCAATGGACTCGAAAACTGTACATCCGATTGTGCTTTCAGGATTTGTTCTACCTCTGTCTGGGATGGTTTTAGGCATAGTGAAAATGTTGACTGCCATTTTGAAACAAAATGGTGGCAAATCGAAACTTTTGGATGCTAACTGCCTGTATGACATTTGATTGATTGTTATGAAACTTTTAAGATTTGTTGTACCTCAGTCTGGGATGGCTTTAGGCGTATTGAAAATGTTGCCCCCCATCTTGAAACAAAATGGCGGCCAATCAAAATTTTTAATTTTGTACTGCTTCAGTGTAACTGTTTGTTTGTATGTCCTCCAAGACCATGAAACTTAAATACCTGAAACTTGCCACGCAGACTAACAGGACCTTACGGGTGTACACCTCAGCATTTTCTTCTTTCTTAAAATGAATTACTTACAATTAATTTAAATGTGTCTGTGAGGTTGAAGCCTGCAGTGCAACATTCGGGCAGCACAAGGCCAACTTTCTTAACCAGGACATAGTTCTGCAGTTCAGATAGTTTGAAGCCAGGAGGAAGTAGTCTGAGGGAAAGAGCTAAACAGCTGGGCAGCCCCCCTCAGGGGAATGAAGTGGACAGACCCCTCCCTCAAGGGGCTGCGGGGGTCACCATGGCAGGGGCTGTGCCGAGGGGCCAGGGCAGGCATAAGGTGTCCAACTCTGGCAGCTGTGTATCTTTGCTTGAAGGCTTCACTGGACCAAACTACATCCAGCGCAAGTAGTCATAGAATCATAGAATAGTGGGGCTGGAAGGGGCCTACAAGGCCATCGAGTCCAACCCCCTGCTCAGTGCAGGAATCCAAGTCAGGATTCCTGTCATCTGATAAAGAATAAAATTAGTCATCTGATAAAGAACAAAAACTAATGGTCCCAGTAGCCTCACCTAACTTTTGTGATCTCACTAACTGCCATCCCTGTCAGCTCCCACCTCTCACCCCACTAATTCTCTCTCTCCCCCATCCAAGCAACTGCCTCAGCTCCTGCGCCCCGACTGGCTTTCCCATCTGACGCTGACTTCACCCGTTATTCCATTCTGACCCCTGCCACTGGCACGTTCCGCCCTCTCCCCTCTGTCTCGTCCTTGATCGATTCGCTCCATTCAGAGCTTTCTACACAACTTCTCTGTTCCTCTCCCGCGAATGCTGTAACCAAATGGCATCGGGGTGCAGCATGGCACCGGCCATGCCTACGGGTGCCAGCGGGCGTGGCGTCTCTCCGACGGGCAGGCACAGTGTCTCCAGCTCTCAAGCGTGAGAGGCTGATCTGTATCAGACGAAGGGCTGTTCCCAACCCGTGTGAAGCCGGGTCCTTTTGCTAGTAAGTAAATAAACGGCACCAACCGTGCATTTGAGCCATCTGCCAGTGAGGGATGTTCACCTTCTTGTTGTTCCTCAGTGCCAGTGGAAAAGCAACGGCATCCCCAGCCGCAAAAATGCCTGTGACGCTCGTCTGCATCATCTGGAAGGGAGGGGAAAGATCCCATTAATGGAGAACACACCTGATATTTGTACCACATGATTCAGGCCTCCCAAAAAACCACTGGGAAGAGATTATGAGAGTCAGGGTGGCGTAGCGGCTAGAGTGTTGGGCTGAGGCTCGGGAGATCCGAGTTCTAGTCCCCACTCGGCCATGGAAGCTCACTGGGTGACTTTGGGCCAGTCTCAGAATCTCAGCCCAGCCTACCGCACAGGGTTGTTGTGAGGATAAAATGGAGAAGAGGGGGACCATGTGAGGTGCCTTGGGTTCCTGAGAGAGAGGGAGGTGACTGAGAGAGAGAGAGAGAGGTGAGGTGACTGATCAGCTCCAAGCAAGGACCATGTTTCCTCAAGAGTCTGTGCTGAGAGGAGGGGTTGAGCATTTCCTCTCCCAGCTGATTTGAGGCGGGAGAGGAACTCCATTGTGTAAGGGTAAAAACTGGCTGGAGACCTGAAATCATCTGGGTGGGGCAGGAAATGCCCACCCCCATCAAGGACCCCTGGGGCAACAGGGTCTTTGCTGGGGCATGGACACTTTCCCCCACCCAGACTGTTTTGGGGCCACAGCCCCTCTTTCCCCCCCATTTCAGGCAAAATAAATCCAAGTGGAAAAAAATATACGAGAGAGATCCAAATGGGAAAAAATGACTTTGGAATTAGTCCATTCAGGCTAATTTTAATTCGTATTCATTAAGTCTGAATTAATACAAGTGGGGCTCTTCCGTATTTAATTTTTCTTTCGGATAAAATGAATGCACACCCCTAGAATATGCCCCTCTTGCCTCATCACCTCCACGTTTGCTCCTGCTCCTTCATCTGCCCCTATGCCTCCGCCACCCTTGCATCAGGCTCCAGCCTTCCTCCTATACTCAGTCAAGAGTTGGGCTGTTTTACCTTGTTCACTACAATGAAACCTTTTGAGTCCACATGAATGCCACTCTGCTTCAAGAAGCCCGTCGCTGGCTTCGCGCCTGCCGGAAAAGTATAAGGAAATACTGTCGGCGGGAGGTGCTGTGCAGAAGCCCCGCCCACTGGTCAACCTGGCCCCAAATCCACCCCCCCACCCCGCATTTATGCGCAAATTGAAGGGTCGGTTCAAAATAATACTGGGCAGTTGGGTGGCAACATTTGGAAGTCACCCTGCAGCAACTGCATCCAGCTGGGAAACGGAACTGTTCTTTAAACAGCTACGTAAGGATCAAACCCTGGCCTCGGTGTCCCACCACGCGTTGAAGCATTTTGTTGCGTAAGACGCATGTTGCAACGGCTGGCTCACAGGCAGGACGCAGCACGGCTGCTTAAAGCACTTGTGCTGACATGTCTGTGAGAAGGATTTCATTTCATTTATTTCTATACCCCCCAATAGTCAAAGCTCTCTAGGTGGTTCACAAAATTAAAACCCTAACATACAACATGATAAAAGAGAATCATCATCATCTGTTAACATACAAACATTTTAAACGGGTTGAAACGGCTAAAAACAATTGGTAAACAATAGTTAACAATAAAATCCCAAGACCTGATAAAACAGCTAAGATTAAAAAACCCTATTGTGTGCTGTCGAATGCCTGGGAGTAGAGGAAAGTCTTATCGTGACCCTGAAAAGATGACAGTGTTGGTGCCTGGCGGACCTCACCAGGGAAAGCATTCCACAACCAGGAGGCCACCATGGACAAAGCCTTTCCCTTGTTGTCATCCTCCAAACCTCCCTCAGAGGAGGTCCTCGGAGGATGGCAACAGAGCAGCACACCTTCACAGTCAAGACATGACCATTTACCTATGCCTATGACACAGACATCGGCACGGAGGACTTTGCCACTCTTCAGCACAACCTCCTTTAGCTTTAAGGGAGAAAAAAGGAAAGGTGTGGTAAATGAAAGGACAAGCAACATCTAGTTATGTCCAGAGCTTATACCTTTTGTTTCACTCAGCTGATGATGATGCTTACTGTGAATACAGGAAATAAAGAGGGTGGCGTGGATGGAATCCTGCATTGGATTCCAAAAATGATCCTGCATTGAGCAGGGGGTTGGACTCGATGGCCTTGTAGGCCCCTTCCAACCCTACTATTCTATGATTCTATGATCCCACACCGGTATTCCCCAACCCGGTGCCCTCCAGATGTGTTGAACTACAAACCCCATCATCCCCAGTTGGACTACAAACCCCCATCATCCTCGGTCAGATTCTCAGGTCCACTCATCAGAATGTCTACAGAAGCAACATCAGACCCACTGGGCCTCCCCACGCCCACCCCTCTCCTCCCCATTGCTCCTGCACATTTTCTCTGCAGCTTCCAGTATCCACTACGCCCCCCCCCCGGCAATACCTTATGGAATGCCCTGCTCGTGCACAAATGCATTGCATGTAAAAAAAAATTGGCTTCCACAAGGAAATGAAGACGGCTGCCGTTTTCTCACTCTGTGCCTGCACTGAGTGATAAGGAACATCTCTCAGTATCACTGCCAAGCAGAATTAGACTCTTCCTAGATCTATGCAAGCTATAGAACAGCCATCCTCAATCTGGTGCCCTCCAGAGGTGTTGGGACTATAACTCCCACTATCCCCACGCAGCTTGGACATGCTGGCAGGTGGGGGATGTACTCCGGCATGTCTGGAGGGCACCAGGTTGGGAAAGGCTAGTACAGAACCATATTTTTTCTCAGCAAACCTCACAGTACAGGGCTAGAAGCACAGCAGCGACACCTTCTCTAGGGGCCCTGGAGCCTTGAAAAGGACCAGGGACCATCTTTAGGCAAAGGCCGCACAAGCCCCATGGACAGTGCTTCTGTGACCCCAACTCTCTGCTCATGCTCTACCTTGCCCTCCTGTTCCCGCAGCTCTGAGACTTCAGTCTGCATGTAGAATTTCACACGGTTGTTTTCAAACATCTGTCCAAGAGTGGGGGCAGGGGGGGAGAGAGGGAGGGAGAGAGGGAGAGAGAGAGAGAGAGAGAGAAAGGGAACTCTGAACATTCACGAAGGGTCAGTCAATTCAAAACTTAAGTCAGCCCTCCTTTTTAGCTCTGCTTCTAAGACAGAACACAGCTGCCATTACCTTCATGACGGCATGCCCAACTTTCTCCCCAAAGAACTTCTTGAAAGGCACTTCTTCCAGCTCTACCACTGAGACGGAATGGGCCTTCTCCGAAAGATAGGCCGCCACCTCCATCCCTGGAAAATGGAATGCAGAGCGATGCTTTTGCTGAAGAGCTCTGAGCCACGCTGAGAATGCGCCAAGGACACTGATGGCGCTGGTTCAAAAGTAGCAGGCAAGGTTTTAGCCCCCAGTAAGGACAGCAGAGGGACAAATCTGACTCCCAGGGCAAAGTCGATTTGGGACACCCACTTGTGCAAGCCCTACTGCACTCTGGCAGAGCCGTGGCAAACTTTTGTGAGAACATCCAGGCGGAGTGCTGCTCTGTAGACTGTCCGTTTGCCCCTCTGCGGCCATTAACAAGCACCAACTTATGGCTGTGAAAAGACAGCTGGGCAATCCTAGCTCTTGAGTGACATCTGATGGGACAAAGGGAACCAACTATGGGTGCTTCCAGACAAAGCTTTTACTGTGCAATCGCCCTGCTTCGAACACGGAAATTTAGGGGGGCGGGGGAGAGATGTCATCTTCCATTTGTGGCCCTCCTGTGTTGCCCCACGATTTCTTCCATTGTTTTTCTTACCAGAAAAAAATCCATTAAGGAGAGAAAGATGGAAGAACTGCACAAGACCTTTAGACTGGAAGCGCTGGGAGCCTCCGCCTAGAAGCATCCCGTAACTGAAAATAAGGGAGGAGACAGGCCAACTCTGCCCTGCATCCCAGACACAGAGGGGAGCACCTCTTGTGCCACATTTACTTCTGCAGGGACACGGAATATGTTTTTAAAAAGAAGAAATACTAAAGGCCATAGTGAGAAAGGTGGGAGGGCAAAACCTATCCCAAGTCCATAGCAAAGGGGCGTTGAAGCTCAAAGGGGGTCCCAATCTGGCCATGTCTGCTTGCCATTCCCCCAGCCCCACTCCCTTTCCCCCAAATGCCACTTGTGTCGTGGTTTCCCAGCTTTTGTGCCTTTTCCCCCCATTCTAAAAGGATGAAATGCCTCTCCCAAGCCTTTGTTGCTGGCAGGAAGAGCTTGAAGCTTTGGGGGATTTGGGGGATCTGGTCCTTCCCACCACTGGAAACTGGCCCAGAAATGCTCACCGAGAAAGGAGGCACCTACAACGACCGCATTTTTGCTGGTGGCCAACCTTACCACCCGGTTGGCGTCTTCCAGCGTCCGGATGGTAAAAACGTTCTCCACCTCTTTGCCTTTACAGCTAAGGGTTTTGGGTCTGAAAATACATGAATTCAGGGGGAGACCAGAGTTGAAAAATAATTCTACAAAATTGTGAAGTTGGGCAAAGGTTAACAATTTGCAATTTGGAGACTGATGTCAAAAATTTACATTCAATGTGACATAAATATTTGTCTGTTTCAACTGGTTACAGCTGTAGTCCTATACACACTTCCTTGGGAGGAAGCCCTATTGAACACAGTGTGGCTTACTTCTGAGTAAACATCTGCACTGGTAACAACTGAACGAAGTCAGCTTAAGATGTAATACATTCTGTTGCATGTCCGCCTTCAGATACTATCAAATACTGACTGCTACTGCATGCCAGATGCCAAATACTAACTGCTACCTGTCAGATACTGTTCAGTACTGTCTGCCTCTTCAGGCCAGTTGTCAGATACTGTCAAAAATTGACTGCAAATGCAAAATTGCTAAATGTCCAAGGCTGATCCCAAGTATTCAATACTGGAGAATATTTACCACTAGAATTTGCAGAGGAGAAGTGTGGGGAGGTTGTTTCCGCTCTAAGTAAGGCCCTTTTGCATCCAACAAGGAAATCTGCATCCAATACCTAAAGTTTGCACTCAGGGGAAATTGCAGATTCATACAGCCCTGTTCCCTATTCAGCCTGTTTTACAGATGGAGAGCCTGACACCCGAAGCCAGTTACTATGCCCCGCTCAGAGTTTTTGATTTGAACCTGGTCCCTCACTGACCCTAGCCCAATAACTGAGACACAGGACTAGCCCTGCTGGCTGTCACTGCAGAAATGTGATCAAGTTACATCCATTTCTTCCAGTGTAAATGGCATCAGCTGAAATATATTAACCTGAAATGTGGGTTGTAGGAACATACATTGGTTTGGATGTGGGTAAAATAAATAGCCACTTCGCTACACCCCCGAATCGTAACTATTCAAAGCAGGCAGGCAGATGGTTTCCTGTGCATGGCCAAAGGGCAGCTCACAACCATCCACGCCCTACCTGTTCCATCACGTTCAAAATGACACATCGACTCTGGGTGCACAGAATGTTCTGCTTGTTGCTTACGTGTTTCCAGTTGCAAGGAGCAGTTTGTTATACTCCATCTTAAACCCGTCCTTGAATACGGCCGTCTTGTTCTTGACATCCACAGCGACAACCTGAAATGGTTCCTCCGGATCATTAAAGACAACACCCAAGGGAACATTTAAAAGGACCAAACTACGTCACCATGACTGTATCGGCCCTGCTGCCTTGTATCTCCTCCTTGCCGCTCCTCACGTACCATCATAAATGACTTCCAAGGGTAGCAGCTTCTTTCCTCTGCTACCCCTTCAAGAGGTAGCAGCCAAACCAGACATGAGTCACAGAGTTGGAAGGGACCTTAGAGATCATCTATGTCGGCCCCCTCCTCAGTGCAGGAGCTGCAGTGCATGGTGTAGCATCCCAGACAGACCGCCGCGCAGCCTCCGCGTAAATACCTCCAGCAAAACGGGCGTGTCTTCTGGGCCACCTCGCCCGCAATGCCTCGCTCTGAAGAATGGCCTCCTCAGCGTGAGACATGTAGGCCTGGTGGGCTCTCTTGCTTCCCCCCTCCTCCACTTTCTGAAGGCAAGGACAACATTTGCCCATATCTAGTCGTCCAACATCTCACCCGCTCTCCAGGAATTCTCAGAGACAACGGCTCTGAAATCATGTCTGCAAGCTCCTTCAGCATCTGGGGATACTGTTCATCTGGCCCTGGAGATGTACACTCATGTAAAGTGCTACGTGCTCTCTAACCATCTCCTTAGCTAAGCTGGGCTGCAAGCCCTTCCTTATATCATTTCTTCTACTTTTCCAAGGTGGAACACAGTTCCCTGTCTGGGAGAAGACTGAGGTAGTTCCTCAGTAGTTCCTGAGGAGTTCCGCCCCTACTCGGTCGCTTGTTAACACTTCACCATCTTCTGCAAGCAGCTTAAACGCACAGCTACAGCTGCCCCCCCTCAGACACACATCTCAGTAGGGAGGTACGCATGACCCCCTTGCTGAAAGAACCAGCAGCCATTCCAGCAGGCTGTACGGCGGGAGATGAGAGAGGGGAGCCAGGGCCGTTCCAGCACCCTCACTGAATGAGTTTTCTTCCTCTGCCCTCCCCCTTCCTTTTTCCCTGTGTGGCATATCTTTTAGATTGTCCGCCTGTGGGCAGGGACGGTCTTATTTTCCTGATTGTATGTAAGCTCCTCTGGGAGCCCTTCTGGCTGAGAAGCAGCATAAAAATACTTCAAACAAATAACAGAGAGAGAACGTCTCGGCACTCTCTGCACACACAGAGAACCCATTCTCATGAACATCCATCAGACCAGAAGTGTTGAACCTCTTTCAGTCTGAGGGCCAAATTCCATCATGGAGAAGCTCTTGGGGCCCACATTCCAGGGGTAGGTGGTACCAGAAGCAAAAGGGTTGGGGCAAAAGACCGAAAACAGCAGGTTATTTTAGCTGAAAGCTCTTACATGGAATAGCACTGGCAGGGCAGGGCCAGGACTCCCAAAGGTCCTCCTTCCTGTGGCTTTGGGCAGGCATTGAGGCAGTCTTCCCCAGCCTGACGCCCTCTGGATGTGTTAGGCTGCAACTCCCATCATTGGGGACAATGGGAGTTGTAGTCCAACCCATCTGGAGGGCACCAGTTTGGGGAAGGCTGTGTTAAACACACAGAAGTTCAAGATCCACCCCCTCCCACAAACACACAGACAGACAGACAAACATACCTGCATTTCTGTCAGGACCTCAATGTCATATGTACGAAAGAATTCTTTGGGGCGCAAAGCAATCTGATCAGCATGGGAATCCATCGACTGAAATAAGAAGCCGTTTTTGTCTTCAGCAGCTACGCAGTTTAAGACCACAAGAGTGATCTATACAGCCCCTCCCAGGGCTGGGCCAGCCATGCAGCACGGTGAGGCAACCTGCTTCAGGTGACACCGTGAAAGGGAGGGGGGGGGGTTCAGTGAAGGCAAGACTTGGCGTCTGAACAGCGCAGCGAGACCTTTTAACATGTTGGCCCTGGGATGGGGGGGAGGACACCATTTTGGCTCCACTTCGAGCAGCGAAATGTCTTTTGCTGCTTGATGGAACCCTCCCAGATGACCGGAAAAGCTGTAGCATCCTCCTTTGCATGCTAATCTGGGTCAGTCCTGGGGCTGTCAGCTGAGGTAGCAAGAGAAGCTTAACTACTTATCAAAGGACCCTGAGCCCAGCCCCGTATCCGTGGAAATCCATGAAGAAGAACACAAAAAATCACTCAGTTCCACTTAAACAGCAAGAAGGTTCAGGAGGGTTTCAAGCTGGCATTACAATGCAGCCGCCTCAGGGCACATGCTATGGCCCTTGCCCTCAGCAAAGGCTTGAGGAAACAGACGACACGCTGGACAATACAAACCTTACTGAGCTTAGGCCGGTCGTAGGGCAAGTGCCTGTCCATCGTGCACATCACGATCCGGTCCGAGAAGCCTTCTTGTCGCAATGTTTCTGCACACACCAGTCCAGCGGGACCTGCGCAAACAGTGGTAGATTTGGAAGTGGAGGCCAGGCACTCCTCTTGAGGGTCCCCATAGCCACGCCCCCAAGGAGAGTCCAAGAATAATGCTGGAAGCTGTGTTGATCCATATGTACGTGTGCGTGTATGTTATACATGTGTGCAAGGGGTAGCTTGCAAGCTAGTGTTGCTGGGAAAATCCATCCACACCCCAGCTACTGTGAGGGTTGCAGCGAAGCTCAGTGGGAACAAGGAAGTCTAAAGGGGTGGCAGATGACATCACTGTCCCTGCAAGGGACGTCCGTTGCCAGGAAATCCAGCCCTTTGGGGGGCTTGCTGGATTTCTGCAGTGCCCCCGACTTGGCTTGCATTTGAGCACGAGCTGTGGCTTTCTTCCCGAAATCCAGGAACTTTCTCAGGCTTTAAAAAAAAAAATCAGTAAATAGCCATTTGCGCAAATTGCAGCCACAATTTGCACAAATTATGCAAATTACGGCTGCCATTTGCACAAATCACGCAAATTATGGCTGAAATGTGCACAAATTGTGCACATTGCAGTTGCGATTTGTTCAGTTTGCTATTTATGCAGATGTTTTTTAAAAACTGAAAATCCGTGAACTGCCCTGAATGGAGTCAGGCCTGCTCAAGGGAAAGCGAGCCAAAGTCTGGGGGGCTGAACTGATGCAAGTTCAGTGAGTTCCCCCACAAAAGACGGATTCCTTCGGCATCCCTAGTCCCTGCTAATAAAAAGGTCCAGGTGCTTCAGCCCTGCGCATCTTGGCTCCACTACACCACTGCCTCCGAAAGAACTACATCAACGTTAACAATGTTTGTTGGTTTGTATGAGTTTAGTGGTTGTGGTTTCCAGCAAAGAATCCTGCATGTTGTTTTGTGGTGAAGATGCTGAGAATCCTCAGATCCCCAAATCCAGCCTTCCCCACCCTGTTGCCATTCCCATCATTCCCAGCCAACATGGCCAATGGCTTTCCCCAACCCGGTGCCCGTCAGATGTGTCCAACACATTTGAAAGGCGCCCGATTGGAGAGGGCCATTCTAAACAGTTGGGAGTGAGAACCCCATGCTGCAAAACACCCAGGATCTCCCAGTTGATCTCCCAGTGGCTCTCCAGGGTTTCCCAGCCCTGCCTGGTAGCACCGAGGACTGAACCTGGGACTGTCTGCATGTAAAGCAGGTGCTCTACCACTGAGCTACTATGGTCCTTCCCCAGTGACTTTGACTCTCTGGGAAATTTACTGGGAACATCAGAAGCTCCCTTACGTCCATGTAGCCCAGTACTGTTTCTTCTTAATGGGAGCAGCTCTCCACGTCCTCATGCAGAGAAGGGTCTCTTCCCCCACCGGCTACAACATCACACCCAGAAGGTCTGCTATCCCTTTAGTGAGGGCACACTCATGCACGCATGCACGCACGCACGCACTCACGCCCACGCCCTGGAGCTCCCGCTGCAGCCCTCTCAGCCCGCGCCAGCCCGCCATACCTGCCCCAATGATGAGGACGTTCGTGCTGCTGATGCTGTAGTGGCTCAGGGAGATGCACTTGGCCATCACCTTCGTCCGCCTTTGCGTCTGAAGAGCCTGGGGGCCGTTAAGGAGCCCGCGTCAGCCTTCAATCCATTTGGGTGCCTACAGTGGAAAACCCAAAGGACCCCTGCCCCCAACACCCACACACCCACGCCGGTTAACTCAGCCTTCCAAAGATGCCACCGACGGCAGCCGTGCCACTTTGCCTCCTGGGAGGAGCCCATCCTGCCACCTTCAGCCTTCTCGGTGAGTAGGCTGCCAAAGAGCTGAGGCGGCTCTCAGCTCATTTCGGTGGGTGGGTGACGTTTGTTTGTCTGTTATATCCCACCTTTCCTCTAAGAAGGAAGATCTTCCTCCTGCTCTCCATTTTATCCTCACAGCAGCCCTGTGAGGTAGGCTAGGCCGAGAATCAATGACTGGCCCAAAGTCACCCGGTGAGCTTCATGGCCAAGTGAGGACGTGAACCCAGGTCTTCCAAGTCCCAGTCCAACACTCTAACCACTACACCACCCTGACTCTCAACAACGTTGTAACACTCCCATGTTTTCCCACCGCTTCACCCGTCCGTGGAATCCACAGAAAATCTATTAAGGAGAAAAAGACAGCATTGGTGCGCAATGCCTTCTGACTAGAAGTGCTAGGGGCCCTCCGTCCAGATTCCAGAAGCACCCTCTATCGAAATGCCTACATACAAAAGTGGGAATCCAAAGAGCTCTGTGGGGCCACCCAAGGACTCCAGTTACCCTACCTGCACTGGGGAAGGCCTCAGGCCTCCTCTCCAAGATCGTGCTTTATGGTGAAGGCAAACATGACATTTGGAGGAAGGAATGAAAGCATCCCTGTTCACATGTATACAATATGTTTTTGTCTGGGAAACCTGGCTGCTGCAAATTTCTGGAGTCGCCACTATGAAGCAGGAAAAAGGTGACTGTTGGCCAGCACCAGTACCATCACCAACACACGTTCCTTCTCCCCCTTCTTAAATTCTTGAAGCTCTTCTGATTGTATGATTTTTGCCTGTTTGTTTGTTTTGAGTTTTGGTAAAGTGTAGGATGGCCACGTAAATGAAGAAACTTACACCTGCTAGTTTTTTTTAAATGTAAAAAGTGGGCATCATATCCGACGCAAGACTGCAAAGAGGCAAGACGGATGGCCAGTCCAGTGTTCAACCTCCTGGAACACACACCTGCCACGAGTGCACAGCGCAGCTGGAGAACCCATTGGGACAACCCCTAGAATAGTACATGGCTTTTCCCTGCAGCCTGTCCATACTCCCTGTCCCTAGGGTTGGGAGGGCAAGTCACCGCCACCTCCCACAGCTCAGGTCTGGCACATGAGCTGCGTTTCAGTTAATCTGGTTCGTGAAAATGCAGTGGGCAAAGCTCCACTGTACAAAGCGGTGTCTCTTGCCTACAATGAAATCCATGAGTTCCTGGAGCTCATATCTCCCACCATGGCAAGAACCATAAGTACCTCTGTGCTTTTTGCATTAGAAGCACGACCCCTTTCCCACTCCCCAAGTTTCTGCTTTTGCCAATGCCCTGAGCGGTTCTTACTTACTAAGAGTAAGACCCTTGGACCCTTGGTCTGATCCAAGACTCTTGGACCCTTGGTCTGATCCAGCAGGGCTCTTCTTATGTTCAGGTTTAGAGCCCTGCTAGATCAGACCAAGGGTCCATCTAGTCCAGCATTCTGTTCACACAGCTGTCAACCAGGAACCCACCAGCAGGACACGAGTGCAACAGCACCCTCCCGCCCATGTTCCCCAGCAACAAGTATATACAGGCATTCTGCCGCTGATACTGGAGGTGGTATGTAGTCATCCGGACTAGTAGACACTGATCGCCTTCTCCTCCAGGCATTTGTCCAACCCCCTTTTAAAGCCATCCAAATGGGTGGCCATCACAACGTCTTGTGGCAGCGAACGCCACAGTCTGGCAACGTGCCGTGTGAAGACCTAACTTGCGCAGGTCATGCCGTAGGATTTTGTGCTGGGATTCCAGTAGCCATCTCGCTCACCTGTTTGCTTGCTCGAATGTACACCTTCTCTTTCTCAATTTTCACCTAGGATTAAAAATTGGCATTAAAAAGGTCATGTTTTATGTTCTAACTTCTCCCCATTCTTAGAATAAGGATTTAATAATTATAAACTAGAAAGAGAAAACCCTGCCTTCCCCCATTAGCAAAAGTAAATGGTCCTTGAAAGTAAACGTTGAGGATTCCAAAGCTGTGCCCATCCAGACAGTAGAAATACATTTGGGTGCCACGTGATCAGAATGCAAGAGTAGCAAAAAAGAGGGTTGCCACCAAAATTCTCACTGCAGCAAAAGCCAGTGCCAGTGTGGAAGAATTGTGAGAGAACTCAAGAACGTCTGAGTCGTACATCCCCAGTAAAAGAGACTCGTGTCTGTAAACTGCTCATCTTGCGGGGATTCGTGGGAAGGGCTAGCTCTAGAGAGTGGCACATTTGGGCTTTTGCCAGGGCCCGAGACCAGCAATGGGCCCCCACGCCTAGCAGCGCCGCCATTCTCAGTTTGCATGGAGCAGGGGCAGCAGGAGAGATTTCTCCATTTGTGTCCCCCCACCGCCACCCCACTGTTCTGGGTTAAGGGAGCCACTGAGGGCCTCCAAAATTCTGCCGCAGAGGGATGCTAAAGATTCCCAGTGCACGGAGAGCCAGGATATTATGTATTTTGCCAGCCTGGCTGTTACACCTGGAGAAAGATCACCTGAAATTTTGGCAGGCTGTCCAACCCAGGGAAGTCTTCTATGTCACCTGTGCCAATGTTGAAGCAAGCCCCGTGCCAGGGGCAACGTACCCGTCCTTTGGACAAAACCCCTGCAGAAAGGATGGGAAGGAGCCACAGGCAAAATAATTCTACCTGCCATGTTGAAACTGCCATATCTCAGGCTTTACTGCTTCTTAAACACCATTAAAAACTGTGAGCAACTAACAGGACAGGCAAAACTTAGTGGTCTGGTTCACATATAACACTAAGCCATGGTGTAGCTTGTTGAAATCTGGCTGCTCGTTGTGTCCAAACCCATCCCTGCAAACAAACTATGGTTTGTTAAGCAGCTACAAACACAAACAGAAGCTTGTTGTTGGCTTATGAAGTCTGGCTTGTTTAAAACCATGGCTTGTCGTATGTCTGAACCCAGACTGTGGCTTATTCCTGGCTTGTTTGTACTGCTGTCTGCCCTGAAACAGAGGTGCCCAGCAAGAGAAGCCTGGAAACACTCTGAAGGCTGGCAAAATGGGCAAGAGAGAAACAAAATCGAAATAGGGGAAACAAACCATGGTTTGTTTCTTCATCTGCAAGACAATTCATAGCTAAAGCAGCAAACCATGGTTAACTTATGTAAACTGCCCAGAGAACTTTGGCTATGGGGCGGTATAGAAATGTAATAAATAAAATAATACCAATAATAGTAATAGTAACAACAACAACAACAACAATGTAAACCATGGCTTAGTGTTATGTGTGAACACAGCCAGTTAATAACAGGACTGTTGTTCAGTTAGAGAATTTCTAGGTGTTTGCTCATCTTACAGTACACTTAAGAGTTGCTCATCACATGTTGGGAATCATACTATAAGCACTTTTATCTCACTGACAGCGTTCACAGCATTCCCCAACCTGGTGCCCTCCAGATGTTTTGGACTTCAGCTCTCTTCACCCCCAGCCAGCATGGCTAATAGTCAGGAAAGCTGGGAGTTGTAGGGCACCAGGCTGAAAAGGCTGAGTTGTCACTTCAGAACTCCGCAACGTTATCATAGGGCTGTATTTACCCTGCACTAGAAAATTAAAAGGTTGCTCCCAGGCAATCCACCAAATTCTTTGACTTGTTAAATTTATATGAATTCAGAAAATTTGAATAATTTTACTTACTTTGAATCATTTATGTAGTAATTGTTATCATTCTGCCCCAGCTGCCGAAATATTTGTTCAGCCACCCATCTGGCTTCTGAATTTTTTTCAGCAGCCATTACCCACACATTTCCAAACATATCTTAATAGCCATAAGGGCTAGAAGCTTGCTTATAATTTGAAAAAATGACAGCTGAGATTCTCAGAGGTTGAATTCTGCACCCACTACAACAGCATTCCCCAATCGGATGCCTTTCAGATGTGTGGGACTGCAACTCCAACCATTCCCAGGCCATTTAACACATCTGGAGGGCACCAGGTTGGGGAAGGCTGCCACACATCCTGCAAATTTCTGTCACACATCCTGCACTTTTTCTACACTCCCGCAGAGTCACAGAATACACGAGAACTCCCCCCAAACTCCTTACTGCCATTCCCACAGGTTTATAGAAGGAACTTCTAGGGGCCATCTATACGGCACCACTTTCACCCTTCACTCCATCGTAACTGCGCAGCATTGCAGCTGCGAATTAGCTTCTGCTGCGGTACACGCGCAACTTACTGCGGACTTCTCCAGCGGAAAAATCCGCTGTGCCCTGACACAGGGCTGCTGAAGTGAAGTAAACTGCAGCAGTTGCGCTGCTCTTTTTTTTTTTACTGTTATATTCAAAAGCGCAGCTGCACAGGCACGTGAGGGTGGGGGTGCGACACTTTGGGTTTTAGTGGCTGTTTTGTATTTTAGGGGCCTTTGTGTCTGTCCGTTCCTCTTTGGTAAGATGTGGGTAGTCTGCTCCTTCGTTACCATGCCAACTGCTTAGCATGGTAACTCTCATGATGGTTCACACATGCGAAGGGGCGAGCCCACGTGAGGGGTACGTGCCTACCCATCATTCCAAAATGGATACCTCTCTGTTACTGCACAGCTGCAAAGGAACAGAGAGGAGTGAAAAGGTGTCACAGAGCGACGCAATCACTAAGCCCGCCTACCCCACGCCCACCACAAACTGTGAAGTCAGTTTGAGGATGGGACAGACAGCTCAGCAACCGTGGTAAACCCGCAGCAAGCTTAAAAAGTGCAGCAAACATTTTCCCTGTGAAAAACACAGTTGGGCTGCGAAGTGGCAACTGCATCGTATGTCGTGAAGGTTCGCAGCCGCCCTGGAATAAATGGCTCATGTAGATGGGAGCCTGGACACATACAAGAGACTGACCTTTCACCAGTGGTGCACCATAGTGAGGACACTTGTGGCCCATGGCATAAAATTCCCCATTTTCTTTGACGAGCAGCGCCTTCCCACAGCCTAGATCAACCTCGCGCATCCTAGAAGGATAGGGATTTTGGTTAAAAAAATAGCTTTAATATTATCTGAAAGCAAACTTGAGTTTTACACTTGCGTTGTTAGCAGGGAGCCTAGCAGAGCGAGGAATGTAGTGTGGACTGTAGTGGTTCTGTGGCTAAGTGGCTGAGCTGTGAACTAGGAAGGTCCACCGGTCGAATTTCATCTCTGCTGTGAAATCGATAAGTGGCCATAGGCAAAACTCTCTCTCTCTCTCTCTTTTCTCTCTCTGCTTCAGCCCTCTGACCTGCAATACGGGTCACTCTACCTTAAAATTGGAAAGCTGACGTGCGAGGCCACCCTCTGCTCCCTGAATGTTATACATGTGTAAGAAAGAAGACCGGCGTGCAGCAGCGAACTGCTGGACCCACGGGCAGCCGTGCTCGAATGCGGACACGTTACGTGCGTCCCAGAGCTAGGAGCCACAGCAGGGAGCGGAGCCTGAAGGTGCTGCTCTTTCGATCCATTAAGGCAAAGCCGGCAAGGGTCCATGTATTTATGCCAGGCCTGGCCAATCCAGAGGCTTCGTGCGGCCTGTCAGTCAGAGGGGCTGGTGTTGCAGACCCCTTCTTCCGTCTGCACCTGAGAAGGGTTCTGAGGCCTGTGTATTCGCGGTCCCAGACAGGCCCTGCGCGAGGCCCCAGCTTCAGATCAGGACGTTTCCGGCTCAGGGCGTTTATTCTTTCCACGCGCACGCGCACGCGCGCTGCAGGCTGAAGGCCACCATCTCCGGCAATAACGTCAGGGCTGCACTGCCCAAGACGTCTGCTCGGGAGGCAGCTGCAAGCATCTCTCAGCACGCCGCCCTTGGGTGCCCCAGCAGGACTGGCGCCAAGGGCAGGCGTGGTCAGGCACCTGCCAGGTCCCACACTCCAGAAAGGCCCCACAGAGAAGAGCCCCGGACCTGCCCCTCCTCTCCCCTGTTGCAGCCTGCTCGTTCACCTGCCCCTTGCTCCGGCGGTGGTGTGAAGGAGCAGCAGGGGTTTGCCACTGCTGACTGGCTCTCTGTCCAGGCAGCAAGTGGGGGCAACGAGGAGGAGGAGGAGGAAGAGCAGCTGGTGACCATGGGGGTGAGAAGGGGGGCTTGCTGCAGGAAGGGCCGCCGGAGGGTCTCTTGCCCAAGGGCCTCCAGAACCTGGAGCCAGCCCCGCGCCCCAGCCCCCTCTTGCGGCGTCCGCAGCCGGCCTTGCTGCATTCTGTGAGAAGCTCTGTTTCAGACCGGGCCAGAACTGCTTGCTAAATAACAACAGAGCGGCATGGGGGCCGGGCGGGGCAGGAGGCGGCAGAGAGAATGGGAGAGCAAAGAGAGTTCACAGCCGCCCTGAAGAGCTGCGTGACCGGCGAGGGAGCCGCCGATGCTTCGGAGCACAGAAGCCGGCCTCGTTTTCCGCTGTGATCCTCTGTCTGTTCAAAACGCAACTGCCAAGACTTGCCCGCTTCTTTCGCCTCGGCCGTTTTGAGCATGGTCCCCCTGGTCTTCCGGTCATTATTTCTCACTGCAGCCTTCCCCAACCTGGCACCCTCCAGATGTGTCGGACTCCCACTCCCACCCTCTCCAGCCAGCACGGCCAATGCAACTGAGGGACCAGGCTTGAGTCAGCCGCTTTATAGGACCAGGTGGAGCCTGGCTGCCACCTGATCCCTGCGGAGCCTACGGTTGCAATACCGCCCCCGGACCGGCTGCAGCGCGGCAGAGAGCAGCTTCCACCTGCAGCAAGTGACCATGCTGGCCCAGAGAGCCTGGATCCTTCTGCAAGAGCCCCTGCTTTGAAGCCACAGGCACCATCCCTCAAATAAGTCTCAGCCGATTGAGGGCCAGTTCAAAAGATGGAGAAGGGCCGATTCAGGACAAGCTGCCATTCTCACAATTATCAAGGCAGCTGGCACCAGTTTGCCTGCAATTTGTAACAGGGGGCCGTGCCCAAGCTCCAGGCAGCCAGGGAGCATCACTTCTGGGGGACAGCTGGTCTCACCACCTCAGGGGACAGGGGGAGAGCTGGTCTTGCCACCTCAGCCACCTCCTCTTGCACTGTTTAGTATAAAGCCCGGTGATGAGCCAGGCGTTTTGCTCTGAAACAGAGAGCAAGGAAGACACCCCCTCTTTGCCTGAGGGCAGATAGGAGAAAGGGGTGCTCTGAGAGCTTCACAAGCAAGTTAAGAGTTTTATGGTTGCAAGCAGCATTACTCTAAAACAGTCACACAACACAGAACGCAGCAAATTGCCCACAAAGGGGGCAGGGGAGGGAAAACACCCCAAGTATTAAAGGCTCTCCTTGCACTATACAGCATGCACAAGCCCTGCAGCAGGGGTGGGCAACTTCTGGGGGTTGGAGGCCACATGGTCCCCCACCCAGAACCAACTGGGGGCCGCCCCCTCCCCTGCCGCTGAAATTGTTTTCAAACAGAATCATGCTCCCACAACGCTTATGGGGGCACGATTTTGCTTCCAAGCAAGGTGTGGACTCCCTGCACACCGCTGATCCAAGCCAAATTGGATCCACCTGTGGATCCAAGCCAAATTGGTCTGTTGTTTGAACTACCAAATGGGGGCCTGAAACAAAACTTGTCATCAGTGCACACCCATAACACACACACACCAAGGCCTTTGCTATATGTAACCTTTCCTTGCTCCTGCACAAAGGCTGAAAGTTGTGCTAATGGGCGTTCTGCTAGCAAATAATAAAGCCGTGTTGCGCATTGGAGGGGAATACTGAATTTGTTCCATGCTCTTGGAGGGATTACAATTCCAAAATCAATGAGGTATGCTATTGGTCTCTGACACTGATGGCAAGCGAACAGCTTCAAAAAGATACTCTGACCATTGATGCTTTGCTTGCTAAGGTTTAGAAAATGCTGTCATCCGTTGTTTGTATTTTATGCAGAACCAAATAAAAGTCTTGATTTCTGGAACAAATGCACTGATGTTGTGAAATTTCACAACTGTTGTAGGAAAAAGTGTTAGGATGTTCAACTATCTTACAGAGATAGTTACTTACTTCGTGGTTTGAGGTCATGTGTGTTTCACGTGTTTTCTAATTTTTATGAAAACACGTAAAATTCTAGTTAAAAAAGAAGTTCTGCACTCACTGCCCATTGTCGAGGTCCTTCACATAACACACAGAGGCTTCGACCACATCCTTCAGGTTCCGGTACGGGTTGATGGCGAGGGGGTGCTCCTCCAGTTGGTAATGCCGTGAAGTCCCGTTGGCTTTGTAGACAATAGGGCTGGCTTTTCCGTTGGGCAACATCTCCTCTTTGGCTCTCTCTTTCTCTGGCAATACCACTTCAATTTTCACTTCAACTGCATGAGCAAACAGAGATCTTTGTTATACCTAATGAGCAAACACCCCTCCCATGCTTGGCTCCAGCCATTGGTAGATAATCTCTTGAAGGGTTACGTCTGCCTCCAGCAGAACCGTTGAAGGCCCAACAAAATGGGCAAAAGATCAGCACAGATGTTCCCTCTTCAAAATCACCAGTTCAATGTACAGTTTGCACAACATCTAAACATTTAGGCAGAAACATGCACTGTTGCAGTTGTGTCGTGTATCATACCATAAGGTTTCAGACCCACAATCCGGGTTGTTCTCATGGAATCTTGAGAAACAGGATTCATTTTAGAACGTTTCCAGCCCTCAAGGCTGCAGGGAAAAACCTGAACACAGGTAGACTGGATGAGGCTTCCAGCAGTCACAGATGGCATCCCTCCTTGTGGCCCCCAACCCCTGTTCTTCTCGCTCTACATATTGCTCTCCACCCCCCACGCACCCTGTAAACCCCACACTATGTCCCCAGTTGATGAACCTTGGGAGGCATGTGGAGGGAGGGGGGAGTTGCAGCTATAAGTTACGCTGGTCTTTTCGGTGGTGGCATCCTGGTACATGCTCTGGGCTGGATCTAGACCAGTACTAACTGTGCACTAGCATCGGCTACCTCTGGTGCAACACCAATAGCATTTGCTGGTGCAACGGGTTTTCAGGGGAAACCCGTCACACCAGCAAACACCACTGGTGTTGTGCTAGAGGCAGCTGATGCTAGTGCAATATCATTTACTTCAGCACTAGAGCCAAATAGGGTACTGCCCAAAGTAAATTGCCCTAATATCTCATTGTAATCAATGTGACAAGTTGGTCATGACTTGAGGTCCCATTGATTTAAATGGGAATTAAGTGCAACTAACATAGTCTGGATCCAACTCAGAGCATCTCTGTGCTCTGGACACAGAGGCCCGTTGCACCAGCATGCACAGTCCCTGTCAGAGAGGTCAGGCCATCCATGGTCTGGGCTGGCACACTTTCCCTACCTGCGGCAGCATCCCCAAGTGGAGCAGTTTACTTTCCCACACAGGGTGAATGTGGCAGGATTGACTTATATGGGAGAAAGTCGAGGGGTTAGGGTCCCACTGGGGGGCCCCATTGGGTTGAGGGCGACTTCTACTTCCTGTCCTATTCAGTCAGAACACAGAAGCCATGACGATGCTACATTTATATATAGCACCGTTCGAGGGTTCAGAGTGCATCATATACATTTTCTCAGCGCTCCTTGCAAGAGCCCTGTAAGGTAGGCTGGTATTAGTATCCCCACATATTGCAGGTAGGGGGACTGAGGCAGACAGAACAGTAGCTTGCTTCACCATTGTTGCCTCAGGAACACCGATATCCCAAGACGCCACTTCCACGCCCTTCCAATCCTGTTCCCTGAAGCCTTAGTCCGCCTCCTCTACTGAACCTCAGCCTAAGTTTGTGCGAACTCAGTAAACTGGCCTAAATGACTGCTCTTCCCCTGCTTTCCCACACCTCCTCGCCTTCTATTGCAGCCTTCTTTCCCCAACCTGGTGCCCTCCAGATGTGTTGGGCTGCAACCTCCATCATTCCCAGGCACTGAGGGGGGCTAGGAATAATGATGGGGGAAGAAATGAAGCAAGCTCACAACAGCTTCCCTCCCTAGTCACCTGGAAGGGATTCTTAATTCTCCACAGGAAACCAGGTGAGTGGCTATTTGCAAGACCGTTGAAAAGGGTCCATCCACTCTTGCAAGACGACCTCATTACAGGGGAAAAAAGACTGGAAGGACACTTTGGTGAGCAGCTCATGAGATGGGAGTGCTTCCAACGGCTGCGCTCAAGTCAGTGCCAAAACCTTTGCCAACCTGCAGGTTCCTGTTGGGGCTAGAAATGCCTCTCTGGGTACATTTCATGGACTCACTGAGCTGCACCATGAATTGGCTCAAGAAGGGGTAGTTCTGCCAATGAAAAAGAGAGAGCTCCCCCCTGCCACCTTCCAAGGCATAATTAGTGCCACTCATCTTGTTTTGATGGAAAACAGAAATTATTTTTTAAAACAAAAACTGATACTCATCACGGCATCATGGCTAACAGATAAAATAAAGCTTTCCCAAGCAACTTTGGATTTCTGGCAAGCAAGGAGAGTGGTGGAAACTGGTAGGTAAGAACTTAAGCACCTTCCTGGATCAGGCCGATCTCGTCCAACTTCTGTCTCCAGCAGTGGTCAAGAAAGCAGACCAAGAGCCAAGTCATTGTGCAGGAAGTGGCATTAATCTAGCCCTCAAGTGTGGAACAGCGGATGGGGAAACTCTGAGCCACAGGCCGAATCTGGCCCGTGGAGGTTCCTCATCTGGCCCACAAAGGCGTCTGACTCCCCAGTGCCTCCCCTCTTCAAGCCCCACCCCTTGGAGGCTACTTGGGGTTTGGGGAGAGAGTGGGGAGGGGAGCCCCGCTTTCATTTGCTTAACCCACACTGTGCCTCGGCCGGGGCCGCTTGTTGCATGCCAGCCTTGCCCAGCCAGGGACCAGATGATGTCAGGGGTGCGGCCGCTGCCTGCATGTCATCTGGCCAGAGGGCCAGGTTGGGGGAGGCATTTAACTCTCCCTATAATATGTTCCCCACCCCTGCTCTAAAGACTAACTGATCCATTTCTTCTACAAAAGCTTGTGCTACAATGATCTGCTCAACTTGAAGGAGCTGCCTCGTTCTCTATCCATCAGGACATGCCATACTTTTTAAAAAGGTACCTGGGCTAGTGGCAATCCCCACATCTTGGGGTATCCTCAGAGAAGCATTTGTCTGTAGACAATCCCCACATCTTGGGGTATCCTCAGAGAAGCATTTGTCTGTAGACAATCCAGCATTCAAGATCATTTACTTCTGGTCATGTAAGAAGCCAGCCTAGAATCAAGGTTGCAACGAGTACACCCTCACGAATGATCTACTACTATCGCTCTACAAAAATGCTAATCAGGAACTGATCTCAGGATCAACATTTAACAGTCACTCAGCCTTGTGGCTAACCAGGGATTTTGCGGTGGGTTGGAGGACTGATCTCTCGCAGGCTTCATACTCAGCCTTGCCTTTGCTTGGCGTCCCTCATATGAACTTTAAACTATTATTGTATTTATATACATATATAGTCTGCAGCAGAACTCAAAATGCTGCGGGGGAAATCCTCTGTAGTTAAGCTATTTTGAGGACACACAATGGATGCTGTTTTGCTACAACTTCCCCCAGCCCCCAACCCTACCCTGGAGAGAGAAAGCCATTATTAATTCCAAGATACCATGTAAAATTAACTACTTCCAGGATTAAGTCATTTTATGGATTAAATTGGATTAAAAACCAAGAGCTCAAGGCAGGTAAAACTCTGCTAAGTATTCTACTCAATCTCTGGCCACCAAAAGCCAGTCTAAATTAAAAATGTCTTATGCCTCTTCTGGAATTTACAGAGGCTCAGGCTTTGGCTAGCCTCCAGGGAAAGATAATTGCAATCCTGAGGGACAGCCATTGGGAATGCCTCTTTGTGCCCCCTTTTAGCCCCAGTTTGGTGCATAGGTGATGGACCTAAGAGAGAGTGCCCCATGTCAGTCTTAAAGGTCATGGTGGAGCGTGAGGGTGGAGGCAACCTCTGAGGCCGGCTGGGTCCAGCAAGCCATTTATGACTGGGTGTGTCATCACTAGCCACATTTTATTGAGCCTGGAAGGTAAGAGGGCAACAGTGCAGAGACTGGAGCACTGATGTAATATGCTGCTGGTGTCACTGCCCTGGGGCACTGCTAGGCACTTAAAGGAGTCAAGTCCCATTCTTTCCATGGGCATCAATGGCAGGGATTTTTCTAAGCGTACTGCCCTGCGGAAGGGGGATTGGGGGGCACAGTGCACTGGGAAGGGAGGGTAACCCCTCCTTGCCCAACTGTCATCCCCCTGGAATCCCCCCCCCCCAGCATGGCAGTTCAGTTTAGGAAAAATCTCCCATTAGCACCAATGCAAAGATTCTCAGCTTAGTTGTCCTGCGGGGGGGTGGGGGGCTGTGGCAGCATGTAAGAAGAAAAGGGTAAACGCTTCCCTCCCCAGTTGAAACCACCCTTGAAAACTGCCCCCTGCCTGGCAGTTCAGCTGAGGAAAAAGGCTTCGATTGGCACCAGTGGACACCTGGGTCTCTGGGAAATAGATCTGTGGCCGTGGGAAACAGATCCAGGGCTGGAGCCCGTCCTTTGACCCAGGCCTAGGACCCTCCCCCCCGCGACATCACCCCCACATCAGAAGACAGGCCGCAGCACTTTTGGCGAGGGAAAGCTCCCAACCCAGCCTTCCCCAGCCCGGTGCCCTCCAGATGTGTTGGACTACAACTCCCATAAACTGTCTGGGGTTATGGGCATTGTAGTCCAACACAGCTGGAGGTTGGGGAAGGCGGCTCCAAATTTTCATCTGGCAGCCACACATCCCAAGCATTTCTATTCCTGACCATTTTCCTTGTCTTCTCGACTTGCCTGCAGCCCATAGGTTGTGTCAGGGTGGACACTGAGCCCATAGAATCCCAGAGTAGTTCTGATTCTGAGGAAGAGCAGTCGCTCCTGGGAGAGGAGCGCGCTCCTCTTTCCCCGGGCCAACAGCTGACGGAGATTCCTCCCACCAGCATTCCTAGCTTAGATAGCAGTCCTGGGAGTGACAGAGCGCGGAAAGCAGACTTGATGGACGCGCGACGCCGACGCAGAGAGCGGCACCAAATGGAGGGCGCAGAAAGGAGGCGTAGTGCCCGGTTGGCGCGCAAACAACGGCTGCGCCCAGAGGATCCAAGGGAAAAGGGGAGGGACTCTCCCTAGTCCTTAAGTTCAGGGGTCTGCCAGGAATTCCCTTTCAAACGGGGACCAACTGTTCCAACTTAGGGCATAGGTACTCTGCTGCTCATATCTAGTTGCTAACAGTAGAGTTGTTAAGTTGTAAAAGAGGAATAAAGCTTTGAAAAGAATCCATTTGTCTGTGTCTGGACTTGGCTACAGGATTAGACTGAGAGAGGCCTCCAAGGAGCCCTTGACAGGCTGCTCCTGCAAGGTAGAAGGGGAAGCCCCACAGGCTGCCCTACCCTTTCTAGGTCCTAACAGCTGTTCATATGAGTGCCATTATGATGGCCTTGCGTCAGCTGAGGAGATGCATTTCTCTGGACTTTTGTGTACCTTGATTGCTTCCTTAAATAGCCATTGATGGCTGGTGGCTACTTCAGCAACTAGAATTTGAAGGACTTACATCCTGCCTTTCTGCCATGGAAGATGCCCAAAGTGGTTCACGGCATAATCGCTAACAGATCAGTAAGAAACAAAATCCCAAACACCAAAAGCAACAGATAAAATATCACAAAGGCACGCAGAAGTAAAACTCAAGAGATGTCCACAGCTAAAATCCTGCTGGAACAGGACGGTTTTACACTTTGCCCGGAATGACATCAAGGAAGAAGGGAGACAGCCAAATCTCCCAAGGCTGGGCGTCTCAAAGATCAGAGGCAGCGACCGAGAAAGCAGAGAATGCGCCAGCCAGTGGCTCCTGAGGCTGAAACCAGCGCTCTGCCCTCACGTGTGCAAGTGGCAGCAGGAGGGAGAAGGGAAGAAGAGTCCAGCTGGGTTTGGGGCTGCAAGAGAGGACAGCTGTGCACGGGACTCCCAGGGACTGGGAGTGGCAACTGTCCCTGGAAAGTGGCAGCTGTCACTTGACCCCCAAAGACCCACCTGTCTTTGTCACAGACAGGAAGGCCAGGATCTCTTCTTGATCATCCCAGAGTGCAGGACACAGAATAATGGGCCCAAGTGACAGGAAGCCAGATTCTGGCTGAACATCAGGAAAAACTTCCTGACTGTCAGAGCAATACGACAATGGAACCAATGACCTAGGGAGGTGGCGGGCTCTCCCACACTGGAGGCATTCAAGATGAGACTGGACAGCCATGTGTCGGGGATGCTCTGACTTGGATTCCTGCACTGAGCAGGGGGTTGGACTCAACGGCCTTGTAGGCCCCTTCCAACCCTACTAGTCTATGAGTCTATGACTCTATGACCCCCGCCATGCGCCTCCATCCTTTAACCCAGTATTGCACAGCACTGCATTGTAATCCCTTGGGCACACTTTGCATTACTTGTGCACCATCTTAATGTATTAGTCTGACTGGGATGCAGAATTAGAATGGCCTCTCATGTTAAAACAGCTCCCTATAGGAATCCCATTTGCATTTCCGTTTCAAAGTGCATGACATTGCTTCGAAAAGGCCAAACGAAAACAGGAAAAAAGAGAGAGACCCTTTTCCCCATTAAAAACCTTGTTGATTTTTCCCCCATTTAAAAGTAAGCAGTACTGGAAATGTCAATCAGTAAATCAGGGAACTAAAACTTTAATTGGTTAAGTGATGGGGACAACTTTAATGAGCAAGGGCAGATTTCAGTTGTTCGTATGTGAAGACTATTCTTGTGCTGGCATGTAGGGGTGTAGGAGGATTTGGTTTCCATTTGCTTAACACCAGAACATGCCCCCTCACGTTCCCAAACACAAGCCCGCTCTGCAGGCAAAGCCTGAATATTCCTGAGCTTGCGATCACATTCGCAAACTGCTTACGTTCGAAAAATGTGCACTTCAGTAACATGCATTTTGGGGAAAATATGCATTTTCACACTTTGGTCAATGTAAAGTACACATTTGGGGGTGCGCTTTAAAAAATGTGCACCTAAATGAGCATTTTTCCTGTTCAGACAACAACGAAAACTTTGCAATCAGGAATGGGAATGAGGTGGACCGAGCTTCAAAGTGGAACTCAGAAAATCTCGCAGAGCTCTAGCCTCGCTGATTCTCCTCTCCCTACTGGCATGTTGAATGAAAAAGACATGAACACGTCTTTCCTTCAAACAAGAAGTGGTTACACTGTAAACTCTCACACTTCCTTCAGGATCTTTTCCTTCAGGAAACTTGTACTGAGGTTTGGATGATATGCAAAATTTTAATTTCATCAAGTAATTAATTGGTTAAAATGCAGATGATTAATCAACAAAAAAACCCTCTTTAATCAGTTGACAGCCCTAATTATTAGTATTTAGATCCTATCATTCTGTGGTGATTGAACCTTCATTGAATCCATTCATTATTTTGACCCAGGATTGGTGGTTCACTGGCTGACTCATATTTACCAAGTTCATTCCGTTTACTTTTTTTAAACCTTGGCATAGTGGTGCCAGGTTTTATCCAGTCCTCTGGAACAGCCTCAGTATTCCAAGATTTATTAAAAATCAGCCTGCTCAGGGGTGCAGAGAGCTCCTCGGCCAATTCTTTTAAAACGCCTGGGTGCACGTTATCTGGTCCTGCGGATTTAAAAACGTTCAACTTTAGTAGATGCCGTTTCATCTCCTCTGTGGTAGGAATATTATACAGGCACTGTTAAATCAGAACACATCACCCATCCGGTTTCCCCAGCTTGGAACACTTTCATTCTTCAGTACAATTGCTGCCATTTTTAAGAACATGAGAAACATCCAGCTGCTAGAACAGACCGAAGGCCCCCAATCACCTCCAGCATCCTACCTTGCACCGTGGCCAGCCAGGTGCCCCAACGGGAAGTCCACAAGCAGGACATGAGCGCGATCGCTCGCTCCCACTGCACTCTTGTTCCCCAGCAGGTAGCATGCAGAGGCAGCATGCCTCTGACCCAGAAGGGAGCATATGGCCATCGTGACCAGTAGACATTGATAGCCCGATCCGCCATGATTTTGTCTAACCATCTTTTTGAAGCCATCTAAATTGGTGGCCATCACTTCTTAAGGATGCAGACTTCCGAGTTTCACTAAGCACCACATGAAGAACTACTCCTTTCTTAACACATCTACTTAGCAAAGAGTAAAGAGAGATATCAAATTGAGGTTGCAATCCTATAGACCAGCCTCCCCCAACCTGTGGCCCTCCAGATGTGTTGGACTACAACTCCCATCACCAGCCAGCACACCCAGCAGCCCTGCTGGTTGGGGGTGACAGGAGTTGTACGCCAGCAATCTGGAAGGTGCCAGGTTGGGAAAGGCTGCTACACACACTTACCTGGGAATAAGTCAGTGGGACGTACTTGAGTGGACATGTACAGGATTGTGTCACAAAGCAGAAGTTATAGTGGGTACTTCACACACACACACATGCACACACACTGTCACAGTTTCCATCAAGGGTGGGCAACCGCAGGCGGTCTAGGGACGTTTGGGGCAGCCGTCCGCATGGTGTGCTCAGTGGGCTCGCCTCCCTAAGGGCCCCCCTCCTCCTCACCACTGCCTATCTGCTTGCCCTCTCCCTCTGCCAACACATCACTGCCCCAGGGGAGAAAGCAAGGCTGTCAGGGTTCCCCTAATGACCTGGACCCCCTGAGCAACTCCTTAAGGATCTCTTGCCCCCTTAGGAGTCTCACCTTCCTTCTTTTGAACTTCCCCTTCCCAATAATGTGGGGTTTAAGCTGCGGACATGGGGTGATTGGCACCCGGGTTTCAACAACAAGTTTACTGGTAAATTAAAGCAAGCAAATTACAACTCAAGGTGTCTACAGAATAGAGCTGCGTGATACAAAAGGCCTTAACAGAAAATAAAGGTTGCAAAAACACACGCTCCTGTTCCCTAGCTGCACGTAGACTTCTCCAGGGGGCTTCTTCCTGCTGTCTCTTCCTGCTCTGGTCTTCCTCTCTCTCTCCCCCTTATTATCCCCTCCTTCCCCAAAACTGAAAGTACTGTTTCAAACCTGGAGAAATGAAACTTAACTCCGGAATACGAGACATAACCAGGGAAATGAAACTACTCTTCACACAGATACCCCCTGCCCCAATAGGCCTGAGCTTTTTCTTTTCCTTGCCCCTGTAGGCCTCAAACCTTCACATCAGGTGAATGGAGGCTGCTGGTCCTTCCCCTCAGCCTCAGGGCAGGTGAGCAAGTCAGACAAGGATGAGGGGTGGACAGGCTGGCAATGCCCCCCCTGGGGGGGGTTGCATTTTGGTAGATGCCCAGTGGTTCTGACCACTGACACCAGCCCAGCCCAGAACTCTCTCCCATGCCAACTGCTCTCTAAAAATATTTAAACATATACCCAAACTGAGATGTTTCAACACACCCACAGTTCCATCACCCTTTTCACTGGGAAAATCAGCTGAAAGAGTTCCCGAGGCCCATATTTCTAAATGATGAACTGGGCGTCTCATTCCCGGATGGAAGAACCCAAGATGGCCAGGTGAGTCGGACTCTGTACTCTTGAATCCAAATTCCCCCACCCAGCCCCGATGAGCCCCATTCTAATAATCACAACCTCCACTTTTCCACTGAACTGCATGGTTATTTTCTGCCTGTTGCTGCTCTCCCTTCAATTTCCATCCTGCACCATTTTTCTAAAGAGGGGGTAGGATGCATTCCAACACTTAAGCCAGGGATGGGCAACTTGTGGCCATCCAGATGTTGTCAGACTCCAGCTCCCATCATGCCTCACCATTGGCTATGCTGTCTGGGGCTGATGGGAGTTGCATCCGACAACACCCTCCTCATCCCCGACTTAAGCTGAGTGATGAAACATTTAATTATTTCACTAACAACTATTGACACGAATTGCTGATTTAGCCCTCTGCAAAAAGGGATTTTGTGTATATTTGGCAACATACTCCTATTTTTGTAATTAGCATTTTTTTAAATGAGTAGGGCAGGTTCCTGCTTTCACACCTTCAGTTGAATGCACGCTTGGGTTGAAAGCTGGGCCAGTGGACACAGGTGGGTGCCGCCTGCCCCATCTGCTGGACCCCGTGTTCCACTAAATGGGCAAAGGGGCCTCAAGAGCCGTCATCTGGCAGGGGAGCAGGCAGTGGGAAGGGAAGGGGTGCATAGGCTTCTGTGGAAACCGAACCTGTAAGTCCTTTCTCCTTCATTCTGCGTGGGAACAGACGCCACCATAGTTGCTCGGTGGAAAGGGAACGAGGTTCTGACCCTAACATATTCCTGGTGGCAGGCTGAGCCACAACGTGTGGACACCACCGGTTTATCATTAAGCAGCCCAGAGCCTTCACTTGCTTATATCCTTGCATGTGGGCACCCCGCTTCCAAGCAGTGAGAAGTTTCAGGGGCTCCAGCGCATAGCCAGGGTTCCGTTTCCTTAGGAGGTCACTGGAGACTCACAGCATTTCTGTGATAGGAGGTTTATTTACAGATCTCTACAGGCTGAGCTTAAGAGGAGGGTCTACAGCATTAATAAGCCAACAGATTCCTGTTCCACATCAGAGTTCTAGGGGAATTCATAGGGGCATAGGATTTCCCATACAAAGAGCAAAGTCAGCTCTCTGCAGCCTCTTCCAATCCAGCACACACACAGGGCCTGTTCACATGTCATGGCAGACCACTGTGGGTTAGTTTATCTGCGGGGGCTGTTACATTATGCTGGGGCCCCCATGGGTGCCTGGCTTGCTGTGGCTTGCTGTGCTGTGCAAACCCAGGTGTCGGGTTGTTTGAGGTTTAGACAACCCTGAAATAACCTTAGAACAAGCCATGGTTTTCAGGGTGGTTTGTAAAACCACCCCAGCCAGCCACACTCACTGGGTTCAGATGTCACAACAACCCACACCCGGCGAGGGTAATTATGCTAATTAGGCAGCTTGCAACCCACACCTGGAGGGAGGGAGAATAAGCCACCATGGGTGATTTTCCCTCCGTGATCATGGGAACCTGGTCACAGAGTTGGAAGGGATCCTGAATCTGTTTGCAGTCAGAGGCACTGGCCTGAAAGGTTATTCAGACCAATCCCAAACCCCGTGGAGGCTGGTAGCACCGATGTTAGTGGTGTGGTGAATCCACTCTAGGTTTCAGTCAGAACTCTAAAGGAGCTCTTTTTGAGTTCTGACTGGTTCCGATTGAAACCTGGAGCAAAGTTAACGCCCCACTAACATTGGAGCCACCAGCATCCACTGCCCAAACCCATACCACACAATTCCTGGTAGTGCAACTGGGAGAGCACGTGGTTGCATAAAGACTCTTTGCAAAGGCTCTCTACATTCACTCAGAGACACTCTCTGCTGGCTCCCACATTGCAGGGCGCTGGGGAGACATGCTGGGCTGAGCACCAGCGGGGCTTCCCCTAACTCCTGTTCACCTTCAAAGAAGTCATTAATGAGGCAATAAGAGAAACACCGTCACATGCCATGGATTAAAGACTCGCTGATTATGTTGCCATAGAAGAGCTGGCCCTTCGCACTCTCCAAGGGGCTTAACCTTTCGGAACACAGTCCAAGGATAAGTGTGTCCTGCCAACTGGATTGAGGAAAAGTTAACGAACATGGTTTTTATACCCTCTTACTTGTTAGAAATCTTATTCTCTATCAAACACAACGCAGTCGCTTCCTTGCCCGATGGGAGCCTCCCAGGGCAACTTGGCCCTGTCTCGTACACGCACGACGCAAACACACCCGTGCTTACGCAGCGCAAGGCTTCCCAGCCCTCCTCAAGAAAAGTGAAACCGAACAGAATCACACAATTCAGCGGGGAAGAGAAGGCTGTGATTTTTAGAAGGGGCCTCAGCAGAACTTTATTGCCGGAGCGGGAAATTCAGATTTGACAGTACAGACTCAAAGACTTAGAAGTCAGCTAACGGAGAGTCGAACGCCCTGTTGCTCCCTGACTGCATGAGCCACCCGGTTCCCCAAACGGAAATAAAGGGCCTTGCGAACGGCACTGCCACTGATTTTCAAAATGCAAATGGCAATGAAGCTGTGGGTATGTCAGAAAGCCAAGGGGGCCTGGGCTGGGGTTGTTGCTTTCGTACAGTGCTTGGGAGCTTCCCTGAGCCCTCTGGCCAACCGCCATCAGGAAAGGGAAGCGGGGCTAGACGGACCCTTGCTGTGATCAGGCAGAGCTGCTCTTGTGTTCTTTACATTATGGTTTTTTTTTTAAATGCCTTCTGTTTAAGAGAAGAATTAAGGTGCTCACCCATTCGCTCATGCATTAAAAAGCCTGGACCCTGTCAATGAAGGAGACATTGGGCTCCCTTCCCATGCACCCAAGCTTTTCCTTGGGGTTTCAGCCCCAATCCTCTTCCCTTCTCTTGCAGGCTGAGGGGAATGCTGAGGGGAACGCTGAGGGGAACAATATTATGGGGTCAGTGGCCACGTTGTTGCACACTGCCCCCCTCCCCGTTTCCCTGTATCTCTATTTGGGTTAGAGCAGGGGCAGGTAACATGGCGCCCGTGGGCACCAGTATGCCGTCGGGCACCTCTCTTGGAGCCCATCAAGGTGCCCTGTCCTTCCTACTTTTTATTTTTTTTAACAACAGAATTTCTTACAGGCAGCTGGGATCACTTCAAAGCCAAGTGAGGGCCTTTAGGTGCTCCCATGTTCTTGGCCCATGGATGCCTCCAGGCCACATGTGGGGCTCAGAGACATTCTTAGGAAATGAAGGTGGCGGGTGGCTGCAGGCTGATTCTCTCATCTGCAGTGTGCCCATTTTGTGGGGGTGCCCAGCACAGTTCCTCAAATTGCCAAATGTGCCCATGGATCCAAAGAGGTTGCCTACCCCTGGGTTAGAGAGAATGGCATCTGGCAGGCTGAATACTGAGGCAACAGGGTAGAGGGGGAGGGAGCGAGAGGCCTGGGGGAAGACAGGCCTGGGGTAAGTCAGTGTCTGTATCATCATGAAGTGACTCCCAAGTTAGCAAGAGCAAGAAGGAGGAAAGTCCCACGTTTATGAGTAAAGATGGATATAGGTTGGCCTTTGCAACAGGTTGGCTCTGTTTAAAATTACTTAACAGGCAGAATAGTCCTGTACTCTAGGAGGCCGGCGTAAAGTCCTGCCGTCAACAGAGGTGGAACATATAGGACATGGCATAAATGTGCCCCTCCCCAGTGCTGCCCATGCCTCCCCCATAACTCCGGCCCGTTCTAGGTTCCACAAATGCATCTTCACCACCGGAAAAGCTCCACCAGCCAAGTGTTCTGCCTGCATACCTGGGGTGCCCCACTGTGTATTTTCTGTGGCAGCAGCATATCTTATGTTCTGTTGACACCGCGGGCTTAGGCCATATCCTAAAGCCTCTCGGTTAGCAGATCTCAAGTATAGGATGGCATCCTAAATCTTTAGAATTTATGAGCAGAGCAGAGCGAGTGCTGGGCTCTGAGAATGTTTGAAAAGTTCCTTTTCTGGTTTTACTTTCGTAACCCCACACTCGAGACTGTACTCTGCATCTTAAGATAAGCGCTGGCTGGCTGACAGGATTAAAAGTTTAGAATTTACAAGCATATATCTCATATGCTGACATACCACTGACTCAGCGATTTCCATGCTTTTTGCTGCATGAGTGAATTTGTAAGGGCAATAAAGGCTTAAACAGAAGGGTTTTTTGACCCTAGAATATTCTCTTTGTTTGACAAAGAAATCCACCAAATTAGATGAGCCCTCAGGGTGGAAGATGACAACATTTAACCACACCAGAGTTCTATTAATGATTAGATTTAACTGCACTTTAATGTACGGATGTGCACTGATCACAAGATTCAGTTTGGACCCCAATTCGGAGATTCAGAAAACAGCTCGATTTGCTTTGGACCAATTTGGAGGCCATCCGGTTTGACTAAGGGGCAGATCTAAATTTCAATTTGGAAATCAGAAGCTTCATGCCACCCACTGAGTATAACTGTAAATCAACAAATGACTATAACTTTTTTGCAGTTTGACAGAATTGGATGAAATTCATAGGCATAGTAGCCCCTGGTAACATGCCACATTTCAGGCAAATAGGTGCAGGGGGTGGATGATGTATGTAAGCATAGGGATGGACGGAACACTTACCTTCCATTCCGTTCTGTTTCCGCTGGGGGGGGAGGTGCTCCGTCCCTCCCCCCGGAATCCTCGACGGGGGGGAGGTGATCCGGTTCTCCCCCCGCCCCGGAATCCTGCCCGGCCGGCTCCGCTCCGCGTATTGACGTAGACTAAGACGGCGAAAAATAAGGAACGCAAATGGTGGCGGCTGTAGCCGCCGCCATTTGCGTACATGTTGTTGTGTGTGTGTTTTTAACCCAGACGTGATAGGCTACGTAAGTCTTTATGTAGCCTATCAAATCTATGTAAAAAACAAACAAACAAACACACAGACTGCAAACGGCGGCCGTGGCAGCCGGTTGGAAGACCAGCTGCCGCCGCCGCTGAAGCCGCTGCTGGAGCCGCCGCTGTCTGGAACATCCGCCCCAGGTAAGTGTCGTCCCGGGAGGGATCTGCGGGGGGCCGGGGAGGTGGCAGGCCGTTCCATCACGGATTTCAGGGGGCCAAATACACTGGCATTTGGCCTCACCGAGATCCGTGGTGGAATTCTCTGACATCCCTATGTAAGCATACCATGGCAGAAGGACCTGAACATCCAGCATTTTTCAAGCAAGCACCCAATGCTACTCCAGCCTCCCAGGTCCCACACACACCACAACATCGCTTCTAACATTCCTGCTCCTGGGAGAACTAGCAAAGCACAATGAACACTGGATCAGTCCTGTGATATATTGCTTCAACTTCCCTCCCCAGAAGAATGGGGGTTGGACAGCCCTGGTAAAACCATTCATAGAATCATAGAATAGTAGGGTTGGAAGGGGCCTACAAGGCCTTCGAGTCCAACGCCCTGCTCAGTGCAGGAATCCAAGTCAGAGCATCCCTGACAGGTGGCTGTCCAGCCTCGTCTTGAACGCCTCCAGTGTGGGAGAGCCCACCACCTCCCCAGGTCATTGGTTCCATTGTCGTATTGCTCTGACAGTCAGGAAGTTTTTCCTGATGTTCAGCCGGAATCTGGCTTCCTGTCACTTGAGCCCATGATTCCGTGTCCTGCACTCTGGGATGATTGAGAAGAGATCCTGGCCTTCCTCTCTGTGACAACCTTTCAAGTACTTGAAGAGCGCTATCATATCTCCCCTCAGTCTTCTCTTCTCAAGGCTAAACATGCCCAGTTCTTTCAGTCTCTCTTCATAGGGCTTTGTTTCCAGTCCCCTGATCATCTTTGTTGCTCTCCTCTGAACCCTCCCCAGCTTGACTGCATCCTTCTTAAAATGTGGTGCCCAGAACTGCACACAGTACTCCAGATGAGGCCTAACCAGTGCTGAGTAGAGGGGAACCAGTACTTCCCGGGATTTGGAAGCTATGCTTCTATTAATGCAGCCCAAAAGAGCATTGGCCTTTTTTGCAGCCACATCACATTGTTGGCTCATATTCAGCTTGTGATCGACAACAATTCCAAGATCCTTCTCGCTTGTAGTGTTGTTGAGCCACGTATCGCCCATCTTGTAACTGTGCATTTGGTTTCTTTTTCCTAGGTGCAAAACTTGGTATTTATCCTTATTAAATGTCATTCTGTTGTTTTCTGCCCAGCACTCCAGTCTATCAAGATCACTTTGAATTTTGTTTCTGTCTTCCAAAGTATTAGCCATGCTGCCCAATTTTGTGTCATCTGCAAATTTGATCAGCATTACATGCACCTCCTCCATTCAGTGTGATTAGACACTGAAACAGCCATTCACAAAACTACATCCCTCTTTCCTTCCCCCTTCTTTCCACCCTGGAATTTTCCTTATATGGAGAGCTTGGAGGAAAATGTATATTTGTAGACACACTGTCTGGGTCTCTGGATCCCTCCGAATCCACATCGCTCATGAAGCTTCAGGAGGGTTCCGTTTCAGTTCAGACATCTCCCGAATCTTTTCTAATCAGCCCAATTCAGTTCAGGATTCAGCTGAACCTAAAACACACACCCACTTTAAGGTGCTGAAAGTACTTAATGTATAGTGACCCAGTTTTGATCCAGATGCTCGGATAGGATAGGGCTCTTCAAGTATTTGAAAGGTTGTCACAGAAAGGAAGGCCAGTATCTCTTCCCAATCATCCCAGAATGCAGGACACGGAATAATGGGCTCAAGTGACAGGAAGCCAGATTCCGGCTGAACATCAGGAAAAACTCCCTGACTGTTAGAGTAATACGACAATGGAACCAATGACCTAGGGAGGTGGTGGGCTCTCCCACACTGGAGGCATTCAAGATGAGGCTGGACAGCCATCTGTTAGGGATGCTCTGACCTGGATTCCTGCATTGAGCAAGGAGTTGGACTTGATGGCCTTGTAGGCCCCGTCCAACCCTACTATTCTATGATGCTATGAAACAGATATGTCTGAAAGTCTCAGCAAATACAGCAGCCAACCTGGTCCCCAATGACAAAAAGGTTCCTTGAAGCTATTGAAAGTTTCTTCTACATAAAGCAAGATAATGTTCAGGGACAAAATTATTGAGCTTTAAGAATAGAGAAGTCTTCTTTCTATATTGTAATTAGATAGCACATATTGACCTCAAAGAGGCACTTGGGAAATATGGGTTCTCAGCTCTCCCAAGATGCCTCTTCACTCTAGATGGAAATGTGGTGTCCATCTTCTTACACAGAACAAGAGAAAAGTCAGCCACACACTAGATTACACACACACACACACACACACACACTTACGCACTTCTCCCCCCACCCCTAAATTATACTGCTGAAATGAAGAAAGCTTGGAATAACCAGGAATATATTTTTGTGTGGAAGGACAGTGAGCTCCTTTCAGTTCTGGTATTCAGAACAAATTCCTGAGCTCAGAATTCTGTAATTATGTTGCACCAGGCTCTTGTTAATGGATCTCAAGATTCTAGTAAAAAAACAAAATAGATTGCACAAGCCTGAAGTCTGTCCACTCCTGTACTAAAAGATCATGCTTTTTTAATGATGGAAGGTCTACCTCCCAAAGCTGATGGATTTGTAATCCCAAGTTTTCAATGTTTACAGCTCCAACATTTTTTTGCTAATGATATTGTCCTACAACATATGAATAGAAGGTTAATTTTATTTTAATTTATTCATTGCAATAATACTCATTCCTGCAATGGATTGGTCTCAACCATTATTTATAAAATCATAATCCTGATTGGGACATGTGACAGAGTGGCTTTAAAATGTATTTAATATAGTATACAACAGTAACAAATTGACAAATGGCTTATTTTAAAAAAATCAATATAGAAAAATAAATTAATCTGATCCATTGAAATGTTTCTGGTTTGCTGAACCGTTCTGCTTGAGTGGTCCCCCTCCTCTTGCATAGCCAAGAGAAATGCAGGAGCTTTTGCTTCCATTTTAAGCTAACCACAGCTTAGTGCTATGTCTGAACCTGTTGAAATGATTTTTAGTCCTAACTGTGGTCAACTGAACAAAGCAAACTTAGAACCATGGTTTGTGAAGCTGTCTTGTTTCAACTAACCATAATTTAGACGGGGTGCGCAAACGCCAGGAAGGCACCAGTCCATCGGTGGTCAGGGAAAAGGGTCACCTGGGCAGTCCCCGGCAGGCCAGATTTGACACAGCCCTGAGGATCAACACCCCTGATCTAAACTGAGGTCTGAAATGCAACGTATGCTTTGGTGTCCCCCTCCTGATGGTCACAAGCACAGGCTTTCTCAAGACGTTTGCTGCCTGAGGCACAGCAGACCGGACTGGCACTTGAATCTTACTTCAGCGCTGGCTGCCTCCATGGCACCTGAGGGCGGCCAGCTAGATGGCTGAGGGGCTGCGAGGCAGGCTGGTGTCATCTCTACAGCTCTGTCCTCCAGCACCTCCCCACCACTCACTGCTCCACACCAACTGCTGGCTGAGGCAGCTGCCTCACTCCACCTAACAGAAGAGCCGGCCCTGTTCATCAAGTATTTCTGAAATTTAGCCAGGTTATACCCCCACTTAGGTAGATTCTCCATGGCAAACTTCATAGAGGTAGGACAAATGGTCTTGATTATATGATGAATAGAATGTTCAGGTTGTGCAATGGCAAAACCAAGACAACTTAAACACTGGAGTCACACAACAGCAGCTCCACATAAGAAGAGTATGTCAGCGCCGTCTTTCTACAGAGAAGCGTTGGAGCTAAGAAAAGAGGAAGATAAATAAATTACGACAACCAAGATGAATAAGTAACAGCACAAACCTTGCCAACTCCATTCCAGGCATCCAAGCCTGCAACCCTACACTCTAGATACATTTACTAAGAGCTCTCCATGTGGTACGCGCCATTTCATTTCACGGTGCTACTGTGTGTTTTCTGTAGGT
Organism: Heloderma suspectum; assembly: GCF_057233095.1. Taxonomy (NCBI): domain Eukaryota; kingdom Metazoa; phylum Chordata; class Lepidosauria; order Squamata; family Helodermatidae; genus Heloderma; species Heloderma suspectum. The sequence goes on from NC_139470.1 coordinate 30,591,290, forward strand.
TTAGGAGAAAGTGGCAATACACCTACAGATAGAGGGAGGGGGTTGCATGACTAAAAAAGAGAAGCAAACAGCCCCATATCCACCCACCCTTTCCCTCTAGAGTCATTTTCATAGATCTTCCCCAGATATTGCTGTAAGACGCCTTGGGAGGGCTTCTGCCCTGAAAGGCGACCAAGAAATGTTATAGATAGATGACAGACAGACAGACAGACAGATGATAGATATAGATAGATAGATAGATAGATAGATAGATAGATAGATAGACAGACAGACAGACAGACAGATTCCCTCTAATAGCAAACTCAGGTGGTTGAGTGCCTATACATTTGGAGGCAAAACAGGGGCACCCTCCCTCCTCCAAAAAGGGAGTGGTTCTACATCCTTGGGAGAAGTAAACAAGATTGTAAACTAAAAGAAATATTAAACCCTACAAATGGCCCAGCAAGGCCAACAAATGGCCTTGTGGGAGCCCAGGACTTACATAAGGTTGGTGGCAGCTAAGGCTACAGAGAGAAGGGAAAGGGGTCTAAAGGAACCAGACGCCAGGCAGACTTTGTGAGTCTATCAATGCAGTCGATGAGAGCAGCTGGCCCTGGAATGTTAGGGTGTCAGATAAGAAGAAAAAATGGAGGGTACAAGAAGAGAGGGAACTGGCCTACTACCCCCCACAGTTTACAACAAATATTCTGGAGGGAGGATTGTGCATACCAAGAAGTTTTTAAAAACTCCTTTCTCTGTGTTATATGGGGATGTTTCAGGAAGAAGTAAAGGAAAAAGGACAACTTTTCCCTTTCCCACTCCTCAGAGCCCCCTACTTCAAAATGCTCTGGTTCCAGGTTGGAAGCCCTCTAGCGCTATAGCAGGGGAAGGCTGGGGGTGGGGGGGAATGAAAGGTGTCCCTTTTCTCCCTGGCCCTCCTGAAACTCTCCCATGTCCTGAGAGGCCTGAGCAGGACTACAAGACTGCTGCCCCAGGCTGACTGGAGCCCTGATCAGGAGCAGCACTCTTAGGGGGTGGAGATACACTGCAACACTTGTTACTGGTTCCACTGGTGGCTTCTGATAAATAAATCCTCGTGGTCCAAAAATAAGTCCTGGAACAGAGGCGGATAGATCAGATCCAGCAGGTACTTGTCCTATGAAAACCTCACTGAAACGAACCAGAGCCGCACAGGAAGTGCTCCAGCACGGCTCCCATTCATTTTAATGCAATTTCCTCAGGAGAACTTTGAGGTGGATTGGGCCCTACTTTTCTGGAAGGAAGGCTGGGCTTTCCACTTCAGGCATCAACATGTCTTGAGCCAGCCCTGCCTGTGGATGCTCCGTGGCTGCATCAATCCAGGGCCTGCTTTTCACTGTGGCAAATGTTCCCCCCACCTCAGAAGAAGTCCTGTGGATATTGGTCATCAGAATACTTTTGGCGCGCCCGTGAGAAGCCCCGCGAGGTCACAGGCAAGCTGACACAACAGGGGACCTAGACAAGCAACTGCTGCGGGTGGCGTGGAGCTCGAGCGAGCGAGCGCAACCACTCAGTTAAGCAGGAACTGAGAGTCAAAGGCAGCTGGAAATTTGTTCCTGGCCATTAACAAGTGACATGAATGACTGTTGACATGCCCCTCGGGGCTTGAGGAATGTTAGGCCTTTATTATTATTAGTTTTTGGAGGGCAAAAATAGCTACGCTTATTAGACATGGGGAATGTGCGTTCCCTTGTTTTAATTTTGTCAGGATTTATTGATTAACTGAGAACACTGAGCTCCCGTCTTGAGCTCCCTGGCATACGGAGGGGCCCAGGCCTTCTTCCCTCTGGGCGGCGGCCAGGCCTTGCACAGGGTCGTGCTGGGGGCCCCGGAACCGACGTGGACGCCCAGGAGGCAATACCCGTCGAGGGGCAGCTGGAGCCCCTTCCAAAGAGGCTGCACTATCGAGGGACAGAACCCGCCTGTGCTGGAGACCCCGATGTCGGCAGTGGCAACGTCAGGCCCTCACCAAAGCCCCACATCAACAACAAAGTACATATTTGGCTGTCCATGCTAACATCTGGGAAGAAGCAGAGCATCCACCCCACTATAAATCTCTTCAGCAGCTACCTGGAAGTTGCCAGAGCAACAGATTTGTGGGTTCCCCAGAAGGCCCTGCCCCCTCCCACTGGCCCCGCCCCTTTCTCCCCGGCACTAGCCGTTTGGTGGCTTCCTGGTTTCTGTGTGGCTTTTTTCCCCATTCTAAAAGGTTGACATGTTTCTCCTAAAGCTTAGTTACTGGCCATAAGAGTTTTACGCTACAATATGCTGGTATTCTTTGCATTTCTGGACCGACCCGTTTTGCATTCAGCTCCGCCCACCACTAGAATGTGGCCCCAAGAGCTTTTTCGAAACTGCATTCATCCCTCAGGTGGTTCCCCACCCCTGTCCTAAAGTGACATTCAGACCCACCTGTGCCAACTCCAAAATTCTACTCTATCTTACATTGGTTCCTGTATTTTACCCAACTATGGTAAATCCTCAGGAAGAGACTCTCTCCACCGGCACCCCAGCCCATCCCACAAGATCCCAGTGTTTTAGCATTACCTCCCACCGTCTCCAAGCTCGTCACATTTCATTAAAGTCATCACCATGCATTGTGCTTGCATGAAACAAAGTTTTGGGGGGATTAGCCAATTGCTTTAATAATCCCTCCATGCAAAAGCACAGAGAATTAACATTCTCCGCAGAGCTCTCTCCACGGAGTGGCCTTCTGCATGCATGACCTAGTTTAATCACAGCTCTGAACGAACAAGGCAATGTGGGGACAACTCGAGCAGAGGGTTTTTCGAAAGCAGTTCACCTGGCTTAGGTTTGGAGAAGCATCCTCCCATGATGAGCCAGGCGGAAGGAAGGAGTCCCGGAAGGACAGGCGGGGTAAGTCAGAAGGTGGCGTCTTCAGACTGGCCTCCAGAGACATCGACCTCCAAACCAGGGAGGGATCAGGAGCCACAAAGAGTCACCATGGTGGTGGTGGCGGCGGCAGCTGGGACCTCTGCTAAAAATGGCCCCTCACATCCACATCTGTCACTGCCACGTTTGGCCTCCCTTCATGACCTATATTAAATAAAAAGTTCAGTTAGTAAGTGGTAACTAACACGCTTCCCAGAAAGAGTCACATGAAGTCATTCTCCATGTGTGTCGTTTTTAAGTTAATTGGTGTAGTGCATGCGCCTCGTGCATCTGTGGGATTGACACGCCAATGAATGGCTTCCAGCTTCACATGGACATTAGTACCTCCGGTTTGCTAAAGCAGCCTTTCCCCACCTGGTGCTCTCCTGATGTGTTGGACTGCAACCCCCATCCTTTCCAGCCAGCCTGGCTGTTGGGAATAATGGGAGTTGCAATCTGACACATCAGAGGGCACCAGATTGGGAAAGCCTGCTTTAAAGGATCCCATACGATAGCAGGGGAAAACATGAATATGTGTTTGCGGAAGGTCTAGAAACCAAGGACATTCCCAGATGGTGTGTAAAAACCTGTAGGAGAGCTCTTGCCACCCCCATGTAATTGATGTGAAAGGGGGCTTGCCTCAGAGGGATAACTGCACTCACTCAGAGCTTAGCATCAATGGCAGCTTTCCCCCTGGTGTAAATAATAGCTGGAGTGGGGGAGGCAGTCTAAATTGGGACCACGGCAAAAAGATAAGTCCCCTCCTGCTACCATCGTCCTGATCCCCTCCCTGGCTGTCATGTACTTAAAAAAAAGAAAGACCAGTCCTTCTTCTTCTAATTGCACAATTATCATCACATCTAGTTTAGCCCTCAATATTATAATTTCCTTGGGGGCAACTCCAATGTAGAGGGGGGGGGAAATAAAAAATATTTTCCACACCATCTCAAAATAACCCAACAATGGCAAAGAATACATTCTTGGTTGCTCTTCGAAAAACTGGATCAGAGTTGCCCATGAGGAAGAGTTATAATCCTCGAATCACTCTTGAGCTATAAATGGTCATTTGTGCACCTTTGAGGTCCTGTCCTTTTTCATTCCTGCTTTTGGTGCCATCCCTTCTTTCCTCCATTGTAACCAAATTCAGAGCATATTTGGACGGGAGCGAAATAGACTTGGGTCCCTCTCTTCCAAGAAATCACCTAAATATCTAAATCATCCTAAGGTAATTTCAGTAACTTTATCTTTCTCATTGTCTGATGGAACATTTTGGAAAGCCCAAGTTCCTTTTTTAATCCTTTGGATTCAGCCCTCTGTGACCTGTGCTCCATTCCACTCTGAGCAATCCTCAAATGAAGCACTTTTATCTTTACAAGGAACAAAGGAAGAGGTCATAAAAAACTCAGCAGGAGAGATGTGCTCTAAATAGTTTCCAAAGTGCCTTTGACCCAGTGCTGTGGGGACACATTAGAGGCCTCAGTGCAAGGCTGGCCTAAAGGTTTCCAAGCTGTGTTCTGGGAAAGGACCCCTCCCTGGTGTTCCTTGGTGGCTCCTCAGGGGTGCCTTGATGAGAGGTTAAAAGGGGTGGGTGGACACACTCCCTGCAAAGATACCTTTACCCTTGAAACAGGTTTATTTCTCTACTTCAGCCTTCCACAACCTGGTAGCCTTCAGATGTTTTGGACTTCAATACCCATGGGCCAAAACATCTGGAGGGCACCATGTTGGGGTAGGCTGCTCTACTTTTTCTTCCTCTTCCATTTCACTGCTGACTGGGCAGGCAGCAAAGGTGCAATTGTTCAGAATTTGGGGGAAGCGTTGCATACCAACAAGAATGCTGTATGGTAAGGGGGTGTGCAAACTTCCACGTTGTATAAAATGTTATGTACTGCCTGGAGGTTCTTAGTCTGCAATAACCCCTGCCCTGTTCATGGCTTTATCTAGGGCCCCTTTAAAAAATTTCAGCAAGTATCCTCTCATGTAAAGCTGAGTTGTAAGAATATGATCCAGTTTATTTACTATTATTACATTTATATCCGACTCCCACTTGTAAGGAACCCAAGGTGGCTCACACACTCCGCATCTCCATTTTATCCTCACAACAACCCTGCGAGGCAGGTTAGGATGAGAGTCAGTGACTGTCCCAAAGTCACCCAGTGAGCTTCATAGCCAAGTGAGGACTAGAACTCAGGTCTCCCGAGTCCCAGTCCAATACTCTAACCACAACACCACACAGGCTCTCTTTGTGGAAATCCCATCTATTACTACCTACGATGTGTGTGCAGGATGGCAAGAATCACATTTCAACAATGACATAGAATCTGTTGTGGTTTTTTACAATATACACCTATGAGGAAGGGCCCATTCTTTATCGCAGGGGTGTTGAACCTCTTTCGGCCCAAGGGCCAAATTCAGTTTCAGAGAAGCTCTTGGGGCCGCATTCCAGTGGTGGGTGGGCCCAAAGGCAAAGTGGCCTGGGCCAAACATACAAAAAATGCCAACATACTGTAGCGCAAAGCTCCTTCTGCCAGTGACTCAGCCTCATGAGAAGCATCTCAACCTTCCAGAATGGGGAAAAAACTGCACAAACACCAGGAAACCACCAAGCAAGCGGCGGTTGGGAGGAGGGGGTATAGCCTTCTGGGAAACCGTCCCCCCAATCCATGGAGGGACAGATTGGGACCTGAGCGGAGCAGGGAGAAAGAGGAGGAGCCTCTGTGTGCCTTGTCTCCTCTCCTTCTGGGACGTGGCGCAGATTGGGTCCAGACAGAGAGAGCAGCAACAGCAGCAAGGAGGAGATGGGGCCATTCAGGAAGGCCCCCAAAGCAGGAACCCTGGCTCCCCCTCGAGAGGAGTAGGCCGAGGAAGGGCTGCTGTCTTCCAAGCACAGGCAACCCCTTTTGTGGTGGGGGCAAGGAGAGAGCCAGTCAGCTGTAGAAGAACGATGGTGGGGCCACGATGGGACAACGCGTGCCCTCCAGCCCATCTCCTGGCTGCTGTTCCAGGAAATTACAGTCTCCAGATCAGAGCTGTTCGTCAGCCAGAGCTGTCAGGTTGACTTTATCTTCCTTTGCAAGTCAGCCTGACGATCTTCCAAAATTAATCATTAAGCAAAAGGTGCAATTAAGATGTCAAAGGTGCGTCAATAAAATGCTCATACATTTCATGGGTGCTGAATTGCATCGAACGTAAAAGGGTGAGCCAGAAACAACAACAACCCACATACAGCATGGAGAAGAAACTGAGAAGAAGGATACGTTGCGGGGAGTTGGGAAGGGGCATTATAGAAGTTTATAAAAATCATAAATAAATGGTGGTGTGGAGATATACATTTATTTCTCGTTCAACACCAGAACGTAGGAATTACCCAATGAAATCGATGGACAGTGTATTCAGGGCAGACCACACACAGTACTTCTCCTCACAACTCACAATTAGCCTATAGGGTTTGCTGCCACAATTTATAGTGATGGCCACTAACTTAGATTTTGTTTAAACCATTTTTATAATGCAGGGACAGGGGATTGCTCACAAAAAATCTGAAAAGAATTCTTGCAGCATCCTCCAGACGGGCTCGTGCAGAAGGACAATTCCACTCATCTCATCTGAAGAGCACCGAAAGGCAGGAGCAAGCTGGAACCCAGACCCAAAGGCAGTGGAGGCTGGTGGCTCCGATGTCAGAGGGGTGGCAAACCCGCTCCCAATTTCAGTCAGAGCCAGTCCGAACTCTAAAGGACCTATCCAAGGAGCATGTTGGAAAGGTCCTTTAGAGTTCTGACTGAAATCCTGAGCAGATTTACCACCCCACTGACACTGGAGCCACCAGCCTCCATTGCCCAAAGCACACCACCTGCCCAGTGGTTCTCCTGTGCAAGCACCACTGAAATGCATCAGAGCTGCCCAGTCCTCTCCATTCAGCACCTGCAGCTCGCTTGGCCTACCTCCCATTCAGGAAGCGCTATCCAATCATGAGCAGAGCATGGCCTTCTTGGTCGTGGCACCCATTTCCTAGAAATTCTCTTTCAGGGATGCCCACCAGGACCAAATGTTGGATTGCTGCCTAAGGGTAAATACCTCTTTTTAAAAACGTTTTTCTGAAGGCATATTTGTTTTATTCTGCCTGCGCAACTTTACCTCGATTTCATGTGTTGCTGTTCTCAGTGCTGCTGAGGCTGTGTGTGTGTGTGTGTGTGTGTGTGTATTTTAATCTAGTTTGCATTAGTGGTTCCCAAATTGTGTGCCTGGAGAGAATTGCTTGTGTGCCAAAAGAAACTGAATAATTAAAAGCTCCTGCTGTCAGCTTCAAAGCACTCACCTACCCCAGAGGATGTGGGTGGAAAGGGGGAGGCCCTCCGAGTGACTTGGGGCCCCGGGGCCCCTCCGTTCCATCGGTGTTTTCTGGGGGTGGGCTGTTCTTCTGGGCCGCCCCTCCCAACAAAGAGACTCAGCTGTGCGCGCTGCCCTCAGACGTGGCGCTCTGTTGCATCTCAGCACAAGCCGCTTCTGCTCTGAGCTTGCCGTCTTCCCAGTAAGGAGCGGGCCTGCTCCAGTCAGTATCTCAGCAGAGGAGAGGCCCTACCACCTACTTGCAAAGGTAGCCTTTGTCTGCATGTAAGGCGTAGGCTGGCCTACTTTGCAGGGGACTATCCTCAGGGAAAGGCAGCTTCCCTCTGAAGGACTATCCAGGCCAAGCTCCCGTTCAACGGTAAAGAAATCAAAGAAGGGAGAGTAGCAGTGCCTTGCAGGCTGAGCGGATCACCTGCTCACGGTCTTCCCCCCAAGGGCATTCCTATTTAAATTATACCAATTATTTCTGCATTTGCATCTATACCTATAAATCAACTCCTGCGACTTTTATGCAAATCTCTCCCTTTTTGTCCTCTTTTTTTGGAGATGCATGAGTGGCCACTGTCTGTAAGAGCAAACAAAGACACTAAGAGCCAAGCACACCTCCCTTTTAATTCGGCAAAAGCACAATCCTATGCATGTTTAGACACTCATGCAAAAGGCCTGCAACTCCCAGCATGCCCCAGCCAGCATGGCTGGCTGGGGCATGCTAGGAGTTGCAGGCTTTTTGCATGTGTGTCTAAACATGCATAAGATTGTGCCTGAAAAGAAGTGGGCCTCAGTTGTCAGAAATGTGGGGAACACTTTACATGGTCATCATCACCTCAGAGAGTATGAGAGGAAGACCAACAGCCATATTGAAGTACAAACTGAAGTGCTTTTCCTAGAGGAGATCGCCCCTCTTTTATTCAACTCCATCCCTCCTTCTTATTCTTCCTTGAACCCATCAAGACCTATAACATACCATGCCGCCGCTGTTGTTGCTGTTATTATTATTACTGTTCTTTTGTGGAGAAAAAGGTATTGGAACTCTTGGATTATGGTTCTTTGGGAGTAGATGGTGATACACACTCACATGAGTGTGCATATATGGTGCTGGAAGTCAGTTCAGGTGAGTTCCACCAGAAAAACAACACCAGCTGTTGTTGTTGTTGTTGTATTTATTTACACCTATGTGCCACTTTTTCAACACTTAGTGCCTCTCCAAACAGTCAACAGCAAAAATGCAATGGTCAATACAAAAACTAATGCAAACCAACAAATCAATTAACAACATTACATGATATCCATAATAAAACAACAATCAGCAATGATACAAATCAGCAGAGAATCATTTTGAAAGAATTTATTTTGTTTTATTTACATGTTCTTAACCCCACCTTTCAGTCTGGACGGGCAGATTACATCAATTTTTAATTTAAAAAGCAAAACAACCAAAATTAAAAACCAAAATAAAATATACAACGTAATAACAGTGAGCTAGTATGCTCAAATATGCAGGAGGAGTCCCAACTTAAACCAAAACCCTGGAGAAAACAATTAACCTAAAGGCCGTAAGATAGAGAGCCAAATGGCCTTCCAAGGTAAGGGGTCAACCATCCTAGGGCACAATCCTGGCTGGGGAATGCTGGGAGTTGTGGGACTTTCTTCTGTGGAAACATGCATAGGATTGCACTCTTAGTGCCACTACCGAGAAGGCCCCGTCCGCAACCCAGCCAACCAAATCTCCAAAGAGCAACAGGAGGCGGAGCAAGGCTTGAGACGCAGAATACAGTGAGGCCAGCAGGCTGGAAGTTATGTGGCTATAAATATGTCATTAATAGATACTTATCTTATTGAGTTCAGTTATTGTTTATTGCTGGCCCAATTTAGCCGTCAGGCTCAACACATGGCTCGGACATCAGGAACATGCTACAGGCTCACCAGTCCCTTCTTCCCCTGCTGTGCACTGATTCCTTCCTCCACTTCCCCGTTCGTGGTGACCTGTGTATAGTTTCCCCCAGTTTGTACATCATAGCAAACTATGGTTATTGCAAAACAGGAAAATGCAGGACAGAATTGCTGCAGAAAAAGAGAGGGAGGAGCCGGTGGGAATGCAGCAAGTTCCTGACAACGAATGATGGTTTGACTGTAATGCCTGATACAGGCCTGAGCATGTTAAAAATGCTCTTAACCTTGACTAGTAGTTTGGGGTGGAGATCATACAGCAAATCTCCCCATACAGAGACCCCGGCAGCCCAGGAAGCAGGGTGTATCTCCAGATTATACTAATTGGGACCATGCTCTCCATTTCCTGCTTTATACTGGTTTAATAGTCAGGGGCCACGGTGGCTTAGTGGTTAAGATGCTGAACTGCAGACTGGAAGGTCGGCAGGTCAGCAGTTCGAGACCCGCGTGCCGCATGACGGAGTGAGCTCCCGTCTTCAGTCCCAGCTCCTGCCAACCTAGCAGTTTGAAAGCAAGAAATTGCAAGTAGATAAATAGGTCCCGCCTCGGCGGGAAAGGTAACAGCGTTCCGTGCACCTTGGTGTTCAGTCATGCCGGCCACATGACCACGGAAGCGTCTTCGGACAGCGCTGGCTCTTCAGCTTAGAAACGGGGATGAGCACCGCACCCTAGAGTCGGACACGACTGGTTGGGGACACCTTTACCTTTTTTAATAGTCATTATGGACCTTTGGAATGAGAGGGGACTTTCCAACCCCCTGCTCAGTGTAGGAAATCCTTCAGTTCCAGCATCCCGTTGAGCCTCGGGCTAAATACCTCCAGCGAAGGAGAGCCCACCACCTTGTACTGCTAGGGCGTTTGTCATAATGAACAGGTCCTGCATAGGGACATATCATCCACTCTAGAAACCAAGCAGTTTTATACCAGACTGCTAGCTGCCTCCCCCATGAACTACAATTCCCAGTATTCCCTGGGGGAAAAGGTAATGACCATTAAACCAGTTGCGGTCTGCACAGTAGACATGTCTTATGTTATCGTTCACTTTGCCTCTCTCATCCGCTTCTTCTCCAGTTCTCCATCCCCTCTCGGGTTCCTCCCTCTGGCCACCTCCTCTTCACATTCACTCTTCACTCTCAGCTTCTCCTCCTATGTCCTTCAGCCCGCCCTGCCCTCTCTGGAGTCACAGCAGTTCAGCCAATGGAAGCCAGAGAGATAAAGGTAGCCTAGCAGTCAGAGCCCCCCCTAACTACAAAGCCCCGTGGTTTTAACATTTATGTCCTAGGCAGCTCTTGGAGATCCTTAGAAGCTTTTGAGCATGGAAAGAATGGAAATGGCTGTCAAAGTACCCTGAACAGAAGCTTGCCTTCCCCCACAGACACACTTCATGGGATGGCTGAGATGACACAAGGGTAGTTAAGCAGCCACAGTGACTGGTTAGCCATCCCTGCACATGCCAGTCGCATGCCGCCCGATTTACCCCCACCAGGTGTGGCTGGAGTGGTTAACAAACCACCCAGAACCTATGGCCTGTTCTAGGGTTCTCACTCACCTTCACGAGGTTCAGACGTCACAACAAGCCATGCCCAGCAAGGGTAGCTTCGTAAGTTGCACAGCATGCAACCTGCGTGCGGAGTGGTGGTCAACAAGCCACTGTAGCTTATTAACCACCCTTGTGTTGTGTGAACCCAGTCACAATCTCCTCCTAAGATGTGTAGCCTTTGAACAGCCTTCCACACCCTGGTGCAATCAAAATGTGTTGGAGTGCAACTCCCATCATTCCCAGCCAGCATGGGTGTTGGCCATGCTAGTCTGGGAATGATACTAGTTGCTGTATGACACATCTGGAGGGCACCAGGTTGGGGAAGGCTGCCTTAAGGAGCAGGGGTGGGCAGAAGGTAGATCTCCAGATGTTTTGGAATTCAACTCCCAGAAACCCTGGCCAGCATGGCCAGCGATCAGGGGCAATGTCAAGCAATGTCATTGGGCTAGTGTGTAAGGTACCTCGAGCACAACAGCAATAGCTTGTGCAACAGGATAGCCCAGACACATCTGGAGATCTACTTTCTGCCCATCCCTGCTTTAGAGGGTTTGAGGGCAGTGGGTGAGGGCTCATGGGAAGATTTAGGGTCTACCATGAAATATTCTTCCTTCCCAGTATGTTTCTGATGGCCCAACAAGGTTTCCAGACTCAGCACTGGTCTTGTAAAAGTCAAGCTTTTTTTTTTTTTTTTAACTTTTCTCTGGAAATAGCTCCATTTGCCAAGCTCAAGTCCAAACTGAGCCAAGGGTGGTTCTCCCACTGCTAGTGGAAACCCAACAATCGCAGCCATAGTCTTCACTACCACACTGCACCACCACCAAGTCTTTTAGCATGTTAAAATATAGACTTCTCTTTCGACCAATCTGGAACAGAGGCAAGGAGAGACTTCCTGGCTAGGAGTGGGCAGTGGTGGGAGGATTTGAACTCAGGACCATGCCTGACAATTTACCCATTCAACCATGCTGCTTCTAAATGGGTACACACTCAGTTTCTCTGACGTGATCACAAAAGCAATGAAAGAACCATCCCTACTACATACAGTCAGCCAGAGATTCTTTTGTGCATTAGAACATCAGATGTATCCTTTGACAATGTAAACATCTCTGAGTTTGAAGCAAGAAAAGAGCTGTTATTCTCGAGAAATAACTGGGCAAACAATCCGTGTGAGCCTTCTGAGCTTCTAGTCACATCGCCTGAATCCTTGAACACCCCTCAGCATCTTTGATGTTGAAGGATACAGAGGGAGTGCTCAGCACTTTTCAAAAATTAGGTCATGTATTTTAGGCTGATGCATGTACTCCCAACTCCTTAGAATAATAAGAATAAGAAATATACTTTTTAATCACTTTTTTCTTACTGACTTCCATCCCACGTAGTTATTTATGCCACACTCCAGTCATGATTTTACCATGGGCAGTACATAATAAAAATAGGAGGTGAAAGAGTCATTCATTATCCTGATGGTCAAAGCCCATCCGAAAGAGAAAGACCATCCAAGCATAGGCAAAAAATAAAAAGAAGGGACCCTATTAAAATGCTGGCCTTTTTGTACCTCAGCTGTACCGGCACTATAGAGCAGGAGAGCCAGCGATTTTTAGCCCAGCAGGAGTGAAAAACACTGCAGCTTCTTAGAGCTGCAGTCTCTCAAAACCACACAGAGAGCCTGGATCCCCCCCCCCCGGTCAACACTTAAATTAGGGATTGTACAGCTGTCTCATCAAATGCACAGCCGTCACTACATAAAAATAGCCGGAATTGTCATAGGGAAAGAAATCTCCCCATAGAATTTCTCCTCAGCTGAGAACACGAGAGAAAACATCTTGGCTCCTTTTAAGCTCCTGTCTATCTGTCTACAGCTGGAAGGAATTCTTACCTGTGCAGGGGGAGAAATGAGCCATGCCAGCAGGACATCAGGGGCTTATGGGACACACGACAGCTCTCCTGGGACCGGCCAGCATCATATGCAGGAGGCTCTGTGTCTTATTTGGAAAGCGTGCAGCTTGGTCTGTTCTCCTGGGTGCCTGCAGCCAGGCAGTCCAGTCAGTTCTGTGTCAACTGCACGCAGTGCTGATCAAACTTGGCAAGAATTCTTCAGGGCTCCCTTCCTTCCTTCCGGTGCCAGCTGCCTTCCTTCACTGCCACTGCTCATCTGCAGCCCGGAAACTTCACACTGCTGCTCGGTTCTGCTCTACAAGACACTTCAAGGCACCCGCCAGCAAGAGGCCGGGCTACTTAACCCCCCTGGTGGCCGAGGAGAAGACGGGCCCTTTGCCCCGCGGCCAGCCCCACATAGAAGCACTGGACGAGTGAACTTTCTCCTGCTGAACCGCATCCCTGCTGCAGGAGAGTCAGGGAGAAACATATGCCTTCCTTTCGACCGGGGTGACCCAGGAAGAGAGCCCAGCGAACGCAGCTGCTCCCTTCTCTCCATTGGGGCACGGCCACAGGTCAGAGAGGTCAGATGTGCTCACATCCCATCCAAATAAAGTCCAGAGGGGTGGCCCTGTTAATCTGCTGCAGCCAACGCAAGGAAGCGTCTTCCAGCACCTGAAAGACCAACAAACCTGTTTATGGCACAAGCTTTCATGGACTACAGTCCAGTGGATTATAGCTACATGTGTCTGACGAACTAGTCCGTGAAAGCTTCTGCCATACCAAATGCATTCATCTTTAAGGCGCACAAGACTCTTGGTTGTTTTTCACCAAAATAAATGGAGGTCGTCTTGGGTGGCCATTTACACATTGCCAAAAAGAAGACACTGACCTGCATAAAAACTGCATATGTGGATTTATATGCATAGATGGACATTTAAAAATAAGTATAATTATTTAAGTAGAAATGCATCTCACCAAAGTAGGGAAGAGGTGCCCTGGGTGTGCCCGCCTGCTCATTCTGCTGTCCAGGTGTTGCCCGTTGATGGGGAACCTCTAGTCTCTGCTCTGCTCTCCCTTCTTTTGGTTCTTCATCGCTAAAGCAGGCCTGGTTTGGACAGCCCTTCAAACAGAGGACTGTATTCTGTGAAGTAGGACACACGGCCACTCTACTAGTCCCCAGTTGCGGGTGTGAGATTTCTTGCTGATTTCAACAAAGATTAGAACCGCCTGTACTTACTGTGGATCGCCTCTGGAGCACACACTCAATTTGCGCCTAACCCCTGAAGCTTACTTAGGCTGGTTACAATGAGTACATTGGGAACCAGATTCACACCTCTGCGGCTGCGACACTGAGTTTTGCGAAGGAGAATGATTGCCAAAGAAAGGCCCACCAAATGTTGGGAACCTGGATGGAATAGCTGTGTTGACCTTGAGAAAGGTAGGAAGCTTCCCTTGGCCCATCTAGTCCAGTACTGCTGACCCTGACTGGCAGCAGTGGCTCTCCAGGGTTTCAGGCGGCAGATTTTTTCCAGCCCTACCTGGAGATGCTGCCGGGGATTGAACCTGAGACCTTCTGCATGCCAGGCCGCGGCTCTGTCACTGAGCTATGGCCCATTCCAGAAATGTATTTGTAAAACCTGAGCACTTGGCATTTGAGCAGCAGTGTTTTAAAGGGGTGTCCATTCTCAGCACACAGTAAGTTTTTCTTTTATTTACCTAGGAGGCATGTAGAATGAGGGCCAAACTACATGTGGCATTAAACATGTGGTTCACAGCTGCAAATAGCATCGGAACATAGGAAGCTATCTGATACTGGCTCACACAAACAGCTCACTGTGGTTTATTTAAGTCACGGTGGGCTGTGGCGTGTGTGCAACCATTTTGAATATTCAGTGCCTGGCTGCAGCTTGTTATGCCCTGCGAACCCAGGGACTGTGGGTTCACGCATGACAAGCCAGGCACTGAAGATGCATATCCCATGCCACAGCCCACCATGGTTTCAACAACTAAACAGTGGGCTGTTTTGATCTAGAACATGACCGTAGAAGGGAGGGTAGGTGGGCTTTAATCCTTTTCCACCCCTGTGGTCCCAGTCTGAACGGGTGCTGGGCTGCACCAGCTATTATCTAAATTGGAAGAAAGCTCCATTTGCACTGAGCTACAGGATCACTTCCATTTCGTTGTTAATTTAAGGATGTCCCTCCCTTGTCCATATAAGCCACTTATATGGCTTTGTCTGCTGTATGAAGTAGTAGGCGAAAAGCAGCCTTCCCCAACCTCATGCCCTCCAGATGTGTTGGACTACAATTTCTAGCATTCCCACCAGCATGCTGGGACTTGTAGCCCAAACACATCTGGAGGACACTAGGATGGGGAAAGCTGGTTTAGAGCACACTAACAAAGAAAATTAAGACCATTGCACAGAACTGTATATGGAAATAATATCACATTAGTTGATTTTATGCTTTTATTATGGAGTTAGCAGCCTTGGGCATTGCTTGAGAGTGGAAATCATGAATGTTTTTAAAATATATATACATCAAATATTCCCCAAGCAGGCCTCTAAGGCACTCCTTTCTTAAAACGTGTGATCAGCACAGCACAACCTTATGCTTGTTTACCCCTACTGTGTTCAATGGAGCTTACTCCCTAGTGTTTAGGATGTAGCCTGAGTTGCTTAGCTTCCGCACAGTTCCCTGACCTGGGACAGGTTCAGACATTACCTATGCCTACTCAGAAGGAAAGGAAGACAAGGGTGACGCAGGAAGTTCTTCCATGTTGGATTCCAGGGAAGGATTTCATGTACATCAGGGCGTATGAGCAAAGTCAGCAGGGGTGGGTGCAGTGGAGGCTGGTGGCTCTGATGCCAGTGGGGTTTTGAATCAACTCCGCATTTGTCTGAACCAGTCAGAACTCTAAAGGACCTATCCAAGGTGCAAAGCACACATGCCTTAGTTACATCCGAAGCACCCTGGATAGCTCCTTTAGAGTTCTGACAGGTTCAGACTGAAACCCAGAAGGGATTCACCACCCCACTGACCTCAGAGTCACCAACTTCCACTGGTGGGTGTCAGTGGTGACAGGGAAGTCCAGGCACTGTCCAATCCTAAATCCAACACTGTCCAGGATCTTTAATTCCAAAAACCAACAGTAACATACAATAACACAGAAATAATAATAAAAAAAACCCTATTAGGGGTGCAATCCTATGGCTGCTTGTCAGCAGCTAGACGGCCATAGGATTGGTCAGTTTCCAGGAACCGACCTAGGAGCCCCCACTCCGTCTCGCGTGACCTCGTAGGCAGCGTTGATCGGCCCCGCGCTCCAAAGAGCAGCATGGAGTGGGGGAAACAGGGCGTTCCTGTAGGTGGGGAGGTTGGAAGTGATGGTATGACATTTCCTATGTGTTGTCCAGCCTCCTGACCCTGCGCTCTGAGGTCCTGCAGCTAGACAGCTGAAATCGGCTGTCTAGCTGCAGACGCAGAGTGGCAGGAGCACAGAGGAGAATGGCTCCTCACCACTCCTCCTGCCCTGCATTGGGTAGGCGGTCACCCCTGGGTTTGGAGGCGACTGTTGATCCCCATAGGATTGTTCTCCGCCTGGTTGTCTAAAATCTGTACCACGATTTCAATTTTTTTTTTAATCTTTTCATAGATTTGCTGTTAGGCCACTGATGAAGACTGCATTTGGCTTATGTTGTTACTGGTTTTAGAGAACCGGGCTTATTAGAAATTTTGTTATTTGTGTGTTATTATATGTCACTGTTAGATCTTACAATTAAAGATTCTCTAGAGGGTTCATTTTTCCCTCTGAACTCTGCCTTTGGATACCTTATTTTTGTTAATGAGTATTTTGTGCCCTTTGTTGTTGTTATTTTACACAATCCTAAATCCAGTCCTGTGGCTGACTTCCTCGGGATGGTCCAGAGAATGACCAGAACACACAGGATAAGAATTTGCAGCACTGAGCTGTGGATGGGAGACCTCTCCTGGGGACCACATGCAGGTGGAAGGCAGCAAACAAGATATGAACGTAGGACCCTGTCATATAGTGTCGTCCTTTCTCCTTGGGGTGCTGCCACACAAGGCTTTTACTGTGCCGTCGTTCACGGGATTTTATGGGACAGGTCCAGACGTTGTCATCTTCCATTTGTAACTCTCCCATGTTTTCCCAGTTTCTTCCATCTCTTTTTCTTTACCGGAAAATATCCATCCAAGGGGGAAAGATGGAATAGCTGCACAATGCCTATCGATTGGTAGCACCAGAAGCCCTCCGTCTGAAAGCACCCCTCGAGCGACGATGCCTCTCCAAGGTCTTTTGGCAGGGCTCTTTCCCAAGATGTCAACCCGGGCTCAAAGCCCTCCTACAGGGTTTTTTTTTGTTTCGCCTGGTTTGAGGTTGTGATGCCAGTGACACAGTGTGATTTTATTTTTCCGATTTTTCGTCAAGTTGTCTTTCTATTGTCTCCTCATATCCACTTATATTTCCCTTAAATATTCTCTAACTGTATGTTTAGTCATTTAATGCACCACATTTGGGTAACTGTTTCTACCTTAAGAGGCACGTAGCCTCTTAAAGCCTCAGAAGAAGCGTGCAGCTTATGAAGGGCTGTTGGTTTTGGGCTCTAATCTAAGAAGCATGTAACCTCTTGAGATTCAGAGAGCTTGAAACTCTTTGAGATTTCTTTGTGACTAAGTTTGTACCTAAGAGGTGTGTCACTTCTTTAGTCTTGAGTTTCAGAGAGCCTGAAACTCTGAGATTTGTTTGTAATCAAGTTTGTGCCTGAGAGGTGTGTGACCTCTTCAGCCTCAGAGAGTGTGCAACTCTCTGGGGAGGTTCTACTTTTGTTTATTTCTTTTCCCCCCAATAAATCTCCATTTCTTTCATCTACATTGGTTGTGTGCGTGTTCTTCTCCACCTCATAAGATCCTAAACCTCTCAGCCTGATCAACTGAGTGGTCCTGGGAAAACTGAAATCCGCATTTCACACCAGTAATGTGAGCTCCGCATCTGAAGTTGCCTTCCCCAACTTGGCGCCCTCCAGACGCGTTGAACTGCAACTCCCATCAGCCCCAGACAGAGGGATGCCAAGGCCCCCGGAGGGCACCAGGTTGCGGAAGGCAGGCGTAAAGCACGCCAGTTTAGCCTCCACCAGACACAACGTCCAGGCCAGAGAAATGTTGGCAACGGGGTGCCAACCCGGCAGGAGAACAAACCGCCCGGCCTGCTCTTGCGCCATTTCGGAATGGCCGGCTCGTCGGGGGCTGGGCGTGGAGGCGGGCAGGGTTCAGACAGCCTCCCCCGGCGGCAAGCTCGGCGGTGCGGGCGTCCACCGCAACAGTCCCCCCGCCCCCGCAGAGCCCACAAACGGTGGTCGCCCCCGCGGACAACCCCAGTCCAGCGGTTTCCGCGTCTGCTCGGCGCAGGCCGCCGCGAGGTCTCAGTCCCCCCCTCGAGCCCGGCCCCCGAAGCACGCGCGTCTCCGCGGGGGCACCTCGCGGCGGCGCGGCGCTGCCGAGGCCAGGGAAGCCGGGGGCGCGCGGAGGGCGCCCGCACCCTGCCGGCGCCGCGCGCCCCTCGCCCCCGGCGCCCCCCGGCGCGCTGGGCCGCCACCCCCATCCGCCGGGGGCGCCGCCCCAGCCGCGCGGCGCGCCCCAGGCCGGGGAGGCTGCAGGGGAGGCGCGCGCCCAGGGCGCGCAGCCCGCGCCTCCCCGGCACGCGGCGGACTGTGGGAGCTGTAGTCCCCCCGCCGTGGGAACTGCGCTTCCCAGCAGCCTGTGCTGCGGGCGGGGGCGGTCAGTGGCACCCTTAGGTGCGCCAGGAGAGGTGAGTGCGCGGGGGCCCGCCTGGGCGTGATCCCGAGCGTGCAAAGCGGGCGGGGCGGGGAGAGGAGAGGAGAGGTCGCGCGCGCCCCTTGCCAAACGACCTCCGGCCCTGGCGCTTGCCCAGCGGCTCGTCTAACGGAGCGAGGCGCGACGGGGCGGCCCTCCGAAGGGCTGCCTGCGCGTTCTCACGACCCGCCGGCCGGGAGAAGGCCGCCCCGCGCTTTGCACGCGCAAGCGGCGCACGTGCGGCAAGAGGCGCTGAAGCCCTTCCGAGCAGCGCCCCCCCCCCCCGCGCGCCCGCCGGTACAGCTCATCGCTCGACAACGGGAGCAAAGCAACTCGGGCTGCGATCCTGTTTGGGCTTGCATCTGAGTAAGCGGGCCCAGGATGGGATTGCCGGTGGATCGTTTCCCACAGTTATTCCCCCAACGTGTGTTGGACTACAGCTCCCATCATTCCCAGCGGCTGGGGGTGATGGCGGTTGTATAATCCGACACGCCCGAGGGTGGGGAGGGCTGATTCAAAGCGAGGATAGCCAGTTCTTGCTTCTGCGCCGTCTTGGCCTCTGGCGGGGCCCCTGCGACCCTAACAGAGGCATTACCAGAAACCCCCTCGTGTTTTTGGACCGCCTCCCCCTTCTCCTTTAACAGTTTAGCTCCAGCCCTGTCCATATTTGGCTGTCGGCCCCCCCCCCATTAAAAAGAGCATTATGGGAGAAAGTACCTCTGAGCAGGTACAGAGTGGTGTTATCTCGTCATGGAGCATCTGCAACTTGTCTCACACACTTGAAATTCAGGACGGGGTACATAGCCTTGAACCCAGTTCTCTCCCTCGCCCCAAATTAAGATCCACCTCCACCTCCTGTGCCAGAATTCTGAGAACATTTTCTGATTTTTGAGCTTAAAAATGCTCGGAGATTATGGCGATCCTCCAGTACCATTGCTAAACTAGTGTGGCGTAGTGTTTAGAGTGGCACACTAAGACCAGGGAGACCTGAGTTCAAATCCCTGCCTCACCTGCGACTGACCTAGCACCAGTCATTATCTCTCAGCCTAACCTAACTTGCAGGGTTGTCATGAGGATGAAATGGGTGTGGGCGAACCATGTCCACTTGCTCCAAGTTCCTTGGAGGGAAGGAGGGATGAAAACTAAACCGTATAACCCTAAACATTATTCTGGTACTTTGTATGGGACTGCCCCTTGCTTACTTTCACTGCTGTGCAGGCAGAAATTCAGCAGGTGACTCTTTCCCACCGAGGTTAGAATCTTGTGACTGTCCTGAGCCTTTGTGATGCGATGGGCCCAAATGCCACATAAATGGATTTTGAAACAACAGCTGCCACTTCTCTCCTTCTTCTCCCTCACCTAGATGAGTGTGACCTCTGTCCTCAAGGCCTTGGAAGGATGTGCGGCCCTTGGACCGGCCTGTCGTGGTTCCCACTCTTCCGCGGCCAAGGCTGCCCAGATGCTGCCCTTTGTTCCGGCCAGTCCCGCCCTGGACCCCGGGGAAGTCCAAAAGCTGCAGGGCTTCATTCTGAGCTCCCGGAGGCTCTTTGTGATGACTGGAGCCGGGATCTCCACCGAGTCTGGGATCCCAGACTATCGCTCCGCAGGCGTGGGCCTTTATGCCCGGACGGACAGGCGGCCCGTCCAGCACACCGAGTTCCTCCGGAGCGCCAGAGCCCGCCAGCAGTACTGGGCCAGGAACTTTGTGGGCTGGCCCCAGTTTTCATCCCATCAGCCCAACGTGGCACACCTGGTGCTGAAGACCTGGGAGGCGCTGGGGAAGCTGCACTGGCTGGTGACCCAGAACGTGGACGCCCTCCACAGCAAGGCTGGGAGTCGGCGGCTGACAGAGCTGCACGGCTGCACCCACAGGTTGGGAAGGCTGGGGGGCGTCTGGCTGGCGGGAAGGGGTGCGGCATTGCGGCGGGGGAGGGCGCCCCCCACCCACTCCCTGCTTTCCGGCGATGCCTGACTGTATTCCTCAGGAGCCCCGATTTGTGGCCAGCTCACTGAGAGGAGGCCGTTACGCTAACAGCCAAGCAGGCCCTTCTACCTAGAATGCACGCCAGAAGTGGAAATCTCTTCCTTTCCACGTGTCACACTTCTATGGTGCTCTTACGTGGGCTGCCTGGCAGCCTCCTGTCCAGCTCGCTAGCCAGGCCCAGACCTGCTCGCCTTCAGAGCCCTGCAGCTTCTCTGCTCCCACCTATTTAGAAAACCGCCTCATACTCGGTTTTGCCTATGGCTGCCTTCCCCGGCCTGGACTGCAACACCCATCATTCCCAGCCAGCATGGCTGCGGTCCAGAGGTTTTGGACTACGACTCCCATAAGTCTTGATCATTGGCCATGCTGGCTGGGGGATGCTGAGAGTTGTCCAGCACATCTGGAGGGTGCCAGGCTGGGCAAGGCTGCTCTCCTTGGTGCTTGCCAGATGTTTTGGGCTACAACTCCCTTCAGCCTGGGCCAACATGGCCAATGATCAAGAATTATGGGAGTTGTCGTCCAAAATACCTGAAGGGCAACAGGTTGCCTTCCCCTACATGGCCTCGCAGATCGCTTTTGCGTAAAAGAAAGGGGGCAACTGTTTGACCTGCATTGGCTGTCATCGTAGAGAACTATAAAAACTAACCAAAACAAATGCACTTAAAATGCACTGTTTATAGAAGTTTTTTTAAAAATAAATCTTGAATCTCTCCAGAGGGGGGCCTTTCAACCTTGTTGAAAATCTTGCCCCCCCCCCCGCCCCCCGTTGCATCGCTGGTTACGATAAAAGTACGGAATAACAGTTCCACGTTGCCCCTTGCTCAGCTTAGGGGAGGTTCACTGGCCACAACCCTGGGTGGTGGTGAAAGACCTGGTGGTCTTGGCTCCCCTCCTAACACCACCTGGGTTAACTTGCAGAGCAGGCATTTGCCGCTTGATCCGGGTCTGTCCTGGTGGCCAAAGCTGGCATCCATTCGGCAGGCGAGTCCCTACTTGGGATGGATGTTGTTCACTGCACTGATCACAACCACTAAAACCTAAGCAGAGGGTGAAAATCAGATGGTTTTCCAGGTGCTGGGATGTATTTGCAAGAGGGGTGAGCAGGCAAGATGCAAGCAACGATGTTACAGCTTGGACCATATTTAGGAGTGCAGTGTTTAGCCAGTTCATAGGTTGTTAGACCAATCAATTAAAACAGTGTTTGATTGGCTAAAAGGGTGCCATCAATTTTTCAGGCAGCGGATGATTACAAATGCATTAGGAACTGTTTTGTATACTGCAAATGTTTATAGAACCCACTGTAGGGAGACGCCAGCTTAGGAGATGGCATCTTTCTCGCCCTGGAGGGGTGCCTCCCGCAAGATGGTCTTGGCTGCGATGCCTTCTAAAAGCAGGAACTCTGTGTGCCTCTCAGAACTGTGTATTCATTCGCAGATTTAACCGATTCATCATAGGAGTTTTGATCAATTAATCAGCAAAAAACTTCTTTTAGTGGGTGACTGCCCTGCAGTATTAATTACAACCTGTGAGTTTATCTGCCCAACTGACTGAAGGGAGACTTGAGCTGGGGGGATGTGGGGGGGTGCATGTGCACGTGCACAGAACTGATGGGGCAGCTTTTGAGATGTTGGGGAAGGGATTCAGCCTCAAAGGACACTAGAGAACAGCCTTCCCTAGCCTGGTGCCCTCCAAATGTCTTGGACAGCAACTCCCATTGTCCCCAGCCAGCATGGCCCCTGAGGGGAAGTTGGGAGTTGCAGTCCACCGACCTGGAGGGCACCAGGCTGGGAGAGGCTGCTGGAGAGCCCATCTGCTTGCCCTGGGGTGTCTGAACGCCGTGGGGAGGACATGTGTTTTATTCAAGGGTCGTCGTCCCGCAGGGTCTTGTGCCTCAGCTGTGGAGACCGGTCGTCCCGTGCTGAACTCCAGGCGCGCTTCACGGCCCTAAACCCCACGTGGAGAGCAGAGGCATGCAGTGTGAACCCAGACGGGGATGTCTTTCTGTTGGAAGAGCAGGTGCACACTTTCCGTGTGCCCTCTTGCAGCAAATGCGGCGGGCCCCTCAAGCCAGACGTGACGTTCTTCGGGGATTCTGTGAGCAAAGAGAAAGTGGACTTCGTCTACCGACGCCTGGCTGAATCGGACTCTGTCCTGGTGGCGGGGTCTTCGCTGGAGGTACGCGCGTGTTGCTGGGGGGTTGTTGCTTGGCGCAGCAGAGAGCGCCTGTTCCCAGAAATGCTGACCCCGCCTCGTGGAGCATGCAGCTGTTTCAGCTTTAGCCGGACTATTTAGCTTGTGTCATATTTTTCCTTCCCGCATTTTGCATATGTTCCTCGGTTATCCTTACAAAACCTCGGAGGTTGGTAAGTATTATTACAGACAAGGAGAACCTGCAACAAAATGCTGAAGTGTATCCTCGCCTTCTAGCAGGACTTCAGAGTTTCTGCCAGCCAGCCGTGCCCTCCTCCGGGATACTGCATGCTGTAAGAGGCTCAAGTCCCGTCTTCTCTCCCCCTCACCCCTTTTCCATTTTTCCCCTAACTGACGGTCAACGTTCTGGGCCTACTGGGCATGCTCAGTCCTCACCGGGCTGCTTTTCTATTTTTTTTTATTTTTTGAGGAGTTGCTCCTTAGGGGGGTTGGGATATTTTTCAAACCTTGCAGCTCCGCCAAGCATGCTGACACCTCTCTCTTGTTCCTTTGGCCTCATTTCTGGCTCTGTTTCTGTCGGCACTCGCTGCCTGAGTTTACCATTAGAGGATCCAATGGGATTTCTGGAATGAGAGAGAGAGAGAGAGAGCAGGCTGGAGGCTGCCAGTTTATGGCCAACCTGAATTTTGAACCCAGGACTTTCTGGTTCTCTTTGCCACTACACTTCCACAGCTCTCCAGCAAGGCTTCCCCTGCTTGACAAACTATCGGTTTGTGTCCCGCCAGGTATACTCGGCGTACAAGTTTGCTCTTGCAGCTCGTGACAGGAAGCTGCCGATTGCCATAGTTAACATCGGCTCGACAAGGGCAGACGCCTTTGCATCTTTGAAACTGAATTCTCGTTGTGGAGAGCTGCTCCCTTTGATCGTCCTAAAGTGACCCCACTGGGCACCCCGGGAAGCCAGCCGTCAAGGGTGAGTCGAGTGTTCCCACCCTGCAAAGGCCCAGCTGAGCCAGACCCTTGATCAGGCAGGTTTGAGGTACAAGGACGGGCAGTGGAGGCAGGTAGCTCTGATGTCAGTGGGGCAGCGAATCTGTTCCAGGTTTCAGTCAGAACTCTAAAGGGGCTATCCAGGGTGTGAAGCCATCCGAAGTGCCTTGGAGAGCTCCTTTAGAGTTCTGACTGGTTCTGGCTGAAACCCAGAGGGGATTCACCACCCCACTGACATCGGAGCCACCGGCCTTCACTGGGGAGAGGACTGGCTGACAGACCCGAGGCCCACAAGCAACGAAAGGGGAAGGCACTGGATGCTGCACAAAAATAGAGACTAGTGATTCTCAAAGTGCCTGAAATATTTATTCTGTCCAGTGCGTTTCAGAAATACAATTCCTTCTTCAGGGTCTTCTAAAAACAGATTTTATATAAAAATCATATTTTTAAAAATATAAAAGGTTGCAACACGCCACTTTCTATAACCTAACCAACTACAGACATATCTCCCATCATGGATAAATATAATACCTATTAAAATATTCACCACAACAATATATTCTTAACCTTGCATCCGTGCCCTTCCTTGAAAAGAGGCTCCGCTCTGCTTTAGTCTGGTGGCTTCATGTTAGGGCTCGCATAAATCTCAAGAGCCAAGCCTACTGCGGTCTGCTGCCCTGGCTAATGAGCCCAACTCTTGCACAAACACAGGAGCTTTAGAACTTTGGTCTCACGATAAAGAGGGAGAAGCACTTTGAAAAACTACTTTTGTTGTCTTGCTTACTTATCTTCCCATACTTGGGATGGTATTATAAATATATTTATCAATGATAGAAGATATATAGTTGGTCATGTTATGGAAAATGGTTTGTTGCAATCTTTTATATTTTTTTTTTAAAGTTTTAAATGTGAGTAATGGTTTTATATAAATTTTGTTTGTGCTTTTATTTATTATTTATTACATTTATTCATATGTCACGTTCCAGGATACAAAATCTTAACAAGGCGGCTTTCAAGTAACAGACTTTTAAAAAACTCTCCCCCCCTCTCCCGCTCTCTATATATAATCCTCAGGACCCTTTCCCACAGGGCAGCTGGTAGAAGATGGCCCTGGGAGCAGTGAGTATCCAGTTGGAACAGGAGCCTTCACCTACTGCCTTCTCTCTCCTGGAATTCTTCCCACAGGGCAGTTGAGGGGAGATGGCCCGGTGGGTGGACGGGGGGGAGGGAAAGTCCAGCCAGCTGGCCCTGAGGCCTTCTTTCCCTGCCTCTTTATAGAAGCCCCTGAAGAAGGATGTGTATTTCTGCTGTTTCAGGCCCTTTGAGAAACACTTCTCCCTTGTTTTTGTATGACAGACAGGAGGACCAGCTGCAAGTTGCGCAGTCCAGGGCAGGCATGAATCGAGCTCACGAAAGGGTGGTCTAAGGAGCCAGAGGCAAATAAGGAAGCCCAAGGCTCTCATGCAGCACGGTAGGTCTGACAAGTGAGAGGCGAGCATCCGATGAACAAAGGCGGTCGGTTTCTGAAAGGAAGCAGTACCGGCAGGGTGAGGCTTTAGTAGTTTGTAGAGTGGCTACGCTTGGAGATCTGTTGGTCAGAGCAAAGGAGCCCAGAGCAAAGGAGCCCAGCCCAAGGAATGCATAGTTCCGCCAACCATAGAAGAACAATGGGGTAAACGCGTTTCACCTCCTAGTGGTCCTTCATCAGGGAAATCTAGAACGAATGTACAACTAACTTTCGTTATCCTTCTTAAATATACTTAGGGAGCAATTCTGTGGCTGCTAGACAGCGCCTAGATGGCCATAGGATATTGTGTTATCTGCAAACTGACCTCAGAGGCCGCGCTCGAAGGTCGGTTCCCAGAGAACCGACCTCCCCTCACTTTCTCTGGAACAGCCCCGTCCTCCGCACTTGCAAGAGGACTGCAGAGTGGCCGAAAAGGGGCATGGCTGGGGGGCGTTCCAGGGTGGGGAGAGGGGAAATGCCTGTACGACACATCCAGTGTGTCGTACAGCAGCCTCCTTACCCACTCCATCCTCCTGCAGCTAGACAGCACAATCAGCTGTCTAGCTGAAAATGCAGGGGAGGAGGAGCGTGTGCTTCTGTGCTTCTCCTGCCCTGCTTTGGATAGGCGGTCGCCTCCAAGTTCAGAGGCAGCCGCCTATCTGGATAGATTTGCGCCCTTACAGCATTAGCCATATCTATTTATACAACTGTAGAGACATCATGGGGGACCGCGGTGGCTTAGTGGTTAAGACGCTGAACTGCAGACTGGAAGGTCGGCAGGTCAGCAGTTCGAGACCCGAGCGCTGCGTGACGGAGTGAGCTCCCGTCCTCAGTCGCAGCTCCTGCCAACCTAGCAGTTCGAAAGCAAGAAATTGCAAGTGGATAAATAGGTCCCGCCTCGGCGGGAAAGGTAACAGCGTTCCGTGCACCTCGGTGTTCAGTCATGCCGGCCGCATGACCACGGAAGCGTCTTCGGACAGCGCTGGCTCTTCGGCTTAGAAACGGGGATGAGCACCGCACCCTAGAGTCGGACACGACTGGTTGGGGACACCTTTACCTTTTCTTAGAGACATCATGCCTAAAATGGAAAAAATGCAGTAACATTGTTATCCTATCATTAAGACATATGTTTATAAAACATCACTCCAAACCATGAAAGATCTGTGATAGAGAAAGGAGGCTCCAGTGTTCATGAATTTTAAAAAGAATAATTTTGTCCTTATAAAGTATGAAAGGTAATAACATATGTGTCATCTAGTATTCACATATATTCCGAAAGAATAAATAAACTCACTCAGAACTTGAAGCTAGCCAAGTAGTACAGTTGAAACTAAGGGCTCAATCCTATGTAGAGTTTAGACAGAAAAAAAGGCCTACGATTCCCAGTATGCCCCAGCCAGCTATGCTAGCTGGGGCATGCTGGGAAACATAGGTCTTTTTTTCTGTTTAAACATGCATAGGATTGCACCCTAAATTGAGCTATTTTGAATTGGGCCCAGAAATGAACTGGGAGCCATTTGCAGCATAAAAACCTGGATTCTGCAGCCTGTACAGTTGCCTCCCATTTGGCATAATTTATTCTGGTTTGACTAGCCATGAGGAGAGACAAAAGAGCTATGTGTGGCATTGAACGCTGCTGGAACTCTGTTCAGCCACCTCTTTGGCTTCTGGTATTTCAGTAGACGTTGGCCACATGCTTTCAAGTGTATCTTGTGGGCTAGAATCTTGCTTTTTAAAAGAGAGATGCTCCGCTCAATTCTTCACCCAAATGCCGTATTCTGTGCTTCCACATAATTGCAGCATATAACCCAGCCCTGCTCTTGAAGTATGGGGTTAACTAGAGTTTAACTGGATGTTGGTCTTCAGCACATTAGGGCAATTAAGCAGCTGCTGCTTCTGTCACCTACAGGTTCCCACTGATGCCTGGCCTGTTCAGAACATTGTTCCAATGGCAAAACTGCAAAGAGGTACCACCCGCAGGTTGTCTGAGGACGCCTTCCTGCCCGCCTCTTCCTCTTCCTCACCCAGCTTCCAAACTTCTTTCCTTCTGATATAAACTTCTTGGGTTCCAACAATGGCCAGTTCTGCTTTTTCCTGCTGTACTCTTGGTACAATGGTTTGCCCATTCAGCGCTGCAAACGGTTCCTTTGTCACTTGAAGATACCAAAACAGAAGAATCCCAGAAGGCCTAACATCTTCCCCAGTTGGGGATAGATGGATCTGTCAATCTCAGTCTCCATCGGGATTGTCGGGGTTTTGAGGTCAAGCTTGTTCCATCCCATTTCCGCACTGGCTCATGAGAGAGAGAGAGATAATTTAAATCCATAGTGAAATTCATACTTTTTTTTGTTTTTATTTTTCATAATGTATTCACATTTTCCCAAGTACTTTACATAGCTGAAATACTGTTCTGTGCACACCTTTCTCAAATATGTGCATTTTATGCGCCTGCAACACATACAAACTTCAAGATTCTCTGCACATCAATTCTTTTTATGGAAGTCTATGGCAGGTCCTAGACTATAAATCCATTTTAAAAAACTCAACAGAGTAGATTTCTCACCCATCTGTAACCCCAATCATCTTGTAGCTTTTTGGAGTATTTGAAATGGAGGTTGGGGAAATTCAGATAGAACTTTTAGTTCAGCAGGGATCCAGAGGGAGAAGGATTTGGGACAATTGTAGGGATCACATTACCCATTGACTTAAATAGGACTGCAGCTACATTGCAGTCATAGAATCATAGAATAGTAGGGTTGGAAGGGGCCTACAAGGCCATCGAGTCCAACCCCCTGCTCCATGCAGGAATCCAAGTCAGAGCATCCCTGACAGATGGCTGTCCAGCTTTACCTTGAATGCCTCCAGCGTGGGAGAGCCCACCACCTCCCTAGGTAATTGGTTCCATTGTTGTATTGCTCTAACAGGACGTTTTTCCTGATGTTCAGCCGGATGTTCAGTCTAGAATGGCAAAGTTTTTTTCCCCTCCCAGCTGGAGAGGTGAACAAAGAAACTGGCTTCATCCCTGGCTTTGCGTATGCTG
The DNA here is from genome assembly GCF_057233095.1 of Heloderma suspectum. NCBI lineage: Eukaryota > Metazoa > Chordata > Lepidosauria > Squamata > Helodermatidae > Heloderma > Heloderma suspectum. The sequence goes on from NC_139470.1 coordinate 30,619,411, forward strand.
TGATTCTATGGAAGCCCAGAAAAGCCACAGGATTTCTTGGGAATTTTGGCTTTAAAAAAAGAGGGGAAACCCCACAACTTTTCTAACCTTTACGGTGGCAGAGCTGAGGTATGTTTGAAAGCATGGTGGCAGCCCTTACTAAAATCTCTAAAGTGAGGTTTTAGGTGTCAGATGGGGGGCCTGCAATACCCCCTGCATAGATCTCTGCCCATGCCCAGAATAACACAAGCAGACTGAATTAGGCAAGATAGTAACAACTGCAGAATGAGTGATGCGAAATAAGAGAACTCCTGCATATCTGCTTACTCTGTACAGCTTGCAAAATTCGGTCGCTCTTGTTGCGGAACACAGGTTTCTATGGATTTTTTGGCTGTTTGGAAAGAGAATTCAGACCTGATGTTTGGTTGTTTAGAACGAAACGTGGCTTGCCTGTGATGGGGAGGCTTGTTTGGGCAGGAACAGGAGGTGGGCTCTGAAAGGGCTGCTGGTGGTGTGACCGTAGCTCAGCATGCTGTGCATGCAGAAGGTTCCAGGTTCCATCCCCGGCCTCTCCAGGATCTTGGGTGGCCAGTGCTGGAAAAGTCTTTTCTCTCTCTGAGAGTCAACAACTGGGCTGGATGGACAATCTGTCCTGGTTCTTGGTAGCCTCTGCTGTTCCTTTCAGGCAGGGGTACCAGCTATGCTAGATTCTGTACAGCTCCTAGCAGACAGTTGGAGGTAGATAATTGTACTTTCAAGTTTGGGGTTATTTAAAATTGTTCATGTCTGTGTGAGCCATCCTAGGTTGTTAAGGTGGGGTTGGATAGATACATAATGAAATAAAGTATATTTATTTTACTGTCCTGGAAGAGTCAGCAGGGTGGACTTGAGCAAGAGCAGCTGGTTTTGCCTTGTGTTGACTTCTTTCTTTCTTTTACTGGAATGCGGTTGTCAAATCTACAGAGGAAAAATGCATACTTAGGAATTCTTAAGAGTGAAGGCATAACTAATCTATGCTACCTGATTCCAAGTGTGGACCTTTGCTTAAGGATGTAAGAAGCACTTTGCTCAATCAGACCCAGGTCCACGTAGTCCAGCCTTCTTTGCAAGAATCCCTGCACTCAGCAGGTACCTAGGCCAGTAGGCGAGTGGCACTGGCCTGGGCAAACTGGAATGGATCCAAAGGATGGCAACCAAGGTGGTCATTGGAACAGAAAACAGATCTATGAGGAAAGGTTGAAGGAGCTGGGTATATTTAGCTTTGAGAAGCAAAAACTAAGCGTGGGGCAGGGTAGCACTCTTCAAATCCCTGAAGGGCTGGCACAGAGAAGAGGGCGTTGTTCTCTGCCGCCCAGAGGGCAGAACTAGATTTAATGGGCTTAAAAGTTACGGGGGAGTAGATTTTGGCTGAACATTAGGAGAGCTTGGGGGTGGTCCTAGACTAGTTGCCAGCAACAAACCACACAATCGGTGCCCCCACCCCAAAACCCCAAGGGCAGATCTAGGCTGAGGTTTTTGGTAAACTGGGACACATTTTGCCCCCACATTCCTTTTAATGAAGAGGACAACCGCCCCCCCCCCCCCATGCATCTTGGAAAGCAGAAATATCATTTAAAATAAAACGCGCTTCAGAAAAGGAGATCGTTACCGTGTTGTGGTGCTGGAGCGTGAGCACCTCAATGACGCCATGAGCTAAACTGTGAAGGGACACCCAAGACGGGAAGGTCATGGCAGAGAGGTCAGACTAAATACGATCCCTGGGGAAGGAAACAGCAACCCGCCCCAGTATTTTTGCCATGAAAACTAAATGGATCAGTTGGACTCGGCCTTGGGGGTGGCGATGGCTGACAGGAAGCTCTGGTGTGGGCTGGTCCATGAAGTCACGAAGAGTCGGAAGCGACTGAACGAATAAACAACAACAACATAATAAAACGCCCCCAAAATGGGTTGTAATTTTTTTTACTGTATCAGCACAGAGAGTCTGATAAAAACAAAAAGGAGATGAGCACAGCATCCGCTCTGCGAAGGAACAGAAGTCCCATCTGCAACGTCCAAGGAGGTCCCTGGAAGAAGGGTACGGCTTGCATCCTAAGGGCAACATGTCCAACAAGGTGCCAGCAGCCCCTAAGCTCAGCCCTCCAGGGCAAAGGAAGCGGCTGCTCTTGGGGGGGCCTCTCGCTCCCTGCCTCCAACTGCGACCAGCCAGCCGGGGATATCCGCATCGCCTGAGGGAGGACCAGGCTCTGAAGGCGGGCCGGCAGGTGGCCTGACTTAGACCCACCATCCCCAGTTGGTCTCACGCGCCTCCACAGCCTCGGTCATATTCCCTCTGTGCAAGCACGGGAATCGAAATAATGACAGCTTTGTCGTTCTGTTTTTAATTGGTGTTGTTTTCCTCAAATTCGGCACCCCGCTTAACTTGGTGACCTAGGGGACTGCCTGGTCTGCCCATGTGGACAGGTCTCCCCTGGGAGAAACCTCTTGATGCCAAGAGCAGTTCGACAGTGACCCATGAGGGGTGGGGGCCCTCCCTTGCTGGGGGTCTTTAAGCAAAGGTTGAGCGGCCATCTGCTGCAGGCTTCCAGCACTGAGTGGGGAGGTGGACGGCCTAAAGGCAGATCTCCCAATGTCTTGGACTTCAACTCCCAGAAGCTCCCTGCCAGCATGGTCAGTGGTCAGGAATGCTGGGAGCTGAAGTCCAAAACGTCTGGAGATCTACTTTCCGCCCACAGATCCGCTCAAATTTTGTAATACAATAAAATAAACATATTCCAGCCTTCCCCAATGTGGTGCCTTCCAGATGTGTCGGACAACAATTCCCATCATGGCCGTTAGGCTGGCTGGGGCCGCCTGGAGTTGCAGCCCAATGTGTTTGGAGGGTGCCAGGTTGGGGAAGGCTGGAATATAACATAAAGCCAATCGTTACAAGGGGACGGGGGCAGCCGGTAAGTTGAAGTCCTGGCTAAACAAAGCAAAAAAAAGCCTTGAGGTGGCAGGAAAATTTGCGGGGGGGGGGGCAGGCGGGCATTTTCACAACCCGGGCGCTACCACACAGAAGGCCTTGTCCTGCCCGAGGTGCGTGCCTGCGTGACCTGGCCGCTAGCCCTTCCACAACTCCGCCCCCGGGCGGCGGCCCTCGCCGTTTTCCCACTCTGGCAAGCGACGCCCGGCGCGAGAGCCCCCCCGCCCACCACATCTGGCCGCCCTCTGCGTCTGCTCCTCTCCCCTCGAGCGCCCGAAGAGCGGGGGCTCCGCCCGGCGGCCGGGCTCTGGGGGCCTCCCCGAGCGGCAGGCGTTGCGGGGGGGCTGGCCCCGGAGAGCTCCTCTGCGGGCTCCGCCTGCCGGCTTGCGCGGGGAAAATGCGGGGAGGGGGCTGGCGGCGAGCCCTCCTGGCGCGGGGGGGGGCGCAGTTTGCTTCTCCGCCTCCGCTGCCCGAGCTTTGGCGAGCTGCCACTGGGCTGCGGGCCTTGCAGCGAAGGCCCGGGCGGGGGCACAACGTGAAGGGGAGCCCGCGCGGCCCGCCGTGCCCGCGGCCCGCATCCCCGCAGGTCGGCGTCATCCAAGCAGGTCAGGTTCCGACCTCTCCTCGAAGCCATCTCATCGTGGCCCTATTAGATGGAAACCACCCTAGAACGGGAAGGTTCTCGCCTGTTTTCTGCACAGCAGACCTCCCGCCCGCGCCCGCGCGCCGCTGGATTGGAGAAACAAGCGGAGAAGCAGGTTTTTGTGAGAAGGAGTGTGTCAAATAGAGATGAGAAGAGGTGAAGCAGCCTTCCCCAACCAGGCCCCCTCCAGATGTTTTGGAGTCCAAAATTTGGACTGCAACTCCCAGGATGCCTGGCCATGCTGCTTGATGAGGCTGGTGGGAATTGAAGCCCCAAACATCTGGAGGGTAGCAGATTGGGAAAGGCTCTTCTAAAGCTTGTCAGCAAATCCAAAATTAGCAAATCCGTTCTGGACAGCATTGCTCTGAGTGTTTTTGAACTCAGATGTGAACTTGCGTTCTTCTAGCAAAAATATGCTGCTTTGTCAATAAAACTGGCTTCCTTATCAGAGGATTGGGAAATAACCACCGTAATACCAGTGTTTGGGGGGGGGGGTGCAGAGCAAATCCAGGAAATTATGGGCACATTGCCCCAATGTCAGTCTCGGATAAGCTGAGGGAAAGTATTATTTAAAGTGTAGAAAAACAAGCCTTGCTGGATAAGAATCAGCATGGCTTCTGTTAAGGGAAGTCTGGCCTCACGAACCTTTTGGAATTCTCTGAGAGTGCCGACAAGCATGTGGATAGGGGCGATCCAATAGAGATTATATACTTGGACTTAGAAAATGTTTTTCACCAACTGTTCCTGATTAAGAGGACTGAAGCTCCTCTTATGGATTAGTAACTGGTTAAACAACAGGAAACAGCACAGAAGTGACAGGACTGTTCTTGCAATAGAGAGAAGTAAGCAATAGAAGTAAACAGTGGAGTCCCTCTAGGATCTGCATGGGAACTGGTCCTGTTTAATTTGTCCATAAATGTGCTCCAGTAAGGGTTAAGTGGTGAGATAGCCAAGTTTATGGATGATACCAAATTACTGGGGATGGTGAAACCCCAACTGGACTGTCAAGTAAGTCCAAAAAAGATCTCTCCAAACTGAGCCAGTAGGCAACAAAATGGCAACTGATGTTCAATGTAAGTGAGGTTAAAGTGAAGATACGGAATAATGGGCTCAAGTTACAGGAAACTAGATTCTGGCTGAACATCAGAGAAAAACTTCCCGATTGTTAGAGCAATACGACAATGGAACCAATTACCTGGGGAGACGGTGGGCTCTCCCACACTGGAGGCATTCGAGATAAAGCTGGACAGCCATCTGATGCTCTCCTGCACTGAGCAGGGGGTTGGACTCGGTCTTATAGGCCCCTTCCAACCCTACTATTCTATGATTCTATGATGCACCGGGGGGGGGGGGGGGAGATCACAAGTTCATATATACATTGATGGGGTCTGACCTGGTGGTGATCACCAGGAGAGAGACCTTGGGTTAATGGCTCAATGAATATGGCTCAGAGCAGGCGGGGGTTGTACACAAGAGGGGAAGATGCTGCTGAACCAAGGATTTGGAGGCATGGCTGGAACACTTGGGCCCAAAATCTTGGTCTGGCTCAGGCTGAATCCTCCCAATGGAACAGTCTTCCTATGCCTCATCTCTGATGGCCTCCAGGATGCACTCTTGGCAGCTGAGAAAGAGTGAAGCTCATTTAAAGTTGGCTGTTCTACGCATTCTGCAGCAGCAGGCCTTGCCTTGCATTGCACACTCCGTCAAGCACCACAGCCCAGCCTGGTCCCTGGTCCACAGACAATGAGTATACCTGCGTGATGCACACAGTGGATGACTCACCCACTCACAGCTTACATCAGCCTTCCCCAACCTGGTGCCCTACAGACTGCAACTCCCATCATTCCCAGCCAGCCTGGCTGGGAATGATAGGTGTGGTAGTCTAACACATCTAGAGGGCACCAGGTTGGGGAAGGCTAGCTTCTGCCACTGAGGTGTACATGAAAAGCATCTTATTATTATATATGTGTGTGAGCGTGAAGAGGCCAACTTCACAGATTTTTAAGCTCCTGAAATATTGGCCAGGCTGCATAAGGTTTCTTTTTAATGACAGACTTTGGACTTCATCTGTACTGAAGAACCACAAGAAAGGAGAAGCTGGAGGCAGCAGGGAGGCGTCACCCCCACACCTCCCATTGGGGCCGGGCTGCTGACTGGAGGTGGGGAGAGGCCTGTGCTGAACTGGTTTTTCCATCGGGGCGGGCGGATGAGTAAGAAAAGCCATTGGAGCTTAATGATTGACCCCAGAGGCAGCCATGGCAGCCCTCAGGATCCTCGGCTCTCTCCTCGCCATCCTGTGCGCTTACTATTTCTACACCCAGGAGACTTTCTCCGAAGGTAAGCAAAGCCCGGGGGGGTCAGCTGGGTAGCCCCCCTCTCCTGATCAGGGACGCTGAGAGTCTGCTGCAGCCAGAAGACAAAACGTGCTCTGCTTGTCTTCGGGCCATTGTGTTCACATGCCCCTCCGAGTGTGCCATCACAAACGTAGCAAAGCGGGTTCCTGTACATGGCTGCCGACGTGTGTGATTCTGGTGTTAATTCAGTGGTCTTCTCTGAGGTCCAGTTTGCACCTTTGCAACAGTTGGGACTGGGGGCCAGCTCTAGGAAGGCTGTTCCCTTCCTGCAGTTATGCCAAAAACCTGGCGCAAACAGGAGGAGGTGGGATGCAGCCAAGGCCTGGGATGGGGTAAAAGTCCATGCTCCCCTGTGAATGCTAACAATCCCTGCTCAGTTTTATGAATGCCCCCAAACAGAGAGGGATTTCCCTACTTTTCAGAATATATGAATATCACTTGACAGTCACTGGGTCTCAGACATTCTCTGTGACATCCATGCGTACAGTGGTTGAGGGATCCCAGAGAAAAGATGATAAAGTGATACAGAGGACAGTGGGAAGGGAAACTGTAGGTCCTGAAAGCTGGACCACTGAGCACAAATATAAGATATAACCCAAACATTTGCTTGAGCCTTGGTCCAATCCAGTTTTGGGGGAGGGAGGATCCCACAAGTGGGCTTCATCTCAAGCTGGGTTATACCAGCGGCACCAACTTCATCTTGTTCTGATTTACTTCTGTAGCCTAAGTAGCTGCTGTTGTGTGAGGATGACTTTTCTGAGGGGGAAAACTACTCACTTCCTTGGACACAATTGCCTGAGGAGGGTCAGCACTCTGGGGGCTCACCTCCGCGCTTACTTCCCTGCTACCCTGCCTCATAGACCACCTAGCCTGATGAAGAGTTCTGGAGAGCTCAAAAGCTTGCACAATCTTTTATGGCATTTTTGTTGGTCCTAATAAAGACATTGCCTACTTGTGGGTTTTGGATTTGACAACCTGGGATTTTGGAATACATTTATATGCTGTCCAGTGGTGCAGCTAGGTAATTTTAGACCTGAGCATAATGCTGTTACTGGGGCGCCCTTTAGACAGCCATGTGTATTACACAATTAACATGTCTCTCTCCACCCCCACTCAGTTGCAATTCCATGCTTTACATCTGCTTCTACATTCCTGATATGTTAGAATAGCAACAAAACTGTCTGCCAACTCTGATTTTTTTTAAATACCCTGAGCATGTACAGTTTGGCATTTTAAACTCACTTAAATCAAAGCACCATCATGACTGCAGGAATAAAATGGAGTTTGCTTCTAATGCCCTGATGCCCTCATCTCTTGCTACTAGCTTGGCAGTCGGAGGGGCAGGGCTGGGCTGCAGGGCCCTGGACTTTGGCCCCAAGTGGAACCACCGACTCTGGGCAGACAGGACATCAGCCTAAAATCCTGCATTTAAAATGGTGCTTTCTGCTTCCATTTTAAATGCAGGATCACAACAACTCCCTTTTTCACACACTTCCTTTCCCCCTTCCCCTTTCCCCCTCCTTCTCCCCGTATCTGAGACTTCCATTATCTTTCATTGATCTCGCTCCCCTTCTTGCCGCTTTATCTCTTTTCACTGAGGGAACTGAAACGGAACACAACGGGGTAATTTGATAGCTCATGATCTGCGGTATTTAAAAACGGAACAAAGGGCATTTAGTGCAGGAGACGCCCTGGAGGGTCACAGCATCATGTAAAGAGCCCGCAGAAGGAGCAATCTCAATTGCAGGATAAAAGCTCCGTGTGAAGAACAAGTCAGTAGCTTAGATGGGAAGGGATTTCCCAGGCAGTCAGATCAGACCCAATCCTGTTTAGCTTTAGCATCAGCTGTCCTCCCAGCATGCCCTGGGGTTCCCAAGGTCTGGCACCTTCAAAGTCTCCTTTGAATTTTTTTTTGGTTCAGTATTGTGCCCCAGTGTCAGACAGATAACATCTAGGAAATCCAAACTAGTTCCTTCGTCCTCATTAATTTATCTCGCAGGAGTCTATTCTATTCATTCTCTTAGGGGCACAGGGACCCACATTCTCCAGTCTGGCAGAAGCCGATGTTAAGACTGAGGGGAGATATGATAGCACTCTTCAAGTCCTTGAAAGGTTGTCACAGAGAGGAAGGCCAGGATCTCTTCTCAATCATCCCAGAGTGCAGGACACGGAATCATGGGCTCAAGTGACAGGAAGCCAGATTCTGGCTGAACATCAGGAAAAACTTCCTGACTGTTAGAGCAATACGACAATGGAACCACTTACCTAAGGAGGCGGTGGGCTCTCCCACACTGGAGGCGTTCAAGACGAGGCTGGACAGCCATCTGTCCCGGGATGCTCTGACTTGGATTCCTGCATTGAGCGGGGGATTGGACTCGATGGCCTTGTAGGCCCCTTCCAACCCTACTATTCTATGATTCTATTCTATGATTCTATGTGACCAAAATATCGGCTCTTTTGGGGAGTGCCCAAATATGACTTTAGGGAAGAGCAAAGATCTTGTGCAACTCTCATGTGTAAAAGGAGCTGGCATTCCTCTGAAGCAAGCGCTCCCTCCAGGCATCTGGCAGTATGCTCCATTGATCCTGACATAAGATCCAAGGTGTGGGTCTCACATGGGGGGCTCACAAGGAGGCAGAGGGGGTAGGGGAAGGAGAGCTGGGGAGAACAATTGGGTGCAGCAGTTTGGCTCACTTTCAGAAGAAGTGCCTGGAGAATGCAAGATTGCAAAACCGTGGCAGTATCTGTACGGCTAGAGAGTGTTACTGAGAAGGGCTGTCGGCGTGTTTTAACCCGCAATACTGAGCTGTGCTGGCTCTCATTCACTGCTTGTTTCCCTGGCTTCTCCCATTTCTTCCCTCTATCTCTGATTTGCTCCACAAGTTTGTAACCCCTGCCCAACCTGGTGCTCTCCAGATGTGTTGGACTGCAATTCCCATCATTCCCAGCCAGCATGGCCAATGGCTGCAGCCCAGCACATTTGAAGGGCTCCAGGTTGAGGGAGGCTGCCCTTGCCTCTCCAGAGAACTTCTCCCTTTTGCTGTAAAGTCTGGTGTGACTCAGCAGAGTTGCCTTATACAGCAAAAGCGTGGTAACAGCATTGTCAGGGGCTCCTTGGAGGCCTCTCTCAGTCTAATCCAGTAGCCAAGTCCAGACACAGACAAAGGGATTCCTTTCAAAGCTTTATTCTTTTACAACTTAACAATTATACCGTTTGCAACTAGATCTGAGCAGCACAGTACCTATGCCCTAAGTTGGAACAGTTGGTCCCCGTTTGAAAGGGAATTACTGGCAGACCCCTGAACTTAAGGACTAGGGAGAGTCCCTCCCCTTTTCCCTTGGATCCTCTGGGCGCAGCCGTTGTTTGCGCGCCAACCGGGCACTACGCCTCCTTTCCGCCCTCCATCTGGCGCTGCTCTCTGCGTCTGCGTCACGCATCCACCAAGTCTGCTATCTGTGCCTGGTCACTCCCTGGACTGCTAACTAAACTAGGAATGCTGGTGGGAGGAACCTCCATCAGCTGTGGGCCCTGGGAAAGAGGAGCGCGCTCCTCTCCCAGGAGCGACTGCTCTTCCTCAGAATCAGAACTACTCTGGGATTCTATGGGCTCAGTGTCCACCCTGACAAGCATTTAATATTAGAGAGAATAAACGCAGGCTGGACCCAGTTCAGAAGTAGTTCAAATCAACTTACTTTATTAGTGCTTTTATGTACATCATTGAAGAAGGCTATCTAACACTGTAACTACAAGCACCCCCTAAAGCTGGGTGCATGAATGTAAATAAGCAAAAGCATGAGATATGGTTTCTTGCTTCCTTTAGGGAGAGAGCACATGTTGCTTGTTGCAGTGACAAAAAGGAAGAGGAAGGGGAGGGAGTAGGAGAAAGGAACGGATCAAGTTACAGGACAAAAAGGGGGTGAGCAAGACAAGTGGCTGGTAGTATAACACTTTCTCTATCGCCCCCCAGTGTCTGGAGGTATGCGGAGTTGTTCCTATGATCCAACACCTTTGTCTAAACTTAGATTGCAGACTTCCTGGATCAAGCTCCAATTTTCGCCTTCGGTCAGTCAAGAAAATTCACTGATGGCAGAACCAGAATAATGACTTCAGCAACCCTGTGAGATATATCGGGCCCAATTTCTCTTCCTCAGCCTAAGATCATCCAGCGGGAGCTTAATGGATGAGTGAGGATTTGAACCCAGGTCCCCCGCTCAAAATCAAGCACTCTGTCTGCTAATGCCACACTAGCCCCTCACTGAAGGAATCCCGACATTGCAGGGGCCCTAGGGTGTCCCCTGTGCTGCTCTTACTGTGTCAGGCAAAGAGCCACACATCGTCTTGACAGCCCCTTTCTATGTCTGCAGAGATGGTGCGAGGAAAGCGTGTCCTGGTGACGGGGTCAAGCACGGGGATTGGGGAGCAAATGGCCTACGAGTTTGCACGGATGGGGGCTCACGTAATGGTGACAGCCAGGAGGGAGGAGCAACTCCAGAAGGTAAGCTGGGAGCCCACTGCTGCCCCTCTGATCGGAGTAAGCATTTCTCCAGTCGTATTGAACGCTCAGCCTTTCCTGACCCGCAGCCTCTCCGCGAGGGTCCTCAGCCCGTTTGCCAGCATTCTCCTTAGATCAGGACTGTGGATTGCTTCCCACTCCGGGCGTTCTATTAGCAGGGCCTAGCTAGAAAGACAATATTATCTGCAAGGAGAGCCACTCGGCCTCTTCCTTTCTCCCAAAGGCTTTGTGCAGAAATGTAACATGCCTTCTTCTACCTTTGGCTCCACGGCTTCTGTAATTCCATTATCTGTATCCATGTGGATTCTATGCATGTGTGTCTGTGCTAGGGATGAGTGAGAATTTCGTTCAATCCGGGGTTTTGATAAATGTGGTGTAGTGGCGAGAGTGTCGGACTGGGAGCTGGGAGATCTGGGTTCTGGCCCCACTCGGCCATGGAAGCTCACTGGGTGACTTTGGGCCAGTCACAGACTCTCAGCCCAACCCACCTCACAGGGTTGTTGTTGTGAGGATAAAATGGAGAGGAGGAGGATAATGTAAGCTGCCTTGGGTTCCTTAAGGAGGAAAAAAGGCAGGATATAAATGCAATCAATCAATCAATAATAAAATTGCTAATTTCTTCAAAAACAAGAACAGCAAGAACTGGAGGTTTTAAAAAAATTCACATGAGGGAGAAACCAAAACTAATAGATTTGCCCAGGGCTTTGAGTGCTTTGCTCTTAAAAGTCTGGGTTTGGATCTAGGTTTATTCCATCATGTCAGTGCTGAGCTAGGGTGGACGCCTCTTTTTTTAACAGGAGAGGCCAAGGATGGGACCTGCCAGGGCGGGGGGCGGGGGGAGAAGCGGGAGAGGCTGTTCTAAGCAGAGTCTGTAGTTTGATGCAAGAGAAAAACATGGCTGCTTCTCTGGAATATAGACACTGATACATTGCCATGACAGTCTTTCCCCATTTCCCCCTTTTCCGGTTCTCTCCAGGTGGTTCAGAAGTGTCTGGACCTGGGGGCTGGCTCTGCGTCGTACATTGTCTCGGACATGAAGAATTTGACTTCTGCCCAGAAGGTCATTGAAGAAACCAAGGCTGTCCTGGGTAAAGACTCCTGCCTGCCCCTCATCCAGCAACCGGGACCCCGGCCTGGGGAGCCAGCAGCTGGGGCTCCAGGGCCTAAGGGGCGCCCACAGAAGCTGAGGCGCGGGCAAAGGGCTTCTTCAGCTCACGCCCTCGGCAGGAGCAGTAGCAGAGGCTGTGGCAGCATTTGCCCCTCGGGGACCTCGGCGGCTCCCGCCCGCCGGCCAGCAGCTTAGCTGGCACAGTGGGCAAATGTGGCGACGAGCTCTGTTGCAGTTCGCATCGGGGAGGAAGGCGTTAAGGTGCCCTTTGTCGCTGTCCCAGAATGCACGGCTGCCTGAGGCGCACAGCCAGGGGAAGGTGCTGCCCAAGCCCCCTGCTCTCTGCCTCGCCTTTTCCGCGCCACGGCCAGCCACCCACAGCAGGGCCTGCCGCTAACTGGTAGTGAATGCCGATCGGCCCTGCAAAGGCTGTATAGGGTGGCCACGTGTCCTCTTTCACAGAGGACAGTCCTCTGTTTGAAGGGCTGCCCAGCCCAAGCCCAGCTGGAAGGTAAAGAACCATCGGAAGGGAGAACTGAGCCTTGAATGGGCTGGTCAGCGCTTCTGATGACAGTGAGATGTGCTGTGCTGCTTTTTAAATTATAATAATCATTTCTAAACTTGCGGCCATACATATAAATTAGCACGTGCACATTTTATGCAAATGGGTGTCACCTCTCGTCCTCTTTTTTGGCAGTTCATCAGTGGCCACCCTAGGGATGTTTGCGAACCCTGGACCATGGGGGCTGAGCACATGGAGGGCCGGAAATACCTGGGAGCCCTGGGAGCAGGGTCAGGATGGCAGGGGAGGGGAAACAGATGCCACAGGAGGGCCAAGGCAAGCCGCAAAGAAGCGGGGTGCATCCGTGGGGCACAGGGCAGGGAGGCAGAGGCAATGCAGGACAAGGAAGGGGCCGTGGGGAAGGAATCCGAAGCACTGATGCAGCGGCCCCCCGACAGCAGGAAGGCAGGTGGATTTTGAAAGCGCGAGACTGGCGGGCAGGAGGGCTGACAAGGGAGGCTCGCAAGGAAGGCTGGAACCTGGCTGGCTCTGTTTTGCGTTAGGCTGCATTTGGAGTCCCGTAACCAGTTCTGGGCATTTTAAAAAGAGCATTGACTGAGTGGACCACATCCACAGAAGAGCGAGCAGGCTGGTGAAAGGTCTGGAAACCGAGTCTGACGAGGAAGGGTTGAAAGCGTATGCTTAGTCTGGAGAAGAGAAGATTAAGAGGAGGCATGAGAGCGGCCTTCCAGTATCCGAAAGGCTCTCGGGCAAAAAGGTGGCGCAGGCTTGTTCTCTGTTCCTCCCAAGGACCGGACTAGAACCGATGGCTGGAAATTGCAGGGAAGTGGATTTTGGCTAAACATTAGGAGGAACCTCCTAACAGTGAGAGCTCTTCAGCAGTGGAATGGATTGTCTTGGGAGGTGGTGGGTTCTCCTTCGCCAAAGATATTTAAGCATGGGCTGGACGGCCATCTGTCTGGGATGCTGTAGCCATACCCTGCGGTGCAGAGCCTACACTGAACAGTGTGTTGGACTAGATGATCTCTAAGGCACCTTCCAACTCTATGATTCTATGAAAAGTGATACAGCATCACAGAGGTGCCAGTTTATTTTGTGCCAGCTTGCCCAACTTTTAGTTACATTACATGTAGAGATACTTATTTTATTATTTTTACTTTAAATGTGTATTATCCTTTTCTACAACCAAATAGGGCTTCCCCCCACCCCCGAAATGTGTTTAGCATCAGAGCAAAAGAATCAAACTCCAGAAAAGAGGACGAAAGAGGAGAGATTTGCATTAAAAATGCATATGCTAATTTATAAGTGTATAAATAATTACTATTATTCAAATAGAAATGCAGTACGTCTCACCCTGCTGGGGAAGACTCCGGCGAGGTCCCCAGTGTGCCTCCGGCTCTGTCTGCTGTCCCAGGGTTGCTAACTGTGGGTGGGGGACTCCGGGGCCACTGCACGGCTCAGCTCCGTAGGGCTCTTGATCTTTCAGCCAGACTTGGCCTGGACAGATGTTCGGGGAGAGGATGCCTCCAACTGAGGGCTTGCCCCTGACTGCCCTCCAAATGCAGGGCTATCCTCTGTCCAGGAGGACGTGTGGCCACCCTGTTTTTCCTCCGCCCTGGGAAATCCGTCAGGGGCTGCATGCGGGTGGTGGGTGGGCTGGAGCCCAAAGTGGGTGGGGCCAGAGCTAACCGGCACTCGCTCTTTCTCCCCTCCCCCATGTGCAGCTATCAAGCTTTAAAGGAAGTTTCCACTGGCACCAAGGGGTGCTTTTGTAAAGCCAAATTGCTGCACAAGATTGGGGCCAGGGAAGGGGTGCCATGGGCTAGCTGGGGAGGGCCCAGAGCACCCTCACCCGTTTTAAAGGCTTCTTTCCGCCAGTCTTTTACACTTAAACATCATTGCCAGGCAGGGGCCTATTAGGGTGGTTTTGTAACTGACACAAGGGCCCAGCCAATCAGTGCAATGCACAGCCCTAATTTGGGGAGGGGAGAAGATCACGTCCCAGCAGCATTTTTTTTTTTCAGATCTTGCTTCTTCTCAGACTTGAAAAGTGGGTTCCCTTTGAGCCCATTCTGGGCAAGATTGTATATTTATTTATTATTACGTTTATATCCCACCCTTTTTCCTCCAAGGAACCCATGATCCCCCTCCTCTCCATTTTATCCCCTGTGAGGTAGGTTAGGCTGAGAGTCAGTGACTGGCCCAAAGTCACCCAGTGAGCTTCCAGTGATCCAAGTGGGACGAGGACCTGGATCTTCCACGTCCCTCTCTAGCCACCACAGCGCACTGGCTCCCAAATGCAGTATATGCGGTCAAATGCAGTTCTGTGGGCTTGAACAGCAGGCTCAGTGCTACATTTCTGTATGTCTGAATGCATCCCTCTGTGCGCTTTTCACTTTCAGGGGGGCTTGATCACCTCGTCTTGAACCACGTTGGGGGAAACTCTGGATTTCATCCGTTCAAAGGAGACACAGAGACCGTGATCACCTCCATGACGGTTAACTTCCTCAGCTACGTCCAGCTGACCATTTCCGCACTGGACATGTTGAAAGAGTCTCATGGGAGTATTGTCGTCATATCCTCCATGAGCGGTATGGAAAGGAGTCCCTCACAGCATTCAGTTCCCCTCCACATGGAACCAACTGTGAGGAACTGACTGCCAGCAGATTTGGGGCTTAGACTCTAAGGGGGCAGAAAAGGGCAACCAAAATGATCAAGGGGCTGGAGCACCTCCCCTGCGAGGAAAGGTCGCAACGGCCAGGACTGATTAGCTTAGGAAAAAAGGAGAGTAAGGTACAAAATGATGCATGGTGTTGAGAAAGTGGAGAAGGGGAAGTTTTTCTCCTTGCCCGTAATACTAGAACCCAGTGAGACCATCCCATGAAGCTGAATGGTAGGAGGTTCAGGACAGGTAGAAGGAAGGACACCTTCACCCAGCTCACAGTTATGGAATTTGCTACCACAAGTTGTAGTGATCGCCCCTAATTTGGATGGCTTTAAAAGCGGGATTAGATCAATTCAGGGAGTAGACAGCCATCAGTGGCTGCTAGAATCAAGGAGAGCGTACCCCTGTATATCGGCTACTGGGGAACACGAGCGGCAGGATGCTGTTGCACTCTTGTCTTACATTCAGGTTTCCCCCAGCAGTGGGTTGGCCACTGAACATAATTTTGGACTAGATGGTGGATGTCCCCAACCAGATGCTTTGGACTTGAGTTCCCATCAGCCCCACCTAGTATGGCCAGTGCTCAGGAATGCTGGGAGTTGTAGTCCCACAACATCTGGAGGGCACCAGGTTGGGGAATACTGTCCTACTGTGCTTTACTCACAAGTAAATTGTGCCGGAGACTAAGTCACACTGAGCTTAGTGGGACCTGATTCTGACGAATGTGTGGGCTTGCACTTTTGAGTGCATGCATCTGTCATGTGTTTCATTTGTTTGGAAATGTTGTGAGGAAATAACAGTTTGGAAACAGAGTTCTCCCACTCCCTTTTCAGTCCAACAGCACTGTCTTTTACACGTCTTAACAAAAGCTTGGGGAAGGGCTGTGGTTCAGCGGCAGAGCCCCTGCTTTGCATGCAGAAGGTCTCAGGTTCGATCCCCAGCAGCATCTCCAGGTAGGGCTGGGAAAAACCCTGCCTGAAACCCTGGACAGCCGCTGCTGCCAGTCAGTGTCAACAGTACTGGTCTAGATGGACACATGGACTTGGTATAAAGCAGCTTCATGTGTTCCTATGGTCTGGTCCAGCATGGATCTTCTTAGGTTCTTATCTCATTTTCCCCCACCCTGTTACTTTAGCCGCCTTTCATAGAGGCAGAAGTCCTGCCCTGCTGGATCAGGCCCACTGGATCAGGCTTCCAACAGGCACCAGCTAGAAACCTGTATGGGTGATAGAAGTTGCAGTTCATATCTGGAGGACACCGGGTTGGGAAAGGCTAGTTTAGAAGCTTAGATCCAGGCAGCAGAGGGAAGAGAAGTTCCATCCCTTAGCAAAGAAAGCGAGGTGACACTCTCGTTCATCCTTACTGGGGAGTAAACCTTACTGACTTTACGGGGACATATTCCCAAATAAAGAGACACAGAACCCGGCTGCACAATGCTGATCACCAATGGAATGGCTTCTACAACCATCTGAATCAAAATGTATTCCTCTCTGTCTTAGGGCGCATTCCTGCCCCGTTCTCCATCTCGTACTCTGCAGCCAAATTTGCGCTGGAGGGCTTCTACTGCAGCCTGCGCACTGAGCTGCGCCTTCTGAAAGTCGATCTGCCTATCACAGTTGCTGTGTTGGGGTACATTGACACAGGTGAGCCCCAGCCAAGTGCCACCTTTTCCATGGCCACCTGACCCTCCTCGATCCTGTCTCGACTGAGCTAAATATCTTCTTTGTGATCTCTCCTGCAGACACTGCTCTGAAGATAGTGGGTGGCAAAATCAACATGCAGGCAAGTCCAAAAGAAGATTGCGCTCGGGAGATAGTGAAAGGTGGTGTGCTGCGACAGCGGGAAGTTTTCTATCCTTACTGGACCACAAAACCCATCCTGCTGCTCAGAGACTGGATGCCAGAACTCTTGGAGCGATTCATTGGCCAAGCCTACAGGGTGGAGAATATCCTCTAAAAACAGCTTGTGCCACTAACAGCCGGTGTTCTCGTGCTGCAAAAAGCGGGTGTTGCTCTTTCAGGTTGCAAGTCATTCTGTCCGCAAAGTTTGCCACAATGGAAAATGGCAAGGCATGCAAAACGGGGGAAATAATAACTTGTTCATAAAAAAAGGCCTTTTGTTGTGCACTGAGGTTGAATTCAAATTTCACTCCAGCAACTGCCTTCCCCTTGCTTCCTTGCTGCTTGTCAGGGAATGTGTACAGTGCAAAGGGAAAAACACTTTTGGAGATGGTGTGGACATGCGCTGGGGGGTCATAATTGACCCTGGCATGCTGGGGCCCAGTCCAGTTATAGGACCCACCAATCAAGACCCAGTGTGAGGACAGACAGCAGTCAGCATCTGTCTTTTCCAATTATTCTTAACATCGTGGAGAAAACCATCGTGGGAGGGACAGTACTGGTAATCAGCTCCAGATTAGCATATGTGAAGCAGTGTTGAGGCTAACCCCAACGTCCCTGCAAGGTGGGACAGGTCAGATACACCCAGTAACCTCCCTCTCCTGCCAAGAGGCACTAAATTTAGCACTGAGGTTGAGCAGAAAGGATCACACTCACTTGGAGTTGAATAACTGCTTATGAGAGGGAACAGGGATGGAGGGAAGGGGAGGATTAGAGGTGGTAGGCTGTACAGAGAATTATGAAGCTGAAAACTTGCAAGGAAAACCAAAGCATACACAGAGAGCCTTTATACCACACCCCCAAACAAAATAACCAAACTGACTAGGCTGGTCTTCCGCATCTGGGCCTCCCAGGATAATGTCCAGCTGACAGCAGGACCAAGACCACCGTGATGGAGACACCACACGCCTCCTTTGATCTCCTTTTAAAAGCCCAGTCCCAGCCACCCAGGGCAGATTTCCTTTAGCCATTTGCCAGCTCAGCCCACCTTCGTCCAGAAGAGGTAGGCGCTTCCCACCAAGCCCAGCTGTTTTCCCAATTAACAGGGACTGAGCCTGGCCTTGCGCAATGGGGCCAAGGAGCTGGCAGATAATGTAGCAGAAATCAGAGTCAGAGAGACCACGGAGTAAAGAAAAATGAGTATTCTTTATTTAACGCGCGGGCTTAAGGCTGGAATCTTTTCCAAAGAGCCAAAAGCCCCGAGGCATAGCCACACATTACTTTTATAGAGATGATGACACACAAGCGACCCTTTCTCCCACTCCCTCTCCTGTGGTTTTACAGTTGGTATAGTTGTTTATAGTACAGGAAATGGGCCATAGGGCATTCTATCTTGAGAACAAGGATACAGTCTTGCAGTAAGCAAAAAGGCAAAATCATGACTGTGTTGTGCAATTCGGCTTGCTGACAGGGAAAGTCTCTACATTGCTGTTCCTGCCAAACTATGCTAGCTCAGCAAGAACATGAGACCACTTAGTCTGACCCCCGACATGGCTGCTACATTCCCCCCTTAAATGCATAATTTTATTACAATTAT
Organism: Heloderma suspectum; assembly: GCF_057233095.1. Classification (NCBI taxonomy): domain Eukaryota; kingdom Metazoa; phylum Chordata; class Lepidosauria; order Squamata; family Helodermatidae; genus Heloderma; species Heloderma suspectum. The sequence continues at coordinate 30,637,594 of NC_139470.1, forward strand.
AGCATTTCATTACACAAGTAGACATCTCGGTTGGCAAGGCATAACACAGGATTTTTATGGCAACTTTCTTATTTAATATCTTGTTGAGCTATTAAAGCATAGCGGGCGGCTGTTTTTGTGGCTGAGGCAATAAACAGATTGTTTAAGCAACGCATAAACCAGGGGATGCAGAGGCATAACAGTACCCCTACCACTGCTACTGGTAAAATCAGAACAAATAATGCTTTGAGCCAGCTGAGATCTGGAAGCCAAGAGGTCAACCAGTCGAGCCAATTATGTTGCTCTATTTTGATGTCAGCGACTATTTGGTGCAGTTTGGTGTTCATCTACAGCATTGCCATTATCAGTTAAGTTAAAGCAACAGAGCTTTTGGTGTGTCTCACAACCCAAATGATGAAGAAGGAAGAGGTAATCTATACTAGCTCTATTTTCTAGAACCGCACCTCTTAGATCACGCAACTCTTTATTTAACAATGACAATGCTCGTGAGGTGGCATTTATGCTTTTGGCTAAGCTGCAAGCTAACCAGTTGATCTCCAGACCATCAGCCAAGGCTAAACCTGGAACCCCAACCAGTGACATTGCTAAGGCCAATTTTTCTGAGTCAGAATATAACTGCACATGACTATTACAATTTTTAGTTAGTTGGAGTGCTCGAGGCTGCCGTCGACGGATTTTCTCGGGCCACAGGGGAAGAATTGGCACCAGGCGGCTGAGGCAACATGGGTGGTTATTAGACAAGTTGGCAGGAATGAATGACCAAGTGCGGGAACTACATGTCTAAAACCATCCATGAGGCAAAAGTATGTGGGCATCATTAAAAGATATGTTTTGAATTTTATTACAGTGGAAGGGGGCCAGGGATAGCTTTATATTTTCTGGAAAATTTTTGACAATTAAGCATTCGTGCACACGTAGTATTTGTTTCAGCAACGATGGGGGTGCGTAGAGTGAACTCTGTAGGGGGTAGGATCTTTGCAACCACGCCCCAATTAGCATTTTGGGAATAAGTTAAACTTACACCATAAACTCTTAACATGGTATCTCTTTGAATTTTCCCAGGATGTCTACAGACAGGTATTAGGCAAGAGCTAATAAGCCTGTTTGCAGGTATATCTTTTGGTAAACAAAAATACTTTATCCCAGTGATGTTAGCTAAGTGAAGCCAGTAATTATCAGCAAATTGCTGGGACAAACTACCTTCTCCAGGGGCAGGCCCCCCTTTTTGCACCTTATTAAGGAAACACAATGCAACGCTACTAACACTACAACACTCATGTTTGATCTTCTTTGGGATCTGACCGTACGCCGGGCAGCTATTCACCTGGCAAGCTGCAGTAGGGTCTAGTCCCCTTCTTCAATTCTCCAGTTGCAGGTCTGACCGTACGCAGGGTGGACAGTCTCCCGGTGTGCCCACAGTAAGGTCTAGCCTGAGTCTTCTTACTGCTTTTTCAGAATGATTTTTAAAGGATTTTTAGGATGTCTGTTTACAGTCCATTCCCCTCCTTTCGCTCTCTTGACTCGTGTTTAATGTACACGAGTTCATAGCTGTGGGGGTGGAAAGTATAACAGTTTTTGGTCCTCTCCATCTGGGAGTCAAAGGGTCATTTTTCCCTCTTTAACTCATACTTTATCTCTTGGTTGGAAAGGATGAATCTCTGTAATGGGAATTGGGGCTTATTTTCTAAGACAAAGCGACTCTGGGCTTGAAGAACTTTGCCCAGTGTTTGGACTTCTTGTTTAAGGCTAACGTTTGCTTGCTCTTGATGCTGCTCCAGTGTCAATTATGAAGTCAATGTCATGGCCCCTCACAGTGGCAGTGACTAGGGGCTTCCCAGGGCTGAGATTAAGGGGGCCCGGTCTGTCTTATTTAAGACTTTTGGCTTTAGCCACTTTAATGAAGGGGGCTTCTTTATACATTTTTATAGACCCCTGCTTTCCAGTTTGGTTGCTAACTAAGCTGTCTCCTCCCTCGCCCGTTCTGGCCCCTTTGGTTTTCTCTTTCATGTATTTGATTTATTTCATTTGGGCATTTACGCCACCAATGTCCATCTTGTCCGCACTGGGCACACTGTTTTTTTTCTTAAGAATCTTCTGCCTCTGCCGGGTCTTTTTCATTTCTTCGTCTACATTTTCTTGGGCCTCTGGGTCGAGGGGGCATACTGGCAATAGGCATTTAAAAGATGCTCCAAGTACGCTCTGGGGGCTTCGGTGGCACCTTGCAGCACTTTAGACACTTTGGTTATATTAACTGACTTTTTCATACTTGCTGTCATGGCTTCTAACAGCAGGGTTTGATACTGGGTGAGGCGCTTTAGCCCCGCTTGTGTGTTGGGAGAGAGAAACCTCTCTCCCTCTCTTGCTTTTTCTCTCTTTTGCTGATCTGCCTGTATTGCAGATCATGTTTCAAACTTTTTATATAAAACTTTCCGCTCTATGCACCAGCCTTGTCTTTTTGCAAGTTAAACTCACTTACTTAAACTTTTCTGCCCTACACTAGTCTCAATGACACACATTTGGGATAGGCTGTTCTTCTCTTTCTAGTTACATTTTTTTTTTAATCTTAAAGAACTATTACATTATTGTGGCTACTTTATCCCAGGTAATAAGCTTCAGGCACAATCAGCTGCTTTTAATTTACCCTGGGGGCAACTATGGCCACGCTTCTTTTCTACAAATGTTTTCTCTCTTTGCTTCTTGCCTCCTTTTTCTTCTTTTTTCTTCTACTTTCTCTATTCCTTCTTTTCTACTTGCCTTTCTCTTTCTCCTTGTCATCCATCGGGAACCACACTTAGTATCATTTGGAGTTGCAACTAACACTAATCTGCAAATATCACATATATTTTATGATATTTAAGAAATCATAAAATATACACAACAAACTTTTTCTGCAATTTAACACAATGAATGGAAAACACTTTTTGCATGGTAAGGCATGATGGAGCAGATCCAGCAATTATACTGCTCTTCTGGCTGAAAGCTCAGGGCCCATTAAAATCAAGGGACGGGCATACTCACGCAAAGAGTTTTAGGTCACCATTTTTGCATCGGCAACTCTATGCTGCATGAGTTCTGGCAGAAGGAAATCTAAAAGTTATAGATCAAACTTAGCCTGCTGTACACTGAGCTGACTACAAACACAGACACACAGTCTACAGCAATGAGAGTTCAAGTTTATGAGAAGCTTCACAGCACTGTCCATGGAAAGTCTTTGACAATTCAAAATTTTAGTCCATGTGCAGAGTGTCTCTAAAAAGCCCAGATGATGGAGCCAAACAGAGAAGGCTCTGGGCAATGAAGATGAGATGTTTCCAGCAACGGCTCCCCACTTTTGCATCAGTTTAAAAAAGGGGAAGTGTGGCCCTACACCCCTTCTGACAGACAAGGGACTTTAACTTTTTAGCAAGGCCTCTGTCTAAACAGAACGGCACAGCTCAGCTCTCTAGCCGTGACGCTTTAACCTGGGCAACTCCTCTGTAAATTTTATTTTACTTCCGTCAGGTTCTCACAGACATCTTTTCTAGCTTCTCTGCCTGCCAAGGCCAGACCAGCTAGGGAGTTGAGTGACTCCCCCTGGCTCTGAGAACGCTGATGGAGATAAGCTCATACAGACTTTGACATTTTAAAAACTTACTCTTTTTTCTCTTTCCTTTAATCTGGTACACGAAAGCAAAGTGCCGAAACTCAGGACACTGGGGGGGTGATGGGCATCGCCTTATACTTGCATTTTTTTCAGGCAGCCATTAATCTTCGGGGAGGCGGTGGGGTGATTTGCAGGACTTCAAAGGCAAGCTTCCCAGTTTGTTTGTATTTGTAAATCCCAAGCTTAAAACAGGACACGATGAGGTACAGGGCAGCCAAATCTTTGCTTTGGCACGGGCAACAAATAACTCAGGTTAGCTTTCTTCGCTGGGGTCTCAAACAGGAAAACAGTCTTAATTTAAAGTTGTAACATCACTGACAGCGTCAGCCAGCCAGCTACACAGATTTCACTGTTTTTCAAGACAGTTACTCCAATATCTTCTTTTCTTCTCAATCAGGTTGGGTCTCCCAGCTTACACAGTTTATTGCAGCTTCCAGGAGCATGGTAGTAGCGTAATTTTGGCTTGGCCAGGAACATGCTGTCTGGTTTCTCGGTCTCTTCAGCACACACACTCAGGCAGTGTAACACTGGACACTCAAATCAGTGAGATTTCTTCATTGCAGGGAATCCCACGGCAAAAGCTTAATGGTTACGCTCTTCAGAAATCATATAGCTGATGGTCTACAGGCTCTATGAAATTCTAGGACAGTTCAAAGCTAAACACGGCTACCTTGACAGAGATCTTCATCATGGTCTCTCCACTTCATTCTGCCTTGGGACCGTCCTATGGGCATGGCACACTTTCCACTCGAAGAGGGGTCTAGCCTGTGCCCTGGGGGCTGATTCTTCACCTTTATTTCATTTTGCGCCTTCATCTTCTGGGTCTTCATTTTCAGTTTCCATTTCTTAGGGATTTCATCTCAATTAGGCGAGGTGATGATGTTGCACAACTCAGAACGTTGTGGGCAATTCTCCTGCTGCCCTCCCGGCGCACTAGGCTAACGGTTACTTCTTCAGCCTCACACTCCCACGCTTCGTCAAAAGTCAGGCTGTCTTGCAACATTTCTCTGATTAACAGCCTCAGATCTTGTTCTTTTTTTTTTCTCTCAGCTCGACCTTGAGCTTTTTTGCTATTTCCTCTCTCTATTCTGAATCCTTTTTAAAAAATCTTTTTCCTTTTTTTTTTTTTAACATCTCAAGGGGGTGCAAGTCTTGCACCCACCTCCCATAGCCTCTCTCCTAAGATAAAGACAGACACAAGGAGGGAAAGGGGATTGGTCAGTGAGTAAGGGGTCTCACTGGCCGACACAAAAGGAATTTCACACCACGCACTTTGCTACTGGCCTGGGCACCCGGACGGTCAACGGTATGCATCAGAAACCGCAGTAGCCACTCATACCATCATCAATCTCTCCACTGCATCCATATGTCCCTGCCACCCACTTTTCCCACTTTTCACCAGAGCGGAAAGCGGCTTCCCCAGCTTCCTCAGCTTCCTACTGAGTACTGGCGTGCTGGGTACTGGCGCCCGCTCGGGGGTGTGATCAGGCCCCCCTTCTACTCGCAAGGAGTAGGTTCTTTTCGTATACGTATACTAACACTGGCCTTCTTCATGAGGCGGGGCCCTCTTTTTTTCTGCCCAGTGGCCTTTCTCCCTAAAGGCGGGGCCCACTTTTACTCCATACTTGCCTTACTCCTGAAGGCTTCCAATGTGGGTTTCAACTCAATTGCAGCTGCGATACAGGCAGGGCTCAAGTTCCTTTCTCCGCTTCCCAAAGTTCTCTTGGTGCTCGCTGCCGTTTGGGCGATCCCGGCGCAGGCTCCCTCCCATTTACCCGACAAAAAGGTCAGTGGCGCCAAGAAGGGGAGGCGTGCGCCGAGCTCTCCCTCCCGGTGCGGCGATAAAGAGCAGGCAACTGCCACCTCTCTGTCTCAGAGCCTGCCAGATCCGAGTCACGGCACCATTTATGTAGCAGAAATCAGAGTCAGAGAGACCACGGAGTAAAGAAAAATGAGTATTCTTTATTTAACGCGCGGGCTTAAGGCTGGAATCTTTTCCAAAGAGCCAAAAGCCCCGAGGCATAGCCACACATTACTTTTATAGAGATGATGACACACAAGCGACCCTTTCTCCCACTCCCTCTCCTGTGGTTTTACAGTTGGTATAGTTGTTTATAGTACAGGAAATGGGCCATAGGACATTCTATCTTGAGAACAAGGATACAGTCTTGCAGTAAGCAAAAAGGCAAAATCATGACTGTGTTGTGCAATTCGGCTTGCTGACAGGGGAAGTCTCTACATTGCTGTTCCTGCCAAACTATGCTAGCTCAGCAAGAACATGAGACCACTTAGTCTGACCCCCGACATGGCTGCTACAATAACACACCTTTCCAGGCGGATGCCCAGGATGTGACACCCAGGCCTGGCCTCATGGTGGGAAACAGGCCGTCATTCTTGACAGTGTCTGCGTACTTGGGCAGGGGTACTGAACCCCAGGCTGGTGAGGTTCCAATCCCCAGATGGCCCCACCCCCGTCACCAACCATTGGGTGATTTCCTGGCCGTTGTGCAGTTTTGCCCCCATGCTAAAAGTGTGAGATGCCTCTTGTAAGGCTCAGTCCCTGGCGGTAAGAGGCTTAAGCTAAAAAGTGCTGGTATTTGGGGCATTATTATTTGGCCCCACCCACCACTGGAATGGAGCCCTGAGAGCTTCTCCCAAATTGAATTCAGGCCTTGGGTGGAAAGAGATTAAACACACCCGTATGAGGAGAAACGGAGCTGGCTGGAGCAGACATCCAGCAGACACTTTAGCAGAAATCCTCCTCGGGTACCATTATTTGCACGAAGCCACCTAGGTGCAAGGTGCTGGTTACAACTCCAGGATCCATGCAGGTGGCAAAGGAGTGCGGTACCCTGAAGTCACGGCTTCCACATCATAGAAAAGGCAGCCAGAGTTTGCAGCTTCTACTTGGGCACTTGCAGAATTTGATTTCTTGCACATTTGATTTTGAAATCTGGTTTCTTGCAAAATCAAAGCACCAGCCAAAGGAAGGCGGAAGCACGTGGCACCTGGTTTCACGCATTCTTTCCCAGTTACCCTGAATGTTCCAAGGGAAACCAACACTGGTCAATGGGCCAATGCAAGATACTATGGTTCAGAGTGCATCTGGAGAGAAGAAGCTGATTATCATTCTCAAATTTTGTCAGGGTAAATGTACGACTACAGGAAATACACCTGGGATATTATTGAAACAAGACCATGCCACAACTATTATGTAAGGTCGAGTTGTGCCTGTTTCTGCTGCCGCCCCCAACCTAATTCTTGCAAGGGAGGAAATCCAGAGCTCTGCCTGGGAAGAGGTACAACCAGCTAGACCCCTCCTGTCACTATGGACAATGGCAGCTGCCTTCCCTCTTTCCTCTCCTTAGGCAGACCCATATAGGTAGAATAACGCCAAGTGGCTTGGCTGGCAGAAAGGGAAACTGTCCTGGGCTTCTTGGAAACTCACTGCAAACCCCTCAGGTCCAGATTGAAAGAAGATATTCATCAAGGCTGTAAGGCTGTTACGGGAGTAAATCCCATTGAACTCAGTGGGACTTACTTCTGAGTAAACCTGTACAAGATTGCGCCGTAATATAATAAGAGAGATCATCGGAAAGCAGATAAGTACTTACAACCTGGGAAAATGCGACGTATGGATACCATTTTTGTTGTTCTGGTTGTCTTTTAATGTTTTAATATCTTTACAATTTTAATATTGATGATTTAATTAATTTTTATACAGTTGTATTTATATTTCTATTTATAGGTTTTAATTGTAGCAGTTTGAACGTTGTAAGGCCTCCTTGAGTCCCAGTATTGGGGAAAAGGCAGGATTTAATAAATATAATAATAATAATAATGATAATGATAATAATAATAATACGAAATAAAACAAACATTAAAAAGTACACTAACCTAAGCCAAACCCTTGGAGAAGCAAATACAAACATCCAGGGGTCACCTTCATGTCAGCACCCTTGGGTGGGCAGAGGAGTGACAAGGTGACAAGAGAGTCTTAGTTCATTTTATGGTTGTTAGCGTTGCCCTTATTTTCGCCGTAGTCTACGTAAATCTTTACGTAGACTAGACATGCCAAAATAAGGAACGCAAATGGCGGCGTCCATGGGCCGCCGCCATTTGCGTACGCGCTTCCCCCCCCCCAAAGTCACCCGTGATAGGCTACGTGACGATTAACGTAGCCTATCACGGCTGACTTTGGAAATCTAGCCGTGATAGGCTACGTTAATCGTTACATAGCCTATCACGGGGTTTTGTTTTGTTTTTACTTTATTTTGTAATGGCGGTGGTGGCAGACGGTCCGAAGACCGGCCACTGCCCCCGCCCCTGCTCCTGCCCCCGCTGAACCGCCACCGGGACCCGCCGCCGAGAGGGACATTCGCAGGAGGTAAGTCCCATCCGGGGGGGCAGGGGGGGCGGAGAATTTCACCGCCAACTTCGGGGGGCCGAATGCGTTGGCATTCGGCCTCACCGAGATTCATGGAGAAATTCTCAGAAATTCTCCGCCATCCCTAGACTTCTTACTGCACCATGAAACTGGTCCTGCTGCCCCTCGGAAACTGGGTACCAGAACTCTTGAAATACCCAATTGTCAACTCCTGCAGCTTGGAGAAAATCCTCTGAAAAGGCGCTCAGCTGCAGCGCATCTGCAGGGTTCCCGTGCTGCGGGGGCTTGCTCTCAACTGCATTGTAACGAACTCATTCCGTGGGGTCATACGTGGCTGCCCCGGGGGCCACCTCCAGCTCCCATCTCTGCCACGGGGCTTCAGGAAACTCCCCGGTGCCTCGGCCCAGCCGCCGCGCCCTCTGGGAGCAGAGGGCATCTGCCCTGCGCGCCCCCTCAGCCCCCAAGGCCAACGTCTGCACGACCAAGATGCGGCAGGCGGGCCTCCTGGGGAGGCGCTGCCGGGCTGCGCGGTTGAGGGCCTCGAGCTACTCCGTGCGCGGCCCCGGCGGAGGGGGCACCCCGAGAGGCCCTCCTGGCCCGGCCCGGCCCGGCCGTGGGGCCCGGCCAGTCGCTCCACGCCTGTGCTGGGCGGACACGTCTGACTCAGCTGTGGGGCTGCTGGCCATGGTGCTGATCCCGCAGCCCCTGAGTCGACACCTCCTGTTCCGTCTGGAGCTCGGAACCCGTTCTCCTCCGGAACTGCTTTTGCCGCCGCCCGACCCCGTGTCCCCTTGCTTGGGCCGAGGCCCACTCGGGACAGCAGAAACCACAGTGGAACAGCAGAGCCCTTGGGCGAGGCGCCCCCAGCGGGGCTCTTCTCGGAGCAGGCCATGCCCTCCCCACTGCCCCTCCGTCTGCCTCTCCCGTGTCCCAAGGGCTGCCCCATCACCCCACCCTTGCCACTGCTTCCATGCTCAAGGAGGGCACACTCAAGGAGGGCCTCCACAGGGGCCCTAAAATGAAACCCTGCCTGATCCCCACCTAATCAATGACATTTGTAACCTGTCCTTATGAGCAGCGCGGGGTGGCCTCCGAAGAACAAAAGGGAAACCCTCCCCTGCACTGCCGAACACACAACAATCCTGCAAGGCAGGTCCATTTGCGAGACGTGGCTCATCCTAAGACTCTGCTGTGAGCAGAGCAGGGATTTGCTGGACGAGGGACGGCTGGATCCAGTCTAACTGCTGCTTTGGTCATAAAGCGCACACTGCTCCATAAGGGTGTGTCCACAGCAGCAAGGAGGCTAGAAATGGGCCCGCCAGCGGCTTAGTTACACATAAAATGGAGAAGGATGGTAGCTCCCAGTTTCCTTCCCTTCTTCCTCCCCTGAGCAAACGGCTCCCCTCCAAGAGTTATGCACTGCTGCCCAGGAATGGAGGAACGTGCTGCAAACAGACCCAACAGCTTTAGGCGCAAATCTGAAACAATGTGTATGTTAGGGCTTCCCTCCAGGCTCAAGGGTTTCGCCTCCCTCTGGGATCTTTGGGTTGAGTCTTTGTAGGGTGGTTGGCGTGCAGACAGAATCCCCAAAAGCTTGGGCAGAATCCACCCCCACCCCCAGCCGCTATCTCCCAAAGGCTGGTCCTGTACATAAATCTCTGGAGATGAAAGACACAATGGGGAGCCAAGGAACCACACCAGCTCTCCATTAGCCTTTTACCTGCTTGGGATCAAGGTGAGCTGTCATTTTGTATCCCAGTAGGCGTAACTTAGCTTGCAGGAGTGCTCAAGATAGTTGACCTTTCTCCATGTGACGGTGACCTGACTGGCAGTATATCTTTCCATCTTGGACGTGCCAACGATCCTGCTGTGGCATCTGTCACCCCAGTGATCACCAGGGTTGATTCTACTGATCTGGCTGGCCAAGCAGGGGCCTCCTTCCTCCCTCACTGCTCCATGTACACCCCCCCCCCCTAAGCTGTGTGCTCAGCAGAAGAAGGCAATCATCTGTTAGTGCACTGAAGTAGTGCGCTGTTTTTCAGCCGAGGGTATCTTTCCACCGTCAACCCCCCCCCCCCACTAACCAAGAGCACTTCCAGGCAAGTCCCCTAAGTAGTATGAATGTGTCCGCTTTTCCCACAAACCTGGTTGGCCATTTTCTCTTGCCCAGTATTTCAAGATGCTTCGACGGTAGAGTCATCCACACAGTCCAGAGGAGCATGCACTGAACTTTAATTCGCATAGCATCTTCCCATACACAAAGAGACATTTAGGCCCCTGTAGAGTTTGAGTCAGGGCTGGCAGTTTCGTTGTCCTTCTCGTCATCTTTGTTGCCTTTGAACTTGGCCAGCACAGGAGTGTTGAAAACAGAAGCGGTGCTGGATGAGCCAGGACTCTGGGAAAGCGGAGCGGGACCACTGGCAGGAGTCCTGGAACAACAAAAAGTTTCCCTTGAGGATGCCCAGGTGCCTCCTGAGGCCTCTCTATGCTACAAATGAGCTAACCAAACAGCAACTCCAGCTTCCAGGTCCAAGGAGGAACAGTTGAAAGAGCTGGCTGTATTTAGCCTGGAGAAGGGAAGATTAAGTAGTTTCACAGGACCCTTTAGGAGGAAGCTATGACAGCTGGTGCCTAGAAGAGCTGCCTTGGGGAAGCTACAGGTCAGTTCTTCATCCCCTTCATTCTGATGAAATGCCTCTCCCTGCATGGGTATTTCACCATGGAAATGGGGGTTGTGTGGGCAGCTTTAGAAGGGTCACAAAGAAGAGAAACAGGTTCTCAGGATGCAAAAATCAATTTATTAACCACCTTCTCTTCTTTGTGATCTACTTTGGATGCTCACCTTCCTCTGCTTTTTCAACCTTAGAAGGGAGCTGTACCTTGGGAAACTGGAGTACTTCAGCCGGCTGATGGAATTGCTACCCAGGAACGAGGGCCGGAAGCCACCAGGGTTCAGCATTAAGGGACGCAGGTCAACCATGCTGTTTGAAGACAGAAGAGAGGAAGTGGTTAGGCTCAGAATCACATTTACCTGCTCAGCAACAATTCACCTGTTCTGCAGGCAGCCTACATGCGGAGAGGCAGGTCTCCCCATCTCAGCCCTCATCACGCCTTTTTCAGCCAAGCCAGCCTCTCCCATCCCAAGCCTTCCTGGGAGATCAACCCAGTGTCAAGGGACTTCCTCCTATTTAGTGTGTCTTTCCAAGACGCTGGCAGCCAGAGGGCCTCTTTCGGTTGCTACTGTTTGGTGCCGTGAAGATTACCCCTCTCTTGCTTCCATGCCCTCCCCCACCCACACACACACAGAGTCTACTTATGTTCCTCCCAGATAAGGACCATAAACCTCCTGGGAAGACCTCAATGGAGCACCCATATCTTGTCTGCTTTCTAGTCAAATTGGGCCCTCTCCTTTGCCTGGCCTTCAACCACCTCCCACCTCTTTTGATTGATGGACGACATGCCAGCCCAGAGCTGCTTCAGGTCTGCGCTGGGACTGATGCTTCTCTCCATCTGCTGGGGGTGAAAAGGGAAGACTTGTGAGGCACTGCAAGCAATGATCCACCCAAGAAACCACGTCTGGTGCCAGCCTGACCCCCCCCACCACACACACACACGCTCCTTTGGTGTATTTGTGGAAAAGATGCAAGGGCTGGAGGAGAGGGGAGCCCCTCACTTTCCTGGCTAGTCCAAGCCCTGTTTGTTTAGTTTTTCAGCTGAGCAGAGATGGAATGGAGAGACGGGAAGGCAGGCATGGGACAGCTGCATCACCCGCCCAGCATGCAGCCTGCTCCTGGCAGTCCTCGTGGAAGGAACCCTCATGGGCCGTTGCCTGCAGTTTTTTCTGCTTTGGAGGAAAAGGGCAGCCCCGGATATGCTCGTGGCCCAGTTCAGCTCAGAGACAGGATGAGAACTCAGCAAGTGAGCGTTCAGCGTGAGAAGCACCATGTTGCAAGCCTTGAGGCTGCGCTCAGGGCCACAAAAACACATGTTAGCAAAGCGAGCATTATATAGGTCAGTCTTCCCCAACCGGGTGCCGTCCAGATGTGTTGGGCCGCAGCTCCCACCACTGGCCATGCTGGCTAAGAATGGCAGGGGCTGCAGCCCAGCACATCTGGAGGGAGCCAGGTGGGGAAGGCTGATATGGGTAGGTGGACTGCAAAGCTGAGATTGGCACAGACACGCTCCATTTCTGGATACTATGTGAGCCACCCGCTTGATAACAGAACGGGCTGAGGTGTGTAAGAGGCCAGAAAAAAGCCCAGCCAGCAGCAATCTGGTGTGCAAGTGCAGGATGGTATGGATAGCGGTATTCTCAATGTATTTCTGTTTTTGTGTGTGGTTTTCTCAGGCTTCATTATGAACTGAGTGTAACATGTACAGAAAAGCAATATACGAAGCAAGTGACTAACAGCCCTCTTCAAATACAGGAAAGGTTTGTCACACAGAAGAGGGCAAAGTCTCATTCTCTGCTACTGCACAGGTAGGACTAGATTTACTGGGCTTAAAAAGTTGCAGGATGGTAGATTTCAGCAAAACATTAGGAAAAACTGTGACGGTAAGACCAGCTTGACAATGGCTGCAATTACACTCCCTGGTTGGAGGTCTTCAAGCAGAGCCCTGACAGCTGTCTCTTTGGGATGCTCTGGAGTTCCAGCACTGAGTTTGGCTTAGGCCCCCTTGAGCTCTATGATCTTGTGGAAATGTTGATCTTAGGATCAACATTTTAGTACCACATGTATTTCCTACCAAGAGAAACAAAGGTCAGAGAGCGAACTTCGACAGTGGGTGGGTGGGATCAGCAACTGGCAGCCCCCTAGGCCAAAATTAGCCCTCTTTGAACAGTACAGTCCGGCCCCACCAGTTGTAAGCCAGAGCTGTGTAGGGAAGGAATCTCTCCTGTAGCTTTGGATAAATGACCTGCAGGATGTCAGCAGACTAGACATCCAACTCTGATGCAAAGATCAGGGGAAACTGTGGGAGGAGGTGGTTGAGGACGTTTTTCAGGAATTAGAAGCACAAACCTGCTTTGGGAAAGAACCAAAGATCTGGGGCATGGCAGGAACACTCGAGTCCAGAAGCTTGGTCTGGCTTGGGCTGAATCCTCCCAATGGAACAGTCTTCCTAGGCCTTATCTCCGATGGCCTCCAGGATGCATTTTTGGCAGCTGCGAAGGAGTAGAGCTCATTTAAAGTTGGCTGCAGCAGCGGACCCAGCCTTGCCTCTCATTGCAGTCAGCCAGGCACCGCAGCCCAGCCTGGTCCCTGGTCCACAGACAATGAGTAAACCTGCATGACGCACAAATCTGGATGTGTACCCCTTGTGCCGCTGAAGTGTATGGGGAGAGGATTTTAAATATGCAGCTAAAAAGATGTCATCTGTGAATCATAGAATCATAGAAGAGTAGGGCTGGAAGGGGCCTACAAGGCCATCGAGTCCGACCCCCTGCTCAAAGCAGGAATCCAAGTCAGAGCATCCCCAACAGGTGGCTGTCAAGAAGAAACCAAGTGTACATAGTTTTAAATTCCTCAAAATGTTGACGGCCAGAAAGAAAGGCGAGATGATGATGATTCTAGAATGAGTGTACAAGCAATCGGTTTTCACTTTCAAGTATTTGTTGATCATCAGTTCTAAGTTGCCAAGCTCTTGGAGGTGAACAGGACAGAAAACCCACATGTCTCTTTGGGAAATGGCACAAGCATTATTCGGCACACCCATAGCTCCCCAGCATGCCCCAGGATGTTCTTATTTGGGATTGCCATCTCCTGCTTCCTCATCTGAGCCCACCCTGCACTGTCAGAAAAGTGAACTGGAGTCAGCTGGGGATGCTCCACCCCACCAAATCCCTCAGGCCTGGCAGAGCGGGCATCAGCTCCTCCGTGGCCACCTGGCCCTTGACCTCGGCCACACAGAATTGGCTCTCATCTGCAGACACTGCGGTGAAGTCAGTGGGAGGCAAAGTCACCATGCAGTCAAGGCCAGAAAAGATTGTGCCTGGGAGATAGTGGAGGGCAGTGTGCTGAGACAGCAGGAAGTTTTCTGTCCTTACAAGGCCTGCCCTGCTCCTCAGAGACTGGATGCCAGAATTCCTGAAACAACTAATTGGTAACTCCTATGAAATGGGAAATATTGCTGGTACTGCACCACTATATGACACTATATGACAGATGTCAGGGGTTGCTCTCCAACACACTGTTACAAACTCATTCCACAGGGTTATTAGTGGTTCCATCCACAAACTTTGCCACAAAGGATGGGTTTCAAACTTTTCATGCTACCTTCTTGCTGGGGGAATAACTGTCATTTCTTTATAGTCATTTAAGGCCAATCTGAACCACCCTGGAGGGGAAACCAAATGCTTAGGAGGCAGGAAGCAGGCATGCTCCAGGGAGCCACAATTGCCAATGGTGCCTTAGCACTCTAGCTCTGGGGTCTCCACCGTGGTGCCCCTTGGTGCCTGCTGAGCTCCCTGTCCCTCTTGATTTTTTATTTCATTTCTTAAGGGGTTTTTTTTAATTTAAAAGAATATCCCAGGAGGCTGGCATGCTGCAAGCAACGTGCTGCCTGCCAGCACCATCTGTATTTGGGTTCAGAAGAGTGGTTTTGTGTTTCAAAGCTCAGACCCCACCTCTGCTTTGTATTTAGGTTCTTGGGCAAGTTACTGTTCCTTTAGTCTCACCAGTTTGCCTTTTGGGAAATGAGTGTTTGTGACTGGCCGTGCCCACCATGGCAGCCATTCTGTGAGCACTCCCTCAAAATCCTAAATGTGCCCACCAGTAAGGTTGAAGACCCCTAGCTGGTGGGCTGGGCCACTGCTGAGCCATTAAGGGGCCCACCAACTGATAGCCACCTTGGCTTTCATTTAGCACAGGAGCCAACAAGGTTGGACACTGTAACCTTTCTGAGGCCCAAGGTGAGGACGCATCCCAGACTTGCAGTAGTGCAGAGGCCTCTGGGACACACTCTCAGTTTGCACCATGCTCCGGCACTGCTCTCGACACAGCTTCCTCCTCCCAAGAGAAAAGGGGCATCCTGCCTGGTGCATGTCCCACCACATGTTTGGAGTTGTACATCTCCCCCTTCACACCTGATATGTCTCCCCACACAGAAGGCTGGTGTAAATGTGGCAGGTGTGCAAATTAGCCACTACTCTTCTCAAGGTAGTTTTGTAACTCCGTACTCTTGTGATGTGGTTTGGATGCACCACTAAACTATTTTAAGTTTCAGGTTACGTCAGAACCCAGAACTGTCATTAATTTTAACTATGGTTTAGGGAAACAAGCCAACTTCATAATCCACAGTTTGAAGTTGACTTGTTTCCCTAAACCACAGTTAAGCCAAACCAGAGTTTGTCTGGGTTCAGACATCATTTGCAGTCGGTTAAAAATCAAAGCAAAAGATTCGAATCTGGAAGAAAGGAGAAGGGAGCCCAAGACTGGCACACTAGGATTCTGTGGGGAAGTGGTCAAGGACGGTCAGGTGGCCACAGGAGAGCTGACGTTACACTGCCAAGCCTGGTAGCCTAACTGGTAATTTAGGGCCCGGACTTCTATACATGCAGTTAAGAACAACGTGTGTATCCTTTACCCACACTGAATTCCACTGGTCACTTCCCTGCCCACCTACTCATCCCTTCAGTTATGGAGGGACATCAGATTTCATTATGCAAAGGAGAACTAGGGGTGGTAACGATGGAAGCACTTTGGAGCAGTGGGGGTGGGGCACAGGGAAGAACTACCTGGAGCAAAGTCCAGACGCAGCCTCTGGAAGAAAGGGATAAGAAATGCAAGACTTCTTACCGTGAGCGTAGTCGTTGGCCTTCTCCATCTCACGCCTCAGTTGCTGCACCTTTTCTTCCATTTCCATTTGCCCCAGTGAGTTGTCAGAGTTCACGTCTCCCTGAAGCAGGGAAAAGAACTTGGCCTGGAAAAGATCAATGGGTGTGTGGGTGTGTGGAAGGGCCGCCTATGTGAGGCTGGAAACTATGGTCTGGTCTAGGCAGGCAACAGCAGGAGAAGGTGGATTCCAAGGTCACACTGTGGACAGCACCACTTCAGATTGTGTGTGTGTCTGGAGGGGCAGGGGAGACCATTTCTGAAGGAGCAGAAAAAAGGACACTTCCCACCAGAAGAAAATGTTCAGGGAACATTTCCAGCCCACCCTCTAGCTGTGCTAGATTTCTACTTGCAGGGAAGTTGCTGTTGTTTTTGATATAGAGCACTATAAAAAAAAAGTGTCAGCTCCTCCACCTGCAGTCTGAAGTGGAACAGTCCTTTCTTCCATCTCAGGACTCTACCATGTCATTGAGCTGTAGGTGTGGATCCATATTTTGCTAATCTCGGGGATTAATTTCAGATGAGCTGGCTGATACATTCCTAGACTTAGATAAAGCCAAGCACCCGATACCCAGCTACTACGGACAATACCACCTCCAGAGCTCATCTGGCCTCAGTCCACCTATGCAGTCCAACCGCCACATACTGGAAACCAGTGTAGCCTTCTAAGAGGCCTTCGCAGCAGTGGTTCCAGGTACTGCCAGCCAGCCAGCCAGCCAGCCAGCCAGCCAGTGTAGCGTAGTCCAGTCTTCCCCAAGCCAGGGCCCTCCAGCTGTTTTGGACTGCAACTCCCATCATTCCCAGCCAGCATGGCCATTGGCATCGGGCCCTCCAGATGTGTTGCTCTCCATCACAACTGGAGGGGCCCAGGTTGGAAAGACTGGACAAGACTTGTTCTTGAACTGGAGACACTGGAGTTCAAAGAACATCCACATGGGAAGCTGCCTGTATCTAGGCTAATACTGTCTCCTCAGACAGGCCGAGGGTCTTCTTGGGCAGAGGGACCTTTCCTGGCACTAGCTCAGTGGTCCGTCTTCAGACTGGAGACGCCAGTGAGGAGACTGAGGCTGGGACCTTTTGCATGCAAAGCAGATGCTCAGCAACTAAGCTCCAACCCCTTCCCATTAATCCCTGATTAATCTCCAGTTAACATCTGCACATCAGGCTGCTGTTAAAGCTGCTGGTCATGGAGAATAGGTCTCCCAATGCCTATTCACCTAAGATTGCCAACTTTTAAACCAGCCTCTGCTCCTCTGCATTCACAGTGGTTCATCTGCAGAGCCTGACAGGGGATCAAGGTTTCGTCTCCCAGTTTCAGCAGACTTCAGTTGCTGGTCCCTGCAGTGAAAGGCATGGGAGTGAGCCGGGGTGTTTTCTCTCTGGCCCTCCAGCAAGTCCTCTTAGGAAGCTCAGTCTTACCTTCAGATATTGCACCAGGCTAGCTTTCTCATTCTCCACCTGTTTTCTCTTGCGCGCCACCCGCTCGCAGATTCCTGGGTTCTGCTCCATTTGGGTGTAAAGGTCTTGCAGGGATTTCTGAGTGTAGCTCAAGGACTGCCGCTCAAAGTCCCAGGGGGAGATCCGCTCGCAGAAGGAGATGATGAGCGGGTATTCGTTGTCAAATTCGTCCAAGGTCTCCATTCTACCCTTGGCCAAAAAGAGAAGGGGAAGGCAAGGAGGGAGGCTGTCAGGTGTTAGGCAGAAAATCCAAATGAATTAGCATCCTATTAATTAGGACATTCCACAATCCACCAGGAGGTTTTCCTGCACAAGCTTCATTGAGACGAACAAGACATCTGCATCTCTTGCCCATCTCCCATTCATTTCAATGGAGGGGTTGCATATGAGAACTTCCTGGTGGATCATGCTCCATTTGCTAAATCTGTCCATTTCCTACCCTGAGCCTTTCTACACAAAGCTGTTATTGTGCACAAGTGATTCCTCACTCATGGTAGTTTGCAGGTCCTTTACACAATGTCATCATCCTCCAGGGCCTCTCCAGTACTTTGCAACCGTTATCGTGGTTTTTCCCTATGAGGAAAGTCTAGTATTTTTTCTGAATGGCTTTATAGAAACCTAGTGTAATTGTGCTATTCCACTATACCACAACACTACCTAGTGGTTGCGTAATGGAACGTACAGAAAGGAAGCGAGAGAGAGAGAGAGAGAGAGAGAGAGAGAGAGAAACGGAAAAAAAACATATGTAAAGTAGCCGTTCTTAATCCCACAAAGAATCCGGAAGCTGGAGCCTCTGTAAAGGTGTGGGTTAAAAGCCTCATATAGAAAAGCCACCTGTTGCCCTTTATTGGCGCCCAAGGGCTGCAGTTCTGTGCATACTTACCTGAGAGAAAGCCCCATTTCACACAGTGGGATTTATTTCCAGGTGTTCTTTACAGGATATAAATAAGAAAAATAAAAACAGCCATGAGATCCAATTTAAAATCTGTCAGCTGGGACAGCTGCTTCATCAGAGGCTAGAAATCTCTGAAAAGGGGAGGGCCCCTTGTGGCCCTCCAGATATTTAAGGTGCAGAACTTGGCATTTATCCCTATTAAATTTCATTCTGTCGTTTTCAGCCCAGCACTCCAGTCTATCAAGATCCCTTTGAATTTTGTTTCTGTCTTCCCAGGTATTAGCTATCCCGCCCAATTTTGTGTCATCTGCAAATCTGATCAGCATTCCCTGCACCTCCTCATCAAAGTCATTCATAAAAATGTTGAAGAGCTCTGGGCCCAGGACTGAGCCCTGCGGTACCCCACTCGTTACCTCTCCCCCGTTTGCGAAGATCCCATTGATAAGCACTCTTTGAATACGATTCTGTAGCCACCTATGGATCCACCTGATAGTTGCTTCATCTAGCCCACTTTGAGCTAGTTTGCTCATCAGGAGATCATAGGGCACTTTGTCGAAAGCTCTGCTGAAGTCGAGGTATATTATGTCCACAGCATTCCCACAGTCCACAAGGGAGGTGACTTGATCCAAAAATGAGATCAGATACATCTGGCAGGATTTGTTCTTGACAAATCGATGTTGGCTTCGAGTAATCACTGCATTGTTTTCAAGGTGCTTACAGACTGATTCCTTTATCATCTGCTCCAGAATTTTCCCAGGGATTGATGTCAGACTGACTGGTCAGTAGTTCCCAGGTTCCTCCTTTTTTGCCCTTTTTGAAGATAGGGACAACATTAGCCCTCCTCCAGTCATCTGGCACTTCACCCGTCCTCCATGATTGCTCAAAGATAACAAGACAGTGGTTCTGAGAGCTCTTTTGCCAGTTCCTTTATTACTCTAGGATGCAGTTCATCTGGCCCTGGAGATTTGAACTCATTCAAAGTAATTAGTCGTTCCTTGACCATATGCCTATCGATCTCAAGCTGCAATCCTGCCCCTTCAGCCTGTCCTTCGCCTTTGCGAGGGGGCTCATAGACTGGGACTGAGCCAAAGTAGGAATTGAGCACTTTTGCCTCTTCTGTGTCATGTTATCATTTTGCCATCCTTATTTGATAGTTGGACCACCATTTCTTTCCTCTGTCTTTTCCTGTGCACATAGCTGAAGAAAGCCTTTTTGTTGCTTTTCACATCCCTCCCTAACCTCAGCTCGTTCTCAGCTTTAGCCTTCCTGATGCCATCCCTGCAATTCTGCACTACCTGCCTGTACTCTTCCTTTGTTGCTTGTCCTTCCTTCCACTTCCTATATGTGTCCCTTTTTGTTTTCAGGCCATCTCTACACTTCTCGTGAAGCCGCGTTGGCGTCTTCTGTTGTCTTCCACCTTTTTTTCTTGTTGGAATTGTTTGTAATTGTGCCTTTAGAATTTCCTTTTTAAAAAAACTCCCACCCATCTTGGACTCCTTTTCTCGTTACAGTCGCTTGCCATGGGACCTTACTTATCATTGTTTGGGGTTTATTAAAACTGGCTTTCCTAAAATCCTCTCTCTCATCTAATTTCTGTCATCTTATCTTGGGGAGGCCAAGGAATATCTCAACCAGTGTTTGAAGGCCACCTTCTAATAGCAGAAGGATGAACAAGCTGAAATTTAATCCAGACAAGACGGAAATACTGTTGGCTGGGGGTCTGAATGTTCTTGTGGAGGTATTCAACCTCTTTTGAATGGGAAAGGGTTGCAATCCCCCTGAAGAAACAGGTTTGCACTTTGGGGGCACTCAGAGAGACCCAGGTGGAGGTCTTTTACCAACTTCTTCTGCCTCCTTTCCTGCATCCAGCCCCCATCATGGTCATTCATGCCCCTGGCCACCTCCAAGTTGGATTACTATAATGCACTCTATGTGGGGCTACTCTTGAAGATAAACTTCAATGGGTCCAGAGTGCTGTGGGCAGATTGTTGCCTGAGGTCAGCAGGATGGGCCATATTAGGCTGGTTTAATACTGGTGTCACTGATATTCTGGTTCCAGCCTTAGCTCAAGATGTTGCCTTTGGCCTTTTAAAGCCCTCACTGGCCTGGGACCCGCAGAGTCTCTCAGGAATCGCCCCATCCCATATGGACATGCTCAAGAATTTCACTTGGAGTATGGAATGGCCTCCCAAAGACTCCTTAAGTGCGCATGCAAGATGCTGTTTAATGGCTCTGTTTTATTGCTTCTGTTGTTTTGCTCTTTGCTAGTTTTACTGTTTATTATACTGGGAAGTTTTGTTTTTTAATGATGTAAGCTGCCGAGAGCATGCATTTGCAGAGAAAGGTGGGGTACAAACATTGGAGTAAATAACATAAATAACAAGTTGTGCTGGGATGTTGTACACTGAGGTTTGGAAAAGCCTGGAAGCCCCCTCTAAGTTGTCACCATTTCTCTCTTACAGGGCTCCCGTTCCTTTAGCAGCTCCCTCATAGACAGAAATTCAACAGATGCTGTTTTTTTTCATGGAGGTGCCGAGACGGGGAAACTGCGGACCTGTTTGACTTCTGCCAGCCATGCAGCTGTTTACAGGCACAGGAGCCCTGCCAGAAAAAAAGGTGGCAACTCAAGTGAGTCAGTGTTCCCGCATCAGGCTAGAACCACGGAGATTCCAGGTTCAAATCCCCCCTCAGCCACAAAGCTCGCTGGGTGACCTTGAGCTACTCACGACTACTCAGTCTAGCCTGCCTCATGGGGCTGTTGTGGGGAGTGGGACTGCATATGCTACCATGAGCTCCATGGAGAGGTGGGATGGAAATGGAAATAAATAAATCCTTCTTCCCCCGTACACTCCATCTTCATTCTCCTGCCTGACCCACATCAGGGAGATAAGACCACCCACTTTGCATCCTTCATTGACAAGGTAGCAAAATGCGGGAGGGGACGCGCTTGCCTCGCACGCAGAAGGGGGAAAGTGGCCCAAAACAACAGCAAAGGTGGGCGAAGAAATGCTGGTTAAATCCCCCCCCCCCATCTTGCATGGGGTCAACCACTAGCCCCAGAAGCGCCACCTTCCTTAGGGAGGAGGCCGGAGGTCTTTTCTCGAAGCCCTTGGACAATCCCGGGTGGGGGGGGGTGCAGGGCAGGGGAGGGGTGGTATGCGGGGGCAAAGGGAAGGTGGGCCGGCTGTGCTGAGGGACGTGGGGCTCCCCGGAGGCTGAGCTCCGAAGCAACGGGGGGGGGCACAGCCCGCCCTGCTCAAGGGCCAGATTTCCAAGCCACGGACACACGCGTCCCCGGGGGCCGGAGGAGGGCAGCCGTCCGGCACCCTGCCCGAGCCCCGAGCGCTTCCCAAGCTGGTGCCCTCCAGGCTGGCTGGGCGTGATGGGAGCTGCGGTCCAGCACGCCTTGGGGAAGGCTGGAAATCTGTCGCTGGACAGGCTCCCCACCAACGGGGGGGGCGTCGAGGCGGGGCGGGGGAAGCCCAGCCGGGGGGGCGTCGCCCGGCGAGGGGGCGGCCCTAGGGGCGGGGCGCGCCCAACCGGCCCGGGCGGGGGCGCGGCTCACCTTCCCCGCCTCCCGGCTCGGCTGGCGCCCGGCGCTGCCGCCCCGCGCCTGCGCCGCCCACCCCGTCGGGCTGGCCGCATTGTGACACGGGGCCCCCCTGCTCTCCCTGCGGCCCGCGCTCCCGGGGGGCCGGGCGGACGGCGGTGCCCCGAGCGCCCGAGCGCGCGCGCCAGGCTCGGCGGAGGCTGCCTCGCGGCGGGGACCCCCCGCCCCCGGCCGCTCCCGGGCTTTCGGCGGGGCGCTCCCGCTGCGCTGGACCGCGGCTCCCATCATCCGCCTCGCCCGGCCCCTCGCCCCGGCTGCTGCTGCGCGGCCTCCCGGCCCGGACGCCCCCGGGCCGGGGGGAGAGGAGACGGCGTCGCGGCCGCGTGTCTGCGGGCGTCCCCCGGCCCCGCTCGCCCGCCTGCTCCGGCCGAGGCGGCTTGCGCGAGACCAGCTTCCCGGGCGCGGTCGGCGGATGAGGGGCGCCCGACGCGAAGCGGAGGCCCTCCCTGCAGCCGGGCGGGGCGGGGCGGGGGGCCGGGACAGTCCGCCGGCAGCTGCTGCTCGGCGAGGGGCCCAGATCCCGTCGCACGCGCGCGCGCCCCGGGAGGAGACCCGGCATTCTGCTGCAGGGGGTCAGCGGGAGAGCCTCACATCCGTGTCGAAATGATGACGGCGGGGCTGCCCCCTTCATAGCGGAGAGGAGAGGAGAGGAGAGGAGTTTGGGTGCTGGCTTTTATTCCCGAGGAAGCCCTTTCCCGCAGAAGGCCCATCTCACTGATTCTTAGCTCCATTTATTTGAGATCATTTATTCACCAGAATAGTATCGAGCCTGTATTTCAGGGCACAGCCCCCCCCCCCCCCGGCAGTTTGCAAGAAGAGGCGCAGAAAGAATTTACTCAGCCATCCCCCAATTCAGGGAGGAGCAATAGCGAATGATCTCCGCAAGACGCCGCTTGAGCCCTGCCCTGACCCGGGAATAATCCTCGCCAGGCGTGAGAGCGTGCAAAAAAGCCTGTGGGTTGGGACGGCGCAAGAGTCACTGGCAGTACTGGCTGGTATCCAGGTTCTTGTTGCCCTTGTTGTAAGGAGCCCCCGCAAAGCAGATGGCAGCACTGCGGTCGCAGTTGCAGACAAATGCCTGACATTCGTCGTTCTTGTCTGGAGGGAGAAGGGAAGAAAGAGGGGATATGAGAAGCCCTGAGCCCCAGCACCTCTAAAAAGAAAATAAGGACTGCCCATACTCTCTTCAACAGCACTCGGAAGACACGGGAGGCTTTCGAAGCTTAGAGCAGCCTGTCAAATGTCCCTTTAGCATTCGTCCATTTCCTCTGAAATTGTGATAATTAGTTCATTTCCTTTTTGTGGAGCCAGCCAATCTCAGAGTCAGATTGTTGCTTTCTAGTGTTTTCTGTGTTGTCCTCCCATATTTTTTCAGCTACCTGATTTGTAGCAATTCTTTCCATAATAAAACAAAACTGGGACACCATCCTATACTCTGTGAATAGCCCAAACTGCTACTGGAGTAATTTTCAAGGCTCCTGTACTTTTAAGTAAACATTTCCTGTTTGCAGCTTCTGATTGTTTTATTGCTTCCTGTTGCTTGTGACTGCCAGATTAGTGATTTATGTTAATGGTTTTAAGGTTTTATTGTTTTAAATTGTATACCACCTTGATGGCTTTTTAGTAAATAAGGCGGTATATAAACAGTAATGATGATAAATAATAAATAACTGCCTGTTTATTGGCCCCAGAATAGCCTTTCTTAAAGCACAATCCTACATACATCTCAGAAGTATTGTTTCCCACCTCCCAGCTGAGCAGAGCAGAGCAAGCTGCTCCAGCTGGTCCAGGGACTACAGAAGCAGGCAAGCTCCCAGAGAGCGAGCGAACAGGGGGAGCAAACAGGAGTTGGCCAGGGGAGTTCGGCAGGGGAGGTCAAGGGGGAGGCCCCTAACATTTTTTTAAAAATTATTTTTATTTTTTATTTTAACTAACTTTTTCCATTTATTTGTCTTGTAACACACACTTTCACACCAGTGGGACTCTGCTTTTAACCTCTACTGAGTAGAGGAGCAGGCACAGGCTAGTCTAGAACAATCACAAAGCTAGACACAAAAAGGGAAAAGAGGCTATGGAAGGACAAGACTCTCCAGTGGTGGTGACCTGCAAGGTGTGTGCCATGTTTGTTTTCTTGCCTGAGAACAACGTGGCCGGCACCTGCAACAAGTGCAAGTTGATCACGCTGCTGGAGGAAAAAGTAAGTGGACTGGAGCGGCGACTGTCGACCCTCCGGGGAATAAGAGAACACAAAGATTTCTTGGACAGAATGGGGGAACTACAGCAGCAAAGGGAAGACCAGAAGCTCGAAGAGCAACAGCAAGATGAGGCAGTGGGAAATGCTGAAGTGAGGAAAAATGGAATAGAGGATACTCCTTGGAAAAGGGTGACAGGAGAAGAAGAATTAGACGCCACTCTGAAGCAGTGGAGCTGTGGAACCGATTCCAGGTACTTGCGGATTAGACTGGAGGACAGCCTGCAGAGGAAGAATCACAGGGGAACCTGCATGAGAGTGAGCAAGAGGCTAAAGGTCAGTCAAACAGAGGCGATGAAACCCAGGCCTACAAGAAGAAGAGAAGAGTGGTAGTAGTGGGAGACTCCTTGCTGCGTGGGATCGAGAGCCAAGTATGTCGCGAAGACCCGTGGACTCGCCAGGTATGTTGTCTCCCGGGAGGACAGATTAGAGACGTGACTGAAAGGTTGCCTGCACTCATAAAGCCCACTGACAGGTATCCCTTTCTTCTCATCCATGTGGGAACAAATGATACCGCCAAGCGGAGGTACGAAGAGATCACGTCAGACTTTGAAGCTTTGGGAAGGAAACTCAAGAACTTTGGGGCCCAGATAGTTTTCTCATCCATCCTTCCAGTAGTTAGAAGAGGGATAGAAAGGGAACGAAAAATACTCCGGGTGAATGACTGGCTACGAAGGTGGTGCCGACGAGAGAGATTTGGATTCTGGGACCACGGGCTATACTTCCTGGAAGACGGGCTATTGGCTAGGGACGGGTTGCACCTCACAAAGGCTGGGAAGAATGTGTTTGGCCACAGCATGAAGAACTTCATCAGGAGGGCTTTAAACTGAATCCTACGGGGAAGGGAGATGTAATGTTGGGGGTAACAATGGACGAAGGCGCATGCACTGCAACGGAGAGAACAGCTCTGATAGCGCCCAATAATAGTCTTCAGACACATGTAGGAAGAAAGCCAGACTATGAAGCACGTGGTCTTCGATGTCTATATACTAATGCCCAGAGTATGGGAAACAAACAGAACGAACTTGAACTCTTAATACAAGAGGGAAATTATGACCTGATAGGTATAACTGAGACTTGGTGGGATGACTCTCATGACTGGAATACAGCAATTGAAGGATATAACTTGTTCAGAAAGAACAGGAGGAACAGAAAGGGAGGTGGGGTTGCACTGTATGTGAAAAATACATATCTCTGCACAAAAATACAGGAGGAGGAGCTTGGTAGCCCCATCGAGAGCATCTGGGTTGAAATAAATGGAGCAAAGAATAAAAGGAACCTGGTGGTCGGAGTCTACTACCGGCCACCCAGTCAAGGAGAAGACAAGGATGAAACTTTTGAAAAGCAAATAGCCAATGTTTTAAGGAAGCATGATGTAGTAGTAATGGGGGACTTCAATTTCCCCGATATTTGTTGGGAGACAAATTCTGCAAAACATGGCCCCTCCAGGAAATTCCTGACTTGTGTGGCGGATAACTTCCTCCTACAGAAAGTAGAGGAAGGAACTAGAGGATCGGCCATCCTTGACTTGATCCTAACCAACAGAGATGACTTAGTGGATAAAGTAGCAGTTACAGGAACTCTGGGGGAAAGCGACCATGTTGTACTTGAGTTCTTGGTTCTAAGGGAAGCAAAAGCCGAGTGTAGTCAAACGCGTACCCTGGATTTTAGGAAAGCTGATTTTCATAAACTCAGAACAATGATCAGTAAGGTCCCATGGCAAGCGATGCTAGCGAGAAAAGGAGTCCAAGATGGGTGGGAGCTTTTAAAAAAGGAAATTCTCAAGGCACAATCACAAGCAATTCCAACAAGAAGAAAAGGTGGAAGACAACAGAAGAAGCCAATGTGTCTTCACAAAAAGCTTAGGGATGACCTGAAGACAAAAAAGGACACATATAGGAAGTGGAAGGAAGGCCAAGTAACAAAGGAAGAGTACAGGCAGATAGCACAGAATTGCAGGGATGGCGTCAGGAAGGCTAAAGCTGAGAATGAATTGAGGTTAGCAAGGGATGCTAAAAACAAAAAGGCTTTCTTCAGCTACATGCATAGTAAAAGGCAGAGGAAAGAAATGGTGGTTCAGCTATTAAATAAGGATGGAAAAATGATAACAGATGACAAAGCAAAGGCAGAGGTGCTCAATTCCTACTTTGGCTCAGTCTTCTCCCAAAAGAGGGTTTATGACCCCCCTGGCAAAGGCGAAGTACAGGCTGAAGGGGCAGGATTGCAGCTTGAGATCGACAGGCATATGGTCAAGGAACACCTCATTACTTTGAATGAGTTCAAATCTCCAGGGCCAGATGAACTGCATCCTAGAGTCATAAAGGAAGTGGCAGAAGAACTCTCAGAACCGCTGTCTATTCTCTTTGAGAAATCATGGAGGACGGCTGAAGTGCCAGATGACTGGAGGAGGGCTAATGTTGTCCCTATCTTCAAAAAGGATAAAAAGGAGGAACCTGGGAACTACTGACCAGTCAGTCTGACATCAATCCCTGGGAAAATTCTGGAGCAGATCATAAAGCAATCCATCTGGAAGCACCTTGACAACAATGCCATGATTACTCGAAGCCAACATGGATTTCTCAAAAACAAGTCCTGCCAGACCAACCTGATCTCATTTTTTGATCAAGTAACCTCCCTTGTAGACTGTGGGAATGCTGTAGACATCATATACCTCGACTTCAGCAAAGCTTTCGACAAAGTGCCCCATGATATCCTGATGAGCAAACTAGCTCAAAGTGGGCTAGATGAAACAACAATCCGGTGGATCCACAGTTGGCTACAGGATCGGACTCAAAGAGTGCTTCTCAATGGGACCTTCTCAAACTGGGGAGAGGTAACGAGTGGGGTACCGCAGGGCTCAGTCCTGGGCCCAGTGCTCTTCAACATTTTTATTAATGACTTGGAGGAGGAGGTGCAGGGAATGCTGATCAAATTTGCAGATGACACAAAATTGGGAGGGATAACTAATACTTTGGAAGACAGAAACAAAATTCAAAGTGATCTGGATAGACTGGAGCGCTGGGCAGAAAACAACAGAATGGCATTTAATAGGGATAAATGCCAAGTTCTGCACCTAGGAAAAAGAAACCAAATGCACAGTTACAAGATGGGGGATACGTGGCTCAACCACACTACAAGCGAGAAGGATCTTGGAATTGTGGTCGATCACAAGCTGAATATGAGCCAACAATGTGATGTTGTCAGCTTGCAGACAAGCTGGAGAGGGTTCAAAGGAGGGCAACAAAGATGATCAGGGGACTGGAAACAAAGCCCTATGAAGAGAGACTGAAAGAACTGGGCATGTTTAGCCTTGAGAAGAGAAGACTGAGGGGAGATATGATAGCGCTCTTCAAGTACTTGAAAGGCTGTCACAGAGAGGAAGGCCAGGATCTCTTCTTGGTCATCCCAGAGTGCCAGACACGGAATAATGGGCTCAAGTTACAGGAAGCCAGATTCCGACTGAACATCAGGAAAAACTTCCTGAGTGTCAGAGCAATACGGCAATGGAACCAATTACCTGGGGAGGTGGTGGGCGCTCCCACACTGGAGGCCTTCAAGACGAGGCTGGACAGCCATTTGTCAGGGATGCTCTGACTTGGATTCCTGCATTGAGCAGGGGGTTGGGCTCGATGGCCTTGTAGGCCCCTTCCAGCCCTACTATTCTATGATTCTATGTGGCTGCAAAAAAGGCCAATGCTCTTTTGGGCTGCATTCATTGAAGCATCGCTTCCAAATCCCGGGAAGTACTAGTTCCCCTCTACTCAGCACTGATTAGGCCTCATCTGGAGTACTGTGTGCAGTTCTGGGCACCACACTTTAAGAAGGATGCAGACAAACTGGAGAGGGTTCAGAGGAGGGCAACAAAGATGATCAGGGGACTGGAAACAAAGCCCTATGAAGAGAGATTGAAAGAACTGGGCATGTTTAGCCTTGAGAAGAGAAGACTGAGGGGAGATATGATAGCACTCTTCAAGTATTTGAAAGGTTGTCACAGAGAGGAAGGCCAGGATCTCTTCTTGATCATCCCAGAGTGCAGGACACGGAATCATGGGCTCAAGTTACAGGAAGCCAGATTCCGGCTGAACATCAGGAAAAACTTCCTGACTGTCAGAGCAATACGACAATGGAACCAATTACCTGGGGAGGCGGTGGGCTCTCCTACACTGGAGGCCTTCAAGACGAGGCTGGACAGCCATTTGTCGGGGATGCTCTGACTTGGATTCCTGCATTGAGCAGGGGGTTGGACTCGATGGCCTTGTAGGCCCCTTCCAGCCCTACTATTCTATGATTCTATGATTCTAAGTAAGTCCCACCAAATTCAAGAGAGCGTACTTACTCCCAGGTATAGAGTATACCTTACAGGGTATAGAATTGCAGCATTAATTGCTCTAATGTCAATTTCTGTTCCCAGAGTGTGGGGGTGGGTAGGGTAGCATTAATGACTGGATTCCTCTCGTTTTCCCCTTTCATTTTTATAGCAGAATATTATTTTGTTATAAAAAATAAAAGAAAAAAGAATGAGAGCAAACTAGTAATTAAAGTGTCTTCCTTCCCTTTCCCCCACTTTCAATTTATTTATTTATTTTATTTATTGCATTTATACCCCGCCTTTCTTCCTCTCGCTAGGAACCCAAGGCGGCTTACATTCTCCTCCTCCTCTCCATTTTATCCTCACAACAACAACCCTGTGAGGTGGGTTGGGCTGAGAGTCTGTGACTGGCCCAGAGTCACCCAGTGAGCTTCCATGGCCGAGTGGGGACTAGAACCCGGATCTCCCGACTCCCAGTCCAACACTCTTGCCACTACACCACACTGGCTCTCAAGGGAAGCATAGAGACGGGCCTTGGGGCAATGAATAGAGGGCATTTACTTTTAACAAGCACCTGGAAGGGGCGTTTTCATTTTCATTGTCACTAAGTCTTCCGGCATGATCAACAGGAAGCGATACAAGAGGCGGGGCCTGCAAACAGGAAACATTTAAATAGCGCTGGAAAAGTCCATTGCTGAACAAGATATAGGAAGCGGCCTCATACTCAGTCACACTGTTTGTCAGTCGAGACCAGCATGGGCCACTGGAGCGGGCAGCTGCTTTCCAGGGGCCTCAGCCGTGCATCAGCAGTTCCTTGGTCCTTTGACTGGAAATGCTGGGGATTGAACAGGGGCATCCTGCATGCAAAGCAGGTGCTCAGCCACTAGGCCACGGGCCTTCCCATGGCTCACTTCGAGCACAGTCCTAGGCATATTTAGACTGAGAATTTAGACAATATTTAGACAAGTCATTAATAAAAATGTTGAAGTCCTATAATTCCAGCAAGCCTTCTTCTGTCTGAGCATGCATAAGATTGCACCCTTACTGGTGAGTAATCTTTATAGGAGGGGCTTTGCCCTGGAGAAGGGCAGTGCTGCTGGGTGACATACTGCTCCTGGTTACAGAAACGGAAGGCCCTGCTGTGGAAGCGACCACGGAGCGCCTCCCCAGCCTCCGCCACCCTGGTGCGCTGCTCGCCCTCCTTCCTGGGTCTTGGTTCTGCTTTGAGCAGTTTTGTTTCACGTCTAGAACAGCTTTCTCAAGCAGCGCTCTGAAGAGCGAGGAGGAGAAAGCCACGCGGGGGTTTGAGAATGAAGCCCCAGCATGGCGTCCTCACCCTGCCAACGTTGCGAGGGGGCGTGAGGAGCGGGGAGGCGCCTCTTGGACCCTGCAAGGCTTGGCTTTGCTGCCCCAGGGCTGGTGTCCCTTACCCTCTTTGGCAGTTCCCACCCCGTCAAAGCCACAAGGAATTGCCCTGCTGACTCAGAGCACTGCTCCGCGTGGCGCAGGGCTGTCTGCTCTGATTGGCAGCAGCTCTTGAAGGTGGGAGGGACGGACGGAGGGAGACCCCTTTCCCAGAGTGGCTGCCAGGCATCTGTAAGAACCCGTTTTGGGCCCTTGAGGACCAAATGTGGCAGCAGGTAGTGGATTGAGGGCTGTATGCAAGTGGGCATGGCCAGGGCCACTACTGGGTGTGGCCGGGGCGTGGTCGTTCCACCCACATAGTCTCCTGACGCACACAATTCTCTCTCTCTCTCTCTCTCACACACACACACACACACACACTCACCACCATCCTCTACACAAAAATAGGCAGTGGGGAAATCTAGCTGGGCCTTGGGCGCCCACGCAGGCCACGCTGCAGGTCTCCGAGGGCCTTGCAGGACGACCCACCTGTGGTCTAACTGCACATGCCAGCTAGGATGGGAAGCAGGCCCTTCCGCGCACAGCCCACGCGCATGAACAACTGGGCTTGAGTCCCCGCTATGCGTGGCGTGGCGTGCGCTTACCTTCACAGGTGACCTTGGTGCCGGAGCACTTGTAGTGGTAGGTCTTCGTGTAGGGGTTGTCCAGGATGAACCTACATTTGGGGTGCTCCAGGGCTGCGGCGTAGCAGTTGTCATGGGTTTGGCAGCATCTGCTCAAGAAGCAGACAGAAACGTTCCGAATGATTCTCTGGGCTTAGTACGAGAGCAGCAAGATGAGGCCAAGGGCGGTCCTTCTGGCCCAGCACACTCTTCCCAGAAGCCCCCAAGCCCACGCTGAGGCCACGGGCCTCCCTCATTCGCCCCCAGCCTATGGCGTCCACCGCTCGATTGCCTCTGCATGCAGCAGTTCCGCTCTGAGCTCTCCTAAGAACACAAGGGCAGCTCTGCTGGATTCGGAGCCCATACAGCAGCTCCCCACAGCGGCCAGCCGGATGCCAGCAGGAAGCCAGCAAGCAGGGCACAGAGGCAAGAGGCCCCTGGCCTGGGGGTGCACAGCCCCTTGGCAGGGAGGTCCCACTGAGTTGTCAGGAAATGTATGGAAATGATCAAAAGACATGATCACCACCACATCTTGTGGCAATGAGTTCCATTGACTAAGCCAGGGGCAGAGAACCGTACGGGCTCAGGGAGGGGGACAGGGCCCTCCCCATGGGCCAGGTGACATCAGGGTGCCACAGTGTCCCCCAATGGCGCTCTTCCAGTCAGTGTTTGCCGAGGAACCAGCTTCGCATGTCCTTAGCTCCCCCCATCGGGGGGGGGGGTGGCTTGGGGGGGCAGCTTCCATGGGCCAGGTGGAGAAACTCTGTGGGCCGGATGACGTTCCCCATCCCATTAAGTGAAGAAGCCCCTTGTTTCGGCAGTCTTGGACCTATGGAGAGCCAGGGTGGTGTAGCAGTTAGAGTGTTGGTCTGGGATTCGGGAGATCCAGGTTCTAGTCCCCATTCAGCCATGAGCCTCACTCGGTGACTTTGGGCCAGTCATTGACTCTCAGCCTGACCCACCTCATAGGTTTGTTGTGAGGATAAAAAATGGAGAGGAGGAGGAAAAGTGGGACATATTATACATGTAAGAAATAAAAGAAATACCGCAATCGGCTTCATTGGGTGGCGCCGAAGAGAAAAAAGTCTCCCCATTTTCATGTATATTTTGTCTCACCACTCCTCCAAGAAGTGCAAGCCAGGGCACATGGCTCTTTATATTTCAGCCTCACAACAACCCTGCAAAGTAGGTTAGGTCAAGAGGTGGTGACTGGCCCAAGGCCACTCAAAGGGCTTCACGGCTGACTGAGGATTTGAATCCAGGCCTCCGCAGTCCTCATCAACACTTCTACACCATTCTCCCTACAGCAGCTGTAATATTTATAAACTTCTACCCAGACTCCTGTTTCCAACGGTGTGAAGCAAGATGCCTTGGGGAGCTCACAGGCAGAACAGGATGGTCACAGCCTTCCTCTGTTGCTCGTCTCCAGGACCTGGTGCTTTTGAACATGCAGGTTTTGTTCAGCTATCGCAGCTAATAGACCTATTCTCCATGTGACTAACAGGTAAGGCTCTGGATTAAACAGACTGACCAGTAACTATGTTTTACCGGTGGAGTTAGAAACAACCTTTTTGAACGCATGCACCATCAGCAGCGGGCTGAGCCCCAGATCTTTTAGGTACCTAGCACTGCCCCTGCTCCAACTGGTCCCATTTCATAGTGACTGTTTTTTACCACACAACAAAGAGATGCAAGGCCTAGGGAAGGTCATGTGTTTTGGGTGAATGTACAGGAGGTGTAAGGCTGTGGTGGCTTAGTGGTTAAGACGCTGAACTGCAGACTGGAAGGTCGGCAGGACAGCAGTTCGAGACCCGAGCGCCGCGTGACGGAGTGAGCTCCCGTCTTCAGTCCCAGGTCCTGCCAACCTAGCAGCTCGAAAGCAAGAAATTGCAAGTAGATAAATAGGCACCGCCTCGGCAGGAAAGGTAACAGCATTCCGTGCACCTCGGTGTTCAGTCATGCCGGCCACATGACCACGGAAGCGTCTTCGGACAGCGCTGGCTCTTCGGCTTAGAAACGGGGATGAGCACCGCACCCTAGAGTCGGACATGACTGGTTGGGGACACCTTTACCATTTTACAGGAGGTGTGAATGTGGGTTGGTACAGGAAAGAAATGTACTTACTGTTGGAAAGCCTGGTGTGACTTACAGCAGAGTTGCTTTATATAGAGAAAGTGTGGCAACGCAGCATTTAACATTGGAAGTAAAGCAATAAGCACAGGCTAGAGCCCGTTTAAGAGAAGTCAAATCAACTTTCTGTATTAGTGCTTTTATACACATCAGCAGTGAAAACAGGCAGGTATTTGGGGTGAGTTAGGGTATTTTTAGATGATGTTTTAATGTGTAACTTTACTGTTTTAAATTGTATTGTTGTACATCTCCCAGAGTGGCCGGGTGATCGGCCAGATGGGCGATTAAGAAATTTAATAAATAAATAACTACAAGTACCCACTAAAGTTGAGTGTCTGAATGTAAGTAAGTGAAGGCATGAGATAAGGTTTCTTGCTTCCTTGCTGGAGGAGAGCACATGGTCCTTGTTGCAGAGGCAAGAGGAGGAGGAAGAGGACGGGGAGAGAGCAGGAAAAAGGAAATGGAAGTTACAGGACAAGGGGGATGAACAAGAGAATTGATGCAACATGTTCCGTGTTGCCCCCTAGTGTCTGGGGGCATGTGAAATTGTTCCTATTACCCAACAATTACCTGTCCAGCTCATCCACGGGGGTCCCACTGCCTCCAAAGCCACAGTAACAGCCATAGCTGCTGTAATCGTTCAGTGGGTCACTACCTGGGATGGTGCATTTGATCATCTTCTGGAATTGCCACAGATTCCGGACCTTGGCAGCATTAGCTGAGCCCACTAAGAGAGAGACACGCACATTTCTCAGAGGAGGTAAAGTGTTTGGGGAGTGTGTCACTTCCATTGTTACCTGGAAAGAGTTTATTTTTACTTTTAGAGTAGCAGTGCAAGACCCAATCTGGCCCTCCGGGGTCTCCAGATGGCCATGCCCTCCTCGCCCCCAATTGTTTGGTGGTTTTTGTGCAGCCCCCCCCCAACCTCTAAAAGGTTGAAATGCCTCTCCCAAGGCTGAGTTACTGGCAACCAGAGCTGTAAACTACAATATGCTGGTATATTTTGGTAAGTTTGGCCCTGCTCTTTTGGCCTTTGGCCCACCCACCCCTGGAATGTGGCCCCCAAGAGCTTCTCCAAAATGGAATTTTTATTGCCCATGTGGGAGGATGCCACCCAATATTGCTGTCTGAGTCTCAGCTCTGGATGTGCCTCTGGCTTGGAAGGAGGTAACCATGGAACAGCAGCATGCAGAGTTGCAGCAGGCAGCCTCCTCTGAGCCTCCTCCTTCAGCCTCCCTCAGCCTCCTCCTTCAGGACAGGAAAGAGCAGACAGAGCAGAGGCTGACTGGAGATGCACACACAGCAGTGACTCTGGGACAGAGCAGAGGCTGACTGGAGATGCACACACAGCAGTGACTCATACAGAGATGCAGTTGCCAGACTGATTTCTTCTGGTGCGCTGGGGTGCCCCCTGAGCATGCAAGTGTAACTAGTACCAAAATTACTGGGCTAGGACAGTAGAACACAACTGCACAAGAAACAAGAGAAGGCACCACACCCTAGAGTGAAAGGGAAGGAGACCTCGGAGGTGCACAACACACTTTGACTGACTGTTATCAAACTCTTCCTCAGGGCAACTCAGATTCAGTGCTTTTAAACAAGAATCCAAAACTGTCTTCCACATGCGACTTTGCAGCGGGATCCTGGATCACACAGAGTTGTGTGCAATCCAGACACAGGGGCACCAATATATCCTTTGCAGTGTTGGCCAACAACCTGGGACACTCGAACAGGGTGGGGGTGAGGGGAGGCAAAATGCCCCAAGCCACCCCTGCTAAAGTCCTCTCTCTCTCTCTCTCTCTCTCTCTCTCTCTCTCTTCCTGCTGAGCACCAGATTAGAAATATACAACACCAAATTAGAAATCTCTGACAGTCTTGTCTTTGTGCGAATGCACCCGCTGGAGTGAAAGAGGGGCGCCACCCTGGATTTCAGGGGTGGGAGATCCCTGCGGGTAGCTCATTTGCACTTGTATACGAACAGCATGACAGTAATTAATTGATAGATGTTACAGCACTAGAGGCCCCCCCTTCCCGTAGGCTTAGTGCAGGTAGCAAAAGCAAAGAATGCCCCGCCCCAGCAAAGCAATAACACTTCTTCAGAACATTTCTTCAAACCCATTGACATCTCCCCACCCTTTCCTGACCTTTCCTTCCTTCCCTCCTTCCTCTGTGTCCTGCCCTTCAGTACAATTCCCAGAGCAGCTTTAAAACCACAATAAAACAAAACATACAAAAATATATTTATAAAGGTAACATTACTCGGAGCAGTAAAAACAACACATGCAGCAGGATGTAACCAATCAAACAAAGTTGTTGAGACCTCAGAAATAAAAGGCCCTTTCCTGACACTGAAATGATATCAGAGTAGGCGTCAGGTGAGCCTCCACTATCAGGGTGCCACCGCCAAGAAGGCCCTTTCCCTGTTAGACACTTGCCATAACTCAGATGGGGAATTGGGAGAAGGGCCCCTGATCAGGACCTTAGTGTGTCAGCAGGTGATCACATATGCTGGACCCAATCCATGAAGGTCTTTAAAAAGGTTACAGCCAGCACTTTGCATTGAGCCTGGAAGTCGACCAGGAGCCTGTGCAGTTGATGAAGCATCCACATGATATGACTTTTAACACTGGGTCTCGGTAAGCAATCTAGCAGCTGCTATTCTGAACAGCAGTTTCTGAACCATCTTCAAAGGTAGACCTACATATAATGCATTACCGTAGTCCAGCCATTGGCCTGTGCTGGCTGGGAATGATGGAATTTGCAGTCCAACACATCTGGAGGGCATCATGTTGCGGAAGGCCGCAGGAGTCTAATCTGGAGGTTACCAGGGCATGGAGAACAGGGGCAAGCTGTCTCTTCCTGGGCATGGTGGCAGCTGGAGCGCCAGCCAGCCCAGGCTGGAAAAGGCTCTCCATGCCACAGTGGCAACCTGCACCCCCAGTGGCTCTAAAACACGCCCAGACTGGACTTTGGCAAGTCTGCAGGGAGAGTCCAATAAGGGGGGGGGGCACCAAGGAAGTCTCACATCAGCCACCCCTGCTCCCCATTGCCTGAACCAGATGCACAGATGGCGTCCCAGCAAAGCTCCCTCTTCATTCGCAGGGTGATTGCATCACACGAGTCACTTGCAAACTCTCCATTCTGTTCAGAATGGTAGTCTAAAGCAAGGCAGCCTCAGTGGGGCGGTTAGGGGGCCTGAGGCACGAGACTTCAGATGCAATCTCAGCTGGGGCATGCTGGGGCATGCTGGGAGTTGTAGGCCTTTTTTTCTCTCTAAACATGCATAGGATTGCACCTTAATGGTCTTATGAGGTGTGCATGTGTGTTTGGGGGGAGGCTCTTTAGATGGTCATGTGTATGA
Organism: Heloderma suspectum; assembly: GCF_057233095.1. NCBI lineage: Eukaryota > Metazoa > Chordata > Lepidosauria > Squamata > Helodermatidae > Heloderma > Heloderma suspectum. The sequence continues at coordinate 30,673,497 of NC_139470.1, forward strand.
CCTCAAAATGTGGTGAGTCAGCCCTGCTATGCTTGGGTCATTCCTCCTCATTCCATCAGCCCCAAAGCCCTGTCCTGACGGTGCCATTGCACAGTCTCCCTCTCTGGTCCGTCAGGCCTGGGTAATGGCAACTCACCAGAGGCCAGCAAGAGGAGGAAGAGAAGTTTCATTCTGTCAGCAAACTGAGTGCTGGAGGCAGTTTTCTGTGGTAGGCTTTCCCAGCCTCTTTATAGCCCAGACTTATCTTGGCAACAGCAGCTGAGATAAGAGAGCCCTGTTTACCTGGCTCTAAGCATCCCTCTTCTGTCAGAGGTCGACACGGGGCTGCACATCACACAAGGCCATCTGAAAACCAGATGCTTCTTTCCCAAGGATTGGCTCAGCCCTGTTTTCCAGTGAGAGGGGTCTAGTTTTAAACTTGTTAACATCATCATAGTGCAAGACATTTGGCAGAATGTCCCCCCTGCCTCGCCTGGAAGGTTTTAATTTGAGCTGAGGTCCAGTTTTTAGCCCCCAGGACTTGTCTTTTTACTGCAAGCCTGGAAATGATGATGTGGGGGGAGTGAGCATTGCTGTTCCATCCCTGTGTGATGCTGTGCAGCTTGAATTAGGAGGCCAGGACAGAGGGCAGAGCATCTGGGCAATCTTGAGACCCAGTTGTCCCTTTTTGGAAATGCAAGGCCTGGTTCACACAATGCACCTTCCGGGTGTGTTGGTCTATATCTCCCATCATCCAGAGTTAACACAGCCACTGCCATGCTTGTTGTTGTTGTTCAGTCGTGTCCGACCCATCGTGACCCCATGGACCAGAGCACGCCAGGCCTTCCTGTCTTGCGCTCTCTCCCGGAGCGTGCTCAAGTCCATGTTCATTGCATCAGTGATGCTATCTAGCCATCTCATCCTCTGCCGTCCCCTTCTCCTTTTGCCTTCAGTCTTTCCCAGCATCAGGGTCTTCTCCAGGGAGTTTTCTCTTCACATTAGGTGGCCAAAATATTTGAGCTTCGGCTTCGGCATCTAGTGCCCATGCTGGCTGGGGCTAATAGATGTAGTGCAACACACCTGGCGGGTGGCAGGTTGGGAAGGGCAGGGAAAGAGGGCAATCCTGCTTCAAGCACCGCAAACGTTCTGCCTCCTCTGCTGCCCCCGATGCTGGGCCCCTCCTGGAATACGTCCGTGCAGCTGTCTCCCTGACCTGCTTCCACGTCCTCCTCAAAACCCACTTTTTTCCACACTCCCCACCCCGTCCAAATACCCTTCTGCAGGTATTCTGACCTGCCCCCCTCCAGGGGTGTTGGACTGCAGCTCCCATCTTTGCTGGCTGGGGATGATGGGGGTTGCAGTCCAACACCCCTGGAGGGGGCAGGTTGGGAAGGCTGCCCTAAGCCAAAGTACACTTCTGCAGTCATTGCACATTCTCCCTGTGTCTCCCTGCTTCCATTTCCCTCCCCGTCCTGCACTGTCTCCCTAATGTTGCCCCTCGGGGAAGGAGCCTGTCCCCTCACACCGCTGGCGAAGTGCCATGTGCAAACAGTGGCATCGCATCCACATCGGCCCATTCGCACGCATGCACGCCATCCCTTGATGGAGCACTCGGAAGCAGCAGGACCGGAACCCATTCGAAGGCTCGGCTCACGGACTCTTCCCCAAAGCCTCCCTCCGAGCTCACGCGCAGCTGCCTTGGTGTGGCCATCGCCAATGCAGCAACAGCATTGCAGGTCACTGGTGCAGTATCGCCTGCTGCAGCCTCCCCCAATCTGGGGCCCTCCAAACATTTGGGGCCACAACTCCCAGCATGCTGGCTGGGGCTGATGGGGTTGGAAGTACAAAAGATCCAGAGGGCACTGGGTTTGGAAAGGCTGTTAGCTGACACGGAAAGATCTGTCCCGACGCAACTGAGAACTTTTTTAACCGGAGAGGCCAGGGGTTGAATGGGGAGCCCAAGACCCTCTTTTGCATGTGCACAGCAGGGGTTCTTTCGCTGAGCGGGGAGGGAGGGCGCTTGGGCTTTCCTCCTCACTCCACTGGGGAACATGATCTTGAGGTCATAACCGCCAACACAGCTAAAGGATTTCAACCAATCCACCTGGAGGTCTTGGAGGCCACATGAATGAGTCCTGCACCAACTTGAGAATCACCTCTTGGGATCTCTCAATTTGCCCCTGGCGCTGACCCAAAGATGGTACAGATGGCATCAACAGCAGCCCCTGTGCTGCTGAATTCCATTGGCTGGATGACAGCTTTGCCAAGCGAAATAGATCCATAAATCAATGAACAGGTTAATGAACAGGTGGCCTGGCACCCACAGCCTCCCTGTGCCAGGGGAGAAGACAGCGCTGTTTATCCCCAGGTAGAAAGCCCTCCGATGGGCTCCTTCCAACCAAGAATGGGACTGCTGAGGCTGGGTGTGACCGACACCCCCCCACCCCCCGGCCATGGCTCTGTTCTAGGAAGGCTCTTGTTCCCCGGAGGCAGAGAACACCTTCTCCCAGTGGTCAGGAGGGCTGGCCCGGAGGACACTGGCTGCTGCCCAGGAAGCAACAGTGTTAAACAGAAGGGCAGGTGTGACTCTGGCAGCAACCCAAGCAGATCCTAGTCAAGCCCATCAGCTTGCTGGAGACCCTGCCAACCCCACAAAGAGCAGCAGGCCAGCTCAGTCACGGAATAATAGAATAGTAGGGTTGGAAGGGGCCTACAAGACCATCGGGTCCAACCCCCTGCTCAGTGCAGGAATCCATGTCAAAGCATCCCTGACAGGTGGCTGCTCAGCCTCGTCTTGAAGGCCTCCAGTGTGGGAGAGCCCACCGCCTCCCTCAGTAATTGGTTCCATTGTCATACTGCTCTAACAGTCAGGAACTTTGTCCATTGTCATACTGCTCTAACAGTCAGGAACTTTGTCCATTGTCATACTGCTCTAACAGTCAGGAACTTTTCCTGATGTCCAGCTGGAATCTGGCTTCCTGTGACGTGAGCCCATTATTTCATGTCCTGCATTCTGGGATGATCGAGAAGAGATCCTGGCCTTCCTCTCACTGACAACCTTTCAAATACTTGAAGAGTGCTATCATATCTCCCCTCAGTCTTCTCTTCTCAAGGCTAAACATGCCCAGTTCTTTCAGTGTCTCTTCATAGGGCTTTGTTTCCAGTCCCCTGATCATCTTTGTTGCCCTCCTCTGAACCCTCACCAGCTTGTCTACAGCCTTCTTAAAGTGTGGTGCCCAGAACTGGACACAGTACTCTAGATGAGGCCTAGCCAGTGCTGAGTAGAGGGGAACTAGTACTTCCTGGGATTTGGAAGCTATGCTTCTATTAATGCAGCCCAAAATAGCATTTGCCTTTTTTGCAGCCACACCCTATTGTTGGCTCATATTCAGCTTGTGATCTATAACAATTCCAAGATCCTTCTCGCTTGTAGTGTGGTTGAGCCACGTATCCCCCATCTTGTAACTGTGCATTTGGTTTCTTTTTCCTAGGTGCAGAGCTTGGCATTTATCCCTATTAAATGCCATTCTGTTGTTTTCAGCCCAGCACTCCAGCCTATCAAGATCACTTTGAATTCTGTTTCTGTCTTCCAGGGTATTAGCTCTCCCGCCCAATTTGGTGTCATCTGCAAATTTGATCAGCATTCCCTGCACCTCCTCCTCCAAGTCATTAATAAAAATGTTGAAGAGCACTGGGCCCAGGACTGAGCCCTGCGGTACCCCACTCGTTACCTCTCCCCAGTTTGAGAAGATCCCATTGATAAGCACTCTTTGAGTCCGATCCTGTAGCCAACTGTGGATCCACCGGATCGTTGTTTCATCTAGCCCACTTTGAGCTAGTTTGCTCATCAGGAGATCATGGGGCACTTTGTCGAAAGCTTTGCTGAAGTCGAGGTATATTATGTCCACAGCATTCCCACGGTCCACAAGGGAGGTTGGTTACCTGATCAACAAATGAGATCAGATTCGTCTGGCAGGATTTATTCTTGACAAATCCATGTTGGCTTCGAGTAATCATTGCATTGTTTTCAAGGTACTTACAGATGGATTGCTTTAGAATCTGCTCCAGAATTTTCCCAGGGATTGATGTCAGACTGACTGGTCTGTAGTTCCTAGATTCCTCTTTTTTGCCCTTTTTGAAGATAGGGACATTAGCCCTCCTCCAGTCATCTGGCACTTCCCCCGCCCTCCATGATTTCTCTAAGAGAATAGACAGCGGTTCTGAGAGCTCGTCTGCCAGTTCCTTTATGACTCTAGGATGCAGTTCATCTGGCCCTGGAGATTTGAACTCATTCAAAGTAATGAGGTGTTCCTTGACCATATGCCTATCGATCTCAAGCTGCAATCCTGCCCCTTCAGCCTGTACTTCGCCTTTGCCAGGGGTGTCATAGACCCTCTTTCGGGAGAAGACTGAGCCAAAGCAGGAATTGAGCACCTCTGCCTTTTCTTTGTCACCTGTTATCATTTTGCCATCCTCATTTAACAGTTGAACTACCATTTCTTTCCTCTGTCTTTTCCTATGCACATATCTGAAGAAAGCCTTTTTGATGCTTTTAGCATCCCTCGCTAACCTCAGCTCGTTCTCAGCTTCCTGATGCCATCAAGACATTCTATGGCACTCCAACCCCCATCACCATCATTGTCCTGCCCCAGTAAAATGGGGGATGACCCAGGGGTCAGTTCTCCTGAGCAAGCCCCACTAAAAAGAATGGGAGTTGCCTCCCCTGTTCGTTTAAAGGGGATTTGTGCTGGAGAACGTACCACTGGATCCCCTTAGATCAGCCTTCCCAACCTAGTGCCCTCCAGGCTGGGGGAAGGCTGCCATAGACCGACCTGCCCTGTGTCCCACTTGGCTGCCCTTCGTGGCGTCCAAAACCGTCCCCCTCGCTGTGACTCAGACCCAGGCTACTTCTGGGTCAAAAATCAAAGGCATCTTGGTTTTCTTCAGCTCAGCCTTCCAAAACCTGGTACCCTACAACTCCCAGAATTCCTGCCCATTGGCTATGCTGACTGGGGCTGATGAGAGTTGAAGTCCAAAACATCTGAAGGGCTCCAGGTTGTGGAAGTCTCCCTTCACTACAAATTTAGCCCTCTGGAGAGCCTTCGAAACACGACACGCAGCTTTGAAACACTCATCCATTGCATACCACCACAACGCAAAAGCCGTTTTCAAATAATTTATTAGGAATTTAAAACTGAAAATCTGGAAAAAGGAGTTACAGGTATGGAGAGAACATCGATGTGTAATAAAACTGGCTTAATAAAATCCACAGCTTTATTTTGATTAAAAAAAAGAGAAAAGAACACACACGACAGCCGCTCCCAAACCGTGGCTCCAACATCTCGGCAGCAGCCAAGGGAGCCAGAATGCAAACTCCAGAACTTGGTGACACAGCCAGATTTGGAGGTGGGCACAGAAGCAGCTCAGCGCGTGTACCAAGGAGGCACCACAGTGCCCCCCACAACCCCCCCAGGCTGAAGACTAGAGAATAAAAATAAACCCAATAAATCGCAGCTGCTCTTTCATTTCTTTTCTTTTTTTAAAAAAAGAACCCAGACATACAGACTCGTCTCAGTAACAAAAAATTATTGCTTTGTGTTTCCAGTACTAATTCGCGAAGTGTCCTTTCCCATTTCTTCCATCAGCTACAGAACTCTCCCAATATTTTCGCGCTGCTTAAGGTGGGGGCTTCGGCTACTTGGGATGTGAGGACAAGACAGCCACACCGCAGGGAGAGGAGGAAGGCGGAAGGAAGGTGCGAGACAGAGAGAGAGGAAGGTGGCATGATGGAGCCCTCGTGGCCCAGGAGTCATACACTGGGCAGGGGCAGTTCATGCAATTAACAGAATCAAGTAACGAAGCTTTACCTGGACTGTACCACTTTAGATTGCCAGTGGAGGAAATCTGCAAGTTTGAAAGATTTAATTAAACAACAACTAAAACCTCCTTGCATACAGAAACTAGAATGCGAGAGAGACGACTGCTATGCACCCTTATCCCCGATATATTCATATATTCTACGTGCAGGAGAGCAAGGGCAGTCATCAGACAAGGGCACATTCAAACATGCACTCTCCAGCGTGTGTCTAGGAAAAGCTGCACCGCTTCATTAAGCTGATTGTATAAACCAACCCTCTTTTCTTCTGTCCCACTACAATCTCTGGTCAAAATGTTTTAGTGGGCTTTTGCACTGCTTGTCCAGGGATAATAGGAATCACACCTAACGATGGCTCAATCCTGCCTCACTTCCAGCTCTCTTAAAAACAGCTCTATTTGAAACCGTCTCTGTTTCGGATGCAGTTGCCCCTCCCCATCTTTGTATCTTGCTAGTAGAGGCTACGTTTGAGGACACAGTTGTTAAAAATTGTTTTAAAACTTAAGATGAAGCTACATTATTGTCCCTGGGAAGAAGTGTCAGGCTGCATCTTAATCAAAGGCTCAATCACTCCCCTTAATCAAGGTCTTTGGTTCAAGTTATGTCAGACCCAAATCTGCCCTGGAAGGTCAACGGCTCCACAGGGTTATTTGCTGCAATGGGTGGTGCTCAGGAGTGAACTCCTGCATTACCCAGAGGCGCACTTGTCTCCGCCACCAAGGCTACCGTCAGCAAGATACTGCCGCCCATGGGGGCTCCCTGATGAGTAGACCTGCTGGAGAAGTGGCACTGCTGCATTTGCACACAGCGTTTTTCACTGAGTGCTTAAAAAATCATCTGAATATCGCAATGAGTGAAGTGACCTACCTGGCTGCCTACGTGGAAGAAATGCCATTGCATCTGGATTGGGACCAAGGAACCTGGCAATGGGGGGGGGGGGACACGCTGACAAAAATGTACGCCAGGGTTCCCCAACAAGATACCCTCTAAATGTGTTGGACTACAACTCCCATCATACCCCAGCCAGCATGGCAGGTTAGGGAAGGCTGGTGTACATTTACTTTCGATGGTCATCTCTCAAGTTTCAAATGGGTCTCCCTTATCCAAGGGACTGAACTGGTCCCCAGTGCTCCCAGTTTTCTGGGCCCAAATTACTTCACAAGATCAGCCCAAGACATTTTGCATCACAAGAAAGTAATCAATGGCACCCTCTCTCTGCACACTAGTGGGAAGATCTCTTGCACAAGCCTGACCGACATGACTTGGAACTGCAAAAGCACACAGCAAGACGGCCCAGTTGGCTGCAGAGTGACTGTGACTGGCCAGTGACTGTGACAACGTCAACTACTGTTGTTGCCTTGTGCCACTCCTGACCACTTCAGTGGAGCCTGAGACCTCACCCCCTGGGCTGACTGCACCCCACCCTGATTAGCGTGTGGAGAGAGGGTGCCAGTTGGTTTGTCCACCTCAAGCACCAAAATGTTGCCTTGTTTAATGGATTAAATCGGGGGTGTTGGACCCAAGGGCTGAATTTCCTTTCAGAGAAGCTGACGGGGGGGGGGGGGCATTCCAGTGGTGGGCAGAGCCGGAGGCGACAGGGGTGGGGCCAAAACACCCCAAATGCCACCTATATTTTAGCTTAAAGCTCTCGTTGCCAATAACGAAGCCGCAGGAGAGGCATTCCACAGCCTTTTAGGCCCGGAGAGAACACATGCAAACGCCAGGAAGCCACCAAAGTCTTGGTAGTCGTAGGAAAGGGAGTCGAGCCAGGGCGAGGGGAGGGGGCGACCTGGCGAGCCCCTGAGGGCTGGACTGGGAGGACAGGCGGCCTAGATTTGTCCGGCAGGCATGTAGTTCAACGCCCCTGTGCTAAATGGAGATCGGGAGGCGTGACGGCAGCGCAGCCGAACCCTTTGGATTTACCGCACACATTCTCACTTGTTTCAATGAGGCTGGTGCACGAAAAGGTCCCCCTGGGGCGACTCCCGCGGGGGCCAGGCTGTCTCTTCCCCACTCTGCTGCCCACACAAATGGAATCCAAAACCTCACGGAAAGGTCACCTCGGGTTCTCCACTGAGACAGGGCTGGCCTCTGTGGGAATGCAACTGCTGCTTGCAAAGCAGACCTCGGGGCAGCAACTGCACCACGGAAGTCGGAAGCAACCCCAGAGCCCTCTAGAACAGTGCCTGGCTGCGGAGGGAGGCCAGCCGGCCGGAGGCCTCCCTGCAGGTCAAGCGACGCCATGCACAGCACAGAATGCAGCAACCAGGGGAGGGAGGCGCCCACAGAGAGCACCCCAGGGCAAACAGCTCCAACAGTGCCCGTGAGCCAAGTCACATGCTGCAGGGCAATTTCTGATGGGGGGGGGCAAGGCAAACATCTGATGCTGTTCTTACAAATTAATCCATGTGTGGGCCGTGGGAAGCGGGCAGTTGCGGCGCGTCTCTCCCTCATGGGATCCCTGAGAAGCTTGAAGTCTCCCTTGCTAGCAAAGCCTCTTTTGCCCAGTGCCTGAATTGTCACCCCACTTTCATGCAAAAGTGGGGGCGCCCCAAGCCCTCCAGCAGATCACGAGCCCCTTGGCAGGAAGCGATACATATTAGGAGAGTTCACATCCACTCAAAGCATTGACAGAGACAAGCAGTGGTGGACAAAGCCCTTTGCAGGAGCAGGCACGGGCGCCTCTGGAGAGGCAGCACCTGTGAGGTGCGCCTGCGGGAAGCTGCCCGGCGAAACAGCCCCAGCGGGTTGAGTCGCACTGAGCTGGCTCCCCTCCCCAGCCTGCCCCTCCCCTCCCCTCCCCACCCTGCAACACCCTCCTCCCCGTCTCTCCACACCACACAGCCATCTCATCAGAGGTCTTAAAATCTTACAGTAAAAGGTATAAAAAAGAAAGGAGGTTCATCGTGGTCCAACCAGAGAGTATTGCTCACATTTATGGCATCAAAGCCCAGAAGGAAGGAAGGAGAGAGAGAGAGAGAGAGAGAGAGAGAGAGAGAGAGAGAAAGTTTAACAAACCCAGCGCTGCTCTGCTGTAGACACAAGGCCAAAGAACACCTTGCAGTATTTACATATGATACAGGAAGATCAAGGGGGGAAAACATAACAACAATAATAAACCCCCAGTAACCTAAAATCTAGAAAACAGGAGGGGGGAAATCAGCCATAAGGAATAGTGTTTTTTTTCCACTTAGCAAAATATACAGTTTGTATTTGTTCCACAGCAATGCCCTCAAAAGTTCACATCCTGCTAATTCCGCACATTTGAAAAGCCTCACGTTGACAGAAAAAGTTTCTTTTTAAAAAGAGAGAGAGAAACTATTAAACGCATCAGTCTCTCTCAGCCTTCTCTCTTCCCTTCGGAATTACCTTCCGTTTACATCAACCTGGTCCTTTCAAAAGACTTTGTTTTCTCATGACCGAGTCCATTCCTTCCCCCTCCCCCAAAATATATATATTTTATATATATATATATATATCTAAAACAACCCCCCAAAAAAAGATTTCAAAGCCAAATAAAAATATTCCTCAATAAAAGCTACCTACGCACAATCACAAAAAATCCAATTCATAAAGAGGTTCTTCTAGGAGCTCTGAAAAAGAGCAAAAGAACAACAATGAAAACAAGAGGGCTGATTTCACCCCAGCCCCTTCCCTCCCACCCCCAAAAGATTAAAAAATAAACACTAACAAGCTAACAAAATAAATAAAAGAAAAATCAGTGGGTCGGAGGGTTTGGGGAGAAGTGTAAACGGTCTGCGGTTAATAAGAGGAGACAAGTTCTCCTCGCATACAAATCCAGTGCTTCCTGGTCAACGGGAGAGGTCAGGGCAGGGCAGCAGAAGCCCAGCGAACAGCCACAAGTGTGCAGTTCTGCTTATTAAAATGAAATCTTGGCTCATCCCTCAAGTTTTGACAGATCCTCCAGAGTGCTGTCCTTGGTTTGTTCACTGGGGAATCTGCAGGAACGAAGGACAGGGGGACAAAACAAAATTTATGCTGAACAGGGGTACCAAAGACTACCCGCCACAGAATTCTTTATTTTGTATTTAGAACGGTCTCCAGGTAAGAGGGCATGTATAGGCATCCCACCCCACACCCCCCAAGCAGTGCCAGGACTTGCTTACATGGAGATTGGTATCACACTGTTCAAACCAGAGGGGCTGTAGCTCAGTGGCAGAGAACATGTTTTGCACGCAGAAGCTCCCGGGTTCAATACCCAGCCTTTCCAGGGTGGGAGGCTGGGAAAGAATCCCATGTGAAACTCTGGAGAGCTGTGGCTGCCAGTCAGTGTCAACAACGCCAGGCGAGATGGACCAAGGGTCCGACTCAGTCTTTCAGTGTTTTAAAAGTAAGGGCTTTGCAGTCCTCCTGAGAAGACGAAGTAGGCAGACTGGGCATATTTCAGATGGAAGACAGTTCCACAGGTGGGGAACCACCACCCAAATGGCTCTGTTACCAAGGAGGTGGTGACACCTGCAGGAAGGTCTTGTCATTAACGAGACTTCAAAGTACAGGGAAGTACATTTGGGAAAAGCTGCCTCCCAAATATACTTATTCCAGTTCATATAGGGACTTGCAAGGTCAAAACCTTGAAAACAGCCCAGAAACCATGGCAGCTCTTGCAATATTGGTTCTCTATGCTCCAGATGCCTCCCTCCAATCCCCAGCTGGATCAGACCAAGATGGGTCCAGCTAGTCCACCATCCTGTTTCAACAGTGGCCAGCAAGTAAGGCGTGAGGTCCAACAGCCCTCCTCTCCTACAGAATGGGTCAACTAAGGCAGCCTTCCCCAACCTGGTGCCCTCCAGAGGTATCACACTACATCTCCCATAATCCCAAGCCAGCGTAATCATTGGGCAAGCTGTAGAACCACACCTCTGGAGGGCACCAAGTTGGGGAAGACTGAACTAAAATTTCTGAAGAGTCTTCAAGGGCAGGCTAAGTACAGCTCATCACAGTAGTCAAGCCAAGCCTTTTCTTCCCCCTTTATCCTCTGCTAACCATCTTACCTCTTTCTTTCTTGGTCCTCAGCTTCAGTGGTAACCATTAGTAAATGCTGTTGCGATCAAAGGCCCCTACAAAAGAACAAGGTGGCATCATTGGGCATAGTTGCAGTACCTTGATCACATATGTGAAATGATCTATAGGAATGACAAGAATCATTATGGAAGGACTTATGACTTTAGGAATGTCACCCTTAAGGAAGTCCCCAAGGCTTGTTTTTTAAAGCAGCTTAGTAAACAAATGGGACATATAACACCGAGCCACTAGCCAGCTGGCTCACTCTCTAAGGTCTTTCCTAGACCTACTGAATTACTTCTGACCGCTCCACAGCAACCGGATATTGCTCAAAGGCTGCTGGCGCAAGTGGTCCCCCCATGCGGCCAATGCAAAGGCACAGCTGCACGTATATCTGAGACTGCGCCACAAAACAATGCCAAGATTTCCCAGCTCAAGGAAGAGAGCAGGCGGCACCACTGGAAGCCTCTCCTCCAACGCTGCTGTCAACCGAAGCCGTCCCGACCCCAAAGCATCTCACATCCGTTAACGGGAACTGCTGAGGACTGGCCCTGGGGATCCCCAGCCTGTGCTCCGCCCACTGAGCCCTCCCCCCAGCCACTCACCCCTAGGCTGTGGCCAAAGCCGGTACTCGGGGCAGGACTCGCCGCACTGATGTAGCTGCTGACCCCCGAGTCTTGGTTGGCCGCCCCATAGAGCTCGGCCATCGGCCCGGGGCTGGTGGTGCCCAGGAAGCCCCCGGTGCGGCTTGGGGCGGAACCTGCCGGAGGAAGCAGAACTGGCCAGTGAAAGTGCCACAATGGCGCCCCCCCCCCCGGTGCAACGCTCTCCGGAAGCCAGCCAGGCACCCGCCGACCAGCAGCACAGCAGTTACCTGTCCCTCGCACCACGGCCGCCGCCGCCGCCGCCGCCGCCATTGGTCCGTACGCAGTGAGGGGGATGGCTGGAAGGGAGAGGGAGAGGTCAGCGCGCCCCTCAGTCTCCAGGCAGGCGGGCGTCAGGCCCGTCTCCAATGCTCGGCCCAGGCTCAGGCACCTGGCATGGGGGGGGGGCGGCTTCAAATCTGTCACTTAAGGGATGTTGGGCGTGGGGGCACCATTCAGCCCCACGGGGAGACCAGAAAAAGCTCCACGTGGCCAGCTGGAGTGGATCAGGTGAGATGCACCCTGGCCCTCGAAAGGTTTCTGCATCGGGCTGGCTGAGCTGCCAGGGCTGGCTACAGACAGCCTTTGCCTCCTCCGAATCGCTCCGGCACCTCCAGAACTGGCCCAGAACTTGGTGGCAAGGGGGGGGGGGCTGGTACACCTTACACACTGGACGAAGGTGCATTTCCCTGCCTTGCCCCGCCCCACCCCTCCATTGTTAAAAAGTGGCCCAGGCAATGCCCTTCCAGCTCAGCACAATAGCGCAGCCCTCCCCAACCTGGTGCCCTCCAGACGTGTTGGACTACAAGTCCCAGCATGCCCCAGCCAGCATGGCCACTTGGAGCATGCTGGGAGTTGAAGTCCAGCACATCTGGAAGGCACCAGGTTGGGGAGGGCAGCTGCAGTGCCACGTCTGGGAGTGAGGTTCCACGCTTCATGCTCCCAAGGCCTCCGTCCCACGGCTCCGACGGAAGGAAGGGGGGCTCCCAGGCTGCTCTTTGGGGAAGTGAACGGGCCACTCTGAGCTGGGAACGGTTCTGCCTTCCACCTTCATCCGGGGTGTGCCAATCCGCTGCCCAGCCCTCTGGAGCTACTGTAACATTCTCCCGAGGAAGCCCTCGCCCAGCCAACTGCCTCTCCAGCCCTCCCTCCCAGCCCTGGCTACTTGCAGCACTCTGCATTTACTTGGTTTCCGAAGACAGCCGCCTCTCGGGAAGCGAAGGGGTCACCTCTGCTGCAGAAACTGCGCTGGAGCTCAGCTCAGCGGTCTGGCTGGCAACTCTTTCCGAGGTCCCAGGGAAGGGCCGATGTCTGCTTCCCATGCCCTCCTGCCTCAGCAGCCTGCCCACAAGGCCCTCTAGTCCTGCCTTCCCAGGGCATTTCTGGTCCCCGTGGGAGCGAGCAGAGAGCCCCAGGGCCCAGCTGCTGGCAATCCCTTGGCCTCCCTGGGCAGGGAGCCCGTTCTTTGCCATGGCTGCCACCGGGCCTCCCGGTGCTTACATCAAAGTCCGGGTCCCTTGACAATGAGAGTCATCCCGCCGCCCCCCCCCCATCCTGCACCGAGACCCCTGCAGTCCAAGTCTCAGAAGAAAGAGACGGAAGCATTGAGAGTGAGGGGATGTTATGGAGGATGGGATGGGGCACCAGAACCGGTCAGTCTATTAGCTGAGAGAGAGAGAGCGAGAAGGAGAGAGCGAGGCTCTGCCCAGGCACACGGCGGCATCGTGACTTCTGCAAAGCTTGGGGAAGCAGCAGCAGCAGCGGGAAGATGCCCCTGGGAGTCAGCACTAGGCCAGGACAAAGGGCGGGGGGAGAAGAAGCAGGCGTCGGACTTGGAAAGAAGGAAGGAAGGAGGGGGAACGGGGAACTTAAGCTGCAAGTCAGCCTTCCCAGGCAGACTGCAACTCCAACCATCCCCAGCAAGCACTGTCCTGCTGGCTGGGGGTGATGGGAGCTGTAATCCCACCCCTCTGCAGGGTGCCCGCTTGGGGAAGGCTGCTCCACCTTATCCCTGCCCTCGCCTCCAACGTGCAAAGGCAGGAAGCACGAACATGGCTCCATGGCGTTCCATCTACAGGGCAACTGCGGCGGGGGGGGGGGGGGCACATACTGTTCCCAGCATTCACATAGCAGTTTTCTCAGTGTGTATCCCAGATGGCCCAGAGTCAGGTCCAATCTAGTAGTTCAGCCCAGTGTGCGGGACCGCAGCTCCAGCACCCCCAGCCAGCACGGTTGGGAAAGGCTGCCGTAGTTCATGGCTGACTGGACACGCCAGAGCGGAGCCTCCTTCCCGTGCTCCGGAGCCCGCCATCTGGGCTCTTGCCTCCTTCCCTGCGGCAGCAGCAGGGCTCTGACTGCAGCAGAACTGCTGCTGGGAACTCCCACCCTTGGGGCACGCTTCTCTTGCTGGCTTTGAGCCACTACAGTCTGGCCCACGCGGGTGAACGTCACCGAGGGACGCCACGAAAGCAACTGGTGCAGGGTGCACTGGCCAGTGTTTGGCTTTGGTGACTCAGAGGCACAACTCTCAAACAAACCCATTTGAACAGATTTACTTGCTCTTTCAGACCAGCAAGACTCAGCATTTCAACGACAGCAAGAGCCCCATCGCTCAAGAAGGCCATGGTTGCCTTTTAAGTTTGGGAGGCGGGGGGAAGAACTGCTGGAGGTGGGACAGACCTGGGAGAGACGTTATAAAATCACGAATGGTGCGGACAGCAAGCACAGAAGATGGTCTGCTCTCCCATTACGCTGGAGCTCAGGATCACCCAATCGAACAGATGGCCAGGATGGGCCGAAGAAAGTCCCTCTGCCTGCAGCAGCTAACTAGTTTTCTGGCATCCGGATGTGGGGACGGCCAGAAAGAGGGCAAACCCCGCCCGCTGAAGGCCAACTGCTCAGGGACAAGGAATGGGGGGCCTGCCGCCTCCAGGCCTGGCCGCTGGACCCTCAGCCCGATCCAGCACAGGGCACCAAACTCCCCCAGCACCACACTTAAAATGTAGCCTGGTCATGAACGTCTGAAGCTGCAGACTGGCCACCCCCAGCCTGGTGCCTTCCAGATGTGCTGGACTACAACTGCCATCATCCCCAGTCACCACAAAGACTCTCTTACGGCACACGCAGAAGTTCTGCACTGGGCAAAAGGGCCTTGCTACCTCCCCCAACCTGGCACCCTCCAGATGTGCTGGACTGCAACTCCCATCATCCCTTATTGGCCACGCGGGCTGGGGCTGACAGGTGTTGCAGCCCAAAACGCCTGGAGGGATTCACCTTGGGGGAGGCTGATCCCTTCAGACCAGCCGCATGGCTCCCTTCCGCCCTGCCGACGCCTGGGATGCTTCCGCGGGAGACAGACTGGTGGCCTCTCCGCATGCAAGGCGTGTGCTCTGCCATGGAACCGCGACCCCGCAGACGCCACAGATACAAGACGGTGGCGTCAGCCATCGCCTGGTTGTTTCAGCCGTGTGGGGGGTGCTGGCTGGCATCAGGGGCTGTCCCTCTAAGCAGGGAGCTCATGATGAACAGATGTTCCCTCAACCAGGAGCCTTCGCAGGGTGGGCAGAAGCTTCCGCTCGGAGTGGGGGAGGATGGCCACCAGGGCAGCTCCTCTCGCCTGCTCCCGCTCCTTGCCCTCCCCAGCCCGCCGCTCCGGCGCCAATGGCGAAAGGGAAACGAGGGCCACTTCCAGCCTTCCTGCCCCCCCGCCCCTGCACAAAGCAGAGAGTTGTGCTGGAGCCCCCCAAAGCCCCCCTCTTCCCATCCAGCTTTTGCAAGGTTTAGGAAATTGCTGGGACTGACCTGTGAGCTCAGGGAGAACAGGGGCACTCGGGAGAGGGGTCCGCTCTACCCGGAATTCTAAAACGAAAGGCAAGACGACTTAGGATACTCGGTCAGTTCCACCCCCAAGAGCGGGAAAGAGGGAGAGGTGCAACGGCAAACACAGACGTTGTGGAGGGGGCAGGGAATGAGGCTCCTCCGAACTGCCACTTGCCCTGAAAACTGTCGGAGCACTGAGGGCAAAGACAACGCAGTCCCGGTTTCCAATCCAGCCTGGCTAAGAGCCCAGGCCCACCTCTGAAGCACTGCCTCACCTTCAGTTTGCCCATCTGTAAAAGGGGAACAATGGGGTTGACCTGCGTGGTGAAGCACTTCGCCAATGACAGTGACTCTGTAAGCCTGCCTTCCTCGCGGGGCAGAGTCCATTTCGGAGAAGCTATTGGGGGCTGCATTCCAGAGATGGGCGGAGCCAGAGGCAAAAGGGGTGGAGCCAATAATGCTGGGATGTTGTCTCTTAAAGCTCTTACTGTCAGTAACTCAGCCTTAGGAGAGGCATGTCGACCTTTTGGAATGACGAGGGCGGGGGGGGGGGGACACAAAAAATTCCGGGAAGCACCAAATGATTGGCGGTTGGGGGAAATGGAGCGTCAGATCTGGACCCCAGGAGGGCTGTATTTGGGCTCCTCACCTGTTTTAAAGGCCCCAAAGTCAAAAGTACCACTTGGAATTGAGCCCAGAAACCAACAGGGAGCCAGCGCAGTTCTTTCAGCAGAGGGGTGATGGCTGCAGTCAGCATCCAGCGGCCACGCGCTGAGCAACTGGAAGTTCCCAGACACCTTTCAGAGGCCGAGTGCAGAGCTCAACCTTCCCCGGCCTGGCGTCTTCCGGGGATGCTGGCCAACAACTCTCAGAATTTCACCCATCCAGCACTGGCTTAACTATGGAAGGCAGAAAGGCTGGAACTCCCAGTCCCAGATTCTTATCAGTCACTGGGGCCTTCTGTGGAGGGGTCTGCAAAACCGGCTGGCTGGTGTTACAGACAGATGGAGATCCTGGCCCTGAGCGATGGAAGCGAGATCTCTCAGCAGTGGGGGGAACCAGGCTTCCGCATACAATGGGGCCACTTTTGCCAGTCTGGCTGCCGAGAGCCCAATCTCGTAACAAGTGATAACCCTGAGGAAATGTGATGACACTGGAGAGTTTATTTTGATTCTTGGCGTTCTTCACCCAGCCAAGATTTAATATATTACTGTGGATTCTGATATTTTGTATATAAAGGCTGATGGTCAGCATCTGCTCTTGCAGAGCTCTCGTTAATTTCGATGCGGTGGGAAGAACATCTCCTGTCAGCCGGATCTGCCTTCTCACACCCTCTGCTGCCCTTCATATCACATCTATGGATGTAGCAGAATCCCAGTTTTGCTTGCAAAACATGCAAGCATGCCCTGTTCAAAGCCCCAAATGCGAGCACATGTCCACAGAAAGTGTTTGCAAATTGCTGGAGAGGTGCTCGCATTCGATTTGTGCCACTTTCCTAGTTTGATTTTTGGGCAAATTTTCCAACTTGCGCAAATTTCCCTCCCAGAGACCAAACCCCCCACTTTTGTCTATGGAGGAGAGTCATGCAAATTAGGAAAGTTATGCAAGTTTGGGGAAATTTGTGCAAGTTTCACATGCGGCTGCTGCTCATTTGCACAACTTTTCCAGTTGCCTAGAGTGAGCATGATTCAGGCACGAGATAAGGTTCAGAGAATCCAGTGATGTTAAACACTGCTCCTTTGCCTGTCCCTAATCACACTGGGCTGCCTCTGTTCTCATTCATGGCATTATAATACCGCCAGGAACTCAGCCTTGGATTGTTGTAAAGTGCTTCACCACCTGTGTTTCATTCATAACGTTTGAACCCCACCAGCAATTCATTTATAAGTCTCAGTGACATCTGGCTTTTAAAGAATGGTTATGTTGCTTGCTTTGTGTCCTGTTTTCAGAAAGGTGGCAACTCTGGGAGACGTTGGAAGTGGGGGGTTGAGGACTAGAAGTAGCAAGGGAAGGAAAAAGAGAGAAAGAGACAGAGAGAGAGATGCTTGCACAGTGCCCTCTGTAAGACTAACAATTCTCAAGGAAGGATCTAATCAGGAGGAAGCCCACATCATCTGCTCATCCTGCTCCTGGGAAGATGCTTGCACAGCTTACAGCTTCTTTCCTACCGAAGCCTCCGGTTTCTCTCTGCCATTTCACATCCCTCCTGGGTGGGAGGGAAGACAACTGGAGATGGGTGGACAAACCGCTGGATCATCATGGGGCAGGAACCCACCCTTAGTACAAAAGCAAAACAAAAGTGGAGAAAGGGGGACGTACCGGGAAACTGGTAAGTGTAGCCAGGCGCGATGCCTGTATAACTCCGACTGGCATAGGTAGCCGCCTGAAACCCTGGATAGCCTATTCTCAGAGACAGACAAACAAAATAGACAGATTGTCACACAGAGAACTCAAGTTCGCTTAGCATGCAGCCTTTCGTTCCCTCATCTGCAAGCAACCAGAATAATACAGGAAGAAGGGGTCTATGGCCATCTTGTCCCATTGGCTAACCCTTGGATGGATGGGTAGGGCAGAGCAGAATTGTCACCACCCAGGCTTTGGTAACTGTGGACATTGTGGTGATGGGGCTGATGCCCTCTGGCAAGCATGACGAGCTGCAGAGATGTGTGGGGACTGTCCCAGCAGTTTCCCAGAAATCCCCACCTCCTCCCCAGCTCTAAGCAATGTACTTCGGTCAATAAATGATCCTCTGTGTTCAAAGCAGAGAGGAGTCTCCCTGTCGCATCTCTGCATGAATTATCTCTCAGGACGTGCCTTCCTCCAGCAGGAAGCAGACACAGAGGGGATGGGCTCCTACTTCAACAGGAAACATTTTCAGTGTAAGAGTGATGCGAGCATCCAATTTAAATTCGGAGTGGGTGAGGTATGCCTTCGCTATAGGGATTTTGGGAAACAGGGCTCTAGCAGTGGAATTATCTGCAGGTCTCCCGTTCTGCCACAAGAGGGCAATGTAGGATGGCAAATCCATCTTTCCTGTCAATGGATTTCCCCATCAGGACAGGAGACTTCTGACATCAGAGACCGGATCCTGCCTTTACGCAACTTGGCACAAGCCTTAACCCAGGTTGTTTGATGCCTGGCAGGCTGGAGCACAGCGAGGAGGGCTGTGAGAAAGGGGGCAAGGGAGAGATCCTTTCCCGTCCTTACCCAACATGCCGATCCCAAGCATGAAGGCATCCATCCCGTAAGGCATGACACGGGACCGTCCCCTCGCAGAGCCAGGAGGGGACATCACTTCCTTTGGCTGGGCCTTTTTACATTCCACCTGGCATGGGACACAAAGGGAATCAGACCCCTGCGCCAGCCTGCAGGACGACCCCGACCCACCCACCAGGAGGCGGATTTACAAGCAGAAGCGCCGTCGGAGTTTTCAGTGCATGGTTACATTTGTTTTTCATCTTATGGTTTATAATCAAAAGTGTTTCAATGTTTTTATTGTTACTGTAAGCCACCCTAAAAACTCTGTTACTGGAGGCATATAAACATTGCTAATAAATTCTATTGAGCCCAACCAAGTAAGGCTTGGTACATCCCCGTTCTTCCCCTACAGGGAGGGAGGAAAGTCACTGTGGGTGTCTCCCCTCTTGCTTTCCCCTTTGGAACATACAACTTTTGCCAACACACTGCCTTTAAATCTGGAGGTGGCCCAAGCAGGAAAACCCAAACAGCACCCCCGTCCCCGCTCATTAATATGGGGCACATTCTCCCAGATGTTCTCCTGCACAGCTGCCATCGAAATGAACAGAAGCACCTCTCCTGTTCATTTCGAGGGGGACTGTGCAGAAAAAAGTCTAGGGGGACTTGTGCCCTGCCTCTCCCATCCAGCCACCCTCAACTGTGCCCCAAATCCAGTACCTTGGCATCATCAGAAGGCAGAGTCAGGTTGACCTTGGCTTGGACTTACAAAACATCATGAGAATTTCCATGCCAAGTGGGACCAGCAGCAGTTTTGCACGCTCTTCATGGAAGCTGCCAGCCAGGGGCCAGATGCCATCTCCCCTCACCCCACACTACTTCCTAACCAAAAGGTTGTCAGAACTACACTGCCCTCCTCATCATGGACAGAGCACTTTGAGTTCACATGGTTAGTAGGCCAATGACAAACCAGTTCTGCCTTCCTCAACCTTGTTCCCTCCAGATGTGTTGGACTGCAACTCCCAGCATCCCCCAGTCCAATATCTCTGCAGAGAGCAGGTCAAGGAAAGTGACAATACTCCATATGTTTAAGGGGGGTTTTGCAGGACGGGAGAGAGAACACTGCCATCATGGCATCTCACAAGTTTATCCTAAAGTGATTCAGATTAAACCAGCTTGCAGCCCTTTGAATTAAACATTTCTAATCTAGATCCTCATTGCTGATGTTTTCCTGTTCAGTATGTGGAAACCCTGTGTAAGGTTGGCACTTTGGCACCGTTTTTCCCCCACTGACAAGGGCTCCTGAGATTGTAAAAGAGGCACGACTGGCAGAAACATAAGGGAAGGAGCATTTGCTGCCACAATGCTTCCCCACACCACGGAAAAGCCACACCTGGTGCCTTATTGTGGTCATGCCACTTTTAAAGGCCTAGCAGCCCTGTCAGGAAAGAGCCAGCCACTCCATCTGGGCAGGACTTCCTGGGGCACGCGCACGCATACACACACGCACTTGTGCGCAAAGGCTCGGAGGAGGCCTGACTCTACCTGCGACTCCCCACCCAAATTTACACCTGAGGACTCCTCAAACTGCTGCTTTGCTTCAACTCCAGGTGAGCTGTGCTGCCTGTTTGGGAGACGGACTGCTGTTGCCAAGCAGACCAACGGCAGGCTCTCCAGCCACTCTTGAGGCCTTTGGAGGTGGCTGGGGAGCATGTCCGGGCATCGCTAAGCAACCAGTCGGATTCCTTCACCGCACACCTCCAAGGCAGCCAAACTGCCAAGGTGACCACCTCTGAAGGCCACGAGCGGCTGGCGATGCTGTCCAGTGGAGAAGCAGGGCCACCTGCCCCTCCTTGCCCACAACTCTCAGTGCCCCATGGCCTTGTGCCCTCCACCCCACCCCCAGCACCGCCACCTGTCAGGGTGGAAACTGAGCCGATAGAGCCCCAGAGCAGTTCTGATTCTGAGGAGGTTCAGCAATCCGTGGGAGAGGAGCCCGCTCATCCCTCACAGGCACAGCAGCTGGCAGAGATTCCTCCTGCCAGCATTCCTGAGATAGATAGTGACCCTGGCAGTGAGAAAGTGTGGGAGGAGGGCTTGCTAGACACTCGATGCAGTCGCAGGGAGTGACGAGCGATGGAGGGCGCGGAAAGGAGGCGTAGCACCCGTTTGGCGCACAAGCAATGGCCGCATCCCATGGAACCAAGGGAAAGAGGGAATATCTCTCCCTAGCCCATAAGTTCAGGGTCTTCAAGTGATTCTCCTTCAAACGGGCACCAACTGCCTACCCGGAGCATAGGCTACTCTGCTGTTCATTGCTTAGACGCTGGTGATTAGCATCTGAAAGAGTCATTAAGTTGTAAAAGGATTAAAGCCTTGATAAGAATCCTTTCGTCTGTGTCTTGAGTTGGCTATTGGAGTCTACTGAAAGAGGCCGCTAGGGCGCTCCTGACACCACCAAGTCCCCATGACCCTCCGGGCCCTCACCATTTTGTTGTTGATCTCATGGAAGTGGATCTCGCAGACTTTCTCCACGATGTCTTCACTCTCAAAGGTGACAAAACCAAAACCTGAAAAAGGAGCAGAGCCAGCCTGGTCAAGCTGGACCCCACAAAACAGAACCACAGCTCGGACAATATGGAGCCCCAGCCAGAATCACACCACCCCTTGCATGTCCTGTCCTAAGATAAAAAAAACACATTAGTCTAGTTCAGGATTTGAATGACTTCCCCTCCCCATTACACACACACACACACACACACACATTAAACATATGACACATGATTGACTAGGTCCTCCAAACACACACAAAAGATATTCCTTGAAGATAAAGATCTAGCATTTCAAGGAGCTATCTGCAGGTATGGACAGACAGACAGACAGACTGACAGAGGGGAGTGTGTGTGTGCGCACGTGCATGCTAAGTCTTCTAGCTGCAGGTATGTATATGTGTATATATGTACACACACACACATACCCCTACAGACACACACACACCCCTACAGACAGAAGAGTTGGCATGCTGGGGAGAAGTGCTTTTGGCCTATTGACATGGTAGATTTTTACTTGACATGGTAGATTTTTATGGGTGCGTGCGTGCGTGCGGAGGAGCGAGTCAGCCATGCGAGCCCCCAACTGCAGTGGCCCGGCCCAGACCAGCGGCAGCACCTCTGTGAGACGCTTCCATGGGGCCCCATCACTCTGCAACCTGTCCTCAAGCTGCCATCTCTTCTGGGCTCCGGAAGCCCCCTTCCCCTGCATTTTAAGGCCTGCTGGAAGAGAGGTACGAACCAGGCTGTTTTCGCAAGAGCCAAAAGAGCTGTTTTGTCAGCTGGGAAAAATCACAGAACCTAGAGGCCATCCCAGCCCGGCGGGGCTCCGGTGAGACACCACGGTAGCTGCTTTCGGCAGCTTCTCTGCAGGCCTCAGCCGCCAGGTGCTCCCGTCGTCGCTATGGAAAACTCAGTCACACTTTTAATCCCAGCCACGGGCAGCCCACCACCTCAGCTTTCCTTAAGCCCCAATGGAAGGCAGCCAGAAAGCAGGGCCCCGAGGGGGCGGAGGGGAGGCTAGGGGGCGTGGAAGACAGGGGCCAAGGAGAAGAAGGCGCTGTGGGGATGACATCACAGAGCCAAGGGAGCGGCAGGCATTTGGAGGCAGTATTCACAGAAACTGAGAGTGGAAGCAGCGGAGCTACGGAGGGGGCAGGAAAGGGGACAGCCAAATTTCACCAGGTGGTTGGAAATACCCAGCCAGATCTAGCAAGAATATTCTGCTCCCCTCAGCCCCGAGTCCAAGCCCTGTCTCAGCAAGGTCAAGCCCTCCTCCTGACAGCCCTCTACCATGGCAGGATGCAGAATGGCTGCTGCCCCCCCCCAACACACACACACACACAAACCCACCGCATGGGATTTCACGGAATGGGGCACGGGTGGGGGGAGGGAGGGAGCAGACTGACTGGTTTGCTTCCTAAGTACAACCCAGCAGGGGAGCCTGCCACATGCAGAAATCCAGTGCTGGGTGCTTCTGCGTGAGCTGCCGGTGTCTTGTGTGCTGGCCGGGGCAAGGGGAAAATGCCCCGGTTGTCTTTAAGAGCAGTTTGACTGGTAGAAATCGACAGGTGAAGCTTTCACCGCACAGAGACAAGCTCAGCATCACAGGATGCCACCTGCAGACCAAGCTGCTGGTTTAAAAGTACAAGAGCAAGGGCTGCCTGAAAAGTTGGCAACCATTCTGGGCAGGGAGATTTTGAGGCAAGGGTGCATTTAAAACAAGCAACTGCCCCACATCTCTCTGAGACGGTAGAGGCCTATGAAAGGGCTGTACCACGTCAGAAAAAGCAAGCAGGGTCCTGTATGATGGCAGTGGCAGACCGTCCTAGATTTCCAAAGTAGCCAGGCATTTGGAGGCAGTATCAGCAGTCCGCAAACTAGAGGATCGTCAGTCTTGCCTCGAACAGAGCATGCACATGCACAACCCCAGAGAAGGCGGGGGGAGTGGTCTCCTGTCAGCAGCCTGCAGAGGTCAGGAAGGATTCCACTTTGTAACCAAACTCCCCAAAGGGGACTCTGGGAAAAGGTGACTTGGGATCAGCAGCCGGCCCCCATGCTGTGGTGGGGAGGACAGGCAGCCTCTTGGCTATCATGTCAGCTTCCCCGGGGCTCAAATTACCCACGACAAGGTAAGACATACACAGACTGCTGGAGCCATGTAGGTGACAAGGGAAGGGAAGGGGCCACCTCCTCGTCGTGAGCAAGCCTGCAGCACAGGAAGCGGGCGGACAAAAGCCCTCTGTGCCGAGGGGGGACTCAGGTAAACAGACACGGCTGACGAAGGAAAGAGGGCCGAGGCACAGAGACAGAAAGGAGCTGCAGCTGGGGCGTGCCACACGAGGACGGCAACGCCAAGCCCCTAGGAAACGCCTCGCGTGCACACACGATCAGCAGTCTTCCCCCCAGAATACTGGGTCTCACCTCGGTGCCGGTTCGTTGTCTTGTCGAACATCAGCATGGCATCGTCCACCTGCAGGAGACAAAGAATTGGGTAGGTAGGGGGCAAAACTGAATTTGGGGAGGAAGAGAACAATGTTGGAGGAGATCCAGAATCTTCAGGACCTTCTTCAAATACCCCTAAGCGCAGTAAGGGGGCTGCATCAGGCAACAGACTTGGGGCACAATGAAAGGGCAGCCAAGCGTCAAGCTATTTCATGATATATTACACTTGTCAGTATAGAGAGGTACGAAGATAAGCACTATTAAGATTCCCATGGCAAGTGCCAAAATGCCTGGAGGTGGTCCTAGAACAGCCCTGCCAAGGCTCTGGAGTTTGGGACCGTCCAGCCCCCTGCACCCCCCCAAACTGGTCACTGCTAGTTATTAAAATCCCCTGAATCCTGACCTAACCTTGGATTGCCCTCCGTTTAAATCCACCGATCAACAAAAAAGCCATACACCGGTAACTTGAGGGTTGCACCCACCAGACAAATCCCCCAGGCCCAAGACTTGGGGGCTGCCTTCCCCAGTCTGGTGCCCTCCAGATGGTTGGACCACAAGTCCCATCATTCCAACTCTAGCTGGGAATGATGGAAGTTGCGCTCCAACACGTCTGGAGGGCACAAGGTTGGGGAAGACTGCTCCGAGCACATCCCGATGATTGTTTATTAAGTGGAACTGACCAGACGTGAACATCAGCACTTGGTAAGCAGATCATCTGCAAAGTCCTTCCAAGAGGGAAAGAGAATTTGACAAAACTCCAGGGAAAGAGCAGGGATGTGGTAGCATCCTTCCCACTTGGCTTGGCAAGAGAATACAGATGACTAGCGTACCTGGTGGCGACATTGTCCTACGCCCGCCACCGAGAGCTGGTGCAGTCTAGCCACTGAGCGAGCGAGCTATAAATCAAGACTTCCCAGTTCAAAGTTGAATCCCACCCCCTACCCCAGCAAACGACATGCATAACGTGCTAAGTGTGAGGACGGTGAACTTATGCAACTGTCTTATGCATATGGAGCAGCCTACGCACACTTCCTTGGAAAAAAGCTCCACTACGCTCAGTGGGCTTACTCCCGGGCAGGATTGCTTTCTTAGTCAGACCACAGGTCCATCAAGCCTAGGAGCTCCCAGCTGCCAGGGATCCATTTAACTGGACATGCTGGAGGCAGAGCCTGGATCTGCAAAGCATTTATGGAGGGCCTCCCCCACATAAGAGCGTTGGTCTAACTCCGCCTCCCCCAACCAGGATCCCTCCAAATGTTGCTGGATTCCCAGCACCTATTAGCCCCACCCAGCATGGCCAATGGTCAGGGTTGATGGGAGTTGCAGTTAAAAATATCTGGAGGGCACCAGACTGGAGAAGCCAGGCCTAACTTATAGAGCAGCAGTAAGGATGACTAAGATAATGTGTGCTATGTGCTTTGAATACACTACTTTAAGCAGGGGTGAGCAACTTGAGGTCCTCAAAGCATCGTTGGACTCCAATCCCATCTTCCTTCACCGCTGGTTGGGCTGATGGGAGTTGCAGTCCAATATCATCTGGAAGGCCACACGTTTGCCACTGATTTAAAGCTGATTACTTCTGTATTCATTTGTTCCTAAGAGTGATATCTGCAGCACAATGTTGGAATGCACCTGCAGCCCTTAAGAGGAATGTTCATGTCCACACATCACAGAAGGTAGGGAAGAGGGGCAGGGGCAGGGCCTCCTTTCTTTCCCTTCCCCCGAGGCCTAAAAGGTGATGGAAAAGGCCCCTCTGCCAGAGACCCTGAACAGCCGCTGCCAGTTGCTGTAGACAATACTGGATCAGACGGACCTAGCCTAGGAGAAGGCAGCTTCCTCTGTCTTTATGATGATAAAGGGTTCATGTTTAGGGCTGCCATCCCAGAAGCTGAGGATTTTATTTTATTTCCGGCATTTATGCCTTGCCTTTCCAGCAAATATTCAAAGCAGGTTGCTATATAGTTGCAGGGGTAAGATTCCAGAAATTGACAAAGGAAAAAGGGGTGTGTATGTCCTTTTCCCTTTTCGTCTTACTGAAACAGTCCTGTATAATGCAGCCCTCCAACCCTAATTCCCGCATTGCAGATACTGACTATATTCTGTTAGGGACCTGAGCAGGCTAATTCCCCCTACAGCCCCCTTCTGTTTCCTTCCTCCCCACCTCAACATTCTGTACATTCTGGAAGCTCACAGATATTTGGGAGCTCTTTTTAAAAAACATATTTTTATTTGAAACTGAATTTCGGCTACAAACCTATATACCTCTGCATACATAGGGAGTCCCCTGATGATACAGAAACCACTTGGGTCGACCCTGTTTTGTTTCCAAACTCACAAGCATGCAATCACCCAAGTGTGCTGCTGAAGGGAATGATTGGGGAGGATCCAACGCGACACTACCGCTAAGGTACATTGCACTGTGCCAGCGTTAATGACCTCTAGCGTAACGCCAATAGCGTTTCCTGGTATGATGAGTTCTCAAGAAAACCTCATCGCACCAGCAAGCACAGTTGGCGTTGTGCTACAGGTAATTTACGCTAGTGCAATGGAATTTATGTTAACAGTAGTGACCCATTGGATATTGCCCACTATTAATACACCATCTCTTGGAAGTCTGTGCTCTCCTGATAATCAGTGTACACAAAGGGTTTGGAGGGAAAGATAGGTGTGTGTTCGCACTGAAAACTGATGCAGTTCAGCAAAAAGGGTGGGGTTGTTCAGGAGGGTGGGGGTCCAGATTAGGCTCACTGGCATCAAAGTGTGGCAGTTACTCGGTTGGCACCTTCGGCTCCATTCCTGAAAACTGTGTGCTGGGCCTCTCACTTGGCCACACACCAGATCCTCAGCCACCCCAACCCTCCTTGCAAGAGGGCTGAGGAAGTCAGAGTGGGCTCCCCTGGAACCGCCAGCCACATCCCGCTCTCGTGTACCTTGCACAGAACAGAGAAACTAGCCTTCCTTAATGACAGCAGGCCGACAGACTCGGGGGCGGGGGGAGGAGGGGAAGCTCACAATGGGCTTTCTGTCTTCAGGTCAGGGCCAGTGTCAACTGGCAGGCCTGGCAAAGCCAAGGTTGCAGGGCTTTGAGATTGACGTGCACCAGGCAAGGGGAGCTAAGAAGATTATCCAGTTTACCAGCAGGCGTTTTGGGTGGAGGTGTCTGGCAGAGGGACGGAGACTTTTCATAGCACTGGGCGCTTAGTGTTCTACCTGTTAACCCAACGATGACGGGCATGATGTAGGTGTCTTGGTCCGGCACTTCCCAGTTGCCAGAACATGGGCAAAACCACCCTGTTCCAGACCCGTGGGCGCAACCCATCAAGCGACAGTGGCCAGGTCTCCTCTCTTCAAGCGCAATTCTCCTCTCAAGCAGCTGCACTGGCCACCCTTCTGCCATAATCCTTACAATGGTGCTGCGGCATGGTGGGTTAAGAGCATAAGCTGGGAAGACCCTGGGTCCAGTCCCCCCTCAGCCAGACATTCACCACGGGGCCTTAGGACAGCCTTTCCCAAGCTGCTTCCTTCCAGAAGTGTGTTGGACTCCAACTCCCATCATTCCCAGGCAGCATGACCAATGCTGGCTGGGAATGATGGGAGTTGCATTCTGACACATCTGGAAGGCGCCAGGTTGGGGAAGGTACCCAAGGGCCACCAGATGGGTTGGTGGCCAAGGTAACATTTGAATCAAGGAATTCCCTGTTCTCTCTTATCTTGGGCCAAACACCTATTTTATGGATTTCCAAAGGGGTAGCCATGTTAGTCCACAATGTTATTTTACATCAGTTTAGAGGTTTCAAGGTGGGAACTTCCCGGGTCCCACCTGTCATTTGAAATGATAGAACCTCACACTCTGTACCACTTGATCTATCTGCAAGTGCAGATCTTCCTTTTTTACATCGGCCTTCCCCAACCTGGTCTCCTCAAGATGTGTTGGACTGCAACGTCCATCATTCCCAGCTGGTGGGGATGATGGGAGTTGTAGTACAACACATCTCAAGGGCGCCAAGTTGGGGAAGGCCATTGGCCGCACTAGCTAGGAAAACGGAAGTTCCCCAGGTTGGAAAAGGGTGCCTTAAGCAATCTCTCAGCCACCTCCAACATGCCAAAACTACCTTACAGGAGTCGTCTAAGGATGTGAATGTTCAAAAACTGCAACATAAATGCTAAGGATTATGACGCTCAACCAGTAAACCATTCCCCCATCTTCTAAGCAATGGAGCAGAAAGCCAGCTGGTTCTCTGTCTCAGACCTCTGCCCATTACTATTCCACAATGATTCTCCTTTGCTTTCTCTCCAGCCTATTTTTTTTTCACCTCCACATCCTACTTCCTTTCAACAATCATTCCTGAGTAACTAGAAGGCCGGCTACAACAAGAGACAAACCGTGCTAGCTCCAGGTTGCAAATAACTTAAGTCCTACCTGGACTTGACCAATCACTTTTGGGACACTCCACATGGATGAGGGAACGACCTCAAAGACAGCCAAGACTAGTGCAATACACATTTTTGCATTTTGGTGCAGTGCAATAACTTGTGTGCACATTCCAATTGATTTGTGGTTTGCCTATTACATTTTAGTGTGTGCAAACTAGTAAATATGGCTGTTGTTGTTTTTAAAAAATGGAGTTGTATCCTTCATGGGCTTTTCTCCCTATATTGTCCTATTATTGCCTGGTTTCTAGCTTCTCTCACCTGTGGGTCTTTTCTCCTGTGTGGTCTCAGGATACTATGAAAGTCCTGTCTGAAGGACATCATGCTCCCCCAGAGGAAGATACGATTCTGGAGAAATGTGATGCAAACTGCCCATGCTCCTACCTTCTTGCTTTCCTGGAGGCCCACAAACATTCCTCACAGTTCAGATAACAAGATGAAAGTTGACACACTCCAAGGACACCCAAGAGAACACAGGCATGAGAATCTGCCAGGGGTTCAACTCAAACCCTGCACTGCTAGCTTAAAAACAGATATGCAGGAGTACCTAAAACCAAGCAGGGAAACTAACATCTCCAAAAGAAAAGGAGGCAAAGCACCCAGAAATAATGCAGCTCCTGTCTTGAGGAGGTGATATTTTGTGAGACTTCACAAAACTGGAAAAAGAATAGAGCCATATTCAAATGGAGGCCAGGATTTGAACCACACGGAAATGCAATTTCTGTTTCATCCACACAAACGAACTGAAGCCAATCCATCAGAAAGCCCCAAGTCTCCCATGCAGCGGGCCCCTGGCTCCAAGGCCGAGGGAAAAGGAGGCAAGCGGTGACCCCTTCAAGGTTACGGCGAAGTCTGGAACGAAAGGCCTGGAAGATGGTGGACAGTGCTTCTCTGGGAATGCCCAGCCAGCCTCCCCCAGAGCTCTCCAAGCACGTCCCCGATGGCAGAGGCCTTTCCCGGCACCAGGAGGGCATTCAATTCCCAAACAGAAAACGTGTGTCCTCAATAGGCTCCCGTGTCCATGGAAACCCAGGCTAGGGGAGGCGGGATTAGCGGGCCTCGCCAGCCCGGCAGCCAAGTTCACGCCGCGGAGTGCTAAGCGTGAGTGGCAGCCCTTGGCGGGCGACTATTGTTGCAGCTGGCCGTTGGGTGCCTCTTTGGGCTGAGCCCCCGCGGGGGATCCCTGCTGCTCCCCGGCCCATTCTCTGGAGCCTTTCTTCTCTGGAGGCCGCACTGGCTTTGCCAACGCCCGAGTGAGGCCTGAACAAAAGAGGCTTGCCGGGGATGGCTTCTCTTGGGGCCTGGTTGCCATGGCAACCCTGGCCCCTCCAATCCCCACTGCTGGATCAGATTAGCGCCAGCTCTAATGTGCTCTTCGGCAAAGCGCTTCTGCACAGGCACACAAAGGCACCCTGCTGGGGCGAGACTTGCTCGCAGGACCTGGCCCTTGTGGGCCTCATGAGGGGGGATGGGGGCCACTTCCCCCCCCCACCGCCCTCCAGAGGCACACACAAGCATTTCTGCGAGGGGGACAATAAGGGAGGGCCAAGCGCTTCCCCTTGGTCCTGCCTGTGCCGTGGCAGCTGCAAAGCCTCCACTCGGTCATGAAACGCCCGAAGGCTCATCCACTCTGCGAGTCTACGGGCCGCTGTCGTGGCTTGAGTTTTCCCACTCGCATTATGGAGGGAAGCCGCTTGGAGCAGAGTGGGCAGGAAATGTGCATCATTCTGAGAACCAGAATAGTTGGAAGGCATTTTGCAAAGCACCTAGGCTCCTGCGGTGCCCTTGGAGCTGGACTCTGGAGCAGACATCAGGGTCCCCACGCAGCACCACTAGCGGGAGAAGCCGCAGACCGCATCAGGGAGGACTTGCCACACTGAGCAGCGCGGGACAGTAATACATATTGCCATCTCAAAATGCGGGGGAGGGGGCTGCAAGACCATTAAGTCCAGAGCAGCCTTCCCCAACGTGGCACCCTCCTTATCTCTTGGACTACAACTCCCATCATTCCCAGCTGGCACAGCCATAACACATCTGGAGGGCACCAGCTTTGGGAAGGCTGCTCTGGAGTCTAAAATGACCAGACTGCACCATTGCCAAGACATTCTCCATACACAGGTCATGGGCTGAGCACAATGTTACGAACACGTGCCTTTGGCGGAGCTCTGGGTGCTTCACTGTCACAGAGGAAGGGAGAGATGTATGAGGGGAGGGCCCTCTTTCTCATACACTTCCATCCCATTTGACGTGACTCATTACTAAGTTTAACTACAACATTGCCACACCACACTTACCCCTTATGAGGCTTGCCTTCTTAATTATACATCTGTCTTGTGAACCTCATCCCATCGATACTCGTCGGACTGATCATGCTTTAATAACTAAAGGCTTCAATCCTACACACACTTACCTAGGAGGAAGCCCCACTGACTCACAGTGGGATTTGCTTCCAAGAAAATGTGCATAAGTCTGTGCTGATAGTTTCAGAGCTGCAAGAGCCCCTCCAAATCAGTGGAAAGTGCTCACAGTGGAAAGTGTCCTGCTCCCTGGTGATATTGGCCCAGTTACTAGGGTGGCCATGTGTCTTACTTTACAAAGGACAGGGCTGGCAGATGACAGTCCTCCGTCTGAAGCGCTATCCAGCCCAAGCTCAGTTTCAAGCTAAAGAACCATATGGAAGGAGAGCAGAGCAGGGCCTTTGGTGTTGCCTGCCGGCAGGTGCACAAATGGTCACCTGGTCAAAGTCTTCATTTGCGCTGATGCCTTTCCTCTTTTTTGGCAATGCATCCGTGGCCACACTACCAGTCGTGCCCTCTCTGCCCAGCCTACTTCTCAGGCTTGTTGCCAGGATAAAACGGATCACGTACAACACCCTGAGCTCCTTCAGAGAAAGACTGGAATAAATGAATGTAATAAATAAATGAAGCAGTGTCCCAGTTGTGTAACAGAAGGGATGTCTCTCAGGATGCCCAGCATTATTATATTACCATCATTTTCAAATTTTGCTCCTAGGAACCCAGTCTGAAAGGCAGGCTGTCCACCACTACTGATTTTCCCCTGCAATGTGCAACCGCGGCACACGTTGTAGAGGGCCCCCTGAGTGCACAGCCCAACAGGCCTGGGCAGCAGGAGCTGAGTGCATGCCCAGAACACACTGCAGTGTCCTCTGTGGCGCACAGGGCCTGCAGCAGATATGCAGGGACTCCCCAGCAGAGGAATCAACATGGAAAAGCCTCCCTGAGAGCAGGAGGTTTGACGCCTTCTATACTCCTTAAGCAGCAGCTGCCACCAAATCTCACTCATTGGCTCAAGGACAGTGGCCTGGAGGAATGTGCATAGCCCAGCCGGCAGACGGACAGAGGGCGGCAGCCTCCCAGCCATACCTGTGGAAGCTCAGAGTGGGGAGCCCGGCCTGCACTGGCTATTTCACAGAACTCAGCTGCACCCTTTTGGCTACTCCAGTCCCCTGAACCACGCTGGGCTGCTTGCTGCATGAGTTCTCTCCAGCTGACTGCAGGGACAGGCCCCTGCGTGCCACAGAGGTCAGGCCAGCTGCCCCCTCTACTGGCAAGCTGCCACGTAGCACACAAGATGCCAGGTGCTCGGGCACATCGCTAAAGCCCCTAATTCAGCCTTCCCCAATCTCCCTTTATGAACGAGCATTGCAGGCTTGTGGACCGACAGGCTTCGTTTCTTCTGGCCCCTCTGCGCCATCTTCTTTTCACCTTGTCTTGTTCAGCTCTCTCAAAACCATCTTCTTCCAACTGCTTTTTCTTTTCTTCTTTTGCAAAATCCACTCAAAGTCCTTTCTTCTGCCCATCAAAGCTCCCCTGCCCCCCTTGGCCACACCACTACCCATCTTTCCAAAGCACAACTCAGGGAAGCTCAGCTCCTAAACGGAGGAGGGCTTAAGAGAAAAGAGTCATGGTCTCAAATTCCTTCACCCACCACAGAGCCACACCATGTCCTTCCATCCCCAACA
Source organism: Heloderma suspectum (assembly GCF_057233095.1). Lineage (NCBI taxonomy): Eukaryota > Metazoa > Chordata > Lepidosauria > Squamata > Helodermatidae > Heloderma > Heloderma suspectum. Next base: position 30,705,438 of record NC_139470.1, read on the forward strand.
CACACACCTGTCAGCAGAAGCAGAGAGCAGTGGCAGATCCACACCCCGTAACAGGGCATGCACAGGGATAATCAGCTTCCTGCACCACTTCTAGTCCAGTCTCTGAAGAAACAAAAGCAGCAGGCCCACTTGAGTACTGTTCCCACACCACTAAAGCTCTACACTGATTAAGGAAGGGGGCACTAACAATGCAACCCCATCCATGCCTATGCAGAAGTAAGCTCAGCTGGGTTCAGTGGGACTCACTGCCAGGTAAGTATGCGTAGGAATGCACTGCACAACTCCTAAAGCTCCCTCTGCACCTTGCCAGTCACTCTGAATGCCTAGGACTGAACAATGACACCAGACACTTGCAAAGGCTCCTGTTCAATCACTGCTAGCCAAGTCAAGTATAGCTGTTGAAAATCCAAAATTACAATCCAAAGAGAGAGAGAATGAGAATGGTGTGTGTTAATGCTAAGTAACAACTGGACTGCATTGCAGGCATTGCAGAAACCCAAAGAATGTGGTCCTGGGTGCAACATTCAAGTTCCTCAAAATCTCCGCCATCATTTATTTATTTTTTAAAAATCAAGTTTCTAGCTCTTATGGCCGCACTTTAATTCTGTTCTCCTCCCCATCCCCTCGCCGGCTGCCACCAAGTTGCTGTGCCAACCTGGCCTCCGTTATGCATATCTATATTAGGACGGTGTTTCACTAACACTTGGACTCACTTAAATCTTTGAGGGGCCATACCTCAGTGGTGGAACACCTGCTTTGCGGACCAAAGGTACAACCCCCAGCCATCCTCAGCTGAAAGACGTCTGGCAGTGGGGAGCCAGTGGCGGTCCAGTCAGAAATGCTGGACAAGAGGGTCCCATGCCTTCTCAAGAGTGGGAGACAGGCCAGCCAACCCATGATCTGCTGCTAGGGAAAGGACCATAGCTCAGTGGTAGAGAACATGCTTGGTATGCAGAAGGCTCCAGGTTTGATCCCTGGCATCTCAAGGTAGGGCTAGGAAAGAATCCTGCCTGAAAACCCGGAGAGCCTTTGCTGCCAGTCAGTGCTGAGAATCCTGGGCTAGGTGGACCAAGGCCCTGACTATGTTTCTATGCTACTTTCCTCAAGACTTCCGCCTGCTGGTCACATGGACCGCTGATGCCTCTTTCCCAGCCAGGGTGTTTTCTTGCAATACAACCCATGTGCATACGTGTGCATGGTGCTGAGATAAGGGAACACACGCACACTAAATGTGGGGAGGAAAGATGAGGAGAAAGATGAGCAGGGGCAAGGTGGTGATACGGTGCATGAAGACAAGGAACCCGTTCTGTGAACCAAAAACCACCTCGCCACGCACAGATCCTGGCTCGTGATCTAGGGCTTCTAGCTGAGCTGGGCTGGCTGCTTTCGGCTGACGTCTGGAGCTAGAGCGTAGTGGAGCGAGTAGATGATGTAACGTTGGGGGACGAGGCTGGGGAGGAGGAGGAGGCTGTTTACTAACAGTGACTCGTCTCTTCCAAATAATCCACCTCTGCCACTCCTCACCGTGGGCGTCACAAGCCAGCCGAAAGCTTTTCAGGAGGGCCATGCTGGCTGAGAGCGTGAGCGCAGGCCCATTCATCGAGGCTTCGTTTATAGACAGACGGTATAAATAGCAGACTCCCCCTCAGACTCATTTCCTCTCTCCCTTCAGACATCCTATCTGGAGGAGGACTCAGAGGCAGGGAGGGAAGCATTTGGGATTTTATTTTTAAATGCAGAGGGAGAAAGAGGCCTAGTCTGCTACAGAGGCCTAGCGTCAGCACTGCAACCTGGCATCTGGGCTGGCTTCAAACCACGGGGGGTGGGGGTGGAAATCACACGACGGAATACTCCACCCCAGAAATAACAACCCTGAACCCATTCAAGCAACAGGCCAGGGAAACGGCTAGGCCACAGCCCGTTGTTCCCCAAGAAACTAGCTTTCTACATGAAGGGACTTCTTTGGATAGAGAAACGTTCCATCGTGCCCCCCTGCAGTCAAAGGGATCCGTCCCAGAAACAGGCTTCTCACCTCAGTGAGAACTAGGCCAGAATCTCTTATCTTGGGCAAACCGCCTCCCCTAATCGCTAACCTTTTGTTTGATTACATCAGCCTTCCCCAATCTGTTACCCTCCAGATGTGCCAACTGCAACTCCCATCATTCCCAGCCAGCATGGCTGGGAGTGATGGGAGTTGCAGTCCGGCACATCTAGAGGGCAACAGCTTGGGGAAGGCTGGTTTAGATTTTCAAGGCTATGGGGTGGGGCAGGGGGGGGCTAAGCTTGAACAGACCCCAAAGCAGACCCCAAAGGCTCTGGGGGCCTGGGCCACTGCCACTTCTCCGCTGCAAGGAGGTGGCTTGCTGGAGAGAAGCAGCCGGCTCGAACAATGCTGCGCTTGCAATCATGCCACCCCCCTCAGATGTACCTCCAGGCTCAAAACGGCATCCAGAGGGACCAGCTGCACCTCCAGTCCTCTGAGAATAAGGCCCAGACTTCACAAACAACAGATGAGGAAGTCAACCTCTTACTCAGCTGTGCCATTTCAGACTGAATCGCGCCTCACACACAGAAAACAAGGGAAAAGGGTTCCTGCCCCTGACATTTGCTGTAGCTGCAGTCTGAAGTGGTGCTCTCCAGAAATAGACACTTAGGAGACCTAGGCCTACGTTGCAGCCAGCTCCTATACTGGGAAGGAACCACTACCAGCCAAGAACCAGGGTTCTGCTTCTTCAGTGGAAATACATTTCTTGAAAATCCTCAAAATGGAAGGTTAGGAGGAATTGGTCTGCTACCCAGAAAAAATGAGCAGAACATCCCCTGACACCCCCCCCCCCCATTAATTCTCTCTCCTTTCCAGTGTTTTAGCAAAACCCATCAAAACTTCCATGAGAGAACAGAATGGCCTTTCTTTCAGGATAAGAAAAGACTGGCATTCAAGAACCATGGATAAATCTGACCTTAAACAAAGACTAGCAACCCTTCCCTTGTGAGCTGGTTGTCAGGGCAGGCGGGCCGGGGGAAGGCCAAAGAGAAACATCTGCTCAGGGGGCTAAAAGGTGGACAGGGCCAGCCAGAGACATTTTGGTGCCTGAGTCAAGGGACAAGATGTTGCCCCCACATTCCACATACAGAAGCTGACTGGACACCGCTGAATCTTACTTTACCCCTGGTGTCAGGACGGTGTGGCAGCGGGCTAGTTTAGGGGTGTAGGATGGGCCGCATGGTACACCCAGCTCTGCCCTCCATCACCACACCACTGCTCTGCACTGCCCAGCATCTGCTGCCTCAATCAGCTGCCCCACTCTGTCTAATAGGAGGGCTGGCCCAGACGATATGATAGTCCGTCACTTGTCATCCACTTTGCCACATCTATTGTGCTATTGCCATGGCCACACCCAAGTACAGCTCCTGACAGCCGCATTTGAAGGGCAGTGCAAATGCTCTGCTCTGTCACCATGGAAAACAGAAAAGCTGAGGCTCCTAGGATTTGTGCCAGGAATGGCTAATCCAGAGGCATCAAGCTGCCTGTCAGTCCCAGGCGCTTTCCCCAATAGATGTGTTGGACTGCAACTCCCAGCATGCTCCCTGGCTGGGGAAGGCTGGAGCACCCCCCGACTCCCTTCTGTGGCTGAAGATGGCTTTGAGGCCTGCGCACACGCACAGTCATGCCCCAGCCCCAAAGACCCTGGCAACGGTATCAAGGAGCAACAGGCTTTGTCCTGCACTTTGCTGCTTCCTGGGGATGGGCCGGCGGGGCTTCTCTCTTCGTTGCAATTTATGATGAGCGGCATGGAATTGTCGCCCTCTGCAGCTTTGCTGATTTTCATTCAGAAAACAAAGCTGACAGATGTTGTACCTCAGTGGCTGGGGCAGGGGAAGTTGTGCAGCTCTGCATGTTCGAATTTCCTTTGTCATCTATGACCCGTTTCACACACTCAGAGGATCTAGAGCCATTCACTCTGTTGGCTACTTTCTGCAATATACCTGCTTCCTAGCTGCTGTGATTGGGATTTTGTAGGAAGAAAAATCCCAATCACAGGGCTGCAGGGGAAGACAGACAGACAGACAGAGAGAGAGAGAGAGAGAGAGAGGGTGTGGTTGTCAGGAATGGGCTCCTAGGATTCAGTCTGGACTGGTCTCACCAGAGTTCTGGAAAGTTCAGTGTATATTTGCTTACTCATGCTATCCTGCTTTCCCGCCAAGGAGCTCAGAGCAGCTGATTTATAGGTCCTAGATGGTCCCCCATCCCAGCAGCTTATGGGGCTAGGCTGCTCACCTTCAGCAGCAGGATCGCATCATGGGTCTTGAGACCATCCTTTGGGCCATTTTCCAATAGAAGAAAGCTGGGTTGGGGCTCAATGTGTACAGTAAGCAACAGATTCCTCTGCTGCAGGAAATGTCAGGAACTGAGACTTCCTATACAGGAGATGGGGGCGTGGTTACTCAGCCCCAATCGTGGATCGGGCCGAGTGCCAAGTCATCCAATTGGCTCCTGAAATTATAAGTAGAGGAACTGCAGATGAGCTGGCCCGTAGCAGTCTGCAAGGACTAGTTGAGCCTTTAGGCTGCTGAGTCTCCAAGGCTGGATGCAGCCATGTAGGTTTGTGGACATCGCAGGGTCCATCATGATACCAAATGGGCTTGGGCAGAGGACTGGACAAGAGGAACTTTTGATCTGGCTCTGTGCATGTTTCTTCCCCAGCACATTCACCCATTATTCAGGCCAAGAAACAATTCCACAGAGAAATGTTTGTCGAATTCTTACATAGCCAAGTGTTCTGGGAGTGACAGGTTCTGAAATCTGATCACGGAGGGAAAATACAGACTGAACACCTCTTTTTCCCCCAAACCTATTTGTACAATCTACATTCATTCATTAGGCATTATGATATGGGGTATGCAAATGGACCGTTGCTAAACAGATTGCTACCGCGATCTTCTACACTGTGATCTTCCAAACTACAAACGAAAAATTAACACAACACTGGAGGGAAAAGGGGGGAAAAAAATCACTAAACAGCTGAAATGTATTTTGTTTCCTAAATCTAAGTCTAACTATACAGATAATGATAATCTATCTACAAAAGTCTTTGGGCACACTACGTGAATAAAGAAAGAAAGGGATGAGGCTGGTTTTGTGATTCTCGAGCCAGAAGACAGAAGGAGGGGGGGAAACTACACATCATATTTGTACCTTTGATCTATTGAATGCTGGGACACGAAGGTGCCCCCTTCACTGCCACTACTGATCAAAGGACATCCAGGGCCACATAGCGAGGGGCTCTGTGGAAGCAACGTCATAGAAGAGAACTTAGGAACACACCACGCCAAGTCATGCGCAGAGTGAGCAACCGTTCTGGCAGAGCGGAAGGCCTAGAGCAGCTGCAGGTTTCGAATGGCATTCAACGTTGGAGTCATCATCTCAGGAAGCATTTACAAATAATTCAACATGACGGAAGGAAACTAAAAGGCGTTGGGCACAACCCAGTGGGAAGATCATCTCCTGCATGGACAACTGCTGGAACAAACAGCCATGGCTCTCGGGCAAATGTGTGTTTCCAATCAAGGGCCCTTGGCCATGAGGTGTTCCCAATGGATTGTGCCCACAGAGCAGGACTCCATGCCGAGAAAATGGTTCTCAATCTCTAAAAGTTCAGGCTTCCTCTCTGGGCACTAGCTACCAATTCTCTGCTCATCAAATGCAGGTAGAAACTCTGTTAACCCAACCTGCGTCCCTTCATCTGGAGCTTCAGTACAAAGAGCACTCAAAATTTAAGTTGAGCTCTAGTATTCTGACTAGTTTTAATGCTCCCCCATGCCAGTTGGGTAAATGAGTTTGAACAGTTCTAAGTTATATCATAATACACACACACGAGCACACACATATACCAGTGACTGAAAAACAGACTACAGGCAAGGGAGAGAAAGGGCCAAATATACCCCAACAGCTAACTTTTTCTAATCTCTGGCAGAACCTTCCTCAGCAAGCAAAAACATTGCTGTGTTTCACATTAAGGCCAGAAGATCTTTAAAATACTTGCTTAGAAGTAAGTCCCACTGATTTGAAAGGGATTTTTCATCATGCAAGCACGCTGAGGATTACTGGCTCTTCCAAAGCTGGGGTGGGGAGGTAAATTGGGGTGGGGAGCATTCACCCACCTTTGCCACTCTTACAAATGATTCTCATTTCCCTCCCTAAAATCCCTAGAAGGTTTCCGCTGAGTGCTCTTCTCTCACACATTCGGTTAACAGTTACCATGCAGTGCTATCCAGCACTTAGCAACGTTGTTCTACCCAAAAAGCATCAGCTGCACATGGACACATGGGAGCCTGCCAAAATTAACCCAGCAAAACCTGTGTGGTGCTGTTCCATCCTTCACCCTGAAACAAGCTGGTTATTAAGGCACCACCATGGATGAACAGATACTCCAAGCAGATGCATAAAATATGTGGGGCTGCCTTTGAAGACCGCCTGGAAACTGCAGTTAGTTCAGAATACAGCCGCTAGGCTGTTAACCGAGAGCAGTCACTGGGAAGAGATCGTGCTTATTGTAGAGTTTCGCTAGCTCATGGCTTTGTTCCAAGCCCAGTTCAAAGTACTGGTGACCCCATTTAAAGCACTGCACCACTCAGGATCTGAGTACCTGTGGGCGCAATTGTACCTGCCCACAGGTCATTTTTGGAGGCCCTCCTCTGGGCTGAGGTGGGTGATGACTGGGGGAAGGGCCTTTCAGTTGCCATCCCATCCCCACCCACCCCTACTGGGAGGCTCAGTACGAAGACCGTTTTATTTTCCCAGGTCTTTTTTGGATGTTTTAATGCTGTGATTTTAATCCGCTGTCTTGTTCTCGCATACTACTTCTTTTTCTTTTATGATGGCATCGTTTTTGATTCTTTTATATGGCAAGCCACCTTGAAAATATTTATATACTGCAAGGTAGCACATTTGTTTATAATGCAAAGGAATGAATGAATGAATGAATAAATAAATAAATAAATAAATAAATAAAATAAAAATCGCTAAGACTGAAAATGTTCACACTGCAAATGTTCCACTTCAAATTCAGCTTCCAGCATGCAAAACGGTGAGCTTGTTTGTTGAAGAATGAGAACTCAAAAAGAAATCAAGAGCTCTTAGAACTGGAGCAATCAGATGACAGAGAAAACTGGATTAGGAGACAGCATAGGTTCCCAAAGGAAGGGGGGCAAAAGAGGCCCTACCATGAAGAAAAGGGAGATGCCATCTCAGACAGCAGACTCTGGGCACCGTTAAGGGTGACTGTTTGGACGTTCCATCTCAGGCAACAAAACACCCTAGGCAGGCCCTGGGAATTGTGGGTAGAGGAAGGGTCCAAAATAGAAAGTCTTAAGAGCAGGGAAGGGGTTGAACGAACAATAAGGCTTAGAAGTTGTTTCTTCCTGGGTCAGAACTTAAAACGCAGTTGAGGATCACATGGGAGCCTTCTCCAACCTGCTGCTCTCCAGATGTGCTGAACTGCAGTTCCCATCATTCCCAGCCAACATGGCCAGTGACAGAAGTTGCAGTCCAACGCATCTGGAGGGCCCCAGTTGGAGAAGGCAAGCTTAATGCCTTGATGAATGCTTCAATGCAGAAACCATCTTTTGACCTTTAACTATGGATCAGCCATGTCACAAGGCCTCGAGCTCATCTCAGGAGAGGACGGCGGCACGTGGGGGGAGCATGAAAAACATGCGCTCCAGTTACTTCAGGTCCTGCTTATAAGAAACCAAAGGGATACCTACTTCCAAGACAAAACAGGACACAAAAGCGTCCCAAAGGCTGGAGCCGCCAGCTTTTCACCCAGTAGCTGGAGCTATGCCTTAAACAGCAGTTTGATGCCCATGGAATTAGCAGGTGATGCCGCTGCTTATCTCCATGTGCGTGAAGAGCTTTCATCTGCCAATTTTTGCATGTCAAACTGCTGTTAAGGGCAGAACAGCTAACCAGTACGCTGGCTGCAGGGAGCCACCAGGCCTAACCTCCTCATTCCTTCTCCAGCAAACCCCAAAGTATCAGTATAATAATTTATGTCAGTTTATGCTGGGAGAACATTTCTTTTATATCATACTGTTTCTATACCAGTTCTTTGGGCTTCCCCCCAAAGAAACCTGGGAACTGCAGTTTGATGTGAGTACTGAACATTCTGCCAGGCACCTCTACTTCAACCTCACAGAACTACATTTCCCAGAGTTCCTTGCGGGAGGGACCGATTGTTAAACCAGTGTGCAACTGTAGTGTAGATACACCCACAGAAGGAATTACACAGTTTGGGGCTCAACCCAACCAAAAGTACTTACCTTCCCAAATTGCTCGAAATACTGTTTTACATCCTCCACAGTGGTGTTCACAGAGAGGCCTCCCACAAATATCTTCTTAGTCCGTGTCACCATCTAGAAGACAGAAGGTCAAGGAGGCAGCACGGAAATGCAGGACTCATTCGCAATATAATTTCACTTTGGAAAATATGCTGTCTGCCACAGTGTGTGTGTGCGTGTGTGTGTGTGTGTACACATGCATGTGCCATGATCCCACACATATTCAGAATTCATCTTCCTGAGAATCTCAGCCTTCTTTTTCTTCTCTCTCTCTCTTTTAAAAAATAAAGTTTCTAGACCTCAAGGTTGTGAAGATTTGCTTGGGCAATCTTATAAGCTAGAGGAGGTGCTGAAAAGGTGACAGCTGGGGCTGCAGCATCCTGCTTAGCTCCTCATCCCTCCCAATGATTAAATGATGAATGAATTACGCAAAACTTTTCATTAAGAGAAATTATGTAAAAATGCTTAATGTGCATGAAATGTATAGTTTGCAGAATTCTGCTTTGCTTCTGACAGAATGCCTCTCACCCCACAGCCCAGCCCCATGCATGAAATGCACATTCCAGCTTCAAGAAAGCCTACCTAGGAACAGGCCCCTCTCCCCCTTCCAGCCCGTCTGAACCATCGTCCTAGTATGCTAATATCCTGCACAGCAGACCAATGCGGGGGGGGGGGGGCAGCCCTCACAGCTCCCCCAGTCCTGCTGCTCAGAATAAGCAGCAGGAGATGGACTCTGCTTCTCAAGCCGGCCGGCCTGCCGCAATGAGCTGCAGGACGTGACCATCTTCTCTCCAGCAGGAAGCCAATGGCCGACTGGGACAGCAATTCTAAACTGGCACCAAAGATAGCTGAAAGTGCATTCCAATAGCTAGACAGATAGCAGCACCTTTTAGAAAGCAAAGGATCTCATGAAAACATAGGGAAGTACAATTGCCATATGTTTCTGTTTCCTGAAGAGTCCAGTAGCATAGAAAGCTGCTTTATACCACGTCAGACCACTGGTCCGTCTGGCCCAGTATTGCCTGGACCATCCTCCCCCAACCTGGTGCTCTCCAGATGTGCTGGACTACAAACTCCCAGCATTCCCAGCCGTGGGCTGATGGGAGTTGTAGTCCAACACACCTGGAGGGTGCCAAGTTGGGGGAGACTGGTCTGTATTGAAAAGGAAGCGGTTCTCCACGGTGAACGTGGACCGGAATCTACTTCCAGCCGGCCCCAGCAATGCTGGGGACTGAACCGGGGGGCCTTCCGCACGCTGCGTCACTCAGCGACAGCCATTCCCTACACACAGTCCTTAGAAAACCGATCTCCTTCACCACTAGGAAATCAGCAGCAGGGCCACGAAACCTCAGCACGCAGAGCAGCCTCTTAGACAGCAAACCGCAAAGCTGTCTGCCCTCTCACGGAGGACGTTTCGGATCTCATTTCCTCAAAGAGACAGGACTGGGAGCGTGCCTCATGCTCACACACACACATCACAGACCAGCTCCCACGCACGCCAGCGGGGCATGGCAGGAGAGCTGCTGGGCTGTGCCCCAGGGGTTGGCTTGCCTGGCCCCCAAGGCCCCCATCTCACAGCACAGCCTACTCTGAGGCGAGCGTTTTCTCAGTCACCACAAGAGATGCTCCGAGTGGTCGGTGGAATATTCATTTCAAAACACACAGCGTTAAAAAGTGCATTTGGGAGGAGACGAAGGGGCTGCCCCGTGCCGCCCCACTTCCTCCACCATCATCCTTGCCAACACCTTGGTGCCAAAAGGGGCCCAAGGGTGCTCTTTGGACCGGCTCTCCCTCAGCTGCCCCCCTGGCCTGGCCCCGCTCTGCAAGGAACACATGCTCCTAATTACCCCCAGGAGCGCCAGGCTAATCCACAGCAATGCTCAGCCTTGGAAACACTAAAGCGCCTTCTGTCACCAACTGCTTAATGGAATTAGCCCAAATCCAACCATGTGCCCCCGGCGCTGGTTACTCGGGATACCCGAGCGCTCGCTGTCCTGATCGCCCTTTTGTCACCCTGCTGCCCACGCCACACCCCTCCTCGCCCCCTTCCACACTGGCACAAGAAGCCCCGTCACCTTCAGGTGAAGGGGCACAGGGCCCCTGTGGCCTGAAGAAGGGACTCCAGCAGGTGCCCCTCGTCTAGCAAGGGTGAGAAATACAGCAGCCAAACGGCACATTCTTCCCCCCACCCTTTAACTCCAGCCTGCCTCCACATCCCACCCGTTTCTCGGTGGTTTCCCTGAGACTGTAAGCCCCCTGGGGGGAGGGTCTGTCCTTTTGTGCTTTGCAAAGTGGCGGACACCTTGATGCATTGCTATATCAATACTAAATTCACTCCCCTGCACAATGGTTGAAAGAACTGGACCCTTCTGACTCTGGCCACCCTGGTCATCTTCATGCTCTTCAGACAGGAACCCAGCTTTAGGCCTTAAATTGCAATGGGTGGCTCACATTTGTTTTTTTAACTATATGACCTGGTTCACATGTCACAAACCAGGGTTTCTTTTGAACCCTGGGTTGTTGTGAGCAGAGTGGGAACAAGTGAGAGTGCTGTTTCTCACTGCCTGATCACTCCTGCTGTATCCAGGTGGAGCTAAACAACCCAGGGGTGCCCTGTTCCTAGGCTGATGATCATGACATATTCTGGGTTGTTGGGGGAGAGACAACCCAGAGTTGTGATCCATGGTTTGTTCTTGGGTTACAACTCTCCCCCAACAACTCACAATTCCAGGTTCAGATGTCATAATCAACAACCCAAGGATGGAGCGTCCCTGAATTAATTAGTGCAGCGGGGGTGGGCGCCAACACACTGGCTCCCTTCCTTTCATTCACAAATACCCACGGTTTAAATAACCCATGGGTAGTCATGATACGCAAACCAGGCCTGTGTGTCCTATATCTCTCCCTTCGCCATCTTCGACATTCACTCCCCTCCCCTTCCTTAAAAATATGATCCAGTCCTACCTGGAGATGCCAAGGATTGAACCCGGGACCTTTTTCATGGAAAGCAGGTGCTACGGCCCTTCCCCTGACCACCTAAGGCTTGAAACCAATAATCGAGTCCACAAGGACAGCCAAATGCTCTACAGGGAATTTTCTCACAGAAAATAGACTCTTCACTGCAGCCTGTGGCAAGCACAAATGGCCTGCCAGCCCCACATTCTCCACCAAATTAATAGTTAATTACGCAAAACTGCAAACATTTGCTTTTCTTGAATAATTTGTTATTTGCCAAACAGGTAAATTTAGGCAAAGGCATTTATTTACGTAATTTGGCCATCTTGGGAGGATTTAAAATAAGTTTCTGCTTTTCTAAACAAGCCAGGAACACCCCATTCCTGGGTTATCATTATGTTCACACCCAGAAACTCTGGGTTATTTAGGGGTTAAACAACCCAGAGTTAACCCAAGAGCAAACCATGGGCAATTATTGGGTTTACTCTGGGTTGTTTAACCCCTAAAAAACCCAGAATTCTGGGTTCAGACATAATGATAACACCCAGGAACAAGGTGTTCCTGGGTTGTTTAGAAAAGCAGAAACTTCTTTGAAATCCTCCAAGATAGCTGAATTATGTAAATAAATGCATTTGCCTACATTTACCTGTTTGGCAAATAATAAATTATTTCCTGGGTGTTCCTAGGTTGTTGAGAAAAGCAGAAGCAGGTGAGCAGGCAGGAATCACACTCGCTTGCTTCTGCACACTCACAAACAACCCACGGTTTGTTAATCATACGTTCTTTGGTTGTGCGAACCAGGTCTAAACGTGCACTCATCTCCACAATCAAAATACCCATTCCTGATGCAGCTAAAGCCTAACAGCAGGGCACTTTCTCACTCATTTGTTTTGCATGTTACCAAATGGAATTTGGTTGATTTCTCTCTACACCACAGACAGGGCAACCCACAGACAGCAGCCGACATGACGCCCTTGGCTGCCCTCTGCATGGCCCACAAAGTAAAGGGTAGAGCTCTACCCACTTCTCTGATCAGCCTTCAGCTGGGTGGTGGGAACAAATCGCTGTTTCCCCACAGCTGGCTCAGGATCACTGGGGAGGAAGAGCAGCTTCAACCTCACCCCACTCCCAGCAATCCTGATGCAGAGCTCAACGTTTTCTTGCAGCGGGCAAATAGCCATCTGGATTGCTGCAGGGGTGGGGAAGCTTCAACTTCAGTGATCCCAAAGCAAAGATCACAGTTTTCTTGCTGCTCGTGATCTTGATCAGGATCATGGAAGGGATGGTGGGCGGGGAGGGGGGGCGAGGAGGCTTTAAACTGTCCCCTTCCCCATGATCCCATCCCCCGCTCTCAGCAGGCAGGGAGGGGAGGTTCAAACCCCCCCATCTCTGCACACTAAGATGTGCGTGTGCGCGTGTGTGCGTGTGCGTGCAAGCGTGTATATGCATTTATATGCATGTGTGCAGCCCTGACCCACCACGTGATATGGCATGTGGCCCTTGGGACCAAACTGGTCCCCCTATCGACACTTCACCATCAGCCTGCACGTTGCTTCATCTGAAATGCTGAGAAAACTGCAGCAGTATCTAGACCATAATGCGCATTCATTAGCAAGGGTTTATGACTCTCATCTGCTTAACAAGGGCAACCACAAGGTTCCCCCCACCCCTGAATTAGACCGTTAGGATCCCTATTCTGTAGTAACTCAAGTGTTGTTGATCTAAAACTGTCCTCCCCGTGTGCGACTCAGAGGGTATCTGATCGGCTTCGCCTCCTGAGCCACAAGGTCGCACCTGGCGTCCAGCTGCTAGATCTCAGGGTTCTGGCAAAAATAAACAGAGCAGACCCCACGCGCCCGAAACTTGCACTAGAGCACAGTTCGAGCAGCTGCCTCTATGCTTCGATTCCACACACAGGTAGGACTGATTCCTCTCAGTAACCAGGATGGCCATGCTGGTTCAGGATGATGGGAGTTTTCGTCCAATCTATCTGGAGAACACCAGGTTGGGGGAAACTGCCTTAGAGGGAGGACAGCTGGCCTTTAAGGCTTCACAATATGAGAAGCGAGCCCATAAAACACCCGCCCCCCATGCACACAAATTAGGAAGACCGACACAGTGCCGATCTGGTGGCCGGGTCCACAGAAAAATTTGGCAAGTATTGAGAAGACTGTGTAGCCCAGTCTTCCCCAACCTGGAGCCCTTCAGATGGGATGGACTACAATCCCCATCATTCCCAGCCAGCATGGCCACGGAAAGGCCACAGGAGAAATGGTTCCTTCACTCAGCACATCCACGCTAGCTGAAGAAACCGCACAGGAGCTCGATGCCAAAAGCAGACACTCCGGTCGCCTGTACGATCAGGCCGCTCTCAAGAGCTGCAAGCAGGACCTACCTTGGGCTGTGCTCTGCGAGGAAATGCCACCTTTGGGTCAATCTGGAAGAGTAAGAGGGACAGATGATGTATTATTGGCAAAAGCAGTTCTTCAGCCAGCCGCAGGGCCTGCGCGCAGCTGCCGCCTATCAGTGGGGCAAATATTTCCAGCACGCCGGAAGCCCATTCCTGGGGTACAGTGCAGCAGTGTGAAGACTATCCATGGGGAGGGCGTCTTCCTGGATGCAAGACTCTTCTGCAGCTCCCATTCATGTAACTGGGGCTTGCGCATAAGAACGCCCTGGCAGACTGCGCTGTTCCGTTTTAAATTGTCCCACTGGGGGGCAGGGGGGGGAAGTGGAGAAAAATGTCATTAATTTCATTCTTGTTTGATTGATGATCAACAGAAGTTTTAGCCAGAATAAGGGGAAGAGAATAAAAGAAACACTTTTTGTGCAGTCGTCCAGTCGATGTGCTACAAGAGCAAGGCTCCGTTAACTACTAAATTAAGGCACATCCACACTGCAAATCCAAATTGGTTTAACCGCTGTGACTCCTCCACCCACCCTGAGCTGTCGGGAATTGCAGTTTTTGAAAGGCTTCATAGCATTCTTGGTTGGAGTACCTTAAGCCTTTGACACAGAACTAACGTGCTCAAGGTTCCTTGGATGGGAGTCAGTTTGAAACTGGTTTAAAGTTTGTAGGGCACGCACTCCAGAGCAGTGTGAACTGCAGTCACTCTACTATGCGTTTGCACATCTGCTGTTCATTTCAAGGGGGCTTGTGCAGGAGAACAGCCCTGTCAATTGGGCCCCAGGGGCTAGACCTCTGTCTGCCCCACCCTCAGGGGAATCAAAACTCTGCCACCTGCGACAACTCCCTCTGCTCAGTGGAGCCTTCTGTACAAGCCCCAAGGGCTGCCTTCACCTCACCCTTTCCTCCAGCGCTCCGTCAGGGACTCCCAAGTGCTATCAAGGCGATCAGCAATGACCGAATGCACAACCACCCCAATTTCACAAATCCACGAACGGAGGAAGCCAGCCTGTGTTTGACTGCAACTCCCATCAACACCAGCCTGTTGATGTAATCCAACACATCTGGAGGGCACCAGATTGGGGAAGGCTGGAACAGACACACACAGGGAAAACCTCTAGCCACTGCAGAAATGATCAGCCGGTCTCTGCTCTTCCTGGGCCTCCACATTGTCCCCCACACCCTCTCCCTTCACAGTCACTACCACTAAGAAAGGCCTTTGCTGGATCAGACCAAAGTCAATCTCCTAGGAGAAAGCCTGGTCTCCACCAGCAGCCGGGTCATGATGTAGATAGCTATCTTCTGTTATTTGTCTTCAGTGCTCAAAAGCAGACTGCCTCCACACATGGAGGTTCCATATCATGGTTAGTAGATGTTTACAGGTCTCTCCTCCTCCTCCTGCGTGCATTTGTCTGATCTCCTCCTAAAGCCACCTGAGCGAGCGGCCAGTTCTTGTGGCAACAAATCCCACACATTCACTCTGCACCGTGGGAAGACCTTCTTCCTTATGTCAATCCGCAGGACGGAACCTCTCTCCATCTACTTCAGATCCATTTAAATTGGGAAACGCCCTCTCCACCTGGGCTGGGGCGAACAAGGAATCCGGCCCTTTGGACGACAGATCCAGCTCAGATCCGGCAACGCCACGGCTGCGAGTGGAAGCCGCTCTTGGCTCCCGTCGCTCCCTTTGGGCCACCAGCTCAGCCAGCTCAAAAGGATCTTTAAGACCCCAAGCAACTTTGCCTCGCTGCTGCCGTTCTGCTTTCCACGCCTCCTTTTCTCTCATCTGTTGGCTCATCTCCTTCCTTTTCATTTATTGTTCAGAACTCAGAACGCCGGAACGGCTCCAAGTTGCTGCAAAGCTTCCCAAATATTGTTCTTCTGACTCGCATCCAGAGGCCCAGATAAAAGTTAATTTCTAAGTTCACTCACAGTTGATGCAGATAGTTAGCGCTTATGTGGAGCGCCGGCTCCAGATTCTGGAGGGCCCTTGGGCAAGACGCCCCCCGTGGGCCCCCTCCCTCAGTGAGCCCCCCTTCTCACCCCCACTGTCGCCAGCTGCTCTTGCTCCTCCTCCTCTTCCTCATCATGGCCGCCACGTGCAGAGAGCCAGGGAGCATGTGGGCCGCGGCATCTCCCGCTCCTCCCCCCCCCCCACCGTTGTCTGGGCTGGAGCGAGAGGCGGGTGAGCAAGCAGGCTGCAAAGGGGAAGAGGAGGTGCAACTCCAAGGGGCTCTTGTCAGTGGGCTTCTGCCGGGGGGGGCGGCCCTCAGCAGGTGCCCGACCAGGCCTACCCCTGACGCCAGCCCTGTTTATATAGCACACTTCATTGCATTATTTTATTTGTGTATAACAGTTAAATCTATAGTCTGCCATTATATTATAAGGGCTTGACCACGGTGGTACAGGCACTAGTAACCTCAAGACTGGATTACTGCAATGCGCTCTCTGTGGGGCTGCCCTTAAGGCTGATCCAGAAGCTGGAGCTAGTGCAGAATGCAACAGCTCGGCTGTTGTCGGGAGCTGCCCCTTTTCAGCATGTAACTCCTCTGCTGAGGGAACTGCACTGGCTGCCTATTCACTACCGGGCCAGGTTTAAGGTATTAGTACTAGTGTACACAGCCCAAAGCAACTTGGGATCAGGATACCTGAGAGAGCTCCTCCTTTACCAACCTGCCCGGTCACTGAGGTCATCAGAGGGCATGTTCCTGGTGGTTCCATATGGACCCATGGCCCAGTTGGAGTCCACCAGGAAAAGAGCCTTCAGTGTGGTGGCCCCCTTCCTGTGGAATTCCCTGCTTTTAGAGGTCAGGCAGGAACCAACATTGTGTTCCTTCTGGCGCCTCCTGAAGATGTAGTTATTTCAAAAGGCCTTCCTTGCATGACCAGCCGTGGTTTGTTAAATTCCACTTTACTGGGGTTTGTCTTTTTAAAAAATGTTTTAACTCTTTTAACCTGCTGTTTTATTCTTTTACCATGTTGTTCACCACTCCCAAATCTTCTGATGTGGAGCGGTGTATAAATATTGTAAATAAATAAATAAATAAATAAATAAATATTAGATTTCAGGACGGCACACAGCATAAACACCAATATAATACAACACAAAAGCAAAGACAAATGCAGCTGATAAAGGCTCAAGGCAGACAAAGGCTGCAATGCTTACTTGGAAGCAAGTCCCATTGGCGGGGACTTACTTCAAGGTAGACATGCACAGGATCACACTGTAAAACTTGATCAATTAATGCTGCAATCCCATGCACGCATATCTGGGAGTAAGTCCCATTTAATTCAATGGGGCTTACTTCTGAGCAGACATGTAAAGGATTGCAGCCGTAATCAGCCGTCCCTGATGTTTTGGAGTACAATGCCCCTCACCCCTGACCACTGGCTGTGCTTGCTGGGGCTGATGGGAGGTGTAGTCCAAAGCCCCCAGAGAACAGTACTTTGGGAAAGGCTTCATCAACCTTACAGCCACCCTCTCTTGGGAAGGTCATTGCTATTGTCCTCATTTTGCAAGTTGAGGGAGGTGAAATACTCCCTTCCCCAGGGATCTGGCTTTTCTGGAAAATTTTTCCAATCATTTGGAAAATGTCCAGTATCAGAAACTTTTCAGGTGTAGCATATTTACTGGACTTCTGTTTAGTCATTTTAAACGTCAGAATTAAAAAAGTACGCCATGTGAGTCTTACACGCTGGATAAATACCTCAAAACATTTTCCAAATAACGAGCAGCCTTTCCCAACCTGGCACCCTCGGGATGTGCTGGACTGCAACTCCCATCATTCCCAGCCAGCATGACCAACAGGCATGCTGGCTCAGGATGATGAGAGTTGCAGCCCAGCACATCCCGAGGGTGCCAGGTTGGGAAAGTCTGCTGCAAGTACTGGAACCACCTGTGAATACTTGGTCTTGGCGGTTCTGGTGTCTCCACCAGTCTTCCCCCAACATCGGGGAGCAGTGTCACAGGCAACGCACCCCCCCCCACACACACACACAGCAAATTCCCTGTTGGCAAAGGCTGGGCGCTCCACTCCAACCAGTGGAGGCGGGTGGCTCCGACGTCAGCGGGGCAGTGAATCCACTCCGGGTTTCAGCCAGAACCAGTCAGCACTCTAAAGGAGCTCTCCAAGGTGCAAAGCATGGATGCTGGATGCCGGGAGCAGAACAAGCTGTCCCTGCTGGACGCCCAGAGCTCCACTGCAAGGCTCCAGCGGGGAGAGGAACAGCCCCGGCAGCCCCTGGGCTGAGCCAGGGGTGTCGTTAGAGAAGGGCCACCTGGGCACAGGCCCCGGATCTTTTTTGAGCTGTGCCCCGGATCCTTTGAGTTGTCCTAACTGCCATTTTTTTTTACATTTCCCCATTGACTTGCATTGGAAAACAAAAATGGCCATAACTTTTTTAGTTTGTAAAATAAATACATGAGATTTGGAGGCTTGGTAGCCCCCATGGAGCTGATGGAACCTGCCAAATTTCAGGTAGTTATGTCTAGTGGCTTTTGTGCTAGCCACAGGTAAAATTTGCTTTTTCCAAGAAAATCTGTCAAAGTCCGACTACAAATTGCCCAGAGCAGAAGTGGGATGTTTTCCAAAATGCTGAATTGCGGTCTGAGTTGAAGTGGGGTGGGGGTCAGTGCACATTCTTATGTATGTATGTATGTATGTATGTAATCTATAGACACACGCACGCACACACCACACACACACATACATATATATTAGACATGCGCTTAGACTCGTGTGTGTGTGTGTGTGTGTGTGTGCGTATATGTGTGTATATATATATGCAAATTTGTGTTAGGGGCCTGTGCCCCGGATCTTTTAAGAACCTAGCAACACCCCTGGGCTGAGCTGTCGGGTGGCCCACTCTCCCTTCTCTCTCCCCCGCTGACAAACAGCCACTGTGTGTTAGGACCAAGGATGACAGGCTCCAGCTTCGTTTTTGCTCCAGGTCTGTCTCCGACATCCATCCTGCACCCTATTCCATGCAGAGCAGGAGGCAGGCCCACCCCACGACCAGCAGCAGTGACCAGGGTGCTCCCGCCCTGGCTGTTCCTCCATGGGGTTGCCATCCACCTTGTTCCAGGCAGGCTCCTGCACCCTGGCAAGCCTCACGACAGCCAGTTATGCAACAGGCGAAGACGTGCCTAATACAGGCTGGGACCACCCGGGACACAACACTGCTGCCTGCTGGGCCCCTCTCCAAGGAGGAAGGGCTCTGCTGGGGGGACTGGCTGGCAACCCCCGCCACGTATCTTTCCTCCCCAGATTTGCTCTGTCCCGGTGATGCTGCCCCATGGGCCGTGTGGGCCGTATCTGTGTTGGGAGCCCTTTCCCACACTCTAGTGAGATCTGGCTCCAGCTGGCCTCAGGATGGGACGGAGGGGCAGGGAGCGTGATGGAGGCCGACCCCCTCCCCTCGGCTCACTCAGGTGTCTTGGGTGTGAGGCAAGTGGCCTCCCAGGGTGAGCACGTGGGTGCTGCTGCCGCCACTGCTGCCACGGAGTATGAGAGGCACTCAGCTGGTGAGGGGGTGGAGGGGGGATAGCGAGTCCTGCTGGGGTGCTACTCAGCACAGCTGGCCTACTGGACAAAATATCAGGGGGGGCTTATTCACATGGGGGCAGCACGCCTCCTGATTGGCTCAAATGTGCCTGAATAGGGTGAGGGGGCACTACCTTTCTAGTGTAGGGCCATATGCTAGATTCGATCCCAGGACCCTCTGCATGTAAGACAGGAGCTGTTCCACCTGGCCAGAGTTCCTCCTGCAGCCCCCGTGCTCCTGGCTTCTATTAGCGGTTTGGGGGGCTGGGGAGAGGAGCCAAATGCCATATGATGGGTCCGATTCCCATCTGCCGTTAACAGACTAATTTCAGCACGCCCAGCGAGCTGCGTGTTTATACTTATTCTGCATGCGTGCGTGCTTTCTAGGGATAGTCACCTGAAGAAGGAAAAAGGTTAATTGCAACTTTCAAACTGCCCAATCGGACTGGAATTGCAGACATTCATTATGTTACTAATTAATGTTATGAAACAACTTTTTTTTTAATGGAAACATTTTCAAGGGAAAATATAACAGTAGGAAATTTTCTGCCCCACATTCCTGGGATTCCCTAGAGAGGCCTTCCCCACCTGGCGTCCTTCAGGTGTGTTGGGGTACAACTCCCATCATACCCATCCAGCATGGACAATGCTGGCTGGGAATGAGAGTTGCACTCCAACAGATCTGGTGGGCACCAGGTTGGGGAAGGCTGCTCTGGGGTCGCCAGGTGGGTTTGTGGCTGAGATAACATTTGAAGCACAGAATTCCCAATTCTCCTGCATGCTGTTTTATTATTACCTCCTTAGCATCACCAAGGTATAGAGCAAGCACAAGCAAGAGACAGGTCCCTGCCCCAATGACATTACAACCTAACTTCCAACAATGTGGGAGGCAAGAAAGGCAGACAGCATGCAGGAACGCAGGCTCCGTTCCAGCTCAGCCAGGGGCAGGGCCACTGCATGGCACTCTTGGGCTAGTTTTCCCAAGTCAGTCGGGGCCCTTCAGACCAAATCCTCCTCCATACAGCCATAAGAAAAATCCCTGGATGTAGAAAAGTAGATGCCAGGTGAAGGGTTTTATCTTAGCCTTTTCCCCAACATGCTAGTGTTCTAGATGCAGGAACTGTGTGTGCTGCCTGCGTAGGAGCGCTCTCTCACGCAAGTCCCCACCGGCAGGCAGAAGTGCGTACAGCCCCAACACAGGTCTTCTCCTGACCCCTGCTTTGTGAGAACTGGGCCTTAGGCACCAAGCAGTCCAGCTTATCACTGGAAAGGCCTTTGACCGCTATAAGGGGATAGTTTGGCACGAAAGCTACCACCACGCCCAACATCTCAGTGGAAGACAAAAGTCCTGTGCAGACAGATCTGGGAGCCCAGACTCCCCCCTCCTGCCCTCCCGCTTTCGACGCCAAGGGAACATGGAACAGCCTCTGGTTCCTTTCCTCAGAGGCAGGGAGAACAGCACAGGCGTGAAGCACTATGGGCACTTTAATAGGTGGACCCGCGCATGCCCCCCTTCAGCAAGGGACATCAGAAGGGGAGAGGGAAGTCTAACAAACTCAGCTCCCTCTCCGTTATGAAAGGAGAGTGTGCAGTGCTGTTCTATTTTGGTGCCAGAGACAGACAATCCGTGAGGGCGCCACCTCTCCTGCCAATGGTCACTGGGCACCAGATACACCAGCGAGTTCTCTTGCGCCTCCCCCCATTCATTCAATGGGGCTGGGGCAACTTCCCGTGGATTGTGCCCTGTGGGGTCAGATCTGCTTGTCTCTCACTCTGAGCCAGAGATGGCCTCCAGATCTTGACTCTCAGCAGAACCACCTCTTGCAAGATCAAGCACAAGTGCACACGGCCCAGCATCTTGTTTCCAACAGGGGCCAGCCAGATGCCCCTGAAAGTTCCCAAGCAAGGTGCTTGCTTGCCTGGAATTCAAAGGTCCAATCCTCCTGTTCAAGGAGGTCCCATTTAGCAAAAAGCTGTTAACTGTGCCTGTCCTTCATGGGTGTGTCTAAACCAGCCTTCCACAACTTGCTGGCCAGGGATGATAGGAGCTGTAGTCCAACACACCTGGAAGGCAGCAGGTTGGGAAAGTCTGGTCTAAACCTTTTTAACACTACCCAGGCTAGCAACCAGACCTACAACTCACAGATAGTCCAACTCCCGAATCATACTGGTGACCTCCTGTACTTCATCGGAGCAACCTCTGCTCCCCACCGCTTGGCACTTATTCACACACATGCACACACACACACACACAGTCCCTTTGTATATGAGCAAAGCAGATATCAACAGCGAGTCCTGGGGCCCTGGGACAGCAGGAGCTCAGGAGGCCGATGGAAGATAGTAAGCACAAACAATTGTCCCCTGTCTTTGTCCATTCTCTGCCAACAACATTCAGCTGCTGCCAAGATGATAACCCATATTTCAGAAAAAATGAACCTAGACCTTCCTTTCCCAGCACAATTGGCTGGGTACAAAAAGCACCCCTCCTGGCACTGCTGTGGCCGACTGCTGTTTAAATACATTTGCCACAGAGGGAGCAATTCTCACAAGTAAACTGGGCCTGGAAGGGAAATAAAAAATGCTGGAGAGGGGAGTTCTTTATTTTACTTATTTAAAGCATTTCTATCCCGCCTTGCCTCCAGAGACCCTCTGGTGGTGATACTAAAAGCAAGCAAGTCACAGGAGAAGGTGGCAGAAAGAGGGGCGCCTCTGGAGGGCTGGAGTCAGGGCATCCAGCAGGGGCAGCTGTTTGCTTCCCTTCGAAGGGTGGCAGTTTGCGCCCGAGAAGCAGCCTCCCTTTGCAAACCCCGGCAGGAAACGGCAGGCAGTTGTGCATCGAAAGCGTGAGCAGCCATCGTTGCTCCCTGCTTCTACCACTTCTACTTAGGTAGCCTTTTCCAAGCCCTCCAGATGTGTTTGGACTCCAACTCCCATCATTCCTAGCCAGCAAGCAGTTAGTTGCTTTGGGGCAGGGGTGTCAGACCCCTTTCAACATGAGGGCCAAATTCAATGATGTAAAAGCACTCGGGCGGGGGGGCATTCCAAAGGGAGGTGAAGCCAACGGCAAAAGGGGCCACAATGCCCTAAACACCAGCATATTTTAGCTTACTGCCCTAGATTGCCAGGAATTCAGCCTCATGAGAGGCATTTCAGCCTTTCAGAATGGAGAACAAGTTGCACAAATATAGGGAAACCACCCAACAATCTGGGGTCGGGTGGAAGGGGTGAGGCCAGGGGAAGGGGAACACCTCTGCTTTAGGGACTTATCACTTGTTGTACTATGTTACACTGCTCTTAAGAACCTCAGAAGCACCCTGCTGGATCAAGCCAAGGGTCCATCCCGACCAGCATTCTGTTCACACAGGGGCCAACCTGCTGTCGACCGGGAACCCACAAGCAGGGCACGAGCACAACAGCACCCTCCCACCCACGTCTCCCACAATGTTCTTCTTATATCAACTGTACTGGTTACCTATTTAATTCTCAGTGCAATTTAAAGCACATCAGAGCCCTTCTGTTCGCATTTCAATGCAAACTTACCTGATTTCACACTTTCGAACCAATATGTGAACCAAAACACAATTCTCCTTTGAAATTTGCACTTACCCAGCTTTTGCAACAGAGGAAAACATGTGTACAATCAAAAGATGCATACAAAACATGTGCACTGGTGAAAATAACATTCAAAGATGCATGATATTAAGAAAATTGCTTGCAGAAAATGTGCATTTTAGGCAAAACTGTACAAAAATGGATGTATTCGGAGAAACGTGCATCAAAATGCTTATGAATTTTCATGCAAACTTTTTTTAAAAAATTAACCAAAACGTTTGGGACAACCCAACTTTAAGACTGGAAAAATGAGGAACTAAGAGAAACTGAAACAGCTAGATTCACCCACCTCTACCTGGGATGGAGTTAACTGCCCTCGCCCAGACGAGCATTAAGGTCAGGCTTGGAGTCTCCGTGGTCCAATGTGTCCTGGATATATGGTCAGCAAGACGAAGGACACAGCCTTCTCAGTGGTGGCACCACAGTTGTGGAATCCCCTCTCTGAGGAGATCCAACAAACTCCCTCTCTTCCCCATTTTCAGGCACTCTATGACAGCTTTTTATACAGACAGCAATTTGATGTATGATTTTTCACCTCTGCTGCTTTACCAAAGTTTAGTGGTGTCTTTGTTTTGCAGTTCTATAGTGATTTTGATATTTCATCCGTCACTGTGAGTGCACTTTCTGTAGAGAAAGTGGGATAACAGCAGATAGAAATAGATAAAATACAAACAGGAGTGGAGTTTAGGGAGGGGCAGGTAGGTGTCAGACCCCGAGGGAGCACTGCCTACAACTCTGGCTACTGGGGGGAATAAAAAGGTAACCACAACAAATGTTTTGAAAATAAGTATTTTCAAAATAAAGAACTCTCCTCTCCAGCCGCTTTTTCTTTGCCATTTCATCTTGAATCTACAGCAGGCCTTTGAAGCTGGGCCTCCATCCCCCCTCAGCCTGGCCAGGGATGATGGGAATTTTAGCCCAACACATCTGGAAGGCACCAAGTTGGAGAAGGCAGCTTTTCCAACCCCATATGGAACCCTCGTCCACACGAGCACACCATGGAATGAAACGTGAGAGGGTGGCTTGGCCAAATTGAACCAACCATGGTGGAGACCAGACCTGAATGGGTCACTCCCAAACTGGTGTACCAGAGAGCCTGGCTGGAACACATCAAAGGTCTGTCTAATCCAGCCTCCCCCAACCTGAGTCCCCCCAGACGTTTTGGCCTACAACTCCCATCATCCCTGATCATGGGCTGTGCTGGCTGGGAATTGTAGTCCAATATATCTGAAGGGACGCAGGTTGGGGAAGGCTGTTCAAATACTACCATTAGTCTCCAACACTGGCCACCCATAAAGGGTGAAGGGACACCTCACCCTGCCGCTCGGAGGTATCCTGCCTGGGAATGTGAATGGTTTATTTAGCCATTGTTGCTAAGAACTGTTAAACATAGTTGTGCGTTCTACAAAGACGTGTTTGCTCTCAGTGGAGGCTGGTGGCTCTGATGTCAGTAGGGCAGCAAATCCACTTTGAGTTTCAGTCAGAACCAGTCAGAATGCTAAAGGAACTCTCCAAGGTGTCTGCCCACTGACACTGGAGCCACCAGCCTCCACAGTCCCCTTGTGCAAACAGATACGTGTACATGAGGCTGGTGGCCTCTAGATGTGATTAGACTACAACTCCCATCATTCCCAGCCATCCTGCGCCCATTATCCTCACATTTTACAAGCCAGCCAGCCAGTTTATAGTTTAGCTGGGCGTTGAAACAGGGGCTAGCAGCCCACAGCTCCTGCCTGGGCCAGAACCACTGCATGCCACAAGCTCTTTGCCACAAGGACAGACCCAGTGGAGAACCATGGAGCAGTGCAGGGAAAGCTGCCATCTCTCTGCCTCAGTGCACCACCCACCTGGAGGTTGGGGCTAAAAAAATGAACCTACCTAGGTTGTTGTAAGGATAACTGAGGATCGGCACTTTGAACACACTTGAACACATAAATAATAGAAGATACCTTTTTAAAAATACCCTTTGCTTCCAGCCATGAGGACTAGTGACCTTATGGGTGGAACCAAGGGTACAATCCGTTCCTTCACAATCCTGCTCCCACACCAAACACCATGTAATTACCATTAAAGCCCATGTAACCACATTTAACTTGCTGCCATCATTATCTGAGGTATCTATTGCCAAATCAATGTCACAGCCGGACAGCCATGGAAGACACGTCGGCAGATCTCCGGTGCCAGCTAAGCGACAAATTGCTTCGTTCCAAATCCAAAACGTTCCACCCCCACCCCTTTGGGAGAAGAACAAAACCCTTTAGAATACTGCCGTTTCCAAAGCATCTCCTAGTCTAGCCAAGGTACCTATTAAGCTTCCATTCCCATAAACAAACTCCAGTGTGTTATCTCACTTACAAATAAAGACCATTCTTGAAAAGCACATGGTTTCTCCCACCACAGCTACCCCAAACTCCATCCACGCTCCCAGGTTGAGGGGAAACAAACACTCCAGCCAACAACCATCAGGGCTGGTTCACACATGCGCGTGTATCACCTCACAACTGCAACATCGACAGATGACTCGCATTCACAGCAGAATGTCCATTTCGCCTCCTTGGCGAAATGCACTACTTGTCAATAGATTCAGCCCAACAGATTCATCTGCCAGGCATCAATTGTAGGATAACCCAGTGATGTGCATGTTGAACACCCGCTCAGCTTCATCAGGAGGCCCTCCCATCAAGAGGAGCTGTCAACCTAGTGAAGGCCCAGTTAAAAAGGGCCTTCACCTCTCAGCTCAAGGGACAGGCTTCCTCTCTCTGAAACTCTGGAAAGCCATAGGCAGCCTGAGCAGGCAGCACCAGGCAAGCCCAAGGGCTGTGCTGGGAGATGCAGGTCAACACATCTGGAGGGTGCCAAGTTGGGGAAGGCTGGGCCAGAGAGACCCAAGGTCTGCACCAGCTACACAGGACAACAAGGATTAGAAAAGCAGGCACAGGAGAGACGTTCTGCAGCATACTTCTATTCCCCACAAAGTTTTGCAAAAGCCTATTATTAAAACAGCAGTGGGATATAGGCCCCTCATATTTACAATCTGAAGCCAAACCATTCCATTTAAGCAAGATGGAAACTCTGGACCCAAGAAAACCCACAAAGTAGCAAAAGGCCAGCGCGTTCTTGTGGAACTGCCTTCCCCCTGGCTGGTGACTCCCCCCAGTCTCAGCCTGAGAGCTACTTGGGACATGTCTGACAAAGTGACACCAGCTGAATGCACCTATGACTTTGGCATGTGGCTGGTGGTTCTTCAGGGAAATGTCTGGGCAAATGCATGCAGGATACACTTGCACAAGCTTCCATTGGTGTGTCCTGAGCAACACCACCAATCACATGCAAAAGGAATTTCCACACAGCACTGCAACCTTTATCAGACGGGCCTTTAACCGGAGCTTGGGAACCGGTTTGAGCCATTTTCAGGTGAGCCTGTTGAGTATTTAATGGGCATTTTGTTTAGCTGCTTCTACTGGGCCCCATAATGAGCAAAATACATTTTAAAAGGCCATACCCAATTTTCATGCAAATAAATAAAAGAGAGGGAGCAGAGGTGGGAGATCTGGGATATTAAAGGTGGCAGAGTGTGGCATATGAAAATACAAACAGGGGCTCACTGAAGCAAACGGGAGCAGCTATGCTTGTCTGCAGTTCTCATTCACTTCAATGGAACTTGCACAGGAGAACATCTCAGTAGACTGTGCCCCACGTTAAATAAGTATATGTGTATATATTGGGGGGATGGCATTTAGATCTTCTATGTCAGGCACCAAACCATCTTGGGCTGGCCCAGGGGCAGGGGAAAAGGAAGAAAGATGGAATGATTTAAGCTCCAAACAAAGAAAAAGAGGGCTCTTCTGTGCAGAAGCTGCCCCCACACTTCCAGCTTCCTCCCCTCCACCCAGCCAGCCAGACGCATCAGGGGATTTCAATAGCCGGCCAACCCCCATCGTGTTCTGTATAGCATGAGACCCCTTCTGTTCTCCCTCGTTCACTTAACCCCTCCCCCCACCCGCTCCGCCTCGCAGGGGAGGCCCAGGGTACAGTTTTAAAGGACAAGAGCAAGAGCACACTGGACAAGGAGGCAGAGAAGAACAGGGATCAGCAACCACAACTTTAATCTTGCTGGTGTCCCCGAAAATGCCCCCAAGGATTAAGCGGGCCAGCGCACACATCCATCCCTTGCTTCTTTCAGAAAGGGAGACGGCCCTCTCCCAGAGAGATCCATGATGGGTGTCGCTGATTAGGCACTAGTTTAGAGGGGTGGGGCGCCTAGAAAAGCTCTTCCTTGCACACATTCCAAATGGGGTGCCTCGCGACCCCATCCCAGGCTTGCATCTTCAGAGGCTTGTCTCACTGACCCCAGTGAGACCTACTCCCAGTTCAGTGTTCTTATGACTTCAGCCTGACGTACCTTGGAGCAGAAACAACCAAGAGTCCTCCAGCACCTTCAAAACGAATGCATTTCTCATAGCCTTCTCTCCCGTGGGCCCCACTTCATCAGATGTACAAAGTTGCCACAGCAACTATACTACGTCTTAAGAACTAAGTGGGAATTCTATAGAGTTTATTTTTGTTTTAAAAAACGTGTAACTTTCAAGATAAAGTTTTTATTTTGTTTTCTTCCAACAAAATCTAGGGCACCTGCATCCAGCAAACCTGGAAAAAGTTTCATGAGGACAGAGGATGATGTGCACATCAAAGGAAACAACCCACAGACCTAACACAAGAACAGATACATGGCTTCCATTGCAACTACCACAGGCACCCTCAAGGGAAGATGTTCCTTTGGCTTCTTTTGTTCACCCTGGATACAGACGCTTACCAGAAGCAAACTTAAATGACACATGATGTCTCAGCAGCCACCAGGAAGTTCTCTTGCATCAGTCCCATTGAAACGAAGGGGTGCTACGTAGTTCCATTTCTTTCTATGGGGCTTGCACAAGAGAACTTTTGGGCGGGTTGTTGTTTGGACTTTTAATTCGTTCACTGAAAAACAACTTTTGAAAAACACATTGTTTCCTCCACACAGCTCTAACCTTGAGCCCCGTATCTCAATTCCAAGATTTTGACCACAGGAAAGATGTCTAAAAGTATCCACAGCAGAGGACTCCCCACTTCAATATAAGGGCATCACGCATACCGCCCCCCACCTCAAACACTGAGTTGCAAAGCAAGAAAAGATGCGCCACAGGCCACCAAGGTCCACTCAGGTTCAAATCCCTTCTCCAACACAGTCTCTTTGTGGAGGGGCCCTTGCTCTGGGCTGCCTTGCCCTGCTTAGATCCGCAGATCCGAGGAAGAAATACAACAACAGGAGGCCAGCCCAAATCACTGTAGTCCCCAGAGGCACGAATCGAGATCAAATTTGGGATGGGTGGGGGACCAGCCAAGGCACGCTGACTACCAGTTGGATCACCTTCAATTGCCCATTATTAGCCAACCAAGTACCCACAACAGGGTGGGAATGTGAATGGAATGGCTATTGTTGATCACTTCTGTGTCACCCTGCTCATTCCCGCTCCTTTGCTCCCAGACCTGCTAAAGCAACACAATTTTTGCCCCACTTCTAAGCATGAAGCATGTTGCTAGCCAAACATGCAAACAGGCCTGGGGGTTAAGTGGCACGTGGTGTAATGGCTGCTGATGTCAGAAACAAGTATCTTATGAAGTTCCGAGGGGGGCATTTGGGGGCTCTCCTCCAGGTGAAAACTGGCATATGCTTAATACCTTTTCCTCCTTCTCCTCAACTTTCTCCGTAAACCATGCTGGCAAAGAGATGCAGGAGAAAGTACAGACAGACACAAAACTTTCAGAGATGTGGATACATTAGCATACATTACAGGGGTAGATAACTTGGTGCCCTCCAGACATTTTAGACTACAACTCCCATAAGCTGGCTGGGCTTATGGGAGTTGTGGCCCAAAAGATTTGGAGAGCACCAAGTTGCCACCCTTACTATCCAAGATGTCCAGTTTCACCTTGTGAAGTGTTGTGTTGTGAAGCTGCATCAGATGGCTTGATGGACCATCAAGAGGCAACACAGGCACTCTAGAGAGAAACAAACCCAGGAAATGCATGTTGGCCATCCAAAGGATCCCCAGTTCTAAGCAGATGGTCAGAACTTCATCACCACAACAGCCATTAGCTTCAGAGCCAGTCCTCATTTGAGCCCCAAGAACCCACTTATAATGCCAGAGGCACAGCCGTGGAACATATGAATGGTGTGCCTCTGAGCACATGCAGTACAACTTTCCCTCTGTGGTGGATCTCCTTCCCAACATCTTGGATCAGAAGGGAGAGGAACTGGAGTCACCTCTGCAACATTCCTCACGGACTTGTGTCCCAATAAGCTCCTTTTAAGAAGTGAGTTAGGAAAGGTTCTACGACCCCCATAGTTCAGGCTCCAAAATCCAGCTTGTGGGGACCAGCCAAAGGTGGAAAATCCAAGGAAGGATCTAAATCAACCTCCCCCACAAAACTGGACACTCACTAAGAAATATATGGGCCTGACCTTCAGAGAAAGGGCAGGCATCCTTCAAGAAGATGGTTCGAATCCAGCAAAGGCGCCACTGCCACCAGGCACAACACAGGCTGAGTGGAAGAGGCACCTAGCCCCCCACTTGCTGGTGTATATTTCTCCAAAATATACACCAGCAGTACATTCAGCCCCTGCCTCAGCTCAAGACTTCTCAGTTCAATATCTCTCTGATGCTGTTTTGCCAAGACAACCGAGAGGAAGTTCTGAAAATCACAACTCCTACATGGAGAAACTCATCCATCCTTTGTAACCCTGTGCAGACTGAAGAAGCAGCCAGTTTCAAACCCAACAGACAGGATGGATCAATACCTCTCTCCCTCGCCAATAGCTGCTGATCCCAAACTGCAAACGAAACACCACAATCCACAGATGCTCCAAACCTTTCCCGAACAAAGCAAACGGCTTGAGATGGAAGAAGTGGACTCACCGTCTTAGAATCCAGCTCGTGTCTGGATTGGGCCAGAACCTTGTCCACACCAGCTTGGTCCATGAATGTGACAAAACCAAATCCCCTGCACCAGGATAGGAGACAGGAGGGGGTGGGAGAAGGAAGCAGGGGGGGAGAGAGAGAGAGAGGGAGGAAGGGAGAGAAAGAGAAAGAGTTGGTTAGAAAGGAGGCTGCAGGTCGGCTGGGAGGGGCACGAGGAGGAGGTATCTCACCTGGATCGCTTTGTCAGCGGGTCCCTCATGACCAGGCACTCCTTCACCTCTCCAAACTGGCTGAAATACTCCCGCAAGCCTTCTGCAAGCACAAGGCAAGGAAGTCACCAGTGAGTCCCGGGCGATGCAGGTGGCGACAGCCAGGCCTCCCTCTTCCCTGCCTGCCTGCCTGCCTGCCACCTCCAAGAAAAGAGGGTGGAAGGCGGTGTGTGTGTAGGGGGGGGGGAGTAAGATGATTCGACCTCTGCTGGCAAAGATCCGGGGAGATCCAGAAGCATTCCCTGCCGCCAGGGCACGTGGGGGGCGGGGGGGCGGAAAGCGGCCTCACGGAGAAGACACATGACCCGACCCCCAAGCCCACCCCCCGCCTGCGAACAAGTCGGAAGCGCCGGGCTCTTTCCCGGAGCGGATCACAAAGACCCACATGAGCGGGAGGGGGAGGGGAGGGGAGGGGAGGGGGGGTTGCCGGCGACGGTCTCGCTGAAAAGCCCCCTCCCGCGAAAAGGCGCGCCCGAGAAGCCCCCCCCCCCCGCTCGGCGCACCGGAGGGGGAATTTGGGGAGGGGCGGGGAAGAGTTGGGAAAGTTTGGGCTGCAGGTGCCGCTCGGCGAGACCCGGACACAGCGCCCCGCGGCCCGGCCCGGCCCCCGCTCGGCTCACCTTGAGTAGTTTGCCAGCTCAGTCCTCCGATGAACATTTTGCTAGCGAGGAGAGAAACAAAAACACCCACTTAAGATCACAACACAGAGCCATAAAAGGATCGCAGCCATGAAGTCCGCGCCATCGATCCGAAGCGAAGGGCGGGCGAGCCCCGATCAAAGGCGAGGCAGGCGCGGGGGCGCAGCGCCGGGGGGAGGTTCGGGCCGCCGCGGCGCTCGGGGTCCCCCGAGCTCCCCCCACCCATGGCGGGCGCGTACGCCTCCGGGGCGCCGGGATGCCCGATCGGGGGCGGAAGACGCGGGCCAGGGCGCCCCGGGGGCGGGCTGCCCGACTCGGCGAGCAGGGGGAGGCGCTGCCGGCAGCAGCGATGCCTGGAGAGGCGAGGAGCGCGGCGCGGAGATCGGCCATGTTGGTGGCTCCCCCCCCGCGCCCGGCCAAGCCAGAGCCAGCCCGGCCACGAGCTACCGGGCATCGCGGGGAGGCGGGGACGCTGCCGGCGGCTCCCAGCGCGGAGGAAGGCGGGGGGCGGCCGGGGCTGGCCGGGCCGAGTACCAGGGGTCGTGCGGGGAGTCCGGGGAGGCGAGGCCGGGCTGGCTGGCTTCTGTCTCCATTCGGACCTCTTCTCCCTGCGAGGAGCAGCGCCACACTCCCGGGGCAGCTGAGCGTTGGAAAAGGGGCCGGACGGCCAGGCCATGCTGCCCCCTCCCCCGACCCCTCTCAGCCGGGCGGGGAGGGGAAGGGAGGGCTGGGCCCGGCGGGGACAACCTGCCCGGCTCCTCCCACCCCCGGCAGGCGGGGAGCTGGCGTGAGCATAAAAGCCGGCCCGCCGGCGAGCGCGCCCAGGGTGGCGGCGGGGACGCACCGGGGCGCGATGCGGCCGTGCGCTTAGGGCGCGCAGGGCTCGCCGGCCGGCCCTCGCTCGCTCGCTCGCTCTCTGCGTCCCCCTCCCGCCGGCGGGGCGACGCGAGCCCTGCCGAGGCGGCCCCCACCCCGGCTCGATGACCAGCCGTGGGAGGAAGCTCTGCTCCCTCGGCGCGCCGGGAAACAAAGGCTGCCGGCGTGGAGGGAGCCTTGCGCGGGGGTCCCTGCCGCGCCTCGGGGGCTGCCGCCGCCTCTTAGAACGGCGGGCCGGAGGCAGCGCGAGCGGGGCTGGGCTGGGCCTGCTGCGGGTCGGGCCCACCGGCTGGAGGGGGGCGCCAGAGGTGGCCCCGGCGGGGGGCTCGGCAGCGCTTCGCCGCTCGCCCTTCCCCGCTTTGTTCTCTACCTGCTGAAGGAGGCCTCCATGGTCGGTCAAGGGTGCCGGGAGGGGGACCTCCCTCCTCTCGCCGGGCCCACCTGGCTCTTCATCACTGCTGCCTGCTGGAACCGGGGCGGCGGGGGGAGCCCGCACCGAAGGGGTTAAAGCCCATCCAGCCGGCAGCAGTCCTCAGCATGTGACATGGCGGGCCGGCAGCGGTGCCGGAGGGCACGAAGGGGCCCGGGCCCAACAGCGGGCGGCCGGCGCGCCGGGCCCCTTCGCGCCCCGCCCCGCCCCACACTGCAGAGCGCCCCTCGCAGCCTCGTCCCGCTTGCGCGGCCCACGAAGCGGCCCCGCGGGGCCTGCTCTCCGGCGCGAGCCCCGGAGTTGGCCGCCGCGGAGGGGAGCTGTTGAGGGGAGGCGCGCCGGGGCCGGGCGCGGAGCGGTGGCCTTCCCAGGCCCGCCTTGCAACGGACAGTCCGTGGCGCGAGACGCGGGAGTGGGATGGATGGATGGATGGACGGATGAATAAAGCTCCTTTTGCCACGTTTCGCCGCCTTGAGACACTTGCGGATCGATCGCGTGGTGCAGAGTCCGCGTTCTGCCGGTTCAGACGACAGGCGGGGTCCGGGCAGGTTCCCCCCGCGAAGCCGCTATACTGGCGTAGAGGAACATCGCGGCCTAGCAGGGCCGCCCCTCTAGAAACCCATAAGGTGGTCGCTGGGTTTTACCTCCACTGAATTCTGAAGTAAATGTTGAGGCTCGTCCCCAATCCAAGCATCTAAGGAATGCTGAGGGAAGTTTTGCTGGGACCAGCAGACTTCCTCAGGATTTGGTGTCAGACGTTCCTCAGATAACAGGTGTCCTGGCTTTTCCCGTATTTCAGAATCTACACAGGACTTCAAAGACTCTGCAGCAAACTGATTCCTCAGGAGTTCTCAAAACCCATTTCTCTGCCGTGCCTCGCCCCGGGGGGGGGGGGGGGCAGGGCTGTTTCATTATTGAGAGTTCATTGTTCCAGGGCTGTTGCCCTGTGCTAACAGACCATCGGTAGGGAGCAGGCCAGCCTTCCCCAACCAGGCGCCCTCCAGATGTGTTGGAGTACAACTCCCACTAGCCCAGCCAGAATGGCCATGCTGGCTGGGATGATGGGTGTTGAGGTCCAAGCTACTTGGAGAGCACCAGGTTGGGGAAGGCTGTCGCAGCCATTCCAGAACCTCCTTCAGGTCCAGTAATCACAGGCCTCTTGAGTACCAGGCCATGGGCTCAAGCAAAGTGTGTTTAAGCTGGACTAGGAGGCCCTTTGGTCTAATCCAGTAGGGTTCTTGTATTTATTAATTTTTATCCCACTCCTCAACCCAAAAAGGCTCCCAGAGCAACTTGGAGCAAATCAGCAAAAAAGACACATCACACGGGGAGAAAGGGATGGGGAGGGAAGAGGGGGAAATTAAGCAGATTGTCAGCAGGGCTGGTGGATGGCCCTGTTTCCCTGGGTGTGGGGACAGTCCAACTGGGGCAGGCCCTCGTGTTCCTTTTGCCTGCCCCTGTCTCTCTTGCTCCTTACACACAGGGCAGTCGATATCTGTGTGGGGAGGGGGCAGTCCAGCTGGAGCAGGCCCTGACGTTTCCTCATATATCCTCCCGGCAAGACAAGCACAGAGTCCCAAGGGACTGTTTATTATCTGTCACATTTCTATGCTGCCCCAGAGCCGAAGCCCTCTGGGCGGTTTACAGAAGTTGATCTCCCTCGGGGCCAGCCGCTGGGCCACGCCTCAGGCAGTGGGGCGGGAGGGGGGCCCCTCCCCTGCCACTTGACTCGCGCTGCAGGGACAAGTGCGCCCCCGGCCAGCTGCTCCCGCTGCAGCAACAGGTGCCTGGCCAGGTGGTCCAGGACCAGACTGGCGCCGTGCCAGCCCACGGAGCACCGCTCCAGAGCTGCTCGGGACCCTGCTGCTGGCGCCGTGCCAGCCTGGCTGCGGAGCGCAGCGGGTTGCTTGCTCCCGACTGAAGCGGAGCAGCGAGGGGCCAGTGGCTGCTGCCCAGCCAGGCGCTCCACTGCTGCCAGCATCTGGCTGGGACAGCGACAGGAATACTTGACCAGACGGAAGTTGCCCACGGACTGGTGCTGGGTGTCATGGCGAGAGGCCTGACATGGGGCTTGCTCAGTCTTGCGATGCTTGGCCGCGGGCTTGGCGAAGTTCCACAGGGTCTCGCTAAGTGTTGTGAGGCTCGGGGCAGCTTCTCCGCCATGCCAGCAGTTCAGCGAGACGGAGAGAGTTGTGGCTGCCAGCGGCACAACCGCCCCTGCCTCAGGAAGCCAAATGGCTTGGGCTGGCCCTGGTCCGTCCTCGGCTGGCTATCGGGGGTCCTTCATTGGGCTATGTGCTTCTGCAGGGGAACTCTGAACTCCACCTGCTAGAGAGAACAACTTGGAAACTATTTACACATGATCACTTATCTGGGCATGAAAGAGAAGTTAATCCAGAGCCTCTGATCTTGCCAAGAGTTGTTAACACACTGTTCACTCTCTTCAACCTCCAGTTCACCTCTTGAGCAAACAAACATATCAGAGGTTGAATCGAGTTAAGTGATCTTTATTTTCTGGGGTTCTTTTGAAAATAATAATTATCCTCTGTAGAAGGATAATTCTGTTGTGTCAAAGCAATAATACTTAACATTTACATAGCTCTTGAGGGTATTCAGAGGATTTCATGTATGTTGCCTTGGTAAAATTTACAACAATCCTGTAAGGTAGGTTAGTATTATTGTCCCTATATTGCAGATTGGGGGTGGGATGGGTGCTGAGGGGAAACAGACACCTGGAGAGTTTGTGACTGAGACAAGACCTGAACTTCCCAGTTCCTCCCTCAGGAGCCGCTGATCTGCGTCAGCTCTGTGCATATGGATTTTGCAGGAAAGATCAGCAGAATGTGGCCAGCGCTGAAGGGCTCATCAGTGTACATTGGTGCGGAGTGGGAGTGCCGCTGGTGCTTGGAGCACCAAAGCCTCTGCTAAGTTGGTGCCTCTGGCTACACCTTCATTTTTTCCTGCCTCACCTGTCAGGTGCACCCAGTCGGTGGGACAGAAAAGAAGTCCACAGAGATGACCCCAGACGTTTCGGTGCCTGGGGCAGGAAATCCAAAGGGTGCCCTCCTCCTGACAGTGGTAAAAATAGAGTGATAAACGAAACCCTCCACAATTGGCTGCCCTTTCGTGAGTGCCCCAAACCCTCAGCCTAAGGCCGGCCTCGTGGAAGAGCCAGCCCTGGAAGTCCTTTCCAAAGGGAGCTGCCAGTGGCCATAGGGCCAGCTGACCGACTAAGACCCAGTCCAGATGCTAGGACAGAAATACATGCCCCAAATCTCTTTAAGCGGCTCAGGCAGCCCTGCTCCCTCAAGGCTTTGCCAAGGTATTTCATTTTTACCAACCACCTGGCAGATCAGTCTTCATCTCCTAATCAAGGCAGACACCCAGTGCTGTCCTGAGGAGAGCGGATCCTTGGACAGAAGGGGCATTGCCATCCTGCCTCCGTTTGGAAATGGCTCCCTGAGCATGTTACTCTCTTGCTTTCCAGAATGTCCTGAGCTGGCTCAAAAGGAACAAAGCACCACCTGCACCAGCCTTCCCCAAACTGGTGCCCTCCAGATGTGTTGGACTGCAACTCCTATCATTCCCAGCCAGCATGGCTGAAGGCTGCCTTCAGTTGAAGGCTGCACTGGAGAAAGGAGGATCGTGCTCCCCGGAGGCATCCTATAGCATTGTCTGCCTTGTCCAGGGGTGAGGCTGCAGCGCCAGCTCATGCTGCCCGTAGGCTCCTAAGAGCACCTCTGGATGGGATCATGGCATCTTCTCACCCCTCACTCTCAAGACACTTCTAAAGCCTCAGGACAGATTACAAACTTTAGCTGATTAATTATCTGCTTCTTAATAGACGGATAAAGTAAGAATCCAGAGTAGGGGATGAAAAGTGAGACAGCGGGGGCACTGACAATTACCTCCAGGGCAACTTGTGGTGGTGGCCAGGACACTCTTTAAAAATGTCAGATGTGCCTGCAGGCCCAAAAAGGTTGACTGTCCCTGGATTAAATTGCCTATCACAAGAACCTTTTTAATAGGCGCCTTTTTTCCAGCAAGAATGTAAGAAGAGCCATGCTGGATTAGACCAAAGGCTTTTCTAAATCCAGCTTTCTGTTTCCACAGCTGAACTATGCGCTGTGTGAAGAAGGACTTTTGTCTTTTCTGAATCTCCCACTGTTCAGTTTCATTGGAGGACCCCATTGAGTCCTAGTATTATAAGAGAGGGAGAGAAACGTCCCTCCACTTTCTCCACACCATGCATAATTTTGTACACCTCTATCATATCTCCCCGTATCCACCTTTTTTTTCTAAGCTAAACAGCCCTGAGCACTGTAATCTTTCTCATAGGAGTTGCTCTAGCCCCTTTAACATTTTGGTTCTCCTTTTCTGAACCTTTCCCAGCTCATATATTGAAGGAAGTGTAAGATAAATTCCATTTTTGTAATCGGAAGCCACTGCCATACGTTGTTAACGATAACAGGTCGCTGCCCAAAAACAACATCCATGTAGTGTCTTGATTAGGACCAACTGGAGAATCACGACATGGCAGCCAAATGTTTGGGTTCACCAGAACACTTCTTCAGGCTAAGATGCTAGTTCTATTGAACTCCAAAGTTTGCTCACAGCTTAATGATATTTCTGTTGGTCCTAATGAAGGCATTGCATGTCTGTCACTTGTTAAGAAACGGCCATCTTCAATATGTTGTTTTTTGGAGCCTCTGACACTAACGCACCAGAACCAATATAGCTTTGGGAAATAGACAAGTGTGTACTTAACTCTCTGTCCTGCTAATTATAATTGTACATCCACACATCCCAATCAACTAAACTTTTCCGCATCTCCCATGTTTATCAGTGGAAGGGAGAAGGTGCTATTGGATTTTCTGCCTCAGGCACCAAAACGTCAGTGGCATCTAGGCCTGATTCAGCACCTTGATAACAGGCAAACCACCAACCAGCACTAGAAAAAAGTTTCCCTCCTTGTCTGTTTGATCCAGCTCTTTCTAGCTTTGAGGCCAGGAATGCTGGCCATGGCGGCATCCGATTTGGTTACTAGCTAATTAGGAAGCGAGCTCCGCAGTATCCCAGCCAGCCACGGCTGTGCCCCTGAGCTGGAGGGGCCTCCGCAGCCTCTTGGGGTCAGGCGTAATTTTGTCTTAGGTCAGACCTGGAACTCTCCTCCTAGCAAATGGCATTTGTGGCAAGATGGAACCATTTTCCCTGCACGGAAGGGATTGAGGGCATCAGATTCATTTCACTGATGAGAAACAGGACCCCCCCCGCCCGCCCCAGGAAACACACTGGAGGCAAAGGTCAACGTCTTCCATGAGGGGCAGCAGGGCGAGGCGGAGGAGGCCACAGCTTGGACGGTGGAAGTGCCCAAGTACAAAGTTCGCTTCTGTTTCCTCCAAATACAGAACCAGCCACTACAGGCCTGAGACGGGGGAGCAGGTAGAGTCAGCCCTAGTTAAGCACAGAAGGGTCGCCACCCGGAACCGGCTCAACAGTCCATCTGACTCAATTGCTGAGCCCATCGCTCAGGAAGAGTGTGTGTTGCAGAACCACTGTCCCATGTTTGATCTGTAATACCTCCAGCTAAAAGGATCTCTGGGAGCAGCACAACCCCAAAACACCCCTCTGCTTATGCCAGAGCCCCTGGAGAGTGGCTCCAGTCACAGCAGACCAACCCTCCCCAACCTTCCAGACACGTTGGACTGCAGTTCACATCATCCCCAGCCAAGTTCTCCTGCACAAGCCCTGCTAAAGTAAATTATTCTGTTCTGGCATCTCAATAAGGCCCGCATAGGTGAATTCCCCAGGGGATGGTTAATCAGCAAGAGGGGAAATGGGAGTTTCCCAACAGAGTCACCAAATTAGTCCCCCAGTTCTTTGTGCGGTCCCACGATGACTGCAACAATGCAGACATGAGAATGCCTGCAGCGTGGCCTCTCCACCCAGCTGAGGAACTGAGGCTGGGAGCAGAATGCAGCAGAAATCATGTTATGATTGATTTTATTTATTTATTTATTTATTTATTTATTTTAATGTATAAATCGCTTCACCCACAAGGGACTCCAGGGTGCTGTACATAACACTATAAAAAGTCAAATGCAATATAATAACAATGATAACAAGATTACAAGATAAGAGACATAAAAAATATTCAAGCAGCAGACTGCTAAAAATGGATGAATCAATTTTAAAAATTAAAATCGCTGAGCAAAAAGGAACGTTTTGATTTGGTACCAAAGTGAAAGCAAGATCAGGATTAACACACGTGGCACTTGACAGGGCAACGGTCAAAAATACAGGCCTCTGCCCCAAGAAGCTTACATGGGAAAGAGGTGGAAAAACATTGCACAGGTAGAATGGACTGCACCACTTCAGACTGGAGATAAGGGGTCACCTTTTCTTTGATGCTCCCCTACACTGAAAACAAACAAACTTCTCTCATAAGGAGAAGATGGGCACAGCAGAGAGGGGGCAGGCCTTAGAACCCTTATGTCCACCTTTCCCCAACCTGGTGCACTCCAGACGTGTTGGACTGCAACTCCCAGGATTCCCCAGCCAGTGCAATTGTTTGTTTGAATTTGCAGGGATGTTTAGGTGTTTTGCATGGGGAAGAGTTTAAAAACAGCACCCACCACCCACCGCCACCTGCAGGCTGATGCCCTGGAGTCCATTCTGCTGCAGCACACAGAGCTCCATTCCCCAGCTGGGAGCCCAACATGGCTAGAGCCCCATCTCTTCGTGATCGATTTTGTACACCAGCTTTCAGCAGCGGCCTTTGGATCTCCTGCCTGCTGGGCCTGACACGTCTGGCCAACTCCCAAGCTTGTGTATTGCCATTTGGTGCGGGAAACTCAGAGCAGGGGGCTTCACTGATGCAAGAAGGCTGGCCTGGGAACTCAGAGGAGAGCGAGCAAGAAAGCGAGGCTGGAGTGGCAGGGATTTGAATGGGAACAAGCCAGTCTGGTGAATAACAGCTTTTATTCCGGCCTGGAGAAGCCTTTGTCAGCCCAGCACACAGGAGGCACAAAAGCCCCCACTTGAATTCATTGAGTTTTAATTGGTTCTCAGGTGGGGGAGGAGATGGGGCTTGGTGCAATGAGGCAATCCTTAAAGAGATATGAACACATGCATGTGCACCCCAAAGACCTGGGCCTCTTGAGCTCTCTCCTTCTAAGCAGAAAGAAAGGCAGGCAGGCAGACAGACTAGGAGGATGAGGGTGGGAAGCACACACAAGATGGCCAACTTTTGAACTGGCCCTTGAAGTTGTGACTTTGCCAGTAGCTCTGTCTGCAGACATTAGCACAGCCTTCGCCAACCTGGTCTTGCCAGACGTTTGGGACTACAACTCCCATCATCCTTGACTGTCAGCCATGCTGGCTGGAGGGGATGGGAGTTGTCATCCCAAACATCTGGAGGGTACTAAGCTGCATTTATTTTGTGGATGACAATGTTATCTCCATGCTGTGAAAAGGTTCTCCTCCTGTTTTCTGCAGATCAAACTTCTGTGCCTTTAGCAGAAATGTTGCCAAGTTTTTTTTTTTCTCTCAGCTCCTCAGCTGCATGAGATATTCAGCTGGCATTTAGCATTTAAAGCCATAGGAGTCCTGGTGGAAAATAACGGGCAACACTAATTCAGAGAGGAAGCTAAATGAAACAGAGAAGTCACGGAGATAAGTTTACTTCAAAGTTTACCTTGTCTGAATGTTGACTTCAGAGGTGTCATCTCTTGCCACTCATCGCTTTATTTACAAACAGACTCTCTTCACCCACAGTAAAAGGCTTTCTTATTCTAGGGTGACCAGATGCGAACAAGAACCATTCGTGCTATTCTATCATACTTGCCACTTTAGTTCTAAGTATTCTACACACCATACCTTGTTGAAATGTTTACAACAGCCTTTCCCAACCTGGTGCCCTCTTGATGTGTTGGACTACAACTCCCAGCACCCCCAAGCTGGCCTTACAACAACCTTGTAAGGTAGGTCAATATCATGGGCCCCACACTGCAGATGGGCAGACAGGTCTGAGGCTGAGAGAGAGAGCAAGGGTCTTGCCTAAGGTCACCTCCTGAGTTTGTGACTCTGCTGTCCGCCTTTGCATGTGAGCGACATGTTCTTCAAAACCCGTCCTGTTTGGTCAGCCCCCTGCCTCAGCTTCCAGTCCACTGCAAGGTAGTGTTGTAATGGGCCGGGCCAGACCTGTCCCTCTAGTTTCTGTTAGATGATACAACCAGAGTCAGTGCTGGTGTGAAGACACAAGCTCTTGCACAGCAGGCTGTGTCCTGATAGGAGTGCCAAGTTCCACCCACTCTTCAGGCGGAGAAACACATCTCTCCTGGCCAACGTGACCCAGCCAAGACTGAAGGGATCTTCTATAGTCTGCTTAATCCCCATCTGTTTCGCGGATGTTTTCTTAGGTTGCTCTGGAGATCACAGAAATGGCCCTCATGGCATCTGTGTCCATGATTTAGTGCTGCCAGCCACTAGGTCGTCCTGTGCGCCACGTAATTCCAGTTTAAAGGGGTACTTTCTGCGCAGAATAGTCCAGTGTGTGCAAGTACAAGGAGGCAGCCATTCTGAGTCCCTTAACAGGAGCAGGAGACACGTCCAGCAAAATGTTCTTCAAATACACAGGAGCTGGACAGGATTGGGAAGGGCGTGGAATCTGTTCAGCAGAAATAAGGAAGCATGTGATTGCCAACAACTTACCTTTCCTCTTCTTTGTTCTTTACTGCCCGTACACTTGGGATGGGGGGAGAAATTCATTGGAAATTTTTATTTTGTGCTTTTGAATAAATACACAAAGTAAAATTCAATTATCCTTCAGAATGTGCATTTCTCCAAATTTTGCAACTGAGTCCTCCAATCAAAAAGTAGGCTGGGGTTGGGAAACTCTATGCCAAGGGGGAGCTCAAGCACTGGCAGTGAAAATGGTAGGCCATGGGGAAGGAGGAAAGGAAATGACATAGGGCTGAACCAGTTACAATTACCTCGCTTCAGAGCAAGGGGAACACAAAGGACCTTGTTTCCTGGTTGGTCACAGATAATCATAAGAACATAAGAGGAGCCCTGCTGGATCAGACCAAGGGTCCATCTAGTCCAGCATTCTGTTCACACAGTGGCCAACCAGCTGTCGACTGGGAACCCCAAGTAGGGCATGAGTGCAACAGCACCCTCCTGCCCATGTTCCCCAGCAACTGGTGTACAGAGGCTCACTGCCTCTGGTACTGGAGGTAGCACATAGCCATCAGGACTAGTTGCCACTGATAGCCTTTTCCTCCAGGAATTTGTCCAACCCCCTTTTAAAGCCAGCCAAATTGGTGGCCATCGCTACATCCTGTGGTAGTGAATTCCATAGTTTAACTATGCGCTGTGTGAAGTACTTCCTTTTATTTGTCCTGAATCGCCCACCAATCAGCTTCATGGGAGGACCCCACATTCTAGTATTTTGAGAGAGGGAGAAAAATGTCTCCCTATCCACTTTCTCCACACCATGCATACTGTTGTTTTTGCTCCACCATGTCTCCCCTTACCCTCCTTTTTTCCAAGCTAAGCAACCCCAGCTGTTGTAACCTGCTCTCAGAGGGGAGATGCTCCAGCTCTTTGATCATTTTAGTTGCCCTTTTCTGCACTTTTTCCAGCTCTACAATATCTTTTTTTAGGTGTGGTGACCAGAACTGTACACAGTATTCCAAGTGTGGTCGCACCATGGATTTGTATAGGGGCAGTATGATTTTGGCAGTTTTATTCTCAGTCCCTTTTCTAATTATGCCTAACATGGAGTTTGCCTTTTTTTAGAGTCGCTGCACACTGGGTTGACATCTTCACTGAGCTGTCCTCCACAACCCCAAGATCTCTTTCCTGGTCGGCCACCACTAGCTCAGATCCCATCAGGCTATTCTTGAAGTTGGGATTTTTTGCCCCAACGTGCATCACTTTACACTCGCTTACACTGAACCGCATTTGCCATTTAGATGCCCATTCTCCCAGTTTGGAGAGATCCTTCTGGAGCTCTTCACAATCCCTTTTTGTTTTAACCACCCCAAATAATTTGGTGTCTTCCGCAAACTTGGCCACTTCACTGCTCACTCCTAATTCCGGATCATTTATGAACAAGTTCAAAAGCATTGGTCCTAATACAGATCCCTGTGGGACCCCACTGTTTACCTCCCTCCATTGGGAGAATTTGCCATTTATTCCTCCTCCCTGCTTTCTGTTCTTTAACCAGTTACTGATCCATAAGAGGACCTCTCCTCTTATTCCATGACTGCTAAGTTTGCTCAGGAGTCTTTGGTGAGGGACGTTGTCAAAAGCCTTTTGGAAGGCCAAGTAAAGAATGTCTATCAGATCACCCCAGTTTACATGTTTACTGACACTCTCAAATAACTCTAAAAGGTTAGGGAGACAGGACTTACCTTTGCAGAAGCCATGTTGATTCTTTGTCAGCAGGGCTTGTCCTTCTATATGCTTACTAATTTGATCTTTAATAATGCCTTCAACCAATTTACCTGGAACAGACGTTAAGCCTGTGATTTCCCGGATCCCCCCTGGATCCCTTTTTGAAAATTGGTGTTACATTGGCCATCTTCCAGTCCTCTGGTATAGAGGCCGATCCTAGGGACATG
This sequence comes from Heloderma suspectum, assembly GCF_057233095.1. Lineage (NCBI taxonomy): Eukaryota > Metazoa > Chordata > Lepidosauria > Squamata > Helodermatidae > Heloderma > Heloderma suspectum. Next base: position 30,748,095 of record NC_139470.1, read on the forward strand.
TTGCATATTTTGGTTAGAAGATCAGCAACTTCATATCTGAGTTCTTTGAGAACTCTAGGATGGATACTATCTGGGCCCGGTTATTTATTTGCTTTCAACTTATCAATAAGGTTGAGAATTTCATCTTTTGTCACCACTATTTGCTTCAGTTCCTCAGACTCCCTTCCTGAAAACATCAGGAAGGTATCTGTCCTATATCTTCTGCAGTGAAGATGGACAAAAAGAATTCATTCAGCTTCTCTGTGATCTCCTTGTCCTCCTTCAGTACTCCTTTAACTCCATTGTCATAGGAAAGATATGATGGGCCTAGACTACCCACAGGCCTCCAGGTTTTGGTTACAATTCAAAATGGGGAAAATGCCTCAACCAGATTATTGATAACGGGATGTACCACATTTTCAGTAAACATCTAAAAGAAAGGCCTTTGGATGGGCCATGATGGGGTGACCAATTGGATATTAGAGACCCCAAAGCCACCACAGTTTTGCACAAAAATAGTTGTTAAAACAGAGAGCCTTAAAATGGGGCTTCTCCTTCGACCATGACCACATTGAGGAAAACAGCAAACACAGAGAGAGGCAATGAGGCTTGGGGAAAGGAGGGGAGGGGAGGAGGTCTAGCTAAGAAGTTACCCAAAAAGTTTTAAAAGGTGGCTAAATGGTTGTGCTTAGCTCAAGGCCTTTGCTAATGTTCTACATTTCTGTTCTACATTTCTTGCTTGACCACTGTCACTGGACTCTGAACCAACAACTCATGCGGTGGCTGCATGTCCCCCTGCAAGGCAGCAAGAACGGATGTTGGGAGCCGACAGTTACACTGCTTCATATATGGAACCAGGGTGTCAAGCTTTCTCTGTGGGTGTACAAGGCAAAACAGATCTCTCTTTAGAACAAACAAGGCATCAACGTGGTTCAAGAAAAGGAATGGGGGATTCTGGGCCTGGAAAAGTGGTACCAGAGCAGAGAAGGATAGTGGTAGGAAAGGATCACAAGGAACTATCTTGGAGACCAAGCAAACTCCCAAGTTAATCTCTGAGCTGAGCTAAAACTCACAAATGTGTTGGGTGCCCAGGCAAAATGAAAGAATAGCAGGTGCCCAAACTCAAGGGCAATAATAGGCTTGAGTACAAAGGGCACACGGGATTCAGTGGCTCTGAGGCTGGACCCAAGATGGGACAGAACAAAACTTGAATTCTGAGGACTGAGAAGGAACCTCGGGGAGGCTCCTGGCAACTTGACTGAGTTGAAGCTAGCAGGCTCTACACTGCTATGCTATGGAAGATGGGGGTGTAGAGGTATGCAAAGCAAGACGTATCACGAGGGGTGCCCAGGTAGTGCTGCTGATCTGTCTGGTGGGTGGAAATGCTTCAGGACTGTGCCATATTTCCTGCTAATCTACAGATAAAATTTGGGGAAAGTGCAGGCATTCTTTGGCACCAGGAATCTCTCCCTTGGCTCCAGCTCTCAACAGTTTTAGTTTGCAGAGCAAATTGCTGTTTGGTTTGGAGGAGACATTAATACATTTAAGACATAATAGTATGCATGTTTAGACCGAAAAAAGTCATGCGACTCCTAGCATTCCCCAGACAGCATGACTGGCTGGGGAATGGTGGGAGTTGTAGGACTTGTTCCTGCCTAAACATGCATAGGATTGCACCCTTAAAGGTTTTATTTCTCAGGGGGCTATATCCTCTTAAACTCAACTGGCACCCCCAAAATTGTAGTTACATCTCCTGTGGGGTTTTTTTTCAGATAAGGAGCTCAGAACACAACAAGATGGCCTAGAGCTTACACTCCATTTGAAAAAGTATTACTTTCCCGGGCACAAAAAGGCTTATTGCCTTAAAATATATGAAATCTTAATGGTATAATGGTGGGAAAGGGAATTAAATACAATTGTATCAGATGACCAATGGAAATGGATGTTTGCAATAACAATGGATGACCAATGTAATGGATGACCAAATTGTAATGGATGACCAATGGAAATATGTTTGTAATAATTCTGCTAGATTTGTGTTAGATGTCAACTCTAAGGAAACATTCTGTTAAATTATTTATATGTGGCACCTCACTCCGGTTAAAATATCCAGAATGCTTCAAACTGCTGTGGTTTTAGAAGAGGAAGGGGCACATTTACCCATATTGTTTGATTTGTACCCCACCTATCTACCAAGAAAAATGGCAGTCAAGGCAGCTATTATAAATATGAAAGAATATTAGAAGGTGATAATTAAATGTGTTAAGGATGCCTGAATTACAACTAACCCCTAAAACAATACTTTTGTGATATAGTAAGGGTCAGGTAGCAAAAGACTATATTGCAATGGTAACATATGCTTATGTTGGCAAAAGCCTGGAAAACAGCTAATATTCCTTCTCTCCATCAAGGGAAACAGAAGGTATGGAATCTCATGCTTATGAATAAAATCACTAGTTATACATTGTTATTGGACAGAAAGATAAAATCTATCCAGACTTTCAAAAAATTAGGCACCTTTTATTAATTATTGTAATCAACAAAGTTCTGATTAACTTGTATCTTTGGATAAGCTGTATATATCAAATCGCAGCAAATATATGTGGTTCAAACTGTACCCCACCCACCCAAAAACGGGAGGATCAGGCCATATTTCCTGCCATGGCCCTAGACTCAGCAGTTTACCTTTGTGAGTTAGCCAGCTGGGCACTGACTTAGTAGTCAGGTAAGTACTGGCATGTTTGTGCCTTTCCATGGGAGCAGCTCCTTTTAATTTAAGCAATGGAGGATGTGCACAGACAATTATATATTCTGACCCTGCCACAACCATCTGGGGCATTCTTCTTGTTCCTGGAAACCTTTCAAGCATCTAGCTTTGCTGCCTTTTCCGGAACAAAATGGATTCTTGAGCCATTCTTGAGCCACTGTGTCAGGGTAATGTCAGTGAAAATACACTGTGCAACGGCCAGAGTGTCTGAACTCCTCTATAACAGCTTGCAGGCTAAAAACGGGTTCTCTTGTTTCATGGCACATGGGTGTGAGTTCTCATTGCAGGGCTACATACCTGCCTTGCAAGTGCCCTTAAGTTTAAGAATGTCAAAGCTGGACGCACAGGAGCAATGTGCTTAGCGGTGGTAGTGAAGAGCAAGAGCTAGTTTAGCATAGTGAATAAGAGCATGAGTGATGAAGCAGGAAACACACACGCACACGTGCCCGCACATTGACATCTCACTTCAGACATGAACTCACTGGAGGTCTTAGGCAGCCCTCCCCAAACTGGTTCCCTCCAGATGTGTTGGACCACAACCCCATCATCCCTGGCGGTGGGAATTTGCATAAACACTAATCCTGAAGTGGGGAAACATGCTTTGTCTCTAGATGGCAGATGCAGATGTTGTAGCATGGCACCATCCTAGAAGAGGGATTCTGTCCTGCGTTAGAGAGTAGCAGGGGCCCTTCTAAGATCAGCCCCCCCCCCCCGAGGCAAGGTGAATTCCCTGCTCAGGCGGCAGATCAGGAGGGGGCGCAGATTGCACTCCTTTGCCGGGAGAGACCCTAAGAGCCCTGCCACCGCCACCGCCCTGGCCTTGCTCACCTGCTGCAGCAAATGCCATAGTGGGAGAGTGGCCTGCAGGGCTCCTTGGAGCAGCCCACCCCCATCTGCCACTCTAAATACTCTGCCAGGGTAAGATGGGGGCCTGCTCCAAGGAGAGGCTGACCACCCGATCTCTCGCTTTGGGAAAGTCCTCAAAGAGGTAGTCGGGCTCTCTGGAGACAGAGCGCTGTGTCTTGAGGGGTCCTCAAAGTCCCCAGGGCCACTTCACAAGGCCTCCCTTTGAGGAAAGACCCCTCGAAGTGCAGCACTTGGGCTTGGACAGCTCTCCGGAGAGGCTGCCTACCCAATCTCTCATTCTGGGGCAGTGGTGGGGGGGTAATAATGGTGAGCAGGCAGGCGGCAGCAGCAGAGAGAGGCGAGGCAGCACACAGCCGTGCCTCAGGTGGCGGGACATCTTGTGCCACTGCTGCCTAAAATGCCTCCTGTCAGCTGCAGTTTTAAGAAGAATTTATACTAAAAATAACATTTTTAAAGTGTTTCCCAACTAATTGGAAGGAGGGCTATAAAAAAGCGTTTTAATCATGTTATCTAACCAGTTTACCTGATTGAAGGCTGCAGCCCTACTCAACACACTATTGCAGGGTGGGGAAAACTGCAGCCCCCCAGATGTTGTTGGACTCCAATTCCCATTAGCCTCAGCCAGCATGGCCAGTGGTCAAGGATGATGGGGGTTGTAGTTGGACATAATCAGGAGGGCCGCAGCTTCCCCACCCCCGCCTTATGTAAACATGAGCAGCATATCTACATCAAACTTAGATTTGTTAATAGTCATCCCATCTCCACAGGGAGCAAGAAGTCTCTGACAGAAGATAAGGGTTTCAGAGAATTGGTAGCAGCATCACCAAACTACAATTCCCTGGAGTCTTTGGAGAAAGTAGTGAAATATAAAATGGATCTACATTTGTAGTGTAGATGTGCCCAAAGAACTGTTAGTATTCTAACAGCGAAATGGAAACTCTCCATAATATGGGGACAATAATACCAGCCTGGTTTATGGAGTTGTTGTAAGAAGGATTGCCAACTTTTTATTGGCTCTTCCTCCCATGCCTGTTACAACAGCTCAATCAATAGATATTTGCTGCTTAGTGTTTCTCTGTCCCATGCTAACCTTCACACACTGATTTCTGCAGAATGTACAGAGGTGCTATCAAAGTTACAAGAACAAGCCAGGTCGTGTTGTTTCCGGATCAGTTGGCAATCCTAGTTGTCAGGCTAGGGGATCCCCTCTTGCCTCAGGGATCTTGCCTCTGTTATTCATGCTCTGGTGACATCCAGGCTGGACTACTGTAACGTGCTGTAAGTGGGGCTGCCTTTAAAGATGATTCAGAAACGTCAGCTAGTGAAGAATACAGCTGCCCGTATATTGGCGAGGGCTGGGCAAGCTGCTCCTATGACACCAGTACTGGGCCAGTTTAAAATGCTGGTTTTAACCTTTAAAGCAGGGCTGGGCAACACACAGCCCATGGCCACATGCAGCCCCCTGTGGTCTCAAATGAAGCTTACCCACTCGGCTTTAAAGCCTTAAATGGTTTGGGACCAAGTTACTTGTAGGACCACCTTCTCCTGTACCAACCTGCCTGCAGCCAACGGTGGTTAGTTGGTGAGACAAAGGCAGAGGGCCTTCTCAGTGGTGGCCCCGCCACTCAGGAACCAGCTTCCATCAGGGGCTCATCGGGCCTCTTCTTTTCAGGTCTTCAGGAAGGCTCTGAAGACCCACCTATTTTCACTGGTCCTACCTTAAGTGCTGTTGACTGCAGAGTCTGTGGACTACAGATTGTATTGGTAATATCTGTTTCAATAGAATTCTTATTGAATATTCATTTATTGATTCCTGTATTGTATTTGTTTTGCATTTTTGTACTGTTTTTATCTTGTACAGTGCCTTGAGAGGGTTCTATCCTTAAAGGTGGCTTTATTTAAAAAAAAAAAATACTGAAATAATATATATGAAGTACTTAGGAAACGTGCTAAATATATTAAGCTTATGATTGCTTTATTTGTCTCTGTTGCTTTGCCAAGGCATCTGCTTCAAAGCAGATGAAGCTTCCTTATGTTTAAAAGTTTCCTTACTTTTAGAGCAACTTCCATTGTCTGTTTATCATCTCTGGAAAGTAGCAGGCTGAGGCAGGCATGGGGGAGGCAACAGGTACGGTGTTTCTTTAAAGAGGTCATTTCCACTGTCCTGGCAGCAGGAATTAGCCTTCCAAAGAAAGAGCGGAGACTGGAAATGGGATTGAGCAAGTCCTGGGCTCAGGATGAAGCTGGATCTGCAAGGATTGTGATGCTAATCACCAGAGATCTGCACTTGCAGCACCCTTCAGTTGCACAGGGCACGGAAGGGAGGCAGAGCAAGCGAGGACAACCACTACCACGTGCCTGCTGTCTCCCCTCCTGTGCTCTTCCAGAGCATCATGTACTCCGCTGAGAGCTGCACTTTTTAGCTTGTGAACTCAGAAGCTCGTTCACGATGTGTGCTTGTTCAGTTCGGCTGGTCCTGCTAACAGTGGGGAGACAGGTTTCAGCATGCTGTGCTTTACCTGTGGTCCACTGTGGTTTAAACCAAATTTACAAAGCAAGTGAGAAGTGCATATTCAGGATCTCAAGGGATCTGTGGTAAGTGATCCGGAGAGTGCACCATCCTTCCCCAACTTGGCACCCCCCAGATACGTTGACTGCAACTCCCATAATACTCAGCCTGGCTGGGGATTATGGGAACTCTAGCCAACACATCTGGAGGGCGCCAGGTTGGGGAAGGATGGTCTGCACTCTTGCTTAATAACGTAAGCAAGAAATCAAGCAGGCATGACATGTGGCCGACCAGAAATGTCACTGACATTTTTTTATGGTCAAAGGCGCTACGCTGTCAATAAGCGCATCACAAACAGAAATGAGCAGGAAACGCCATCTTCCTTGGCATGCTGATGCTGTAGTGGAGGCCCCTTCACCTGTCGATTTCTGCCTGTTAAAAGGATGGAGCCCCTATTCATTAAAAAGGTGGCCACTGAAGCCGAAATGGGTTTTGTTCCCCAGAATTCTCCTCTGAAAATGATATTCCCCAGATATTCTCTGAATAGTCAAATAATTGCTAAACCTAACATTTTAAATCCTTTGTAATTTGATTTCAATATCTGATCATTGATACATGACAGTATTTTTTTTTAATTATCTGACAGTATTTGGCTGTTGACATGTAATGGTAGTGTCTTATGTTTTGTAACTGACAGCAGATATATCTGATGGCTGCCAAAACACACGAGACAAATGTAAACCTCACATATTTTAATGCTGAGGCAACATTTCCCATTCAAAATGTTAAATTCAAATTTGGAATCTGAAACTTGCTTTCAAAATTTCAATAACAAGATTGGAAATTTTGGCAAATGGTGTATATTTGTTTCTGTGCTGGCAGCAACATTATCCATTCTTTATCTGTTTTTTGCTTTATCTAAAAGCAAAAACACTGCCTGCCCCCCAGCACAGCTGCTGTGATGGTGAACAAAAGAAAGATTGCAACACATTTTGCACATGGGGAAAGTGGTCTATACAAGAAATGATAGCAACCAGTCCTCTCGACCACATTGTGCCAGTGGCATGGCCAACCGGATGGACTCATTGGTGGGAAATCAACCAGCCGCTCGCTCAGCATCTTACAGCCCTGTGATCCCCTGGCTTTTGGCTACCATTGTGGTGAGAGTTAACAGTCTCTAACCAAGTAATCCTGTGCTCATGTTGCACTGGCTGAGGGCCATAGGATTTGGCAACCCAGGATGCTGGGGTAACGTATGATATGCTACTGCCATGACAGATATTTGACCACAGTAAAAAGGTGGTCATGACATTAAAATGTGAACATTTAGTGGGGAGGTGTATCATTTATTTGCTGATTAAATAGTGGGATCCAATTAGTGGGGTCCTTCGAGGGTATAATAACATTCCCTACCCCACCTCACCCCACTCCACCCCATACCCTTTGCAGTATAGATAAATCCAGTTCAGATTCAGATACAAAAGTTTAGGGCATTATCACAAATGACATAAAGAACCCATTTTCATGTTGGAAATTAAACCGAGGAGGGCAGGCAACCGATTGGGGATGCCATTAGAGGCAGCATTATGAGAGGTCGTAATGATGGGCTTCACACGGAGCTCTTATCCTGCTATTGAGATTGGTTACTCGTGGAAGTTTGTGGGTCCTTTAGACAACATCAGCCTCCAGGGCATCTCCCACACTAAATGACCTTTATTCCATTTTTTAAAAGATCGGAGAAGATGAGCTGTCAAATTACAGCGCTTGAGTTCCAGTTGAGTTCCCTGTGAAAAGAGGAAAACCCGCCATAAGAGGAGCTTGACCACAGCACCATCTAGCGGCTGTATAATGAAACATATTGAAGACTCGGATGAGGGGGGAAAAGGTGAAGGAAGCACATGTAAAGGGAGTCTGCCGTGATCTTGCATTTAAAATGGAAGCAGAAAGCCCTGTTTTAAATGCAGGATTTGGGGCTGGTGTAGAGATGCTTGATATCTCTAAATACCTTCAATTAACATCAAACTGTATTTTTCCTCCGCCAGATGTTGGGGAATAAGGTCATAGCACTGGCTATCTCCAAGTCCTCCTTGCTCATCAACTCCCTACAAGTAATGGGGATAGGAATTCTTGCCCATGCCCTATCATCCCCTGCCAAAGGAAGTGTGGTGGGTGGCTACTAGGAAGAGGGCCTTTTCTGCTGTGGCACCCCAGCTGTGGAATGAGCTCTCTAGAGAGGTTCGCCTGGCACTTGTACTCCACTCATCATCACGTGAAGACCTTTTTATTTTCCCAGCATTTTAGCACTCTAGACTTGTAACTCTGCTGTTTTAAATCTGTATTTTAAATCTCTGCATTGCTGCTAGATTTTATTCTGGTTGTACTTTTATATTGTAGTTTAAGATTTCATATTTTATATTGGTTTATGCTGTGCTTTGTGGTTTTAATTTTTGTGAATTGCCCAGAGAGCTTTGGCTATTGGACCGTATAGAAACGAAAAGAATAAATAAATAAGGGAGAAATCTTATCTGGATCGACGGTCACCTCCAACCCCAGGGGCAGCTGCCTATCCAGCGCAGGGCGGGAGGAGTAGTGAGGAGCGGATCTCCTCCTTGTTCCCCCCGCCCTGCTTTCGTGGCTAGACAGCCGATTTTGGCTGTCTTGCCGTGGGACCTTGGAGCGTGTGAAGCAGCGGCCGGACCAGCATTTCTGACCTCCCCAGCCCGGCCCACCCTTGGGAACGCTCTGTTTTCGCCGCTCTGTGCTGCTCTTACAAGCACGGAGCGCAGGGCTGCTCCGCACTGCCTATGAGGTGGCGTGGGAGGGTGGAGGTCGGTTCTCTGGGAGCCGACCTTGGAGTGTGGGCTCCGCAGTCGGTTCCGGGAACCGACCTGTCCTATGGATGTCCTGCCACTGACTAGCGGCCATAAGAATGTGCCCTACATCTCTTTCTGGCTTCTCTCCTCATGGAGCTGGCTCCTTGGAAACCCCTTGGGTGAAGGTCTCCTTAGTCTTACTTAGTCTTTGGTCCATGATGTCCTATTTATTATTTTATTTATTACATTTATATCCCGCCTTTTTTCCTCCTTAAGGAACCCAAGGCAGCTTACACAACGATCCTCCTCCTCCATTTTATCCTCACAACAACAACCCTGTGAGGTGGGTTGGGCTGAGAGTCTGTGACTGGCCCAAAATCACCCAGTGGGCTTCCATGGCCGAGTGGGGACTAGAACCCGGATCTCCCGACTCCTACAGAGAACCAGGCCCAGAGGGGGTCTCTGCTCCCCCTTCTTGCTAAGGGCAGTGGTGAACCCAGGCAAGGATGAAGACAAGGACAGAGTGCCAGAAAAAATATTGTATGGCATAGCTACAAAACCTCAGGCCTCGGGGACAAGCCCAACTCACTTGGAGTCGGCCTCAGGGACTCTCCAGAAGACAAAGTCACAAAAGAAACAGCGGCACCCACCGAATTCCCAACGTGTTTCGACGCTTGGTCTTTGTCAAGGGGAAAACTCCTGGAGATTCCTTTGGAGAATCCCCTCTCCCTCGCTGCTTTCAAAGGAGACTCCAAGACTTCCTTGGAAGAAGCGAGGGAGAGGGGATCCTCCAAAAGAATCTCCAGGAGTTTTCCCCTTGACAAAGACCAAGCGTCGAAACACGTTGGGAATTCGATGGGTGCCGCTGTTTCTTTTGTGACTTCGGTTTCCAGCCTTACAGCAGCTTTTTCTGGTCCCCAGTGGCACTGCTACTCTCCAGCGGGCCCAAACTCCTTTCCCCCGACCACCCATCATCTGGCACCTCCCCAGCTTTGTGCAGTTTCCCCCCCATTCTCAAAGGCTGAAATGCCTCTCTGGTGTCTTAGTTACTGGAAGTAAGCGCTTTAAGCTAGACTGGGGTGGTCTTTTTGGTTCCACGCCTCTTGTCTTCGGCCCTGCTCACCATTGGAATGCAGCCCCCTAAAGTTCCACCCAAATGGAATGCAGCCCTTGTGCTGGAAGAGGTTCAACACTTCACTCTCTTTCATTTCTTATCCAGGGTAGTCATTTACATATTGCCAGAAAAGAGGAAAGGCATCGCCAAAACAGAGGACAAAAGAGGATGTGCATAAAATCTACATGTGCTAATTTATATGTATAGATGCATATTTGGAAATAATGAATATAATTTAAATAGACATACAACGCACCTCACAGCAGACTGTGAGCAGGTGCGCCTCAAGGCGGAGGGTCCTGACAGTCAGAAGTCACCATGCAGTTCTTCTGTCTTTTCTTCTTCTTTAACAGATATTCTGTGGTAAGAAAAAAGACTAAAGAAGTGCAGGGTAAACATGGGAGGGCTGAGAACGGAAGACTATGATGCCTGAACCTCCTTGTAAGGTCCCATGAGTAAGGTAGGGCAATTCCACATAAAGTGTGCAATCCTGTGCATGTTTAGGCAGAAAAAAGTCCTACAGATCCCACCCACCCATGGCTGGCTGGGGAATGCTGGGAGTTGTAGAACTTTTTTCTGCCTAAACATGCACAGGATCGCACCTTAAAAGACTGATCTGGAAGCACCCCAGAACCCATGTTCCTGCTCAGTCTGCCCCCCAGATGTTAGCTGTGGGTGGGCCACTCAAGACCCCTGCTCTGCTCCCCTTTCTTAGATTCAACCTGGACTTGGACAGAACAGCCCTTCAAATAGAGGACACCCTCAAGCAAGAGACGGTCATAGAATCATAGAATAGGAGGGTTGGAAGGGGCCTGTAAGACCATCGAGTCCAACCCCCTGCTCAATGCAGGAATCCAAGTCAGAGCATCCCTGACAGTTGGCTGTACAGCTTCATCTCGAATGCCTCCCTCTGTCAGCCCTTCAAAGAGAGGACTCTTGTCTGTAACGCAGGACACATGGTCTTACCCTATTCTTACTGGGCTGGTCCATACAGGAGGGACAGACAAATTGGATGTCCTTGACGTTTGGACACCAAATGCCATAGTGAGTGTGAATGCAGGGAACTGAATATTGGGCTTGGACCAGGCAGACCTGGATTCAAATCCTCACTTGGGCCAGTCACGTCACTGACTTGCAGCCCAGTACTAATCCACCGCTTGCTTGCTTGCTTGCTTTGCTTGATTTACTTAAAACATGTGTATACCGGTCCACATCTAAATGGATTCCACAGTAGTGAAGAACAAGAGATAAAATGAACAAAAGGTAAGAAGACTGAAGCATGATATTAAAATTATTCTTTAAAAAACAGTGCCAATAAAACCAAGGCTGGTCAACCAAGGAAGGCTTCCCGGAAAAGAGTTGTTTTCAGGAGGCACCAAAAACAACCCAATGTTGGTTCCTGCCTGACCTCCAGAGGCAGGGAGTTCCATAGGACGGGAGCCACCACACTGAAGGCTCTTCTCCTGATGGGCTCCAATTGGGCCACAGGTCCACGTGGAACCACCAGGAGCAAACCCTCCAATGACCTCAGCCACTGGGCAGGCTGCTAAGGGAGAAGGCGCTGGCTCCGGTACCCTGGTCCCAAGTTGTTTAGGGCTTTGTACACTAGTACCAGAACCTTAAACCTGGCCCGGTGGCGCATAGGCAGCCAGTGTAGCTCCCTCAGGAAGAGTGAGATAAGCATGTGGCTAATAAAAATACTACCTGACCCAGTTCCCAACACGGCATCACAACCGGAGGGGCCAAGGCAGGCCTAGGCAGAGAAAGCCGAGGGGGCGGGTGAGCCTTTGCGTCCTCCCTTCTACGTGAACGGCCCCATCTCCTCCAGTGCGGAAAAGTGCGGTGCCGCCCTTGGGGTTGCTGTTGCGGGGAGGGCCCAGCCTGCCTCCCGGCCCCGGCCCCGGCCCCGGGCGGCCCCAGCCCCACTGGCAGAGATGCCCGCGGCTGCGGCCCCTCTTCCAGCAGGCCTCGCGGAACGCCTGCGCGGCCTCCCCCTGCACGGCTGGCTAAGGGCGCGATCCCGTGCGTGCTTAGGCGCAGCAAGAAGCCCTGCAGCCCGCAGCGTTCCCAGACAGCCACGTGTGGCACTCGTGGGCCTTTTCGCTGTCTCAGCATGCCCGGGATGGCGTCCTTCGCGGGACCCGAAACGTCCGTCCGTTCGTACGTGGCGGTCGCCGCTTGATGCTGGCGCGCCTCCGCAGGCAGCAGAACGAGGGGTGCGGCGAGGGCGAGCGGGCGGGGGCTCCGGGGCAGCGCCGCTTTTGCCTGCTCCTTGCGCGGGCCCGACCAGCACGCCCGGGGGAAGGTGGCCGGCCGCTCCTGCTGCGCTTGCACGCGTGAACCCGGCCGGCGGAGCCAGGGCAGCCGATGCTGCGGGGATTCTGGGAGAGCCGGCCGGCCGGCACCCCCCGCCCCCGCCAGAGCTGTCCCGCGCCAGCTCCGCCTGAAAGACCTCCCGGCGGAGGGAGGGCGGGCTCCGTCTGCCCCCGGCCCGGCCCCGCGGCCAGAGCGCCGGAGGGCCGCCTCGGGAGAAGCCTGCCCTCGCGGAGCTATTCAAGCCAAGCGCAGCCTGGCAACCGGGAGGCGACAATGGGCGCCCAGGAGGGGGAATGTTTCCGCATGCCTGATCAATGGGAGCGGGCGAGACAGCCGAGCAAACAGGGGCTGGGAAAGAGACCCGGAGGAGAAAGGGACCCTTCTTCCCTCCCGGCGCAACGCCCGTCATTTATCACCGCGCTTTGTGGAGCCGGTGACAACAGAGGCCCCCGCGGGGGCACTCGGGGGAGCTCGGCTGGCGCGGGGCCCCCCGCCCCGCCCCGCCCCGCCCCGCCGAGGCGCTGCCCTTTCTCGTCTTCTGCCGCCTCCGGGAGGGGGGCGCGCCCCCAGCCCCACCTGCGCCCGGCCAGGCCTCCCGTGGCGGCGCGGCCCGAAGGACGCCGCTCTCCCCGGGCAGATAAAGGAGCAGCGGCCCCGCCCCGCCCTGCCCCCCGCGGCGCCCCTTGGCTGCCGACCCGAGGAGGAAGAAACTAACTTTCGGGCTTAAAATGGCAGCCGCGCCTGGCGAGGGCTCCGCGCATCGCCGCAGCCTGCTACGCGGCGGCGAGGGCAGGCGATGTCAGCCTCCCGCAGCCTGGCGGGCCACCCCTCCTATCATCCCCAGCCGGCGCGGCCGCAGCCGGGCCTGGCGTGGGGCAAAGCGCGGAGCGGCCCCCCAGGCCCCAGACTTGGGGCGCCACGAGGGGCAGCGGAGCGAGCGGCCGCCCGCGCGGCCTGGGGGCGCCGTCTGTCCCCGTGGCTGGAGGCAGACCGCAGCTCTCGCGGGGGAAGGAAGGCTCCGCGTGTTGCGGCATTGTTGCAAATATTCGCCGAGGCCGCCGGACCAAAGCTCGTGCGCGCGCCGGCCGTGGGAAGCGGAGCCTTCCCGCCCCTCCCTCCGCTCTCTTCGCGGCCGCGGGGCGGCGAGGCAGCCGGAGCGCCTCTTGCGCGGGGCCCCTCGCCGCCCGCCTGCCGGGGGCGCCCTGGATCCCTGCTCGCCGCAGCAGGGGGCCGGCGAGGAGCAGGCCCCGAGGGCTGGCCGGGCCAGGAGGAGCCGCGCGGCCCTGCGAAAGGGGCACGCAGGCGCCAGAGGTGGGCGGCGCTGCCGACCCGCGGAGCCTCTGGCCCTTGCTGCCGCCGCTGCCCGTGTGGCCTCCCCGCGCGCGCGCCGCAGCCAGGGTGCGAAGGCAGCAGTGGCCTTCATCGGCCTTCTCCCCCCCCCCCCCGGCAGGTGTACAAGTGGGGCCGAGCGGGAGAAGGCAAGTAAGTGAACAGGCAGTGAAAACTGCTGTGGGCTCAGGTGGGGGGGCAATGATGGCGTCTTGCTCAAGCCCCCCCCCCAACCTGGAGCCAGTGCGGCGCAAGATCTGCAGATCATACCTTGGCAACCGCTGCATTGGACACGATGCACCCAGAGGTTCTCCTGCGCAAGGCTCAGCGCTGCTGCGCCAGACCGAACAGCGGTGCACCTGAGGGCGCCTAGCGGCAGGCCTCCGCAAGAGAGACACACTGGTGTGCGGTCCGGAAGAGGCAGGAGCCACTTTCTGGGGCAGCGAAGAGTGATCCGAGGGGACTGGGCCGGGCCGGGCCAGAGGGGGGCCCCGCAGGTGGCCTGCCACGCTCCCCTGGTGGCAGCTGGCAGCAGCAGCCCTGCTGGGAGCCAACGCCCACGTTCCCCACAAGGCAGCTGAGCCTCACTGGGGACAGGGTGGGAAAGTGAAACGGCTGTCCTGGCTGGGAATAATGGGAGCTGCCGTCCAGCAGGGCACCAGGCCCAAGTCTGCGGGGCTGCCCATCCTGGGCTGCCCCATCCAAGTCGAGTTTAGAGATGAAGAACCCCGAGAGAGCGGAGCAGGGGCCTGGGAGCGGCCCGCCCTGCTAGCGGCCCCAGACAGCAGACGGAGCAGGAAGCACACAAGTCACTACAGTGAGATGGGCTGTATGTCTGCTTCAGTTACAGCGATTATTTCTACATTTCCATCTATGCGCATTAATCAGCATATGCCAAATTCATGCCGATTGTGTCCTCTTTGGGGGCAGTGCGTTTCCATTTCTGGACAATGTGTGGGCGGCCACCGTATCAGAGAGAGGGAGCAGGAGACTAAGTGGCAGCATCTCCACCACAGAGGGGAGTTATTCAGACTGAGGAGCAAGCCCTGAGCATGGGGCTTTATAGAATCCGGTGGGCAGGGATTGGCCCTTGGGCACAGGTGGGCTGGTACTGCAGCCCAGACAGTGCCCGTGCATTGCAAATCTCAGTCTGTCAGGCTTGCAGTGGAACCAGAGTGCTGTTGCCCGGGGCCGGCCCTACCACTGGGCAGAATGAGGTGGCCACCTTGGGCAGCTGATTTTGGGTGCCATGAAAGGGCAGTAAGTGGCTGATTGTGTGATATCTTATTATTGCATTTTTAGTGGCAGGGAGGGGTACAGGTGCTTGTGGGGTTTTCTGCCTTAGGGGACAAAATAACGCCATGACTGAAGGGGGTTGGGGCACCATTTGCTGCCCTGCCGCAAGCTGTAAAGTGTCCTAGGCCAGCCCTGCTGTTATTTATTTATTTATTTATTTATATTATTGCATTTGCCCGTGTGGTGTAGTGGCTAGAGTGTTGGACTAGGAGCTGGGAGATCCGGGTTCTAGTCCCCACTTGGCCATGGAAGCTCACTGGGTGACTTTGGGCCAGTCAACTCTCAGCCCAACCCACCTCACAGGGTGGTTGTTGTGAGGATAAAATGGAGGAGGAGGAAGATTATGTATGCTGTCTTGGGTTCCTTAAGGAGGAAAAAAGGCGCGATATAAATGTAATACATAAATACATAATTTGTATCCCACCTTTTCCCCCTCTTGCAAGGAACCCAAGACACAGTGTACATGATCCTCTTGCTGCTCTCCATTTTTATCCTCACAACAACCCTGTGAGGCAGTTTCGGCCAAGAGTCAGTGACCTGCCCAAAGTGAGCTTCATGGCCCAGGGTAGAGTAGAACCCAGATCTCCTGAGTCCCAGCCCAGCACTCTAAACAGACTCTCACAGGCGTCAAGGCACGGGAGCCTGACTGGCCATGGCGGGAGTTGTAGTCTAGCATATTTGGAGGGCACCAGGTTGAGCAATTCTGGTGTAAACAGATCTGGGGAAAGTCTCAGCAGCAAGGGACAAAGTGGCGTTTGGATGCAACTGAACATGCCTGTGTTTCTAAATGCATCCCCCCCCCCCCGCCGCCGCCCCATCCCCCCGCACAGCCTGCCACAAGATGTAGCATTAGCGAGCTGAAGTGGAGCGGAGTCTCTCGCCAAATATGCAAAGGAGCTATCTCGTAGTTGGCTTGGAATAAAAGCTTTCAAAGTAATAATTTCATTCTTTTATCCCTGGAAGCGTTAAATACAGATCCCAAACAATACCACCTCCGTGCGCCACGTCAAAGGCCTTGAAAAGTTCTAATTGATAATAAATAATTCTGTTTCTTGCCCAGTCCAAAATTTGCTGAAATCTTGGGCTGGGATCCAAGCAAATGCTTAAAAAAAACAATTTTCAACAGGAGGGGGGCAATTACCCAGACGAAAATTACAGCGCTTCTTAACTTCCTTTCTGGCCTCCAGGATCTCCATGTTATGGCTTTGTAGCTCCTAAGCTGGTAGATCTTAGACACCATTCGGGGTGGCAGAACAGGAGACAGACCCATTATGGGCACAGGCCTTTGGGAAGGGCCTCTGAAGTCTGCAAGGCCTGCACAAACTGTATGAGAGGTGGACCACTCAGGGTAGGTTCCAGATATTTGGGAACCAGGGATGGAAAAACCAAAAGACATCATCCTCTTCCACTAATTAGGTTCTGGTTGTTCAGATAGATTGCACCTGCTGTCCAATTAACAGCAACTGGCCAGAGTCTTCTCCCCTGCTTGTGGTATGCCATGCTTGAATGTGCTTTCTTGTGTTAGGTTGCAGCCAACCTAACACAAGAAAGCCAACCACAAACTGTAACTGTGCTGCCCCTTCTGACCGAGCTGATACCTGGGTTTTTCTTTACCCCTCCCTTTTTGAAAACATGCCAAACTGGAGTGGGGTAATAAAACATGAATAGTCATACATTATTTGAATCAGGGCTCCAATCTTTAATCAATAGATTACTCAATTAAAACCCTTTTAAATTGATTTAAAAGACATCTTTGATTAATCAGTCTGCACATGTAAAAAAATAATGTTTAAATGTAAGTACCTATAGAAATGGCAGGCATAAGGAGCCATCTTAGCAGAAGCACTCTCTCGTCTAAGTCTCATGGGAGAGAAAAAAGCCTTGCCCAAGATGGCACCTGCTGCCACATAGCTATGCACCAGCTGAAAACAAAGCATGTATGCTTTTCTTCCTTAAAACTAGTTTTTTTCTTCCATCCACTTTCCCCAACCTGGTGCACCACAAAGGTGTTGGATGACAAAGCAATGCCCTTGGGTTGGACCCCAGTGCATCGCCTCACCTGTCAGGCTCATAGGGACTGTGAGTGGTTATCACACCATCTAGAGCTGGACCAGAGGTAGGCAACATGGCACCTGTGGGCACCAGTGTGCCCTCAGACACCTTTCTTGGCGCCCACCGAGGCGCCGTGCCCTTCCTACTTTACATTTTATTTTAAACTAGCGAACTTCGCACAGGTGGGAAGAGCCCTTACGTTGATACACTGAAGCCTTCGAGCAACCTTACACAGGTGTCAGAGTTGGACACATTGTGCCTGCCCATCCAAGTGAAGCCACGCCCACTGACACCCCTAGGCACGGTCCCCGCCATGGGGCACCCATAGCTGCCTGAGGGAGGGCCGTGTCCCTGAGGGGGCTGCCCCGCAGCAGGGGGAGGGCCAGGGGTGCAACTGTGACGCTCAGCCTACGAATCTGTTGCGGCTTCGAACTGTCTGGAGGGCAAAGCCGTGTGCCAGTTAGTGGCATCTGCCGCTAGCGGCTGAAAGTGTAAGTGCAGGCTTCCTCCACATGGACACATGTATGTTAATTAAAATTAATGTGTTTTTAAAACAAAATGACCCTGAAGGGCACATTCCCAGGGTCCCCTTAGTATACATGCCAGGGTACATGCTGTATCTTGTGCTTGTAACTGTTGCGAACCGCCCAGAGAGCTTGGGCTGTTGGGCGGTATAGAAATGAAATGAAAGCTTTCGTGGTATTGGAGCTGTGGCAATGAGGGACAGATGCACAGAGACACATCCTCTTTTATGATTATAGGTAATCATGTGGCTGAAATGTATGGCTAAAATTTGCTCGCTGCAGTCTTGAATCATTACACCAAGTTTGGTTGAAATGGATCGAATGGTACTGAAGCTGTAAATCTCTAAAAATGTTGATTGGCCATCATTTTGTTTCAAGATGGCGGACCAAATTTTCACTATGCCTAAAACCATCCCAGATAGAGGTAGAACAAATCCTAGAAGTTTCATAACCATCTTCAAACAATATAGTTTTCGAGTCCCATTGAGGATATGCAAACGCTTCCCTTTATATATATATAAAAAAAAAAGAGAAGAAGATAACACAATTTTGCTTTTATTGCTTCAGAGGAAAGTGAGGGCCTCCAGCTTTGCCCAGCTTCTTTTCCCATTCGTACCTCTAGGCCACACGTGGAGCTCAGAGATGTTCTTAGGGAAGGAAGATGGCAGGTGGCTGCAGGCTAATGTTTTCCTCTGCAGCCCATCCAGCCACCAAGAAAAAGGAGGAAAAAGAGGAAAGGAGACTCCTGTCACTTCTGTCTGGTAAGAAATAACTCTCATGGCAGCCATTTTGTGGTGGTGCCCAGGACAGTTTCCCAAATTGCCAGATGTGCCCACAGGCCACCAAAGGTTGCCTACTCCTGATCTGGACCGTGTCTTCTCCAGCTCAGTGTGCCTGAGGCCAGCTGCTGGAGATGGGGAAACTGGAATGCAGGAGGCAGGACTCCAGGGCAGGAGCAGACCAGGCCTCCTATGGCTATACCCGGCCTAGCTAGAGCAGAAGCCTGCCGATCTCGGGCTGCTGCTGTCTGCATGTCATCCCTTCTGTGCCTGAGGAAGAGCGCGCTGAGGTTTGCGAGAATCTCAGATAGCTTGCAGTTAGGGTGGTCGCGTGTCCTGTGACAAGCACAGAAGAAGCGCCCAGCTGGATCAGACTAAAGGCCTCTCCAGTCCAGCATACCAGTCCCGCATATCCAGCCACTTGCCCGAAAGGGAAGCCCATAAGCAAAACATGATAGGAGTGGAACAGCACCCCCTGCTCGCGGCCCCCAGCCACAGCGGTTGAGAGCCAAGCTGCTTCTGATACTGGAGGTAATAAATAGCCATCATGACTAGCAGCCAGTGACACTTTTCAGAGGACAGTCCTTGGTTTGAAGGGCTGTCCAGCCCAAGAGAAAGCACCCAAGAAGCCACCCTGAGTGCCATTTTTCTTGGGGTACAAATCAAATAAATGATTAACAAAGGAGAGCAGCAGGGGCCCAACCACACTGAGCAGATCACAGCTTACCTGGCCACAATCTTCCCCGCGATGGTGAGATTTACTGTATTTCTATTTACATTATAGTCATTACTCCTACATTTGCATCCAGTGGAGGCTGAACCAGTCAGAACTCCAAAGCACCTTGGAGAGCTCCTTTAGCGTTCTGACTGGTTCTGACAGAAACCCGGAGCGGATCACTGCCCCACTGAGATCGGAGCCACCAGCCTCCACTGTTTACATCTATTTTATATATATACTATAGCCCGTGTAAATGTTCTGCAAACCTCTTTCGTTCTCTTTTTGAACAACGTGTTTCCTCTGCTTGGGTGATGTGTGAGAGGCCACCCTGCTTGCTTTGCTTGGTGCCCAGGTTTCTGGCTCTAGCCCCTGGGGTCCCTGACACCACCCAGGTTTCACCACCAAGCTGATATCACCATGCATGAGACAGCTGCAACCACATCATCCCGGGAGAGGGAGAAGCACATCACTGTGGTCTCTCAGCTCAAGGCTCTGCAGCGCCGGGGCAGAGTCACCAAGGTGAATGTGGTTTAGTAAGTTGCTACTTAGAGGCATAGGGTGCTTTGCAGGTTCCTGTCTCAAGATATGACCAGCACTGCTAATTGCTTCTCTAAGTGGCCACCTCCTCTGACACATTCCTATTTTGGGAGCAGGGAGCCACTCTCCACTCAAGCACACAGCCAGGGAAAGGCAACTTTGCCCTCTACCCTGTGCTTCACCTTTCTGCTTGCACACCTAGAAAGCACCCAGCAGCAAGCCAGCCAATGGCTCTTAACTGACCTGTTTCAGCTGCAGCGATGACCCATTGACTCCATAGCCAGGTTGATTTGGGCCAGGTCTACACCTCGTGTCATATCAATATGATCCCATCGTGGTGATGCTCTATCCCTCTTGTGCCTTTATACCTTGCAGCGCACACAATGACATCTGTTACGGTATTTTGGATAATACGGAACAGAAAGCAGGAAATAATGCTAGAAAAGCAGTACATGGAATGTGTAACGTGCCCCAACAGTTATCGGTGTACTTCAATATCGATAAAAAGCACTAGTGTAGTTCTAGCCCTTTGGATTGCAGCCAATAACACAACAGATCGAGGGGTGGATTTGTGCAGGAAACTGTCCCACCTCCAGCCCAGTTGCTTTACTGATAAGTTTCAGCATTTACCTGTTGCCAGAGAAGTGCATGCTGAAATTTGTTCTTTTGAAAAGCAAGTTTCTAGCCCTTAAAACTGTGTAGGTATGCTTAGAAGTGTGTGAAATCTCAGAAGCCACAGGAGGTACTCTGCGAGAGTTCCAGTGGTTGGCGCCTCAGTGGGCTGTGTTCCTTGCTCCTCCCTTTGACTAGCAAAACCAGAATAAATTATGCAAATATAAATTGTCAGAGGAGTCATGCACTTTTGGAGCAGGATTTGCATTTCACAACGTACGCACGGCCCGGATTCTTGTAAAATCCTGCATGTCCTCCATGGAGCTCAGAGCTTTGGTCTCATAACAACCCTGTGAGGTAAGTCAGGCTAAGAGTGACTTGCCTAAGACTACTGAGAACGCTGAATGGCTGAGCAGGGATTTCAACCATTTTTAACTTGTACAGCTCACTAGCAGTTTGAATTATCTCCACCCAAACTATGTGCAGCAGTGAGAGCAGCGCTTTGTAATCCGTGTTTCTTCTGATCAATCTCACCCCTCCTCCAGCTCCCATGTTACTGTTTACGGTGGCGTCGTTTTTGTTACTGAGGCCCCTGGCAATATTATTGAGGTCACAGACCCAAGCAAATCCCGTGTGGTGTGTTTCACACGAAAACGAAGGGAAACCAAATAGCCCCCTATTCTTCTTGGCTGAAATGCTGCACCTTATTAATTCAGGTGTGTATAAATAACCATCTCTCCAGCCCAGGCAGCATCAAGGGCCCTGCTGTGTGGTGAAAAAGCCTTCCTGAGCTGTAATTAAAAACTTTACCCCTGAAAGGCTGTCGGGCTAAAGAAAGGAAGGAAGTGGAGAGAAAGAAGAGAGGAACCAGCTCTCCAACCTAACAATTACGCTCAGGATGAATTATTCAGGGTTGGTTTTGGGGCTGGGGGGGAACTGGATCTGATTTTCCCTCTGCCAGCATTAAACACTCAAGGAGAAGTTCAGACTTTAGCTTTCAGGTGAAAGGACACTTGTCAGGCACCCAGTGGATCCAAAGTCGAGCACATAGGTCTTCCAAATGTCTGCCTGAGACCATACTATGAGCATCAAAATCCGGATACAGGTTGGTCCAGCTGCAGAACTCCAGAGAACAGAGCAGGGCATGGTGTGAGAGACTGGAGGCAGCTGATCTGCTGAACCTAAGCGGGTCTTGGTCTGTTCAGTGCCTGGAGGGGAGACCACCTAGGTACCTCTTATATGTCGGCACCTTGAGTTGTGCGATGAAAGCAAGATGGGATATAAATGTACTCAATAATTAAATAAGAACCCTCAGGAAGTCCACCCCAGCATAGAACCAAGGGTTGTCTCCAGCTGCACAAGACAGCTATGCATGCTCTTAAAATGTGCAATACCATCTCATGCACGTTACTCAGAAGCAAGTCCTGCCTCTAAAAACAAAACTGCCCATATCATTCTGCCCTTGTATAAATCTATGGTGCAGCCACACTTGGAATACTGTGTACAGTTCTAGTCACAGCACCTCAAAAAAGATACTGTAGAATTAGAAAAGGTGCAGAAAAGGGGCTGGAGCAACTCCCCCATGGGAATTTTTTGCTTTGAAAACAGGTGAGTGTTGGGAGTGTACACTGTTATGTGTGGTATGGAGAAAGTGGATAGAAATAAGGGTTTCTCCCACTCTTAATATACTAGAAGTCAAGGTCATCCCATGAAGCCGAAGGGTGGGAAATTCAGGACAGACAAAAAGAAGCCATTATTTGCACAGCACACAGTTACACTATGGAATTTGCTTCCACAGGTTGTAGTGATGGCCACCAACATGGATGGTTTTAAAGGGGGATTAGACAAATTCAGGAAGGAGAAGGCCATCAATGGCTACTGGTCATGATGGTTGACTATTATCTCCAGCACCAGAGCAGTATGCCTATGTACACCGGTTTCTGAGGAACAGACTGTGTGAACAGAATGCTGGACTAGATGGGACTTTGGTCTGATTCAGCACGGCTCTTCTTATGTATTTTCACCCATCAAAAGGTTTACTTTCACAGCATGTACGAAGGATCCACCCTCAGAGGACCCCCCCCCCACACACACACACACGTTTCTGTAAGACTCATTATCTGGGTTTGACTATTCCTTGGAAGAAGGCCTCCTCCTCCTCTTGTGTGTGTGGGGCTCACAGGGGTACCCTTTCGGGAATTATTTCTTCATTTCTTCTAGCACATGTTTTGGGAATTACTGCCCTAAACACGACCAGGCCAGCAGCAAGGGGACACATGTTTCAATCTCCTGACCGTCAGTAAACATCTGAAGCCAAACCCCACAATCACAAACATTAAACATAAGGAGAGTCTTTGCTGGATCAGACCAAAGGTCCACCGCATCCAGCATCCTGTTCCCCAAACTGGACAACCAGATTCCTGTAGGAAAATCAGAAGCAGGACATGAGTACAATAGCACCTTCCCACTTGTGTTCCCCAGCCACTGGGATACAGAGGCATACTGCATACCAGTTGCTGGAGGTAATATATAGCCATCTTGACTAGCCGATAGCCTCATCCTCCATGAATTTGTCTAATCTTTTAAAGCCGGCCAAATTGGCTATCACTACATCTTGTGGAAGTGAATTCCATAGTTTAACTCTGCAATGTGTGAAGGAGGACTTCCTTTAATCTGTCCTGAATCTCCCACCAATCAGCTTCATGGGAGGAACCCACTGGGTTCTAGTATTTTGAGAGAGGGAGAAAAATGTCTCCCTATCTACTTTCTCCACACCATGCCTAATTTTGTACACCTCTTATCATGTCTCCCCTTACTCACTATTTTTCTCAACTTTTTGTCAAATGGGAGTTGCTTCAGCCTCTTGATCATTTTGGTTGCCCTTTTTCTGCACCTTTTCCAACTCTACAATACCCTTTTTGAGTTGGGTTGACCAGAACTGTACACAGTCTTCCAAGTGGGGACTCATCATAGATTTCTGTGAAGGCATTCTGGCCAGGCATTTCCAAAAAGGGGTTTACTGCAAGGTCAGTCTTTTCTCTGTAAGCTTGGGACATGGTGAGCACTTGCCTAGGAACTGTACTAATTACTGCCCCTAACAAGGACACCAATTAAGGACAATGTTTGTTCAGCTTTGCTTGTCCCTTCCCAGAAAGGGGAGATGTGCTTTTAGACACATCGGTAAGCCAAGACTGAAAAGAAAGGCATGCATGATGTTGCAGCATCAGAATACAGTAAATCCAGGTATTATTTATTACCTTTATCCGGACAACTGCCTTGTGAGTTAGACAAGGCTGAAAGATATTGACTGGCCCGAAGTCACCCAATAGGTTTGTGGCTGAAGGGTGGATTTGAATTCAATTTGTTGATTTGAATTCAATTCAATAAGTTGCCTATCTTAAGGAGTACCTCCAAGAACATCAGGGGCACTGCTCAACGAAATGGGCCTCGGGAGGCCTTCTGTCTGTCCCATCAGCCAGGGCAGTTAGGCTGGTGAGGACTAGGGAGAGGGCCTTTTCTGTGGTGGCCCCCACTCTGTGGAATTCCCTCCCTAGTGACCTCTGCCATGCCCCCTCTTTGATGAGCTTCCACCAGGCTTTAAAAACATGGTTGTTCAGGTGGACATTTGGGGTGGGTTAGGGTTTTTTAGAGCGGTGTTGGTTTTGTTGTTGTTCAGTTGATTATGTAAATTTGTTATTAGTACTATATGCTGCCGAAGTGTCCGAGTAGCTGGCCAGATGGGTGGCTAATCAATCAAATCAAATCAATCAAATAAATAAATGATTTACACATATATATTTAACTTTCGTATGTCGATGGATTATTTCTACTGGGGTGCGCGTGTGCGAGTACGCTGCTTTGGAGCCTCTCTGATGGGGGAATATCAGTCAGCGAGTGTGTTTGCGGCCGGGGGACTTGCGGGCGGGTCTCCTCAAAGGGCGGAGGCCGAGCGGCCGCCCAGCCCCCCCCCCCCCCCGACGGGCCCTCGGGGAACCCGGCCGCCGGCGGGCTGCGCGAGCGCCGCGGGGCCCTCGGGCTGCGCTCCCGTCGGGCGGATCAAGGCGCCGCCGGCCCGCGCCCGCCTGCGAGCCCCGCTGGCCTGCCGCAGCGGCGCGCGCCCGGTCGCGCGGGCGCGGGAGCCGCCGTCGCGCTCGCTCCCGGGGCCGTCGGGCGGCTGCCCTCCTCCGGCGACGGCGCGCCCCGCCGCCCGAGCGCAGCAGCGCGCGCCGCCCGCGCCCCGCCGGCCTCCGCCCTGCGGCGCCGAGAGCCGCGGGGCCGGGCGGCGAGAGCGCGCGCCAGGCGCCGGGCCGGGCGAGCCAGCAACTCCGCCCCCGCGCAGCCGCTCGCCGGGGCCGCGGGCGCCTTTCGCGCGGACCGCCCCTGCCCGAAGGGCCTTCGGCGGGCGGCCCCCTGTCGCGCGAAAGAGCCGGCGGGGCAGAGGAGGGCCGCCCCGCGAGCCGCGCCGGCGCGCGGAGCGGCCCCCGGGCTGCGCCCCGCCGCACGGCGCCCTGAGAGACGGATGCGCGCGTCGTCCTCTCTGGCGGGGCGCGAGCGGCCGCCCTGCGACGAGCCGCTTCTCCGCGGAGCTCAGCAGAGGCGTGCGCGCAGCAGCCTGGCGCCGAGCCGGGGCGGGCTGCGAGGCGAGGGCGGCTGCGCCGTGGCGAATTTCCTGCCGGGCTTCTCCTTGCCGAGGCGGCCGCGGCCGGGTTGAGTACTTGAGCTGTGGCGGGGGCGTGCCGCAGCTTGTTAGGATGTGTGAACCTGGCCAGGGTGGGTTGCTGGGGTGGCTGACAAACCACCCAGAACCCCTGGGCTGTTTTAGAGTTGCGGGCGGTTTATTGACTACCTCAACAACCCACCCTCACTGGGTTCACATGTAACGACAGCCTACGGTTGCGCCCCTGCCTTGGCTCAAATATTAAAAATGGTGGTGGCTGTTATGACAAAGAAGCTCCACAGGACAATTCACCCATGGCAGCTTCTTGCGATGTGCAAACCAGGTCAGAGACAGAGGACCAGTTCCCACAACACAGTGGGTTGTTTAACCTGCGATGAACCATGGCATCGGGGTGATCGGGGGATGTGGCTTGTCATGCAAATCTGGCCATCATGGGTTATTCAAGGGTTAAACAACCCTTGCATATACCTACTACTAATTAAGGGTTATGTGAGGGTTGTTTAACCCCTGAATAACCCGTGACAGGCTTGCCCTGTCGTGCAAACCAGGTCAGAGAGGAAGTGTGACTTTCCCAAGATCATCCAGTGAGCTTCAGAACTGGGTGGGGATTTGGACCACTCAGAGTGCACTTTGCCTTCACAACCCCAATGAAATGAAGGGGTCTTGCATGGCTCTGGTTCATGTCAGTGGGGCCTGTATGGGAGAACTTCCTGGTTCTCTCACACAGGCCCCTTTTGAATTAATGTGAGTACAGGGGCAGGGGTGTCATTATGGTTTTCTGCTGCAAGCGCCGAAATGTCTTGGGACAGCTCTGTTGCAGGTTCTCCATTTGGGCTGATCCTGCCCCAAACCTGGTGCAACCGCAAGAAGGGCATCACTGAAATCCATCAAGGTTCCTGTGAGCCCAAAGCACCCCCACACTGAGGGGCTGGCCCATTGCCTGTCTGCATGCTTCACTGCAGGAGCCTTGCCTCCTTCACTGCAGGGCAGGTGATGCTACTGGGACCACAGTGGGAGGCCAGTGCATCTGGAGAACACCTTGCTGGGAAAGGCTGTCCTAGAGTGACCCCTTTTCGGTGCAAGAGCAGTGAGGCTACCATGCCTCCCACCTCAATCCGGGGTGGAGCGGGTGGAGCGGGCTTCAGCTGTTGAACATTTGAGAAATGTTTGGTCGGCCTGCAGGGCTATGCCTGCAGCACCAGTACCCCAAACGCCCTGCTGTGATCCTGGCACAAAAGGACTGGGGGTGGTAGCTGCCTCCCCCATCCATGAAGCCACCCTGTGAGCTGGAGAAGCCGCCCTGCCTACTCTCTTTCTCTCGGCGTAATTAAGAGTTGAGCCCTTCTCCTGTGACCCCGATGGGGCTCCCATCTTGCTCTGATTTCCACATGAAAGGAACCCTCAGGAAAAGGTGGGGGAGGTCTTTCCTTCCCTCTTTTCAGATGCACAAGAGGCCGAGACTATAAATAAAACCTTCTCTGAAAACAAGAGCTTTTATGGAGTCCATGGCTGGGCCCATGTGTGAGAGATGGGCTGTGTGTGTGTGTGTGTGTGTGTGAGAGAGAGAGAAAGTGTGAGCTTCTATGCACAAGGAGGATGTTTTATCTGCAAATTCAGAAGAGTATCCACCATGCCAGTACACATTATTGTTATTGTTCTATTATATGTATATTTATATAAAGACATACAGAAATCTATTTATATTTCTTTGTTTATGGTTATTAATATTGTTAGTTTATTTATTTTTAGTGCTATTAGGAGAGCCAGTGTGGTGCAGTGGTGTTGTAGGAATGGGAACACACCCTAGATTCATATCCCTGCTCAGCCACTGGGCATCTCTCTCTCTCTTTCTCTCTCTCTCTCTCAGCCAAGCCTACCTCACCTCCAAGCCTACCTCACCAGGCTGTTCTGTTGGCCAACAGAAGAAATGGATTCACACAACCTAGTTAAAATTCCACAGAAGGGTGGGGAAACTGACCCAGCCCACTTTGCTGCTTTCAGGAGGTGGATGACTCCCTTTTGTGCCCAGACCTGGCAGGAACCACAGTTCTCCTCATTTTGGCTTTTAGTGGAAGATCAGTTGGCTGGGCAAAGACTCTGCAGGGAAAGGTATCCATTATCTGAGTCATCTCAGAGGGGAGGTCATGAATATGGGAAGTCTTTTAAAGTGGAGTGGTGTCATCCACACTGAGGCCTACTTGGGTTTGGCTTAAATTACAGACAAACACCTCCCTCATTGCCTGAGGCTGGCACCTGGCCCAGTCAGCAACTGGGCCCCTTCTGTGCTCAGGCCTCACAGCCCTCTTCAACTGTACAAGGGAACCGGTGTACAACATCGGCCCCTATGACTGGCAGGCAGCATGAAATGTCTGGGTTGGCCAGACCTACTAGAATGGCCATGAGCCTGGCTGTCTGCCTTTGCTTGGTCAACGGACCTTTGGCTCTGCACTTTAGGCTGATATATATTAGGCTCCTTACTATTGCGCTGTATTGGCTGCTGCTTTGGATTATTGTTGTTTTTGTTATGTTCTTATCGTGTGTGGTTTTTGCATTTTGTAAGCCACCTTATAGAATAGTAGGGTTGGAAGGGGCCTACAAGGCCATCGAGTCCAACCCCCTGCTCAATGCAGGAATCCAAGTCAGAGCATCCCTGACAAATGGCTGTCCAGCCTCGTCTTGAAGGCCTCCTGCGTGGGAGAGCCCACCACCTCCCCAGGTAATCGGTTCCATTGTCGTATTGCTCTTACAGTCAGGAAGTTTTTCCTGATGTTCAGCCGGAATCTGGCTTCCTGTAACTTGAGCCCATTATTCCGTGTCCTGCACTCTGGGAGGATCAAGAAGAGATCCTGGCCTTCTTCTCTGTGACAACCTTTCACGTACTTGAAGAGCACTGTCATATCTCCCCTCAGTCTTCTCTTCTCAAGGCTAAACATGCCCAGTTCTTTCAGTCTCTCTTCATAGGGCTTTGTTTCCAGTCCCCTGATCATCTTTGTTGCCCTCCTCTGAACCCTCTCCAGTTTGTCTGCATCCTTCTTTAAGTGTGGTGCCCAGAACTGGACACAGTACTCCAGATGAGCCTAACCAGTGCTGAGTAGAGGGGAACTAGTACTTCCCAGGATTTGGAAGCGATGCTTCTATGAATGCAGCCCAAAAGAGCATTGGCCTTTTTTGCAGCCACATCGCATTGTTGCCTCATATTCAGCTTGTGATCGACAACAATTCCAAGATCCTTCTCGCTTGTAGTGTGGTTGAGTTACGTATCGCCCATCTTATAGAGTCATAGAGTCATAGAATAGTAGGGTTGGAAGGGGCCTACAAGACCATCGAGTCCAACCCCCTGCTCAATGCAGGAATCTAAGTCAGAGCATCGCTGACAACTGGTTGTCCAGCCTCATCTTGAATGTGTCCAGTGTGGGAGAGCCCACCACCTCCCTAGGTCACTGGTTCCATTGTCGTATTGCTCTAACTGTCAAGAAGTTTTTCCTGATGTTCAGCTGGAATCGGGCTTCCTGTAACTTGAGCCCATTATTCCGTGTCCTGCACTCTGGGATGATGGAGAAGAGATCCTGGCCTTCCTCTCTGTGACAACCTTTCAATAGGGATGTATGAAAGTCACTTACCTTTGCGGAGCTTGGATTTGCGGTGTGGGGGAGGCCCTCTGTCCCTCCCTCCGGAATCCTTCCTGGGCTGGCTCCACTCCGCGGTGGCTCCACAGAGCCGCCAGCCAGGGCCGTCCGCAACCGGAGTTCCGGCCGCGGACGGGCTGCTGTGGACGCAAATGGCAGCCGCCACAGCGGCCGCCATTTGCGTCCTGCGAAGCTGTCGTGATAGGCTACGTAAGTATTTACGTAGGCTATTACGGCGAAAAAGAAGGGGAATGCAAATAGCGTAGTGGGCGCCATTTGCGTTCCTCCGCCCCCCCCCGTTTTAACCTACGTAAATATTTCCGTAGGCTATTACGGCGAAAAAAACGGAACGCAAATAGCACCCACTACGCTATTTGCGTTCTCCTTGTTTTCGCCGTAATAGCCTACGTAAATATTTACGTAGGCTAAAATGGCTAAAAATAGGGAATGCAAATGGCGGCCCCCATAGCCACCGCCATTTCCGTACGCTGTTGTTTTGGGGGGGGGCTTGCCGCGATAGGCTACGTAAATATTTATGTAGCCAATCACAGCCTCTGCAGGGACGCAAAAGGCGTCCCTGCGTTAGCCGTGATAGGCTACATAAGTATTTACGTAGCCTATCACGGCTATGATGAAGAAGCGAATGGCGGCCGCACGGCGGCCGCCATTCGCAAGTCAGCGCGGATGGCAGCAGGTATGTGCTCTGTTTCGCATGCCTTTTGTGGGTTGGGGGGACAGGGACTTCGTTCCGCCATGGATTTCGGGGGGCTGAATGCACTGGCGTTCGACCTCACCGAGATCCGTTGCGGAATTCTCTGACATCCCTACCTTTCAAGTACTTGAAGAGCACTCTCCTATCTCCCCTCAGTCTTCTCTTCTCAAGGCTAAACATGCCCAGTTCTTTCAGTCTCTCCTTATAGGACTTTGTTTCCAGTCCCCTGATCATCTTGGCTGCCCTCCTCTGAACCCTCTCCAGCTTGTCTGCATCCTTCTTAAAGTGTGGTGCCCAGAACTGGACACAGTACTCCAGATGAGTCCTAACCAGTTCTGAGTAGAGGGGAACTAGTACTTCCAGGGATTTGGAAACTATGCTTCTATTAATGCAGCCCAAAATAGCATTTGCCTTTTTTGCAGCCACATCACATGGTTGGCTCATATTCAGCTTGTGATCTACCACAATTCCAAGGTCCTTCTCGCTTGCAGCGTTGTTGAGCCACGTATCCCCCATCTTGTAACTGTGCACTTGGTTTCTTTTTCCTAGGTGCAGAACTTGGCATGTATCCCTATTAAATGTCATTCTGTTGTTTTCTGCCCAGCGCTCCAGTCTATCAAGATCACTTTGAATTTTGTTTCTGCCTTCCAAAGTATTAGCTATCCTGCCCAATTTTGTGTCATCTGCAAATATGATCAGCATTCCCTGCACCTCCTCATCCAAGTCATTAATAGGGATGTATGAAAGTCACTTACCTTTCACGGATTATGTTGATAGTGGGGAGGGAGGCGTTCCGTCCCTCCCCCCGGAATCCTCGCCGGGGGGGAGGCGCTCAGTTCCTCCCCCCCGGAATCCTCCGTGGCCGGCTGTGCTCCGCGGCAGCTCCGTGGAGCAGCTGGCCAGGCCCAGCCAGGCCAGAGCCAAGTCCTCCTCCAAGTCATTCATAAAAATGTTGAAGAGCACTGGGCCCAGGACTGAGCCCTGCGGTACCCCACTCGTTACCTCTCCCCAGCTTGAGAAGGTCCCATTGATAAGCACTCTTTGAGTCCGATTCTGTAGCCAACTGTGGATCCAGTGGATCGTTGTTTCATCTAGCCCACTTTGAGCTAGTTTGCTCATCAGGATATCATGGGGCACTTTGTCGAAAGCTTTGCT
Source organism: Heloderma suspectum (assembly GCF_057233095.1). NCBI lineage: Eukaryota > Metazoa > Chordata > Lepidosauria > Squamata > Helodermatidae > Heloderma > Heloderma suspectum. The sequence goes on from NC_139470.1 coordinate 30,778,478, forward strand.
GAAGTCGAGGTATATGACGTCTACAGCGTTCCCACGGTCCACAAGGGAGGTGACTTGATAAAAAAATGAGATCAGATTCGTCTGGCAGGACTTGTTTTTGACAAATCCATTTTGGCTTCAAGTAACCACGACATTGTTGTCAAGGTGCTTCCAGATGGATTGCTTTATGATCTGCTCCAGAATTTTCCCAGGGATTGATGTCAGACTGACTGGTCTGTAGTTCCCAGGTTCCTCCTTTTTACCCTTTTTGAAGATAGGGACAACGTTAGCCCTCCTCCAGTCATCTGGCACTTCCCCCGTCCTCCATGATTTCTCAAAGAGAATAGACAGCGGTTCTGAGAGTTCTTCTGCCAGTTCCTTTATTACTCTAGGATGCAGTTCATCTGGCCCTGGAGATTTGAACTCATTCAAAGTACTGAGGTGTTCCTTGACCATATGCCTATCGATCTCAAGCTGCAATCCTGCCCCTTCAGCCTGTACTTCGCCTTTGCCAGGGGTGTCATAGACCCTCTTTTGGGAGAAGACTGAGCCAAAGCAGGAATTGAGCACCTCTGCCTTTTCTTTGTCATCCGTTATCGTTTTCCCATCCTTATTTAATAGCTGAACTACCATTTCTTTCCTCTGCCTTTTACTATGCACATAGCTGAAGAAAGCCTTTTTGTTGTTTTTAGCATCCCTTGCTAACCTCAGTTCATTCTCAGCTTTAGCCTTCCTGATGCCATCCCTGCAATTCTGTGCTATCTGCCTGTACTCTTCCTTTGTTACTTGGCCTTCTTTCCACTTCCTATATGTGTCCTTTTTTGTTTTCAGGTCATCCCTAAGCTTTTTGTGAAGACACATTGGCTTCTTCTGTTGTCTTCCACCTTTTCTTCTTGTTGGAATTGTGATTGTGCCTTGAGAATTTCCTTTTTTAAAAGCTCCCACCCATCTTGGACTCCTGTTCTCGCTAGCATCGCTTGCCATGGGACCTTACTGATCGTTGTTCTGAGTTTATGAAAATCAGCTTTCCTAAAATCCAGGGTACGCGTTTGACTACACTCAGCTTTTGCTTCCCTTAGAACCAAGAACTCAAGTACAACATGGTCACTTTCCCCCAGAGTTCCTGTAACTGCTACTTTATCCACTAGGTCATCTCTGTTGGTTAGGATCAAGTCAAGGATAGCCGATCCTCTAGTTCCTTCCTCTACTTTCTGTAGGAAGAAGTTATCCGCCACACAAGTCAGGAATTTCCTGGAGGGGCCATGTTTTGCAGAATTTGTCTCCCAACAGGTATCGGGGAAATTGAAGTCCCCCATTACTACTACGTCATGCTTCCTTAAAACATTGGCTATTTGCTTTTCAAAAGTTTCATCCTTGTCTTCTCCTTGATTGGGTGGCCGATAGTAGACTCCGACCACCAGGTTCCTTTTATTCTTTGCTCCATTTATTTCAACCCAGATGCTCTCGATGGGGCTACCAAGCTCCTCCTCCTGTATTTCTGTGCAGAGATATGTATTTTTCACATACAGTGCAACCCCACCTCCCTTTCTGTTCCTCCTGTTCTTTTTGAACAAGTTATATCCTTCAATTGCTGTATTCCAGTCATGAGAGTCATCCCACCAAGTCTCAGTTATACCTATCAGGTCATAATTTCCCTCTTGTATTTAAGAGTTCAAGTTCGTTCTGTTTGTTTCTCATACTCTGGGCTTTAGTATGTAGACATCGAAGACCATGTGCTTCATAGTCTGGCTTTCTTCCTACATGTGTCTGAAGACTATTATTGGGCGCTATCAGAGCTGTTCTCTCCGTTGTGGTGCATGAGCCTTCGTCCATTGTTACCCCCAGCATTACATCTCCCTTCCCCGTAGGATTCAGTTTAAAGCCCTCCTGATGAAGTTCTTCATGCTGTGGCCAAACACATTCTTCCCAGCCTTTGTGAGGTGCAACCCGTCCCTAGCCAACAGCCTAGGAATATCTTCCTATATCTTCCAGGAAGTATAGCCCGTGGTCCCAGAATCCAAATCTCTCTCGTCGGCACCACCTTCGTAGCCAGTCATTCACCCGGAGTATTTTTCATTCCCTTTCTATCCCTCTTCTAACTACTGGAAGGATGGATGAGAAAACTATCTGGGCCCCAAAGTACATTTGAACATTTTAATTGAAAACTGGGCCATAAATGCCTGAAATAAATAAAGCAACACTCTGATGGACAAGGAGGCAGGTTCAGTGAGCACCTGATTCACAGCCTTCACAAGCTCATGCCCTTGGCAGGTCCTTAAATCTCATAGCCATTTGTGTTGTATCTGGCTTCCCTTACACATATATGACATCAGGTATAGTTCGCATTGACAGCTTTCTTAAGAAACAAGTCCATCCACTTCTCTCCTTCCTTCCTCCTCCATTCTTCTCTGTTCACATTAACCCCTCTGCCTTTTCTACTGGACAAACTTACAGACAACAGGACTGATTAACTGCCAAGATACAACATTGGTCATACATGCAAGAGATGGGCAGGGAGTGGGGGGAAGCAAGTTATGACCACTGACTTAAAATGAGCGTATTTGCAGACACTTTCCAGCTTCTGGGTTTCACTTTGGAAATCATTTCTTGATCTCCCCAGGTAAAAGTGAGAGTTGCTCATAGAAATCAATTGAAAAATTAAGTGTGTTTGTTTGTTTATTAAAATTATTAGCCATTTTTCATTACAAAATCATTCTAAGTGGGGTACAATACCAATAGAATACAATAAAATCATAAAATAAATCAATAAAACAGCAAAAAACGGGAGAGCATACAAATAGTGATTTACAAAATGTAACAACACAATTTCAGTTAAAAACCTGGGTGAATAAACAGGTCTTATAAGTCTTGGTGCCAGCTGTATCTGGGGGGGGGGGGTGTGTCTATAATCGGTGTGCCTGAGCTGAGAAGGCCCTCTCTTGGGTTGCCACGTTTTGAAGCCCTGCCAAGCTTCCAGAGGGCATCTTAATATCTGGGCAGGCACAGAAGGTAGGAGGCGCTCCATCAGGTATCCTGGTCCTAAGCCTATTTTTGTCCATGCTCTTTCTTACTCGGTTCTTATTTACAAAAAATGAGTGTTTTCAGTTTTTAAAACTGGAAAGCTCAATTAATCTGAGAGCATCTCTACACCAGCCTAAAATCCCAGCCTTAAAATGGGGCTTTCTGCTTCTGTTTTAAATGCAGAATCACGACGGACTCCCTTGACATGTGCTTCCTTCCTCCCATTTCCCCCCCTCCTTTCCCCCCTTATCTGAGTCTTCCATATGTTTCATTTTACAGCCACTAGATGGTGCTATGGTCTAGCTCCTCTTATTGCGGCTTTTCCTCTTTTCATGGAGGGAACTCAAGCAAGACTCAAGTGCAGTAATTTGATAGCTCATTATCTCTGATCTTTTTAACAATGGAATAAAGGTCATTTAGTGCAGGAGATGCTCTGGAGGTTGATGGCATCATCTAAAGGACCCTCAAACTTCCATGAGTAACCAGTTTCAATAGCAGGATAAAAGCTCTTCGCAGAGAAGCCCTTTATGTAAGTTGCGTGTAGTCCCAGATGCGTTTGGCTTGGGACAAAGTTAGAGGAAACAATTTGATTGGCCTAATTGTGTGTGTGTGTGTGTGTGTGTGTGTCCTTTAAGTTGGAAATCCAAACCAGCCTCAGCTCCCCCTCTAAGCTGCAGGATTGACACTAGGCTACATTGCAGAGCTGGTGTAAGCCCCCCCCCCCCCAGTCACAGCTCCTCCCCCCATCGGCAATATGGGAATAATGGAGTGTATTAGCATTGGTAGGGAAATTTATAAACGGGCCAAACAGGCACAGATTCTTGGCAAAATCCAACCAACTAGACCATACAGGAATGCTACCCTGGAGAGGCATTCTTTGTTCCCACAGGATCTTCCAGATACATGTTCTATTTTCTGTTTTTCTTCCCTAGGGCAGTGGTTCCATTGGCCATGCTGGCTGGGGATGATGGAGGTTGTTGTCCAGCAACATCTGGGGAGCCACTGCCCTAGTGGGAAAGATTAGACCAGGGGTGTGGTGGTCCGTCTTGAAGCACAGCTGCTCGCTGTGGCAGTCCCCGTAGCCACGCCCCCAAGAAAAGTCCAAAAATTCAGGCAGATGTGATGACCGATATCAACAAACCAATTCTTGCAGTTTTCATCTCCACCAAGAGCATTCCATGGACCTTAACTGACCATCCCAGACCAACCCCGCCCCCAATACGTTGCATTACAACAAGGAATGACATATTATTACTGGAAAAATGCATTTTCTCTCCAGCTACCATGAGGATTGCAGCGAAGCTCAGAGAGAGCAAGGAAGCCTGAGTGGGGCTGCAATGGGGTCAGCATCCCTGCTAAGTGAGCAGTGTCGGGGCTGCGTCCCTGTGCGCCCCGGCTCCGCTACGCCACTGGATCAGCGTTCACTAAGGAGCGCCAGTTCTTACTTTTTCAAGACCTGGCAAAATACCTTTCAGCTCAAGAGCACCTCCATGTGCGTCTGTGATGAATGGAGAGCAAAGAGCGTCATCCCGTCGGGAGCCACCTCTGCTGCTCCTCCCCAGAACTGGTTGCCCTGGGAAAGAGGCACGCCCCTGTGGAAAGCATCCCGTGCCGCTTTTGACTGAACTGACTGCTGCTCCAAGAGATGGGACAGGGCTCTTCAGAAACAGTCTGTCTCCAGCTTCCCTTCTCTCCTCCAGGCCTCCCTCTTCTGTCCTCCTCATTCCTCTGGGCCACTTCCTCCTTCTCGCAGCCCGCTTTCCCTGGGCCCATCCGCTTCTCACGGCCTAAGACTCCCAGGGTTCGTTTCCCCCGCCCTCATCCTAAGGATCTTCTGCCTGCTCTACCTCTCTGTGCGATCTGAGCTGCGCAGCCAACTGCTGCTAGAGACCCTCTGCCTGCCAGCACCACCCCTTTGTGACATCGGAGCAGGTGTGAATTCCATTTGGGGCAGAACCCCATTTTGGAGAAGCTCCCAGAGTCCTCATTCCATTGGTGGGCGGGGTCAGTGGCAAAGGGGTGGGGCCAAACATGCAAAACATACCAGCATGTTGTAGCTTAAAGCTGTTCCTGCCAGTAACTCTGCCTTAAAGGGGGGGGGGGGGCTTAAGAGGCTTTTAGAATGGGGAGAAAACTGCATAGAAGGCAGGAAGCCATCAAACAATCCGTGGTCGGGGAAAGGGCCTGAGGGTCCCCACGCCTTCACTGGAACAAGTCGGCCAATCACTTTCAGAGATTTCTCTGCTACCAAAACTCTTAGCACATTACAATATAGGTGGTCCTTAAGCAGGAAAAACCAGGGGTGCTTCTGGATGAGGCATTTATCATGCCATCACGCTGCCTTGTTCATGGAATTTTAAGGGGGCGGGTCCAGATGACAACGGCTTCCACTCGTAACTCTCCCGTGCTTTCCCACCATTTCTCCTGTCTTTTTTCTTACTGCAGAAAATCCATTAAGGAGAAAAAGACAGAAGTGCTGCAGAGTGCCTTTGGACTGGTAGCATTAGGAGCCCTCCACACAGAAGCACCCCAACATTCAAGTCCCTGCCACTTGAACGCTAGACCCTGTTGAAACTCACTTAAGAGTCCCTTAAGCTTTTGTGGGTACCTCATTCCCAGTGGTCTGCCTGCTTGAAGGAGAGTGCAGTGTTCCGGAAAAAGTGGAGAGAGAAGAGAATGCGCTGTTTTCTGAGTGTGCAAGGCCGCATAATGTAACCTCTTTACAAAAGTCGAAGAGGAAAATAACAACTTGTTCTCCTTATCTCTCAGATGGGTGATCAGAGGGGAGAGGGAAGAAAACTGGGGAATGTGATATGAATGGCTGCGTGTGAACAGTGGTGGCACCAGGTCCTGGTCTGTGAATGAGGCTTGTGTGTTTTCACAGGGACTTCTAGGGAGCCCAGAAGTTCCTTGGAAGTTGATCAGGGCTTCCTCAAGGAGACAAGCCGCCTGGCCCTGTGGGATGCAAAGGGCTCTGGAACTCCCCTCTGGCATTCTCAGCCTGACCTCCTTCCTCTGCCTTTCACTTCTCCTTTGTTTTTGTGTCTTGGAATGTGGTTAAGGGTACATTGTGGGTCTCAGTTTTGATTTATGTGTCACAGGGGTGGGCTGAAGGCAGATCAGGTTCTACTGGTAGAGCTCTGGGTGATTTGCAATAGATTGGCAAGAGTTTCTGGTCTTCTCCACACAGGACTTTTATCCTGTTATTGAGATTGGTTACTCACAGAAGTCTGCAAGTCCTTTATGTGACGTTGTCAACCTCCAGAGTGTCTCCGGCGCTAATTTATTAATGACATTTATTACATTTCTATACCACCCCATAGCTGAAGCTATGAGAGCCAGTGTAGTGTAGTGGTGAGAGTGACGGACTGGGAGCCGGGAGATCCGGGTTCTAGTCCCCACTTGGCCATGGAAGCTCACTGGGTGACTTTGGGCCAGTCACAGACTCTCAGCCCAACCCACCTCACAGGGTTGTTGTTGTGAGGATACAATGGTGAGGAGGAGGATAATGTAAGCCGCCTTGAGTTCCTTGCGAGAGGGAGAAAGGCGGGGTATAAATGCAATAAATAAATAAATAAATAAGCTCTCTGAGTGGTTTACAAAGGTTAGAACATTAAAAATACAATGTGCAAAATTTGAAAATATAAGAGACACACAGTTTACACAAAGATAACATATATCTAAAAACAACTTTGAGCAATCACCCAAACCATAAAACATATCCAGGATCAATTAAAGCTCAGCACATGCTGCCAAATGCCTGGGAAAAGAGAAAAGTTTTTGACCTGATGCTGAAAAGATAACAACATTGGCACCAGGTGGGCCTCATCAGGGAGTTAATTCCACAATTGGGGGGCCACCACCAAGAAGGCCCTCTCCCTTGTTGCTGTCTTCCGAGCCTTCCTTGGAGTAGACACCTGGAGGAGGACTTTAGATGTTGAGTGTAGTGTACGGGTATGTTTGAGCTGGGAGAAGCACTCCGGCAGGTATTGTGGTCCTGAACTGTGTAAGGCTTTATAGGTTAAAACCAGCACCTTGTATCAGGCTGGGAAATGACCTATATCCCATTTTTTTTTTTAAAGATCAGAGATAATGAGCTATCCAATTACAGCGTGTTGAGTTCCCTTGTGAAAAGAGGAAATCCGGAAATAAGAGGAGCTAGACCACAGTGCCATCTAGTGGCTCTGTAATGAAACATATAGAACACACAGATAAGGGGGAAAGGGGGGGAAGGGAAGCGCATGTCAAAGTAGCCTGTCATGATCCTGCATTTAAAACAGAAGCAGAAAGCCCCAGTAAAGTTGCAGGATTTTAGGCTGGTGCAGAAATGCTCTCTGACTCCCAACTGCAACAGCAACATGACTTTCCCCCCTAAACTATACTGCTGGAATGAAGAAAGCTTGGGGCGGATTTCTGGGTGAAAAGACAGTGAACCCAGTTCAGTTTTGACTGAAAACTAATTCTAGGCTCAGAATGTGTTCAGAGGCACCCAGTTATTCTTTAATTCCAAGTGTATGCCTTCTGCACATGTCTCTGGTTGGTAGATCTTGGGGTTCTGATTAAAAAAAAACATTGTAGATCAGATGCCTAAAGTCTGCCCACCGCTACCTTCTGACTGTGGGTACTCTAGAAAGAGTAATGTCAGTAACGGCAGCCAAGCTTACCTCTAAGACAGCTTTCAAAGCACCACTTGGCATTCACCTGGAAGGCCCAGACACAGGACTGCACTGGATGCATTCGAGGTAGGGATGGACCAAGCTGTCAATTGCAGTTTCTCTCAGTTTCACTTTTTTCTAATCTTACATTCAGTTCATACATACATTTGTGTGCATTTCTCCTAATACATGCATTTTTATGCAATTTTGCCTAATGCACACATTTTTTAAGCAACTTTCCTAATATAATGCAGTTTTGAACATTATGTTGACTAATATATGCATTTTTGTGTGCATGTTTACCTAATGTACATATTTTGGAATATGTGTTTTTTGAATGGAGAACCTTGATTGCAAATGTTGCAAAATTCAGAGAAGTGTGAATGTCGAAGGATAACTGTGTTTCTGTCTGTGTATTGGTTTGAAAGTGGGAAATTAAAATGCAAACCAAGCATTTCCACACACGCCCCATCCCTAATTCTAGGGTACGCTCTTACTTCACATGGAGCAACAGTGTGGCCTGCTGTCCATGAACAGTGTGCTCCATATGAATGGACCAGTGGGCTTCCCAGAAGAGAAGAGGACTTTGGGATGAATCACCTAATCTAATCACCTCTTAATACACCCATCATACACCCTCCCAGATGCTCATGCTATGCCCGAAAGACATGGGTAAACAGGGAGGTGTACATGTAAAAATGAGCACGCACACATGATGCATGAGAGCCAGCGTGGTGTAGTGGCGAGAGTGTTGGACTGGGAGCCGGGAGATCTGGGTTCTGGCCCCCCTCAGCCATGGAAGCTCACTGGGTGACTTTGGGCCAGTCACAGACTCTCAGCCCAACCCACCTCAAAGGGTGGTTGTTGTGCGGATAAAGTGGAGAGGACGAGGATTATGTACGCTGCCTTGGGTTCCTTAAGGAGGAAACAAGGCGGGATATATATGGAATAAATAACATAAATAAATATGTTTCTCCTCTTTGTTTAAGGGGAAATGGAGCAAAACAGAGGAAGACGAAGGAACTCCCTGACGGCTGTGATGCTACTGCATTGGGCTGGGGCCATCTGACCATTTCCCTCTCCCCTGGGACCCAGAGCTGAACCCCTCCCCCAGAGACCCAGCTCCCAGGGCCTTCACATGAAGACTTGCATAGCACTTCCAGATGATGCCTGAAAGAAGGGACAATGGTGTCCCACGCTTCCCCCCCCCCCGCCATGCAAAAGAGATGGGAGCCCTGTTAAAAGAAAGGGGGTTGATGGAACAGGACGGGATCAGAAGGGACAGGGCTGGAGAGCAGCAGGACCTTTCAAGAGAGATGGGAAAGTGGTGGGGGGAGGCTTCCTTGCCCCTTGGCGTGCACAACTCTTCTCTTTTCTCCCATCCTCATCCCTGGATGGGCAGATTAATGGCTGCAGGCAGGCAAGGGGCAACTTTCCCCAGCCCAGTGCTGGAAGGGGCATGGGAGCTGGTGGCATGGCTTGCTTCCCGTGGGGTCCACACATATACCACTTTCGCCTCTGGTCCACGGACTTTGCAGGGTTTTGTATTACTTTGAAAACCTGCTTGAGCAGAGATAACAGGAGGACAGAATGTTTGTGTCACAGTGGGAGGAAAGAGGGAAGTGAACATAAGAAGAGCTCTGGTGGATCAGACCAAGGGTCCATCTAGTCCAGCGTTCTGTTCACACAGTGGCCCTTGCTACCCACAGGAAACCCACAAGCAGGACATGAGTGCAACAACACCCTCCTACCCATGTTCCCCAGCAACATAGGCATACCACCTCTGATACTGGTGGTAGCATATAGCCATCAGGACTAGTAGCCATTGATGGCCCCCTCCTCCAAAAATTTGTCTAGCCCCCTTTTAAAGCCCTCCAAATTGGTTGCCCTCACTTCGTCTTGTGGTAGCGAGTTCCATAGCTTAACCATGCGCTGTGTGAAGTCGTCCTTCCTTTGATCTGTCCTGAATCTGCCACTAATCAGCTTCATGGGATGACATCAGGTCTAGTGTTATGAGAGAGGGAGAAAAATGTCTCCCCTTCCATATTCTCCTCGCTATGCATAATTTTGTACACCTCTATCATGTCTCACCTCCTTTTTTCCCAAGCTAAACAATCCCATCTGTTGTAACCTTCCCTCAGAGGGAAGATGCTCCAGCCCCTGGATCATTTTAGTTGTCCTTTTCTGCCCTTTTTCCAGCTCCACAATATCCTTTTTTAGGTGTGGTGACCAGAACTGGACACAGTATTCCAAGTGTGGCCAGACCATAGATTTGTATAAGGGCAGTAGAATTTTGGCAGTTTTAGTCTCTATTCCATTCTTTATTATGCCTAACATGGAGTTTGCCTTTTTTACAGCAGCCGCACACTGGGTTTCATGTCAGTAGCCTACTCTCTGATAACTTCCCAATTGGACTGTTGCCATGCTCACTATGTGGGGCTTCTCTTTAAGATGGTCCGGAAGCTGCAGTTGGTGCAGAATGCTGCCACCCATGGGTTACAGGGACAGTGAGATGGGAGCGTCTCACACCAGTTTCAAAATCTCTGCACTGGCAGTCAGTGAGCTGCTGGGCTCAATTCAAGGTCTTAGTACTAATGTACAAAGCCCTGAGTGGCTCAGGACCTGTGTACTTGAAGGACCCCCTTTGCCAATACCAATCAGCCCGAGATTTAAGATAGGCTGGGGAGACTTTGCTTATGGTGCCCTTCAGCAACATGACCCAAGGTGATACCACACTGGGCACAGCCTTTCCGATGGTGGCACCCACAGCTATGGAACTAAGAAAATAAAAGTTGCAAAACTCAAGTTCCTTTACCCTAGCTGTACTTAGACTTCTCCAGGCAGCTTCTTCCTGCCCCCTCTTCAGGCTCTGGTCTCTCTGACCTTGCTTTTACTGGCTCTCTCGCTCTCTTTATATGCACTCTTCCCTCAAAACCAGAAGTACTGCTTCAAACCTGAAGAAATGAAACTTAACTGGGGAAATGAAACTGAAACTTAACCAGGGAACTGAAACTACTCCTCTCAGGGATACCCCCTCCCAACAACAACAACCCAGGCCTCTAAGCCTGACCTTTTTTTTCCTTTGCCTGTGTAGGCCTCAAACCTTCATACATACAATCAGCTAAAACAAGATCATCCGTGCCCACAGGCTTACAATCTAAAAAGACACAAAAGGGAAACGTGATGGTGACGGAAGAGGAAAAAGCAGATCTGGGCCAAACTGGATGTGACGCTGCATCTAGTTCGACTTTCTGGTAGCACACAGACATCTCCACTATCCTATAACTGTGGTAGCAAAAGGTCTTTGCAGAACACGGTGGCAACCTGGGCAGCTTGTTGACTTGCTGAGAGTCTGAATCTTTTACAGTTTCTGAGCTGCAAAAGTCCCACTAGGAATCTGACAGTATTGGAGTGAACTTGATGTTTCATCTGCGTCTAAGGTCTGTTTGTTAGCTTGCTTCTTGTAGAAAATTCTGTCACACTCTTCAGTGTAAAACACTGTCAGGATGGGATGACTTACAAGATAATACCAAAATCTAGAAACAGCAATAAAACAAAAAGCAACGATAGGTAAAGCAGCAGGATGAAAACAATTTTCACAAGGAATTAGAAGGCATGAGAAAATAAAAGCATCTTTGCTTAGTGCTGAAAAGACTGAAGAAGGTGCCAAGTGAGCCTCTCCAGAAGCAGGGCCGGCCCTACCATTAGGCAAAGCGAGGCAGCTGTCTCAGGCTGTGGATGCTGGGAGGTGGGGGAGCAGCCCTTCACCATTCCTCTTGAGTCTCCTGCTGCCCTCAGGAGTGGTGGGGGATGCTGTCCCGTCACCAGTGTTGTAGCAAGAGCAACTGCCTGTCGGGTGGGGAAGGGGGGTAATCATTGCCTCAGGCAGCAAAATGCCTTAAAAGTTGGCCCTGCTGAGGACAGCATTCCAGAAGCAGGGCATCACCACCAAAAAGGCCCTCTCCCAAGTCGCCCCCACCTCACATCAGAGAGCGCAGCACCCAGGGGAGGCCTTCCACAGAGGCCCTGAGACAACGGGCAGGACACCTGTGTGTCATGCTGCTGATGGTTCACCCCTCAAAGGTCATCGACCCTTCTTGACCAGCTTTTCGGCACAGTGCCAAAATGTCTCTGTTCTACTGAGCCTTTGGCTTGGTTCAGTGTTTCCTCCCTTCTGCGATTTTAATATCGGGTGTCTGTTTCCCCCTCTCTTTAATCTTTATCATTTTATTGTTATGTATATATTAACTTATATTTATATTCCATCTTTCTACACATGGCACCCTAGGTGGCTAACAATTGCAGTAAAACACAATAAAAACTATTAGAAGCACATAACAATATAAGCCAGGGCAGTGGCGTATTGGTTAATTTTGAAGTCTGGGAGCTCCTCGTGACAATCCTCATAGCAATGCCCCAAGGAGAGCCCCAGAATTCAGGCAGTTGTGTTAATCCTTATCCATCAAACCAGTTTTATCTCAACCAAGACTTTTGGAAAGCTAATGGGGGTCTTAACTGCCCATTCCAGACTAAGCCACCTCAAAATACTTTGCATTACAATCCGGAACAATATATTATGGTTGGAAAAATCCATTTCCCCACCAGTTACTGCTGAGGATTACAGCTCACCGCAGAGGGAGCCGGGACGTCGGAGGGGGCGGGCAGAACGTGTCCGCGTCCCTGCTCATCCAAAGGGGCCCACGCTGTGTCCCCGTGAGCCCTGGCTCCACTGCACCGCTGAGCCTGGGGTGGCAACGCTGGTCCTACAGGCCACCTGCCGCTTCCCCACCTCTGCTGCAGCTCCCGCTGTGCTGCCGAAAATTGGTGGGGGGCAGCAGCAGCAAAGTTGGCACTGGGCCACTGAAATTTGCGGCAAAGCACTGTGGACTATTGAAAAGGACAAAGTGAGCTTTTGCAGCGACAGCAGGAATACTGCTGTCGCTGCAAAATTCTCAAAATTCAAAATTCTCTGCAGGAATAGCAGAGATGGGGTGTATCTGGGAGTGGGAGGTGGCCACTGGACCCCCCAAAGTTGCCCCCCTCTGATATAAGTACAAGAGGGGATGGAACCAATAAAAATCAAAATGATACAAATCATAAAGCACCAGACAGTGGTCAGTTGAAAAGTCCCAAGTAGTGAAAAAAGAGACTGATAAACTTGTCAAGCCAAAGGCCTGCGTTAATAAGAATAAATGTGTAAATAACTGAAAAAAAAGACAAGGAGGCATGAGCGCAGCCACTGAGAAGGGCAGCCCTCTTTTGCTCATGTCCCCACAGCATTGGCAGGACTGAGACAGGGCCTCTCTGGAGGCAGGCGGAGGACCAGAGGGAGGCGACTGCTGGCACCAGAGAAGGGCCTCCCGACCGTTACCATTTTAACTGATGCCGTGGGGCGCCTCACGACGGGCCAAACGCAGCATATAAATCACCTTACCAACATATATACAAGGAAGTGTTTGTATGTCTTCGAGGGACTCGAAAACCGTACATCTGATCATTATGAAACTTTTAGGATTTGTTCTACCTCTATCTGGGATGGTTTCAGGCATGGTGAAAATTTGGTCCACCATCTTGAAACAAAATGGCAGCTGAACGAAGTTTTAAAAGATTTACAGCTTCACTACCATTGGATCGATTTCAACCAAACTTGGCGTGATGATTCAGCACTGCAGGGAGCAAATTTTAGCCACACATTTCAGCCATATGATTACCTATAACCATAAAAGGGGATGTGTCTCTGCCTGTCTGTCTGTCATTGCCATAGCTCCAAGGCCGTGAAAGCTAGACACCTGAAATGTGGCGTGTATAGTGAGGGGACCCTGGGAACATGCACCTCAGGGTCATTTTGTTTTAAAAATGCATTAATTTTAATCGATGTACGAGTGTCCATGTGGAGGAAGCCTGCAGTTACACTTTCGGCCGCTAGGGGCAGGCTTCCCTAAGTGGCACACGGCTTTGCCCTCCAGACAGCTCACAGCCAAGAGAGGCTAGTGGAGGGGCGGGGCTACAGGCCTGCCCACTGGGGGGCCCTCAGGGGAATGGAGTGGACAGACCCCTCAGGGCACTTCAGCGGTACTCCATGGCAGGGGCTGTGCCTGGGGTACCAGCGGATGTGGCTTAACTCAGACAAGGCAGGCACAAAGTGTCCAGCTGTGTTGCTCAGCTTGGAGGCTTCACTGCGAAGCCGGGTCAGTTTGCTAGTTTTTGAATAAATCAAAAGTATATACTAAAAGGGGCCGATATGCGGTGGATTTTTCGTATTGATTCACTTTTGAATTTCTTCAAGGAACTCAGGGTAGCAAATGTGGGCCCGTCCCATGTAATCTTTGCAACGACCCTGTAAGTTACACGATTAGAGCTGATCCATATTTAATTTGGCAAATGCACAGGGTGAGATGTGAATGCTCTCCGGCCCTCTCAGAAGACTCAGTCTCACTCTCAGATACCCTTGTGCAGAACGTTTAGCCTGCCACCCCATGGAGCTTTCAGGTACTACACCTTGTGGGTCCAGTGGTTTAGCACAGGATCCAGTCTGCAGTCACTCACCCTCCAGATGTGTTGGACTACCAACTCCTACCATCCCCAACCAGCATGGCCACTGGCACCAGGCTGGAAGAGGCTGATCTACAGGCTTGCATGATTTGATGGTGGTTGTCCCAGAGTTGCTCACCTGAAAAAACAACTCTGTCCACCCTACTGACTATGGCCCGGTTCACACATACACACACATCACATGGTCCCTCAGACCCCGATGACCAGCAGCTGGGCCCTTTGAAAAGCATCCAGTCTGAAGCGATGCCAGAACGCCATCTGTGCTATTAAGAGACATGACAAGTCATCAGGAGGATGCTGAACCAGGAGCCCCAGGCAGTGAAGAAGCAAGAGATGTACACATGTGTATAGGGCAGACCTTCTGCGCCATTACACAGGTGATTTCAATAGCCTGCTCCTAATCATTTCTACACAGAAGTAAGTCAAGTCACACTGATGTCAACGGGGTTTGCGCCTAGATAGGTGTGAAAAGGACTGCTCTACATGTTTACACAGAAGTAAGCCCCACTTATTTCAATGGTAAGCATGTACTGAAGTGCAAGTTTCGTAGTACCACAGGCGCATCAGCTACATGGGGCGGCACAACCACACACTGATGTGCACCAAGAACAAATCAATGTCCTTCTTTCTGGAGTAGTAAAGGAATACTTAACCTGAAATGCTTCAAAGCCGCCCAGGATGCCATCATTCTCAGTAATATCCCGCTAGAGCAGCCTTCTCCAACACAGTGTCCTTTCAGATGTTTTGGACTTCAACTTCCATCAGCCCCAGCCAGCTTGACCCATGGTGAGGGATGATGGGAGCTGTAGTTCAAAACATCTGGAAGGCAACAGGTTGGAGAAGTCTGCTTTAAAGTATGTATGCTGTGTCAAGCCCAGTTTCTCCAGATCTAGACCTTACCCCGCAATTTTGGCAAGGACTGAGCCATAATAGGGAACTCAAGTTATGATAGATGCCTGCATCCCTCTGAGCTGAAGATACAATATGGAGTTTCTTTCTAAATGTTGATGCCACCGTAGATGATAGACCTTAGAGATAGGTATTGTTTTTGCTTTTATTTAATTATAAAATCATCTGTATCCCTGTTTTTGCCCTAAAAGGGGGGCTCACAATAAAACAAGGAGGAAATAAACAATAAAGATATAATAAAACAGACTCACACACCAAAACATCTTCCTTAGTTTCCAGAGTGGTAGCCCTGCTAGTCTGGTACAGTGGAAATGACAAAGAGTCCTGTGATACCTTAAAGACTAACAAATTTATTCTGGCACAAGCTTTGCTAAGGGCACTACCCTATGCTGAGGTATGCCAGCTGACAGGCTATAGAGTAAGATGGAAGCCCCACTTCACCCGCACAGAGTGCGATAAACCAGGACAACTGACTACGTCAGAAGATTTAGCAGCAGGACAATCAAAAGGGGGCAGAATTGTGGGTATAAATATGGACAGCACAGAAAAAGAACACATAGATGCCAAATTCTATACCTCCTCAGACTACCAACATACTTCTGTTGGCAGTGCAATTTTTGTGCCACCAACGGAGGTGGGCTCAGGGAAATTCCTCCTACCGAAGCCAGTGAAGGGGAGAAATAATAAAAATCACCCCCACCTGCAGGACAGGAGGTGATTACTCCTCCTATGCCGTCATGGTGAAACCAGTGTCTGGATTTTCAGAATGTGTTCAGAACGTGAGACTCTGAACATACAGATACTGTGACTTCACCATCTGGTCAAGGTGTTTTCCCCTCCCCATCTCTCCTCACCGCCTCCCTGGCCAAACCTACTTTTTATAACTTCTTGGCTGATGGAAGAGCTCTGAAACTCTTGAAAGCTTGTACATTTTTGGTGTGATTGTTTCGTTGACCTAACAAAGATATTACACCAACATGGACTTTAGAATTTTCCTAAATCTAGACATTCTAGTCCGCTTGAGAAATACTGTTCTCATACTGTAACAATCCGGGAGCAGAACTGCACCCACCAGCCCTGCCCCGACATTGTGCACGCCGGCTCACCCCGCCCCACTGTCCGCACAAACGGTGCAAATGCCTGCAGCGAGGCCTTCCAACTAACTCTGTCAAAAGCTTCTTCTGCATCCAGTGACAAAACTGCTAAGGGGTGAGCATGCTTTTCCATTGCTGCAGCTATATTTTTTGTGAACCACTCAAAGAGCTTTGACTGTCGGGCAGTACAGAAATGAAAGGAATAAATAAAATCTAGCGCTATCCTCATTTGCTGTGATGATCCATGTCTGCTTTGAACAAAGGCCAAGCTGAGGGAAAGCACAGCTCCAGCTCCTGGCTAAAAAAGGAGGGGATGCACAAAGAGACAGAAAAGGGTTAGGGTTTTAGCAGTATTTTCCCCCCTGGGGTGGAAGTGAGAGCAGTCCATCATAACCAACAGAGAAATTCCGGATTTTACCATATCTGTGACTGGTGATGCTTCCGGGTGGTGGGCTTGTAGTGTGCTGGCTGCAGCAAGGAAATCAGAAGATGTTTACTTCTTGGGAGGAGAGCAATGACAAATCTTGGTAAAACAGTTAAGAGCAGAGACATCACACTGACAACAAAGGTCCGCATAGTTAAAGCAATGGTATTCCCCGTAGTAACCTATGGCTGCGAGAGCTGGACCATAAGGAAGGCTGAGCGAAGGAAGATAGATGCTTTTGAACTGTGGTGTTGGAGGAGAATTCTGAGAGTGCCTTGGACTGCAAGAAGATTAAAGCAGTCAATACTCCAGGAAATAAAGCCAGACTGCTCACTGGAAGGACGGATACTGAAGCTGATACTGAAGCTGAAGCGCAAATATTTTGGCCACCTAATGCGAAAACTCACTAGAAAAGACCTCGATGCTGGGAAAGATTGAAGGCAAAAGGAGAAGGGGACGGCAGAGGATGAGATGGCTGGATAGCATCACTGATACAATGAATATGCACACTCTGGGAGAGAGCGCAGGACAGGAAGGCCTGGCGTGCTATGGTCCATGGGGTCATGAAGAGTCGGACACGACTGAACAACAACAACCTCGCTTTAGAATGTTTGGTAAATAACTATATTAAGACAATGATTAATGGGACTGTAACCTAATGTGAACAACTCTAACCTGAACCTACAGCTCGCTGGAAAGCGCGGTGTCATCTTTGCTGCACCAAAAACAGTTGCATGCCCCCGTTCTGAGAAGGCCTGGCACGCTGTGGTCCATGGAGTCGCGAAGAGTCGGACACGGCTTAACGACTGAACAACAACAAAGCTCACTTGAGGGAATGATATGACAGGCAAAACTGAAGTACTCTGGCCACATAATGAGAAGACGGGGCACCCCGGAGAAGATGCTGATGCTGGGGAAAGCGGAAGGCCAGAAGAGGAGGGGCCGGCCGAGGGCAAGAGGGATGGATGCCATTGCGGGGACGACGGCCTCGGCCTCGGGGAGCCGGGGGCGGCGACGCCGACGGGACGCTCCGGCGCGGGCTGGTCCATGCAGTCGCGAAGAGTCGGACGCGACTGAGCGAAGGAGCGGCGAGCAACACTCGCTCTGCAGCCACTCCGTCGCTTTCCCCTCCGCGTGGTCAGCCGGAAAGCGCGCCCGGGATCGCGCCCTTCCGCGGCCAGGAAGGAGACGGAAGCAGGGCCAGAGCTGCGGAGGCCCGGGCGCTGCGCGGGCCCCATGGCACCCCGCGCGAGGCAGGGCGAGGGGCCGCACAAGCCCCGCCGCCGACGGCCGGCCCTCCAGCTCCTCCTGGAGCTCCTCCTGGAGCTCCTCCTGGAGCTCCTCCTGGAGCTCCTCCTGGAGCTCCTCCTGGAGCTCCTCCTGGAGCTCCTCCTGGAGCTCCTCCTGGAGCTGCCTCGCCAGCGCCGAGAGGCGGCGGGGCTGCGAGCGGCGGACGTCGCCGCCCGGAACCCGCGCAGCGTTCGGGGGGCGGCCGGCGGGGGCGGCCCGGAGAAGCCCCGCCGGGGCACTGGGGATCGCGCCGCCGGTTTCTGGGCAGCGCTCGGCCTCCCGCCCGAGGCGAGGCGAGGCGAGGCGCGCGCGCGAGCCCGGCGCCACGGCTCTGCGCCGAGGGCGTCCCGCGCGCCGCGGCCGGAGTCTGACGTCCTCAGCCCGCGCCGGTCCCCGCCCCCCCGTTTCCGGTTCCGCGCGGGCGAGCGAGCGGCGGAAGTCGCGGAGCCGACGGGCGGCGGCGATGGCGGCGGCGCTCGGCAAGGTCTCCCGGCGGCTGGCGGCCGAGGCTCCCCGGGCCGGGCTGAGGAGGTCGCTGTCAGCGGCAGCCGCGGCAGGGCACGGAGAGGCCGGGTCGAGTAAGTCGGGCCGGGCCGGGCCGGGCCGGGCCGGGCGGCCTGTGGGGGTGACCTTGGGCCTGGCCGCCCGCGGAGCCTTCGCGCGCTGGTGTCTCAGTAGCTCCCCACGGGCGGTGTCAGGCAGCCCCAGCCTCCCCCGGCCTGCGCCCTCCGGATGTGTTGGA
This sequence comes from Heloderma suspectum, assembly GCF_057233095.1. Classification (NCBI taxonomy): domain Eukaryota; kingdom Metazoa; phylum Chordata; class Lepidosauria; order Squamata; family Helodermatidae; genus Heloderma; species Heloderma suspectum. The sequence goes on from NC_139470.1 coordinate 30,797,144, forward strand.
CTGCAACCCCCATCGCCCCCAGCCAACACGGCCAACAGTATAGCTGGCGCGGGAGTGATGGGAGCTGCGGTCCCAACACATCCGGAGTGCGCCATGTTGGTGGAGGCTCGTCAGCCCCTTTGTGCCAGATGTTCGGGGCTAACAACAAGCGTTGGCCAGAGGCTGATCATTGTGGGAAGTGGAATGCGAGAAACAACAACTGGCACGGCACCGGGGGTGGTGGTGGTCTCCTCTTTCTCCTCACGCAGGGTCGCCCAGAGAAGGTGATGGACAGAAGTTTTAGCATAAACGTGTTAAGGCAGCCTTCTCCAGTCCAGTGCTTGCCAGATGTGTTGGGCTACAGCTCTCAGCAGTTCCCAGTGAGCATGGATGCTGGGAGTTATACAACACATCTGGAGGCCACCGGATTGGGGAAGGCTGTTGCAGTGTCTTCAGTATGGCAGGGGCACTTCAGTGTGAGGGGACAGGGCACTGGGTTGGGAAAGGCTGTGTTAAAAGACCTCAGCGCTGTGCATTGTAAGCTTGTGGAACTCACTGCCCCAAGATGGGAGGGTTTTATCCTTAAATAAGTAAGTTTCACTTAGGTGGTTTTAAAAAGAATTTATAGGGAAATGTATGGATGAAGAAAGTTCTTTCCATAACTATGGCAGCCAAATGGAGCCTCTAGGTTCAGAAGCAATGTACCAGGCACTGACAGATGGTGCCTTTCTGCCCTATTGGTAACAATCTTGGACAAGATGAATTTCCATCTTAGCCTTCCCCAGCCTGGTGGCCTCCAGATGTTTTGGACTTGAACTCCCATGGAGTTCAGGAATGCTGGAATGGCCGATGTTCAGGAATGCTTGAAGCTATAGTGCAAGACATCTGGAGAGCACCAGATTGGAGAATGCTGCACCAGCCTGACCCAGTAGGATCTTATGTAGGAAACCCTTTGGAAGCCCTCGCCAGTATGAGCATGCCCTGTCCTTGTCCTCTTCTATTTGAAATGCTCCCCTTCCCAACTCTGCTTCATGCATAGGTTTCTAGGTGAATCATGATGCATTTATGAAGCATTTTAGGGTGTTAGAAGCACCCCACATACTTTATAGAAACAGAAAGGCAACACCATACAAAAAATCCTTGAGCTACTAGCTGCAATGAGGGGAGGGGGAGTGCAACTGTAGATGTATCCTTATCCCAAAGCCGAGGAATCTCACCTTGTTTTGGGACTGATCTTCACTGTGTGTGTTTCCACAGAAACTGAGCTGGAATACATAAGAGACTTCTACAATGAGATTTTCTTTACTTTGCTGAACTTTAAGCTTTAGATTTTGCTTCTCTCCCTTGCCAGTATTATCAGCGTAATACAGATGGTGGGGAGGAACAGGGCGAGAGATGTAAAGGTTTGAGAAATGTTGAAGTCATGAAAAATAATTTTTCATAAAAACAAAAATTTGGGGTTGTGGGGAGAATGGAAAAATATGCATTTTTAGCACTCTTTACAGATCTAAAGACACTCTGTTACTTTAGGAACATAAGATGTATTATGTATAACTTGGTTTGCTCGTACAATGATCATTAAGGTTAAGAACATTTACATGTAAACTTATTGTTTGAATATACTTTTAAACTTAATATACAAAACATGATGATTTTATGAGCAAACCAAGTTGTATGTAGTACATTTTAGGTTCCTATTTTATGTCTGACCAGAGGGAATTTCAGCAAGTAGTCCCTGAAGCATCCTGGTATGCAGCATCTTTTTCTGTTTTTGAAGACTTGGTTGGGGTGGAGTTCAGGGAAATCCAGTCTGAAGGAAAAGCTACTGAGAGCTTGTTTAGCTGGGGAAGACTCTATTAGGGATGGTAACCAAGTGTATTTCCTTTAAGAACCTTTAATCCAGATGTGTAGAACCTCAGGCCCAGGGAACAAATCTCGCTCTCCAGGGATCCCCAGAAGACCCTGGTCTTTCCCCCCCTTTCCTCGAACCAGCAATAGTTTTGATGGTTTTCTGGCTTATGTGCCATTTCCCCCCATTCTGAGCGGTTATGCCTCTTCTAAGGCTTAGTTACTTGCCGTAAGAGTTTTTAGCAAAAATATACTGGTATTTCTGTTTTGCCCCTTGGAATGTGGCCCCTGAGAGCTTCTTTGAAATGGATTTCGGTCCTCAGGCTGAAAGAGGTTCCCCACCCCTGCTTTAAGCAGTATCAGCCTATTTCAAGAGTGACATTTTATTCCCTTTTGTAAATGGTTCCACTTAAGAAACATCTTATTTTTGGTTCATTTGCAAGGTTATTTTTAGTGGTTCAATCCCATTCTTATGCCATAAGAACTCAGCTGCTGAGGGTTTTTTTTAAAAGGTATAGAGTCGGACACGACTGAACGACTGAACAACAACAACAATGGAGCTTTTATTTGGGTGGTAGCAATTGAAGGTTTTATAATTGAGGCAGCATTTCCTAAAGGCGTAATCAGGAACTTTATGAAAAACTGGCAGTGAGTTCCATAGACCCATGCTTCAAAGTTGTTGTTTTTAAAAAGAAACACAGATGGGATAACCTACATGTTGTTGCATCGTATGTAGTGGCAGGATATCCTACAGTGTTTCTGTCACATATGGGTTTTAGAAGTACATTAACTGACTGTTACAGCATCTAACCAGAACAAGCTCAGAAACACAGGACTCTATAGAACGAAACCCAAACGTTCAAGATTGCACATTTGGGAAACCAAACATGACTTGGAGCATCCAATGACTCTCAGTAAAAGCTACATTAGATCAATAATTTTAATAAGGAATGGAAGAACTATCCCCGTAAGAGAGGATTTTAAAAAATCTTCTGCCTATGTCTTCAAAATGGCCACAAATCTCTAGGCATCTTATAAAAGTTTTCCTATTATGTAGTTTTTAGAAATTGTTTGTGGGGAGTAAAGGCTGGGGAGGAATACACGAACACCCTGGATAATAAATACCAAATCAGAGAAGGTACGGCTAAACATTCATAAAATATTCCGTAATCCAAAAGTTAGTTTCCCAGTTGGGGGGGGGGGGGAGGGGAATGACACGACAAAAAAGGTCCTTCAAAAAAAGGAGGGGGGAAATCCCCCCCTTCTTCCATTTTTTTCCCCCTGGGCCTTCATATCTCTAAGCAGGGCTCAGGCAGTGAGAACAGTAGCTTGCCTGAGGTTATGCAGTGAGTTCACAGCTGCGGTGAGACGTGACTCGTGTGTGTCCTCGTCTGAAGTCTCAAGTGCGCCTTTTGTGAGAGCAAGTGTACATTTTCGGAGAGCCTAGTGAGGAAATCTGGTAGAGGTCTGGCTGTGTAGTAGGGCAGCAAGGATCCCAGGTGCCTAGATGTCTAAGCATCTGTAAATGTGTTTGGGGTTTTTATTGACACCTAGGAAGTCAAGAGTTCCCTAGCTCTGCTCCAGAGTTCCCAGACTGTAGTTACTATTGACCAAATTGAAAAGCAAAGTGAGACCGCAGTCAAACAAATGGGCACCTGCCACTTTAAAGGAAAGAGCAGAACTTGAGCCAAGGTTCTCCCCACCCCCAGCCCAAACTTGGTTCAGATATACTGTAGGCAGCTCTGTCCATCAGTCTTTCTCCATCATGAATGCCTGCATGCAGATCTGAAACATACTGAAGTTGTTGGCCAGTTAGTATGATGGGCTGTACCCTAAGGACACAGGCTTGTTGTGTCAGTGCTGTGCTCTTTATTTCTGGGCAAAGAACAAGCAAACCTTGAGGTGTGGCCTGTGTGTGCATTCTCTCAATTAGCTCGTACATGGAAGATCCTCTCCTTTGTGGTTGCTCTCCCTGGAGTTGCTGTCTGCATGCTGAACTGCTACCTGAAGGCTCAGCACGAGCATGAACGGCCACCATTCATTCCTTACTCACATCTTCGCATACGGAGCAAGGTATTGGACTCAAAATATCCCTAAGCAAGTCTTGTTCTTCTAGACTTTGCAGAAGTTTGACCAAACCGAAATAGATGTGCCTATGTTTAATGCCCTCAAGTGTTGTCTTTACCAGATTGAAAACATTTTATGGCTGAGGCATATATACACATAGAGGGACAGAGACATGAAGTTCCCATTGTAAGCTTCCTGGGTGGTGGGCTCTCTTGAAAAAAGTTTCAGTTAAGGTCTCTTAAAAATCCAATTCTCATCCAATATGTAGTTTGATCCATAGCCAGTGCCACCCATCTTTGTTAGTTGAAAGGGAGCTTTTGGGTGGGATTACCCATGTGTAATACTAGGATAAAAAAACCCTTTTATTTCGAACTCAAATCTGGCTTGTACTCAGTCAGACCATTGGTTCATCTAGTCCAGTATTGTCAACGCTGACTGGCAGCAACATCTCTCTGGGATGTCAGGTAGTTTTTTCCAGGCCTACCTGGAGAGGCCGGAGAACCTTTTACATGCAAAACAGCTGTAAAGTGGCAGCATGCAAACCATAGAGCTGTGGTGCAGTCTGACAACCGAGGCTCTATCCACCCTTCCCTTGGGTCTTACAGCCCAAATGCATTGATGGAAGCCTTCAGATCCAACAAGGATGAAGGTTAAAACACCCTCTTTGTTGGGAGTGGAGAATTGTGCTCCTGACAGCCCACCAAATGCAGAGAGCCTAATTCTACTGGGAAACTAAGTGCATGCTCCACATGCACCTTGTTTCCCAGCAGTTGCTGGGATTTCAGCCATGCGGTGGTGACGACCACCACCCCAGCCTTTGGGGGCTGCATGAAGCCTGCAAGCTGAGCCATCCATTTTATTAGTAGTGTAACCTGCTTTGAGAACAACTCTTGAAAAGGAGGCTATAAACTTGTCTGTAAGTAAGGTTAGAACTGTACTTTCTGAACCCTAAGGTGTCCCTGCTCTCATTCTTGTGCTGAATGAAGCCACTATTCTACATACTCTGTTATACCGAAGTTTGCAAGATTCATTTCTGAAACATTTTTTTACAGCCAGAGATGGGGAATATGTGGCTCTTGTGTTGTTTGACTGCAACTCCCATCACCACTCAACTTTGGCTATGCTGATGGGAGTTGTAGCCACATATTCCCCATTCGTTTGGAGCTGTTACCGTGTTTCCTCAGTTTATATATTAAAAAAAGATCCAGGATAGTGTAGTGGTTTGAGTGTTGGACTGGGACTCGGTTCTAGACCTCAGTCATCCATGAAGCTCACTGAGTGACTTTGGGCCAGTCACTAGCTCTCAGCCTAACCTTCCTCACAGGGTTGTTGTGGGGATAAAATGGAGAGGATAATCATGTTACCTGTATTGGGTTCCTTGGACATAAAAAGGCGGGATATGAATGTAATGATACATAAGCAAGCTGTTATAAAGAGCTGTATTCCAGAGCTGTAGCAGGCTAAAACTGCCATCTCTCTCCTCTTTACAGCCCTTCCCTTGGGGCGATGGGAACCACACTCTTTTCCACAACGCACATGTTAACCCCCTCCCAACTGGCTATGAAGATGACCATTAAGTAAGCGGATCACAGCAGCACCATGGACCACTTAAGGTAGCTGGACCAGAACCCAGGCTGGGACCCACAATATATATATATATAAATGTTCTGCATTCCTTGTACTATCAAATTACGAAAGGCATTCTGACCTCTACAGCCTGTATCTTCTGAGGTCACCTAAAAAAAAAATAAAAATATTCCATCCAAACTTTTCCGTGAATTCTCTTAACCACCCAGTTCAAGACTATCTTATTTAGTGTCTTTGGAGAAGCCACACCTTTGAGCCTGGGAGGAAGCTGCAGTGTTTGTACAAGAGAGCACTTGCACCGCTGTGGCAGAGGGTTCTTCTGGGATGGAAGGAAAAATGGGGATATGAACTAGCACCCATATTGCTTGGTGCTTAAGCAAAGAGGTGAGATGGAACTATGCAGTATATTAAACCTGCTTATTTACACAGTGATAACCTAGTTCTCCTGACGGGTGAGCTCTTATTATACACTCTCCACATCTTCCTGGAGTGAAAAGGGCTGCAACCCTAGAGCAGGGATGGGGAGACCATAGCAGCTGTGAAGGGAAGGGTTCTCCCCTCCTTACATGCTGCCACCACCATCTGCCCCTCACCACTGGTTGGTAATTACATTTGAGGGGAAAGGGTCCCATTGGTAGGGATTTTCTAAGTCTATTTGCCCTGGGAGGTGGGGAGGCAGCTGCAGAGGGAAGGAGAGGAGGATGGGTGATATGTGTGAATAGGAGATGGGATGTGTGTGAGTGTGGGAAGGCTCCAGCTCCACCCACTGTTGGCATGCAGCCCTTGAGATGATGTCCAAGGGAATGCGGCCCTCAAAGGGGTGGGGTGGGGAGGTGCTTCACCCCTGTTCTAGTTCAACGCATCACTATTAGTAGCATTTTACACTGTGCTTTTGGAGTGCTCCTACCACATTTTCAGTGTAACAATTCTGACAGCCAGAAAGTCTATTGCCAATGTGGGGAAGGAGTCAGAGTAGCACCACTGGAAAAACATGTCCTCAGGTAAATAGCTGCAACAATTATATAGAAATGTATGTCTACCTTTTCTCCAAAGCAATACCAAAAAAATGTAAAGCCTACTACAAGCTGCTGCAGTTCTGTATGTTTAATTTCAATTTAATTAAATTAATTTTAATTTAATTCCCATTATTGCACATAGAAGACAACCTACACAGCTGCTCAGTCATGTTATAAGGCACTTTCTACTGCAAGAACACTTTCACACCTGCAACAAACCTGGGGTAACATTTTTTCTTCTGTTAAGAATATGTAGGTCATTCCTACACAGGCCCAGTGCCAGCTTCGAGGAAGCCTGGGCAAGGTGCCCTCTGCACACCGCACCTACCACTGCCACCAAGATAATGGAGGGCAAGGGCAGGCAGCAGCAGGGAAAGGCCGCCACTGTTGTAGTAGCCCAGCCTACTGCATCTCTCAGGGCTGGGACTTTAAAAGAAAAGTCAAGCTAGGCACATCAACACCAGGCCCCATGCCTGGTAGGCATGGGGGGCGGGGTCCCCCTAGGGTGGCACTTTGGGGAGAGGTGATGCTGAAAACAGAAGTGCTGAGATGGGGTGGCTGCAGTCACCATCTTTCCCCCCAAATGCTTCTGAGACCCAATGGAGCATTGTAGAGGGATGCTAAGTTGGGGTGGGGACCAGAGGCATGGGGGGGCCTGCTGCAACTGTCCACCCAGGTCCTTCTCCCTTTAGAGGTGGACCTTTAAAATTTGTTTTAAAAAATAACCCGATCTTTTCTTACATCCACACAAGCAGAATTAATATGATCATCTTTGTGGGGGCTGCAGGAAATTTCTGTAGATTCACCCATTGTACATTAGCATGTGACAATGTGTGCAAGTGATTGTTGTTCCAAGATGAAAGCAATAAGCCTACTTCCAAATTTAAGTTTAGTGCCTAGGATTTTTCCTTCAAAACTGCCTTTTTTGAAGGAAAGGAATTTGCTGACAAGTTCCAAGTTAATAGGAAACACAGTTCAGAGGTTTCTGCTCTGTCTCAGAATCTGAAACCTGTGAGGCCATCAATGGGGTGGGGGAGTCGCACATCATTTTAGCATTCTATTTAAAACCAATTTCTGCAGCAAATTACAAGGTAATGACTGGTTGCAACAGATGGATGGCAGGACAGCATCTCCTAAGATGGCGCAAACAAGAAAATAAAGGCGAGAGGTGCACAAAACTTTCCCACAGAGCTGGACTTTTCCTAGTTTTGAGGGGGTTCAACCCAGCTGCCTCAGTATGGTTGCGTACATACTGCATTTCAAACTAGTATAGTGAGGGTTTATGACTTAAGAGTGCAATCCTATGTATGTTTAGGATATGGGGCATGCCGGGAGTTGTAGGACTTCTGTCTAAACATGCATAGGATTGTGCCCTTAAGATACTTGCTTATACTAACTACCTACTTGTTTCAGTTCTAGATTTTGTTTCTATATATATATATATATATAGGCAGCTGACTCGTTTTAACGATTTGTGATTTTGGCTAAGTGAAACGAATTGGCTTTACACTTGCACCTCATGGTGCATAAATATCCCTCATTTTCTAGGTTTACATGCCAGAATGTACTGCACCAGTGCATGAGACAGAAAGGAGTAATAGCACCTTCCTTTCAAAGAATGAGCTATAGGTACATACTATTGTTAGAAGTTTCCCCCTCAGTGAACATGAAAGGGGGGCGGGGCTCCCCTTCATGATCACTGGCCAAATCTAACAAGTGGAAGGCAAATTCTAAGCATGTGTTTTATCTCCCTCTGGAAAAAAGGAACTGTTGTACACCTAAAATGTTTTCATCAGGCTTGTGACTTTGGCAGAGAAACAGGATTTTACAATACTTTGGATAACAAGCACACATAACCCGAGGCCCTCTTCAGAGAAATGCACAACCATCCTGTACCATCACTATGCTTGAATGCTGCATCATTTTTCCTTAAATACACCACTACACCCTAAAAGGAGGCATTTAAGTGGCACTGATGGACAGAAAAGATTTAAGAAACCAGAATTTCAACAGAACACATCAATTAATGGATCAGTCAGACCCCCTGACATTCATTTTAACATTTACAGTTAAGATTACATAAATAAAAGCAATCAGCTGAGAAACCAGGGTCTACTTGATAAGGGCCTACCTGATTCCATTGCTAGAAATACATTCAACTGTAAATCTGAAAGAGTCCCTCTTCCCCATACATGATGATGAAAACCTTCCACAGCTGCTACTAAAAATGAAACTGCAGCTCCTGGATTTATGGGGTAGATGTTGCCATGGTGAAGAGTCCTTGTTATTTCACCATCCACCGAGAAAATCTAGCTAGTCAGAATCTTGTTCAGCAGCCAACCAGTTTTAGCCCAGCTGTTTTTCAGTGTTCAAGAGATCCTTTTTCTGGTGTCTTCATGGTCAGGAAGAGTTTTCAGACTTTCCTTTGCTGGGGCCCATGAATTCCAGCCCTTCGATGGGTATGTCCTTCTCCTTAATAGCTTTCTGGGAGGGGAGAAAAGGAAACCTATTAAGAATTCCAAGGTTGCTCAGAGAACTTCATTTAAATTATACCAAGCACTGAGACTCCAGATTAAACTTGAGAAGGAGGTTTTGGATCATCCATACAATAGCAACTGCAAAATTCAGAGGCACAACTCGGCCTGTTCTCCCTCCACTGTATGGAACTCCTTTCTAGGGCTTGGTGCAGTATCCTTGCTTTAAATCCTTCAAGAACTATTTTTTTCATGAGGCATCTGGTTTAACCCCTTAATCCTCATTTCCCAATTGTAACCCAGGCTGCAGTTCTATACACACTCCTTTTCTTCTTGGTACATCTGGACCTGGTAGAAGGGTGTGTGTGTGAAGTAGAAGCAGGACCAGCTTGGAGAGCTGCCACCATTCCATGCCATGGGGCCCCTCCTGAGCCCAACCGCCACCAAAGGTGCTTCCGAAGAGCCATCTTGCACCGGGAGGGGAAGCAGAAACAGCTTCTTCAAGACAAATTCCTTACTTCTTTCTGTGTGGAGTGAAGAAGACTGGGTGGGGTAAGGAAGCACCTATTCTTTCTCTTCCTGCCCCCTGATCAGTGGCAGGTAGGAAAGAGAACCTGACACCCTAAAAATTTCAAGTTATTTATTAAAAATAATTTTTTGAAGGGGGCAAGGAGTGGAAAGTTTTGCAGGCACCATTTGAGGTTCCCACGGGCATCATGTGGAAGACCCCAACATAGAGCTTTATAGGTAAGCACCTGCATCTTGAATTGTGCCAAGGAATAGACTGGCAGCCAGTGCAACTGATGCAAGACTGGTGGAATATGGGCAACAAAGCACTCATCAGAAAGTAGCCTGGCTGCTGTATTCTGCACTGGCTGAAGTTTTCCAACACCCTTCAAGGGCAGCCTCATGTGGAGATATCCAATTGCCAGAAATGCTGAAGCCATGGGGGAAATGTTTTCCCCCCAGTGTTTTGGAAAACAAAATTGAGGGGGAAATGGAAAAATATGCAACGCTTATATTTTTAGTGCTCTGTACTGATCTAAAGTCCCTTAAGATGCAATCCTATGCATGTTTAGACAGAAGAGTCCTACAACTCCCAGCATGCCCCAGCTGGCACTGCTGGCTGGGGCATGCTGGGAGTTGTAGGACTCTTTTCTGTCTAAATATGCATAGGATTGCACCTTTAGTTACATTAGGAACATAAAAGGTACTATGTATAACTTGGTTTGCTCGTAGCATCATTAAAATTAAATGTGTAATTATCTGAATAAATGATACTTTTAAAGTTAATAGACCAAACACGATAATTTTATGAGGAAACCAAGTTATAGAGAATGCATGTCAAGTTCCTATTTTATGTCTGACCAGGGAGAATTTTAGCAAGTAGTCCCTGAAGCATCCTGGTATGCAGCAACTTTTTCTGTTTGTGAAGAATTGGTTGGAGTGGAGTTTAAGGAAATCTGGTCTGAAGGAAAAGCTACTGAGTGCTTATTTAGCTGGGGAAGACTCTCTTATCCATTCACGTATTTACTTTAAGAACCTTTAAGCAATCTCAGCCTGTTATTTAAAGAGTGACGTTTTATTCCTTTTTGTAAATAATGTCCCTTAATAAACATCGTATTTTTTTCATTTTTAAAGGTTGTGTCTAGCCGTGGTGTCAATCCCATACCTGTGCCACAGGAACCAGGCTACTGAGTTTCTTTTAGGTATAGAGGTTTTATTTGGGTGGTAGTGGTTAAAGGTTTTACAGCTGAGGCAGTATTCCCTAACAGTAAGGCCTAATTAGGAACTCTATTAAAAACTGGCAGTGAGTTCCATAGAATCATGTCTCTAAGGATTTTTTTTGATTTAAGAAAAGAAACACATTGTTCCATCACATATAGTGGCAAGATAACCTACAATAATTCTTTCATATATTGGTTTTTGAAGTACATTCACTGACTGGTACAGCATCTAGCAGAATGAGCCCAGAAACACACTATAGAAAAAACAACAACCCCAAACTGCGAAGAATCCACATTTGGGAAACTGAGCATGACTTGGAGGCCACCATTTTGCACTCCTGGCCACCCAGGAAAAAGGAAGGAATGGGCAGATCACATTCCTGCTGCCTCTTAAGTTGGGAGGCTTAGGGGTGGCAGCTGGGCAACTAGGAGAGGGCTGGAAATGACTGTGGGGAAAATTGGAGGTGATCCGATGGAGGGGCAAAAGGAAGTGGGGAGGCTGGGAGTGAGGCCAGGAGAGCTCAGGGTGACCTGAAGTGGGGGAGGAAGAAGCAGGGAGACTAGGGCTGGGCTGGGCTGTGAAGAGCAACAGGACAGATTAGGGAGGTGTGCAGCACTCATTGACCCAATGGGGTTGGGGGGAGAAAGCAGGGAAAGGCTGTATATGTGGTTTTGGGAGGGGTATGTGTATTCTTGAATGAGAGACAGACCTGTGGGTTCAAAGGAGTAGTTTTGTGTTCTAAGGCTCAGACCCCACCTCGGCCTTGTCTTCAGGCTCTTGGGCAAGTTACTTGTCTTGTAGCCTTACCCATTTCCCATTCTGTAAAACGGGTGTTGTGTAATTGGCCATGCCCACCATAGCAGCTATTTTGTGATCATGCCTAGGATCCTTTCTCAAAATTCCACATGTGCCCAGTGGCCCAAGAAGTTTGGAGACCCCATGCTCCAAAGTTTCAGGGAGAGAGTTTGGAGGTCTTCCCAAGTATCAACCCAAATCTCTTTAGCCAGAAAGTCCAGGGATCAAATCTGGGGTTTTGTGAATATGTTAAATTATTATCCAGCCGTTCCTTAAAGAATATCAGGAGAGTGTGCACAGCTCCCCACCTCATAACCACCCCTAAGTCCCTGAGGGTGAAAGACAGCAGCTGGCCCAAGGTCTCCCAGTGAGCTTCATGGGCAAATGACCCTAGTCCAGCAGACTTTACCACTGCACCACACCACCTCTCACACGCAAAGCGTGCACCCTTTGCCCTTCAGTTGCCAAAGCAGCCTTCCCCAACTTGCTGATGCTGGACTGCAACTCCCTGCCCACTAGCCTGCTGGCTGGGGATGACGGGAGTTGCAGACCAACACATCAGAGGGCTCCAGGTTGGGGAGGGCTGTCCTAACGAGATGCCCGCCCCGCCCCCGGAGCAAGGGCTGCCCCGGCGATTCGAACTTGGGGCTGTCTCCGCCTAAAGCGAGAGTTACGCGCCAGACCACTCAGCTAGAGGCCCCTTGAGCCTGGCAGGGGAGAGACGACAGCTGACGCGGGGGCTTCGCGGCCTTCCACAGCTCGAGCCTCTCGCTCTGCACGCGCCCAGAGGCACCCTTCCTCCCGCCCTTGCCTGGACGCAGAGCTGGTAGCGCTTGAAGAGCTGGACGCAGGGGTCGCCGCCGCTGCTCTCCCCCTTCAGGAACTTCTCGGCGAACCAGCGGTTGAAGCACTGGTCGTACTCCTGCTTCAGCTCCGTGCAGGCCTCGCCCACGCTGTTCATGGCGGCGGCGGCACCCGGGACGACGCAGCCCCGCGGGCCTGGGGCGGCCGGCAGGAAGTGCGGCGCCGCTAATGGGCGCCATTTCCGCTTTTGCTCCCGGAAGCGGGAGCCCGGGCCGACGGACTTCCGGGCGGGCGGAAGGGCGGCATGTGGAGCCAGCGGGTGTCCCGCGCCTTCCGCGCAGCCTTTTGCTCCCGCGGCGCTGCTCCCACGGGGGTCCCCTCCGCGCCGGCCGAGGAAGCAGGAGCCTGCCGGGTGAGGAGGGGGCCGCGGGTGTCTCAGCCCCAGAGCCCGGTTTCAGTTCCAGCGAGGAGCTGCGCAGGGCGCGTCCCTCTCCCGTTCTCCCACGCTTAGCGAAGGGCTTTCGGACTCCGGTGAGGATGGCAACACCTGTAGTGCAGCCCTTCAAGGTGCTTCACCTGCGCCGTGCCGATATCCGCAGCAATAGGCATCTGACTGCACAAAGAGGACAGGCCTGCGCCACAGGGCTGGAGCTCTCTCCACCCACCCACGCGCGCCCCTCGCAAGCGAGTCTGTGGCGGAGGCAGGATTTATGCCTGACCAGAATCCAGATTCACAGCTTTTCTTTCCCGCTACGCTAATAATCGAACAAAAGGTTTCGAATCATAACATGCGCGAACTCACCCCTTCTCTCCCCCCCCCCCCATTTAAGACCTGGGCTCAGTCCTGCTACCTATGAATTACAGTGTCCCCACACATCTGAACTAGGGGAGGTTGCTTCCAGAGACAAGGTGTTTGTTTCTACAAATTAAGCACTGCTACATTATTTAGCTTGGCAGGCTAGGCTGGCCGATTGCTCTTCGCCATTAAGTATTTCAGCAATGTGAATTTTTTTACTAGTTTAGTCAATGAACACTGCAACCTTAAACATGTATACTTGGAAGCAAAAAAGGGGAAACCAGTAAATAAAGCCAAAATAAATCACAAGAAAAATCTCCCCATTACACTTTTTTAAAATTGAGGATTTTCAGAAAGGAATAGCTGTTTCCCTCACATTATCATGTAAGAATCTCCTTGCAGGACCTAAATACATTACTTTTTTCTTTCTGAAGAAAAAGGTAACTGTGGAGTTGCTGGATCATCTGGAGCGTCTGGCGCTTGTTGATTTTCGCAATTGGGAGGGTGTGGAACGTTTGGAGAAAGCAATTGAATTTGCTGAGCAACTTCATAGTGTTAATACAGATGGAGTGGAGCCAATGGATTCCGTACTGGAAGACAGGTAAGCACCTATTAGCAGTTAAATTTACTTCCTGGTCTCTGCACAGATCTTCTCTCTACTCTTAGTTTTGTTGCTTGTTTCCCCTGCACAAGCCTTATCATACTTAAACATCTACATTTTACTCCACAGAAACAGTCTAGATATAAATGTAGCAAAGGGTTCCTCTAGAAATGCTGTTGGACTGAATACAATTTCTTGTGCTGCAGCAGGCTGAAAATATCCAAAAGATTCACAAGATGGTAGATCCTGCATTGAAAGGTGACCTAGAAATATTTTAAATATTTTAAAAATTGTGACAGCTGCTAGCTTCAGTGAAAGATTATGCACGTTTACTTAGAAGTGAGCCCCGTTGAGTTCAGAGGAGCTTATTCCCAAGTAGCAAGAGGGAGCCTAGGATTTAAGGAATTCATGGAGCTCTGTCAGTATCTTTAGCCATGATAGCCAAGCGGACTCCTGTGTTAGGAGGAAGTCTAGCTTTGATTCCGATGACAAAGAACAAGGGCAGGTCATCCCCCTTCATGCCCTGCTGAGAGCTTCTGGAGACAGAATGTTGGACTAGACAGACATTTAGTCCAGCAGGACAATTCTTACATTCTTATGAATTAGGTACAGTGTATTCCCGTATTCCATCGGCGGAGTCTCAACATTCAAATCACATCTTGCAGTGGTCCGTGTAATCAGACCATTAATCCAAAGTCAGTGTAATATAGGACAGAACAGGGGAGGAAAGCTTTTCTTGTTTCTTGATTACCTTCGAAGAAAGTAGTAAGGGGTCTGAGCGTATAACATACCACCATCCAAAGCGCAACTGAAAGGTTATGATAATTTACACACACACACACTTGACTCCTTCTTGCCACGGGAGGTCAAGTGGTGCGGCCTGACTCTTGTGCACTTCTTTGATTCTGTATTTCCCATACTACATTTAGGAAGCCGAGTAATAACTTTGTGCTCCCCAGGCATCTGTATCTCAGGGAAGATAATATCACAGAAGGCAACTGTGCAGAGGAGTTACTGAAGAAAGCTAAGCAGACGGTTGAAGAATATTTTGTAGCTCCACCAGGTAACAGCTTGTTTTGCGCATGCAGTTAGGTCCTTGCTGTAAGATGCTTGAAACTTTTCAATATTTAGCTGTGTGTGTACGCTTGTTGCCAAACTGATACTTCCTAACTCCCCTCAGCTCAAGAACTGCAACCTAACAATTCAGCTAATATCCTTATACAGGAGGGCAGGTCTGTAATCCATGCTAAAAGCACCAAATCCTCTACGCAGTGCTGGTTTTTGTAACCTGTCGAAATTATGCAAGTAAGTATACCGTTGCTGATCTGCTATAGCGTATCTGCTATACTTCAGAATACTAATTTTGCTAGTCCCAGATTTTAACAAGAAGCAACACAGGGCACTAGAGCTATGTCTGCTGGCCAATAGGAAAGCTTATTCAAAAACTGTCCCAGCTTCTGGGCATTTACAAGGCATTTCCCACATTTGAAGTACATTTTTACCACTGCAAGGGCTGGAAGGTTTTAAAACTGAAAGCTGAGATACTTAGAAAGCAGAATTCTACGCCTAGTATCTTGTACTTGCAGCACACACAGCTGAGTATGGGAAGCATTGGCTAGGAAAACAGAACAGCTGTAGTCACCTACAGAGAAGCACTGGACTCAGTCCCCATTTTCTTACTCGTCACAAATGCAGACAAAATTGACTCAGTTTTACATCAGTGTTAATTGTATTACAACAATCACTCTTGGTTGCAGGAGAGAAGGACTGGAGTTGTCAAAGTAAAACCTGTACTTGGAAGTAAATTCAAGCCAATTTTATTGTTTGCATTAGGTAACATCCCTTTACCAAAGCTGGAAGACAGAGAGACTTTTCTGCGGAGGGAAGAGTCCTAGGCAGAAGATCCAACTTCATATGCCACCACTGATTTTAGAACCTGGAATCCAGTCCATGCATCTGGAATTAAATCTTTTGCCACATCCTTCCACAATTTCCGTTTTCTTTTTCTGAAATGACTGCCATTGATATTCTGCCTTGGTTTAGTCTATTAAGCCTTGCAACCTCAAACATATTGTCTATTGGAGTGAATCTAGAGTATTCATAGAAAAGACCTACTGAAATCAATGGGATTCCCATTGATTTCAGTAGATGTTCTCTGACAAAAACTGGATCCATCCCTATGTTTACAACTCCAGACGAGGGCAAAGTTCCAGACCAAAGTTAAGCATGCTTAAGCCTGCTATTTTCAGTGGTGCTTGGATGTACCTGTTTGATTGTGACTAAAACATTTTAATGACCTTCACAGAAAAGAAAAACACACTCTTTAATTCTGAAAACGCTATGATCTAGAACAGGGCTGAGCAACTTGTAGGCCAAAACATCTGGAGGGTCACAACTCCAATCATCCCTTACCCTTGGCTATGCTGGTTAGGGCTGATGGGAGTTATAGGCCAAAATATCTCAAGGGCCACAAGTTGCCCGCCCCTAGAAAAGTGGAAGTCATGGGATGGGGAGAGAGCTGCATAGAGAAACACTTTATAAAAACCTAAATGGCCCAGAGACTTTCACACTCCGTCACACTGACTCTCCAACTGTAAATTAAAAGGAGAGATAACACTGCAAGACCATGTGCCTGGCCTTGTGGTGTACTGTGACAAACAGACTGAAATAAATGTTGGGAGCAGGCTGTCACAGACCTGCAGCACTCTTGAAGATACCCAAGTATGGAGCGGGGGAGGGAGGGCGAGAGGAGTATTTTGGCAACAAAAGGTTGTCTCACTAAGGCAGGGGTGTCAAACGACAGCCCAAAGGCCAAATTAAATTTGGAGAAGCGCTCAGCCTGCATTCCAGTGATGGGTGAGGCTGAAGGCAAAAGTGGGTGGAGGCAAAAAAAAAACCCAGCATATTTTAGTGTAAAGCTCTCCTTAGGAGGAGTATTTCAACCTTTTAGAATGAGGAAAAAACTGCAAAAGCCAAGAAACCACTAAGCAATTGATGGCTGGGGGAAAGGGGGTGTGGTCATAGGCCCTGCACTAATGCCTAGCCCAGGATAAAACTTTAAATGGGGGGATGTAGATCTCTAGCATTTTTCCCCTACCCAGATTCAAAGGCAGTCTGGACTAGTCCTCATCTGCCAAGATATGGGAAAACTATGGTTTAATGGTAGCACTGCTACTCCATAGTGCTTGTAGGAAAAAATACTGTAAATGTTTTATTTTTAGATGTACAGTACTTTTTCCTCTACTCAAGATTCGTGTATGTATATAAAAATTCATGAGATAGCTTTCACAGAACACAGTGTGTTCCTAGTGCTTCACAGATCAATAAACATGTAAGCAAGGGCCCAGCATTTTAATAACAAGTATACAAAAGTGTGAGAAATACAGTAAATTAGTAAAATGTGGACGTTCTCCTGGTAAATATACCACACACTTGAAATTGACATGATGCTCTTCTAGACGAGTGTTGCTACTTAGTTATCTCATGAGACCCGGTGCTAAATCCCATCTAAAATGGCTGAGAAATAGATTATTATTTGGCTCTGTAGGAAAAATAAAAGCCAGTATAGCACGTGGGCCTTACTTGCCAGTAGGCAAAGTATGTATGTGCAATTTTTAACTGGGTGTGTGAATTCCTATTTCAGCACAGAAAGTGAGTTTCAGTATACAACTGAATTGTATCTAGTAAAGAGACATTGTTGAACTGAAAGGCATTTCCTCCATCTATTTGACTTAATCATTTATGTAGAGCACATGCAGCCTGTTCTGGTGCATGTCGACACAGAAATACCACTTAAACAGCACTTACTCCCATGTAAGTGTGCACAGGATTGCAGCTTTAATATGACACAACAAAGCATCTTTCTGGTATATACTGAAACACAGTAAGTTATGAATTTGGTCTAGGACCTGGGGCCAGGCTGCCTTTGCAGCTGTAAATTTGAGCCAAGTCTCAAAAACACTATTCTCAAGGTCAGCACATGACATCGCATAAGCTGGGAACACTTTCCCTGCAGTTGCAGACTAGCCAGAAGATAAGCCTCTATGCATGCAACAGGATCTTCTACTGGAAACCATTGGTGTATGGGAAACAGAGCTTCCCAATAGGTTTCAAATTAAGTACCTCATTTTACAAGTTAACTACAGCAGAAAACTACTAAAATCCATTTTATTTTATAGGTCAAGTAGTGATGGGACTTTAATAGAGCTTTAGCAAATGTTCAAACGGAACACATTTTGCAATTGGTGAGAAGCACAGAAGGCCCGCACTCCATGTCTGCCAAGTCTTCAGGCAGAGTTTATACCTATCCCATTAGTCTTTTCAGATCCTATGCTTCCTGTTCCAACAGCCCCTTCATCCACTGTATTCTCCTGGTTGCTGTCAAGCCTTTCTTGGGTAACGTTCATGAAATTAAGTATCTATAGACAGCTTGTAAAGAATTGTACCGGGCTCTTAGAATAGTTTAAATATTCCTTTGATGTGTTCACTACAATACCCACACTGAGCAATAGCAAAACTTGAAGCGTTTTAAACCCAGTAGCAGAAAGCAATTTAAACTCCAGGCTCAGCTGTTTACACCAGCTTCCCAGTCTCTCACTGCACAAAAAGACAGCCACCCACTTGTGAGTTACAGAAACATGTAAGTATATTTCAAAACACCACAACAGGCTGAGCCATACAGGTTGCTCCACTGCTTTAAAGCGCCATCCTGCAGACACACCATTAACGCATACATACTAGTTCTCAAGCTTATTTTCCCTCATTTAGAAGGAAAAACAAAAACAATTTACATTATCCAAACAAAAAGTTTTAAGTGGCAATCGTTTATAGTATTTCATTACCAACACTTCCCTAGTAAAAACTTTTAAGTCATAAAAAAAGATTTTATTGAATAGAAAGGAAAAAAACAAGGCTTCCTACGAAAGACTATATCCATCCATTTTGGAATGTAAACTCTGAGCAGAAATAAAGAGCTCAGTTCACATTTTTAGAAGTCCCTGTTGGGTGCAATCAGAATGGCCTGAAGGGAGAAGAGTAGCGTGGAGATCCCCTGCTTTGGTATGGAGAATCGCGACTCCTTGAACCAGAACGGGAGCGCGAGTAGCCATAGCTGATGCTTCTTTCAGGACAAACTCTGATATAGGATGTTTCACCCTGGAATTTAAAACAGAGAAAACCCAAACATTGGCATAACATGCTGTGGTCAATGAGTGAATGAATGCCAAAAATGGAGATCAGAAATCAATGCACAAGTGGCTCAAGGCTGGAGAGTTTTCACACACAGGCAGTACGAATCCTTCTACGGCTGCCTTAGGCCAATTCTGGTCTGGGCCTTGTGGTCTACAGAGAAAGGACATGTTACATAACAGCTAGTATTGTGCAGGTATTAGTAAGGCAAACATAGCCAAGTTCTGTCCCCATGTAACTAAGAAGGGTGAAGATGTCAGTTTCCAACTTTTAATTGTCAGAGGGAAAGAGATGTAAGCTAGTGCAGTCCTTCAGCATAGTTAGGAGATGCCTTGGTGAACCTTCTCACCAGCTCATCTTAATTTAAATGTCTCAGCAGCTCAGGTTCTGGAGGGAGGTTCCACAGCAAGCAGCCTCCAGCTGTGACAGAGGGGGTGGTTTCAGCAGATCAGGCCAGCCACTGGAAGAAGGTGGTTGCAATTGAGGTAGCAATGCCCCAAGACTGAAAAAACAGGTTTATGGCAAAGATATCACGAGACCACCACAGGAAGAGGTTCCATGCACAGGTGGGAAAGATTGCTATGGAGTAACCACTACAGTTACTCATCAGCTCTTCTGGGGAGTAAACACTGCAGTTTGCTGATACAACCTCTGGCTGCCAAGGCAACGTGAGCTATGCTTATTCAAACAGAACAGCCAGTAGCAATCTCTGTTCAGCCATTGGCTGTCAAAGGGAGAATGGCAAAGCAAGTCAACTCGACTTACCCAGAAGAAGTCGGAGGCACGTAATCCAAATGCTCATTTTCCATGTAACTTAGGAACGAAACCACAAAATCTGGTCTCTGCTATCAGGGCTCATACCATGCCATCATGGGGCAGGTTTCACAAAGCCTCAACAGCTCTTAAGCTGGATTCCTAACATGCTACAAGAATTACCATTAGCCACCAATTCCGAGACTATCGCTAGGCTGTGCCCTGGAGCCTCTTGAGAGCATCACAACAGGACAGGTTAACGTATGTTCCTCCATGATTGGCACACGCACATGCTCTTCACCCACAGGCAGGAACCCACCTCATGAGATCGGAATTTGGTGTCATCCAGTTTACGCAGTGCATATTCCATGTCTTCCTTGCGAAGAAACTCAACCACCCCCATTCCATCTTTCTGTACATCTGCATAACATACATCACCAGCTTCACGCATATGATCCTTCAGGTCCTGCCAGCTGCCTGATGGAGGAAGCCCTGAGCAGTGAGAACACAAAACATAAGAGACCATGTAAAGAGATGACACTAGCTGCTTAGGCTACGCCAGGAATGGCTGCGCACC
Organism: Heloderma suspectum; assembly: GCF_057233095.1. Lineage (NCBI taxonomy): Eukaryota > Metazoa > Chordata > Lepidosauria > Squamata > Helodermatidae > Heloderma > Heloderma suspectum. The sequence goes on from NC_139470.1 coordinate 30,817,356, forward strand.
CTCAACCAGTCCCTCCAGTGTGTCGAAGGCTTCACCACTTCCACAGACTTCCTGTTTATTCCAGAGAGTCAGTGCTACAATAAGAACAGAAGGATCCAAAGAACAGCAATTAAGTTCCATTCCAGAGTGGATGAGCCCTCCATGTCAGCAAGGCAGTCCCCTAGGTAGCTCTAGGATTCAGAGTGCTGGGCATTCAGAGGAATCCTCCTGTTGGTCCAATGTAAACTTAATATCACCCCTAACTCTGACTGGACAGATTGTACTCCATGTACGATTTAGTTACTCAGGATCAGATTCCCATCCAAGAATGACAGTCCCCGTCTAATAGTATGATTTGGGTCCTTAGGTTCCAATAGCTCATCCTTGAACAGCGGAGCAAGGGTACCTGTATTTAACTATCAGCTTGTTTACTAAGAATTAGCAAAGGTAAGTAGTTTCCCTGTTCCACATCATATCCTGGAGACACTAGTATACTGCTGCTCCTGGCAGTTTTCAAGAATGCTTCACAACACTCTCTAGCAAGGCAAGTTCTCACATTCATGCCAAACGTCAAGAGATTTTTTTTCCAGATATCCTCCCTGCCCTCCCAGGCTTCTGTGTGGGAGATGTACACCTGGGGTTCAACACTTGTTTTCAGGTCCTGCTGCAAAGCTGAAGAGATTGCAATTCAATTGTTTCCTCACAGTGAGTACTCATATTTCTAGCCACGATGCCACAGCAGCACGCAGAGAAGTACAGTTAGATCACTGTATTTTATTTAAGTAGTGCATGGGAATAAACATGAGTTTGCTTTAAGTGGACCATTCCATAAATCTGGTCAGGGAGTGCTGAATTTTCTCCAGAGACTTGATCATCATGGCAAAGCCTCCAAAATACTTCCATTTCTCTCCAGCAAAAGGACTTTTCCACCTCTCTCTGACCAATTCACTAAACAGATACCTATTCCGGATATGTCAAAGTTGCTCTGAGGAATCCACGTTACTAATTAAGGGGTCTAATTCAGGTTAATTTTCTCTTCTAATAAATGCGAGTAACGTGCAGCTGCTGCAGCACCAGCCATACCTCTGTCTTTAATAGACTCCTATATCTCTCACAGCATCATTTGCTTTAAAGTTATTTCAGCTTATGTGAAGTTATTGAGACCCATTTCTCTTGGTCCTGCACATCCCGTTTCTTCTTCCTTCCCTTTACCCACCCACACAGTTGCCCACTTCCAAGTCCATTGAGTTCACACCTGCCTACAGATGGAGACATTTTTGCTCACCAATCATTCACCAAAATGAACTCCAAAAGCAAAGAGATTTCCTCCATGAATCGAACCAGAACAGTGTGTTGTCCTCTCGCAGCTCTGAAAAAACTCCTTCACAGGCACAGGTTTCATATTACAGAAGAAACCTTATCGTATGGCAGCAAGACACTCCTTCTCCCCAGCACAGCATGAGTGAGGCATGGCATCAGGATGGATCCTAGTCAGTATGAAGTACAGAAGAAAACATACCTGAAACAAGGACTCGAAATTCAGAACGTCGTGAAGGAGGGCCATTCCTCCCACGAGGCCCCCCACCAAAGCCTCCACCCCGACCTCTGGAAGGTTTGGGAAACTCAACACGCAGACGACACTGGCCATAATCATAACCATTCCTTCCATAAACTGCATCTTCTGCATCTCTGTGAACAAATAATATATGTCTGTGTTTAGGACTGCTCCATCAGCATCTGAGAGGAACATGCAACGTATTAGGAACTATAGTACTTCTAAGCTTACATACAGAAATACTGAGAAATAGGCCTGAAAGAGCAAGAGACTCCCAATTTCTAACCTGGCAGATATTAGCACTTGCCAAGGTCCACCTGAACACATCTTATTCTCAGGTCCCTAAGGACAGCTCCAGAAATATCACTCAAATTTCAAGTTCATGGGTGATAGAGATGTTTCTATCATTTGAAAGATATGGATTGTACACATTAGTCATTTTGGGGGAAATTTTGCAAAAAGGAATTCAGAAATTTCATGCCTTAGAGCAACAAGTGACAGCACATCGTATCACTAGGTTCCTATTTATTTTCCAAACACCAATTACTGTGCTGACTTGCTGCTCTCTCTAGAGTAGAATCAAGAAGGTAGTAACCAGATTAACAAAGTTTAGTGCCTAAGGCACTGTTGCTTCATCTGTCTTAAAAAGCCAGTGCCAATTAACCAAAGCCAGGCTACTTTAAAGAGACAAAGTAAATTTAAGAAGTTACTCTGTACAATCAGTTCAACACTTTAAGGAGATTACTGATATTTCATTCAGTATGCTATTTTCTGAAGGGGTGGAAGGAATCTTAAATCAACTTTGCAGATGACACAAAACTGGGAAGGATAACTACCACTTCAGAAGACAGGAACAAAATTCAAAACAAGCCTAACAGAATGGATAACTGAGGTGAAACTAACAAAATGAAATTCAACGAAGACAAATGCAGACTTCTGCATTTAGGACACCCCACCCTAAATGCAAAGGTATAGGATGGGCGATACTGAGCTTGGCAATAGCACATGTGAAAAGCATCTCAGGATTATAGTTGATCACAAACTGAACATGAGTCAGCAATGTAATGCACTTGCAAAAAATGCCAACACAGTTTTAGGCTACATTAACAGAATCACAGTTTCCAAGTCCCAACTAACAGTTTCACTTTATTCTACACTAGTCAGACCTCATCTGGAGTACTATGTCATGTACACTTTAGACAATTAGAAAGGGTTCCAAGGAGGGCAATGAAGATGGTCAAGGAAAGGTTGAAGGAACTAGGTATATTTAGCCTGAAGAAAAGAAGATTGAGGGGAGACATTTATTTTTATTTAGTACATTTCTATACTACCCAATAGCCAAAGCTCTCTTTGAAGACATGATACCACTCTTCAAATACCTGAAGGACTCTCACAAAGAGGGCAGAGATTTCCCTGATGTCCCAGAGGGCAAGACTAGATGTAATGGGCTTAAAAACTAAAGGAGGGTAGCTTTTGTTAAACATCATGAGAAATATCTTGACAGTAACAGCAGTTCAACAGTGGAACCAAATACTTGGCAGGGTAGTGAGCTGGCAGGGTACTGAAGGCAGGGAGGTCTTCGAGCAGAGGCTGGACAGCCATCTATTGGGGATGCTTTGGATTTCCTGCATCAAGCAGGAGGTTGAACTAGAAGGCCTACAAGTCCCCTCCATCTCCATGATTCTGATTTATAAATCTATTTAAAATGTTCCAAACACTATTTTAGCATTTTATCTGAAGGCCGAGTCTAGGGAAAACCCCTCCAAGAGCATAAGGTACAATCTACTTCACACCAGCATCTTTGTTGTGATGATGGTTAAAACTCACTCTTTGTTCCTAACAGGACCAACCAAGACTCCCTTAACTGCACCAGGCTTGGCTATATCAGGGATGAAGAGTAACTTGTGTGTAATTGAGCTAACTTCTGTTGCAGTCCATCCCACCCTACTCAATAAATTAAGAATTCAACATCTGCAGCCAATCAAATATACTATGGTGCTAGATAATGAACCGTCTTGAGCAAAGCGTTGCCTAACCTTCAATATTTGAAGAAAATGACCTGATGAGTATCCAAACATGTTAATGCTACTTATTTATCCTTTTAAACCTCCCAATAATCCAAGTTCTCTGTCAATATTAGTTTGAATCAGAATGGTACATATTTTAAGGCAGATTTAACATATACACGATCAACCCTTGTTCACTGTGTAAGTAAGAGAAACAAACATCCCATTTTATAAACACGAGGACTCCATTACAGTGATGTTGTGAAGGCTATTGGTATGCCTAAACTAAAAAAAGGGCTGGCAAACAATTAACATTTGGTTATCATTAGTCTTTGGGTCAAGGCAGTCCAGAGAACAGTCATGCTATACCTAGCACATTAACCACAGATAAGCCATTCTGTAGTACGTTTCACTTTGTTTTTTCTGACCACTTCTGAGGTAGAAAGGGCATTCCCTCACTTCTATCAGGTTAAATGGTGTTATGAAAGGCTGCCCCATCTTAAAGTAGATCATCATACCTCAAAGAACAGAGACTAGGAAATGTTTTGCAGGACATGGGATGGGAGGAGAAAAAGTAGATGATTTCACTAAATTTTTATTGAGGAGGAAAATCTGTGTGGCAGTCTTCACCTCAAAACTGAAGGCCACCTGGAAAATACGGTATGTTTTTCTATACCTGTGTGGTACTTATTTATATATATGTGTGTGTGCGTGCGTGCACATAATATTACGCTGTTTCTCCACATGACAATAATTTTGATAGAGATGGGTGTTAATTAGAATACACGTATCTCAAAAAAATGAAGTATGCCTGTCTCACTGTACACAAACAACTTTATCCTGAAAAGCAACTGTACATAGGGCACAAGCTTGTGGGGCCACCTAACATAAACATGGCCCATTTTGAGATTCTCAGAATTTTGTTGTGTTGACACAAAGGAGTATGGTAGTGACTGGTAGCAGACTGAACCTTAAACTGACAAATATGCAGCAATACCTGCATTTTAAGGATGAGGGGGCTCTTCTTATTGAGGTCCAACTTGGGAGTAAATGGTTTGAGCATTTCTTGCAATGAGGAGCAAGGTAGAAAGGCAAGAGATGTAGAAATTCTGGCATTCAGTATTTCGAGATGTGGAAAGGGAGAAGAGGATGCAGATAGGAGCAAAGTGATAAGAGTATCAAGTGAGATGGAAACCTCAAAATCTCTGGGGAGGGCATGTTGAGGAAAGGAGGGGCAGAGGAGAGTACATCTTCTTTCACACAGAAAAGACCACAGGGGATGAATGCCTTCCAGGGTTCAGGTCTGTAGAGGTATCATGTTGTGCCAAACACATGGCAGAGACCCTCACAAAGTGAGATTAATTTTTACCACAGCATGGACAATTCTTGGAGGAGGGAGGGATCAGGTGAAAAGCATGAGGAAGTCCTGGTTTAGGCAAACAGCTCATATTTTCTGCTTTGGGGAGGCAAATCTTCATGGAATTTCCCCCTGCACATTCAGCAGGAGCACGATGGTAGTGATAGTAATCCAGTTGGAGTGGGCTCAACATTCTCAGGAAAGTTTAAGAGATATGTCCAAAATTAAATTTTAAACAAGTAGCTTATCTTAAGAATATCTGCAGTGGTTTCTTTTTAAAAAAATACTCAATACCAATAGTGATGTTATAAACACAAGTTAAATAGTCACAGACTTTGTCAAGAGACCCAAAAGGGTTTGTACTTTCGGCATGAATGTTGTTCAGTCGTTAAGTTGTGTCCGACTCTTCATGACCCCATGGACCATAGCACGCCAGGCCTTCCTGTCCTGCGCTCTCTCCCGGAGTGTGCTCAAGTCCATATTCATTGCATCGGTGATGCTATCTAGCCATCTCATCCTCTGCCGTCCCCTTCTCCTTTTGCCTTCAGTCTTTCCCAGCATCAGGGTCTTTTCCAGAGAGTTTTCTCTTCGCATTAGGTGGCCAAAATATTTGAGCTTCAGCTTCAGTATCTGTCCTTCCAATAAGCACTCAGGGTTGATTTCCTTTAGGATGGACTGATTTGACCTCCTTGCAGTCCAGGGGACTCGTAAGAGCCTTCTCCAGCACCACAGTTCGAAAGCATCAATTCTTCGGCGCTCAGCCTTCCTTATAGTCCAGCTCGCACAGCCATACATTACTATTGGGAAAACCATAGCTTTGATTAGACGGACCTTTGTCAGCAAGGTGATGTCTCTGCTTCTTACTATGCTGTCTAGGTTGGCCATAGCTTTCCTCCCAAGAGCAAGCGTCTTTTGATTTCATGGCTACAGACACCATCTGCGGTGATCTTGGAGCCCAAGAAAATAAAATCTGCCACTGCTTCCATTTCTTCCCCTTCTATATGCCAGAAAGTGATGGGGCCAGATGCCATGATCTTCGTTTTTTTAATGTTGAGTTTCAAACCAGCTTTTGCACTCTCCTCTTTCACCCTCAACAAGAGGCTCTTTAGATCCTCTTCGCTTTCTGCCATTAGGGTGGTATCGTCTGCGTATCTGAGGTTGTTGATAATTCTCCCGGCAATCTTAATTCCGACCTGTGAGTCATCCAACCTGGCGTTCCTCATGATATAATCTGCATATAAATTAAATAAGAAGGGCGACAATATACAGCCTTGTCGTACTCCTTTCCCAATTTTGAACCAATCGGTTGTTCCATGTCCAGTTCTTACTGTTGCTTCTTGACCCTCGTACAGGTTTCTCAGGAGACAGGTAAGGTGGTCTGGTACTCCCATCTCTTTCAGAATTTGCCACAGTTTGTTGTGATCCACACAATCAAAGGCTTTAGCATGGTCAATGAAGCAGAAATAGACGTTTTTCTGGAATTCTCTTGCTTTCTCCATGATGCAGCGAATGTTGGCAATTTGATCTCTAGTTCCTCTGCCTCTTCGAAACCCAGCTTGTACTTCCGGTAGTTCTCGCTTCACATACTGCTGAAGCCTAGCTTGTAGGATTTTGAGCATAACCTTGCTGGCATGTGAAATGAGTACAATTGTATGGTAGTTTGAACACTCTTTGGCATTGCCCTTCTTTGGAATTGGAATGTAAACTGACCTTTCCAGTCTTGTGGCCACTGTTGAGTGTTCCAAATTCATTGGCATATTGAGTGCAGCACTTTAACAGCATCATCTTTTAGGATTTTAAATAGCTCAGCTGGAATCCTGTCATCTCCGCTAGCTTTGTTGTTAGTAATGCTTCCTAAGGCCCACTTGACTTCACTCTCGAGGATGTCCGGCTCAAGTTCAGTGAGAGCACTATCATGGCTATCAGGGACATTAAGATCTTTCCTGTATAGTTCTTCTGTGTATTCGGCATGAATACATTAGTACATAGGACCATTTTAACTGCTTAGGTTAAAACAATAGTAAACCAACCAGTGAGCTACCCAGAGATATCAACTGTTCCTGTAAGGTCTAAGCTGTGAACCAGGAAGCCTCTGCTTCAAACCTTGTCTCTGTTATAAATTCACCAGGGCCTTTAGGCAGGTCTACATCTACTATACGGGCATAACAGTATCCTATCTTACTGGAGTCTTGTAAGAATTATATGACAATCGATGGTGAAGTGCTTTGAATGCCCTGCAGTACTGCATAATTGCCAAGTAACACCCTGCTCTATATGTGTGGTTTTTAATTGATTCATAGTGTTTCACACTATTTTTTGTATTATTTTGTTGTTTTCATTTTGCAAAGTATACTGACAGTTCTGTATTGAAGGATAGCATATACTTTTATACAATAAATAAATAAACCCTTGTAAGTAATACATTTTACCCTGCCAAATTAAGAATTAGCATCTTGAGGTAGGAATGGAAAAGTGTCACCTTTGCTGGGAATACTCTTGCATTTGTAATGCCCTCCCTAAGTAAGTACACTTGGAGCCTAATTTACAACTGTTCTGGCACCATGCTATATCTTTCGACCAGGCATTTTAAATGTGTACAATCTCTCAGTCTGTCTTTGAAATTTAAACTTTAAATGCTGTCTTCAGTTATGGCTCTTGGATATTCGTTTTATTGTACTTCACTAGGTTTTAACATTTTATTAGATTTTTATACAACTTATTATTTGTACTGTACACTGCCCTGGAATCTCTGATGTGATGGGTGACACAAATGTTTTAAACGAACAAATAAATAAAAAACATAAGTGGGGGAAGGGGCAGAAAATCAGGCGCGCGTGCGCGTGTTTTCCCCTTTCACGCCCTTTGCACGAGCCCCGCGACCGCGTCTTCTGCTGGAGCGAAGCCTGGCAAGGGGCTTGGCTGGCTGGGGCAGGCGCCTATTGCCCGCCGCCCGTCCCGCCCCTGGAACCGCCTGAGGCAGGGGCCGCTCCCCTCGCAGTTGGTGGAGCGGCCCGATGGCGCGACCGCAGCCTCCCCCAGCGTGGCGACGGCGAGTCCCAGCATCCCCAGCCAGGGGGTGGGGGGGCACCAGGCCGGGAGCCGCAAAAGGCGGGAAAAGGGGAGGGCGAGCGCTTGCGCGGCGCGGGCCAGGCAGGCTGTGCAGACGCGCGCCGCCCCGGCCGGAGCGGGCCGCCGCCGCCCGCCCTGCCCGCTGAGCGGGCCCGGAGCGCTGCCGCCCGCCCGCCCGCCCGGCCGCCCGCGCTCACGCACCGCGGGTCCTCGAAGCGCACGAAGGCGAAGGGCACGAGGCCGCGCTTGCTCTTCAGCTCGATGTCCCGGATGCGGCCGTACTTGTAGAAGAGCTCCTCCAGGTCCTTCTCGCGCACGTCGGCCGGCAGGTTCCCCACGTAGATGCGGCCGTCGCCCGCGCCGCCCCCGCCGCCGCTGCCCCGGCCGCCTCCGGACATCCCGGCCCCGCCGCCGTAGTCCATCATGTCCCGGCCCCAGCCCCCGGACATCCTCCGTGCCCTCTTCCCCTCGGCCCTCCGCGACCGCAACACCCGCAACCGCCGCGGCGGCCTACACCGCTCGGTCAGTCAGAGTTGGCCGCCGCCGCCGCCCCCTCAGGCCCTGCCGCAGACGCCGCCAGACGGAGGGCAAAAAAAAGAAAGCACTAGCCCGCTCTGCTTAAAGGGGAGGAGGAAAGGCGGCGCGCGCGCGGAAAAGGGGACCACATCTGCACACCATCACTGACGGGGAGAGGGGGAAGAGCAGCCCTTCCCCCTCCCTATGTAGTGCGCATGCGGGGACGGCTGCGGCCGCGCATGCGCCGGTGGATCCCAACCCACCCGCGCGCGAGAGACTTAAACCTAGATTGGCGAGTCCGCGGAGGAATCGTCTCGCAGAGCTCCTTGGCTGAAGGCGGGGCTTTTCGGTTACGCTGGGTAACAGGAGCGGCGCCTTGCAGAGAGCGGTGGAGCAATCGAGGGCGTTGGGCGGCTCCCGCTGAGCAGTAACCGGTCCTCCCCGCTCCCAAAATAAGGTAGAGGCAAAGACGAGCTTGTGCGCTTGTCCAACGGCGAACCCATCAGGTGTGTTGGACTACAATTCCCATCATCTTGCTAAAGGTGATGGGAGTTGTAGTCCAGCGCCTTTGGAGGGCTCCAGGCTTGGGAAAGGATGCCTTATTTCATGTGGGAAACGTGAGGATAATAACAACAACACTTTCTAGAGGGGTAGCTGTCTTAGTCTGCTGCAGCGAAAACAACGAAGCATCTTCTGCCACCTTAAAGACTAACACATTCTGGCATAAGCTTTTATGGGCACCGCCCACTTCATCAGATACAATAATACAAATGATATCAATTTATAGACTGCTTACCATCTCCAAAAATACCTCAAAGCAGTTTTTAAACAATAACAAAATTGTGCAGCCAATGCAAATAGTCCATCCTTATTACCTCCATATCGTGGAGGGTGATGCTGAGAAATAGCGGCTTATGACAACCATGTAACGTAGTCCCCTCTTTATGTTACAGATCGGAGGTGAGGCTGAAAGAGTGGTTTACAACAACCTTGCAACGTAGTCCAACGTTATTGCAATGTTACAAGGATGAGAGGAGGAGGAGTACAGTTTTATTGTTTAGCAATAAGCCAGAACAAAACCAAAGAACATTCAGATCTGAATAATAAAATTAACTCTCAGTTTCCTGGCTGACAACAGAAATAAGGAAACACACAAGATAAATTATTTTTCATTTTTAAACAGCAGGAAGCATACATATTCACTAGGTGGAATAAAATTATTCCTAAGCCTAAACTTGGTCAGATATTTTTCATGTGAATCCTTAAGAGGACATTAAGGGTGCAATCCTATGCAGAGGATTATGTTACTAAGGGTGCAATCCTATGCATGTTTAGACACAGAAAAGGCCTACAACTGGCTGGCTGGGGAATGCTGGGAATTGTAGGCCTTTTCTGTGTCTAAACATGCATAGGATTGCACCCTTAGTAACATAATGAACAATATCTTCAATCACAGTTTTTTAAAACCTACAACCACAAGGCCCTGTAGAAAAGCAGATGGCATAACATTCAATCTTAACTCCCTAAAAGCATTTCTACATGAAGTTAAATAAAGAACAAATAATTGGCTTTCTGATGATCCAGTATGAAGATACAGTCTAGAAAATCTGTAAGAATGAATAGTTAAAATAGCAGTTAAAAAGTATTTTTCAAACATGAAGATTCTTTAACTGATATTTAGACATCAACTGGATCTTGGTGAGTTGCCAGTTAAAGCCTCTAACAAGTGTCTGTAATGCTCTTGCTTGAAAATTCAAAGGAGAGCCATAAGCTTTACAAACTAAGCGAGAAGATGGCAAAATTAACTTACTATTATGAAGATTTTGAAGCCAAACTTGTATTCTAGCCCAAACAGAAGGCCAAGCTGTGAGCAGCAGCAATATTGAAAGGTAAAGCCAAGCCATGAGCAGCAGGAATACCGAAAGGTAAAGCCAATACTTTCTTTAAAAAATCATTTTGGAGCTTCTCCAGCTTCTTGACTAGTAATTGACATAGGGTGCAATCCTATGCATGTTTAGACAGATAAAAGGCCTACAACTCCCAGCATTCTCTAGCCAGCCATGCCGGGAGTTGTAGGACTCTTTTCTCTCTAAACATGCATAGAATTGCACTCTAAAAGCCCAAAATGCTGCACCATATAACACAGAAGGGACAACCTCAGCTAAAAAGATTTTAAATGGTAGGGCAATCCTTAGTGTAAAAAAAGAAAAGAAAAACCTTCAGAATAGCTCCTACAATAAGTCTTGTTTTAATGAGAATGGCATCCTGCTGGAGAATGGCATCGTGCCTGAATTCCTTTCAAGAGGAATTGTTCGCAAAAAAATACCCCTAAATAATAGGCAGGAGAATCCTATTGTTGAAGTCAGAGCACTCAGAGCCAGAGTGCCTGACATATCCAACAAGTGAGAGAGGAGCAGTGTTTGCCACCTTTCCTCTGGTTGTTTTCTCAAAAACCATTTAAGCAAGCAATGGGAAGGAAATTCTTTAGGCCAGCTCCGGGGCTGACGTTTCTCCTGGGTTTGGGGCATGGATAGAGGCTTTTTCCATGGCATACCCCGATCCTCTCTTTCCCCCCTCTCCAACATAAGAACTCTGCCATTGCAAGGGTGAGGGTTGCAGACTTTTCCCCGGGGGCACAGAGAGGGGAATCTGATGTTGGATATCCCCCTCTGACCTCAGAGGGGGAGATCCAATCTTTCCTATGGCTCATGGGATGCTGTCCCAGGGACCATAGGATCGCACTGTAAATATTTTAACCTTTTAAATATGGTTATTTGAAATTGACCAGTTAAATATAGGAAATCACTTATGAAAAGCAACCAGCTTGGTTTTAGTATAACTAATACCAAGCTGTTCCTTCCAGCAAAATGTTGCCAGCAAATCCATCTGCTTTTTAAGACCACCCCTGGTCAAAGATAATATGTCATCTACACATAAAAGAATACTGACCATTGTAATCTCTATGGCAAGTTGACACACATCCAATTTCTCAAGCAAATTAATCAAATCATGTATGTAAAGGTTAAAAAGAAGGGACAATGGAACACACACACCTATTTAACTCCCTTCTAATCCCAATTAATTATCACCAAAGGATGCCTAAACTATCCCCAAAGCTACAAAAGGGGCAGAGAGCTTAAAAAATTGGGTTCAAACAACTCTGTCACCCCACCGTGAGACACAGTTGCTCCTTAAGTCCAGGACGATAGTAGACCAGCAAGGTCTGCAGCCCCATGAATGCAGCTATGTTTACAAAATGGAGTCCCCTCCATGCAACACTTAAAACAACCAGGCTTCCAGAATGGGTGGGCAACTCTGCTGAAATGAATGCAGTCGGAATGCAGCATGGGCAGTTCCGACAGTGTGAAGCTGAATTTGGGTATACAAGGTGGTTAGGTGGTACAAGCAAGAAGAAAACTCTGGCCCTGGAAATGTGGCTGAGGCACAAGAGGAGGAGAGGGAGAGAACTGGAATGAACTGTGAGGAACAGGCAGCAAACCAAGCAAACCCCAGGCAAATCTTGGAGCTGCATGAAAAGTGTCTTGGCATGCTGGATCCCATAGTCAAGCACTACTGAGTGGCCAGATTTAAGGGCATTGATAGATTCAACCAAGGACAGGTCAGGGCTACAACTGGGACTACAGAGTACAGTGGCTTGGCAACAGGGACTAAATAGGAACCCCCAGCCTGGATGCTCTGTGAAAGGAAGCTTGCCTACTTGTATTATATTTTATGTTGTGGCATGTTTATTTGTTTTATATTGTTGTTTTATTGGGATTTTATTTGTATTTTGTTGTATTGTCATGTTTTGTACAAAATTATTTAAGGTGTTAAATAATAAATAAGTTTGCATTTATCCAGAGTTCCCACATTTTAAATACTGTAGAAGGGCAACCCCCAGGGAACTCCTGTCTGAAAACCTGGAGAGCTAGATGGACTATTGATCAGCGTAATTTCTTATATTCTTAAGTTTCACCAGTGCAACACAGTGGGTTAATGTTTTCATTAAGCTATCCAACAGGACCCTACATTTTCCCTCTTCTGGTTAGTCGCTATCAATTCAAACCCCATCAGTGTATATTTATTTATTTGATTTATTAGCCACCCATCTGGCCGGCTACCCGGCCACTCTAGGCAGCGTACAATACTAATAACAAATTTACATAATCAACTGAATAACAACAATAACAAAAACATAACAAAACAACACAACACTGCTCTAAAAAATCCTAACCCACCCCAAATGCCTGCCTGAACAGCCAGGTTTTTAAAGGCCAGTGGAAGCTCATCAAAGAGGGGGCATGGTGGAAGTCACTAGGGAGGGAATTCCACAGTCAGGACCACGACAGAAAAGGCCCTCTCCCTAGTCCTCACTAGCCTAGCTGTCCTGGCTGATGGGACAGACAGAAGGCCTACCGAGGCCCATCTCGTTGAATGGCATTCCTGGTGTTGTTGGAGGCACTCCTTAAGATAGACTGGGCTGGAACCATATAGGGTTTTAAAGGTCAATGCCAACTCCTTGAATTGGGCCCGGAAAACAACTGGTAACCAGTGCAACTCCTTCAGCACTGGAGTAATGTGGTCTCACTGACAACTGCCTTTAATCAGGCGGGCCGCTGCATTCTGCACCAACTGCAACTTCCAAACCGTCTTCAAGGGTAGGCCCACATAGAGCGCGTTACAGTAGTCTAGGCAAGAGGAGACCAGGGCATGAACTACTGATGGGAGCAGTTGGTTAGGGAGATAGGGGCGCAGCCGCCGTATCAGATGAAGTTGGTACAGCGCTGCCCGGCTCCCGGCTGACACCTGAGCCTCCATGGACAGCTGGAGTCTAAAATGACCCCCAGACTGTGGACCTGGTCCTTCAGAGGAAACCGCACCCCATCATACACCAGGTCAACATCACCCAACCTCCCCTTGTCTCCCACAAAAAGTACTTTCGTTTGTTGGGGTTCAGTTTCAGCTTAGTCCTTTCCATCTAGCCACTCACCGACTCCAGACACTTGGACAGGGTTTCTACAGCCACCCTTGGCGAGGATTTAAATGAGAGGCATCCGCATATTGGTGCCTCTGCACCCAAAACCTCCTGATGATAGCCCCCAGTGGCTTCATATAGATGTTAAAGAACATCGGGGAGAGAATAGAACCCTGTGGTGCCCTGCAAGTGAGCAGCCAAGGGTCTGAAGTCTCCTCCCCCAGAGCTACCTCCTGGTACCTGCCAGAAAGGAACGGAACCACTGTAATATGGTGTCCCCTATGCTCAACCCCTCCAGGCGGTCCAGGAGAATACCATGGTTGACGGTATCAAAAGCTGCTGAGAGATCAAGGAGAACAAGGAAGGAGCATTCGCCCCTATTCAGAGCCTTCTCCATATCATCCACCAAGGCCGTTTCTGTCACATGCCCAGGCCTGAAGCCTGATTGAAATGGACCCAGATAATCGGCTTATTCCAAGTGTGCCTGCAACTGCAACGCCACCACCCAATCACCTTGCCTCAAAACAGCAGATTCGAGACCGGGCGAAAGTTAGGGTTTTTTGCCCCAATATGCATCATCACGTTACATTGACTTACACTGAGCCACACTTGCCATTTTGTTGCCTGTTTGGAGAGATCCTTTTGGAGCTCTTCTCAGTCTGCTTTGTTTTTCACTTTTCTTAATAATTTGGTGCCATCCAGAAACTTGGCTAACTCACTCCTCACCCAACTTCAGAGCACTGATGAGCAAACTGAATAGCATCAGTCCCCATTGCTGAATTCCCAACATTGTGAAAACCATCTGTTTATTCCCACCTTCTGCTTCTTGTTCTTTAACCAATTACCAAACCATTAAAAAAAAAAAAACCTGTCCCAGCTGTACTTGCAGTGCATGTTTGCTGTCATAGCACACTACTGTCTCATGGAGATGTGGCTGCTGTAGTGCACTTGCGTGCTATGCCATGAATGCTGTATGTCAGGAGTGGGGAATCTCAGGCCTGGGCTTCCAGTTGGACTCGCTGAGGTTCCCCAGATGTTCACATGACCTTTCCCCCCAACCACTGATCATTTGGGGGGAGTTTCCTGACTTTTGTGCAGTGTTTTCCCCATTCTAAAAGGTTGAGATGCCTCTTCTAAGGCTTAGTTACTTTGCTTTTGGCCCTGCCCACTGCTGGAACGCAGCCCAGGATTCTCCAAAACTTAATTTGGCCCTCGACCTAAAGAAGCTCCGCACCCTACAGTATGTTGTGAGTCATATGTGCTACATATTAAAAGACAGGATTGCAGAGGTGGCTAGCATTACTTTAGAGTGCATTGGGCAAGACTGCACGTGTACCCATTTGTCTTCTAACTGCCCTGCAGGCCTGGCAGCCCAGAGTAGAGGCCAAGCCTCTTCCCCACCAGAGGCAACAACCTGCGGTCTCCTCCAGGTCAGGATAGTGACCACCACTGCGGTCAGGCAAGCGAACGACGAGGCACAGGGCTCAGAATCCGTAAGACACGTAGGCGCCCTCTGAACAGCTGAAGGAACATTCATAAAGGAATGGCATTCTGCACATGCTCAGAGACAAGTTGCCCTTCGATCTGGCATTAACGCCCTCCCCGCTTCCTTCTCTGAGGTCAACACTCTCTTCACATGTTCCGAGGCACTCAGCCTGGGCTGCCAGAATTTTTGTAAACCAAAGTTGTGCCCGATATTCCCCACGTCCCCCAGCTTCTCAGAGCAACGTGGCTGGCTGGCTTGGTTTTGCCGTTTACGGCCCTTTGGGGCACTGAGGCTCTGCGGGTCGGGGGCGCAGGGGGAGAATCATAGAATAGCAGGGTTGGAAGGGGCCTCCAAGACCATCGAGTCCAACCCCCTGCTCAGCGCGCGCTGCCTGGGCCTACGCAGGCCCGCCACGGCCGCGTGGGTAGGCCGGCTGACCAGGCCCGGCTCACCCTGCAGCCCGCCTTCTGCCGCCAGCCCCGTCACCGCGGCAACGGACGCCGGCGCGGTGCATGCCGGCCCGCAACAAAGTGCAACAATAAAACTCTACGGGAGGCGGAGGCGAGCTAGCCAATGGGCTGCGAGGCGTATTGTTGTCGTAGCCAATGACCGGCGCCGGCGCGGGGGGGGGCTGGGCGCGGCTGCCGGGAGCGGAGGGAGGGAAGGGCGGGAGCGGCCGGCCCGGGCGGCACTCGAAGTCTGTCTGTCGCGGGCGAGGGCGAGCAGGGCGGCTGAGCGCGCGCGCGGGCCTCTCCTCAGTTCGTTACGCGACGGGCGAACCGGAGGAGCGCCGAGGGGCCAACTTGCTCGTCCGCTCCACCAACATCCCTTCCCGCCGTCCTCGGAAGCAGCCCAGCAGCACACGGTGAGCGGCGCGGCGCGGGTCCGCCTTGGGCTGCTGCGGCTCCTCGTGCCCGAGGAGGGGCGGGCAGCGGCGGCGCTGTCCGCGGGCGTCCAGACTCGAGGGCGGTGAATAGGTGTGAGTAAGGCCCCGGACGGGGCCGTGAAGCCGGGGGTGGGGGGCACCATTAGCGTTGATGCCGGTAGCCTCAGTAATGGTGACGCTGGAGCCTGCTTGGCGTCTCTGCCTTCTGAATAAAGAGCCCAGCGAAGCCATGAATTGTGTGTGCCGGGGGGGAGGGACACACACACGCACCCCTGAACGGGAGGAATCGCGCCCGCTGCTTTTAATAAACCCTTGGGTGTCGTGCTCGCTGCTGCACGACTTTCTTTTTTTAAGGACCCACAAACACATGCTATAAAACGTTCTTGAACAGCATTGTGCTAAGCGCTGCACGATACTGAAATCAATAAAAATCCCGCCCAGACCCCGGGATTTGCGATCTGTGTAGAATAACGTACAAAGAAAGGGGAGGAGGGGCCGTGAGAATAGCTTGTTGCGAATGTGTTGGGCGGGGGGGGGGGATGTTTTTTGACACGACATAACGTTGGTGAGGGGCCATGATCATTATTGCTGCGAATGCGTTAGATGCTGTGCAACTGAAAACATCGCACATGGTCCGTAGCTTGTGTTTGAGAGGGAGTGTAAGAGAAAGAGAAAAGGAAAGATATAATTAAAACGCATGGAATAGTTGTGTGGGTGCGGCAAGGGGGGGTATTATTAAATGCCGTATGTGCTACGTGAGAGGGGTACTGGGGTGGTGGAGGGGAAGATGTATAGGGACTGTTTCTGAGGCAGGCGTGGTTTTCTAGGAGGCGAACTTATGTGGTGGGGGGCATAAACCATTGTGTGTAATGGGAAGGACATCGTGCAACTTTTGAAGTAGACCTAATATCTAGCTTACAACACCCAGCCTCCATTTTTGCATTAATTGTTTTGGGTCTGTCTGGACAGAGATCTGGGCTTCCTAGATATTCTCTAAATAAAAATCGCTTATTAAAATCCCTTAAAATGTTTTAGACACTTGTGCAATGTTTAAGTCCCCGTTTACAGTTTAAAATCTAGTACAAAAAGAATAGAATATGAGAGAGAAGGAATCAAAATAGTATCTGAGAGCCATGGTACGGCGGGTGGGTCTTCTTGAGGGGAGTAGTGCACAATCTGTTCTAGGATGTAGGGAAACATGTAGTGATCCCTGCCTGAAGGTGACGATAGCAAGGTCTCTCCATTTCCCCCTCCCTTCTGTGAGGAGCAAACTGATGGGGGGGGGGGTTTCCATTTGCTTTTGCGGGAATAATCTCCCTGCATGAAGGAGAGGCTGAGGGGGGGTACTGAAGGCTAATTGGCGATGAGGGGCATTATGTTATGAATGAGGGATAGTTTTGGTGTTAAATGTTGGGGGCCTTTACATAGTGAAGGAGGTGGGGTGGAGTTTATTTTTGAGATAGCTAATATGGAGAGGGGAGGGGGCATGGCTGGGTAAATAGATTTCTCGGAGTTAACATTTGTGAGTGTTCCTGAGGGAGAAATTGGATTCCTGATTTGGATTCCTGCATTGAGCAGGGGGATGTACTCGATGGTCTTGTAGACTCCTTCCAACCATACGATTCTATGATTCTTTGAAATGCACCAAGGGCTATTGGAGTGAGAAATGATATATTGGAATATTACTTAAGTGATGGGGGTGGTGGGTGTCTCTATAGGGGTAATCCTGAATAAATAAGCTCTGTGTAAATGGTAATGAGGATATGTTAAGTTGCATGCTTGGGGGTGGATGGGGCCCCTCAGACATCTGTTAACAGTTAGGTTCTGCTCTCATATAATGTAACGTGTGTAATATTCCTTGCTTCATTCGAGTGTCTCATTTTAGCAGTGCGTAGGTTGTTCAGCTCAACCCCCAAGATAGGGTCTGTGTTGTACTGATGCAAACTTGGCGTACAAATTAAGTGTTCAGCATATTGGTTTCTTCCTGCAGAAGGAGTCTTAAGTACCTTGACAGACTGGATTTGTTAAAACAGTGGGAGGAAATTAACTGCATAAGTATTCATTAGCTCATCAGAAATGGTTACAGGTGGTCCTGGTCTCTTCGACAGCTGTCTGGACTACCAGACTAAAGAAAGAACAATGCTTGGTGTACGTTTCTAAAAGAGCAGAGGGATGCTTCTGGAAATTGGATGCCTGCGCTGTAGAACTGATGGTCGTACTAGCATGGGTTATCACTTGTAATTCTTGACCACTGTGCTTCATAGGTAATCATGAGTGATCGAAAAGCTGTGATCAAGAATGCGGATATGTCTGAGGAGATGCAGCAGGACTCTGTGGAGTGTGCTACACAGGCCTTGGAAAAATACAACATTGAGAAGGATATTGCTGCCCACATAAAGAAGGTAATTACGAATCATCGCTGCAACTGCTAGTTTAGAATTCTTAGTGTAGAGAAGGTACTGCCAAGAGGAGAATCTAAACACATGAAATTGTGCCCACAATATTCTTAATTGGCAAAGATGGTAGTGTGGGAGGGAGGGGGGATCCTAGGAGTGTTATGGTCTGCTAAGGAAGAGTTGGCCATTTTCCTACAGCTTCTTCACAGTCTGGTCAGTGTGGGTGGTTCAGCTGCATATCTGTGTATCTGAGTCAATCCTAGAGGGTTGACAAGCACCTAGAGTCCTCTGAAGTTGGCTGAGCTAGTGAGAAGAACATAAGACTGTGAAAGCATATGCAATTGCTCTTTAAAGAGGTGGTGGGATGTACATAATCTAAAAGCATTTCTTAGCATAGCTCTTAGGCTTATGCAAGCTAGTCTCATTATCTTGCTACATTTCAAATAATATTAGTGACAAACTCCTCGAACTTGATCCATCAACAACTATATGTTTAAGATGGGTCAGACTGACTACTACTCCAGCACAATGACACAAATGACTTCACATTAGCTGATATACTCGTGTCTCAAATACACAGATTAGCGCAACTCTGAGGACCTTTAAAACATGCACAGAACCAGCCTTCCATTTGAAATTTGGTACAAAACTGAAATAAATCAGTTGAAAATTAGCTACTCCAAGCCTCTGTTAGGAAGAATCTGTGTTGTAAGGCACTGGTGATAATATATTTACCATTATAAACTCACACAGCCATTCACAACATTGTCTTTCAAAAAAAAAATTAAACACTGTAAGGAATAGCATTTGCACACTATATTTTGGGGATTGTCCATGAAATTTCAAGACTGGCTAATACTGTCATCACTGTTTTATATGAGCTTCTCTGTATTATACTTTTCTTGCAAGCCATGAATTAGTTTTCATAATGGCTTGTTTTGGTAACAACAGATACGATGCTTTACAGTGTTTGGGGGGTTCAAATTGATGTAAATTCTTAATGATTCCTAGATGTTGCCCTTTTAAGTAAACTGAATTAAGAATCCTCAAACTTTTAGATGAGTGGAATTTTGTACTAATTAGTACTGTTCTCCCCTTGCTGCTGTGAGTTTGCATGGAATGTCCTTGCAGCAGTTCTCAAGCAACTTGCTCCAGTCATGTAGGAAAAAATATACATTCGTGCTATGGCCCAGCCCAAGAGATTAGAATAAGGCAAATTCTTTACAGCTCAAGAATATGTAGCCTAACACATTGAGTGAAACTGTTAACACCTGTGATACTGAGATGTTAAGTGATTCTCTTCCAGGAATTTGACAAGAAATACAATCCTACTTGGCACTGCATTGTGGGACGAAATTTTGGCAGCTATGTGACTCATGAGACCAAACACTTCATCTACTTCTACCTGGGTCAAGTTGCTATTCTCCTCTTCAAATCCGGTTAGAATATGGGACTGTTACACCCAAATATGCATTCGGTTACAGGACTGCACGCTAATTCCAAATAGACTGAAGTCTTCAGCCTTCCCCAGGGAACATACCTTGATCTTCAAGCCTTTTGTTTTAACGAACAGGTACTCCTCTGTACCAATTTGTGTTTTTGTTGTGGCCATAAAAAATAGCAAAAAAGTAATCTTGTATGTATTTTTCTTTCTTTCAAAAAGTAGCTTTTTCTAATAAACTGTTGGGCATACTCAACCTTTAATAACTTATTCTAATAGTTCTGTGTTTAGCCCAGCTCATCTATTTGACTATCAGCTTTTGCATTGTAAGACTTAAAATTGAAACAGGCTAAATTAACTGGATTCTTCCAAAATTTAATCCAAAGGTTAGTGTCCTGTTTGCGTTTGGCAAAACTACCCTAGCAATTTAGCTAATGGAACCTGATAACTCATATATATGCTGACATCTGATTCTGAGCATATTTACTTGGAGATAAACTTGTCTTCAGTGGGACTTTCAAGCAAACTTGCTCAAGATTGTGTAACTTTATGCATGAGTTAGAAACAAGTCCCACTGTGTTCATGGGGTTACTTTCAAGTAGTTGTGCATAAGATGGTTGAAGGGCTCTACACAGGTTTAACTAAGAATGCTTTTTAGTCTCTAGTGTGCAACTCCTGGATGTTTAATTCAATATAGTTATGAATTCCAGTGCACATTCTGGGCCATATGATTCTTCAGTTAGTGTTGCTTCCAAAATATTTTTAGACATGCCAGATTACTTGATACATAACTTCTAACCCAAGAGTAGGGAGCTCTTTTCAGCCTGAGGGCCAAGTTCAATTTTGGAGATGCTCTAGATGCCACATTTCAGTGATGGGTGGGGCTGTAGACAAAGGGGGTGGGGCTTAAAGCTCTTACTGCCAGTAACCCAGCTGTAGGATTGGCATTTCAACCTTTTAGAATGGGGAAAAACTGCACAAAAGTTGTGAAACCACAAAAGGATCTGTGCTTGTGGGGGAAGGAGGCATGGCCATCTGGGGAATCCTGGAGGGCTGGACTCGGCCCCCAGGAGGGTCAGAAGTTCCCCACCCCAGTTCTAGCTGAATGTAATCAAAATAGAACATTGGACTTCCCATGTTAAGTTCCTTTTCTGCAGCAGATGGCAGGTATCCTTGAGATTGCTTCTCCCACTTCCTTCAATAGGTAGGGTATATGCAAATCACAGTTGCTTGTGTTTTCCTGTTTGGGGGAGAGCCCCTCCCAGTTTCAGGATGTAACACATCATCAAAGTGATAATTCTAAACTTAATTCAACTCTCCTTGCTTATGCAGGGACTGTAACTCTAAAAAAGACTGAAGAATAGTAAAGGAACATAACAGTATGAACCCCAACAAATAATTTACTGGTTTGCTAGAAATCATCATAGCCTACACTGCATTACCTGTGGAAAATAAAACCAGGTGCAATGGTTAGGTAAAGATATAGGTTAATGTGCATCCCCTGAAGACACGGGTAAGTTAATAAGGAGCCATGGAAGTGCCTTCCTTGTATTAATAGCAGTTGCTTCTGTGAGTCCTTCAGTTATTTGTGGAGCTTCTGTAGTGAAAGAATTTGACTAATATCCTCCCATGAGATCTACAGAAAGTAGAGAGTTCCCTTGCTGAGTTCCCCAGGCATCTTTTCCTCCCTCGGTGGGTCTTGAACCCATGCCCCAAGGATGATTGTGGTGTCTCATCTCTGTAGGTCTCCTGCTGCGGGAACTACATGGATGCAGTTCCACTGCTACCTTGGGAATTTCCATGTGATTTTTTTAAACTTTCAACACAAGGGAAATGGAGTAAATATCTAAGAGTTTATCTTGTAGAGGTACATGATCAATAACCTAATGCTGGGTTGAAATAGACCCACTCAGTGTCCTGAGATCCAAGGAAAGTGGGCACGCTTGCATTACACAACAACCCACCATAGGTTATTTAACCCATGGTGAGGCTGTGGAGTGTGTTTGACTGCAGTTTTAAATATGTAATCCCCACTTGGGGGTTGTTGTGTTGTGCAAACTTGGCATGGGTTAAACCCTTGGATAACCCATCGTCCATTTTAGGGTTATGCAAGTGTTGCTTAACCCTTGCATAACATGACAACCCCCCCCCGGGGGGGGGGGTATATGCAACCTGGTAACTATGAGTGCTGTGGCTTGTCATGTGTTAAGCAACCCATCATCCTGGTCAGTGAGTTCTTTGATGAACTTTAAAATGTTTGCCTTGAATGTTATGGATGAGCTACATATCAAACACCATTAAGTTTTTGATAACCTTTCATGCCTTAAAATGATCTGGCTGTGGAGAAAACCTCTCCAGCTAGCTGCAACATCGGACTACTCTTCTATAGTGACAGAATATTATCCGTATAATCTCTACGTGTAAGCCACTGCCTAAAGGGATATAATGAACTAATAAAGGGCTTGGAAGGAATTCTAGAAAACAAATCAACCACAGACTTGAAGTACACTATCATCACAGGCAGATACGGTCTTGCAGATAAGACCTGCTGAGGTATATGTTCCAGGGGTTTCTTAGGCCAAAGGATAGAAACTGGTAAAAGATGACCACCATCTTCAAGGCTGAGTTTTATCCACAGCTTTGGAACCACAGTACCAGGAACTAGTGTAGCTACAGGGCCATCCACTAAGACAGTGTTCCCTAGCCTAGTGCCTGCCAGATACATTGTACTACAACTCCCACCATCCTTAGCCAGCATGGCAATTAACCATGCTGGCTGAGGGTGGTGGGTATGTGGTAGGCACCAGGCTGGTGCAGGCTGTGCTAGGGGAATGCTGGAACTCAAGAGGTCATGAGGCAACTAAAAACCATCTAGAGGAGTTAACAGGCACTTCTGCTGCTGCTGAAAATTCCTCGGTTGGCAGCTTGGGAGAGAGGGAGCTCCTTAAACAGAACAAACTGCTTCCGTGCAAGTTGTTTCGGAGGGAAATAAAGCTGGAGATAGCACCTAGAGCCATCTCTGCCCAGACAGCACATAGCCTCTTCTGCTTCTGAGTGGGGTGGGTGTGGGTGTGTGTGAGAGAGAGAGAGAGAGAGAGAGAGAAAAACTCTATAGGAAAATTGCTCTGGAATTCTTAGTTTCCTCAGCAGACTGCTCACCCCTCATTTCTGAGGGAGGAGAGTCTAATAATCTCCAACAAAATTTAGGATTCCTCACCAGAGTTCACCGCTGTTTCTGAGTGGGGGTAGTTCTGGCTCAATTAACAACTTGATATGATGAGGTACATCCACTTCACATTACACCTTGACTGGTTAACACATTTTTATTTATTTGTGGCATTTAGATACTGCTGTATATAACATCTCTCAAAGTTCTGAGATTTCCTTGTAAGCACCCAACTTCATTGGAATGCTGTCTTCATGGGTGAAGGAAGAGACTTTCTCGCATTGAACCTGTGGACATAAGGAACCCTGGTAGAGCATGCTGTGGCAAATCAGCGCAGAATGCCTGTGTAAGCTCCAAGGAATAAAACACCACACTGCTTGGAGACACCCACACCCAATCATGTTTAAACTCGTCTAGTGTGGCAGGCTGTACAGATCTTGCCTGTCATGTTTAGGCATTCAGATTTCATTTCTCCATTTAGTGCACTTAAACCAGCATGGGGTTACTCATTGTTACTACAGAAAATACAATCCAACCCAGGTTAAGCACTTCAATTTATGCTGGAGTAAAGCACACACTCTACTTTTCCACTAAAATTGATGTTTTCCTTGGCTGGATTGTGCCATTAATGTTTAACGTACCCTATTTTCTCGTTTACTTTGTAATGATTTTGTAGTTCTTCTGTCAGTCAAACCTTTTAGCAGTGGATACTACTTTCCCTGGGTGGTGCAAGAATGCCCCTCAATTGATGGCAGATTACTGAACAGGCTGCATGCTTGGCTCCTGCTTTCAGATGGAGACAGGCATGAGGGCAACAGTGTCCAGGGTCAAAAGCTACTTTCTGCTTCTAGAGCTGCACTGTAGTCCTGAAGTAAACGGCAAGGCAAAATGCTCTTGTTAATACTCTTGTCTTAATGATATTGACTGTTAGTGTGTCTTCTGTAGTAGTGTAACCCATAGAGGTTTCAGAATACATCTATAATGCAGATGTTAACTTCTGCCAAAGGCATGGTACTTATGGGGCAGTCAACTGTGCCAATCATATGAACAGCAACTGTCACTTCCAAAACTGTAGGAGTGTGAAGACTAGGTGCTTGACTATGGTAAGCAGCATCCACTGGACTGGGTTCAGGTGACATAGCAGGAATGGCTGTGTTCATGTGGGGACCTACTCCCTAATACAAGGATCAGTGCCCAAGATTTCATCACACCTGAGAGCAGTATATGGCAAAATGGGTTTCATGTGACTAGTTTCCCCATAGATTATATTAAGGATGGACGAAAGTCCCTTACCTGGTCCCACAGCTGTTTTTTTTGGGGGGTGCCCCCCCCGCCAAAATTCTTGGCAGGGGAGGAGGCGCCCTGCCCCTCCCAGACGAAATTCAGGCCGGGGGGGGGGAGGGGGGAGGCGCCCCGTCTCCCCAGCCACGAAATAAAAAAGTAAATTGAAAAAAAAAAAGTGATAGGCTAGGTAACAATTTACATAGCCTATCATGGCTAGATTTTCAAAGTCAGCTGTGATAGGCTACGTAAATCTTTACGTAGCCTATCACAGCTGACTTGGGGGGGAATTGTGTTCCTTATTTGGGCATGGGTAGTCTACGTAAAGTTTTACGTAGACTACAGTGAAAATAAGGGCAACGCAAATAGCGTTGCCCTTATTTTCGCCATAGTCTACGTAAATCTTTACGTAGACTACCCGTGCCCAACTAAGGAACACAAATGGTGGCGCCCATGGCATACGCGCTTTTTTTTTCCAAAGTCAGCTGTGATAGGCTACGTAAAGATTTACGTAGCCTATCACGACTGACTTTGAAAATCTAGCCATGATAGGCTACGTAAATCGTTACATAGCCTATCACTTTTTTTTTTTTTTTTCACTTTATGGGGAAATGGCTGCAGCGGCAGCCAGTAGGAAGATCGGCCCCCGCCACCGCTGAAACGCTGCCGGGACCCGCCGCTGAGAGGGACATTCGCACGAGGTAAGTCCCATCCGGGGGGGGGGGGGGGGCAGGGGGGTTTCAGAGAATTTCCCCACCAATTTCGGGGGGCCAAATGCGTTGGCATTCGGCCTCCCGGAGATTCGTGGAGAAATTCTCCACCATCCCTAGATTATATACTGCCATACATTATGCAATACTTTACAAAAAACAAGAGGACAGGCTACCCAACATAGTTGAAGGGCCAATTTTTTCAATTGTCTGAAAAAAGGACAATTATTATCATCTGGAGTGAATTAAAGTAGTAGCCTTTTTTTAAAAAAGCCTATGACCCTAGTAAAATTATTAGCCACTATAGCTATCAGTAATGAGTCGCTTTCACTGAAAAAAACATTGTGTAAAAAGACCCATCTAAAAATATGTAATAAATGGTGCTGTGAATCTAACATGTTTTGCCCAATCGTAATTAGACCCCAAGAGGGCTCAAATTGATCAGAAACGATCCCTAATGTACTGAGAATTTGAGGATTCTGAAAAAAAGTGCAAAATCTTTTAATCAATGCAGGAAAATACTTGTTTTTAGATTTCATCTGTGGATAAAATAGCTGATTGAGGCCCAGCTGTGGTCTGTATTCTGCATATTATACAGCAGAATTTTCCACATTTAGCCTGCTATCTGACACTGATCATCTCTCTGTTTCCACATTCCTGGTGTAAAACAATACCCCCTCCCCATCATCTCAGTTCCTTCTAAATAAATGGGGCAGTTGGTGCCATTTTGAGGAATTTAATGGCTCCTTGCCCTTAGTTGGAACTGTGACTGAAATTCTACACTGTGAAGAGTTTATTGCTATGACCTATATAAATAATGCAAATTAAGCAAAGTTAGGTATTCCTTTGTTTTGCAGAGAGATGCAGGGCACTTAAACCCCTCCTCCAATAAGTAGAAGTCTTACTTGGCATCCCTTTTGAGATTTCAACAGGCCTTACCTGCTGCTCAGGAAACTGAGTCCTACACTCAGTACCACACTCTGGGTTTTCTACTCTCCTTGGGAATCCTCATCACCTTGTCCTATAATCCTTGGAAAGGTTTTAGCAAGGAACATTTAATTTGTATACTTTTTTTTTTTTTTAGGAAAGTCAAAGGCTGGAACTAGATATTTTGGTAGCCACCATATCTCCATCTAGTTCCAATGCAATGTAATATGGGGGGCCGAACCTGTACGGCAGCACAGGCTAACCCTCTCTTCTGTCCCCAGCTGTGATCACTGACAAATATATATTGCCCCACCAAGAAAAAAGCTGCTGGGCTGAGGATACACATTGGCTACCAAAGATCGCATTCCACTCAAAACAAGCTTATATCAGGTCTATCTATGGCTATTGTCCCTGATAGCCAAATAGAATCTGCATGCGCAGGGACAGTACACCTTTGAATAGCATGTGATGAGGGGACACACAGCAGGGGTGGGTTTAGGAGCTTTCCAGAAATACCAGGCTGGCTACTTCTGGAAACAGGATGCTAAATCTTTGGTGTGATCCAGCAAGGTAATATGAATGATTCCCATACATGCCTCAGCACAGAAATATCAATATGTATGTAACACCATATAACCTCCCATATTCCACTGGAACAAGATAACTACTTGAAAATCTAAATACTATTTTTAATAAATACACCAAGGAACCTCACCAGCCACTCTGTCGTTGACAGACTGGATCAAAGTCACTTAAGAACGAAGAAAGTACTGACCTTTCATTTTAAGGCTAGTTTGTCTTTCATCTCCTTTGCCACACATTGCTACTCCAATGGTAGTTGACATGGATGAGACATGGGAATCGAGTCTTATAATGTGGCTGTTCTCCTATGCAGGCTGCATTTCGCAGAAATCCATCAGATATAAAGTAGTTTTAAATCACAGTCCGTTTCAGGTGGTTAATATAGTCTTTATGTTGTTACGCAGCAAGACAGAGTGTAGGCAGAGCTGTCAAATCACTTCCAAAAATACAGGAGTTGCCTTTTTTTGAGGCTTGAAATTTAGATTCTTCCAAGGGATCAGTCCCTTTCCTAAGTCTGTTTGGTGACATGGCACCAAATATGCTGGAAGGCCCAAGCATTTGAATTTTACCATCAGAAAATTCTGTCCACCATTCTTTTCTTTTTTAATATAAAAGATGAAGGTCACAGCTTGAAGCCAGAATGAATGGCCACAATGCCTGAACCCAAGTTTTGATATTCCACCTTCAGAAAGCCTGCATCTTCAATCATCTCTTTGAATGTCTCCTGAAACGCAGCAATAGTGATACTGGCATTAAATAAAACTCATATATGGATTCTTGATTTCTTCAGTGTCCCTCCCTTAATGGGGCTGACACTGGAACATTTTATCATAGTGTTCAATCCTATGCATTCTTCCTCAGATGTATATGAACCAAGTACAATTGAACTACTTCTCAGGCAACTGTGCACAGGACTGCAGCTTTAATGTTCAGACTCTGTGTAGAGGGCATTTTACCTGGGCAGGAAAGCGTCTGATGCTTTCTACAAGATACTGGTAGGATTTCCAGTCACCAGCAATAACCTCACCCAGCACAGGGATAACCTGGAAGCTATACAGATCGTACAGACTGAAAATAAAAATCGCAGGTTAATGCAGGTACCACAGATCTATTCAGACTAGGTTTTCCCTAAACTGGTTTGTATCCAGTAATTAACATATTTTCAAATGCTTGAGGGCCAAGTTCAAACAAGGGCACCCAGAGAAGTTTCCCTTCCTCTAGAGGTCCAAACCCAAATACTTCCCAGAAGAGTTGAAAGGTGTTCCTTCTGGAACTGGCATTTTGTAGCACCCAGTTAAGCAGGAAGAAATTTATATTTAATTAGATACTGACCTGGTTCACATGACATGACAGCCCACCATGGATTAATTTACCCTAAAAACAAGCCATGGGTTATCTGAGGGATGTCTAACCTTCAAACAACCCATCCTCTTGGTTTGCACGACACAGCAAGCTGGGCACCTGGCACGACATAGCAGCCCTCGTGTGTAAATGAACCCACAGTGAGCTGCCACGTCATGCAAACCAGGCCATTGTGTTTTCCCTCTTGGCTTCCAGAGGACATTCTAAATCCTTTGAGAGGAGAAGCAGGGCCAAAGTCTAGATTAAGCCCTCCACATCAGCCCTGCCTACTGGTAAGGAACAGAGCCTAGGCAGACTTTCTCAAGTGCTTACCTTTCCAGTTCTTTTTCTTTGCAAGCAGAATCCTCTCTCTGCCCTCCCCCCATGCTGACACATCCTAGATAGAGGACAGAACCCTTCACAAGTTAGGAGAGGGGACTTTCCTGTGCCATTGCCCCCAGACTGACCTTTCCCCAGGGCTGGACCCACAGTAAGGACAACTGCAAGAACTGGTAACAACCAGCAGTGGCTGAAACTGGAAGGTACAGTGGTGCTTGTCCCTACTCCCCCCACTGCAGGGCAGGAAGGAGATTGCACCATACCACAGCATCTTGTCCTGTCTCCCTCCCTGCATTGCACAGCAGATGAGGGACAGCATCAGAGGACCGCACCTTCTCCTGACCCTCAAGATGGGCACTCAATGCCAAAAGAAAATCACCCTTTCATCAGAGAAGGAAGTGAGTGACCCTATGCCCCTAATCCCATGAGTTACATCAGTTGCTGCAGATACGAACAGTGACTAGACTCATCCAGTTCCTAACTAGATGCTAGGGAGCATTCCTCATACCCAGTTTGTAACTGGATAAACAAGGTTAGGCAGAGACTACACCATATGGCCAAACCCACTAGCTAACTTTCTGATTCCAGGGGCACTCAAGGAACATTCAATCCAAACTGTGGCCTCTTTGACACCATTCCTGCAGGGCATACCGTTCCCATAGCTATGCTAAGCCATGATGTGGTCTCAGCCATCAGTGTTCATAAGGCATTGTAGACTGGAACAATGCCTCTTCTGGTTGTGCAGTGCTCTCATCACTGTTGGCTGACATACCAAACCAATTCCAGTAAGTTAGGTTGCTAAACACCCACATGTGTGATGAACAGAGACCATGAAAAAGACAGGTCAGTCACCTGTAACTGTAGTTCTTTTGCATGGTCATCTGTACATTCATACAGCCCACCCTCCATCCCCTTGCACCCTCCATCTTCCTGCCGTTTATCTGCCTGCTGTTAATGGTCCGCAGACACTGAGCAGGAAAGGCGGGAGCTCCACCCTTGGGCATGCACAATGTGTGTGGCTCCAGCTCTAGAACATTCCAGACAAGGCTCTGCATGGGTGCATAACTCATGTGTGTGAATGCACAGATGGCCACTTGAAGAACTACATTGACAGGTAAGCAACCTGTCTTTCTCGTAGATTGTTATGGTATTGTCTAAACACATATTTGCTCATGGAGATGACAAAATGAGAGAAACCCCTAATACAACCTGGAAATAAGTGAGTTGTTGACATGACTAAATTCTAGACAGAGAAACCGTCCTCCCGGTTTCAAGACTCGATAGGCCTCCTGAAGCGCCTGGAACAAGACAGATGTGAAATGAAAAATGTAAGCAGTGTAAAACAGCATAGTAAACAGTGCTTCACTTAGTTTAATTCTGAGCTCAGAATGTGGATGGGGGGGGGGGAGTAGAGCTCAGGTTAATCACCCCTCTGAATGTCCGTCGGGCACTCTTAATCATGGGGCAATATTCAATGCTAATCCTACTTAGAGTAGACCCACTGAAAAGAATGGCTAACTTAAGCCCCATTCGTTTCAATGGGTCTATCTAAGTAGGATTAGCATTGGCTACTACCCATGGAAAGCTTTTTAGATGTATACTAGCTTCCTCCAAAGCGCAACATCAGAATGACTGCCAGTTTTGAGCAGTGAATATGGTCAAAGTGAAATGCTCAGTGGGTACAGCTGAATCCTATTTTTGCTCATCCCTGTTTTCCAGGCCTACTTCCACCTTCCTTTGTGATTTAGTGATGTCCACCTAAAATGGACATCACTAGTTCAGCAAGAAACGTCAAGGTACTTCAGTGGATCCTCCATATACTAAGACAATATCCCTCTATCAGTTGCTCAGGACAAAAAATGGGAAGGCCATCACCTTTGCTGCACCTACTTTGCAACTCCAAGAGCCACCTGACCTCCTGCTGTTGGAAACAGAATGTTGGACTACTACCTGGACTTTGATCGAACCCAGCAGGGCAAACTACCCTCTTCTTAGAAGAATAAAATTCAGCAAGATCCAAGCAATGACACTCATGCTCACCTGATCAATATGAGTGACATTTCGGATACCAAATGCAATTGTGTAAATGTCAAAGTTGTCATCATTGAAGGGCAGCTCTTCAGCATTTCCAAGCACCCAGGACAATCCTTCAAAAGAACATAGAAGGAATTGGCAAGTGCCACACCCCAAACTACTTTCAGAAAGGCTCTCTCACCAAAAAAAGTTTCTTATGAAAGGGCAACACCCACCATATGCAGCCATGTTTACAGTGCAAAAGGCAACTTAAGGCAAATCATATCCCTCCTCCTCAGCATGAGACAACGCACATGCACCAGTTCAGTTTTAAAAGCCTCCACTGTAGCCCCAGTATCCACAGCTGCAAAGCACAGCTCATTGTTGCTTATGAGTGGCATAATTGTGTATGCACAGTTCTTGTGGTCAGGATGTTAAGAGGAATGTTTGACCTTTATGCTGTACTGAATGTCTAGCCTGAAATTCTCTCAGTATTATTCTGCATTTAACAATGACCAATTATTTGGTTCCTTTGGATGTGTGGCCTGGTCACCGACAGTCCTCTAAACCAATGTGATGCTGTTTTAGAGAAAGAGCTGTCTCTCTCCTACATTTATTCATTTGCCAAATTCCACAATCACACAGTGAACTTGTGGATTCATTCCTAGATTCATATTTTGAGCTAGGTTAAATAATTCCAGCAGGCTGTACTGAAGGAGAGGGGGGAGCAGGGCCATTCCACCAGCCCTTCTAAAATAATTAAAAAATCCCCCTCTTTCCTCTCCATTCCTTTTTCCTTGTGTGTTACACCTTTTTAGACCGTAAGCCCACAGGCAAGAACAGTCTTGTTTAATTGATTATATGTAAGCTGCTCTAGAAGACCTTTTGGCTGAGGAGCAGCATAAAAATACTTGAAATAAATAAATACAATTGGAGGGGATCTATTTTATCTATCTACAAGTGGAGATAGATAAATCTATCTCTTCCTGCTTTTTCAAATTCACAAGATGTGCATCCTGAATTTATCCATGCTTACTCTGAAATTATCCTGAATTCTATGGGATTTATTCTCAAGTAATCACCTGTAAGATTGTAAGGTGTAATCTGTAATTTGAGGTGTAATCACCTCAAAGATCATGGACCAGTGTTGGTGCATGGAAAGTAAGTTGTAAGCAAGCACAATTTGTGACATTGCACAACGTTATTATTGATTGCGGGGGATGTCGGTTAAACCACCTTAGCTTTCAATTTCCTGGCTTTTTGAAGTTTGGGGTAACATAAGATAGCCTTAACTCTGGTCTTTTAAACTGGCAGGGGGGTTGATCATTGTGTCTTGATCATTGAACCTTTTTCTAGTCCAAGTATACAGCATCTACCAGAACACCCCATCCACATGTTTATTGACTGGCTCATGCACAAGATCTGCTTGTGTGCCAGCGCTCACAGAGGCAAGATGACTTTCTCTGTGCTGTTTATTTGTTCAAGCAGAATATGTAACTAGTATATTTTAAAAGTCTTGCTTGCAGAAATGTATTCAGAATCTAGATGATTAAAGCACAAGAGCATTCCATTGTTTTTGGATTTCATATATACTAGGGTTATATAAATGAATGCCACTGGGCCAAATCTGGCCACCAAAGATTTCTATGTGCTCCCCAGAATAAGTATAATCCCAAAGCCCCTACTCTACCCACCCCACCCCACCCCACCCCACCCCACCCCTCTCTCTCTCTCCCCCAGACATACACACACACAGCCTTCCAAGATTTAAGCCATCACAACTGACGATTGCCCTGGGACTGCAGAAGTAATGGCAAAGAACACTCTGGCTCCATCCCTTGGCCTAAGGAACAAGAGCCTCATTCAAG
Organism: Heloderma suspectum; assembly: GCF_057233095.1. Classification (NCBI taxonomy): domain Eukaryota; kingdom Metazoa; phylum Chordata; class Lepidosauria; order Squamata; family Helodermatidae; genus Heloderma; species Heloderma suspectum. The sequence goes on from NC_139470.1 coordinate 30,849,249, forward strand.
CAAGAAAATCAGCAAGGGAAAATCAGCCTAACCCAAAGTGCATTTAAATGCCTGCTTCTAGCTTATTCTGGCCTTGAAAAACTGATTTCTCTCCTCTTCCCTCCACTCCCCTTCCCTTGCATGTCTTGTCATTTTAGTGTGTAAGCCTGATGACAGAGCCTGTCTCTCTTTTTATTGATGTGAGCCGCTTTGGGAGACAATAACGGTCTCAAAAGCAGGATAACAATACAGTAATAAATAAATCCCATTGCTGAAATGACAATCCATTACCTTCAGAGTAGCCAAGGTGTTGTGATTTCTGCTTCCCAATCTTCAGCATCTCCTTGTTAATGTCACAGACTACCACATGGGATCCCCCCAGGGATCTATGCTCCTCTTCCTGGTAAAGTTTGGTGATCTCCTGCCATGATAAATTCTGATGGGATCTCAGCTTCTGTCGGACCTGATGCTCCCACCGGGAACGAACAGAATTGATAAACCGAAAGGCGATGTCCCCTGCATTTGTTTTGAAAGGAAGATTCATAATGGGGAATTTTCTCTGGAATTCAATGTTTAAGTGTGTGTGTGTGTGTGTGTGTGTGTGAGGTTTTTGTTTTGTATTAATGAGGTGAGGTGGATGGCTATTAAGGAGAGGGCCTTTGCAGTGGTGGCAGCCTGGTTATGGAAGGCTCTGCCCAGGGAGGCCTGCCTGGCACCTATGTTGTGGTCTTTTTGACACCAGGTGAAGACATTTTTATTCTTCCAGGCGTTTTAGTCCTTCAGTTTTAAAAGTTGTTAATGCATTTTTAGATCTTTGCATTACTGTTGGCTTTTACTCTATTTTCACTTTGGCTTTATTCTGTTTTAGACTTGGTTTTTATATTATGTTTTATGATGCATTTTAAAATTTAAAGCTTTGTTTTGTAAACTGCACAGAGGGCTTTGGCTACTGGACAGTATAGAAATGTAATAAATATAATAAAACAAATAAAAATAAAATATTTCTATTAGATTGAAAGATCTAAATCTTGTAAATAAGAAAACCCAAAAACCAACAATAACATTTGCTCTTCATTCATTCAGACACTGCAGCTGGTGTAGAATGCCAGAGCATCAGCTGATCATAATCAGCTTGCATGGCTGCTTTTAAGTTTCCAGGATCAGTTCAAGGTGCTGGGGTTGACCTTTAAAGCCCCTCATGGCTGGAGTCATACATAGTGCAGACAGTGCCTCTTCCTATTCCTATTAAGGTGTCTTGTGAAGAAGAGCTCTGTATACAGTCTTTCAGTGTGGCATGAACTGCTATGGAAAGGAGTAGAACCATTTCACTGGTAGTCCCACCTTCTTGGTCTTTCAAAACAAATGCAAGATCCATGTTTTCGTTCATGCCTTTGGTGCTACATTTGATTCTGCTGCTATACAATTATATTGGTCTTGGCTGCAATGCTGTCTCTGCAACTTACTTGCAACTGAATGAATTTGGAACTGATTTATATTATTTATAGGCTGCTGTAGCTGTCAAAGCAGCTTGCAATAAAAAGTAAGCATGCGTAGGAACAGGCTGGGAGATTTAAAAATAGTTTTAAATGGTTGTCTATCAATGATTTTTATGTTTTATTATTTTCAACTAGCTTTGCTATGCTGTTTGGAAGTACACAACTGGAACTTCTGAATAGTAACCATATAAGTTATGAGTGCTACTTTAGAATAGTATAGACCAAAATCAGTTAAGAAATGTTCAGTGTATTCCTTCCTGTTCTAAAACCCTAATATTGGAAGGCCTTTCTGATGTAATGGTTGGCTGAATATTTGTTTTGTACTAGATGGACTGGAAACACTAGCTAAGACATCTTTCTTTGTCTTAGTGACTCCTTGGCTCTCTAACTGTAAAAAGGCTATCAATGGCAGAGTTCAAAAACTCTTGGGACAAGGTAATTCCAGGTCTACCCTGGCACCTCAAGGACCTCAATTCTACAAGTGGAAGCTGGTGACCCTCAGTTGCTTAATTTAAACCAAAAGTGTAAAAAGCTAACATTGTTGGATTGACATGATTGTATTCCTTCCTGGTTGTATAATATTCTTTCCCATGTACAATCTCCAACTGTGGTGCTGGAGAAGACTCTTACAAGTCCCCTGGACTGCAAAGGGGTCAAATCAGTCAATCCTAAAGGAAATCAACCCTGAGTGCTCATTGGAAGGACAGATACTGAAGCTCAACTATTTTGGCCACCTAATGCGAAGAGAAAACTCCCTGGAAAAGACCCTGATGCTGGGAAAGATTGAAGGCAAAAGGAGAAGGGGACGGCATAGGATGAGATGGCTAGATAGCATCACCGATGCAATGAATATGGACTTGAGCACACTCCAGGAGAGAGCGCAGGACAGGAAGGCCTGGCGTGCTATGGTCCATGGGGTCACGAAGAGTCGGACACGACTGAACAACAACAATGTACAATCAGATAAACCAGCAAACACATTAAAGATTCTTTACCCTAACAAAAAATATTGAAAATCAGGATGAAAGTAATGATTTGTCTGTCATTTTAAGCATATTTCATAATAGCATATTTAACACATTTTCTAAAATGTAACTATTATATGAATGTTACTTCCCTGAAATCTGCAAATTCAGAAAAGTGGGAGATATATATGTATTTTAAATAAATAAAAATGAGAGTGAGACTGCTTCAACCAGCATCTGATGTCAAACTTAGAAACAAAGCTCCTTAATACATCTGTGAACAATATGAGGCTTACCTGTCCCTCCAGCAGCATCAAGTAACTGGGTTCCAGGGTAAGGGTTCATTTGACGCAGCAGGATATCTTTCCAAACACGATGGATTCCCAGACTCATTGAATCATTCATTAGATCATACTTCTTAGCCACATTTTCAAAAATTTGGTAAACTGAAATTAACAATGTTTATGCAACTGTTTATGCACACTTATCTGGGAATAAGCATGCTTAGGATTGTGCTGTTAATGAATTGAGTGAATTAACTGTTCAAAAACTCGATTAATCAGACGGCAGCGTTGTTTTAAAAACACTATTTTAACGTAAGAACTGTGGATAGCACCTACCATTTCAGAAGAGGCATTCCTTCTTCTCTATCACACACAAAGGAACCTCTGTTTTTGTTCTAAAAATTGTAGAGAAATCCCCCCATTCGCACCAAAGCAAATACTAAGTTGAGAAGAGGGGGTTTCCCTCAGGACCACAAGAGAGGAAACAGTTAAATTACCCCCTCCAGGCTTGCTTTGATCCCATTAATTATCAGTCCCCTCAGCTGATGCTATTTGAATTTAAAAAACAAACCCCTGTGGGTCAGATATAAAGACAAAACACGTTTACTCTCATGCTAATTTGGCCATCAGAAGGAAGGGATTGCATTAGACAGATCAAGCGGTGGGACCTAATGAAAGGGAGGCTGGCAGCCGGTGGGTCAGAGCACAAGCTGATCCAGGCGCAGGGGAGGGTGCAAAGCAGATGGCCTACGCTCCCATCAAGCAAAACAGAAAATACCCACCCACTCCCCAATTAATTCTGGGCGCACAGCCTGAGATTTTAGTCCTCCCCTTGGCAAGGGGAGGGAGCGGGAAGCCATCGCTCAGCGGAAGAGCACATGCTTTCCCTGCATGCAAAAGGTCCCAGGATCCCGAGCAGAGCCGGCTCCTGGCAAACCCAGGAGAGCCGCAGCTAGTCCAGGGAAGCATGCGGGAAAAGGCGGGAGCCTTCCCTGCAGCCCAGCCTGTCCAGCCTTACATCCCATGGGTCTGGCTCAGGATAAAGCAGCTTGCTACGCTCCTAAAATCTGAGATCCAGCTGTTAAGGCCTTATAAGTCCTCACCCCTTGGGTCCTACATATAAAAAGCTGGGCTACAAATTCAAATTGTTAGTAAAGAGGCACACAGACGCTATTGCATGGTGGACATTTACAGCAAAATGGGATGGCAAGGTGAACTCCGCCACTGCAGGCTGCACGGGGGCGGGGCGGGGCGCTTTTTGTAACCCCCCCCCCGCATTTATTGAAACGCGCCGTCCCCTCCTCCTGCCGCCTCCTTCGGCTGCAGCGCGCATCAGGCCTGGCCCACACCAGAGGCGGGGCGAGCCAGGCCTCCAAGAACACGGCACCTCGGCTGGGCTCGCCCCTCCGCCGACTCACCCTTCTGTCCCTTCTCCGCTTCCGACACGGTCTGGAACCCGAAGTGCGTCTCCCCGTCAGCACCCGGACGCCTCACTCCGCTGCGCAGGCCGCGCAAGAGGAGCAGCACCCGTTGCCCGTGGCAACCACCCCAGGCCCGGCACGACCCGCTGAGCGCGGCGGCCGCCATCTTGCTCGGCGTAGCAACGGCGCGACTCCGAGTTCCCACGCCCCCTCGCCGCCGCTCCGCCCCTTTCGGAAGGACGAGGGGAGGAAGCGAGGAGCATGCGCAGTGGCGCGGTTCCTTGTTGTCTGTTGCCGTCGCGGGTATCCTCCGCGCTGGAGGGAGGGAGGGAGGGCCGGGCCGGGCAGCAGTCAAGGGGTAGCTAATTAATTGATGTCTGCTGCGAAGAATCCTTCCTATTACTTCCTATTTATGGCTGGCTGGGGGATCCTGGGAGTAGTAGCCGAACACCTCTGGAGGGCACCAGGTTAGGGGAGGCTGGCATGCTCCTTAGGTTGCAACTACTCTGGAGCTCAGTGCAGGTCACTGCCAGGTAAATGAGCCTAGGACTGGGCTGCACGACTGCAATCCCATGCACGCTTACTTGGGAGTAGCTTTTCTTGGAAGACAGTGTTGTTTACTTCAGGGAGGGTATTTATTATTGGCCCGGGGCTGGCCCAAGACCCCTCCCTTCTGCCAATGGAACCTGACAGGACTGGCAGCTAACTCTTGTTTGAACACTGAGGATGGGACAGCATCCTCCGCCTCACCAGAGGGCAGCAGGTTAGCATAGGGGGTGCAAGGCAGGCTGCCCGGAATACACAGTTCTGTTCTCCAAGAAAGTGGAATGTGGAGTGGGTTGCCACGGAGCATCTGCGGCTTGAGGCAACTGCCTCGCTCTGCCTGATGGTAGGGCTGGCCCTGATGGAATCCCCCCCCCCCTCCGGGCTTCAGATGAAGGATGCTAGGAGCAGCGAAGGGAAACAGCTCTCACCATCATGCCCTGCTTGTAGAGACATCTGGCTCAGCAGCATTGGAAACAGAATGCTGGGCCAAATGGACCTTTGGCCTGATCCAGAACCAGTCTTCTTATGGCCTGTAAATGGACTCTGTCAGAGCACAGTCATCTATGCACTCGACAATTTGCCCAGCCTGGCCCTCGGATTTCCCAGCCGTTTATGACCGAGTGAGTTCCTGAGATCAGCCTGCCTAACTTGAGAAGCTCACAAGTAATTATTTTCCCAGGTTTGAGATTTACTGCGCTACTTCTGATTCACAGTATTATTTTCTAAAATAGTAAATAAAAGCTACCCATCTGCTGGAAGGATAAGTTGCTTTCAGGATTGGGGCAGTGATTTAAAAGCAATGTACACAGACCGGTTTAACCACTGTTAATTACCGTACCTATTCAATAATGGTACTAGCTACTGCTAACGATGCGAGTAAGGCAGGAATGTGGAATTAGCTACTCCCGATCATGGCAGCTAAATGAGAATTTAAGGCCAAAATAGTTGCTTGGGAGTAAGTCCTAAGGGGCAAGCAACTTCCACCTACTTCTGATGATCTAAGAAATAGATCATCCTACTAACTCCTGAAGATGTAACAAAATATGCAGAGTTACCTAGTAGCTATACTACGTCAGGGAGAACTCAGAACTCCTACGGTGTAACTCGAAAGCTTGTGTGTGATGACTTCAGCTACCGCATTACAACCCCAAACAACGTTTCTTTTACTGAGCCTTTCCCAACCTGGTGCCCTCCAGATGTGTTGGACTACGACTCTCATCATATCCCAGCCCGCACATGTTGGATGGGGGTGATAGAAGTCGTAGTCCAACACATCTGGAGGGCACCAGGTTGGGAAAGGCTGTCAGCTACTATAACAAGACGGGTCATTTTTGTTTTGCATTCCTTTTAGTCTTTACCGTTTACGTCACGGAGAGGCGAGCCTAAATGCAAAGCATGATGGGAGGTGTAGTTTTTCTCCGGGTTGAGCCCGGCTCCCTTTAGGCCAGCGTGGAGGAGAAAACATCCACAACAACCAGCATGCTTTGCGAACCAGGCGCGCCCCGCCCTTGCTATAAATTGCCTCATCCGGGCCTTTTCCTGTCACTGCTGTTGGCGATTCGTCGCCATTACGGGGCAGCGGCGGCGGCGGCGCTGAGGCGAAATCGGTCGCGCTGAGGCGGCCCGGGGGGGTTCCCTTGGGCGGCAGCGGCGGCACTACTCCCCGCCCTCCAAGCCCCTCGTCCCGGCGCCAAGGCCGGGCCGGGTCCGGCCTTGCGGGGCACCCCCGCGCGCTCCCTCGGCCGCTACTCCGTCCGCGAGGCCCCCGCAGGCCCGGCCGCGCCAGGCGGCCCCTCAGCCTCCGAGTCGGCGCTTGAGGCCTGTTCCGCGCGCCCCATCCCTTCCCTCGCCAGGGCGAAGCAGTGAGGAAAATGTCGCCATGAAGGTGGCCGAGACGACTGCGCTGCGCCGACCCCGCCGCCGGGCCATGAGCCTGGGCCTCGGCCTCAGCCACCCGCGCTCGCCTTTCCTCCTTGTTCGCAGCGGCGCCTCCGCGGCGCCCGTGGATGCTCCAGAGTCCGTCCGCAGCAGCAGCAGCCCCCCCAGCCCCCAGCTTCGACGGGATGGACAAGAGCAACCCTTGCGGCTCCGGCCTCGGCCCCGGTTCCTCCTCTACGGCGGGAGGCAAAGGGCAGCAGCCGCGCTCTAACTCGGCCGGCCCAGCCGGGGGTGAGTCCAAGCCCAAAGGCGGTAAGGAAGGCAGGGCCGCCCGGCGCCAAGGTGGGGTGAAAGTCGGACGCGGGGAGGAGAGCCAGGCCAGGCCGCCCCAGACCAAACGCGCAAGTCTTGCCTCCTGGCGAGGCGGCACCAGCTGATGGAACTCCCTGCCGCGAGAAGGCGGCGATGGGCTCTGCCTTATTTAGATAGCTGTAAACTAGCCTTCCCCAACCTGGTGCCCTGCAGCTGTGTTGGACTACAACTCCCAACACTCCCATCCTGGTTAGGGAGATGCTGGGAGTTGTAGTCCAACACAGCTGCAGGGCACCAGGTTGGGGAAGGCTGGTTTAAAGAAAAGATTAGGCAGGTTGGAGGAAGAGGTCTGGCAATGGCTGTTAGCTGTGACAGCTGCTGCTCACTGTCTCAAACCTCAGCTTGTCCTCGTGCAACCTGCGGCAACAAATACTGGGGGCTGAGCACACTACCTTTCTAGGACTAGAGCTCCAAAGGTGCTGGAGAGGATGTTTTTTCTACAGGGCTGTGAAGCTGTTTCTTTGGGGGCTAACATTCCCAGATTGGGATGTCGAGCAATTGGCAAAAATGCCTTTAGAACCAAGAACTCAAGTATAACACGGTCGCTTTCCCCCAGAGTTCCTGTAACTGCTACTTTATCCACTAAGTCATCTCTGTTGGTTAGGATCAACCAACCAAGAGTGGACAACATAAAAGTGTCTCTAAAAACTTGTCTTGGAGCCATGCTGTAGTTTGCCCCCTAAGGTACAGAGCTGTCCATAGTCTCTGTTTGAGCTGGGCTTTAAACCCAGGCCTATGTGTAGTATTTGCCCATGTGCTGAGCCACATTAGTGTGTTTATTTTTTTAGTTATTTAGAATGTTTGTTGCTTTTTAACAAAAAGTTCTTAATGCACTTTACAAAGTAAAAGTGGGGAACCATGCACACATATTAAAATATTTCACTAGAGTTTTATATACAGTTGAAACTCATTGGACAGATGGTATCAACAGTTTCTAGCTTTTGTAACTCTTGGTAGAAATGGTTATTGGAGGTACTGGGGAACAGCCACCAGTTACCATGCGGGAATAGACCCTTGCCCCGGAAATGTAGTCTTTTGGCAGAGCTAGATAAATGTTAAATTCCACACCTGTTTGCAAAACAAAAATTCCAGTCTCAGCTTGCTCTTTAACAGGCTTCCAATTCTTACACTGCAGTGGTAAACTCTTAATGCTTTGGGGATGTAATGCCTGGTATGTTGAGCAGGCCCATAAAATATTAGTGCCTCTGTGCGAGAAAGCTTTGGGATGAAACTTTAAACTGTACAAATCCCAACACCACATCTGTATTACTTTGAAAGTGTTTACATTTTTTTCTGATTGGTTTATAGGAACATTAACAATCCTATGCATGTCTGTTTGGAAGTAAGTGTGTGTATTGCAGCCTTGAACTTCAATTTCCAATCTTGGTTTGTGTTTATATGGAAAGGATTCTTAATCTGAAGGTGAATCTGCCAAGGATGGAGTCTCCTACCTGTGGCTCTGCTCATATCAGCTATCTGGCCCCTGTTATTTGCACCATGTTTGTAACTTAACTTGAGGTGGTGCAGTTTGTCTTGACTAATTATGCTGAACTAATAATTGGTTATTGCCACTGAAGAATGTAGTGTGGAGATAGAAGGTTTGGGTGGAGCAGGTGCTGCTTCTAGCTCTTGCAGACCAAGCATGCAGGCGCTGATTATGTCCTAATCTGTACAGCCAGTAATGCAAGTGGCTGAGGATGTAATCCTCAAATCCTATAAAGGTCAGTGTGACAATTTTGAAACTACACTGTTGCCTTCTTGTTTGCCATTTGTCAAATGCCAGACTTTTCAAGGATGGGTGCCAAACTATATACATGACAACTCTTCTAGAGAAAAGTCCTTGCATGTGAGATTGAAGTTGCAGAAATCCCCTATATTGCTTGTAAAGGAATCTAATGGCTTTCTACTTGTAGTTAGCTATTTTTATGCAAGTACTAATTTGAGTATGGAAGAAGGTTGTAATTAGAAAAACTATGCAAGCCTACCATTACTTTAGTGGCAGCATCTGACATTTGTATATATACCTTTGAGTCTTGCTCGACAAGGTATCAAAACTGCCAAAGTACCACAACAGCTGAAAGTCAATACATAAAAAATTGAGGCATTTCCATGATCATCATTTGCATTAGCTGTATTGGTTCCTGGATGAAGAAATCCTTGTGATGGAATGTTTATTTACATTTATATTCTGCCTTTCTTCCATGATGGAATTCAAGGTGTTATACATAGAATTCCCAGGTGGTCTGCTCTATCTATAGCTTCTTCCTTGGAGTTATTCTACACTGGTCACAGCAAAACTACTGGTGGTGGTGGAGGCAACTGTTTGCCTCCATGGGACAACAGTCCTAAACATTATATTGCAATATACACAAGAAAGCTGACTTTATTTAACAAATGTCCCAATGTGTGTTTAGCTAACTGCTGCTAAGTGAGAAGAGAGCTTCAGCATACAAATAATCCTGAATTTAAAAGACAAATGAGGCCCTTATAGAACTATAAACAAAAATAAATCTATTAGCAAAATGTCAAACACATTCTACTGTACACAAAACTAAAGCACATGGATTAATGCTAATTCTGTATGTTCATTTGCCATTTTCTCTCAGCATGATTTAAAACAATAGAATAACTACATTAAGTACTTAAAACAGACAAATATTGGAATAGGTTGTTCTGGGAATGTGTAGTAACAAAGTCCATAGAACATTGGCAATGCATTCTTGCAAAATCTAAATGCATAAAACTTCCCCTGAATTATCTTGTTGACTGGCTGTTGCTTTTGACATAAATTACCTGATCCAGTTGTGATCACTTTTAGCTTAGGCCAGCTTTCCCCAACCTGGTGCCCTTCAAATGTTTTGGACTTCAGTTACCATCAGACCCAGCCAGCATGGCCAATGGTCATGGATTCTGGGAGTTGTACTCCAAACCATCTGGAGGGCACCAGGTTGGGGAAGGCTGGCTTAAGCTGAATTAATTGACAGCTGTAGTCAAGATTCCATTGCCTAGTCTCAGTACTTGCATGGTGTTAAAAACTAGCTTTATCGAGTGAAGCGGCCAAGTTTGCCAGTGACTTATTCTCTTCCGGTCTGCACAAGCAGCAACGGTATTTATGGCTCCTCGGTTCATGTAAACTTTAATTGTTTTAAATTACTACGATGTGTTTTAAGTTTTAATTTGCCACTTTAAATCTCTATTATTGCAGTGCATGCCAGGCAACTGTAATGCTTTGGCTGCTCTAAGGCTTAATCAGTTTAAGTTTATCAACTGTGAGGACGCAACATGAGAGCTCTCAGTGTTTGGATTAAGCTTTGAATTCTTCTGATAAAGAATAGAGTAGATAAAGGCCTTGCATACGTATACAAACTGCAGGGGCATATGAGAATATTTGCCTCAAGCTTTGCCAATTTCGCTGACTTTTATAAACTTTACTAAGTGGAGGAGGTGACAGAGTGGTGCTATTTAGAACTATGTGATTTTCTTACTCTCAACCTGCAATGCGCAGCAAGAAAAAGAGACAGAGAGACCAACTAGAGTCTCCAACATTCCCTGTTTCAAAGCAATTTAAAATTGATAACTTCATGCTTGGTAGCTCTAATACCCCAGGTGAACTTCCAGTTCTCTACCAGTCGATATTCAATCCTGGCTCCCCCTTTGGGGGAAAATGGTGAATACCATGAAAGAAATTGGAGCCTCAGGACTGGAGAAATGAGGAGATGCAGGCAATTACCAGGCTAAACCCAGAAGAGGTGAACCCGGCAGCCACTGATACCATGGCAGAACAGTGCCTGTTAATTGCCAAAACCTTAAATTATATTTTTGGAAGCCATATATGACCAGCTAACTCCTATTGCTGGATATACAAAGCAACTTGATGAGATTATACAACTCCTTAAGGATCAGGAAACCACAACAAAACAAGAAGTGGAATTAGAAGCAAAGCAGAAAGATATGACACCCCCAGCCCTACAACCTCTTGAAGCTTTGGGCCCTTTAACTGCATTTAAACATCAGAACCTCCTGAACTCTGCAGATTGTGGAGAACTTGTACAGCTGAAGAATTGGGACATCAGAGGGGACTTGATTTTAGCTCCAGACTAGGTGGCTTTTGAAATATCACCATTATCAAATGGGGTCCTGCCAAGTTGGTGGGGGAAAAACAGAGTTGTGCATAATCTTAATATATTGCTGAACTTAAGAATTCATGTAAGAAATATTAGATCTGTGCATACACTTCCAGGCTCTCTATATTTACGGAGATGTATAATAACTTTTAACTCGCCAATGTTGGTCAAAGAAATTTTTGCTGTGAGGTCCCAACTGGGCAAATATGGAGTAAGGGTTAGAAAGGTTTTTAAAACCTTCTCTTTAACACCATTATTTAAACAGATACCCAGAAGGAAATCCATAGACCAGTACGCCCCAGAAATAAGCGGACTACACAACCTTCCGAAACAATCTAAAAATGAAATGCTTAATGATCTTATAATTCAGGAGACGGATGCTGGGACCACTGATATAGAACCTGTTGATCAGGACTCACAGAGAACAAACTATAGGACTTTATGCCCGCCCAGCTCTCTACTCAAAAGTGATGTTTTGTTGGACCTTGAAATCCCTTTAACTAATACCTCAACCAATACTGTAACAATTCCTAGTATTGATAATTTTAAGTTGATACTGGAAAAAAACCAGAAGACAGTGGTGGCTGAAATCAACACTATAGTAGCCCCAATAGCAAAAAAAAAATTCTCAAAGGAATTGCACGACTCAGGACCCCATTTCCTGCCTAAATGGTGCCGAGCAGCTAGATCCCTCAATAGATCGAATTATACTTGAATGCTCTTCCTGACAAAATAAGGCTTCGAGGAGCTCACTTAAGTGTGTCTCCTGGAACATTTCTGAATGGTCCAATAAAAGGGCAGATAACTCATTCAGAAGGTACTTCAGATCCTTTGACATCATGTTCCTGCAGGAAACATGGTGTACAGGGGAAATTCTTCTGAGTGATTATAAAACCTATGAAATCCCTGCATGCAAACCTAGAGGCATGGGGCGCTCATGGGGGGGATTAGCCTGCTGTATATCAACCTCACTGGAAGGGGAAAGTTACCTCATTAGCAAATTGCAGCCTTGGGCTTTGGCTGTGTTTTTTAAAACCAATTTAACATCATATATTATGGTAAATGTGTATATCCCTCCCTGGAATCACCTATCACAGCAAAAATGTTTAGGAAAGCCTTACAGATTATATACTTGGCCTTCGGACCGAAATAGCAGAAGCTCACTTGATATTATTGGGGGATTTTAATGCCCGGATTGGCCCAAACTGGGATGCGATAGAGCCAGTATCCAATATTTCCCTGGATTACTTCCGACTGATAGAGGACAGACAGCCAAAGGACCACACAATTAACATCCAAGGGAAGTTGTTTATTCAAATGATTTTTCAATCTGGACTTTTCATTCTGAATGGCTCTTTGTCTGGGGATCTGACAGGGGAATACACCTTCATCAACCATCTTGGGGCTAGTGTAGTTGATTATATTGCAGTATCCCCTGCTGCACTTGAGCTGATTACGCTTTTTAGGGTAGATTCATATCCATGTAGTGATCACCAACCTTTGACTGTCCAGCTGGAAGGTTTTAAAAATGTCTGGGTAAATCAAGAAAATAAGCTCCTAGTTCCAAACACGAGGGTTGCATCACACTGTCGCAAATAGGCAAATGTGAATTTAAATGCCCTGAAATGCTTATGGCATTCTGAGAATGTTCAACTTTGTTGAATACCCTGTCCTCTTCCAAAGAGACGGAAGTAATATTAGAATGGATTAATAGCAGCATAATAGCAGCACCTGGATTATAGCAGCAGTCGAACCTCTCTTATTTTGGAAATGTCATTCAAGGAACCAGAGGCCAAAAGATGGCAATCCATGGTTCGACGCAGACTGCAGGAAACTTAAGGAGGAAATTAAAAGACAACATAAATCTCTAAGAGATAGAGGTATAGTCCCTTTACAATCAAAGAAAAAAAGCAAGAGTATACCAGGTTGCAATGGGTGGAATTAGCACTAGCACTCGAAAGGAATGATACATCTCGATTTTGGCACCTGACCTCAGATTTAAGATACTCTGGGACCCCATACATAGATTTCGCTTTTGCGAGATGTGAATGGGAATGGCATTTTCATTCCCTTTTCTATGATGAGAGGGCTTGTCTTACCCCACTGCAGGAGGATGATGTAGAATTACCTAGTTGGCCCCCAGTTACCTGTGAGGAAGTAGCTATGCTGATACGGAAGTTGAAGCATGGAAAGGCCCCTGGAAGGAGTGGCATTCCACCAGACTTCTTGATTAACTGTCCTCAATGGTGGATTCCAATGTTAGCCTTATTTACATTTATTGACAGAACTGGGAAATTTCCCCAAGATTGGACAGTGGCTATTGTATCGCCTATCTATAAAAAAGGCAACTGGTCAGACCCTAAGAATTATCGCCCCATAAGTCTACTGGATGTTATAAGCAAGTTGTATGCAAGACATCTTTTAAATAAGTTGGAAAGTTAGGTGTCCAGGGAGGAGCTACTCGCTGAAGAACAAGCAGGCTTTCAATGTGGCAGAACTACGGTAGACCATTGTTTTATACTAAAATTTTTGGCTGAGAAATATACATCTCTCCCTTACCACTCACTCTTTGCTGCATTTGTAGACCTTCAAGCAGCCTTTGACTCTATATCTAGACCCTGTCTTTGGCAGAAGCTGACAATTCTAAATATTGATCATAAATTGCCTAGGAGAATACAAGGGCTGTATGAGAACGTCTGTCTTGCATGTGAGAGTGTCTTCAGGCGATCTTTCGGATCCCATTATTGTTAACAAAGGAGTGCGCCAGGGATGTTTGCTTGCACCTCTTTTATTCAATCTATATCTTAATGATATAGTTCCCTACTTATCTAGCCCAGACTTCTTCCTAGCTCTTATAAAGGACAGGAGTACTTCAGTGTTACTATATGCAGATGATGCTGTCCTCCTATCATACACCCAGGTGGGATGCAAAGACTCTTAAGAGCTCTAAGCTCATATTGTATGAGAGAAGACCTTTAGGTCAATTATGAAAAAACTAAAATTTTATTATTTGGCAATAGGAAGAAAAAATACCGATGGCAGCTGGATAATGACCTGCTTGATCAGGTTAACAAATATAAATACCTAGGAGTGACATTTCAAAGTTCAGGATCTTGGTCTGAACATTTGAAGGCAATAGTTCGGACAACTAATGTAGCTAGTAATGCTATACTTCGTTTTGCTGCAGGACCAGGTGGTAAGATGGTAGCCCCTTTAATAGAGCTATATAAAGGTAAATTACTTCCCCGAATATTATATGGGGCACCTGCCTGGACCCCTGCCAATACAGCTTCATTGGAGTCAGTGCAGCATAAATTTCTTTCTAGAGTACTCGGGGTTCCTAGGTCTACATCTAGGACCATTGTACGACTAGAAACAGCTTGTCACTCAGCGGGAATGTTTGTCCAAAAAGCTGCCATCTTCTTCTGGTTAAAGATAATGTTTCAACTCCCCCCCCCCCCCGGTCCTGTTAGCATATGAAGCAATGGGAAGAGGATCGTGGGTAGACAAGATAATTACATCTATCTCTGAGTTGGGCTTTTCGCCATCATATTTGCTCGCAAGGGATAGAGCTAGGGATGAGACCTCAAAGAGATTACAAAATGTGGATATCCAAATAACAATGGCTGGTGCTGCTGAAAGCCGCTCAAATGAAATCTATAAAAGTATCATGACCTCCCCGAGGAAGATTCCCCCAGATTTAATATCTATCACCTCACATGAATTGAGATGGCTCATGACTAGGTGCAGACTGAACTCACTCCAATTGATGGAGGTGTAGGTACGTTATAAGACCCATCATGGTATTAGTGCAGATTGCCCAGCTGGCTGCCCCAAGATAGAGGACATGATACACTTTCTAACAGAATGCCCAGTGTACACTGATTTGAGGAAGCAGTGCCTCAAGCCTCTATTAGATGTGCCTGAGGATACCTCCGGTGTAAGCATAACCCCATTATTATTAGCTGGAACAGATCATTATATATCATATAGGACTGCTAAGTTTGTCAGCCAAGCCCTGGAGAGGCGAAATATATTAACTGTTATAAAAGAACAAAATCTGTAAATATGGTAACATGCCAGCAAATATAGTTTTAGGAGTTTAAAAATTGTTTTTAATCTGTTTTTTATTAGCTATTTATTAACAATTTGCATTTTGGTTTTCCCTCTGGATGTTATGAAAAGTTGTGCCTGTTTCTTCATGCGGATGGCCTGATTGGCTAAAAAGCAATAAACTAGCTTTATCTCTTTTTCAGATGGAAAAAATGCAAATGGATCCAAACAGCGTTATAATCGTAAGCGAGAAACATCATATCCCAAAAATGAGAACTTTTCCAGCCAGTCTCGTCGCTCCACTTCACAGAAAAGCAAAGCTTTTAACAAGATGCCTCCTCAGAGGGGAGGACATGGCAGTGGCGGCAAACCTTTTAGCCCTTCTTCTAATGGTGGAAGACGAGATGAGGTGAGAATCTGTTCGTAAGCCACACTTCTTTGGACAGAAGCTACTGCTGATGTAGGCCAAAACATCAGGAGGGCCACAAGTTGCCTGTCCCTGTCCTAATATAGCATACTTATTTTACTTACATTTTGTAAACAACAAAGATAAAAAGTACCCCATGTTATTGTTTTTGTCTTAATACACCACAAGTATTTGATCTGAAATATTTCAAGGGGGAAATTAAAGGATATTTAACGTGATTTAAATGTTATATTATGTAGAATTTTGTTACTTAATTTTTTTTAAAATATAAAGACAATAACAAGTACTTCCCTTGCATTGTTTAAACAGAAAAAAATGGTACTGAAAACTGTTAACACACTAATTTTAGCAAACTGAAGAACTGTGCATGGTATGCTGACATCTATTTCAACAGAGTTGAAGTCTCTTCCCTAAGGTTGTTGGCGGTGCCTTCAGTTTTGCTGTCACTGTTTATTAGTTCCATTTCACTTTGAGACATACATGCATTTCAATGAATTATATGTGCTTTCTCACATACTTGCTACAGATAATAATCTGAAAAAGATTAATTGCAACGTTGAAACTGCCATCCTTGCCTAATACGAAATTTGCTGTTGGCGTACATTCGTTTTCACTAATGAACTTATGAAAGGGAACATTTTCTGTGGAAAAATTAAGCACTGGAAAATTTTCCACCCCACATAACTGGTCAGGGGTGGGTAACCTCTGGCCCGCAGGCTTAATTCAGACTGCAGAGGTTCCCAATCTGCAGGTCCCTCTGCAAGCTTTGCCCCCTGGCCTGGAGGGCTTGTAGGGCAGGAATCCCCTTTGCTATGTCCAATCACAGTCGTTTGTTATGTTCAATCACTCAAAGGGCATCCCTTCACATGGTTTGAGTCGCAATTGGTGGCATGAGCAGCATGCAAAGGAAAGAGACTTGGCAAGTGTTTGCATGAGCCAGTCTTGCACATGCCTGCTGTGTCCCTTTCCTTCATGCATCTCAGCTGGGACATGAGTGGTGTGTGACGAGATGCCCGACTTGCCCAGTGCTTGCAGGACTGGCTCCTGCAAGTGCTGACTGAGTCCCTCTCCCTGCATGGAGAAAGGAAAAATGATGGGTGGGGGGATGATGTCATGGGAGGGGGGCTCTGCTACCTTGATGTTACCTAGCCTGGCTGCTTGTTCTGGGGCAGGGGTGGGATTTGTTCCCCAGACCAATATAGGTTCCCTGTCCCTGCACTAGGTAATACTATACAATTTGTCTTCAGTTGACTTTTTTAACTAGTGCGCCACCTAAAATCTCCAGCTTTGCTAATAGAAATGCTTTCACGTTTCTCTTTTCTTCCACTCTGTGTCTATAAAGGAACCTGTGTGTTTCACCCAGGGCAAGAGACAGTTCTAGGTAATAGCTGGCCTTTGTTTTTAGAAATAGGGATCAGCCATTGTTTCTTTGTCCCAGAATCCTAGGTGCAACATGATACCTGCAGCACCTAGCAAATGATTCATTCAGTCTCAAATCTCCATTTTAAGACTGGGTCTAACATAGAGATCTCATGGCCACAGTATCTTTTTGACTTCTTGTTTCTCCCCCCATCCCCTACTTTTTGTACCATCCAATCCAACGAAGCATTCTAATTTTGGAGGTCCTAAGAGATGTATTGCCCAACTGTGAATTTTGGTTGTCTTCTCAGGTAGCAGAGGCCCAACGGGCAGAGTTTAGTCCTGCCCAATTCTCTGGCCCCAAGAAGATTAGTCTGAACCACTTGTTGAACTTCACTTTTGAACCTCGTGGCCAAGCAAGCCACTTTGATGGGAGTGGTCGTGGCACCTGGGGGAAAAGGAACAGATGGGAGAACAAACCTTTCAACAAGGAGCTCTTCCTACAGGCCAAGTGAGTGGGAGATCAACACGAGGTTTATAGTTGTTCAAATATCTAAGGGAAGGAGGCCAACAAGTTGTATGTTTTGGGATTTAGTGAAACTCCTGTCCTTCTGTTCTGTTCTATAATGCTGTTTCCACAGTCTTTGAATTATGAGGGCAAATGGTTTTTCATAGAGTGACAGTGGTATGAATTTGGCTCAGTACAGTGGAACATTATTAAGAAGCTTTTTGAGCCAGGAACACCTGGAATTATTGTGCACTTTTCAATTTGATACTCCATATTTATATACATTTCAGAAGGCTTCATTGTAGAAACCCATCTTAACATTTCAAACTAATTGAAAGGCAGCAGTTCAGGCAAATGGAGACACCTTCATTATTCCCTCTCCTTGATACCATTTTATATTTGATTTCCTGCATGAGGTTAATTCATATAATACAGCCTTCCCCAACCTGGCGCCCTCCAGAGGTGTTAACTAGAACTCCTGTTATTCTCAGCCAGCATGGCCATTGAACAGGCTTCGGATGATGGGAATTGGAGTCTGACACATCTGGAGGGCACCAGATAGAGGAAGGCTGATTGAACACTATGGCAATCCTGCTGTTTTTAATCTTATCATAGATAACTATAATTGGAAATTGCTTATCCAGAATCCTTTTCAGATAATTAGTATTAGGTAATTACAATATGTGGTTATCTGTTTAAAATACCTTTCGTTCTTTCCAGCTGCCAGTTTGTGGTGTGTGATGACCAGGACTACACAGTTCACTTCGCTGATCCAGATACCTTGGTCAACTGGGATTTTGTGGAACAAGTGGTTAGTAGCAATGAACCAGACTTGCCTTATTTTAGTTTTTATTACATGAACCTATGTAAATTGGCTGCTTCTCATCTACTGAGCTGACCTGTCACTTGCTCAACTTCATCTTCATATAAGATAGTCTGGGTAACGAGCTTTGGAAATAACCTGCCCAATTATTAACATCTACAAGAGAGACCCTTTAGAGGGCACCCTTGCCCACAGAGGCACATGTGAAAGGGCTTTCTCATATGTTGCGATGAAGTTTTACTGTGTTAAATTGTTCACTAGCTTGATGATCAGGTCACCTCCCTTGTGGGCTGTGAGAATGCTGCGGACACAATATACCTCAACTTCAGCAAGGCTTTCAGCAAAGTGCCCCATGATATCTTGATGAGCAAACTAGCACAAAGTGGGCTAGTTGAAACAACGATCATAGAATCATAGAACAGTAGGGTTGGAAGGGGCCTACAAGGCCATCGAGTCCAACCCCCTGCTCAATGCAGGAATCCAAGTCAGAGCATCCCTGACAGATGCCTGTCCAGCGATCAAGTGGATCCACAGTTGGCTACAGCATCAGACTCAGAGAGTACTTATCAATGGGATCTTCGCAAACTGGGGAGAGGTAACGAGCGGGGTACTGCAGGACTCAGTCCTGGGCCCAGTGCTCTTCAACATTTTTATTAATGACTTGGAGGAGGAGGTGCAGGGAATGCTGATCACATTTGCAGATGACACAAAATTGGGTGGGATAGCTAATACCTTGTAAGACAGATACAAAATTCAAAGTGATCTTGATAGACTAGAGCACTGGGCAGAAAACAGCAGAATGAAATTTAATAGGGATAAATGCCAAGTTCTGCACCTAGGAAAAAGAAACCAAAGGCACAGTTACAAGATGGGGGATACATGGCTCAACAACACTACAAGCAAGAAGGATCTTGGAATTGTTGTCGATCACAAGCTGAATATGAGCCAACAATGTGATGTGGCTGCAAAAAAAGGCAAATGCTCTTTTGGGCTGCATTAATAGAAGCATGGCTTCCAAATCACATGAAGTACTAGTTCCCCTCTACTCAGCACTGGTTAGGCCTCATCTTGAGTACTGTGTCCATTTCTGGGCACCACACTTTAAGAAGGCTGCAGACAAGCTGGAGAGGGTTCAGAGGAGGGCAACAAAGATGATCAGGGGACTGGAAACAAAGCCCTATGAAGAGAGACTGAAAGGACTGGGCGTGTTTAGCCTTGAGAAGAGAAGACTGAGGGGAGATATGATAGTGCCCTTCAAGTCCTTGAAAGGTTGTCACAGAGAGGAAGGCCAGGATCTCTTCTCGATCATCCCAGAATGCAGGACACGAAATCATGGGCTCAAGTTACAGGAAGCCAGATTCCAGCTGAACATCAGGAAAAACTTCCTGACTGTTAGAGCAATATGACAATGGAACCAATTATCTAGGGAGGTGGTGGGCTCTTGCACACTGGAGGTATTCAAGACGAGGCTGGACAGCCATCTGTCAGGGATGCTCTGACTTGGATTCCTGCATTGAGCAGGGGGTTGGACTCAATGGTCTTATAGGCCCCCTTCCAACCCTACTATTCTATGATTCTGTGTGTTTTTTTAAGAAAATAAGGTGATATGTAAACGATGATGATAATAATTATATGTGACAGAAGCAAGAGATTGGAGGACCTTAACCACATGTTAAGATACCAAGTTTGAAAGAATAGTTAAACAAAGACTTCTTGTTGAGCCTTCAGTATGTTTCTAATGTGCCCCAGCTTCATGCCACACAGAATTGGTAGCAGTTTCATCGCCTAATTGGGATTTAATGAGAAAATCAAAAAGGAAGCCAACTTGCCCTTTCAGAACTATTGGTAATTGTCAGTAGTTTGCTTTATCTATAAGAAATCTGAAGGGCTGTCATGCAGAAGACAGAACAGATGGGCAGAACTAGAACAAATGCATAGAAATTGTAGTGAAATAAGTTTTGGCTGTACCTTAGGAGAAAAATGCTAATGGTTGACAGTGGAACAGTGGAACAGGAGATGCTACCCTGTCCTTTGCTGGAGGTATTTAAGCAGAGGCTGGACAGCCACCTGTCAGAAATGCTATAATTGTATTCTCCATGGCAGGTGCTGAATTAAACAGGTGGCTGATCTCCAAGGTACCTTCCAACTCTGATTCTAAGCTGTGCATCCACTCTTCCTCTGTCAATATGTTCAAAGTGTTACCACTAGCCAAATTGCAGTGGTGGGGTGGAGTTACAGTCAGCTCCTCCTATCAAAATAAGGCAGGGGTGCAGAACCTCCCTGCCTGTGGGGCACCCCAATCTGGCTTGCACTGCCTCTTGGGGTTTCTCCAGGGGGTGGAGCTTAGGCTCCAAGCCCCCACTGGAGATCCAAGATAACAGTGGGGGTTCTGCTGCTAGTGTGCGAATCCCCATTGTTATTGCCAATCGGAGATAGCGAGGATGCCAGGTGGCCTGGCCTGACTCACCCATGCTGGGGAGAGCAGCTACTCCCCTCTCCCCACTGCCCCCACACCCTGTGGCCAGAATGACATCTGGGGACATGGCCCTGCCCCCCTAACATCAACCCCTTTTTTACTTTTTTCTTCACATTGAAAGAAGGCACAGAATTGTGCCTCCTCCTAGCACAGAAAATGCCCAGGCTGCCCCACACCGCTGCTCAGATCACTGATCTGAGACTGGAGGGAGCAGCGGGGATGCAGGGCAGCCTGGATGGTGGGATGCATGGCCAGAGCAGAAGGGGGAGAGCAAGTGGTCTTCTCAGTGCATGGGTGAGTCTTCATCCCCACTGCTATCTCAGATGTGTGTGACTGGGATCTGTGTGTGGGAGGGCCGCATGCCAGCAGCAGCCCTGCTCACTACTGGCATGGCATACCCAGTGTCCCATCCTAGGGACAATTCAGCCCTCATGCCAAAAAAGGTTCCCATCTCCTAGAGCAGGGGTGCAGAACTGTACCCTGTGGGCTGGATGAGGTCAGGGAGCTATTGGAGATAACAGTGGAGGCAACCTGGGAGTTGGGACTTTCCTATACCAGGGAGAGCAGTCCACACCATTCATTCATAATCATCCTCTCTCTCCCTCTCTCTCCCTCTCTCTCCCTCTCTCTCCCTCTCTCTCCCTAGCCCTCTCCAGCCCTTCCCCACAGCTGATCTAAGCAAATCCGCTGAGGAGTGGGGTATTTCTCAAATCCCTTTCTCAGCTTTGAGTAGGGCAAAGTTTTTCCCTACCTGGGGATTGTGAGTTGGCCTAGGGAAGAAGCTGGTGGGCTGGACTGGGAACCCCTGTGGGCTGGAGGTTCTCCAAGGAAAAAAACACTTTTGAGATAACCATAACATAATCTCTATTCTGTTGCACTTTCCTAGCGGATTTGCAGCCATGAAGTGCCCTCTTGCCCAATATGTTTATACCCACCCACTGCTGCTAAGATCACTCGCTGTGGGCACATCTTCTGCTGGGCATGCATCCTGCACTATCTCTCTCTGAGTGAGAAGACCTGGAGTAAGTGCCCCATCTGTTATGGCTCAGTTCACAAGAAGGACCTCAAAAGGTAAAGACATTCTCTGAGCAGTATCTTCTTTCAGTTGGATAACAAGTCACCTGTCACTCACCACTTCCCTTTTATTGTTTTTACAGTGTTGTTGCTCTAGAAACTCGTCAGTATGCAATTGGTGATACCATTACAATGCAGCTGATGCGACGGAAGAAAGGAGTCTTGATAGCACTGCCAAAATCAAAGCTTACAAATGTGGAGCAGCCTATTCACCTAGAAGGTGAGCCTCAGGGATGTTTGGAATCACTACAACCTGCATGAATTAAGGCTGAGGAGTGTGTGTGTTTTTTGTGTACGGCATCTGTAGAACAGGCCACAATCTTATTACTTATTTAATTATTTAAAGTATTTTATGTTGCTCCTCAGCCCCAAAAAAGGCTCCCAGAACAGCTTACAAATAATCAGTAAAAGACAGTCCCTGCCTGCAGGCTACTTCAAAGTTGTTCTGCGTGAGCCCCATTGAAATGAGTAGGAGCTGCACAAAACATATTTTGGCAATGTTACTTGATGGTCTTCCCTAAGAACCATGGATGAACTGACATGCTGCTGTTCCTCAGTGTGTACGTAAACTACCTAGATGCACTGCTTCAGAAAGGGTGAAATCATCTAATGTTCTCTTTAAATGTAAGATGGGATTGAGCACACATCTCTGATCAGACAGCTGAAGTGAATGATTGTTGTGTTCACAGATTTGCTTCTGCTTCTCATAAATAGGTCTTAAATATTAGGAGTCCCTTATGAGAAGGACAGATTTTGCTTCAACTCCTACAGAAGTACAGGCTTCAATTTTAAGAATATGAAGTAGGCTGTGGATGGCTGACCTGTGGGCCATGTCCAAACTGGATGATTATGTGTGTTCCAGTGTGTAATTAACTTTACATGTCTCTTTGCCCAGATGAGCAACACAGTCAGTATTCAAAACTGCTTCTGGCCTCTAAGGCCCAAGTGCTACAGCAGGTGATCTTGGAGGAGAAGGCAGCACTCCTGCGTCAGTATGACGAGGACAAGCACACCCCTGAAGCGTGTTTCATTGAAGCAGCCATTCAGGAGCTGAAAGTGAGGACCCTCTAATTTTTCTTAATGTGGTGGTGGGAAATCAGTGTGGTTTTACTGGTCTGTGGTGTGACACCTGTTAGTACAAATGCTGAGCATTTTCATTGTGTAAATGGCTTGAATTTTTTTTTGTAAAGGAGAAATAACCATAAATACTGCAGAAGGGGGTAGTTTGAAGTAATAGGTGTAGATGGCTTCCACATTTTTATTTCAGCTTCACAACAACCTTGTGCAATGTGTCACTGAAGACCTAACCTAAGCAGTGTCACAGTGCCTGTTTCTGGATGCCTGATAGAATATGATGGATGGGTTAATTTCAAGGTCAGGGCTTAGAACTGGCAGGTGATCTCTTAATAGACAAAATACTGCCAGGGGGAGGGTGGGGAACCAAATCCTTGGACAGGAGAATCCAGTTGTGTTTGGGTTTATTCAGCGCCATAACTTCATGGTCACTATAGTCATTGTGGGGAGTAGCATGTCCCTGAATATAGAAAAACTCAGCATGTTGCAGGGGTAAAATTGTCAACTTTTTCTTGATATTTTCACATTACATCCCTAGCTTACAGGGGAAGTCTACATCTCTGGTACCCCAGGACAAGCAAAATAAATGGGAGTAGGTTGTACATGCTGGTGTGGTGCTGAGATAAATATGTCTGGCTTTGCTTTTAGGATCGAGAGGGCAGCTTGATGTCTGACGAAAATCAAGACAGTGACGTTGCAGGCACCACAATAGCTGTGGCGGAACTGGTTGTGACGGAGTCATCTGACAAAGAGGCGGCAGCAGTGTCCCAGGAGAGGAAGGTGAGTGCTTGAATGCTGTTCAAATACAGCGTTCTCTGTTCAGTTCTATTCACTCCAATACTCCGGCATGAAGTAAACATAATTTGAGTGCTGATGCCCCAGAGACCATTAAACTGGACTTGCCATCTCCAGGGTGACTCCAGAAAAACCCTGTTACTTCTAGGGCAGGACTGGGGACCGTGTGCCCTCCAGTGTTGTTGGACTGCAACTCCCATTATCCCTCACCATTGGCTGTGCTGGCTAGAGCTGATGCAAGTTACAGTCCAATAACATCTGGAGGGCCACATATTCCTAGAGTGGTAACAGAGCTGCCATCTAAATGTTCAGGATAATGGCAGGGGTGTGACAGAGGTTCTCATGGTTTTGAAAGTTTGTCTGAGAAAAATGGATGCTAACTACTTTGCACTGTAACAGTGTGTTCTAGAGTATCTTTCTGCTTTTGATGAAGAAGTTCTGGAATCTCCTCCTGTGGATTCTGCAAGTGGAGTTCCACCCCCCTCTGAGACAGAAGCAGCAGTGGTGGCTGATGCAGAAGACTCTGGCGTGGATGTGGCAGGCACAAGTGAAATGGGAGAAGCTAGTTTGCCTGAATCTGCCTGTGAAAAATCTGAAACGGCATTCAGCGGTGGACACACACATAGCTCTCCTTTCTACTACTTCTACCAAGGTTAGTCCAGCAGTGTAATGCATTGGAGAATGGCTTCAGAAAGTTAGCTCTGAGTTATTGCATCAACAATTGCCAACTTCCTCCTGGGGAAGCACTCATTTGTTAAGGGAGCAGGACAGGGGAGAGGTACAGTGGGCCCCCTGATGATGGCTTTGGCTTACAAACTCAAAACAAATTGAAATAAATTTAAGAAACGGACTCATATCAATGAAAGTCTATTCATATAGTTTGTATAATTGAGATAAATCTTAAGCTTTCTGGATACTTAGTTTGCAAGGCTGTGGGTAATGAGACTCAGTCCAGACTCAAAGTGCAGGTTCTTGACCAACTGGTATGTGAAGTCTGTCTGTCTGGTTTCTGAATGTTTATCTGCTGTTTTTGCAGTTTAAGGCCAACATTTTAAATTGTTAAGTCATGTGGGTTGGTCCTAGTGATGATGAAAGGCAAGATATTGCTCCCTTTATTTGTGATGTTTAGGTGTGAGAGCTGTTAGTTGTATAGCCAAAATGGCACTACCGACAACAAGAATGGAGATAATCAGGCTTGGTGGAACCACAAGGTTTATGGAAATACAACCAATCTTTAGAAGAAAAAAAAAAGGGGGAAACCCCCAAAACAGCCCAGTGAGAGCTAGGTATGCTCAGTATGGCCACAGAATGCTTACCAGGATGGGGAAGTGCTGGGAACAGAGAGACACACAGATATAAAAAGAACAGAGAACAGTCTCATTTTCTGGATAGCTCCTTTCATGGTTCCAAACTGAGAAGCTGCTGAGATCATGTCAAATACCATACGGGATGTGCAGCAGCCCTTGGGTACGTGTAGAGGAGCGCTATAGATCTAGGGCTGCTGCCTCAAGTGGAACTAGAGGGGGTTGCCCCATTTCTCATGCTTTCAATAACTGTCCTGTGGCTTCTCTTCCAATACTGTAGCTGAGGACGGACAGTGTCTGTATCTTCACCCTGTGAATGTGCGATGCCTGGTGCACGAGTACGGCAGTCTGGAGAAGAGTCCAGAGAAGATCACTGCTACTGTGGTGGAGATATCTGGTCACTCCATGACAGAGGTAAGAGCCCTCTTGATTGACATATTGACCTTGGTGGCATTTGGCTGAGGAAGACCCCTTGGCCGAGCTCTCATTGAGGCAGAAGTGCTAAATCCTCTCCTTGTAAAAAGATGGTTGAATTCTGGCAGCCTACTGGGGGTGGGTTTGGATGCACTTAATAGGTTTTTCTTACACTTGGGAATACTCACAGCTTGCACCAATTGGCTTTATTTGATGAATGGAGAATTGGAGGTTTGGGTTAAATAAGGCATGATTTATGGACTTGACCAGCATTCTCTCCACAGGTGACTTCTGGGGTGGGGGGAGGTATTCAAAGAACTTGTAACCAACCCAACTCCTGTCTGCAGGATGTGCGGCAGCGTCATCGTTACCTGTGTCATTTGCCACTCACGTGTGAGTTCAGCATTTGTGAACTAGCTTTGAAGCCTCCAGTTATTTCGAAGGAAACATTGCAGATGTTTTCAGGTGAGCCTTAGGAGTTCTGTTTTCTGTTGTAAACGGAATTTTTGTGAGCCAGTCAGAAGGGATGATGTGGCCCTTTACAACAGCTGTGTGTTCCCAGCTGTAGCTGAACAGTTGCAATTCACGTATTCAAGGTTTGTGTTAAGAAGAGAGGGGTAGCTAATGGAAGTGGATTTATTGGTTTACAAAGCAATAAATATTGGTGTGTGTAAAGGCTGGATCGTGCAGTGGAAAATCAAGCCTTAAACTAAGGCACCCTGGTTGAGCTTCTGAAGGGGGGGGGCTGGAAGGAGGTGAGCTGCTGCCCCTCTGCCCAAGGGGCAAGGAGGAGACGAACAGGTGATTGTTTTGCTGCTAGCAGCTTATCTCACCTAGGATCTCTCTCAATGGCTCTTAGATGATATTGAAAAAAGGAAGCGCCTGAGACAGAAGAAAGCCCGTGATGAGCGACGTCGAGAACGCAGGATTGAGATCGAGGAAAATAAGAAGCAAGGCAAATGTAGGTGGCACTCTTGGACGTGGCTGGGTCTGTGTGTCACTTATGTCACAGAAATGGAGGGGCTTGGGGTGGTAGTTGGCATGCATGGATACTTTAGTAGGTGTTAAAGGATTGATAATGCCATATCTTGGGCTTTTGCAACTTGTCTTGGCAAGGTCACCTGGGGCAGCGTGACTGGAGACAGGCTGATGGGTATGTAGAAGTGGAGGAACTGGAACAAATTTATTTTAAAATAAAGTCAAGGAACTGCTCAAGTGGTTGCTTCCCCTCAGCAGCATAGCTTTTAACTCTCCTTCTCAGAAGAAGATGTAATATACATGAGATAGACAGCACTTGAATTGGCCAGAGTAACTGCATTGGAGGATGTTTGTGCTTCAGCAAATAGGTTTGACATAGAGATGGAATGTTTGGTTTTCTGTCTAGATCCTGAGGTTCGTATTGCTTTAGAGAATCTGCAACAGTTCCCTGCCTTCAGTGCTTGTTCAGGAGAATCTGCTGGCACTGAGAACCAGAGCAACAGCCTGCTGTCTTATGTTGATAGAAGCCCTGTTTCTCAGCCAGGTGAGCAGCTGAAAGAGACTCAGGTAGGCAGCAGGTGCCCACTTTGTCAAAAGGATTTAATTCCACTTCTTCAGCCAGCCATTGGTGGCTTCAGGATTTACATCACAGCAGAATCCATGGGGGCAATAACTTGAATCTGCTGGGCAGCCAAGACAGAGCTTCCATAGACAGAGCACTCAGACTCCTGTATAACAGGTCTCAGAAATAAGGTGGGTCTCCAGCTGTGCTCCGTAAATCAATTATAGGACACACAAAAGTAGTAAGACTTGGAAGGTGGAGAATGCACAAGGCAGGGTCTGGCGAACCCGATTCTTTGCCTCTTGGATAAGCTTTTTAAAGGCAACTCTTGGTTCTTGCATTACATGTGTGGCTTTTCTCCTTGCAGAGTTCTTGTTGACTCCGTTGTCACCTGCAGCCAGTCTTGGCAGCCCTTCAGTCTGTATTGGGAACCTGGAGGAGGAATCCACCCTACCCTCATTTGCCCAGGTGTGTGTCTTGTGCAGGATCTTTATTGTGCCTGACTAGTCCTTCCGTACAATAAATGTTTCAGGAGTCAGATGTGAGTCAAGCAAAAGCTAAGGCGGAACCTGGAACTGTAAATGGCTGAATATAATCTGAACAGCTGCAGTCTGCTATGCATTTTAGCAGTCTTTTGATCTATTAGAATGCACTCTGTACTTATTTAGAAGCTTTATATCTCCCCCTTTTAATCAAATGGTCCTAGTTGAGTCACACAGCAATAGGATTTGGCTGCTGTGTGAGTGGCTGGTCCCAATTCCCTGTCCTTGTTCTTGATAGATGCTGAGGGCTGGAAAAGCAAAACCAGAAACACGGAACAGTTTTCAGCCAAAGAAGAAAGGTAAGCAAGTGATTATTCTTTAGTGTCTTTAAGAGACAGGTTTTCTAGAGTAGCTGTGCACGCAAGAGACTATCTCATTTTCTATATATAGCAGTCAAGGTAGCTCACAATGATAAAAAATTCAATGAAACAGTCAAACATCTCTAACAGTAAGATTAAAAAGAGCAGATAAAACCATTCAAGACTCAAAATAACAATAAGTCGGTGCCACATTAGAATATGTTAAGATGAGCCATAAATAATCAAGGCAGGTCAACAAGCCAAAGAGCCGTCTAAATACAAATCTTTGCCTGACAATGGAAGGACATCCGCGAGAGGCTATGCAGGCCTCAGTTCAGTGCTATTGCATGGTGCTTGTGATAGAGGCCTGTTCTACCTTCCAGTGAGCTAAGAACAGTTGCTTTCTTCCAGAAGAGACCACCACTCTGGCACCTCCGGCTCCAGGAGACAGTGATGGGGAGAGTGATAACTCGGACCGTGTACCTGTGCCTAGTTTCCAGAACTCCTTCAGCCAAGCTATCGAGGCAGCCTTCCTAAAATTAGACAAACCATCCACTTCTGACCACCTCTTCGGTAAGTGAGGGAAATGTTCCAGTAGCAAGTTTCTGTGCAGCCCCCTGATGCACTGATGCAGTGGCGCAATTGCAGTTGAGCCTTTCTGGCTCTGCAGAATAGGAATGGCCATGACAGGCAATTTTATAACATCTTTCTCTGGAAGTACTGATGCACAGTGCAGAGGTAGCAAACCTAGCTGGACAGCCACTTTATTCTAATATGGGGTGGTGGGGTGGCATTTTGCTTACTCTTCAGAGGCCGAGCTGTGGGTCTAGCAGCAAGTGGCAGCGCACCCTGGGCTGTATTGGGGAGATATGTGGCTTTCAGTCTTGCTTGAACTGATATGATGCCATGGGATTACATCTTAGCCAGCCCTGCAGCCTGAGATGCCAAGAGTTGGCCCTGGAACCTTCGGCATGCAAAGCATGTCCTCTGCAACTGGCTGTGGTTACTTCCCCTCCCTCTAGGTCAGGTATGCACAACCTGCAGCCCACATGCTGCCCCCACAAGGCTTTAATGGTGCCCCCCCCCCATTGGGCTAGCCTTCTCTCCACCCCACCCACAGATTGCTCTTTATCTGCCAGTGCTACCAGTGAGGAAGGAGCAATATGTATCAAGATCACCGGGATGTGCCGTGTGCATCCATGGTTCCTGAGTCAGCATGTGTGCCAGCATGTGCAACCCTTGGAGCCAGAGAGATTGTGCTTTGCTGCTTTAGGCAATAACCAGCCAGGTATCCAGATCCTGAGGGCTTGACTTACAAACAGACAGTTTCTGATCCAAAGCCTGGTAGCCTCTGGAGTGCAGCTTAGACAGATCCCTTCCTACAGGAGCAGCTGTAGCCTTTTTCTGTCCCAGCACTGCTGTCTTTATTCTTTGTTTCCAGGAGTGCCTTTTCATTTAGTCCCTGGAGAGTGGGAACAGGGCAGCTGACGGGCACTGCAGCTGCAATTGAGGGATGATCCTTTCTGTATGAGGGCTGAAAAAGGGAGTTTCTACATGGGAGTAAATCATCTACTTTAGCAACCCTGGTTGAGGAAATGTTGCTTCTGGAAACAGTCTATAAGGTTGACTGTGTTTCCTTTGCAGATGAAAAAAGAGGCAAGAAAAAGAAGCAGAAGCAAAAGTTGCTGTTCAGCACATCAGTGGTTCATACAAAGTGATCCTACTAATGAACAGATTCCTTCTCCTGGTTTCTTTTGTTTGCTTTTGTGTTTTGCTGCTATAGATAAAGTATTTTAAGTTTGAGCAGAAAAAATGTTTCTGGGATGTGCGGAGGGACAGGGATTAAAAATGAACATATGTTCAATTTGCTTGTTGATACCAAAACAAAGTATTGGATCACAGACCTTTAGTAAACATTGCAGGGTTGTGCCAAGCTTAATGCCTTTGGCCTCTTTTGCAGTTGGCCCACAGGAAGAATAGCATAGCCAAATGGTACACCTGCTTTTGCCACTCCAGGAGCAGAGAGCTCCTAATGCTATCAGCCTGGGTGGAAATGAGTCTAGTGGGTGCCATGGGCTGGGTGAAACATGTCCTTTATTGCTTACTATTTGCCTCTCTCTGGGAGCAGGTAAATAAAGATACCATGCTATAGAGTACTCACAGATTGCTACATCCATTTAATTAGAACTTCTTACAAAGACTGGGTGGTGGTGGTGGTGGAAGTAATTCAGCTCCTGTCTCCAGTTGCTGTTCAAAAGGCCAAGGACTGCAAGAAGGGAAGTTTTAGGAAGTCTTTCTGATAAGGTGACTGGCCTCAGCAGAACATGGTATTCAGCCAGGCAGGAGTAAATCTTGCCCAGATCTTATGTGTAGGGCTGCTCTTGGGAGTTATGGTGCTAATTAGATTACATGGAGGGATATTAGAAATGTTTTTTCTTTGCACAGAACAGGTAGTTTGTATAAGAACGCAGGCTGAAAGGACCTGAACGTAGTGGCCTCATTTGCTTGGTTGTGGGATTCAAACTTGGGTTGTACTATGTACATTTCAACCATACTTCTCTCCTCACCCTTCCTGCCTTTTTCTTTTTTTGAGAAATTGTTTCATTCTGCACTGCTTGTGGCTTGATCTGAAACTAATTACTACTAAAGTGTCAGTTCTGTCGAATACAATGAACTTCAGTGTACTATACCAGCAAAGGCAAATAGTTGCAATAAAACCATATGCACAACGGTGGGTGTGTTTCCAGCTGTAGTTTATTCCCTTGTATCAAACGGTCCTTTTCATTTGGGACCTACTAATGTTTTTTTCCCACCATAGTTAACAGGCATCTTCCACCCAGACCAATACGTGCTTCAGAGGGGCTATTGTCTTCCTTGCTTACTTAATGAGTTAACCAGAGCAGTTCCAGTGACAGAAATCCAGCCATAGCAGTTAACTGTATAAAAGCCAATCCTGTGCCAGGCCTGAGCTCCATGCACTTAGTCATGATTCTGCTTTCACAAGCGTGTAAGCCCACAACCACTGGGTGTATTATGACCTTGTTCTTTGCTGGGAAAGGCAGAAAGTTAGCTTGGAACATATTTCCAGAAATCACTGCTGCAATTTTAGCATGGGAAGAAGCCCCAACACCTATCTATGCTATGTGAAAGTTTGCAGTACTTCCTTATAATAGAAGCAGTGGATTGTGCAAGGTTAACAAGGCACAGCAGCATATGTAATGTCAGTGTTTCAAAAGGATCTAAAGTTACCAAATCCTGCAGATTGGTTGCCATTAAGATCCACTTTTTCTCTCACAACCTAAGTGGAGAGCTCTTGGCCAAGCTCAGGAAAAATTCCGAGGCCTATGCAAGTGCTACAGCACCACCCTTAATTGCACTTCTCTTTGCCACTGTGAAGGAAATTGTTTTCAGGAATAATTTAACTTGAATAACGTCATGACATTGATTAACCCATGATTTGCCCATGGTGTCTGCCAGCTGCCTTCCACAGCCTTTTTGAATATTCAGCCTCCCAGCAGGGCTTGCAATGTGACATCAGTTAGCAGTTAGGTTAACTGTGGGTTGTTTAACCTACAGCATCCAGGTTTGGATGTCATGTAGCAGTCCCCAATCAGGGTGAATTTTCAAAATGGTCACGGCAAGTGCTGTGGCAAATCTTGGGTTAATTCATCCATGTTTTGCTGCCGTTACATGCAGTCATTTACAGAGTGAGCTTTATTTACACAATAAAGCAACTTCCAGCTGAAGTTTGTTCATAAAATAGGTATATGACCATGATCATATTTAGCACCCTTACCATATCAATTTGTGCACATAATAAAGTTTGCAATTTTGCGTTATTAATGTGTGGTACTATCAGTGATTGATATAAAATGATTTTTCAGAGACTGCATCCTGTATTGTTTAAACAAAAAATTTAGTGAACAACTTGCATATATATGTACTTAAAGACGTTATAAAATTTCATATTAGGTTGTGAACATGCACACACCTGGTTTGTTCTCTATGTACATTCAATTTAAATTTGTCATCTAGTTTTACTACAACTTCAGTCAACACTAGGAACATTCAATGTCATGTAAGTGAAAAGTATAAACATTAAAACACATTTATTTCAAAACAAGTAGATGTGAGGGGAGATCCATATTAGGAAATGCTTAGGCATTACTTTCATGTTCATTTATTTATAGAATACATTTATTGGATGCTGTTCTCTTAAAAAGACACAAGGCGTCTTACAGCAAGGGTCTAAAAACGTACAAAGATTTAAAACAATTAAAAATAAGACCTGGTAAAACAAGTAGATCATTTTCATTTATTAGATTTGCTATCACTGCATTCCATGCTTTTAACCTAAAG
This sequence comes from Heloderma suspectum, assembly GCF_057233095.1. Classification (NCBI taxonomy): domain Eukaryota; kingdom Metazoa; phylum Chordata; class Lepidosauria; order Squamata; family Helodermatidae; genus Heloderma; species Heloderma suspectum. The sequence continues at coordinate 30,881,361 of NC_139470.1, forward strand.
TAGATGATTTGGTCAAAAGTAGTGACTTAAGGGTACAATCCTATCCAGATAGCCACCTCCAAGACTGCTGCATATCCAATGCAGGGCAGGAGGAGAGCAGTGGCTCCGCTCGCCAGCTGCCCTGCATTTCTGCTAGATGGGCGATTTTGCCCATCTAGCAGTGACACCTCAGAGGAGGAGGGAAGGAGGCTGGGCAGCCACATCGTACAGCTGCCACCCTGGTCTCCTCCCCTTCCTGCCCCCCAGGAATGCCCCCCTTTCCCTGTCTCAGCTGTCCGTTTTCCAAGTATGGAGTGGTTCTGTGTCAGCTCCGAGGGGGTGGGGAGCATGGTTTCTTAGCTCTCAGTTCGGAGCCAGGAAACTGAACTATATGCATGCACACACACTGTCTAGTGGGCATAGGACTGCTCTCTTAACCACTCTGCTATGGACAGCTCTCAGTTCTTTAGATAAAGGGTGAGATAAGCGTGTAACATTACATTTGTATTCACTGTTCTATTTCAGCTAGCTTGTGATTAGGGACATCATTAAGAAAATGATCAACATACTGTGTGGGAGCAGCAGCTTTCTATTCTCTACCAAACCGCTTCTGAAACTATATTAGGACAGGGAAACCTGCAGCCCTTGTCACCATCCAGTTTGCCAGATGTTGTAGACTTGCTCGTACTCTGCAGACACAGCCCCTTTGGAAATAACTTCCTCTTCATGTGTGTGTGAGCAAAAGAGAGAGGTAGAGAATGGAGCGGGTGGGACAGAGAACATCCTGCAATGATGTAAACTCCACCATTAGCTACAGCCCATGCAGATGAACAGCCCTTCATTGGAAAATGGTGTCTCACCCCTGCTGTATATACACACACATGCACCAGGGGTGAGGGGATGCTGTTCGACTAAAATATAAAGTGCAGTGAAAAACAGACCTAGTTGCACAGTTCTTTAGATACCAGAAAATGATATTAAGCCGTAACACTTTATTTTAACATTACTTACAAGCCTGAGGCTGAGCAGACTATAAGCTGGATGAACAAACACTATTTGCTTTGCCTAATTTTACTACTACCTAAAAAAAGGAGGGCGGAGATGTGCTGATCCTTGCCAGCAAGCATCATGTAAATAGGCTTGTTCCTCAAACGAGTGTTTCTGGCATGCTGTTGCTCAGGCCAACTCCATGCTATCATCACTGTCTTCATCTTTAGTTTGTGACGGCTGCTCTCCCACAAGCACACAGCTCTGCACTGACTTCTGGATGGCTTGTCTATCTGCTGAAACAAGGAGTTAAGAGAAGTCACCAGTATCATGGTTGACACGCCAATCCAGGGCACTGCTTTTCTCCCTTTAGGTACCAACCCACTGCTTGGTGCAGAGGATTCTGGGTAGTGGTTGTTCAGCACTCGGTTTTGCAAGGTGCTGATCGAGGCTCTACAGCAGATGTAGGCAACCTGATGCCCTCCACATGTTTTGGACTACAACTTTTTGGACCAGCCAGCATGGCCAGTGATCATGGGAGATGTAGTCCAGCACATCTGGGGGGCAGCAGGTTGCCTACCCCTGCTCTCGAGTCTCACTTGTGTTCTGAATTCATGGAGTACAAGCTAGATCACATCCACAATGCCCCCACATCTGCAGGGGAAAATCCATACTGGTGGGCTAGTTTTCTCTTTGACACTCCTCAGACCACAGCTGGAAAACAAAGATGATCGGCTTTATCTAAATTAAAGACTCACTTTAAAGAGGGAATTAACCCTGAGTTCACACAACAGAGATCGTCCTAGCATACTCCATTAGCTCACACTCAGAAACTCTGTCTTCCATACAGTCGTCAGGATTTTAAACTAAAAGCCCTGACATTCTGCACCAAGAAAAACTGCAACTTGTATACATTTCGCAATGTAGGTATATTTGCATCTTATTTTATGTCAGCAAGGGGAAGAGAAGACTACTATGCAGGGCACATAAAGCCTTACAGCTGCTGACCTAGAATCATGAAGTTAAAAGGATCCTAAAGGTCACCTTGTCCAGCCCCCCACTGCTGTAGGAAATCCACTCCTACAGCATCCCTGATAGGTGGCCATCTAGCTTCTGCTTAAAAACTAACAAAGAGTCCATGCAAAGCAGTTTGTTCCACTGTCGAACTACTCATACCATCAGGAAATTCTTCCTAACATTTCATCAAAAAAAACCCTTGCGTTTTGAACCCATTTGTTTGAGTTCTACTATCTAGAGCTGGGGTGCAGAACCTCAGGTCTGGGAGGCAAACCCTCTGGGGTTCCTCAGAGGGCCACTTCCTTCCCCAAACCATTTGATGGTTTCCTGGCTTTTGACTAGTTTCACACACAGACACACACCCCAGTTCTAAAATGGTGAAATGTGTCTCCTGGGGCTGAGTTACTGGCAGTAAGAGCTTTAAGCTAAAATATGCTGGCAATTTTGGTGTTTTGGCCCATCCCCTTTGCTTTGGCCCCACACACTGAAATGCAGCCCCCAAGAACTCCAAAATGCAATCTGACCCTCTGGTTGAAAGAGGTTCAACACCCCTGCTTTGGAGCAACAGACAACAAGTTTGCTCCATCATCTCTGTGACAGCCCTCCATCTCTTTAGAAATCTGGTTCAGCCACCCTTTGAGCTTCTGAGATTTCAGCAGGCATTGATTGACCAAACACATTCGAAGGTATTTTCACAATCCTAAGGGTTAGAAACTCCAAGAATTCAAAACTGAGATTTCCGGAGAGCTGCACTTCTGAACCCACTACCACATTCTGTAGGATTTCTGACTCTTTCAAAGTTGTGGCATCCATCGTTGATCCTCCCCAAGATTAGAAATAACATCTAATCAGCAACACACTACCCAGGGCAACCCGATGAAAAGAAAATGTTAGCAGGCCCCACAGCCTGTTTGGAGGGAGTAGCTGCAGGGGGATTGAGGGTGGTGGTGCAATGCCCTATTGAGCCCCAGTCTTGGTAACACCAGTACGTAAGGCACAATCTGCTTTCATATTGCACTCTGATTCCTGGTCCAGCTAAGAGACATATGAGGAGCTGTGTCTTCCAGAAAGGCCCTGTCCCATCCCCATTTTGACTCTGCTTTAGGAAATATAAGCTAAGCAGTTGATTACCTTCATTGGTACAGTTGCGCAGTAGCAACAGCAGCTGATCCCTGTTGTACTGAATAAGGAATTTTTGGCACGTGCGTATTGTAGCTGGTGGAGGAGAAGGAAGACATCAGCAACTTCACAGGCAAGGGAGCACCTGCATCCTAAAATAATCCTCTTGTGCTAATCGAGAGCAATGGATGAAAATGAACCCATGAAACAAAACTCCAGCAGCCAAGAGTGTCCATCAGAGAAGAAGTGCTAGAAAATGTTGTTGCACCTTAAAGACTAACCTGATTTATTGACACAGAAGTCCATAGCACTTGGGGGGAGTGGTCAAAACTGCACTCTGCAATGAACTCTCCAGTTGCACTAGTAGAATTTTTTTACAGGAGTCACAATATTTTAAGTAAAAGCTACAGGTCACATTAGGGGCCCATTATTTTAGCCCATTAGCCCATACGCATGGTTCCCTCTGGATCAGGGCCCATGTTTAATATCATAAGGCTGGGAAGCATAGTGAATGAAATTCTTTAATTACCTTTCAGCTTCTGTATCCACATTTTCAAGCCTATGGAGACTAGGAACTTTGTGTTGTAGAAGCTGAGATTCTAAGGATGGGTTCTCACATTCAGCATTGAATACCCTTGCCAGCAAGCCTCTCTGGCAAACTCCTACCCCACCTGATTTCTTAGTGCACTGCAAAGAATGTAAGGAAGGGGATATATCTGTCGCCCTTCAAGAGGATAATTTCCATGTGAACCTGTTGCAGCAAAAACAACGGAGAGTCTTGTGGTCCCTGAAAGACTAACACATTTATGATGGCACAGGCTTTGGCGGACTATTGGCCACAAGAGCGTAGGCCTATGCTGTAATCAATGTGTCAGTCTTTCAGGGGCCACAAGACTCTTGGTTGTTTTTCAGACAGGCATATATATCTCTTAGCTATAGTTCAGTTGTTGATATGGAGGATTAGCTCAGAAGGTGGAAAGAAAGAGAAAGCATCAGACCCAATCCTTCCCTTCTTAGAGTCTGGCATAACAGCAGAGGGAAGAGCCAGTAGCTGTGAGAGCAGCTCTCCATTCCTCAGTCTCTCCCAAGGCTTTTAAAACTGGTTCCATTCAAGACAGAGGCTTGGAAAAGGTGGGAAGGAGTGCAGAAATTAGTAATTAACTATGCCTCCTATGCTGGACACTGAGGTTGCAATACTATGCATACCTACTTTGGAGTAAACCTCCCTGAAAGTCCAACTTAATTCTGGGTAAACATGTATAGGATTGCACTAAGTATTTTAAAGCAGTAATATTTATTAATATTTGTTCTGTATCAATATATTTATTAATGTATTATTAACATTTATATACTTGGCTCTCTCTCATTTTCATCAGATCCAAGGGAAGCAACAGATACCCTGGGGACAGATTTCAACCTCTGCTGGGTGGGGTTCCTCTCCCTCTTAAGGCACAGGGTTGCAGCATGGGCATACTCAGGTGGTGGTGATGACCTGGAATGTGATTTACAGCTTTGGCCATCATAACAGCTTTTCATTTCCTGGAAAAAACTGAACTGAGCATGGCCATTCACGCTTTAATAATCTTGAGTAGAGTACTGCTAATGCGCTGTATGTGGCACTGTCCTTGTGAAGTGTCCAGAAACTTGTAATGGCCCCAAATCTCAGAGCTGGACTTTTCTCTGGGGCTCCTTTACAACTGTACTGGCTGCCTATGGTTTCCAGGTGTTGGATCCTGCCTTTAAAACCCTAAGTGGCCAGTAGGGACACATGAATACAGGAAGAACTGCCTCCTTCTATACATAACACCTCAGACCCTTCAGATAATAAGTCCAGTTCTGTTCCAACACCGTGGAGCTCCCCTCCTCAAGAGGCCCACCTCTTCGTTTTCTTTGCAACACCTCACCAAGTTGTGGCTGCCCAAGAAAGCCATTTCAGAAAGCAGATGGTCCGTAAATCTGCTTTGTTTTCTTTTTGGAGGCTGTGTTTATTTCTGCTGGTTGTCTATAAGACCACTAGATATATGTTATTTTTATTGCTACCTTTTAATTTGAGTTGATTTTGGTTTATATATTTATTGTTAATATGTTCTTTTTATTATTGGAAGCTGCTTTGAATTTATTTTAAGGGATGCAGGGTAATTCTTTGAGAACAAAAACAAAACAAAACACCTGTCTACACTATCACATATGCTGGTGCCCAGCATACTGAATAGTATTAGACGAGATTCTAATCAGGGGTGGGCAACACATGGACATGTGGTGGCAGCTACCCTCCCTGCCCCGCCCCGCCCCCTATTCAGCTGCAGCAAAGTTTTGTTCTGTTTTCTTTTGTAAAAAAGAAAAAATGGTGGGCGCTACAGAGCACTCAAAGGGCCAAATTTAGTTTGTTTGTTCAATCCTAACAATTGCGAGAAATTGGCACACTAGCTAACACTATGGGCATTGCAGTAGACTAGTTTATGTTGGTTCTGTGTAATAATAGGATATTGCCCTGTAGCCCCTGCGGAGTGCTACGCTGCTGAATTTTGGAGGCAAACCACCGGGTCTTTGTTTTCACTTTTGAGAAATTGGGGGCACAGCCTACAGAGACAGAATGGCCCCCAGACCTCTTGCAGTTGTCGACCCCTGCTCTAAGTGGCCTGATGTTCTCCACCTCTGGCAAATCACTACCATAGGAATGAAGAATCCAGGCTGTCCACATTAAGAGAGTTCACTGCACAACAGGAAACCCCCTGAGCCATTTATATTGCTAAAAACAAAAGATCTCAAAGAAAAGAGCTCACCTCCAACATGTAGTGTGTTAAAAGAACAGGGATAACGTTGGTTCTTGTGCTCCAAGTGAGTGATAAAGGGAAGCGATGACCAAAGGAGCAGATAAAAGTCCTTCCGGCAACACAGTAGAACTACTCTCGTGTAGGCATTGAGGTACTTTACTGGGGAGAGACACAGAAGAGACTGATGCTTCACAGATGGAAGGGGGGGGGGAATGAGCAACACATTCGGTACCACCCCACAAGAAGAATCCCAGCTTTCCTTTGCAAGTTTGAGAGACAAGTTTGAAAATATGGTGGCAAAGATGAATCAAAGCAGCTCCCTTGTACAGTGGAATGTTAGATTTGGGCTGTGTAGACCTAGGTTCAAACCCCCCTCTCAGCAATGAAATTTATTGGATGAACTTGGATATATCATGATCTCCCAGCTTAACCTCCCCAACAGGGTTGTTGTGAGAACAAAATAACCCCACACATGCCACCATGAGCACCTGGAAAGTATGAAGTGCTTGGTAAGAAAAACAAGCTTTTCAGCTACCATGATTTGTAAATGTACAAGATTTCTCTGAGGCAAACTCAAATCTCAAGAAGTAGAGTGCTGTCAAAATGCACCATGACCTTCACCTCTGGTTCAACATTTATCCATGAACACTACTAGAGACAATTATATTTTTCAGCATATACAATCTCATGCACTACTAGTCCAACCTTACCCGATCTAGTGCCCTCCAGATGTGTTGGACTACAACTCCCATCATCCCCAGACAGCGTGGGGAAGGCTCCACTAGCCTTTCCAGCTTTGGAGTAGCTCCTGCTCATGGATTGCACCTAGACATTATTTGTACCTTCCCAAATACATCTCTGTTGTTAGACCATTATTAGATGCAGTCAAAGAAGCTCTGTTATTCGGCAGATTAGTTTTGTACAAAGCATTCCCTGATATTTTTTAGGTAGTCACCACACCTAAAAAAGGATATTGCAGAGCTGGGAAAAGTGCAGAGGAGGACAACTAAAATGATCAAGGGGCTGGAGCATCTCCCCTACAAGGTAAGGCTACAACAGCTGGGATTGTTTAGCTTGGAACAAAGGAGGGTAAGGGGAGACATGATAGAGGCGTACAAAATTATGCATGGGGATAGGGAGACATTTTTCTCCCTCTCTCAGAATACTAGAACCCTCCATGGGTCCTCCCATGAAGCTGATTGGTGGGAGATTTAGGTCAGACAAAAGGAAGGACATCTTCACACAGCACAGAGTTAAACTATGGAATTCAGTTCCACAAGATGTAGTGATGTCCACCAACTTAAGATGGTTTTAAAAAGGGGGTTAGACAAATTCCTGGAGGAGAAGGCTATCAATGGCTATTAGGCCTGATGGCTATGTGCTACCTCCAGTACCAGAGGCAGTGAGCCTATGTACACGAGTTGCTGGGGAACATGGGCAAGAGGGCGCTGATGCACTCGTGTCTGCTTGTGGGTTCCTGATCAACAGCTGGTTGGCCATTGTGTGAACAGAACGCTGGACTAGGTGTACCCTTGATCTGATCCAGCATGGCTCATATGTTCTTATATATGCAGTTGTTAACTTAGGCTGCTGTGTGAATCAAGCTAGCAGACAGACAGCCCTGTCATCAGGCCAATGCAAACGCGGAACCTGCCAAGCTGAACAGAGCTCACGAGATAGACAAACCTCCTGAGAATGCAAAAACAGGCAAGCTGCCAAGCACCTAACAGATCACAATACACGGCTGGTGAGCTTCCAGGGCTGTGGTTGCTGAATGGTTGATGGTTTTCATCCTGGTACAAGACAAAGTTTTATATCTCTTCCAAAGCACAGGGAAAGTACAGACCTATGGGAAGATCACAGAGAAGGGCTTAGACAGTTTTCACTATGAAAACTGTCTATGGGAGAAGATAAGGAAGCCCAGTGCCCATAGCTGCAAAGCCCCAGAAAGCAGACCTGCAAAAGCAATGGAGCAACACGCTAGTCCAAAGTCTCCATGAATTCTTGCAACAGCATTCTTCACTGTATTGTGCACTGTTCGCTCCTCAATGAGCTGTCGACAGCGGGGGTCTTCGGAGATGATCTCACAGAGGAAATACCTGTAGAAACAGAGAGGCAGTGAACACAGGGTTCCTGGCTTGAAGGCACCCATACTGAACAGCATGCCCCACGTAGCTGGGCAAGGAGCAACCTGTAAACCATAGAAGTGAACAGGCCACCAGGCATCAAGCAAAAACAACAAATGCTTTTAAAAGCCTGGTACAAGAGAACAATGGGAATAACTTCCAGCTCAGGAGGTAGAAACAGTGTCTGGTTCACGGACAATCTTGAATTCAGCTCAGGCTTGTCTGTGCTCAAGTTTGCACTGTGTTTCTTTCATTCATTCAAAGCATTTTTATCCCATCCCCACTTCAGCCAAAGTGTCTCCCAGAGCTGGTTACAAAGACAAGAAATGAGAGAGCAGGGGTGATGAATGATGGGAGTTGTAGGCCAAGACATCTGAAGGACCACAAGTCGCCCACCCCTGCTCTGCAGGATTTAAAGTGCCTTTGGTCTGCGCAGCGTGGTAGGGCCTCTGCTCCGCACCCAAAAGGTGCCAGGTGCAGCCCCTGGCAACTCCAGTTAGGACCAGGAAAGGCCCGTCTGAAGGCCCGAGAGAGCCGCGGCCAGTCAGCGTGGCCTGCAGGCACGGAGGGTCTATTAGCAGACACGACTGCTAAACGGACACAGCCCGCCCGCGCAGTCAAGGCGGGAGGGAGCCGGGGGCGACGGGGCAGGCACGCCCGCGCCCACAACGCCGCAAGCCAAGCGGCAGCTACACGTGTGTTCGGCGGGCAAGGGCTAACCGGGCCGCGGCGAGGCCGGCAGACGAGGGGCGCAGAGCGCCTCGCGGGCCCCCCGAGCGCTGCTGTCTGCGGCGGCCCGGCCTTGCCGGCCTGCGGCTGCACGCGGCGGGGACGGCCGCGCGCGCGAGGGAACGGCCCCCTCGCCCCGATCCCACCCGCGGAGGCAGCGATGCCGCCGCCCGCGGCCTGGCGCCCCCCGCGTGGGCGGAGGACACGGGCCGTGCCGGCTGGGGCGAGGGCGTCGCAGTCCGCGCCGGCCGGCCGGGGGCGCCCGAGCTACGCCTGCGGGCCGCGAGGAGGCGCGCTGCCGGGCGGGGCGCCGCGGGCCCACCTGTTCTTGAACCGCACCATCGCGGCGGCGGCGGCGGCGGCGGCGCAGGAGCCATAGAGCTGGAGAGACAAACCGCCCGGACTTCCGGCGACTGTGACAGGCCCACTCGGCGAAGATTCTCCAGCCCGTCTATGGTCTTGAAGCGGCTTCGCTCTTAGCCCCACGCATCTCCATGGCAGCAGCCCTTTGCGCCATAGAGATAGGAAATAGAAGAGGCGACGCGCGTCCTGGATTTCCGGTTTGAACGTACGCCGCCCCCTCCCCCCCGCACCAACGCTTTCTCTCTGTCTCGGAGCGTGAGTGAGGGGGGCTCCTAGAAATCAGTGGGGGAATTCAGGACTCTCGCCACTGATTTCTGGGTTTTACTCGCGGCGGGAGACATTTAAAAGCGCCTCCTATCTGAACCCGGAAATGACCTATACAGGCAAAACGGAACTTTCTATTATTGATACATCTCCGTTTAGTCCACCCAATGGGAGGGGGCGTTCTGCTCTTCTCTCCAGTTGGCCAATCAGCCCGCCTTCCCCCGCAAGCTTAAGTGTGATTGGTTTGTCGCGGCCTTTCCTCACGTTGGCGCGCGTGTATAAGAGCAACCGCTTTCCCCTCAGAGACCGGCGCTCGCTCAGTTGGCCCTTTGCGCCGCGTGGGGGAGCCCGCGCGCTCCATCGGCCTCCCGCGCCTGGGCGGCGCTGAGGCGGCGATGGTCGTCTAAATCTCCCTCAGGAAAAGGCGCGCGCACAGAGGGAGGCGGGGGCACGACGGATGTCCCAGAAAATAAATAGAATATTTACGTTTTTAAAAGACGCGAGTTTAGAGTTTCACACAAACACGCAGGCTAGCGGGGAACAGGATTCTGAAAAACAAAAGCAGCCGGCCGTTTGGCGCCTTGAAGCCTGGCAAGTTCATTATGGCGTTCATAAGCCAGGCTTCCTGAGCCCGGGGCCCTCCAGGTGTGTTGGGCCACAGTTCCCATCATCCCCAGCCAGCATAGCCAAACACCTGTCGAGGGCACCACGTTGGGGAAAGTTTGGCATGAGGCGGCCTTTTCCAACTTTGTGCTGTGCTGGCCAGATATTTTGGAATACAACTCCCAGGATCGCTGGCTATGCTGGCTGGGGCTGAGAGGAGTTGAAGTCCCAGACTTCTGGAGGGTACCAGGTTGATGAGGCCTGGCATAAGGTTTTGTCGAACAGAATCCCGTTCATATTATGTATCATGAATAATATTGGTGCAGCTTTATTGTTTATGCTGATGGTTAGCCACCTTGAGTGCCATAGATGGAAAGGTGGGATATAAACTGAAGTGATAAATTCAGCTACATGAATCGCTGCCACCCTTTACATCTATGTGTAACTGAGAATAACACTTTGTTTTGAGCCTGTGGGGACGGGCAGAAGAGAGTTAATGTTAAACAGACCTACTGACCAGGTATGACCAGGTATATCCTTTGTTAGGTAAAGTACATAAACTATTTATGGCTAACATGGCTGCCTTTGTTTTTTGTATGACTTGGAGAAAGCGGAATTCAGCCCTTCAACAACAGGACCCTGCATCAGAGGAACAGGATTCTACACCACCTAGGCAGGTTTGACAGCAGGATTTTATATTTTCAGAAATGGAGGATCTACAGTTTCTTCCTCCCAGTGGTCCTAGGGGCACTAAACCCTGAAACCACCATATCACCTGGCAGCACCCAATCTGAAGGTCTGCAAAGCCTCCTCCGTATCATCATAAGACTCCGACCATGCAGACATGCTTTTTGTAACAACTTGCCTGATGAAGAGATCTGGAGAGTTCAAAAGCTTGCACTTTTCTAGTGATCTTTGAGTTGGCTTAAAATAGCATTACACTATATGGATAAAGTTAATATGGGAAGTAAATATCCAAAATCTATAGTTAGGCAATACCTTTATTAGGTACTGAGGATTTGGGAATTTTCTTTTTTCTCATGGTCCAGCACAGCTATATTTGTTTCTTTGTTGTTTAATGTGTTTTGGGGATTAAAAGTCAATGACTTTTTGATACAGGATTGTGGGGGGGGGGGGCAGTGTTCTGAATAGGGAAAACAATCTGAGAAGGGGGCGGACCTTCCCCTATCCCTGCAAAGGATGGGGTAATCCAGATGTCTGCCTGTGAAAAAACAGGAAACTGCAGTTGTGACTCAAGAGTTTTTCTACACCATGAAACATTTATCATGCGTTCATGATTCCTTACTCACAGTTGCTTATGGATTCTTTAGATGACACTGTGATCCTGCAGTTTTGCGTCTGTTTTTTAAGAGCACTTTCCCTGGGGGGTTTTAGAGTGGGGAAAATGGGATATTATTTCTGAATGCGAAAGAACTACTTATGTATTTGTGGTATTCCACTATAGCACAGCACCACCTAGAGGTTATGTAATGGAAAAGCAGGAAAGGAAAAGCTCTTGGTGTAGAGCTTGTATCTCAGGTCTGCCATGAAACCAAAAGTAGATGCCATGTAGAAAAGCTCTCAGACACAGAGGAAGATACAAAGAGGTGACGGTCTGTAAGCTACATCTGGGGGTGCTGGGTGACTTCCCAAAGATCTGATGTGGAAGCAGTGGACTTGGGACTATCTGCTGGACTGTTTAAACGATGGCCCCACCTCTGTTCAACATGTATATTTGTTATTTGTATATAAACCAAATATTGTTGTTCAGTCGTGTCCGACTCTTCATGACCCCATGGACCATAACACGCCAGGCCTTCCTGTCCTGCGCTCTCTCCCGGAGTGTGCTCAAGTCCATATTCATTGCATCGGTGATGCTATCTAGCCATCTCCTCCTCTGCCGTCCCCTTCTCCTTTTGCCTTCAATCTTTCCCAGCATCAGGGTCTTTTCCAGGGACTTTTCTCTTCGCATTAGGTGGCCAAAATATTTGAGCTTCAGCTTCAGTATCTGTCCTTCCAATGAGCACTCAGGGTTGATTTCCTTTAGGATTGACTGATTTGACCTCCTTGCAGTCCAGGGGACTCGTAAGAGCCTTCTCCAGCACCACAGTTCGAAAGCATCGATTCTTCGGCACTCAGCCTTCCTTATAGTCCAGCTCTCACAGCCATACGTTGCTACTGGGAAAACCATAGCTTTGATTATATGAACCTTGGTCAGCAAGGTGATGTCTCTGCTTCTTACTATGCTGTCTAGGTTTGCCATAGCTTTCCTCCCAAGGAGCAAGCATCTTTTAATTTCATGGCTACAGTCACCGTATGTGGTGATCTTGGAGCCTAAGAAAATAAAATCTGTCACTGCTTCCATTTCTTCCCCTTCTATATGCCAGGAAGTGATGGGGCCAGATGCCATGATCTTCGTTTTTTTAATGTTGAGTTTCAAACCAGCTTTTGCACTCTCCACTTTTACCCTCAAGAAGAGGCTCTTTAGATCCTCTTTGCTTTCTTCCATTAGGGTGGTATCGTCTGCGTATCTGAGGTTGTTGATAATTCTCCCGGCAATCTTAATTCCGACCTGTGATTCATCCAACCCGGTGTTTTTCATGATGTACTCTGCATATAAATTAAATAAGCAGGGCGACAATATGCAACCTTGTCGTACTTCTTTCCCAATTTTGAACCAATCGGTTGTTCCATGTCCGGTTCTTACTGTTGCTTCTTGACCCTCATACAGGTTTCTCAGGAGACAGGTAAGGTGGTCTGGTACTCCCATCTCTTGAAGAATTTGCCACAGTTTGTTGTGATCCACACAATCAAAGGCTTTAGCGTAGTCAATGAAGCAGAAATAGATGTTTTTCTGGAATTCTCTTGCTTTCTCCATGATCCAGCGAATGTTGGTGATTTGATCTCTAGTTCCTCTGCCTCTTCAAAACCCAGCTTGTACTTCCGGTAGTTCTCGGTTCACATGCTGCTGAAGCCTAGCTTGTAGGATTTTGAGCATCACCTTGCTGGCATGTGAAATGAGCGCAATTGTACGGTAGTTTGAACACTCTTTGGTGTTGCCCTTCTTTGGAATTGGAATGTAAACTGACCTTTTCCAATCTTGTGGCCACTGTTGAGTGTTCCAAATTTGTTGGCATATTGAGTGCAGCACTTTAACAGCATCATCTTTTAAGATTTTAAATAGCTCAGCTGGAATACTGTCATCTCCACTAGCTTTGTTGTTAGTAATGCTTCCTAAGGCCCACTTGACTTCACTCTCTAGGATGTCCGGCTCAAGTTCAGTGACTGCACTATCATGGCTATCAGGAACATTCAGATCTTTCCTGTATAGTTCTTCTGTATATATACAGAATATATATTCTTATAGTTCCAATAAGCCTCCAATGGCCTCCTTCCAAAGGGAACCAAATTTGAGGAAATCTTGCACCCCTGGAACTTCTCACTGCCAGGAGACTTGGGATGCATGTAATGAACATCCTGTGTCGGTTGTCATGCTGTTAAAAGGTTTATTTTTGTGCCCGTCAGTAGTTTGAATTGAAGCAAGAGGTTTCTTTGGTCACAAACTGCACCCATCTGTAATTTATTCAAATGTTTTAAACATTTTTTTCCTGAGAAAGCTGAGGGGAATATTTCTGCTTTTAGCTTCCCTTGTTGGTCTGCTGGGTGTTCTGGTGACCCCCCCCAAAAAAAACGCTGTAAGATGTTTACAGCTTCCCAGAGAAAATTGGTGACATTATAGGAATGGAAAAAGAGTGGCATCCCGTGGCTTCAAATTTTCGCTTTCTGCTTCCTCCTGCCAGAAACCCCATTTACACTTCAAACCTTTGCCTGCCTGTGCTTGCGGGCGGCCGCGGGAAGCGGATGCAAAGGATGAAGTTCACCCTCACCCTACGGCAGTTGCAGACAGGGCGGGCTTGTGCAAATCCTTGAAAACTTCACAAAGTACTCTGTGGAACATTTGGGAGATGACCCCATTCCACTTCTTCTCAGACCGTGTCTGAACTCAGACAATCCCACAGGCCCCATTTGGGAGAAACAGGACCAGCCCATTCCATTTTGGTACCTGAGACCACCCACACACTGCTGCTACCACACGCATACACACCATGCACATACACACACTCATTCAGATTATTATTATATTTATATCCCGCCTTTTCCCCAATACTGGGACTCAAGGCAGCTTTACAACATTAAAACCTTGAACAGTTAAAACGTATAAATAGAAATATAAAAAAGTTAAAAATATAATTAAATCATCAGTAGTATTAACACTGTATAAAATATCAAAATTTTAAAAGACAACAACAATATAAACAATAGTACCACTCCATCATATTCTCACAGGTCCAGACTATCTATCTATCTATCTATCTATCTCCAAAGGCCTTCTGGAACAAAAAACTTTTTACCTGCCTGCAGAATGATCAAGGAGGGTGCCACTCTCGCGTCCCTGGGAAGGGAGTTCCAGAGCCCTGGGGTAACCACCAAGAAGGCCCTCTCGCACGTTCCCACCAGACAAGCCTGTGATAGTGGCAGGACTGAGAGAAGGGCCCCCCTGAAGATCTCAGGGCATGAGCAGGCTCATGGGGGAGAATACGGTCTTTCAGATAACCTGGACCCAAGCCACATAGGGCTTTACTAGCGTTTTGAATTGTGCCCGGAAACAGACTGGGAGCCAGTGAAACAGTTTTAGCAGGGGAGTTGTATGCTCCCTGTAGCCAGCCCCAGTCAACAATCTGGCAGCAGCTCTTTGAACCAGCTGAAGTTTCCGAACACTCTTCAGAGGTAGCCCCACATAGAACGCATTACAGTAATCCAAACAGGATGTAACTAAGGCATGTGTCACCATGGCAAGTCAGACATCTTATGGAATGGGCGCAGCTGGCGCACGAGCTTTAACTGTGCAAATGCACTCCAGGCCACTGCTGAAACCCGGGCATCCAGGCTCAGGGCTGAACCCAGAAGTACACCCAAGCTGTGAATCTGTGTCTTCTGGGAGAGTGTAACCCCATCCAGCACAAGCGGAATCCCTATTCCCTGATCTACCTTTTTAGTTTAGTTTAGATCACTTCCCTGTCCAGAGGTGAGCTGGGCAGAGATAAAATTGTTTAAAACTAGGGAGAGCCGAAAGGTAAGGGAGGGGCGGGGGCTGGAATTCACTCTTCTCCCCTGACACTCCTTTTTGTGCAAAGAGTAGACCCTGCACCCCAATTGAAAGGTAAATATATGGTTAACACACATATGCTTAAGAACATAGGATCAGACCTAAAGCCTATCTAGTCCAGCATTCTCTTCCCACTTTGTTGTAAGCTGGTGGTCCATCTAAATAACCTTTCAGAGATTCTCCACCCCAAACCCTTGTGAGTCTGTGGTTGTGGAAAGGACTTGCTACAGTGGGTCAAACTGGTTGGCCAAGTTTAGCTTGGCAGATTCCCTACTCTTATGGAGATTAGCCCATTGATCATTTTGGTTGCCCTTTTCTGCATCTTTTCCAACTCAATATTATTTTGAGGCATAGTGACCAGACTATAAACAGTATTCCAGGTGTGGTCCCACCATAGATTTATATAAAGGCATTATGATATTTGCAGTTTTATTTTGAATCCTTTCCTAATGATCCTCAATATGGAATTTGCCTTTTTCACAGCAGCTGCACACTGCGTCGATATTTTCATCAAGCTCTCCACCACAACCTCAAGATCTCTTACTGACCAGTCAGTCACCACCAGCTCAGAGCCTATCAGCATATATGTGAAGTTGGGACTTTCTGTCCTAACATGCATCACTTTACATTTACACTGAATCGCATTTTGTTTGGAGAGATCCTTTCGGAGCTCTTTGCTGTACCTTTTTGTTTTAACCATCCTAAACGATTTGGGGTTCTCTACAAATGTGGCCACCTCAATACTAACCCCTAACTCCAGATCATTTATTAACCAATTAAAAAGCACTGGTCACAATACAGATCCTTGGGGGACTCCACTGATTACATTTCTCCACTGTGAGGGTGCTTCCAGACCAGGCATTTAATTGCAATTGTCCCACCTCATTCATGGAATTTCACAGGGAGTGCAGACGTCGTTGTTATCCACTTGTAATCCTCCCATGTTTCCCCCCGTTCTTCCATCTTTTTTCTAATAGCGGAAAACTTATTAAGCAAGACAGAATAGCTGCACAATGCCTTCTGTCAGTTAGCGCGAGGAATACTCCATCTGGAAGCACCCTGACACCATTTATTCCTACTCTCTCCTTTCTGTTCTTTAACCTGTTACTGATCCATAGGAGGACCTCTCCCCTTATTGCATGACTGCTAAGTTTGCTCAGGAGTCTTTGGTGGGGGACTTTGTCAGAAACCTTTTGGAAGTCCAAGTAAACAAAGTCCAGGTAAACGATGTCTGCCTGCAGCCTTCTCCAGCCTGGTGCCGCCCAGATGAGTTGGACTGCAATGATGTTGAGAGCTGTAATGCAACTCTTCTGGAGGGTACAAAGTAGGCAAAGGCCATGCAAGAATGGGATACATACCAGTGAACGTCCCAGGAGCCTTTCCCTGCTGTTGCTGTCTGGTGGGTGTCAACCGCCTGGTTCTTTTGCTCTCTCCACTTCAACTGCCCAGCAAGCATTAATTATACTCCAAAGGCATAGAAAAGGCAGACTCAGGTATTCATAAAAATGCATAAATAATTTTTGAAATACATAAATAGTTAACAGTGATAACTAATTAATCCATTGTAATCAGTTGTCCTTGTAATCACTCTTTCCCCTGCACCCTTCCTCCACCTCCCTTGGAATTATCACCTCCTCCCTTGGGAGAACAAGCTCTTTCTAAGGGCATCTCTACACCAACCTAAAATCCTGCATTTAAAACAGGGCTTTCTGCTTCTGTTTTAAATGCAGAATCACAATGACTCCCTTTTTCACATGCTTCCTTTCCCCCCACCCTCTTCCGCCTCCTTCTTCCCATATCTGAGTCTTCCATTATCTTTCATTGATCTCGCTCCTCTTCTTGCCGCTTTAATTCTTTTCACAGAGGAAGTTGAAGTCAAACACAACAGGGTAATTTGATAGCTCATTATTTGCCATCTATTTAAAAATGGAACAAAGGGCATATAGTGCAGGAGATGCCTTGAATGGTCACGGAGTCAGAGCCCACAAACATCCATGAAGGAGCGATCTCAATCACAGGATAAAAGCTCAGTATGAAGGAGCCCTAAGCCTCAGTTCAAATTCTAGCTCCTGCATTGGGTTAAAAGGAGGGTGGTTACTTCAGTGGGGTACTCGTCAGTTCTCACACAGCTACAGTGGTTGTGGGTCTACTTCTGGACATAATTCAAAGTACTGCCAAGTTTGATATATTTCTGCACTGCCTTTTAGGGCAAGCTCTCTCAAGGCAGCTTTGTTATACATCATGACCTATAAAGGTCTATGTTAGCTTGGGACCTGGTGATCATGCTTCTACAGCATGAATCTGCCCAAACTGTGCAGTCATCCCTGGAGCCCCTCCTCCAGCTCCTCCCTCAATCTGAAGAGGGCCTTCCCAGAGAAGCTCACCTGGCACCAACCTTGATATAGTTTCTGTGCCAGGATGATACTTTTTATTCGTTTCCCAGGCACTCTTGTGTAGCTGGTTTTAGTTGTTTTTTTATGGTTTCTGTTGGGCTTTGGTGATTGTGAAATGGCTGCTGCTTCTGCCATTTTACTGATTTTATGTTTGAATTTTACTATACATGTGTTTTTTTAAAATATGTTAAGCATACCTGGGAAGTTTATGCTGAAAGGCAGCTTATAAATTCTCTATGTACATAGCATTAAAAATATTCCTACCAAACTGTAGATTGGCTAAAAAAAAAAAAAGAAGGGGATAGGCTCGTCCACAAAAATAACTTACGCTATGATTAAAAAATGGATAGAAAAGTGCTTGCTGTTTATTATTAGAATGAGAATTCCCACGGTAATATCCACCTGACATTTCCTTCTCAATGCTATGAAATGTAAAGTCTGCTGTAGATCTAAACACTGACGTTTATTTCTGTTAAAATGAATGTTAATATATCTCATGTTAATAAAAAGCTGTTCAGAAACATTCCTCTCTTTGGCAACTTAGGAAGGCGCTGAGGCTTGAGCTCACACAGCCCCAGGAAGCCCACCAAGCTCAGCCCGAGACCCAGAACACAAAGCTCCTGATTTGAGCCCTCCAGTCCCTTGTGGGCTCACAGCTGCATCCCCTTGATCCAAGCTGCATCTTGCCTGCTCTCTACTACCCATAGATGTTCTGGGCTCCTTAC
Organism: Heloderma suspectum; assembly: GCF_057233095.1. Lineage (NCBI taxonomy): Eukaryota > Metazoa > Chordata > Lepidosauria > Squamata > Helodermatidae > Heloderma > Heloderma suspectum. Next base: position 30,899,607 of record NC_139470.1, read on the forward strand.
CCAAGACCTTGATGGGCTCTGCTTGATGTGAAAGGTTCCCATCAGCCTGAAGCCTCTGCACCTCCAGGTGACACCTTCTGTTGTGTCCTATGGGTCTGTGGGCTCAGGCTGCGTTCGCCCATGCTGCCCAACTCCCCTCTCCTGTTCAACAAAGCCGCAGCTGGGTCTCCGACAAACAGGACTGCGCGAGTGTGTTCTGCCCCATAATCTGATCGGACATGTGCACTGTGCGTGGCATTGAGCTGGGTTCTGTGCAGCAAAGGGCTTCTATTTTCAGCCCAGGAGCCTGATTAAGAGAGACACAGAAAGCTAAAGCAAAGGAATCTTTAGGGAGACAGAGCAAAAGAGAGAGCTCTTTCCACCAGATATCACTGTAAATCATTATATGGCTTACTGAGAGACAATGATTGTCTGTGCTGGAACTCAACGGTCTCTTCTTGATATTGGTAAGGGTTTAATAGGTACTAATCTCATGTAGAAAAGGAAAGACGCCAAATAATTCAGGTGATTGATAGCATTGTAGCCAACCAGGTGCTGTTGGTGAAAAAGGGTACATGATTTTGTGCTGAAGATGGTATATCTTCTTCACTTCAGTCAGGTTACTGACAAACACAAATGAGAATAGGCAGTGGTGGATTACACCAGACTAGAATCATAGAATCATAGAATAGTAGGGTTGGAAGGGGCCTACAAGGCCATCGAGTCCAACCCCCTGCTCAATGCAGGAATCCAAGTCAGAGCATCCCTGACAAATGGCTGTCCAGCCTCGTCTTAAAGGCCTCCAGTGTGGGAGAGCCCACCACCTCCCCAGGTAATTGGTTCCATTGCCGTATTGCTCTGACACTCAGGAAGTTTTTCCTGATGTTCAGCCGGAATCTGGCTTCCTGTAACTTGAGCCCATTATTCCGTGTCCTGCACTCTGGGATGATCAAGAAGAGATCCTGGCCTTCTTCTCTGTGACAACCTTTCAAGTACTTGAAGAGTGCTATCATATCTCCCCTCAGTCTTCTCTTCTCAAGGCTAAACATGCCCAGTTCTTTCAGTCTCTCTTCATAGGGCTTTGTTTCCAGTCCCCTGATCATCTTTGTTGCCCTCCTTTGAACCCTCTCCAGCTTGTCTGCATCCTTCTTAAAGTGTGGTGCCCAGAACTGGACACAGTACTCCAGATGAGGCCTAACCAGTGCTGAGTAGAGGGGAACTAGTACTTCCCGGGATTTGGAAGCGATGCTTCTATGAATGCAGCCCAAAATAGCATTTGCCTTTTTTGCAGCCACATCACATTGTTGGCTCATATTCAGCTTGTGATCGACGACAATTCCAAGATCCTTCTCGCTCATAGTGTGGTTGAGCCACGTATCCCCCATCTTGTAACTGTGCATTTGGTTTCTTTTTCCTAGGTGCAGAACTTGGCATTTGTCCCTATTAAATGCCATTCTGTTGTTTTCTGCCCAGCACTCCAGTCTATCCAGATCACTTTGAATTTTGTTTCTGTCTTCCAAAGTATTAGCTATCCCTCCCAATTTTGTGTCATCTGCAAATTTGATCAGCATTCCCTGCACCTCCTCCTCCAAGTCATTAATAAAAATGTTGAAAAGCACTGGGCCCAGGACTGAGCCCTGCGGTACCCCACTCGTTACCTCTCCCCAGCTTGAGAAGGTCCCATTGATAAGCACTCTTTGAGTCCGATTCTGTAGCCAACTGTGGATCCACCGGATCGTTGTTTCATCTAGCCCACTTTGAGCTAGTTTGCTCATCAGGATATCATGGGGCACTTTGTCGAAAGCTTTGCTGAAGTCGAGGTATATGATGTCTACAGCATTCCCACGGTCTACAAGGGAGGTGACTTGATCAAAAAATGAGATCAGATTTGTCTGGCAGGACTTGTTTTTGACAAATCCATGTTGGCTTCGAGTAATCACGGCATTGTTGTCAAGGTGCTTCCAGATGGATTGCTTTATGATCTGCTCCAGAATTTTCCCAGGGATTGATGTCAGACTGACTGGTCTGTAGTTCCCAGGTTCCTCCTTTTTACCCTTTTTGAAGATAGGGACAACGTTAGCCCTCCTCCAGTCATCTGGCACTTCCCCGGTCCTCCATGATTTCTCAAAGAGAATAGACAGCGGTTCTGAGAGTTCTTCTGCCAGTTCCTTTATTACTCTAGGATGCAGTTCATCTGGCCCTGGAGATTTGAACTCATTCAAAGTAATGAGGTGTTCCTTGACCATATGCCTGTCGATCTCAAGCTGCAATCCTGCCCCTTCAGCCTGTACTTCGCCTTTGCCAGGGGGGTCATAGACCCTCTTTTGGGAGAAGACTGAGCCAAAGTAGGAATTGAGCACCTCTGCCTTTTCTTTGTCATCTGTTATCATTTTGCCATCCTTATTTAATAGCTGAACAACCATTTCTTTCCTCTGCCTTTTACTATGCACGTAGCTGAAGAAAGCCTTTTTGTTGTTTTTAGCATCCCTCGCTAACCTCAGCTCGTTCTCCGCTTTAGCCTTCCTGACGCCATCCCTGCAATTCTGTGCTACCTGCCTGTACTCTTCCTTTGTTACTTGGCCTTCTTTCCACTTCCTATATGTGTCCTTTTTTGTTTTCAGGTCATCCCTAAGCTTTTTGTGAAGCCACATTGGCTTCTTCTGTTGTCTTCCACCTTTTCTTCTTGTTGGAATTGTTTGTGATTGTGCCTTGAGAATTTCCTTTTTTAAAAGTTCCCACCCATCTTGGACTCCTTTTCTCGCTAGCATTGTTTGCCATGGGACCTTACTGATCATTGTTCTGAGTTTATTAAAATCAGCTTTCCTAAAATCCAGGGTACGCGTTTGAGTACACTCGGCTTTTGCTTCCCTTAGAACCAAGAACTCAAGTACAACATGGTCGCTTTCCCCCAGAGTTCCTGTAACTGCTACTTTATCCACTAAGTCATCTCTGTTGGTTAGGATCAAGTCAAGGATAGCCGATCCTCTAGTTCCTTCCTCTACTTTCTGTAGGAGGAAGTTATCCGCCACACAAGTCAGGAATTTCCTGGAGGGGCCATGTTTTGCAGAATTTGTCTCCCAACAAATATCGGGGAAATTGAAGTCCCCCATTACTACTACATCATGCTTCCTTAAAACATTGGCTATTTGCTTTTCAAAAGTTTCATCCTTGGCTTCTCCTTGATTGGGTGGCCGGTAGTAGACTCCGACCACCAGGTTCCTTTTATTCTTTGCTCCATTTATTTCAACCCAGATGCTCTCGATGGGGCTACCAAGCTCCTCCTCCTGTATTTCTGTGCAGAGATATGTATTTTTCACATACAGTGCAACCCCGCCTCCCTTTCTGTTCCTCCTGTTCTTTTTGAACAAGTTATATCCTTCAACTGCTGTATTCCAGTCATGAGAGTCATCCCACCAAGTCTCAGTTATACCTATCAAGTCATAATTTCCCTCCTGTATTAAGAGTTCAAGTTCGTTCTGTTTGTTTCCCATACTCTGGGCATTAGTATATAGACATCGAAGACCATGTGCTTCATAGTCTGGCTTTCTTCCTACATGTGTCTGAAGACTATTATTGGGCGCTATCAGCGCTGTTCTCTCCATTGCAGTGCATGCGCCTACGTCCATTGTTACCCCCAACATTACATCTCCCTTCCCCATAGGATTCAGTTTAAAGCCCTCCTGATGAAGTTCTTCATGCTGTGGCCAAACACATTCTTCCCAGCCTTTGTGAGGTGCAACCCATCCCTAGCCAACAGCCCATCTTCCAGGAAGTATAGCCCGTGGTCCCAGAATCCAAATCTCTCTCGTCGGCACCACCTTCGTAGCCAGTCATTCACCCGGAGTATTTTTCGTTCCCTTTCTATCCCTCTTCTAACTACTGGAAGGATGGATGAGAAAACTATCTGGGCCCCAAAGTTCTTGAGTTTCCTTCCCAAAGCTTCAAAGTCTGACGTGATCTCTTCGTAGCTCCGCTTGGCGGTATCATTTGTTCCCACATGGATGAGAAGAAAGGGATACCTGTCAGTGGGCTTTATGAGTGCAGGCAACCTTTCAGTCATGTCTCTAATCTGTCCTCCCGGGAGACAACATACCTGGCGAGTCCACGGGTCTTCGCGACATACTTGGGTCTCGATCCCACGCAGCAAGGAGTCTCCCACTACTACCACTCTTCTCTTCTTCTTCTTGTAGGCCTGGGTTTCATCGCCTCTGTTTGACTGACCTTTAGCCTCTTGCTCACTCTCATGCAGGTTCCCCTGTGATTCTTCCTCTGCAGGCTGTCCTCCAGTCTCATCTGCAAGTACCTGGAATCGGTTCCACAGCTCCACCGCTTCCACTGGTGCAGAGTGGCGTCAAGTTCTTCTTCTCCTAACTGTCACCGTTTTCCAAGGAGTATCCTCTACTCCATTTTTCTTCTCCTCAGCATTTCCCACTTCTGCCTCATCTTGCTGTTGCTCTTCAAGCTTCTGGTCTGCCCTTTGCTGCTGTAGTTCCCCCATTCTGTCCAAGAACTCTTCGTGTTCTCTTATTCCCCGGAGGGTTGACAGTCGCCGCTCCAGTCCACTTACTTTTTCCTCCAGCAGCGTGATCAACTTGCACTTGGGGCTCCTTCACACTAAGCTTTTATCTTGTGATTGAGATTGCTCCTTCATGGAAGTTTGTGGGCTCTTTACATGACACCGTGATGGTTCAAGGCGTCTCTTGCACTAAATGCCCTTTGTTCCATTTTTAAATACATCACAAATAATGAGCTATCAAATTACTCTGTTGTGGTCGACTTCAGTTTCCTCTGTGAAAAGAGTAAAGGTGGCAAGAAGAGGAGTGAGATCAATGAAAGATAATGGAAGACTCCGCTACCAGGGAGAAAGATGGGGGGAAAAGGTGGGGGGAAAGGAAGCATGTGAAAAAGGGAGTCGTTGTGATCCTGCATTTAAAATGGAAGCAGAAAGCCCCATTTTAAAGGCAGGATTTTAGGCTGGTGTAGAGATGCCATAGGATGACCAGGGGGGCATGGAAAAGCTATATCAAAGCAAGCAAAGAGGATAAGAGTTGTGTAAATATCTGTAAGAGTTGTGTGAAAGATGGATTTGCAGCTTAAGCATGCAGACAACTGCCCAGCTAGATCAAAACCGAAGATCCATTTCATCCCAGGATCAATCTACACTAGTGTTTCATCTCGGTACTGTCACACTTGGCTCACTCATGCGGCACATGACACACTCCCCAACCCATTGCCCTGATATTTCTCCCTCAATGTTCCATTTTTTTTCCAAATGACTCATATGATGATTTTTGGGGTGATTGTGATTTCTGTGCATTTCCATGTTATGTGTATTCCAAACTAACAGGATTATAATTCTAATTATAAGTATTTAAAGGGTTGGCTTTAAAACTGTAGAATCTGTTTTGCAACATTTTCTCCCACTTCCTACCCCCTCCCCTACACACATCTTTCTCCTCCTTCCCTTCCCTTCTCTTTCCTTATATGGATTTCAATGGAATTTCCAGGCAGGAAATCTGTGAATTGTAAAGGCTATTTTTCACTGCACACCAGCAGAGCTGCACACTTGTGAATAACCATAGAATTTATTTTAAATTCTGCATTCCTGCACAGCTGTGAAGGTGTGCATGTAGTTATCAGGGTGTTGTTGTTTTTAAGCACCCTGGAATGACAGCAAAACCGCCCCATTCTCCCACAATTGTAGCAGTTTACTGTGGCTTGTGGCATGTGCTCATGTTGTAAACATGCATAACCTTTCAAATGCCTCCTACTTCTCACAGAATTGTAACAGTACGCATTGGTTTGAGGCACTTCATCATGTCATAAACACAGTAGATACAATGCTATTAACATGTGTGCACAGAGAAGCAATTGCATTTGAAAAAAATACCAACACAGCTGTGCCTTGCAAACAAATGGGACTCCAATGTAGATCTACTCCAGTGTTGTTTTTAACAAGCATCCATCCAGTTGCCTCCAAGTACTAAACTATACATGATGTTAATCATGTCATAAGCCCTTGCATGATTGGTGGGATGATTTAAATAAATAGCAGGCTGTGACATAACTGTCCCTCGGGTCTGTCTGCCTGTGCTTTGGGACAGCTGCCCCCCAAGCTTCAGCCCCTAAATTTTAGACCCATTGCTGTGGGTTTTGATCTGGTTACAAGACTGAATCAGCCTTGGTCACCCTGATGGATGACCTTTATCAAGAGAGGGACAGAGGGAGTGCAACTTGTTAATTCTACTCGACCTCTCATCGGCTTTTGATATCATCAACCATGGTATCCTCCTGGAACAACTCCGTGGGATGGGTACTGGAGGCACTGTGTCACAGTGGTTCCAGTCCTACCTATGGGGCCAGTTTCAGAGAGTAACACTGGGTGACCATTCCTCGGCCCCTTGGCAATTGAGCTACAGGGTGCTGCAGGGTACCACCTTGTCCCCATTGTCGTTTAACATCTATGTGAAGTTGCTGGGAGCGGTCATTAGGGGATTTGGAGCTAAATGCCATCAGTATGCTGATGACACGCAGCTCTGTCTCCCTGTGACATCTGAATCGGGAGAGGCTGTGCAAGTCCTGGATCAGTGCCTAGACTCAGTAATGAGCTGGATGAGGGCCAATAAACTGAAGCTCAATCCTGGCAAGATGGAAGCCCTGTGGGTGAGTGGTTCCCGGGTCTGGGAGACAGGCTCATCACTTGTTCTGGATGGTGTTGCACTCCCACTGAAAGATCAGGTTCGTAGTCTGGGGGTACTCCTAGATCCATCACTGTTGCTGGAGGCTCAAGTGCCTCGGCCCCTTCGAGTGCCTTTTATCTGCTTTGGCTGGTTTGCCAGCTATGGCTTCTCTTGGACAGGGATAGCTTGGCATGGTGATACAGGCACCAGTAACCTCAAGACTGGTTTGCTGCAATGTGCTCTCTGTGGGGCTGCCCTTAAGGCTGCTCCGGAAGCTGGAGCTAGTGCAGAACACAGCAGCTTGGCTGTTGTCAGGAGCTGCCCCTTTTCAGCATGTAACTCCTCTGCTGAGGGAACTGCACTGGCTGCCTATTCACTACCGGGCCAGGTTTAAGGTTTTAGTACTAGTGTACAAAGCCCTAAACAACTTGGGACCGGGAGACCTGAGAGAGCGTCTTCTTCTTTACCAACCTGCTGGGTCACTGAGGTCATCAGAAGGCATGTCCCCCTGATGACCTCAGTATTTCCACACAGACCCATGGCCCAGCTGGAGTCCACCAGGAAAAGAGCCTTCAGTGTGGTGGCCCCCTTCCTGTGGAACTCCTTGCCTTTGGAGGTCAGGCAGACGCCAACGTTATGTTGCTTTCGGCACCTCATGAAGACATTGTTATTTCAAGGGTCCTTCCTTGAATGACCAGCCGCAGTTTATTAAATTCAGAATGTGTTTCTTTTAAAATGTTTTGATTGTTTTAAAATAGTGTTTTATTTTATCTTTGTTGTTCACAGCTCAGAAATCTTTTGATGTGGAGTGGTATATAAATATTGTAAATAAATAGATAAATAAACCAGGTAAAAGAGACACCCAATATGCCTAATTGGTTCCCTTTACCCAACCAGGAGAGATACCCAGGAAATAGTAACACTTTTGGTAGCGCAGAGAGATGAACAAGACGTGGAATTTTGTAATTTAAAAACAAACAAAGTGTATTTAATACAAGAGATGCTTTATAGTTCACCACTCAGTTCTCGGTCTTACCCTGCCTACTCTACCCCTTCTAACTCCTATTCCCACAACCACACTATCCAGATGTAGCTTCATCCAACCCCCAGGCCCCATCTCCCCATCTCCCAACCCTACCCCTCTCTAACCAACTCACTGTCTGCTCCCGCCATCTAGAAGCTCAGTCGCCTCACACGTGCGCGTGCACGCACACACGCGCACAAGCCCCACCCGCTATCACTGCTGCACTCTTAATCCTAACTTACCTGGGTTCTACTTAACACAACAAACTCATATAAACATTCATACAGACTCCACATGACAAGCAGTGTGAGTCAGTCGCACAGGCTCAGGGGGCTGACTCAGATGGGGGGGCCGCCTGCTGCCTGCCCTGGGAGGAATGCTTCCATTGGGGTCCACCTAAGGTTTCCTTTTGGGGCAAAACCCAGGCATGTGGGTGGCTCTGGATCCGGACTGAGAACGTGGCAGGGGGGAAAGTGTAAAGCACCCTTCCCCCTTGCCATGGTCCTGATCTAGTCCCACCCACGCGTGCGCGCACCCGGCCGCTATTTATTTAAGCACCGCAATCGCTCCAGGGCGAATGGCATGATTAGTGTCATCTGTAGTTTGGGCCTGAGAAGCCCACAAGTTGGGCATGGCAGAAACAGCCCCACTCCCGGCCTTTTCCCTGCACCTGCAATGTAGCAGCACCCTAGTCTCCCAACCCGGAGATTATATTTAGCTATCATGGCTCTGAGCTACTGAAAGATCTCTCTGTGACGGACGCTCAAGTACCCAGGTGTAATGCAGCCCCCTGCCCCCCTCCATACAAAAACTCTTTGATAATTCAGTGGTCTGCGACAACACACCACTTCCACATACTTAACTCTCAAAGTGGTGAAGGTCCCTTTCATAAAAAAAAGCCAAGAGGGACCCTGATAATTAGGAGGTGTTTCAAATTCTTCGTAGAAGAGCCTCCTTGAAGAAGGGAAGGGTCAGCCTTCGGCAATGTGAACCCAATGGTAGTGTGACTAGGGGTGAGTCAAATTAACACACGCAGCAGAGTTATAGTAAAAAGTAAAATAAAATATGATTTATTAAATAAAACCAGAGTTTACAGGCAAATGAAGTAAAAGATGGGAAAAGAAAATAACATAAAAATAGCAATGCAAGCATCATACTTCCTGGTTCCAAGACTTTAATGCTTAAAGCTGACCAGGTGGACCATAACGCATAGTTACCGGTCCTAACATGAGGGCATCAACAGAAGAAAATGGCTACAAGCACATGTTACAGACAAAAGGGTGAAGGAGTTTTTGAGGTTCCACAAGAGTCTTCATTGTTTTTGCAGCAACAGACTAACACAACTAGCCCTCTGGAAGGGGCAACAAAGGGTCTCCTCTGAGAACTTGCCTTGCTCCCACCTACCTTTAATAACGCAAACGGGTTTACCTGGAAGGGGGAAGGGTCATGTGAAGGGACTTGGATTACTTTGGTGTGAAGCCTTCAGTCATCACACCAGGCCATGCACAGGAAGGATGCCAAGCATCCCAGACTTCCTAAAGTACTTAACATCACTTAACCCCTACGATAGCAAAGGGAGGGAGGGAAAGGAGCCGGCACGTAGCTCACACATCTCAGGTGGCAGGACAGGGAACCAGACCTGCCAGCAAGTGCACTAGTACATCTCACAAGATGAAAAAGGGGCAACGGATTTAGGCCGTGTCGGTCAGAGGAGCAGATTCCCAGTTCATGCAGGGCTATGTGGGCGGTGCGGGGGGGCACTCATCTGCCAAGTGGCTATTTTGAAATGTAGACTGAAGCCTCAAAATGGAGTTTAGTTGATCAGACTCTAGAGATACAACTATTTCTCACATTTTCCTCTTCAACAAATTTGGCTGTTTCTTTTTGCAAAGCGCTCAGTAGGCTTTGTCACACGGAGCTTTTATCCTGCTCTTGAGATTGCTCACTCACGGAAGTTTGTGGGCCCTTTAGATGACACCTTTAACCTCCAGGGCGTCTCCTGCACTAAATGCCCTTTGCTCTGTTTTTAAATAGATTGAAGATAATGAGTTATCAAATTACCCCACTTGTGTTCCGCTTCAGTTCCCTCCGTGGAGAAGGAAAAGTGGCAAGAAGAGGAGAGAGAACAATGAAACATATGGAAGACTCCAATAAGGGGGAGAAGGAGGGGGAAAGGGGAGGGGGAAAAGGAAGCGTGCATAAAGAGTCTGTTGTGATCCTGCATTTAAAATGGAAGCAGAAAGCCCCATTTTAAATGTGGGATTCTAGGCTGGTGTAGAGATGCTCAGTGACTGGGTTTGCCTGACATGCTAACACATGATGGTTTATTTTCCAGAGTAACCCTTGATAGCTTAGCATGTCGTTTGGGAGCTCTTTTACCCACCCACAGTGGCTTCTTTCCCCTAAGTAAACCACCCTGATAACCCATGGTCTACAGTAAGGGTTATTTTTCCTACGGTGGGTTAGTGTGTCGTCTGTCAGGCCAGCATGTGTTACAGTGATCACCTACAGAGATGCTCAGCAAGAGAACAGAGGGATTTGGCACAGACAAAAGAGAGAAGTGCAACGCAGACCGACCGGAAACAGGCTGGTGACATAGTGGCAGCACGAGGGACGGGACGGGAAGGTTTCCACCACAAAGGAAGCTGGGTAGAAAAAAACTACAGGGGGGGGGGAATAAACTTTGCTGTGTAGCTTGTTTGTCCAATCATGTCATGGGACACAGTAGGCTCTTTACAAAATAAGCTCTTCTGCGTAGATTATAAGCCACCATGGGCTAACGTGGCGTGAACAAGCCCTTTGTGCAAGCCTCAAGGGATCTCCTTCCAAAGACACCCAAACCTGAGTAAGATCTGCACCCATGGAACATCTCACCAGTCAATCTGACATCAATCCCTGGGAAAATTCTGGAGCAGATTATAAAGCAATCAGTCTGTAAGCACCTTGAAAACAATGCAGTGATTACTCGAAGCCAACATGGATTTGTCAAGAACAAATCCTGCCAGACTAATCTGATCTCATTTGTTGATCAGGTAACCTCCCCTGTGGACTGTGGGAATGCTGTGGACATCATATCCCTCGACTTCAGCAAGGCTTTCGACAAAGTGCCCCATGATCTCCTGATGAGCAAACTAGCAAAAAGTGGGCTAGATGAAACAACGATCCGATGGATCCACAGTTGGCTACAGAATCGGACTCAAAGAGTGCTTATCAGTGGGATCTTCTCAAACTGGGGAGAGGTAACAAGCGGGGTACTGCAGGGCTCAGTCCTGGGCCCAGTGCTCTTCAACATTTGTATTAATGACTTGGAGGAGGAGGTGCAGGGAATGCTGATCAAATTTGCAGATGACACAAAATGGGGCAGGATAGCTAATAGCCTGGAAGACAGAAACAGAATTCAAAGTGATCTTGATACGCTGGGCAGAAAACAACAGAATGACATTTAATAGGGATAAATGCCAAGTTCTGCACCTAGGAAAAAGAAACCAAATGCACAGTTACAAGATGGGTGATACTTGGCTCAACAATACTACAAGCGAGAAGGATCTTGGAATTGTGGTTGATCACAAGCTGAATATGAGCCAACAATGGGATGTGGCTGCAAAAAAGGCAAATGCTATTTTGGGCTGCATTAACAGAAGCATAGATTAGCTTCCAAATCCCAGGAAGTACTAGTTCCCCTCTACTCAGCACTGGTTAGGTCTCATCTTGAGTACTGTGTCCAGTTCTGGGCACCACATTTTAAGAAGGATGCAGACAAACTGGAGAGGGTTCAGAGGAGGGCAACGAAGATGATCAAGGGACTAGAAACAAAGCCCTATGAAGAGAGACTGAAAGAACTGGGCATGTTTAGCCTTGAGAAGAGAAGACTGAGGGGAGATAGGATAGCGCTCTTCAAGTACTTGAAAGGTTGTCCCACAGAGGAAGGCCAGAATCTCTTCTCGATCATCCCAGAGTGCAGGACACAGAATAATGGGCTCAGCTTACAGGAAACCAGATTCCAGCTGAACATCAGGAAAAACTTCCTGACTGTTAGAGCAAGACGACAATGGAACCAATTACCTAGGGAGGCGGTGGGCTCTCCCACACTGGCAGCATTCAAGATGAGGCTGGACAGTCACCTGTCAGGGATGCTCTGACTTGGATTCCTGCATTGAGCAGGGGGTTGGACTCGATGGTCTTATAGGCCCCTTCCAACCCTGGTATTCTATGATTCTATGATTCACCGCTGAGAGAAATGGAGAGAGTGTAACAACTGCATTATCCTCCATGAATTTGTCTAATCCCTTTAAAAACCATCTCGAGTAGTGGCCATCTCCGGATCTCATCAAAAGCACAGGACTGTCAGTACCTGATGTATTGCAGAGGGGGGCTCATTCCAAAGAATGGAGCCACCACAGGAAAGGCTCTATACCGTGTTGCTGGAAAACAACATTTCAGAGGAAGACAACATTTCAGGTGATCTGGTCCTAAATTACTTAGGGCTTTCTATGTCAGTAATAATACTCTGAATTTGGCTTAGCAGCAAACTGATGGGCACTGCAGTTCTTTTAGCACAGGTGTTACATGTGTGCGGCAAGGCACACCACTCAACAGCCCTTGCTGCAGCATTCTGCAGGCTCAAGTAACCACCCCTTTCATTACAGTAGTCCCAACTTGAGGTTATTAATGCAGTGGTTAAGCTATCCTAGTCCAGGAACAGTCTCTGTTGATGTACCAGCCGTAGCTGCTAAAAGGTGTTCCGTGCCACTGAGGCATGTGAGCCTCCAATGTCAATTATGACTCTAGGAGCACCTCCAAATCCATTCTTTCACAGCAAATGCAACCCCATCCAGAACAGGTCTATACCCTAATTCCCAGATCCAGAAACCACTCATCCACAGTGCCTCCATCTTATTTGGCTTCAGCTTCTTCTGACTGATCTGCAATGGAGCGACACAGCCGAGTAACATCAGCATACTGGTGATACCCCAAGCCCTAATGACCCAGCAGTTTCATATATAAATTAAATAGCATTAGGGACAAAATAGTATGTTGTGGCACCCACATTATAATTCTTAAGGGGCTGAGGTACAGCCACCCGGTGGTACTCTCTGGACCCTACCCTGCAGGTAGGAGCAGAACCACTGTAAAACAGTGCCTCTAATTCACAATCCACAGAGCTGGTCCAAGAGGACACCATGGTATCAAAAGCCGCTGAGAAATCAAGTAAGAATAACAGGGTCTCATCTGGATGATGAAGGCTGTTCTATATCCGGGCTGGAATCCAGACTGGAATGGGTCTAAAGAACGGATATCCTCCAGGAAATTCCACAGTTGGGTTGCCACCACCCTCTAGAGCACCTTGCTCCACAGGGGGGTATTAATGGTAGTTGATATGCAATGGCATTTCACATTTGACAGGAGCTATCATGCAATGGTATTTCCTATCTGATAGTGTTTCATTTATTGCCAACACTCAAATGCTGGTGTAAAATATTAAAGTATCAATTCAAATTTCAAATGTTGAAGGTGCAATCCTGTATACCCTTGCTTTGGACTAAGTCCCATTGAACTCAGAAGTGCTCACTTCTAAGTAGATATGTATAGGATTGCACTGTAAATGTCTCAGTTGACATTTGGATGGGGATACAGCATATTTTGGCAAATGGTCAAGGAGGGTCCGTATTGGTTTTAGTTCTTTTCTTTTATGTACTTTGCTTGTGGCTGTGGCATTGTGGGAGATGTCTAAACCCATCTTACGCCATCTGTTTCTTTTGATAAAAGCAACCGTGGGTGTCTGTGTGCATGTCAATCTGGATTGGGGCCATGGCGCTGGGGAGGGTGTCTCTTTCCTCCCATTCCTTGACTCCAACCCAAATGGCCCATCTCAAGCTGCTATTAGCTGTGGAGGGGAAAACATACAGGCACAATACACTGCAGCACAAATGGAAGCATGGAACATGTACCCCGGAAAAGATTGTGCAAACGTGCTCAAAGAGGCTGCTAGAACACTGACAGAGAAGAATTCTGCTGGCACCACCAGCACATGATGCCTGGTCACCTGATGAGGTGCTTGCTGGAGAGGCTGTGATTGAATAGCTTGTTGTCTCTGTTGATGTTTACATAAGGCATGTGGTGTGGGAAGGCAAGAAGCATCCTTTCTGCTCTGCTGTTCTACCAAAAGCATATTTTCATCCTAAAATAACCTCCTCAACTGAACATGCAAAACAATCTGGCTAAAATTAAAACAGCCATTTGAAGCCTCCGTCTGCTGTTGCCTGGGGCTCTTTGTTATCCTCCTTGCCTCCCCCTTTCTCATCTTGCAAGGTCGCGGAAACAGAAATGAACGCTCCTTGGGCACATTGGCCTACAGCCTCATTCACTGAGAGGGCTGCTGCGTGAGTTCCGCCAGCCCCAGCCCCATATACTCCCAGAGCCCAACCCAAATCCCACTCTGAACGATGCAGCCAAGAATCAAAAGCTTTTTCTAGCTTTCATAGCCAATCACTGCTACCCTTCCAGGCCAGGTGCTAATTAGATGAAAAGAATTCAACATTTTTGCTTTAAAAAAAAGCCGTTTTGCAGCCCGCTCCCTAGTCCTCTGGCCTCCCCGTTCTGAAAGAGCACCTGCCACTGCTGCTTTGTAGAGGACATAGTGGGGCGGGGGGTAAAAGCTCAGGATCTGCCACAGATGTGACTCGGAACTCTCCAGGGCTCTCAACCACATGTGTGGACTTCAGAACATGCGGTCATGGGCTGGGAATTTCAGATTCTGTTCTAGGTTCTCAGTCTGATTGATGTTCAGTTGAGGCACATGGCCAGAGCTTGCACTGGGTCAGGGTCAGGCCACTGTTACATCACTTTGAGTCTCTTTTCATACCACTGTTCACATAGGGAAATGTGACAGTGAAGTGGCATACACATGAGGACAATCACCATATACTGTTTTTCCAAGAGTGCATAGGATGTCGGGGAAAATGTAAGGGCAATCCATGCTTTCATATTATTAGTAGAATTAGTATTAATAATTTCTATCTAACAAAGATGCCTTACATAAACATAGTAAACTGCAGCCATTAAAAATCTTTAAAATGTTCAGTTAAAATTATCCAGTTAAAACCTACAGTGAAAACAACAAGTCAAGAAGCTTTTCTATGTAATGCTTTCAACTGCTGTATCTACTTTTGGTTTCGTTGCAGAATTGAGATCCAAGCTCTACACAAAGAGCTTTTTCTTCCCAGTTTTTCTGCTACATAACTTCTAGGTAGCCCTGTGATATAGCAGAATATTGCAATTACACAAGTAGGAAAATACTTTTTCTTTCGCTTTCAGAAATAATACCCCATTTTCCCCATTCTAAAAATAACCCAGGAAAGTGCTCTTTAAAAACCGGAGGGAAACTGGAGCATCACAAGGTTGTCTAAAGAACCTGTAAGCAACAGTGAGTAAGGGCATTTCTAGACCACCCTAAAATCCTGCATTTAAAACAGGGCTTTCTGCTTCTGTTTTAAATGGAGGATCACAACTGACTGCCTTTACATGCTCTCCTTTCCCCCCTCCCCTTCCCCCCCCTCTTCATATCTTTAAAAGACTTGTACAGATCAAGCTCTTTCATCATGTGACCACTCAAAACAGACACACACCTAAGATCACTTCCATATCTTTCACTGATCTCGCTCCTCTTCTTCCCACTTTAACTCTTTTGATGGAGGAAACCGAAGCGGAACACAACGGGGTAATTTGATAGCTCATGATCTGCGATCTATTTAAAAATGGAACAAAGGGCATTTTGTGCAGGAGACGCCTTGAATGATCACGGCATCATGTAAAGAGCCCGCAAACTTCCGTGAAGGAGCCATCTCAATCGCAGGATAAAAGCCCTAAGGAATCACAAACACACAACAAATGCCTCCTGTAGATTGCAGGACTATCCGATCAACAGACACAATACAACAGACACAAGGACTATCCGATCACAGACACTAATCAGTTAGCCAGCCAATTAAGGGCGCAATCTGATGCGTGTTTAGACAGAAAAAATCCCTACAACTCCCAGCATGGCTGGCTGGGGCATGCTGGGAGTAGTAGGCCTTTTTTCTGGCTACACACACATAGGGTTGTGCCCTTAGGCTTTCAAAAACAGTGTTCTTATCAGGGGCACATCCCACATGGCTGGCTGGGGAGACACGGGGCTGCCTTTGTGGGTTCATGGCTCCCTCTGTTCCCAGGCACCACCCGTTTCCATCCATGGTGGTCACCAGGGTTGGTCCAACACTGAAGCCCAGGTAGGAAGACATCTGGGGGTTTAGTCCTCTGAATAGGATGTGCCCAAAGACATCCCGAAGTGACTGAGGTGGGAAATCCAAATGGGGCCTCGTGATCGGTGCAGTAAACAATTAAATAACTGACTGCGTTTCACTTTTACCGGTACCCCAGACTTTGACTCTTGAGGCTTGAGACCCTGCCCAGTCCCTGCATGCCCCTCCTCTGAGTTGATGATACCCCAATCCAACCTGGAGGGTGACCTTATGCTCCGGAGCCTGAGGACAGTTGCTGGATCTGGAGCTGCAGCGGGCAGAAGGACTGTGTCGGTCGGGCAAGGTCAGGAAACAAGGCGCCTCTTGGTACTTAGGCCAGGTCTGGGCAATCCACGCTCTTCAGGCGGCCGGCCAGGCACAGGGGCTGCTCGGAGGCGCCGCTTTGCTCTTCTGTGCTGGGTGACAGCACAGGCTGCACGTGAAGCAGCAGGCTAGTCAGGGGGTCCGCGTCAGGGGACAGAGATTATGGAGGAATCCCACGTGGCAGACAATGGTTTGCAGGCAGAGATAAGAGTCTGGAATGGAGAAATCTTGTGAAGAAAGAGTGAGTCTGCCAACTGACCTGGTTCGCGTGACGTGGCACCCCAGGGTTAAGCAAGGGATGCGCTGTCACGTACGCGTGGGAGGGAGCGAGCCATGATTGGCTCTGTCATAGGGCGCTGAGGGTGTCACCTAAATCCGGAGTGCTGGGTCGCTTAGGGGCCAGATAACTCAGCCGATAACCCATGGCTTGCTGTGGGGCTAATGGCTGAATCATTTAGGCCCTAAACGACCCTGTGCTCTGGGTTTGGACGACATGCTAAGCGACCTACAACGGAGCCAATCGTGAGTTGCTACGGAAAAGCAGAAGTCACTGCATGCAGCACGCCCACTCTCTCCTGCTTGCGCACGACGGCTTATGGTTTGTTTAGCCCGTGGGCTGCCGCGTTGTGTGAACTGACCCACTCAGACCAAACTGTCCATGATAGGTCGCTCCATCCCTCAGTCTCCTCTCACCCCTGCCCTTTGCGTTGCTCTGAGAATCACCGAACTGCAGAGACTGGGCAATGTGCAAGGAGATGAACATGCTATGGTTATTTGTTTTATTATACTGTGTTTATATCTTATGGTACAACCTTATGCATGTTGAGACAGAAAAAAGTCCTACACCTCCCAGTATGGCTGGCTGGGGAATGCTGGGAATTGTAGGACTTTTTTCTGTCTAAACATGCATAGGATTGCACCCTTAGTGTAAATAGTTTTATTCACACTTTAGTACCCTACCCTCGAATTGTCTCGATGAAGTGTGGTTAGGAAATATTTTAAACAGACAGACTGTACTGCACCGAAGTTTTTTTCCTACAGAGAAGTGCCCCTGGAAGGGGTCTCTCAGAGCAAGCTGAGAGAGGGGGGTGGAAAGAGGGGGCACTTCCAGTCAGAGGGGTCCTAGCACTAAGCACGAGACAGCACTGCGCAGCTGTTCTGTAGGGCGATGGCGAGATAAAAGCCACCCGGAAGCACCCGGAGGTGGTGGTGGGGCTCTTCCTGCAAGGCTTTTATCATGCAAGTGCCTTGCCAGGTTCATGGAGATTTATGGGGGTTCCAGGCAACATTGTTTTCAGCTTCTAACCCTCCCGTGTTTTCCCGCTGCTTCTTCTGTGTCTACAGACTATTCACAGACAAGGCCATTTGTTTGGTAGTGCTAGGAGCCCTCTGTCCAAAAGCACCGCCTGAGAGAAAGCGAGAGCACGCACAGGAGCATTCTGCCGTGCCTCTCTTCTGTGCCACACCTTCAGCACACAGCACCAGCGCGACCATTACACACAGTGCCCCCCTCCCGCCTCTGTCCTCCGTGCCTCTGAGGTGAAACTATCAGCCAGTTGAGCAGATTCAGACACATAAGTATGTCCTTACTGGGTGAGACAAGACTGATTTTCTGCAATTTGTTTGCTACCAATGCTCTTGTGCTTAAAGGAACTCCTTGTATTTGCAAAGTTTTGAATACGTTGCATGGGTGCCTCTGTCTCACTGGAAAACAAGGAAGCCATGTTTGCCCCTGCCAGGGTTCCCCTTATGACCTGGACCCCCTGAGCAAGTCCTTAAGGATCTCTTGCCTCCTTAAGAGTCCCACCTTCCTTCTTTTAAACTTCCCCTTCCCAATAATGTGGGGTTGAGGCTCTGGCGTGGGGTGATTGACATTCTAGACACGGGGTTTAACCACAAGTTTACTGGTAAATTAAAGCAAGCAAATTGCAACTAAAAGTATTTGCATAACAGAACTGAGTGATACAAAAGGCCTTAAGAGAAAATAAAAGTTGCAAAATGCAAGTTCCTTTACCCTAGCTGCACTTAGACTTCTCCAGGCTGCTTCTTCCTGCCCCCTCTTCAGGCTTTGGTCTCTCTGACTCTGCTCTTACTGGCTCTCTCGGTCTCTATATATGCCCTCCTCCCTGAAAACCAAAAGTACTGTTTTTCAAATCTGAAAAAATGAAACTTCACTGGGGAAATGAAACTGAAACTTAACCAGGGAAATGAAACTACTCTTCTCAGGAATACCCTCTCCCAACAACCACCACTACCACTCCAGGCCTCTAGGCCTGACCTTTTTCCTTGCCTCTGTAGGGCTCAAACCTTGACAAACCCCTTCTCATGAGTTTCCTAGTTCAAGCCCCAGAATCTTTTATTCCCTCATGTTTGAACTTTTGGATGGTTGCAAGTTGCCCTGATTGCTATAAATACAGTGGAAAGGTGGAATATAAATTTTCTGAAAGAAAGAAAGAAAGAAAAGAAAGAAAGAAAGAAAGAAAGGAAGGAAGGAAGGAAGGAAGGAAGGAAGGAAGGAAGGAAGGAAGGAACTATTTTTATTTTCCATGGATTTCTCTACGAGCAGGCAAACCCGCCAGAATTGCTGAAAGCTGAACCATGTCAGGGGCTAGCACGCTGCAAAACTGAGGATGCCTTCCCCATAGCCCATTCACCCTTCTCATGAAAGGCATTGGCCTATACGAGGATAGGCAGCCTGGGACGACCTTACATAATCCATGCCTCCGACACGGACTTGCAGCAGGACAGAAGTAACCTTTGGGGAGAGGGAGCAGAACAGCAGGGGATCGGCTTCATGTTGGGCTGAGGCTCCGATTGGGAGCCAGAGGGCCTCCGCTTGTCCTGGAGTCAGCTCAGTGCCTCAGAGATGCCAATCACTGACAAGCTGGGGAGCACCAGTCCAAAATGCGCGGCTAACCAGTCCCGACAAAGAGCCACCCATCTGTCTGTTCCAGCCTCAGACAAACTTCAGCGATTACATGCCACCAGCAAACGCCATGGGGGGGGGGGGTGCGGCTAAGCAGCCTAGGTCAGCCTTCCCTAACCCAGTGCCCTACAGATGTGTCAAATTGCAAATCCCATTAATCCCCATTCAACTGGATGGGGTTATGGGAGCTGTAGTCCAACACGTCTGGGGAAGGCTGGCCTAGGCTGAAGTGGGGACCTGCACCCGCCTTTTCTGGCTGCTCAAGGTAAGCATGTTGGAATCCAGTCAGAATCCGGTTCACCAGGCGGAAACACACGCGGGAAGGCACCCACATACATCAGGCCAAAGGAGACGGTGAGCTGCACAGACCCTTGACCCATTTTGGAGAGCTTTTAAAAAAACATTTGAGATGATTGGTCCTTCCGAGACATGTTTGCACTTGTGTCAAAGGAGCCGGAAAGAGCTGTCACTTTCCTAACGTTGCCCTTACTCTGGGATGCGGAAAAGGCAGCATGTCAAGAAACAAGATCTTGTGGCCTCGGTTGGTGGACTCCACCAGCGGCGCTGCAGGGACGGGAGCTGGAGGCGGCAAGAGGAGGGGTTGGGCTGCTACCGGCAGGTTGCACGCCAGGCTCGGCAGCCCCTGCAGGAGCTGGGTGTCCTCATGCTAATGCAGGCGAGTGCTGACTTGGGCAGTAGCCTTGGGGCAACCCACAGACCCTCGAGGGCAGCGGCCCCCAGACTTGCTGACTGCATCCAAGTGGCTGGTGTCATGTGACCGAGAGGCCTGATCCCCCTGCCACAGGATGCCCGAAGCAAGGGCTGCCTTCGTTCTTGGGGTAGACCCAGCGAGTGACTTCAGCAGGGAGGGATTTTGGCCCCCTGGTCTCCTGGCATGATTGGCTTCTCCCAGGTGCCTGAAGCACAAGATCCATTTTGTGTCTCCTGACACTGCTGGGGCCATCCGATTTCACTTACTATCCGTCTTCAAACAGTTTGCTTTCCTGCTGTATTTCAGCCTGTGTCTGTCAAATGCCAGTGTCTGTAGGTGCCAGTCGCCCAGTGTTAGGTCACAGAACCATTTTCCTTGTGCACCTTAAATTCACAGGGTGGTCTAAGAGCTGGTCTGCACATTACAAAGAACAAGGCACTATGCTGACGGTCTAGTTCCGGGATTTGGGCCAGATCTGGTTGTCAAACACTATTAATGGCGCCCCAAACTTGTCACCTGAGGAGGCCACCCCACAGCAGAGCTACCTCTGGCAGCTGGTTCTCAAACATATTTTCTCCTGTCACACTTTGGAGCCACATCTCAGTGTGGCTAAGAGGTGGACCCTGGAAGGGAGGGGGTGACGGGGATGAGGAGCAAGCTTAACAGACTGGGGAGAGGGCTCGGTTAGAGAAGGGCATCATGAGGTTTCCACTTCTTCAGGACCTGCTTCTTCAGGAAGGCCCCAAGAACCAGCTCTCTTGTGGCCGGAGGAGGCCGTGTTGCCAACCTCAGATTCTGGAGACAAGCCATAAAGACCCCACCACGCTGCAGCCACTTCTGTGTCATCACAACTCCAGGCTGCTGAAAGAGACCAGGTCCCTTTAAGGGAGAAGGCCTTAAAGGCAGCCAAAAGGCTCACTTAAGGCTCATTTACAATCTGCTGTTTGTTGGAGCAACATACAGGCAAGCTGGTCTGTCTTCCAGAGCGAGCAGCATTTAGAGCTCTCTGTGGTGCTGTTCTATTCCTGTTTCTGCCTCTCTGGGAAACCTGACTCCTGCCTAGAGCTTCCCTACATGCTCATGATTGGCCACTCATGGAAGTTTGCAGGTCCATTACACGATGTTGTCAACATCCAGGATCCCTCCCGTGCCATTTCAGGTTTATCTCACCGTAAAAAACACTGGACTAAATCAGGTGTGTTTTTTTTAATGCGCATAATTGGTAGTGCGTAATGCCGCCATAACTCTATGTTTCAGCCACTAGATGGCACTGTCTAAAGGAAACAATAGGAAAAGTGCCAAAACAGAAGGTTCAAACCACCCGGTCGCCCGTGTCCATGTAATGGAGCTGGTTGTAAGAACCCGGAAGCAGAAAGCCCCAGTAAGGCAGCGGGAATGTGGAGAAGCCCATAGTCAACATCCACCTGAACCTGCCCCAAGTCCTCAGTGTGAATCAGATCCATAGCAGACACCTTGTCATCTGGACCTCACAGTGCCCCACGGTGATAGGGGCTACTGGCTGAAACAAAAGACTCCCCCGCTGTTGTGTCCCAGCAACGGGTGTTCAGTGACCAGCTGCCTCTGAACACGCAGGTTCCACATCTTCTCATGACTACAGACCACTGGTAGAACTCTCCATTTCCTCCATCAATTTATCTAATTCCCTTTTAAAGCCATCTAGATGAGTGGCCCTCACCACACTTTGGGGCGATGAGTTCTATACATTAATTATGCCCTATGTGAAGAAGTTCTTTCTTTTGCCTATGTTGAATCTGCTACTAATAAATTTATTTGAGTGACCTCACATAGTAAAATTGTAGGAGACGGAGAGAGAAAATTCTCAGTTCATTATCTCCATGCTGTGCACAATTTTATACACCCCTTAGTTATATTCCTTCTAAACTGAAACCCATGAAATGCTTTAGCCTTTCCATGCCTGGAAGGTTTCCATTTCATTTCTGTACCACCCAATAGCTGAAGCTCTCTGGGCAGTTCACAACAATTCACAAGATGCTCCATCACCACCATTGGACCATTTTGATTCTCCTTCCACATGTCTATCATATTCTTCTGGGATGGGGCGTGACCCAAACTGTACAGAGTATTCCAAATGTGGCTGCACAACAATTCTTTATAAGGCTATTAGAATACTGGAATTTGTATTTTCTCTCCCTTTCTCTTTTCTCTCCCTTTCCTAACCATCCCTGGAATTTGCCTCTTTCACACCAGATGCACATCGATATCCATCAAGACCTCTTTTCTGGTTAGTCATTGCCAAGTTCAGAACCCAGCAGTGTATAGGTGAACTTGGGAATTTTTGCCTCTACATGCATCACTTTACACTCGCATACGCTGAACCGCATTCTCCATTTGCCTAGTTTGGAGAGACCCTTTTGGAGCTCTTCACAGTCCACTTAGGACTGCATCATCCTGCATAGTTTGGAGAGCCAGTGTGGTGTAGTGGCGACAGTGTTGGACTGGGAGCTGGGAGATCCGGGTTCTAGTCCCCACTCGGCCATGGAAGCTCACTGGGTGACTTTGGGCCTGTCACAGACTATCAGCCCAACCTACCTCACAGGGTGGTTGTTGTGAGGATAAAATGGAGAGGAGGAGGGTAATGTAAGCCGCCTTGGGTTCCTTGCAAGAGGAAAAAAGGCAGGATATAAATGCAATAATAATAATAATAATAATAAATCAGCCTTCCCCCAACCTGGTGCCCTCTAGATGTTTTGGACTACAATGCCTAGCATTCCAGACCATTGGCCATGCTGGCTGGGGCCAATGGGCATTGAAATCCAAAACATCTGAAGGGCACCAAGTTGGGGGGAGTAAATGGGCTGCATCAACAGCATTGCTGGGGGGGCATAATTTGCTCCCCTCCAATAAACCGGGGTCACTGGGGACCAATGTAGCCATGGTTAAAGATTCGCCATGTATATCCCTAAGGATACACTTTTCCCTTCCCTTCTAAAAATGGATAGCTGCAATTAATTCCATAGGACACTGGGGGAGTGTTGTTACCACACCCTCCCTCTGACCTGGGAGGGAGAATGGCCTCTACCAGAATGGGTTGGAGAGAAAGCTGGACTGGGGAGAACCATCTGGGAGTCATTGCAAGGTACTGGCTCACTCGTTCCACTCCCCCCATCATAATGATGGGCATTCTGCTAGTAGATTGATTGATTTATCTATCACGTTTCCATACTGCTCAATAGTCAAAGCTCTCTGGGCAGTTCACAAGAGTTAACAGATGTTGGAAAAGTCCATTGCTCTGGAAGTCTGGGCCCAGAAGTCACTCTTTCCCCTGGCTGATGGCATTATGACGCCATTGCTACCAATCCCAAGGGTGATGTGTTCTTTCCTATGACTCATCAGCTTCTCTTCTTAATGGCAATCAACCCCTTCATGTTTTTCTGGTTGGGGGATTATCAAACTTCCCCAGTACCTGGAATAATTTTGCGCTGAGCCCTTTGGTCTCCCAAGCCACTGGGGCTAATTACCCCCAAACAGGGCATCCGCCTGTCATGTCTCCTAGCCAGCTCAAGGGCGCGGAGCCGTCCTGCTGCTCGGCAGAAGGCTCTGCGCCTGCCAGGACGCAGCCCTCCTCCCCGCGCATTAAGGCGCCTGCATAAGAACCGGCGAAAGAGCCGTTCAGGCTTGCTTTGCATAATTCCCACAATGCCAAGCGGATTTGTTTCCCCAAATCATTAATAAGCAATAAGGACATTACATAAGCTGAGCCCTTTGCGGGCTGTGCGCGTGTTGCTTTTCTTGGTGCAGCAACCTCATCCCAGCCACCCTCAAAGCGAAGAGGAAAGAAGACGTTGGCCTGGGAGGAGCAGAGGAAGGGCGGCAGCCTGCCGCCGCAGGATCTGCACGGGCCCCTCAGATACCAGCGGGACGGGACGGGACGCTCGGCCCCAAGCAGGGGAGGTGATCGCAGGCAGCCTGACCCCCCCTCCTGAGGCAGCCTTGCAGCAGGGTAGCTATAGAGCAGGGCTATACAACCTTTGCAGCTCCAGTGACAGCGTGTGCTCAAGGGGCTGGGGGCCACATGTGTGTATGCACACACATGCACACACATATACATACACACGCATGTGTGCACACACACATGCCAGAGATCGCTTCGTCGTATGCAGATCACTGGGGGAGGGAGCCTTTTCTCCACTCCCTCTCCAGGGATCTGCATGCCGGTGGTTCTTTCCTCTCCCACAGCAGCAGCAGCAAGCAGCAGCAGCAGGAAAAGACTGGTCTGTATCCAAATTCCTGGGGAAGGGAGAGAAGGCTCGCTCCATGGAGGGAGGGCACAATGAAGGCCTGGGCAGGCTGTGGGTTGTGCATCCCTGTTACAGAGGCAGGCTATGAGAGCCAAGTGGAACAAGTCCATGGTGCTTTGTGCCCTCCTCGCTGCAGTCCTACTAGAAATGTGACGAAAAGAGACATGCCAGCTACGAAGCAGGAACCTCCTGGTTGGGCCTGAGACCTCCTCCTCCACCTCGCATATTACGCAGCTTCATTGGGCTCCTCCCTCAACGGCCACTAGGCAGCAGCAGCAGAGGGAGAGGGGGAGCAGGGCCCTTCTGTCAGCCCCGCCGGAAGACAAGCTGCGCCCGGCTCCTCCGCTCCCCGAACTGCTTCCATCCCAGCTGGACATTAGGAGAACTTCTCCTGAACTTGATGCCTGTGTTAGCTATTTTCCTCTTCCCTCCCCATCCTTTTTTCCTTTTAGATTGTCTTGCTTTTATTGGTCGTTATATAAGCCACCCCCTTCGTGGATCACTGCCTTGCTGTGGCGAAGGGGCTTGCGTAACTCAGTGAAGCCATAAGCTATGCCGTGCAGGGCCACCCAAGATGGACAGGTCATGGCGGAGAGTTCTGACAAAATGTGGCCCACTGGAGAAGGAAATGGCAACCCACCCCAGTATTCTTGCCAAGCTATAGCTCAAATTTTTTGGCCACCTGATGCGAAGAGAAAACTCCCTGCAAAAGAACCTGATGCTGGGAAAGATTGAAGACAAAAGGAGAAGGGGACAGCAGAGGACGAGATGGCTGGATAGCATCATCGATGCAATGAATATGAACTTGAGCACACTCCGGGAGAGAGCGCAGGACAGGAAGGCCTGGCGTGCTATGGTCCACGGGGTCACGAAGAGTCGGACACGACTGAACGACTGAACAACATATAAGCCACCCTAGGAGCCTTCTCTGGGTTGTGGTTAAAATGCTCATCGCAGCGCTCGCTCGCAGGACTAGTAATAGCAACAATCAAGACTGCGCGGACTCAGGCCTCACCGCTCTCTTTAGGCACAGAAGGGCCTAGGACTGTGCCGAAGGGAGCTGGCCCTTGGCAGGCAGCATGCGGCCTCTGCACGGGCCATGCCAGACATACACCCAGGAGACAGGCCGTCTCTCCCGCTGGGTGAGCACAGCAGGGCTTCCTGTCTGCTGCACTTCTGCCTCCAGCGAGCGGCCTCGGGGACCCGCATGGAAGACAGCAGGGCCACCAAGTCTCCGAGTGTCGCCCACAGTTGCGGGGCATTCACTCCTTCAGGCCCTCGGGGTCTCCAGGGAAGGATTTACATCTGGGTGGGGAAGCAAGGGGGAGAAGCTCTTGCCAGGCCCACCTCCAGCCTTCTCTCTCATTCAAACATCTCCAGTGCCCCCAGCATGGTTCCCTAGGTTTTTTTGCTCTCCCATGGAAATGACAGAGAGGGAGATTTCAAGAAGCAGTCTCAGAAATATCTGTTCAGAGACCGTGGGGGAGAGGGCAACAATCCTGCACCAGTGAGGAGCTGAAAGGCCACCTGCCAAGCTCCGCTCCCCTCTCAGATTCTGCCACCCAGGATCCATGATCTCTGTCTCTCCCTAGAGAACACACAGCCTGGATCTGAACTGGAATACCCCACACACACACCTCAGCCTGGCCCAGATAAGATGTCGAGAAAAGCACAAGAAAGAGGGATTTCATGTGCAACTCTATGAATTCTTTGTATTGCCAGATTTACCTCTAGTTATATTTTGATTAGATATTGTGTCATATTTTGGAATTTACTGTATATACACACACATCTCGTTCTGGTGGCCGCTGCAATAGCACAGAGCAGCCTTTCCCAACCTGGCGCCCTTCAGATGTGTTGGACTACAACTCCCAACATCCCCAGCCAGCATGGTGATGGGAGAAAGATAGTCACAGTTATCTTGTAACTTCCAGGTTAGGTTGCCATACTGCATTGTACATGGGGCTGCCTCTGTAGGCCGGGAAGTGCAGTTAGTCTAAAATACTGCCAGGCAGCTGCTAAGCGGGACCGGTCGCTGGGACCAGATCACACCAGCGCTTAGAGAGCTCCATTGGCACCTAGTCCATTTCCAGGCCAAATTCACAATGCTGGTGCTTACCTTTAAAGCCCTGTATGGATTGGGGCCATGAATTGGCCCCCGGAGCGTAGCCAAGTCATTTGTAGTGTTAGAGGGGCCTAGAGATCCATGATGTTTGCTTAAGTTCATTGTTGGTGCAATTCCCTTGTTAGTAAGCCTCTGAGCATGTGAAGATGAGTCAAAAGGCCAAAAACAGCCTTCTCAGTGCATTCCTTGCTAATGAATAGAAAGCCTTATCAGGCCGTGCCTGAGAAGTGAAGCTGTGTGTTTATGCTGAGCTGCAGGTGGCTGTGCTGAGAACCAAGTGCTGTTAGCCTATGCTGGGAATGGATGCCAGGGGCACTTGCTAGTGATCTGCTGCCTTACTGCTAACATGTATTGTATAAAACCCATTGTACCCCATGGCTCGTGGTTCAGAGAAGCTGTCTGATCCAGCCCTTGGGTACGCCTGTGTGCTGTAAGTTACCCAATAAAGTCTCCTTGTAAGTAAACTTTTGAATCTGATTTGTCACTATCTCGGCACTTCTAACCTAAGAGTTCAACGCCCGCTGCAGGGACGACACATGCCAGGCTACCTGGTGGGTCACCTGCCTCCACATGCTGATCTTCTTCAGAAACCTTCCTCCCGACATCCCCACCTTCTAAGGAAAGGCAGGTGGCAACAAGAAAGAGGGCCTTCTCCCTAGGGGCATCCCAATTGTGGAATGTTCTCTCCAGGGAGGTTCACCTGGTGCCTACTCTGTTAGCTTTCTGGTGCCAGGTGAAACTCTTTTTAATTTCCTAGGTCATTTAACATTTTCCTCCTCTGAATGAAATTGGTGTTGGTATGCTTTTTCCCCTGTTTTGATATTGATATTGTTGTATTTTTTAAAATTCATTGTGTTTATAAGTTGTAAAGCCACCTTGAAAAAATTATTCGAAGAGTGGGATATAAATTCTTTAATAAGCAAGCAAATAAATAAATACATGAATCATTTTAGCCATGCATAGTTTGCTAAATTCATGTAACCAGATCAGAATTTACCTCTCTATCTATCCATCCATCGATCCATCCAAATTCATAACATTATTTTTCTTTGTCTGAGGAACAGAAAACAAGAAGCCGGTTTGGGGGAGGCGGGGCAGCAAGGTGTCAAAGACATCTTGCCTCCCCCCCCCCCCCCCGATCTAGAGCCCAGCTTTGAGAGGGAGAGCGGAAGGATGCAGCTGAAGCAAAAGGGGGGGCAGTGCTGTTTTGCTTCAAGCGCCTTTAACCAGGAACACTGGAAGCGGCCCTATACCAAATCAGACCCTTGGTCCATCTAGCCCAGTATTGTCTGCACTGACTGGCAGCAGCTGCCCAGGGTTGCAGGCAGGAGTTTATTCCCAGCCTACCTGGGGGGCTTGCAGAGGGACGGCTCATAGAGCTACCAATCAAAAGACATTGTCTACTAGCTAGTCTGTCTTTCCCTCCTTAATGGATTTTGGTGGCAAGCAAAATGATGGGGAAAGTGGCGGGAAAGCACGGGAAGGTTACAAGTGGGGGGCCACGTCGACTGGACACACACACGCACGCACACACGCACCAATAACATTTCACAAACGGAGCAGGGCAGCGGGGGACTTCCAGCGTAAGGCAGCAAATGCAGGCTCCTTTGGGGAAATAGCAAGCAGGTCAGGAGGGTGCAAGCTTGCTGTGAGCCCTCCCAGGTGTGGGAGCAACGGGGCTGAGGCTAGGATCAGCAGCAGGGCCGAACGAGGCGAGGCCCGCCCGCCCGCCCGGTGAGCGGCAGTCATGGAAAGCGGAGTCCATGGGCGCGCTGATAACAAGGCCGATCCTTTCCGAACGGAGGAGATGTAGGATGTCACCCGTCAGGACTGGTTTTCCTTGAACGCTGCTGCAGCCCTCAGAGACGAGCGTTTCCCCGCTGTTTGCTTCCACTCACATGCCGGAGCACGAGGAAGCTGCAGCACTGGTGCTCCGGGGGCTGGCAGGAATAGGACGGCAATTGAGCAAAATGATTACATTACTGCAAACATTTATTAATAGCACCACCCCGGCTCCAGTTTCCCTCGGCTGTTCTTCCTCTTGGCTTGTGCCTCCTGCCCACTCTAGGCACTGGGAACACTTCTGGAAACTGGGGAAGATCTCCACACAAAGCAAGAGAACCACTGGCTAGCAGCACAGCCCATCCCATGTCACCAACCCAAAGTAAAAAGTCCTGTGCATGGGCAATGTCTATCTGTCTGGCTACTGAGGCTGAAAGACAGGGGCGTTAATTGCATCACCCCAAATCCAAAAGACTCCAGGATGCAGTCTTTTGGATCCCCTGTGTTCTCTGGGTACTTCCCCGCTAGAGCCCTCGAGTGCCGCGGAGGCTTTGCTTTCCCACAAAAAGCAAAGCCAGGGCAACGCAGTGGGCAGAGTCCAGTGAGTAGGACCCGCCCCTCCCTGTGCCCTCCTGTTCAGGGAAGTTTAATGGAAACACTGACTTAAGCCCTAGTTCACCCCACACCTCTCCCCCCTCATCCAACACTGGGAAATTGCGAAACATCTAAAAGGGGCTACCGTGCCATTCTGAACGGGGAAAACAGGCTACATTTGTGAATGGGCAAAGCAGGCGAATCCGCTATTGTGAATGCTTGAAAAAGCGCTGCAAGCTGGGCCAGCAGCGCAGTCTCTCTTGCCCAGGCAGCTTTGGCCAAGCTGCTCATGGCCTCCCATTTCCAGGCCAGCGAAGCAGGAGCAGCAGCCGAAGGCTTGGCACCAGAGAAAGCAGGACGGCGAGGAGAGCAGCAGGGAAGGGGAGAAGCCAGGGGCCCTGAGAACTTTGTTCCGAGGCAGCTGCTTCAGGGGCTGCAGGCCAGGGTAGGCGACAGCGCCTCACCAGGGTCCCCATGCCTCGAGCAAGAGCGGGAGAAGACAACTCGCCAAAGGGCAGAGGAGGAGTCCCCCTGCTGCTTCCTCCTCCGTCTTTGCCAGTTTTTCGTGGCTCCTGCTGCTGCTGTGCCTGAGATGGTGCTGGGTCTGGGGTTAGCCTAAGGTCTCCCTTTCCGCTTTGCGGGGGGCGCCTCACCTTTCACTCTGAGCACTGGCAGATCCAGCGTGGGGCACACAGCAGAGTCTCTCTGCCCCTGCATCCCGCTTCTTCCTCTCCAGAAAGGTCGCTGGACGGCACTGTTGTTAATATTGTCAATACAAAACTCCCGTAGTCTTTCCCCTTGCTCTTAAAGGAGAACACTGTGCATAATGTCAATCCCAAGCAGATTTAAAAAGGACAAAGGGGTTGTAGCTGAGTATGAGAGGGTAAAGCTGCTCCTCTATGAATGACACAGCACTACTGTGCTAATCTGAATGGGGAAAAGAGGCTAGATATTGTGAATGGGAAAGCAGCCCTACTGCAAATGGGGAAAAAGAAGGAATTTGGGGGAGAGAGGAGGGGGGAGGGGAGGGGTGGCCCCACCCCTTGGCCAGGTCACTGCCAGCTCACCGAAATACGCATGCCCAGGATGCAGTGCGGGGGGATGGGGCACACTTCAGCGGAACCATGACGGAGCCGCGATTAAGGGAAAAAGACACAAAGGGCGCAACCCTTTGGCTGCTAGACGGGGTCTAGACGGCCATAGGATTTTTGTTTTCTGGGAATTGAGCTTGGAGCCAGCGCTCCGAGTTGGTTTCCTAGCAAACCGACTCCCCGCCCACGCCTCTTCTTCCGCCACCTCATAGGCGATGGGGTTCATCCCTGGCTCCGTGCTCGTAAGTGCAGTGTGGTGTGGCCAAAAAGAGGGCATTCCTGGGGGTGGGAAGGGGAGGGGATGGCAGAAGTGCCATCACAACACTTCCTATGTGCTGTCTGGCCTCCCCACACTCCGAGGTGCCCCAGCTAGACAGCTGAAATTGGCTGTCTAGCCGGAAACGCAGGGTGGCCGGAGCACAGAGGGGAAGATCCCCCCGCGCTCCGCCCACCCTGCATTGGTTAGTCAGCAGCTTCCAAATTTGGAGGTGCTGCCTATCC
Source organism: Heloderma suspectum (assembly GCF_057233095.1). Taxonomy (NCBI): domain Eukaryota; kingdom Metazoa; phylum Chordata; class Lepidosauria; order Squamata; family Helodermatidae; genus Heloderma; species Heloderma suspectum. The sequence continues at coordinate 30,929,904 of NC_139470.1, forward strand.
CCGTGGGATTGCACCCTGAAAGGACTTTCTGAAAATGGGCCATTTCCAGGGGGAAGCTGCGGGGTGGCTGCGGGGTGGTGACAACATCTTCTGTCATGAACGAGCCCAATGCGCTCTTGCCCTGCGGTAAATCAGCCATGTGGACTGGGCCCTGGAGAGCCCTGGGGCACTTTTTACAGCATCACTTTTCATGTGAGTTTTGGAGTTTGGGGATGGTTTTGTCAAACCTGTTTATAAAGTACAATAATTACACATCGAGCAGGGGGAGGGGGAATAGGTGAGCACCCAGACAGACAATTCGAGTCTTGAAATCAGCATCAGTTCCCCCAAATCAAACAGCATGCCTTCTTGCCAAACAGCTACAAAACTGAGATCCATTTCTCCTTACTGGCTACAGTCTGAACTGTGAAATTGTTTTCTACATGCACCTGCATGGTGTAACACCCAGAGTCTTGGACTTGGGCTGAGGAACGCCACATCAGTTCCATTTCATATGGTTGATCATTGCATTCATGTAAGCAGATGCTGGCTTATGTAGAAGTGAGATGGATGCCATGATGAACCAAGAGTTGCGTTTGCCCTCTCTCCTTTCTTCTCAAAACACGTGTGCGGAGCTGGAGACAGGCAGAAGACAGCAAGGACACATCATTTTGTGGATTGGTTCCTGGGAGCCTTGGAAAGCAGAGACAACGTAAATCCCCATTCCAGAAGGGAGAAGGCTAGCTGTGTAACTTTTGATAAGCGAGAAGAATTTATTTTTGTAAATAATAAAAGCACTTAATTAAGGAATAGGGCTCGTGCCTCTTTTTAAGGTCTGTACAGTTACATTTGTTATAACGCTGGTTCAGTCTCACGTGGGATCTCTCCATTGCAGGGGTATCATCAACTCCTCCAAGGTCTAGGAGCGACATCATTCAGCTTGCTGATAAATCTCCGCTTAGAATTTTTCTAATTCTAGATACCTGTTAAGCTATGGAACTCATGGGTGACTCTGGGCCAGTTGCTTTCTTTCAGTCTACCTCACAGGATTGTGATGAAGGGACGGGAACAAATGTAGCACACAGGACACATTCATCTCCACTCTGCATCCAGGCCAATGGAGTCCAGCCTACAGGAGATGACAGCTGATCAGAAGAAACGATAAGAAACCAATATCTCTGTTGCATCTGTGTCTAGCTACTCCCCAAAACACTTTTTTTATTTAGTTGGTAAACAACCTCTGATCCACAAGGAACATGTGTTTGTGGAAGACAACTTTTGCCCACTGGTGCCCCTAACCTGGAAGTTCCTCACACTTTCCTCAGAATCCCCTCACCCAGCAAGTCTTGCACACATGGAAGGCAAATGGATAGCTGATTTACATCCTGCTGGCTCATAACAGACGTAACACCCTAAACAACTTGGGACCAGGATCCCTAGCAGATTGCCTCCCCTATACATATCCAGCTGACCATTAAGACCTTCACTGGGAGCCTTGCTGGTTGTTCTGCAATCTACAGAGTGTTCCCGCATAACATCTCGAAAGTGGGTCCTTCTCAGTAGTGGCCCCCACCCGCTGGAACTCCCTCTCCCATGTGGTTTGGGAGGCAGAAGATGTGGCATGTTTAAATGCCTGCTGAGAACGCACTTGTCTGCAGGCTTTCTCTGACTTAATTGCAATTAATCATGCTGCTGCTCTGTTTGACTGGTTTTTGCATTGCTTTGTTATTGTTATTGTAAGTTGTTCCCAGGAGTGTATTTCAAGCAGTGGCTCTTGATATTGTCATATGTAAACCACACAGAGAGTTTATTATGTTAACTGTATGTAATTATATATGTAATATTAGTAAATAAAGAATAATAAACACAATATAAAATGCAACCAAGACTCGAAATAGATGGCAGTTATTTTTTAAAGCGCGTTGAAGATGATTTGCTTATGCCTGTGATGTGTCCACTCATTCCCTGGTGGCCTCTGACTGATGTTCTGCTGGGTTTTGTATGGCTTCAGAAACCTGCAAAGCCTCTTTGACCAGAGGCAAGAATGGAACAAAAGAAATGGGTTTACCTATACGCTGAGGGAAGAGAGAGGCCAGCGGGCAGGCCAAGACCCCCCACCGCTGCTCCGGCTGCCCTGTGGGAAGGGTCCTTGTGAGCCATGGTTTTTAAAAAACATTGTTTACAATGGTTTCAAACAGTCACCTTACTTGTAAGCTGCCTCGGAAGGCTCCCTTTCCTCACTAATTCTAAGGAATAGCACAAATAAACGAAACCGTCTGTCTTCCTCCAGAACCATTTCCGGTATCCGGCCCTGCTCCGAAGCTTTAGGCAACCAATGAGATGGAACCTCTTGCATCCGTTTTGGGTTAAGAAGGTAAGAAGGGCCCTGCTGGATCAGGCCAAAGCCAGCAGCCCCACAGTGGCCAGCCAGATGCCCCAACAGGGAGCCCACAAGTCGGAGAGGAGGGCCACAGCCCCCCCACACTCATGCTCCCCAGCAACTGGTGCCGAGCCACACTGCCTCCGATACTGAAGGCGATCCACAGCCGTCACGACTAGTGGCCACTGATCGCCTTCTCCTCCATGGATTTGTCTCACCCGTTCGGGCACTTAGACACTGGACGGGGGGAGGGGTTGGCAGCAAGACTTTGTGTGTGTGCGTGTGGTGGGGGGCTTATTATTACTCAGTCAGTAAGAGAACTGCCTGGGTTGCAGCCACGTTTTCAGCTCGGTGCTTTTGGGAAACTGCAGCACCACGGAGCAGGCAAAACCGACTCATTCCGTCTCAATGGCTCATTCGAGAGCGGCAGGGAGAATCTATTTATAAGCAGGCCTTTCAGGTTCAGTGCAGACTCCAAAGCAGCACCACAAGAGATATTCACCTTTCCACAAAAAGTGTGTGCGCGCGCGCAGGAGAGACAGCCTGGCTCTCTCCACAGAGACGAGAGTCCGGCCAAACCAGCCCCCTGGTAGTCACAACTTTGTTCAACCAATTCCCTCTGCTCAGAACAGGCCATGGATTCCTGCCTCACCTCAGTATCCCGTCATGCCCCCCACTTCCCCGGGCCACGAGATGTTCATGCTGGCGTAGTGCCACGGCAAAGAGACTGAGCGGGGGCAGATCAGGGAGGCCCCAGTTTGGATCTCACCTTTGCCATGAACCTCTCAGGTAGCCTATGAACAGACATGGGCTTTCTTCACACGGAGCTTTTATCCTGCGACTGAGATGGCTCCTTCACGGAAGTTTGCGGGCTCTTTACATGACGCCGTGACCCTCCAGGGCGTCTCCTGCACTAAATGCCCTTTGTTCCATCTTTGAATAGATCGCAGATCATGAGCTATCAAATTACCCCGTTGTGTTCCGTTTCAGTTCCCTCAGTGAAAAGAGATAAAGCGGCAAGAAGGGGAGCGAGATCAATGAAAGATAATGGAAGACTCAGCTATGGGGAGAGGGAGGAGGAAGGGGTGGGGGGAAAGGAAGCAGGTGAAAAAGGGAGTCCTCGTGATCCTGCATTTAAAACAGAAGCAGAAAGCCCTGTTTTAAATGCAGGATTTTAGACTGGTGTACCGTGGAACGTATGACTAGGCTAAAAGAGATGACGCCGGAAGATGAGCCCCTCAGGTCGGAAGGTGTCCAATATACTACTGGGGAAGAGCAGAGGGAATTTCCAAGTAGCGCCAGAAAGAGTGAAGCGGCTGGGCCAAAGCTGAAAGGACACTCAGCTGCAGATGTGTCCGGTGGTGAAAAGGAAGTCCGATGCTGTAAAGAACAATATTGTCTAGGAACCTGGAATGTCAGATCAATGAATCAAGGTAAGCTGGAGGTGGTCAAACATGAGATGGCAAGATTGAACATCGACATCTTGGGAATCAGCGAACTAAAATGGACAGGCATGGGCGAATTTAATTCAGGTGACCATCATATCTACTACTGTGGGCAAGAATCCCTTAGAAGAAATGGAGTAGCACTCATAGTCAAGGAGTAGCACTCATAGTCAACAAAAGGGTGGGAAAAGCAGTACTGGGGTACAATCTCAAAAATGATAGAATAATGTCAGTACGAATCCAAGACAAACCATTCAACATCACAGTAATTCAAGTCTATGCCCCAACCACTGAGGCCGAAGAAGCTGAGGTTGATCGGTTCTATGAAGACCTACAACACCTTCTAGAACTAACACCAAAAAAAGATGTCCTCTTCATCATAGGGGGTTGGAATGCTAAAGTAGGAAGTCAAGAAATAACTGGGATAACAGGCAAGCATGGCCTTGGTATACAAAATGAAGCAGGACAAAAGCTAATAGAGTTTTGCCAAGAGAACACGCTGATCATAGCAAACACGCTTTTCCAACAGCACAAGAGGCGACTCTACACATGGACATCACCAGATGGTCACTATCAAAATCAGACTGATTATGTCCTTTCCAGCCAAAGATGGAGAAGTTCTATGCAGTCAGTAAAAACAAGACCTGGAGCTGACTATGGCTCAGATCATGAGCTGCTTCTTGCAAAATTTCGGCTTAAATTGAAGAACGTAGGGAAAACCACTAAGCCATTCAGGTATGACCTAAATCATATCCCTTATGAATATACAGTGGAGGTGAGGAATAGATTTCAGGGATTAGACCTGATAGACAAGAGTGACTGAGGAACTATGGGCAGAGGTCCGTAACATTGTTCAGGAGGCCGCAACTCAATCCATCCCAAAGAAAAAGAAATGCAAGAAAGCAAAGTGGCTATCTGAGGAGGCTTTACAAGTCGCTGAGGAAAGAAGGGAAGCGAAAAGCAAGGGAGAAAGGGGAAGATATATCCAACTGAATGCAGAGTTCCAGAGAACAGCAAGGAGAGACAAGAAGGCCTTCTCAAATGAACAATGCAAAGAAATCAAGGAAAACAATAGAATGAGAAAGACTAGAGATCTTTTCAAGAAAATCGGAGATCTCAAGGGAACGTTTTGTGCAAAGACGGGCATGATAAAGGACAAAGAAGGCAGGGACCTAACAGAAGCAGATGAGATTAAGAAGAGGTGGAAAGAATACACAGAAGAACTATACAGGAAAGATCTGAATGTCCCTGATAGCCATGATAGTGCAGTCACTGAACTTGAGCCGGACATCCTAGAGAGTGACGTCGTGGGCCTTACGAAGCATTACTAACAACAAAGCTAGCGGAGATGACAGTATTCCAGCTGAGCTATTTAAGATCCTAAAAGATGATGCTGTTAAAGTGCTGCACTCAATATGCCACCAAATTTGGAACACTCAGCAGTGGCCACAAGACTGGAAAAGGTCAGTTTACATTCCAATTCCAAAGAAGGGCAACGCCAAAGAGTGTTCAAACTACCGTACAATTGCGCTCATTTCACATGCCAGCAAGGTGATGCTCAAAATCCTACAAGCTAGGCTTCAGCAGTATGTGAACCGAGAACTACCGGAAGTACAAGCTGGGTTTCAAAGAGGCAGAGGAACTAGAGATCAAATCGCCAACATTCGCTGGATCATGGAGAAAGCAAGAGAATTCCAGAAAAATGTCTACTTCTGCTTCATTGACTACGCTAAAGCCTTTGATTGTGTGGATCACAACAAACTGTGGCAAATTCTTCAAGAGATGGGAGTACCAGACCACCTTACCTGTCTCCTGAGAAACCTGTACAAGGGACAAGAAGCAACAGTAAGAACCAGACATGGAACAACCGATTGGTTCAAAATTGGGAAAGGAGTACGACAAGGCTGCATATTGTCACCCTGCTTATTTAACTTATATGCAGAGTACATCATGAGAAACGCCAGGTTGGATGAATCACAGGTCGGAATTAAGATTGCCAGGAGAATTATCAACAACCTCAGATACGCAGACGATACCACCCTAATGGCAGAAAGCAAAGAGGATCTAAAGAGCCTCTTCTTGAGGGTGGAAGTGGGGAGTGCAAAAGCTGGTTTGAAACTCAACATTAAAAAAACGAAGATCATGGCATCTGGCCCCATCACTTCCTGGCATATAGAAGGGGAAGAAATGGAAGCAGTGACAGATTTTATTTTCTTGGGCTCCAAGATCACCACAGACGGTGACTGTAGCCATGAAATCAAAAGACGCTTGCTCTTGGGAGGAAAGCTATGGCCAACCTAGACAGCATAGTAAGAAGCAGAGACATCACCTTGCTGACAAAGGTTCGTCTAATCAAAGCTATGGTTTTCCCAGTTGCAACGTATGGCTGTGAGAGCTGGACTATAAGGAAGGCTGAGCGCCAAATAATTGATGCTTTCGAACTGTGGTGCTGGAGAAGACTCTTATGAGTCCCCTGGACTGCAAGGAGGTCAAATCAGTCAATCCTAAAGGAAATCAACCCTGAGTGCTCATTGGAAGGACAGATGCTGAAGGTGAAGTTCAAATATTTTGGCTACCTAATGTGAAGAGAAAACGCCCTGAAAAAGACCCTGATGCTGGGAAAGATTGAAGGCAAAAGGAGAAGGGGACGGCAGAGGAGGAGATGGCTAGATAGCATCACCGATGCAATGAATATGGACTTGAGCACACTCCGGGAGAGATCTCAGGACAGGAATGCCTGGCGTGCTATGGTCCATGGGGTCACAAACAGTCGGACACAACTTAACGACTGAACAACAACAAAGCGATGCCCGTGCTCTCTCAGCCCCCACCCCCCTGCAATATGGGGGAGAATAAATCTGGCTTCCTTGACTGCAGGGCTGGGGGCTCTTTTTTTTGTCCCAAGGACGGCCTTGGCACCCGGGAAGCATGTCAGGGCCACCTGCCGGGAGGGTGAATACAGCCCAAAGTGGGCAGGGCCCCCGCCACTAGGGGCATGCAGCCCGCGGAGCACTGGCCTGGACATACACACACCCATTCACACCCACTCAGATCCCGTTCACCCTACTGGCAAGCACATTCACATGCTTGCTGGGAATGATGGGAGTTGCAGTCTCAACAAGGGCACCAGGTTGGGAATCATAGAATCATAGAACAGTACGGTTGGAAAGGGCCTACAAGACCATCGAGTCCAGCCCCCTGCTCAATGCAGGAATCCAGGTCAGAGCATCCCTGACAGATGGCTGTCCAGGCTCGTCTTGGATGCCTCCAGTGCGCGAGAGCCCACCACCTCCCTAGGTAATTGGTTCCATTGTCGTATTGCTCTAACAGTCAGGACATTTTTCCTGATGTTCAGCCGGAATCTGGCTTCCTGTAACTTGAGCCCATTCTTCCGTGTCCTGAACTCTGGGATGACTGAGAAGAGATCTTGGCTTTCCAGGTTCCTCCTTTGTGCCCTTTTTGAAGATAGGGACAACATTAGCCCTCCTCCAGTCAGCTGGCACTTCCCCCATCCTCCATGATTTCTGAAAGATAATAGACAGCAGTTCTGAGATTTCTTCTGCCAGTTCCTTTATTACTCTGGGATGCAATTCATCTGGCCCTGGAGATTTGAACTCAAAGTAATCAGGTGTTCCTAGATCAGGGAAGGCTGATCTAAGCAGGATGTGCCCCTCGCTTTGCCTCAGGACAGGCAACCCCTGAAAATGCCTAAAAGCGGCCTTCTTTTTGGTTGAGCCTAAGAAGAGGTCCCCAGCATTAACCCTCCTTAACAGATTTCTGTTCCCCATCAGATATCTAGGGCACCATAGTACAAAGTCAGCTTTCTGTTGCCTTTTTTGAGATCAAATTCCAGCACAGACTTCCTGCTACTCACAGAGAGCTCCCTCAATTTTGTCTAGTGTGGGGAAGAAAGATGAGTCATCTCCGCCCATCGCCTGTGCCTTTTTGGCCTCCCACTGAAACACATCACCAGAATGTTACTGGCTATCCACTAGCTATTGCCAGAGGTGTTACTTTAGGGCACCTCTGATAACTCTATTTTCTGATAACTGATAACTCTATTTTCTTAAATCTTGAGAGCTAAGAATTACAGGAGTTGGAAGGAGACTTGTGCAATTATCTTGACCAACCCTACCCCTTCTTCTGAAGAAACAGTCTGCTCTCCAGACTAGCCTTACACGAATAAAGTAACAGTTTGCCCTGTAAAAGGCAGAAAGATACAGATTAATACAAAGTATTAAATCATTTTATTTATTTGCTGTACTTTAAAATTGCCCAACAACTGAAGTTGTCTGGGCAGTGTACAATGCATTAAAAACATAAAATATAAGCTGTAAAATAAAACAGCTCAGAATAAAACCAAGATAAAACCAGCAGCAAAGACTAAAACCACTCCTGCACATAAAACCAAATTAAAACTAGCATCAGAATAAAACACTAAAAACACTAAGAGCAGTTCTAAAAATGAGAGAATAAGGCATCCTAGCAGCGAAACATCAGAAACTTTTCTCTCACCCAAGTCTCCAGGTCCTGACTGCTGCTCTGGTATACACATTTCTGGCTTCTTCCCCTGCATATTTTCTTTTGTGGACACACCTGGAGTGAAGAAATCTATCACCCAAAGGCCTCCCTTTCAGTTGTAGCATGCTTTGCTGGCTTCACTGTAGCCAGGCTTCCGTTTGCTGCTGTGAGGCCTCTCCCTGGGAGCCGGTGGTTCTGTTGTCTCCAGACCTGCATTTGCTGCTGGAACATCAGCTTCATTTGCTCCAGAAATGTTGTTAGTTCACTCTCCATTCTAGCTCAGGTACACCTTGTTTCACCATGCCTCTTCTAAGAAATACAGTCTCACTTCTAATACCCATGTAACATGTGTACCTCAATTCCGAATGGTGAAAAGTTTATGGGGTTCCAGCACTTACCAAGGATTGCGTTTCCTGAATGTGTATACTAGAGCCACAGTCAGGACCTGGAGACCCGGGTGAGATAAAACCTCTTGACTGTTTTGCTGTTAAAGTGTCTCCTGATAGCCTTACTGGGTGGGATCCAGCTCCTTTAATTTAAGGTGGCCCAGAAGCAAGCCTAGTGCTGAGGGTAACCTGGGAACCTGTCTATTGGGGGCGGGTGGGGACACTTGGAAAGTTACCTATTCCTATTTGCACTCATGATCTATCCAACTGACTGGGATGGTGGCCAAGAGAGAGATGTTCCTTGCTGCCAGCTTGAACGAAAGAGCAGAGCAGGCCCTGAAGAATGTTCCTCCAGACAAAGACTGGATGCTGGGCTTTGATTTGCAGTTCAGGCCAGGCAATGAAGTGGACTGGTCAGATTTGCAGCTGTCACGGCAGTGGCTCAGCTGGACTTTCAAGGACCACACTGATACAGTCTGCACTCGCAAAAGCTTTATTCAAGATGGAGTATTGACATCACGATGGGTCACTCTTCTACAATTGAGCTGCAAAACTTATGATCCACCATGCTGACTGTGTCACCAGCCAACAGTTGTCTGTAGTGGCTTTCTGTAAAAAAAATAATTAGCTTCCAGCTCCCTAATATAGGCAATGGTAAATGACTTAGGCCAAACTCCATTCTTTCGTGCTCCCCCCACCTGTATCTGCTATTCATCATCATGGTTTCTCATAGAAAGCAATAATGTGTTACGCTTCTCTACTTGAAGCCTAGACGTAATTCATAAAAGTCACGATGACAGACAGGAAAATGCTAGCTTGACCACAAGCTCTATCGGGAACTACAGAAACCCACAAACTACATCTTCAATAAGTATTCTGCCTTGCATTCTTGCCCTAATCTTATTATGACTGCTAACTTAAAATGGAGTCTCTTTGGCCAAAGCTAAATGTCCATTACAGCCATGACACAGGGCAGAAAAAGGGAGGAAAGAAGACCATTGGCCCCAGAGAGAAAAGGGGAGGAAAGAAGACCATTGGCCCCAAAGAGAGGGAGTGACCGGGAGATTTTGGAGACATATGGTGTTTCTGTGATATAATATTTATTTAAAGATAGGTACAGGCTGAGCCTAAGAAGAGGCCCCCAGCTCCAACAGATTTCTGTTCCCCATCAGATATCTAGGGCACCATAGTGCAAAGTCAGCTCTTGGCCACCTTTTCAGATCAGGATCCAGCCCTCCTGCTACACACAGAGACCTTACTTAACCCCTCCCACTCTCTAGTGGGGGGGGAGATGAGTCATCTCCGCCCATCACCTGCACCTTCTTGGGCCACCATAGCTCCGCTGAAACACATCATCAGAATGTTACTGGCTATCCACGGGCTATTGTCAGTCTCTGAGGGGTGTTGCGTCCGGGCACCACGCTGATAACTCTGTTTACTGAACTCTTAGGGCATCTCTACACCAGTCTAAAATCCCGCATATGAAAGGGATTTTCTTTCTGCTTCCGTTTTAAATGCAGGATCACAACGGCCTCCCTTTACATGCGCTTCCTTTCCCCCCTACCCTTCCCCCTCCTTCTCCCCCTTATCTGAGTCTTCCATATGTAACATTGGTCTTGCTCTTCTTCTTGCCACTTTTCCTTTTTCATGGCGGGAACTCAAGCAGAACACAAGCTGGGTAATTTGATACCTCATTATCTCCGATCTATTTAAAAATGGAATAAAGGTCATTTAGTGCAGGAGGTTGACGACTTCATCTAAAGGGCCCGCAAACTTCCGTGAGTGAGCAATCTCAAGAGCAGGATAAAAGCTCCCTGTGAAGAAGCCCTTAGAGTCAATACAGGGACTGGAAGAGGTCTGTGTGGTCAATTCGACAAACCCAGAACAATATTAACCCACCACATCTAGTAAACAAGACCCTGAGTGATCCATGTGGTTTGGTCCAGGTTCTAACCACAAGATCACAGCACCATCAGGGCCACAGAGGGGAGACTGAAGGAGAGCATGCTGCGCATCACAGACTCAGGAAGGATTTCATCCCCGCAATTCCAGTTTTGCTTGTTTTCTATCTGGGGAAAATCCCCTTTGACAGCCCAGGCAGAGAGCTTCTAATTCCAGTCTATGGCTCATTTTTCACTTCAGCCCCCCAGTGAAAGGATTGTAATGCTTGATGGATTCAAACTAAATTATTTCCGTTCCTGTGGCTTTGCAAAAGCCTCTGAAGCGGTGCATGTACACAGCGAGCGTGGGGCGGGGGGACTTGTTTGCCTTGCATTCTGCGATAATCCCCCTTCTCCCAGGGTTCACTTCGGAGTCTCCTGCTGTCTTACTGCTGCCTTGGGTGACCAGCAGTGCTCGAGAAGAGCTCTTGTCTTGGACAAAGGAAGCCGGGTGTGGGGCTCCCTTGCAAACACCAGGAGCTCAGCTTTAGAGGGGACTGCAGGCAAAACAGCAGGCAGGAGATGCTCCAGTTAATGATGCCTGACTGTGAAAGAGCCAGATGCTTCTATGCCCTGATCTAGGGCTGTAAAACTTATGATCCACCATGCTGACCGTGTCACCAGCCAACAGTCGTCTGTAGTGGCTTTCTGTAAAAAAAATAATTAGCCAGGTCGATGGAGCAGAGCAGCAGAAGTCCAGCAGCAGCTCTCGGTTATGGAGTGCAAAGGACGGAGGCAAAGAGAAAAAAGGTCAGGCTTAGAGGCCTGGAGTTTTCTGTTGGGAGAGGGTATCCCTGAGAAGAGTAGCTTCATTTCCCTGGTTAAGTTTCAGTTTCATTTCCCCAGTGAAGTTTAATTTCTTCAGATTTGAAACAGTACTTTCAGTTTTCAGGGAGGAAGGTATATAAAGAGAGTGAGAGAGCCAGTAAGGGCAGAGTCCGGGAGAGCTGAGCCTGAGCAGGAAGAAGCAGCCTGGAGAAGTCTAAGTACAGCTAGGGTAAAGGAACTTGCATTTTGCAACTTTTATTTTCTCTTAAGGCCTATTGTATCACTCAGCTCTATTATGCAAATACCTTGAGTTGTAATTTGCTTGCTTTAATTTACCAGTAAACTTGTGGTTAAACCCTGTATCTAGAATGTCAATCACTCCACGCCCACAGCCTAAACCCCACGTTACTGGGAAGGGAAAGTTTAAAAGGAGGAAGGTGGGACTCTTAAGGAGGCAAGAGATCCTTAAAGACTTGCTCAGGGGGTCCAGATCATAAGGGGAACCCTGACGCGGAGCCTTCAGGTTCAAACCAAGACAGTGATGCCCTGCTTGCAAGTCTCCCAGAGGGTCACTCGTCACTCTGGAGAGGGTCTGCTGAACTAGATGGGCCTTGACCTAACCCAACAGCCGTGGTTTAGTGGATCCCGGGCTTGTTGGATGCAGCACAGGCATTTATTTTATTAGCAGGGATGCTGACATCATCCCCCCCAGAATTCCCTGTTCCCTCTGAGCTTAGCTGTAATTGTCACAGGAGGACTGGTGAGTAAATTGATTTCCCCAGCAACAATATATTTCCCCCTAATGCAAAGTATTTGGGGGCGGCTTGGCCTGGAATGGGCACTTAAGATCTACTGTCTTTACAAAAGTCCTCTTCCTAGTGGAGATGAGAACTGCTAGAACTGGGTTGTTGATATGGATCCACATAGCTGCCTGCAATTTTGGATTCTCCTGTGGGTGGGGTTATGGCGACTGTCATGATGAGCGCCTGCCCTTCCACATTTGCTAGGACACTGCTGCCCAGCAGAGCTCTGCTGATGGTCCTGCCCTGGGGGGCATCTCTCCACTGTGTTTCCGGCATCCCTAAAAACCTGTTGGGCTCCTGATGCCCCTCAGGCCAGTCCTGGGATGCTGCTCCCCAGGTCCGCGTTGCTAACATGTCATATTTTCAGTCAGACCGCCTGCTATTGCTCAGGAACATCCAGATGATACTGACACTCAGCCTCGTATCCCGACACTGATGCAAAAGTTTAATCCCTGTAATAGTGAGAGGGTTTTCAGGCTTAAGTCATGTATTAATATTCTGTCTTAATTGTGATGGATTTCAGTGATATCCGAAAGCATGTCTTATATAACCTCCTTATCCACACTTGGCTCGTCAGATCTGGAGTGCCCAGGAACGGCTCCTACTCTGTGTGTGTGCGCGCGCACATGCAGTTAGTTCCTTGCGCATAAAGCCATTGAAAAAGTGTGAGGCCTTATTTTGATGTATATGTGATCCCTTCCTCTGATGCAGGGTCTGAGTTTGGTTGTCTTGTTTGCACTCCAGATGTGACAGTGGCCCAGTGAGGAACAGAAAACTCCTCTGCTTATGCTGCAGGACGGTTTTGTGCGCCATCCCCTTGAGTGACGAAGGCAGTGTGGTGGGACTGTCACCCCACATGGCTGAAACATCCTGAACCAGGGCCAGGCTAGATGTTACACAGTCTTCTGTCTGTCTTTGCCCAACTTTCTTTCTGTGTTTTGTTTTTGTCACGAGCAGCCTGCCTGAGTGGAGAAGGGGCCTGGGGAAGGATGAGAGCCGGACCCGGTGGACCTTTGGGGTGATCCGGCAGGGCTCTTCTTCTGTCCTTGCAGTCTTGGGTTGGAGGCACCAGGCCTGGACTGAGGCATGGCCACCAGTGCCTCTCTACCCTGGCCCTGACGGGAAGTTCTTGATGCCTGTGCAACATCCCAAGCTGCCACACAGAGCTGCTGTGCCGGACCCCACGGCAGCACGCAGCTCGTAGGAACAGGCCCATCACCCTCCCGCACACACCCTTCCAGCGTGGCTCCCTCCCCAAAAGTCCCTTTTTTGGTTCTGACACACACCTTCATGAATATGAGAATGTTACCACTCCAGCAACTTTGTGCCCTCTCCCATTCATTTCTTTTTCGCTTCTGTCATGTCCAGTGATGGACGTGAGCAGGTTAAGATTAGCTACAACGTATGTGTCTAAGGCAGGTTTCCCCAACCTGGTGTGCTCCAGATGTGTGGACTGCAGCTCTCACCATTGCTGGCCAGCATGGCTGGGGATTATTGGGGTTGCATTCCCACACATCTGGAGGGCACCAGGTTGGGGGAGGCTGGTCTAAGGTCTAGCAGCCCTTGCTCCACCTCTGGGGCTGTGCACGTCAGTGGTATGATCGTCAGGGGCTCTCTGCTGGCCTGCTTTCTCTTCCTGTCTCCAAGTCTTTAAATGCACCTTAGAGCCAAATTTATTTATTTATTTAAAATATTTCAAACTGATGTGACAAGGGGCATCTCTATGCCAGCCTAAAATCCTGCATTTAAAATGGGGCTTTCTGCTTCCGTTTTAAATGCAGGATCACAACAACTCTCTTTTTCATGTGCTTCCGCCCCCCCCGCCCCCCCCCAATCTGCGGAAATCTGATTCATATCTGAGTCTTCCATTATCTTTCATCGATCTGCGTTTCCTCTTTTCATGGAGGGAACTGAAGTGGAACACAAGGGGGTAATTTGATAGCTCATCTATTTAAAATGCGATCTAGTTAAAATCAAAACAAAGGGCATTCCGTGCAGGGGATGCCATGAATGATCATGGCGTCATGTAAAGGGCCTGCAAACTTCCGTGAAGGAGCCATCTCAATCGCAGGATAAAAGCTCCGTGTGAGGGAGCCCAAGAAGGAGCATCTGTTAAGAGGATCTCCCACAGTTCTCTTTAATGTCAATAGGGTAAATATCACCTGGGCATGGAAGCAGCAAGACTGAGATTAACTTGTGCCAAAACAAAACATTGGACCAAACACCAAGAGCGTGGATATTCTCCTAATGGACTGTCCCCGAGTGTTGTGGTTGGGTCATCTGGGTGGCCCAGGGCCTGCTCCCCCAGTTCTTCATGCATGCATGCATCAAATGAGGAATGGGGAACCAGGCACCAGCTCCAGCCTTGGCCCAAACCCCTCAGTGCAGATGCCTTGCTGGCAAGGTGGTGGCTGTTCCAGCAGGCAGGCTCTAGCATCCCCCCGCCCCTGCCATGCTGGGCCCAGGCCCACTGACACGGCTATAGTTTGTCTTTTTTTAGACTGGGCAGCGTGAGCTCTTTTTTCCCCACCACTGAAACTCCACCATCCTTGGCGTGAGGCAGGACAGCCTTCTGATGGCCACAACCTTACGCAACGGTCCATCAGAAGATACCTTCAGGCTCTGTGAATTCAAAAGCTGTAATTGCATGCCGTGCCACCGTTAGCTTGGGTAATCTGGGAAATTCTCCAACTCTCCTTTGCTGCCTTTTTTTCTCCAGCAAAGGAAAGGACATTCTTGACACTCAGATATCCTCAGGGCCTCTTCTGTTTGAGTGAATATTTTGCTGGCAAAATGCTTGTCAGTACGATGGCTACGGTTGTGTCCATTTTATAATGCAAGGACTTCTTTGGGTGAGACACACATTGCATGCACACAGGCACACATGCAGCACGGGCGCTCTATCAATGGGCTCCCCCCAGCCTTTGGGGGACTAACCCACCCAGGACTGGTTTTGCCTTCCTCACAAACAGTGTCCCCCAGTGTAGCACATTCCCTTTCCCAGCAGGAATTACTTACATAGGAAAACATTAATGGATACACTCATGGATGGGCACACATTTGAGTGATCGCAAAACGCCCTCCCTGTCTCTTGGCTGGTCGGGCACCAGAAGCTGGCAGCCCCAAAGAGCCCCTTTTCCACTAGAAGGCATATTGTGTGGGAATGCAGCAGGGCCAGGTCAGGAAACAAAGGCTGGGGGGAGCCACCATCTTCCCAACTTCTCAGTATATTGCCCTGTGCTGTAGCCTTCAGCGTCTAAGCTGGAAGGGTGCTATTAGATTGCTTTCTTCTACACCAGATAGGTCAAGTAGCCCTTGTTGTTGTTCAGTCGTTAAGTCGTGTCTGACTCTTCGCAGTAAACCAGCAGGTCACGCAGACCACGGCAACTTACCCAGTATTCTGTGCTCACCCAGCGCAAAAGTCAGGAGGGAAAAATGCACCCACAGATTGTGAAAACAAGCATCCATACTCCTCCCTTCCAGGGACTATGGCAACGCCACTGATAGCCGCATATCACAGGCTGGCGTGGTGAAGACGCTGTGCATCAGTCAGCCAGGGGAAGAGGAGCCAGTCCACTCATGATGACTGCTTTATCCCACAGCCTTCCTGGCAGGAGAATGTTGGAACTGGGGGACACCTTGAAGGAGGGGGAGGAGGATGCTGCCACTGGCCCTCATGGCTGCAAGGGTCAGGCGGAGTTGAAGGATGCCAGTAGCTCACCAAGATCACCCCGAGGACCCCAGGAACAAAGGCTGCAGCATGTCCCAACAGATGCCCATAGCAGAGGTGCACAGCGCCCATCTGGCAGTGCATCAAATGTCCTTAAGCCCTAATAATGAGGAGGAAGCATGATCTAGATCAGGACCCTAATGACATGGTTGGTTGGAGCCTAGCCCTCGCTGAAGCAACATCTCTCTTGCTGTGACTTCTGCTGGACAGCTCCCCTGCCAGCCTAACTGGCATGGCAGGGCTGGACAGTGAAGGGAAGACACCAGCAAGACATCACCCCACCCCACAATGTGCATCCCACCTGGCAAACCCCTGCCAGTGTCTTCCACTGCAGGACCCACTGTGGTGCAGGCAGCAAGAGGCCAGTCCACTGCACGATGATGGATTATAATTATTTAATTATGTAATTATACAGATTATAATAATTATTAAAGGCAGCTGCCGGCGAGATCACATCATTCCAGTGCTGAAGGAGCTGCACTGGTTACCAGTTGTTTTCCAGGCCAAATTCAAGGTGTTGGTTTTGACCTTTAAAACCCTATATGGTTCCGGCCCAGCCTATCTTAAGGAGCGCCTCCAGCAGCACCAGACAGGCCGCTTAACAAGATCAGCCTCGGATGGCCTTCTCTCTGTCCCATCAGCCAGGACAGCTAGACTGGTTGGGATGAGGGGGAGGGCCTTCTCTGTGGTGGCCCCCACTCTGTGGAACTCCTTCCCAAGGGAACTCCGCCATGCCCCCTCTTTAATGAGCTTCCACCATGCACTAAAAACGTGGTTGTTCAGGCAGGCATTTGGGGTTGGCTAGGGTAATTTTAGAAATGTCATGTTTTTAATGTTGAATTTTATTGTTTTGAACTGTTTTAATGTTGTACATCACCCAGAGTGCCTGGGTGACCAGCCAGATGGGCGATTAATAAATTTAATAAATATCTATATCTAGATATAGATATAGATATATGGCACAAAACGAACCCAGACTGCTCTGTTTTGCAACAGCTTTATGCAGGCGTCGTTCTAGCTTCACTTTTGAAGAGGGCCATTAAACGAACTGCTCGATCCCTAGCTTACATAGCTGGCTGAGTGATGAAGCAAATACAGTGGTATGAAAAAGCCAAGGAACATTATAAAAGTGCCCTCTTGTTTTGAAGGACTGATTGACTGCGTTGCTGCCAGTGGATGTTCACAAACGGCACATGCTTATTCATATCACATTACCCTCTTATCAGGCTCTTCTCTGAAGTGGAAAGCAGGTGGTGGAAGCACAATCTAATAAGCCTGTTGATCTTAAAAACCACATGCTAACTCGATGCATCTTTAGTTGTCGTGCCTCCTGTGCTGCATTTAGCTTTGTTCGCCATCCTTCGTAGGGTTCCTGGAGTGTGTGGAGCCCCGTCAACCTTCTCTGTTCCTCCATCTACAAACAGCTCCTGTCTTGTTCTGTTCTCTTGTTTGTTGATTTGTCTCTCTGCATGTAAACAGTGGACTTCGTAAAAGAGAACTTACTTTAACTTTTTCAGTAAAAAAACTAATTCTTCTAAAAGCCATTTAAAAAAGAGAAAAGAATGAACCACATATTTTGTGCCGCAAGGTTAATTTTCTTCTACTACTGACTCCGCACTCTGGTTCATTAGGTTTCTTCTGGAGACTGACGCTGTCCCAGTACAGGCTCCTCTCGCTGACCGGGTATTTTCAAAGCCACAAGCTGGCAATGCGAAGCTCTTCTTTCCTCTGCAGAATGGCCTCATTACCGCTGATTCGGATCCGCTTGGCCAGCCTTTACAGCCTGCTGGCTACAGCCTGCCCTCTGCTCCCTGGTGCTCTGTGCACATCAGCGGTAATTTGTGCACTGGGATTCAAGTCGGAACAACAATCATGGTTTTGTAACACTATTGGGATTCTTCTTCTCTGCTGCTGCAAAGAAAAGCCTCATAGGGACAGACAAACCATTTCAGCTTCTCTCACTTTCCCATTTTTCCAGTCTTAAATTCAGTTTGTCTCAAACTTTGAGATTTCTTTTTTATGAAAATTTGTATGCAGTTTTGTGTGCATTTGTCCTACTGCAGCATTTTTATGTGCAATTTTGCCTAATATACACATCTTTGGAAAGCAGTTTCCATAGTATAATGTATTTTGAATGTTATTTTCACTAATATACACATTTTGTATGTATTTTTTGGACTGGAGCACTTGGTTGCAAAATGTGGAGAAGAGCAAATTTTGAAGGAGAACTGAGTTTTTTTTTCATGGTTTGATTGCAAACTACAAAATTAGGTAAATTCACGCTAAAAGGCAAACCAAACAAATTCCCCATGCCCATCCCTAAAGCCCAAGGAGTGGCACAATGTCCTGAGCAGCAGAGTGCCCTCCAGCTGTAGGTGTGTTGTGTGGCAGTCTGTCTCCCCCGGGACCATAGCTGTGTGGCAGAGCACCCGCCTGGCATGCATGGGGTCCCTGGTTCAATCCCTGCATCCCCTGTCAGATTTATTTCAGGTAACAAGGCTGGGAAAGACCTTGATTGGAATGGGGAGAGCAGCTGCCTGTCAGAATAGAAAACAGGTAAAAGGCCGTTTCCTCTGTACCTAAGCAACCCTACTTCCTCCCCAAAACAAACATTACTTGGTTCAGTACTGACTATATATTTTGCACATCCACATAAGCACAGAATGTTTCACTGGGCATAGAGTTCAGCTTCTTGAGACTCTCACCTTCCTTCTTTCCTTCTTCCCTTCCTTCCTCTCTTTGGAAAAGCATGTTTCTAGCACTCAAGATTTCAAAGATATGCCTAGTGAGATTTCAGAGGAGCAATGGGGGGCTTTAGTGGCCTAGAGATCTGCTTGCCCCTCCTCATGACTAGCAAAACTGCAATAACTCCTGAACAGTAGTGAAATGGTAGAATGAATTATACACAGTAAGAGAAACTATGCCAACCAGTTCAATTTGCATAATTTACACAGGTTGCAACTTTTGGCATTTCCCAGCCACAGAATTGGAGGATTTTTAAAAGCACAAAGCACATGTTGCAAATAGGGCCCCCGTGCCTTTTAAAGGGGGAATGTCAGCAGCTGTAGCTCCAGCATTCAGCCAAGAAAGGTTGACCTGATATAAAGTATTGCACAGTCTCTCTCTCATCATGCTGCACCAATGTGGGAATGAAACAGTGATCAGAAAGGGCTTTGGCCCTGGCTGGCACAGCTGTGTCAGTAGTTGCCTTGAGGGGCCCCCTCCTCTCTGGCCAGCTCTCAGGCCAGGTGTAGCCTCCAGTAGTCAGGACGCTCATCCACAGCAACATCCCTGCCCACAGAGGCTGCCATTTATTCCCCGGTACCTGCACCTTCAACAGTATTGTCATGCACAGGATTCAGGAGGCGAACCTCCCTGCACCGCTTTCCATGCCTGGAAAAGCATAATCGGCTCAGTTTCTGTATATCAGGATGCTACTGAAGGTACAGGACCGCAGAGTTGCAGCTAGGTCATTGTAGACCAGAGGAGAGCAGAAGGGAGCCCAGAAACCCGGCAGCACAGCTGGTGGTCAGGAATGCCGGTACTCCAGTCGAAGTCCAAAGCATCTGGAGATCTGCGTTCTGCCCAAACCTTGGACTTAATGGTCTTAAGGGGGAGCTTTTGGTGGCCATGTGAATTGCTTCAGTTGTAAAGCACACAACTCAGATTTCTCTTCTCCCCTCCCCACCACCATGCCATGCTTCACAACTGCTTCTACATTCCCAATATAGGGATGGCGGGTGGGGGGGGGGACACCCAAAGAAGCTGTTCACCAACAAATTAAAGAAATGCTCTTGAGCGTGTACAGTTTCACATTTTAAACTCCTTGAAATCATGACAGCATCATGACTTCAGGAATAAAGTGGGGTTTTCTTCCACTCCCCCAATGCTAAACAACATGTTCACTTGGGAATAAACACCATTTTGTTGTAGGAAAAGGATACGAACAACAAGAATATGTTGTAGGAATATATCCCTAAAGTTAAAAAAATAACAACATAAGCATCTGTAAACATCTCCATGTCTGGCTGGCAACCCCCCAGCTATAAAGTGGTTTGGGGGGGATTTAGGGAAGGATGCTGCGGCAACCAGCGGCAACCCCAGTGGGCCCCAGCGTGCCCATGCCGGCCCAGGCGCTGACGCTGGGCCTGTTTGCAATGGCACCCCATCACCTGCTACTCCCCCCACCGCCGGCTTCAGGGCCCTGGATGAGTGGAGGCTGGTAGCTCTTCTGTCAGTGGGGCAGTGAATCCACTCCAGGTTTCAGTCAGAACTCGGCTTCACACCTTGGAGAGCACCTTTAGCGTTCTGACTGAAACCCGGAGTGGATTCACTGCCCCACTGACATGGGAGCCACCAGGCCTCAGTCCCAAGCTCAAACCCTTGATCCACTACTGCAAGAGCAGGACTAATCAGTGAATAAAAACAGGACAAGACCAGGCATCTTTCCTGCAGCCCTCTCATTCCATACTGAGCACCACAAAATCCAAACTCTCCCCCCACCCCAAACAGTTACTGAAGCCTTATATCAGGCTGGACCACTGGTGGCCCTCTTGGCTTACAACTCCCATCAGCCCTGGCCAGCTTAGCCAATGATGAGGGGGGCGGGGAGATGTAGGCACCCCCGATACACAAACACACACACACACACACCTGGGAGATGCCCATCTTTCAAGCAGGTTCTTCAATAGGCTGCACCAGAAAGCAAGCTGAGCAGCTTTGCATAGCAGCCAGTTGCTTATTCATCAGCTTTGATCTGGGTTGTTGTTCAGTCGTTCAGTCGTGTCCGACTCTTCGTGACCCCATGGACCACAGCACGCCAGGCCTTCCTGTCCTGCGCTCTCTCCCGGAGTGTGCTCGAGTTCATATTCATTGCATCGGTGATGCTATCCAGCCATCTCATCCTCTGCCGTCCCCTTCTCCTTTTGCCTTCAATCTTTCCCAGCATCAGGGTCTTTTTCAGGGCGTTTTCTCTTCGCATTAGGTGGCCAAAATATTTGAGCTTCAGCATCTGTCCTTCCAATGAGCACTCAGGGTTGATTTCCTTTAGGATTGACTGATTTGACCTCCTTGCAGCCCAGGGGACACGTAAGAGTCTTCTCCAGCACCACAGTTCGAAGGCATCAATTCTTCGCCGCTCAGCCTTCCTTATAGTCCAGCTCTCACAGCCATACATTACTACTGGGAAAACCATAGCTTTGATTAGACAAACCTTTGTCGGCAAGGTGATGTCTCTGCTTCTTACTATGCTGTCTAGGTTTGCCAGAGCTTTCCTCCCAAGGAGCAAGCGTCTTTTAATTTCATGGCTACAGTCGCCGTCTGCGGTGATCTTGGAGCCCAAGAAAGTAAAATCTGTCACTGCTTCCATTTCTTCCCCTTCTATATGCCAGGAAGTGATGGGGCCAGATGCCATGATCTTCGTTTTTTTAATGTTGAGTTTCAAACCAGCTTTTGCGCTCTCCTCTTTCACCCTCAACAAGAGGCTGTTGAGATCCTCTTCGCTTTCTGCCATTAGGATGGTATCATCTGCATATCGGAGGGTGTTGATAATTCTCCCGGCAATCTTAATTCCAACATGTGATTCATCCAACCTGGCATTTCTCATGATGTACTCTGCATATAAGTTAAATAAGCAGGGCGACAATATACAGCCTTGTCGTACTCCGTTCCCAATTTTGAACCAATCGGTTGTTCCATGTCTGGTTCTTACTGTTGCTTCTTGCCCCTCGTACAGGTTTCTCAGGAGACAGGTAAGGTGGTCTGGTACTCCCATCACTTTAAGAATTTGCCACAGTTTGTTGTGATCCACACAATCAAAGGCTTTTGAGTAGTCAATGAAGCAGAAATAGACGTTTTTCTGGAATTCTCTTGCTTTCTCCATGATCCAGCGAACGTTGGCGATTTGATCTCTAGTTCCTCTGCCTCTCCGAAACCCAGCTTGTACTTCCGGTAGTTCTCGGTTCGCATACTGCTGAAGACTAGCTTGTAGGATTTTGAGCATCACCTTGCTGGCATGTGAAATGAGCACAATTATGCAGTAGTTTGCACACTCTTTGGCGTTGCCCTTCTTTGGAAATGGAATGTAAACTGACCTTTTCCAGTCTTGCGGCCATTGTTGAGTGTTCCAAATTTGTTGGCATATTGAATGCAGCACTTTAACAGCATCATCTTTTAGGATTTTAAATAGCTCAGCTGGAATACTGTCATCTCCGCTAGCTTTGTTGTTAGTAATGCTTCCTAAGGCCCACTTATTTATTATTTTTTTATTATTGCATTTATATCCCGCCTTTTTTCCTCTTGCAAGGAACTCAAGGCGGCTTACATTATCCTCCTCCTCTCCATTTTATCCTCACAACAACAACCCTGTGAGGTAGGTTGGGCTGAGAGTGTGCGACTGGCCCAAAGTCACCCAGTGAGCTTCCATAGCCGAGTGGGGACTAGAACCCGGATCTCCCAGCTGTCTGGCTCAAGTTCAGTGGCCGCACTATCATGGCTACCAGGGACATCCAGGTCTTTCTTGTATAGTTCTTCTGTGTATTCTTTCCACCTCTTCTTAATCTCATCTGCTTCTGTTAGGTCCCTGCCTTCTTTGTCCTTTATCATGCCCGTCTTTGCACAAAACGTTCCCTTGAGATCTCCAATTTTCTTGAAGAGATCTCTAGTCTTTCCCATTCTGTTGTTTTCCTCGATTTCTTTGCATTGTTCATTTAAGAAGGCCTTCTTGTCTCTCCTTGCTATTCTCTGGAACTCTGCATTCAGTTGGATATATCTTCCCCTTTCTCCCTTGCTTTTCGCTTCCCTTCTTTCCTCAGCTACTTGTAAAGCCTCATCAGACAGCCACTTTGCTTTCTTGCATTTCTTTTTCTTTGGGATAGATTGAGTTGCTGCCACCTGAACAATGTTATGGACCTCCGTCCATAGTTCCTCAGGCACTCTGTCTATCAGGTCTAATCCCTTAAATCTATTCCTCACCTCCACTGTATATTCATAAGGGATATGATTTAGGTCATACCTGAATGGTTTAGTGGTTTTCCCTATGTTCTTCAATTTAAGCTGAAATTTTGCAACAAGATTGAACATCGACATCTTGGGAATCGGCGAACTCAAATGGACAGGCATGGGCGAATTTAATTTAGGTGACCATCATATCTACTACTGTGGGCAAGAATCCCTTAGAAGAAATGGAGTAGCACTCATAGTCAACAAAAGGGTGGGAAAAGCAGTACTGGGGTACAATCTTAAAAATGATAGAATGATCTCAGTACGAATCCAAGGCAAACCATTCAACATCACAGTAATTCAAATCTATGCCCCAACCACTGATGCCAAAGAAGCTGAGGTTGATCGGTTCTATGAAGACCTACAACACCTTCTAGAACTAACACCAAAAAAAGATATCCTCTTCATCATAGGGGATTGGAATGCTAAAGTAGGAAGTCAAGAAATCACCGGGATAACAGGCAAGCATGGCCTTGGTGCACAAAATGAAGCAGGACAAAAGCTAATAGAGTTTTGCCAGGAGAACACGCTGATCATAGCAAACACTCTTTTCCAACAGCACAAGAGACGACTCTACACATGGACATCACCAGATGGTCAATATGGAAATCAGATTTATTATGTCCTTTCCAGTCAAAGATGGAGAAGCTCTATACAGTCAGTAAAAACAAGACCTGGAGCTGACTGTGGCTCAGATCATGAGCTTCTTGTTGGTCTGGGAGAGGGAGGTAATTTCTTCCTTTTCCACAAAAAGAGTGGTGTGGCTGCAATGAGAATATCCCAGAGATTATCTGCATCCTTTTGCCATTCCAATGTGTTGAGGACACATTCTAACAGAATTTCCCATTGCCAACAGTCTTCTTTATTATGGGTGCAATGAGGAGTCCCACCAAAAAGCATGTTTTTTTTAAAAGAACAAACCGCCCTTTTCTCTTCCCCTCTTCATGCCCCATTGCCCCACATGACAAGTCCTGTTTACCTTCAAAGTGTGTGCATTCATCTTCAAATGGCCAGCGTTTATTCAATAAGATCATTTCCCCATTGTTGAGCACTCTCAAAGTATTTACAGCTAATAGTGTGTTGTGCCCTCTGAACAATCTGTTTCAAGGTACCTTTTTTCCCTGTTGACCTATGATCACAGTTGGATGGTCCCTTAAAGAGTTCTGTACCTAGAAAATCAAGAGAGCAATCCTGTACAGGTCTACTCAGAAATAAGGCCCACTGAGGTCAGTGGGGCTTCCTCCCAGGTAAGTGGTATAAGACTGCAGCCTAAAAGATTAGGAAGCCCATAAAAAGGATACTGTGAGCTGAGAGGCTGAGATGAATGACACTGTTGTGGATGCAGTGGCACATGGCCTTTCCCCACCATTTTCCTTATTCTGTATTAAGTGTTCTGAGATGGCTCATCTACCTCAACCTGGAATATAATCCAGCTCAGTCCTGTTTCATGTAAATGCTGACTGGAGGGCTTGCAAGCTGAAGGCCAGGTGTCCTACTTTACAGTCCTCTGTTTGAAGAAATCCTCTATTTGGAGGGTTGTCCGGTCCAAGCCTGGTGTAAAGATAAAAGAACCACCAGAAGGAAGATCCGGGCCTTGAAGTTTGCCCAGGAAGAGCCAGGCCTTGAAGTTTGCCCATCAACAGCGCCTGAACAGCAGACTAAGTGAGGCACACGGTGCTCAGTCTTCCACGCTGTGGTGAGATGGACTGAATTTCTATGTAAATTATAGCATTTCTAAATTTGCATCTTTAGCAGAATATTTTGCAACCAGTAACCGATGATGCAACATAAAGTAAATTATGCAAGCTTTGCCTAATTTGCACAATCATGTGTGGGTTTTGTTTTTTACTGTTTTGCATCATTCAGTTTTTGGGGGCCATCGGAAAGGGCAATGAAGTATGGGCAGTGAAGACCCACCACCAACCACTGGAAACCTTATTCAGCTCCTCTCCTAGCCTACCCTCCTCCAGAGGCATTGCCTGCCTACTTCTAAGGTTATATTTGCAACCAGAAGGGCTAGGAACTTTACCTTTTTTAAAAACTGAAAGTTGAGATGCTCAGGAAACTGAACTCTGCATTGACCAACATCTGTGGCTCCTTTGCCTCTACACAGATTCTCAGCACCCAGATGGCCCAGTTTGTGAAACCCAACCTGCTCCTGAACTGGGCTGCTTATGTGTTCAGCCTCATTCCTACTTTCCTGGGTTTGGTGGGGAAGATCATGTTAATTCCTGCTGCATTTAGGCACCACATGGTCATACCTCATAACAATTATTTTCCTGCTGCAATTAATATGATTGTTCAAACAACTTGTTAATCTGTATTCCGTTCCATACCATTACCACTTCCAAGTTTAAACAGACCCTATAAAAGCACCAGGATATTCAGTTCTTTCCTCTTCCTAAACTCCAGCTCTCTCTCGAGAGGTTATGATGTTTGACTCCTTAGAGGTGAATTGCAAAAAGGTGTTTTGGATGAATCAAGGAGCAATGGCACATGGCAGATACTTTCCTGGAGGTAGAAAATCCAAATGCCAAACACTGTCTCTAGCTAATTACTCTGGGGCAAAATCCACTCACACATTCATTCTCCTGTGCCCACAATCAGGGGTGGGCAGAAGGTAGCTCTTCAGATATTTTGGACTTCAACTCCCAGGAGCCCCTGCCAGCATGGCCAAGGGTCAGGAATGCTGGGAACTGAAGCAGTGGAGGAGGATGGCTCTGATGTTGGTGGGGTGGGGAATCCGCTCCGGGTTTCAGTCAGAACCAGTCAGAACTCTACAGGAGTCATCCAAGGTTGGATAGCTCTTTTAGAGTTCTGACTGGTTCCGACTGAAACCCGGAGCGGATTCACCACCCCACCGACATCGGAGCCACCCGCCTCCACGGAACTGAAGTCATAATGAGAAGGGGTGTGTGAACGGGGGTGTGCACTGCAATGCACTTATTCCAGTCCCATTCATTTCAATGGGATTTGTGCAGGAGAATCATAGGATCGTAGAATAGTAGGGTTGGAAGGGGCCTACAAGGCCATCGAGTCCAACCCCCTGCTCAATGTGGGAATCCAAGTCAGAGCATCCCTGACAGGTGGCTGTCCAGCCTCGTCTTGAAGGCCTCCAGTGTGGGAGAGCCCACCACCTCCCTAGGGAATGGGTTCCATTGTCGTACTGCTCTAACAGTCAGGAAGTTTTTCCTGATGATCAGCCGGAATCTGGCTTCCTGTCACTTGAGCCCCTTCTTCCGTGTCCTGCACTCTGGGATGATCGAGAAGAGATGCTGGCCTTCCTCTCTGTGACAACCTTTCAAGGACTTGAAGAGCGCTATCCTATTTTGTCCCTTGCTGATTAGCCAGAGCAGGGAGGTGCCATTTGAAGCTGAACTGTAACATCTCACCTGGTGGCTCCTGTGCCCTAGGCTGCTGCATCAATGCCATGCCCTGGTTGGCTTTGCTGCACCTCCAAGATGCCCTGACTCCTGCTGCCCCACACTCCTGTAAAGGGCCATCTTGCTCCTGAGTTGGAATTACATTATTCAACTAAACATTTGTTCCACCTTGGGAAGCAGTGAATAAGCATATTATGTAAGATATTAAGTGTCTTGACAATTCTGTACTGCCAGATGGCAAATAATCCAGATTTTCCAGAGAGGCAGTTTATGTAGCTCGTAGTTTAGTAATATTCTTCTCCTCCTTGGGATGGGTTATTAGGCTTCTCCGGCCAGCCAGAGAGCCAGCTCCTTTGTATGCCAAAGGCAGCACACAGCCACTCCTGTTCCCAAGATTAAGGCGCATCTGCAGGAGGAGAGATGTGAAGAACTTTGACAGCAAATGTACAAAGGTGGCACATTTTCCAAGGTCTCAGGTTGCCTCTTGACTGATGGACTGATTGATTTTTAAAACATTTTTAGGCAGCCTTTAAGGGTGAAACCTCCCCAAGGCGGTGTATATAATAAAACAATACAAAATAGTACATAAAAACAGTAATTACAAATAAAACCAGCAGCCTACGCTTCCTGGCTGGCGTAGCTCACAGGCCTGTGATTCCACACCCTCTCTAGAATCACAGAGTTGGAAGGGAATTAAGCGATCCTCTAGTCCAACGGCTAGATGTCTGGCCCTCCAGGTGTTATGACACTCCCATCAGCCCTAGCCAGCATAGGCAATGGTGAGGCATGATGGGAGTTGCAGTCCAATGACATCTGGAGGGCCAGAAGTTACCCATCTCTGTTCCAATCCAACCCCTGCTCTACAACGCAGGGTGCACCTGCAACATCCCTGACAGATGGCCAGCCAGTCTCTGGCTAAATAGCTGCAGAACAGAACCACCTCCCAAGGCAAGCCATTCCCCTGCCAAACAACTCTCACTCTTGGGAAGGTTCCCCTAATGTTTAGCTAAAATATGCTTCCCTGCAATGTTCATCTGTTGGATCTAGTCCTGCTGTCTAGAGCAACAGAGAACAAACCTACTCCGTCTTCTGCGTGGCGGGCTTTCCCATATCTGAAGACTGCTATTATGTCTCCCCCTAATCTTCTCTTCTCCAGGCTAAGCGTACCCAGCTCTTTTGACCATTCCTCATAGGACTTGGCTTCCAAATCCTTCACCATCCTGGTTGCTCTTTTCTGAATGTGCTCCATCTTGTCAATGTCCTTCTTAAAATGTGGCACTCAGAACTGAATGCAGTACTCCAAATGCAGTGTGACTAATGCAGAATAGAGTGGAACTATTCTTTCCCATGCCCTGGAAAGTCTGCTTCTGTTAATGCAGCCCAAGACTGCATTAATTTTCTTAGCTGCCGCATCACACTGCTGGCTCATACTCCGCTTTTGATCCACTAAGACACCCAGGTCCTTTTCACATGTACTGTTGCCAGGCCAGGTCTCCCCCATCCTATATTTGTATCTTTGATGTTTTTGTACCTAAATGCATGACTTTACATTTATCTCTGTTGAGTTTCATCTTGTTAGTTTCAGCTCAGTGTTCCAATCTGTCCAGATCCTTTCGAATCTTGAGTCTGTCTTCTATGGTCTTCTGCAGGGTTGGCTGTCCCTCCTAGTTTTGTGTCAACTGCAGATTTGATAAGCAAGCCCTTCATACCCTCATCCAGATCTTTTATAAAAATGTTGAACAGCACAGGGCCTAGGACAGAGCCCTGCAGCACTCTGCTCAAGACCTCCCTCCAGGAAGATGCTGAGCCATTAATGAGCACTCTTGGGTATGGGGGCTTAACTGTGGATCCACCTAACAGTAGTAGCATCTAAACTACATTTTACCATCTTGTCAGCAAGGATATAATTAGAAACCTTGTTAAATGCTTTGCTGAAATCAAAATATACCATGTCCATGGCAACCCCAAACTATCAAAAAAGGAGATAAGGTTGGTTTGGCATGACTTATTTGTAACAAACCTGTGTTGAACCCTAGTACTGAATGCATTATTTTCTAGATGCTCACAGACTAACCACTTAACCATCTGTCTGAGAATTTTGCTCAGTATTGACATCAAGCTACCTGGTCTACAGTTTCCTGGGATCTAACTTTTCCCCCTTCATGAAGATGGGGACATTTGCCCGCCTCTAATCTTCCAGCACCTCACTTGTTCTCCAGGAGTTCTCAACAATTACAGACAGCAGCTCTGGAATAATGTCCACAAGCCCCTTCAGCACCCGGGGATGTCATTCACCTGGCCCTTGAAACTTGAACTAATTTACAGTAGCTAAGTGCTCTCTACACTCCGGGAGAGAGCGGAGGACAGGAAGGCCTGGCGTGCTATGGTCCATGGGGTCACAAAGAGTCGGACACGACTGAACGACTGAACAACAACAACAACAACAACGTGCTGTCTAGCTGTGCCACTTATCCTGGGCTGCAAATCCCTCCTATATTATTTGTTCTACTTGTCCCAGGTTGAACCCAACTCCGCTTGTGGGAGATGACTGAGGCAAAACAGAAGTGGGGTAGTTCCTCCTCTCCATCACCTGTTCACAATTCACCATCTTCCTTAAGCAGTGGACCTGCCTGTTCCTTTTTCTTACTCCAACATAGCCAAAGATGCCCCTTTTTGTTGTTTGCAGCATCTCTTGCAAGTCCTCACCTTCCTGACACCATCCTCACAGGTTCAGGCAACTCTGTTGTACTCCTCCTTGGTAATATGTCCCTCCCTCCATCTCCTCTACTTGACCTTTTTGAGTCTCAGCTCATCAGAACTCTCTGTGCGGCCACACAGGCTTCTTATACAGGCTTCTTCTGTATTAAGTTGTATAATACAACTTAAGTTTCTGTTTTATATCTGACTAGAGGGAACTTCAGCCTGTAGTCCTGAAATGTTTAAATCATCCTAAAAGTCAAAGAAAGCAGGAAGAGCTGGAGGCAGAGGAAGACTGGTGTACTCCATGTTTGTGTTTATGAAGAACTGGTTGGAGTGGAGTTTAGGGAAATCTCATCTGAAGAAAATGCCGCTGAGCGTTTGCTTAGCTCAACAAGACTCTCTTGCCTATAAGGAATGGCAGCCAACACATTTAAGCACCTTGAAGCAACCTCAAGCTATTATTTGAAGAATTACATTTTATTCCATTTTGTAAATAATTCCCCTAATAATAGACATCATTTATTCATAATAGATGTCTATGAGCAATTTTTGCTCATTTTGAAAAGTTATCTGTAGTGCTGGTGTCAGTCCCATGCTTACACCATAGGAACCAGGTGAAGGGCGTTTCTTCTAGGTATAGAGCAAGGGTGCAAAACCGCTATCCTGCAGGCCTAATCCAGCCTGTGCAGCCTGATGGGGTTCCTCCAGGGCAAGCCTTGGGCTCCAAGCCACACGCTCCGGGGGCCGCTGCTCGGAGCACATCCCCCCACTGCTATCCCTCCTGTGCTCTCTGCTCTCAGAATGGAGAGAGCAACGGGCGGGGGAGGATGGGATGGGACTCAGCAGCGCCAGGGAAAGCAGCTGCTCTCCCCGTGCACAGGCAAGTCCCCTTCTACTTAGCCAGCCCGCCTCCCTCCCCCATTGCTGGAAAAACGTGGGGCAGTGTAGGCTCGTGGCTCCAATGTCAGTGGAGAGGTGAATCCACTCCAGCGTTCAGTCAGAACCAGTCAGAACTCAGCTTCGCACCTTGGAGTTCTGACTGGTTCTGACTGAAACCCAGAGTAGATTCACACACACACACCCTGACATCAGAGCCACCAGCCTAGGACAGGGCAGAGTGAACCTAGTCCCCGTCACTCCTCCACCAGAAGGACAAGGTTGGCTCAGCCACGCCACGTGTGGGGCTTCCCTAACTAGGAAGGCCTGCACCCAACAAAACCTGGTCCCTGGCCCAAGTGCCGGGTGGCTTTGGCCAGGGAGAAAATGATGTCTGGAGGGCGTGACCAAAGGCACCTGACATCATACGGTCTGCAGAGGGCCGGGTGCGGGGTCATCCGGTCTCCTGCCCAAAACTAGTTCTGCACCCCTGGTATAGAGGGTTCTTTTGGTGGCAGCAGTTAAAAGGTTTTCCAGCTGCGGCAGCATTTCCTAACAGTGAAATCTACTTGGGAACTTTATTAAAAACTGGCAGTGAATTCCATAGACCCAAGCCTAAAGCTGCTGTTGTTCTTTGCAAAGAAATGGAGGTGTAATCATCCACACATTGTTCCATCACATGTGGTGGCAGAGGCGGGATAACCTACAGGGTGTCCCTCACCTGAGGGTTTTAGGACTACATTCACTGACTGCTATGCATTTGGAATAAATTGCCATCGGGGGTCTGCCATGCTCCATCATTGCAGGCTTTTACGAAGGCCTTGAAAACCTATTATTTTACCTTGGCCCTCTCCTGATACAATTGCTGTTGTTCCTATTGTGGCTGTTGTGGTGGTTTTTATTGTTGGTTTTCATGGCTGTTTTCATTGTGTCCATGTTTTTATAGCTTTTAATATCTTTTAATATCTTAATGGTTATGTGTTTTAAGTATGCCACCTTGGGAGGGCTTCTGCCTTGAAAGGTGACCAAGAAATATTTTAAATAAATAAATCTAACAAGAGCAAGCCCAGAAAAACAGCGCTCCTTAGAACAAAATCCAAACGGTCAAGAATGCATAACACATGTTATGATATGGTGATTCTAATCACATGCTGGGAAATTGAGCATGTCTCGGAGCATCCCTACATGTCTATCAGTAAAAGATACATTAGATCAATGATCTGAATAAGCAATGGAAGAAATAGCTATGCTGGGAAATTTACAGAGAACCAACACTCATTTTTCCCGTGGCTTCAAAATTTCCAGAACTTTTACATCTCTGGTTTAAAATTATGTAGTTCTTTTAAAAATTGGCTTGGGGAAGCAAAAGAGAGCTTAGGCTATTGGGCTGTATAGAAATGTAATTAATTAATTAATTAATTAATGTGAGATAGCAGTACATGAAGCTCTTGTCTTAAAACATTTTATACGTCATTCTAAAGGAAAATATTTCATATTTCATTTCCAATTTTTCAGAAAGAAAACAACTTTTTCTCCCCAAGTTTTCCAGTTTTTTCCTTTATGTTCATGTATCTAGTAAAGACATTCACATGCTATGCACCCACAAAGGGAGCCAATGAACTCAGGTTAATGAGGACATGTCCTCAGGACCCCTCCCTGCACTGCACCATGTAAAGCAACCCCACAGCCCCTTCACCCCATCAGTGCCTCTGGCACAGGCAACAATGCCCCTGGCACAGCATCCCTTCAGGCAGGGGTCTGAGTGCCTTTATGCTGCTGCTCACAAGCCCTGTTTTGAGCACAACACACAAAGGGGGAGACAGAGAGCCCACGCTGCAGTCACAGCAACCGCATCGCTCCCTGGGCAGGGGGCCTGCAGAGAACACCCACAGCCCTCCTGTGATGAAGGTTCAAGACCCCCTGGGGGAGGGGAGACGCTTTTGCCAAGCAGCCAAAGGGAGGGGCCAGGACACCCATACACTGTGGCCACCCCCTGACTGCCACACGCTCCAGTGGCTCACCAAACAGGGGGTGGGAGCTGGAGGCAACGGATGGGATTTCGAACCCCGCCAGTGGGGAGGGGGCAACATGGCCCTGGTCTCAGCAGGCCTGGCCAAAGACAGTCCTGCCAGAGGCAAAAGGGAGGCGGCTCCTGGGACTAGAACCCATGTTCTGAGCCTCACACCAAGCAGTTCCCGAGCCACTCAGCCACAGCAGCAAGCGCGCATCAGCCTCCTTGTGGGGCATTTGTGTTCCCACCCGCCCCACCTCCACCGGCCCCGTCAGAGATGCCAGCAGCACGGGGCTGGTGGAGCAGCTCTGTCTCAGGAGAACATCAGCACCGAAGATTCTGCAGCCCAACATTCTGTTTCCACAGTGGCCTGGCCAAGCCTCCCCTCGATGCTTCCCCCCCACACTGGGATCAAGAGGAGAGAAACTCCTCATGCCGGGTCAGGGGCTGGCATGAAGTCGCACCACGCACAGGGAGTTGGTGGTGGTCTGGAGGAGCACAGGACATGGAGTAAGCGTGCTTCTGCGCTGTGCCTCCCACGACCGTCGTGCTTCAGTCACTGTGCTGCCGGCATTCGCCAACAAACCAGCTGCACCCATGGAGTGTTGTGCTGGTGTATCTGGGTGCTCAGCTGGCATATGCTTATCTCAGCTGGCGTATGCTCAGCTGGTGTATGCGTATGGTGGCAGCATGTCTCATGCTCTGCCGGCATCATATCCTATGGCCCCTCAGCTGGCCTGATTGGAGTACAGCAGCCTTCCCCACACTCCAGATGTATTGGACTGCAACTCCCATAATTCCCAGCCAACATGGCAGCAGCAGGCCCTCTGGTGATGGGGAGGGGGGGTGCAATCTGCCACCCCTCCTGATCTGCCACCTGAGGCAGGGGATTCACGCTGCCTCATGGGAGGGCCGGCCCTGCCTTCCCAGAACCATTTAGCTGCCCACTTTTGGAAGCAGGGTGCTGGGTTAGATGGACCTTTGATCCAGCAGACTCCTGACTTGTTCTTAGGCCCTGCAGAGGGGCTGCACATGAGTATGGTGGCTCTCCTCAGATAAGTGGTCCCCAGGCCAAGCATAGAGAAACAACTCAAGGTCAAGGCAGCTTCCCTTTCTGAGCCCCCTCTTCCTGGTGATGGAGCTGCTCATCGTGCCGTCACCTCCCCCCGGCAATTCAGTGTGGTTCCGCGAGGGTGCCCTGCAAGGGGACATTCAACGCACCTGGGCCTTGGCCGGTGGGGGAAGGACAGGGCCTCCTGTTTCAGGATCCTCACTCCCCCTGGATGTTGAGCCCCTCTCCAGGCCCCCCCCCCCGCCCTCGCGTTCAGGCCTGCCTGGCTGCTGCGCCGTAGAAACAGGCAGCAGCAGAGCTGCGTCAGCCTCCCCGTAGGTCAGCGAGCTGCGGGAGGAGGAGGAGGGAGGAGAGGTGTCACCTTGGGCTGCTGATATTGGATGTCTGCCTGGCCCGACACTTTCCTTACTGAGTTCTGCAAGACAGAATCCAATGACATGTTGATACCCTTTTCCCCGAGCTCCGGGGGGATCGTTAACGCAAGATGGATTACACTACAGAACCTGAGACGGCGGGAGAGGGGAGGCACTCGCGGTGAAGACTTCTTGGCTCTGGAATGGATCGGAGCCGCAGCACCCGATCTGGCGACTTTACAAGCAGATACTGTTGCAGAAGGCGAGAGCTCAGCTCTGCTGACTCACCGGACGTGGCCAAAGAAACGTGGGCCCCCGGGGTGGAAAACACAACCTCCCGCACTCACGCCCAGGGAAACGGGCCGAGCCCATCGGGAAGCTCTCGGAGGGCTGGCCCGGGGGAGTCGCGCTGAGGCGAAGCAGGGAGGCCCGCACCGGGGCTGGGCAGAAGACCGACCGCCAGATGCTTGGGACTTCAGCTCCCAGAAGCCCCCGCCAGCGTGGCCAAGGGCCAGGAGCCCGGCGGTGGAAGCCAAGCCCCGGGGCCTCCCTCCGGCCCGGCCCGGCCCGGCGCGGCCCGGCCCTCCGCCCCCTCGGGCGCCTCCGCGGGAGCGCGGGCCGGGCGCTGCCACAGGTCCGGCCAGCGGGCCGCAGCCCCCGCGCCAGGGCCTGCGCTGAGCACCCCCCGCCGCGCGCGGGGCTCGGCCGCCGGCCCGGGCAGCAGCCCGGCGGCGCCGCCTGCCTGCGGGGAGCCCCGAGGGCCGCCGCCGGCTGAGCCCGCGGGCGATGCCGGCGGCGCGCAGGGCCGGCAGCGCGGCCCTGGGCCCGGCGCGCCGGGCGGCCCCAGCTGGCCTCTCCCGGGGCCGCCGCCTCCCGCCGGCCTGCCCGCGCCGCCGCCCCGTCCCCGTCCCCGCCTGAGCCTCCGCTCGCGCGGCCCGACTCGCCCGGGGCGGCGGCGGCGGCGGCGGCGGGAGGGCCCGCTTTGGGGCGGCCCCGCTGGGCTGCCGCAGCCCGCTTCTCCCGCGCGCCGGCGCCGCGGCGCTCCGGGGGCGCCGCGTGTGCGGCGGCGGCGGCGGCGCGGGGAGATGCCGGCGGCTGCCCCGCCAGCGCTGTCCGCGGGCCGTGGTGCTGAGCGCGGCGCCGCCGGGGAGCCCCCGCGGGCGGCGGCAGCCCCGCCCCGCCCCGCGCCCCGCCCCGCCCCGCCCCGCGCGCCTTAAGAGCGCTCCGCGCAGCGGCCGCGCCGACCATGAGCTGCTCCGCGGGGCGCGGGCGCGAGTCGCAGGCGCCTTTGCAGGCGGGCGCGCCGCGGCCGCGGAGCCATGGGCGGGACGGGCGCGGGGGCGGCGGCGGCGCCGAGCCGAGCGCCAGGAGGCCCCTCTGCCACCCGGGCGCCGCCGCCGCCGCCAACGGCAGCCGGAGGCGCCAGCACCAGCCGCCGCCGCCGCCGGAGCAGCAGCGCGCGCGGGAGCCCGACGAGGCGGCTCGGCGCCGGGGCGGGCGGGCGCGCTCGGGCCGGCCGGGCGGCCGGGAGGGCGAGAGGGACGGGCCGGCGCGGGAGGCGGCCCCGGGGCCGGACGTGAGCAGGCGGGCCAGCCGCGAGCCCCTGCCGCTCGCCGACGGCGCGTCCCCCGAAGGCTCCGGCAGCAAGAGCGCCGCCGCCGCCGCCGACCCGCTCCTCCGCCAGCTGCGCCCCATCCTCAGCTCCGTCTTCGGCCAGGTAAGAGGGCGCCCGGCCGCCCCCCGCGCCCCTCCGCCTCCCCTCCCCTCCCCCGCTGCCCCCACCTCGTCTTTCTCTTCCGACTCTGAGACTTCTTTTGGGGCGGGGGCGGAAACTCCCGTCTGGAAATGCGCTGCTGCTTCGGGGCTGCCGGGCAGGAAATTTCTCCAAGTCCTTCCAAGCGAAGGTCTTTGGGGCTCTCTCGAAGCCCTGGGGAGATGGCGGGGATCTGGGGTGGGACGTAAGACGAGCGGCTGCGGAGTCAGGATTTGTGTGCGTCTTTCCCCCCATCCCCACCCCAAGGCAAAACCTCTTGGGACTGGGGCCGCGCAGGTGCGTCAGGGCTGCCGAGAAAGGTGGAGCTGCCTGGCTCAGATCAGAAGTGGTGCGGCAGAGACTGCCCTACAGGAGGGCAAGGCGAAGCAGCTAGTCCTCAAGGCGCCGGGGGGGGGGGGCGCAGATCTGACTGGGAGCACAGAACACCGGGCAATTCTTCCCATGCAGCCCCCTTTGAAGCGAATCCTGGCAAGAGCATGCCTGTGTTAGTCGGTGTGGGAATGGCAGGTGTGGGTGTGTTGGGATCGGGGTTCCACAGCTTCTGTGTAAGGTGAGCACACCTTTCCAAAAGATATGATGGGCGCCTCGTATGAATGTTGTTCGTGGAGGACTGAAAATGCCAAACATTCAGCTTCAAACAAATTGGGGTGAATTAATTCTTTGTATTTCCTGTATCCGTAGTTTGAGCTGTGTTGGCTGTATTGGTTACCATATAGTATTTGATTGTGAACAGCTCTCTTTGCATCATTCCGGCCCCAATGACCATTTCCCACACACGTGCACCTCCAGCGTGAGAAAGTGTTTTAGTGTCATGGGTGAAGCTGCCCCAGGGTGGACTCCAGACATTTTGGTTCCAGTGGCAGTGGAGGGCAGTCGTCATATCAACCACTGCCACCACACAACATAATATGAGGCATAGTCCAGTGGGAAGGTCTCTTGCACAGACCCCATTGAAATAAGCAGGAGATGCTCCTGCACAGGACCCAGTCATTTCAGCGGATACCTTCCTGGTGAGTTTTGCCCTGTGGGGTCACATGATCTGCCTGTCTCCCCCTCTGCCACCCTTCAAGGCATGGAGGGTCTGCCGCCCGAGGTGGCCGCTTCACCTTTCCGCATGAATGGACCACCCCTGATTTGACATTTAAATCACAGAAGCAAGAAATGCCCAATGCCACCGTCTGAGAGTTTCTTTCTCAGAAGGCATTTCTGCTGTGCCTGCTGAATGAAAGAGCAAAGCTCAGGATTAGATGTTGGCGGGTGGGGAGAGACCCTGCGCAGTCACTCAAAAAACATTCGGGTGACAGAAGCTGCCAGAGAGGGGAAAGCGTTGTGTGTGTGTGTGTGTGTGTGTAAAAGCAACAGAAATCCTTCTGACCCAGTTCTGCAGCCTTCAGAGGCGCAGGATGTTGAGGTGGACCAGAAAGATGGAGCAGGCATCTGCTTTCCCCTGCACTGATGCTGGTTTTGAAGCCTTCCTGAGGATGGAATTCCCCCTCCAGTGGCGGGCAGTGCAGTGTGCGGAGGAGGAGGGGGAGGGGGAGTCAGCCTGGCTTTAAATTTTCTCTCTGCAGCCTGCGTAGGGAGGCGCCAGAAGATTTAATCTCCAGAAAGACCTGATAAGATGCAACCTCCCAGAGGTACAGTTGTGGGCATGGAAGCCCCAGCAGGCAGGAATGCGTTCTAGCACAGCCTTCCCCAGGCGGGTGCCCTCCAGATGTATTGGACTACAGCTTCCATTATGCCCAGACTGCATGATGAGAGTTGCAGTCCAACACATCTGGAGGGCACCCACTTGGGGAAGGCCGACTGAGCACAAGTAATCCCTGAAACCAGGGATTTGGGTTTGGGTCTCTGCTGATCCTTTGCATCATAGGCACTACCTGCAGCCTATGGTGACTGGCTGGGAGTGCGTGGGAGACCCCGGGGAGTCTCAGGGGGTCTGCACAGGGAGCAGAGCTGATGGGGATTGAGACAGAAAGCCCTCCTTTCATACGTTTGTGTGTGTTTGTGTGTGTGTGTGTGTGTGTTGGTGCATGTGTGTTAATGTCTGAAGGAGCAGAGGCTTCCTACTCCATATACTCATGGTGGAATCCTACACACTGCATTTCCAGAATGGGCATTCCAGTAAACGCCTCCTTTCCTGTGCACAAAGGGCTTCCCTGTATGGACAAAGGAAATGCAAGCAAGTGTGGTGTAAATTAAGACAGACCAGGGAAGCTTGGGTTCAAATCCTTGCTCAGCCATGGGGCTCTTGTGAGACCAGGTTCAAGGCTGTTGTGAGGACAGAATAGAGAGCAGCCTCCCCAACCTGGTTCCCTGGGCATGATGGGAGCTGAGGTCCAACACATCTGGATGGAACCAGGTTGAGGAAGGCTGGAGAAGAGGAAACCCATGTATGGTGCTCTGAGTTGCTTGGAGGAGGGGTGGAATCCAGATGGAACGAAGCCAGAGGCAGGCCAGGCAGAGCGGCATCTCCATTCCAAGAAGCAGATCTGGAGCTTCCGCTAAAGAGTCCCCTCCAGAGTCTCCACTGCAATATACTACTGGAAACCGAAAAGAGCTGAGCGAAGCACTCTGATGGGACCTTTTATTTCATTCGTTCATTCATTCATGAAAAGCTATTCTTTCTCATTCATCTCTTGCAAAGATGGGGATCTCGTGCCCCCCCATGTTGTTGGACTGCAACTCCCATCCTCCCTTACTACTGACAATGCTGTCTGGAGCTGATGGGAGTTGAAGTCCAGCAACACTGGGTGGCCACTGGTTCCCCATCCCTGATGTGTTGCTTTGTATTTCAAGCCACAACCGTGACAGCTCTGCCATGAAAACTTTGCTGACCTTTTGAAAGGATTCATCAAATTAATGGAGCTCGTCCTTCTGGCTTTTGGTCTCCGGCTTGGACTGTAGAATGAAATGACAGAGTGGAGTGCACCATTCCAGGCTGCCAGTGGAGACATCTCTCTTTTGAAGGCTCCCCATGCCTTCTCTCTGCAAACAGAAAAGCACCGCATCAAGGAGGCCCTCCTATCCCAGCCCTTCCCAGCTGTTTCCATTTTGCAGGGAGACTGTGATAGAGGGCAGCTTTCAAAAAATGTGATCTGCCTCGCACCCACACACACACATGCCATTCTGCCACCTCATTCTGTTGAAGGCCTTTAATGGCCTTTAAGATTCATCAAATTAATGGAGCTCATATTTCTGGCTTTTAGCAGATGGACCATCCATATTCAGAGACAGTATATCTGAGATGACCAGAGACAGGAAAAGGAGAACGGCTGTTCCCGTCAGACCCTTCTTATGTGCTTCCCAGGAGCATCTTTTTGGTTGTCTGTTGCAGAGGAAGGGCTGGCCTAGATTACCCTTTTGTTATGCTCTGGCCCCTTCCACTCTGCTCAGCAGCATGAAACCTGGTCTAAGTCTGGTTGATTCAATTACACAAGAGGAAGCCAAACATTGTTATTTTTCCCTTGCTTGCTGGGTTTCACTTCACAGTGTGGAAATTGGCATCATATCGAACTTTGACTTCATTTCAAAGCAACTAAAACGTTGCTTTAAAAAAATTAAAGCAACTGACTGCTGGTGAATGTCCACACAGGCACTTTTATGCTAGTAAAAGAGCAATGGCTTGAGTAATTAGAGTCCATTACGCCCCAGCTGTCATCTGTCCCACATCATGGTTGTCCCCAAAGCCTGTGACCACAGAGCTGACGGAAGTCGGATGAAGCAGGAGAAAGAGCAGGGAGCACCAAACATTTCAAAACAGGGGCAGTGAAACAAAAAACCAAATGTACTTAAACAAAGCATGCATTTTTTGCCTTCAGATGCCAGAAAGAATTTGGGTTGCAATAATGCTCATCTTGTTTATTTTGTATTACATTTATACCCTGCCATTTTTCCTCTTCCAAGGAACCCAAGGCGGCTCTCACATCTGAAGCAAAGTATGTATATGTTTAAGTGCTTTGCATTTCATCTTAATGCTTACCCTAACTTTTCATTTCATGTTACTTGCCCCCAACCCCATCCAAGGAAGACCACAGGTCAAAACTTTGGGGCAATTGTTGTGTAGCAAGTTGCTTCTTCTGAGCACCAGCTGGAGGCTTTCTTCTCTGCCATGCTTCTTCCCACACCACCATGATTTCATGAGCTGTTAAAAGTGGCAGAGTAGCCCAGCTTTTGCTGGGAGAATTATCAACAACCTCAGATACGCAGACGATACCACCCTAATGGCAGAAAGCAAAGAGGATCTAAAGAGCCTCTTGCTGAGGGTGGAAGTGGAGAGAGCAAAAGCTGGTCTGAAACTCAGCATTAACAAAACTAAGATCATGGCATCTGGCCCCATCACTTCCTGGCATATAGAAGGGGAAGAAATGGAAGCAGTGACAGATTTCATTTTCTTGGGCTCCAAGATCACTGCAGACGGTGACTGTAGCCATGAAATTAAAAGACGCTTGCTCCTTGGGAGGAAAGCTCTGGCAAACCTAGACAGCATAGTAAGAAGCAGAGACATCACCTTGCCAACAAAGGTCCGTCTAATCAAAGCTATGGTTTTCCCAGTAGCAACGTATGGCTGTGAGAGCTGGACTATAAGGAAGGCTGAGCACCAAATAATTGATGCTTTCAAACTGTGTTGCTGGAGAAGACTCTTACGAGTCCCCTGGACTGCAAGGAGGTCACATCAGTCCATCCTAAAGGAAATCAACCCTGAGTGCTCATTGGAAGGACAGATACTGAAGCTGAAGCTCAAATATTTTGGCCACCTAATGCAAAGAGAAAAGTCACTGGAAAAGACCCTGATGCTGGGAAAGGTTGAAGGCAAAAGGAGAAGGGGGCGGCAGAGGATGAGATGGCTAGATAGCATCACCGATGCAATTAATATGAACTTGCGCACACTCCGGGAGAGAGTGGAGGACAGGAAGGCCTGGCGTGCTGTGATCCATGTGGTCACAAAGAGTTGGACACGACTTAACGACTGAACAACAACAACAGCCCGGCTTTCCCCAACCTGGTGCCCTCCAGATGTGTTGGACTGCTGTTCCCATAATTCCCAGGCTGCATCTGGAGGGCACCAGGTTGGGGAAGGCTGGAGTAGGGGTGGACTGATGCACCTTTGCCTAAGGAAGAGCTCCCAAAGTTGCTTTGCATTTTGATGTGGAAGAAATTTCAGGGGCCTCTCTATCCCTTTCTTCTCTGCCCCTCCCCCAAGTGGGTCATAATAAAAAGACTCCTTCTGACTTATTTGTTGTGTTTAAAAGGACAGGGGACAATTCCAGAAATGGGCAGGTGCTTTCATCCAGGAATGCCTGATCACTGCAGTATGAGTGCAGTGATAAAACAGTTGCAGAACCCAAGCTGGAAAAACAAGGGATCCGGGGGAAGAGGGGTACCACATGATGGGAGAATTGGAGGGAGTGGGAAACTGGCCTGCACTGCCCATCTACACTTGTGGGAGCTGGGAATCGCTGTCTTTGAAGAAGTGTATTGCGCACCTCAGGGGTGCCCTAATGATTCAGACTGCAGAGCACTGTGGCGGGAGCAGCAATCTCCTTTTATTATCTGTGCTATTTCAAGGAGAGAAACCGTGCCAGCCAGTGAGGTTGATCTCTTTCATCTCATAGTGGCATATCGAGTACTCCCAGCGAGCAGAAGAGGTGTTTTCTTTCCTTCCAAAATGGCTTTGCAGAAGGATGCTCCCAGAGGAGCACAGAATCCGACGCCCTTTGAGAATAAAGCACCACATCATGGGGGTGTGACCCCAGAGGAAGGGAATGCCTCTTCCCGCCGAGGGGGAGGAGGGCACCGTCTCCCGCTGCTTCCACCGCAGCACAATGGTGCATATCTCCGATCGCGGAGGCAGAGTGCCAGGCGGGAGGGACGGCTGCACGCAGCGGGCTCTTGCCTTGCGGCCAGAGCAGGCACAAGCGTCCCAGCGCGGGAGGAGGAGCCGTCCTGAGCAGAAAGGGTTGTGCAAGGCAAGACCCCCTGCGCAGAGGGGGGGTGCTGCACTGCCAGCTGCAGTCACTGGGTTCTGGTGAGCCCGGCATGCTCTGTCTCCACCGTGGAGCAACGTGTGGGGAAATAGATGTGGCCTCCTCATGTCTGAGCAGAAGCGGCAGTGTCGCATTGGACTAAGGGCAGGTTAGGTGCTGCGTGGCATGGTGTGGCAGGGCAGGGCAACAGCGTGAAATTAGCAAGGCGCCTTAGTGGAGTGCTGACCGTGGACTTGCTCCCCTGGGACGGGCCCACATGCCGTCATACAGAAGCCCCACAGGGCAAGCTGAGGGGCCCCACCAGGAGCCAAGGTGAAGCTGCAGCTGGACTGGTGGGTGGCGGGTGATGGGTGCACTGGGAGATCTGACCTATGGGGCACGATGTGCTGGGAAGGCCTCCTGCACAAGCCCCGGTTGAAGTGAATGGGGACTGGGCAAGACTGTTCATTTGATGGGGCTTGCAAAGGGGAGCTTCCTGCTGGATTGTGCTCCATGTTAATGCAGGTGTATGGCGGGGGTGGGCATTTGGTTTTTCCACCAGACATTGATGTACTTTGGCAGCAAAATGGGACCATCAGCCTCCTACAGTCAACCTGCCCGCCCCCCTGCTGCCAAGTTTCCATCCTGCTGTGGGCCACCAGCAGAGTGTTCCAGAATGGGGCTGCCAGTAAAGCAGACAGCTCATACAAGTGAGCCAGTGCACACACGAGAGGGGGAAGGCCTCCCCACACACGCGCCAGAAACACACACAACCTGCCGAGGTTGCTGGGCTGCACCAATGCTGCCAGGAGGAGATGGGGCCAAGGCAGCCATTCTGGTTCTAAATCGGTGGCTGATGTCAGGAATGGACTGGATGGGGGCAAACAAATTGAAGCTTAATGCAGAAAAGATGGAGGCGCTCCTAGTTAGTCAGAAGGCAGATCAGAGAACAGGGATTCAGCCTGTGCTGGATGGGGTTACGCTCCCCCTGAAGACGCTGGCTCACAGTCCGGATGTACTCCTGGACTTGGCCCTGAACCTGGTCTTGGTGGTGGCCAGGAGTGTGTTTGCACAGCTGAGGCTAGTGTGCCAACGGTGCCTGGGTTTGGGTTGGGGACGGGGTACTTGTGAAATTTTATTTTATTTTGAAATATGGTTAACAAAATAAAGGCAACAATAAGAAGAACCTACATAATAATAAATCAAAATCACTAACGAAACAAAGGAATTCACCAAGTATGAATCTTAGCCTATGAGAAATATGCTTATGGAACATCTACAATGAAACGACCTCAGTAGGAGCTCAGTATCTAATGAAAGTAAAAATACAAGTTCTACAGCATATAAAAGCGTGCACAAGTGTATGTCATGTTATGCGTTTGTGCATATTAATCTGAAAAAATGCAGGCAGGTATACTTTGTTGGAACTTTGTCAAAAGTTTGAAGAGCCTCAGCGTAGGAAATGAATGGAAACTGCAGTGTCATGAAATCATTCCTGAGGTTCGGCTTCCTTGCTCACTGTTAATAACCCATCGCTCTTTCGTTAGATGCTTTGGGGACTTTCATGCTATACATAATGTCTGATCAGGCCACGGTCACGCATACCGTAGTTACATCCCACTTTGACTACTGTACCATGCTCTATGTGGGCTGCCTTTGAAAACTGTTCAGAAACTTCAGCTGGTCCAGAATACTGCAGCCAGACTGTTGACCAGGCCCACTTACAAGGAGCACACGGCTCCCATGTTACAGCAGCTTCACCGGCTGTTTCTGGACAGAATTCAAAGTGCTGGTTATGGCCCCATGTGGCTTGGGACCAGGCTACTGAAAGACCACCTTCTCCCACCTGAGCCTGCCCAGCCCTTAAGATCTTCTGGGGAAGCCCTTCTTTCGAGACCGCCACCTCCAGCAGCGTGTTTGGTGGTGACGCAAGAGAGGGCCTTTTTGGTGGCTGCTCCCAGGCTGTGGAACTCCCTCCCAAGGAGTCACTCCCTCTGTGCTGTCCTTCTGCCTGCAGACAAAGACTGCTTTATGCAAGCAGGCCTTTGGCCTGCAAGTGGGTCTGTGGGTTGGGTGCAGCTTTTATTCTGTCATTGTTATATTTTTATTGTATTTAATGTGCGGTCACTGAACTTGAGCCAGACATCCTAGAGAGTGAAGTCAAGTGGGCCTTAGGAAGCATTAGTAACAACAAAGCTAGCGGAGATGACAGTATTCCAGCCGAGCTATTTAAAATCCTAAAAGATGATGCTGTTAAAGTGCTGCATTCAATATGCCAACAAATCTGGAACACTCAACAGTGGCCACAAGACTGGAAAAGGTCAGTTTACATTCCAATTCCAAAGAAGGGCAACGCCAAAGAGTGTTCAAACTACCGCACAATTGCGCTCATTTCACATGCCAGCAAGGTGATGCTCAAAATCCTACAAGCTAGGCTTCAGCAGTATGCGAACCGAGAACTACCGGAAGTACAAGCTGGGTTTCGAAGAGGCAGAGGAACTAGAGATCAAATCGCCAACATTCGCTGCATCATGGAGAAAGCAAGAGAATTCCAGAAAAACGTCTATTTATGCTTCATTGACTACTCAAAAGCCTTTGATTGTGTGGATCACAACAAACTGTGGCAAATTCTTAAAGTGATGGGAGTACCAGACCACCTTACCTGTCTCCTGAGAAACCTGTACGAAGGTCAAGAAGCAACAGTAAGAACCAGACATGGAACAACCGATTGGTTCAAAATTGGGAAAGGAGTACGACAAGGCTGCATATTGTCACCCTGCTTATTTAACTTATATGCAGAGTACATCATGAGAAATGCCGGGTTGGATGAATCAGAGGTCGGAATTAAGATTGCTGGGAGAATTATCAACAACCTCCGATATGCAGATGATACCACCCTAATGGCAGAAAGCGAAGAGGATCTAAAGAGCCTCTTGTTGAAGGTGAAAGAGGAGAGTGCAAAAGCTGGTTTGAAACTCAACATTCAAAAAACGAAGATCATGGCATCTGGCCCCATCACTTCCTGGCATATAGAAGGGGAAGAAATGGAAGCAGTGACAGATTTTACTTTCTTGGGCTCCAAGATCACCGCAGACGGTGACTGTAGCCATGAAATTAAAAGACGCTTGCTCCTTGGGAGGAAAGCTATGGCCAACCTAGACAGCATAGTAAGAAGCAGAGACATCACCTTGCCGACAAAGGTCCGTCTAATCAAAGCTATGGTTTTCCCAGTAGTAAAGTATGGCTGTGAGAGCTGGACTATAAGGAAGGCTGAGCGCCGAAGAATTGATGCTTTCGAACTGTGGTGCTGGAGAAGACTCTTACAAGTCCCCTGGACTGCAAGGAGGTCAAATCAGTCCATCCTAAAGGAAATCAACCCTGAGTGCTCATTGGAAGGACAGATAATGAAGCTGAAGCTCCAATATTTTGGCCACCTAATGCAAAGAGAAAAGTCCCTGGAAAAGACCCTGATGCTGGGAAAGACTGAAGGCAAAAGGAGAAGGGGACGGCAGAGGATGAGATGGCTAGATAGCATCACGGATGCAATGAATATGAACTTGAGCACGCTCCGGGAGAGAGCGCAGGACAGGAAGGCCTGGCGTGCTATGGTCCATGGGGTCACGAAGAGTCGGACACGACTTAACGACTGAACAACATTCTTTTAAACTATTTTAAATTGTTTTGTAAGCACCTTGAGTGCCATTT
Organism: Heloderma suspectum; assembly: GCF_057233095.1. NCBI lineage: Eukaryota > Metazoa > Chordata > Lepidosauria > Squamata > Helodermatidae > Heloderma > Heloderma suspectum. The sequence goes on from NC_139470.1 coordinate 30,974,695, forward strand.
TATGGTTAAAAAAAAAGCAGGGTGTAAATCAAATCAATCAATTTGTATAAATAAACCAGCTTGTGCTGCCAGAGCCCCCAGTTCAAGACAGCTCCAGGCCAGCCAGCGCTCCATTTCCAGCTATCACAGCTGTGGACCCCCATCACGAAGGTTTGCTGCTGGGGGAAATGGGGGGGCGGCTTAGGGTGAGGCCCAGATTTGTGCAGGGCAGATTTGGCAGGTTGGGAGCTTCATGCAAACTGCAGCCCCCCACCCATCCAAAGCCACTGCATAATGCAGCCCCCCCGCCCAGCCTGGCACCCTCCAGAGCTGTTGGAGTGCAAGTCCCATAATCTCCGGCCAAATCCATCACCTCCGGAGGCACCAGGTTGGGGATCACATTTTCTCTCTTTGTGTGGGTAAATATACACGGAGATGCATCCGGGTCCGGTCCAATCGGTGAAGGCGGCAGAGTGCTGTAAGGACGCGATACTGAAATGCAGCGGCGCGGGAGAGGGAAATGGCAGCGGTCTAATCGCGCCACCCTGCCTCATTGCGGAGCTGCTGTCCCAACGCCTGTGGACACATCAAGCGTGGCCTGAGTGATGCGTCTCACCGAGGGCACTCTGCTGGCGCTGACATCGAGTGCCACATTGCCAGGAGCCTGCAGGCAGCCTCTTGGGCTGCCGCATGGACGCCCCTAACAACGCGGCCATCCTGAGCAGTCCCTCACTTGCCTGCGCATTTGGGCTGGCCCCAACTGTACAGGACGGCGGCATTGGCTTGGTGTGGTGTCACTGGTTATTGTGCAACGGCACTGCTGCAATAACACAGCAAGGCAGCGAGTGAGAGGAATGTTAGGGCTCCTGGGACAGATGTCGTTCCTGTGACGTTTAGCTACTGCCTCTTTCAGCATTATGCTACAGGTAGACTGCAGTTGTCTATAGCTATTAATATTAATGATAACAATAACAACAATAATAGCACCATCTATATACATGACCTTTTACAAATTGTGACAGGAGAGTTCCCTGCCCCAAGGGGCTTACAATCTAGGAACTGACAAGCAGCAGACAACAAGGGGAGGGGAGGCAGGGACAAACAGGGAAGAATATGCTGCTTCTTTCCATGCCTCCATACCTGTAGCTCTGGAGCAGCCTTCCCTAATCTAGTGCCCTCCAGATGTTTTGGGCCACAACTCCCATAAGCCCTGGCTATTGGCCATGTTGGCTGGGGCTGATGGGAGTTGTTGTCCAAAACATCTGGAGAGCACCAGGCTGGGAAAAGCTGATCTAGACACTTCTCAAAGGCAGCCTTGCCGCTGGGGCAATTTCTATGCTGTGTTTCTCTAGGAGTGCAGGAAAAAAAATACAGAAGTTGGGACTGAGTGCAAACTTCAGCTCCCTATGAATCCCAGCATTCTTAAAATAGGAAAAAAAAAAAAAAGCCTAAGCCCATATGGCTGCAAAAGTGGGTGGGCAGCACCTGCTGGAGTAGCAGAAACCAAAGAGAGATTTCTAGTAGCTGGAGAGATCTGGGGACTCCCCATAGACCTGCATTGCTCTGTGCCCCTCCCCATGACTAGACTAGAAAAACTAGAATAAATTATGCAAAATTACAAAACACAAACCCACGTATCTCTGCAAAATAGTTGCACAATTTATAAATGGTGTGGAATTCAGTATTTCTTGGTGCAGAATTTTTATTTGTTTACTTATTTTAGTGTAATGCACACAGTTCTGCTTGTGGCTACCCAGTTTGACAGCAGTCTCTTTGACTAGCAAAGCAAAAGTCAAAATTGGCACATGCTCTTAGGGCATGCTCTTAGGGGTGGCATTAGTAAAACTTCTGCAGAACTATCATTATCTCAACATGGGTGTTTTTTTAATGGAACCATGTAAGGGTAGAGTGGGAGGATGCTACACATATGGGGCACTAGTGCAACATCTCAGTGGTGAGACGCTGGTGCACTGATGTTGATGTGCAACACACATGCCCCCGCCCTGGTGGGCATTGGGGATGGCTGAAGAGATCCAAGGAATTAATCCGTGGGTTTGCTTAACAGGTGCCATTCGCGGATTCAGGTGTGGCAGCTGGACACCGCAGTGGGGAGTGTGCAGTTTAGCAACAGGCAGGTATTGAAACATGCTCTATGCTTCTGCTTTTGGGAGGGATTCTGTTTCTTCTGGTCTCTTGCTCTTTGTAAGGACATGATTCCTCAACACAGTTTCTATTGACTGTTTTTAGGCTTGTACTGGGAGGACTGGGTTCACGGAAAGCTAGATAGCCTAATGAAATATTTCCCTGCCAGCCTCTCTTTTGGAAATCTCAAGATGCCCAAAACTTAGGGTAGCGCCATTTTCATCTAAAGAGGTGATGATTGTTCAGCCATCCATGATAGTTTGGGTGTCCAAGCGCATGCCATCAGCACGCGCTTGGATACCCTGCCCCAGCTCCTTCCTGCCAACCAGTTGCAGACTGCAGAAGTGCTTTTCCTTTGCTGGGTACCTTCCAGCCACCAAACTGTTTCCTGGAGCATCACTGTTTGGCCTGTCACAGTGTTTATTTCAATTTATTTAAAGCCAGGCTGGACAAACAGTAGCCACAGGGCAATCTTCCCTAACCTGGTGCCCTACAGATGTGTGGGACTGCAGCTCCAATCATTCCCAGCCAGGGACGTCTGGTCCACAATGTAAACATGAAGGTGTGGGCCCCAAACCCTCCTGACTCGATCTTAGGCAGCCCCCATCCTAGGCTCCAGTTTCCACAAAGTTTCCTTATTGGCTAATTAAATAATGAAAGGGAGAAGGATATTGTCCTTAAAGCTCAGCCTTCCCCATTGGCCATGCTGGCTGGGGGGTCCAACATACCTGGGGGGTGCCAGCTAGGGCAAAGCTAGTCAGCTGTTTCCCCATCAGTTTAAAATAGAATGCCCCAAGGGCAACAGTTAGATTTGGAGCCTCCTTCTCCTCCCCATCCAGCCTTCAAACCTGGAGCATTCCAAGAATCAGAAGGATTCAGGGTTATTAAGAGAAATGCGGCTCATTGATAACATAGTATGATCAACCTGTTAAAGCAATGGTGCCCAAGTTGGTGCTCTCCAGATGTTTTAGGCAGCAACTCCCATCACTCCTTTGGTTGTGCTGGCTGGGAATGATGGGAGCTGCAGTCCAACACACCTGGAGGACACCAGCTTGGGCAAGGCTGCTGTAAGCTGTGTGCTGTTTCCCCATAACTTCTCTGCTTCCCAGAGTGGTGGAGGTTCCACGGGGCAGCCTTTCACCAGAACAGTTTCCTTGTGATGCAAAGTGACCAGAGATGGTCCTAATATCTGTTTGTGCATATAGAAGTTGAGCTGTGTGTGTGTGTGTGTGTGTGTGCGTGTGTGTGTGTGTTGGGGGGGGAGCCTTCTGGCAAGCTTTTAGATACTCAGCCATCCAATACAATTTATTTTAATAGTTTATTGAAATGGTTTTATCCTGTTCCCCCACCCCCACCCACCCACCCACCCAGTGGCTTACAACAAATATAATAAAAGCATCAACTAACAAAAAGTAATAAGAACAGCACAGCAGCAACAGTATATCAACACTGACGTGGACAGCCGTGGCTGAGAATATTTCTGTGCTGAGATGGAGCCAGCCAGCAGTTTCTGGCTTCTCATACGAGTAGTGCAAGCCTGGGATGCCTTGTTTTGTTATCACTGGAAGACAGACCAAAAAGAGAGTCAGGCAGAGCTTTTAGAAAGCCGCAATTGCATTTTGCTACATCTGGACCAGAGGCAGCTAAAACATCTTTTGTCGATTGGTATGAACGGAGAAAAAAATATTCTATCACAGGAATTCACTACAGACCCTGCCAAAAATGGAAGGCCTCACATAGCTCCCTAAACATTTGCAGGTTGGGGTCATTACCCTTGGGGGCAAATGCCCCAAAGGACGGGCCACCACATACAAGCCCTTGCTGCATGGCTGCAAAGATGACCTTTGCCAATCTCCCCAGGGAGACGTGGGTTCCTTTTGGAGCCAGGGGTTAGGAAGAAGCCCTTTGTCCCTCCCCATGGAGAGCAGAACAAGAATGTTGCAAAAGCACCAAAGTGGGACAAACTTGCACAAGAGCAGAAATGCCATTGTTTGGGTAAGTAGCTGGCACCCCAAAGCCAACTTTGTTCCCATGTGGTGACCATGTTCTGTAGGGGCAAACAGGGTGTGAAGGGGGTGACAGCAGTTGCAATGGGGATTGCTTGCAGTCTGGGGGCTCAGGTGGGGGCAGCCTGGCTCAGTGCCTTCCATCCCACTTTAATTCAGCTACACCATGAAAGCAGCTGCTGGCCAGGGCTTTAGGCTGTTGTGAGAGAAACGCAGGCCAGATGTGTTGGAGACCTGCTCTGTCCTTTCACCACACAGGCCATCTCCGACACTGGCAGGCTGCAATGGTTCTCAGCCTACCTGGAGATGCCAGGGGTTGTTCCTGGACTTCCTGGACATAGCGCAGGTGCTCTGCCATGGAGGTATGGCCCTTCCCAAACAGCCAGGCTTCCATCTTTTTCAGCAAGTATGCTACGCATCTGGTTGCTTATGGCAGGGAAGAAGTCCTCATGTGAATTCCCTCTACAGAGCTGGGAGGGATGAGAGCCAGGCGAGTGTGCGTGTGTGTGCAAGTGCACACGACTGCCAAGCCACAATGGGCACCCTGCCTGCATGCAACTGCCTTGCTGCCTTAGTGATGATGTGGACACAATACATCCATCAACAACTATGCTTGCAAAATGTCCAACATCCCTTCTCTGGCTTGTGGAACTTAACATAAAAATGCCAGATGCAGCGAGCGCAACATCCCTGGGGAATGGGGGATGGATGCGTGTGTGTAAAGAATTCCTCTGCAAATGAGGAATTCCGGTAAGGATTTATTGGCCTGATTTACTTCTCCCAAATTCTCTTTGAAGTTGGGGGCCTCTCTAAAAAGTGCAACATGGAGAAATTGGTCAGTCTCCAGCTTGGGGGAACAGCTGTCTCTTGGTGCCAGCATCAGCAGCTGCCCCAGGGCTGTTTGCTGCACTTTGATGGGCCGGACATCTTATGGGCTTCTCATGCCAAATAACTGCAGAAGGTGCTCCAATATCATGCAATTGCAAAGGATCAAATGTGGCCCAAGCCCCCTTTGGGTCAGTTCACACTTCCCAGCAGCCAGGTGGGAGACTTTAGCTATGCCACTGCAGTAGCATTCACCAACACCCAAACATCCAGACATGGACCTGGCCTACATATGCAATGGGGGGGGGGGGAATCCTGTGGAGGTAGAGTGGACTGTACCACTGCAGAAGTGTGTGGGGGGTGTCTCACATTTTTGAACTCTGAAAGTAGAGGAAGGTTCTCTCTAAACTCACTACTTACTAGGTCAGTCTGTGCTTGCTGGGAATTTTTTGTGAGGTCTGGGGGAGGCTACTATCAGTTAACAACTGATAGTAGCCTCTCCCAGGAGCATAAGGAGCTGGCAAGGCTAGGAAATGTGTTAAAATGCCAGGGCTTGGCAATGATGTTCTTGAGCATAACCCAGGTGTATTTGCCTCTCCCAGCGAAGGATTGCAGCCCATTTGGGAGCAGGGGCAAAAGGCCTTTAGGGGAGGTGAAATTGCTTAAGGCAGGTGTGGCTTTCAGAAGAGCCTCTCCTTTAGACTGCGCTGTGCACAACACCACCTGCATGAACGTCCTTCCTTGCTTTTGGGTGGGAAGGGCTGGCAAATTTGGGGGTGAGGCTTATCTTTGCAATTCATCCTATTCTCTTAAATGTGTTCAGTCTCCATCCACCCATAAGAAGCAACCAAGAGTTTAGCAACCGTGCACTATAGAACAGAGCTCAGGGAGTCAAGCGTTGCAGATAGAGACAGACAGACAGACCAGTGCATTCAAGGGCAGGACTCTGGGGGCAAAGTGAAGGCCCCACTCAACAACATGTGTGGAAGGATCCCAGCCGCAGCAGTCCTGCTGTGCCATTCTTTGCAGTAAGTGAAGGAATAATCACGGCCATCCAAAGAGCAGGGACTCCATAAGACCATCAAGTCCAAAGTCCATCATTACCTCATTGCACCATTGATATGGAGAAACAGACATCTACACAAGTATGCCAGTTTGATTCCAATTTTCATAGAATCAGAGAATAGTAGGGTTGGAAGGGGCCTACAAGGCCATCGAGTCCAACCCCCTGCTCAATGCAGGAATCCAAGCCAGAACATCCCTGACAGATGGCTGTCCAGCCTTGTCTTGAACACCTCCAGCGTGGGAGAGCCCACCATCTCCCTAGGAAATGGGTTCCACTGTCGCATTGCTCTGACAGGGAGTTTTTCCTGATGTTCAACTGGAATCTGTCTTCCTGTCACTTGAGCCCATTATTCCGTGTCCTGCACTCAGGGATGATCAAGAAGAGATCCTGGCCTTCCTCTCTGTGACAACTTTTCAAGTACTTGAAGAGCGCTATCCTATCTCCCCTAAGTCTTCTCTTCTCAAGGCTAAACATGCCCAGTTCTTTCAGTCTCTCCTCACAGGGCTTTGTTTCCAGTCCCCTGATCATCTTTGTTGCCCTCCTCTGAACCCTCTCCAGCTTGTCTGCATCCTTCTTAAAGCGTGGTGCCCAGAACTGGACACAGTACTCCAGATGAGGCCTAACCAGTGCTGAGTAGAGGGGAACTTCCCTGGATTTGGAACCTATGCTTCTATTAATGCAGCCCAAAATAGCATTTGCCTTTTTTGCAGCCACATCACATTGTTGGCTCATTTTAATGTGGAACTCAGCAAAGTGAGCAGGTGATACAGGAACCAAAACTACAAGTAAAGTATATATCTATCTATCATCCATTTATTTTATTTTAAATTATATTTAGGGTGACTTTCAGGGTAGAACCCTCTTATTCATAACAGTAGTAATTACAAGAATTGATTGGAACGGCTGATGCTTTGAAAGAAAAGCAAACGATGAGGCTGAAGATGGTTCCTGGCTCCCAGTTCCTTTATTTGATGTATCAATAAGGTTTTGGCGTTTATACATTGGTGGGTTTGTTGCACATCAGTGCTCATCAAAGCCACTGATCCGTGTTGCATCATGCCTTATGGGGAAGCTGTGACCCTCAAGATGTTGGACTCCAACTCCCACCAGCCCCAGCCATGCCCAATGGTCGGTGGCGATGGGAGTTGTAGTTGCCCCACCCCGACTTCAGAGGGAGATGTGGATCCGGCTCGTGCTGCTCTGGGTGTCCAGTCGAACCTGGGGCTCCTCTCCCCGCGCCTCTCCTCCCAGCTTCTCTGCGCGCCGCCCACCGCTTTGGCGTCTGGCCTTCCTCGTCTGGCTCCCCGGCTTCCTCCGCCAGCTTTGCCGAGAAGGCGGCCCCCTGCCGGGGCTGGCTCTCCGCGGGGCTGGCCGTAGGAGCGCGGGAGCCGGCCCGTGCCGCGGGGAAGCAGAGCGCGGCGGAGAAGGGCGCCCCGGCCGGCGCGATGCTGCGCGGGGGCTGCAGCGGGGCGGCCGACCTGCGCGGGCGGAGGAGCGAGGCGCGCCGCGGAGCGGAACAGCCGCGCGATGCGGGGCGAGCTGCGCTGCCAGGCCGCGCTCAGGCCCGCGCGCCCGCGGCAGAGCGCATCGCCGCCTGAAGCCGGGGCGGGGCGCTGTGGGGGGAGCGGCGCGCGCTCCGCGGCGGCGGCGAGATCGCGGGCAGCCGCCCCCCGCCGCTGCGCGCGGGCGTCGGGCGCCCTGCCCGCGGGAAACGCCTCCGCGGGCGGCCCTGCGCCAGAGCCGCCGGCCCTCGCCTCCCGCCCCGGAGCAGCGGAGGCCGGCGGCTCCCAGGTCAGCGGGGCGGGGAACCCGCCCCGGGCTTCAGCCTGAGCCCTGCGGGGCGCGCAGCTCCTCGGGAGGTCCGGCCGGAGCCCGGCGCCGGCCCCGCGCCCAGTTGCGCGGGGCGCCGCGCCTTTCTCGGCTCCTCCGCAGACCCCCCGCCCCACGATGCCCGGCGGGGCCCGACACGGCGAGGCGGGGCGGGCGCGCCCGCGGTCCCCGTCGTGAGCCCGGCGGGGCGGCGGCGGGGCCAAGCCCTGGGCGGCGCCCAGCGAGGCGAGCGGGAGCCTGCGGAGGGCGCTTCGCCGCCGGCGGGTTTGGCGCCTGCACTGCGGCCCGCCCCGCCCCGCCCCGCCCCCGCTTGCCGCGGCCTCGGCGCAGCTCCGGGGCCGGGCCGCTGCTCCGCCATGTGCGCCGCGGTCGCCATCCGCCCGCTCGCCGAAGCACTGCGGCTCGTCCGGGACTGCCTGCGGGGCCCCCGGGCGAGGGCGGCTCATCGCCCCGCCCGCCAGCGCCTCCGCTCGCGCCCGGGCCGCCTCTTGCCGCTGCTCGACGAGACGGGAAGCCGCTCGTGCGAAGGAGGCGAGGCGGCCAAGCCCGGCCCTCGCTCCGCGCGCCACCGGAGGAGGAGGCCGCGGAGCGGGAGAGCGCCTGAGGGCTCTGCAGCTGCGAGGGCCTCGGGCGGCAGGGCCGGAGCCCCTCCCCGCCGAGACGCTCGAGAGCCCCTTGGCGGTGAGGCGGCCGCGCGCGCCAGGATCCCGCCGCTCGGCTCCGGGGCGCGGCTGCTCGTTCGGCGGCAGGCAGGGCCCTGCTTGGCGCGGGGGAGAGTCCGCCTGCAGCCACGGAGCCTCTCTGGGGAAGAACCGCTTCGGCTGCAGGGAAGCTCCCGTCGCCAGAGACCCCGGGGAGGCACTGCCAAACGGAGACTACACGTGACGCGGCCTTCCTCATCCTGGCCGGGATGATGGGCATTCCAGTCCAATGCGCCTGGAGGTGGCATGTTGGGGAAGGCGCCGGCAGTGCCTCGGGGTCCCTTGCCAGTGGGCAGTGCCGGCGGCAGCCTGCTTAGCAAGTCGGTTCCAATGCAAAGCCTGCCTGACTTCCCCAGAACTTTTCTGGCCCTCCAGGCTCGTCTTCTTTGTCTGCCCCCCCTCGCCCCCTCCCCCAAATCTCTGCCTCCTGGAGCCCTTGATGTCCGGCTGCCTGATCTGGTTGTCTGTTTTGGAGAGCGTGCCTCAGTCCAAGGCTGCTGTCTGCCTGCAGGTCTCAGGACACGAGGCTGCAAACTGGCAGAAAGTGGACCTTCGTTCAGAATAGAGCGCCTTTCTACACGAAGCTGTTATTGTGTGCTGGTGACTCCTCACTCATGGTAGTTTGTGGGTCCTGTATACGACGTCATCCTCCTCCAGGGCATCTCCCGCTCTTTGCGACTATTATTGCGGTTTTTTCCCCCCAGCGGAAAGTCTACTATTACGTCGAAAACGCGCTACGAAGCCTGGTGTAGTTGCTCAATTCCGCTATACCACAGCGCCATCTAGTGCTTGTATGATGAAACAAAGGCAGAGACAGAAAAACCCCAGCACAAGCGTGCATAAAGGAGTGGTCCTAGTCCCGCAAAGAACCCGGGAGCAGAAGCCTCGGTAAGGGTGCGGGGTAGGGGTGCCTCGTGTAGAAGTGCCCGGAATCCCCCAAGGGTGAGCATTCTTATGGGGAGTTCCAGTTAGGTGCGGAACCTCCTTCCTCTTCCCCATCAGGCCTTCAAAGCCGAAGCGGTCCAATTCCGGGAATGATGCGGGGTTGTTAAGCCGAGCGCTCGAGAGAGCGTGGCTCAGAGAAGCCGCCTTTGTCCAGCAGAAAGTGATCGCCCTGTTAAAGCAGCCTTGCCCACCTCCTCCCGCCATACATCGGGAGGGCCCCAGCGTGGGCGAGGCCGGGGAACGGATGTTTCGCTCCGGTGTTTTCAGGCGGGCTTGTGGGATCTCTGGGGATCCTCTGAAGCTGGCCCGGCGGTTCCTCGGTGAAAGCATCACAGCCGGCCAAGAGGCCACGACTGCCGCCTTCCCCGCGATGCGGGGCCACGGGGGACGTGTTGTGGGACTTGCTCTCTGCTTACGCGGGGTGATGGCGGGACTCGTGGAGGGGCAGGAGTCGCTCAGCAAGGGAACGGGTGTGGAGAAGATTCCCCGGAGGAGGTAAAATGTCTGAAAGCCCCTGACTTGGTTGAGCGGTCTCCTGCTGTTTGGGAGATTCATGAATCAGTTAAATCCCAGACAATGTTCATATTTTTTTTCAGTCAACATAGGCACCATTTCCAAATACCGAAGGGAGCACGGGGTGAATTGCCGCTTCAGAACCAAAGGCTGGAAGCGCACGGCGTCTTGCAGGCCGGCTTTCCCGGGCCCTCTCGCAGTAGCTCACCAAGGCCCAAATCGGCTCCCGACGCGCGCCCTCAGCGCGCCTGCTCGGCCAGTTCGTCAGCAGGAGTTTCCAAAGCTGATGGATCCGCTGGCTGAGCGCACCGAAGCCCGGGGTGGCCCTTCGGCGGCCTCTTCGCCCCAGACGCTGCCCGAACCCACGCGCACGACCAGCGTCCGCCCCCGGCGCCGCGCTCCTCGGCCCTCCGCGTCTGTGCTGCGCGGGCCACGGCGGCACGCGAGCGCTCGGGGCCCGGCGGCCTCGGCTGCGCGCTCTGCCCGCCCCGCTGCGCGCGGGCGCCGCGCCGCGCCCCTCCGCGGACTGCCTCCCGCCGGGCCCGGCGAGCGGCGCTCGGGGGCAGGACGGGATGCGGGGATGGCGGGGCTCCCTGCGGAGCGCGAGGGGTCGCGTCTGGCGGGGCTCGGCTCGGCGAGTCAGTCGGACCCGCTCGCCCCTCGCGCGCTGAGCGGGGGGCGGGCCAGGACTCGGCTCCGATGCAGGCGGCGTGCCCCCCCCCCGCCTGCCCTGCCCTGCCCTCGCTGCCCCCCCGTCCCCTCTGTCTCGCTCCCCACCCCTCCCTTCCCGCTTCATCTCTTCGGGAAAGTGAGGAGAAAGTCCAAAGGAGAAAGAGTGAGAGAGGGCAGGCAGGCAGGCGAGGGAGAGCTTTCCGAAGAGAGAAGCCCCCCCCCCCACGCCCCGGGGCAGCCCGCGGTGGGGGCTCGGATTTGACTGGTGCTGCCTTTCTCGCTTTGCTCCTAAGGACCACCTTTGTTCAATTGCCCGGTTTCCTTTATAAACCTGTCTACTGGAAAGGCAGCGTCAACATATTATGGGCAACTGCGTGAAGTCTCCACTCAGAAACCTCTCGAAAAAGGTACGTTCCCCTCCTCGAGGACAACGTGCTTTGCGCTGTCTTGAGCCCAGCATCTCCTGGACAGGTCACGATGTCGGTGACAGGCAGGGCAGGCTGGCCGGGGGAAGGTGGAGATGTGTCTTCTAAACTCCCCAGGAACATCCTTCTGCGACGCAGCCACCGAAAGCAGTCACTTCTATGTGCATGTGTCTGTGTGCATGAAGGCATGGCTGCATCTATGTGCGATTGTGTATCAGTGTAGCTATGCACAGTCATGTGCACATGTTTGCAAAATGTGGGGCACAATCTACTGGGGAATTCTCTTGTGCAAGTTCCATTGAAATAATCAGGAGGAGCTTGCCCCTTGATGCAGCTGCCGTTCATTTCAATGAGGCTTGTGCAGGAGAACTTCCCAGTCAATCATGCCCCGTGTTGTTTGGTTATGAGTGTGTTCATGGCTCCTCCCCTAAATATACTAGTGCACACATTTTCTACAAAAGGACCAAATGAAGCATTTTCATATGGATGTAGGTGAACTCTGGGTTTTGTGCATGGATATGCATGTATGTGCAAGTGTTACAAAGATATAGGGAGAAAGCATCTGTTCCTATGCATCTACATGGTGGTAAACATAACTACATTAGAACATCTTCCCCAAGAAGTACACGCTTCTATGTGTGGTATGTTGGTCTTCTACAAATAGCATTAGCCAATTACCCTAGAAAGCCAAGTTGGTTGTGATCAGCTGGGCTTACTAAGGTAGTTGACCAGGGCTGTTTGTATCACAAGTGTGTCTTGTTGAGGGCTCTGAATCTGTTCTTGCTCTTTAAATACCACAAAGGATGATAAGAGCATTGGTGTGCCACCAAAAGCTGTGCTCTGGGATAGCTGAAGCTGCTAGCTTCCTCCTCCTTCCTGTATCCTCTGCTAGTCCCAGATTTTCTCTCAGGCACTCTTTCCATTTCTTCAGCTCTACTGTCCATGTAAACTTAGGTCACCCACATAGAATTCATGTGCCAAAATCTTCGTTTAATCTTGAAATATATTTCTATACTGAATGCTAAAAATAGGCTGGGTCTTGGGTAGTTTAGGGAGCACCAGTTTTCATGTATTCCTCTCCATCCCCATGACTGTTGTGGGGAGAGGCCTGACTCTCTGTCCCATCTTTTGTACAGGTGAGATCAGGCAAGGTACACAGCAGGACCTCTTCCAAGGTGGCCCCTGCCCTTTGGAACCCCCTGATGAGGAAGAGGCATAGGACATAAATATTTTTATTTCAGGGCCCAGTTGAAACTTTTTCATATAGCCCAATGCATTTTTGAATAAGTAATATTAACTGGGTGCCATTACATTGTGTGTTTATAACTGGGCTCATGGATTTAGTAGTGGATGCTTTAGTCTGTTGTGACTGAGGTTTTAACTAGACTTCAGCTGCATTACTGAAGTCTAGTTAAAGTCTGCATTATTTTAGTTGTTTTTCCATCCTTAAGGTATCGTCATTTGACTTAATTTTGTAAATCTCCTCAAGTATCTTTTGGCAGAGGATTCGAGAGATATGTTTTATAAATAAAAGCAGCAATACACAGAGTATCCACAAATCATTAACACCTTTTTTTTAACTTGGATGCTTTGGAAATACAGAAATATTAGAATATTTTTGGTTGAAATATTAGATTTTTCTCTCTGAGGTGTGCTTTGTATCTGGAGTCCAGCCTCTAAGGCAGGCACAAGCCTGCTCACAAACGTGCTCAAGTACAATCTTCATGATGTGGCATCCATGGTTGTGAGTTATCAGCAAGCTTCTGCTCACTGTGGGTTGATATACGGATGAATGGCAACTGGCGCAAGGGGTTATTGAACCACAAGTAAGAGGTTTGGAGAGAAATGCAATGAACGTTCCCTACATGCAGACAAACAGCTGTGCAGATGTGAAGTGCTGTGAGTTCGTGCAACTGTGCATATGGGCCATAGGGATGAATGTATGTTCACCTCCTTATGTGTGTGCGTATATGCACAGTAGTGTAGGCATGATTATTGACCAATACACACATCTCTTTGTGGTGGCCTTCCCTGGATGAGCATGAGTTTGCAGATGGGCACATGCCAGTCCTCACATGAGTCTGAGCCTCCCCGCATGTGTCTGCGTGGTCTGTGAAAGTGCACATTTCAGATCACCTGTGCAGCTGTTGTCTGTGTGTGTCAGCATTCGGCCAGAGGGCTGCTCTGTGCTTAAGTGCTCAGACTAGTTTGTTGACACAATCACAGCAGTGTGCGCATGCCTGCGTGAGTGTGATGCTGAGCTGGTAACGGGTGCCGATTCCCCACTGCTACCGACTTCAAGAAAGCAGTCTGGACAAAATGTGCCTGTGGGAAGAGTTGGTGAGCGGAAGTCTCTTGGGAACAATCTAGATTAGTAATAGAGCAGGAAGGAATTCTTCTTTGCTCCTCATCAAAGGGGGAGATGGTCATAGGTGAGGACAGAGAGCTCTGCATTGTGTCCTGTAGCACCTCCTCTGCTAACCTGGTGCCCTCCAGACAAGTTGGACTACAACTCCCACCATTCCCAGCCAGCATGGCTGTTTGGGAATGATTAGAGTTGCCCTCCAACACATTTGGGGGGTGCCAGGTGGGGGAAGGGTGCTGTATGGAGTCTGCACCAGAAGTTCACATTGCTCTGCCTTCTTGAGAGCCCAGAAGACCTGAAGCTGGCCTGTCTGCTGCTTTGGTGAGAAACAAGGCAGCCCCTTTGCCACTTCCCGGCAAGGGAAAATGAGAACGGACACTCACTGCGGGCGGGGGGGGGGATGTGTGGGAGGGACTTTTTGGACAACTCAAGGATATTGCTGGAAGGGAGAAAAGGGAGAGACCCACCCCTCTGCTGAAGGCCCATCCAGTTTGGAGATAATGTAACCAGGCCATTTCACTGAATTCCAGAGCTCTTGCTGGCCAGTCCAGAGCAGCCTGGAGGGAAAGAGAACAGCAGCTTGCGGGTTCAGCCAGAAGGGCTTGAGACCGGCCCATTGGCAATGGCTGGACCAGTGGCTTGCTGGCTTCCCTGGGCAAGTGAATTGTCAATGGGGCCAGGGGGGTGACAGCAACGTTGGACTCCAGTGTCATGAGGGTGACTTCACACATGACATTTTTAGGGGTATACCTCAGATGGTTTAAGTGTGCACCTGAAAGTGTTTGTGCGAATGTAACAAAAGCATGTCTCATCTAGGTACAACTGGTCAGGGAGCCAGGATTCGCTGTAGCATCCTGACAGGGGTCCATTCAGACACAAACCCAGCTTTGATTGTACGTTCTGGGTTGGTTCACACAACGAAACAGCCCATCGTGGGTTAATTTACCTGCGACAAGCTGTGGCATCTGCTGGGTGCCATTATGAATATGCAAGGGGTTTGGCGGTGGCTTGTCATGTCATCCACAAGTGGCTGGTGGGCTTATTTATTTATTTTCATTATATTTGAGGGTTAAAAACTCTTGCAAAACTCATGGTCTGTTTTAGGGTTAAGAGAGGGTTGTTTAACCCTTAAATAACCCTTAAATAACCAGCTGGGCTCGGACAACACGACGAGCCATGCCCGGTGCTCACGTTTCTATAATGGTGGCTGGCATGTTCTGCAGCCCCTTGCAGGTAAATTAACCCAAGAGGGGCTGCCATGTCGTGCCAGCCAGGTCAGTGTATGAAATGGCCCTTGTTTCCTGAACATGCCGCTGAGATACAAGCACGACCATTCTCGTCAGTCTCCACCTCCTACGGCCTCTCCGAGCCACATCAGTCCCTTCCCCACCATTTTAGAGAGGACGCTGTTTGCAAGTCAGCCTGGGAGCAGAAGGGTGAAAGGTGAGCACAACTGGCCCTGACCAGGGAGACCTCTGTGGACATCATGGAGGTCAGAATTGGGTCTTAGGGCTGCATCTAGTGAAGTGTGTTGAGTGAGGAAGGAAGCAAGTTGCGTTGGCTGTGATAAGTACAAAAGACAGTACTGAAAGTCAGGTTCCCAAGGGGGTGACAGTGGGTCCAAAATTCAGTCGATATTCAGGTGCACTGGTCAGCCAAAAGAAGCTCTGTGCAGCCTTGCCCAACCTGGCATCCTCCCAGATGGGTTGGACTACAACTCCCATCACCCCCAGCTAGCATGGCCAACGTAGCCCAATACATCTGGAGGGAGCCCAGTTGGCCAATGTGCTCTACTGGACCAGCGGAGGTATGTTCTACCTCCAGGGCCAGATTTCATTGCAGGCAGGCTGAGGAACAGGAGTCTGAAGCACAGCTTCCCACCCTACCACCAGAATCTAGGCTGAGGAGGAGCCCCCTCTGCCACCCCACATGATGGGGTCCCACTATTAAAAGCAACCTGGAAATCATTTTAGATGGACAGACATAGCTCATTCTGAGGAATCCAGGATCTAGAGGCACCTGACGCCAGGGTCTGCCCCTTCCCTTCTGTGGCCCAGGGCTTCTGCAGATCCCACAGGGGAGCCAGGAGGGAGGAGAGGGATCCTTCTGAGGGCCAGTTCAAGACGCTGGTGGTGGCACAAAGCAGCTACACCACACGGTCCAGGTCTCTCACAATGCAGCGTCCGTTGTTGGACAGGACGGCTGTGCTTGTTTTGCCTTGTTATGAAAGGCTGTGTGTGTGGCCAGAGGTGGCAGAGGGACACACACAAGCCACATGGCAATGGGGCTTTCCTCCAGTCCTCCTCCCCCATCTTCAAAACAGTGTTCTCCAGCCCAATGTGACACTCATCTGGGGTGGGGAGGACCTTTCCATCCGTGTGATGGACTTCGTAATGGCACTTGTGTTGTGAGCTGCGCTCTTTCCTTTCCGGCGTGTCTTTGTGGCTTACGGTGATTCTGTCCTCGATGCCATTCTTGCACCATCCTGCCAACAGCATCACACCAAAGCAGACTGGCCCAAGGCTGTGTTTTTTGAGTTTTTTAAATGCCAGCAACCATCAAGCTGGAGGTGTGTCTTGCAACAAACACACTCTGCCAATAAACACAGTCGGGCATGGAACTCTGCGAGCATTGGTGTCCCTGTCGAAAGGTGCCTGCAGCCTCTGCGGTGGTGCAGTTTGGGGAAGGAGATTGTCGGAAGCGGCCAGAGCAACTCGGAGGAAAGGAGCTCTCTGTCCCTTGTGAAAACAGTGATGGGATTGTTCGTGTTTACTACATAAAACCCAAAGGTTCCTTGAGCACTGCTGGCTTTTTATAGCTGCATGGGAATGTCAGGATGAAAATGTTTCCACCAGAGCCCATGCGATGCATTGCTATATAAGGCGAGCCACTGACTCCCTGGCGGAACCTGGAACTCCCACACTGGAGTCCCTTAAGCCGGGAGCTGTGTGTTACAAGCACAGCACCCCATATGAGGCCGAGCAGAGAAGGCTGGGGCAGCTGAGCAGGGTTGGGGGCTGGCGAGGGAGCAAAAGAGCCTGGTGCTCTGGGTGGCCAGATGACTTCAGGGCCATGGGGGGGTTGGCCAGCCATGGGCTCCAGACCTGGCTATACCACCTCGGGGTAACCACTGATTTGGTCGTTTTCAATGGGCTCCTGCTGGAGTTGCTAAAAAATATGCAAGGTAACGAAAGCCTGTCCTCTGAACACTAGGAACCACACAAAGGTGCAAACAGCAGCTTTGGACATTTTCACGGGCCCTGCCCTCCGGTTTTCTGCCTTTACAACACTAAGGGCAAGAAATCTGCTTGAAGAAGGCGATTCCCAGGATACTGGGTTCCACGTCCATTGCCAATGTTGTGCCTATGCAGTACTATGACAGCATCCGCTGCACACTGTAGGTGGGCAGCCCGGAGGCTTAATCGGATGGCTGAATGCACGGAGGAGGGGATGGCATCACGGTGGGAAGCCCTACCATAACCTCCCTCTGCATTCCCTGGCTCTTATGCACCAGGCCAATGTCCAGACACTTTCTGCAAACAGCCAGCCAGTGAAATGGAGTAAGGGAGCTCTGAGCATGCATAACCTCTTTTACTAGATGTTACCAGGGGGACGCAGGTTGAAGATGTCCCTTAGTAGCAACCACACGTCCCCTATAACTCTGAGTTTCAACCTAAGACCTCAGCAGAATTGCCTGCTTATCTTCGCGTTTATCATAGCCATAGGGTCTAGAACTTTGAGAGAGTTGCCTTTTTAAAAATGGCAATTGAAATTCTCAGGAAGCAGTGCCAGCACCTGGCATCCTTGGGCTCCACCAAGGTCCCACCACTGCTGATGCCTGCCCTGGCTCCCCCCTTTAAAAAATAAAATAATCTGGCCTGATGCTCCAAGACCCGCAAGGCAGCTGGCTCAGGATGCCATTTTAATTTCCCGTAATGCTTCAGAGCAAGACAGCATCAAGCCTATTGTGAGAACCTCAAAGGATGGCTAGACAGGCACCGCTTAGCGTGCAGTTGCCTCCCACCACGTAAGCCCACGAGTGCTGGCAATGTGGGGTGGGGAGGCATTCGAGGCCGCTTTGCCAGGCCTCCTCAAGCCTGGATCAGGCACCATCCGGAAGCACAATTCTGTGTCGTGTGGCCCTGTGTGCAGTGCGATCCCAGAAACAGAGGGCACCTTGTGCGGAGCAAGCGTATTACTACAGGAGGAAGTACTGTCGTTACTAACACGCAGCTACCTGTTGCAGCCATCTTGCCAGGTTGTGCGGACTGCCCAGCTCATGCTCAGCGGGAGCCCCGGGAGACATTTCTCTCATCAGCCTCCTCCTGAACGCACAAAGGGCTACACACCTGTGCCTCGCAGCCTAAGCACGAATGCCCATGTTGCTTGGGGGCTGGCAGCCGACAAGATGCCAGGCGCTCTTTCTTCCCTCCTGCCCTCGGCCTGCCACTGTGCAGTGCTGAGCAGGTGCCTGATGTCACTGCAACAGGGAGCTCCTCGGGTGCGTGGGGCTTTCATCACCTGTGGAAAGAGCTCTAGTTCTGGCTGCGCAGAGCTGGGGTGGGGGTTGTGTCAAAAGGCTGAAGGGACACAAGGCTTGTTGGGGGCGAAGACAGACATAACATATAAAGCACAACAGGAATTCACTGAATGCATCTTTACTGCCCTGCAAGCACAGGGAGGAAAGGATCTGCCACTTTCTAGCATGTCTGGAGGGGGGAGGCCGGAGCCGACTGTACTGAGCACCTACTGGCTAGTTCCTGGAGTATCACCAGTATATTTCCCCACAATCCCCAGTGCAGTTTTTCAATAGTTTTATCGTGTTCGTTGTGGGGTGGGTGGGCAGTGTTGGTGTAGGTAAAGGATGCATTTCTAAGTATACATGTGTGGCTATTTAAAATGTCATTTTAAAAAGTGAACAGCCTGCCTGAAAAGCACAAGGCAAGAGGTGCAACTGAGAGATGACCCAGAGTTACTACTTGGAAAACATCAGTGTGGAAGGCAAGTGGCTAAGCTGGGTAGGCAAAGGACCTGCTGCAATGGGTGGCGTGATGGTTACGCCTGTCTTCCCGTCGTAGCTTCTCCACTCATTGGCAGGATCGGAGCAGGTCTAGGAGGAATAGGAAGGTAACTTCCTCTGTTGTGTTGTTTACTTGCTGCCGATTTGGCTGAGAAGATCCACCATGAGGAGAAGACATGCTATAAGTCTGTCCAGATGAGTGAGGAGGGGCCGTCGGCCGGCGAGTACCAGGGTCCACTCATGGTGCTGGCCCAGAACTGCGCTGTGATGCACAACCTGCTGGGGCCGGCGTGCATCTTCCTGAGGAAGGGCTTCGCAGAAAACAGGCAGCCAGTACGTAAGTTGCACCCTGATGGGCGAGATGCTCAGCAAAGCCCAGAGGGTGTGGAGTCATGGGCCACATGGGTGAAAGCCAGATGCATGTCACTACCCGGGCCTCCAAGATCCCCCTGCCCAGGTCAGGGGCATCCTAGCCACCTGCCTAGGGACCCGACCCGACCCACCCCACCCCCCTGAAAATGCAAACGCACACCTTGCCGAGGAGGACACCCGGGGTTGGGGTTAGAAGCAGATTCCGAGCAAAGGCAGCCCTGACGGGAGGCCCAAAGGGCGGGGGGCCTCCACCAGGAGGATTCCAGGAGCCGATCCGCGTGGCCGGGTGGGAGGCCAGGCTGGCCCGTAGGGGAACACCCTTGGGAAGGAGCAAGCCCATGGCGGCGCAGGCGCCACCTGCTGGTGGACCGGGCCCCGGGGGGCCGTAACTCTCCCTTGCTAGCCTACAAAGGCAGCCAGACGCCGGTGCCCCCTTTGCCTCACAGCAGGGCCAGCGCGGCGGCCAGGATGCTGCTCCTGACCGCATCTCGGCTGCGGGGGCCCTTCGTGTCCGATTCCTGCTGGGTCGCGGGGGGGGGGGGGGCGCCACGGGCCCTCCCTACCTCGAGGCGCGGGAAGGCCTCGGGAGCCCTGCGGAGGGGCGCGCGAGCTGCCGCCCTCGGTCCTGCCGCTGCCGCCCGTCGCAGGCCGGCGTTCTCCCCGGCCAGGGCGGAGGCCTGCGCGGTTTGCGCTGCTCCCCCGGATCCGCCGCAATGCCGGCAGCGGGCTCGGGAGTCTCCGCTCGGGCCCAGCCCGCCTGCCCTGGATGCGGAGCGCGCTCCGGGCAGCCGCGGCGGCGGCCCGCGGGTCGCTCGTTCCACCCTGGGCAGAAGCGCCGGCGAAGGGCGGACGCGCTCGCGGCGGCCCTGCAGCTCCACGAAGCCGGGAGGCCGAGGGCCGCGCTGCGAGCGGGAGGGCGGCGGCCCGGCCCGGCCCGGCGGCGCGGCTCCGGACACGGCCGCGGCCCCTAAGCAGGAAGCAGCGCATTTCCGCCCGGGCGCGCCTCTCCCGCGGGCCGCAGCCTCGGGGTTTCCGCGGCGCTTTGCTCCCCCCTTTCCCGCGCCCCGAGACCGCCGCGGCCTCCGCTGCCCGGCGCGGCTTTCCTCGGAAGGCGCCGGCCTCGGTAATGAGCGGGGTTCTTTCCTTACAGGACAGAGAGCTGCGTCCTGAAGAGATGGAAGGTAAGGCGCTGTCCTGCTCCGTGCCCTTCGGGTGGCTTTAAAGGGGGGTTAGATAAAGGCATGGAGGAGGAAGCTGTCGCCGGCTGTGACCCGCCCCGGCCAAGGGGAGCCTTCGTGCTCGGGGCTGATGCCGCGGGCGTCAGCTGCTGGGAACCCTGTCGTCCGCACGGCCTGCTTGTGGGCGGCTGCCGTGAGGCATCCCGATAGCCGTGCGGGGAAGAGGAGGCTGGGCTAGCCGGGCCCTGGCCCAGCAGCCAGGTGCTTCTCGTGTTCTGAACTGCCGTCCTGGAATGGCACCACCTGCTGCTACCTTTATTTATTTAGGGCACAGTCCTATGCATGTTTAGACAGAAAAAAGGCCTATAATTCCCATTATTCCCCAGTCAGCATGGCTGGCTGAGGAATGCTGGCAATTGTAGGCCTTTATTCTGCCTAAACATGCATAGGATTGCACCCTTATTTTGTTTAGTTAAAGCAGGAGTGCAAAGAAGTATGGCCCGCAGACTGCAGACGGGGCCCCAGACTCCCAGAAGAAAACCAAGAAAAAAAGAGGAAAAACGCTCTAGGAATTGTCTTTATTTATTCGTTACATTTCTATACCACCTAATAGCCAAAGCTCTCTGGGTGGTTCACAAAAATTAGGGTGGTTCTGCCATTGTAGACTCATTCCTAGATCACCCCCAGGGCATCCATTGCTTGAAGGCACTTGCCTGCTTCATAGGAGGCTCCAGGAATGGGGCTTCTGTGGCAAGAACCACTGAGCCTGTTCCTAAGCATTTTTTCCTTCTTTTGTCCAGTGGGTTTTTTCTTCTTTCTGAAATGTTCCAGGTCACAGAGCATAGTGTGTCAGGATCCTTCCACAAGAGGGTGGATTACAGGAGGGGGAAGGGCCAGGAGCCAGGATTCCTGGGAGCTTGGAGGACAGAGGAGGGGCATTGGTGTTAGTGGATCAAAGCCAGCGCCAAGCCTCTGCAGCGCTCTTCAGCAGGAGCTGGATTGGTACTTGTGTGTCTGAGTTGTATGTTGCGGCCCCCACCACCCCAGTGCGGCTCTCAGCGCTGAAAAGGTCGTGCGCCCCTGATTTAAAGCATTTTGATCCTGCTCCCAAAGATAAAATAAAGGTTCCCAAGAGACTTACATGCAATAAATAAAAACAAAATAGTCCCTGCTCTCAGGCTTACACCCCAAATCAGGCTGCCCCTGCCCCTTCCTGCTGCAGCCCTCACTACCTCCCACAATCAGTTGGAGGGGAAATTAAAAACCATCTGTAGTGGCTTCAGAGTGCCCAAAGGGTCACAATTGGCCTGCAAACAAGCTAATTTTGACTCTTTGGAGGCTCCCTAGCCACTATGGACCATTTTTCATTTTTAAAAAAATTCCCGGCACTTGCAGGGTGTGTGGTCCATTGAGGGGATCTGGGAGGCAAAAATAGCCCCTGGGCCTCCCAAAGTTGCCCACCCGTGATCTAAAGAGACACAACACAGAAGGAGAAGGGAAGAGGGGGAAAGCACATGGTCTTTCCGCAGGGCTGCTGACGTGGCTCTGCTTCGCACCTCAACGCCCAGTGCTGCAGCCCGCTGGAATGGCCGCTGGTGGTGTCAGGGGAGGGAGGCGGCCTGGCACCTTCCCCTTGGGACCATCCTGCACCTTGCAGCACACCTGTGCTTGCGACAGCGGGGAGATGCGGCCCATCCTGGCTCTCCCGTTACTGCTACTGAAGCGTCATACTTGTTTTGTCTAATGACGTGCTATGCTCCTTGAAGTGCCCGTTTGAGAGCGCCTGTGTTTTGATTTAAACATACACCTAAAAAGGCACGTGCTAATAGCGTGTGCTTGGAAATGCATGGAGCCTGGTTGTCGTGAAGGGCAGAAGAATTTCTGGGGAGGCGGAAGGCGGAAGTCCGTCCTGATGATGACTCCTGATGGGAGTCAGGCAAAGGAGATGGGGGAAGGTCCTGGAAAGAGAAGGGAAGGGGCGGGCGCCCCTTCTTGCATGCCCCCAGAAATGTGCTTCACAGACCTGCAGTTGCCACAGACCTCTCCCACATGCCTTCCCTGTCTCCCTGCCAGCAACAGGGAGGTCAAGATGGGGCCACTTGGGTCCTGGGGTTGGCGTAGGGGGCTCCCCCATGGTGTGATCTCTGGTGCCAACCTCCCATCTCCAACCCAGTGCCCTCCAGATGTATTGGAGGGCAACTCTCATTGTCCCCAGTGGCCGTGCTGGCTGGGAATGATGGGAGTTGCAGTCCAACCCATCTGGAGGACACCAGGTTGGGGACAGCTGCCATGCAGCTTAGTCTCTGCCACAGGAGGAGCTGGAGAGTGTGACGTAGGCAGGAGCAGGGCCAGCTGGAGACAGTTTGGTGCCTGCAACATGAAATCTGCCGGGCATGTTCCTCCTGCTCATAAATGTGAGGCGCGATCCACGGGGAAGGCGCTCAGTTTTGCAAGCCTCGCTGAAATGAACAGGAGCTGTGCAAGAGCCATGCCATCCATTTTGATGTGGCTTGTGCAGGATAACCCCCCAGTGGATTGAACCCCATAAGCTGGGCACCTGTTTCCTACTATGGCATGCAGACACGGCCGGATTTTGGGAGACCCTTGGGCACTTTGGCCAAGGAGCACCCCAGCTATCTAAGGGTGTGTGGAAGTGGGGGCCAAGTCAGTGAGTGCCCAAAAAGAGTGGGGTTGGCGAACAGAGGAACTGCCCCAGAGCCCTTTGAACCATACCAGAGGACGACTGGAGCTCTCTTTGTAGGTCCAGGCGATGGAGATGGTGTTTGCGGCCTCTGGCTGGGCCGGACCCATGGCCAAGAGAGAGCCAAGACAGCAGCACAGATGCCCTGTTGGTGGGCCCTTTGGGGGCATCTGGGCTGTGGCAACTGCCCAGTCATGCCAACCTCTGGCACATGCCCCAAATCCACGATCGGAAGCAGCTGTAGGAGTAGAGTTGGCTCTGCCTAGGAGATGTTGGACACTGCTGGGCAGCTCCATTGTTTAGCAGGAAACAGGTAGCCACAAGGCCTGTGTGGTTGTGGTGCCTCCCCAGTCTTGGGCCTTCCCAACAGGAATTCCCAACGGAAATTGGGAATTCCCCCCCCTTCCAGTGGGGCCGCCCTAGCTTGTGCCCTGAGCTGCTGCACTGCCCCAGCTCCCAAGACATCCCCTCCCTGGATCTGCAGGCATTGCCTGGGCCCTGGCTGTCCTTTCAGTATCAGACATCCAGCACAGGCCTCTGGTGCTACAACCCCTCCGCCATCCAGAGTATGCCGAATGGGCTGTGGCAGGGGTAGGCCATGTGTTGCTCATGGGCACTATTGTGCCCCTGGACACTTTTCTTGGCATCTGCCAAGG
Organism: Heloderma suspectum; assembly: GCF_057233095.1. Classification (NCBI taxonomy): domain Eukaryota; kingdom Metazoa; phylum Chordata; class Lepidosauria; order Squamata; family Helodermatidae; genus Heloderma; species Heloderma suspectum. Next base: position 30,998,091 of record NC_139470.1, read on the forward strand.
TACCTGGCCCTCCGACTCGAAAAGAAAAAAGCAACGCATTTTCTTACGGGCAAAGAGTTCACTGGGGAAGCGGGATCATTCCTGGCGATGCTGCCAGGGGCGAGTGTGGCTCGGCTCCTCCGCTGACAGCCCTGTCCTTGGGCTGGATTTGCCCCCGCAGAACTGCAAGAAGCCTTCAAGGAGTTCGACAAGGACCGAGATGGCTACATCAACTGCCGGGACCTGGGCAACTGCATGCGCACCATGGGCTACATGCCGACCGAAATGGAGCTGATTGAGCTGTCCCAGCAAATCAACATGAACCGTGAGTGCCGGATGCCTGCAGTGGGCCATGCCCTGCACGCGCTCCACCCCCACCCATGCCTTGCCACTCAGTCTCTGGCCAAACCTCGTCCTGCTCTCCCTTTCGCCTGCGTTTTTGCACAAGCGCAGTTCCCCCAGCCAGTTTTACAACAGGCGTTCGCTCCCAGCATCCCCCAGCCAGCCTGCAGTCCAACACCTCTGGAGGGTGCCAGGTTGGGAAAGGCTGCACTAAAGCATGTCCTGCTGCTGCACGCATGACCTGCATGACAGAATGTGCAGCCGCTGCACTGACCGGCAGCCAGGCCACCCCACGTAATGCCATTCTTCACCTCACGGATGCAGCAATGTCTACAGCAATCCCCTCTTTTCTGCTGGAGCTGCAGGAGGGGCAAGGGCAGCCCTGCACCGCCACCAGCCGTCTCCCTTCTTCCCCATCTGAGTACGGCTGCATTCGGGTTGCTTTGACCCTCGACTCTCTGGGTCAGCGAGTTGGTTGCCAGTTGGAAGGGGACGGCCTGTTTGTCTTGCTCTGGGCCCTGTGGGGATGGCTGGAGTGCCTCAGGTTAAGAGAGATGCCCCACGCTGGGATAAGCAAATGCCTGGGAGCCTGGAGGTTCCTTCCACACCAAAGACAGCGGGAGAAGCCTTCCATTCAAAAAGGCCAGTTGTGCAGAATGAATAGATGGCAGGAGAAATGCATTTGCAACTCGCTTTCTGATTTGATGCTTCCCCATCAGCTGCCTCCTGCTGTCCTCAGACCCCCTCTTCCTTCTCCAGCAGGGGCGGGGAACCTCAGGCCCACATGCCAAATCTGGCCAGCTGGGGTTGCCCAGGTGACCACACCCCTTTTCCACATCAGCAGGTGGTTTCTGCTTTCCTCCCCTGACCAATGATTGTTCAGTGGCTTCCCAGCTTTTTGCAGCTTTTCCCCCATTCTAAAAGATAGAAACGCCTCTCCTAAGCCTTCGTCTCTGGCAGCCAGAGCTTTAAGCTTCAATAGGCTGGTATTTTGCCTCCACTCCTTTTGCCTTTGGCCCTTCTCCTTTTGCTTTTGGTCCCACCCACTACTGGAATTCAGTCCCCAAGAGCTTCTCCACAATTGAATTTGGCAGCCCTGTTCCATTTTCTGACGGCCCTGCTCTATGTTTTTTGTTCAGCCCTGCCTAGCCAGGAAACAGGAACCATGCCAGGTGATTTAAATGAGCTGTATCACACATGACAGATGCCAATCAATGAGTGCTCTTTCTTCCTAGGAAGGTTGCAGTTAGTTCTGGAGATGAATGGGTGAAGTATGGGCTGTTACCTCTCTTCTTTACAACTATTCGTCAAGCATTACACTTGCATTTACGGGAAGGTTCCCAGTCCCTGTTTCCATTGGCATAAATGAATGATATAGAACCATAGCTGGCTGGCTGGAGAGAAATACTTTCCAACCTTTGTGAAGATCCGCCTGCTGATTCTGATGTGCACCACAGCCATAAATCTAGCTGAGGTAGGAACATTTTGAATCCTGGGAAAGCACCAAATCTTGAACCCTATTACTTTTGCTCCAAATCTCCATTGAGCCCTGAAGGTGCAGCAGACTTTATATAGACAACCAAATTGGTGTGTTGACAATGTAGCTGCATGAATACATGCAGAGTCCAAAACAGAGAGAAAAAATAGGGTTCAACAGCTATTTAAAGGCTGAGAAGATGAACTGCGATAAGAATAACAGTCCTTTACGAGTTAGATGTCTATGACCCGTGAAGATTAGTTTCGTTTATCGTTGTCAATAACTATTTTGCCAACTTGTGGCCCTCCAGATGTTTTGGCCTACAACTCCCATCAGCTGTAACCAGCAAAGCCAATGGTTAGGGATGATGCAACTTGTAGGTCAAAACATTTCCCCCCCCCTTTTTTTTGTACATGCGAAGTTGCAAAACAGCTGGGGCGGGAAGGCGGTGCCAATAGGCAGAATGGCAAATTCATGTTGAGCTGCAACCCCCTCCAGACTCTGTTTGGCACATGCCAAACACGCAGCCCTCGCTGCCTTCTCAGCAACTTGCGCTCCATCCAGGGCATCCAGATGAAGTGACCAGAGGTGGCAGGGGAGTATGAACCAAAACCATAATGCTCTGCAGGTGTAAAGGCTTCAAATGCAGATGTGGTCATCACGATCTCTGATGCACATTTTCTCCTCTCTGCGTCCCTAGAGGGTGGCCATGTAGATTTTGATGACTTTGTGGAGCTGATGGGACCAAAGCTTTTGGCAGAGACAGCAGACATGATTGGGGTCAAGGAGCTGCGAGATGCCTTCAGGGAGGTGAGAACCAGACTGCATGGTCTCCTTTGGTGTGTTAATTTGTCAGAAGGTTGATCAGCATTCCCATCCTGGTGCCCTCCAGATATGATGGATGACAACTCCCACCAACCCCCAGCCAGCATGAACGTTGGAATGCTGGGGGTTGGGGAGGACTGAGTTAGACAAACTAATGGAGGTCTCTCAGCAGCTATTAAGGCATGACAACCTGGATGCTTGGTCTGATCCAGCAGGGCTGCTCTTGCACTCCTAACCCCAGGGCTTCACAACTTGCAGATCATGATGCAATCCTATGCATGTTCAGACAGAAAAAAGTCCTACAAACCCCAGCATTCCCCAGCCAGCATGGCTGGCTGGGAAATGCTGAGAGTTGTAGGACTGTTTTCTGTCTAAACATGCATAGGATTGCACCCTTAATGTTTCTGCATTGTAAGCCACTTTAAATTGACTTTGCCCAAAGGCAGAATACAATTAAATAAAGGTGTGGCGAAATAGTCTGATTTTAAGTGGGCAGGAGTAGACTGGAATCTTGCCCCAGTACATCATGATGGGCTGGAGAGGTGCAGCTTTGAGGACCACAGGCACCTGGGAAGTCAAGCCAGGCCCCTTCCAGCAGTCTGTGGTTCATCTGATTGTGCCTGTTGCTTCCTTGTAGTTTGACACCAATGGTGATGGAGAAATCAGCACCAATGAGCTACGAGAAGCCATGAAGAAGCTACTCGGGCAGCAAGTGGGGCACCGAGACATTGAGGATATAATACGGGATGTTGACCTGAACGGAGATGGGCGAGTGGATTTTGAAGGTGAGAGAAAATGGGGGTCAGGTCTCAGCAGGCTTTTGCATGGCAGGGCAAGTGCCAGCCGAGTCCTTTGTGTGCCACTTGTTGTCCCCGTCAGGATGGGAAGAGGTGCATGGAGGAACTCCCAGCCTGGGGGCAGGGCCCGGGAGTGGGGCAGGTCCCACGGAGGTTCCTTGGTGGGCTGGAGGTTCCCCATCCTTGCCTTGTGCTGATACAACAACAATGGCTCTTTTTGGGCAGAGAAAGCCCAGCTACAGTTATCCACGCTCTGGTAACCTCTCGTTTGGATTACTGCAATGTGTTATGTGTGGGGCTGCCTTGAAAAAGGTCTGGAAACCTCAGCCAGTCCAAAATAGGGTAGTGAGATTGTTAACGGGGACTGGTTGATATGATCATATTAAAACAGTGCTTTGTGATCTGCACTGGCTGCCAGTCCATTTCTGTGCCCAGTTCAAAGGGGAAAGATCACCTTTTAAAGCCACAAAAGGCTTGAGGCTAGGCTACCTGAAGGGTTGTCTCCTCCCATATATACTGCCCAGGCTCTAAGATCATCCTCAGAGGCCCTCTCCAGTTGCCCCTGCCAAATCAGATGAGGTGTGTGGTTACTAAGGAGAGGGACTTCTCAGCGATGGCACCCCAGTTGTGGAATGCCCTCCCCAGAGAGGCAGTGCAGCCCCCCCGCCCTGTAATGTTGCCTACCCTGGAGCTTGAGGGACATGGGCTTGACTGAATAGAGGGCAGCTTCCCATGTTCTCATTCTCCCCCCACTCCCACAGAGTTTGTCCGGATGATGTCCCGCTGAAGATGGTTCTTGGGCTGAAAACAAATCAGCACCTGCATGCAGAAGGGGGCCTGAGCGGAGCGTCAGCCCCGATGTTCCTATGCAAAGGTCGCCGCGCTGGCTGCGCTCGAGACGGTGCGAGATATAGACCTGCCTCTCTGATCCACGTGGCCCTGATGCTCCTTCGCCCTTCCACACTGTGAAAGACTCACAATCTCTTGCAACTGGAAACACTCCTGGGAGAAGCTAACAGCCGGAAAGCTGCGCGCTGGGACCAGCCACGGTGTGCTTGCGCTAGAAGCCGCCGCCGCCTCCCCCTCCTCCCCCTCCCCCTCCCCACGTTTACTCTTCCAGCAAGCACTGCAAGTAAAGAGAAGGAGGGGCTCTCTTGAACTGGTGGCTTACAGTAAAGCCATTTGGGAGGGTGCCTGCCATGGACTCCACTCTGCGCCCATTTTCCTTGTGAACTGACTCTGCTGCCTCCTTCTGTGTCCTTCTGTATAGAGTTATTTATGCTCCCTCTGATACGTTCTTATGTCTCCCTCTGGTTATGTTAATGAGAGCAAATATACATTTGCAAAGAAAAGCAGGTAACTCACAGCAACTGGACTTTGTGAGTGGCTGGCATGCAGGTGGACTAAACAGGCTGCAAACGTCTGGAGAGCTTCAGATGCAATGACAGCAGCGGCATCACGCAAGGCCACACAGTGGGAGGATGAGGGGTAGCGTAGATCTGTGGCCTTCAACCTGTCCAGACCTGAGATGAGCCTCTAATTCCATCCTGCAACATGGGACCCACTTTCACACACACACACCCAGCCACCCCTCACAAGCCCCATTCGCACAGGCACGCAGACACCCCAAACGTATGACACACAAATCAGTGTTCCGGAGCACGTGGACAGCACCCCACAGCTACAGGAGGCTCCCCTCTTCACAGACCCACCCTCCATGTGTGGAGGGTGACCAGAGTGGTGATGGAGGGGGGCACCAAGGAGGGGTGCATAACCTGTTGGCCCCAAGGGCCACGTGAGACACCTGGGCGTTGTGGGCCATACACGCACATCGCGGCAGTCTAGATCACACTGTCCTTGCTGCCGGCGATCTGAGTCAGGACTGCTCGGGGAGGGGGCGGACAGAAGGCTAGCCCTGAGTGGGGGGTGGGGAGGAGTTGAGGCCGGGGGGGAGGGCATGTGCACCCTGGTATGTATGAAAAGTGAACTCATTTTCCAAGTTATGTAGCAAAAATGGCACCACCCATGCCCAAGAGGGAGGCATCAGCAGGCTTGGGAGAGAGCCCCAAGGTTTCAGAAAAAAATATTTCGGAAAATAAACCGGGGGGGGCGGGGCAAGAACGACTGTTAGGCCATACAGACCACTCCAATTTATTGCCTCCTCCACACCTGGTGGCATCCTGCAGGTAGGTTTAAGGCAGACTCCGCTGTAGAAAGTTCAATACAGAAACTTGTGAGTGGTGAAAACACCCAGGGCAGTTCTGCCTGGGCACAGTTTCCCTGGGATGAGAGGAGCCTTGGGGAGTCTTGGTAAGATTTGCCTTATTTATGAATATACGATCCTAGCATCAGTGGAGGCAAAGAGCAAGTGCTGCTGCAAGGCAGCAGATCCCCTATTCCAGGGGTTGAGCAGGCTTCAGGCTTGCGGGATCATCTTTGTTTTTTACTAGAACCCCGAGATCCACCAACTGGAGTCTGGTGCAAAAGACATGCTGAGCCCGGGACTGTTTTGGGTGCCAAAGCTGAACAGAACTCACAGCCCTTCCACGCAAACTCCGCTCTGGGTTACCCCAGGCTTTCGTCAGCATCATTTAGGGGGGTTGGGGAAGAGACATTTTGCTGCTGCTGCTTTCAAACAACTGGCGATCGGGAATCCTTGCTGATCTACTGCTAATCACCCAGAGATCTACCAGTAGATCCAGATTTACCTCCCCCCACCTGCTCTATCCTATATGAAGGTCCCAGCGAGCAGCCTCCTGCACCACCTCCCTGCCATACTCACCCCCCACCTCAGCCAGGTGCCTTCAGCCCATGCCTCTCCATCTCTTCCAACCTGCAGACTGCTGTTTCTGCACATACACAAGCTGTGGCATATGGGTACGCTAGCCTTCCGCTCTTGGGCCAGGCCCAACTATAGGGCTGCAACCCGACCTAAGGTAAGTCTCAGCACAAACACTACCACCACACAAATGCATGTTTTAAAGAAGTAATAGTAGTGGGTCCCCAAATGCATATTAGGGCTACAGGTGGGTCCTGGACCTGAAAATCCTGAAGACTACTGCCCTAGGGGGAAAGATAGCAGGCCCCTTTCTACCTGCAGCACGGATCGTGGCGCACTGCGGCTGCATCAGACTTTGTCCAAACCGTTCTTGCCATTCCAAGAGCCGTGCCAGCTGATCCATCCCTGCCCCGCTGGACTCCCTGCTGCATACCTCCCCCGCCCCCCCATCATCACTTGGCGAGCTCCACTTTGATTGCTGTAGCTCACGGACGGCCTTGGTGCCAGTAGCCACTTCGTCGACCTTCTTCCCATTGCTGGTAGACGACCTTGCCGGGGAAAATGCCTTTCCTTGACCTTGGAGCGCAGGTGCCCTCCAGGCTTTGTCATGCCTGAACAGCAGAGGGCCTTGCATGAGTGACAAGGTGGCTCTAGGAAGGGATGGAACCAGGGCTGCATTCACGGGGGTTTCTTGTAGGCCTGTCCACACCTAAACGCTGAGGGGGTGAACCAGGATTGCGCCTGCTGTCTCGCGCCCCTGACCTTGCAGACTGGGACCCACCTGCGTACAGATGTCAGGTGCAGGGCATGGTCCTGCTGCCCCCTCAGCTAAAGTGAGTTGAAGGTATGAATGGGGCTTGGCTATTCAGATGTATGTGTGGATGACTGGTTCACACACTACTTCCTACAGGAGGTGACCGGATCGTGCAGTGAAAAATGGTAAGGTTAACATACATAAAAACACTGAAACTTTAAAAAAGCCCATCCAGGCTGCCTGCCTGCCTGTCTCCATCTCCACATCTGGAAGGTGCCAAGCCGGGGGAAGGCCGCTGTATGCAGGATCCACTTCTTGGGTCACTTCAGCGTAGACTAAACCATCAGTTAACTGGAATATACTTGATGCAGATTCATGCATAATTAATGCATTTATCTATGCTGAAGTGACTGAACATATGGCAGCAGGGATATGGTTCATTGACCTGAAATTAACAAAAACCTTTTTAGTTGTTTTTAATGGCATCATAAACTTCTTACTGCATGATCTGGCCTTTTAATTGTCTTTGATATTTGAATTGATTTTCAAAATAATTATTAAGTGTGGCTTTCTCTTTGGCCAGGCCCTTGTCAGGCCCACCACATAAAAAGAGTTATTAGGCTTCCCAAGATGTTAAATGGCTTCAACGTAGCGGCCACGGCCACATTTTGCGGCACTTTATTTATTTCATTTCATTTCTATACCACCCAATAGCTGAAGCTCTCCGGGCATTGAGCTCCGCATCTTAATTTTGTGTTACGTGAGGAGGTCTGCCCTTCTGTCTTGTCTTTAAACCTGCTGCCAATCTGCTTCCACTGAGCAACACTGTTTTAGTATCTCTTGTTGGCCTGATGGCTGAGACCAAGCCATAAACCTTATTTGTAGGGGAGGGGAGAAGATATTATCAATTCACTTTTTCCACACCATTCATAATTTCAGAAACCCCTATCCAGCACCCACCAGAGTAGTGGTTTCCCCCTTCCCCCACAAAACACTTGAAATCCCCTGCGCTGCAGAGAGGATCCTCTAACCACCAGATCACCCTTGTTTCTACACTTGTTTCCAAGAGTGAACTACCAGAACAGTTTCCAGTATTCTATATGCACTTTAGGTTCTGACTGAAAAGGAAAGGCAATTGTGAGGGAACTGGTGGAAGGGAACCCTTTCGTTCTTACATGGGTCTGTGGAGATCCACGCTCAAGAAGCTCCCTTTTCCAGGGGAATCCCGTTGACCCATGTAGCAGGGGTTGTTCTCCACCGTGCAACCCCTGTAGCTGCTGATGAAAAGGACACCAATTTACATAACATTTGCATAACATCTGCATATGCAGATTTAGATTTAGATAACAACTCTTATTTAAAAAGAAATACATCTGACCATAGTGGAGAAGACTGGCAAGGTGACCTGTGCGGCTACTCAGGGCTTCTCCAAACGGGCCTTTTATCCTGCCATTGAGATTGGTTACTCATGGAAGTTTGCGGGTCCATTACATGACTTCGTCAACCTCAAGGGTGTCTCCCGTGCTAAATGACCTTTATCCCATTTTTTAAAAGATCGGAGATAATGAGCTATGGAATTACAGCGCTTTGAGTTTCCTCTTGAAAAGAGGAAATCTGGCAATTCAGAGGCGCTAGACCACAGCACCATCTAGTGGCTGTATAATAAAACATATAGAACATGCAGCTAAGGGAGGAAAGGGGAAGACGGGAAGTGTGTGTCAAGGGAGCCTGTCGTGATCCTGCATTTAAAACGGAAGGAGGAAGCCCCGGTAAAGTTGAGGGATTTTAGGCTGGTGTAGAAATGCTCTCAGTCTGCCATCCAGGTGCTACCTGTTGAGGGGCAACCGCAAGGCCCCTGCTGCTCTCCCTCTTTAGGTTCTTTGTCTTTAAACCAGACTTGGACCGGGCAGCCCACCAAGTAGAGGGCACCTTGAAATAGAGGACCGACCTCTGTCAGCTCTCCAAATTAGAGGACTGCCCTCTGGTTCCAAGTAGGACACCTGGCCACTGTATGTCACTACATTCAAGGTTTGTGCTCTACCTGTAACATACACACAAACACACACACGCCCCTGAAGTACAGTCACCCTAACCCTCACAACAGGTCTTGCCCGAAAGCATTATTGTCACGAGGGTAAGCCTTGCAGCAACCAGGGGCATAGACCAATGGGCCACTGGGACTTGGCTCCACCCTCCTCCAGCAGACCAAAGGACGGTTCTCTGCACAATTCCATCTCAGCAAGAAAAATTAAGCAGGGAGAAGCTGTTTTCTTGTACAGGCAGGTTCAGGGATTAAACCTTCAATCTAATAATGTCATTGCAGGGATAATTCTGCTGCTTTCATCTCCCAGCCAGCACTGGGAGAGCTTCCAAGCAGTCCTACAGACAATGCAAGAGAGAAGCCGGGCAGCTTTAACTCTGCACACAGGCATCGCATCTCCCAACGAGCTCGGCCCACCCACGTCATTCTGGCTTCATCGAGCATAATGTCAGCCTCTTTTACAGTGGACTCCTATGCAAGTTTACTTGGGAGTACATCTCACTGTCCTCAGCAGGGCTTACTTCCTAGTAAGTGTGTCCAGGATTGCAGCCTTACTTCTTCTGGCCTAGTGCCAGTGAACAACATCCTAAGTACTTGTTCTACCCAACACCACAAAATAAATGTAGGGCCATCTTCCTCTGCAAGAAATTCTAATGAATTTCTACAATACCATTCCTTCATTTATTTAAAAGATGTATAGGTCCCCTTTTAGCAGAAACCCTCCCAAGGGTTTAATACAATATTAAAACCACAAAACACTATAAAACAATAATAAGAATAAAATATCAAAAGTTAACAGTTAAAATCAGCTAGCACCATCTGCACAAGAGCATATAATAGACTAGCTCAGCTATAGGCCAAGGTGAAAAGATAAGTCTTCAGGCTCCACTTGGAGGCCCATAATGTTGAGGCCTGTTGCACATCAATTGGAACAAGTGCTGGGCCACCATCAAGAAGGCCCCGTCCCTCACACCGACCACATTATTCTGACTGGCGGACACGCAAGCAGAGCCTCCAGTGCTGACCTCAAGAGTGTGGGCAGCAGCAAGCTTCATAGAGCTCCTCTCCAGGCAGGATATAGTGAACTTACACTTTCCCTAGTAGACACTAGTCCAGCCAAAAAGACGCATTCACCTACTTTGGGCCTCTCTGGCTTCAAAGACACTGCAGTGCTTGAGGGGGGAAATCCAAATGGCACCATCACCTTTCAGATTCACTAATTAACTTAATGGGCCATGATGGGTTGGGAAACTCTCCTGTGCGATGCCGATTGAAATTAATGGGGGCGGGGGTGGGGGAGGATGCTGTAGTGGGGGGTTTCCTGCATCTGCAGGCGGCTAAGAACATCAGAAGAGCCCTGCTGGATCAGACCAGAATCCTATCTAGTCCAGCGTTCTGTTCACACAATGGCCAACCAGAGGCCCCAGTGGGAAGCCCACAAGCAGGGCAGGAGGGCAATTGCCCTCTGCCTCGCATGTTCCCCAGCAACTTCTATACACAGCCGTATTGCCTCTGATACTGGAGGGAATCGCAGTGCAGGCTGGTGGCTCTGATGTCAGTGGGGCGGTACATCCGCTCTGGCTTTCCGTCAGAACCTGCCAGAACTCTGAAGGAGCTCTCCACCAACCTCTACTGGGTAATCTATAGCCATCATGACTACTAGCCATTGATAGCCTTCTCTTCCAGGAATTTGTCCAACCCCCTTTTAAAGCCGTCCAAGTTGGTGGCTATCACTACATCTTGTGGTAGTGAATTCCATAGTTTAGCTATGTGGTGGGTGAAGGTGTCCTTCCTTTTACCTGTCCTGAATCTCCCACCACTCAGCTTCATGGGAGGACCTCACTGAGTCCTAGTATTATGAGAGAGGAGGAAAAACGTCTGCATGCTCTGCGCCATGCACAATTGTATCCACCTCTTTCCTCGTTCTCGCCTTTTTTCTAAGCTGCACAGCCCCAAGGCTTCTTCACAGGGGAGTTGGTTTGGCCTCTTAATCACTTTGGCTGCCCTGCTCTGCACCTTTTCCAGCTCTACAATAATTGTACACAGTATTCCCAGTGTGGTCGCACCACAGATTTGTCTAAGGGCAGTATGATAATGGCAGTTTTTCCTTTAGATTCCTTTCTTGATGATCCCCAGCAAGGAATTTGCCTTATTCACAGCGGCCTTACACTGGGGTGCTTCGGGGGGGGGGGGGGCTCCTAGCACTCCCACTCAAAGGACAGTGCTACCCGATTAGGCTTTTATTGTACCACTGCCTTGCCTCATTCATGGAATTTTACAGGTGGGCCAGATGGCAACATCTTTGATAAACAGCCCTCCTGTGTTTTCCCACCACTCCTTCCATCTTGTTTCTGTCTTGGGACAGGGCCATCCCTCTCATGAGGCAGGGGAACCCCTGCCTCAGGCGGCAGGGCAGGAGGAGGAGCACAATCCCCACAGAAGGACCCACCGACACCATGTGCCACCAGCCTGCCCACCCTTTTGCTGTCACCACTGCATCTCCCACCCCCTCCCTCGCCTATTGCCACCGACTGCTCTGCAGATCCTCTCACAGCGAGCAGAGGGTGGGCGACCTCTCTTCAGAGAGCTGGCAAGGCCAAAATGTCTGTCTCTGAGGGTCCTTCCTCAGAGCCAGAGATTGTGGGAGGGGTATCCCTGGAGATCACTTATGGTACAGGTGATTTCCAGGGACACCCTTCCCACAATACTTGGCTCTGAGGAAGGATCCCCTCAGAGTCAGGCATTGGGGCCTGGCTGGCCCTCAGAAGAGCTGCACCAGCCACTTTTCTGGCCAACGTGGCTCTTAACCCACCCACAGCTCACTCTGAGAGGATCCGCAGAGTGAGTGGCAGCAATAGGAGAGAGAGGGGGAGGGAGGAGGGGTGGGGAGGGGAGGGGAGGGACAACAGGAGGGAGGGGAATGATGCAGTGGCAGGCAGGCAGCCAGGAGGGAGGGAGGGAGATGCAATGGCAATGGGGGAGCAGGTGGCGGCAATGGTAGCTGGTGGCCATGGCACATATGTGCTGTCCCACCTCAGGCAGTGAGAGCGCTTGTGCCGGCATTGCCTTGGAAAATCCGTTGACAAAGAAAATGTGGAATGGCTGCACGGTGCCTTCTGACTGTTAGCACTAGGACCCCTCCATCGGGAAGAAACCACTGTGCAACTGTTCCATTCTTGGCACGCAGAGGGATCCCCTTGTTATCTCTGATCACAGATCGGAGATAACATAGGGATTCCTCTCTCCTCCCAGGGAGCAGGGCTTAGAGAAGGAGGCCTTGGGGAGGGGAGGGGGCAGCCCTCACGGAGAGTGCCCAACTCTCTGTGGGCCGGATTGGGAACCTATGTGGGCCAGAGGTTCTGCACCCCAATCTATAGGAATCAGCAGGTGAAGCTTCTTGCAAATCTGTCTGTCTGTCTGTCTATCTATCTATCTATCTATCTATCTATCTATCTATCTAAATGTCTTCCCTGTTCTTCAGGTGCCTTTGCTCTGCTAAGTGCAGCTTCCAACACTTTAAAATCACAATATCATAAAATGCAATAAAATACATTTAAGATACATTAAAGTACAATAAAAAAATACATTCCCCATGCTGGCTGGGGAATGCTGGGAGTTAGAGGACTTATTTCTGTCTACATATGCATAGGATTGCACCCTAAAGTACAACAAAGGCAGAGACCACAGATAAAACATAACTGTTGCATAAAACAGCAAAAGCCTGCCGAAATAAAAACGCCTTTACCAACCGGCGAAAGCCAGCCAGGCAGAGCAGAGGCCATCTGTGATCCGTGGGGGAAGGTGTTCCACAGTCTTGGTCTGCCAGCGGGATGGCCCTATCCCTTGTTGCCAACATCTGTGCCTCTGCCCTGGGTGGGACACAGAGAATGGGCAGCAACACACCAACACTGGCCTTTTGAAGAGTCAGCAACCCTAGATGACGCCCGAGGCCCCAAAAGGAAATTCAGCTATTTAAGACCTCACAAGAGAATATATTCTGCCCGGTTTGGGGCTGTTATTGAGCAGGCAGCTGAAGCTCTTTGTTTCGATCGCGAAGCTAGCCCACTCCTTCAGGCGGGATCACTCTGACTTAACTTTCCCTTCTCAGCTCGTAGCTTGTTCCAGTGGCCTGTCAGCCCAGCTGTGTTTGAGTGCTTCAAAGCCACACTGCTGGCCTGGACTGGCCACAGCTCACGCTGAGAAGCCTTAGGGGACTAATGAGGCCTGGCTGAAAGCAAAGGAGCCCTAGCGAGGCCTCCGTGGGTCTGCCAGCATTGTCCGCGGCTGGGCGGTGGGCCATTTGCGCCAGCAGACCACAGCTGAGGCAACACTACTGACGAGCTGAGCTCCAAAGTCTTGGGTCCAGCTGGGCAGCGGCTAACGCCGCCAGTTCACTGAAGTGCGCTCCCCATGTAGCAGCTCCTCGGATGGGAAGGTGGGGGTAGGACGTAGCCAGCCTCGGCTTGGGAGCGGATTGGCCCTTGGGCAGGATGGCCTCAGTGGGACCCGCTCCTTGCCACTCCCTGTTCACTTGCCTGATCTGCACTGCTGCCCAGAAGGAGAGTGCAAGGCAAGAAAAGGCCGCCGCCACCCCACCTCCCCACCTCCATGCCCTTGTCAGGATTCGTGCTCTTGGCCGTGGCAGGTGAACAGGCAGCAACAGTCAGGAGGAGGAGGAGGGCTCAGGGGGTCAGCAGTGGGCCCCCTGCTGCTCAGGCGATGCTCAGCAATGGCAACCGCTGCGGCCCGGAGGTGCGATACAGAGAACAGACACACTGAGTAACACGTGCCACAGCTCGCAGGAGAGTTCTCCTCTACAAGAGCGCAGTTTTGTTCTTGTGGCTTTCTTCCCTCTGGATGAGGCTTACAACAGAGAATTTCCAGGGCGTGTGGTCTATGCTACTCAGTGTGAGCATGTGTGTCACTGGGATGCAACCAGGAAAATCAGACCGTTTTGTCTCCCCCTCAGCCGCTCTCACAGATGTTCTCAATCTGCCACGTCTCCTTACCTCGGCTGGATCTGCGGGGATGAGTATTGTTTTGACAAACTGTCTTCTGGGTCTAAGTGAGCCTGGAGGTATTTGTGTCACCTCATGACCTGAACACTGTAGTCTTCCAGTGTTACCTCATGTCCCAAGATATAATTTTTGTCACACTAGGAGATGCAAGCCTCCCTTAGGCACTGTGCAGGGCGGCTGCAACACAGACCTTCAGTGGGCCTTCCAGGGCTGGCCCTATCATTAGTCAGTGGCCTCAGGCAGCAGGTGCCAGGAGGGAGATGCCATGAATCTCAGAGTGGGAACCCCATTAAATCTTGGGCATGGACAGAAGAGATCACCTAGCCAACTAGAAGGCCTGATGGATATGCTTTCCTGAAAAAGATTACAACATTTTCACAGGGGCCAGCCATAGGCGTAATGAAGGATTTCAACTATCCTGACATTTGCTGGACATCTAAGGGCCTAACTTGTCAGGAGCGCCCTAGCTGCCTCTTGCAGTCCCCTCCAATAGCCAACTCAGGACACAAACGACGAGGATTCTTTCCAAGGCTTTATTCCTTTATTACTTTATGACTCTTACAGATACTAATCACTAGTGACTAAGCAAGGAACTGCACTGGGGAAAGATAGGTAGAGTAGCCTAAGCTCCAGGTAAGGCAGTTGGTCCCCGTTTGAAGGAGAACCACGGGAAGACTCTGAACTTATGGGCTATGGAGAGGTCCTCCCTTTTACCCTTGGGTCCTCGGGACGCGACTGTTGTTTTAGCGCCAAGCGGGCAGAGCGCCTCCTCTCGGTGCCCTCCATCTGTCGCCGCTCCCTGCATCTGCGCCGAGCGTCCAGCAAGCCCCCCTCCAGCGTTCTCTCGCTGCCAGGGTCACTATCCATCCCAGGAATGCTGGCAGGAGGAATCTCTGCCAGCTGCTGTGCTTGTGAGAGATGAGCGAGCTCCTCTCCCATGGGTGGTTGGTCCTCCTCAGAATCAGAACTGCTCTGGGGCTCTATGGGCTCAGTTTCCACCCTGATATAACTACGCGTTGCATTAATTGCATTGCTTGCAGGAACATCAGAGGATTTTAAGCATTTAATCCTAGGCATGGGCCACCCTGGTTTCCTTTGGGAATGTGGCATGTGGGGAGGTTTAACCCTCCCCTCCCCTCCCCTGACAAAAATTCCCCCCATGCTACAATTAGCAATAGGAAAAAGTACCCACTGGTACCAATAGGAACTTTTTTTCTATTACTAATCTCAGCTGGGGGGAGGGTGTTCGTCAGGAACGCAGCTGGGGAGGGAAATTAGTCCCACCACCCTGAGCACAGGGCTTCTAATTGCCTGATGTCACTGCAAGCAATTCAATGAATGTAATTTCCTAACTTTTCCAAGAATGGAACGTCCAGTATTTTTTTGCCTTGCCTTGCTGACAATTCGGTCTCTCAGAAGGTGAAGGAAGGAACAGGGGGATCTGCTGCCCTGACCAACAGGGAAGAACTCATTGAGAAAGTGAACGGGATGGGAACCCTAGGGGGGAAATTACCATGCTACCCTGGAATTCGTGATAGTAAGGGTGTGGTAACTGAGCATAGTTGGATGTGTACCCTGAGAAAGTCAGGGACTTTTGGAAAGCCAGTTTCAAAGAGAGAAATATTAGGTAGGCTAGAAATCCCCCCCCCCCAAGCTCAAGAGGGATGGGAGATTCGGAAAAGTGAAATACTCAAGGCACAATTGCAAACTATTCCAATGAGAAGGAAAGATGGGAGACTTGGATTCCTGCACTGACCAGGGGGTTGCACTCGATGGCCTTGCAGGCCCCTTCCAACCCTACTATTCTATGATTCTATGAGACATCTAAAGGAGCCAGTGTGGCTCCACAGGGAAAAGCACACATATAAGTGATGGAAGGAGGGACAAGTATATCCAGCGGTGTAGTGGAGGCAGGGCTTGCAGGGACACAGCCCGGGCACTTTTTCATTAGCAGGGGCTCCGATGTCATCTGCCCCCCACTGAATTCCCTGTTCCCTCTGAGCTTAGCTGCGATCCTCACTGTAGCTGTGGGGGGAATGAATTTTCCAAGCAACAATATATTGTCCCATGTTGGAATGCAGAGTATTTGGGATGACGTGGTCTGGAATGGGCAATTAAGACCTCTTCGCTTTACCAAAGACCTGCTCCTGGTGGAGATGAAAACTCCTAGAACTGGTTTGTGGATATGGATTGACGCAGCTGCCTGACATTTTTGGACTGCCCTTGGAGACTGTCACCATGAGCTCCTGCATTTCCAAATTTACCACTACACCACTGTGTGTGTGCGCGCGCGCATGTGTGTGTGTAGTTCAATCCAGCTGGGTGTGTGGACGTTTCTGTTGGAGGGGGAGGGAGGAGATACAATGAAGGAGCTTAGGGAAGGCTAATGGGTAATGTTGGGGCACTAAGGGAGTGTGCAAAGGGGCTGTTTAAATGAGAGCGGATCTGTCCATGAGGGCTGAGATGAGGGGGTGAAGCTTCCGTAGAGTATCATACTTTGAAAACCTAAAATGTTTGTGTTTGAGTGGGTGAGTGAGTAAGATTTTAACACCCCTGCATTTTTTCTCAAACGTCCCCTTGAAATACCCCTGCCTTACTCTCAGCTGCACTGTTTTTGGGTCCCAGTTGAAGGCTGCATATCCTACAATCTTAGAAGAGGGCGGGGCTGTGAGGGGGCGGGGCTGTGACTGTCATGAAGGGACCCGGCCCTCCTGGATGTGCTACGCTACTGAGTAGAGCACAAGTATAGAAGATGGAAGGAGCGTTGTCCTGGTCATCAAACTGGTGTGGGGGGATGGCAGTCGGGGGGAGAAGATCCGGGAAACTAGAGACTAATGTTGCTATCAGGCAAAATTGTAGGACAGATTATTAAGCAGTTGGTCTGTGAGCATCTAGAAAAGAATGTGTTGATTACTAGGAGCCAGCAGGGTTGGAGAAGAATATGTCATGCCAGACCAACTTTATCTCCTTTTTTTGATAGAGTTGCTAACCTGGTAGATCCTAGCAACGCCTATGCCGTGGATGTAGTATATCCTTATTTCAGTAAAGCATTTGAAAGCTCACCCATGATATCCTTGAAGACAAGACGGTTAAATGTGGGCAGGATGCTACTACTGTTAGATGGATGCGCAGCTATCCAGCAACTGTTTGTTAATGGCTCTGTGTCAGCCTGGAGGGAGGTCTTGGGTGGAGCGCTGCAGGACTCTGTCTTTGGCCTTGTGCTCTTTAACATGTTCAGATATGGCTTGGAGGAGAATGTAGTGTGGATGCTTATCAAATTTGCACGTGACATAAAGCTGGGAGGGACAGCCAACACTACAGAAGACAGGATCAAGAATCAAAATGCCACAAAAAAGTGTGCAAGCTTTCAAGTTCTCCAGAACTCTTCATTAGGCTAGATGATACCAAAACTGCGTGGGCGGGGGATGAGGGGGTGGACAGAAGTACAAAGATTAGGGCAAATGTTGTGGCCATGAAGTCTGCAGCTTACACTCCAGATGGGGATTATAAACTGAATTAGGTACTGGTAGGTGTTTCAGGTATCGGATTACACCTGGCATTCTGGGACAAAGAAGCAATGGCTTTGTTTATTACAAGCTGAATATGAGGCAGCTGTGTGAGGGGACTACTTAAAAACGAATTCAGTCTTCGGCTGCATTAACATAAGCATTGTGTCCTGCTAATGAGAAGTCACTGTTCTGCTCAATTCTGTGCTGGTCAGTCTGCATTTGGAGAGCTGTGTCCAGTTCTGGGCATCACATTTTAAGAATGAACACTAACAGACCGGTGTGTGTCCAGAGGAGGATGACCACCATGGTTGAGGGGTCTGGAAACCAAGTCCTACGAGGAACAGTTGAAAGGGCTATGTATGTTTAACCTGAGGAGACATGATAACATCTTCAAATATCAGAAGGGCTGGGACACAGAAGATGGAGCAGACTTGTCCTCTGTTGCTCCAGAAGGCAGGATTAGAACCAATGGGTGGAAACCTCAGGGACACAGATCTCAGCTGAACATTAGGAGAAACTTCCTAACCTTAAGATCTCTTTGACAGTAGAACAGGCTGCCCCAGGGGGTTGTGGACTGTCCTGTGCTGGCGGTGTTTAAGCAGAGCCTGCACAGTTATCCATCAGGGATGCAGTAGTTGCATCCAGCATTGCAGACCCTGCATTGAGCAAGAGGTTGGACTAGATGATCTCCAATGTTCCGTCCAACTATGACTCTGTGATCACTAAAGGCTTCCTTCCAAAATCTGCAAGGACCATGAAACAATTCGGCAGCATCTGTAACTGCACAGCCCCACCTAGCGTCCAGCCTGTGCATTGCTAGTGCTGGCTTATTTACACCAAATTCACCCACACCTCTCGCCCCAGGGGAGATTCATCGTGGGGTCGCTGGCCCCTGGCTTTCACAGTTCGTTTGCTTCTAATGCCACCCGGTTCTCCACGGGCTTTGCAAAGCCCGGTGAATAATTCCCCACACAGGCTGGCTTTCTTTACACCGGGCTTTTATCCTGCGACTGAGATGGCTCCTTCACGGAAGGTTGCGGGCTCTTTACATGACGCCGTGACCCTCCAGGGCGTCTCCTGCACGAAAAGCCCTGTGGTCCGTTTTAAAATAGATCGCAGATCATGAGCTACCAAATTACCCCCTTGTGTTCCGTTTCGGTTCCCTCGAGAGTTAAAGCAGCGAAAAGAGGAGTGAGATCAATAGAAGATGATGGAAGACTCAGCTACGGGGCAGGAGGGGGGGCGGGGAAGCACGTGAAAAGGGGAGTCGCTGTGATCCTGCTTTTAAAACGGGAGCAGAAAGCCCCGTTTTAAATGCAGGATTTTAGGCTGGCGTAGAGATGCCCACAGTCCAGAGCAAGAAGCCAAAGCTCAAACGCATCTTTGAAACTGGAATGAAGCTGAAGTACGCATAACTGCACTGGCTCAGTTTTGACCCTCCCTCTCTGCCTTCCCTTCCCCTTGGCTCCTCTCTGTCAAAACAGAATACGCTCCCTGGAACAAGGGCCTAACGTGGCGTTTGCTGCTTTGTGTAGCAACTTGCCTGTTGATGGTGGCACCTGATGCAGCACCTTTGCTAAGCCTGAGAAGGTTTGGACTGGAGACAGCTTGGGAATGTGAGGAAGGCCACCTGGGGTTCCACTGAAGAAAGATAGGATATGAATAAATAAAACAGCACAACCAGAATCTTCATGCTGGGCTCAGAATGAGCAACTCCATGGTGCATGCCTGTTGTGTCTGTGGCTCACTGCTGGATGTACAGCAGTGGAGCATGTGAGAAGGCGTGGCAGGGACTGAGTGCCAGCACTGGTCTTAGTAGTGGGGCTGAAGTACCTCCTTACGCTTTCAAAGTTAAATAAATCAATAAAATAAGCTGTTTATTTTTTATTATTGTTAACAATAGTGTTTCTCATTTATATAGTGTTTCTCATTTGAAACAAATACCAAGGTGGTTTACAAAAGAATCAAAGCAAATAACAAAACAGACCACACACACATATACACACACAGTAGTACCACCAGGGTGGTACAAAGATAGCTCATGATCGGGGGACAGCCAAAGCAAACAGACATGCTTTCGATAAAAACCTAAAACATGCCACTGTTGAGGCCTGACGTACTCCAGAGGGGAGGTAATTCTACAGGAGGACGGGCACCCCTGCAGAGAAGGATGTGGGCTGGGGCAGTGCTGATATTCTAAAAAAAGAGATACCAGGAGTCCTGCTCCCTGCTCCTTTTTGAGCTGTCCTGCTGCTACAACTACTATAAGAAAGTATGTTCAACTGCAGAAGGGAAAAGGCCTCTGCACATGCTCAGGAGTACATTTCCTATATAACGTTATTTAATATCTATTTCCTTGAAAAATGAGGTGTGGCCATAGTTAAAGGTGCTGGTGCCAAAGGAGTGTTGTTAAAGGAAGAGGCATTGGACTATCAGAGCAACAGGTACTTACCTACAAGACATACAGCTTCTGCTTGCTTATTTAAACATTTATATGCCACCCACTCGACATAGTCCTCTGGGCCATTTACAGAATTTCAAGTGAAAACACTACGGGCACCACCCTACTGCAATTGTTGTCCGCCTCCCCACACAAAGGCTTATGCAGGGCGGGAGGGACGGTGAGGTGATCTTCACCTCCTTGTCCTCCTGCCCTGCATTTTTGCTAGACCGCCCTTTTTGCCCATCTAGCTGGGGCATCTCAGAGGGGGAGGGAAGGAGGCTGGGGACACCTCAGGATAGCTCATATCCTGGCCTCTCTGATCTGCTTCCCTCCCCACCCACCGAAATGCCCCCCTTTCCCCCTCTCCGAGGTCGTGTTCCCAGTCTTGGAGAGGCAGCCGGCATGGTTCTTTCCACGCCAGGTGCAAGGGGAAGCGGGAGCGGGGTCAGAGCTCTGATTCCCAGCTCTGAGGCTGAACCGTTGTCTCTGACCTTGGATCTGGGAATCCAAACTATCCTATGGCCCCCCAGATACCGTCTAGGGGCCATAAGATCATTCCCTCCAACTTAAACATCAAATAGATTAGCACAAACCATAGCAGAAACTAAATAACTAAAACCAGCAACAATAAAACAAGAGGGAGAGATTAAACACTGGTGATCTTGAAATATCTTTGTTGTTGTTGTTTATTTGGTCAGTCGCTTCTGACTCTTCGTGACTTCATGGACCAACCCACTCCAGAGCTTCCTGTCAGCTGTCGCCACCCCCAGCTCCCCCAAGGTCGAGTCCGTCACCTCCAGAATATCCATCCACCTTGCCCTTGGTCGGCCCCTCTTCCTTTTGCCTTCCACTTTCCCTAGCATCAGCATCTTCTCCAGGGTATCCTGTCTTCTCATTATGTGGCCAAAGTACTTCAGTTTTGCCTTTAATATCCTTCCCTCAAGTGAGCAGTCTGGCTTTATTTCCTGGAGTATGGACTGGTTGGATCTTCTTGCAGTCCAAGGCACTCTCAGAATTTTCCTCCTGCGCCACAGTTCAAAAGCATCTATCTTCCTTCGCTCAGCCTTCCTTATGGTCCAGCTCTCGCAGCCATAGGTTACAACGGGGAATACCATTGCTTTAACTATGCGGAACTTTGTTGTCAGTGTGATGTCTCTGCTCTTCACTATTTTATCAAGATTTGTCATTGCTCTCCTCCCAAGAAGTAAACTTCTTCTGATTTCCTGGCTGCAGCCAGCGACTGCAGTAATCTTTGCGCCTAGAAAGACAAAGTCTGTCACTGCCTCCACATTTTCTCCCTCTATTTGCCAGTTATCAATCAGGCTGGTTGCCATAAACTTGGTTTTTTTGAAGTTTAACTGCAACCCAGCTTTTGCACTTTCTTTCCCCATACCACCCAGAACTTGCCACAATTTGTTATGATCCACACAGTCAAAGGCTTTAGAATAGTCAATACAACAGAAATAGATGTTTTTCTGGAACTCCCTGGCTTTCTCCATTATCCAGCGGATATTGGCAATTTGGTCTCTAGTTCCTCTGCCTTTTCTAAACCCAGCTTGTACATCTGGCAATTCTAGTTCCATGAATTGCTGGAGTCTATTATTTATTTATTATTTTATTTATTTCATTTCTATACCGCCCAATAGCCGAAGCTCTCTGGGTGGTTCACAAAAATTAAAACCAAACAACACACAATAAAACAATTTAAAATATATAGAACATTAAAACCACAATATAACAATACAACCACAATAAAACCTAGCAGCAGTACAGGAGTTTAAAATACAGATTTAAAACAGCAAAGATAAAAATTTAGAAAGCTAAAATGCTAAAATGCCTGGGAAAACAAAAAGGTCTTCACCTGGCGCCGAAAGGAGTACAATGTAGGCGCCAGGCGAACCTCACTAGGGAGCTCATTCCAGAGCCGGGGTGCCACTGTCCACTGTCTACTGTGTGGATCATAACAAATTGTGGCACGTTCTGGGTGGTATGGGGATACCAAGTCATCTTGTCTGCCTCCTGAGGAATCTGTATAACGACCAAGTAGCAACGGCAAGAACAGACCACAGAACAACGGACTGGTTTAAGATTGGGAAAGGAGCACGGCAGGGCTGTATACCCTCACCCTACCTATTCAACCTGTACGCAGAACACATCATGTGACGTGCTGGGCTTGATGAGGCCAAGGCTGGAGTTAAAATCGCTGGAAGAAACATTAACAATCTCAGATATGCAGACGATACCACTTTGATGGCTGAAAGCGAGGAGGAGCTGAGGAACCTCATGACGAAGGTGAAAGAAGAAAGTGCAAAAGCTGGGTTGCAGTTAAACCTCAAAAAAAAAACTAAGATTATGGCAACCAGCTTGATTGATAACTGGCAAATAGAGGGAGAAAACGTGGAGGCAATGACAGACTTTGTCTTTCTAGGCGCAAAGATTACTGCAGACGCTGACTGCAGCCAGGAAATCAGAAGACGTTCACTTCTTGGGAGGACAGCAATGACAAATCTTGATAAAATAGTTAAGAGCAGAGACATCACACTGGCAATAAAGGTCCGCATGGTTAAAGCAATGGTATTCCCCATAGTAACCTATGGCTGGGAGAGCTGGACCATAAGGAAGGCTGAGCGAAGGAAGATGCTTTTGAACTGTGGAGTGGGAGGAAAATTCTGAGAGTGCCTTGGACTGCAAGGAGATCCAACCAGTCCATACTCCAGGAAATAAAGCCAGACTGCTCGCTTGAGGGAAGGATATTAAAGGCAAAACTGAAGTACTTTGGCCACATCATGAGAAGACAGGATACCCTGGAGAAGATGCTGATGCTGGGAAAAGCGGAAGGCAAAAGGAAGAGGGGCCGACCAAGGGCAAGAGGGATGGATGACATTCTGGAGGTGACGGACTCGACCTTGGGGGAGCTGGGGGTGGCGACGGCTGACAGGAAGCTCTGGCGTGGGCGGGTCCATGAAGTCACGAAGAGTCGGAAGCGACTGACCGAATAAACAACAAATTTGTGTATCATATACTAACACTGTTAGCACTGTATTGCTTTTAGATTGTTTTATTGCACCTATTTATATCTGTATCGCTGTGTTGTATCAGTTATGGTCTATATTGACTTTGCCTTCATTGAGAACCGAACTTCCTTGTGCGAGGCGCTTCGGGACAGCTTTCGCAGTGGGAAGCGAGACATGATGAATGAGCATCTTTCACTTTCGTGAAATGGGCCCCACGGAGCTGAAGGAACGGCACTCTGCACATGCACACGGGCTCCCTTTTCTTTATTAAAACTTCATACGTTCCACGACCTTGGGGCGGAACCGGAACTGTGCTAAGCCTGCTCCTGTTCCTCAACTACCGGGATTATAAAGAAAAAAGGGAGGGGGCGCCGTGATGAGCCTCGCCCCGACTCGAGGGACGGAGTCGGTTGCCATGACCACCACCAGGCCTCCAAGAACCCAGGCAGCAGCTTCCGGCTTCCTTCCAGCACTATGCCCATAATCCACCGCGCTCATCAGCCGTGCTGGAGCTTTTTGATTGGGCAGTCAGCCTTGGGCTCTACCATCAGGAAGAGGGGGAGATTCTTGAGGGCTCATTCTGGGCAAATAGTTGCAGGGAAAAGGTATCATCGTCGTCCCCCATTATCTTGTATAATAAACCATGGGCAATAAGGCAGCCTCGAGGGAACCCCAAGCAGAAAGCGACTTATTTCCCCACCTCCCAAATAAATGGCACCAGCTCGAAAGGTGGAATGTGCCACCCGCTCTGATACAGGGAGAAAGGCAGGAAACGTGAGCTTTGGCAGTGGGTAAGAACCCCCCCCGCCGTAACAGAACAAATGGACCGCCCCAACCGCTCCATCCTCTTCCTCAGAGCCGCCAGCCAGTCAGTCCTGGCCTCCGGCTTGTATTCTCAACGCAACTTGCTCCTCCTCCCGCGCGCCTATGGGCCGGTGGCCTTGCCGATA
Source organism: Heloderma suspectum (assembly GCF_057233095.1). Taxonomy (NCBI): domain Eukaryota; kingdom Metazoa; phylum Chordata; class Lepidosauria; order Squamata; family Helodermatidae; genus Heloderma; species Heloderma suspectum. Next base: position 31,022,019 of record NC_139470.1, read on the forward strand.
TGCAAATAGCGGAACTCCGACAGCCAACGGGGAGGCGAAAGCCCGCTTCGTGGCGCGGCGATTGGCTGGCGTCGCGGGTAGCCGGCAAGGCTAGCGGGGTAGGGTGCCCCCTTGCGGCTGAGGCCGAGGCGGCTGCGGCGGAGGTATCGGCTGAGGGGCGGTCGGCCGGCAGGCATGTGCGGCGGGCGCAGCGGCGGGGCGGGCCCGGTGCCGAGCTGAGGGGCCGGGAAGGAGCCAGAGATGGTGGCGGTCGGGGCCGGCGGGCCGCCGCCGCCGCGGCTGGCCGCCGCGCTCCTCTTCCCGCTGCTGCTGCCGCTGCTGCTGCTGCCGCCTGCGCCTCGCGCCGCTGCGGGGGCCAGCCTGGCGGAGAACGTCATCTGGGCCGTGAACGCGGGCGGAGAGGCCCATGTGGACGTCCACGGCATCCATTTTCGGAAGGACCCGCTCGAGGGACGGGTGGGACGAGGTGAGCTCCCGGCCGAGGCGCTGCCTGGCCCCGGCCGGCGCGTGGAACTCCCCGCCACAAGATGGTGCGCGTGGCGGTGGGGGCAGCAGCTCGGAGCAGCCTTGCCCAACCGCGTGGCCCCGGATGCCTTGGCCTACAACTCCCCAGCTGGCCGGGGGTGCTGGGAGGTGTAGTGCAGCACATGTGGGGGCGCCCCCTCGGGCAAGGCTGGCTTCCCCAGCCCAGTCCCAGCCAGGTGTGTGGAACTACAGCTCTCATCGCGCCTGACTGTTAGTCATGCTGGCTGGGGTTGACAGGAGTTGTAGTCCAAAACATATGGAGGGCTCCAAGTTAGGGAAGTCTGGCTTAGATGGGCCTTTTAAAAAAGGGGGCGAGGAAGAGATTAGGAGCAGGGCGATGCACCCATCAAACAGCTGTTTATTAGACACAATAGCTAAATGGGACCTCCATGTGCAGGTGCCTTCTGCCTGATAACTCGGACGAACAGCGGTGGGGAAGGCTTTTGACTTCTTTTCCTGCTTGCAGTTTCTTTGGACATCTGCTGTGGGAACAGCATGATTGCTGGGTGGAGGTTTATGAAGTTCTGTGAATGGTGTGTAGAGAGTTTGCCATCTTCTCCTATAGCACTAGACTTTGGATTTACCACCAAAGGCTGTTGGCAGTAGGTTCAGAACAGGCGTAACGGAGGGCTTAATCACATAACCCAGCCTTCCTCAACCTGGTGCCCTCCAGGTGCAGTTCCAAGGTTGCGCCAGTCTGGTGCAACTCTAGGCATGGAACCTGTAGTCCAACACACTTGGCGGGCACCAAGTTGGGGAAGGCTGACATAACCTTGTGGTTTTAGTTTTTGTTAACCGCCCAGAGAGCTTTGGCTGTTGGGCGGTATAGAAACGAAATAAATAAATAACCTGGCATTAACATATGGAACTCTCTGCTGCTGCAAGACTTAAGGGAAGCCTGTATTTTAGATGGGTTTGGATTAGAGAAGTTTGTGGATGGGGATAAATCAATGGCTGTTAGGCATGCTAGCTAGATGGAGCCACCATGTGCAGAGACAGCATATCCTTGAATACTAGATGATGAGGGCAGCTGCCCTGTTTCTCTGCATCATGCCCTGCACATGAACTTCCTGAAGCATCTAGTAGCTGCTTTAGAGACAGAATGCTGAACTAGGGGGCCATTGGTTTGATCTGGCAATACAGTTCTTAGCTGCTGCTGTTGTTCCAACAAATATGCCTGTCTTTCCTTGGGCTCCCTTTCACAAGAGTGTGACAAAGTCATCTTCTCTTGATGCTCCAGGTAGCTTAATCTGGATTAACAGCATCGCTCATTATTAGCAGTAACCATCCATGCTTGCTACCATGGACTACAAGCACCAGCTAGGGAACAGCTACCCTGCTTTTAATGATTGAAGTGTGGCTGAAAGGAGTTATCATGCAATTCTCTGCACTGCTGTTGTATGGTAATGGTTAATACTTGAAAGTTGGAATTGCAGCTAAGAGTGTGAACTGAAAAGTATGTGGTTCAAATCTTAACACAGCGATGTGCAGTCCTCTCAGTGCAATCCTATACATGTCTACTCAGAAGCAAGTCCCCTTGAGTTCAAGGGGATTCACTCCCAGGGAAAGAGGTATAGGATTGCAGCCTGGGTCACTTTAGGCAGGTCACTCTCTGTTGCACAGTCAGGCCCATCTGCAAAGTGGGGGCGATGATGATGATACTAGTCTACCTTACGGAGTTCTTGTGAGGTTTACTGAGAAAATGTAGATGAAGTGCTTATAACTCTCCAAGCATTGTATAAATGCTAAATAGTCATATCAGAAGCCATGAACTCCCTAGTTCCCATCACCTAGAGCAGCCTTCTCTAACCTGGTGCCCTCTGGATATTTTGGACTTCAGCTCCCATCAGTCCCAGCCAGCATGGCCATTGGTCAGAAATGATAGGAGTTGTAATCCAAAACATCTGGAGGGCATCAGGTTGGGGGAGGCTGACCTAAAATCTAGAGTCTTATCCCCACTGGCTCTGCTTTTCCTGCTCTGGACCGGACTTGCCTCCTCTGTACTCCCTTTCACATCTTTCTCTGTTCCCAGGATGTCGGTTTTATCCCACTTTCCACTTCTCCTCCTCTTATATTTGCATTCACAGCATCCACCGCTGCCACCCCCATTCTGTCTTCATGATGTGAATGCCAGTTCTCGCTATGTATGCAAGCAGAAATGTAAGCAGCGTCTCTCCTCTTTGCCACTGTCTGTGGGTGGGATACAAGAAGAAAGGGGTGAAAATGTGTGGAGGATAACGCAGCTCTTGTGACCTTGAATGCCTGATCCCACTGTCTCTTCTCACTGCAGTGGCCTGCTTCCCTTTGCTCTGCTGTTCCTTCACCCAGGATTTCCCTTCACTGCCCCTCTTCTCCTGCCTGCCTGCCCGCCCTTCTGAGCACCTTGGTTTCCATAGCTCCTCCCCTTTGTTTCTTGCTTTCTTCTTCCACCAATGTCCCCCTCTAAGATCACACTATGTTGGCATTTCTCACAGCTGAACTTTGTCCCATCAGGGGCTGTTCCCTGTCTCTGGAGTCCATCAAGAACTCATTATAATCTGCCTCCCGCTCATGAATGGTGAACTGCAAATGTGAGGCCCCGGAACTTGAGCACGTGGTTGCTTCCCATTTTGGTTGGTGCACGATAGAGGGTGGGGTAGTCTGTTGGTAGACTCTCAGCAGCTTAGAGCTGATGGTTGTGGCTGATGCTTTTAGTGAAATGCATATCACAAAGGTGCCAGATGCTTTTCTTGGGAACAGTTTGTGGCTACAATAAGCCAGAAGCTGCTCATTTTCAGCCATTTCTAGTGGCTTAGATTATAAAATGGCCTTGATCATTTTTCTTTCTTACTCATTCTACACCTTGGACCGCCTCCCCTTCTTTCATTTGTGCTGTGCTGGCTCTTTGACCTCCCTAGCTCCTGGGGGTGGAATGTGCCATTGCTCCATTGCTTGATGAAAGCCCCTTATTTTCACAGTCTTTTGCTTCACTAATTCATTATTCCTGTGTGTTAATTTAACCAAGGTGCCTGAACAGCAGCGTCCCCCAACCTGAAGCGCAGAAGATGGGTTGGACTACAGTTCCCATAATCATCAGACAGCACGACCAATAGGTATGCTGGCTGGGGATGATGGGAGTTGTAGTCCAACCCATCTCAAACGCGTCAGGTTGGGGAAGGCTGCTGCAGATGTTGATTTCCCTCTATCTTGGCTGCAGTTTCTCTTCCTATGTCTAGTCCAAACTCTCTTGCCCGCATCTCTTGGCTTCTGCTGTGTGCTGGCATCTGGGTCTGTTAATTGTGGAGCGGCCAGCCTATTCTAGGTTGAGTGTAAGAGTTCAAGGAGATATCAGGGGCGCAAAGTGCTTTGCCACAACTCTGCAGTACATGGTTCCCCCATCTGCACACTTGCCCTTCGGGGAAGAAGTATGATGGGTAAAACCTTAACAGGCTTTGAGATTGTGCAACAGAGATGGTAAGCTTCAGTAATGTAGTCCTCTAGTGGCCTTTGGAGATAGAGGATGTGATTCTTCTGCGTATGGTGAAGAGCTGTAGCATCTTGCCCTTGTGATTATGTTGCAGAAGCTTCCTGCCTGCTTATATCAACATCTAACACCACTGTATAAATTAAAATCAGATTTCTCATCTAGAATCATGCCAGTTTGCACAGAAATTGCTTACTTTCAATAGTTATGTGACATTACACTGAAGCGCCACTTAAGACTTGTTTTGTCTTCAAGTACATCCTGCCTGCATGCTTCCAAATTGCACTGTGCAGCCATGAGGGTTAGAAACTTGCTTTCTTTTATAACCAAAAGCAACATTTCTTCAGAAGTTACTCTTTGACTGCACAGAGTTCAGATTCTACCCTGCGTTGACCTGCTTTTCAAACACAACACAAGTCCTAGCTTGGGTTTCTGATGACTATCATTTTTCAAATTTAAGTTGATAGGCAGGCACTCATTTGGAGACACTGCCTATCACTTTAAGATCTTGAAGTCAGAATATGCAGTAGTGATGCCAGCAGTGTTCCTCCTAGTCTTTTATCCCATCTGTTGTGGCAAGCAGGTCTTCATTTGCCCCTTTAATTAATAGAACTCTTGTAGCTTTAGCAGTGGCATGGCAAGCAGAAATTCAGCTGTTGACACTTTTCCTTGCAGATAGGATTTCTGATTGTCACATCAGTCAAATCAGTTAAAGTCACAAGAACTCTGACAGAAAACTATTGGCAGTTGTGGAAGAAGCAAGGCCCTAGGCCAGCCTTCCTCAATCTGGTGCCCTCCAGATGTGTTTGACTCCAATTCCCAGCATCCCCAACTGGCCATGCTGACTGGGGATGCAGGGAGCTGTAGTGCAACACATTTGGAGGGCCCAGATTGAGGAAGGCTGCCTAGGAGATATTTCCCAGACACCGTCCTACATTGACTGCAAAATTTGGACCTTGCTGTGAGCATCTGATGGCTCATGAAACTTAGCTGCAAAATTCTGCTAGCATCACCTTTCAGGAGCAGTGAGCTGAGGGATAAGGCTTTGGTGATATGCAAGGATATGCTTTCATATGCCTCTTCATATGGAATAAGTTTGTGCAGAATCTATTCCTGTGCTGACCTACCTAGCTAATGGTTGCTCTCTGCCTTCTATAGGGCTGTGCAGAACCAAGGAGTTTGCTTCACACTCCCTGCCCCACATCCTTTGCTAACCACACTGAATGCTTGGACATGATTCCATGTGCTCTATGCTGGTTGCTTTTTTGGATACACTAGCAATTAAAAGAAGGGTATTAACTGGTTAATTTCCCACATTTATACTCCCCGCCTTTCTGTGCTTTACAGTTTAGAACAGACTTCCCCAACTTGGTACCCTCCAGATGAGTTGGACTTCAACTCCCACCAGCCCTAGCCAGCATGCTGGGACTTTTAATCCAAAACACCTCGGGACACAAGGTTGGGGAAGGCTGGTTTAGCAGTCTGAGTGTTTTGCAGTCTGAGGGACACAGTTCAGTAGGAAAAGGGGAATGGGGAGGAAAGAGAAATAGCCATCCTCCTGTACTGACTCTTTCTTGCTATTACACAATGACTGGGGGAAACGGTCGCTGCTGGAGGGTGGGGAGTGAACTGACAGTTGGTTGCAGCTGGGACAAAGGAGTAGGCCTCACCATCTCACCTCTTCCTCAGAGGCACCCAAGTGAGGTTGCTGCTGAGCGGGCAGAAAAGAACGAATAGCTCTCCTTTTACAAGAAGCCCACAAAGAGACTCAAACCTGAGGTTTGGGCCTTCCTGCATTGGATTAGAATTTGAACATGCTTTGAACATGTTCAGAACAGGGGCCCATTGCAAGCTTCTTGGCCCCAGATTCAAAATTAAAAACCAAATAGCTATGGGGATTTCATTTTGGGGTGGTGACTGCTGTTTTATTTTCTGCAACTTTTTTCTGTGTGAAAATGAATCAGAATAAATAGTTAAAAAAATAAAGTTAACTAGCCTCTTAAGAGCTGTAATATAACCGCTTTTTGGAAGTCAGCTGAGAGAGGGAGATGGTAAAGACAATTGTTCACAGACCCTGTTCCCAGATCAGCTGACAGCTGTCGCTTCTGCTACTCAACTGCCCCATGTTCATTTTCCATGGGTTAGGGTGTTTTTTGTTCAGCATTTTAAAGTCTGTGTCTTTCCCCTTACTGGCAAACCCACGTTTGGCCCTTGCTTCTCCTCCCCCTCTTCCTGTGTCCATTCAAGTGGTCTATTTTTATTTTGAGCCCTTGAAGGAATGTAGATCCATATGCATTCCACTAAGTATTGATCTTTGCCATCCTGAGCCCTTGGCTTAAAGTGGGATATAAATCCAAATAATTCAACATAAAATAATTTATCTTACAGTGTGAAACTTTTTTTTACTCTCCATTACCTCTGGCCATTGGAGCATACCTGTGTCCTTGTCAACAGTGCAGACACTGCTTGTCACCCACACCAGAACGCTCTGCTGAGGTGTTCCCATTCCTTAGATTTCATTGTCATTCTGAGGAGCTTGCCAGGTTCGGAAAGCTGAGGCATTGAAAATCAGAGCCGTGTTTCCTTCCTATTTATTACATTTTTATACCGCCCAATAGCTGAAGCTCTCACAGCATGAAACAATTTACTTTTAGTGCAAAAACAATTTACTTTTTCACTTCCCCAACCTGGCACCCTCCAGTTGAATGTGCTAGATGGGGATGATGGGAATTGTGTCCCAACACATTTGGAGGGCACCAGGGTAGGGAAGACAGTTTTGGAGTGTGTGAGAGAGTAAGAGTTACCTGCCTAGACCAGTATCCTGGAGGTGGGGAAGTCTACATTGAGAATGATTGACTGGTGCATATACACCCATTGCAGAAGAGTGGCAGACTTAGCCACCCGGCAGTGAAGGTTGGATGGAAGGATAGATATAATATTTCTGGAAACTTTGAAGCCATGGAAGAAGTTTGGGGAAAAGTACTTACTTTTTAGTGCCCTTTACACATCTAAAGTCACTTCATTACTTTGGGAACATAAAATGTATTGTATGTAACTTAGATTGCTCATAAAACTATCATCTTTAGGATGTTTAATTTAAAAGTATAGTTTATTCAGCCAGTAACTCCAAATTTACTAATTGAATTTACTTTTTAAATATGTTTAGTTTTTGTAACAAATGGAGCTACAAGCTGCTGAATTTTAAAGAATCTAGTATCTCTCATTTTTTCCCAGTTTATGAGAAGTAGGCAAAAAGTCAAAGTTGAAAACAAAAGAAACCATCAGCATTATATAATAAAACTAAGAAAGTTTATTTATTAGATTTGTACCCTGCCATTCTACCAAGAAAAATGGCACTCTGATTTATTATATATACTGAACTTAGTCTCCTCCACAGTGTCAAGCAGACACAGAAAGCACTCATTTTCAGAAAAACAGCTAAAAGAAAGAAAAAAAACAAGGCTCATGTCATAGTCCAAAATTTTTCAATGTTTTGATGGGGGGGGGGAATACAGGAATCCCCTTTTTTCTGGGCCTCTGGTTGAAAGGAAGCAAAACCAAAGCAGTGGTTCACACTGAAATAGAGCCCCCCCCCCCGCCCCCATACCTAGCTGCTATGATTGGGATTCTGCATCTCATTTCTTATTGGGGATCACTGCACCTCTCTGGTGTCAGTGAAAGTTCAGTCATAAGAAATTGCCCTTTAACTAGGGCTGTATTTAAATCCCAGTCAATTAACAACACAAGTTTTTGGTCAGTTGATTTTTCAGTATGTGTATGAGTGTAAACATTAGTTCTGAAGCAAGAAGTGTATTTTCTTTGTTTTTAGATCATGTATGAATGTGTCATAGAAGAGGCATCATCTTTGAAGAGGCAAACAAATTAACAAACTTAAAACTTCTGGTTGGCAATGGGATTTCCAGACTCAGACATTTAATCACAAAGTTATGAACTGATGTTGGCAGTCTAATGTCATTTCTTCAAAATAAATTCCCCTAGAACTGTTCTCTGAAGCCCCTTTTGTCATCTCTAAAAGCTTTCACTTCCTGGCCCTTCTCTCCCTTGCCCTGCCCCGCCCCAGTAAGAGAGGGAAGTAGGAGTGTTGCCTGTGGAATACAGAGCAAAAACCTCCAGCCCTGTACAACAGAGCACAATGGACAGTTCTGCAGCCCTGTTTCATCAGTGTAGCTTGAACATGTTCAGTCTGCTTTTAATTGAACAGCTGTTCAAAGATCATTGTCTTGAAACAGGGTCACGTAGTGGAAACAGTTCTAATTGTCATTGGTGACACAGACCCAACTGAAAATTCAGCAGGCGGTTTCCAAAGAGAGCCAGTCCATATACTACACATCTGTAATTTGAGAACTTCAATGTCAAGGCGTATTTTGCATGTGCGGTTTAGCCAGTGCAGACCAAATGCCACAGACAGAATTTTCACGCTGCTTCACACGAGTCAGTTTATGCATTCAGCTGTATTTCAGCCAATGTTATCCAGTGATGAGAAATCAAGCTAGGTACATGCACAGTGTTCTAGCCACCAGATCTTGCTCTGTGTGAGTCTCTGATCAGGATGCCCTCCCCCTAAAAACTGGGGGGAGGGGGGAACTTGTGGAGGTCTGATAAGACTGTTGGGAGGGGTAGATGAGTAGCTAAAGGTGTCGGGGAGGGATTCCAGGGTTGCATTCACACAGAAAAGTAGACTGTGCAAAGTACTTTGAGAGTGTTACCATTTACTTTTGGAACGCAGCCTCCGACTATGGCATGAAGCTTCCGATCTTGCGATCCAACCCGGAGGATCAGATTCTTTACCAGACAGAACGCTACAATGAGGAAACATTTGGTTATGAGGTGCCCATCAAGGAGGAGGGCGACTATGTTCTTGTGCTGAAGTTTGCAGAAGTCTATTTTGCACAGTCCCAGCAGAAGGTATGAAGTGTGTCGTCCTGGGAGGTACTCTGTTGGGTCTTTGTATATGCCGTCTGTGCCTGGGCGTCACTGTGGTCCCCTTTCTTGTGAGTGGACAATAGCAGGATTTGAAAGATGCCAGAGGCCTGTGGGCATTGACATAAAGCTTAGCTGCATTCAAGGGTAGTGGTGGAATGCCGTCCTTGGCACTTCCAGAATGCAGCAGAACGAATGTTTCCCCCTGAATTTTAGAGTATCTTGGGGAGTTACACAAAGACTCTTTTTCAGTGGGGGCCTATTCTCTACCATTTCTGCTGGTGTAACAGAAAGACACTATGTTTCCCCAGCTGGTTAACTGTCCTGTGTCCAAAAGGATGAGTCCCATTTTACAATCAAACATTAAAAGTTCCCCATCTTGGTTATTTTGCCAGTGAGAGGTGTTGCCATTCTGCCTGAAAAAGAGTTCCATGTCTTGGCACCTTCTCTCCAAAAGGTGAGGTACAAAAACAGTACCATAGTATCTTTCTTAGCACAACATCTATTGGTGGCATAGTTTGCAGGTTTTTGAGTTACACATAACTTTTCATCAGGCAGTATGGAAAGGCAGCTGCTTCCACGCTTCCTGGATAGAATACTGTGAAACCTGCATACAGCTATGCCATACTGATGTTGACCATATCAGTAATGTTGTCCTCCTATCCCCTAGTAGCAAGTTTAGGACTGTCTTTCAAATTCATTATCAGCTGGCAGTCATCCAGTCCATGGGCCTGTCAACCAGTGCTCTGTATCAATCTGCCTTCCATTCAACCAGAAGTCTGATTCCTTTGCAATCTTATCCTTCTCCCATCCTAAAGGTGTTTGATGTACGCTTGAATGGCCATGTGGTGGTGAAGGACTTGGACATCTTCGACAGAGTCGGACACAGCACAGCCCATGATGAGATTATTCCAATCAGCATCAAGAAGGGGAAGCTGAGTGTCCAGGGAGAGGTGTCAACATTCACAGGGAAGCTTAACATTGAGTTTGTCAAGGTAACAACAGACCCTGTTATTGTGGTGGCCTTTTTTCTCTCTTCATTGTGAGGTGTGACTAGGGCAGGCCTGCTCCTTACTCATTTTTGCTCAGTCACTCCCCTCTTAAAAGTCAGGCCCTGCCACCCATAAGCCCCACCCTTGTGTTGTGCAGGGAAGTCTGAAGAGCCTGTACCTAGGATGAGGCTTATGCAGGAGCAGGCTTGTGAGGGAATGCCAAGAGCAGGACATGGGTTTAGCCCCCTTCTCAGAACGCCTCTTCATTTCTGTAAGTAGTGCCTTCCATTCCTGTTGGGAAAAATGAAATGCTGAACTTCGGGACATTGTTTCAGGGAAGTCAGACATGTCCCCCAGTCCTGACAGGGGCCTACAGTAAGTCTCTGTCTACAGAGAAACACTGCATAACCCTCCCAACACAATGCAAGATTTACCTTCTCTCTCTCTCTCTTGCTTCCCTTCTATGGGAAGATCTTTCTTAAAAGATCAGAAAGCATCTCACAGGTGGAGCATAGTAATAGTGAAAAGGCATACTTTTCCAACGTTTGGAAAATTCAAAATCTTCTAGATTCGTATTCAGAGGTTGAAATTTCCCCTCTCCCCCAGGTGGATAAAAAACAATAATGAAAAAGATTTAAATTCATGACATTCAAGGCATACTTACTTCCATATCATGGAGATAAAACTGTACTGCCCAGGAATGGGGAGCCCATGCTTTTGAGAAATCCTAGGCATTTACCCTTCAAGGAAGAGCATCTGAAGTAAGACCACATATGTACATGGAGAGCCAGACCATTGCCCTGGGAGTCGAGAACCCAAGCTCACTCTGGCTTCTTCCAGGGGACCAAGATGCCCTGGGTAGTTGCACCCACTGACTCCCACAAAGTGCATACTGGCACTGGGAGGTGGGCCTGGCCCATCCATCGGCCGCAGTAGCAGCAGCACCCCCCACACACCAAAAAGAGCACTCTACTCCAACTGTCAGTTGCCCTCAGACTGCAGCGCTGGAAGGAAGCAAACGTTCGCCCCATCCAGAGGCCAGGGGGTTAAGATCTCCTGGGTGGCATGGGTTTACGGTATCGGTATGGGTGTGTGTATTACCTCTTGTAAGCTACCTTGAGGAACATTCAGGCAGAACATATATTTTCTAAATAAAAATTGGGTTTTTGTAAAACATTTTTTTAAAAAAAATCAGCCTTCTAGAAGTATCTAGTCTGCATGCAGGTCAGTGGAGTACGAGGCTTCTGCATGCAGTTAAGCGCTGGGTTTGGCCCTGGAGGAGGTCTGAGGGGCCATATAAGTTGATAGACTTAACCTGCAACCTGAGAGGTATGAGGGATATTTGGGAATTCAAACAAGCCTCAACCCTATCTCTGACCTGCAGAATTAGCAGTGGACTACATTACAGGGCTGCCGTAAGCTGCTTCTCTCTCTCTCTGTCTCTCTCGCTCTCTCTCAGCACAGCACCGCAGCCTGAAGGGGGGTCTCATACCTCTGGACAACACTACAGCATTGTTGTAACCATTTAGAGCCTGACCTGTAGCATTCAGTGTGAACTATATTGCAGGGCTGTCATAAGCCCCTTCCAACCTTCAGTATGGGGACAATGAACTGCATTTCTTCAGGATTTGCATTAGCGGCACTATTTTTTAATGTTTTACACTAAATAAGAACTGAGTTTGAAAGAGCAGAAACTCCTCACTTTGCTGCTATGTTTTGTGGGCAGTTTGGGAATGGGGTAGGATGGACACACTGGTGGCCAGTCCAGGCTACATTAAAACCTTGGATTTCTCTGTTGATTTCTATGGGCAATTCTCACTTCCATCCCTGGGGATGCTTCAACATTGCTTCTTGGTGTGAACCAGGAAATTACCTGTCCAAGTAATGAGTGGTTCTCTCAGAACTTCATGGGATGGGATCTGTGCTGGGGGTGACTGACCAAGAAAGAGGTCTTGGGGTTGGAGTGGATAGCTTGATGAAAATGTCAACCCAATATGCTATGAAAAAAAGACAGATTTCATGTTGGGCATAATTAGAAAAGGAATTGAAAATAATACTGCCAATATCATACTGCCCTTATACCAACTGCACTTGGAATACTCTGGTCACTGCACCTAAAAAGGCATGGTAGAGTTGGAAAAGGTGCAGAAAACTGAAACCAAAAAGATCAAGGGCCCGGAGAAAGTCCCCTATGAGGAAAGATTTCACCATCTGGGACTGTTCAGCTTAGAAGAAAGGTGAGTACAGGGAGATATGATAGAGGTGTACAAAATTATGCATGTAGCAGAGAAAGTGGATATGGAGATGTTTTTCTCCCATAATACTGCAACCCAATAGGGTCATTCCATGAAGATGAATGGTGGGAGACTCAGGAAGGATAAAAGGAAGTACTTCTTCACACTGCACATAGTTCAGCCATGGAATTCACTGCCTCAAGATGTAGTGATGCCACCAACATGGATGGCTTTAAAGGGGATTAACCAGATTCATGGAGGTTAAGGCTATCCATGGCTACTAGTTACGATGGCTGTAAATTATTGGAGGCTTGAAAACTTGATTTAAATCAATATTTTTGATGGTTTTAAATCAGAAATTTTAAATTGCCTTTATCTACCTCAGTCCACCTGTGCTCCCTTGTATGACATTGCTCAACAAATAGTTGTATAACAATGTTCTCAAATCTGGGACCCCTTGCCTCCCTCAAACTTAAATATTAATACCCATAGATTACATATAAATCTTTTGTAAACTGTGTTTTCACACTAAAGATGTTGTTGTATGGGAACTAAACTTAAAGTTGCAACTGAGAACCAAATAGTTTCTTAAAACTTATTTTTTGAAACCTCTAGGTAGGAATTGATTGTAGGCAATTCCTGGACAGCCGGTGGCAGGGAACGAAGCTTATCTCAGCTTTTCTTTCCCACAGGGGTACTATGATAATCCAAAAGTCTGTGCACTATATGTCCTCCGGGGAACAGTAGATGGTGAGTTTTCTTACATTCCCTCCAATGACAACCTCCTATTTTTCCCAGTAGCTAGTTGGATTGTATGTTCTTGTAGGTGACCCTAAGGGGGAGTCTGAAAGGTGCCTCACCAAGGACCCTTCCTCTGCCTCAGGTCCCATTCCACTACTGCCCCCTATCCAGCATCCTGCATTGCATGAGTGACCAAAGGACAGTTTTGTATCATGCCGGCTTTGCAGCTGTTCTCCCCAATTGGTTGCATCAGCTGGCTGCGGATGGTCACAGACTTCTCCCGGCCCAACTCACCTTGCTTTGCCTGTGCCCCAGGCCCAGTTGGACATGACAAGGCCCTGGGACAACCCCCAGCCCCATCCTCCAACGTTTCCTGCTTCTCTTTGCTAGTGGCACAGCAGAAGAAGGCTCTCGCCCTCATGTCCTCCTTGTGAGCTTCCCAGGCAGGCATCTGGTTGACCACTTTGGGGAACAGGATGCTGGACTAGAGAAGCCTTTGGTCTGTCCCAGTCACAGGCCTCTTCTTGGGTTCCACCAGATCCTGCCTCCCAACTGGCCATTCTCCTGCCAGTTTTTCCCATCAGGAAAGGCTGGAGAGGGTGCAGGGTGATGCTGGTTGCAGGTGCTCAGGCTGCCTCTGACCTGGAGTGCTCCCTTTCTTTCAGGAATGGCCAGTAGTGGGGTTTACCGGGGATGGGGGGCTGGCGACTACAAGTTTTAGCTTGGCCAGCAAAGCCAACCAAAAATTGTAGACACTTATCTGTGGGCTATTTCATACATTACACAGAGGCAAACCTGGATGTGCCATCATGTGCACTCTCCAGCTCTCTGATGTGCATATCTGTATGATTTGTGTGTCTGTAATATTCACATTAAACCAACATAAAAAATGGAATATGTATTGTAGCCATATGTCTCCATAGGGATGAGGACTAGACCTTCAGTACTGAATCCAAATGCTACCTGTTTTCTGCTTTTATTGTGTGTGGTGCAGACCCTGCCACTACTTCTTCTCTTCCCACAGATGTTCCAAAGCTGCAACCCCATCCAGGCCTAGAGAAAAAGGAGGAGGAGGAAGATGAAGAGGAATATGAAGAAGGCTCCAGCACTAAAAAGCAGACCAATAAGAACCGGGTCCAGTCGGGCCCCCGCACACCAAACCCCTATGCCTCGGACAACAGCAGCCTCATGTTCCCTATCTTAGTGGCCTTTGGTGTCTTCATTCCTACTCTTTTCTGCCTGTGCAGGTTGTGAAAGACAAGACACAGCACGGCTGGCTGCAGGTCGGATGGGAGAGTCAGGCCAAGCACCACGGCTGTTTTGGCTTCCCCAAGTTTCAAATAATTTAAGGAAAATAAAGGTTTGTTGAGGAGCAGCCGGTACAATAAAGGGAGAGTTTGCAACACCCGCTTTGGGGAAGGCCTCCTTCCCCTCCTTGTCAGCAGAACCTTGGGTCTCGTCCAGCTGTCCTATGAGCAGCTGCCTTTCCTGTCCAGAGAGTCTTGAAGCAAAACCTGGGTACTTCTGGCTGTCCGATGCTGAGGAACTGTATTCCCAATGAATAGCACGGTGGAGTCAAAGAGGGGTAGGGAAATGCAATAGGGAGGGCACAACTGCTTACAGAAGCAGACTTTGCCACCGAGCATCCTTGACAGGAATCCTTGGTGTTTGTGCTAGAACTGCTGGAGGGATGAACTGGCTTCTTGACGTCTGCTGGAATGTTTGTAACTCAACACATGGTACTTCCTTTCTGTTCTGAATGAGAAAAAGCTCCCCCTTGCTGATCAGTCTCTGGGTTTAAAAGCCGGTGGCGACTGGAACAGGGTGAACCAGTTGGCCCGGCTCAGCTGCCCTGCCTGGGAGAAACGATCTTTCCATGGTCACTAACATTTGACCTGACCTGTTGCCCTGGAAAGGGTTCTGCTTCAGGCAGGCAGTTTTCTTTGTTGTCATGGCAACTCTGACATGGCAGCCTCGACTTGTCCTTGGGGATTTCCTCCCCTCCCCAATCCCTTATTGCTTTACGCTTCCCTCTGTATCCTTTTTTCCTTCCACAATGGCTTCATGCTTAGGGCCACCCCCCCACCCTTGGCCTGATGAGGACTAGGAGCGTAGAGGCTTCTGAGGTTCCAGGGCACTTCTAGCTCAGAGAGCAGCCTCTGTGGGTTCCCCCAATGGCTTTTTAATTTCCCTTGTGCCAGGAGACTTGCAACCTTCTGAACTGACGACGGCATCTTTTTCTTCGCTTGAGAGCTCCAGGGCAGGGAGTCTAGGCTTCCCCAGCCTTGCGCCCTCCAGATGTGTTGGATTACAATCTCCACATCTGGGCTGGGGAATGTTGGGAGTTGTAGTCAACACATTTGTAAGACATGAGGTTGGGGAAGGCTCAAGATAGAGCTTTGCATCCTTGAAATGCTTCTGTAGTTCCGCTTGTTTAAACAAACCTCAAAACCTAGGTTTGGGGGTTGGGGTTGGTCCTGGAGAGCAATGTTGGCACAGGCTGAAGTACCACTTAAAAGAGCACCATCCCAATGTTGATTGTCTACAACACGGTGCAAGAGTGGTTTAAACTCCTCACGTTGGTGTCCACTCCTCATTTTGGTGAGGGTTTTGGAATGTGGCTGAGATGGATGCTAGCTCTTCCCTTTGGTGGGGGAGGAGCTGTGACTACTGTGGTCAACTTTCATAGACACCTGCGTGTCACAACCTGTTGGGTTTTTCTCCCCAGGAAGATTTGTCAACTTATACAGTGAGTTCCTGTGACTTGCTGGTTTTGCATTGCTGTAACGTTTTTGCATTACTGTGAAGGGAGAAGGGCAGCCCTAGTTTGGGGACAATATGGAATCAAATAAGGCTTCTCCCTGGTCACCTGGAAGGGGGTCTTCTCATGAATAATGAAGACTGAGGAGTTGTTGGAGTTGTGAATGAGGTAGCGGTGGACACTCAGTTCTTGGTCCCTGGAGTCCCATTGCACCCTTTCTGCAGATACCTCTTCTCAGGCCTGGCCCATCAACCAGTGGGGGAGATCTTGTCCATGCCATCCTGGATGGCTGACCCAGATACATGTATCCTGTGTTGTGCCCTTCCCCGGGCCCTTATTTCCCCTCTATTATAAATTTCCTCGCATGTTCTTGCACAATTTAAAAGTGTCACTTCAGGATGTTCTAGTACATGGCTGGCAGCTTTTGGGTGGGGATCTTGAGCCCTGACTGGCATGACTGACTTCCATCTGCCTTTTCAGAATGCTGAAATATTGACGATTTGTTCCTATAACCTGACCCATGTTAACGGTTGGGTGTGTGTGACTGAGGTCTGTTGAATTTTTCCCCCTAGTACAATCCCAGTGGGGAAATAACATCTGAATGGGGGCACTTTTTCACACCGCTAGTAAATGCATTAAACTCAATCTGTTATTCAGTTTCTCCCCCTGCCCCCAACCCTAAGTTACATTTCTTAAGAAAAACTTGCCTAAATTCAGCCTCCTGCTGTGTATTTAATCCCAAAGTAAACAGGATTTTTTAAAGAGGTTAGGATGCCTCCCCCCCCCCCCCCCGGTGCTCAGTTTTGTTTTTCTTGCTTGTTGAACCTCATCTAGCACCCTGAAAATGCTGTCAGGGATTCGGTGCTATCCTTAGCTTGAGGCTGGATAACCCATTGAGGTACCATCGTGATGGACTGTTGTCATTCTTCCATCTGGCCTTTCTCCTCATGGCTCCAGACCTTGCTTGATGGGGATAGGAAGGAGGCACTATCTTTCTTAAATCCCAACTCTCTGACAGGCTTTGATTTGGGAGCCATTTTACCACAATAGGTCTGGCCATCAGCTACATGGCGCATGAGCTCAGGTACATGACCGTGGGTGCAGGGGGCTGCTTTTAGCTTGATAGATCATCGCCTTTTTGTAGATGCTTATCTAGAGGTTGGTTTGGAGTTGGCAAATAAACAGGACAGCTGGTTTGTGACAAAGACAGCTTGATTTCTCCCTCTAGAATTGCAGGAATCCATCTTAGGCAGATCATCTTGCTTCCTCTGAGGTGTGAAGCATGGTGAAGTTCTTTGGGTGTAATCAAGGCTAGTGTGTGTCTCCACATGCACTGAAGCTAGTAGAGGGACTTGTGGACCCAGTTCCACCCCCTTTTGCTGTGAGTCCTGTATCCCCCATGCTTTGAAGAGATGGGTGGCTACTGATTACCTCCCTGAATGATTCTAGTTTCCCATCTGCCCCATTCCAGAGGGTTATTAATTCCTACAGGAGAAAAGACCATTCTCTTTAAGGCAGGCTTTGGCCCTGGAATGTGTGGGCAAGTTGAACACAAGTGCTGTAACAGGCCCATGTTGCAAGAGTAGTGAGGAAATATGGTGATTTGGTTCCCCTGCCCCCCGCACTTCATTCTTGAAAATTGCAAAAGGTCATAGGTCATTCATGGTACCTTCTGATTGAAAAGCTCTGTCACCCCCCCCCCCCCAAATCAGCAAGAGGACTGAGATTCTCCATTTCTGAGCCTTGTGCTTGGGGGTGGGGTGGCAGTGAGGGATAGAGAACAACTGCTAACTACCTTTATCTACAAATGCACTCTCAGGTCCATTCACCCTGTAGCAGGAAAAACTGAGGGCAAGCCTGTCCCTACTTGATGCCCTGCTTTTGTGCACAGAGAGAGGCATAAAATTGCTCTAATTTGCCCATTTTGAATTTTGGTTGCTGATAGTCTTCTTCCTTCTCTAGCATTTGTATACAAGAGGGAGCAGTGAGCTGTCTCATTCTGGAGGGAAGATGCATGTAGAAACTGGAGGAATGCCAAAGTCTAATCTGTATATGTGTTTGGTGTGCCTTTTTTAATTTTCAGGTAGCGAGATGAAAACAGGCTTTGCTTGTAAAGAAGCTTCTGTTTTAAGGAACTTCTTTTCTCTTCTAAAAAACAAGGAGTGGATGGGAAAGCTGTCCCCTCTGAGCCAGTTTCCCCATCTGCAGGCATTGCACATCCTGTTCTGAGATGCTATATGCCTAAAGCCAGTTGAGCATTTCTGAGCTTTGTGCTTGGGGGTGGGACTTCCATTCCTGCATAGGAAGGGGGGGGGAAACACCCAGGTGAGCTGGCGAGAGCCCTGCCAGGTTGCCCCCCACAAAGCACATCTAGGAGAACTGTGGAATGGAAATGCTCTTCCTCTCCCACTCCACCTGTCTGTCAGTTTAACTCTCTGAAGTCCTTGCGAGGGAGACCTTTTGTCTTTTGTCTCCTTATGATCTATGAACAGGCCTTGATTAAGACGATCCTGATCCACAACTTGGGAGTTTTGGTTCAGAGTGTCAATCCTGCTGGCTGGATGCCCTGTGCTGCTGTCTGCAGACCGATTCAGTGACTGTCATCCATGGGGCACTCAGAATGTTCCACCCACATGCTGGGGGTTTTGTTTTGCTGGTACAACAGGGTTGAGCAGGGTGGTGTGGTAAAAGAGAGCCTTGAGCCAGTCCTTTGCCTGCCAGGTGATTTAATGCTAGCACCAGGTGCTACAAGACACTGAGGGGTTGCTACCACCTCATGCTGTGACAGTGGCTGGCACCCCTTCCCAGCATCCTGCATTGACTCACACTAGTATATGTCCTGGCAGCCTGTACTGGGGCAGCATCACTGGGACACATGTGGGATGGAAAACTAGTGGTCTCAGGTTCGCCTTTTATGGAGGGGCTTCGCTCTCCTCCTGACATCCACACTTCACTTGCAAAATGTCTCCCCCAAGCATGTTGTTCCCATGATGTATGAGGTCACAGTAAGTCATATTGAAAGATAATCCTCTCTACGTGCACTGTGAACCTAGGCTAGGGATCCAGAAAACCAGACAGGAAGTCATTGGATTGGGTGGCCTGGTCTAAATATTATAAAGAAAAAGGGAAGTCCAGAACTTCTGAAGATCTACTGCTGTGTCTGGCTGGGGAGCAAAATAATTGTTGGACATCTCTACAAGGGATGGGAGTCTACTAGCAGTGAACCACAGAGCTAAGACTCTTCCAAGGCCTAATGAATAAGACTGGATGCAGATTGAAACTTCTTCAGTAACAACTTGTTCAGTATAGGCTTGCAGGGCCAAAATAGTGCTGGAACGTGCAAACTTTTTCCCTGCTGGGGAAAAAAGAGGAAGTTTGAGTAAACAAACCATTGTGTTGGGTCTCCTGTTCACTGATTTTGGCTGAAGACAAAAAGGGAGTGTACTTAAAGGTCACTGGAACTTGTGACCATTGATTGCAGCACCAGATAACATGTTTACTATGAGAGCCTGGTAGCAGCCACTTCACTCACTTGCTGGCATTTCTGCAGAGAGAATGGCCACAGGAGTGTATCTCCCCAGCTCTGGCTGACTCGTGGCTAGATATATTAGAGTAATAGTTTTGGAGAGGAGGGGGAGATGCTTCTGCCTTGCTGCATATGCCTTGCTGGTCAGCAAAGATCCTTTGTCAATGTTGATAGGATGCTTTCCTTTTTTCCCCTTTTTTCTTACTCTTCCCCCCCAGCCAGTAAGTACTTTATTTTAACAAACTGACATGATTTCCACCCTCCCAAAGATGCTTGTGTTTTGAGTACCTTGTAAAGATCTCTTGAGGAGGAGGAGCTGCATGTGAGTTGTCCCCAACCTAAGAGAGTTTTCACAAAGGCAACACTCCACAGTTTGCTCTTGGAAGGCCAAGCAGTTAGAACGTGTCTAGTAAAACTGGGAATCTCAGACCCAGGATTCTGAACAGACCCTTGAATACCCTCTTCCACCAAGAACATGTGGGGCAGGTTGGCCCACTCCTTGAGGATAGTCACTTGCTCCCCACAGGGCCTGCCAGCACACCACTCCCAGCTACAGTTTCCCCTTATATTGCTTCTGCTTCCTAGCAGACGGCTGCAGAAGATGTGAGTGGGGATCATGGATGGGGGATGCAGGAAGAATCAGAAGTCTGTAGGGTCAGCTGGAGCTCCTTGTTTCAATTGATGTGTGATGCTGTTGAACCTATCTTGGGGCTACTGAGCCCCAAGTCATTCTTGTGTCTGAAAAAAATGATACAGCTTCAATAGAAGTGTGTTGAGGACTCAGGAGCTGAGTTATCAGCATTCATATCATTCTTTGACCCAGGACTTTTTGTTGTCCTCATGTTCCTTTCTTGAACAAAGAGGTAACTTTGTGGGGGGCTTCTGTGTTACATTTGTGATAAGTGATACTTAGGGTGCCTTTAGGGAGTGCCTTGTTGAGAGATTTTTGAGTTACTCCATGGGAAGGGCCTGATCTTTATTTTACCTCACTTCCTAAGCAAGTATGGTCCGATGTTGACCCATTATGCCCTAAGCATGGGGGGAGGAAACACAATTCTTACCAACATTTAGGCAGATGGCAGCTTTGAACTGTTGCAAGCCCAGTTATCAGATGTTTGGGACTGATCTCTTTTTGCTCTACTGGTTGTACACATCAGATCTTGCGTCCCCTTTTGGATTTGTGCCCCGCTTGCTAATGAGACATTGATATGCTTTCAGGTAGCTGATCTCTTGGGCTTTTAGGACAACCCAGATGTAAGTTTCAAGGTTACGTGCCTCGGCTGGTGGAATTGATTTCCTTGCCGGTAATTCTTCATCTGTAACTTAAAAGTTAGTACATTGTTTTGAAGGAGGATGGTGTCTTTAACTGTCCCTTGCTTTGTGTCTTTAATAATTTGCAGTGATTTTTTTTCTTATGGGTGTGTGTGTTTAATATCAAGCTTGGGCAAAGGATAAAAAGCACAGATACCTTATGTCTGATTACATTGGCTTTGCAAAAAGGATTCTTTCCCTGGGTATGGGTGAAATGTTCTGGGTTTATTTCTCTTCTCTTTCCCTTTCCCCCTCCAATTTTTGGTACATTTAGCTGGGGGGTTTTGTTTGTTTTTTGTTTATAAATTGTGTTGGCTTTTTCCCCCAGGATGTCTGGTTGAGGGAAATATTCTGAAATCTACTGCCTGGCAGTTTTAACCAGCAGTGTGTTAAAATAAAATGAAATTATATTGTCATTCAAATGAACTGGTGCTTTTTAAAAAAAAATTGTTGGGGTTCTTTGTTGGAGGAAGTTTTAAAATGGCTTTGGATTGCATGACACTAGAGGCTCAAACAGCACCGCAGCAGCTCTTGCAGGCTGCCAAAGAGACTTCATCTGAAACCTCCTCTCCACAAGAATTCCTGCAGCATCCAAGCAGTTGTGTTCTTGCCTCTTTGCTTAAAACTTGCTTTGCCATTCATCCCTACGGGTACCAAAGTGGTTTGGTATTTTTAAAACCTTATTTCAGTCACTGTATTTAAACTTAGAGAAAGGGGTTCTAATCCCTCCCAAATGTCCCATGGGCTTCCTGGAGTAGCTTTGGGTAAGTCTTATTCCTCCATGCCCCCTTCTCTTAATGCAGGGGTGGGGAATCTCAGGCCCAGGGGCGAAATCCAGCTCTATAGGTTTCCCTAGATGGCCCCACCCTTTCCCCCATCCTGGCTTTTGTGCATTCCCCCCCCCCTTTCTAAAAGTTTGAAATGCCTCTCCTAAGACTCAGTTCCTGGTAGTAAGAGCTTGAAACGACAGTATGCTAGCATTTTTGGTCTCACCCCCTCCTGCCCTGGAGAGCTTCTATGAAACTGAATACAGACCTTGGCTTGAAATAGGCACCCCAGCCCTATCTTAATGGATCCAGTTATGACATTTTTAGGGGAAATGATATTGGTTTGGAGGGGTTGGGGAAAGCAGCGTGTAACAAACTGTGGCAGACTGAAATTATTGCCTCGGCTGCTGGAACATGGATTTTATGCCCACTGGATTGAACCCATTAATTATGCTCCCCACACCTCCAGTCTGTGACCTTCCTATGTTCTGTCCCAGAAATCTTGTAGCAGGCAGAGAGGTTTCCATTCCTTGCCTTGGCCCAGCTACTGGCATTCTAAACAGCTGGGCTCCTGTCCTCTTCTGCCTTGTGGCTGGGGCCCAAACGTGATCCCCAAGTGGTTCAGCATCCATTACCATGTAGTGCACTAGCCTTCGAAGGGTGGGATGCTCACATGTAGGTGCTACACTATAATCATAGAATAGTAGGGTTAGAAGGGGCCTATAAGACCACCGAGTTCAACCCCCTGCTCAATGCAGGAAAGCATCAGATGGCTGTCCAGCCTCATCTTGAATGCCTCCAGTGTGGGAGAGCCCACTACCTCCCCAGTAACTGGTTCCATTGTCGTATTGCTCTAACAGTAAGGAAGTTTTCCCTGATGTTCAGCCGGAACCTGCCTTCCTGTAACTTGAGCCCATTATTCCGTGTCCTGCACTCTGGGATGATGAGGAAGAGATCCTGGCCTTCCTCTCTGTGACAACCTTTCAAGTACTTGAGGAGCGTTATATCTCCCCCCAGTCTTCTCAAGGCTAAACATGCCCAGTTCTTTCAGTCTCTCTTCATAGGGCTTTGTTTCCAGTCCCCTGGTCATCTTTGTTGCCCTCCTCTGAACCCTCTCAAGTTTGCCTGCATCCTTCTTAAAGTGTGGTACCCAGAACTCGACACAGTACTCACAGAACTAGTCTTTTCTAACCTGGTGCCCTCCAGATGCCTTGGACTGCAACTGCTGTCATGCCCAGCCAGCATGGCCATGGCAGCTGTAGTCCAATGGAGGGCACCAGGTTGGGGAAGGCTGTGATGCACTGACCCTAAGTAGGCCCTGCTAGCATCATAATTTTCTTTTATAGAGATGGGAAAACAGATTTAAAAAAACAACAACAACCAAACCTGGGGGCCATGCATGCTACATTAAAGATAAGGTTCCATGTCTGCAAACAATCCGAAACCATTGCAGATGAGTAAGTCCAACCGTTTTGTGACCTCAAGCATTGAGAACATTGGTAATGGTGGACAGGCTGGTCTGTTGCAGCCCTTCTTTTAAGGGTTTGCTGGGCTTTTCTGTTTTTCAGTACAGTATAAACAATGGACATTGGCCCCCATCTCTTCCACACTGTCTCCCTCTCCAGGCTTTCCCACCCCTGCTTCACATTATCATATAGTTATATAGCAATTAGAAAGTAAGTAGCGATAGCCTGGATGTGAGCAAGAGAGTTGAAAAAAAGTTAATTATAGAAATAACAATGAAGAAAGAAAAAGTTAACAAAGAAGAAAAGAAATCTTTACTTTGCTTACCGCTTGAGAAAATTTTCCTGTATAACTGGAACATCCTACTTTTTCCTAATTTCTTATGATAGAACTTTTCATGGGTGACAAATTTTGATTCCAGATGTGTATATGGGGAGCGGAGAGGGAGGGGAGTTGCTTTCCAATATTTCAGAGTAATGTAGTTAGCCACTTGCATGGCCTTGCTAAATCAACCAGAGTGATCTTTCAGTAAGCTCCACTTTACTAGGAATGTATCCCACTAAAGAGTGGATGTTTATCTTAAGCAAGGTTTCTAGGACCATGATGATTCTGGTTAAGGTCTTGTTCCAAGAGGGCATCATGGCCGGGCAGCTCCTTCCTGCAAACAGTTCCCATGCCAACAATTACCATCTTGTGAAATGCCCAAGCCTTTAAATTGGTCTGGTGTCCAGCCAAACTTGGACATGTCTATACCCCAGCACAGACTGACTTCCTGCTACTTGCCGGGGGTGCGGGGTGGGGCGGGGTGCAGGGAGAAAGATGAGTGATCTCCACCCATGAGCTGCACCTTCTGGGGCCAGCCCAGATCCCACTCTAACACATCACCTGAATCTTGCTGTCAGCATCTTTTCAGAAGTTTTGCTTCAAGGCACCCATTCTATATGTTAGAATCAAAGATAACAGAGTTGGAAGGGATGCTGTGGGGTCAACTTAACCAACTTCAAACCCATAAAAATATTATTGCTATTATTGCATTTCTATACCGCCCCAAAGCTGAAGCTCTCTGGGCGGTTTACAGAAGTTAAAACATTAAATACAATATAAAAAGTTTAAAAGCCATTTACAAAAACACAGACATACACAAACAACTTCAGTTTATGTACAGAGATAACTGTATCCCACTAGTTCTCTCCATTCCACCAGGTTTCTTTAATACCCATTATAATGAGGTTCTCCTTTAAAACCAAGCACTCCAACTCCCCCATTTTGGCTGGGTGGCTGGGGGGCGGGCTTCTAGCATTTGCATAGAAACAGTGGCGTGTGCATCTTTTGCCATGGGACTTTGGCCCCTTTCACTGGCTATTATGTTCTACCATGTACTCCTTGCCTATTTCCTCCCCTTCTACATTTGGTCAATCAAAAACTTGTTCATCCATCTGGGACGATTTAACCGGAACCGGATGCTTCCCAGTTCCTGTTCGCTCTCCCCCAAGGTGTAGTTTAAAAGCTGCTCTGCCACCCCTTTTATGTTTAACGCCAGCAGTCTGGCTCCATTTTGGTTCAAGTGGAGCCTGTCCCTCTTGCACAGGCCCAGCTTGTCCCAAACGTTCCCCAGCGCCTGACAAATCTGAACCCCTCCTCCCTGCACCACTGTCTCATCCACGGGATGAGACTCCTCAGCTTCGCCTGCCTAGCTGGCCCTGCGCGTGGAACAGGTCGCATTTCCGAGAAAGCCAAAATATAACATAAATAATGTCCTCATACATACTAATGACGCAAGACAGGAATAGTTCCTGCTGGATACTCTCCAGGTGTGCAGGGCATTGTTGTTGTTGCTGTTCAGTCGTTCAGTCGTGTCCGACTCTTCGTGACCCCCTGGACCATGGCACGCCAGGCCTTCCTGTCCTGCTCTCCCCCGGAGCGTGCTCAAGTCCATATTCATTGCATCGGTGATGCTATCCAGCCATCTCATCCTCTGCCGTCCCCTTCTCCTGTGCAGGGCATAGAATTTTGTAAATTAAAAGGAACAACCCTTTCCCGACAGCCCCGCGGCGTCTGAGCATGCTGCAGATAGGCGAGGGAAAGGGGACGGCCAGGGCCAGGGTTAGGGCCGTAGGCGGCCACGTGGCTAGGCTCCCGCGCGCAGTCTCCCTTCCGGGAAGCGGGCCGCGGGGACCCCGCTTAGCTTCCCGCCGCGGGCCGGGCGCGCTGTGGGCGCGCGCGTGCGCCGCGCTTCGCCCCATTGCCCAGCAACGTGCCCCGCCCTCCTCGGGCGGCCATGGCGGCGGCGCCTGGCCCCGCCCCCGCCGCGCTCCCATAGCTACCGGCGGCGGCGGCGGCCATCTTGGCGGCGGCGGGGCCGGCCCGGCGATGAGCGGCTCGAAGCCGAGGGTGGCGCCGGCGGGGCCCGGCGGGGCGCTGGGCCGGCTGCGCGGCCGGAGGGGCTCCGGGGACGCGTCGCCCGCCGTCGTGGCCTCCCTGCGGGCCGTCCTGCCCCGGACGGAGGCGGAGCTGCTGGCGCTCGAGGCGGTCCGGCCCGAGCACGTCCTGGGGCTCGGCCGCGTCACGGAGAGTGAGTAGCGCCGCGGGCGAGGGGCCGCCGCCCGCCCGCCTCAGCGCCCTGCCCTGCGCCTCCCCCCATCATGGCCCTCCCCTGGGGGCGCCCCCGACTCTTAATTCGCTTTCCGCTCCGAATAGCGGCCTCTCTCCACACCCCCACAGGAAGGGGGCTGCGCCCCCCCCACGGTCACCGCGGCATCCCGTCTACGCGCCGAAGACCCCCCCCTCAGGACCCGAGCCTTCGTCCCCTTCTACGCCGCGAAGGGGAGCCTCCCCCCCTTTTGTTAAAGAGTTGCTGTGAGCACCCACTTTTTTAGGGACCACCCACTTTGGGGGGTCCCTAAAACCGAGATCCCCGGTACCCCAGCATCCAAGTTTCTGTCTGCTGCCCCAACACACACCTGTGCGCGCACGCGCCCTCGGGGCCCAGGCATTCAGTTCTCCCCTGGGCGCCTCCCCTTGAATACCTGCCAAGGAGCTGGGAACCCGAAGCGCCCCCACACGAGGCTGTAGCGTGTCACGCACGTGGGGCACTCTGAGAGCGACTCCCTTTGTACTCTAAATACGCTGCTCTGAGCACCTTCCCTGATTATCCTATGCTCCCCTAATGCCGCCTTCAGTAGCTACCGTTGGCCATGCTGGCTGGGAGTGGTGGCAGTTGCCATCCAACACATCTGGAGGGCACCAGGTTGGGCAAGGCTGCATCTCGAGCACCCCAGGGCCAGCCTCACCCTGTTTGAAAGAGCTCTCCTTCCCCTTCCCTTTCCATCAAAGTGCTGATTGCTTTCTTATTCTGAATAATGGTTGTCTTCTCCATGTACAATCATGGAAATCTCAGCTGATTCTTTGGCTGTATAAAAATGTAGTTAGTGCGTCAGACTGTATGCAGGAAGCTCCATTATACTAAGATAGGCCCTTAGTCCAACCAGCCCAGTGCTGACTCCTCTGGTCAGCAGCAGCATTCCAAGACTGTGGGCAGACATCCCTGGTACGTGAGATCTTTTCAGCTGGCACCTTCTATATTGTCTCCTGAGCACTAATTCCTCTTGTGGGCTTCTCAGTACAACTTCTACTTCTCTCTCCCTCTCTTCCTCTCCTAGATTACCTGTGCCGACCCGAAGACAACATCTACAATATTGACTTCACCAAATTCAAGATCCGGGACCTAGAGACTGGGACAGTGCTATTCGAAATTGCCAAACCATCAGCTTTAGGTAAAGTAACCATGAAGAAATGGGAGGGCAGAGGTGTTCTCTGTAAGGCCTAAGGTCAAACCCACATCTAGACATTCCTGGGGCCATGTTGTGCCTCCGATTGCACAGTTTGGTGGTTTCTTCATAATCCTAAAATCTGTGATTGTATAAACAAACATGTAGCTAGTTTCTTCTAAAATTTGAAAACAGACCAGAGTGGAACTATTTCCATTATGTCACCCTTTTATCTACTGTTGCATTTACTTTCCTCTAGCATCCCAAAGTCCTATTCTCTCTTCCCCCCACCCCATATTTTAAAGGAGGAAAGTCCCCAAATTGTCTGTGGTGAATGCAAATTAAGAACACTTACATAAGCTCTTTTGCATGATATATTGTAAAAGCAAAAGTTGGCCTTTCTGGTTTTGAGGCTTAAACACAGGATTCTAGTCTCTCTGCCTGCAGTAGACCAATTCTTTCCATACTACCCTAATCAGGACTTCCAGGATCTTGTGTAACTCCAGAGATGAGCTGCCACAGGTCAGTTTATCATGCATTCCACTTGGTTGGTTTTTGGTTCCTAAAACTCTCTTGAGAAATGAGTGTGTCTTTGTGCTGTTGCTTCTTTCATAGTTTCATACTCATTTCTTTCATAGTTATTTCAGGCAACTCCTCCTCAGGTTGCAGTTCTAGTCTGCTAGCAGCCTTCTGTGACTTTTTTTCTGTCCCTGTCATTACATCTTTGCTTTCTTGTGATTCAGCCCAAAAATCTTTTTATGTGATGAGGCAAATCATTGTAAATTCCTGACTTGCTTTGTGTATGTGTTTCCATAGCTTCTGTTTTCAAACAATTACAGTGGTGGTTTGGTATTTGCTTACCACCCTGACCTGTCTTATTTTTTGTCTAGGTTCTGCTCAAGACATGTTGGTGTCCAAGGCAAAAAACATTCTAAATGATACTAATCAACCTCAGGAGCAATTTCCTGGGAAGTTCGTTTGCACAAAACTCACTGAAATGGTTTTGCTGTGGTATTAAGTAGTTCCTGTTCACCTCAGAGGATATGTTATGTTTTTTCCATACACAATATGGCCTCACTGCTGTTGTACCAAAAGAAAAACAAAGCAGCCAGCACCACTGTTCCTGGACCTGCCCTGCAGTTCACCCTGACTGAGCTAAATCTGGCTCTGTTGAAGCCCTGCTTCAGCAAGTAGTAAGCTCATGAACTGGAAGGCAGAGCGCCAGTAGCCTGGCAAGAAGCCACAAACATGTGTAACTGGGTCACACGTAATGATAACCCAGAGTACAGATTGAGTATTTGTTGTTGAATCCTGGGTTGCAATTACATACCACCCCAGAACTATGGGTTGTTAACCACGAACAACCCAAGAAGAGAACCCATGGTTTATTGTTGGGTTGTGGACTCTGGGTTGTTTTAACTGTGGGTTGTCATTATGTGCTGATCCAGAATCATGGATTGTCATGGGCTGTTTCGCCAGTCTACAGAGGTGACAGGCAAGAGTGGTAAACAAAAACCTGGCTACTCTACATGCGGTTACTATGGTGTTGCAAAAGCATTTGGGATACAGAGAGTGGAGTGGGTGAAGGAACCAGGAAACAACCCAAGGATTTTTTTAAAAAATCCTGCGCTTTGCACAATCGTCTGGCAGACAAGTCATGGGTAAACTCTAGGTAAGGCAACAACCCATACTCTGGGCTGTCATTATGTGTGAACTAGGTCACTATCTCATAATTTAATTTTTTCATTGTCATTTCTTACAGAGCAAGAGGATGATGACAGTGACATTGGGGAGGTGGATACCAGCGCAGGGCGCTTTGTTCGCTACCAGTTCACTCCTGCTTTTCTGCGCCTTCAGACAGTTGGTGCAACGTGAGTAGAAGCTCATGGGGTGGGGAGAGGCAAAGGCCTTGCTGGCACTGTTATGATTCTAAGCTGGTTAGAAGCAAGTGCTGCAACCCAAAAGGAATATATTGAGGAAGTGGGTGACTTAAGCTGTATCCAGAGCTCTGTGTGCTTTTTAGAAAGGATCAATAATTCTGCAACAGGAGAAGCTGAGTTTTACAATTTGCATAAATTAACATGGCTGACTTCTGTTACTTGGCACAAGTCTGCCACTTTTATTCTTTTTCAAAAAAATTATTCAGCTATTTGGGGGAGGGGCAGGAAATTATTACCTGAAGCCTCAGCCTTTCATAGAATAGTAGGGTTGGAAGGGACCTATAAGACCATCAAGGCCAACCCCCTGCTCAGTGCAGGAATCCAAGTCAGAGCATCCCTGACAGATGGCTGTCCAGCTTCATCTTGAATGCCTCCAGTGTGGAGCGCCCACCATCTTCCTAGGTAATTGGTTCCATTGTCGTTTTGCTCTAACTGTCAGGATGTTTTCCCTGATGTTCAGCCGGAATCTGGCTTCCTGTCACTTGAGCCCATTATTCCGTGTCCTGCACTCTGGGATGATAGAGAAGAGATCCTGGCCTTCCTCTCTGTGACAACCTTTCAAGGAGTTGAAGAGCGCTATCCTATCTCCCTTCAGTCTTCTCTTCTCAAGGCTAAACACGCCCAGTTCTTTCAGTCTCTCTTCATAGGGCTTTGTTTCCAGTCCCCTGATCATCTTCATTGCCCTCCTCTGAACCCTCTCCAGTTTGTCTGCATCCTTCTTAAAGTGTGGTGGCCAGAACTGGACATAGTACTCCAGATGAGGCCTAACCAGTGCTGAGTAGAGGGGAACTAGTACTTCACGTGATTTGGAAGTGATGCTTCTATGAATGCAGCCCAAAAGAGCATTTGCCTTTTTTGCAGCCACATCGCATTGTTGGCTCATATTCAGCTTGTGATTGACAACAATTCCAAGATCCTTCTCGCTTGTCTTGTCGTTGAGGCACGTACCCCCCATCTTGTAACTGTGGTTTCTTTTTCCTAGGTGCAGAACTTGGCATTTATCCCTATTAAATGTCATTCTGTTGTTTTCTGCCCAGCACTCCAGCCTATCAAGATCACTTTGAATGTTGTTTCTGTCTTGTGTCATCTGCAAATTTGATAAGCATTCTCTGCATCTTCTCATCTAAGTCGTTAATCAAAATGTTGAAGAGCACTGGGCCCAGGACTGAGCCCTGTGGTACCCTGCTCATTACCTCTCCCCAATTTGAGAAGATCCCATTGATAAGCACTCTTTGAGTCCAATTCTGTAGCCAACTGTGGATCCACCGGATCGTTGTTTCATCTAGCCCACTTTGAGCTAGTTTGCTCATCAGGAGATCATGGGGCACTTTGTTGAAAGCTTTGCTGAAGTTGAGGTATGTTATGTCCACAACATTCCCACAGTCCACAAGAGAAGTGACTTGATCAACAAATGAGATCAGATTCGTCTGGCAGGATTTGTTCTTGACAAATCCATGTTGGCTTCGAGTAATCACTGCATTGTTTCCAAGGTGCTTCCAGATGGATTGCTTTATCATCTGCTCCAGAATTTTCCCAGGGATTGATGTCAGACTGACTGGTCATTAGTTCCCAGGTTCCTCCTTTTTGCCCTTTTTGATTGCTAGAAACCTCCTTCAATTTCTGAAACTGGTCCCCTCATTTTCTAGCATATCTTGACAACCATAAGGATGAATAACTTTGATTTTATTGTGTTTTTAAAAATGAAAGCTGATGTTTCTAGGAGCAGGAATCTGAACAGTACCACATTTTGTAGCATTTTGGTTCTCCTGCAGGATGCCCAGAACTCTGGCTTTGCTCTGTTCAGCACAGGTGTCACCCCTAGGGCTGTGTCTTTGCAGAAGCCCTGTGTCACCCTCCCTGTCTTGTGTAACTTAGGACGCAATCCTATGCATGTTTAGACGGAGAAAAGGCCTACAACTGCAAGGCTGGCTGGGGAATGCTGGGAGTTGTAGGCCTATTCTCTGTCTAAACTTGCACAAGATTGCACCCTTAAGGGATTAACTTGACTGTCTAACTGCATACTCTTCTCCTGCCCACTTTTTCTCTGCAGTGTTGAGTTCACAGTGGGAGACAAGCCCGTTTCAAACTTCCGTATGATTGAGAGGCATTATTTCAGAGACCGTCTTCTCAAGAATTTTGACTTTGATTTTGGCTTCTGCATTCCCAGCAGCAGGAACACTTGTGAGCACATCTATGAGTTCCCCCAGCTTTCAGAGGACCTCAGTAAGTATGTTTTCATGTTTCTGGGGCTGACTCAGACCAAAGGTCCATGGAGGCCAACACTCCAACAGTGGCCAAGAGACTTCACAAGCTGGACATGTGTCACCAGCATTTGGTCATCACTAGTGTCCCACCTGCAAACATGGAAATTCTGTTTGTAGCTCTTGCAGCTTGTGGCCGTTATAGGACTTCTGTCTATCAAGTGATCTCTGAATGTTGTTCTCTGATGAGTTTTTTTAAGGTGTGCTTCTGCATGCACAACGTCCTCTGGCAGTGAATCTAATACGTTACATATGTGTTGCGTGAAGAACGTCTTCCACAGGCCACGCAATTGTATTGTATGTCTCCAGCTTTTAATGTTTTGGGGGAGAGTGAATAACATTCTGTTTTAAATTTTCTTAATTTATAAAGGTCTCTGTCATGAACTCCCCCACCACTCTTCCAGTAGTTCTTTATTGATTTTTGTATACTGTCATTCAATAAAGATTTCCAGGGTGTTTTTGTTGTTGTTGTTCAGTCGTGTCCGACTCTTCGTGACCCCATGGACCATAGCACGCCAGGCCTTCCTGTCCTGCGCTCTCTCCCGGAGTGTGCTCAAGTCCATATTCATTGCATCGGTGATGCTATCTAGCCATCTCATCCTCTGCCGTCCCCTTCTCCTTTTGCCTTCAATCTTTCCCAGCATCAGGGTCTTTTCCAGGGAGTTTTCTCTTCGCATTAGGTGGCCAACATATTAGAGCCTCAGCTTCAGAATCTGTCCTTCCAATGAGCAGTCAGGGTTGATTTCCTTTAGGATGGACTGATTGGACCCCCTTGCAGTCCAGGGGACTCCTAAGAGTCTTCTCCAGCACCACAGTTCGAAAGCAACGATTCTTCGGCGCTCAGCCTTTCTTATAGTCCAGCTCTCACAGCCATACGTTGCTACTGGGAAAACCATAGCTTTGATTATACAAACCTTTGTCGGCAAGGTGATGTCTCTGCTTCTTACTATGCTGTCTAGGTTTGCCATAGCTTTCCTCCCAAGGAGCAAGCGTCTTTTAATTTCACGGCTACAATCACTGTCTGCGGTGATCTTGGAGCCCAAGAAAATAAAATCTGTCACTGCTTCCATTTCTTCCCCTTCTATATGCCAGGAAGTGATGGGGCCAGATGCCATGATCTTCGTTTTTTTAATGTGGAGTTTCAAACCAGCTTTTGCACTCTCCTCTTTCACCCTCAACAAGAGGCTCTTTAGATCCTCTTTGCTTTCTGCCATTAGGGTGGTATCGTCTGCGTATCTGAGGTTGTTGATCATTCTCCCGGCAATCTTAATTCCAACCTCTGATTCATCCAACCCAGCGTTTCTCATGATGTACTCTGCATATAAGTTAAATAAGCAGGGCAACAATATACAGCCTTGTCATACTCCTTTCCCAATTTTGAACCACTCGGTTGTTCCATGTCCGGTTCTTACTGTTGCTTCTTGCCCCTCGTACAGGTTTCTCAGGAGACAGGTAAGGTGGTCTGGTACTCCCATCTCTTTAAGGATTTGCCAGAGTTTGTTGTGATCCACACAATCAAAGGCTTTAGCGTAGTCAATGAAGCAGAAATAGATGTTTTTCTGGAATTCTCTTGCTTTCCCCATGATCCAGTGAATGTTGGCAATTTGATCTCTAGTTCCTCTGCCTCTTCGAAACCCAGCTTGTACTTCCGGTAGTCCTCAGTTCACATACTGCTGAAGCCTAGGTTGTAGGATTTTGAGCATAACCTTGCTGGCATGTGAAATGAGCGCAGCTGTGCGGTAGTTTGAACACTCTTTGCTATTGCCCTTCTTTGAAATTGGAATGTAAACTGACCTTTTCCAGTCTTGTGGCCACTGTTGAGTGTTCCAAATTTGTTGGCATATTGAGTGCAGCACTTTAACAGCATCATCTTTTAGGATCTTAAATAGCTCAGCTGGAATACTGTCCTCTCCGCTAGCTTTGTTGTTAGTAATGCTTCTTGACTTCACTCTCGAGGATGTCCAGCTCAAGTTCAGTGACCGCACTATCATGGCTATCAGGGACATTCAGATCTTTCCTATATAGTTCTTCTGTGTATTCTTTCCACCTCTTCTTAATCTCATCTGCTTCTGTTAAGTCCCTGCCTTCTTTGTCCTTTTTCATGCCCGTCTTTGCACAAAATGTTCCCTTGAGATCTCTGATTTTCTTGAAAAGATCTCTAATCTTTTCCATTCCATTGTTTTCTTCGATTTCTTTGCATTGTTCATTTAAGAAGGCCTTCTTGTCTCTCCTTGCTGTTCTCTGGAACTCTGCATTCAGTTGGGTATATCTTCCCCTTTCTCCCTTGCTTTTCGCTTCCCTTCTTTCCTCAGCGACTTGTAAAGCCTCCTCAGACAGCCACTTTGCTTCCTTGCATTTCTTTTTCTTTGGGATGGATTTCGTTGCTGCCTCCTGAACAATGTTACGGACCTCCGTCCAGAGTTCCTCAGGCACTCTGTCTATCAGGTCTAATCCCTGAAATCTATTCCTCACCTCCACTGTATATTCATAAGGGATATGATTTAGGTCATACCTGAATGGTTTAGTGGTTTTCCCTACGTTCTTCAATTTCAGCCGAAATTTTGCAAGAAGCAGCTCATGATCTGAGCCATAGTCAGCTCCAGGTCTTGTTTTGACTGACTGTATGGAGCTTCTCCATCTTTGGCTGCAAAGGACATAATCAGTCTGATTTTGATATTGACCATCTGGTGATGTCCATGTGTACAGTCGCCTCTTGTGCTGTTGGAAAAGCGTGTTTGCTATAATCAGCATGTTCTCTTGGCAAAACTCTATTAGCCTTTGTCCTGCTTCCTTTTGTACACCAAGGCCATGCTTGCCTGTTATCCCGGTGATTTCTTGACTTCCTACTGTAGCATTCCAATCCCCTATGATGAAGAGGACATCTTTTTTTGGTGTTAGTTCTAGAAGGTGTTGTAGATCTTCATAGAACCGATCAACCTCAGCTTCTTTGGCCTCAGTGATTGGGGCATAGACTTGAATTACTGTGATGTTGAATGGGTTGCCTTGGATTCCTACTGAGATCATTCTGTCATTTTTGAGATTGTACCCCAGTACTGCTTTTCCCACCCTTTTGTTGACTATGAGTGCTACTCCATTTCTTCTAAGGGATTCTTGCCCACAGTAGTAGATATGTTGGTCACCTGAATTAAATTCGCCCATGCTTGTCCATTTTAGTTTGCTGATTCCCAAGATGTCGATGTTCAATCTTGCCATCTCATGTTTGACCACCTCCAGCTTCATTGATCTGACATTCCAGGTTCCTAGACAATATTGTTCTTTACAGCATCGGACTTTCTTTTCACCACCAGACACATCCACAGCTGAGTGTCCTTTCAGCTTTGGCCCAGCCGCTTCACTCTTTCTGGCGCTACTTGGAAATTCCCTCTGCTCTTCCCCAGTAGTATATTGGACACCTTCCGACCTGAGGGGCTCATCTTCCGGCGTCATCTCTTTTAGCCTTGTGATACGTTCCATGGGGTTTTCTTGGCAAGAATACTGGAGTGGGTTGCCATTTCCTTCTCCAGTGGACCACATGTTGTCAGAACTCTCCGCCATGACCTGTCCGTCTTGGGTGGCCCTGCACGGCATAGCTTATGGCTTCACTGAGTTACGCAAGCCCCTTCGCCACAACAAGGCAGTGATCCATGAAGGAGAGGGTGTTTTACAAAGGTCAATAATATCACTGAAACATAATTTTGAAAAACCCCAAACAACAGAAGGAAAATGTTAAAATCGCATCTGATACTACAGGCCCAGGGAAATAAAAAAAAGGTTCTGCCTGGAGCCAAAAGGCATCAGCAGCATGCAAGTCTCTCCAGGGACAGAATCCATAAACAGGGACCACAGCCAAGAAGGCAGAAAACTAGATGTGAACATTGTATATGTAGAGTACTATGCATTTAAAATGGTACCCATCCTGTCCTAAAAAAAGAGCATTGTAATGCTGGCAAAGGCGCCACAGAGACTGCAAAAATGATTTTAGTTTGACTAATGCACAGCCTGCATTCTTCAAACCATCTCTTGTTTAGAGGAAGAATGTGGTTAAGAACAGAGGGCACGAAATTGGTTGGCTTCCTGGTTCTATTGCACTTTTAAACTCGGCAAGTTGCTTGTGGTCTCTGTGACAGTTTCTCAATTTGTTATCCATTCACTGGCTGCATGGTTCAGCTGCCTTGCAGATAAAACGGGGACATAATTTAATGTACCTCAAACATAAATGAATAATTAACATGTGGGAAGCTGCTAGAATGAGTTCTAATAAATAGCTTAACTGGCCAGAATGCTTGACTCTGTGGATATTCCAGGCGCGCAAGTAGCCACTCACCTCTAGTGAGTAAGAACTGTGCCCAGGCATAGTGCAAATTACAAGCGAGCTGTCCTTGCAGACTGTTGGTGTGTCACAAATTACTCACATCAGTATGTGTGGGCAAACTAATACAAATGTTTGAGGGTTAGTACAATCTTGCAAATTCATTCAGAAAAGTTATTAGCTTCACTGCCATACATATCTAGGTTAATAAAGAGTCCTGTGATGCTGAAAATGCCAACAAATGTATTGTGGGCCAGAACTGACTTTGTCAAATGCGCCTGTTATCCTCAGTTGGCAGATATATATATATATATGCATACATACATGGGTATAGTTGGGGGGGATATTGCCAAGGGGCCCCAGCAGTGCAAGGGAGAGGTGTTCTTTCACTACCCTGTGAGCAGAAGAAGTCTGCAGGATGAACTGTCACCACCACCACCTCTTCAAATGGGCTGTTTAAAGGCCACATTGTCTTTTCACCGTTTTAGTGATTATTATTGTACTGAACTTCCATAAGCTGCTGTGGGAGCCCCGTTGGCTGAAGAATGTGGTTAAAATGCTTGAAATAAGTGTAATATTATGTAGAATCAGATGCAAACAAGGTCCAGTGGGAAAAAAAGCTTTGATTCTTGTTTGCACTTGAGTCTGCATAGGTGTGTTCGCTGCAACATAAGAAGAACTGTGCTGGATCAGACCAAAGGCCTGATCCTACAGTGGCCAATCAGGTGCCTATGAGAAGCCCACAGGCTGGACATGAGTGCAGTAGCACCTTCCTGCTCATGTTCCCCAGCAACTGGTATTCAGAGACATGCTGCTTCTGATACTGGAGGGTAATACATAGCCATCAGGACTAGTAGCCATTGATAGCCTTCTCCAACAGATGAACCTAGCTACCCCTCTGGTAGTCATGGACAGTACCCCATTGCCTGAAAGGAAAAGTGAACCAACTCTTCCATTTCATGGAGGTGATTCTTGCTTACCTCATGACTGTTATGGATGTATCTGCAGGGCCTTTCAGACAAACGGTCAAGGTGCTAAGCCACTATTTTGTGTGATTTCTCTGGCATGTCATAACAATATTGGGAGAATACAGGTCACCAGCGACCTTGTCTAGTGCAGTCTTCTGTTTTCTGCAAACAGAAATGCATGTGCCTCAACCAAATCAGGTTTAGTGTGGATTTAGACTTTTTAAGAGGGTAATGTTCATTACCTTTGGATGAAAGATGCAGATTGTTACAACTGACTTGAGTGAACTACTGAGTTTCCTTGCCCGATAAAGCATATCTGCTCTTTGGGACTCATTGGGTTCTCTCCAGGGAGACTCTGAGGTCTGAGCATGCTCGGCTTGGCTTTCTTTACAAGGAAGAGCAAAGCTGTGGCTGGCACAGTCGAGTGCAGAATTAGCATATGAGACTTAGCTCTGTAAATAGGGTGATTCATCTTTTACTGCCTCTGATCATGGCAGAAAGTGTGGGGCAAAACAGAATTCCAGAAAAGCAGAGGTTCTACTTAAGCTGGCCGTTCCTGGTTCAGAACAAGAAATATGGTGACTTGAGAGGCAACCTTGGTTTGTACCAGCCATAGTTTCCAAACTTTGCTCATGCAAATTTATTACCAGACCATGTAGTGATGAACACAAGCTTGGGCGGGGGCCTGGAGGGAGAATCCATGGCACTGTTCGTCTCATTGTTGGGGGGAAACAACAGTGTTTGGATGCTTTGGAGCTCCTCAAGGCCTCTTGCTAGCCACTGTTGGAGACAGGATGCTGGACTGGTCAAATAAAGCAAATGAAGGAGGAGGATTTCATGAGCAAGCAGCGGGTTCTCTTCTGGGCAACCGTGGGGCTTTAGCGAGCCAGGCACTGGTCTTAGATTCATTCTGGTGTGGTATGTTGTACTGCTGAAACTAAGTGACCTTTCTCTCTCTTCTGCTCCACGTAGTCCGTCTGATGGTCGAACACCCCTACGAGACCCGCTCAGACAGCTTCTACTTCGTTGACAACAAGCTGATCATGCACAATAAGGCCGACTATGCCTACAACGGGGGACAGTAGCCATCACATCTGCATCCTTTGGACATTGCACTACAGCTAGCTATCTGAGTGTGCAGAAGCAGAGCAGAAAAGTTGTTCCGTGCTCCAAGGCCCCTTGTGGAACATCCTGCAGTGCTCAGGGTAGGACATTGAAGGGGCTGATGCGGCAACCTATGTGACAGTAAAGGAGCCCTCCTTGCAGTTCTGCCCTTTCCAACATTGTTCCTTCCTTGGCCTCTGCTTGGTTTTCATTGGTACTTTGGTCAGCTAACAGGTCAGATTGTCGGTTAAATGTTAACTGATGTAGCAGTTCTTGTAGTTTGGCAACCTTGGCCTGTATTTCTTGTGTGGTCTTCCGCTTTCCTAACTCATCCCCTGTCCCCAGAGACCCACGAGCAAGATTCTGCAGCATGAGGCTGGTGCCTCTTCCAAGTAGCCCATGAAATGTAGATCGCAGTCCCCCTTCAGAGGGACAAGGTGGAGCTGGAGAGTCACTGGCAGCATCAGTGGTTCAGCCTGTATATGATTGTGCGTGTCTGATGACATTTATGCCCTCACAGTCAACCTGAAGAAATGGTCAGGAGGGGAATTTAAGATAAGGGGATACTCTAGGTTGTAATAGTGCAGGACTCTTCCTTTCACTTTGTGGTCTTGGATGTTCCGGCAACCTTTTTCCAAGGAAGATTATCCACTGTGTCTCACTAAATTGACCTATGGAACTGTGTGAGCTCCTTTTAGAGAAAAAGGACCTTTTCTGTCTAACAGTTGTGGGGAGGTTGGGATCACTGTTGCAGCCTGCCCCAGCTTCCCTAACCGGGCTGTGGCTTATGTTTTGTTCCCTGTGACGGTTTTGCTCTTTCCCTGGAGGAAGTAGAAAATTGGGTGGGTAAATGTTCTGAGTAGCAAGGAGCTCCCTGTTGAATGTGTCAAGTGGCAGGGCAGATCTTTCCAGGGTTTTGAAAAAGGAATAACCCATAAACGGTATTATCATAAGAAACAATGGCGTTATCCAACCCGTATTACCTGCACTGATGCTTCAGTGTGTGTCACTATTAAACTGGGCTCTAAGATTCCCCAGTGCAATGGGATGTGAGCCCTTCCACTTGGCTATGAGGTGGAAGCAAGAAAGTAAGGGACCTCTCCTGAAATCAGGGAGCGCTCAGTTTTTTGCCTGTGCTTTTCCTGCTTTGTTGGCCTCATTTAAATGTATGGTATAGGAAATTAATTGGCTTTTGGTACTGAGATACAGCTACTCCTGTTGGTTAAGCCCACATAGCTTGTAGGCTCTGAGCACAGACAAATTGATGAGTGTCTGAGGCTGGGGAAGGAGGGAGGTGTGCCTCATCAGTCTGTGAAACAGGAGCCTTGCCCTGATGCTTCTGTCAGGAACTAGATGTCACAAAGCAGTGTTCGTTATACACCCGCCCCCCCGATCTCATTCTTGCCTTGCTTCAGCATTAAGTTGGTGTTTCCTACACCAGAGAAAAAGCTGTGTGTTGGAATGCCCTGTGTTGAAAGGCCTTTTGATTGGCTGCTGGTTATCCCAGCTGCCAATCTGTGTAAAATCCTACTTCATTAAACTCAGATGGCACAGAAGAACCATTGTAGGCTCTTGAGACTGGCCTTTGGTGGGGATGTGCTCATTCCACTGAAATAAATCCCTGTGGGGTGAGGGATGATGGTTACAGAATAGAGTACTGGATGTGATGAATTGGTCATAGAAAGGAAGCACAAGATTGAACTTACTTTGATTCTTATCTATAAGGTAGGATATTCCATCCACCCAAAAATATTGGGAATATAATAAAGATGAAAAGGGCGGAACTTCATGTGCGTAGCCGTGTGTGTGTGTGTAAGAACTGGATTGTTCTTCTCATTTTGTTCCAAAGAAAGCACTTGTGATCTGAAGTTAGGGTGTCCCATGCACATCTTCCAGCTCTTGCACTGTGATCCGGTTGTCTCCTGAATGATGATGATACCAGTTTTGCTGCAGTCTGCCTACTGCTTCCCCAGAAAGGTGCCTTTTCTTCCTGTATGAAAGGCCACATAAAAGGAACAGTAAATAAGTCCTTCCTCATTCCACAGGAGGTGGTGGGAGTTCCTGAGTTAATGTGCTTAAACACCAGGTGCCTTTTAAACGCCATTCTTCATGTTGCTCAGGCTTCTCCAGGTAATGGTCTTTTCTGCCTTCCTACAAGTTAATACTGGATGCATTTGGATGGGATATGTAGTAATCTGAACCAGGAGCAGGTACTATTCTTTGCAATAAACTCCTAGCTGTTTGCCACTTTCTCCAGCCTCTGGACTTCTCTCTCTCTCTTAGTCTCTTGAGAGCTGAAATCTCTCCCCCAGAGGATTATTGATGCTCTATGCATCCGTTGTAGCCTACTAGCAATAAGAAATGGGAAAGTGGAAATGGAAGCAGGGGAGTATTTGCATGTTAAATGCTACCAATTGCTTCTGCTTTGCTGGACCAAATATTTAAAAGCGAGAAGGAACTTTGAAGGAGGGGGAGGGGTGCAAATATCCTGTCATTCCAGATAACATGACCAAGTGTGGAGCTTGGTGCTCTCTGGGATGTTTTGTGTCAAAAGGGGCTGTTTGATCCCTGGTTAAAAGATGGCCTATCCTTGGCCAGCCAGCTTTTAGCTTGCTCATTTTGCTGCCTTTGGTCCAGGTTCTTGCCATACCTGTGGGGTCGGTAGGGGTTTTGTGGACATCTGTGTTCCCTCTACAAGGGCTGTCTTTCTATCACTCTGACTCTGCACCCATGGATTGTATGGAGAAGGGATGAGGGATCTGTTTCTGCCATGTTGACCAAAAAGTTAGTGGAAGAGAAGCAGATACAAGAATGGCCTCCACCTAAAGAATGGGGCATTTAAGCTTATAACTTGAATAAATGGGCCAACTATTCAAGCAGCTATGAATCCCTGAAATCATTTATCCTGGGAAGATGTTCTTGATTCATATTTCCTGCCCAGCCTTGTATGGGTGGCTAAGGACTTTGTTATGGCATTTGGTACACTAGGCCCGCCTGGTGAATATGGACCAAAGTGTCAGTCTTGCTGACCTGATTTAGAGCCATTGTCTTCCTTGTGTGTTTCTTCCTCACCCCACTAGAGAAATTTAAAACAAAACAAACAGAGGGCTCTCCCTGTGATGCACCTTGTGTTAGAAAGCTCATTTTGCTTCCTTGTTGAAGACCCAGCAATCACACACAACACTTGAAAGCAAGAAATATCAGCAGGACATGGAATTGACTTCTGTATTTTATGTGGTCAAGGTCTGGTGATGCCCTTACAATATTTTTAGCAAAGGCTTCTGTTTCACCCTCATAGGTGGCTGCCCCCCAGTTGTAAGTGTTGAAGTCCTAAAATTGCCTCACCCCAAGTAATAGAGACATAGTAATAAAGGGGGAGTGGTTACGTTAGCAATTCTTGTTTGTCAAGCACCAGCAAACAGGTATAGACCTCCTCTAGTTTTTTATGATGTGGATGTTATAAGCCTGCCAGGCCCAGGCAAGATGATACAGTAAGAGGACTGGTGTTATGGTATCAACAGGATCAATTTATCAGTAATTTGGGCTTGGGGGAGAGACACTAGTTGCAGCACTGTGACAAAAAAGAGGCCCTATTATGGCTTTGTCGCTCTGAGTTGGCCACTGATACTATTCCTTGCTAGTTTTCTTTCTGTTCCATGGCAGTCTTTGCCTGTGACCCTTGGAGTGGTCTTGTGAATTCCAGAAAAAATCTCACAGTTTTATATTTTTCTGTCAAGGTATTTTTCCACAGAAAATGGCAGAAGTGTAAAAAAAAAATGTGTGATTTCCCCCACTCCCACCACCATGTTGAATGTTTATCATGCTGTGCTATTTTATGTCTCTCCTAGACCTACAGTAAATTAGCTGACTTATTTGAATAAAATGGTATTTTGTCACAAGCAATAGTAATTAAAAAAAACCCCAAAAATGTTTACACTTCTTGACTTTTTTTGTGTCATGCTCTTGGGGGTGGGGCTGTGGTGGAGTCTACATATTGTGAGCCTCCTGCTGGCTGGGAATTATGGGAGTTGCAATCCAACACATCTGGATGGCACAAGGATGGGGAAGGGCGATTTAGGATTTCAAGAGAACATAAAACTGCCTTGCTGGATCAGTCCAAAGCTCCATCTAGCCTGGCATGCTGTTTTCAACAGCAACCAGCCAGATTCCCCTCTAAAGCTCACAAGCCAAGCATGTAGCAAGAGTGCACCCTGTTTTCTGTCTCCAACATCTGTAAGTGAGAGATACCTGAGGCAGCATTGTCTCTGGACATGGAGGTTTTGTTTAGCTATTGTGATTTATGTGTTCTTTGTGATGTACTTGGGAATGTCAAGTTTCATGCTAATGCCTTTTCTTAGAATTGGTGCACAACCTTTTCAGTCTGCTGGGGTAGCTGGGGCACATACACACATATCTCATGACATCCAACTTACACACCACTCACTCACATTCCGTAGGGGGCGGGGATCTCTAGACAGGAAGAGTTGGGGGGCATTTTTTACACCCATCTTAGAAGATGGTTTTATCTTACAAAGAATGTACTATTATTTCCTCACCACTGATGGTATGATACTGGCCATCACATAACCTGTAATGATAAGTTTCACAGGTGAATTGTGTTGCAATGTTTTCGCTCATCTGTTCTTCGCTGCAGTGTATTATGGTGCCACTCAAATGTATATGGTGACTGCTGTACAATATCATGATTTGCAAGGGGTAGATTATATGAACAAGCAAATTGGCCAAATCAAGTACCAGCTATCTTGATACTTTAGACCAAGCACACATCAGACTCCTAGAAGCAATCCCTGAAATTTGTCCACAGAAAACTGATTACAGTAAAAATCATTGATTGTAAACAAAACAAAGGTGAGACTCCAGCAGACAATATGGATTGTGTAAAAGACATTTTTGAAAAACATTCTGGCATTGCTGACACTGCTGTAGCAGCTGCATTTGTTTAAAGCAAAACAAAGCCAAATATAAAAGAGCAATTATGCACCATTTCTATAATGTGGCAGACTGAGAGTTTGCAAAACTTAATGAACATTGCAATCATTACCTTGCTTATCAAACAAAGAAGAAAGGGAAGGGGTGGCAGCAGAGAGATGGGATGAAGACACAGTGGAGAGCCCGGCATGAGTTGCTGCCGCTTTTGTGTCCAAGTTGGGCATTAGAAAAATAAGCGTCTGCACTTGCCTGGCCAGCCGATGGAAACATTTCACGCATCCCAGCAGCTTCCTCCTCAGAACTAGGGCAGTCTAGAGGTTTGTAACTTCATCAACAGCCTGTTTCTGCCTATTTTTACCAGAGACCTTTTGTGCAAACAAAATGTCAACATTCGCGCTGAGGGCACCTTCTCTGGGGCAGCTCAGGATTTCGTGACCTCCATGACAACCATGGGACTGTCCCAACATGTCATCGGCCCGATGCATGTAGTGGGGCATACTCTAGACCTGGCTTTTGCAACTGGACATGGAGAGGGTGGTCTGAAGGTGGAGGACTTTGTATCAGTCTCCTTGTCATGGTCAGATCATTACCTGCTGAGGTTTAGACTCAGCAGCTTTTCCCCTCCGCAAGGGTGGGGGACCTATTAAGATGGTCTGCCCCCGGAGGCTAATGGATCGGGAGGGTTTCCAGAGGACTCTGGGGAGGTTTCCGGCTGATAAGGTGGGCTCTCCTGTTGAAACCCTAGTTGATCTGTGTAATGCAGAAATGACCCGGGTGGTTGACATGATTGCTCCTGAGCGCCCTCTCCTGAGTAGAGCTCAAACTGCTCCGTGGTATACCCCAGAGCTGAGAGCGATGAAACAAAATAGGAGACGGCTTGAATACAAAGAAGAACTTCTAGTGGATGCAATCGAATGCTGGTACGTGCCTATGGTAACGTATATTCGGGGTCAGTGAAGGCGGCAAAAAAACATCACCTTGCTGCCTCTATTGAATCTTCTGTCTGCTGCCCAGCGGAGCTTTTCAGAGTCATCTGGGGGCTATACATACTGGCCCGAAGGACACTGTAGATCCCTCTGAGACCCACTGTAATGCATTTGCTAGGCATTTCCAGGATAAGATCTCTTGCATCTGCCAGGACTTAGACTCCATTGTTATAGCAGGTGAATCTGGTGAGGTATCCAGAGCACAGCCTTGTCCTGTTCTGGATGAGTTTCAGTTGGTACAGCTTGAGGATGTTGACAAGGTGCTAGGACAGGTTCATGCAACCACTTCTGTACTGGATCCTTGCCCCTCTTGGCTGATAAAAACTGGCAGGGAAGGAACAGCTGGCTGGGCCAGGGAGGTGATTAATGCCTCTTTGCTAGAGGGGGTGGTCCTGGATCGCCTCAAAGAGGCAGTAGTGAGACCACTCCTAAAGAAACCCTCCCTAGACCCGGAAAATCATAGTAATTTTAGGCCAGTGGCAAATGTTCCTTTCCTGGGCAAGGTTCTTGAGTGGGTGGTTGCTAACCAGCTCCAGACACTCTTGGATGAGACCAATTATCTAGATCCATTTCAGTTGGGGTTCAGGCCAGGTTTTGGCACAGAAACAGCCTTGGTCGCCCTGTATGATGACCTATGTTGGGAGAGAGACAGGGGGAGTGTGACCTTGTTGATTCTCCTTGATATCAAAGCAGCTTTCGATACCATCGACCATGGTATCCTTCTGGGATGATTGTATGAGCTGGGAGTAGGAGGCAGTGATTTCGCTCCTACTTGGATGGTCGGCTCCAGAATGTGGTGCTTGGGGAATATTGCTCGGCCCTGTGGATTCTCCAGTATGGCATGCCACAGGAGTCAGTTCTGTCCCCCATGCTATTTAACATCTACATGAAACCATCTGGAGTTTTGGGGCATGTTGTCATCAGTAGGCTGATGACACGCAGCTGTATTTTTCCTTTTCATCTTCTTCAGGTGAGGCTGTGGATATGCTAAATCTGTGCCTGGCTGTGACAATGGACTGGATGAGGGCTAATAAACTGAACCTCAATCCAGACAAGACTGAGATGCTGTTGGTGGGTGGTACTTCTGACCGGAGGGAGGGTGCTCAACCCGTTCTGGATGGGGATGCACTCCCACTGAGGGAGTAGGTTCGTAGCTTGGGGGTTCTCTTTGTCACTTGAAGCTCAGGTGGCCTCAGTGGCACGGAGTGCCTTCTACCAACTTTGGTTGGCGGCCCGGCTATGCCCTTATCTGGACAGGGATAACCTGGCTTCTGTTGTCTATGCTCTGGTAATCTCCAAGTTACGTGGGGCTGCCGTTGAAGACGGTTCAGGAACTGCAGCTCGTGCAAAATATGGCGGCCAGATTGATAATGGGGACCAGAAGGTCCGAACATGTAAGATCCACTCTGGCCTGCTTGCACTGGCTGCCTGTATGTTTCCGAGCCCGATTCAAGGTGTTGGCTTTAACCTATAAAGGCTTACATGGCTTGGGACCACAGTACCTGATGGAGCACCTCTCCCGACACAAACCTACCCATATACTACACTCAGCATCTGAGGCCCTCCTTCAGCTGCCT
Organism: Heloderma suspectum; assembly: GCF_057233095.1. Classification (NCBI taxonomy): domain Eukaryota; kingdom Metazoa; phylum Chordata; class Lepidosauria; order Squamata; family Helodermatidae; genus Heloderma; species Heloderma suspectum. The sequence goes on from NC_139470.1 coordinate 31,066,606, forward strand.
ACACCGAGGGAAGCTCGGAAGACGGCAACAAGGGAGAGGGCCTTTTTGATGGTGGCCCCCAAATTATGGAATGAGCTCCCCGATGAGGCCTGCATGGCACCAACATTGTTAAGACCTTTCTCTTCTCCCAGACATTCGGCAGTATATGATAAGTGTTCATTGGTTGTTTTTGAGATTGTTTGTTTGAAATTGTTTTAGATATATGTTCCTTTTGTGTATATTGTTTGTTTTTTATGTAAATGGTTTTTAATCTCTGTATATTGTATTTTTCATGTTTTTAATCTTTGTAAACCACCCACAGAGCTCTGGCTATTGGGTGGTATAGATATGTAAATCATAATAATAATAATAATAATAATATCACAAATGGCTGAGAGATACTACTACTCTTACCATGACTGATACAGGACTATGACTACAACCCAGTGACCCAAATTGCACTGCTAATGTCAGTTATGCTAGAAATGGGGAAAGCACTCCATCATACCAGTTATGGGAATCAGTGCTGTGTTGTTTGCCAGAACATCCGGGAAAGACATATAAGGCATGGAGAATGTCCTGTGAGGGTGGAACCCAATGGGCATACTCCTCCCTGGGAGTCCCAGGGTTGCGTTGGTTGTGTGGAAGGTATGCATACAAAACTCTGTCTCCCGATTGGTCAGGTATACATGTACTATGGGTTACTGGTTCCAGGATTTCAAGTCCAGGACTCCTTATATTGTCACCATGGAGAAAATGATAAAACCCAGACGGCCTGAAGGAAAGCTCAGAACCCCGTAGTTGAATGAGGTTCAACATCCACCAAGCTGTCTGCATATTCCTCCCAGGGCTAGGTGTGTAGAGAAGGCTATTGTCAACATGTCACCTGCTCTTGAAATTTTGGGAAAGTCAGCTGCAGATGCTTTAGCAGCCCTACAGAGGCAAGTAGATGGCATTGCAGGAATATCAATATAAAATCACTTAGCGCTAGATTTAATGCTAGTGCAACAAGGAGTATGTGCATTGGGCAGCGTGCCTATACTGGTAAGCCGTATGCACATCACTCAGCAGAAAGTCCTACCCGTCAAATGGTTCTGACAGATTACAGAGGGTCAGAGTGTGTAGATCTGGAGATAGAATATGAATATGACAAGCAGAATATGAAGAAATTCAAAGAATGATGGAGCTAGAGGTGTGAGTCTAGTAAGACGAAAAGGGGCAAAGTGTGGAGGGCACCAGGTTGGGGAAAGCTGGCTTGTGGAAAAGTATCAGAAAGTATAGCGATAGGAAGCAGGACCTAAGGTCTGTCTCAAGACCAGAGTGTGGTAAAAGTGTTGCAAAGCAAGGTGAACTAAATGAAGGCCAAGCGAGAGAGCTGCATGGAGAGTGTAGAAGGAGTTGTGTGTGTAGAACTGATAACCACAAATCGTTTGGGGATCAAGATGTACCCTAAACTGGAAAACTCCAGTTTAGTGAGTATGCTTTTGTTTTTACTGACAAGCTTGTCTACAAGATAGGGCTAATGTATGCTGAATTGCTCCACTTGCTTATGCTGTTGCTGCGTAGGTCTAATCTCGGAGCTTGTGCAGGTGTACTTATCACAGAAGCACAGCATAGTGGGGTTGGGAGGGGCCCACAAGGCCATCGCGTCCAACGCCCCGCTCCGTGCAGGAATCCAGGCCAGAGCATCCCCGACAGCGGGCTGTCCGGCCTCGTCTTGAAGGCCTCCAGGATGGCAGAGCCCACCGCCTCTCTGGGGAATGTTTATCTACCCATCCATCCATCACATTCACTAATCGCCCATCGGGCTGGTCAGCCAGCCACGCTGGGCGAACGGGCTCCGCTGTCGCGCTGCTCCAACAGCCGGGAAGCCTTTCCCGCTGTTCGGCCGGGGCCGGCTTCCTGTCCCCTGCGAAACGCGTAACCCCGTGCGGGCGAGGGGCGGCGGCGCCCCTGCCCGGGCTCCAGACCGCCGCACAGCCGTGTTGCTTCGGGGGCAGCCCGGGCCGCGGGAGAACCGCAGAGCCGCGTCTCAGGCTCCCCCACAGCCCCAGGCGGATATGGCGACGGCTGTCCCGCTTCGCGCCTGGCCAGGGCGCGGCTGCCCCGGGGCGGGGAGGCGCGGGTCGCCGCTCGCCGCGGCTCCCCCGCCAGCTCCCCCGAGGTACTTCAACGAGCCCGAGGCGGGGCCGGCGGCGGCGCGTCCGGCACAGGCCCTCGCTGCCGCGGCCTGCCGGGGCGGCCCGCCCCGGCCCGGCGACCAACGGCTCTCGCCCGGCTCCTGCGAGCCCGCCTGGCTCGGCGCCGCCGCCCCGCCTGCGCGCCCCCCAGAGCAGCCCCGCGCCCCTGCCGGGCCACAGGGCCCGACTGGGCACGGCGCCCTGCGGCGGGAGCGCCTCAGGCCGCTCGAGGCTGGCCGAAGCCGGGCGGCGCTGGGCCACGCGCCGGGCCGGCAGGCCGCGAGGGGCGGGCGCCAGGCCGCGGCCGGCGGCCCCGAGCGGAGGGAGGCGCTGCCAGCGGCCCGCCCTCCGCCGCCGCGGGGCGGGCGGGCGCCGGGGCGGCGGGCGGAGCCAGGCGCGGGGGGCTGAGGAGGGCCGGGGCGGGCCCGCGGGGCGGCCCTTCGTCCTTGCCCCGGCATGGCGGCGGCGCTCTTGGCCTGGCGCGGCGGCTCCGCCGGCGGAGGTGAGGCGCGGAGGCGGCGGCTCCCCCTCTGCGCCGCCCCGGCGCGCCCGCTTGGCCCGCGCCGGGGCGGGCGGTGGCTCCTGCGGGGCCGCGGCCTCCTGAGGGGAAGCGGGCAGCTGAGCCGCGGAGGGCTGCGGAGCGGGGCGCTTGCCGAGGCAGGCGCCCGAGGCCTTCGCCGGGCTGGGGAGGGGGCAGCCGGGCTCTCGCCGCGCTTCACAGAATCATGGAACGGCAGGGTTGGGGGGCGCCTCCGAGGCCATCGAGTCCAGCCCCTGCTCAATGCAGGCGTCCAAGTCAGAGCATCCCTGGCAGGTGGCTGCCCAGCCTCGCCTTGAAGGCCTCCAGGGTGGGAGAGCCCGCCGCCTCCCCAGGTGTGGGAGAGCCCACCACCTCTTCCTCGCTCAGCAGCCGCGTCGGCCCGGGTGCCAGGCCTGAGTGCTGCAGGAGGGCCCTTCGGTGCCAGCAGGGCGGGGCAGAATTGGCTGCAGCAGGGGGGCCAGAGGCCGCCCCCGCACGCAGAGGCCTTGACTCCACCAGGCTGGCCGCAGGTGGGGGGGGTGGGCCACTGGTGTGTCCTGCTGGCGAGCCCCAGAGGCGCCTGGGGGGGGGCTCTAGGGGTTAACGAGACAGGGCAGCTCTCATGAAACAGTAAGAGCGCCCCTGCGCTCGTGCAGAGAGCCTCACCACTGAGTAATGTATAGAGCCCCCCTCCTCCAACATGCATCGGGCACTGGAGCACGCCCAGATGTGGGGGGGGGTGCCCAGGCAGCCAGCGCCAACAGGAGGTGTTTGGGGGCTAGAAGAAGGGGCCATGCAAGGGCCCCCCAGGAAGGCCATGAAGACCCTTGGAGAGTTGCAGTATTTGTGAGGGGCCCCAGTGCAATGGCACCCACTGCACCTCGCCCTGCCTGTGTGCCATCGCAAAGGCATCGTGGGGCGCAGCTCCTGCACTCTGGCGCATGGCCATCTCAGGGCAGCTCTGGGATGTTTGCTCCTGCCCAGAAGCAGCTTGAAATAGGAGCAAAAGCGCATCCGTGAAGGGCTGAAGGGAACCGGCAGCAGGGGAGGTTGGCTTGAAAAGGATCACAAAGTAGGAAAGAAGGTGTCACTTGGCATGGGAGGGCCCCCGGGTCTGTATAGCTGTGGGGTGGTAACAAGTGAGCACAGCAGACTGTGCGTTTGTCGAGGCTGGTGAGGGAAGCTCAGCTGAGGCCTTGTGACGATCTTGGCTCTGGCAAGGGGCTCCAGGAGGGGCCTGGGCTCTCTTCACCTTTCCACTCACTTGGACAGCAGCCCCTGCGTGCCTGTTCAGTGCTGCTCCCTCTCAGGTTGCAACTCATCTCCCAGCAATTATCTTCTGCTTTACTAGCCACATGTCTTAACAGGCAACTAAACTTTTGCCTTGTCTATAAAGTTGAGCGATAATGCTGTCTCTAGCAAGTGCTGTAAAACAAGTCCCAGAGACTGAGTGTGAAGGACTAAAGTAGCTCCTGAAAGTGAACAGTTTGGGGGGTTGCATTATAGCAGCTGCACTGGAGTTACCAGCCAGCTGTTCATCTCCCTCTGTTCGCTCAGGTCTTTAACCCTGACCTTCCTCACCCCGTGCTGGAAAGGGGAAGTCTCAGGACTGCCACCTAGGCTGGTTGGGTTATTCTTCTACTCATTCAGGAGCTGGTGCCTCAAAAAATCTTGCAAGCCCTTGACAAACTTCAATTGCGGCTTTTTTGGCCATTCTTGGCACTGTTTAGCAGCATGGCACAGATCCCCTGGGCCAGAATGGAGGGTCTTTTACGCCCACCTCCTCATGCTTTTTCCTTTGCAGCTTGGACGTTTAAATGTATGCGACAGCTTCACACTGTTTACCAGATGGTGGAATTGCCAGAGACTCACCAGATGCTTCGCCAGACATGCAGGGACTTTGCTGAAAAGGAGCTGGCTCCCATCTCTGCTCAGCTGGATAAGGAGCATCGCTTTCCTGCAGAGCAGGTATATGTGACTCCTCTCTAGGTGACACCTGCCCCTTGTCCAGCATCCTGGCTGGCTGAGAAAGGCCTGTTGCAATCCCAAAGCTTGCCAAGTAGAGGAGCATTTGTACTGAGACTGATGCCCTGATCCCTTTGAACTTTAGGATGTTTGACTAGGTTCTGGATCTCGGTGCTGCCCGAATCAAGCACAACCTCATTATTTTGTTCATATCCACTTCCTTAAAGTGGTTAAAGTGTTGGACTGGGACTGGAAAGACCAGGGTTCGAATTCCCACTCAGCCATGAAGTTCACTGGGTGACTTTGGGCCAGTCACAGCTATTCCCCACTTTGTTGAAGCATGGGGCAGATATCTGCCATGCCAGGCGCCACACCTTTAGAAAAGGCCCCTTCATTCCCGCACTCCTCTTGACACATGTACACAAGCAAGTTTGCATATACATGTGAACAAGGAGCCACTGTGACGGTGCCTACCCCCATGTTCTTACGCATGACTTCATTTGTATTGTATTTTATTTATTTTGTACTTATTAGGCTTATTGGTAAGCTGTCTTGAGCACAGGTTCTTTGGAAAGGTGGCTGACACATTTTAAAGTAAATAATAAATGTTACCCAGATTCTGCAGCTTTAACTTAGTTTTTAGCTGGGACATTGTTTTCACTGACACTGTCTTTTCTCGTAGTCAGCTTTGTAACATCACCTGCCCCCTCTTTCCAGATCAAGAAAATGGGGAGTCTTGGCCTCCTAGCAATGGATGTACCTGAGAAGTACAGAGGAGCAGGGCTTGATTACCTGGCATATTCCATTGCCGTGGAAGAGATCAGCCGAGGCTGTGCATCCACGGGTGTTGTCATGAGTGTGAATAACGTAAGGTCACCTGGGGCTGTTCATCTGGGCCAGTAGTCTCTTTTCCTCCATCTCGAGGGCAGTTCTCTCTTCTGAGGGGCAGACCTGATGGCAGTGGGTTGCTTGGCCTTCTGGTCACGGTGGCTTGTAATTAGGAGATTTACAGAGGGCCATTTTGTCTTTTCAGTCCCTCTATTTAGGACCAATTTTGAAGTTTGGATCTGAAGAGCAGAAGCACAAATGGATTGCTCCCTTCACCAGTGGGGACAAAATAGGCTGCTTTGCCCTAAGTGAACCAGGTAACTCGGGTGTTCGGGTGCTTCTGTGGCCTGTAAGGTGGCCAGCTCAGAGAAGGTTGTGGCTTCGCCCAAATTGAATGGGTGTCTCTGCTCTACCCAGCCCTGGCTGGATACCTGATCTTAAAGGTCTGGAAAAACTGGGGAAGGAGGGGCAGGGAATTGGAATGTGCATCTGTTGTCAGCAGCACTGTGTGTATTCTGTGCTTAAAATATTGTGTAACTACAAGGCAAGCCATGTTATGACCTTCATAAATTATGCAATTATTTGCTTTCTGTTTTGTTTAATCATTTCTCTAGTCATAGAGAACCTCCATAACATAATTACATAATAACTATGTTATATGCCTTCATAATGAACTAGGGAAATGATGCTGCAAGGGTGTTGCATGACAGTCTGAATTCCTGCTGGGGCAGGACTAGGTCTCTGCGGTCCCTGGCAGCCCCAGCATCTCCACAGCATTGGTCCCGAATGAACAGCCATGAGCCACGTTCCATAATTACATCAAACTTGTGGAGTTTAGCCCGGGCTCTGCTCACTCATAGGTGGGCCTTTTAGATCATTGTCACCTGAGGCACGAGAGCTGGCTAAAGGAGAGTAATGTACGATGGGGCCTCACAGCCTCAGACCTGTTCCGAGGGTGGAGCAACAGCAGAGCATCTTGCCTTCAGGTCAGGCATCTTTCTGATTTTATCTTGCATGATGCCTTGCCAAGGAAACGGCAGCGATGCAGGCGCTGCTTCAACGGTTGCCCGGCTCATCGGTGATGAATGGGTCTTGAATGGCACCAAAGCCTGGATCACCAGTGCCTGGGATGCCTCTGCAACGGTGGTGTTTGCAACCACGGACAAGTCCCTGAAACACAAGGTGGGTGCGGTGTTCGCCAAGCATTCGCTTAGGTTGCATTAACAGGATCCTGGTGTCCAGATCACAAAACATTGTAGTTCTGGTCAACTGCCCCCAGCTCTGGGATCCACATAGGAAGGACATTGACGGACTGGAACGTGGCCAGAGGGAGTGTGACCTGGATGAGGAGATCAAGTCCTGTGAAGAATGGTTGACCAAACCGGCTATGTTTAGCACAGAGAACATTAAGGGGAGACATGATAGCTGCCTTCCAGTATATGATGGGCAGGCTTGTTCTCTGCTGCTTTTGGAGGTAGGGCTAGAACCAATGGGTGGAAGTTGCAGGGAAGCAGATTTTGGCTAAATGTTAGGAGAAACATCCTAACAGTAAGAGCTGTTTGGCAGTGGCGCAGCCTGCCTCCTGGGGTGGCAGGCTCTCCTTTGCTGGAGGTAGTCAAGGAGAGGTTTGATGGGGGCCAAACTGTCAGGGACGCAGATCCTTCGCTGAGCAGGGGGCTGAAGGGGGTGACCTCCACAGTCCTTTCTAGCTCTGTGATTCTATGCGCTTCCTCTGCTGCTCTGCCAGCGCTTCCTGTCCTTGAAGTCCCAGGCAGGCAAGAGAAATAGCAGGCCTTTTGAGCCACGTCTGGTGGGTCGCACGTCATGCGGCTGGGCCTCCCTCTTTCTGTGTGGACGGTTGTGGATGTTGTCCTTCTGTTGCAGGGCATTAGTGCCTTCCTTGTTCCCATGCCAACCCCTGGTCTGTCCCTGGGGAAGAAAGAAGACAAGCTGGGGATCAGAGCATCGTCTACGGCCAACCTGATCTTCGAGGACTGCTGCATTCCCAAGGCCAACCTCCTGGGGGAGCAGGGAATGGGCTTCAAAATTGCCATGGTGAGTGAATTGTAGATACAAGGAGCGAGTGTGATTGGACACTGGCACTGCCTGCGTGCACAGAAAGGAGGCGTGCCTCTGCTCTCTCCACCCTTGTCTCATCCTTTTTGCTGTATTGCTGGCACTCTGCTTTATAATGTTGTTGGAAGGGTAGGAGGGCATCTTCCAACACCACCCAGATCTCTGCCTTCCTAAGGTCATTCCCCCCCCCCCCCCCCACACACACACACTCCTCTGTAGATCTTTCTGAAGTCAAACAGTGCCTGGTGGGAAAGTGAATGTAATTTCCATGACCTGGGAGACTCTAAAGAGAAGGGCTGGTTTATCCATTCTTTTCCAGCCATGGACTTCTTCTGTGGGGTTTCCCATGTTTTCAATATGGAAGGTGCAGCTTTTTTTTCTGGAAAAGGCACTTTATGAGCTTGTCTGTAGTTCTTTGAGAAGAGAAAATGCCTAATCTACAAGGGTTCTAGACCGCATGTGATTAGATTGTTCTGACGGTCCTCCCTGCTGGCTTATTTTTTCATTTACCACTCATCTTTATGCCAGCCTTCTCCAGCCTGGTGCCTTCCAGGTATGTTGGACTACAACTCCTATCATCCCCAGGGATAATGGGAGTTGTCGTCCAGCGCAACTGGAGGGTGCCATTTCCTGGGGAAGGCTGCTTTATGCCCTTCCATTCCCCACAGAGCAGCATGTCCTCTGGGAACTACAGGTGTCACTTTCTCAGAGCTCAGATTCCCTTCATGGATGCTTCTTGCAGGTCAGAATACCTGGAGTACTGTATGCTATCCTCTCCTGGAAACAGGAGCAGCTGTGAAGCCTGGAGGCTTAATCTACCTTACACTTAAACTGGCTTAATGTTTTATACACATGCTCACGCACGCATGCACGCACAGTTTCTCTCAAGGGAACTGTGAGAACTGTAGTTTTGTGAGGGGAACTCAGGTTTTTTAAGCATCCTCACCAAAATGACAGTTTGTGGGAATCTTTGCGGAAGCCATGATAGCTTAAACTCTATAAAACAATGGAAGCTTGTAGTGTGGGTCTGTCCACTGTGGGGGTAAGATTCAAACTGCCCCACCTGGTACTTCACTACCAACTGCCTGTATTCTGCAAAGTGTGTCTATTTCTTTAATGTTCTATGACTGTCTTGGAACAAGGTGGTGGCGATTGAGACACAGTGACAGAAGTATAGTGATGACTTCCCTTCCCGCTATGGCTCATGTGCCCAAGTTTACTGTGGTTTGTTTTTTCATCTTCCTTTCAGCAAACCCTAGACTCTGGCAGGATTGGAATTGCCTCCCAGGCCTTAGGAATTGCCCAGGCAGCCCTAGACTGTGCTGTGGACTACTCTGAGAAGAGGATGGCCTTTGGCTCTCCTATTACTAGGCTGCAAGCCATCCAGGTACTGGGGAAGAAGGCTGTGTCAGGAGTCTCTGTGTTTAATGGAAGCATGTCAGATCTCTTCCATAGAAGGATGAGGCGCCTCTCATTGTGTCAGTGGCTCCAGCCAAGATCGCTGCTTGCTGTGTTCTCTTTGGAGAGGGACTTGCCAAATGACAACTTGGCTCATGAGGCTGCAGAACTACGATTCTGTGAGCTGCGTGACTTGAATCAGGGCAACCGTGGTTGGTCAGTCTCACCCAAAAGGCAAGGGCCTCCCCATTTGGGGCTGGCCCAAGTCATTTTTGGTGCCAGAAACTCCCAAGGGCACACACACCCCCTCCCTGCCACTAAGTAACATGGGGCACAATCCATTGGAAAAGGTCTCCTGCACAAGCCCTATTGAAATGAAAGGGAAATGCACAAGAGAATGGGCGTTAGTTTCAGTGGGGAGAAATGCACAGGAGAATGTCCCAATGCACAGTTCTCTGTTAAATGGGTCTGTCTGTCTTCCACTCCTTCCCTTAACGGCAGCTAACATCTCCAAGGGAGGGCATCTGCCTTCCCTCACGCCATGGTAGGGCCACCTCGTGTAGTGTTATAATATATAATTGATGTGATGCGATTGATGCGATGCTCCCTATTAAGTTCTTGTTAGTTTGATCAACGTGTAGAATGTCCGTGGAAGGGCTTATTCAACCACGGGGTGTTCCATGTTTGTAGTTCAAGCTGGCTGATATGGCCCTGGCCCTCGAGAGCGCGCGCCTGCTGACGTGGAGAGCAGCCATGCTGAAGGACAACGGCAAGCCCTACACAAAGGTAATCCTTATTGCCACAGCTACGGACTTCTGGCAGGCGCCCCAGAAATAACCTGGGGAGCATTTGCCTTTGTGTATATCAGGCCCCAGTCTGGCAAACTGGGCAAGCCAGGACTAGGATGCTGGTGGCCCCCTCAAGCAGCAGGGAGGCGGGGCGGGGCGGGGAGCGGCTTTGCCTGCTGTGGAGCACTTCCCCTGCCCTGTTTCTTTTCAAACAGGAAGCCGCGATGGCCAAGCTGTCTGCATCAGAGGCTGCAACTTCCATTTCCCATCAGGTAAGCTTCTCTTGAAGGCAGCTGTGCCTCAGTACCTAACAGGACGTAAGAAGAGCTTTCTGCAAGAAACTCTCCTCTTCCTGTCAAGTGGGGCTGCAGGAGTTTACAAGCAGCAAACCACCAAGTTCTGGCCCTCTGGTTCTTCTGTCCTCCTTACTGGGAAAGACCTCAGCAGCTTCTGTGCGTGTGCAGGGCTTAAATGACTGTGGCAAACTTACTGCCCATGTGGTAGCTGCTAGTGTAATGTTATCTTTCCGTCCTCCAGTCTCCACCTTCGTACCCACCCTGTTGAGCAGCCTTCCCCAACCTGGCACCCTCCAGATGTGTTGATGTGCCATTGGCCTTACCAGCTGGGGGATGTTGGGAAGTGTATTCCAGTACATCTGGGGGTCACCAGGTTGGGGAAGCTGCTCTAGCACTGTAGGTACAGCTTCCTGGGGAGGGCCCAATTCCACGGGTGATGGTTGGATGCTTTTATTTCAGGCGATCCAGATCCTGGGAGGGATGGGCTATGTGACAGAGATGCCAGCAGAACGCCACTACCGTGATGCTCGGATCACAGAGATCTACGAAGGAACCAGTGAGATACAAAGGCTGGTGATTGCAGGCCAGCTGTTGAAAGCTTATCGAGGCTGAAGAGGGGAAGAAAACGGATGCTTCAGTGCCTCTGGCTACCTGCATTTTGCGCAGATTGTCACCTGCCTGCTTGTGAATCGAGATGGCAGGTCTTTGTTCTGATGGTCTCATAGAGGATACTGGTGGGAGATAATAGGATAGGGCGGCCTGTAGCACCTACCAGCCTCCATGCTTCTCCTGCGCTGTTTCAGATAAGGGCAAGTTGATCCTGCTGAAGGCCATTGTGAGTCAGTTTGGCTTGATGATCAAGTCTGTTATAGAAGTTTAAGATTTACTGAAATGGAACTTTTCTACAAAAGGATAAAGTGGTCAGTAATCACTCCTCTCATGTTATGCCCTCTGCCTTTCAGAGCAGTCAGAAAATGCAGAGCCACAAGGGCTTTACACACATCCAATGAATACTACGAACACTACCAGCAGTTTGATTCCCCCCAACCCCTGCACTACAGTTCCAAGTTGTACTTAATGAATTATTGGACTCCTTTGTGTGAAATATTTGAACTACCTCTATCTTCACCTACCACAGCAGAACCCAGATGATTAGAGAGGAGACCGAGAATGCCCTGCTGTTACATGCGTAGCTGGGTAAATGGGAAAAAAACACTGCTCTGCAGGATGTAAAGGCGCAATCCTATGGCTGCTAGACAGCAGCCAGACGGCCATAGGATTGTTTGGTTTTCAGGAACCGACCTTGGAGCCCACGCTCTGAGGTTTGTTCCCGGAAAACCACCTCCCTGCTGCCATCCAGCCATGAATGCAGGGCAGCCAGAGCGCAGAGGAGAAGATTCGCTCTGCCTGCCCTGCATTGCATAGGCAGTTGTCCACCTATCCCAATAGGATTGCTCCTTTAGTGAGTGTAGAATGAGGGGTGGGGGGTGATGATGCTCGGGTAACATAAAATCACAGCCTGCAGAAGGGAAACTGAGGCTGCTGTAAATATGAGCACTAGGCAAACCTCCTCCAAGCTTGTGCCATCTGGATGTGTTGGAGTACCACTCCTGTCTCCCCCAGCCAGCCTGGCCAGTAGAGAACACTAGGTTGGGGGTGGTTGCCCTCAGTTCTCAGTGCACTGGAGTGTCCTGTTGGTCCTCAGGGGTCATTTCATTCCCCTCCCAGAGGTAGAACCTTAATGTGAAAGAAGGTGAGATGCCCAGGAAGATGCCTCTGTGTGTACCCAACTGGCAGTTATTAAATCTGAGCACCAAGAACTTGCTGTATCTTTTCCAAGTTACAAAATGGGGAGGCAGACTGCAGGCTTGTGGGATCTACTTCAGTTCTTCAGGGGTTGGACTCAGTGGTCTTATAGGCCCCTTCCAACCCTACTATTCCATGATTCTTTTTACTAGCACCCCAAGATCCACTAAATGGAACCTGGTGCAAAAGATACCCACTTTGAATCAAAGAGTTCTGAGCCCAGGAATTTGGTTTGAGTGCCAGAACTGAATGAGGCCCACAGTCCCTCCATGTAAAGATCCACTCCTGGTTATGCCCCAAGCTTTCTGCAAAACATGGCCCCTCCAGGAAATTCCTGATTTGTGTGGCGGATAACTTCCTCCTACAGAAAGTAGAGGAAGGAACTAGAGGATGGGCTATCCTTGACTTGATCCTAACCAACAGAGATGACTTAGTGGATCAAGTAGCAGTTACAGGAATTCTGGGGGAAAGCGACCATGTTGCACTTGAGTTCTTGGTTCTAAGAGAAGCAAAAGCCGAGTGTAGTCAAACGCATACCCTGGATTTTAGGAAAGCTGATTTTAATAAACTCAGAACAATGATCAGTAAGGTCCCATGGCAAGCGACGCTAACGAGAAAAGGAGTCCGAGATGGGTGGGAGCTTTTAAAAAAGGAAATTCTCAAGGCACAATTACAAACAATTCCAACAAGAAGAAAAGGTGGAAGACAACAGAAGAAGCCAATGTGGCTTCACAAATAGCTTAGAGATGACCTGAAAACAAAAAAGGACACACATAGGAAGTGGAAGGAAGGCCAAGCAACAAAGGAAGAGTACAGGCAGGTAGCACAGAATTGCAGGGATGGTGTCAGGAAGGCTAAAGCTGAGAATGAGCTGAGGCTAGTGAGGGATGCTAAAAGCAACAAAAAAGCTTTCTTCAGCGACGTGCATAGTAAAAGGCAGAGGAAAGAAATGGTTGTTCAGCTATTAAATAAGGATGGCAAAACGATAACAGATGACAAAGAAAAGGCAGAGGTGCTCAGTTCCTACTTTGGCTCAGTCTTCTCCCAAAAGAGGCTCTATGACCCCCCTGGCAAAGGTGAAGTACAGGCTGAAGGGGCAGGATTGCAGCTGGAGATGGACAGGCATATGGTCAAGGAACATCTCATTACTTTGAAGGAGTTCAAATCTCCAGGGCCAGATGGACTGCATCCTAGAGTAATAAAGGAACTGGCAGAAGAACTCTCAGAACTGCTGTCTATTCTCTGAGCAATCATGGAGGACGGGGGAAGTGCCAGATGACTGGAGGAGGGCTAATGTTGTCCCTAACTTCAAAAAGGGCACAAAGGAGGAACCTGGGAACTACAGACCAGTCAGTCTGACATCGATCCCTGGGAAAATTCTGGAGCAGATGATAAAGTGATCGATCTGTGAGCACCTTGAAAACAATGCAGTGATTACTCAAAGCCAACATAGATTTGTCAAGAACAAATCCTGCCAGACGAATCTGATCTAATTTTTTTATCAAGTAACCTCCCTTGTGGACCGTGGGAATGCTGTATTATATCATCATATCATATCATCATATACCTCAACTTCAGCAAAGCTTTCGACAAAGTGCCCCATGATCTCCTGATGAGCAAACTAGCTCAAAGTAAAAAAAACTTTACTCAATAGTATTTAAAACATATGTCCAATTAAAAGAATAAGAAAATGCATGCAGTGTTGCTGAACCAGCCAGTTTCATGGAAAGTAAAGGATGTGCAGGTGCATTTCATCACTAAGGTCCTGAATAATGGAGTAACTCGTAAGTCATGGGTGGGCAACTTCAGGAGGTCCGGGGGCCATTTTCTCCCCACACACACGCAGGCTGCACACACACCCTTCGGCATCCCCGCCCTCCGATTTAAAAACTATTTTTAAATAGCATCCATAGTGACTACAAAGCATCAAAAGGGTCAAAATTAGTTTGTTTGGAACCTTCTAATAATATACCTCAACTTCAGCAAAGCGTTCGACAAAGTGCCCCATGATCTCCTGATGAGCAAACTAGCTCAAAGTGGGCTAGATGAAACAGTGATCCGGTGGATCCACAGTTGGCTACAGAATTGGACTCAAAGAGTGCTTATCCATGGGACCTTCTCAAACTGGGGAGAGGTAACGAGTGGGGTACCGCAGGGCTCGGTCCTGGGCCCAGTGCTCTTCAACATCTTTATTAATGACTTGGAGGAGGAGGTGCAGAGAATGCTGATCAAATTTGCAGATGACACCAAATTGGGCGGGATAGCTAATACTTTGGAAGACAGAAACAAAATTCAAAGTGATTTGGATAGACTGGAGCGCTGGGCAGAAAACAACAGAATGACATTTAATAGGGATAAATGCCAAGTTCTGCACCTAGGAAAAAGAAACCACAGTTACAAGATGGGGAATACGTGGCTCAACGACAAGACAAGCGAGAAGGATCTTGGAATTGTCGATCACAAGCTGAAGATGAGCCAACAATGTGATGTGGCTGCAAAAAAGGCAAATGCTCTTTTGGGCTGCATTCATAGAAGCATAGCTTCCAAATCCCAGGAAGTATTAGTTCCCCTTTACTCAGCACTGATTAGGCCTCATCTGGAGTACTGTGTCCAGTTCTGGGCACCACACTTGAAGAAGGATGCAGACAAACTGGCGAGGGTTCAGAGGAGGGCAACAAAGATGATCAGGGGACTGGAAACAAAGCCCTATGAGGAGAGACTGAAAGAACTGGGCATGTTTGGCCTTGAGAAGAGAAGACTGAGGGGAGAGATGATAGCGCTCTTCAACTCCTTGAAAGGTTGCCACAGAGAGGAAGGCCAGGATCTCTTCTCAATCATCCCAGAGTGCAGGACACAGAATAATGGGCTCAAGTGACAGGAAGCCAGATTCTGGCTGAACATCAGGAAAAACTTCCTGACTGTTAGAGCAAAACCACAATGGAACAAATTACCTGGGGAGGTGGTGGGCTCTCCCACACTGGAGGCGTTCAAGATGAGGCTGGACAGCCGCCTGTCAGGGATGCTCTGGCTTGGATTCCCACATTGAGCAGCGGGTTGGACTCGATGGCCTTGTAGGCCCCTTCCAACCCTGCTATTCTATGATTTTGGCAGCGTGCTGCAGAAGGAGTCATTTTGGTGGTGTTATTGTGAAACAAGTGGAAGTTGGAAATCCTTGCCAGAGATCTACCAGTAAATCCCAATCTACCTTCTGCCCACCCCTGAAATAAGAAACCTTTATTAATGTTCCTTTCACAGTCTGGTTTCTGCTAATACCACTGCAAGAGGAGCAGGTCCCCAGAGGTTTATGTGAGCAATGTCTCTACAATGCCTGTTGGCGGAAGGGGGTGTTAATTTCAGGAGCTGTGATTGTACAGACACTAGAAAAGCTGCCACCCCTACATCCCATCAAAGACGATTGAGAGTGTGAAGAGCAATTAGGATGTTTATGCACTTTGGCAAAGCTTTCTCAGCCAACAGCTGTTCTCTAGTTGCCAAGGAGATTTGAACCCTTCCGCCTCAAGAGGTTGAGAACCAAGCCACCTATCTGCCCTCAAACACAAAGCAAATTCCATCTCCTCGCCCCGATTTCTAAGAACTGTAAAAAATGGCACGTACGCACACCCCTGCTCATGGTTGCCTCGCCTCCACTGCAAAGACTAGAGTAACAGTTACTACAATATCATATGGTATACGCATGATGATGATTGGCTGTAGCTATTAACCGAACTTCCATCAGCAGAAGCAGTATACCTCTGCATAGCAGAACGTGGGGCTAAAGTGGTTTGCTCTTTGTGCTTCTTGCACCAGCGGTATCTGGCGGTTGTGCTGGGACCAAAATGCTGGGGCAGGACTTCTAGAGGTGGGACATCCAGGCTGGGGTGGGGCAGGGCCACCTGTCGCTTTTGGGAAGGAGTGGGGCTGAGCATTTTGATGTGAGGGCGCCTTTTTCACTACTTCTCAATAGGCTACCTGGTGCCTGTTTAAAAAGCAGAGATCATAACGCAAGAGGCAGCCAGCAAAAGTGGCTTTCTAAGTAGTCACAAGAAGGAAAGATGCAAAGCAACACAGTTCGAGGTTCTAAGCTGTCTGCTGGGACGGGGGAGAAGCAGTGCACACGAGCTGAGGGCACGGCCTGGGGTTAGGTTTTTAGTCCAGGCCATTTCAACCACAGTAGGCACTGAATTCCCACTGGATATGCCAGTGAAGGAAGCAAAAGGCTTCAGGAAAAGGACAGGACTGCTAAATGAACTAGTCAACACAGTGCAATAGGGCGTAGTCATCAGCTGGAGCTGGGCGGCACCTGTTGGCCTAATCCTACTGCACAAACAGTAGGATTAGAAAGAGGTACAGAGGCCCTAGTTTGTACTCAAGAGCCAACACTTCTACAGGGAGAAGACCGGCCTTGCAAAGACAACAGAGGTCCTAGAAAAATGTTCATGGCGGGTCGTGTAATGACAACTAGTATAGCAAAGTGGCTACAAGAAGCCTGTGAACCAGGAAGCCCCCAGTTCAGCTCTACCAGCCATGACCTCACTGAGTTACTTTAAGGCAGTGATGGGGTATCCACGGCCCAATTTCATGTGGCCCATGGCATTGGTCTGCTCTGCTGCTTCAATTCCAGGCTATCTGAGCAAGAGGTGAAGACTGCACAGAGCAAGTGAGGATCAGCACCTCCAAAAAACCCTCCATCTGCCATTTTGGGATAATACTGCCTTACCTTACAGGACTGTTAGGATGAGAGAATGTGAAGGGTTTTGGACACAAGCAAAATATCAATGATTATTAATATCAGGATCAGACTTACAGGGCTTGTTCATTCAGTTAAACCTGCTGGGGGTTATGCTTGTTGTTGTTGTTGTTCAGTCGTTCAGTCGTGTCCGACTCTTCGTAACCCCATGGACCATAGCACACCAGGCCTTCCTGTCCTGCGCACTCTCCCGGAGCGTGCTCAAGTTCATATTCATTGCATCGGTGATGCTATCTAGCCATCTCATCCTCTGCCGTCCCCTTCTCCTTTTGCCTTCAGTCTTTCCCAGCATCAGGGTCTTTTCCAGAGAGTTTTCTCTTCGCATTAGGTGGCCAAAATATTTGAGCTTCAGCTTCAGTATCTGTCCTTCCAATGAGCACTCAGGGTTGATTTCCTTTAGGATGGACTGATTTGACCTCCTTGCAGTCCAGGGGACTCGTAAGAGTCTTCTCCAGCACCACAGTTCGAAAGCATCAATTCTTCAGCGCTCAGCCTTCCTTATAGTCCAGCTCTCACAGCCATACATTACTACTGGGAAAACCATAGCTTTGATTAGACGGACCTTTGTCGGCAAGGTGATGTCTCTGCTTCTTACTATGCTGTCTAGGTTTGCCATAGCTTTCCTCCCAAGGAGCAAGCGTCTTTTAATTTCATGGCTACAGTCACCGTCTGCGGTGATCTTGGAGCCCAAGAAAGTAAAATCTGTCACTGCTTCCATTTCTTCCCCTTCTATATGCCAGGAAGTGATGGGGCCAGATGCCATGATCTTAGTTTTTTTAATGTTGAGTTTCAAACCAGCTTTTGCATTCTCCTCTTTCACCCTCAACAAGAGGCTCTTGAGATCTTCTTCGCTTTCTGCCATTTGGGTGGTATCGTCTGCACATCGGAGGTTGTTAATTCTTAATTCCGACCTCTGATTCATCCAACCCGGCATTTCTCATGATGTACTCTGCATATAAGTTAAATAAGCAGGGTGACAATATGCAGCCTTGTCGTTTCCCAATTTTGAACCACTCGGTTGTTCCATGTCCGGTTCTTACTGTTGCTTCTTGACCTTCGTACAGGTTTCTCAGGAGACAGGTAAGGTGGTCTGGTACTCCCATCACTTTAAGAATTTGCCACAGTTTGTTGTGATCCACACAATCAAAGGCTTTAGCGTAGTCAATGAAGCAGAAATAGTCGTTTTTCTGGAATTCTCTTGCTTTCTCCATGATGCAGCGAATGTTGGCGATTTGATCTCTAGTTCCTCTGCCTCTTCGAAACCCAGCTTGTACTTCTGGTAGTTCTCGGTTCGCATACTGCTGAAGCCTAGCTTGTAGGATTTTGAGCATCACCTTGCTGGCATGTGAAATGAGCGCAATTGTGCGGTAGTTTGAACACTCTTTGGCGTTGCCCTTCTTTGGAATTGGAATGTAAACTGACCTTTTCCAGTCTTGCGGCCATTGCTGAGTGTTCCAAATTTGTTGGAACAAATTTTAACAGCATCATCTTTTAGGATTTTAAATAGCTCAGCTGGAATACTGTCATCTCCGCTAGCTTTGTTGTTACTAATGCTTCCTAAGGCCCGCTTGACTTCACTCTCGAGGATGTCCGGCTCAAGTTCAGTGACCGCACTATCATGGCTATCAAGGACATTACTATCATGGCTATCAAGGACATTAAGATCTTTCCTGTATAGTTCTTCTTTGTATTCTTTCCACCTCTTCTTAATCTCATCTGCTTCTGTGAGGTCCCTGCCTTCTTTGTCCTTTATCATGCCCGTCTTTGCACAAAACGTTCCCTTGAGATCTCCAATTTTCTTGAAGAGATCTCTAGTCTTTCCCATTCTGTTGTTTTCCTCGATTTCCTTGCATTGTTCATTTAAGAAGGCCTTCTTGTCTCTCCTTGCTATTCTCTGGAACTCTGCATTCAGTTGGATATATCTTCCCCTTTCTCCCTTGCTTTTTGCTTCCCTTCTTTCCTCAGCTACTTGTAAAGCCTCATCAGACAGCCACTTGGCTTTCTTGCATTTCTTTTTCTTTGGGATGGATTTCGTCGCTGCCTCCTGAACAATGTTACGGACCTCCGTCCATAGTTCCTCAGGCACTCTGTCTATCATGTCTAATCCCTGAAATCTATTCCTCACCTCCACTGTATATTCATAAGGGATATGATTTAGGTCATACCTGAATGGTTGAGTGGTTTTCCCGACGTTCTTCAATTTCAGCCGAAATTTTGCAAGAAGCAGCTCATGATCTGAGCCACAGTCAGCTCCAGGTCTTGTTTTTACTGACTGTATGGAGCTTCTCCATCTTTGGCTGCAAAGGACATAATCAATCTGATTTCAATATTGACCATCTGGTGATGTCCATGTGTAGAGTCGCCTCTTGTGCTGTTGGAAAAGATTGTTTGCTATAATCAGCGTGTTCTCTTGGCAAAACTCTATTAGCTTTTGTCCTGCTTCATTTTGTACACCAAGGCCATGCTTGCCTGTTATCCCAGTGATTTCTTGACTTCCTACTTTAGCATTCCAGTCCCCTATGATGAAGAGGACATCTTTTTTTGGTGTTAGTTCTAGAAGGTGTTGGAGGTCTTCATAGAACCGATCAACCTCAGCTTCTTCGGCTTCAGTGGTTGGGGCATAGACTTGAATTACTGTGATGTTGAATGGTTTGCCTTGGATTTGTACTGAGATCATTCTATCATTTCTAAGATTGTACCCCGGTACTGCTTTTCCCTCCCTTTTGTTGACTGAGTGCTACTCCATTTCATCTAAGGGATTCTTGGCCACAATAGTAGATATGATGGTCACCTGAATTAAATTCGCCCATGCCTGTCCATTTTAGTTCGCTGATTCCCAAGATGTCGATGTTCAATCTTGCCATCTCATGTTTGACCACCTCCAGCTTACCTTGATTCATTGATCTGACATTCCAGGTTCCTAAACAATATTGTTCTTTACAGCATCGGATTTTCTTTTCACCACCAGACACATCCACAGCTGAGTGTCCTTTTGGCTTTGGCCCAGCCGCTTCACTCTTTCTGGCACTACTTGGAAATACCCTCTGCTCTTCCCCAGTAGTATATTGGACACCTTCCGACCTGAGGGGCTCATCTTCTGGCGTCATATCTTTTAGCCTTGTGATACGTTCCATGGGGTTTTCTTGGCAAGAATACTGGAGTGGGTTGCCATTTCCTTCTCCAGTGGACCACATTTTGTCAGAACTCTCTGCCATGACCTGTCCATCTTGGGTGGCCCTGCACGGCATAGCTTATGGCTTCACTGAGTTACGCAAGCCCCTTCGCCACAACAAGGCAGTGATCCATGAAGGGGAGGGGGTTATTCTAAGTGATCATAAATGTACACTTCAGTTCTATTCCCTTTACAACAGGTGCTCAAAGTTACAAGTTGGAGAACATGTATTGTAAAATTGCTTCCTCCTACAGGGCAGAGTCAAAGCAGAAAATGCTAACACTTTTAAGTAGGGAGTCAAAGCTATTATTTTATATGTCAACACAGCCCAGTGAGAATTCACTGTGTATTTTGCCTCTCCCTTACCCGCCTATGACATGTACAGAGAGATCAAGTATTCCAAAGCATTAAAAAAAGGATTCCGAGGAAACCAGGCACTGAGAGTCAATACCTCAATTATATATAATTTCCACATAGTTGGGGTTTTAGAAAAGTAAAATTAGAACTACAGGCAGCAAATTAATAGGTACTTGGCAAGATGTCAGGACATTAATTATTGTACAATAACTGGGTCATATTCCACTATATGATCCACTTTGAAACAGCTGGGTTTTTTAGGCACAATTTAAAAACATGCCTAAGGTGGAAAGACACAATATAAATGTAGTAAAATAAATAAAAATACATTTATATAATTGAACATTGGCAGACTGCAGCAAGGAGTTACCTTTTCATCAGCTTCTAATGCCTTCAACATGGGTCATAAACGTTGTTTCTGCCCAGAGTGGTCAGATGTACCTCCTGCATGCCACTCTCCGGCCTCCAGAGTTTTGCACGCTGCAGCTGAGAGAAAAATGGAGCAGGAGAGAGAAACAAATTACTATACTCTCGGGGCCTTTATGGTTCCACAGTATGCACAATTGTTGAAAACACTGGCATGTTACATCAGTTCTAAATTCACTGGAAAAGTATAACTTTCTTATAGGATCAAAAGTAATTTGATATAAAACAAGTAGCAATTAAATTATACCATCAATCAGGCTGATAACATGAAGGTGAATCTGACATGATGTTCATCCCTGAAGGATTAAAAATAAGAGCCTTTCATTTAACAAGTACAAAATGCTAGCCCGCATTATTGCAGATAATGGTGTGCAAATGCAGGAACGGTGTCCAGGAAAAGCACAGCCATCTAGCAGAGGCTTCAATGCTCCTTTGTCCTGCCACATCAGCAAAGTAGCAGTTACCTTTTAGGGATGTGCACCAAATTCAGCTGAATCCGAAGTCAAATCAGACTACTTTGGAGAGATTCCGAGACTCCCCAAGGCAATGCAGAATTCCCCCAGAAACTACCTGAACTGAAGCAGGATGGTCCCAGACCTTTGGTTCAGTGCTTTGGTTCTGAACTTCAGTGGAGTTCAGAAATTCAGACAGTATGTCTGCAAACAAAAATACCAGGAACTCTCCAATCAATGTGCTTGTGGGGGAGGGATTTTGAGTCCTGTAAAACCCTTTGCTCAGGGCTGCTCTCTACTCTTGTCTAATTGTGCCTAATTCTGAGCAGAAACATTTGAAGAGCACTAAAGTGAAAGAGTTACTGGCTTGTGCACCTTCCTGATTTTTTTTTTAATCCTTCAATCCTCATTCTTAAATCAATCATCCTCATTCTAGTTTACCACTCGTAAACATTCCTTTTCCATTCCACTTATGAACTGAATTCACATCCCCTGAGCCTTACCTCGTTTTTTTTCTTTCTGTTCTTTGGTTGTGTAAGCCTAGTCTGTCTTTTCCTCTTGAGAACGTTGGTATATCAGCAGCAGCATCTCCTTACCACTCACTTCCCATTGGGATCCCACACCTTTTTTTCAGGGAAGAAGTTATAAAATATGAGGGGGGGGAATGGGGAGGGGGAAAGGGGTGACTAGATGGTGAAGCCACATTGTCTGCAAGTCCAGACTAGTTAATCCCAGGTGTAGTGTGGCGGGAGGAGTCTGCAGGTCACGTGATAGTCTTAATTATACTTCGCGGTTCTTTTGTCTTGCTGAGTTTTCCTTTGTGGTGGGTACAGGTCTCAGCAGTTTTAATTTTTTACTCTATGGGCGCTGTGTGCAAATAATTTTATTTTACACACACACACTGCTGTAACATAATATTGTGCAGTGACCCACTGTTAGAGGGAGGGAGGAGTTTTGTGTACAGTATCATTTGATTCCAGCCCAGCCCGCCCCTCATCTTCACCACCCTTCCTTATTTCAACCCGTCCGTTTCCCCGCCTGTTCCTGCACTTGAGAGGGCAGCACCGGTGCAGGAGCAAGAGCAGCCTCTAAGCACTGAAGGAACAGCCGATGATGCCAGGGCAGCGAGAGGAGGCTGCGGCAGGGGAAGAGTGGCATTCACTCGGAGGTGCTCAGGGTGGGGAAGCCAAGGAGTGGAAGGTTCACTTTTGTGAGCAGCAGCTGCTCCACCAGGTCTGCATCCAAGCAGCTGTGATGGGGGTAACGGTGTCACCTACCATCGAAAACACCCTCCGCTTGGGCTGCTGGTTGGTGGGCGCAAGAGCAGCTCTTGGGCGGCCTGGGCGCAACTGGTAGGAGGCTGCCCAGTACTGGCGGGAGTGCACCAATGCTCCTCCACAGATTCCGCCAGGTACTGGGACACCGTTGCGTGGGAATTAGCCTGGTGGCTGGTTTGCTTGTTCCCTCTCTGCCTAGCCGCTGCCCTCAAAGCCCCGCCCCCATCCCCTCTGTGCGGCCCTCGGGGGGGTCTGGATTGGTGGACAGAGCTGCCGCTACTGCTGTGGGAAGGGGTGTCCCCCTCTCCCTGCTCCTGCTCCCCCATCCCCTGCCTCATGCCTGGGCCTCTCTCACCTTCACCACCAACATGGTTGGCCACCTCATGGTGGTGTTGGAGCTGCAAAACTGCCCTTGACCCTCCGGTTGCACATGAAAGCCAACATATACACCCTTTCCTGGCACAGCAGTGCCAAACGTTGTGTTATATTGGACCAGAGTTCTTGGACCACCCCATGCACCTCTCCTTTGAAATGGCCGCCTGTCAGGGGATCACCAAAGTCAACCATGTGTCTCCCTAGACACTTGACATGGATCACCTGAGAAGGGCAGTGCTGGAGGCGAGGGTTTCAGTGGCCTCCCTGGAGGGCTGCAAGACCCCCAGTAGCTGTGATAGGGAGTCCCACAGACGCCTGGACAGCAGCCCTCGCACGTCCAGCCCTCGCCCCTCGCCAGCTCGTGCACAGCTCTCCTTTGCTATGCCAAGTGCCGCAGCATCAGGCACGCGAAGCGCCGCCTTGTCCCTGCTCCCTGAGCCATCAGGCACTGCAGGAGGCCCAACTCCGCTTTCCCCACAGCAGCTGATTACTCTTGAAGCTACGGTGGAATAGCCTGCAGGTGGGGCTCAAGGGGGTGCAGCAGCATTCTGCCCCAAACCGAGAGCATCCCTCACGAAGAGGTGGAAATTGTGAGCAATGCAGCCGATGCTTACAAACCCAGCCTCTTGCATTGTGGTTGGTATGTTCTCCTCCCACATCAGCCACCATACAGCCATGGGTGAGCTGCCTTGATTCCTGCTGCCTTCGGGGCCCCATCAGTGCTGGCTCCTGCCCCCACAGGCTCTTCCCACCAGTGCACTGTGATGCAGCATGCTCCACCCTGGCTGCTCCAAATATCAGAAGTCAAGGGCACCATGGGCGGCTCTGCCTTAGCACAGCTGAGCCAGCGCTCTCTCCCAAGCTGCCTGTTACAGACGTTGTGCGCCACCTGCAAAGCACCATGGTCCGCTGAAGGCAGTACACAACAGTGGCGTGTAAAACGGGACTACGAGCTCCATCGCGCACATGAACCTGATGGACTCTCGGCTGAATGGCTGATGGCCCAATGCGAACACCTTTCCCCAATGTGGTCGGTGGGCTGTGGTGGGCCCGGAAGCCACCATCTCAAGGCCTCGTGCTCCCTCCACCCCACATTCTCCATTGGGCCAGCCCAAAGCCTCAGGTTCAGGGGAGGCCGAGACGGGAATCCAGAGGCTTTGCCTGGCCCTTGCCACCCAACTCCTCGCTAGCAGGGCAGGCTGCCGCTGCAAGCACAGGAGCAGACTTGTTCATCGTGCCGGGATTGCTCCCCCTGCTCAGTTACTTCCTGTAGTGCAGGCAAGTGGCACAGCTGGGACGTGCTGCCACTTCAGAGCCATCCCAAACCATGCTCTGTGTCTGTCGGCAACCCAGAACGAGGGTCTAAACTCTGGGTGTCCTCCAGCGCCATAGAGGAGCAGTGGGACACTGGAGGGAGCAGCTGGTGGCTCTGGGGCCCCGTCTCCTCTCCAGAGCCACTGAAGATGCTGCCTCTTGACTGGGAACGTCTCTTCTGCCTCCTATGTCAGCAGCAGCTCCAGCACACCGGACAGCTCCTCAGGAATCCCCATGTCTAGCAGGCTGCCCTCTCCTGCCTCTTCCACCCATGGAGCTACAACTACAGGGGGTTCGGTCCCATGATGGCTTCCCGTCACCGCCTCCATAAAAAGAGCCCTCCTTGGACTGGATGGGGTTTGGCTTCCACTCGTAGCAGCAGCAGCAGCAGCAGCAGCTGCCGCCTCAGAACTGGGGGAAGCGGCTCTGTCTGCCCCAAAGTACAGCTCCTGCCTGCTACAAACAATGGATGCCTGGGGGGTGGGGGAGGAGAGAACTGTTGGGTATGGCCACTGCCGACAACGACACTGACCTCCTTCCCAGAGGGGCACGAGGTCTGCAGCCATGGTGAAATAGTTTCATGTTTTCTGTGTGCACTGTACAGTACTTTAATTAAAAAAAATAAAAGCTGCTAGAGCAGGCTTCCTCAACACTGCAACATCCAGATGGTTTGGACTATGACTCACATCATCCCTGACTGGTGGCCACGGTGGATGGGGCTGCTAGGAGTGGTAGTCCAAAACACTGGGAGGCACCCCATTGAGGAAGGCTGGGTTAGAGGATCCAGGTGGATTGGTTGTTTGAAGGAAAGAGGCACTGTCTTCCTGCCACTTTATGCTTCACATCTGTCATCCACTCATTCTGTTGCACTTTCTGTGACTCTGGTGGCAATTGAGCAGAAAACAAAAAAAGCCTTAATCTGCTTCTCCTTCTGCAGAAGTCCTTACCCCTTTTTACCTATCCCTCTGAAATGTTGCAGGTTTCTTACCTAGGGATACCTCAATGCCGTATGCCATTTTCATACAAATTGCCAAAAACAACAACCACCCCTGGAGGGCAGGAAGTAGAAGGGAATCACACCCCTCTCCCCCCAAAATTTGAAAACTCCCCTTCCACACAAAAACACTGCACCTATCCGATCCTTCTGAAATTTTGCGGGTTTCTTGACTCTATGCTGTATGCCATGTTCACAACAATTCCCCACAAAAGATGTAGGGAGATAAGGACATCCTTTTCTGGGACACTGGTAAAGGCTGCTCTTGCACAACCCCACTGCATTTATTCACCCGAAATACATCCCTCAGAAGAGGCCACTATGCCTGCAAATGTCACCCAATTCTGCCAAGAAATAAAAGTTATCAAGAGTTCCCTTTATTTAAAAGCCAAACTTCAAAGGCAGTTAGCACAAAAGCCCCTGCACATATTTGTCTCAAATTTCCCAGGCATAATCTCTCATAAGTAGCTGCCCAGCCTGCAAATTTCATCCAATTCTGACAAAGCGCAATAACCTTATAACCACTGTGGATTTCACATGCTAGTCAATGGAGGCACAAAGCTTCAGTTTTCTGAATCTTGCTTAGGATTAAACCAGAGTTGAATTGGATGCCCACCAAATTGGTCCGAGTCGAATCGGGCTGCTTCCTGAATCAGGTCCAACCTGAATCTTGTAGTTGGTGCAGACCCCTATTGTGTTTCACTGGGTGGTATCAACCCAAGAGCACTGGGCCTCCCTCCACTGCCTGGCGGCTCTTGCTGGGGGAAAAGATCCACATTGTGTTGACTTTGGGATGCGTAGGTTATGCAAAGCAAGAAAATATTAGAATAAATCATGCAAATTAAGTGAAGATGTAGCATACAACACTAGGTGTGTCCATCCAGGAGATGGTTACATATCACACAGAACTGTGAAGTTTTCTTCCCTTAATAAAAACCTTACATCTTTGCAGGTGGCTAAACTGAATGGCTCTTCATGACTGTGTCACACACATAAATGCACCATACTGCACCCCTCTGAAACTTCTGACAGGAGCCCTACTTTTGGCAAGTTAACTCCTGCCCTACCAACTGAACATAAGAATTAACTGCACTGTTAATTCCTTTCCAACAGAGCTTGGTATTGTGAACTGTTCAAATGGGATTTCTCTGCATGCCTGATGACAAAAATACATTAAAATATTGTGTCCATAAGATGGATGAGCAAGAAAGTGCAAGAGGAGGACATTTCAGGATAAACCAGACTTGAGCCTGAGTTAATGTAGTGAGAAATGTTATGGAAAAATCTGTGCAGATGTTAGCAAAATCAGTTTAAACTGGCCAACCAGGCCTAAGCGAAAGTTCTTTAGCTAATAGTACACAGGTTTAACGCTCCATTATTATTGTTTTTTAACAAAAAGAAAAAATGTGACCAACATTTCAGCTTTTTCTTCTGAGGGGCTGTCTGATTAGGGCACGATCTGAGGGCACCTCGTGCAGTCACCTTGCTGAAGCTGGGCAAGTCTGGGTCTGGTCAGTGCCTGTCAGTGGGAAGGCAGCCTGGGAGCTCCATGTAATTGCCCTTCAGTTCCAGGATGGAAGAAAGGTGGGATAAAAGTGTACGAAATAAATAAATAAAATAGGTGGGTTTCCATAATGATTTAATATCTCCTTGTCCTGTATCGCTCCTCAAAGCAGCTTGTAATGCACAAAACATACGAGGAGCCCTGCTGAATCAGACAAAGGGGGCAATCTGGCATCCTCTCTCCCGAAGTGGAGAGCCAGGTGCTTCTGGGAAGCTGACAAGCAGGACAAGCAGGCAACAGCCCCACCCCACACCTCCCCAAAGCACTTGGGAAGTAGCAAGGAAGAAGGAGGAGGAGGAAATACGATATTTCAGGGAATGAGCAATCTGGCAGGACTGCAGGCCCACCACCAGATCCCAAAAAGCAAGGCTGAATTAAAGGCATCCCATTTCCGCCTCAGAATTCCGCAGGCACAAGCCTTTAAAGCACTTTGCAAAAAGGAAACTTTCACTTCAACAGAAATAGGAGATCATCCTAGGAACCTTTGAAACAGCTGATCTTTCAGAGTTAAAATAACATAACCAGGACAATGTGGTTATAAAAGTCCACATTTTAAGAGAATCCCAGGTACAAAGCAGTCATCACAAACTTTGACCAACCACAACAGCAGAGGATAGGATTTTCTCCTTCCCTCCCTCCCTTCCTCCTCCCCTCCATTCCTCCTCCCTCCCCCCCCTCTCTTTTAAATGTCATGGAATTGGGGGGGGGAATACAGCACACTAATAAAACAATGCAAATTTTTTTTACAAAAAATAGAAAATAGAAAAAATGTATTTACAAGTCATACATTACTATGATCAGAACACACAAAGACAACGGTTGCTATAATACATGCATTAGGTCAAGAAGGGAGCTACTAAAAACCTGCAATGTTTGTTGTAAAAACAAACCCACAAACAAAAAGGGGGCAGGAGATAAAGGGCTTCAGCTTTCTCCCTCCCCTAGGGTTTGCTACATTGATTGAAAATCAAATAATCCCCTAAAATCCAGGAGTACACGCAGTACAAAATACACTTTTTTTTAAACTGAAGCTTCACTCATGGAGCTGGGGGTGGGGTGGGGAGAAGAGACAGCAGCATATTTGCAGATCCATATACAAGAAAGCCATAGTAAACTGCTCTACATGCTAAAAATTACAGCAAGCCCCTGTCAGCTACAAAGCATGATCCTAGCAGGGTTCTCCTTTGCATATGCGCGCATATATATATATATATGTGTGTGTGTGTGTGTATATATATATATACACACACACACACACACACACACATATATGCATGCATGTGTGTGCGTGTATGTATGCATGTGTGTGTGTGCACGTGCACGCATGTGTGTATAAAAGACGTGCCCTTTTTCACTGCAACATGACATGTGGGTGAAAATGTAACTAGTTACAACAAAGTCTTTATATTGTGTACTGCAAGAAGTCACTCAATGTCTGTGGATTTAAGAAGTCACCTCACACCACAGAAAATATTTAATAAATTCAAAAGAAAAAAAGATTATAGCGACAGAAGAACTTCTGTCTCAAGTCCTCTCTGAAACTGGAGTCCAACAGAAAAACTGGTTCCAAAGTACTTGCGGGGCTTTCCAAGAAACTCCAAGTGCAGCGGCCATTTTTTCTTGTAGTGTTCCCAAGTTCAACGACTCTGCGCCATTTTCACGAGAAAGTCTGTCTCCTCCTCCCCACAGAAACATCCGATGATCTGGCACTAATCCGTAAACAGATGGAGGGGAAGGAAGAAGGGAAGGAAGGTGGCTGCCGATGCAAACTGTCTCCAGTTCCAACTAGGGAGGGAAGGGGAAAAGCCCCCCACACGGTCGCTCTTTCCTTCTTTTGATACAGCAAGTCCACTGGTGCAAGTTCCACAAACAGGTAATTCTCCCGAGTACCAGCCAAGCCTCGGGGACAGACAACCAAGCTGTGAGCCAAAAAAAGGACAGGTAGAAGTTCCGGTCACTTTCCATCTGTTCCATCATACCTCCAAGAAACGTGAGCTGCTGGACTTGGAGTGGAATGGTTCAGACCACATGCGACGCAGATCACCCTACGGAAAGATACAAAAAGGGGGTGAGTATGTGCATGGGAGGGAGGGCAGGAGAGAAAACTCAGTCACATCCTTTTTCCTGCTATGATCTTATCTTCACTAAGTCTGCGCTGGCTTTATGACATCTCCTTCAAGCCTACGTGGTCTTCTACTTTCTGCCTCCAAATAAACTTCATCCCTCATCTCCCACTTTTATGCCCATCCTCGCATCTGGAATAGCTCCGTCGCACCCCACCCATCAAAATCAAGCTCATCTGCTCACAGCCCACATCTTCTGGGAAACCGTGCTTGAACCATCAGAGCCACAGAATGAACTGAAACAAAGTGAAGCAGCTCCACTACTGAAGCTAAACATGGCAAAGGCCTAGAAGGGAGCTGGCAGAGATCCAGATAGAGCCCGCTCCGAGAACCTTGGATAATTTTTACATGGGACGCTAGCATAGCCGCTGCCAGGCCAGCACCTGCGGCACAGGAAGAAGGCTGCTGGCCCTGGCTAGGCCAGGCCCTGTCCACCACCAGCATGCAGTGCTTCCCTTCACTTGGCCCAGCTATAGTGGCCATTTGCAGTCAAAGGGGTGTGAGCCCAGGAAGACCAGGCCAAGGCAGAATGGACAGCAAGGGATAAGGCAGCACTAGCCCTTGATGCCTGCTACTCTGAGGCTACGCCTATGACAGTTCAGTCCTTGGACTTCTCAAGAGTCCTGTCTGGTCTGGTTCTATCAGATCAATTTCAGCTGCTGAGGCCTGAGGATGTAGACAAGGTTCTTGGAAAAGTACAGTCCACAACCTCTGTGCTTGTTATGAGTCCTTGCCCCTCGTGACTCCTAACGGAGAGAGGCAGGGAGGGCTGCCCAGCTGGGTTCACAACACAGGAAACGCCTCTGTGTAAGAGGGGTGGTCCCAGTTGCCTGTGAGGCTGTTTCTGAAAACATCTCCTTTGGACCCAGATTATAACCATCATCAGCTGGTTGCTAATATTCTCTGCTTCAGCGTGGTGCTTGTGGTAGGGGTTGCCATGTGACTCCAGACACATGTGGATGAGATGGAGTATTTGGATCCATTTCAGTTGGGCTTCAAGTGTGGATTTGGCA
Source organism: Heloderma suspectum (assembly GCF_057233095.1). Classification (NCBI taxonomy): domain Eukaryota; kingdom Metazoa; phylum Chordata; class Lepidosauria; order Squamata; family Helodermatidae; genus Heloderma; species Heloderma suspectum. Next base: position 31,096,256 of record NC_139470.1, read on the forward strand.
CAGAAATGGCTTTGGTGGCCTAGATAATAACCTATGCCGGGAGAAGGATGGGGGAGTGTGACCTTGTTAACGCTTCTGGACCTCTCAGCAGATTCTGATGCCAGTAACTATAGTATCCTACTGGACAGGCTGTCTGGACTAGGGACTGGGGGTATGATATTACAGTGACTCCATCTCTCCTTGGATGGCTGATTCCAGAAGATGATGCTGGAAGACAACCGCCTTGCTATGTGGCATTCACAGGGTCCATTTTGCCAACCCTGATCTTTTACATCTACAGGAAATTGCCGAGTCAGATCATCTGGAGATTTGGAGTGAGGTGTCCTCAGTATATGGATAACATCCTGATTCACAAATGACGAATCAGTGCCTAGCCTCAGTAACGGACTGAACGAGGTCAACTGAAGCTTAATCCAGTCAAGATGGATGCTGTCGGTGGGTTGCCTATATAGGCCGGTGGAATTCACCCTGTTCTGGATGGGGCTGCACTCCCCTCGAAGACGCGGATTTGCGTTCTGATGGTGCTCCTAGAGCCTATTCTGTCGCGGGAGCCCCGTGTAGCCTCTCCGGCATGGGGTACCTTCCCCTAGCTTACAGCTGTGCACCAGTGACAACCCCCACTGAGCAGAGATGGCTGAGCCTCATTCACTCACGCTCTAGTAACCTCCAGGCTGGATTACTGCTATATCCTGGATGTGGTGCTTCCTTTGAATATGGTTTGGAAACAGCACTTAGTTCAAAATACAGCCAGAAGGCTGCTAACGGGAACCAAGAACTGGAAACACACCTCACCGCTGCCTAGACAGCTGCACCAGCTCCCAATCTGTTTCCAGGCTGAATCCAAAGTCCTGGTGCTTAACTTTAAAGCCCTTCACAGCTTGGAGCAGGGGACCTGACGGATTGCCTGTTTCCACCTGAGCCTGCCTATCCACCATGGTCCTCTTCGGAGGCCCCTCTCCAGATGTTCCCATCATGAGGTACAGCAGATGGAGACAGGGCCTTTTCAGTGGTGCCACCCAACTTGTGGAATACTCTTCTGACACCCATTCTGATGTTATTTTACTGGGCAGAGAACTTTAACTTTCCCAGGTCCTAATTATGAACATTAATCTCTGCTGAATGAATGGGCTTTATATAGTGATCCAATTCGCATGTAACAATAATACATGGGCTGTTTAGCTCAGTGGCCTCCAAACATTTTTGATCGTGCCCCCCATCAGTACATTTTTTTTAAGCACACACCCCAATATATGTATATTTATTTATAAATGATATACATATAGTACTGTAGTAATATATTATGTACATTATAAAACATACACAAAACAATAAAAATTAAAAAAGGATGCGATAAAGCTGAAATAAACAGTATTTTTAAAATGTTTTATTTTATTTATTAATACTCTCATTAAAATATTATTAATAATATTTTAGTGAGAGCAATGTGATTGAATCATCATTATTTTTGAAAATCTTGGGTTTAACACTTTGTGATATAATGATTTAAAGGTCTGGTTCTAAGTTCAGTTTATTTTGATACTTGGTTTTAATGGCTGCCATAGCTGAAAGAGACACCTCACAAAGATATGTTGATCCAAATGGAAGAAGTGCATCGCTGGCTCTGCTTACTAAATCATGATACTCATTTTTCAATGCTATCCACCAATTATGCAAACGTTTTTGTTGAAATTCAGCTAGTAAACTTCCATCTTCCCTGATGTCAATCAGTTGCTCTTGCAAACTAGCGGGAAAGTGTTGCATTTTTATGTTTTAAGAACTGGGTTCAAAACCCACTGAAACTCTTCATTTGGAAGATTTTTAAACAGGTTAGCAAATTCCTTTCCAGGTATTTTAAATGTGCAGATATGAGAGCTGTAATAGGTGACACACTTACGTTGTTTCAGCAACAAAATCACATACCGATGGAAACATTTCCAAGCATCCATTTTCAACATACTCTCTCCACAGCACAAGTTTCTTTCAAAAAGCAGTTACTTTCTCACTCATCATTAAAACGTCACCTTTACCGTGAAGGGACAGATTAAGGGAGCAAGGCTATGGCCACTTGATAGCGGCTAGATGGCCACAAGACCTGGGAAGCATTTTCTAGGAAGCGAGGACGGAGCCCGTGCTCCAAGATTGGTTCCCAGAAAACCAACTCCCCGCCCCTCTCCAACTGCTGCGCAGGAAGCGCAGCTTGTCCCCAGCTCCACGCTCATAAGAGCAGCCCGGAGTGAGGTGAAAGGGGGCATTCCTGGGGGGGGGGGGAGAGGGGCTGGCGGAAGTGCTGTTATGATGCTTCCTATGTGCCGTCTGGCCTCCCCCCACCCCCCCATTCTGAGGCGCCCTGGCTAGACAGCCAAAATTGGCCGTCTAGCCACAAAAGCAGGGTGGCCAGAGCACAGAGGAGAAGGTCCCCCCACACTCTGCCTGCCCTGCATTGGATAGTCAGTTGCCTCCAAATTCAGAGGCAGCCGACGATCTACACAGGATTGTGCCCTCAGTGTGCTTATTGTTTCATACGTATCTGCTAGGTAGCAGACTACTGGCAGCTGCTTGTCCTCACAGGAAAGGTCAGCAAATTTGGAGCAAACATGCTCTCCTTCAGCAGGACGGCCGCTGCTCCGGTGCCCCGGCCAAGCACGCAACTGCGCCTGCCGTGCAGGGCAGAGACTGGCGCAGTTGCTCTCGGTGGCCGCGGCAGAGGACTGGAGCCAAGAGAGGAAGGCCACGGAGCTTCCCTCTCAGCTCCCGCCCCGTCCCGCTGCCTCTGCCCCCATCACTGCACACCACGGCAGCTTGTCAAGGCAGCAGGAGGCTGCTCGATGATAGGGCAGCTCGTGCACCCCAGTGCGTCAGCTTGTGCACCACACTTTGGAGACCACTGGTTTAACCCATGGGTTGTTGGGGCCGCACAGGAGCGAGTGAATGCCTGCCGACTCCTCACCACTTCCGCTTTGTTTCCTGAGTACAAGGGAATGGCCCGTTCCTAGGTTGTTTGCTGTGACATCCAAACCAAGCACCCTGGGCTGTTGGGAGACAAACAACTCTGGGTTGTTTTCTAAACTGGAAAAAAGGTGGGAGGGGTGAGCCGTTGTGAGGCAGTGCACTCACTACTGCACGGCCCTGACTAACCATAGGTCAATTGTCATTTCATGCAAACAACGAGTGTTTAAAGTGCTCCTGTTGGATGTTTATCAGGACTGATTTTAGATACTTTTGATACCATCGACCATGATATCCCTTCTGGGCCAACTGATGGGGTTGGGATTAGGAGACATGGTGCTGCAGTGGTGCCAGTCCTTCCTGGATAGCCAAGCCCAGAAGGTTGTGTGTGCGCGCGCGCGCGTGCGTGTGTGTGTGTGTGGAGGGGGGTTCTATTCCACTCGATGGCCTTGGCCTTAGGGCTCTCTCTGCTCTGCACGCTCTTCCGTGGGACAGACATGTGGCGCCTTAGGTATCACAGGCCCAGTCCATGCTGGCTCAGGAAGGGGCTGTTAGGATCATGGCAGCCACGCTCTGAAGCTCCCTATTAGTACAAATTAGACAGGCACTGACTCTTCTGAGTTTTCGACACCTACTGAAAACATGCAGCATTCCCAGAAAGTTAATTCTTTAGTACACAGTAACAATAGACAGTATGTTATTGTGATCTTATACTGCATTGTTTTGTACATCACTTAGAAATCTCTTTTAATGTAAGTGATTCATAAATACCATTAAATAAATAGATAAAACAATAACTGAAGTCATTCAGAGGCCTGGACTTTGACATCACCACTATGCAGATGACATGCAGTTCTACCTCTCTTTTTCACCACTGAAAAGGCTCCGGCTGTGGGACTTCTGAACAGGTGTCTGGAGGTGGTATTGGGAAAGATGAGGGACCATATCCTGAAGCTTAATCCAGGCAAGATTTACCGTGGGCTGGGAAGTCAGCCGTTCTGGATGCAGATCCGAAACCTGTCCTGGACAGGATCGCACCCTCCTTGAAGCACCAGGTTTGTAGACTGGGGAAGGTGCAGGTGTCATCAGTGGCCAGGAAACCTTTGAACAGCTAAGGCTGGTGTGCCAGCTGCAGCCTGAACTGGAGCACTTGGCCCGGGCTTCAGTTATCCATGCACTAGTTACCTCCAAGCTGGAATACTACAATGTGCTTTACACTGGGCTGCCTTGGAAGATGGGTCAGCTACCTACATATTGGCGGGGGGGAGAAAGTTGTAACCAGTACACTGGTTTTGCACAAATTGCACTGGCTACCACTGGCCACCAAGTTTAGAATGCTGGTGGTAACCTTTAAATCCCTACATGGCTTGGGACCAGGTCATCTAAACAACCACCCATAGGATGCTGTCCATAGGAGCCACCGCCAAGAAGGCCCTGTTTCATGTGCCTGCAAAACTTAATCAGGAGCAGGACTTCTGAAGCTGACCGTCATGTACAGATAGCATCCTATGGGTGAAGTTGTTTGGATGACATGGTCCCAAGTGTGCCTTAAAACCATCTCTCTTCCACGGTGACTTCCTTTAATGTGTTTCAGGCTATGCAACTTGTTCTTCTTCTCTCTGCCCACCCAGCCCCATAAACTGAAATCCTATGGCTTTGTTCAGACCTGCGATGTATCACCTTTTTATCTATGTACCCTCTAGACTGTGCCCACCGCTTTGCGAGGGTGTGACCTAAAGGCGGGGCGGGGGGCCTCTCTCAGCCCAAGGGCCAAGTTCAATTTTAGAGAAGCTCTCAGGGGCCACATTCCAGCGGTGGGCGGGACCAAAACCACAAAAACCCCAACACATTTTAGTTTAAAGCTTACTGAGCTTTAGAAAATGCATTTCAACCTTTTCGAATGAGAAAAAAAACTGCGAAAGCCAGGAAGCCACCAAACTATCAGCGGGAGGTGAGGCCATCTGGGGAACCTGAGGACTGGACTGGGACCCCAGGATTGAGGTTCCCCACCCCTGCTATTAATACTTTCAGTAAGTAAAGTTATCTCATATGACTTTTTATTATATATTGTAATATTGTTGTAAGCCACCATGGAAAGATTTTTTGAAGAACGGGATATAAATACTTAAAATAAATCAATTTCTTGCCCTTGGGGGCTGCACTTCACAATCCAAAATGTGTGCCATAAAACTGATGCTGGGATACTTCATTCATACCCCAAGGCTGCTGACTGGGGCATTGCTTGGGGCCTGACCCCAAATGGCTGTGTCAGAAGCTTCCCACAGATTTAATTCCCATCAATCTTACCTTTAAATAGGCCATAGTGAGGAGTGGCAATAAGGTGAATGGTACCAAGTACAGCAGTGCCGGCTGGGCTGCCCGGTGAATGCGAGAAGCAACCGTTGCTGTTAAGAGCCCTACAAAACAAGGGCAGACAATACAAGGTGAATGCCTGCTGAAGTGGGATGGCGGGTTGCAAGGCTGTGTTAATCTTTAGAAAAAACTAGCTGGAGTTCATCAACACCTAAACAGACTGTTAAAAGTGCCTGGGGTTTTGGTTAAGTCCTGCTGGTGCTAAGCTTTTCATTCCCTCTTAAAAGACAGGCATATAGTCGGGAGATGCAGCAAACATTAAAGCTTCAGGGATGCACAGCAGGTAGAAGCAGACGTGCAGTGTGACTTTCATCCACCACTGGACACTTCCCTCCCCCTTACCTACAAAGTATCCAATGAGAGTGCAGTGAAAATAGGAGACTTTTTGCATGCGGCCAGAGATGTTCCCTGGTCCTGCCGCACCACAGGAATCACTGTTAGCTTGTTTCTTGTAGTTGTCGTAACGCAGGACGAAGCAGAGCAGGAGGCCTGGCATCACAATGTCTCCAATTCCCAGCATGGAGAAGTGGCTGCCTGTGGAACTGGAAAACAAGAGCCCGGTTGACACTGGATCTTGGCTCCACCCCAGCAGCCCTTTCAACACAGACAGCCTTTGAGCTGGCCAGTTAAGTGATGGAGCAGAAGCAGGCTTCCAAGCTGGCAAAAAGAGCAACCCCCTAATCGTGCCCCCAAAGGTTCTTGGTCCCTTTAAAAATGTCATTTCAATAGTAAGAATATTTCTCAAGATGAAAAAGTAAGGAAGCCTCCAGTGAAGGATATGGGGCAAAGAAACCTAATCCTACCTTGGGAATACAAGTTTGCCAGGCAGTGACAAGCGGGGGACATCACGACCTACATTTGGTCCAAGGTGAAGCTTCCGGGATAAAACATCTAGGGGGTTATCAGCAGGTTGTGTGGCCACTTTCACCATAACATTGCTATTGAAGATGTAGGCAGAAAAGAAGACCTGGAAAAAAGAGGAAGTGGGAAGGACATTTCAAAAGTTATTATTCTTCCTTGTCATCCAGCGTGGAATTCCGTGGCAGGTGCATGCTGGAAAACACAAGGGTCATGAAGGCCAGATAGACAAATAGCGGACATGCAGAACCAGTTTGCCATTTCTCTAGTTGCTTCTGTTTTGTCAGGCTGTGGCCACTGCAAGCTAGAGGGTTGGGCAAGAGGATTTTTCCAGAAGCTCCAACAGTTTCCTCCACCAATAGCTCAGAGAATCAGGAGCAGCCAATACCATCTGCCCACTGTGGCCTTCAAGACTCAAAGAAGAGTGCAAATGAAATGGCGGAAACCTTAGGATTAAAATGTTTTAGAATGTTTTAATTCCCCCCCTATTTTACTATGAAAACCGCTTCAAGAATTTTTTGGTTAGAAGTAGTTTATAAATATTCTAAACAAATAAAGAAATCTCTCTGGGTCCCTGGATGTTTCTAGTCAGACTGAGGTGTGCCCAGGGGCATATTCTGCTCCGCTTATGAAAAGTGGGGGATCTTCATAACCTGTTTCCCAAGCAGAAGTGAATTTGGGAAGGCCAGAGGGAATGATACAAAAGAAAAAATGATGCACATTAATTTCATGCAAGGAAAAGCCTTTTCAAAAGGCACAACTGACAGATGCAGGAACACTGAGGGCTGTGCCCACGGCTGCATTACACAGCACCCAGTGACAGTATTTCAAGATGCCAGGAGGTAATGAATATGGCAACCCCATCTCCAAGGTAAGAAGAATGCTTTGCATCTGGTAATAGGAATATGTAGAGAAACTAAAAACTCACCCAGAAGACATCATAAATTAATAGCCCTGACAGCAGCAGACAGGAAACCTTGAGGCTCGGCAACCGGACAAAGGCGATCATTGCAACACACAAGCCCATAGCCAGAGCTACAAAACAGAAATAAAACAAAACAGTTGGATCACTTTGCAAGACTGCAGTTATTGGTAAACAAACCTATAGTTGCAGACAGACAATTACTATACCTAGGACACATTATAGCAACAATACTTCTTCGAATTAAAAGTTGACAGCTAAGTTTAAAATAGGAGAAAGATGCCAGTGACCAGTCTGCCCGATCAAAATAAGCCACGGTGGCTAATGGGATGTTGTAGGGTGACTGGAGGGTTGTTTCCCCCTCCCACAAGCCATGCCGCCCGGGTTCAGATGACATGACAAGCCATGCCAGGGCAGTGACTATGGAAATTTTACCCAGCCTGTGCCACGATTTAAATAAGCCACCGTGACTTAAGTAATCACTTAAATAATCATGTGGCTTAAATAAACCACAGTGGCATTTATTTATTCATTCATTCATTCATTCCATTTCTATACCGCCCAATAGCCGAAGCTCTCTGGGCAGTTCACAAAAATTAAAACCAAAGAGCACAAAATAAAACAATCCAAAATATATAAAACATTAAAACCACAATAAACAATACAACCAGAATAAAACCAGAATAAAACCTAGCAGCAGTGCAGGGATTTAAAATTCAGATTTAAAACAGCAAAACTAAAAGTCTAAAGAGCTAAAATGCTAAAATGCCTGGGAAAATGAAAAGGTCTTCACCTGGCACCAGAAAGAATACAATGTAGGTAGGGATGTACGAAAGTCACTTACCTTTTCAAAGGGTGACATTCACGGTGGGGGGGAGGCGCTCCGTCCCTCCCCCCAAAATTATCTCCGGCCGGCTCCACCCCGTGGCGATTCTGCGGAGCCGCCGGCCAGGGCTGCCCGCAGCCAGACATCCGGCCGCTGGGCAGCCTGCACAGGGACGCAAGTGGTGGCTCCTGTAGCCGCCGCCATTTGCGTCCCTGTATTTTGCCGTGATAGGCTACGTAAATATTTATGTAGCCTATCACAGCAAAAAACAAAACAGCGAACGCAAATGGCGGCGGTTACGGCGGCCGCCATTTGCGTTCCCTTTTTTCTTTTGGCCGTGATAGCCTATGTAAATATTTACGTAGCCTATTACGGCAAAAGAGAGGGGCACAAATGGCGTAGCCGCCGCCATTTACACCCATCACTTTTGCCGTGATAGGCCACGTAAATACTTACGCAGCCTATCACGGCTTCCGCAGGGACGCAAATGGCATCCCTGCATTAGTAATACCTGTGTTAGCAATATTCATTACCCTGCATTAGTAATATTCATTACCCAAACTATAATCAAGAAGCGAATGGTGGCCGCGGCCACCATTCGCAAAGCAGTGCGAACAGCAGCAGGTAGGTGTCCTGTTTCGCACACCTTTCGCGGGACAGGGGAGCTTTGTTCTACCACGGATTTCGGGGGGCCGAATGCACTGGCATTCGGCCTCACCGAGACCCACGGTGGAATTCTCTGACATCCCTAAATGTAGGTGCCAGGTGAACCTCACAAGGGAGCTCATTCCACAGCTGGGGTGCCACAGCAGAAAAAACCCTCCTCCTAGTAGCCACCTGCCTCACTTCCTTTGGCAGAGGCTCATGGAGAAGGGCCTCTGAAGATGATCTTAAGGTCCAGGCAGGCACATATGGGGGGGGGGGCGTCCTTCAGATAACCTGGCCCCAAGCCGTTAAGGGCTTTGAATGTTAATACCAGCACTTTGAATGTTAATACCAGCACCCATCTCGGGCCCGGAGATGGACTGGCAGCCATTTTGATTCTGTGAACCAGCTCAGTGTCTAACACAGACACCTCAGTTATCACAATCTGCCTAAGTCTGGGTGTATTTGGCAACAAAACACCCACATTTCTGCAGCCAGGCTATCCAGTTTGGGGATCAGAATATGTTGTGCAAATTAACTCTATATGGATGCAATTAATGACGTTACTAGCTTAACATGCTTCTCTGAATAAAGGGATGGTTTCTCTTTGAGCCATAAGGGCTGGAAACATGTTCTTTCAATATCTGAAAGCTGACACTGTCAGGATAACAACTTTGAATAGCAGATAAAAGACTGCACTTGGCTCAACAAATCTGCAAATATACAGAATATACACAGTGCTAGAATATTCATTACCCAAAATTTACTGAGATGCTCTATATTGATAAGACTATAAAGTAATTTTACACTAGCTGGGGAAATTCAAGATGACAAACAATGTGAAAGTGTCTGCCAACTCTTTATAAACTGGGAGTGGTAAAAGTCATCAGGCATGGTGGTGGTGGTTTTTTTTTTGGGGGGGGGGTCCAAGTTTACTTCCCTTCTCCTGTTTCAGATGAAAAGAATCGGAAATAACAAAATGGAATGTTAAGCATCAATCTGGCATGGAGACCAAGTAGATTCACTTTAGATTCAGTTCCAAGCAGAAAAAATCTGCACATTCTAATCTATCCCTTTTGCCTACAGAGCAAGACTGAAATGTGGTTTTAATAGTGGAGTTAAATAAAATCAGAACCAGATTGATTAGTCTAACAAACGAAATTTACCGCATCTTTGCAGTCATTCCAACTAACATGCCAAGGACAGCTTCATGCTTTCACACTTGTGGGACACAGAGATGAATATCAGTATCAGAAAAAAAACATGCACAGAGACTGAATTGTGCACCAAGAAATCCCCCATCCCGAATTCCTCTCCACCTTCAGCTGTTTTCTCTCAGCTTCAGCCCTCCACCTACAATATGAAGACAGCAATACTGTCCACCTTTCCCATGCAGTTGACTACTGCATTGAGTTATAAGTGAGGCTGCCTTTGAAGACTATGTAGGAACTGCAAGAGATGCAAAATGCAGCCACAAAGGTCCTGATGACCACTTCTCCACGTGCCTCCACTGTCAGGGGTGAGACGGGTGGCAGTGGAGGAAAGGGCCTTTGCAGTGGTGGCACACCTATTGTGCAACTCTCTCCACCAGGGTCACTTGCCTGGTGCCTAGCTTAGGTGTTTAATTGTTTTAGCAGCAAACAGTCCATGTTCAATCTCCAGCATCTGCAGGAAAGGCTGGGGAAGATGCCAGTCTGATACCCTGGAGAGTCACACTCAATCAGTGAAGACAGTACTGAACTACATGGACCAAGAAGCTAATCCAGGAGAAGGCAGAATCCCACATCCTGAGCCCTGTTCTGCTGGCTGTTTACTTAGCTTTAATTTTGTATTCATTTAGCTGGTTTTATTATTTATCTGCATAAGCTGCTTTGAGATATTTTATTTTAAAAGCAAGCTATAAATAATGTCAATAAATACACTTCATTATTATTAACATTTGAATAGCAGCACAAGCATTTTTTTCTGCCATAGATGTGAAGATGAAAGAGGCTGTAGTTTTCTTATATGTGTATCTACAGCAGCAGACACATTCACAATTCAATTCATACATTGGAAAATACATGCTTTTTTTGACACAGAAATTCATCCACATACTCGACCAAAGCAGCACAAAGTGGAACTAAGTCAGACAGGAAACACCCCCCCACACACACATACACATACACCCTGGGATGTTGCTCCCATTTCCTCTGCAGAGTAGTTTTTATTCTACCTCCCTGCTCATTTTCAGCATGCTAGTGTTCCAACTGAGAAAAATGCCCACTTCCACGTTGCAAATGCCACTTTATGGGGCAGTTAGCGTTCACCAAAGAAGGCTCAGCTAGATTAACCTTGCTTAGCTTATGAGACCAGAAAGGCTCACACACATGATGGCATGAGTCACAGCTTAAGTAAAATAACGAGATTAGCAAAGTAAAATATTTTTGGACTGCTGGTGTATCCAGTACACTTCTGAAGCTCACATCACCTGATGCAGAAGCTCCACAGAAAAGGGTGCAGTCTCAGTCACTCTTCACACAAACCTCAGCCTCTTTTCCAAGGGGCAGAACAGCAAGAAGACAAGAAAATTCTGTCTTTTCGAGCATGTTAGTTCAGGTCTATGCTAATGTTAGCTCAAACCTGCTCATTTTGAGATGAGATTTGCAGTTTTACAAATAACTTATTCATTAGTGTTCTGAAGATGAATTCATTATTTCATAAAGCCGCACAGTTTTCCCTTGAGGCAGTCAATCATGCTGTTGTTTTAAACACCCATAAATCTTTTAATTAAGAACCAAGTATGTCAGGATCCTCTAAGACCAAGACAGGCTGCTTCAACGCTTGCAAAATTAATTTTTACCCCATTCTCGCTGATGACAGCACCATCCCCTTCTACTTCTCCAGTAATGTGTGTTTTGCCACTTGGCAAACAAAGCATTTAGCTGTTATCTATGCAACCAAGGTCATTTCCAAATGCCAACAGATTTCAACAGTGTCATGTGAGTTACTAGGAGAGCTCAAGCATAAAATGATTAAGGCTTTATAGGTCGAGTCCCACCCCCTGCTCAGAGCTTAACCATCTCCAACTGATGACTGTCCAGCCTTTTCTTGAAGAGCAAAGCCATCACCCCTCAAGGTAATTTGTTTCATTGTCAAAGTTCTGTTTCTCCTAACGCTCAACTGAAACCTTCCCTTTTGTAACTCAAGTCCATTAGATTTCGATAACAGGTGTTTGCGCTCTTCTACACGACAGCCCTTCAGGTATTTGAAGAGTGCTATCATGTCGCACCCCGGTCTTCTTTCCTCTAGGCTAAACACACCCAGTTCCTTTCCTCAAAGGATTTGTTTTCCACTCCGATGACCATCTTGGCTGCCCTCCTACTAAGTGTTCCGATTTGTCTACATCCTTCTTAAAGCACAGTGCCCAAAATGGGACACAATACTTCGGATGACAAGTAGTCACAAGACATTCATCTTTGATAATAAAATGGTCATGTCCTGCTTCCATGCAAATCCCTGGTGGACAATACATTTGGGTGTGGGGAGAAGAGACCTGTGCGAGCAGTGACATCACAGACACTTCAAGGTTGGAGGGAATGAACAAGCACCTATCTAAAAGGAGTCACCAGCTAAAGGCCCCAGGCCAAACCCAGTCCCTGAGGGTTACTGACTTGTCCCTACCTGACAACCCAGGGCAAGAGAGGAGTGTAGTATGAGTAGCATCTGTGGCAATGGCATATACTGGGCCACTTTAAGGTAGAAACCCCCAACATCACTGTCAAAGTGACTCTTCAGGAAATCCAGCTGCTGACTAGGGCCATAAGATAAACTCAAAACTCATGACATAGATGACTACATACAGCGGAAGCTTGATACACTGAATATGTAAATATTTAACAGAAATGGTATGTTGCTAGATATTTCTAATGAGACTACTCTCCCCTGATCAGACTGGGCAAGCATGATGATTGTCTAATGAAGGAAGAGCAGGCCAAGTGAACCTCATGTCATGGTAATTTCAGCCAGTTGTTAAGTTATTCTACCACCTGCTACGGCAGATTCGTAAGCCCTGTCTGCCCTACCCCCAGGGCAACTCAAGCAGAACACCACATTGAGGAAGAAATCCTCCTGCATTTAACTGGACTCATCTGGCAATTAATTATTACATTGATCATAAGAACGTAAGAACAGAAGAAGAGCCCTGCTGGATCAGAGCAAGGGTCCATCTAGTCCAGCATTCTGTTCACAGTGGCCAACCAGCTGCCCACAGGAAGCCCACAAGCAGGACACGAGTGCAACAGCACCCTCCCACCCATGTTCCCAGCAACTGGTGCACATAGGCACACTGCCTCTTTTCAAACTCTGGCTCAAATACCAATTCCACATGAGATAAAAACTGTTGTAGCACGATGCAGAGCTTTTACATCAGGGATGGGGACCTCGGGCTCGCAGACCAAATCCGGTCCTCCAGGGGTCCCAATCTGCTCTTCCAAGGTTCCCCAGATGGCCACATCCCCTTTCCCCTGACCATCAATCATCTGGTGATTTTCAAAATTTTGCATATTCTTCCCCATTCTAAAAAGGTTGAAATGCTTCTCCTAAGGCTGAGTTACTGGCAGCAAGAGCTTTAAGCTACAATAGGCTGGTGGTGTTGGTAGTTTGGCTCTGACCCTTTTGCCTTTGGCCCTGCCTGTTCTGCCCTTGGCCCCCCTCTCCCCTGGAATGCAGTCCCCAAGAGGTTCTCTGAAACAGAATTTGGCTCTGTGGTTGAAAGCAGTTGCCCGCCCATGCTTTACATCAATATCCCGGAGGTTGTGGAATGAACTTCTCCCTGAGGTGCATAACTCCCTCTCTCTGATTGCCTTCTGGAGAGGGTGCAAAACACATCTTTTTGGTTTGGCCTTCAGTTCATCTGGCAAGTTCGACTGTTCGGTGCTATATTTTTCTTTCTTTCTGCAGTTTCTGTTTGTTTTACTCTTTTATGCTTCCTTTAATGTGTAAAAAGATGGCTAACAAATTGTTTGAATGAATGAATGAATGAATGAATGAATGAATGAATGGTTTTTCCAATGACAGAGCTCAGGGCAATGTACATCGGGTTCTCAGGCAGCCTCCCATTCAGGCCTGACTAGACCCAGAGCTGCTGAACTTCAGCACACTGCTGCCTCAGATGCCTTCAAGCCCATGACCATGACCTAGTAGGGGGGTAAGAGGAAGGGGAGTTGAGAGGAAGGAAGATAAACAACCCATCTGCTGCTAATAAAATAGCAATATATATATATATATACACACACACACACACACACACACACACACAAACACACACACAAAATAGCAGTAATAGCAATAGCAAAACAGCAAAAGAATTTCCTCTCAGTGTTTGAAGTCTACACAACTGCTTATCCTTCCATGAGTGCACCGATCAGGTGGTCGTCATGCCTAAGAACTGACCAAGAGCTGGTCAGTTCTCAATAGAAAATACAATCTATTGAAAATAAATCTATTTCTCAATAGAAAATACAATCATGCTGCACCTCTCCCTACAGGTTGGCTGGTCTATGTGGGATACCATAAGTCAGATCAACCTTGTAAATAAGCTCACAAGAGTGACTAGCCTGCAAAAGATTACAAGAGGCTGCCTGAGGCTGACAGAGGAGGGACAAAGAGCTGCATTTCTATGGTGTGTGCAGAGATGGAGGCTTCCTTCCTGTAGCAGCCTATGTGATTTCTATGCTGGGTGGAGAGGAAGGACAGAGCACTCCGTCTTTCCTCTGCCAACTGCTCACTCGCCCACACAGAATTTTATCCACATGCCTGCATGGAATTCCTGGTCACCTATGGCTACCAGACTGAGTTGTATTTTTAATACAAAAGAGCACGGGGGGGCAGGGGGGAGGCCAACTTAAAGTAATCTGAGATTCAGCACACCTTATCCCAGCATTTCCAAACTTCTGAAAGCAGAGACTCACCGTTTTTCTGAATTAAAAGTGGAAGAGCGCTTCATTCTTACACCCTAGGAGAGATACTTTTAGCACGTGAGAGACAAACAGTGGCATACCAAGAGCCCTCCTCTGTTTGTTGGGTTTAGCCTGCCTCCCGACTGTCTCTGTCCTGAACTGTGACTGAGGAAACAAAACAAGCAGCCCTGGCTGAGGGTGGGTCATTCTGCCGCTTGACTGCGTTTGCAGCAATGGAAAGATCCCATTATACCCAATGCTCAGACAGGGGAGAATTACAGTCAGAAGACAGGAGACAAAAGCAGTGAATCAAGCAGAGACACAGCAGGCAGCTTCCTCTCTGGACAGGGCCTTTGGGTTCACAGGATCCTTCAATTAAGTAATCCATTTCTCTTGCCACAGTTTGGAAATTATTGCTTTAGACAACACACAGGAAGCATAGAGTCCATTTTGAGTAAAGATTTCAGGAAGAGCTTACACTAACTGTTTTCACCCCACCACTAGTAACCCAATTCACATATGCAACACTTACCATCCATGAGGAGCCAATGCCCCGTTAAGACCCAGATAAGGACGAGCATGACAGAGAGAGAGAAGGAGAGCAGCTCAGCAGCAGTGAAACGTCCACAGCAGCCAAAAGAAATCCTGGAAAACATCACCACACATTTAAGGCTAAACGGGGAGATTTGCCAAAGTGACAACGCTTTTGTTACAGGAAAGGTACCGAAAGCAACAAATCAAGACTCTCCTCAAATCGTACTGAACCTAAAATTAGATGAAAGTTTTCTATCAGATGCTCTGTCCTTGGACCTTCTGCTGAGGGTTAGGAAGCTGTGTGCCAGCTGGGGAATACAGCATGGCCTTCTGCCCATGAAGACCATTTATTTCAGAAGACAGCATTACCCCCAAGCTGTCATACCAGCTGGGCTTTTCCCCCCATGTCCCCCGCAATATTTGAAAGCCAGTGCTAACGAGCTGGGTACAACTGTACTAGTTCTTCCCCATCAAAAGGAATTTCAACTAAATAACGCCCCACCATGTTTAGAAAAGTATCACTACAATCTGCTGTACAATTCCTGCTGGTATTATGAATAGGCTAAGAATAGGCAAAACGTGTGGCTGTTATCAAAAGAACACAGAAATGTTACACAGAAGCAAGAAAAACAGAAAAGGCATGCGAGTGGCACTTTCCCCCTTGCTTCTGCTGTAATGAACAGAGTGGAACCACCATGCAGAGTGGGAGCACTCCATAAAGCATGGGGGAAGCAGCTGCCTCTGGGGACCACTCAGGGTGGGAGACAAATAGCTCTCACCTACAGGGCAAAGTTTGCTGGGAGGTTCTTCTGAGCAGGTAATCCCTGAAAAGAAGAAACGCTATGCAAGCTCCTGTTCATTTCAGCATTGCTTGCCCAGGAGAACGCCTCAGCAGACACTGTCCTTCATTAATCGGGGATGCAGATTTGGTTTTTCCATCTCAGTTACCAAAGTGTGGGTCAGCCCTTTTTAGGGCTTGCAGATCTCACCCTATTTGCACATTATAACAGAAGTGTGGAAAGCAACAGCAGGACCTGCTAACCAAACTGTCTCGCCACCAGTGTTCGAGCCCCATCTTGTTGAATCAACAACAGGTTCTTTGCACTGCACAGAAGAAGAAAAATCCTTAACTCCTTACTTGTTTTGAGGTGAACAGGGTCGTGTTAAATACTGGCACATTGGGAGCAGAAGGAAAGCAAAGGCTATTGTTGCGAGGACTAGAGAAAGGGAGAGAAAAAGAAGCCACGGTTAACACAGACCCACTTTCAATGGTGCAAAACACCAACACGATAAGTGAAAACTAACACATATCAACATCTACAACAACCCTAGAGGCCGCACAAGTTAAACATTAATCATAAACCTCTTTGAAGAGATTTAGTGTTTTGCTGAAGAAAATCAGTGGCCCAAGCAATCTGGTATCATTAAATTATAACTGTAAAACTAAAATGTTCCTAAACGGGGAAAACTCACAAATGATGCTTAAGGCAGCACTCAAAAGATGGTCTCAAACTGTTCTGGTCTGGCTATGAAGCTCTTCTGAAATACGTTTTTGTAACTTGGTCAGTTAGAGCTGCAGAGACTAATTTCCATGGGTAAAGTTTAATGATTGCAAATGAGGCCTAAATACATCAACACTTTGACCAGTTCGCACAGCACAACACTTCTTGGGTTATTTTACCAAGGCACTGTCAGGGCCAAGCAGCAGCCAGTGAGCACACTCCCTCCCATGCACCTGTCACTTCTGCTTTCAAACAGCAACCCATGAACATCAAAACCCAGGCTGTTTAAGGCACAAGGGCAGAGCCTCTGGCCTGCGGGACACTCCAATCCAGCCTGCGCAGCCCTCTGGAGTAACCCCCTGGAGCGCATCCCCTGCTGCTGTCTTTGATTGGAGGTAACACTGGGGGTTCCTCTGCTGGCAGGCACAAGCAGAGGAACTCCTGCTGTTATGTCTGACCACAGAAAGCAGCAGGGATGCGGGGCGGTGAGTGCTGGGATGCACCCATACCAGGGAGAGGCTGCTCTTCCCCACATGGACAGATCCCCTTCGGCTTCGCTTGTCCCGCCTCCTTCCCCCACTCTGGAAAGGAGGCGGGGCAGGCAAAGACAGGGCAGAGCCAACCTAGGCCCCATTGCTACTCCACTGGAGGAACAGCAGGGATCAAGCCAGCTCTGCTTTACCTGCTGTGCTTCCTTCCCCCACTGCAGGAAGGAGGCAGGGTAGGAGAAGACGGGGCACAACTGACCAACTCTCTTTTACTCCTCATAGGATGAGCAAAGGTGACTCAGCCAGCTTGTCTTCAGTGCACTTGGGCTTTCCCAGTTAGGGAAAGTGGACTGAGTTCCCATCATTCCTCCATGGGAGTGACAGGAACCCAAGCAGCTTGGCTTTGCTGTGCACAGAGCAGAGGAGAATGCCTCTAAGAGGATGCTAGCTGCCTGTGGTAAGTACTTCTACCAAAATTAATTTGTTAAAGTTTTGCTGCCCGGTTAAATTAGGAAAACTTTAATTAAAAAAAGGTCAAATCTCATAATCAACTAAACCAGTGGTGGGCAACCTGTGACCCCCAGGCTGCACAGGGCCCCACAGCACCCTCCTCCACCTCCCAAGAGTTAGGAAGACTCCTCAAAAATCTTTTAAAAATGGCCACTGGAGTTGCTACAGAGCAACGAAGGGGCCAAAATTAGCTTGCAAACAAGCCAGTTTCAACACTTGCGGGGGGTGGGGGCAGGAAAGTGCAGACCACAGGGGCAAAAAGGGCCCCCGATTTTCTGTAGTTGCCCACCACAGAACTAAACACTGAAGCGCGTGTGTCTGTGTGTGAGACTTTATAAACACATACGAGAATACAGGCAGCATTTATATGGCAGGACTGGGGAACCCTTTTCCTACAAAAAGCCACTGACCAATGGGAAAACTCAACTGGGAGTGCAGGTGACGGTGGGCAAAGCCAGAGCCAAAAGTGGATGGAATACACAGCATTGTAGAGGTCACTCACTCTCTCTGCCACCCCATCCTTCACTCTCTGCCACCCCACATAAAATTAGGATGGATGACTGCAAGTTCCCTACCCCAAATATATGGCATTTTCTCGCAATTGGAATGTCTCGCAAAATATCATAACTGGCAGTCAACAAAGCTGAATGGCTAGCTATGGACAAGAAATTAGCAAAACTTTTGGAATGCAAAGGGTTGTGTGTTTTTTAAGAAGAAATGACATTTCAGTATTTTATGCAGTAACTTGTGCCCTCCAATTCAGAAATGAAAAAAGGCAATTTCATTGCCTCAAGTATAATGCAACAGAAGGTACAAACAATAATAGTGGGTGGATGACACCTATCTCATTCAGCCATGATACTCACTGGGGGGGTCCTTGGGCCAGTCACACACACTCAGCCTAACTTACCTCACAGGCGTTTTGTGAGGATTATAAGGGTGAGAACCCTGAGCTCCTTGGAGAAAAAGTAGGACAAAAATGTAGTAAATAAATATTTATGATTACCTGATAAATAACTTTACTGAGCAAACCTAAGTGGTGGTAGTGATGGTGACAAGGCAGATATATTACTTCATCCACTGCCCTACCGGCTTGTGCAAGCCAGGGCAGAAGGTGCGAGGGGGGAGGGCTCTCATTTCTTCTTCTTAGTTTCCCTCGCTGGTTACAGGCCAGCATTAGATGCCCCTCTCAGGGGAATGGAGCAGCTTTGGGGGCCTCACACCTGCTACTGCCAGCAGGAGAACCACAGGTGGCAGCTTTCCTCTCGTGGAGCTCCCTCTGCTGACAGAGGGCATCTCTGTGAGATCTTAACCCCTTCCACCAACCAACATTGGAGGGTTAGGACTGCACTGTTAAGAATTTCATAGATCATCAAAATGCATGCATAAATTTGTGGGAACTCAAATTTCTCCCTAGTAGAGCTAAGAAAAAAGACAAAGCCAGTTTGGGGGGGGGGGGGGATTAAGATGCCTGAATTCGAAGCAATTATAATTCTGAAACAGTAAAAAAATGTACTCCTCTCCCCCAAATTTGAAAGTGGTATATCTCTGCTTCAGTGCAGTTGTCTTCTAGCATCTCACTGAATACATTTATTTAACCAGCCTGGAAAAACACATTTAAGGCTAATTCGCCTCAAATGTATACTATAAACATCTTATCCACAAGTGCAGCTCCATTTCCAATAACAATCCTAGTCCATGTGTAAGACCAGTAAGCGGGAAGAGAAAGCAGTCACCTGCTGTGCATATTGTGAAGACAACTTGAACCGAGTCAAAGAAGAAGAACATGACTAAGAGAGACACAGATGCACCAATGGGAAGGAACAGCGCCTGTGTTGAATCAATGGTCTGGATACCTGCAGGATTTTTTTTTTTAAAGAAAGGGAATATTTGTTATTGGTATCACATGACGCACATATTTCAGCCTTCAGGTACATTCTTTCTTGGTGCGTGTGTGTGCGTCCCACTTTACAACTAAAATGTAGGGACAACCTATATGTGAATGTTTTAAAAAATCCAGTTTAAAAAATCTGCGGTGGGGGGGACACACACTGATAATCATCAGAATCGCAGTAGGTGGGGAGGGGGAGTTTAGCCTTTTCCTCCTCTACTGTGGTCCTGACAAAAATTGTTCCTTCAAACCTGCTATTTGTATTGAGAGAAAACGCTCCTATTGGTGCCAATGGGAGCCCAATGAAAATAGCAGCTTCAAAAGAGCGATTTTCACTGAAATCACAACAGGGGAGGAAAGGATTAAACTCGCCCTCCCTACCTGCCGCAATCCAACTAATCCTCCCCACCATGCCACCCAGAGAGAGAGCATGATCCACTCCCTCTACCTACTTCCTCACCTTCTCTCTCTCAGTGGTACAGTGGAGAGAACTGAGCTGACTGGGAGGCAAGGAGGGTAGGGAGTCCCCAGAAGCATATTGCCAGGGATTCTCCAAAACATAGATCAAGCCTGCATGGGATGCATGTACTCATCTCCGTGCTTGCATGCATCTCTCAGGCTGCAATCCAAAACATGATTAAAAAGAGAATAAGCCCCACTGAATGCCATGGGTCTTACTTCCAAGTAAAGATGCGCAGGATTGCCCTGACAGTCTATACTCTGCAAAGACAAGGCAACAGAAGTAGCAGCAGGAGCAGCAGGCAATGCATCTTGCATTGAAGGACAGACATAACATTGTATACTAATGTGGGGAAAATGTATACTGGTGGAGGGAAAAATAATGTAGTGACTGATCAATATTAGATAGTAGAATGGAACAGCGGGTAAAATAAAAAGGTGAACATGACTCTCAACCAAAGGTGACCAGTCCACTCATTCCTATGTTTACATCAGTTTAGGATTACCAGTCTCAAACCAAACTTCAGATTGCAGGCACCAGTGATAAAAAACTTCTCCAAAGAATTTCATCTATGTTTTATAGACAAGAATAGCATTTATAAAGTTAAATAACTTGACTAGCATATACACTGTGATGTTTCATTTCAAGTCAACCTTATTAATGAAAAGCAAATGGAATTACTACAAGGATTTGTAATCAAGGATTTAATGAATGACTGCTTTACAGAAAAGGAATCTGTTTCCATTCTTTTCAGTGGGGCCATGTTCTGTCTTAACTTCCAGAGAGAGAGTTGCATTAGCCCACCCTGATCACAAGCCTGCAAGAAACGATGTGGGGCCAAGTACTGCATCTCCCTTTCTCCCTAAAATCCAGTCCACTGACTGAGATGATCTTACTGTTATTTGTGCTGTTGCCATTGAAGGGCCCGGCTGAACTGCTGCTGTCCTTTTCTTTGTCTTGATTTTCAAAGTCCATGTTAAGGGACCTGCAGGCAAAAAAATGCACATAAAGTATCTGCTTCATGTAGCAGCATCAGTTACAAAAAAAATCCTTAAACACAAGAGAATAACTCAACATTAAAGGTGTGCTGAAATATTCAATAGCTGTCTAAAGGCAAAAATAGGAAACATAGCAGATTATTTACTCATTTATTTATTTTATTATAAGATTTATATCCTGCCCTCCAAAAGACATTTTTTCCAGGGCAGCTATAAAAAAACACCCAAAAAATCAATAAAAAGCACAACACTAAAACAATGATAAATACAAATGTATAAAAGCAGCATAAAGCCAATTTGATAGGGATTACAACCATTAAAAGGCTGGTTGGGGGGTGGAGGGGAGATGTTCACTTGGCACTCTAACTAATTTAAAATGCAACGTGAAAAAGCATATTTAGGGCAATGGTCATGTCAGGAATACTGAAGAGGCCTAGCTAAAAAGGCTGCTTTCGGAACCAAAGTTTGCTCTTGGCCTATTGCCAGTAGCTTATTAGTTCAGCTTGACCAGAGGAAAAGAGAACATGACAAGAAAAAGTCTTGGCCAGTAAGTTCATGCCCCCCAGACAGGTCTAAAACCACAGAGAACAAGTTGGGAAATTTCTGTAGAACTGAACATAAGAACATAAGGAGAGCCATGCTAGATCAAACCAAAGGTCCATCTAGTCCAGCATACTATTCACACAGGGGCCAACCAGCTGTTGATGGGCAACCCACAGGCAGGACATGAGTGCAACAGCACCCTCCTACCCATGTTCCCCAGCAACCGCTGCACACAGGCATACTGCCTCTGATATTGGAGGGAGCATATAGCTATCAGGCCTAGCAACCACTGATAGCTTCTCCTCTAGTCTAACCCTCCTTTAAAGCCATCCAAACTGGTGCCCATCACTACATCTCATAGAAGTGAACTCCACAGTTTAACTCTGCACTGCGTGAAGAAGTCCTTCCTTTTATCTGTCCCGAATCCCCCACCAATCAGCTTCACGGGAGGACCCCACTGGGTTCTAGTACTGGTAATTAGTTTACACTACAGTAGCTGCAGAGTAAACAAGGTGTGCCAGAAAAGACAAAAGCAAGAAGGTGTCGCCCTAAGTTGAGGAGGGGTCCTTGAGGAGGCTAGACCACCACATTCTAACCAGTCAGTAAGTTTAAAACATTAGTTTCCATGTATGGCAATGGGCATAGGAGCTGGCAAACAGAGCCTTGCCCTAGATGCCATCTTCTGCCTTTATTCAAGATTCCTGGGGTCTCTTCCATTCAGAGGTTCTTCAAGGTAAAACAGGTCCTGCTCCCATGAAGGCTCCGAGGCTCAGCAGCTTCCAGAAGATGTAGCCCTCCCCTCAACCTCAGACTCTGAGGATGACTCCCCCACAGCTTCTCCTGCGCCTCAGCCATGCAGGAGCACGAGGCTAAAGAAATTACTGTGGGCCCTCTAAGGGCAGCAACTAGCATCCATTGGGGTGGAGCCTCTGGGAACTCCGAGCCCACCAGCCTTCTTAAGGCCTCACTTGCCTGCAGCCCCTGGCTGGGAAAACAGCTCTCCCTGTCTGGAGACACTCCCGTGAGTATCCCCTGAAGCATGCTCTCCAGGGTCCGGACAGTTCTTTACCTTACAGTGACCCTGCTCTCCTGGACCTGGCAGCACTTAACCAGGCATGACCCTGTTTCACTGGCCATGACCCCTCACTATCTGTTACTAAATGATCCACAAGTGGCATGTGCTATACACTCCTTCCCCTAGACAACAAGCCAAGTCAGGACACCTGTAGGATAGCCTCTGAATATGATCTTAACAAATGGGCGCAGGTAACCATTTAGGTAGCCTAGTCCCAAAGTGGATCTCCATCAGGGGGGATTTCACAAATATGGCACCACCACTGAAAAGGCCTTGTCTCTTGTGCCAGCCTGTCTGATCTCATAGGAGACAGAGAACAGGGCATCTGAAATTGGTCTTAAAAGCCTGGGCAGGTTCATGTCATTTCTATAGTCTATATACTACAGATTCCAGCAAAGGAGATCATTACCTTGTCATGGTGCTGGAACACCTCAATGACAACATGAGCTAAACCATGAAGGGACACCCAAGATAGGAAGGTCATGGCAGAGAGGTCAGACTAAATACGATCCCTGGGGAAGATAATGGCAACCCACCCCAGTATTCTTGCCGTGAAAACTAAATGGATCAGTACAACCAGAGATATGTCAGTATACCATCGAAAGGTGGGACTCCCAGGTCAGAAGATGGTCAAAATGCTACTGGGGAGGAACAGAGGATAAGTTCAACTAGCCCCAGATGTGATGACGCAGCTAGCTCAAAGCCGAAAGGACAGCTAGCGGCCAACGGTGCTGGTGGTGAATGACGAATCCGACGTTCTAAAGATCAACACACCATTGGAACCTGGAATTTAAGATCTATGAGCCAGGGCAAGTTGGATGTGGTTATTGGGGAGATGTCAAGATTAAATATAGACATTTTGGGTGTCAGTGAACTGAAATGGACTGGAATGGGCCACTTCACATCAAATGACCACCAGATCTACTACTGTGGACAAGAGGACCACAGAAGAAAGGGAGTAGCCTTCATAATTAATAATAAAGTGGCTAAAGCAGTGCTTGGATACAATCCAAAAAACAACAGAATGATCTCAATTCGAACTCAGGGTAAGCCATTCAACATCACAGTGATCCAAATATATTCCCCAACCACAGATGCTGAAGAAGCAGAAGTAGATCAGTTCTATGAGGATCTGCAGCACCTACTGGATAATACGCCAAAAAGAGATGTTATTTTCATTACAGGAGACTAGAATGCTAAGGTGGGTAGTCAAACGACACCTGGAATTACAGGCAAGTATGGTCTGGGGGAACAAAATGAAGTGGGACATAGGCTGATAGAATTTTGCCAAGACAACTCACTGTGCATAACAAACACTCCCTTCCAACAACCTAAAAGACGACTTTATACTTGGACTTCACCAGACGGTCGACACCGAAATCAGATTGACTACATCCTTTGTAGCCAAAGGTGAAGGACATCTATACCGTCAGTAAAAACAAGACCTGGAGCTGACTGTAGGTCAGATCACGAACTTCTTATTGCACAATTTAGAATCAGACTAAAGAGAATAGGGAAGACCCACAGATCAGTCAGATATGAGCTCACTAATATTCCTCATGAATATGCAGTGAAGGTGAAGAATAGATTTAAGGGACTAGATTTAGTGGATAGGGTCCTGGAAGAACTATGGACAGAAGTTCGCAACATTGTTCAGGAAGCGGCAACAAAAAACGTCCCAAAGAAAAAGAAAACCAAGAAGGCAAGATGGCTGTCTGCTGAGGCACTGGAAGCAGCCCAAGAAAGAAGGAAAGCAAAAGGCAACAGTGATAGGGGGAGATATGCCTAATTAAATGCAAAATTCCAGAGGTTAGCCAGAAGAGATAAGGAATTATTTCTAAACAAGCAATGCGCGGAAGTGGAAGAAGACAATAGAATAGGAAGGACAAGAGACCTCTTCCAGAAAATTAGAAACACTGGAGGTAAATTCTGGGCAAAAATGGGTATGATCAAAAACAAAAATGGCAAGGACCTAACAGATGCAGAAGAGATCAAGAAAAGGTAGCAAGAATATACGGAAGATCTGTATAGGAAGGATATAATATCGGGGATAGATTTGACGGTGTGGTCAGTGAGTTAAAGCCAGATGTCCTGAAGAGTGAGGTTGAATGGGCCTTAAGAAGCATTGCTAATAACAAGGCAGCAGGAGACGACAGCTGAACTGTTTAAAATCTCGCAAGATGATGCTGTCAAGGTGATGCTGTCAAGGTGATGCATGCCATATGCCAGCAAATTTGGAAAACACAAGAATGGCCAATAGATTGGAAAAAAACAACTTATATCCCCATACCAAAAAAGGGAAGCACCAAAGAATGTTCAAACTATTGAACAGTGGCACTGATTTCACATGCCAGTAAGGTAATGCTCAAGATCTTGCAAGGTAGACTCCAGCAATTCATGGAACGAGAATTGCCAGATGTACAAGCTGGGTTTAGAAAAGGCAGAGGAACTAGAAACCAAATTGCCAATATCAGCTGGATAATGGAGAAAGCCAGGGAGTTTCAGAAAAACATCTATTTCTGTTGTATTGACTATTCTAAAGCCTTTGACTGTGTGGATCATAATAAATTGTGGCAAGTTCTGGGTGGTATGGGGATACCAAGTCATCTTGTCTGCCTCCTGAGGAATCTGTATAACGACCAAGTAGCAACGGCAAGAACAGACCACGGAACAACGGACTGGTTTAAGATTGGGAAAGGAATACGGCAGGGTTCTATACTCTCACCCTACCTATTCAACCTGTACGCAGAACACATCATGCGACATGCTGGGATTGATGAAGCCAAGGCTGGAGTTAAAATCGCTGGAAGAAACATTAACAATCTCAGATATGCAGACGATACCACTTTGATGGCTGAAAGCGAGGAGGAGCTGAGGAACCTTATGAGGAAGGTGAAAGAAGAAAGTGCAAAAGCTGGGTTGCAGTTAAACCTCAAAAAAAAACCAAGATTATGGCAACCAGCCTGATTGATAACTGGCAAACAGAGGGAGAAAACATGGAGGCAGTGACAGACTTTGTCTTTCTAGGTGCAAAGATTACTGCAGACGCTGACTGCAGCCAGGAAATCAGAAGACGTTCACTTCTTGGGAGGGGAGCAATGACAAATCTTGATAAAATAGTTAAGAGCAGAGACATCACACTGGCAATAAAGGTCCGCATGGTTAAAGCAATGGTATTCCCCATAGTAACCTATGGCTGGGAGAGCTGGACCATAAGGAAGGCTGAGCGAAGGAAGATAGATGCTTTTGAACTGTGGGGTGGGAGGAAAATTCTGAGAGTGCCTTGGACTGCAAGAAGATCCAACCAGTCCATACTCCAGGAAATAAAGCCAGACTGCTCACTTGAGGGAAGGATATTAAAGGCAAAACTGAAGTACTTTGGCCACATAATGAGAAGACAGTATACCCTGGAGAAGATGCTGATGCTAGGGAAAGTGGAAGGCAAAAGGAAGAGGGGACGACCAAGGGCAAGGTGGATGGATATTCTGGAGGTGACGGACTCGACCTTGGGGGAGCTGGGGGTGGCGACAGCTGACAGGAAGCTCTGGCTTGGGCTGGTCCATGAAGTCACGAAGAGTTGGAAGCGACTGAACAAATAAACAACAACAAACAACATATACTACAGAAGGAGGCAATTCTTGAAGTAATATGGACCTAGGCCTTTAAAGACTAACACCACCACTTTAAATTGAGCACAGGGACAAATAGGCAGCCAGTGCTGATGAGACAAGATCAGAGATAAGCATTGCAACTGTAAGGCCCAACAAAACATTCTGGATTCACATTTTGGATTAATGGTAGTTTCCAAACTGTTTTTTAAAGGCATGTAGAGAATACTGAAGTGGTCCAGTCTGAAAGAGATGCTTAAAAATATGGTAAGCTGTATATAAATTAATTAAATAAATAAATAAATAAAATAAATAGGGCAGCAGTGGATAACCCCTACTCTGTAGGGGGCCGCATATCAGCAGTGGGCAGGGCCAGAGCCAAAAATGGGTGGGTCATACCTATTCTCTTCCTGCCCCCTCCTTTTCTCTCTCTTCCTCCCCATGCAGCAGTCTACCAGGGAAGGGGCAGACTGATTTTGCCGGAGGGTCTGATCTGATTGCATGCAGGGCATGAATGATCAATACCAGATGCTATCTTCTCTAGCATATGCTGAAGCTGATAAATGGTACTCCTGGCCCCTTCCATCACCTGTGCATCCAAGAAGAATGCTGGATCAAGGAGAACCAAGCTGTGTGGCTGCTCCTTCAGAGGGAGTGCACCCCCAATCCTGAACAGGTTGTACATCCTCTTAGATCACCCTGACCATTATAACTGTAGCTTATTTGCCCCCACACCCCATCTACTCCTCAGCTGACATGAGACCCTGGTTGATCATTTCCACTGCCTCCCTGGAAAACAGAGGAAGAGCCATATGACATCAGCATACTAATATTTCACACAACATACAATCTTTGAAACTTTGTGATCAAAAATATCAATTACTGTAATGTCTAAGGGTGCTAATATCAAAGGCTTTTATTGTGAAACCGCATTGCCTGGCTAAGGAGGGAAAGGTGGAATAGCTCAATGTCTTTGGATTTTTAATACTCGGAACCCTCTTTCTGGAAGCACCCAAATAAGATGAACCTGGTACAATTTCCCCCATGGACTACCTTTTCATTTAACAGTCAGTGGAGCTTGCACACAGAATGGTGAATTCCAGTATTTCATAAGGAACAAGCTGCACAACTCCTGAAAGAAGTATTTTGTTTCCAGAAATATAGGGTGCTTTCCAGGGTGGATAAAAATAAATTATTTTTAATTTTACATAGGATTTGATTTACATCAGATTTTTAACTAAAAAGAAACTAAATTTCTCTAATTCAAAAAAAAACAATAGTCACAATTAAATGCCAAACCTACGCTTACAGTCTCATAAAAATGAATTAATGGCTCTGTCACACACACACACACAGTTTTTAAACCGATGAGCTGTCGTTACATGCAAACCAGGACATAGGGTTACCTACCAATCCAACGTGGGCATTCTTTTCAGTGTTTCCTCTCATAAAAATGGCTCTGAGCAGACTACCTACCAGCTCTTGCGCTTTGAAACATCTGGGTTTTACTATAGCTCAGTGGTAGGGCACACATTTTGCATGCAGAAGGCCCCAGGTTCGATTCCCAGCATCTCCAGGCAGAGCTAGGAAAGAATCCTGCCTAAAACCCTGGAGACCCACTGCCAGTCAGTGTGGGCAATACTGGGCTAGATGGCCCCAGACTCAGTCTAAGGCAGCTTCCTTATGTTTCTCAGACTAAAGTCACATGTGCAGAGACCCAGGCTGGATAGAACTGCTGTTCTGTGCTTATGTGGTGGTGGAGCTGGGCCAAGAAAGGCAGAGGAGTTAGTTAGGACAGAGACACAATATAGGTAAAGACAGGTGGAGGCAGAGTGGAAAGGAACAGTGGAATGAACTGCAAACAATAACAAAAACAGTAAAGTACAGACAGCTTCCAGTTCCTATATTCCTTTGTTTACTTAAGACAAGTAAAATAAACATGTAAGTTAGATCTTCCTAGGGCAGGCTTGGGCAATGTGACTCTCTAGATATTTTGGCCCATGGCTCCCATCAACTCAAGCCAGTATAGCCAACGGGTAAGGGATGATGGGAGTTGTAGAACGAAACATCTGGAGGGCCACACGTTCCTCACCCCTGCTCTATGGCATCAAAACATTGCCCCATGCAAATTTTCCTAGGCAAATGACTCTATGCAAATAAACCTAATTTCTACTGGAAATTTTTCTGATACAAACTGATTTTTTCCTATGCATTAACCTAACTTGCATGAAGAATTTTTCCAGATAATTTTCTAATTCAAAATTTTCTGGAAAACCTACATCACTGGGGGAAGACCAAATCAAGGGTATGTCCTGCCACATGTTGGGCCGGTGACATGTTGCAACAGCCTCTTGGTTGTCATGGCAGCCATGAAATCCTGAGCAACCCCAAAAATCACAGCCTCAGTGTGGAAGCTGAAGTCACCCAGGACCAATAGCCTAGGCATCCTCAACATCAAGTCTACCTTTGTCAGCTCAGTCAGGCACACTGTTGGGCAGCAGGGTGGCAGGTACACCAACACAATCCTTAATTTCTCCCAAGAGCCCAACATAAGAATGCAAGAAGAGCCATGATGGATCAGACCAAGGGTCCATCCAGTCCAGCATTCTGCTCACACAGTGGCCAACCAGCTGTTGACCAGAGACCCACAAGCAGGGCATGAGTGCAACAGCACCCTCTCGCCCATGTTCCCCAGCAACTGGTGTACAGAGGCTCACTGCCTCTGGTACTGGAGGTAGCACATAGCCATCAAGACTAGTAGCCATTGATAGCCTTTTCTTCCAGGAATTTGTCTAACCCCCTTTTAAAGCCATCCAAACTGATGGCCATCGCTACTTCCTGTGATAGTGAACTCCATAGTTTAACTATGCGCTGTGTGAAGAAGTACTTCCTTTTATCTGTCCTGAATCTCCCACCAATCAGCTTCATAGGATGACCGCGAGTTCTAGTATTTTGAGAGAGGGAGAAAAATGTCCCCCTATTCACATTCTCCACACCATGCATCATTTTGTAGACCTCTATCATGTCTCCCCTTACCCTCCTTTTTTCCCCAAGCTAAACAATCCCAGCTGTTGTAACCTTCTCTCAGAGGGGAGAGGCGCCAGCCCCTTGATCATTTTAGTTGCCCCTTTCTGCATCTTTTCCAGCTCTACAATACCTTTTTTAGGTGTGGTGACCAGAACTGGACACAGTATTCCAAGTGTGGTTGCACCATAGATTTGTATAGGGGCAGTATGATTTTGGCAGTTTTATTCTCAGTCCCTTTTCTAATTATGCCTAACATGGAGTTTGCCTTTTTTTTTTTTTTTTTTACAGCTGCTGCACACTGGGTTGACATCTTCATTGAGCTGTCTACCACAGCCCCAAGATCTCTTTCCTCGTCAGTCCCTGCTAGCTCAGATCGGATCAGCCTATACTTGAAGTTAGGATTTTTTGCCCCAACATGCATCACTTTACACTCGCTTATATTGAACCGCATTTGCCATTTAGATGCCCATTCTCCCAGTTTGGAGAGATCCTTTTGGAGCTCTTCACAATCCCTTTTTGTTTTAACCACCCCAAATAATTTGGTGTCATCCACAAACTTGGCCACTTCACTGCTCACTCCTAATTCCGGATCATTTATGAACAGGTTCAAAAGCATTGGTCCCAATACAGATCCCTGTGGGACCCCACTGTTTACCTCCCTCCATTGGGAGAATTTGCCATTTATTCCTCCTCCCTGCTTTCTGTTCTTTCACCAGTTACTGATCCATAAGAGGACCTCTCCTCTTATTCCATGACTGCTAAGTTTGCTCAGGAGTCTTTGGTGAGGGACGTTGTCAAAAGCCTTCTGGAAGTCCAAGTAAACAGTGTCTACCAGATCACCCTGTGTACCCCAGGTACAGACATTCCAGATTAGGATTCACCCGGAAAGGAAGTCTAGGTAAGAGATGGAACTCTTACAGATTATGGCAATCCTCCCCTCACTGACCCTCAAGGCTTTATCAAATACCCGGATGGGCACAGCTAGGATAAACTAACCCCACCCAGCTATCAGTAATGCACACCAGATAGAGACCTTATTGTGAACTGACCTGATATTAATTAATACCACCAGCAGGGTAATCAATCTCCACCCGACTGGGAAGAAAACCAAATGTGGCAATAGATACTAATTGTCTACTCTTACCCTGGTGCTTCCAGACAGACGGGTCCTAGTGCTGCCAATCAAAAAGCACTGTGCAGCTATTCCATTTTTTCCTACTCAATTCATCTTTTGTGGAAAGAAACAAGACAGAAACAGCAGTGATAAGGCACAGCAGGGTTACAAGTGGAAGATGATGTTCTCTGGACCCCCATAAAATTTTGTAAATGAGGCAGGGTGATTGCACAATAAAAGATCCATCTGGAAGTACCACAGGTACAGCCTCTTAAATCCTACAGTTCTTTCACATTAGAAGAGCTAGTTCTTCCCTCTTATCAGACTTACTTATAATGGATTTGTGTTTAAACTCAGGACTGAACATAACAAGAGCCATGTTGGATCAGACCAAAGGTCCATCTTGTCCAGCATTCCGTTTGCACAATGGCCAACCAGCTGCCCGTGGACATGAGTGCAATAGGTCATGTTCCCTAGCAACTGGTGAGCATAGGCATACGTCATCTGATACCGAAGGTAGCATATAGATATCAGGACTGTACTGTGGTCACAGAGAATGAGAAGCAAACTAGCTAAGTGTGTTGAACTGCCACTTAAGAGCTACACCCCAGAATTTGCATGAATGGTATCCTAAGCACCC
This sequence comes from Heloderma suspectum, assembly GCF_057233095.1. Taxonomy (NCBI): domain Eukaryota; kingdom Metazoa; phylum Chordata; class Lepidosauria; order Squamata; family Helodermatidae; genus Heloderma; species Heloderma suspectum. Next base: position 31,127,155 of record NC_139470.1, read on the forward strand.
ATGAATTCTCATTTGCCAGGCAGTTTTATGTGTGTTTTTGCAATATTAATTATCTTTTTTCAGGTTATGCATGTAAGTACATATAAAACACGCAAGTGTTAAGGCATGCTAAAATTAATGTTTTAACTACAGTACCTTCATTCCCCACCCCACATTAAAATATAAAAATGTAAGTTGCAAAGAGACTTATACGTCAAGTTTAGAAGGATAAACACCCACCACCTATCATTAAATGGACTGAAGATCTTACTGCTCTTGCTACATTTGAACTTATCTCCTACAACTGTCTATCTTGTATGGATGCTTATTTATATATATCTGGACTCCTCATTCTAACATATATATTTGAAATACAAGAGCCAAATCCTTCTTTTTTCCTCTTTTTTAATTAGGGGTGATGCAAATGATTACTGTGTTACAATGTGAATGATTATTATGTTCTTCCTCCCCCTCTTTTGTTTTTGCTTTTTACTGTGACATTTGTAAATAAAAAAATGTGTCGTTTTGAATTTGTTTGAACATAACATTTCAACTAAGTAAGTGTGCTTTATTGAACTTTTTCCTACTCAAATATTTCAGTTGATCAGCTTTTGGCTGCTGGAAGAAGGTTTCTGATATTTATACAGCACGTAGAATTACCATGGCAACATGTTTTTAAACATTTCAAATACTATATAAGTGAAATAAGCATGCTAAATCAGATGTCAATTGACGTAGGGTAGCAGAAAAAATTGCAATTCGAAATTTTCTGGAAAATCCACAACACTAGATGTTGCTACTAAAACGCTGCCCAGAATGCAGAAAGGGGAGGTTATACTAAATTATTTCTGGTTTTAGGGATCCCAAACTATGTACAAATTCTAAGATCAATAGATAACAGAGTTGCACTGGTCCATAGAAAAATAGGAGGAAAACATCCGAAGGTGCTGTAGAAGACCAATTTTATTTTTAGGAAATTCCTGTTTTTCTACAATACTTTTCTTTTCATGAAGAAAACAGAAGAACCTGATCTCCATGAAGACTTACGAAAAGGAAAATAGCCTTGAAAAAGAGGAGCAAGTTCCAAACACTTTGGATAATTTTCTAAAAATGAAACTAGTCTTCTATGGCAGCTCTGGATGCTTTCCTTCTGCTTTTATCTGTACAAATCCAAGGAATCTTCTCCATGCCCCTGAAGTACTTTAAACATTCCAGATAAAAGACTTCCAACTTTCATGGTTGCTGAGACAGCTGTGTATGACTGGTGAGAGTTTTCAAACAAAGGAGAATAACAAGTTGGCAAATGCTGCGATTTTCACTTTTAAATATTGGTTTAGCAAGTGAATGCTGCTTCACGTACCCTGTCCCACCCCCCATCCTTCCTTAAGGTTGTCAGGAAGAGGTAACATGGAATATCACCCTCTAACCCAGGGGTGGGCAACTTGTGCCCCTCCAGATGTTTTGGCCTACATCTACCATAATCCCTCACTACTGCTGGCTAGGGTTGATAGGAGTTGTGGGCCGAACAAATCGCCCACCCCTGTTCTACCCACTTCTTGTTCTGCAAGCATACCTTTACGGAACATGCCACCAGCATACAGCCAGCAGTTTGTGACTTCTGGGCGTGGTGGTGATAGTGGTGCTGTATATACCAAAGATGATAGCCTTACCTGAAGCTGCCATAAACTATGAGGAGAATGGAAATTAGGAACGTAGACACTTGGCTAGAATCCACAAGGGAGTAAGCCCTGGAAAGAAAATAGAGAGATACACTATATTAGAGCAGCACTCCCATTAAAACCATTTGATAATTCTAAAGGTTTATCCAAAATCCAAAATAAAAGTTGAAAAGCATCCACACATGGAAAAAAAATGGCTAATGTACCTAAGCCTTGTACCATCCATTTTCTCAACACTTACCCATTTACATAACCCAGGAGCACTCAGCACATAAAACAATGCACATTGTTTTATTCCACAAAAGCAAATTCAGAACACAAATTGGCTTTACATGAAGAACCCAATGGCTTGAAATTAGGACATAGTGTAATGAACTATCCAGGTTCTCCTCACAGCTCTCTTCACGGACAGACGGGATTAAGGATAAGCAACATCAGCTCTTGAAACTGACAGGCGGTATTTTATTTATTTAAAACATTGCTATATTGCCTTTCACTTCAAAATTTCCAGGGTGGTTTACACTAACCCAACCACACAATATGACAACAATATTAAATACAGCTTACAACAGCAACAAGCAGTGCTAAAATAATCACAGCAGAAGGACAGGCTACATACGAACACTAGTAGTTTAGTCTTTTCTCTTTGTATGGTCTATACTACAAAGCAGAGCCTTGGACCAGGTGGCCAGGTGCACTGCAAAGCAAATGATCAGCCTCAAGTTGCCCATCATCTTCACTGGCACAGAGGCATTCTTAGGAAATGAAGATGGGAGGTGGCTGGAGGCACCTGGCCGCCTGGTAAAAAAATAAAATGAATTTAAAAAGAAAAAGAGATCTTGCTACTGTTTTCTGGTAAATTGGCAGGGATGGAAAGAGCAGCTCACTGATGGGAGGAAAGGACCATGAGCATGTATGAGAGAGAGGGGTACAAGTGCCTCCCACACTAAGGATATACCTTGATGGGGAGGCCTCTCAAGAGTGGGCAATTCAATCAGAGACACAGAAAGCTGGGTTTGTGTTGGGCATGTAGGCGGCATTGACGATTTCCCTGCCTGGAGTGAAGACTACAGAAGTCATGCGTCATCTAAATAGCCTTAGTAGACAGTACTTCCCCTTCATGGATCACTGCCTTGTTGTGGCAAAGGGGCTTGCGTAACTCAGTGAAGCCATAAGCTATGCCGTGCAGGGCCACCCAAGACGGACAGGTCATGGCAGAGAATTCTGACAAAATGTGGTCCACTGGAGAAGGAAATGGCAACCCACTCCAGTATTCTTGCCAAGAAAACCCCATGGAACGTATCACAAGGCTAAAAGATATGACGCCAGAAGATGAGCCCCTCAGGTTGAAAGGTGTCCAATATATTACTGGGGAAGGGCAGAGGGAATTTCCAAGTAGCGCCAGAAAGAGTGAAGCGGCTGGGCCAAAGCCAAAAGGACACTCAGCTGTGGATGTGTCTGGTGGTGAAAAGAAAGTCCGATGCTGTAAAGAACAATATTGTTTAGGAACCTGGAATGTCAGGTCAATTAATCAAGGTAAGCTGGAGGTGGTCAAACATGAGATGGCAAGATTGAACATCGACATCTTGGGAATCAGCAAACTAAAATGGACAAGCACGGGCCAATTTAATTCAGGTGACCATCATATCTACTATTGTGGGCAAGAATCCCTTAGAAGAAATGGAGTAGCACTCATAGACAACAAAAGGGTGGGAAAAGCAGTACTGGGGTACAATCTCAAAAACGACAGAATGATCTCAGTATGAATCCAAGGCAAACCATTCAACATCACAGTAATTCAAGTCTATGCCCCAACCACTGAGGCCGAAGAAGCTGAGGTTGATCGGTTCTATGAAGACCTACAACACCTTCTAGAACTAACACCAAAAAAAGATGTCCTCTTCATCATAGGGGATTGGAATGCTAAAGTAGGAAGTCAAGAAATCACCGGGATAACAGGCAAGCATGGCCTTGGTGTACAAAAGGAAGCAGGACAAAGGCTAATAGAGTTTTGCCAAGAGAACACGCTGATCATAGCAAATGCTCTTTTCCAACAGCACAAGAGGTGACTGTACACATGGACATCACCAGATGATCAATATCGAAATCATATTGATTATGTACTTTGCAGCCAAAGATGGAGAAGCTCTATACAGTCAGTAAAAACAAGACCTGGAGCTGACTGTGGCTCAGATCATGAGCTTCTTATCGCAAAATTTCAGCTTAAATTGAAGAATGTAGGGAAAACCACTAAACCATTCAGGTATGACCTAAATCATATCCCTTATGAATATACAGTAGAGGTGAGGAATAGATTTAAGGGATTAGACCTGATAGACAGAGTGCCTGAGGAACTATGGACGGAGGTCCGTAACATTGTTCAGGAGGCCCCAACTAAATCCATCCCAAAGAAAAAGAAATGCAAGAAAGCAAAGTGGCTGTCTGATGAGGCTTTACAAGTAGCTGAGGAAAGAAGGGAAGCGAAAAGCAAGGGAGAAAGGGGAAGATATATCCAACTGAATGCAGAGTTCCAGAGAATAGCAAGGAGAGACAAGAAGGCCTTCTTAAATGAACAATGCAAAGAAATCGAGGAAAACAATAGAATGGGAAAGACTAGAGATCTTTTCAAGAAAAACAGAGATATCAAGGGAAGGTTTTGTGCAAAGATGGGCATGATAAAGGACAAAGAAGGCAGGGACCTAACAGAAGCAGATGAGATTAAGAAGAGGTAGAAAGAATACACAGAAGAACTATACAGGAAAGATCTGGATGTCCCTGGTAGCCATGATAGTGCAGTCACTGAACTTGAGCCGGACATCCTCGACAGTGAAGTCAAGTGGGCCTTAAGAAGCATTACTAACAACAAAACTAGCAGATATGACAGTATTCCAGCTGAGCGATTTAAAATCCTAAAAGATGATGCTGTTAAAGTGCTGCACTCAATATGCCAACAAATTTGGAATACTCAACAGTGGCCACGAGACTGGAAAAGGTCAGTTTACATTCCAATTCCAAAGAAGGGCAACGCCAAAGAGTGTTCAAACTACCGTACCATTGCACTCATTTCACATGCCAGCAAGGTGATGCTCAAAATCCTACCAGCTAGGCTTCAGCAGTATGTGAACCGAGAACTACCGGAAGTACAAGCTGGGTTTCAAAGAGGCAGAAGAACTAGAGATCAAATTGCCAACATTCGCTGCATCATGGAGAAAGCAAGAGAATTCCAGAAAAACGTCTATTTCTGCTTCATTGACTACGCTAAAGCCTTTGATTGTGTGGATCACAACAAACTCTGGCAAATCCTTAAAGAGATGGGAGTACCAGACCACCTTACCTGTCTCCTGAGAAACCTGTACGAGAGACAAGAAGCAACAGTAAGAACCAGACATAGAACAACTGATTGGTTCAAAATTGGGAAAGGAGTATGACAAGGCTGCCCTGCTCATTTAACTTATATGCAGAGTACATCAGGAGAAATGCCAGGTTGGATGAATCAGAGGTCGGAATTAACATTGCCGAGAGAATTATCAACAACCTCAGATACGCACCCTAATGGCAGAAAGCAAAGAGGATCTAAAGAGCCTCTTGTTGAGGGTGAAAGAGGAGAGTGCAAAAGCTGGTTTGAAACTTCACATTAAAAAAACTAAGATCATGGTATCTGGCCCCATCACTTCCTGGCATATAGAAGGGGAAGAAATGGAAGCAGTGACAGATTTTATTTTCTTGGGCTCCAAGATCACCGCAGACGGTGACTGTAGCCATGAAATTAAAAGACACTTGCTCCTTGGGAGGAAAGCTCTGGCAAACCTAGACAGCATAGTAAGAAGCAGAGACATCACCTTGCCGACAAAGGTCCGTCTAATCAAAGCTATGGTTTTCCCAATAGTAATGTACGGCTGTGAGGGCTGGACTATAAGGAAGGCTGAGCACCGAAGAACTGATGCGTTCAAACTGTGGTGCTGGAGAAGACTCTTACGAGTCCCCTGGACTGCAAGGAGGTCAAATCAGTCCATCCTAAAGGAAATCAACCCTGAGTGCTCATTGGAAGGACAGATACTGAAGCTGAAGCTCAAATATTTTGGTCACCTAATGCGAAGAGAAAACTCAATGGAAAAGACCCTGATGCTGGGAAAGATTGAAGGCAAAAGGAGAAGGGGACGGCAGAGGATGAGATGGCTAGATAGCATCACGGATGCAATGAATATGAACTTAAGCACACTCCGGGAAAGAGCGGAGGATAGGGAGGCCTGGCGTGCTATGGTCCATGGGGTCATGAAGAGTTGGACACAACTTAACGACTGAACAACAAGATAGTACTGGGATGGAATCAGAGGCCACAGTACACATCAGCACCAATAACACGCTGAATGCTACTTTTTCAAAAATGCAAAAACCTAGCCTAAATTTCCAAATACAATTACTTTTCCCCACCTATAAAAAAAAAAAAAGTACCACCACTTGCGAAGACCTCGGAGCTGTTGGAATGACACAATAGCCCACTGTGGCTTATGGTTGTGGTGCATGCAGCCACTATTTTGAATATGGAACCCCCACTCGGGGGTTCTTGTGTCATGCAAACCCAGCCAAACTTGATTATGTGAGGGTTAACAACCCTCACACAACCCTTGGTCTGTTTTAGGGTTGTTTAAGCCTTGCATATCTCACACTCACCAGGTTTGCAAGACACAACAACCTCTGGGTGGGGGGTTGGATATGCAACCTGGTGCCCGTGGGCACCACAGCTCATCCAAACCCAGTCCTAATCTCCATGTAACTTTGTATAACACTGAAACACAGAAATTTCTAAGTCACAGTTCCAGTTTCCACTGCCTGCTGATAGAATGCCCAAATGCCAGTTAAATCTTGTTATCTAAGATGTGTAATACAGTACGATAGCACCTTTGACAAGTTAAGTTCCACATTAAGCCTAAGCCTCTTTTGCACAATACAATGTGGTGGAAGTATTTTCTGCTCTAAGTACTGAACAACTGATGCCTGAGCCAACAACATGAGGGCTACCAAGGCAACTCACTCAGTGACTGGTTAATTTCAAACAAGTGAACAGAAATCAGTGTTTTTGTATCTCTCTAACGCATAGGAATCAAACAAATACAGCACCTTTACTATATATTATGGATTCAAGGGTTACAGTACACCTAGAGACAGCAGTTGTTTCTGAAGTTATGTGCTCAAATGCTTGATTTGGAAAGCAGAGTGGTGCAGTTACATCACAGATTCTCAGCAAGGGTAGCCAGATAACCTTCTTTTCTCTGTTACTAGATGAGAAAGAACCATAATTAGGTTTCACCTGTCAGCAGTAGGGACACATAAGGGAAAGACTGGAAAAGAACTAGTTCAGCCCGGGGGGTAATGACTGAGGCAACCTGGGCTGGTGATGAATCCAAGGGTTGGCTAAGTGCATGCAGGAGCAAGGCCCAGTGAGGAATGATGGAGCACGCTCCCTTCCCTCTGGGAATGGGCAGGCAGATACAAGAGAGGAAGGTTAGGAAAGCTGCAATCAGTCACACTGGCTAGGACTGTCTATTCTCTTGGCTAAAACAGAACAAAACTCTGCCCCAAGGAAAGCTGACTCCTGTGATCTGTATAAATTATGCAAGTTAAGCAATTCTTTATGATCTTCTATCCTTTATTTAATTAATTCACATGGTTTATTCTGATGATGCTGATAAATCTCTTAAGTTTTTAAGATGCTACAAGACATATTTTTTTTTGTTGCTGCTAGTCCTGGGGAAGGGCCATGCACAGATGGCCCACTCTTGGCCACTTATTCCACCTTCTTTCTGGCCCTGTCCACATAGTTTCATAGACATGAGGGCTGGAAAGTTTGCTTTTTAAGAAGTGAGAGGTGAGATTATGAGAAAGCCAGATTTTGAACACATTGCTTTACACTATTGCTTTTCTATGTTCCCAAAGAATCACAGAACACACACCAGTCATGATACTAGTGACATCTGTTAACTTATTGGGTTTAAATGTGGCCATCTCAGGTTCAAGTCTCAGCTCAGCACTAGTTGGACATGGGGCTGCATGTGATGACACCTGCTCTGGAAACTGTCTGCAAGACAGCTTTGATATTTAGTAAGATTCAAAATCACAGAGACTTTAATATTTATATTTAAAAACATGTACATCCCACCTTATCTCTGAAGTTTCATGCGATTTACAAGTCAATGATTTAACAACTTAAAAACAACCACCCAGTTTAAAATATAACATAATACATAAAAATAGCAGCTGAAAAACACAGTATAACAGCAATCAAAATATTCAAAAAACAGATTAAAACAACAACTAAGGTCAAAAGGCCATTAATGAGGGGATGAGATGGGTCTTCCTTAGCAGGGAGTTCCAGAGCCTAGGTGCAGCAAAAAGAGTGCATACTGAGGATCATTAAGGCACAGCTAATTGGTGTTCAGTGATCCTGAATATGTTTGCTTGCTTTGTAAATGTAAACACAGATTGATGAACCATAGGGATTCTTGTAAAAAGGAGAGCGGGCGGGGGGGATCCAATAAGGCTGACGTTTGCCCTCCTCTGGTATTGTCAAAACTGTTCTGTAATCTTATCAGAACTATAATGTATTCCTCTTCTCCCACCCTGAGCATTATGTGCTTGCTCATAAAAGCTGCCACCAACAGCTGCCTGGGCAGAGAATGGCTAAGCAATGGAAAACAAAGTTCACAGTGTGGTTCTCTATTCCAGAGAGGTTCCTGGCTGAATGGTTGCTTGCTAATGGCAAGAGAGGGGGAAGAGGGAGAACTACACAGCCCTCGTGAAAGGGCACACCCAGACACACAAGCACTATTCTGCAATCGCTCTGGTTGTCAGCCTCCCATCTTTCACAATGACGGCATTCTTGTCTACAAGCACAACATACCAAGCAGTTAGCTCCCTAGACTGTCACAGACAGCTCCACAGACTTTACCTACAGAACAACTCCACAAACAACTTTGCTTCTCACATTGCACAGCCACTCCAAATATTAAATGTGGAAATGATGTCCTTCCAGGAATTCCATCTTAGCCTTTCTAGCAGTTCTGAATAAAACTGGATAATTTCAGTATTGCTGGTAGGTAGTAGAAGAACAGCTGCTAGGATCAGATACTAGATGGTTAGAAGAGAAGCTTTGGTGACAAGCTACACCATATTGCAAACTTTTCAAGTGAGTTTGCTAGATTTTCTAGCCTACAAACATTTTTACTAGCCCACATGCCCACATATGCAAGTCATTTGTGGCACACTGAAGACCTGGAATAGAAACAAAAATGAAATAGAGACAAAGCAACATTCTTCCCATCGACAAATATTTCTCTTATCCGCCATGAGCAACTGAACATAGCACATGGCTATTTACATAGCCATGGCTAAGCACATATTTACATAGCACATGGCTATGCACATAGCACATGGCTATGCACATAGCACATGGCTATTTACATGCCTGCCACATTAGTCATGTTTTTATTCTGACGACATGGCTGTGGCTCAAGACCTTGGCCAAGAACCCAATGACATGACTTCACATGCAGCTTTGATTCTCTGGCCCCCAATGCCGCTTCACAAGCTATGTTGAATTTGCATGCAACATCTGGGTTGCTGTTTGAAAACCATCATTCCAAGTCCCCCTTCAACACATTGCTGTACGGATCTTTGCATCTTGGCTCTTACTGGCAAGAGAAATCCAAGCCCGCATAAAGGGGAGAGCAACTGGCAGCCCCAGACCAACTCCAGCCCCAGCGGGACTGCTTCTAGATGCAGGGCTCCTAGCACTAACAATTAGAAGGCACTGTGCAGCTGTTCTGCCTTTTTCTTCTTAATGGACTTTCCTCAGTAAGAAGACAAAAAAGTGGTAGGAAAACATGAGGGAATTACAAGTGGATGGTGGTGTCTGAATCCTCAGTAAAATTCCATGAATAAGGCAGGCAATGGTACAATAAAAGCCTCACCTAGAGGCACCCTGGGTGGCAGGTGGTTTGCTCCAACTTTCTCCATTATCTGTTCATAGCCAGAAAGTTGAGAATGGCCAAAATGCAGAAGGAACCAAATATCCCAAAGAGAGCCTGCTAGTTAAAGGAGGGAGGGGAAAAGATCACATTTAAAGGGTTAAATAAAAGGGTAAACTTAACTGGGTTACAGCAGAGAAAAATCCACACCAATGATTTTATATCCATTTTATTCTGGAAACATTGTCCAATTCGTAGTTTTACAGGGACAAAAAATAAACTGGGCCTGATAGGATTTTGTGTGGTCACATTCTGTTTGCTTTATTCTTGTTGTTATTGTATTTAGAACTACTTTGAAGAAAGTATTTTAAAATTATAACTAAAAAACCATGACTAGCAAAAAGGGAAACTAGCTTTATAAATAAAGATGGTAAATCTGTCTTTGGAATTAGTTCTCTCACAAACTCTAGAAGTCTGTCGATAAGAGATAAGCTAAATTGTCCCACTTACACACTTATGCAAAGTGAAATAAGGACTACACTCACATCCCAGCCACAAAGTAGGTGGAGAAATTATTGAAATAAATCATTTATTTATTTGTTTGTTTGTTTGTTTTCTTAATAGCCCATCTGGCCCGTCACACAGCCACTCTGGGCAATGTACAACAATACAACAGTTTTAAAACAATAAAATTCTACATTAAAACATCATATTTCTAAAAATACCCTAACCCACCCCAAATGCCTGCCTGAACAACCATGTTTTTAATGCGTGGTGGAAGCTCATTGAAGAGGGGGCATGGCGGAGTTCCCTAGGGAGGGAGTTCCACAGAGTGGGGGCCACCAAAGAAAAGGCCCTCTCCCTCGTCCCCACCAGTCTAGCTGTCCTGGCTGATGGGACAGAGGGAAGGCCATCCGAGGCTCATCTTGTTAAGCAGCCTGTCTGGTGTTGCTGGAGGTGTTCCTTAAGGTAGGCTGGGCCGGAATCATATAGGGATTTTAAAGGTCAAAACCAACACCTTGAATTTGGCCCAGAAAACAACTAAATCATAATAAATCACCCCAAGATACTAAAGATGTCTGTTTTTCCAAAGCTCCTAAATATCTGGCCTAATTTTAAATAAGCAAACCTCACAACTAAGATAATAATCACCAGGAGCGAAATGTCTTCATGCAAATAATGCCATTATTACTCTTCAAAATTATTCACAGGTATTGGATGTGGGCTATGAGCAAAGGCCAAAAACTAGTTCTGCGCTAAAAAAAAGTACATTATGCAAGCAAAGCTAAATTATGTGTTCTGCATGTTATTTTTGCCTAATGACCCCTTTTCAACATTACTTCGCTTTTTAACAGCCATGATTAGGAGAATATGTAAATTGTGAAGTTTTGCACTACTGCACATAGAGATTTTTCAAGAGTGGCTAAGGCACAGACAATTCCACTAAAACAAAGAGAATGCTAAACCGAAGCATGTAGAAATTCTACATTAAGACAACTCAAAATTCAGTTGTTCAGAAAAAGTTAAACAACATACAAGGGTTGGATCCAGACTTAATCATACTTGTACTAGACCTGCTGAAATCAATAGAACATAAGCTAATCATGACTAACTTAAGTCCCACTGATTTCAGTAGCCTACTGTAAGTATGACTAAGTCTGGATCCAACCCCATATGAACAAGTTTGCTTATTTGCCATGATTGGAACATATGAGCAACAAGCCCGGTGCTATCTATCCTGATGGACAGTAGCTCTCCAAGGTCTCAACCAAAGGTTTTTCCAAGCCCTGCTACCAGAGGCCCAATTAGAGAAGTAAGACTTCCAGAAATTTCGAAGCTATCTGAAAAAGCAAGTTTTGGGTTTCCAAAGGAACTTAAATTTGAAGAAAAATTGAAATATATGCAACTTTTATTTTCCAGTCTGTATTGTATTTTATGTTCTTGGGCTCCAAGTTCACCACAGATGGTGACTGCAGCCATGAAATTAAAAGACGCTTGCTCCTTGGGAGGAAAGCAATGGCAAACCTAGACAGCATAGTAAGAAGCAGAGACATCACCTTGCCGACAAAGGTCCGTATAATCAAAGCTGTGGTTTTCCCAGTAGTAACGTATGGCTGTGAGAGCTGGACTATAAGGAAGGCTGAGCGCCAAAGACTCGATGCTTTCGAACTGTAGTGCTGGAGAAGACTCTTACGAGTCCCCTGGACTGCAAGGAGGTCAAATCAGTCCATCGCAAAGGAAATCAACCCTGAGTGCTCATTGGAAGGACAGATACTGAAGCTGAAGCTCAAATATTTTGGCCACTTAATGTGAAGAGATAAGTCACTGGAAAAGACCCTGATGCTGGGAAAGATTGAAGGCAAAAGGAGAAGGGGATGGCAGACGATGAGATGGCTAGATAGCATCACCGTTGAAATGAATATGGATTTGAGCACACTCTGGGAGAGAGCGGAGGACAGGAAGGCCTGGCGTGCTATGGTCCATGGGGTCACAAAGAGTCGGACACGAATGAACGACTGAACATGGACAATATTCCAATGTCCATACGGGGCAAAATTCTCAAACAGGTAATTAAATGGTCAGTCAGCGCACATCTAGAAAATAATGCATTGCTAACTAGGCGACAACATGGGTTTGTCAAGAATAAGTCATGCCAGACCAACCTAACTCCTGTTTTGATTGAGTTACTAGTTCGGTTGATCACGGGAATGCTGTGGACATAGTATATTTCACGAGGTTTCTAATTATATCCTTGTTGACATGGTAAAATGTGGGTTGGACAATACTACAAATTAAGTGGATCTACAGCTAGTTGAGTAACCGTACTCAAAGAGTGCTAATTGAAAGCTTGGCATCCTCCTGGAGGGAGTGCCTCAGGGCTCTGTCTTCAGTCCCGTGCTGTTAATGTTTTTAATAAATGACTTGGATGAGGTGTAGAGGGGTTGCTTATCACATCTGCAGATGACACAAAGCTAGAAGGGGCAGCCAACACCATAGAATACAGGATCCAGATTCAACAGGATCCAGACAGGCCGGAACACTGGGCCAAATCTAACAAGATGAGATTCAACAGAGATAAATGTAAAGTCTTGCATTTATACAGAAAAAATAAAAGGCACAAGTATACGACAGGATACCGGAGACCTGGCTTGGCAGTAGTACACGTGAAAAGGACTTAGTTGGTAGAAGCACATGTGAGAAGGACAAGCTGAATGAGCCAGCAGCACGATGTGGCAGCTAAGACAGCTAATGAAATCTTGGGCTGCATGAACAGAAGCAGAGTGCTTAGATCACGGGAAGCAACAGCTCCGCTCTACTCTGTGTGAGTCACACCATATTTGGAGTACCGTGTCCAGTTCTGGGCACTCCACTTTAAGAAGGGCATTGACACGTTGGAGCACATTGGGAGAAGAGCAACCTATGAGGAATGGTTGAAAGAGTGGGGTACGTCTAGCCTGGAGAAGCGAAGACTACGATGAGACATAATGGCATTCTTCAAATATGGGAAAGACTGTCATGCAGAAGACAGCAGGCTTGTTCTCTGTTGCTCCGGAGGGCAGGACTAGAACCAGCGGGTTGAAACTGCGGGGAAGCAGATTTCGGTTGAACATTAGGGGAAATTTCCTAACAGTGGGAGCTGTTCAACGGTGGAACAGATTGCCTCGGCAGGTAGCGGGTTCTCCATTGCTGGAGGTATTTATGCAGAGGCTAGATGGCCATCTGCCAGGGATGCTGCAGCTGCACCCTGCAATGCAGAGCCTGCATTGAGCACGGGGTTGGATTAGATGATCTCTGAAGTCCCTTCCAATTCTATGACCTTTTGGCGCCACAGTGAAAGCTTTTCTTTTTTTAACAGGTGTTTTGGTAATGACTGTTTGTTGTATATTTCTGTTTTCAAAATGTGACCTGATATTTGATCATTGTGCCCCATTCCAAGATCACATGTTATGAGGGGTGGGATATAATTTTTTGAGGTTAAGGTCCAGTACAACATTACACCTAATAGATAACACACAACATATACATGGCAAGTAAATAAAAAATATTACTGCAAAGACAATTCACAGTAAATTCACAGTTTTAATTTCTGTGAACCACCCAGAGAGCTTCAGCTATTGGGCGGTATAGAAATGAAATGAATGAATGAATGAATGAATAAATAAATAACCTGGAAGAAAATATAAAACAATACTGACCTGACTACAACAGAGGAATTGCCTTCTGCAACCATATAGGATTCAATAGAGGCAGTAATAAGAGGCATCTACTTGCATTAGCAAAATGTGTGATATTAAGAAACAATGAAAGGTAAGCTCTACAGGTAGAAATGTATTTATTTGCTTTAAAACCAGCCAGGAAGAAATGGCTGAGTGGGTAAGGGTAGTGGTGAATACCTCTTTACGGCAAAAGGGTGATTCCATCTTGCCTAACAGAGGTCGTGGTACGATCTCTTAAGAAGAACCTCCCTAAATCCCACCGTCTTGGATAATTTCCAAGCAGTCTCCAATATTCCATTCTTCAGCAAGGTGCTGGAACGCCAGGGATTTATGGATGAGGTGGATTATCTAGATCCATTTCAATCAGGCTTCAGGCCTGGTTATGGAACAGAAACTACTTTGGTTGCCTTGGTGGACGATCTATGCTGGGAACCGGACAGGGCAGTACGTTCCTGTCAGTTCCGCTGGACTTCTTGGCAGTTTTCGATAGTATCAACCATGGTATCCTTCTGAGGCATCTGTCTGAGATGGGACTGAGAGGCACCTTTATAAGGTGGTCCTGGTCCTTCTTGGAGGAGATGATCTCAGAAGGTGGGGCTGGGGGATTCCTGTTTGACACTACGGCTGTTGGCCTGTGGGTTCCCTCAATGTTCCATTTTATCCATCTAGCTGTGAGCCCTGCAGGACATGAACCCTGTTCCTTGGCCTGGCTCTTCTCCACCTGGCCTGGGAGGGCAGGGCCCCAACCTGACTCCAGCTATAAAGGCTCTCCTGCTGCTGGAGGAGCCAAAGACCATCCAGTTGTGAGCCCTGCAGCACCTGGACCCAGTTCCTCTTGCTGGCTTTCTAGTGGCCTGAGAATGTGCCTGGGAGAGAGGATATTGGGCCAACTGGGGAGACCTGAGGGGGGAGGGGCAATCAATGTAGTGATGGGTAGAGGGAGATATAGCATTGTGAGAAGGACTTGGCAGGTCAGGGGAAAGCGGCCCAGACAGTTAATGGCTGTGCCATGTTCCAGTCCTCTCCACACCCACAGGTTTGGTGGTTGCGCTGTCAGCCTGCCCTCGGGTCTCTGGATACTGCTTTTAAATGCCAGATTGGTGCAAAATAAAACCTCCCTCATTCATGATTTAATAGTGGGTGAGGCGGCCGATTTGTCATGTATAACCGAGACCTGGGTGGGTGAGTAGGGAGGAGTCAGTCTCTCCCAGCTATGCCCACCAGGGTACTTGGCCCAGCATCAGGGAAAGCTTGATGGCCAGGCCGGGGGAGGGGGGGTTGCTGTGGTCTATAGGAATTCCAGCTCCCTCTGCAGGCTCCCTGTCCATGTGACCACTGGTCTGGAGGGTTTTCACCTTGTGTTGGGTCAGTGGGACAGATTAGGGATTCTGTTAGTGTACTGCCCACCCTGCTGCTCAACAGACTCCCTAGGTGAGCTGATCGAGGTGGTCTTGGGTGTGCTGCTGAGATCCCTCAGACTGTTGGTTCTGGGGGATGTCAACATCTTGTCTGGGGCAGCTCAGGATTTCATGGTGTCCATGACAGCCATGGGACTGTCCCAACATGTCATCAGCCCAACACATGTAGCAGGGCATACTCTAGACTTGGTTTTCTCAACTGGACATGGAGATGCTGATCTGAAGGTGGGGGACTTTGTATCAGTCCCTTTGTCATGGTCTGATCATTGCCTGCTGAGTTTATACTTAAGTTTAGACTTACAGTGGCTTTTCCCGTCTGCAAGGGTGGGGGACCTCTTAATATGGTCCGCCCCTGGAGGCTAATGGATCCAGATGGTTTCCAGATATGGCTAGTGCTCCTGTTGAAGCCCTGGTCAACCTGTGGAATGCAGAAATGACTTGGGCGATTGACACAATTCCTCCTGAGCGCCCTCTCCAGAGTAGAGCTCATATGGCTCCATGGTATACTCCAGAGCTGAGAGAGATGAAACAAAGTAGGAGACAGCTTGAGTGCAGGTGGAGAAAAATTCCTAGTGGATGCAATCGAACTCTGGTGTGCGTCTATGGTCAGCACTGAGACCATTCCAGAAGAAATCCTTCCTAGACCCAGAAAATCTTAATTATAGGCCAGTTCCAAATGTTCCTTTCCTGGGCAAGGTGCTTGAGCGGGTGGTTGCCAACTAGCTCCACACACTCTTGGATGAGACCGATTATCTAGATCCACTTCAGTCAGGGTTCAGGCTGGGTTTTGGCACAGAAACAGCCTTAATCACCTTGTATTATCACCTTAATCACCTCCCACCTGTGTTGGGAGAAAGACAGAGGGAGTGTGGTCCTGTTGATTCTCCTTGATCTCTTAGCAGCTTTCAATACCATCAACCATGGTATCTTTCTGGGACATCTCTCTTGAGTTGGGAGTGGGAGGAACTGTATTGTAGTAGTTTCGCTCCTACTTGGAGGGTTGGCTCCAGAAGGTGGTGCTTGGGGAACATTGCTCAGCCCCATGGATTCGCCAATATGGGGTTCCACAGGGGTCAGTTTTGTCCCCCCATGCTGTTCAACATCTACATGAAACCGCTGAGTATGGTCAGCTGGAGTTTTGGAGTGTGCTGTCATCAGTATGCTGATGACACACAGGTCTATTTCACTTTTTCATCTTCATCAGGTGAGGCTGTGGATGTGCTAAATCGGTGCCTGGCTGCAACAATGGACTGGATAAGGTCAAACTGAAGGTCTAATAAACTGAAGGTCAATCCAGACAAAGGACTGAGATGCTGTTAGTGAGTGGTTCTGCTGACCGGATGGAGGGTGTTCAACCTGTTCTGGATGGGGTTGCACTCCGCCTGAAGGACCAGGTCTGTAGTTTGGGGGTCCTCCTGGAATCATATTTGTCACTTGAGGCTCAGGTGGCCTCAGTGGCATGGAGTGCCTTCTACCAACTTTGGTTGGTGGCCCAGCTATGCCCCTACCTGGGCAGGGATAACTTGGCTTATGCTCTGGTAACCTGCAAGTTAGATTACTGGGAATCTACGTGGGGCTGCCTTTAAAGACAGTTCAGAAGCTGCAGCACGTGCAAAATGCAGCGGCCAGATTGATAACTGGAACTAGAAGGTCCACACATATAAGACTGACTCTGGCCCGGTTGCACTGGCTGCCTATATGCTTCCGAGCTCAATTCAAGGTGCTGGTTTTAACCTATAAAGCCCTACATGACTTGGGATCGCAATCCCTGAAGCATGCCTCTCCTAAAATGAACCTAACTGTACTCTACGTTCAGCATCTACGGTCATCCTCCGAGTGCCTCTTCCAAGGGAAGCTCGGAAGGCAGCAATGAGGGAGAGGTGGTGGCCCCCCATCTGTGGAATGAGCTCCCCAATGAGGTCCACCTGGTGCCAACATTGTTATCTTTTCGGCGTCAGGTTAAGACCTATCTCTTTCCTCAGGCATTTGGCAGCACGTGATGCCCTTTTTAGTACACAATTTGTCCTTTTTAGTACACAGCATCATGGGTTGATGGCCTGGTTTACTAAGGAAATAAAGACATTGTGACGTAAGCATGACTGACCAGAAATATTCCACTCAAGCCACATTTGTGGCACATTTGTTCAATAGTTTGATCATATGCAGTTGAAGACATTTTATGCCTGCTTTGACTTTGGACCACTGTCTTCAGAAATTGAGAGGTTTTTTGCAGTAGTCTGGGTTTCATACTGGAAAATTTACATTTCCCAGACAATATGATGGAAGACAGCTGACAGCCAATCTAATCATAAGAGAAGAAAAGCATGTATTACTGTGATGGAAGGCAGAAGGATTTTAATCATCTCAATGGAAGAGCACAAACGCTCGTCTCTCTTGACAGTCTTTGTATTCCCTGATGACATTTTCACAAAAGGAATAATTTGAGTATACTAGTTTGGTTTTGGCTTTATGATCTCAAGAGATTAATTTGATTTGAACATTGTAATGATTTCAGGAAATCCTTGAATCTCAGAGGATGCATACCTGTATACATGCTCTCTCATACTAGGTTCATGGGATTGATCATTCAAGGATACCATGCACTGATCTTGGGCGATAATTTCTGACTCAAAGTGTCAGAGGCCAGCAGGTCTAAATCTTTTCTCAAGTACACCGGTGTGACATCCTAGTATGGAATTCCCCAAGTACACTCAAATGTCTTTTCAGCTGATTTGTTGTATTTTAGCCCATATTGTTTGGTGAAAGAGTGAGACTTTTTGTTCAAGTTCAAGCTGATCTTCTCCATAAATATGTTCTGTTAGATTTGTGTAGTAGATCTGTGTTCGTAACGCCTGAGTTACTGACAAACCCTGCTAAAAAAGAATCAACTTCACTTCCAAAAAAGTATCTCCTGTCTCCATAACATTTCAGAGTTCTTTGAGGGAGTCAATAAACATGGGGACAGGGCTGATCCAGGAGACACTGTTTACTTGGACTTCCAAAAGGCTGATTTGGCAATCATGAGATAAAAGGAGAGATGCTCTTGGAAACTGGTTAAAGAACAGAAAGTAGGAACAAATAAAATAAATGGCCAATTCACACAATAGAGGAATGTAAATACCAGGGTCACAAAAGGATCTGTATTGGGACCAGTGCTTTTTAGCTTGTTAATAAATGATCCAGAATTAGGAGTGAACAGTGAGGTGGCCAAGTTTGTTGATGATATAAATCTATTTAGAGTGCTTAAAACAAAACAAAAAAGAATGTGAAAAGCTCCAAAAGGATCCCTCCCAAATGGGAAAATGGGCATTAAAATGGCAAATGCAATTCAATGTAAGCAACTGTAAAGTGATACATGCTCAGGCAAAACATCCCAACTTCATGTATACACTGATGGGATCCGAGCTAGCAGTGACTGGCCAAGAAAGAAATCTTTTAATTGTGGTGGGCAGCTTGATGAAACATGGACCCCAGTGCGTGGCTGCTGTGAAAGAGGCAAATTCTATGTTGGACATAATTAGGAAAGAAATCAAATAAAATTGCCCATATCATACTGCCCTTATATAAATCTATGGTGTGACTACACTTGGAATACTGTGTACAGTTGTGGTCACTGCACCTAAAAAGATACTAGAGTTGGAAAAGGTGCACAAAATGGCAACCAAATTGATCAAGGGATTGCAGCAATTCCCCTACGAGGGAAGTTTACAATGGTTGGGGCTGTTTAGCGTAGAAAAAACACACGTACGGGGAGACATGATAGAGATATACAGAAGTATTCATGGTGTGGAGAAAGTTGATAGGGGTACTAGAACCTGGGGTCATCCCAAGAAGCTGAATGGTGTGAGATTCAAGACAGATAAAAGGAAGGACTTCTTCATACAGCGCATAAACTATGGAATTCGCTACCACAAGATATGATGGCTTTAAAAGTGGATTAGACAAATTCATGAAAGATAAAGCTATCAATGGCTACTAGTCATGATGGCTATATCCTACCTCCAGCATCAGAGGCAGTATGCCAAACTGTAAACTCCTGCACAACACATCATGTATTGCATTATTAGTATACATATTAATAATTTGAATGTCAAACAACGTAAGATATTTACTTCCTATAAAATACTATTAGGCCATTAACTACCAGTCCTTACATCTGGAAAGTTCAGTTGCTCTCCATAGCAGATAAACATTATGTAACGTGCAAGATATGTGGACTACATGATCAAGGTACTGAATTATGATCTGGGAAGCATAAAGGTTTGATTTAGATGCAAACAGATAGGTTTTAGTTATTGGACAGATAGGCAGTCTAGTGCCCTCCAGATGTTTCTGACTACAGCTCACATCAGCCCCAGACAGCATAGCCAATGATCAAAGATGATGTGCATTTTAGTCTAAAGTATCTTGAGGGCACCACGTTGCCTATCGCTATACTACTGCAACCAAAATATGAATGAGGAAGTTAGAAACTTGATTTAAATCATTGACTTACATCATCACTTTTCTTTGATTTCAGTATATCTAACCTGTATCAAAGGAACAACTCCTTGGCATGCCCCAAAACCCAGAAAGTCTGTTTAGACAATAACTTGATATATGAATGTCTCTAGCTCTCCATCATCTAGGCGTTAAAGTAATTTACTGGGTCAATTAAAACTCAAGGTGCTGATATCAAGCGCTCAGGTTACACCAGTGGTTCTCGGGGGCAGCAGGGGGGATCAAAGTGCAATCAAGAGTGCAGATCATCTGGGGCATAAAGTTCCAGCGAGGGTTAGGATCCTGAGACAGGTGGAGTCTTACTTTCCCACCAGATAAGACATGCATGGATTGAATACCCTCTAGCAGAGGCTCAAACAACTCACTCTGAATTCGCACAGGTTAACGCTCCCCTACTTTCATCATCATCCCAAGCTGATTTGGGAAGAGCTGCTGCTTTGTTTTAATGATGTTTTCCAGCATATGTTTTAAACAGGAGATATTTTGGGCCATTCCCCTTCCTAATGCCAGTGTTGGATTAATGCCCCGATACAGAGATCTTTGCCCGCAGTACACAACTATGTGCAATAATTTTTGCAGTGGAACAGATGGTTGGTGCTTGGCTGGTGGAGCCTAGAATAAGTTTAGAAAGGCCCCCCCAAACAGAAGTAGTTTGGGAAACACTGAGGTACACAGAACACTTCTTTAGACAGAGGGATTTAATTTTTTAATTAATTGTTTTAATTTAATAAAAAAGAGGATTGGTTTTTAAAAAAACTTTACTCAATAGTATTTAAAACATATGTCCAATTAAAAGAATAAGAAAATGCATGCAGTGTTGCTGAACCAGCCAGTTTCATGGAAAGTAAAGGATGTGCAGGTGCATTTCATCACCAAGGTCCTGAATAATGGAGTAACTCGTGAGTCATGGGTGGGCGACTTCAGGAGGTCCGGGGGCCATTTTCTCCCCACACACATGCAGGCTGCACACACACCCTTCGGCATCCCCACCCTCCGATTTAAAAACTATTTTTAAATAGCATCCATAGTGACTACAAAGCATCAAAAGGGTCAAAATTAGTTTGTTTGGAACCTTCTAATAATATACCTCAACTTCAGCAAAGCTTCAGCAAAGCGTTCGACAAAGTGCCCCATGATCTCCTGATGAGCAAACTAGCTCAAAGTGGGCTAGATGAAACAGTGATCCGGTGGATCCACAGTTGGCTACAGAATTGGACTCAAAGAGTGCTTATCCATGGGACCTTCTCAAACTGGGGAGAGGTAAGAGTGAGGTACCGCAGGGCTCGGTCCTGGGCCCAGTGCTCTTCAACATTTGTATTAATGACTTGGAGGAGGAGGTGCAGGGAAGGCTGCTCAGATTTGCAGATGACACAAAATTGGGAGGGATAGCTAATACTTTGGAAGACAGAAACAAAATTCAAAGTGATCTGGATAGACTGGAGTGCTGGGCAGAAAACAACAGAATGACATTGAATAGGGATAAATGCCAAGTTCTGCACCTAGAAAAAGAAACCAAATGCAGAGTTACAAGATGGGAGATACGTGGCTCAACAACACTACTAGCGAGAAGGATCTTGGAATTGTTGTCGATCACAAGCTGAAGATGAGCCAACAGTATGATGTGGCTGCAAAAAAGGCAAATGCTCTTTTGGGCTTCATTCATAGAAGCATGGCTTCCAAATCACATGAAGTACTAGTTCCCCTCTACTCAGCACTGGTTAGGCCTCATCTGGAGTACTGTGTCCAGTTCTGGGCACCACACTTGAAGAAGGATGCAGACAAACTGGAGAGGGTTCAGAGGAGGGCAACAAAGATGATCAGGGGACTGGAAACAAAGCCCTATGAAGAGAGACTGAAAGAACTGGGCATGTTTAGCCTTGAGAAGAGAAGACCGAGGGGAGATCTGATAGCGCTCTTCAACTCCTTGAAAGGTTGTCCCAGAGAGGAAGGCCAGGATCTCTTCTTGATCATCCCAGAGTGCAGGACACGGAATAATGGGCTCAAGTAACAGGAAGCCAGATTCTGGCTGAACATCAGGAAAAACTTCCTGCTAGAGCAATACAACAATGGAATCAATTACCTAAGGAGGTAGTGGGCTCTCCCACACTGGAGGCGTTCAAGACGAGGCTGGACAGCCATCTGTCGGGGATGCTCTGACTTGGATTCCTGCATTGAGCAGGGGGTTGGACTCGATGGCCTTGTAGGCCCCTTCCAACCCTACTATTCCATGACTCTATGATTCTGGTGCTCTGTCGCCGCTATGGATGCCATTTCTTTTTTTAACTTGAATTTGGTAAAGGGGGTGGCGGGGGCTGCATGCTGCCTGGAGACCACATGTTGCACACCCCTGCTGCAAATGGAAGACTCCAGAAAAGCATTAGCTGTTCTCATCAAACGTAGACTTGCGCTGTTGTAGCACAACCTCTACTACTTCCAGACAAGGCAAGGAATAGTAAAATGTTTAACAGATGACTGCAGAAGTTCTGACACTTAAATGATTTAAATGTTTTGCTACTTTCGCTTTCCATGCACAATCAACTGGCATCCTCCAAACCTAAGATACATTTTTTTTTTCTGCTGAAGTCATTACCCACAATCAGATTACCCACAATTCATGTTTCCCCCTCAATGAGTTTAACGTCATCTTGAACCTTGGGCTCTTTACTAACATCATACACCCAGCTACTTGGAAGTATTGTCGCTGGTTTTGACCTCAATGCAATTTATCATACTTTAGACTTCTGTCAAATTATTTCTTATTTAAATGTCAGTAGGTACTAATACTCAAAGACAAAATGGCATTTCTGAACTGTATTGTCACGATTCCCTTTGTTTGCCATGCAGAGGCTTTGCTCCATATACCTCCCACCATAAGGGCTAGGTAAACCGAGGGCAACAAGGGTTATTTTTATCAGGTCAAAAACCAAATAATCCTATGACCCTCTAGACAGTGTCCAGTGGCCATAGGATTGCTCCCTAAAATTATTAAAAGACTTACTGTTACATCTAAACATGGCCATTAATTACATTATCAATTTCCCTTGAAAAACTGCTCCATCAGCTCAGGACTGTACAGCACTGAATTCTCAATTAGGATTTTTCGGGGGGGGGGTGTCTTTTTTTTTTAAGGTAGGCTGAGGGAATCAATTCCTTAGGGGACTAAATAATTAAATTTCTGCATCTTATGCTTAGTGACAGAAAACAAGCACAGCATGAATAAATCCAACTAATCTGCTAGACTAGGGGTAGGCAACTAGAATCCAGAAGTTTTGCACTACAACTCCCATAATACCTGACCAGGTTGAGGAATGCCCTCTCCCTTGGTGCTACCTTCAGCACTTCCCTCAGAGGAGGCACTCAGAAGAGAGCCTCAGATGTTGATTGTAGTATCCAGGTAAGTTCACGTCACGACAGGTACTCCCATCAGGTACCACAGTCCCAAGCCATGTAAGACTTTACAGCTTAAAACCAGCACCTTGAATCAGGCTCCGAAATATACAGGCAGCCAATGCAAGAGGGCCAGAATTGGTGTTATATGCTCAGACCTTCTGGTCCCTGTTATTAATCTGGCTGCTGCATTTTGCACAAGCTGCAGCTTCTGAACCGCCTTCAAAGGCAGGCCCACATAGAGCGTGTTGCATTAATCTAACTTGGAAACTGCCAGAGCATAGATTACTGAAGCCAGTATTATCCCTCTCCAGACAGGGGCCTAGCAGGGCAACCAGCTGAAGCTGATAGAAGGCACTCCATCCCACTGAAGCCACTTGAGCCTCAAGTGACAAAGATGGCTCCAGGAGAACCCTGAAGCTACAAAGTGCAACCCATCCAGAACAGGTTGAACACCCTCCATCCAATCAGAGGAACCACCCACTAACAGCACCTCAGTCTTGTCTGGATTGACCTTCAGTTTATTAGCCCTCATCCAGTCCATTGTCACAGCCAGGCACTGATCTAGTACGTCCGCAGCCTCACCTGATGAAGATGAAAAAGAGACAGAGCTGTGTGACATCAGCATACTGATGGTAACACACTTCAAAACTCTGGATGACCCCACTCAATGGTTTCATGTAGATGTTAAATGGCATGGGAGATAAAATCGTTCCTGAGGAACCCCATGCTGGAGAATTTATGGGGCAATATTCCCCAAGCACTACCTTCTGGAGCTGACCATCCAAGTACGACTGAAACCACTGTAATGCAGTACCCCCCAACTCCCACCCCAGAAGGGTACCATGGTTGATGATAGTGAAAGCAACCAAGAGATCAAAGAGAATCAACAAGGTCACACTCCTCATCTCTCTCCCAATATAGGTCATCATACAAGGCGACCAAGGCTATTTCCATGTCAAAACCTCACCTGAACCCTGACTAAAATGGATCCAGATAATCAATCTCATCCAAGAGCATCTAGAACTGGTTGGCAACCTCCTGCTCAAGGACCTTCCCAGGAAAAGAACATTTCAGCTACGTGCATAGAAAAAGGGAGAGGAAAGAAATGGTTGTTCAGCTATTAAATAAGGATGGCAAAACGATAACAGAGGACAAAGAAAAGGCAGAGGTGCTCAATTCCTACTTTGGCTCAGTCTTCTCCCAAAAGAGGCTCTATGACTCCCCTGGCAAAGGCAAAGTACAGGCTGAAGGGGCAGGATTGCAGCTTGAGACGGATAGGCAGATGGTCAAGGAACACCTAATTTCTTTGAATGAGTTCAAATCTCCAGGGCCAGATGAACTGCATCCTAGAGTAATAAAGGAACTGGCAGAAGAACTCTCAGAACTGCTGTCTATTCTCTTTGAGAAATCATGGAGGACGGGGGAAGTGCCAGATGACTGGAGGAGGGCTAATGTTGTCCCTATCTTCAAAAAGGGCACAAAGGGGGAACCTGGGAACTACAGACCAGTCAGTCTGACATCAATCCCTGGGAAAATTCTGGAGCAGATGATAAAGCAATCCATCTGGAAGCACCTTGAAAACAATGCAGTGATGACTCGAAGCCAACATGGATTTGTCAAAAACAAGTCCTGCCAGATGAATCTGATCTCGTTTTTTGATCAAATAACCTCCCTTTTGGACCGTGGGAATGCTGTAGACATCATATACCTCGACTTCAGCAAAGCTTTCGACAAAGTGCCCCATGATCTCCTGATGAGCAAACTAGCAAAAAGTGGGCTAGATGAAACAACGATCCGATGGATCCACAGTTGGCTACAGAATCGGACTCAAAGAGTGCTTATCAATGGGACCTTCTCAAACTGGGGAGAGGTAACGAGTGGGGTACCGCAGGGCTCAGTCCTGGGCCCAGTGCTCTTCAACATTTGTATTAATGACTGGTACTAGTTACAAGATGGGGGATACGTGGGTAGGCCCCTTCCAGCCCTACTATTCTATGATTCTATGATTTACGCTGGCCTACAGTTGTGAAGATCTTCCAGGTCCAGGGAGGATTTCTTCAGGCGTAGTCCCACTGCTGCCTCTTTCAAGTGGCCCAGGACCACTCCCTCTCGCAGAGAGGCATTACTCACTTCCCTGGCCCAACTGGCTGTTTCCTTCCTGTCAGTTTTTATAAGCCAAGAGGGGCAAGGATCCAATACAGAAGTGGTTGCTTAAACAAAGGTCTAAACACCTCGTCAACATCCTCAGGCTGTACCAACTGAAAGTCATCCAAGAGAACTGGACAAGACTATGCTCTGGAAACCTCATTTAATTCACCTGCTGCACCAATGTCCTCAAGCTGTACCAACCAAAACTGCAGTGTAAATCCCAGCAGATGCAAGAGATTTTGTCCTGGAAGTGCCTAGCAAGTGTAGTACAGTGGATCCATAGTGTCCTTAGGGCCAGCATGAAACAGGACCCACACGACCCCGAAAAGCTCTGCTGGGTGGCACACAGAGGATTTAATACAGGCAGCGAGATGTTGTTTCTTTGTCACCCTCACTGTCCCTGAGTAATCCTGACCATAGGGACACACCAGTGTTCAACTGCATCCACTAGGAGTTTTTCTCCATCTGCACTCAAGCCGTTTCCTATTTTCTTTCATCACTCTCAGCTCTGGAGTATACCACAGACCTCTACTGCGGAGAGGACACTCAGGAGCAATCATGTCAACTGCCCAGTCATTTCTGCATTTCACAGAAATAATTCAGAGTCCACCCCATTTTCAGAACTCCCATTCGCAGCAGAAGGGGAGCTCCAGAAATGGAGTGGACCCTAGATCACCCCGAAAACCACTTGGGGGAGACTCAGGGAGGAGTGGAATGGAAGGGGGATCCTCAAGGGTAAATTCCATGCTTTAAAACTTAAGGATAACGTCGCTTAATTGGCCAATCTGGTGTCCCCCCCCCCACAACCTGTCAGCTGTCAAAGGCTGTCAAACTAGCATATACCCAACCCCATCTTGTCAATTATCATGTATGTTTCCTAGTACACTTTGTTCCTTTTGACAGCTGAAACATACAAAGCAACAGACAAGGCAAGGCTATATATAGTTTGACAGTCGCAATTCTGCACCTCTGTAGTTGCAAAAAAACTGCCCCCCCCACACACACACATAAACACACCATTTTAAAATTATGAATACATTTGAGTGCATTCCTGGGGCCAAAAAAAATATTTTTCAGCCCACTCTGCACAAATGTCGGGCACAAGAAAACCGGTTACAATCAGACTAGGGTTACAATCAGAGTGGGGAGGGAGACTTGGTGGCAGAGAAGATGGGTTCTGCCTCCAAGTCCTTTGGATACATGCTGGAGCCAGCTGGAGGACCGGGGGGGGGGGGGGGGAGAGAGAACAACCCACAGAAAGCCTGATTATCTGTTGGGCTGACCATAAGTTACTCTGATGACAACCCACACTGCATAGCTTATTTCGCAAGGTGGGTTGTCATGTCATGCGAACTCAGCCCCTGTGAACAGAATTAAAGTTCTGTACTGTTACACAAATGAGTAAAAGTGAAATACAGATTCTTCCAAGACATGTTTGCACCACTACCTCATCAATACAAAAAGAATTTCACCTTTATTAATCTACTGAGTATTTAAAAGCAATGTAAATCCCAGCTAACCCATATCTTCATCTTCTCTCAACATGCCTAGACTACTGAAGAGTTAATCCTCCAGAGATTAAAAATTCAGGACCAGCATTTAGTATATTACATTATAAAGAGAACCTGGCGCACTCTTAGTTATTAAAAAAAAAGATTCAAGAGGGAGAAAACATTTAAGAGATCTGAAGAACAAAACAAATACTGTCTAATCCTACAGATAATTAGATAAGATAAAATTCAATAATTGTATCCAATAGGACTGAATCATTATTTACTTATTTGAAAATTGTATCCTACCAAGCTAGTCTGTAAATTGACTCCTGCAGGCTTATAAACAATTAAAAGCATAAAAATAAAATCAAGAAAATCAGTTCAATTACTCAAAATAAACTCATTACAGTTAAGTCCATTACAAGCAGAACTACAAGTTGTTGTATCATCATACTAGCTGGTCTAAGAACTGCATCACACGTAGGTTTCATTCAGACATAATGGGAAACCACGTTTTTTCCATTACATGTGAATAGGGCCTGCACATGCCTCAGTCTCATGTGCTCCCATCTTCTCTTCCCTCTTCTGTGTATCACAGAAGGAGATTGAACACATCTGCTTTGGTTTTAAACTAAAGTTAGTTCCACAGGACATCTGATCTTGAGGAAATGTAGCTTATTTAAATCTGGAATGGAGAAGCTGTACCTCTCAGCCTAATTTCATGTGTGGTGGCATAGATGGAGAGAGGGAGCAGCTACGCAATCCTGCAAACTTTGCCCACATTTGGCCCTGGTGTCATCAACTTTCGGCTGCAGCCTCCAATTGACTTTTCCTGTGGGTCAATGGACCTCCGTAGGAAAATGGTTTCCCATCCCTGGTTTAAACTATATCTACTGAGAAGTCAGAATTAAATTTGATCCTGAGAATGATCTAGGATCGAATTTGTTCCTGGGTTTTCATCACTACCCATAGTTTGAACAAACCACAGTTTCCCAAGTCACAACTAACAGTGGTTAGTTTAAAACCAAATGCAGAAGCTTTCAATCTCCTCCTCTGACACACAAAAGAAAGGAGAGATAGCAGTGTGTATGCCTGTTGCTCATGCAGCAAGAAACCATTCCCATTACATTTGAACCAAGCCATATAGATTAGGAATGTATACCACATGCACATACATACACCATAACATCAGAAACGGTTACACATGCTGATTTCATGACATGTAGAAGCAAAAGACAGCTCGATTGGCCATGGCTCTGTGGCAAGAGAGGCTTGCGTAGATGTTTTGCAAACAATGATATACCCTCTTAATCTAACACGTGAAATGGCTCTGCTTAGACACAAGACCAGCATTTAAACTCACACAACAAAGCAACTTCCAGATGTATCTGAAGGGAGATTACTTACAGAGATGTAGAGCTCAAAAAAAGAGCACCTGGATGCTGAATGTGGATAGTTTAGTAAGGGCGCAATCCTATGGCTGCTAATCAGCGGCTAGACGGCCATAGGATAGGTCAGTTCCCAGGAACCAACCTCAGAGCCCATGCTCTGAAGTCAGTTCCCGGAGAACCCACCCCCACCCCCTCCCACACTGCCTACGAGGCAGCACAGATCCACCCCACAGTCCATGCTTGTAAGAGCAGCGTGGAGCAGAGAAAGCAGGGTGTTCCCAGGGGCAGGGCAGCTGGAAATCCAGCACGAAACATCCTATGTGTCGTCCGGCCACCACTTCCAATGCTCCGAGGTCCCGCAGCTAGTCAGCCAAAATCAGCTGTCTAGCCGCAAAAGCAGGGCTGGGGGAGTGAGGAGGAGATCCACTCCTCACCACTCCCCCTGCCCTGCACTGGATACGTGGTCGCCCCTGGGATTGGAGGCAACCGTCAAGCTTGATAGGATTGCTTCCTAAACGACTTAGGACCTCAACATTTGATGGGAGTGCCTCTCCCTGTATATTATTGAAATCTGCCAAGGGTCTCTCCTCTGCACTGTTGGAAGCTATACATGATATGAGGGCCTTCTCAGCTGTGGCATGGTTATAGAACAGTTATAGAATGCCCTCCCCTTGAAGGCTTGGCTGGCGCAGACACCAGCTTCATTTCAGTGCCAAGTTAAAACTTGGCTATTTAGCCAAGCTTTGATGTCTTATTGACTGTAGCTTGGCTTTTTTGTTTTGTTTTCTTGGACTGCTGGTTACTATAATGGATTGTTTTTAAGTTGAAATGTTTTAATTATTGTACCCCATCCTGAGATCAGCTGACAGAGTTAGAAATATTTTAATAAATAAAAATTGATGTTCTTGACCTCTCTTGAAAAGGTGAAATACCTCCCCAGTAAAGCAACAACAATAGAGATAGAAAGGGTCCGTAACGTGTCATTAGTTTACTAGCTTTAAAATGCAGAAAATAAAACTATAGTATTCTGGCATAATAAGCAGTGTAAGTCAGATGCTTCAATGCTATCTATGTATTAAACATTTTATATCTTCACTTTTCAATTGTTTCCTCATCAGGGCACACACCAAATGCAGAACAGTCCACCCAATCTTTGATCACCTTTCACCTAAATTTACTGTTTCAGCATTACCCACAGAAACCATAAGCCTCTTCTTTTTCCTAAATTTCATGAAATATCATACTTTCAAAAGTTGACTAAGCATATTATAAGTCAAGATTAAAAATGATATTTTTATATTTTGCTTGAAGCCTAAGAGAGGAACCAGTCCAAATTCTGATAGTGCTCATGCTTATTAATGAACTTGGGCTATATTGCTTGACTACTTGCCATCAGGACGGATGTCCAAAAAGCACATTCAAAGGGGGAACTTAAAAATACCACTCCTCTTATACACATTGTCTAGTTTTTTACATTAACTTTGCCCTCATAATATTTCTTCTTCTCCCAGCTCAGCTGCATAAAGTTACATACACTGCTTCTTTGTTATATCAAATTTTCAAAAGCAAGGAATGCTAGGAAAATTCAGTATCTGTTCCATTCAGTATCTGTATTAAGTGATTTTATACTTAACATTTCCATAGTGCTTTCAAGTGTTCAAAGCACATGAAATGCATTACCTGGTTGTAATCCTTTTAACAACCCTGAAAGGTAAGCTACTATGATTATCCTTCATACTGCAGATTGGGGAGGGGAGCAGTACTGAGACAGAGGCCACCTAATAAGTTCAGGACAAAGGTGAAATTTAAAATGGGGACTTCCTGATCTACAACTCACTCTCTTACCCACTATACCACACCACAGGGAACTTAAACAATGCTCTCACATCCTGACCCAGTATAGTATTTTACATGAGGATGTAGTGAGTAACCCTCTTCCGCAGCTTAACACTTCATAACTTCGAAAATAAGGGATGCTCTGAAACTGTACCATTTGTTTTGTGCAATACTGTACATGCCTATGTGCTCCACTAGCTAAAAAGAAGATCTGTAGTGATCTATTGAGCTGTGAAAACCTGGAACTAGGGATAGTTTTACAGAACTAACCATGGTCTGCAAAATACTACTACTAAATCACTATTTTCAGCAGAAAAAACTCAAACAAAAAATAAGATACTACAGAACCACTGTCCACTCAGCACATATGAAAGGACCTTGAAATTCTGTTCTAGTTCTAACTATCCTGTTACATTTTTATCTTCCTCCAAGGATCTCAGAACAGTTTTAATGTAACAACCCTGTGAAATACATTAGGCTAAAAGATAGGCCAGGTTCAGGTATCAGGAAAAAACAAGCTTTGACCATGAGGGCTATGCCTTGGGTTCATGTGCTTCCTTTTCCCTAATTCATAAAAACTATAGTTGCTATCTGAAGTGGACTTTAGTGCATGTAAGCTTCTGCCATAATACATCTGTTAGACTTTAAGGTGGCGCAAAATTCTATTTTTGCTAATAAATCTAATAAATAAATAATAACACTGGTGCGTTAGTCTACCATCACATCCAAATCAAGCAAACTATGGTTACCACAAACTGTTTATTCTGTTCAGATGGCAAACCGAGGATAATGAATGTTATCCTTGGCATATTTGAGAAAAGGGGAGCAGGATCCACCCCCTACTTAAATTCAAGGTCTGAACAGAGCTTCCACACATAACAGTATACATGCATAGGGACCAATGATGTGAGATAGACTATTTTCTGAAAAAAATCCACTATTACATTTTTCACAGATTTTCCACTTTAAGAAATACACAATTTTATAAAATTAATTTGCAATATAATGAACATAAAACAAGTCAAATTGGGCAACCACAATGCACAGATTGCTACTCAAATGAAGCTATGGAATTTTTTTCCAGTGACTTGAGAAATTTTCGTGAATTTTTCCTATGTAAAATAGGCTAATTTGCACTGGAATTTGTTTAGTTTGCACTGAAACATTTTCTGATGCCCTAGAGAGTGATCTAATTTAGCATGTTTATTTTACTTGTACCCCATGTAATTGTTTTGTCCCAATACACAAATATTTGAACTGAAATATTTGAGAGGGGAAATTAAAGCACACTTAACATGGTTTAAATGTTACATCATGTAGACATTATGGAATACTTATAAAAATTAGCATGTACTTCCCTTGCACTGTTTAAATGTAAGAAAAAACCAAAGGTACTAAAAAGTGTTGACACGGTTAGTTTGGCTGACCTCAGGGCTGCTGGGAGTTGTAGTCCAACACATCTAGAGGGCATCAGGTTGGAGACGGGTGCACCAATATATTTTAGCAACCCAAAGAACTGTGTATGATGTGCATGATATGCTGACAACCGCTCAGCTGTTTCCACAGAGTTCAACTCTCTTCTGGTAAAACTGTTTGGGGCACCTTTAGTTTCGCTGTCAGTACTTCCATTTCACACTGAGACATAGATGTATTTCTAGGACATATTTGTATTCTCTCACATACTTGCTAGGAATAATCACCTGAAAAACAGTAATTACAACTTTGCCATGTTTGCCTAATATTGTATTTGCAGTTGGCATCCATTCATTGTTACCAATAAATATATGAAATGAAAGATTTGCTGCAATACATCAAGCACTAGAAAAATTTCCACCCCACATCACTGCTCAAATCTAAAATCAAAGTTTTAATATTTTTCAGGTGACTGTTCATAGGAAGCATATAGAGTCATGCACACAGCTCTTAAGGCATGCTAAAGTTAGCATTTTAACAGTTTTCAGTGTCTTCATTTTTTTCAAAGAATCTAAATAATGTAAGGAAAGCATATGCTATTATGTCTTACTATTCCAATAAAAATTTCCAAGTAAAGCTCAGCATTTGTTTGAATGTAACTTTTCAACCACACTAACAGTGCAATCCTATACAAGTCTACTCAAGACACCAGTCTCATTGAGTTCAATGTGGATAGAATTGCAGCCTAACTGCACTTTATTTTTAAAAATTCCCCATATCAAATATTTCAAGTACATTTGGCTATCAGAAAAACGTTTCAGATATATTTATTCAGCATTTACATTTAACATAAAATTATTTTTTAGTTTTGTTTACTAACTATAAGTCAAACAAACATGCTAAATCAGATCTCCATGAATTTAGGGCAGCAAAAAAAATCTGGAAAATGTTCCAGAAAACCCACATCACTGCTTCAAGGCCTCTCCATGCCATCAGGAAGCCTACCTTTTCAGGGTTCCCAATCACAGAGAAGTCTATGCAAAAAGTTGTACAAGCTGTTGAATGTATCTGAGAACGTACACACAATCTATTCAAACACTGAATGCATAGGTCAACAATAAAACCTGCCTCCAAGGTCTTGCATCTCCCCTTCTCTCTTAAATACCCTTCGTTTATTATCTGAAAAGGACTATAGTTTGCCTCCTAACCATAAGTGAAATCAGAATTTTATCTGTGTTTTCAATTCTGATTTGGAAGCAAACTTTGGTTTGCGGTGACCATAGTTTGTCTGATTTGAACACAACCCTTCCAAATCATAAAGCAAGGGAGGCAATCAGAGTACTCAAGGGGAAGAAGGAGTGCACGCACAAGCCCAAGACACAAACCTAAAGCCAAATTATCGTTTGGCTGCAACATCTGGATCAGGACATTGTGAAGGCTGCCAAATGATGTTCATAGCTAATGAGCAATTTGAAGCAGCATTTTATCCATCCAAGCAAACACACTGGTTCTGGGTTATAGCTTAAATTAGAATTTTTCCCCATATCTTGAATCAAAGGCATAGCTTTAAATCCTATGCATACTAATCTGAAAGTTAATTACCATGGAACTCAGGAGGGCTGATTTCTGCGTAAATAAGTTTAGGGCTCTACTACAGGCCTATAGAAACCCAACCTGGAGTGGCCAGGTCATAAATAAGTTTACCTTTTGGGCACCTCTTAATTAAGAACCTCTGTGAAGATGAAATGATCTGACAAAAGGGGTACATGCCAACCTTGCTGAAGTTGATTGTGATTTTATTATGAACCTCTGTGCTTAAAGGAAGTGTAGTTGTGGGTACCAAATGCGGAGGGCAAAGGGGCTATCCCCCTCATGTCCCATTTCTGAACTTACAGAAGCACTTGGATGGCCACAGTTGGAAACAGAACAGTGAATTAGGTGAACCTTTAGTTTGGTATAGAGGCTAAGAGCACGAGCTATAAAGGCCCTAGGTTCAGATCTCACCTCAGCCACAACTCACTCTGTGCACTCTTATTCATCTGCAAGGAGCTCTAAAAGATCTCAGCCTAATTCCAAACTCAACGTTCTATTTAGGTTAAGAACTCTCAACCACCCCTCTTGATATCAAAATAACCTCACTGAGTTCTTGCAACGATCAACAAAATGACAACACAAAAAAACCACTACATAAATGCTAATTCATTCATCCAATGAAGGTAATTCTTGTTTTTATCAAAAGAATTGTGTGACTTTACCTAAAATCTATACATGCATGTTTGGAAACTGCACCGAAATTTGTGGAATTACTTCCCAAGTAAACATGCTTAGGCTATGATTCTGCTATGATTACCCCTACTCAGGGGTAAGTCCCACTCACTCTGTGGGACTAACCACTGATTATACAAAGGATTGGTCTGCCTTTTCCCAGAACTCTGGATTCTCTGACAGTATGAAGGCACCAGAAAGTGGCCACATCTCAAAGGGGTATGTGTCAAGCTAAAACAACTTTCACACCCACCACAGGCAACAGTCCAGTCATTCACCACATCAGTGTGACAAGGTAAATGAAATGTTAAGTATCTGCCTTCGCTCTTTGATCCAGGTGCAGTGCATCTGGCCATTGGGAAGAGGCTTCTGCATTCTGGGATGATCGAAAAGAGATCCTGGCCTTCCTCTCTGCAATAACCTTTCAAGTACTTGAAGAGCGCTATCATATCTCCCCTCAGTCTTGATAAGGGTGCTTATCAATGGGATCTTCTCAAACTGGGGAGAGGTAACGAGCGGGGTACCGCAGGGCTCAGTCCTGGGCCCAGTGCTCTTCAACATCTTTATTAATGCCTTGGAGGAGGAGGTGCAGGGAATGCTGATCACATTTGCAGATGACACAAAATTGGGTGGGATAGCTAATACCCTGGAAGACAGAAATAAAATTCAAAGTGATCTTGATAGGCTGGAGCTCTGGGCTGAAAACAGGATGACATTTAATAGGGATGAATGCCAAGTTCTGCACCTAGGAAAAAGAAACCAAATGCACAGTTACAAGATGGGGGATACGTGGCTCAACAACAATACAAGCAAGAAGGATCTTGGAATTGTTGTCGATCACAAGCTGAAGATGAGCCAACAATGGGATGTGGCTGCAAAAAAGGCAAATGCTCTTTTGGGCTCATAGAAGCATGGCTTCCAATTCCCGGGAAGTACTAATTCCCCTTTACCCAGCACTGGTTAGGCCTCATCTGGAGTACTGTGTCCAGTTCTGGGCACCACACTTGAAGAAGGATGCAGACAAACTGGAGAGGGTTCAGAGGAGGGCAACAAAGATGATCAGAGGACTGGAAACAAAGCCCTATGAAGAGAGACTGAAAGAACTGGGCATGTTTAGCCTTGAGAAGAGAAGACTGAGGGGAGACAGGATAGCGCTCTTCAACTCCTTGAAAGGTTGTCACAGAGAGGAAGGCCAGCATCTCTTCTCCATCATCCCAGAGTGCAGGACTTGGAATAATGGGCTCAAGTTAGAGGAAGCCAGATTCCAGCTGAACATCAGGAAAAACTGTTATAGCAGTACAACAATGGAGCCTATTACCTAGGGAGGTGGTGGGCTCTCCCACACTGGAGGCATTCAAGACGAGGCTGGACAGCCACCTTTCAGGGATGCTCTGACTTGGATTCCAGCACTGAGCAGGGGGTTGGACTCGATGGTCTTATAGGACGCTTCCAACCCCTATTCCATGATTCTATCTCTGCATTTTTTTCAGGTGTTTAAACTCCCCCCCCCCCATATACATTTGTGCTCAAGATTTCCCTATCAGACATCAAAATAACAAGCAGTGGATGACAATACAGATTACAACATACAGAGACATGTCTCTGTCTAATTCTAATTCAAAATTGTATTTCACCACCTATCAAGTGGTGAAATACAATTTTGTGTATCTGGGATTTGGTGGTGCCTTAAAGCTTAAGTAATTTATTGTGGTGTGAGCTTCTGTGCAAGAATCTCGTACTTCATCAGATGCTGGGACTGTGGGAAAGTTATATATAAACATACACACTTCTAGATCCAGTCGAGAGAATCCTATTTTGCAACATAAAAAAGGATGAACGTAACACATATTTAATACACACCCCTTCACTATTTATCGCATGTATCTGATGTTGTAGCCTTTTGTCTACAGTAATCAATAAGCTTTTGGGAACCAAAAGTGCATTGTTCTGTGGCTAACATAGCAACTCTTCTAGAATCTGGGATTTTATTCCCTATAAGAAGGTTGTGGATAAACTCCATCTTCATGCTACGTTATCTACTTATTAGTAGGAAAACAAAACAAAACCATGAAAGATGACATCTAGGCTGCCTGCAAACCAACTTGCAGGAATCAGCAAGTGGAGCTTTCCCAAGTGGAGATGGCCATTCCCTCACCTGCCAACATCTGCAGATCAAGCTGTTGTCCCAGACACAGGGGTAGGTAGCATGACTGAAATCACCCAGCAAACTGGGGACTCTTCAACAGGTTGCTGTAGCCATGCCTTTAACAGCAGCTAAGCTGGGTGGACACCGGCAGCGACCTATTCATTTTTTAAATCTCCGAGGGCACGAATGCTGCTTCCTGAAGACCGAGCTGCTGTTCGAGGCACACAAGCACGCCAGGCCAGTTACCTGTTAGCTTTCCAACCAGCCCCTGGGTGGTCTCCAATGTTAGTCTAACGCGAGTCCCATTCATCCCAATGCGTCTACTCTAAGTAGGCCTAACATGGGCAACAGCCCCTTGCTCCTGCGGCTTTAACAGCAGCTTCAAGCTCCGCGGCCGGCTGTGTGGAAGTCGTGCCCTGCGGAATGCCGTGGAGCAGCCCGCTGCAGAAGCGCACGGAGCGGGCCGGGCCTGTCCGCGTGCGGATCAATCGAGAACCCCCGCCCCGAGCGGCCAGCCTGGGCGCCCCAAACACCCTCGGGGCGGCGGCGGCGAGGGGGGGCAGCCTCCGGATCCCCCTCCACACACCCGCACCCGGGAGGCCCAGGGAGGCCGGGCGGCGGCGGCGGCTCACCAGGAGTAGGTCTGCTCCGCCATGGCGCCGGCGCCGGCCCCTCCTGCTCCTCGTCGTCCTCCTCCTCCTCCGGGCTCCCTCTGCGCCTCGGGCTCAGCGGCGGCCCCGCTGCAGCGCCCGGCCCAACATGGCGGCGGCGGCGGCTGTGCGAGGGGCCCGCCTGGGCGGAGAAGCCTGCTGAGGCGGAGGCAACGGCGGCGCCTCAGCGGCAGCCGCGCCGCAACAGCAGGGCCGCGCTCCAGCGCCGGCGGGCGGGCCTCATGGCCGGTGAGCGCAGAGCGGCGGCGGGCCGAGCTCCGGGGGGCCGGGCGGGCGGGCGGGCGGCGAACTCCGAAGGGGAGGCCGCTCGCTCGCTCGCGCGGGGGAGGGGGCGCGGGGCGGGGCCTACTTGGCCCAGCGTCGCTCGCGCACGCCCGCGCGAGCCGTCGGCGGGTCACGTGCTCACAACAGCCTCACGTGCTTTGGCGCAGCCGCGCTCGGAAGAAGCTGGAGAAACGGAGGGGCCGGGCCTTTGTACGTGCGTTTGTGTCCGTGTTTTAAGGGCCCGCGCGCACCCAAACGCCCGCGCTGCAGCCCGCGCGTATTGTGCTGAAGGTGAACGGGAAGATGGAGTCTGAGGCGGCGGCGCCTGCGCCTGCGCCGAGCCCCTCGGGAGGGAGGTGGTCACAGCAGCGCGCGCGCGGGTATGGTTAGCCGTCGCTAGGGTCATCGATTTCAGAGACGAATTAGCGTTTCTGTTATTGGAACGTGATCACTGACGCGCGTTATGTGATTTATCCTACTTTACACGAGTCGCCTGTATATAGCGCAGCCCCCCACCCAGCCTGGTGTCCCCCAGATAAGTTGGGACTACAACTCCCATCATTCTCGGCCAGCGTAGCCAGTAGTCGCGCTAGCTGAGGATGGTGGGAGTTACAGTCCAATACCTCTGAAGGGCACCCGGTTGGGGAAGGCTGACAAAAGGGGCTACTGACAAAGCGTGCAAAATAAATCCCCAGACAAGGACTCTCCTCTCCCAGCTTTTCTCCAAGGAGTTCACAGGCAGTGTGCGTGGTTCCCCCGCACTGTTGTCCTCACGACAACCCTGTGAGGTAGCTTAGTCTGGGAGGGAATGCCTCGCCCAAGGTCACCGGGCGAGCTTTGGGGCTGAGCGGGGATCTGTCCCGGCAGTCTCCCGCCTAGTCAGGCACTAGCCCGGGTCCCGTAGTGGCAGGAGGGAACGAGCAATCCCTCCCTGGAGGCACGGTTCTCTCCATCCTCTCTCCATCCGTCTGGGCACGGCGGAGGTAGTAGTGCCCAATGAGGTGGTCAGGGCCGCTCCTGCTGCGCCGTGAGGGCACTGGTGTCTGGCGCTGCAAGCAAACGCTGCCTCCCTTTGCTACCACAGTTGCTGTTAACCCAGGAGAGGTGCCAAGACGGACGGTGCATTTGTGCGCGTGTTTGGATGTGTCCTTCATTTAAGGAGTATCTTAATTTAGATGTTATGTTAGAAAAGTACACGTCTAGTGCTTATTAATACAAACTAAGCACTACCTTCCTTGTAGATTTTAACTAAAGCAGTAGGTGGTTTGCCATGCATTTGTCTCAACCAGCCTTCCCCAGTCTGGTGCCCTCCAGACGTGTGGGACTACAAGGCATCAGGCTGGGGAAGGAAGGGTGGTCTCTAGCAGCCCTTTTGTTTTAAGCATTTGCTTCAACCATTTGGTTGTTCCATCCTTTGTCTCAGGACCATTCAGCTGCTGGATAAGCCACCAGCATCATTATTATTATTCCCAGATGAAACTGGAGTCACAGTGAGGCATTTCTCTAGAGAAAAAAAAATACAGCCTCACCATTTAGATCCCCACTGCAAATCTGCTTAGAAAGGGCTGAGCAACCACTTGCCACTGTGTGAGACTTCTGCTGTGATTTACAATTCACAATGCCGGGTAGCCTTGAGCACAGTTCAACTATCCTGTGCAAAAAAGGGGCTTGCCACATACGTAGTCAGCCTGTAAACTGACCCTCAGGACCATATACTTCTCAGCAGGGTCCAAGACATTTTGCCACCTCTGTGGCCTGAGTTAGTTGTACAGAATCCCAGCCTCTTTGAACATTGCAAGGGGTACACCCCCTTGAACAGCACACTCCTTCATTGTCGCCTCTCAGAATATTGCCCTCCAGCAAGTGACCATGGTAACTCATGCTACTACATATTTTATTCATTTAATTTCATTTCTGTACCGCCCAATAGCCAAAGCTCTCTGGGCGGTTCACAAAAATATGTTGTGAGCTATGTTAATAATAATGAATGAGTGGATTCTAGAACTAATTACTTCAGTTTCAGACAGAAGAAAAGGAAAATTTCCTATATTCATAGGAAAATATCAGCTATAATTGCAACAGAACTCTCTCCCATTTTTTATTAGGAATTTGTAAATATATAAGGTTGTATCCTATCGTAGATTTACTACGATAAATGTGTCCTTCTGATTTTGTGATACTGATTTTCACCAATCCTCTTCCCTATGGCAACCCTCCATGCCACTTCCCATTCTGTTCTGGAAGGTCACCAAACACTTAGGAGCAACGTTTTGGGAGGGGAGGCTTAGGTGAATCAGTAATACTTATTTTCCTTGTCTAGTACTAGCAGAAGTGCTTTCTGCCAAGGTCAAGCCACCACTGTACAACCCATACATAATACTCACTTAGACCCTGATTTAATGTTCTTCCTGATTGCACAGAACAGGTTACATACATACAGCTGCATATGCAACCATACCGCCCCTGCTAGATTCTACCTCAACTGTGCTCAGAGGTGAATAGCATCACCACTCCAAAGGGGCTGACATGTCTGAATGCAGCCTTTGGAGAAGTTCAAATGTAAAGTTAAAGTTTTAACTGTAATTTGGATTTCTACCAACTTTTCTCCCTTCGTAGGGGATGGGGAGATTGTGTATGAAGACAGATAAACTGCATTGCCCTTCCTCCCTACTTGTGCTTCTTCCGGCTGACTGGAAGTGCTGAGTTTGCTATATCTGAAGATGCTGCTGGCATGCAAAGTGGGTGGGCCATCCCTGCAGTCCGCGCATCTCATTAGCTTGTCATCAAGCAATGTCTTGGGGTAGATTCAATATGACTTTGCAGTTCAAATGATGAGAACGTGCTAAGAGAGGTTTCTTTGGTGCCCACCTTTGCACATTCTCCTAGAAGCCCCTATCTGGACCTGGGAGGCAATGCTACAACTAGTCATGTATATACCCTGGGCAGACTCCAAATTCTACACTCCACCCATCACCACACACACACACACACACACACTGTATCAGCACTAGGGTGAGTTAAGAATGGGTGTGGAATTTTAAACCTACTGCTTCTAAAATGCCAAATTGTCAGTGTCCAGATTCTCACCACTCCTGCTCAGAAGCTACTACTTGGTGCTATCCAGTGTCACGAGTCCTCAGTTTTCACCTTCCCACCAGCAGTGTTCAATGGCCAAATGTGCTGCCCTGTATTAGGCTGCAGACACAGGCCCGATGAAAAGCTGTCATGGTACTGTACAGCCTGGACTGCTGCCTCTGTGCTCGCTCATACCTAGCTGTTCATTTACCCACTGAAGGATTCCACACTGAAAAAGAAATATTGTGTGATTTAATATTATTTTAATAACTGTTAAAGTATGCCCCATCCTAGTTATACTTGTATAACTGTTATGTCCCACCCTAATTAAGCTTGTGTTAGGATGTTGTTAAAGAAAAAAAACGCAATGCCCTCTCACAATTGTAAGCAAGTGTAAAGTGAAATCATCCTTAACTGGACATATCCGTTGATGGGATGTGAGGGGCAGTGTGCAGCTGAAGCAAAAATGGGCAAATTTTATGTTGAGAATTATTATGAAAGGAAATGAAAATAAAACTGTCAGGTGTTGTTCAGTCGTTCAGTCGTGTCCGACTCTTCGTGACCCCATGGACCATAGCACGCCAGGCCTTCCTGTCCTGCACTCTCTCCCGGAGCGTGCTCAAGTTCATATTCATTGCATCGGTGATGCTATCTAGCCATCTCATCCTCTGCCGTCCCCTTCTCCTTTTGCCTTCAGTCTTTCCCAGCATCAGGGTCTTTTCCAGAGTGTTTTCTCTTCGCATTAGGTGGCCAAAATATTTGAGCTTCAGCTTCAGTATCTGTCCTTCCAATGAGCACTCAGGGTTGATTTCCTTTAGGATGGACTGATTTGACCTCCTTGCAGTCCAGGGGACTCGTAAGAGTCTTCTCCAGCACCACAGTTCGAAAGCATCAATTCTTTGGCGCTCAGCCTTCCTTATAGTCCAGCTCTCACAGCCGTACATTACTACTGGGAAAACCATAGCTTTGATTAGACGGACCTTTGTCGGTAAGGTGATGTCTCTGCTTCTTACTATGCTGTCTAGGTTTGCCATAGCTTTCCTCCCAAGGAGCAAGCGTCTTCAAATTTCATGGCTACAGTCACCGTCTGCTGTGATCTTGGAGCCCAAGAAAGTAAAATCTGTCACTGCTTCCATTTCTTCCCCTTCTATATGCCAGGAAGTGATAGGGCCAGATGCCATGATCTTAGTTTTTTTAATGTGGAGTTTCAAACCAGCTTTTGCACTCTCCTCTTTCACCCTCAACAAGAGGCTCTTTAGATCCTCTTCGCTTTCTGCCATTTGGGTGGTATCATCTGCATATCGGAGGTTGTTGATAATTCTCCCAGCAATCTTAATTCCGACCTCTGATTCATCTAACCCGGCATTTCTCATGATGTACTCTGCATATAAGTTAAATAAGCAGGGTGACAATATGCAGCCTTGTCGTACTCCTTTCCCAATTTTGAACCACTCAATTGTTCCATGTCTGGTTCTTACTGTTGCTTCTTGACCCTCGTACAGGTTTCTCAGGAGACAGGTAAGGTGGTCTGGTACTCCCATCACTTTAAGAATTTGCCACAGTTTGTTGTGATCCACACAATCAAAGGCTTTAGCGTAGTCAATGAAGCAGAAATAGATGTTTTTCTGGAATTCTCTTGCTTTCTCCATGATGCAGCGAATGTTGGCGATTTGATCTCTAGTTCCTCTGCCTCTTCGAAACCCAGCTTGTACTTCCGGTAGTTCTCAGTTCGCATACTGCTGAAGCCTAGCTTGTAGGATTTTGAGCATCACCTTGCTGGCATGTGAAATGAGCGCAATTGTGCGGTAGTTTGAACACTCTTTGGCGTTGCCCTTCTTTGGAATTGGAATGTAAACTGACCTTTTCCAGTCTTGCGGCCATTGTTGAGTGTTCCAAATTTGTTGGCATATTGAATGCAGCACTTTAACAGCATCGTCTTTTAGGATTTTAAATAGCTCAGCTGGAATACTGTCATCTCCGCTAGCTTTGTTGTTACTAATGCTTCCTAAGGCCCACTTGACTTCACTCTCAAGGATGTCCGGCTCAAGTTCAGTGACCGCACTATCATGGCTATCAGGAACATTCAGATCTTTCCTGTATAGTTCTTCTGTGTATTCTTTCCACCTCTTCTTAATCTCATCTGCTTCTGTGAGGTCCCTGCCTTCTTTGTCCTTTATCATGCCCGTCTTTGCACAAAACGTTCCCTTGAGATCTCCAATTTTCTTGAAGAGATCTCTCGTCTTTCCCATTCTGTTGTTTTCCTCGATTTCTTTGCATTGTTCATTTAAGAAGGCCTTCTTGTCTCTCCTTGCTATTCTCTGGAACTCTGCATTCAGTTGGATATATCTTCCCCTTTCTCCCTTGCTCTTCGCTTCCCTTCTTTCCTCAGCTACTTGTAAAGCCTCATCAGACAGCCACTTGGCTTTCTTGCATTTCTTTTTCTTTGGGATGGATTTCGTTGCTGCCTCCTGAACAATGTTACGGACCTCCGTCCATAGTTCCTCAGGCACTATAATACCTTTATCGAAATCTGTGGTGTGACTACACTTGGAATACAGTTCTGGTCACTGTAGGATAGAAGGGATATTGTCGAGATGGGAAAGGTGGAGAAAAGGGCAGCCAAGATGATGAAGGAGCTGCTGCAACTCTCCCATGAGGAAAGGTTACAACATATGCGGATTTTTAGCTTAGAAAAAAGGCAAGTAAGGGGGTGTGATACAGATGTATTAAATTATTAATGGTGTAGAGAAAGTGACTTAGGAGAGCCCTGGATCATTCAATGAAGCTGACTGCTAGAAGATTCAGGACAAAGGAAATACTTCTTCACCCAGCACGTCGTTCAACTGTGAAATTCATTTACCCAAGATGTAGTGATGGCTACCAATTTCAATGGCTTTAAAAGGAGATTAGACAAAATCACAAAGGATCGGGCTATCAATAGCTACTAGTCATTATGGCTGTATCTTACCTCCAGAATTGGAGGCAGTTTGCCTCTGTATAGCAGTTGCTGGGGAACACAAGCAGAAGGGTGCAACTGCTCTCATGTCCTGCTTGTGGATTTCCTATAGGCATCTGGTTGGCTTCTGTGGGAACCGAATGCTTTGGCCTTTGGTAAGATCCAGCAGGGCTCTTATGTTCTCCCTAGTGCTCCTAATGGAGCAAGGAATAAAAGGAATCTGGTGGTCAGAGTCTACTACCAGCCATCCAACCAACCAAGGAGAAGACGAGTATGAAACTTTTGAAAAGCAAATAGCCAATGTTTTAAGGAAGTATGATGACTTCAATTTCCTCAATACTTGTTGGGAGACAAATTCTGCAAAACATGGCCCCTCTAGGAAATTCCTGACTTGTGTGGCGGATAACTTCCTCCTACAGAAAGTAGAGGAAGGAACTAGAGGATCGGCTATCCTTGACTTGATTCTAACCAACAGAGATGACTTAGTGGATCAAGTAGCAGTTACAGGAACTCTGGGGGAAAGCGACCATGTTGTACTTGAGTTCTTGGTTCTAAGAGAAGCAAAAGCCGAGTGTAGTCAAACGCATGCCCTGGATTTTAGGAAAGCTGATTTTAATAAACTCAGAACAATGATCAGTAAGGTCCCATGGCAAGCGATGCTAGCAAGAAAAGGAGTCCAAGATGGGTGGGAGCTTTTAAAAAAGGAAATTCTCAAGGCACAATCACAAACAATTCCAACAAGAAGAAAAGGTGGAAGACAACTGAAGAAGCCAATGTGGCTTCACAAAAAGCTTAGGGATGACCTGAAAACA
Organism: Heloderma suspectum; assembly: GCF_057233095.1. Classification (NCBI taxonomy): domain Eukaryota; kingdom Metazoa; phylum Chordata; class Lepidosauria; order Squamata; family Helodermatidae; genus Heloderma; species Heloderma suspectum. The sequence continues at coordinate 31,170,772 of NC_139470.1, forward strand.
AAAAAGGACACATATAGGAAGTGGAAAGAAGGCCCAGTAACAAAGGAAGAGTACAGGCAGGTAGCAAAGAATTGCAGGGATGGTATCAGGAAGGCTAAAGCTGAGAACGAGCTGAGGTTAGCGAGGGATGCTAAAAACAACAAAAAGGCTTTCTTCAGATACGTGCATAGTAAAAGGCAGAGGAAAGAAATGGTTGTTCAGCTATTAAATAAGGATGGAAAAATGATAACAGAGGACAAAGGCAGAGGTGCTCAGTTCCTACTTTGGCTCAGTCTTCTCCCAAAAGAGGCTCTATGACCCCCTTGGCAAAGGCGAAGTACAGGCTGAAGGGGCAGGATTGCAGCTTGAGATCGATAGGCATATGGTCAAGGAACACCTAATGACTTTGAATGAGTTCAAATCTGCATCCTAGAGTAATAAAGGAACTGGCAGAAGAACTCTCAGAACTGCTGTCTATTCTCTTTGAGCAATCATGGAGGACGGGGGAAGTGCCAGATGACTGGAGGAGGGCTAATGTTGTCCCTATCTTCAAAAAGGGTAAAAAGGAGGAACCTGGGAACTACAGACCAGTCGGTCTGACATCAATCCCTGGGAAAATTCTAGAGCAGATGATAAAGCAATCCATCTGGAAGCACCTTGAAAACAATGCAGTGATGGCTCGAAGCCAACATGGATTTGTCAAAAACAAGTCCTGCCAGACGAATCTGATCTCATTTTTTGATCAAATAACCTCCCTTTTGGACCATGGGAATGCTGTAGACATCATATACCTCAACTTCAGCAAAGCTTTCGACAAAGTGCCCCATGACCTCCTGATGAGCAAACTAGCTCAAAGTGGGCTAGATGAAGCAACGATCTGGTGGATCCACAGTTGGCTACAGAATCAGACTCAAAGAGTGCTTATCAATGGGACCTTCTCAAACTGGGGAGAGGTAAGAGTGAGGTACCGCAGGGCTCGGTCCTGGGCCCAGCGATCTTCAACATTTTTATTAATGACTTGGAGGAGGAGGTGCAGGGAATGGTGATCAAATCTGCAGATGACACAAAATTGGGCGGGATAGCTAATACTTTGGAAGACAGAAACAAAATTCAAAGTGATCTGGATAGACTGGAGCGCTGGGCAGAAAACAACAGAATGACATTTAATAGGGATGAATACCAAGTTCTGCACCTAGGAAAAAGAAACCAAATGCACAGTTACAAGATGGGGGATATGTGGCTCAACAACACTACAAGCGAGAAGGATCTTGGAATTGTTGTCGATCACAAGCTGAAGATGAGCCAACAATGTGATGTGGCTGCAAAAAAGGCCAATGCTCTTTTGGGCTGCATTAATAGAAGCATAGCTTCCAAATCCCGGGAAGTACTAGTTCCTTTCTGCTCAGCACTGGTTAGGCCTCATCTGGAGTACTGTGTCCAGTTCTGGGCACCACACTTGAAGAAGGATGCAGACAAACTGAAGAGGGTTCAGAGGAGGGCAACAAAGATGATCAGGGGACTGGAAACAAAGCCCTATGAAGAGAGACTGAAAGAACTGGGCATGTTTAGCCTTGAGAAGAGAAGACTGAGGGGAGATCTGATAGCGCTCTTCAACTCCTTGAAAGGTTGTCACAGAGGGGAAGGCCAGGATCTCTTCTTGATCATCCCAGAGTGCAGGACACGGAATAATGGGCTCAAGTGACAGGAAGCCAGATTCCGGCTGAACATCAGGAAAAACGTCCTGACTGTTAGAGCAATACGACAATGGAACCAATTACCTAGGGAATTCCTTACCTGGAAGCGTCCAAGACGAGGCTGGACAGCCACCTGTCAGGGATGCTCTGACTTGGACTCCTGCACTGAGCAGGGGGTTGGACTCGATGGCCTTGTAGGCCCCTTCCAACCCTACTATTCTATGATTCTATGAAAGCTGCTGAGCCCAAATCACAAATGGATTTATTTTCTCTCATACCAAACACACTCCTAAAACCATCTAACTTCTGGGGGAAGTTTCGACAGCTGTTGATACTAATCTCCATTCTTTCTCCTCTCCAGTGTCTCGGAGGTGCTGCTGTGTGTCACTTGAATCCCAAGAGTAGTTGGCTGTATGTCAGTGTTGTCATATTTTACACTGTCTAATGCTTTACTGAAAGTTAAACCGTCCAACACTTGCTGGATAAGTGTGTTAGAATTTGGCCTTTCATTTGGAAAATAAAGAAAACATTGCCTTTTCTACAAAAATTGTTAAGAGTTATTATCACGTTTTTGGTCTCTTGGCTGATTATAATTGCATAGCGGATGGACATAATATAGAATATATCCATTGTTACACTATAATCCATTATTAGTTATTTCTTCTACACCTAGTGGTGCCCAGAGATCCAGGACAAGACTAAGGGTGCAATCCTATGGGGATAGTCGGCTGCCTCCAAACTCGGAGGCAGCCGACTATCCAATGCAGGGTGGGTGGAGCACAGAGGTGTTACGAAGTAGCTCTCTTCTGAGTGAACAGTACTGACTCCATTTTGAGACACAGCCAAAAAGCCAGGTGTCTTCATCCCCACCCTCAGCAAAGATAGGAGAAAGGCATAGGAATGGAGTCGAGAGCATCATGCCAGACTAGATCAAGCAATTCAGTTTCTACTGGACTGCTTAAAATACATTCCCCAAAGGCAAAGATGGGGGTAAAAATTCAGCAAAACATGAATGTGCTGGATAGTGGTATCTGGTAAGTTACCTAGTCAACTACCTGCAATATGCTGCCATTGTTGAACTCCAGCCTTGACACTTGTCTTTAAGACAGTCATCAACATGCAAGGTCATCTTTTGTTAAGAGAGTGTAAGTAGGACTTTTGTTTCCGGCAAGTACAGCCATCATTCCCAAGCACCCTCTTTTGTTATACGGGCTGGAAGGCCAACTCAGTCTTTTTCCCAGAGCAAGTAGCACCTTTTCCAGTGCCTCTGAGCAATGTCCGGCTCATCAGAGTTGTGATGTCACTGCCATTCTCTGAACTGTACAAGCAGCCTCAGGTTGGGGTGATCCTGTGTCCCCCTCTTCCCAGAGGCGGGGGCACCATGCTGCTGAAATCACTAGGTGCCTCACCCCTCCAAGGGTGTGGTGCCACCCTGGTGCTGAGTCTCTCCTCCCAGAGGAAAGGCTCCATGCTGAATCGCTGAAATCACTAAGCTCCTCGCTTGCCAGAGCAAGGCGCCAACAGTGGGTGCTTTGCCTCCCCTAGTCAAGACGCTCTGCTCTCCTTCCTCTTCACCTGAGACCAGGAATTGAAACGTGCACTACTTCCTGTCTGCAGGAAAGGGTTTCAGCCCAAGGAAAGGTATAATTATTTTTAGAAGGCCTTACTACTAATTGTAGCCTTCACCCCCTCTTCCCTTCTCTCTCTCTCCCTCCCTCTCTCTCTCGCTGTGTGCTTCAAGCCTCAGGAAGACTCATTCCCACGGTCTTGAAAACTACTTTTAAGGTCTGGAACTTAGATTCACCAAGAATGCAGCTAATTTCCCCACCAAAGCATAACTTGGTGAAGGCTGGAGCATCCCCAATTGGTCCTAAGTGTTAAATCCATTTGCTCAGCTAATTCCCCCAAAACCATCTTGTGTATTTTAATCTTTGTAAACCTCAATAAATGTGCCATTGTGGAACTGCCAATGTCTAAAGATTTCTTATAAGCGGGTGTGTGAGTCTTGTAAGAACATGAGCAAGTTTGTGCACAGGTCTAACTAGAGCACATCACATAACAGAAAGGATCTTCTCTGTACTCTGGCCACCCTGTATTTGTGGCTAGATGGCCAATTTCAGCTGTCTAGCTGGAGTGGTTTAAAGCGGGGGGGGGGGGGAGGCCAGATGGTGCGTAGGAAGCATCGTAATGGTGCTTCCACGGCCCGCTCCCCCAGGAATGCCCCTTTTTCAGCTGCTTCACACTGCTCTTTCAAGCATGGAGCCAGGGACGAACCACACCTCCTATGAGTTGGCGGGGGAAGGAGCGGGGAGTCGGATTTCTGGGAACCAACCTTGGAGTACTGGCTCTGAGCTTGGTTCCCAGAAACCTAAAAATCCTATGGTCATTGAGACGCTGTCTAGTGGCCATAGGATTGTGCCCTAAACTGAAGAGCTCTTGTCCCAGGCTCATAACAGCATCCACTGCAAGATGCTTCCAAGTGAGGCTTTTTTTGTGCAATCACCCTGCCTTGTTCACGGAATTTTAGAGAGGGTTCAGATGACATCACAAGCTTATGTTTTCCCACCAATGTAGCCTGGGCCAGTGTAGCTGGATTTTTGTTTTGTTTTTTTGCAACGTTTTGAGTAATACCGACTCATATTACTTTGTGTTATTAGTACCTGTATTGAATTTGGCTTCGGAAGAATGGCGGGCAGTCAGATGTGAATTTACGCAAAGATATGCAGTGTTTAATAGCAAAAGTACACTAATTTTCTAGAGCCATTGGCAGTTTTCATGATTTTAGACTGGGTTCTCATAGCTGTATTTACGTACAGTGAAGACTGCTTTTTGCTACTAACAGAAGCTAAAACAACACACAGTAATTACTTTGCACAGTAGCTGTATGGTTTGTACCTACTAACTGATAAGGGATGCTTCTTTCTGTACTGTGAGACACTTATTTTGTTGCTAAGAGAGAAGGGCCCCTTTTCTCCTTTTGGAAGGAGGGGTGAGTGTGCGTGTTTTCTGACAGTATGAACTAAATGATGAGACGAGGCCCTATAAAATCCTGAGCAGATTGGCCTGCTACCTGTGCCCGTCCGCGAGGGTGAAGACATACCACCTGCTCAGATGACCAGCCTCACAGGATGACGCCTGTCGCTCTCAACTGAACTGAGAGTTAAGGGTGTGTGTAAGCTTTATTTGCTTTGGCTTTCTCCACATCCATTTTCAATCAACAAACTCTATAATTCTTTCACACAAGTGGACTTGAGTCATATTGGTATCCTCAAATCTGGTTAGTGTGGGTCCTAAGCGCACCAGGCCCCAGTTTAAGACAGTACCTAAGGCTGCAATTCTATATACACTTACCTGGGAGAAAGCCACAATCAATTCAGTAGATATACATACGATTGCAATACAAATTGCTCCAAAACAGTGTTTTGTCTTGAAATGTGGTGTTTTTGTTTGGGAAAGTTAGATGGTGTCTTTTTGAAGACGCTTTCCTTAACTCTTAATTTTACATGCAATTAGCTTTTGGTAGGGTGTCAGGTAAGCTTTTAAAAACAATCTTTGTCACAGTGTAACCCACTGGGATATTTTTCTTTTAAGAATTCTGAGGAATATCCCCGCACATGTTCAGTAAAAGAGTGAGATAGGGAGTGGCCACCATTTTCGGTAGTTACCAAAATTGCAGTGTAGGAGCTTGTTTTCTCCTCCCTGTAAAACCCTGCACCTTGAGACAGGGCTGTTTACATTGTTCCTGTGTTGCTGGATCCTGATCCATATTGAGAAGATTGCTACAGAGGTGGAGGGAACTGAGTAAAGACTGTTTTCCTTCTTCGGCCAGCAGAAAAAATCAAGCTTCAGAGAAAAGCTTTATTTATATTTTTGTTGTAGACTCAAGCTGAAAAAAAGACAGAACTTTGGGAGGGTTGTGCTCAGTTGTATTGTTTTGGTGATAAGTCTATGGTTATGCATGTAAAACTATTACATGTGCATTATTGTTGTTTTAATTAAGATATTAAAATATATGTTAATTGTCCCTGTACAAAGCCTTTGCTGTGAGTCCCATTAGAGACCCTGAAGAAAAAGTGTTACAACAGCACATGTCTACTCAGAGGCACGTTCCATTGAATTCAATGGGGCTTACTCCCAGATAAGTGGGTATAGCATTGCAGCCTTAGTTTTGAATTCAGTGTAGGATTTTCCCCCCTTCTTAAATATGAGTTTTGTGGGTTGATTATTGCATGCGGGGGGTGCAGATTTGACAGGCCCAACTGTAACAGCTGATTAAACCTAGGGGTTAGATCCAGATTTAGTCATATTTACAGTAGAACCATTGAAATCAGAGGGACATAAATTAGTTGTGATTAACTTAGGTCCCGCTGGTTCCAATACATCTACTGTACAGATGACGAAATCTGGATACAACTTTAGGACTGTAACCAATCAAATAATTTGTAGTTGATAATTATCTGTCTTTAACTGATTCATTCATAAATTACACTTTGATACATGTCCATATTACCAAAACCTCAATAGAGGTTATCTTTTTGTGATATTTGAGGCTGTATAGAGGGAGGTGAAAGGGAGAGCAGGGTCTTTCCATAAGCCCCGCTAAAATCTTTTTTTTTCCTTTGTCCTTGTGTGTCTTTTGTCCTTGTGTGTCGATTGTCAGCCTATGGACAGGGTCTGTCTTGTTTAACTGATTATATGTAAGCTGCTCTGGGAGCCTTTTTGGCTGAGCAACAACATAAAAATACTTCAAATACATAAATATTGACGGAAATATAGGATAACTTACAGTGTAACAAGCAAAAGCTACCACACTTGTTATTAGATTCAATTTCTTGTTAGAAAGCCATTTTGTATATTGTCATTTTCACTCCCTAGGACAGTAACATTCCAGAACAAAAATACCCTCAAAGAAGCTATCAGTATCTGGTTGGCTGGCCACTGTGGAAACAGAATGCCTTGGGTCTGATCCAGTACAGTTTTTCTGATGTTCTTAAACAAGCGTACCCTTAATTTACACCAACCAAATAATTCAAATTAGCTTCTACCAATTAATCATGTTTTAGTTGATGCAGCAATTAAAACTTGCAGATTTAGAGTACAATCCTATACTTTTCTAATCAGAAGTCCCATTGAGGTCAATGGGGCTTAATCTCAAGTAAATGTGTTTAGGATTGCAGTCTTAGTTTCTTTCTAGTTAATCTGTGTTGTTAGCTCAAGTATTATCACCCACCCAGCTGTAACTCTTTGCAACAGTAAATATGTGTAAGATTTGAACCTTGAACATCAGGCTGCCTTCTTTAATGTTTAATATAGGAGTGAAACATTACTGCCTTTAATATGGGAGAGAAACATTAATTTGCCATATACCAAGGAGAACTCATCTAGATGCCTTCCCATTGAAGAATAATCCAGTGAGGAGCAGATAACTTAATAGTTTTAAAGTAGCTGAAGCAATTCCACTCATTATCATTATGATAATAATAGTAATTACAGCATTAACCTTTCTGGCAACTTTCCCAAGAGAGCTGAGGAGCTTTGTAATACACACACATCATAACAATGTGGTGGTCACAGGCTGCAATCTTCAAACCACTTACTCTGAAGTAGTCTAATTAGAGCCCCTTGGGCACCTCTCAAGGGCAAGAGCTATGAAGACGGTATATTTTTAACGGGTACGTGCAGGCAGTGGAACAATGTGATACTGGAGTGATGGTGGTCCTCATATATTAGTGCGATAACTTGAAATAGATTGGAAAGGGTGGGGAGGCCAATGGAGAGGAGTACACCCCACCTCCCAATGAGGGTCTCAGAGTAGGGGGCAAGACTGGGATCTCTTTTGCAGCCCCTCCTACCTGGTAGACTGAAACACTGAGGGCAGGGGATGACGCGTAGCTTCTCTGCATTAGTCAGAGTGCAGAAATGGAAATTCCATGTCTCCCTAGAGCTGTGTCTACATGACTAAAGAGAGTCAACCATATCCAGTGTAAGCCTCATCCTCTTGAAAATCCGGAAAACTGACCATGACTTGGCCCAGAATCAGTGCTTTATCTGAGGAAGGGCTCATCAACGTCAAGCCCAGCTTTGCAGATAAGCTTGTTGTTGTTGTTTATTCAGCCAGTTGCTTCCGACTCTTCGTGACTTCATGGACCAGCCCACGCCAGAGCTTCCTGTCGGCCGTCGCCACCCCTAGCTCCCCCAAGGTCAAGTCCATCACCTCCAGAATATCATCCATCCATCTTGCCCTTGGTTGGCCCCTCTTCCTTTTGCCTTCCACTTTCCCTAGCATCAGCATCTTCTCCAGGGTATCCTGTCTTCTCATTACATGGCCAAAGTACTTCAGATAAGTTACTAGTTTGCAAACACTTCTACACACTCCCAAGTTATAATTTGTGGCATATTGATTACTACCAACAAAGAGGAAACAACTTTCTACCATTTTACAAAATGGTAGGGTGCCCCAGGTAATTGGGCAAGGGGCTGTTGTTGACAAACCTGGTCAAATCAAGAATGTTCTGTCAGAGGCTCATGCCACCAGGCCCCAAATCAACTATGTACTATGAGAGGAGAAATGCCTCATCATTTTAGCTGCACCACCCATAAGTGTGTAGACTTCCATCATGTTCCCTCCACCTTAATGTAAATAAATGCTCCGACTTCACTCTGTAAGAGGATTAAATGTTAGTTTCCAGATTATTTTTCATCACTCCCTCTTCAAAAGAAATCACAATTCTTTCAAATGTTTTCAAGACAGTCCAGACATTAATGCTAGCTCTTAATAAGAAACCCAACAATATAGAGAAACCATACAAGGAAACTAAAGCTTGTCACACTAAGCCATGACTGTAGATGTGTGTGCATGGAGACACCAGTCCGCAAGTCACCTAGCAAAGAGAGAGGCAAGAAAACAGCCTTAATAATGGTTTGCTCAGTCCAAATGTCCAAGAGACTTAACACAAATAATTTGAAGTAACTTCACAGCTAATCCTTAACCATGGTTTAGATATATAGATACAAATGGTTAAGCATTATATTTACATGTACTCAGGCTGGAAATTGGACATTTGTACTTAAATAAACTTCTAGAGGCATTTTCTGTAGAAGTGAGCAGACATGTTTTTTATACATTTTGGGTACTGAGTACAAATCTGCTGTATGCCAGGCTGTACTTCAGCCCCTTCACAGAGAAAATTCTAAAAACCATTATAGTGACATATTTTTGCTGAGAATTAAAGACCAAAGCAGGCTACACATTTATTTATTTGTTTATTCATTTATCCCACTTCTGTGCCAAAACAGGCTCCCAGAGCAGCTTACAATCTAAAAAGGACACACAAGGAAAAGGGGATAGGAAGGGAAGAGGGGAAAATCAAGTCAACATTCAGCAGGGCTGGTGGAGTGGCCCAGCATTCCCTCTCATCTCCTGGGCTGGTAGGGGCAGTCCAGGTGGAACAGGCCCTGATGTTTCCTTTGAATGATATCATGCTGGACACAGGCAGCCTCTCTGGGGCAGCTGTCTCCCATGAGGGCGAAGTGTGGCTGTTCTTGGTTTGGAGAGACACAGCGTCTGGCCACATGGCCTGTTATTTGTATTGCAAGTCCCTACTATGTCTGTTTTATTTGGGTGGTCTTTGGGGGGATCTATGCATCGTGGATGGGTGGTACCACACTGTGATTTGATGTGGTGTTCTGAGGTATCCAAGCTGCAGTCAACTGGACATGGGAATGGTCCACTGCGTAACCGACTGTGGTCTTCCCTGGCATCGTTTGCACACATTGGCTTGAATGGGGTTATCGTTTTTTATGCCTGCCTCCAGGAATGTCTAACTTTGCACCTTCTGGGATGTGTGTCTGTGAGCTGAGGTAGTTCAGAATACTTCCTAAGGATGGCACTCCCCTGCCTCCACAGTAAGGTCTCCTTCCTGCGCCATGGGCTTCACAGTTGGGATGGCAGAGCTAGCCTCTAGGGTGGAGCAGCTATGAAGTTGGGGAGGGGGACTTCCAAACGTAAGGGTTTTCTCTCTGACCACAGAACTCCCTGCTCAAGGTCAGACTGGCATTTCCAAACCATCCTATGGCTCAGCAGGATTGCACCCTCAAAGGTCACAAAGATGTGCGAGCTTTCAAGATCTACAGCTCTCTTCATCAGGAAAGATTTTATCAAAAAAACAGGTGGGGGAATAGGAGAGGGAAACAAAGCTGACCTGATGCGAAAGTCATGAAGTCGTCTTAGTCAGAGTTATTACATGAAGTTGGGAGGAAGAGGCTGCAGAGATTAAAAATAGACTCTACTAGGTGATGTGATGTTTTCAGATGATTAATCCCTCATTTTTGAAAATGTGAAATCCAGCTGTTACTTGGATTTTATCCCCTACAACTACTGGGCAAAACTACCCAGTGTAATTTCTACTGACCTTTTTTAACCTAGTTCACCATCTAAAATTATCTCTAGCTTTGCTAATATCAAATTATCGTTAGCTTTGCTATTTTCTCTCTACTTTGTTTTCACTTAACAAGGAATTTTGCCTAAGGATGGAGATCATTCCGAGTTACAGCATGATTTTTTATTTCCAGAAATTCGTGGATATTTTACTCTCTTCTAGAACAGAAACCTATTTTGAACATATTCCTGATATCCACATTAATTAAGCAGTGAACCCATATCTCAGGTGCCATGGTGCACAGCACAGGTCCTTATCATTCTGGTCTCATGCTGAGTGCACTTACAGCACCAAAGGGGGAACATTGCCTGGGGATGGAGGGAGGAGCCCCCCACCCCCCAACAGCCGGGAAATAGCATGGATACTTCTGATAGACCAAAAGGCAGAAACTGTTAAGAAATCCTACTCACATTTTCACACTGGAGTATAATTTCTCTTTATGTCAGTTGCAAACGGAAAACAAAAGCCACCTGCTCTTGCCCTGATGTAGGCATACTTCTGGCTTTTGACCCATGGGCTATCAGGGGGCTGATGTCACAAGGCAACTACATCATGGGTTACTTTAGCAACCTGGCTCAGAGTTCTATTTGGTGTGGAGTCTATGGCCCAGTCTGCACAACACAAGGGTGGTTAATAAATCATGGTGGCTTGTTAACCACCCCCATGCGTGCCGGCTCATTTCCCTACTTACCCTCACCAGGCGCAAGTTGTTGTGATGCCTGAACCCGGCAAGGGTGAGTGGCTGGGGTGGCTAACAAACCACCCTATTACAGACCATGGGTTCTGGGTGGTTTGTAATCACTCCAGCCACCCATCCTAGCTAGGTTCGGACATCACAATAACCCATACTTCTTGTTGTTGTTCAGTCGTTAAGTCGTGTCCGACTCTTCGTGACCCCATGGACCAATAACCCATACTGGGTGAGGGTAATTAGGGAAATGAGCTGGCACATGAACAGCATCTGTGGGGCTGGTTAACAAGCCACTGTGGCTTGTTAACCACCCTCGTGTGATGCAAACTGGGTCTGTACCTCAGTGGCAGAGCACACGTTGGCTGTGCAGAACAGACCAGGCTGCTTTAAAGTGTTATAGGAGGTAGATTTGGGCACTGGGGACACTGTTCTTTCCAACATCAGAATTGAACATATCCTGTATGAGCTTCCCTTCCAACTGATGGCCTTTACATTAGAGCCATGCTGGATCAGACTATCTAGTCCAGTGTTCTAGCTGCCTGTGGCAAACCCACAAGTAAGACCTGAGTGCAAAGGGACCCTCCTGCTCGTGTTCCCCAGTAACTGATATACAGGGCCTCTTCACATGGAGCTTTTATCCTACTATTGAGACTGGTTACTCACGGACGTTTGCGGGTCCCTTAGATGACGTCGTCAACCTCCAGGGTGTCTCCCGCACTACATGGCCTTTATTCCATTTTTTTAAAGGTCAGAGATAATGAGCTGTCAAATTTGAGTTCCCTTCCCTGCAAAAGGAAAAGCCGCAATAAGAGGAGCTAGACCACAGTGCCATCTAGTGGCTGTATAATGAAACATATCAAAGACTCAGATAAGGGGGAAAAGCGGGGTGGGGGGGAAGGAAGTACATGTACAGGGAGTCTGTCATGATCCTGCATTTAAAACAGAAGCAGAAAGCCCTGTTTTAAATGTGGGATTTTAGGCTGGTGTAGAGATGCTCACAGAGGTATAGTGCCTCTGATACTGGAGGGAGGATATAGCCATCATGACTAGTAGCCATTGATAGCCTTATCCTCCATGAATTTGTCCAATCGCCTTTTAAAGCCATCCAGGTTGGTGGCTGTTGCTACATCTTGCGGGACCAAATTCCAGTTTAACTATGTGCTATGTGAAGTACTTCCCTTTCTCTGTCCTGAATCTTCCGCCAATCAGCTCCATGCGATGACCCCCAGGCTCTAGCATTATGGAGAAAAAAGTATCTCTAGCCACTTTGTCCACACCGTGCATAATTTTGTACACCTCTATCATGTCCCCTTGTACTCACCGTTTTTCTAAGCTGAACAGTTCCAGCTGTTGTAATCTTTCCTCATAGGGGAATTACTTGATCATTTTGGTTGCCCTTTTCTGTACCTTTTCCAGCTCTACAGTATCCTTTTTTATGGGCAGTGACCATAACTGTACACAATATTTCAAATGTGATCACACCATAGGTTTGTTTAGGTTTTATAGTTTTTTATCATTGTATAACAAACTGGATATATGTTGGACAATATATACAGATATATATTGGACATTATAATGAGTTATATTAGTCTTAATTCTATTCTGATCTGTGTATTCCCCATTTTTATATCACTGAGTGGTCAGTGATGGCCTTTAGCTAAGGAATAAAGATTGATTGATTTGTATGATATTGGCAGTTTTATTTTGAATTCCTTTTCTAATTATGCCCAACATGGAATGTACCTTTTTCACAGCAGCCACGCATTGGGTTGACATTTTCATCAAGCTCTCCACATAACACCAAGATTTCTGTCTTGGCCAGTCACTGTTACCTAAGATTCTATCAGTGTATGTGTGAAGTTCGGATTTGGGGTGGGGGTGTATTTATTTATTGTATTACATTTCTGTACTGCCAAATAGCCAAAGCCTTCAATATGCATCACTTTACACTTGTTTTGCCATTTTAATGCCAAGCCTCCTAGTTTGAAGATATCCTTTCAGAGCTCTTTGCAATCCCTTTTATTCCTACTCTCCAATTCCTATTCTTTAACTTGTTACTGATCCATAGGAAGAACTCTCCTCTTATTCCGTGACTGCTAAGTTTGTTCAGGAGTTTGTAATACAGGACTTTGTCAAAAGCCTTTTGGAAATCCAAGTAAACAGTGTCTACCAGCTCTCCCCTGTCCACCTTTTTACTGACACTCTCAGAGAACTCTAAAAGGTTAATGAGACAGGACTTACCTTTGTGGAAGCCATGTTGATTCTTTTTCAGCAGGGCTTATCCTTCTATATTAATTTATTAATTTTATCTTTAATAATAATTTTGTCTTCCAGTTCAATAGTACTTTCCACCAATTGGAATAGTAATACCAATAGTATTACTAATAGTAATCACCAATAGTAATTTCCACCAATAGTACTTTCCACCAATTAACCCAGAACTGCTTCATCCAACTGAAAATCTCAAATCTTCATGTTGCAAGCCATAATTGCATTCAAAGGACACAAAAGAACAGAAGATAAAATTGCAGCATGTGCATCACAAAACTAGAGGATGTCATTAGTTTCAGGTCTGGAAAAGACTTTTGGGAGCTCAGTAATGCTCGCCTCTCATTTGAGCAGATTTCAGTCTGAAACTTCTAATGCTCATCTCTTCTTTGAGATTAACATGGGAAGACTCAGAGTGAAATCTGAGAAGAGCTACCAGGTTTCTTTGAAGAGCTGCCTTTAGGAAACTGGGGAAAAGGACAAATGCCCACCACCAGTGGGTGACCTTCTTACTCTAAGGGTCTTGGGGGGGGGCTGCTCCACCCACAGGTTTCCCAGAGGCAGTTCTTAAAATCAGTCTCTACCAAAGCAACAGAAGCATCAGCAAATTTTGCCACTTCATTGCTCACCCCTAACTCCAAATAATGTATGAAAAAGTTAAAAAGCACCAGTCGTAATGTTGAGCCGGGGGGGGGGGGCAGACTTCTTATACCCCTCCATTGTGAGAACTGTCGATTTATTCCTTCTCTCTCTGTTTCCGGGTTCTTTAACCTGTCCATAAGGGGATCTGTCTTCTTATCCCATGACAGCTAAGTTTACTTTGGTCAGGGACTTTGTCAAACTCTTTTGAAAGTCCAAGTATAGAATGACTACTGGATTGCCCATGTCCACATGCTTATGGACACTCTCAAAGATTCCTAAAAAGTTAGTGAGACAGAACTCGCCTTTCCAGAAGTCATGTTAATTCTTTATCAGCAAGACTTGTTCTTCTACATACTTATTTTATTTTTAATAATACCTTACACCAATTTATCCAGAACAGACCTTACACTGACTGATCAGTAATTTTCTGGATCTCACCAGGGGGGTGTCTCCACCTGCTATTTACTCCAAGCTGGCTGCGTGTTGAGGTCGTTAGGGATACATGACGTCGTGGCCATCCAGCAGCCACCCCAGGGCTTATCACAGAAAAACCGGCTTTTTCTTAAAAAAAAAAAGTTTTTTTGCTTAAAGTCCAGTTTTTTTTCCTTAAGCTGGGTTCTCTGAGGTATAGCTGTTGTGTGCCCCACCCTCCGCATTCACCTCAAGTATGCTAGCCCTGCCCAAGGGTGTGCCTTCACCCCAGTTAAGGGGTGTTTCTTGTCTCCTGTGTTTCCCAGCACAAATCAATTAGTGTCTACTCAGAAATAACTCCCATTGTGCTCAGTGAGGTTTGTGAACATCAGAATTTAGAGGTCCCCATGAACTGAAATACAGATTTTAAAGCGTTGATTCTTCCCTGAAGCCTGTAAAGTGCTTTACCGAACCTGTGATTCTCCATGGCTTGGTTTATTGCCTTCGGAAGTAACTACTTCACGCCTTCCTGATAGAGATCCTGCAGTTAGAAAGGGGGCTGGTTTCCCATCCCTGTGTTGTCGTCCATCCCCGCCCCCGTTTTCCAGCACAAGCATATGTGTGTCTACTTGAAAGTAACTCGCATTGTGCTCATTGAGGCTTGCTCCTGAAATGCAGATGCATCTGGAGTTTCAGGGGAAACGGGGGGGGGGGGAGAGCAGGGGGAGGGGAAGCCTCTCTTATTGATTGAGCAGCCCTTGCCAGTCAGACGATGTTCACTCCAACCCCCACCAGGAAGTATGTTCTGTGAAACGATTTTTACTCGTGGAGCCCTGCATGAACCAAAGCGCAGCAAAGCTGATTCTTTTTTTAAAAATCCAGTACTCCTCCATTCACTTCTCCTTTCGTTGTCCTGGAGACATGGTCCTGGATAACATTTTTAAAAATTGTTGTTATTTCGGCCTCTCTTCAGTCCTACTGTATGGAGGCTAACCTTAAGGACAAGTCATATATTTTTGTAATACTAGTTCAAGGCCATCCAGTGAGCTTCATGGCTGAGGAGGATTTGAACCTAGGTTTCCCCAGTTTAAGCAGAACACTATGGCCAGTACACCACACTGGCTGCACTTGGGTACTTTAGGATGCAGCATAATAAGTAAATAAAAACAAATAAGAAAACAAGTATTTTTAAAAACCCTCTTAAAACAACAAATGGAGCTGACTGTATTTCCACAGGGAGGGAGTTCAACAGGGCAGGGGCCATCACTGGGCAGGCCCCATCTCTACTGCCCACCAACCTTACAGATCTTAATGGCAGGTCACCACATGGGGCCTCTGAAGATGCTCTTAATGCATGGGCATGTTTGGGGTGCAGACAGTCCTTCAAAGAACCCAAACTATTTATTTTATGTACAAGATGTATATACCATTTTCTATGTAGAAGATTCCCAAGTGGTGAACAATAAAAGAAGGAAAAAAGAATCAAAATACAGAATTAAAATATTTAAAATCTGATTATATCAATAAAACCATGGCTAGTCAATCAGAGAAGGTTTGTCTAAATAAGAATGTCTTTACTTGTGCTCGGGGGAATCCCTGCTGTTCACTCTGACCATTAACAGCAGGGATTCCTCCAGGGGGAATTAGAAGCTAAGCCCACCCCCTTGAGAAATCCAAGCAGGTTCCACAGCCTGGATGGGCAAGCTTCCCGCATTAAACCCTTACACGCCAGTTGCCCCTCCAAGAAGGACCAGAAGCACAGTAGAACAGGGCCTCCCTAGCCCATCTCAGACAGATGCCTCAGAAGGATACCATAGTCAATAGTATCGGAAACCACTGAGAGGTCCAGTAGAACCAATGGGGTACACTCCCCCTGTCCAGGTCCTGGCATAGACCATCCACCAACGTGACCAAAGCAGTCTCGGTTCTATGACCAGACCTGAAGCCAGATTGAAATAATCTAGATAATCTGCCTCATCCAGAAATCTCTGGAGCTGAGATCCCTGAGAAGTCACCACAGGCTCCAGCACCTTGCCCAAGAATGGAATATTGGAGACTGGCTGGAAATTATCAAATATGGTGAGGTTCAGGGAGGACTTGTTTAACAGAGGTCTCATCACTACGTTTTGTAGGCAAGATGGAATCATACCTTCTCATAAAGAGGCATTAACAGTTACCATTATCCACTAATCTAATGTGTGTCCTCTGCCCCCGGCTGCTTTTATAAGCCATGAAGACCAAGGGCCCAGCACACATGTGGTAGGTCTCACTTCTCCAAGGGTGCTGTCCACATCCTTGGCCTGTACAAATTGAAAAGTATTCATTATAACTGGACAATCAGAGGCCAAAGTTATATCCACTGGACCTGTATCAACTATGGCATCCAGACTGGCACAGATCCGAGCAATTTTACCTGCAAAGTATTGTGCAAATTGATCACAACAGACTATTGAGTGGTCTACATTTTCTTCTTGCGAGCTAGAATGTAATAGGCCTTTGACCACCTGAAAGAGCTCTGTTGGGCAAATCCGTGCAGATGCAATGGTGGCAGAGAAGAACACTTTCTTCACCATCACCACCATGGAGTAGGCCTTTAGATGAGCCCTAGGCCATGTTGGGTCAGATTCATCATTCTAGTCAGCACCCCACTCATTTCATCACTGCCAACTCTCTGGAAAACCAGGAAGCTCTCTTGGTAGAGCTCAGTAGGAGAGGATGTTCAGGAGAAATCATGTCAACCAGGCCATTTCCCCATTCCAGAGGTCAGCCAGGAAAATCCCCAAGAGCCACCAGAACACCCTTGGGATCTATCAACCTTCTGGGATAGACCATCCTAATCAGTCCCCTGCCCTTGCAGAGGCTCTCAGTAAGTCTAAGCTCTGTTCATAACAATGGAACTATAGAAAGTTCCTCCACCCCCAGATAACCATCATTCCACCCAATACAGAAAACCAGATCCAAAGTGTGCCCTGCGGAATGAGCTGGGCCAGATACCAGTTGGGATAGATTCATGGTTGCCATGAACGTTTGCGCCGTTCCCAACAGGGCAGCCTCAGCGCTTATATTGACGTCCCCCAGCACACCAAGTCAGGAGGACGCCAGCACCACCCTGGCTAGCTCAGGAAGGGAGACTGCTGGGAAGTGGGGTGGGCAGTACACTAGCAGAATCCCTATTCTGTTCCAGGAACCCAGCTTCAGATACACACACTCAAAACTGCAAGACTGTGTAATGGGGGACTGGACAGGGGGATAGAACCACAACAGACCACTGCGACTCCGCCTCCTTGACTGAAACAGACAGTGAGGCATACATGCTCTCTTGGCACCATTTATAAAGGCTCCGTCAAACAAATTGTCATAATAGTTTTATTTTCAGCAGCAGGATTTTTTGTTCAAATGCCAGATTAAGTTTGGCATTTCTTTTTTACTTATCAAACTGCATTTAGGAATCTATTTTCCTCACTAAAATGTATTGTAGATCAATCCCTTGTATCCTGTCTGCATTTTGAATGGGCATTTGGAGATTACGGAAGTGAAATATCTAGATATTTTTGCATGTATGTAAAATTTGTAATGTTGTAAGGATACTTTGGGTTTTGCAAGAGAGAACATTCATAACGAAGTCTCAGTGAACATGGCTTCCCCTTTGTAAGTTGCCTATAGTAATCCGAGTGGACAATTTCTGTAGAAGCGTATTATTTTTCCACTATCTCTCTGCAGCATAATATTTCATGTGCCAAATAACCTACCTTTGATGACATTTTGGTGACAGAGGTCATTTGGAAATGGGGTCTTTCTTTTATCTGCATGGAGTCCGCGTGACCATTTTCTTTCAGATCTTCTTTCCCCCCCCCAAAACAAAGAAAAACATAGAAAACAAAAAAAAAACACTGTTTTTTGTGTATACACTGAGTTGTTTACCATTCCCATTTTCCATCATGCCAGTCTGCCTCGTCTACTCAGATGTCGGAGCCAAGATGGACCTGGCGTGTAAAAACAAAGAGCAGTCAGTCTACAAGCAGCTTAAGCTCCCAGAGAGTGGCCCGCTCCCTTTGCCTTTGGCCCTGCCCGCCACTGGAATGTGGCCCCTGAGAGCTTCTCCAAAACGGAATTTGGCCTTTGGACTGAAGAAGGTTGCCCACTTTTGTGTTAGAGCCTGGACTTCACAGTCTTATGTGGGCGGCCCTTTAGATGGCCATGTGTCTGACTTCAGGTGTGAAGCGCACAACTAACGTTTCCCTTCTCCCACCCACCTCCACCATCCCCTGCTTTAGAACTACGTCTACATTCCTGATATATTAGACTTTTTGCCAACCCAGATAAAAAAGAAATACTCTGAGCATGCACAGTTTCACATTTTACACTCACTTATAGCGCCATAATGCCTACAGGAATAAAATGGAATTTGCTTCTGTTGCCCTGATGTAGGGAATAAGCACCATTTTGTTGTAGAAAAAGATAACGTATTTTAAAGTAAAATAATAAAATTAGCATCTGTAACCATGTACACAATCAGCTTAAAAAGGTGTCCCCAACCAGTCGTGTCCAACTCTAGGGTGTGGTGCTCATCTCCATTTCTAAGGTGAAGAGCCAGCGCTGTCCGAAGACGCTTCCGTAGTCATGTGGCCGGCTTAATCAGCTTGCTGCCCCCTATAAATGTTTTTTAAATTAAGAAGGAAGGATGCTGTGACGAGCAGCGTCACCCCCGGTGGGGAAGGATGAGCTATAGGATACTAGCAAAATGCCCATCATAATATTGGGTGGGAGAGGATGGGACACTGGGCAAGGAAAAAAGTGTGCCAGACCCACTCCCTACCACATGGAAGAGGGTACATGACAAGCTGCAGAAAAGGCCAGGGAGAGGTTTAGCATGACCAAGAAATGGAAGCCAGAGCTTGCAAATAAAATTTTAGAGGGTCATACCACACCCCTGCCTCATTTTCTCAAATCCTCCTCCACCCCTTTCTATCCACATCCTGACAACAGACATCCCTCCCACCTGGGCTATATTTTAGAGAAAAAGGAAGGCGCCACAGGGGATGGCAGACATTAGCACTGGTGCTTTCATGACACTCTCCCTGTATTGAACAGGCAGGCTGTGTGGGTGGGGCTTTCCCCTTCTTCCTGTGACAAAGAGAAAGTTCTCCAACAAAGGGGACTTCCAGAGTCAGAGGGGAGGCTCCTAGTGCTACCAGTCAAAAACACATCATGCAGCTATTCTGCTTTAGACTTTTTTCCAGTAAGGAATGATGGAAGCATGGGAGGGTTAAAAACGAATGACATAATCTGGACCCCTGGTAAAATCCTGTGAATGAGGCAGGGCAATTGCGCCATAAAAGCCTTGTCTGGATGAAACAAATTTTGAATTAAGACAGGATTTTATTACATATCTACTAGAATTTGACATGGGCTGTCTTGACAGAATAAAGTACTGAGTTTGTATACAAATATATTATGTACACATACACTCAGAGTGAAATAAAGTATGTTTCATTATAAAGATTCATTCACACACATCATTCATACTTAATACAGAAATAGGAAGAAAAGAGTTGTAACAAGTCTGCCAGCAGAGACTCTGTTCCCTCTCCTACCAAAAATAAGTTCTTTCAGAGTCAGGATAGAAAGCAGGAACCCAACCCATCCGGTAAAACTTTCTTTTATATCCATAGGTCTTAAGCCAATCCTTTATCTAATATCATACTTGGTATCCATTATGCTATAAACTTACTGATTATAAGGTGGTCTAGCTTCATTTAAGCAGCATACTCTAAATCGAAGTGCTTCCCTTCTGAAAATGTCATTACTGACGTTTTGACTAATTCCTGAGAAACTCGAAAAGTCCCTAACTTCTCCTTAAACATTCTGTCTCTGGACTATGTGGTTGGCAACATATCTAAAAAAAGGTACATTAACCGTAACCTGTTCTCTCAAACGTCTCTCTTTTCCAAAGGACAAATGACTCTATCTACAAACCCCATACACATACTTCTCGAAATTTACTCTGACACAAACTAGGCTTACTGAACCAATATTTTACCAGGCCTAGTGATTTTCGGTTCTTGTAGCTCTCCCATCCTATACCTATCTGATACTATCTATGCTGCTCTCATATGTCAGCAAAAACTTTATGGCAGGTTCATATAGCCGTTTGCCTTAAATATGCTCAGTTTCCATGCTTATAAGCTTCCAACATGGAAACACCCTTAGGAGCTCCAAAACAGCAGCCCTCTGGAAAGGGCAGGCAGCCTTTTTCCTTTCCCACTGGAAATACATACCCCCCCCCACACACACACACAGAGTTTTGGAGCCTGCATGCGTAACTGGAATGGCCTTCTTCCACCTAAGCTCTCCAAGCCCAGGCAGGCAAATGGAGGCTAGCCTGGCCATCTGGGGGGAAACACACAAGTGACTAGCTGTGTAGTGAGTAACCCTGACATCAAGGCTCATGGAATTTCATCCTAACTCCGTGGCTTCTGCACTAGAGATGTAACGTTTCTGAAAATATTAAAGTAATGGGAAAGGGTTTTTTTCTTGTTAATTTCCACCCTTAATTAAAATGTGCAAAGGATGGGACCAGTGCCAACTCATGACTATTGAGACTGGTAGGGTGGAGCCTGCCTCTCATTAAAAAAAAAAAAAAGCCTTTTGCCTTCATATCTGTATTTGAGATTCAGTGTGTATATACTTTAGGTAGCCACTTCAGGTATCGGAAAAAGTAGACTTACGTCACAATAAACTGGTTAGTCTTCAAGGTGCCATGGGACTCTGTATCAATAGAGCCTGCTCTCCTCTACTTGTTCAGCGAGGACAGAAGCATAGTTATTGCAGACCAGTCCTTGCCTCAGTTTTCCTCACAACAGCTTGTGAGAAAGTTCCACATTACGCCCATTTCACAAACATGAAACCAAGGATGAGAGATCATGGTTGCCTAGGCCCCATAGTATAACTGTGGCTGAGCAAGGTCTGTCAGAAGGAAGCCAAGCATTCTAACTGCTGGTCCCAAGGGCTCTCAAAGTATCATTGCATCATAATATGGTGGTGACAGTAATACTTCAGGCATCAAAATATATTGGGCCAGTCCTGTTTATACCTCCAAGCCACATCCCCTAGGAAGCATGGTTTACCTTTCTAGGAGATGCCATTCCATTTCTCACCATGCCCAGAACCTCCTTGTGACATCTCTTCTTCAATAGGTGCAAGAACATGTATGCTTCTGTGCTCTTGCTGGTCTTCTGCGCCATCTCTCAATCACTCTTCTTCTCTCTTCTTTCTCCTCCCCCCTTCTCTCTCTCTCTCCCTCCCTGCGCACTTTGTGAACTGCTGTCGCAATGCCGAAGTCCAAAGTTCAGTAACTTGCCTAAGCACACAGATAAATATGAACCTTGGAGAATTTGCATTGCTCCAATGTAAACAGATAGGCGAGGGTCCCTTTATCAGCACTAACTCAGGACAGTTGTGGGGGGTCTGAAGCAGCTACAGTTTTTTTTGTCTTGGGGAATTTTTGGGGGGTGGGGGTTGCAAAGGTAGAATCCGCGGCCATTTCTACTCCGCTGACGGTTGGATGTGTGACTTCAGAAACATGGTGTAGCAAAAAAGAAAGCTTGCGGAAATCACATCCAAAGCTTGGGTTCTAGGAGAAGAGGGCACAAATAAAGACCATGGTTTCAAAACTGACTCATCTTCAAGTGGAATTGCTGGGAGCACTGCTGGGATCTGGGCTAAGCAAGGAGACCCTCATCAAAGCCCTGACTGAGCCGGACCCCTACGCACACCACAGCGAAAGCCAGCAGCCTATCGGCACGGTCCAAGCAGAGAAGAGAGACCCCTGCACAGAAATCCCGGCTCTTGCTAATGGAATGGGGGAGTCTAGAATGTCCGAGGAGGAAACCTCCGATGATGGAGAAGACTTCACTCCTCCAATCATGAAGGAGCTGGAAAACCTGAGCCCAGAAGAGGCTGCTCACCAGAAAGCTGTGGTGGACAGACTATTACAGTAAGGGCATCTCCTGCCTATTGTTCCTCCCCACCCTCTCTCTCTCTCTCTCTCTCTCCCTCCTTTTTCTTCTTTCTTCCCTCTCAGTCAGTCCAACTAGCACCTTAGGGTCCCAACTGCTCTAAAGGTTCAGAG
The DNA here is from genome assembly GCF_057233095.1 of Heloderma suspectum. Lineage (NCBI taxonomy): Eukaryota > Metazoa > Chordata > Lepidosauria > Squamata > Helodermatidae > Heloderma > Heloderma suspectum. Next base: position 31,193,026 of record NC_139470.1, read on the forward strand.
TTTGTCAGTAGCACAACTGCCTGGCAAGACCCAACTTACACTGTTCCATGTCTCATTGAGATTATTTTTTAAAAAGAATAATAAACCTAAAATTTCAGGCACATGCCAACAGAGTACCTGAAATCCAATTCAGATCAGAAGTGCTTCCATGATCAGAGAAGAACTTTGGAACACTCTCAGCAAACATCTCCCTGTTTTTGGCCGCCATTTCAGATGTTGCATGTATGATCCGGGGGTGTGGGGGAGCCATATAGAACCAAGTAGCTCCATGTAAGCCCTGAGCAAGTGGTGAACCTTCTTCAAGTAGTTTATAAAGAGTGCTGGTATTGGTGGGGATCATCAACTTAATTGTTTCCATGGTAGAGGTATCCAAGGCATTAATTGGAGTCCACAGCACTGTCAACATGAGACGTGTTACACACAACCTCAGCCTTATCTTGAATAATGTATAAGCCATCTTGTAACTGTGAAGATATACAAGTTTAAAAACTTCATGCGATCGCTCTGAGAGAGAACACACACAGAGAATTCTCTAGAAATTCATGCCAACCCTCCTTTATTCTTTCATATATAGAGCGTTTTCAGATACATGCAGCTTGATTCACTTTACTGCAGTTAAGGCTAATATTCTTATCACAACTATTAACCTACCTCAGCTCATTCAGGGATGGTGGAGGAAAACCTCCCTGTGTTTTCCAAAGTTTTTTGTACTGAATGTGTTCATTGTTTGCAAACATCTCTGATTTCAGCCATTTGTCTTAAAACCACTCCTTTACTATCCTTGGACCTTGTTATTCTGGAATGTAATGTGCAATCTTACATTTCTTACTTTGTTTTCTGCCGTTACTAACAATTAATGAGCTTCTTGAATCAAACCAAATGATTCTTTTAAAACTCCAGGCTGCTCTGAAACCTCAGAACATTTCTTAGGGACGGGGACTAGGGGTGGCTGGGGGGACGTCTCTGTACACAGGGTGACAATTCACATGAGTTTTTATTATCTGAAACGGCTCTTTGGAAAAATATGAGCTGAAAAACAACCCCTTTGGATCAAACTAAGGATCCATTTAGTCCAGCAATCTGATCCCAATGCTGAGAAAACCCAGTCCAGGCATAAAAGCAGCCACCCTCCTTTTGGGAACACATGAAAGACATTTCCGTGGATGCATTGTGTTATTGTGTGTGTGTGTGGGGGGGGTATGTGGATTCTACACACACTGTGATTCTACCAAATTAAAATCAAGAAAAAACTCTTGCAATAACCAGTATCAAGACAATGTAATCGGCTGTGCTGAGCCCAGTCACGGCAAAGGAAGGAGATGCCCTGGGTCTAAATCTTACCTGTGGGAAGGAGGAGATAGGCCTTAGGACTTCACAAATCCCTTTCTTCCTCCGTTGCTTCTTTTTTTTTCCCCCTCTCCCCCAAAATCTTCCTTTGCTTATTGTCCCTTCTTGCTGTTCATCTTCGGTGCTCACACATCCTGCGACCCCTTCTCATCTTTCCCCACCTTTCCCCGAGTCTGTATTGATCTAGGGTCAGCTTGATTTCCAGAGCCTCAGGACTGGCCTGGTTACTAATTATCCAGTAGCTTTATTATTTCTCTTTTGTCTTATAAATTTATAAACGAAAACACTCAGATAAGCTTTTTGATCATTAACTTCTGATGATTTATCAGGTGTCTCCTCTCCTCTCCTCTCACAAACGTCAGGAAAATACCTGCTCTCCTTTTCTCTCTTGTTATGAACATAGATGAAAAAAGGAAAAGAGCAAGGATCTCTCTATTAGGATTTGGGAAGGGGTATTGTGGGTCCATTCCCAAGGGGCTCCCTAGTGCTGGTGAGTTCAGATGTATCTAATCTTCAGTGAGTAGCAAAGGCTCAACATTCAAAATTTCAACAATACTTGAAGTTTTATATGGCACTTTTAAAGCATTCAGAGCACTTCATACACAGTATCCCAGCAACCCTGTAAGGTAGGTCTAAGTCCACCTGAATTCATGGCAGATGAAAGATCTGAACAGCTCACATTGAGAGCCACTACATGAGACCAGCTCTAGCCAATTTCCTTGATCTGCCCAGGCCAGAGGGTTTAACACTAGTGTTCAAATGCAGATTAGTTGTGCACTAAGGAACCAGTTAGTGCAGTTATCCAGAAGAGACAGTCATGGTTAAAACAGCCTTTGTCACCCTGGTGTCCTCTAGATGTGTTGGACTACAAATCCCTTTGGCTATGCTGTCTGGGGATGATGGGAGTTGTAATCCAAAACATCTCGAGAGCAGCAGGTTGGGGAAGACTATACCTAAGCATCCTTTTTTCTCCCTTATTGCCTCTACTATGTCTTGCTAGGGGGTATAAATATAATCTTGACACTAAGAAAAGAAATTCAAATTCGATAGTTCCAGGAAGAACACACATGCAGACTACATTTGCCACTTTGGACTTAGTCCATTTTAGTAATCTCTGTTGACCGTCTTCTCTTCTTGCTGTTCTTCCCAGTAACTGGGAAGTGCTTTCCAGTAACTGGTTTTCCTCAAAATATGTAAACCAGTAATCCTGCTCCAAGATCACTGTTCTTCCTGAGCATATATACCTTTCCTGCCCAATACAATTACTCCTGAATTCCCATCTTCCCACATGAGTGCTAATCACTTTCCCTTTGACCCTCTCTTTGTGCAGTTTTAGAATTCTGTGTTGGCATCCCTGATCTATGTTTGTATACACAGATCATCCCAGGGATGGCTCTTGGGGGTGCTGTAGGTAATTAGCCCCAGCCCTGAGCCACCATTTTGCATCTGGCTTCACCCTCCAGCCACTGTTTTGCATCTGGCTCTGGTTGGTGGACCTCAAAATTCTAGTAAAAAAAAATCAAGTAGATCCTGTAAGACTGAAGTCTGCCACCTCTGTCAAGGTGCCAAAAATGTCAGGCTATGTAATGTCGGTCCAGTCAGATGTGAGTCTGATGCATGGGCTCTGATTAGCTCAAAACAGAGACTGTCAAATTCCATATGTTGCATTTGTGGTGATCATTACTGTGACACATGATACTTAAGAACCACTGTTTGGAACTCTTTAGTGTCCATTAAAACCTGAATACATGGATGCTACATAAACTCACTTTTTTGTCCATCTAATTGTACTAACATTATTATATATTAACTCATGTTTTCAGAAATGTTAGGTGCTTCATAACATTATTAATTAAAATAATAAGAATTTTAGTTTCCCTTGCTTCCCTACTCACATTTTTAAGAAGTATACAACAGATTTGGGGGGATGTATCAGCAGTGCTGTAGGATTTAGTGGGATAATAGGCACCACCCAGCAGAAAATTCTGCTGTGCAAGCCACAGGGAAATTAACAGAAGCTGTGCAAGATCATACTACTGCCCCACAGGTCCTCCCATTCTTCTGTACTTAATGGCATCCAAAATCTGCCTCTGGATTTGGAGGTGGCTATCTCACCTCATAGTATGGCTGCTGCTGGATTAGATAACGGGAATTTTATGTGCTGCAGCTAACCATATCGTACCCTGTACCCAGCAGGACAGAATGTGAATAAACATCTGCTCCATTCCACACCATTAGTTCACTCAGCTTGCTCAAACCGTTTGGACTTTGGCCTCAGAAAATGTACTGATAACACCAAAAGTACCTAGGCAGGTTTCACAGCTGAGTAACTCCTTTCCCCAACCCTGAGGAGAGAATGGCTTTTTCCCCATAAAGGAGAGCTGGCCCCAGGTGGAACGAACAAGGAGCTAAGGTGCTGGTGGTGGGGTGACAATAAGATTCTTCTCTGGGGACAGCATGGGATGGTGAGTGTGCTGGTGGAGAAAGGAGCAAAGGCAGCATGTCCATCAGGGAGAGGCATTACACTAACCTCCAGTCAGTTCTTCAAGCATTCTCACAAGCGAAGCCAAGAATGCCATTTCACCTCCTCCAGCAGAGGCACCAATATGCCCTCTTTGAGGGCTGTTTATCTGCTAGAGCAGGTTTCAAGCAGTGTCCCCCAGAACCCCAGGGCCCCTCACAAGCTTAGCAAGAGTTCCTCTAGTCTAGGAGAAGATCAGTAATGGCAGGAAAACTCTCCTGAAAGGCAGCTTGCCCACCACTACTCACCTTACCCTGCAGCGTGCAGCCTCAAGGGAACATCGGGTGCATTCTAGGGCACGGAGGGCACCCTACAACACTCTCCGGAAACCCTTGCACTGAACAAGGGCTTGTTGGAAGACAGGCCAGTTTTGAAAGGGCTTCTGGAATTACGGAAGTCTGAAAACCACTGTGCTATGGAAAGCAGCCATTTTTAACACACACGCATTTTCTGCTCAATCTATAGTTGTGGGGAATTAAAATATAGTGTTTATCGTAATTTAAGAGAATCCCTCAGAGTTACGATTGCTGTTCCCTGAAGGAAAACATCAAAGAAAGATTTCCTTCAAGAGCAAACAAAAGATTTCATGGGAGAATCAACAGTTACAAATAATAAGCAAATCCATTTGGGAAGGCAGGATTGGGGAAGGGGAATCCTATTTTCTGAAGGAGAAGCAGGGTATGGTCTTGGGGGGGGTTGATGGGGGGGGTGAGAGCAACAGCTGCAGTTGGGGCTCTGGAATTAAATTGCAACATCGCTTCCAGGCAGTGCACAGGCCAGCCTAAACCAGACAGGGCCAAATCCAACAGACACAAAGCATGGTTGGGGGCTCTTCTTACCTTTCTTCCTCTCTGTCTCTTCCAAGTCCAATTTATTCAGTGGAATCAACAAGGATGCAGCCTCCAGGGTCAAAGACCAGGAAAGGTGGCAGAGGTGGTGATCTTGAGTCCAGACTTGGTCCAAGGCAGGAATCCCAAATTAGCTTTCAAAGGGATCAAAGGTCCTTCTTGTGCTTAGGAAGGGATTCTAAAATCCATCAGTCCTATTGCCCAGGGGAGTGGTGGGGGATTGAGGGGGGGGAGGGAGTGTAAAGAATTAAGAGCAAGGTTAAGGGGGGGGGGTAAACGAAAGGAAAAGGGGAAAACATAGGCAAAAAGATCATCACGAATGGAACCCGAATGTTGCATTCTCAGTTCTCAGGATTGGGTTTTCTTTTAATGCTAACAACTTGATATTTACTTTCCATTTAAATTTGAGATGCTGCTATAAATTATCAACCAGGCTCTTGTTCCCTTTGAGTTTATAACTAACTACCTGGGTTACTTATTGTTCAGGTAACAAAAGGGAGGTGAGAAAGCCCTTAAATAGTGACCGCAGAACCTAGCAAAAAGGGAGGCTTGAACCAGAGCGGCAACCCTGCCCTCAGAGGGGAAAGAGAGTCAGGGAGGGAGAATCGTTACTGAGGGGAGCTGAAGCAGATGCCTGCAGGCCGAGGCCTAGTGGGCAAGAGGGAGCCTGCGTGACAGTGAACACTTATGGTCGCCACGCCAATGCCACTGGACATCGCCCAGCAGAAGAGTAGCTCAGAAGAAATCCACGTCAAGTGTTCAAAATAAGGCTGTGAATGTGATATGTAGAATCAGTACATGCAAGGGAGCTGATGGGAAATCATAGGTAAATACTGAGTATGTTGGATTCCCATTGTTTACCACATGCATTCCTCCTGGCATCAGGTTCTTCCTCTCTTCACTGATCAAATGTGCATTTTCTCCCCCATATCCCCTCCCCTCTGATATTTTCACATCTTTGGCTCAGGCCTAGCTCAAGACATTGCGCCACCTCATTTCGCTTCCCAGCATCCTTCGCAGTGTTGCACAGGATCCTGGGACAACACTGCCAGCATTCCACATGGCTTTTTCAGGGACATCCCTCCACATTTTGTCTCCACAAGATGTTGTGCCAACATAATTGAGATTACCTTTGGAACACGTGGCCATGTTTGTGTGTTTGTTGCCCTCCTCCACTGATCTTTATTCCTGCATTTTCATAATTGCTTGCATCAGTTGCTCTATTGTTCACTTGAATATTAGCAATCTTTTGTGAACCGACCAGAGAGCTTCGGCTATTGGGCGCTATAGAAATAAATAAAATAAAATTTAGCCAGAGGCAGAATTGGCAGGTTTGTGGCTGGCGGCTTACACTGCATATTAGCTCCTTAAACTTGCACTTTGTGTTCATCTGGACTCCTTCCCACTCAAGGTACCCCGGCCCAAATTACTAACATGGATTAGAATCCACTTTCCCCCCATAAGCATGCATGGGAGGGTGGAAAATGCCTACCCTTGAACAAGCTGCCTTGTGTATACAACAGTGTATCTACAAGTTTTGCCACTTGTATGGCAAAACATCTGGAGAGCTGCAACTCCCATCATCCCTCACCATTGGCTATGCTGGCTAAGGCAGCATAGATGGGAGTTGTAGGCCAAAATATCTGGAGGGCCACAAGTGGCCCATCCCTGGCCTAAGGAGATTATAAGCATTTTGCACTTTTAGAAGACGGCCAGTTGCAAAGGGGAAAACCTGTCTCAAGAGAAAGTACCTTCATCTACTGAGATGTCTTATAAACAAACAGCTCAAATTAGGAAAATCCAGGCCTTTTGCAAAGGGCAGAATGATGCACAGCAGAGCGAAGCGACTATGACTAACTGCTGTGGATATACCTGCGCAGCATAAGGAAGGGAGAGGATGCCGAGCTAGCAGGTGCAGACTTTGTCCTCATTATTGGCTGCTTTTGGCAATCTGCCCAGCCCTCCTGGCTCCACCCAGAAGACTTTTATAGTTTTGCACCCAGCAACCCACCCTGAAGCACACAACTGTTGCTTACTACAGTTTGGGGAAGTTAAAAACAGACTGGGGTCATTCCCAGTGCAATCAGTTGCTTAGGTGTTCCATCTGGCGCAGGCACTATCTAAAAGTCAGATGCTCCTCAACATAAAAGACCTATAAATGGTTTTTGGAACTGAAAGGGAATTAGGCAAATGCATGGAGGCTACTAGTCATGCTGGCCATATGTTTCCTCCAGAGTAACAGAGGCACCATGCCTCTGAATACCAGTTGCTGGAGTACATGAGCAGAGTGTGCTGTTGCTTGATGGGCATCTGCCACTGTGCAAACAGAATGCTGGACTAGAATGGCCTTTGGCCTGACCCAGCATCAGGGCTCTTACGTTCTTATAAACCTGTCCTAAAAATCATGGAATTCATAAAGCCAGATTTTGGGAGTATCAAAAGCAGAAGAGATTTGATTCAGTCTTTGGTTTAAGGTTGGTTTGAAGCTCTTCCCACTCACGGGCCCTGTCTAAATGCTGAAAACATGGTACTATTATTCACACAATACAGAAGAGCATAATGAGTGGGAGGCTGGAAAGCCAAGAGACACAAGACAGATCAGCGGAGATTTGCCCAAGCAAGGAGCTACCGCATGCCACGCTTCAGCACCAAAAATATAAAAAGAGTAGAGTGAGGCAACCCATTGTGAGTATAGGTGATTTCCAAGTTCAGATAGAGGAAGCTGTTTTTATATGTTCCCCCAAGATGCAAGTGGGAGCTGTGCATACAAATTAATGGTGAAATCCAAGTTTTTACTGTAGCTGTGATTTGGCACCAGCATTTTACTGTAGCTCTGATTGGGCACCTCCTCCCCCTGCCTCCCCCACCCTGAACAGAGAGGAATTTGTGTTCTTTCTAACTTTCATCTTATTTCATGCGAAAAAACTGGTTAAAAAAAATCCAAAATCCACACTTGGGCAATACCTTTATGAGGACCAACCAAAATGTCACAAAAGATTGTGCAAGCTTTCAAGTTTTCCAGAAATCTTAATAAGTTCTGGAGAACTTGAAAGTTTGTGCAATCTTCTGTTGCATTTTGGCACAAGAGTTGGGCATTGGTGTAGATTTGGATTTTCCCCCCCTCATGGACCAATGCAGCTATCTTTGCTTTTTTATATTGTAGGCTACATATGTTGCAGGTTAGGGGAACTGAGGCTGAGAGATACTACAGCCCTGCAGCGTAGTCTAGTGGTAATATTCCTGGTTGGGCGTCTGGCTGAGTTTGAGAGTGGTTCACAACAACCATCCAGTGTAGCCCAGTGGTGTTATATCCTTATTACAGTTTGTGGATTAGGTTGAGGCTAGGATAAGAGCATAAAACAATGCTGGAATATAGCCCAATGTTGATATTTCAGGTTAGAGATGGGGCTAATGCTGGTTTCGACTTCCAGCAAAAAATCCCCCATAAAGACTACCACATAGGTTGCTCCAAAAGTCAGTCTACTTAAATTGTCCTCACAGGCCCCCCACCCAACCCAAATCCAGCACTCAATTGCATGCCTGCACTCAGTTAGCTTGCATGCAGCTGTATCGTGAAATTATTCCAGAGTTAGAAAGCACAAGGATTCCTGCCCCTGCTGCTAACTTTGGTTCTTGGTGGATATGCCAGCATGCTAAAAATTATAGATTTTTCCATCGATTTATTTGGGTGGCTCTCACTTTTGCCACAGGGCAGGGAGGAGAAGAAAAGTTATACTGAAATTGGCTCTGTACCATTATAAGTCTATGCACTTCAGCAGGGGACACTTCTGTAGCTACCAGCTCCACAGGGGTTGGATGACACAAGGGATGCTTCCAGACAAGGCTTTTATTATGCAGTCACCCTTCCTCATGCAAATAATTTTATGGCCAATCCAGATGTTTTTGTTGTTGTTCAGTCGTTCAGTCGTGTCTGACTCTTCGTGACCCCATGGACCATAGCACGCCAGGCCTTCCTGTCCTGCACACTCTCCCGGAGTGTGCTCAGGTTCATATTCATTGCATCGGTGATGCTATCTAGCCATCTCATCCTCTGCCGTCCCCTTCCCCTTTTGCCTTCAGTCTTTCCCAGCAACAAGGTCTTTTCCAGAGAGTTTTCTCTTCGCATTAGGTGGCCAAAATATTTGAGCTTCAGCTTCAGTATCTGTCCTTCCAATGAGCACTCAGGGTTGATTTCCTTTAGGATGGACTGATTTGACCTCCTTGCAGTCCAGGGGACTCGTAAGAGTCTTCTCCAGCACCACAGTTCGAAAGCATCAATTCTTCGGTGCTCAGCCTTCCTTATAGTCCAGCTCTCACAGCCATACATTACTACTGGGAAAACCATAGCTTTGATTAGACGGACCTTTGTTGGCAAGGTGATGTCTCTGCTTCTTACTATGCTGTCTAGGTTTGCCATAGCTTTCCTCCCAAGGAGCAAGCGTCTTTTAATTTCATGGCTACAGTCACCGTCTGCGGTGATCTTGGAGCCCAAGAAAGTAAAATCTGTCACTGCTTCCATTTCTTCCCCTTCTATATGCCTGGAAGTGATAGGGCCAGATGCCATGATCTTAGTTTTTTTAATGTTGAGTTTCAAACCAGCTTTTGCACTCTCCTCTTTCACCCTCAACAAGAGGCTCTTTAGATCCTCTTCACTTTCTGCCATTAGGGTGGTATCGTCTGCAGATGTTATCACCTTCCATTTGTAACCCTCCTGTGTTTTCCCACCACTTCTTCAATCTTCATTCTTTTCACAAAAATATCAGTTGAGGAAAAGATGGACTAAATGCACAGTGTCTTGTGATTGACAGTGCTAGGAGCAATCGGTCGAGAAGCCCCCAAGGAGCCAGCAGAGTTTCACTATAAAGCACTCTTTGGAACAAAAAGGATACATGTGCATTCAGATGCACAAAGAAAAACAGCGTGTGCAGCAGTATAGAAGAACTATGCCTTCGCTTTTACTCACCGATGTACAAGGCATGCTGTTGGTTGAGCCCGAGTGGCTCGCATAAGTATTCACCCCACTTTGACTTTTCCACATTTTCTTGTGTTACAACCTGGAATTAAAATGGATTTAATGGCATTTTAACAATTTGATTTACACAACATACTTAACACTTTGAGGGTGCAAAATATTTTTACTGTGGCACAAAAGTTAATTAAACAAAACTAATCCGGCATTTGTTGGTTGCATAAGTATCCTCCCCACCCACCCCCGCCGAGTCAATACTTGGTAGAATCACCTTTGGCAGCAATCACAGCTTTGGCAGCTGTGAGTCTTTCGGGGTAAGTCTCTACCAGCTTTGTGTGTCTAGATCCTACAATTTTTGCCCATTCTTCTTGGCAAAATTGCCCAAGCTCTGTCAGGCTGGATGGGGATCGTTGGTGAACAGCGGTTTTCAAGTCTTGCCACAGATTCTCAATTGGATTGAGGTCCGAGCTTTGACTGGACATTCAGGTTCTTAAACCACTCCAGTGTAACTTTGGCTGTGTGTTTAAGGTCATTGTCCTGCTGGAAGGAGAACCTCCGCCCCAGTCCCAGGGACCTGCAGACTTTTCCTCTAGAATTGCCCTGTATTTGGCTCCATCCATCTGGCCCTCAGTTTCCCAGTCCCTGCTGATGAAGAGCATCCCCACAGCATGATGCTGCCACCACCATGCTTCATCATGGGGATGGTGTTCTCAGGGTGATGAGCACTGTTGGCTTTGCGCCACACTCAGTGTTTTGTGGTAAGGCCCAAAAGTTCAATTTTAGTCTCATCAGATCAGATAACCTTTTCCCACATTTTGTGTGTTGCCCACATGCCTTTTGGCAAAATCTGAATGGGATTTGATTTTTTTCCCCCCAGCAATGGCTTTCTTCTCGCCACTGTTCCATAAAGCCCAGCTTTGAGGAGCATCCGGGTGACAGTTATCCTATGGATGGTTTCTCAGCTGTGGATCTCTCCCAGCTCCTTCAGAGATAGGATTGGCTTCTTGGTTGCTTCTCAGACTAATGCCCTCCTTATCCGATCACTGTTTTGGTGGTTTGGTGGATTTATTTATTTATTTCATAGAATAGTAGTAGGGTTGGAAGGGGCCTACAAGGCCATCGAGTCCAACCCCCTTTATTTATAAATATTTATTTATTTATGTATTTATGTATTAATTAAATTTATTAATCGCCCATCTGGCTGGTCACCCAGCCACTCTGGGCGATGTACAGCATATAATAAAACAGTTTAAAACAATAAAATTCTACAATAAAAACATTTTCTAAAATACCCTAACCCACCCCAAATGCCTGCCTGAACAACCATGTTTTTAATGCACGGCAGAAGCTCATTAAAGAGGGGGCATGGCGGAGTTCCCTAGGGAAGAAGTTCCACAGAGTGGGGGCCACCACAGAAAAGGCCCTCTTCCTCATCCCCACCAGTCTAGCTGTCCTGGCTGATGGGACAGAGAGAAGGCCATCCAAGGCTGATCTTGTTAAGTGGCCTGTCTGGTGTTGCTGGAGGCACTCCTTAAGATAGGCTGGGCCGGAACCATATAGGGTTTTAAAGGTCAAAACCAACACCTTAAATTTGGCCCGGAAAACAACTGGTAACCAGTGCAACTCCTTCAGCACTGGAATTATGTGATCTTGCCGGCAGCTGCCTTTAATCAGGCGAGCCGCCGCGTTCTGTACCAGCTGCAGCTTCCGAACCATCTTCAAGGGTAACCCCATGTAGAGCGCATTACAGTAATCTAAATGAGAGGAGACCAGGGCATGTACTACTGATGGGAGCAGATGGTCGGGAAGGAAGAGATGCAGCCGCCATATCAGATGGAGTTGATACAGCACTGTCTGGCTCACAGCTGACACCTGAGCCTCCATGGACAGCTGGGAGTCTAAGATGACCCCCAAGCTGTGGACCTGGTCTTTCAAGGGTAGCTGTACCCCATTCAACACCAGGTCAACATCCCCTTCTTCATCAGCCTCCTCTTGTCTCCCACCAAAAGTACCTCGGTCTTGTCAGGGTTCAGCTTCAGCTTATTCCTCCCCATCCAGCCACTCACCGTCTCCAGACATTTGGACAGGGATTCTACGGCCATCCTTGGTGAAGATTTGAACAAGAGGTAGAGCTGCGTGTCATCTGCATATTGATGACACCGCACCCCAAACCTCCTGATGATAGCCCCCAGCGGCTTCACATAGATGTTAAATAGCATCGGGGAGAGGATGGAACCCTGTGGCACCCCACAAGTGAGTGGCCACAGGGCCGAAACCTCCTCTCCCAGTGCTACCCTCTGGTACCTGCCGGAGAGGAAGGACCGGAACCACTGCAATACGGTGTCTCCGATGCCCAACCCCTCCAGGCGGTCCAGGAGGATACCGTGTTCAACGGTATCAAAAGCTGCTGAGAGGTTGAGGAGAACAAGGAAGGAGCATTCACCCCTATCCAGAGCCCTCCTCATATCATCCACCAAGGCGACCAAGGCCGTTTCTGTCCCATGCCCAAGCCTGAAGCCCGACTGAAATGGGTCTAGATAATCGGTTTCTTCCAAGTGTGCCTTCAACTGCATTGCCATCACCCGCTCAATCACCTTGCCCCAAAATGGCAGATTTGAGACTGGGCAAAAGTTGTTCAGAACTTGGGGATCCAAGGAGGGCTTCTTTAAGAGCGGTCTTATCACTGCCTCCTTGAGGGCTGATGGCATCACTCCCTCCTCAAGGGAGACGTTCACCACCACCCTGATCCCCTCACCCAGTCTCTCTCCGCAGCCCATAATGAGCCAAGATGGGCAAGGATCAAGTAAGCAGGTGGTCGACCTTACAGATGAAAGCACCTTGTCCACTTCATCAGAAGGAAGAAGCTGGAACCGATCCCACAAAACCGGTTTGCCACAGGATGACCTTCTCTAGGCAGAGTTGTGGTTGTGCCATATTCTTTCAGTTTTGTAATAATGGATTTAACGGTGCTCTGGGAGATGTTCATAGTTTGGGATTTTTTTAAATAATCCAACCCTGATTGGTGCTTCTCCAGAACTTTATCCCGGACTTGTTTTGATAGCTCCTTGGTCTTCATGATGCTGTTAGTTTAGATATGCTGTCTAACAAACTCTGGGGCCTTCCAGAAACAGGTGTTTTTAATCTGAGATCATGTGACACAGAGATGACTTAGTGGATCAAATAGAAGTTACAGGAACTCTGGGGGAAAGCGACCATGTTGCACTTGAGTTCTTGGTTCTAAGGGAAGCAAAAGCCGAGTGTAGACAAACACGTGCCCTGGATTTTAGGAAAGCTGATTTTAATAAACTCAGAACAATGATCAGTAAGGTCCCATGGCAAGCGACGCTAACGAGAAAAGGAGTCCGAGATGGGTGGGAGCTTTTAAAAAAGGAAATTCTCAAGGCACAATTAAAAACAATTCCAACAAGAAGAAAAGGTGGAAGACAACAGAAGAAGCCAGTGTGGCTTCACAAAAAGCTTAGAGATGATCTGAAAACAAAAAAGGACACATATAGGAAATGGAAAGAAGGCCAAGCAACAAAGGAAGAGTACAGGCAGGTAGCACAGAATTGCAGGGATGGTGTCAGGAAGGCTAAAGCTGAGAATGAGCTGAGGCTAGTGAGGGATGCTAAAAGCAACAAAAAAGCTTTCTTCAGTGACGTGCATAGTAAAAGGCAGAGGAAAGAAATGGTTGTTCAGCTATTAAATAAGGATGGCAAAAGGATAACAGAGGACAAAGAAAAGGCAGAGGTGCTCAATTCCTACTTTGGCTCAGTCTTCTCCCAAAAGAGGCTCTATGACCCCCCTGGCAAAGGCGAAGTACAGGCTGAAGGGGCAGGATTGCAGCTTGAGATCGATAGGCAAATGGTCAAGGAACACCTAATTACTTGGAATGAGTTCAAATCTCCAGGGCCAGATGAACTGCATCCTAGAGTCATAAAGGAAGTGGCAGAAGAACTCTCAGAACAGCTGTCTATTCTCTTTGAGCAATCATGGAGGGCGGGGGAAGTGCCAGATGACTGGAGGAGGGCTAATGTTGTCCCTATCTTCAAAAAGGGCAAAAAGGAGGAACCTGGGAACTACAGACCAGTCAGTCTGACGTCAATCCCTGGGAAAATTCTGGAGCAGATCATAAAGCAATCCATCTGGAAGCACCTTGAAAACAATGCAATGATTACTCAAATCCAACATGGATTTGTCAAGAATAAGTCCTGCCAGACAAATCTGATCTAATTTTTTTATCAAGTCACCTCCCTTGTGGACCGTGGGAATGCTGTAGACATAATATCCCTCAACTTCAGCAAAGCTTTCGACAAAGTGCCCCATGATCTCCTGATGAGCAAACTAGCTCAAAGTGGGCTAGATGAAACAACGATCTGGTAGATCCACAGTTGGCTACAGAACTGGACTCAAAGAGTGCTTATCAATGGGACCTTCTCAAACTGGGGAGAGGTAATGAGTGGGGTACCGCAGGGCTCAGGCCCAGTGCTCTTCAACATCTTTATTAATGGCTTGGAGGAGGAGGTGCAGGGAATGCTGATCAAATTTGCAGATGACACAAAATTGGGCGGGATAGCTAATACTTTGGAAGACAGAATCAAAATTCAAAGTGATCTGGTTAGACTGGAGTGCTGGGCAGAAAACAACAGAATTACATTGAATAGGGATAAATGCCAAGTTCTGCACCTAGAAAAAGAAACCAAATGCACAGTTACAAGACGGGGGATACGTGGCTCAACAACACTACAAGCGAGAAGGATCTTGGAATTGTTGTCGATCACAAGCTGAATATGAGCCAACAATGGGATGTAGCTGCAAAAAAGGCAAATGCTCTTTTGGGTGCATTAATAGAAGCATCGCTTCCAAATCCCGGGAAGTATTAGTTCCCCTCTATTCAGCACTGGTTAGGCCTCATCTGGAGTACTGTGTCCATTTCTGGGCACCACACTTTAAGAAGGATGCAGACAAACTGGAGAGGGTTCAGAGGAGGGCAACAAAGATGATCAGGGGACTGGAAACAAAGCTCTATGAGGTGAGACTGAAAGAACTGGGCATGTTTAGCCTTGAGAAGAGAAGACTGAGGGGAGATCTGATAGCGCTCTTCAAAGGTTGTCACAGAGAGGAAGGCCAGGATCTCTTCTCGATCATCCCAGAGTGCAGGACACGGAATAATGGGCTCAAGTGACAGGAAGCCAGATTCCGGCTGAACATCAGGAAAAAACTTCCTGTTAGAGCAAGACGACAATGGAACCAATTACTTAGGGAGGCGGTGGGCTCTCCCACACTGGAAGCGTTCAAGACGAGGCTGGACAGCCATCTGTCAGGAATGCTGACTTGGATTCCTGCATTGAGCAGGGGGTTGGACTCGATAGCCTTGTAGGCCCCTTCCAACCCTACTATTTTATAATTCTATGATTTTATGACTTGCACATAGGTGGACTGAATTCAACTAATTATGTGACTTCTGAAGGTAGTTGGTTGCACCAGAGCTTATTCAGGGGTGTCACAGCAAAGAGGGTGAACACTTATGCAATCCAGACTTTTCAGTTTTTTATTTGTAAATCATTTGTAAAATATGTAGTCCCCCCCGCCCCACTTCAACATTATGGAGTGTTTTGTGTAGATCAGTGAGAAGAAATCCTAATTCAATCCATTTGAATCCCAGGTTGTAATACAACAAAATGTGGAAAGTCAAAGGGGGTGAATACTTATGCAAGGCACTGTACATCTCAGGATTTACGGGGGGAGGAGGAATTATCTTTCATGTGGTGTGTTTTCTGTTCCTTCCAGAGAGGATCCCTGGAGGGTAGCTAAGATGGTGAAGTCCTACCTACAGCAGCACAACATCCCTCAACGAGAGGTGGTAGACACCACGGGCTTAAATCAGTCCCACCTTTCCCAGCATCTCAACAAGGGCACGCCCATGAAGACACAGAAGAGAGCTGCCCTTTACACCTGGTACGTCCGCAAGCAGCGAGAGGTGATCCAGCGTAAGTAGAGCAACCAGCAGCTCTTTCCCATTTTCAAGGGCACAACAGAGGAGTGCTTTGCAGCCTTGTCTGCAGTTACAGGAAGGAGGCAGTGTTGCGGTTGTTAATTCATGGGAATTTTGGGCACAGCTAGATTTAGGATCTCTGCAGGGTGGTTTCCTACTCCTCCCTTTCCTTCCCCTCTCTCTGACCTCCTCCATTGCTGGGGGCACACGTGTTTGCTCTCTCTCCTGCCACTGTTATAGAACACAAAGAAATGGAATGAACAAACGTTGTTTGAAACTATACGCTGTACCTTCATTTTATACAAGAAATTGTGAGTAAACCATTTAATCCCCTTTTCACTAAAAGAAGGGCATGGCCTCTGTTTTAGCCTTGTGTGCATGTGGGACCGGTAAACACTCATTCTGTTCTGCCCTTTGTTTTTTCTCTGCTAAACTGCCTTTCTAACAGGAGGCAGCGATACAAAATAATTCCCATCAGGAATGGGAAATAATAATTCCCATCAAAATAATTCCCAAGGCAAATTCCTGCCTGCACACAAACATCGCAGCAGACCGAGGGGTACAGCCCAACGTTGCAAGGGATTCTGGGGCATGCCCCTCCAGTCACATGCTGCTTTACGCAAGTGCAGGCTTAGAGCAGATGGTCTCTTTGTATTGGACATCCATATCAGCAGAATTGGTAGCCTGTTAGTTGGGCAAAACTTGCACCAGGTGGAAAAAAAAGGGTAAATCACTTGTTTTTAGATGAGGCCACCTCTTGCATGTGTACATGAGTTCTTTGGACTGGGCATGCCGCCTTCCAGTCAGAAGATAAGCAGGGAACAACGTGTGCTGCAGAGGGTGGGCTCCTCTGAGGGAAGAAATCCATACTTTCACATAGTCTAACTCTTTTGGGATGCAAGAGTGAAGAGAGCCTCCAGTATCCATTTTTTTAACCACCTCAGCTGTTGGGCATATGGGAAATGCTGCACTAGGCAAACGAGAGAGACTTTCTTGCTCCTCTAACTTACTCTTTTTGCAGTTGAGGGGGAAAAAATCACAAGGGATGCAACAGGTACAACACCCCATTCAAGTAAAAGCAACTCCCCATTTATCTGCATTGCTCCCCCCCACCTGGGCTCTGTGGGAATAACACTGCACCCCACCCCCCATTTTGTGGCTCCAGAATTCACACACGCTGGCCAGGGGATCATGGTGGAAGACACGATGGGAGAGGATCTACCGACCAAGAAAGGGAGGAGGAATCGCTTCAAGTGGGGCCCCGCTTCGCAGCAAATCCTTTTCCAAGCCTATGAGAGGCAAAAGAATCCCAGCAAGGAGGAACGGGAGGCGTTAGTGGAGGAGTGCAACAGGTGATTGGGGAGGGGTCCCGAAGGATGTCACCACAGGGTGGGGGGCTAAAATGACTCATCGCATTGATGGGTGGAGAGGAACGCTGGAAGCTGCCTTGCATGGAATCAGGCCATTAGCCCACCTCGCCCAGGACTGGCAGCATGGACCAGCAGCAGCTCTCCGAGTTTCAGACAGGCATTTTCCAGCCCTGCCTGGAGGTTCCAGGGGTTGAGCCTGCAGCCTTCTGCACGCAACGCAGGTTGCCAGTGGCGCCTCCATATTCACAGGCAGCATGCCTCGGAATACTGGATGTTGGGGACAAACAGGACTGTCATCCCCATGCCCTGCTTGCAATCCGCAGCTGGAAACAGGATGCTGAACTAGATGGCCGCTGGATCCAATCCTGAAAGGCAGGGCAATCCTGGTTCTTATTAGCCAGGATAATTAAATGAAAGCTCCATGATCTGAGACCATATGCCCTTAAATACCAGATAGTAGGGACAGCCAAGGGGGTAGGCAGTTGTCTCCATTCCCTCTAATCTGGGGGGGGGGGTCTTCTTTTGTTCTTAAAGGGGACATCTGCAATTCTTGCTACATTTTTCTCCTTTATGAATTAGTGGAAGAAGGGGTGCCAGGCAAATTTCCCCCTCAAAGTCTGCTGGTCCAGCCCTCTCTAGAAAGTCATTTTTTAAGACACATAAAAAACCCAAACTATTGATTTTGGGTGGGATGGGGCTGATTTCTTGGTCAGCCCCTCCCATTTCACCCCAAATTCCACTTAAACATTTGATCAACACTGAGTCCCAGATGAAACTTGGTGCTAAAAATGCAACAGCACGGAAAGGTCCAAGCCAATTATAGTTAGAATATAATTAATACAGTGGAGATGTCAAAAGTAATTATCTGAAAGCACCCCTATGGGGAGAGCAGAATTCTTGTGCACCCTGAGCCGGGTTCCCTTAAAACTACTGTGAAGAAGCTGCCAGTAGGTTGCAGATATTCTGCCGGGGACTCTTGCATACTGCAGAGTGTTCTGGGTGGCACACAGGATGGCAGTTGAGCCAGCTAGGGGCTTCAACATCCTACTATGTGGGCTGACCATGTGCTCCAGCACCCACCCTTTCTCTGCAGCTGTGTGGTGCTCTGGAAGACCACGAATCTCTCAGAGAAGACTGGCCGCCATTATTGACCTTCTCACCGAGGGATCCCCAAGGAGCTTAGCAAAGCATGTACCAGCTCTTTCTCCCATTCACCTTTAACGGAAGGCCCTTGGAAGTCAGTAAACGGGGCTGCCCCTGCTGGAGCACCTCCTGTGATTGAAGCTCCCCGCCCCGCCTCAGGGAAGTGGCTTTGCCTCGTGCCCCCCCACCCTGACAAATCCATGGCCTTTCTCGGCAGGGCAGAGTGCATTCAGCGTGGCGTCTCCCCTTCCCAGGCCCAGGGCCTGGGCTCAAACCTGGTGACCGAGGTGAGAGTTTACAACTGGTTTGCCAACCGCCGGAAGGAGGAGGCGTTCCGGCACAAGCTCGCCATGGACAGCTACAGCGGGTCACAGGCCGGCCCTGCTCCCAACTTGGCCTCCCACGGCTCTTCTGCACTCCAGCCAGCAGCGCCTCTCTCGCCAAGCAAGGTCCACGGTGAGTAGCAGGGGTAGAGGAGGAAGGGCAAGCGGCCTGCTGGATTGGGCCTCCGGGCGTTTTTCTGGTGGCATTGATGGGCAGCCTGAAGGCGGGTCCGGGGGCCAAAACTAGCCTGAGTGTGCTCCACACAGAGAAATGCATGTAACGCTCGACTCCCAGGCAAGGCGAGCCCTTCAGCGAGAAAAGTGAGGTTCTGCCCCTTGAGAAGACCGTCACCCTCCCTTGTTTGTGCACAGCTTTTCCTGCTGTTTGCACACACTGCACCGTTTTTAGTCAAGGGGGGGCGGGGAGCAAGGCACCATGGAAGACACCGACGCTGGAGACTTTAATTCAGCCACCACTTTGGCTTCTGAGATTTATGTATTTTTTTGAATATTTTTTTAATTAATTTTATCTTTATAAATGAAATAAACCATACCAAAATTAGCAACAACCTGATCAATGCTCCAATTTCCCAACAATACAATATTCTGATGAGGACACCACAATAACAAAGAGAGAAGGAAAAAGAAAAAGAAAAAAAAGGAAAAGAGAGGAGGAAAGGAAGTGAAGAAAAAAGATTCTTTCCCTCCCCCTCCCCTTTAAAGAATTAAATTTAAACTACAATACCCCCCTGGCCTCCAATGCCATTCTATTTTAAAAACTGTATCTAAAACCTTAACAATCTTACAGTTTAGTAAACAACCTTACATTTCAATATCATATCATCAATCTTATATCAAAGAAACAGGTCTACAGTTCATTCCCAGTAGCCTATATTAATAGTAGTAGTAGTAGTAATAATTAAAAGAAATATAGTGTTATATAATAATAAAACTTAAAATAAACCTTCAACAATCAGTAATATATTTTATATATAAATGCATGTGCACAATTACCCTCAAACAATAAATTTAAATACAGCATACCATATCTATTTTGACATAAAAAATATAAAGAAAAGAAAAAAAGAAAGAAAAAAAGATGAAAGAGAATAAACAAATATATGTATAATCATTTATCTTCTGACCTAGCCTGGATCATATAGACTAAGCACAAGCAGTTAACAAAGCTTGTTTAAAGATTCCAGTTCATGGGGTTGTAACAGAATTCTCACACATTTTTACGTTCAGCCAAGCCTCTGCCATTTCATGATTTAGAAACTTCTTCATCTGACCTTCAGACACCATACAAAGTGTAGCAGGATATTTTAAGTAAAACTGTAAGTTAATTTGTTTTGCCATATTTTTTGCTTTGACAAATTGCCTTCTTTTATTCGCCACCTCTTTGATGTAGTCTGGAAATAACATAACTTTATCTTGTTTCCAGGAAAGGCTTCCACCCCCTCTTGCCAAACGCAGAATATAATTCTTCGTGGAGACTTTTGCAAATTGGACTATGATCGTGTAATCAGTCCCTTTAGCATTTGGCACATGAAATGCCTGCTCAATATCAAGTAAATAATCAGATGGGATAGGGAGTATCTCATGCAAAAGTTTATCCACAAAAATAGGCAATTTTACATCATTAGACAGATTTTTAATCCCAATAATACGTACATTGGATCTCCTTGTGAAGGCCTCCAGTTGAGAAATTCTATCAGAGGCATTTTTAAAACAAATGCGTGTCATAGTTTCATTTCCTGCCACTTGGTCTTCTAGCTCATTAATTTTTGTATCCATTTTTTGCCATGACGCATTAATTAAATCTACAGCTCCTTGCAAGGCGGTGATGGAATTTTGGATTAAATACAGTCTTTTGGCTTGCTCCGTAAATTGCGAAGATAAAGTCTTTATCAGAGTAAATAATTCCCCTATATCTTCTGTTCTTGAAACTTTTGACAAAGGAGGTACGGGGGGAGTTGGCGGTGATGCCAACCCTTTTATTCCCCTCGGTGTAGTCATGTTTCTCTCAAATAGATCTTGCAGGTCCTCAGATGTTCTCAAATATTGTTAACATTTCTTAAATCATCTCTCAGAAGTTGTTGATATTTCTTAAAGCATATATTATTATTTATGGAACATGTCAGCCCTGTTTTCTCCTATGAAATAGGAGTCTCAGTACAGCTTTTTGCGTTGGTAAAGCTCTGGAGAGATAATCCTGGAATCCAGCCCCCCCACTATCTCGAGGGGGGTACTTTTCTCCAAGATGTTATCCAGATGTTGCCTTGCCCCCCCTTTAATTCCAGGGGGGAGATGAAAAGGTTTTTCAACCTTTTAAAAAGCTGTTTGAGAAAGCTCCCACAGAGAGCCCGTGGGATGCTACCAGAGCGACATTGGTTCCAACCGGAAGTTCCACTTTGGCTTCTGAGATTTCAGGAGACATTGGGCCGGTTCAGACATCCTGATAAGCTCGGGTTCTGGAGAACCCAGGCGTATTGGGATCAAGCTGCGTGCTGGTGTACACAACCAATAATTCCTGCTTGGTTCCCCTGCAAGCAGATGCAGGTAAACAAACTCGTGGACCCTCCATTGATGGTTTGTTTATCATGGTGTCCAACCCAGGGATTCTGGCGTGCCTCTTCTCAAACAATCCGGAGTGAAAGCCAACAACAAACCATAGCTTATGACATGTATCAGGTAGAGGCTGTGCTGCTGGAAGGAACACTGGAACTGGAAGGCCTGTGCTCAAATGCCAGCTCACAAGTGGAATCACGCTGTGGGTTTGGAACCTGAGAATGGCTGAAGGTGATGAAGGCAGTTCCATTCGGAAGCTAAGCAGGTCTGAGTCGGTCTCAAGCAGGTCTCAAGGCTCTTAGCCTCGAGAAGACTGAGGGGAGATATGATGACGATCTTCACGTCCTTGAAAGGTTGTCACAGAAAGGAAGGCCAGGATCTCGTCTCGATCATCCCAGAGTCACCAGGACACGGAAGCCAGATTCCGGCTGAACATCAGGAAAAACTTCCTGACTGTCAGAGCGATATGACAATGGAACCAATTACCTAGGGAGGTGGTGGGCTCTCCCACACTGGAGGCATTCAAGATGAGGCTGGACAGCCATCTGTCAGGGATACTCTGACTTGGATTTCTGCATTGCGCAGGGGGTTGGACTCGATGGTCTTATAGGCCCCTTCCAACCCTACTATTCTATGATTCTGTGATTCTATGAGTATGGTTACTTCTCAGAGGGGAGGCCATCTGGGACATTCCCCATCCCCCCACAACTATATACCATTTCGAGGTTCCGGGATACAGGGCAGGACACAAATGTAGCAAGCCCCCCTGCCTCAGTTCTCTACCTGTAAAATGGGAGTAATAGTTCTCCAGTAGAACAGACTAGAATTGCTTCAAATTATAATTAATTGACACTTCTCTTGCACTTTCCCTGACTTAACCTCCACAAGCCAGCCCAACCAGGGGGGGTCTTCTGAAAAGTG
Organism: Heloderma suspectum; assembly: GCF_057233095.1. Taxonomy (NCBI): domain Eukaryota; kingdom Metazoa; phylum Chordata; class Lepidosauria; order Squamata; family Helodermatidae; genus Heloderma; species Heloderma suspectum. The sequence goes on from NC_139470.1 coordinate 31,215,034, forward strand.
CTTAGGCCTGGGCTTTGGCAAATTGAATCTCCACTGTGGGGGAGTTCCATAGCTAGGGAGCAGTCCCTGGGAACGTCTCTTGCAATCTCAACCCATCACAGAGATTAAAGAGGGCCTCTGAGATAACAGCTGAGCAACATCAGCACAAGTTCCTAGGATGACCTCCCATGCCTCTGTTCTCTCCTCTCTTAGCGCAATCCCCCCTGCAGCAGCAGCAGAACCTCTCCTTTTCTGACTCTGGCATGAGGTACAATCAGCAGCCTGTCAGTGAAACAGATTCCTCAAATGGCAACCAACATGGGGGAAACAATTCCATCGTGACCACGCAGACCATCCTGCACCAGGTCTCTTCCCCTGGTCTGTGCTCAGCTGGTTCTGGTTCGGCTTCAGAAGGGAAACTGGTGAGTCAAGCCCAGCTGAACGTTGGCGACTGCTGGAAGGTACAGAACCAAAGAGAGGCTCCTGCTGAATTCTCACTGCCACCTAGGAATGAAGCCTTAAGTTGTTTAAAAACGAAAAGGGCAATGCACAAACTGTGCCTGGCCACAAAAGAGATGGTTCCCAGCAGCAAGCAGTAAGAGCTCTTCCTGTTCCCACTGTTTTTTCAGTGTGCAGAGTGCTTTGCAATCCTTGGCTCATTCCCTCTCTCAACAGCCCTATCAGATGGGTTGTTAACATCCCCATTTTCTAAGTGAGGATTCAAAGCTAGAGGAGGCTGAAAGATCACCCAGCACTTGTCAAAGCTCACCCAGCACACTGAAGCGTGCACCAGGGCTTGGCTCTAGCGTAACATGGCTTTTGCCAACCTGGTGCCCTCGAGCTGTTGGACTACAACTCCCAGCATCCCCTAGCCAGCATAGGTGGCTGGGAGATGCTGTGAATTGTAATCCAACACAGCTGGAGGGCACCAGATTAGGGGAGGCTGGTGCAGTATCGTGGAAAAGGGAGTGAGGAAGGATCCCGGGAGTCCCTGGTCAGAGTGTTGCCTGTTCCATTAATTCATTTGGTGGCATTCGGCAAGCTGCTGCCTCCCTCCCCCAGCCATCTACAGTATGAGGCAATGCTGGCCTTCCTTACAGGACCACGGAGACACCGTATCCAACGTGATTTGAACCCTCTGAAGCCGTCTCTACTAGCCTTGTCCCCAAGCAATGCTTTGACATTCTTGTTTACTTTTCCCATGAACAGATCTCTGCTCCGGGGGGCTCTCTCCCCCCAGTGAGCACCCTGACAGCCTTGCACAGTCTAGAGCAAAACCCACACGCTCTGAGCCAACAAACCCAGAACCTCATCATGGCATCACTCCCTGGTGTGATGGCAATTGGACCAGGAGACGCGTCTTCACTAACGCCAGCGTTCACTAATACGGGGGCCTCCACTCTGGTCATTGGTAAGTGAGGAGACATATAGGGAAGAGGCATGTGAGTACCTTCACTTGCACCTAGCAGGAAAATAAATTTCTAGTCCTCGTTGTGCAAGACCCATTGAAATGAACAGGCACTGCATTAGAGCACACAGATAGGAAACTGGCTTTTACAATGTGATGTCATTGGTCTGTCTAGCACAGCACTGCCCTCTCTGACAGTGGCTCTCCAGGGTCCTGAGTGGGTGGGTGGGCTTTCCCAGCCCTGGCACTGCCTGAGATCCTTCTAAGTGCTTTGCGGACTCTTGTCTTCCAGGACTTGCTTCCACCCAACCCCAGAGCGTCCCCGTCATCAACAACATGGGGAACAGCCTCACCACGCTTCAGCCAGTCCAGTTCTCCCAGCAGCTGCACCCTTCTTACCAGCAGCCTATTATGCAACAGGTCCAGAGCCATCTCAACCAGAGCCCTTTCATGGCCACCATGGCCCAGATCCAGGCTCCTCATGGTAGGTTTGGGAGCCAGAAATGCTTCACGTGGCGTGTCCGCGACTCGCGGAATCCAGCTGGCACTAGATCCAGGGCTGCCAGCTTAGACAGCGTGGGGAAGGAGGGGATAAACCTGCCCTTGTCGATTAGCCGTGACAGCTGAGTGGCGCCTCCATGAGCAGGGACTGAGTGTGAGCAAGGGCCCTGCTTGTCGGCTCCCAGAGGCATCTGCCTGGCAGCCTTAGAAACAGGAGGCCAGACTGGATGGGCCTGTGACCTGATCCAGCACAGCAGTCTGCGCGTTCTTACGGAATCTGAGTGGAGGGCTGGTCCAGGGTCTAAGACCGGCCTGAGGAGCATCCAGCCCTTCAAGCTCCTTCCCCAGGACCCCCCTTTCCCTTGACCAAGAGATCTGCAGGTCTGCTGCAGGTTGGAGAGAAGCCCTTTCTTCTACCACAGCACTGAGAAACATTTCTCTCTCAGGGCTGGAGCAGGGAATAAAAGATCACCTGAGGAGATGGGGCTGGGAAGTGTGCGGGGCTGGGACGTGTGCATGTGTATGAATTGTGTACATATGTGTAAGTCTGTGTGAAAATGGGGCAGGGGTGCGGGGAGAGACGACACACATGCCAGCAGTGGGCAGAGCCCAGTGTCCTGGACTGGGCCAGTTCGGCCCTTGGGCTGAAAATATTCCCCCACCATTTTCTAAGAGCACCGGACGCTGTACCTTGGCTGAAGCTTGCTGGCTGCAGATCTGAGCAGTGTCTCTGTAGGACGTTACCGAGAGGCCCCTGTAAGCTGCTCCAGGCTATGTTATGTCCAAGTTATTATGTGAATGTTATTGCTGTATGTCACTTTGGGAAAGGTGGTCTAGAAATATTTTAAGTAAATAAATAAATCGTAAAGGAAGAGGAGGCTATACGTTTGAATGAATAGAATGAATGGATCCCAAGGAAAATGTCCCGCTTTCTCCTTCGCCCTGCCCTGCCAAATTGCTTCTCATCTAACCTCCATCCCTTCACACAGCCAACTCCCTTCATTCTGCTACCTTCTAAAATAAGCCCCCTCCTTTCCCTCTGCCCCAGGACACTCTTATGGGAAGAAGCTGGCCTTTTAAATATCGGCAAGCTACCTCACAGGGTTGTTGTGATAAAATGAGAATGCCCCCAGGGACACTGCCTTGAGCTTCTTGGAAGGTGAGATATGAATGTGATAAACAGAGAGAGGAGGACTGCTGCCAGACGAGCCTTTTAGTGTGCAATCAGCTTGCCTCAAACACAATAGTTTATGAGGGGTCCACACAGCAATGTCTTCCATTTGCAACCCTCCCATATTTTCCCATCTTTTTTTCTCACCAAAAATCTGTTAAGGAGGGAAAGACAACTGGGTCTTAGGACCAGTGTACCTTCTCCCCCTGCCCCCCAAAAACCAGTTAAACCACTATGATCCTCAGGAGAGGCCTTGTTGTCTGTGCCACATCCTGCAGAGCCCCATCTGGCAGCAACATGGCAGTGAGCCCTCTTGGTAGTGGCCCCTCTCCCTCTGGAATGACCTCCCCTCTGTGATATGACAGGTACCAATGGCCATGTGCTTTCAATGATTACTAAAAACACACTTGTTTACCTTGGCTTTTCCCAGCCATTAAATCATCTCAGTGCTGTTATGCTTTTAATGATTTATTGTTCTATAATTTATTGTAAACCATTTCGGGATTTTCAAAAAGGGAAGCAGTACATAAATATTCAAAAATAAATCAAGTCAGAACTGCTGCACAAGGCCTGTGGACTGGTAGCTCTAGCAGCCCCATTTGGAAGCACCCATGGTCACCCTGCAGCCGCTGGAAAGCAGGAATTCTCTCCACTTCCCAGGTCAGGAGAAGCCACAGTGAAAACAAGCCATGGCGGGTTGATGGCAGTCTAAGCCACGCTGCTGCCGACAGCCGACCAGGTGTTCACCGGCTTGCCACGGTTTGTTTCCTCTTTGTCTTCCCGCCTGCTCCCAGCATGTATCCAGGGGCCTTTGCAGCACAATTCCTCTATACTCCTGCTGTGAACAGATTCTCTGTCCACCCTGCCCAGCTTTCTTGTCTTGCAAAGCCCCTGTGTTGACAGATATATGCCATATCTTCAGAGTGGAGTGTGTGTGGTGGAGGGCGTACCTTACTTTTTAGGATGAGGTGGCTGAGGGTTATTTTTATTTTCTTTAACACTTGCAAAAAGCCTCCTTGGCTGCTCCTCACTCAGGGACGAGCAGTGGTCCTTTGCCTAGCGCAGCTATGCGTGAATGTGTGCTTGACTTACCTCTGTGCAAGTGCACGTGTTGGGACCGTGGCAATTTGGGAGGGGGGATTTAAGCGTCCCACCTCCTGTTTTCATGCCAAAATCCCCCATCAACCGGGGGTGGGGGGCAGGGTTAAAAAGAAACAGGTACTTTTTTCTTTTTTTTAACCTAAATTTCAGCATAAAACAAAAGGTGGGAGCTTAAATCTGCCCCTCCTGAATGGCCGTGGTCCCGAACTGGGGCCATGCACGCTTACCCAGAGGTAAGTCAATCATGCATACATGCATAGCTGTGCTAACTCCACTCACAAGGGGAAAAAGCCAAAAGCCAGTCGCTGTCAAATGAGGCACTGAGCTGGAAGAGGGGTGGAGGGCACTGCGAAGAGCAGTCAGGGGTTTTGACGCTCTTGCCTGGCATCACTGTAGCCCTTTCAAACACATTTATAAAATCTTCCCAATTTTCCTAAAAACAATCTCTATAATTTTCAGACCAAACCTGTCTGACCTGGTGCATTAGTTTTTCCATTAAGGCAATATACCAAATTTACTTCTCCAAATTTGAGAAGAACCTGTTAATTCTATTTTACAGGATGCTATTCTACCCACATAAATATTAATAAATCTTCATGTTTTAAATGTTTTGTTTGCTCTGTCAAATATGGATAATAAACCCAACGCTGGAGAGAACTCAACTTTTTTATTTCTTCTGCCTCATGAAATACATTTCTTCAGAACTGATGGTTGGATATAATCACCACATATGAAAATATGGGCCTCTGTTTCAACAGCCTCTCCACACTTCTGGGTTATGGAAACACGGCTATAACTCAGTCTCCCCAGAGTGAGATGCCACCTATACACCCATTGTATTGAGTTTTCCCTTATTTTGCATGAGATAGATTGAAAGGGTGTCGTTGATCAGTTTGGCCAGTACAAGTTCTTCTATTATTTTTCCTAGATCTTTTCCCCCAAACCTGTTTTAGTCCATCTCCCCCTAAGACCCATATTTAATTTCATTTAACATGTTGTACATTTGGGAGGCCTCTCCTTCTGCTTCCAGTTGTGTTTGTACTGTGATGGATTCAGAATTGGTCTAAGAGCATGTCGCTTGTTCTTTTACTGGTGGGTTTGCTATGATGCGCAATATTTGTTGCATCTGTAACCTATCTGCATTTCTACCTTGCAAGATTTCTTTAATCTGCTGACTTGATTTTGGCTGCGTGCCTATGAATAAGTCCCTTAGTCTATATAAATAAATCTGTTTGTTCCCAATTTGAATTTTTTAAAAAAACAATTCTGATTCATAAAAGAGTGGATGGTATATGAATGGGATAATTGGAAATGGTCCTGGAGTGGGTATATGACAGCATTTCTTCCAAGTTTCCAGTGCCACTTGAATAAAGGGGTGAAGGTAAATTTCAGTTTTTTCCATGTGTCAGATTTAAATGGCCTCTAATTTCTGCCATACTTTTTCATTTGTTTCTAGTTTAATCCAGCTATCTTTCAGATTGTTGATTAAAATTTGAGCTAGTTGTGTAAGATGATATGAATCATAGTAAAGACCAACGTCTGGGAGGCGAAGCCATCCAGTTCATAGCATTTATAGAGGATTTGTTTAGCTAGCCTTGCTTTTTTCATTTGATGTATAAGTTCTGTTAGGTGTGTTTGCCATTTCTTTATTTTGTAGCAAAGAAAGTAGGTCAGGTTCGAAATAGGTATAAAATTGTTGGTTGAATTGTCATTTTTACTCCAGTGATCCTCCCCAGCCATGGTAATTTTCATTTTCCCAGAATTTAAAATGAGTTAGAATGTTATGTAGAAGTTTGCAATTAATTTTTATTAACGGTGACAATGTTTTTGGCAGACATGTTCCTAAGTATTTTATTGTTCTATTGTCAGTTGACATTTCTGAGAGAGTCTCCACTGTTTAAGCCTCTTGACCTCCGTCCTTCCTAGCTCTCTACAGCCACAAGCCTGAGGTGGCCCAGTATGCCCACACCAGCCTTCTGCCGCAGACCATGGTGATAACGGACACCTCAAACCTCAGCACGTTAGCCAGCCTGACGCCAACCAAGCAGGTAAGAGGGATTGGTGGGAGGCGATGGAAGACAAGGCTCAGAAACACACTCTGGTGCTGCAGTCTGAGCTGTGCCAGTGCCAGGTCTTCTGCGGGTTGCACAGGTTTCTCCAGTATTGCCAGGACAGGTTGGGCAGGGCCCGCTGCTGGTTTAAAAAGCAACAAGCTCCGCAGGAAACTAGCTGTGCAAGAAACACCAGGCTACTGATTTACAAGAATAGTTAGGCAACAGAATAGCCTTCCCCAACCTGTTACTCTCCAGGTGTGTTGGACTACAGCTCCCATCATCCTCAGCCAGCATGGTCAATGGCTGTCTGGGCCGGAGATTATGGGAGTTGATGAGATGGCTAGATAGCATCACGGATGCAATGAATATGAACTTGAGCACGCTCCGGGAGAGAGCGCAGGACAGGAAGGCCTGGCGTGCTATGGTCCATGGGGTCACGAAGAGTCGGACACGACTGAACGACTGAACAACAACAAGTCCGACACCTCTGGAGGGGACCAGATTAAGGAAGGCTGCAATAGAACTAGCTGAAAAAACTGTTATTCTGGCAGGATTAAGTCTCTGGATACATTTATAGCAGTTAAAAAAAAAGAGAGTGACCCACGAACAGGTGACCCTCCAACGGGCTCGAGCCTCTTGCTGTGTATTGCAGCACAGGTGACACAGGCTGGAGATTTGACTCCCCAGCCAAGCCCATCCACTGTTTCCTGCTTGGCCTCTGCCAGCTGAGTTTAGGCAGACAGCTACAAAAGCAGGGCCTTTTCCGGGGTAGCCTGCCCTGAACAGGATTCCCTCTCAAGGAGAAGCCACTCAAGGCCTGCTCTCTCTTAGCTTTTGGGAGGCCAGTTAAGAGCTATCTCAGAAGAAGAGCTACCCCTTTGGGGCTGCTGCATGAAAGGCCCTCTGCTGGTTTTAACGGTTTTGTTTTATTGTAGGTTTATATCTGTTTTATAGATTGAGTCTTATTTTGTAAGCTGACTTGAGGGCCTTGCCAGGGCCATAAGGGGCAGCTCATATTCAATCAGTCGTCATCAACCCCCTTCCAATATGATGATTCTCGTGTCCAATCTAGCTGCCTATTATTATTATTATTATTATTATTATTATTATTATTATTATTATTATTATTATTATATTAGTTTCTATACCACCCAATAGCCGAAGCTCTCTGGGCAGTTTACAAAGATTAAAAACATTAAAAATACAATATACAGAGATTAAAAACCATTTACATAAAAAACACATGAACAGACAATATACACAAAAGGAACATATATCTAAAACAACTTCCAACAAACCATCTCAAAAGCAAACAACCATAACCATAAGGCATTCCAGGATCGATTAAAACTTATCATATGCTGCCGAATGCCTGGGACACATTTCCCAAACCAGCCCTGCCCTGCTTCTCCATGTGTCAATTTCCCCCAGGTCTTCACGTCAGACTCAGAGACTCACACAGAGTCTGGGATGCACACGCCGCCAGTGCAAGCATCAGCCATACACTTGCAGAGCCAGGATCCTGCCATTCAGCACCTCCAGCCAGGCCACCGCCTCACCTCTAGCCCTGCTGGTAAGAGGGCCGCTGCCTCAGAGAATATGCAGTTCCAGCCTCCTGCCAAATTCTCCCAGTGGGATAACTCTGAGGGCTTCCTGTTTCTTGGTAGGACAGCAGAAGTCCTTAAACTATTTCGTTCTCATGACAACCTGTAGTAGTACCAGTCTAAGCCTCGGCACTGGACTAGATTCAAGATCAATTCTTTCAAGTGTCTTCCGAAAGCAAGGAAAGTCCTATCTGTTCCACACCCCTTACTATAGAGGTCTAATCTTCTTTATAAAACGGTGTGTCTCGGAGATCTTGAAAAAAATGTATCTCCTCCTCAAGAGGGTTGGTAGCCAGAAATATCCACATGCTTTCTTCTCTCGATGCCAGCCAATCCCCCTTCCTTCAACGAGTTCAGGGGGGCCGTGGACATGGGATTAGCCCGGTTCATCCTGAGAACCACCCTGCGAGGTCATTGCTTGCCCACAGACAACCCGGTGGACCTGATGGCTGAGTGGGGATGTGGACCCAGGTCTCCAGAGTGCAGCCAATGCGGCCCCTGCCCCTCCAACAGGCTTTCCAGTCATTTGCTCAAAGGAGCGACCCCTGGCTTGGGACACTTTTGTCCTTCGTGCCATTTTATCTGTTGCATCCAAAGTTCCTCCATCCCTACATTTTGTCCTTTGGCTCCTCTTCATGCCTGGGGGCACAGCCATGGGCAGAGTTCTCTAGGGGGAGGTTCTTTGCCCTGTTACAAACCAGTAATGGTCATACTTCCTTCAGGGGAAAACCATGGCAGTTGGACGCACATAATGCCCAAGGGCTCTGTGTCTGTTACAGGGGTCAGGAGTCCGTGGCCCTCCAGATGTTGTTGGGACTCCAGCTCTTGTCAGCCTCACCCAGCATGACCAGTAGTCAGAGATGATGGGAGATGTCATCCAGCAATGTCTGGAGGACTGCAGGTTCTCCATCCCTGGCTCTAATAAATAAATCTCATGAGTTTTAATCAATTAGATTTGCATATGAATAACACAAGAGTTCTGTAGGGGAAAAAGCAGGCGCCATCTCTGAAGAGGCATTCCCTCCTGTGGGAGAGAGTAGGGAGCATGCCTCTTTGAAGAGGCCTGAGCTTGCCACCTGGGCATCCAGACGTGTGTGCATGAGAAACGATGAATCAGTTCAAAAGATTTGTACTGACTGACTAAATGTTGTTAGCCCTAATATGTTTAGCGGGGGGGGGGGGTATATACTCTTTTGGGGTGTAAGAAAGTGAAGGAATTGAGTGAAAGTGTTCCCATACACAAGCTCATCTGCCTTGCTTGTGTCCTGTTTCCCTCCAGTCTCCTCCAGCAGCCTGGTGCTTTACCAGAGCTCTGACTCCACCAACAGTCACAGCCACTTGCTCCCGTCAACTCACGGTGTTATAGAGACTTTCATCTCGACACAGATGGCCTCCTCCACTCAGTAACCACAGCAACCAGTGGACAATTGATGACCGCTGACCAAAGGGTAAGGGGCCTCCTTCATCCCCACCACCGGTGCCCGCTGCTGCTGGAAGGGAAGGCCAGGCCAGCCAGGTGTCTTCCATCTCCTCTTCCTCCTTCTCCACCACACACGATTCCTTGTTTCACACCCTCATTGTAAAGCTCTGGGAGAGGCTGTGCCATGCAAAGCTATTCACATCAGGCAAACAATAAGGGAGAGCTGGAGCACGCACTGCCAAGAGGACGAGAGCCTTTGCAAACAGGCAGGACAGGCTAGCTGATGCAGCAACACTGCCTTCAAGATAAGATTGCAAAATCAGCTGCAGCCCCAAGGAGAGGGTTGATCTGTTCTGTGTGTCAGCTGGGCAGGCAGGAGCCAGTCAGCCTGGCTGCAAGTCCTGCTGGAAGTAGAGAGGTGGGCTAGTGTACAGCAGCAAGACACACGTTCCTCGCTGTTCTTTCTGCTCACATGCTCGTGCTGTGGACATGCTGTGTGGGGGGTGGACTTGACGGCCTTGTAGGCCCCTTCCAACCCTGCTATTCTATGATTCTATGAGGCAGGCGAATCTTTCCTTGGTGCAAGAAGGAAAGGCAGGAAGGGAGGGAGGAAGAGCCCATCCTCTCAAAAGGGCGGTCGAGCATGGCATACGTACAGGGCACCAAGCCTTCGGAGAAACTGCCATTTATTTCCCTCCGTCAAGATAGTTAGCCTTGAAGGTTGCCTGTGCCCAGCCCTCAGTCCTGGCCAAAGGAGGAAACTGCCAGAAGCAATAGGCCAGGGCCACTCAGGAACTTTATAGGTTCCTTGGATCCTATAAAGGCTTCTGGGCGAGGACTGTTTCCTGGTGTGAGGAACTAGGAGACTCTGCTCTTGCCAGCTACAGACTGCCTTGCAGGAGTGAGGTGAGACGCTAGAAAAGGAAGACATGACCTGCTCTAAAATGGCTTTAACTGGAAGATCTCTCAAATCAGGAAGTATTTTCAGAAGCTCAGTGTTGCATTAAATGATGCACTCAAAGTACAGACAAGGGATCAACATAGCTGTGAAACATGGAATGTGGGTGAGGGTGCAGAATCTGGTAATTCATACTGGATTCTAAGAATTTCATGCTCCATTTTAAAAATAAGCAAACCAAGTTGCCAGTCCTCATGGTGGTAATCTCTGTCTGACTCTCTCTCTCTCTCACACACACCACCACCACCACATCATCCAAAAAAAGACGAGCAATTTCCACAGATTGCTTAAAAATAAGATGGGGCTTGGCTGAAGCTGCCACTAGTTAGGGAGAAGGGCTGTAAACAACATGCATTCCTTCACATCTCCACAGCTATTTCCTCCCTGAATCCTATGGGCTCTAGGCCTTCCTTCCTAGTCTGCAAATACCCTCAACTGCTGTATTAATTATCCAATACAGCTTTAACCATAAAGAGTATGCCTAAATTACCAGTTATAGAATTAGCTATTTCTGATCACAGAAAGTTAGACTTTTAATGCACAGAATTTTAACCTCTTTGTCTACCCACCAGCCCTGTATTTTTTCCGATTTCCCATTTTGAAAAGCCCCTAACAGAGACACGTCATTGGTACAGGGAGGAGAGAGGCTGGTGTGAACATTGTGCATGGCTTTCACCAAAGCAAAACACACATATCAGAATTACCCCTCCTCCAAAATGCAGAATTCAGTTTTCCTTCACGTTGAATCTTCTGGGAGGGCACACCAGCCTAACTTGGCCAGTGATGAGCCATTTCTCCATACTGCAATGCCACATCAAAGCAGGAACACCCAAGACCTTTCTGTTGCTAGAATGAAACCAAAACTGTTCACATCAAGGTATTGGGAGGGAAACTCTGAGGAAAAAAAACACCTAGCAAGGGAAAACTGGAACCAAATTTTACAAAAAAAGAAAAAATAGTTAACTCCATTCTTTCAAACCACCATCTCTGCTTATTTTGAGCTCTGACAAAGTGCAAATTAGTATGTGAGGTGTTCCTTGTGCCACATTGGGTATCCTGAGTCACTGGAGGCCTCTTAGAGCTGCCAAGCTCAGACTCCAGAATTAATTGCCTGTTCAGCTCTATCTTGTAAATATATTTAATTTTCAGTAAATCAAACCGGGGGGGGGGGGGGGATTGTATCTACAAGGCTATTGTGTATGTTGCCTGTTTATAAAGTAAGCAAAGCTATGCTTCAGTGGACTTTTAATATCCAAAAAATGGCAAGTAACAGCAAGGTAATCTTGTTATTAGGACTGTCAGAGAAGTGGTCAAACATTCAAGTCCAGCAGAATTCTTGTTCTGGATGTTAAGCAAAGGAATCTGAAAGGAATGGAGAGGGGGTGTGGCAGGAAGACTATGCTGGTCAAGATAACAAAGCAGCAGTGCTTTATATCCCAAGATTTTACATGCTTTTTTTTTCAGGAGGAGTTGGGTAACTTGCTTTTCAGGGCTTTAAAGAATTAAGTTTTCCCAAGTGTAAAGCAGGCCTCTCGAGAAAGGCATTGGAAGTAGCCAGGGAAACAGAAGTACTACGCAAAAGCCTCCTACACTGTGCTTGATGGTCAGAAGGCAGACTGAGAACAACACATTTTTCAATCATTACCAGCGCTGAAGGCAGTATTCCCCACCTCTGTGGGTTGAGTAACTGTTTTTGTAAACAAGCCCCCTCCTGCTTTGAAGTATGCTGTGGGATCAGGCCATTCTTGCAAATGTGTCCTAGGAAGTACTATTTTCATGTTAGCAACTGTAAGAATTTGTCATTCTAGATGGATCTGGAGTAAAGAGCGTGTTCTGGTGGATAGCAAAATCTCTCAAAACAGGAATGGCTATCTGGAGCCTTGTGCAGTGCATCCCACCCCAGAAGCAATTTTTATTTGGCCTCTGATAGCCCTATCAACTTTTAATTGAGGTCTAGTAAAACATTTGCCCAGAGTTCCACTCCTAAGAAAAAATGTTGCATGTTGCAAGAGAGAGAAAGAGAGCGGCCACACGTTAACATCACTTCTGCCTTTGGATTCTGTATGCAATACCCTGGCTATGCCCGAGGTCATATGGCCCATCAGTGTGAAGCCCCTTATCATTCAGCCTCATCCATCCATGAGGTGGCAAGGCAAAATATATCCAAAATTACGGCCAATAGCCACCCAGCTTACGAGACAGAGATCCTCTGATCCAAAGAGGTGCTTTGCTGGTGAAACTGGATTAAGAAGTCAGGGACAACCAACTCACTGCTGGAAAAGCTCTCTCACATTATCCACCAGGCACCAACGTGCAATAAAGGTGGACAGAGAAGGAGACCCTCTGCATGGAAGGAGACCAAGAGAGGTGACGCTTGTTAAACTGAACTTTGACAGATTTAATATCATAAAAAATAAATGTGGGAACAGGGAGAGACACAGAGAAGAGGGAGCTCTGAAACAATGTGCTTGCCTGTAGCTGCATACTGTACAAAGGAAGCCACATCACACTCTGACCAGAACGTCAGAGACCACCAGTGAAACATTATGAATACATTGTTCTGATGTCCCACTAGGAAGGGAGAGGATGAGTTTCTGGAGCCATTTCTTCACCACCAGTTAGAGCAGCTGCTTCAGTGTGCCTGGAAGAAAGGCATCCATTTGCTATTGCAGTCAGAGTTTCACGACTCCCGTTCAGCCTGCTCATCTTGTCACCCATCAAGACACAAAAGCCAATGTCAAAATAAATTGTCAGTCTTTTAAGGTGCCTCAAGACTCCTTGTTGTTTGTGCAGCAACTTGGCTATCCCTCTGAAAATCAGTAACTCTCCTCAGCACCAAATGTCCATGGAACTTTCATTCTGCCCTTGCTTGCACTTTCTTTCGTTTCTTCTTTTTCTTCTTCTTCACCCCTCTGTCTCCGGTACCTGTGTTCTCTGCTCTCTTGCATGCCCCACTGAGGCATGAAGACCCCTCAGTCTCAGCATTTGCCTGGTCGTTCAGTGCTGTGTCTCTTTCCTCCTGCTCACCATCACACCTTCCTTCCTCTTTGGTCTTCGTCTTCTTCTTCCTGCTGGGCTCTGTGGCCTGGCAACGCTGGTCCTGTCTGGAACTCTGGAGCACTGCCGACAGTCCACCTTGTTTTAGGATGTCTGCTGCTGTCACAGCAGCTTCCTGGCATCTCTGCCATTCTTGGTCACTGTCCAGCTCACTGGAAGAGTTACAAAGTGGGAATGAACCATGATCCACTTGCCTCCCATGCTCAACATACTCTCATGGCAGAGCAACTGCAGCGCTGGATATTATGTGATTCAAGAGCGTCTACGGGCTGGACCAGCACTGCCCAACCTGGTGCCCTCCGGATGTTTTGGACATATGTATTCTTTATTTAAATATGTATATACCACCCTTCATTATCAAAGCATGTAGAAAATTCATTAAAACAACAATAAAAAATGCAAACAACTTCAACTCCCACCAGCCCTAGTCAGTTGAGCCAATGGTCAGAAATCCCGAGAGGTGTTCTCCAGATGTTTGGGATTCCAACCAGAGGGGGAAGGCTGGCCTGGGGGATTTTCAGGTGCGCCCATTGAGCACACACTATCCTGCATGCACAGGAGTAGCTGAACACAGCCACAGTTCTAGGCTAGAAATCCAGCACCATCATTCCCTGTATTTCCAAAGTTCAAAGGTGAGTGCCCATCCTCATGTAGCCAAAACAGCACCATCCACACATGAGAGGGACCAATCAGCGGGCTTGGGGAAATCCCAAGGTTTGTAGAAGAGGGGAACCCCCAAAACAGCTCAGTGGCCACACAATGCTGATTGACGGTAGGGTGAGGAAAAAGCGGAAAACCGGGTGGGAGGGGAAAGGGGATGCGGGAGGGCATGGCTGACTATCTGGAGCAGCGGACAGGAGCGCTCCATGTGGCAGTGTGTTGGTGCACATCCCACTGGCACATCAAGATTCCTGTTGCACCACCAGGCCCTGAATGAGCCGCAAAGGAAGATCCCAGGCAGGCAAGGTGTTTTTCTCTGGGTGCTTAAGCAGTGAACAGGTGCTGGCGCATCACCTCCGTTTACCTGCTCTAGCTGAAAACAGTGTTGCTAATTGAACATGTATGAGCCAGAAAAACAGAATAGTTTAAGCACCTTTTTAATGGCGTGCTGCAGCAGTCACTCATTAAGGTATAACTTATTAAGGCAAGGAACTGCAAGGATCAAACAAAATTTGGATCCCCATTAAGCAAATAGACTCAAATCTATTCCAGCACAATCCCAACTATTACAAGCCAATCTAAAAACACTAAGGCCCATGAGAAGAACATTTCCAGCAGTGAAGTTCCAAACGCCAGCTCCGCACAGATGGGGGCATGGACAGGGCCAGAGAAATGTTTGCGTCGGCAGGACAAGACAGCGACCTGGTTCAACCCACCACCTGCCTCCGTGAGGTGCCAACTGGCCCAGCCTCTTCAGTGTGCAAGACCCCTTCAAGGCTCTGCAAGTCAAAACCAGCACCTCAAGCTGGCCTCGGAAGGTCATGCAAAGCCAGCAGAGAAGCATCAGTGTAACAGGCGCTGCATGGTGGCCCTCGCATGGGAGGGCAGGTGCCACATCTAGCATCAGTTGCAGCCTCATGGGTTGTCTAGTATGGCAAACATGTGCAATCTCTACAGCCAGGGGTGGGGAGCTGGATGAGCCCCATTTGGCCCTCTGTGGGCAAGAGGCTATGAAGGGGGCACAGGAACCCCCTCCCCAGCCCAGCACCACCTGGCACCGAAACAGCCCCGACAGAGGTGATGGGTGGCAGTTTTCTCCATTGCCTGGTCCTTAGCCAGGAACACAGCATTGAGGTGCTCAGGCTTTCTCCAGCCGGAGGAACCCAAGTGCACTGAAGCTGTCCTGAACACAGTGCTGGGTGGCGGCCTTGCACCCTGTGCCTTGCTCGGGACGGCCTCATCTGCTTTCCCCCACTGGGGAGGACACGGGGCGGGTGAAGCACTTGGCGCACTGCTCCGCTTCCCAACTGGAAGGGTGAGTGGCGTGCAAAGTAAGGGGAATCCCTCCAGGGGGCAGGGCTTGGGAGAGGGGATGGGGCCTTGCCTGAGGCCCTGTGGGCCAGGAGGGCTGGCCTGGTGCACCAATACTGGCCCGCAGGCTGGAGGTTCCCCATCCCTGCTACAGCAGATGCATTCAAGCAATGTCTTACCTAGAGCTGGAATGCTGCAGCCGTCTCCTTCCACAGGGCAAAGATTCTGGCTTCCCACAGTCTCCTGGGATAGATGAGGAAAAGAGGCGAAAGCCTAAGCCATTGGAAGAAAAGAAAATGGGGAGATGTTAGCGCAGCCTGTGGGTTAGGGTCAGACTGGGAGCTGCTGGATCCTAAGCCAGACCTGGAATGTGTGTTCTTCAGCCCACGGGTCCTGAGGTCAGTTGCCAGAGCTGGAGGATGGAAGTGTAGCACAGCTTTGTTCTGCTGACCAACCACAGGCCAGAAGGAGCGACTCCCAGTATTGATACCAGGCCTGGCTAGTCCAGAGGCTCCAGGCTGCCTGCCAGTTGGAGAGCCCAATGTTGCACACACCTCCCTCCTCTTGCACATGAAGAGGCCCCCCTTGAGGTCTGAGCACACAGATCCCAGGTTGCTCTCAAGGCACTGCCTCAGGCTCTTCAAGGCCCAGAGTTCCCAAGGCAGCGAGTTGAACACACAGACATACGGGGAACGTGGGCCACGGCGGACAACTCACCATCGTCTTCTGTCTTTGACGCTGTCGTATCAGTCTGCACTGGCTGGAATGGAGGCTCCACAGCTTTAATCGAGCTGAAGGGAAGGGCAGCATTCGCACAAGGAAAAGAGAGCAAAGGTGTCATGCCGCCAAGGCTCCCTTTAAAATGCTGGGCATTGCACAAACGGCATGGCAGGCCCAGTCATGGTCTTCCCCCGGCACTTCCCCCCAGGGTTGCCAGATGGCCTCATGGCCTGTGTTTGGCCCCATTCTGGCCAGGGCCCCCACAGGGATCGTTTGACCCATTAGCTTCCTGCCTGCCTGCCTGTCCTTCCTTTCTTCTGCTTTTGAAAAGAAAGCAAACCTCTAACACTGTTAGAACCAGAGATATGAGGCAAAGTGTGCAGGCCGTCTTCTGCCCAAAGCGGGAAACGGGCCGACTTCGACCTGCTGCTGCGGTAGCCAGCCTGGACTGGCGTGCCGGGAAAGCCGTGACAGCCAGAAAGAGAGGAAAATGCTGGAGTCACCACTGCCCAGTGATGGAAGCTATTTCCCCCCTCCACTAGGACAGAAGTAAAAGCTGCCCACAGAAAACAACGGATAAGTCCAGGGTTTTTAGCATACCTGCGACTGGGTAGTAACACTGCCCCTCACCAAACAAAGGTACAAAAAACAAGAGTTCGTTTTTTTTCTAAGTTAGGTCTTATTTTGTTCTTGAAAAATAATTTTTAGAAAGTTTTGAAGCATGCCAATGCAGTCTGTTACAGCTTTCTCCAACCTGGCGCCCTCCAGTTATGTTGGACTACAACCCCCATCATCCCTGGAGGAATGATGGGAGTTGTAGTCCAACATATCTGGAGGGCGCCAGGTTGGAAAAGGCCTGTCGATTATCTCCATAGGACACATTAGGAGGGACAGGGCTGCAGCTGAGAGTGGTGGGGTATTGATGGCGGTGGGCTTACAACAGCCCTGTAGTGTATCCCATTGTTAATATTGCAGGTCAGAGGCGGGGTTGAGGCTGGTTTGGATTTCCAGCACCAAATCTGCCTAACAGAACACTTCTTAGATTGCTGTCAAGGTCACTCTACTTCAGTTGCCCACCCTGACCCCCTCCCAAACTAAATGCAGTCTCAGTCACATGCAGGAGACTGATGCTGTACTGAACCGTGGGCAGAAAAGATGCATTCTTAGAAGTGTAAAAATGGGGGTGGCAGCGGGGGGAATAATCCCACTTCCCTACAAAGTAAGAGCAAAATCTGCATAACTGGCAAACAGTCTACATATAATGCAGATTAGGCTGTCTAGATTTGGGGAACTGGAATATGGGAATGCTAACTTTTTATTGATTATTTAAAAAGCTTATATCCCACCTCTTTCCCAGAAGGGGAATTCAAGGCAGCAAACGAAGTCATCAATCTTTAAAACAATCTTAAAAACCCAAATGAATAAACAACAACAAGTTTCTAAGAGCAGCAATTAACCAGAAGAGCTAAAAAATATTCAAAGGGTATGAAAACATTTGACCAAATGCCTTCTTAAAGAGCCATGTTTTCACATACCACCTAAAACAGTCCCGTGTCAGACCAGGTGAATCTCTGCTGCCAGAGGATTCCACACGGTGGGTGCTACCACCACAAGGCCCTGGACAAGGAATAAGCAACTTCAGAGGGTCTGGGGGCCAATTTCCACCCCCTGGAACCCACTAGGGGCTGCACCGTGGCAATTTGGCAGTGAGAAAAAAGTTCAACTTTTGCTTTAAAAGCAGGCATGTGGAGAGAACATGCCTTATTTTAATGCAAAGCTGTGCTACTGGAAGCCCCAGGGGAGAGCATTTTCCATCCATACAAGGTGTGCATGCCCCGGCTCCCTTTTTTTAAGGCAAAAATGTGCTTTTTTCTTGCCGTCGCCACTTGCGGCTGCCTGCCCCGCTTCACGAGGCCAGGGAACCTGAAGTGGTGTTGTGGATGATAAGCAGAGCATGCAGTGATGAGCCCAGGTCCCAAGCCATTGGGAGCTTTGAAGGTTAACATGAGCACCTTCCATTGAGCCCAGAAACAATCCAGCAGCCAGCGGAACTCAACAAAAACAGACAACTGTGGCCACTCTGTACAGATGTACGCAAGGAAGCCTTTGAATTGAGGCAAGGAGTGGATTGGGGGGGCATTAAGGCCACAAGAGTGAACAACAGATCTCACCCCCAGGGCACAATCCACTAGGAAGTTCATGTGTGCTAAACAAGGTGAGATCCTAAGAAGGGGGTGGGGTGAACAAAACACCCACAGATCAAAGAGCCCAGGCCCCATTTCTCATGTTAAGAGCAGAAGTGTCCTTTGGTGACTCTGTATGAAGTCATACATACACTCAAGCATGTAACTACCACAAACCAAAGCTCACATGCTCCGGAGCAATAAACAACGGCACCGAGGCACATGTCATCAGAGTCCCCCTAAAGACTGAGGCCTGCAGGTCGGGTGTGCTCTTGGACTCAGCCCTGAACTTGGCTGCCCAGGTCTTGGTGGCGGCCAGGAGTGCGTTTGCACCGCTGAGGCGAGTGCACTAACTGCACCCGTTCCTAGAGATGTCTGATCTGCCCACAGTCACACATGCCTCAGTTACACTCTGTTCAGACTACTGTAACGTGCTGTACATGGGGCTGCCTTCAAAAACTGTTCAGAAACTTCAGCTGGTCCAGAATGCTGAGGCCAGACTGTTGACTGGGGCCAGTTACAAGGAGCAACTCTCTTGTTACAGCTGTTACCAGTCTGCTCCTGGACAGGGTTCAAAGTGCTGGTTATGACCTATGAAGCCCTATACGGCTTCAAACCAGGCTACTGAAAAACCACCTTCTCCCACATGAGCCTGGTCAGTCCTTAAGATCTTCTGGAGAGGCCCTTCCTTTGAGACCGCCACCTTCAGACACGTGTTTGGCGGCGACGCGAGAGAGGGCCTTTTTGGTGGCTGCTCCCAGGCTGTGGAACTCCCTCCCAAGGGAAGCTAGGTTCACTCTCTCTCTGCTGTCCTTCCACTCCTGTGCCTTGGTCGGGGCGGCCTCGTCTGCTTTTCCCCACTTGGGGCAAGTGAAGCACTTTGTGAGCTGCTGCTCCCCGGCTGGACGGGTGAGTGATGTGCTAAGTCAGGAGGTCCGTGCTAGCCTTCAGGAGGCAGAGCTTTGGAAGAGGGGATGGGGCTGTGTCTGAGCCCCTGCAGGCAAGGAGGACTGGCCTGTAATGGCTACCCTATTTTATTGTGTTGTTTTATTGTTTTAATCAATTTTAATTCTGTAAGCCGCGTTGACATTTTTTTGGTAGAAAGGTGAGGTACCAATCAAATCAAATCAATCAATAATATGTCCTGTGCTGCTTCCCTTCAGGCACAGGCGTTTCCTGGAGAGTACAGATATTCCAGCCTTTAATCTGGAATATAAAATGTACCCTAAAGAATTCCTGTATAAAGGTGGCTTCTACTTACAGCTCTCAGAAATATTCTTTTTAATCTGGGAAAAGCTCTCAAAAAGCCTCTATGTCACACCAAAGAACTATGGTTTAATAAAATATTTGCAGCTACCTGTCCAGGATGGCTCCCAGTTTCTTTGCAACGTGTGCTCGAAATCCAGATGTGGTCTGCAGTTCATTCCCATCCTGCCCGTGATCGCTGACCCTTTCTCTGTTTCAGGTGAATAAACAAATTAGTGCTTTTGGAGGCTGACCATCATATCTACTATTGTGGGCAAGAATCCCTTAGAAGTAATGGAGTAGCACTCATAGTCAACAAAAGGGTGGGAAAAGCAGTACTGGGGTACAATCTTAAAAACGATAGAATGATCTCAGTACGAATCCAAGGCAAACCATTCAGCATCACAGTAATTCAAGTCTATGCCCCAACCACTGAGGCCGAAGAAGCTGAGGTTGATTGGTTCTATGAAGACCTACAACACCTTCTAGAACTAACACCAAAAAAAGATGTCCTCTTCATCATAGGGGATTGGAATGCTACAGTAGGAAGTCAAGAAATCACCGGGATAACAGGCAGGCATGGCCTTGGTGTACAAAATGAAGCAGGACAAAAGCTAATAGAGTTTTGCCAAGAGAACATGCTGATCATAGCAAACACTCTTTTCCAACAGCACAAGAGGCGACTCTACACATGGACATCACCAGATGGTCAATATCGAAATCAGATTGATTATGTCCTTTGCAGCCAAAGATGGAGAAGCTCCATACAGTCAGTCAAAACAAGACCTGGAGCTGACTGTGGCTCAGATCATGAGCTGCTTCTTGCAAAATTTCGGCTGAAATTGAAGAACGTAGGGAAAACCACTAAACCGTTCAGGTATGACCTAAATCATATCCCTGATGAATATACAGTGGAGGTGAGGAATAGATTTCAGGGATTAGACCTGATAGACAGAGTGCCTGAGGAACTATGGACGGAGGTCCGTAACATTGTTCAGGAGGCAGCAACGAAATCCGTCCCAAAGAAAAAGAAATGCAGGAAAGCCAAGTGGCTGTCTGATGAGGCTTTACAAGTAGCTGAGGAAAGAAGGCAAGCGAAAAGCAAGGGAGGAAAGCTATGGCCAACCTAGACAGCATAGTAAGAAGCAGAGACATCACCTTGCCGACAAAGGTCTGTCTAATCAAAGCTATGGTTTTCCCAGTAGTAATGTATGGCTGTGAGAGCTGGACTATAAGGAAGGCTGAGCGCCGAAGAATTGATGCTTTCGAACTGTGGTGCTGGAGAAGACTCTTACGAGTGCCCTGGACTGCAAGGAGGTCAAATCAGTCCATCCTAAAGGAAATCAACCCTGAGTGCTCATTGGAAGGACAGATAATGAAGCTGAAGCTCCAATATTTTGGCCACCTAATGCGAAGAGAAAACTCCCTGGAAAAGACCCTGATGCTGGGAAAGACTGAAGGCAAAAGGAGAAGGGGACGGCAGAGGATGAGATGGCTAGATAGCATCATGGATGCAATGAATATGAACTTGAGCACGCTCCGGGAGAGAGCGCAGGACAGGAAGGCCTGGCGTGCTATGGTCCATGGGGTCACGAAGAGTCGGACACGACTGAACGACTGAACAACAACAACAAGCAAACAGGTTCCTTTGCCTTAGAACAGAGACACAGGAATGAACTTGGCAACTGGAATGATCCAGCCAGAGGCTGGTGCTGCAAGAAGGCTTGTCTGGAAGGAAATTATTTTGGTGGCATCTCATTACAGTCCCTAAGGACGTTCCCACGCACGCGTGCTGGCACCAACTGAGTTTGACCAACACAAGGCAGGGAGGTATAAGGAGCAGTCTTTGAACTTGCCTAAGCTGCAGTGCTATGTATGCTTCCCTGGGGCAAAGTCCCACTGAATTCAGTGGGGCTTACTTTTCAGTAGACATGAATAGGATTGCACTACTAGTTTTGAAAAAAGGATGCAGGAAATTACAGAGCCTCTGCTCCTCTGTTTAAATCACAAAAAGCAGCTAGATGGGCATCTGAGCCTGCCTAGCTGACTTATCTTTTGGTGGGCAGGGAGGGAACTGGCCATAGGATTCTGCAGATGCTGGCCTCTCCCCTCCCCACCCACCTGTACCTCCCCTTTTCTCCCTATCTGATGAGGTCATAGTTGTAACCTTGTCAGAGAAGCTTTCCACAGCAGCTGGGATGGGGTGGGGGACGTTCCACTAAGCTCAGTGGGATGTACTTCTACGTCAGAACATGCAGGCTTGCAGCCTCTGTGTGTGTCCAAATCAGCACCTCTGGGGACTCTACTACAGCCTCCCCCAACCTGGTGCCTTCCAGACGTGTGAGACTACTGGGAGTTGTAGTCCAATGCATCTAGAGGGCATCAGGTTGGGGAAGGCTGCTCTACCTGTTCAAAAAGCAGGGACAGGATTGCACCATGGAAGGCTCCTGTGTCAAAAACACCTTGCCCTTGGAAAGTTAGCATGTCAGAGAGAAGGGTTGCAACCTCACCTAGTTTTCACCTAGGTTTGTGTGTATTTGTGTTGGCGGTGGGAGGGAAGGACGGCGCATTCCAACCCACTCGAGGCAGGTAGTATACATTATTCTTATGAATACGTAGATCAGGTCTTAGTTTCTAGTAAATATAATTAAGATCAAAGAACACAAGAAGCTGCCTTATACTGAGTCAGACCATTGGCCCATCTAGTCCAGTATTGTCGACACCGATGGGCAGCTTTGGCTCTCCAGGGTTTTAGGCAGAGGATCTTTCCCAGCCCCACCTGGAAATGCTGGGGATGGAACCTGGGACCTTTGGCATGCCAAGCGGGGGCTCTCTCACTGAGCTACGGCCCCTCCCACTGTTAGGATCATCAGTTAACTTTTAAAACACAAAAGATACCTGATGCTAGGTTCAGCTGATGTCAACTTGCTCTTCTTAAAGATACCTGCAAAGGAAAAAAGAAGTAAAAAAATAACCTCAGAATAAACAAAGCTAGAAATAGCCACCAGATGAAAGCTCCGCACACTGAAATACATTCATGAATAAAAATAATTGTTCAACATAAACTGGATCACGTAAAACAGGGGTAGGCAAACTGTTGTCCTCCTGATTTGTTGACAACTCTCAACAAGCTCAGCCAACAGTCAGGAATTGTAGGAGCTGTAGTCCAAAACATCTGGAGGGCACAAAGTTGTCTACCCCTGATGTAAAGCATGCTGGTGATTATGGTTAAAATCCCGGAGAATAGTCATATAGTAGCTTTCCCCAGTCTGTTTTGGACTTCAGCGCCCATCAGCCCCAGCCAGCAGTGTCAATTGTCAGGAATGCTGGGAGTTCCAATCCAAAATTACTGGAAGGCACCACGTTGGGGAAGGCGGCCATAAAGCATGTTCCCCTAGAGAAAGCGGCCCTAGTGCAGCTTGGCAAGGGAACAGGTGGGCCAGTCACTGGCGGTCACCAGAGGGCCTCCCATCGTGTATTTTGCCCCTTCCCCGTATTCCTGCCCTGTGCCTCCCACCCCCCACCATTAGAGCTGGTGTAAGTTACATGGTCTGAGTCCTGGCTACGAGGCTGTTACATGAAGGTGTCCTGTGTGTCAGAAAGTGATGGAAGAGCAACCTGGAGGTCAAAGCAAGGCGTAGGGGCTTCGAAGGAGCACGGTGAAAGGCAGGAGAAATGGGAGCAGTGGGGGCACGCAGACGACGAGCAATAACATCCGTAAATCGGCCTTCCCCAACCTGGTGCCCTCCCAGCGTGCTGGACGGCATCTCATCTCCAGCCAGCCCGGGGACGGCTGTCGCAAATGAAAATACCTGTGTGGGAGATGCCTCTCGTGAAGGGAGGATCATGACCAGCTGCGCGTGCGACAGGAAGCCACCACAGGCGCGCATCCAAGTTCGCTCTCCAGAATTTATGGCTGAATCCCCCTGATCTTGAGATCTGCTGGGGAGGCCTTAGGGCAAGCGCGGGAGAGAGGCAGGCTCCAACCGTGCCTGGCGCAGGGCCTTCTCGCCAGCGGCTGTTAGCGCGAAACAGCTTCCGCGGGGAGGGCCTTTCCCTGCGCCGGCCGCTGCGGCGTCCCCTCCGCGCGACGGGCGCCGGGCTGCGTTGGCCTGCTTTCCCAGACCCCGCCGGGAGCTCTGGCGCCCGCCCGCCCGGGAGGGCCCCCCGACGTCAGCGGGCTCGCTTCCAACGAGGCACGCGCGCGCCCGGTCGCGCCGACAGCCAGACCCCTGCGCGCCTCGGGCGGCTGGGCCGAAAGCAGCGGCCCGACCCCTTCCGCGCGGGGGCCTCCGCCGCAGGCGCCGCCGCCCTGCGAGCGCCGAGCGCGGGAGCCCCGCCGAGCGGGCTCCGCGGCGCGCCCCGCCTCCAGCCCCGCGCTGCCGGGCCAAGCGGCGCTCGCTCAGGGCGGCCGAGGGGCAGGAGCAGCCGCCCCCGCCAGACCCTCGGCCGGCCGCTCGCCTCGGCCGCGGGCCCTCCTGGCCGCGGGCGCCGGCGCTGCGGTGCAGCCCCTCCGGCGGCCGCGGCTTGCTCGCGGGCGGCCGCTCGGCCTTTCCCCGCGGGAGACGCGGCCCTGCAGGGGCTCCCGGCGCGCGCGAGCAGCGCCGGCGCCTCCCTACCGCCGGCGGGATGCCGCAGGGGCGCCGGGTCCCAGGCAGCCTCCCGGAGGCGCGCCCAGGCCGCCGCTGCAGCCTCCTCCTCCTCCTCCTCCTCCTCGCCGCTGCTGCTGGCCGCCGCCATGTTGGGCGCCCCCGCGGCCGCGGAGCACCCTGGGGCGTGTAGTCCGCCGCCCGCCGGGGCGGGGCGGGCCACAGCGGGGCTCCTCCCGACGCTCCGCCGCCTGGGCCGGGCCGGGCCGGGCCGGGCCGGGGGGCGCGGCGCGAGAGGGGGCCCAGGCGGCCGCCCCCGCGGCCCTGCAGACGTCTGGGCCTGCCACTCCCGACATCCCCGGCCTGGGGGATGATGGGCGCGGTAGTCCACGGCGCCTGGGGGGCCTCGGGCTGGGGCGGCGGAGCGGGGGCGGCGGAGCGGCGCCGCCCCGCCTGGCCCCCAGCCAGCAGGCCCCGCTCCCGGGCCGGGGCCGAGCCCTGAGGGCGGCCGCCGGGCGCGCTGCGGCGGGACTCTCGCCGGCGGCGGCGTGGGCGGGGCCGGCGGCCCCTTCCGGCGCGGGCCGGGCTTCCTGCTGAGCGGGTCAGGTGACGGTTGCGGCCGGGCGCGGGGACGGAGGCGACGCCGGAGCTCGGCAGCCGCGAGCCGCGGGAGGCGCCAGCGAGGACCCCCGCGCCGGCCCGGTGAGCGCGGCCCGGGGCCTGCCCCTGGGCGGGCCCTCGCGCCTGCGGCGGGAGGGCGGGCCCGCCGTGCGGGGTCGGGGCCGCCCAGCTCGCCTCAGGGGCCTCCGCGGGCAAGGGGAGCGGCGCGGCTGGCGTGGAGCATCAGGTAGTCCTGGCAGGGCTGGCGGTCTCCTGCCCTTCTGGCGGGGCTCCCAGGGCGCCTGGCAGCCCGCCGCTGGGGACGGTGCTGGGCCAGCGGGGACCGCCGTGGCCGGGCCCAGCAGGGCTCTCTTCTGATGGAGGGCGAGCCTGCCGCTGCCTGGCCGTTGACCGCGGCAGCTGGATGCAGCCTCCCCCAGCCTGGGCATGATGGGCGTCGTGATCCAACACATCCGGAGGGCACCTGGTTGGGGAAGGCTGGCTGAATGGAACTTCCCTGGCCTGGGGTCGAATACCAACAGAGACAAGCTGCAGGAGGAAAGTGACTTCACGCCTGGCATGGGAGGTTCCAGGGGCGTTATTCGACAGGCCACTGCTGGAAGACAGAATGCTGGGCTTAAGTGAGCCTTTGATCTGCCCTGGTGGGGCTCCTCTGAGGGAGTGCTCCACTGTGAGATGGGGGAAGAGCTACTAGGTTAGACAGCAAGATTAGACAGGTTCAAGGAGGAAGAGAGATCTGTCGATGGCTAAATAGAACCTCCATGTTTGGGGGCAGTGTAGATCTCTGAAGACCAGTTTCTGGAGGAGAGCCACCTTATGGGCTTCCCAAAAGTATCAAGGCAGCACTGCTTGAAAGCAGACACTGGGCTAGTATTTCAGGGCAGAACACCTTCTCAAAGTGGTTTGCCATAAAATCCTAACAGAATTAAAAGATGAAAAAAATCCCAATAATAACAATTTTTTTCACTCCACCAACACTAAAATAGCAGCGACAGTTAAAATGATCACTTGGAAGTGTAGACTAACATCCTTATTCAATTAAAAGCAGCTTTTAAATGTCCAGGACTCGGAGGGTTGAATCGTATGGGTTGCAACCTCTTTAGATGGAAGCCTCTGAACTTGGAGGCTTCTGTGGATCCAGTGCCCTGCTGGGCCACTGCTGGCAGGGTGGGAGGAGGGATGGAGGCAGTTTTTGCTTCTCTGTGCTCCCGTCGTGGTGTTTTCGCTGTAGATGTGCCTCTGAGCCCATCTAAACGAAGTGCACTGGTGGGGCTGGGGTTGGAGAGGCCATAGGATTTTTCGTATCCTGACCTGTCCTGTCCCCTTCCCTTCCCTTCCCTCACCTCCTTGCCCTCCAGCACATCCCCTTTCAGACCTCTCTGAGGTCGCTTTTGTGATCTTGGAAAGCGGCCTTTGCTGTTCTTTGCACAGCGGCTGCTGTGGGGAGAGGGATCGGATACTGGAGTTCCCATTCAAGGTCATAGCAGTGTCTACAGCCTCAGAAGGGGGACTTCAAAGAATTGTACAGTCCCTGTGATGCTCTCCCAGGACCACAGGATTGCTCTGTTGGACCCATGTAAAAACAGCCAGCAAGGGAGCCAAACATACTTTCTGTGGGGACTTCCACAATGATGGGGTACTGCTGAAATGGCTTTGTCTCTTGCGCCCACCACTGTGATGGTCTTTACTGGTGGGCACCTGTGCAGGGCCACCATGGCCAATCTTGAGGCCTAGGCAAGCTCGTGTAGATGCATGTGAACCTTCCAATAGCCTGATCCTGAGCCAGTTAGGGCTTTAAAGCACATTACACCAGCACTTTAAATTTGGCCTGGAAATGCATAGGCAACCAGCGCGTATGGAACAGAATTGGTATTATGTGCTTAGATCGCTTGGGCCCCACATGCAACTAGGCGGCTGCATTCTGCACTAGTTGAAGCTTCTGAACCATCTTCAAAAGCAGCAGTAGAGTGGATTGCAGTAGACTAGTAAGCGGTTTGTCTGTGATTTTCTGCAGAGTTCCCCATTTTTCTGTCTCAGACATTGAAGCATTGCTTCACATCTTGATGCATGCATCCATTCAGATGCTCAAGGATTTCAAGACTGCTTAGTGGCAGATGAAATGTGCTGTGTGAATGGACCTTAATTCTGTCTCTTTGACGTTGTTCATAAACTTGTGTGTAAATGCCGGTGATTTGTTCTTCCTTTGTGCTTCTGCATTTTCTACACATTCAAAACCAGAGCATTTTGCAAAGTCTGTTGGTTGAAGCTGCTTTTAACAGCAGATAATGTGGAAATTTTAAGTTATTGGAACTATTAAGTTAGTCTCATTGACTTCAAAAATCGCTTTGTGTGTGTCTCAGTTAAATACCACATAATCATTAGAGATTTGCAGCACAATTGTACGCATATTTACTGTGTTTACTAAGTCCCACAGTGTTCAATAGGGCTTTTCTATGTAAGTGTGTATTGTGTTTTTTTAACCCCCCCCTCTGACATGTTGTGCAGATTTCCTAGTTAATCTGCTTACGCCTTTCTTTACCATAGATGTACTATTACATAACAATTCCAGACATGGAAAACAATACACATGCATTATGTAACTGGTTATATTAGATTCTCTTTCATTTTCCTGTATAGGGGAAAAATGGATATTAAAGTTTTCCTAGTAACACATTGTTAACAGTTTGTTTGCTAGAAGAGCGTGAAAATGAAATATACAAGAAAAATCTTGGGGTTGTGGTGGACAGCTCAATGAAGATGTCAACCCACTGTGCAGCTGCTGTAAAAAAGGCAAACTCCATGTTAGGCATAATTAGAAAAGGAATTGATAATAAAACTGGCAATATCATACTGCCCCTATACAGATCGATGGTGTGGCCACACTTGGAATACTATGTCCAGTTCTGGTCACCACACCAAAAAAAAAAAGATATTGTAGAGCTGGAAAAGGTGCAGAAAAGGGCAACTAAAATGATCAAGGGGGTGGAGCATCTCCCCTCTGAGAGAAGGTTACAACAGCTGGGATTGTTTAGCATGGAAAAAATTTTCGTCATGCGGAAAAATACGCAAATAATTATGGAAGTATTTACATAATTTACCTTGGCACGTAACATTTAGCTTATTGTCTTCATTCAATGCTTCCTCAGCAGAAACCTATGTATTTTCCTATGAATTTATATGCGTAAATTTTGGGAAAGTAAAAAAAATCATCCTGAAGTCCACGGACTCCTGTCGGTGG
The DNA here is from genome assembly GCF_057233095.1 of Heloderma suspectum. Classification (NCBI taxonomy): domain Eukaryota; kingdom Metazoa; phylum Chordata; class Lepidosauria; order Squamata; family Helodermatidae; genus Heloderma; species Heloderma suspectum. Next base: position 31,242,854 of record NC_139470.1, read on the forward strand.
CCTGAGGGGGTTGAAGTCCATGGACTCAGTCCGCGGCCTGAGGGGGTTGCTCTGCAGCGGATTCCGCAAGTCGAATTCTTAGAAATCTGAGCTCATTTTAGTCTGTCTCAAATTTCTCCAGCATCCCTATTCCCAGGTGATTATATTAAGGTTTCTCAAATGTTATGTAGCTCTACCCTAAGTTGTACATTTTCTGAGCAGTGCTGGAAAAATATTTCAGACTCCTGATGTCCAACCCTGCAAAGAAATTAAAAAAACATTGCAAACCAGGAGTGTCAGGATATGAGTTTTAGGGAGCAATCCTATGGGGATAGGCGGCAGCCTCCGAACTCAGAGGTGACTGCTTAGCCAATGCAGGGTGGGAGGAGCACTGCGGGGATCGTCTCCTCCGTGCTCCAGCCGTCCTGCATTTGCATCTAGATTGCAGATTTCGGCTGTCTAGCTGCGGGACATTGGAGCGCAGGGTGGGGAGGCCGGATGGCACATAGGAAGCGTTGTACCAGTACTTCCGCACTCCCCGCCCTGCCCCCGGGAATGCCCCGTTTTGCCCTGCTCTGCTCTTACGGGCGCGGAGCACAGGGACAATCCGTGCCACCTACGAGGTGGCGGGGGAAGGGTGGGGAGTCAGTTCCTGGAAACTGACCAAGCCTATGGCTGTTGAGCCACTATCTAGCGGCCATGGGATTGCGACCATAGATACTTAGCTGTTCTGCCACCTGATACTTTTTTCAGTCCAATCCATACTTCAGGAGAATTGGCTGGCTGAATGAAGTATTATGTCTGTTTGCTTATTGCCAATTTTTCATTCAAAATGTGCTCAGGGACTTCGCTAGAAATGACTGAACTACTGAAAATCTGCAGAGCTCAGAAGTTGCATCCATTAGGGCTTGCTAGCTGATTGCAGGGCTGCCCTTTGGGAACCTCCAGCAAAATGATGTAACTGAATGAAAAGAGTTCTGTTGAAACAGATGTCTCCTCTTTCCCACTTGTTGTGCTCTGTGATGTGGTCATGAATCCTCTCTAGGTCCACTGTGGGATTGAGTTGCTGTGTGTGAAAAGTACCTTTTTGCATGAGTTGATGGGAGATAGGGGGTCTTCCTTTGCTGTGTGTGCTTTTCCTTGGGCATCTCTGCAGAGAAAACGGGCAGAGGGCAGAAAACGCACCTCAGGTAAGTTAGGCAAAATGAAGCGATGGTAAGGAGGTGATTCCGTCCTAGGATCCATCGACAGCTATTGAAACGTTGATTCTCTTGTGGAAGGAGCTATTTTTCTCACACATCCCAACGTGTCTACAAGGGCTGGAAGCTTTAATGTGCCTAATTGATTAGATTCATCAACTTAAACTTTAATTAGTAATTTACAAGCAACAGGCAAAGTTTAATTAGTGAGCTGAGTGCTAAGGGCACACTTCGTTAATTTGTGAGGTTCCCTTGGTTCTGGTGTGTTGCTGTAGCCGGGAATGAAAGCGAGAGGCTTAAAGAAGGCCTTCCCTCCTAACAATGAGTATAGGTTAAATCATAAGTTATCTTAGTTTCTTTCAATATCCCCAGCAGGCACCTATGAATGTAGTAGATTAATTGAGTAGTTGGTTAAAAGGCAGGTGATTTCTCATTTAAAATGGTTTAGTTGTTTGGCAGCTCCATGTTTTATACATGAAAACTGAAAAAGCCAGAATAAATTGTTCCGCCTTGGTTAATTGTTACTTGTTCTTGGCTTTTGAATTAAAATATAAGGTGGAAGCTGTTGTAATTGATGGGCAATTATGTTGTTTTTATACCCTGAATTATAGTAGTCTTGTGGTTGGCGTGTCTGTGATGGTGAGGTTCCGAGGATCTTCACGTTCATGGAGTGCTTTTCAGGTCCAGATAGAGTAGACTTCCCCAACCCGGCGCCCTCCAGATGTGTTGGACTGCAATTCCCATCATCCCCAGCCAGCATGGCCACCATGGTCGCATGGCAGGATTGGGGAAGGCTAAATAGAATAAAAAGGAGTGGGAAAGGGAGGAACTGACTGAGCACATACCCTAAATTGACATGACCCTCTGTCATTGAATCTGCTTCTGTTGGCACAATAAGAGGTCAAGCTTTACAGGCTCTGTGTAGTGACCTAAAGCACCACCCAGGGGATCCTCTTGCACAAGCGCCTTGTGAAATGAGTCTTGTGAAGTTCCTATCATTTCATTGTGAGCTAGACAGGCGAGCCACCCAGAGGACTTCACCCCCAGAAAATGGAGACAGGCAGACCTTTCCCAACTGAATTCAGATGCTGTTCTACTTGGGTTTCCTAGACGAACATGTTCATGCTCTTAGCTGGAAAAGTAATTTAAATATTCAGATATCTTGTGCTGCTGGAGCAGATTGACAGTTGGCCCCCTCAATGAATTGCTGTGGGAATATTCCACTTCCGTGTTATTCCTTAGCTCTCCAATAAGCTGGCCTTCTGTAGGCAGATGAGATGACAGACTTAAGCAGTCGCTTGGAGACCATCATCAGCATTTTGGCTTTCTTCTGGATGTGTGTTTTTGCTTTTCTGTTCCTGCCTCAGAAGTGATTAATCCAGGCTTGTCAATGGTCGCATGCCTGGTTGTCTAGGGCAGAAGTTCGTCCAGCTGTTTGGGATTGCGGCTCCCAGAAGCCCCTGCCAGCCTGGCCAATGGTCAGGAATGCTGGGAATTGCAGTCAAAAACATCTGCAGATCTACTTTTTGCCCACCCCTCAGCTAGGGCAAATAGGGATGGCCTGCCAGGGGGTGAGATGAGGAAGCTTTACAGATAAGCTGCAAACAGATCAGCCATGCAGAGGCACTTGGGAAGGCGGCTTTGTGAAAGTGCTTGGAAGCTAGCAACCTTTGTCTGCTTACTTGCAAGACTGGATGAATCCCTGGAGCTCTGTGGTCAGCAAGAGCTTGGTGAAGATGGGTTCTGGCTGCTCACGCTTGGCATCCCAATGGTCTCCCTTCCACAACTCTCTCGAGATGGGGAAGGCCAGGGCAGCTCAGAGCACTGGCTCACCCAGTTGCCCTCCCAGTCGGAGGCCTAGGAACAGTGTCTTACATCAGCGGTCCCCAACCTTTTTGGCACCAGGGACCGGTTTCGTGGAAGACCATTTTTCCACAGACCCGGGGGTGCGTGTGTGTGGTTTCAGGATGATTCAAGCGCATTTATTACTTTTCAGTAATAGGCTACGTAAAGATTTACGTAGCCTATTACATGAAGAACAGGGACGCAAATGGCGTCCGCATAGCAGATGCCATTTGCATCTGAGCAGCTGGAGCCGGCCAGCAGCTCCACGGACTCGCTGCGGAGCCAGCCGGGGCCGGCGAGGATTCCACGGGGGAGGGAGGGATCGCTTCCCCCCTCCGTGGACCCCGCCGACCCAAGGTAAGGGGGTTTTGCACACCCCTATGCTCACTCCTGCTGTACGGCCCGGTTCCTAACAGGCCACGGACCAGTACCGGTCCGTGGCCCAGCGGTTGGGGACCCCTGCCTTACATGACAGAAGGAAGACGTTGTGCCATTGCCTCACTCTTCCCCATTCTTGTCGCAAGGCCATCTTGCCTGGGAAGAGGAAGGGGAGCTGCGCCAGCCTGCCCTGCCTCTAGGATTTGGAGCCCTTGGAGCTGGCTGCCTCCCGTCTGAGCGGCCATGAGGCATGGCCAGGTAATGTTCGCACCTGGGCTTGTGGGGCCATTGTTGCATCTCCCCCCCACCTCTCTAGTTTTGTGAGCTCTCTCCCCTCTCTCCGCCTCCGTGCCCATTCTGTGTAATCGCTCCTCACAGCCTGCAGGACAAGGTACTGACTGACGGAAGACATCCTGGGTTTCTTGACCGACTGACCCAGTCCGACAAGTTGAGAGTAGAAAAGGAAGCCTTTTAAATTGTGTGTTGTACATTCTGTTTAGTACTCGAAACTGTGGGTAATTCATTTGCTTTCCGCGCTTTGCTAAGCCCATCCTTGGGTTTGGCTCTGCCAGAATATTGCTGCTCTGAGCCTACTGGGAAGGGCAAGGTATAAATGTACTACTACTACCACCACCACCACCACCTTGTGGTTAATTTTAGGGATCATTCATAAGCTTCTGTGCTGAACGTTTGTGGCAGAAAGCAGCTGGAGCTTGGTTAAAACCCAGTGGGAGGCTGGATCTTACTCTGGTCCCATAAGTGCTGGGTTTTTGCTCAACCCATGCAAGATTTCTCAGATTGATTTAGGTCAATCTGACCAAGACCTGACCTAAGCGCTTCCACTGTACAAAAGTAGCCGCTAGTGACACATCCTGCTTATGGCCAGATTTGCAAAATAATATAACGGTGTCCTCTAAATTCTTTCTTTATTGCACGTTTCAGTTGTAATAAAAATTCTTGACTGGGCCTGATCAGAAGCCAGGAATGGCCAGCAAAGGACCTGCGGCTTCTGCTTCCCCAGAGAGCTCCAGTGCTGGCGGGACCAGCGGCAACAGCAGTAATGGGGACAATGCGGGTCAGGATAGCACTTTTGAGTGCAACATCTGTTTGGACACTGCCAAGGATGCTGTGATCAGCCTCTGTGGGCACCTCTTCTGGTCAGTATCTTGCTCATGTTGTTCAGTCATTCATTTGGTGTATAGCCCAAAGACTTTGAGTTGTGTACATAAGTATTTTACATTAAAAAGGGTGGGGGGAATCCATGAACTCCTTGAACAGCTGCTCTGTGTCCCTCCAGCTGTGTTCCTGAGGAGGGTGCTTGTGTTTCAGGGACCCCTGGGTAAGAGGCAGCACATCCCCTCATATCTCCCTCCCCAGCAGCATCCCTGCCAGCCAGGTGTCAGCTGGGTTGTCAGGTGCTAGATGCCAATGCCAGGTGTCAACCTCACTGTTGCCCCCAAGTGCAGCAGTGGACTTGGTCTCCATAGGAAGAATGAGTGGTAGCCATTGAGTCCTATGGGGACGTAGGAAATAGGTGCAGTTGCAGATACAGTTGGGGCAGGCACTAGTCACGGGGTGGGGGGGTGTCTGTGATCTCAGCTTTTGTCCAGGATGTATCCCATTCACATTGTCCATAAAACTCGCTGAGAACCCTATCTTCATAGCCCCACCTCTTCATTTGCATTGCCCCTCCCTGGGCCCAGTTTTGTGATCTCCCCAGCATGTGGCAGAACCCAGGGACTGGCTCTTAAATGTGCAGCATTAGTGCAGTCTTAGTACTGTACAGCTGTTATTGGAAAAATCACTCTTCCAAGCTGAAGAGCCCTTAAAGTAGGGGTGAGCAACTTGTGGCCCTCCAGGTGCTTTGGCCTGCAACTCTCACCATTGGTTATGCTGGATAGAGCTGATGGGAGTTGTAGGCAAAATAATATGGAGGGCCACAACTTGCCCAGCCCTGCCTTAAAGCAAAGCAACAATGTGAGTAGTAGACAAGAAGGAGTTTCACACTGGATGACAGGCTGTTGGTTGCTGCGGAGGCAGTCTAGGCTGAAGGGGGCACGCACGGTGGTCACGGTGGGAAAAGGAGGCTGCCTCAGGCCTGGTCAGCCTCTTGGTCCAGTCTTATTTCTTCTATTATTTCTTAGTGATGCTTCTGTGCCACTGAATACAACAACATCTCCAAGCAGTCTTCTCTACTGCAACTGCCAGCAGCTGCCCAAGATTGCTGGCAGAGAGCGAGGCCTGTCCCAGCCTTTGCTGTCTGAGATCCTGGAGAGGCCGAGGATTGAACCTGCTGGGCTGCTGCAGGCAAAACACGTGCTCTGCCCCAGTGCGGTGATCCATGTTTGATTGGACCTTGGCCTGCTGTTCTGCAGCACTGCCATGGGCTTCCTTCTCTTAGGTGACTCTGGTAGGAAGAGAGTTCCAGATGTGCCCTTAACTTTGTGGGAGTCAGCAGCCATCTTGCTCTGGCCATGTGGGTTTGCACTGTGAACTCCCATGCTCCCGGCATAGGTGTGTCTTTTTTCCTTTTACTGAATGAGGTTGCTTGAACTGAAAGCTGAGCCATCTCTAGGTAGAAGTGGAATGGATCATGCCACTTCTGACTTGTGCCCATTTGCAAGTGTGTGCCTGGCGAGGCATACAGTAGATGTTCTCTTTCTCTCTCCTTAGAATTGCTGTAAGCATCAGTCACTCCTGTGACATGGGAGATGTATTTGCCAGCTGAAAGAGAAGTCAGTGGGCCAGATCTCAGAGGACAGAATATAAATGGTTCCATCTCTGTGCACAGCTACTCATCACATTGCCACAGAAATGTGAAGCTGCTCTGCTTGCTAGGCAGCCATACTGGAGCCCTGCTGGGGCGGGATCCAGAGGCAGACCAGCTGCACAAGCCACGCAGCCAGTGTAGAGGCGCCAGGGGAGCAGCCTGGCCCAATCCAAGAGGAGCACCCCAGGGTGTCTTGCAGTGCTTAGGATCCAAGAGTTGGGCTCCACCATTCCCTGAGACTTGGCAAGGAATCCTGGGCTGCCCCCTTCCCCCTGAATTGTGCAACAGCCACTCAAGGAGCTTGGGCAGCACCGGGGGGCTCAGCTGCACGTACAGTTCAAACTGCCTGCTCCACTGCTCTCAGTGGAGGGTGAAAGGGTGAAAAATGCACCCTTTTCATTCATGCTGTTTGACTTCGGTAATCCAGGAGGATTATAAGGCATTGCTCTGTGGAAATTGTTGTGGAAGATCCTGTTTTTAAAAAGGTGAGGTTTACCTCAATCTCTTGGTCCCATTCAGCCATGTGATCTACATGTTGGAGGGAATAACTAAGAAGAGAAGCAATTAAAAAACAAAACACATCAACTCTGGCTGCTGCCCTTTTAAATGTGGTGGTTGTTTTAATATACGGTTGTGGAACCTGCCTTGCTGGATTCCAGTCTCCGCGTGCTCACATGTTATGCTAAATGTATTCTGATCTTTCCCCCTCCCCCTCTGCTCTCTTCCTGGCCTGTGAACGCTTTGGGGATCCCAACAGTTGGCCTTGTTTACACCAGGTAAGGCTGGTTTTCTTTTACTTTGTCTTTCATCAGCTTCTCTTGCACAATCCACCTCCTCAGCTCTCCAGGGGTTTCTGAAAAGGTGCAATATCCCTTTCCATTCCTAAATGTACTGTGTCAAATCTCCCTAGGGCAACCCAATTTGGTAATTAATGTTAACATGCAATTGCTTGCAATCTGCTAAGAACATCAGAAGAACCCTGCTGGGTCAAGCTTGTCTAGTCCAGCATTCTAAGCCCAGCTAGTCACCAATGGCCCACAACTGGGACATGAATGCAGCAGCACCCTCCCGTTTGTGTTCCCAGCAACTGGCATATGGAGCATACTGCAGAGATTTGGGGTCTCTCCATTTTATTTGTAGGATGTTCCTATATGTTGCAATTAGATGTCACAATGTAATAATAACGATGATAATAATTATGAATGTTATCATAATCAGTTTTGGGGTGTTAAGAGCATTTTGTGTACATTCTTTTGGCAATCCCTACAACAATCCTCTAAGATAGGTCAGTATTATCCCCATATTGCTGATCAGGTCACTTAAGGGCCATTTAGCAGATTCATGGCAAAGGTGAGGTTTGAACCAGAGATTCCCATCTCCTGTCCTGCATCAGCTCTTGTATGGTGGGATGTGGTGGAGAGGTAACATCTTCGTGAGTGGGTTAAAGCCCTGACGTTAGAGCCACAGCTTGTTTTATGTTAGAGCCTCACCCCCCCCACACACACACACTCAAAAGTAATGAAAACCACAAAAGTAGTAAGCGTCTGCATACCATACAAGAATGCATTAAGAATTGTCCTGAAGCGTCAGGAGCATCAGCAGCTCCCTGGCAGAGGAAAGAGCTGCTCATTGTGCCCAACCAATTTTGAGCCTTGCAGATGATGCACCCGGTGACATTTAGCATCCATGTAGCACTTCTTGTTCTGTGGTTCGTGCAAGATGTTCTTTCATTAGCTCTCCTCTTGTGCGTTACTCAATTTTGTTCTTGTTTTCTGCCTTTCAGTGGTTAGAGACCAGGCCAAATAGGCAGGTGTGTCCAGTGTGTAAAGCAGGCATCAGTCGTGATAAAGTTATCCCCCTTTATGGAAGGGGTAGTACTGGACAACAGGACCCCAGGTAAGAATGTTTGAAGTGGCTTCTCATAGGAGCAGCCGTCGTTTTCTTTGCTTGAGGAGCCCCATGTTCCCACGGAGTGGAATCTGTAGGAGTGGAGGAACCCAGGAAACGGCATTGTACTGAGTCAGACCCTGGGTCCATCTGCCCAGTATTATTGACACTGACTGGCAGTCATGCCTCTCCAGGGTTTCAGGGAGGATCCTTTCCTAGCCCTACCTGGAGATGCTGCCAGGGATCGAGCGGGGGACCCTTGGCATGTAAAGCAGGGCCCCCGCCACTGAGTCACGGCTCCTCCCCCATAGCCAATGTGTATATTTGGCGAATGTTGTTGCCAGGTTAGGTCTTCAGGTTGCAGTGCCCTTCCTAGTCTTATCTGTCGGAATCTACCTGCTTGAACTAAATCCAAGTCACCATTTTCTATTGTTCATTGTACAGGACACTCCCTACTACAGGCTTTTGTTCGGGGATGCATGCAATGTAATCAGACTGTAGCAACATGCAAGTGGAGAGCTTTCATTGTGGCATTCTGACGCCTTGCTCCTTTTGCTCTGCCTTGCCAGTAGGCTCACTGACCAAGGATCCGTTGGAGCAGTGGTTTTGAAATGGTGTTCTGGGGATTACACTGACCACTGTTTTCAATGATAAGAGTAGATATCATGGAATGAGAGTAAACGGTTAGGCTGCATGTTTGATTAAGGACGTATCATGTTAAAATGAGAGCGTAACTGTTTGTGGAACTTTGAAAGAATGGCACATCCCCCCAAAACTGAGTTCGAGGGGATTCTGTGCTCTTGGATGCCTCTTGGGGCTCTTTAGGGAGGAGATCAGTAATGGCCGGCACAGTTCCCTCAGTGACTGCTTGCCCACCCCTGCTGGTACATGGTGATGATGTCTGTCCAGGGCCCTAGGTGAACTCAGCCTGGAACTGCTGTGACTGGCAGGGGCTTCATGGTAGATGTTCGGGGGCTCCTCAAGCATGTTGCAGGAGTCTGGAAACCACAAGGAAACTACTGTGAGGGTTACCTGGGCATCCAGAGGCCTCTCAGTAAAAGAGGGCATCATTTCAGTACTTAGGTGCAGTGCCCTCTGGGTGTTTTGGACTGCTGCTCCCATCAGCATGGCAGTGAGGAGCAGTGAGGGGAACTGCAGTCCAAAATGTCCAGAGGGCACCGCGTTGGGGAGGGCTGCTTTGCTGTGTGCACTGATCTCTGATGCAGCAGCAATGGCCCTACAATGAACTGCGGTCCAGCAGCTGTTTTGGGAGGCGGATTTTGAGTTTTGCTATGGCAGCAGAGTTGAAGGCGGAGAGCTCTGATCTGCCTGTCCGGGGTGCGGTTGGCCCGGGAGAGCAGCGCGCTCGCACAGCTTCTCCTCACTCCAGGGGAACTTTCTGGCGGATTATGCCTCCCCTTAGTGAGTGAAGCTGGGGAGTGGACTCCTTTGGGATTCTCTCATGATCGCACCAAAATGTCTTATGCTGGCAGTGGTAGCCAAGTAACTTCGGGAGCTGGTCGGCATTCCACCACAGAGAAAGGTCTTTTCCTCTTATGCTCTGCGAAGTGCCAGGGACGCTAATGGCGCTAAATAAAAATAATTGCAGTAGTAGTAGTAATAAGAGCGGCAACAGGCTACTGCTTGAAGAGGGGAAAGGGGAAGAGAGCTCCCTCCTCCTGGCTGCACTGTGTAGCAGTGGGGGCGGGGAGGGCTTCTGGGGTGCAGTCAGTGGCCCAGTTAACCAGGGCTTGGCTTGACTGAACTGATTGTATCTTACAGAGAGAAAACGCCACCACGGCCTCAGGGCCAGAGACCCGAGCCAGAAAATAGAGGGGTGAGTAAGCTCAAACTGGCAGACTGGGGTGGACACGGACGGACGGATGAACTTCTGTTTCTCAAAAGTACATAGTAAAAATGTGTGTTGTTTCATATCCCTGTAGCTGTGAAGAAAAATCTGAAAACGTAGGCTAAAGCACTAAAAAATGGAAGATTGGAAGGTCTGCCTCTTGCTGGAAGACCACCTGTGGTTTTGGGACCTGTTTCCCTTCCCTTCCTCCGGGGGCCTGCTTGCCCCTTGAATGTCCCTTGAGTCCCAGTTCAGTTTCTGTAACGAAGGAACAAACCATGTCACTCACTGTCCCTTCAGCCATTTGTGCATACAAGATAAAGCACAAAAGTGAAGTCTGCTAGATCTGCATTTGCCTAGTTAAGTCAGCATTTTGATGAGAGCTATTTTGGAATCCACTTGCGGAATTTTGTAAAATGGATTTTGAAACCCTCTGGGTATGTGTATGTAAACATACTTTCATGATAGCTGCTATCAAGCATGCCTGTGATAACTGGGGATGTAGCAGGATGTGTGTAAACGTACAGTTTGTAGACTTAGTGGTTATAAATAGCAAAGCCTGGGTGGTTGGAGAGATGGGACAGGTTGCAGAATTTCCTGGTGCAGAGACAGGGAGCATGCATGACCTGATGAAATAATTGCATATTTCCATGTAAGTCTGCTTGGGGCCTCCAGAGCCTGCCCGTGGACCTCCTTGCTTCAAACAAACGTCTCTACTGGGTTTGCTTAAGGAGCGCTTCTTTCTTGGTGCTCCCTGGAGAGCTAGAGCCTTATTAAATCTGTTGCTGAACTTTGAGAGCACCTTTTTAGCACATGCTGCGGTGACTGAAGCTTCTGAAGCAAAGGGTGTGTCTTGCATTCCATTCCCCTGGCACGGAGGTGATGCTGAACTCAGCTTGTCAGGCATGCAATCAGATGGCCAGCAGAAGCTTTTTAGGCCATGCTGGAAGTATCAGCTGTGGTCTGTCCCAGGTAGTGAGAAATGGGCTCAGCTGTGGCGTTGTGGCTCTTTTGGCAACACTCTGTGACACACACGCTCAGTCAGGGGATGGTCAGGCTTTGATAGAAGACCCGCAGCAATGTCTTATGGTCTGTGTCATAGCTATCCACACTTGATCAGCAGAGAGCACTGTTTTGGGAGGCCTAGGGTAGCCTTTCCTAAATTTTTGATAGCTAGCCAAGAGGCACTTGGATTTAGGTTGAAAACACACTTTGCTCTTCCACCCCAAAAGGGCTACCTTCAGAGCATATAAGGGTTAAAATGACTGGCCCTGGGTGTTTCTGCATGAGTCAGTCACTGCTCCTCGTGGCACACCTTGTGAGTTGAAAGGATGCAGAGGGACAATAGCAGCCACCTCTAAGAGCCAAGGTTTGCTTCATCCTGGCCTGGAAAGTGATGGAATGATCCAGGCATGCAAGATGCAGAGACAGGGAAGAGTTACCTCCACACAGTGGAGGCTGACTGGAAGGAGGCAAGGACTGAGCAGGGAATTGTGACAAGACACAACAAGTGGGCGCTTTTGGCTCATGGGAGCTGATCTCGTTTTCTCAGGGCACATGATCAAGGCACGCGATTGGAGAGATCACAATGGGACGGTGTTTCGCTTTGCAAACTTGCACACTTAGGGTGCAATCCTCTGCATGTTTAGACAGAGAAAAGGGGTGTGCTCGGAGCTGAGGGCCTTTTCTCTGTCTAAACCCCTTTAACATAACTTTTTTTCCACATCCACATTTTTTTTTCCCCTTACCAGGGCTTCCAGGGCTTCGGGTTTGGTGATGGAGGCTTTCAGATGTCATTTGGAATTGGGGCATTTCCTTTCGGTATATTTGCGACAGCATTCAACATAAATGATGGCCGGCCTCCCCCAGGTATGGAGCACCCCAGCTTCACCAAAAAATGCGCAGCAGAACAGCGTGTGTGTGTTAACTAACCCTGTACACTTAATACTTAACTGTTCAATTAGAAACAAACCACCCTACCAGTCATTGGTTTCTCTGTCCAGTGTGGGCGTGAGAGATCAAAAGCAGCAGCTAGCCCATTGTGCTTCTGTTGCTGCTGGTGTAACGGAAGAATCTGAGTCCAGATTTTTCAACTCTGAATAAAGGTAGACTAGTTCTTTTGTTTTTAAAAACGTCAATAAAATAGGTGCTGCTTACCTTCTGTTACGTAAAAAACTGTGAACAAAACTGCTTAGCAGTTCACCCATGAAGTACTGCTCACCATCATGTTTGCCTCCTGGCAGAGTAATGGCAGGGCTCCATCTGGAGTAAAACCAGCTGGGTCACTTCTGGTGGCCCAGGGTCTGAAGAGGACTGGGCGGACTCTGGGGAGCAGTGCCCCCTTCCTGGGGAGTGAGCCAAGACCTTTTACAAAACTGCCACACAGCAAGCTTCCTGTGGCCTTTGACGTGCCTGATTAATGTGTGACCCCAACGTTATTGGTGCCACTATGGGAGGATTCAGAGCAAATCTAAAAATCTTTTTGGCTTGTACTGGACTAATTTTTACTGTCCACCATGTGCTATTGATGACTGTTCCTAAGAAAGCGCTCTTAAAATCAGCATCTTTCACTCTTCTCCCAGATCAAGAGAGGGTTTTCCTCTTGAAGTATGTCAGGTGTCTTTAAAAGAATGAAGGAGCACTTGATAAAATTTGATCTATGTAACAAAACTTCAATACCTGCTTCTTTTTTCCACGGCACCATCGGTGTTGCCTTGTCCTTCCTAGCTCAGCCCTTTTCAGGGAATCATGACAATCCAAACTGTAGGGATTTCCCATTATAAGTGGCAAGGGAAGTTTTCTACTGAAGGAGTAACTAGTGGGTTAATTCCATGCTTCAGCCTCTGGAACTAGAAACAGGCAGTGTTCAATTTGTTTGCTTGCAGAAGGAAAATAGATAATGTCTGTCTGTTCTTTTCTGCCTTCCCAGCTGTTCCAGGGACGCCCCAGTATGTGGATGAGCAGTTTCTGTCCCGCCTCTTCCTGTTTGTGGCCCTGGTGATCATGTTCTGGCTCTTGATTGCTTAACTTTGCTCCATACCCTATATTGCACCACAGTTTGTGGGGCTCTGAACAAGTCACAGACTGCTTCCTCTCCCTGTCCCATTGTAAGCCTTTTGGTGTCTGATTCAATAGCTAATGATGGGTTCCTGGGAACCACGGTGTTGCAGTGTGAAGAAGAATCTCGCTTATTACGCCAGAGATACAGAATTAAAAGTCTGTTTAAAAGCATTCTGCCGTTCAGCCATGTCTCATGCAGCAGGTATCTGGCTATAACTGGGAATGTAGCCTTGAGCTCTGCACTCCGAGAGAGGGAGTCTTGTTTGAAACCTTGTGCCAAGCAGCCAGAACAGGTGCCGGCCCTAGAGGGGGAGTGTGTGGTGGCTTGGAATGGAAGCTCCTGCCATGTGTCCCAGCCTCTTGCATCCCAACACCAGTGGAGGGAAGGCAGATCAGCTGACTGATGCTCCAGAATCCAGTTGCACGTGTTGCTCAAAATCCAACATGCTGCAGGAAATCTCTTCTTATACTAACAAGACTTGTGTAGAACATCTGGCTGAAGATGGTGTCACTTTAGGACTGTCCTGTTCCTGCTGTTATCCACCCAAGTGATAGCAGACCATCATTGACCTTTGCCAGTGACTTTAAAAGTGAAAGGATAAGAGACCCTTTGACCTGAAAAAGTCAAATACTTAAAATTACTGGAACAAGATGGGGCAAGTTTTCTCATCTCAGGGCTAGGGTAGGGCTGTTGGACACTAAAGGGCCCCTCTGTGGCTCTCACACTTCCTCACTGATAAAAGCAGTGTTTTCAAAAAGTTTGTGTAGTAGTTTTCAGCTTTTACTTTGGATAGATGCAGTTGTGTCATCCATAGCCAAACATGTTTTTCCACGTCTTGGAACAGCTTGATTGGGAAGAGGGGATGGCAACCTCTTCTTGAGTATCTCTGAGTATTTTGCAACACCCCGCCCCCCATTACAGTTTTTACTTAGTGATTTTTTTTGGTAGATTTTTAGCAGGGCATACAAGATTTCTGCCAGAGCAGAGTTTGTTCCTAAGCTCCGAGCCAAGTGGCCGTTAGTGTGTGAGCTTTTTTACATTACCAAAGATATTGTTTTGAAGGCTAGAACTTGGGCACAATCCAGGAGGAAGCTCTCCCAGACAAGCCCCATGGAAATGAGTGGGTGCCGTGCTCAAGGTGGCTTCAGTGGGACTCGCGTAAAAGCATTCAGGGTTATGCCAGAAGGTGAGTGGTTTGGAGAACAATGTACAGAGCAAATTCTGGTTGTGGGGGGGTGGGGGAGCAAGAGGAGGAATCGCTATAACCCATGCTGCACCCACAGGATGTGAAATACGAGGGTTCCTCAGTTTGCCTTTCTTGTAAATAGGAGGATGTCTCTGAAAGACTTCTGGTCTTGATTTTTATTTTGCAGTGGTTTTGATCTTCCCCACTGGTTGCTAACAAACAGGCTGGCTTGCTGAAAAAGCCTGACCGCAATATTGAATATTGGTGTAGGGGGCTTATTTTTCCTCTGGTCTGATGCCATGCCTGGGAATGAGGAACTTGGAAATACCTGAATACTGTCACAGTCCAAGTCAATACCATTTCCCCCCACAAGAACAGGAGTAAGTAAGGTGAAGGACCAGGCAGCACGTAAAAGTCTGACTTGGTTCATCCAAGCATTAATACACTTTCAGTGTTGACATGTGATGTGCAAGCAGATTGTATGACCCTTGAAAGCGCTGTGAGGTGTCTCCCTTTCATGTTAAATTCTTGTCATGGTTCCCAAAGGGTTTCAGGACCCATCAGCAAGCTCAGTCTTTCCCAACTTGGTGCCCTCCAGATGTGTTGGACTCCAACTCCCCGCATCCCCCAGCCAGGTTGGGGAAGGCTGAGCAAGGCAAAAGGCTGATGGGCATCCTCCTAGAGCCTGCAGAGCTTGGACTAGTTTTGGGGGGGAAGCAGCGCCACCTGCTGTCGACAAGAGAAGATTAAGTGAACGTGCAAGGGATTTCTTGCACTGCCTTTCTACTGTTTCTCAGAATTACGTACCATGGAACTAAAGCTGTATTTCAGAAATCACACTTCTCAAACAGTTCAATAAAAGCCTGTATTGCCACACATGCAAAATAAAACCTGTGGCAATTGGAAAAGAGCTTTGCAAGGTTTGATTGTCATGGATTTAAATATTAGATATGCCGTGTGCTGTTCTCTGCCATGGAATTTGGTCTCTTTAAATGTGGAATCTTGTACTTTGCCAGCTGCCATCTTGATGAGGATCTCTAGATGAATGGGACAAAGAACCCAGTCTGACTGTTAAGGAGCTGTGTTGGCCCAAGTCCTGCCGATATGAGCATCGCTTGGGCTGGTGGCATTTTTAACCAGGAAGATCAGACTTTGACTTTCCATAATTGACTGAAATAGCAAAGTCATGTGGCAGTTTACAGACTAATAGATCTATTGCAGTGTAAGCTTTTATGGACTGTAAAGCCCTCTGTTGAGATGTGTGTATTGAAATGGTCTCTGACTGAGGCGGAAGCTTCTGTAGACTTAATTTGTCTTGAAGGTGCCACCACAAGACCCACAGCTATTTTTGTTGCAACTGGACCCTCTGGAGTTTCGTATTTTACTGATGGATGTGAAACAGCCTCTGGATCCCCCCCCCCCCGCTTGTGTCTTCTCCCTCCCACCCCTGCACTGTGCTTTTTGTACTATATTATTTCTTCTCCCCCCAATCATGTATTCAGATTGCACTTGGCCTGTGGTTAGCAAAAGATGACACCACTGTGCAACACCATTGTTCACTAATTTTCACTGTTGTGAAAGTAATTTAGAATAAACACGTTTTTACATTATACTATGACGGTGTGGCATTCATTTTTTGTGTGCTGTTCTCTGTTGTGGAATTGTCTCTTGAGAGAGTAGGCAGTAGCTTTGATATGTGTAGCAGAGGCTTCACTTACTTCTGCTGGTATTTGGTATCTCCGGTTTCTCCTAGGCAGCTTTCCCTTACCTGATGCCCTCCAGATATGTTGGAATGCAGCTCCCATCATTCTGTCAAATGATGGGAGTTGCAGTCCACCACATTTAGAGGACTAAATGGGGGAGAATTGTTGGGTGTAATAATTGTGTTGTTGTATTAGCAAGTGTATGGCCATTGCACCTGAGGGGCTTCACTTACATAAAATACACTATTTGTTAGAAGGAGGGTTCCTGTGAAACAATTTTGGAGTAGGGGAAGAGAGGTAGTCTGGGGCAAAGAGGATTCTTTCCCCTGTGGCCTCCCCACTCATCCCTCCATGTGCTTCTGGGCTCCACGGAGAAGCTAACCCTGGGAGCAACTGCTTCTACTACAGTCCAACGGTTTAGCTGGGAACCCCTGGCCGTGGGGGGGGGGGCTGTTCCAGGGGCTGCTGTTCTGGTCCATGCTCCATGGACTCTGTTCTAGAGCCAGCTGCTGCTTTTCATCCTCCCTTCTCCCTGGGGAAGGAGCTGTGGCAAGCTCCCTTCTGGCTCGCAGCGTGACCCAAAGGATCCAACAGACGTGCCTCTTCCTCCACCTGAAGGAGAGCGCGCAGATATGCATGATGGTCTTCCTTGCCGCCTGACACCTGGGAGCAGCTGAGGGGTGCCAAGGGCTTGGCACTCACTCTTGCTTTTGCTCCCCCACCCCAGTAGACTTTTCCAGCCAGGACCCCTGCCCTCACCCTGCACCTCCTCACCTGCTGCTGCCGCCACCACAAAGAGGTCTAGAAAGCTGCTTTGCTTTCTGAACAAGGCCCTGTTGTGCCAAGTGTCGTTCATTGGCTGGCAGCAGGGAGAGCACGCTGGCTAGAGAGGCTGCTAAAGAGGGGCTTCTCTACCAGCCTCTGCTGCCCACTTCGAGGCTGTGAAGCCCCCGTCATCCAGACAGACCCCAAAGACGGATGTTAGAGCAGAGGCCGCCTTCCTCGTAGCTAAGCTCAGGACTGTCTGCACCGACCCTTCAAATGTTTGCTGCAATTACATACTTGGCACATAAGCATTCAGAAAAATCAAGCAGGAGGGAGTTGACCCTGGCAGGAGCGGGGACTCTGAAGACTGTAAAGTAGGAGTCGGCAACTGGCACCCACAGGCGAAATCCAGTCCTTTTCTCCCTGCTGCTGTGTGACCTGGCTTACCATTTATCGGCCTAGTCCTAGATGAAGAAAAAGTGTGGAGAAAATGGTGATAGTGGCAACTTTAGAAGCTGCCTTATATTGCATCAGACCATGGGTCCATCTAGCTCAGTATTGCCTCTGTGTGGACTGGGCGCAGCTCTCCAGGGTTCAGACAGGGCTCTTTCCCAGCCTCATGTGGGGAGGCAACCTGGGGCCTTCTGCATGCAGGGCAGGAGCTCGGCCACTGAACTGCAGTTCCTCTCTTAAAGCTGGAGCTACATTTTCCCCAGACCTTTGCCTGCTGGTCCTTCCTTCGAAGCAGCCTTCCCCAACCTGGCAGCCTCCAGATGTGTTGAACTACGATTCCCATCATCCCTATCCAGCACAGCTGTGCTTTCTCTAAATTCTGGGTAGGCCTCACAATGTGACCCTAGGAGGTTTTCCCCAGGTTACTCCATGCGCCTTTTGGGTCTCCCAGTTGTGGGAATGGAGATTGGGAGCTCCACGTGGCAGGTTCCTGTCATCTTCTGAAATGCAACCACGCGGCCAGGGATTGGAAGGAGGCCCGCGCGATCCTGGCTACCCCGCTTCAGAGGTTTTCAGGGGAGGCCCTGCTCTGTCCCACCCACCACCTTCAGAAGTAGGGCAGGTGAGTAGGCAGGGCAGAATCATCTTGGCTAGGGCACCTCATCTGGGGCGCAGAATGCCTTTCCACTGGCCTGGAGAACATCGGGCGACCCTGGCCGCTGGATCAGACCAAGGCCTGTTCCATGGAGTCCTGGATCCTGTTTCTGGCAAGGGCTGCAGAGGGGAAGGCCCAAGTGGGGCAGGGGGGCAGCCACAGGCCCCTCACCCTCTGGCTTGTCTGACCTCCAACAGGAGCGGCTTCCCTCCTCCCCCTGCCCCCGCCTGCAAGTGGTTTTGTTGCTGATGTGGCTCCAGGTTAAGATGCCCTTTGGGACTGTTTTAATGTAGGGGTGGGCAACTTGTGGGCCAAAACATCTGCAGAGCCACAACCCCCATCCGCCCTGCCCAGCGTAGCCAATGGTGAGGCCAAAACATCCGGAGGGCCCCGAGTTGCCTGCCCCTGTTCTAATGTTTCATCGATACAGATTTAATTGCCTCTTTCTAGCCGCCTCCCCCAGCCTGGCGCCCTCCACCTGTGTTAGATTACAACTCCCACCATGCCCAGCCAATGGGGGTAATGGGAGTTGCAGTCCAACACCTCTGGAGGGCGCCAGGCTGGGGGAGGCCGGAGAGCCATAACAATAGCTGCCAATATGGCAGCCCCGCCCCCTCAGCCGCCCAGAGGTGAGATCATCGGGCGGCTTCTCGTCCACGTGCAGCGGCGGAATGGGCGGGAGCGGGAAGCTCTGATTGGTTTCGCAGACGGAGAGGAGGCGGGCACAGAATGTTCGGAAGAGCCGGCGCAGAGAGAACGAGTGTCCGTCCAAGCGGAGGAGGCGGGCGGTAGTGGCTGAGCCTGCTGTCCATTGGCTGGAAAAGACGGCGGGGGCGGGGCAGCGTGCTGAGCGGGCGGTGGAGCGGTGATCGGCCGCTGGCAGGGAGAGAGGCGGGCTGGTTTCGCCGAGGAGGGCGGGGCACCCGCAGGTCCAGGTGCGGCGGCGACGTCGGCGGTGTGCTCCGTGCCGCAGCGGGGGAGATGTGGCCCACCCCGCGTTCCGTAGAGGCCGGGTGACGTAACGCGCGGGTGGGCCTCGCTGAGGAGGAACTTGGCGGCGTCCGGCCGGCGCGATGGACGGCGGAGTCGCCGCAGCGGCGGCCGCGCCGGCGGGTAAGGGGGGCCCGCGGCCGAGATTTCCTTTCCGCGCCGGCCCCTTCCGCGATTTGCCGCGGGGGAGGGGCCACGCCTGCGTTGCCAGGCAACCGGGGCGGGCGGGCGGAGGTGAGGAGACTGCGCCCACCCCGCCGGGAGCTCCACAGCCCAGTCTCCTGTTTCCAGCCGCGGACGGGCGTGCCAGATGTTTCTGGAAAGCACTCGGGCAGGGCAGGGCAGGGCAGGGCAGGTTGGTGATGGCCTACCCTCCCCTCCCCTCCCCTCCCCTCCCCTCCGGCGCTTACTCTGCCTCCCTCAGTGGCTCGATCCTCAGGAAGAGGCGGCTGGCTCGATCGCGGTTTGTGGTTGAGCCGTTTGGGGTAATGAGCCTCAAAGCGGAGCCTAAATAACGCTGTTCAGTTAATCCGTCCATGTACTACGGTTCTCCTCATCTACCGCCAGTAGTGGCTGTGCTGGCTGGGGATGGTGGGACGTGCAGTCCAACACATTTGGAAGGCGCCAGGTCAGGGGAGGCAGTGTTTGCCTTCTTTAAGTCCTGATGATTCCCAAAGCAGAGGTGTGATTGCCATTCACTGGTAGCCAGCCGGATGTTTCTGGCTACTCGCAAGCAGGGCACGGAGGTGGTGCCAGCTTCTTGCCCGACCTTGGTAGACCAACTGACAAAGGAGATGCTTGCTTAGCTGTTGGCTGCCGAATTCAGACCTGTGGGTACTTTCCCGTGTTTTCAGCCGATGTGCTCTGCACATGCTCAGATGTGCTCTGTCCTGTATTGCTTATTTGTGTCAGGCCACAGCCCTGGTGGGCTCTGCGGCAGGTGGCTTGTGAGATGAGAAGGAGCTCTGAACAATTTTCCCCAACACTGATGCTGAACTTACATCCTCAAAGACTGCAGGTTTTGGCTCTGGCATTTCTTCATCTCCACCAGAGGTGCCTGATCCACTCCATTTGGCTGTGGTGTGTATGGGGTTCCTTACCCATTCCATCAGCTTGGTGACAGGGTTGGGTGGCTAGTCTTGGCTCTTCCTTGGCCATTCTTAGGCCATAGGATGGTCGACTGATGGACTTTATTGGTGAAGAAGCTTCTGATTTAATTGTTTGGGGTGTGAGGGGATGGTCTGAACCCCCCATATGTGCCATATTGTGCTGGGCTCGGTAATGAGGGCGTGGTTCATGACACGCTGATATGTCTGCTGTCATCCATGAAACGTCTATGACAGATCTCTCGCTCACTTACGCCTGACTTGCATCCTTATGAATCTGCTGGGCTACTTGAGTGTAAATGTCTATGGCTGCAATCCTACTCTGCTAAAATCAGTGGCAGAGCCCCTATTGAGCTTAATAGGCATTGGTGTGCACCATAAACTTCCTTGCTCCAGTTCAGTTGGCCTGGGGCGAGCAGGCTCAGTTAATATAACTTTAAGGCCTGAAAATGTGGGCTGCCTCTCCAAGGTTGGCCCTCCCATGAAGCAGGGTGAGGCAGCTGCGTCAGGTGGCAGAGTGGGAGGAGTGGTGAATTGCACGGCTCCCTCCCCCAAGAGGGCCCGTTGCCTCCAGCAGGAGTGCTGCCAGCTGCTCTCCTGCCATGGCATTTGCTGAGAGAGCAGCCGGCGAGGCTCTCTAGAGAAGCCGCCTGTCCTCTGTTTGCCACTGTTGTTCTGGCTGCATGGCTCTCCGCATGACGAGGCAAACAGAGGGCAGGCGACACAGGCAAAGGCGAGGGGGTGTGTGGGATGTAAATGGTGGGGTGCAATGTGGCAGTATGTTGGGGCTCCCTCTCTGTGTCTTGGGACTCCTGGAATGTTGGTTTTGTGCCTTTGGATACATGCCTGCTCTAACTCTTCTCTCTTGTCACACTGACCCAGTTATCTTACAGGGCTGCATTGTTGACATGAGTGAAATTGATTTCTTGATATTCCCTGTAACTTTTATATTGTTCTGGTGGTGGACGTGCGAGAGTTGTGTTTGTGCTTATCTATGGAACTTAGGTTATCTGCATCTCTGGGTGTTGTTCCTACGTGAATTCATCAGGTGTGGTATCGGTGCCAGTAGTCATGACGGAGCTGCTGCTTACTGCATTGAAACTCTTACTGGCTTTAGCCTGGAGATCTGCAGACCATGCGCCTGGGCGCCCCGAGAAGCTTATCGGTGGTTCTTCAGTAAGGCTCCCTGAAAGACACGACCTGCCGTCACTATTTCCATGTAGGGCATATCTGCCAAGAGATGTTGACACATTCTAGGGCAGGGGTGGGGAATCTGTGCAACCCCAGATGTTGCTGGAATACAACTCCCATCATCCCTGACCATCGGCCATGGTGGTTGGGGCCAGTGGGGCTCTAGTCCACTGACATGGTTCCTCACCCCTATTATAGGGCGTGCATGTGGGTTGCACAGGGTGACGGGCGTAAATAGGTCTCCCTAGTCGCATTCCAGGTGGACTGGAGGACCCACATCCCAGAATCCTCTGTAAAGGACAGATGAGGTGCTGTGAAATGGGTTCACCCACCATTACTTTATGTGAGGTGGCCGAAATGAAATTATTATTGTGTGTGAAGATGGGCTTATTTTGGGAGAGTCCTGTTGTGGCCACAGGTTGACTGGCACTAGGTGTGTTTGCCAAGCCAAATTTGAAAACAAGGACTTGCCTGTTGTACTGCGTAGATGTGGAGAATCTCTTAATGCATAGGTGACTTGTGGTCTCTGCTGCTGGGCGACATCCCTGTGAAAACTTACTATGTAGCAGGAATCTGCATCCCAACTATTACTTCTGAGTCAATGTCATTCCCTGGCTTTCTTTTTCTTCTGCTTTTTCCATGACTTTACAGCTATTACAAGAGTTGCTGTAGAAAAGTGGGAGGATCAGCACAAGCCTTCCACCCATCACCCTATGTGGAAGGAGAAGGAAGTGGTCCTTAAAAACTGGAACATGGGGAGGGGCAGCAGGGAATTCAAGACAACTGCATTCTTAGCACTGGATCATGCCACATTTCCTGCAATACAGGCTGTGTTAGAGCTTAAATCCCAGGCTCCTTAAGGATATATTTAGAGAGACCCATCTGCTTGGGTGTCTCACTAACTAGTGATAGACTAGTAGTTCCACAGATGGTTTAGTTAAACAAGTAGCGTTCTTTAGTAACAGCTTTGTGGAGGGTTTGTTCTTGTACAAGAGCGTGAGATAAGATAGCCTAGGTGTCTTGTAATATGGAAATCTCAGCAGGGTGATGGCAGATTCCTGCATTTAAAACACCCTTCCTATTTAAGGAAAAGATCTTGCATTTGTGAAGGATCATAGAATCATAAAATAGTAGGGTTGGAAGGGGCCTATAAGACCATTGAGTCCAACCCCTTGCTCAGTGCAACAATCTAAGTCAAAGCATCCCTGACAGGCTGTCTTAACTTCATCTTGGTTCCATTGTCGTATTGCTCTAACAGTCAGGAGGTTTTTCCTGATGTTCAGCTGGAATCTGGCTTCCTGTCACTTGAGCCCATGATTCCGTGTCCTGCACTCTGGGATGATCAAGCAGAGATCCTGGCCTTCCTCTCTGTGACAACTTTTCAAGGACTTGAATAGCGCTATCCTGTCTCCCCTCAGTCTTCTCTTCTCAAGGCTAAACATGCCCAGTTCCTTCAGTCTCTCTTCATAGGGCTTTGTTTCCAGTCCCCTGATCATCTTTGTTGCCCTCCTCTGAACCCTCTCCAGCTTGTCTGCATCCTTCTTAAAGTGCGGTGCCCAGAACTGGACACAGTACTCCAGATGAAGGATACACTTCCCTTCCCAGAGGCTGTTCTTCCCTATGGATGAGACATAGGTGTGGTTTTCAAAGCAAGGCTGTAAGGAACCTCCATATTTCCCAGGACAATCGAGTTCCTCAATTAAGAGATCAGTAACAGCAAGCAAACTTCCATGAGTGACAACTACTCCAGTGCTGCTGATCTTCCCCTCCGCTGTGCAGCTGCAGGAGTGTCTTGGTGCACTCTAATGTGACCTCTAAGTTCACGCAGGGCAAAGGTGAAGCCCAACAGCCAGCACAGATACAAGGAAGAGCTTCTGCACACAGCACATAATTAAATTATGGAATTCGCGACCACCAGATGTAGTGATGGCCACCAGCTTGGATGGCTTTAAAGGGGGATTAGACAAATCTGTGGAAGATAAAGCTTCAATGGTTACTAGTCATCCTTCCTTCCTTCCTTCCTTCCTTCCTTCCTTACATTTCTATACCGCCCAATAGCTGAAGCTCTTTGGGCAGTTCACAGCAATTAAAACTATAAAATAAAACACAATATAATACAATATAAAAGTTTAAAGCTACAATATAAAGTAAAAAAATAATTACCAGATAGAACCTAGCGACAGTGCAAAGATTTAAAATACACTAAGGGTGCAATCCTATCTAGAAAGGCGGCCACCTCCGAACTCAGAGGCAACCACCTATCCAAAGCAAGGCAGGAGAAGCATGGGGGGGATCATTCCTTCATTACCTCTTCTGTCCTGCTTTTTCTGCCGTTTTTGGCAGAAAACCGGTTTTCAGCTGGTTTTGGTTTTCAGACGGTTTTGGCTATCTAGCCACGGGGGGGGGGGGGAGCAGGAGAGGAGGCTGCTGTATGACATAGGATGTGTTGTGCACGCAGTTTTGCTCTCCCCACCTTGGAACACCCCCAGCCCTGCCCCTTTTCAGCTGCTGTGTGCTCCTGTTCTGAGCGCGGAGGACGGGGCTTCTCTGTGCTGCCTCTGAGGCAGCGCGGACATTGGGGGAGGTCGGCTTTCCAGGAACTGACCTCGGAGTGCGGTCTCCGAGGTCAGTTCCCGGAAAACAGCATATCTTATAACCATCTAGCAGCCATAGGATTGCTCCCTCCCTTAAAACAACAGAAGCTGAAAGACTAGGATGCCTGGGAAAAGAAAAGGATATTCACCTGGCGCCAAAAAGAACACAGCATAGACGCCAGGTGAGCCTCCCTGGGTGGCTATACTCTACCACCAGGATCAGAGGCCTACGGTGAGCCACAGACTGCTGTGTGACGTGAGGGTCCTTGGCTGATAACTCGATGAGGAGGATTTGAAGACCATTGACATATGATAAGACACAATGGCCTCTTCGCTAGATACAAAGTTAGGGCAAGAGATTATCTTTTTAAACTACCATCTAGCTTTAGTCCAAGACTCGTATGGCTATACAAAAACCTTTGGCAGGTAGTCCAGTGTTGACTTCAGTTATAATGGGAAATGGGTTTTGCCTTTCCCCCCAGGACGTTTCCATGCCCATTAAACTATGCCCCACCCTGTCCTGACTTGTACAGCAGATTCAGCACAACGGACTGACCCTGAGCAGATGCAGCCTCCCCTTTCCATTAGGGTTTGGCAGCTTCGTGCCTTGGGCCCGTTCCTGAGGGTTCTGAAGCTGGAAGTCTAATTAGTGGTGGCAATAAATCATGTGTCTGTGTCCGTTCTGTCTTGGTGCATGAAGCCTCCATGCTGGGTGGCCAAATATATGTTTGTGGGAAATAACAATTAAGCCTGTATTATTATCCCCACATTGCATATGGGGTAGCTCAGAGGTCATGCCTTGCCTAAGTCCATCTAATGCAACCTTCCCCAACCTGGTGCCCACCAGATGTGTGGGACTACAACTCCCAGAACCCCCACTGGGTGCTGGCTGGGAATGATAGGAGTTGCAGTCCAGCACTTCCAGAGGGCACCAGGTTGGGGAAGGCTGATCTAATGAGTTAATTGCAGAGCCAAGATTTGAACTGGGGTTTTCAGCTTCGAAGCTCTGCCTCTTTAGTCATTATGCTAAACGAGTGTGCAAGTATCCAGCCCTTTGGACACTAGCCAGCAGAGGCTCCCAGCTGTCCTGGGTAGGCAGTGGCTGGTGAACACTGATGACAGAATGACTTCTCTGGCCAGCTCTCCCATGCAGAATCGTCTTTAGCTGTGTGCTTGGGGTACTGGAGGGAGGGAAGGGTGTGTGCACATCTTGAGCCGGTGTTGTGTGGTGGCTAGAGAGTAAGACATGAGGGTAGGAAACCCAGGCTCAAAGCATAGCTTAGCCAAGATGGTCAGGCCAAGTCCTTCTCTGCATGTTTGTTGGGCTCAAATGTTGCACTGCACTGCTGCTACCCTGTAAATTGTGGAGATCTCCTTGCTAAGTGGGTAATGTTGAGCACTTTTCCCCACCTGTCAAGTGCTCAACATTACCCACATAGCAGGGAGATGCCCAGCATTTAAATGGTTGCCCCAACCCTTGGGAGTGCTCTCCTCACAGTCTCCCTCTCACCAAGTGGGCAGCAACTCTTTTTTTTTTTTATAGAAAAGTGCATGCCACCCCCCTTTGTGCTCCCACTCGAGGAACCCCATCTAATTTGACAGCTCTCAAACTAGAAGCAGTTACTGCGACCGGGAGCAAAAAGGAGGGGGAGCACTTTTATATGAAAAACAGTTGCTGGGGACTTGGGGAAGTGGCGATTCAAAGCAGAGCACCCCCAAGGTTCAGGGCAACCCTTTGAACCCTGAGGATAACCTTGGTAAGGGGGTGATCTACAACCCATTTCTCCACCTTCCAACAGCTGTCAAACCAGCCTATTTGCAGTCTAGTCTTGCCTGTTACCTTGTACATCTGACAGCTCAAATATACAAGGCTCCAGGCAAGGCAAGCCGGTATATTTTTGTCAGTCAGAAAACCCAATTTAGAAAGGGGGGGCATTTGCACATATTCCCCGGGGTCAGAAAAATGTGGAAAAAAAAATTCTGCCCTGTTTTGCACAAATAAAATTAAAACAAAATTTTTTTAAAGGTCTGACAATGACCGGGGCATGTTCGGAGTGGGGACAGGGGGAGCCTGTGGCAGCCCCTCCAAAGTGCTGTTCGGGCATAGTTGGGGTGTCTCTGGAAAGGGGCACTGGAAGTGGCTCTTGCTGCACAGCTCACTGCCCAATGGCTGCAACCCAGGATAAGTTGTGTCTCCGGGTTTGGATGACACGCCAACCCATCGTGAGTACAACATGCCATGGGTTGTTGGTGTGGCTTGTTGCCCACACACAAGCCACCCTGCGGTAATCGGTTTGGACAACATGACAACCCACCGTGGCTTGTTACCCACGACAGGATGTTGTGTCATGCGAACACAGTCCAAGTGTGCATCTCCCTAGATTGGGGTGGGCAACTTGTAGGCCAAAGCATCTGGAGGGCTACAACTCCCAGCAGCCTTAGCCAGTATAGCAAATTGTAATGAATGATAGGAGTTGTAGGTCCAGACATCTGGAGTAGCCCACCCCAGCCCTAGATGCTGGCAAAAGTACTTTTCTTGGCTTTCTGATGCATTCTCCTCTTTCAAATCTGTGATTGGCTTAACCCAGCCTTCCCCAACATGCTGTCTTTCAGATGTTTTGTCCTACAACTCCTGTCATCATTGACTATTGGCCATGGTGGCTGAGGCTGATGGGAGTTGTAGGCCAAAACATCTGGAGGGCTCCATGTTGGAGAAGGCTGATTGAAGCAAAAGTCCAGTGATAAAAACGTTTTCCCTTTCTTCTGGGAACCCAGTTAATTAAACAAGGGAGGTAATCCTTTCACGCTTGCATTGTGGGGAAAATGCCAGCATTACTCTGTCATACACATCTGAGTAAGCCCTAAAAAGCACTGAACTTGTGTTTTTGTGTAGGTTGGCCCCGTGGGGTCGCTTGATTTCCACCATAAAAAATTTTCCTCTGTAGAGCACTGTATTGAGCTTTATTTATTTTATTTTATTATTAAATTTATTAATCGCCCATCTGGCTGGTCAGCCAGCCACTCTGGGCGATGTACAACATATAATAAAACAGTTTAAAACAATAAAATTCTACAATAAAAACATTTTCTAAAATACCCTAACCCACCCCAAATGCCTGCCTGAACAACCACGTTTTTAATGCACGACGGAAGCTCATTAAAGAGGGGGCATGGCGGAGTTCCCTAGGGAAGAAGTTCCACAGAGTGGGGGCCACCACAGAAAAGGCCCTCTCCCTTGTCCCCACCAGTCTAGCTGTCCTGGCTGATGGGACAGAGAGAAGGCCATCCGAGGCTGATCTTGTTAAGCGGCCTGTTTGGTGCTGCTGGAGGTGCTCCTTAAGATAGGCTGGGCCGGAACCATATAGGGTTTTAAAGGTCAAAACCAACACCTTGAATTTGGCCTGGAAAACAACTGGTAACCAGTGCAACCCCTTCAGCGCTGGAATGATGTGATCTCACTGGCAGCTTCCTTTAATCAGGCGAGCCGCCGCGTTCTGTACCAGCTGCAGTTTCCGAACCGTCTTCAAGGGTAACCCCACGTAGAGCACATTACAGTAGTCTAAACGAGAGGAGACCAGGGCATGTACTACCGATGGGAGCAGATGGTTGGGAAGGAAGGGGCGCAGCTGCTGTATCAGATGGAGTTGATACAGCGCTGTCCAGCTCACAGCTGACACCTGAGCCTCCATGGACAGCTGGGAGTCCAAAATGACCCCCAGGCTGCGGACCTGATCTTTCAAGGGTAGCCATACCCCATTCAACACCAGGTCAACATCCCCTAGCCTCCTCTTGTCTCCCACCAAAAGTACCTCAGTCTTGTCAGGGTTCAGCTTCAGCTTGCATATATTGGGGGTGAAAGTTGCACTAATGCAGCCTTCCCCAACCTGGAGCCCTCCAGATGTGTTGGACTGTAACTGTCCAGTGGCTGGAGGATAATGGGAGTTGTAGTCCAACACATCTTGAGAGCAACAGCTTGGAGGAGGGTGTACCAGGAAAAGCGGTCCACACATTTTGACTGACCTCGGGAGCCAGCCAAAGCTTGTGATTCTAAGACAGGCCACCTCCTGTCTTTGTCATAAGCTATGCCTCAGTGCCCCCTTGAGGTTTGCTGCTTCCTCTGCACCTCTGAAGCCTTGCCTGACAGCTGCGCCAGGCTGCTGGCTTGACCCAAAGACCTGCTTGTCCCTGGCCCCGTCCGCTGGAGACCTCTCCCCTTTCAATGACGCTTTGGACTTGCAGCCACAGGCTGCAGGGATAGCTGCTAGCTTAGAATGCTTTAGGAGAGATGAATCTGATTTTGGGGGGATATGATTACCAGGGCTACTAAGCATGATGGAACCTCTGGCTTCAGAGGTGGCATGCCCCTGGGTGTCTGCTGCTGGGACGCCAGAATGAGAAAGGGCTCTTACCCTCCTCTCTTGCTTGGGGGCTTCCTGGAGGCATCTGACTGGCCACTGAGGGAAGGAAGCAGGAGGCTGTCCTAGATGGACCGTTTGGGCGGTTCTTCTCAAATTTCATCGTAGTGTGACTTGGTTGCAGGTTTGGACACTTGCACTGCTTTGCATCCTGTGACTGGTGAAGGCGTATATTGAGGGACTCCAGCTGCTGCTGTTTTACTCAAGATATTGAGAAGTGAGGAAGCTCTTCCTGTTCCGGGGTAGCTGCTAAAGTGATAAGTCTTTGTGCTTGTGTGTAGGTGAAGAGGAGTGGAGGTGCTTGGGATGTGGGGACAGCACTGCCGCTGGTCAGCGACTCTACAGAACCGTTAATGAAGTTTGGCACGCTTCCTGCTTCCGGTAGGTAAAACTAATCCTGTTGCCTTGTCTTTCTTGGTGACTGAAACCCACCTGCTCAGCATGCGCGACTACAGAAATGTGGGGCAGATGGCCTATTGGGCTTGCTCCCGAAAGGGTTTGGATGGCCCACCCTCTCTGATTTTCAGCACCAGGTGAAAATGTTTTTTTTCAAGCTTGCTTTTAAGATGCGATCTGTGGTGTTATGGAGATTTATTCTGCTTTTTTCTAACTTGTCTTGTTTTTATTTACTGTGATTTATATTTTTATATTTTGAATTCATTGTATGATCTTATTGTTTTAGTTATATGGCATTTCTGTGTTGAATTGTAAGCTGCTTTGATTATTTTTCATTAAAAAGGCAGTTAAAACATTAAACTAAACTAAATGCAAGCTTATGGCTCTACAGCAGAGCAGATGGTGGGTTTGCCAGTCTGCTTCTCGCCAGTCTAGCGGGTGGCAATGATGTGGCGGCTTGTTCTCCACTCCTGTCGTTATGGTTCTTTCATCACCTCTAGCCACCTTCTGCAATTCTGCTTGCCATGGCAAGTGTTCTGTTGCCCTCACCAAAGGGTGATGGAGATGAGAGGAGCTGCAGCTTCCTCTTTAGATTGTAGTTGTGAAGTAGGGAGGTATGGAAAATTAACTTCAGTTCATTTTTGACCAGAAATTATCCAGTTTGCACCTCCTTGAACACAAAAACAATCTGCGGCCCAACTCCGTACATTTCCGAGCTAGCAGTGCAATTCGCAGAGTAAAAAATGAGCTTAAAACTGCATGCTTCCAAACAGTGCATCTGAAAAGTGCGTACTTTTGAAAAATGAGCTCAAACACGCTTTAGTCTATGGGAGAAAATTGTATACACTTCACAAATGTGCACAGTTGATGTGTACATTTGGGAAAATGTGCATGAAATATGTGTGAACTTTCATGCGAAAAGAAAACCAAGCTCGCCTTCTAACACAGACATGAGTCAGAAAGAGCTTTGAGACAGAATTCAGAGAACGTTTACAAGCTCCAATTTTGCTTATTCACGTATACCTGTTGTGTACTGGGTGGAGGCATCAGTTTCATTGAGCTTTGGAGGGCGCAGTGTTCCCCTCTCTAGCTCCAAGCTGGAAAGCAAGATAGAGCTGATCATTGGAACTCTTGAGCATCTTTGCCACTGAAAGGAGGAAGGGGGGTAGGCAGGGACAAAATGTTGCTTGGATTGAACACCAGCCCAGCAAGGTAGGCTAACACAACCCCTTAAGTCCAGCTCAGCCAGAGCCAGGGGACTCCCAGACCGTGCAGCACTCCCCTAACAAGGGACCAAGCACTTTAGTCCACAGTCCTAGGCCTGAACCAGTAGCAATAACCAAAAGGAAAACTCTGGACTTAGTACCAAGTTGATTTCTTGACAGCCACCTACTGCCAAAATGAGCCCCAGCCAACCTTGGCTGAAAATAAGCCCCTCCCCCTAGATTGGAGAGCGGGGTGTCACCCCAGAAGTTGCATTTGGCTTTTAGGGCCCTCAGATGCCCAGCACAACTGCCCTGAACTTGCAGCTTGGGGAGGGGAGCATGGAGGAGCAGTGCGAAGTAAGGGACCAGCAGCTCGGTTCTGAGGATATACGCTTAGAAGGAAATCCCATAAATTTACTCCCATGTAAGTGTACATAGCAGGGTTGGCAACTTGGCCTGCTGCCGCTCCCCCGCCCCCGCATAATGGCTGCTTTCTTCCCCCCACTGCCTTAATGAGGAAGGAGGAAGCAGACGGAGGGGAAAGTGGGGGGGGGAGGAGGAATCTCAGTCAAGGGGGGGAGGAGGAGGAGGAGGAAGGTGAGTGCGGTGTCAGGCGGGAGGAAATCTGGCAGCAGAACAGGATCCAACAAAACATAAGAATGTGCCTGCAGGGCCAAAAAGGTTGCTTACCCGGGTATATAGGGTTGCATGTGTTTACTTGGGAGTAAGTCCCACTGAACCCATTCTACTTAGTTCTAAGTAGACCCGCCTGAATTAAAGACATTAAAGGGGTGGGGCAGGATCCTGGCTACCACAAATCTTTGCTTGGCTACCAAGGCCAGTCAAGACCTCTGGACTCCTAACAGATAGTGGAGAAATGGCATGTCAGTGAAGTGAAAAAGAAAATGGTTCCATTCTCTTTCGGTGGTTTTAGTTTCCATCCGCAGGTGTGCCCCTGCAAGTGATTCCCCTGCAAGTGATTCCCATGGCAAAGATGATACTCTTGGAAGGAGCCGTTTTGGGGTTTGCTTATGAGTCAGACCCACAAATGCCCTTGCCTTGGCACCATGTGCATGGGCAGGCATGTGCCTTGACCCAGTTCTAAGGTGTTTTCTGTGGGAATGATGTGAAAGGTTCACTTGTGTGAACATAAGTCTGCAAGCTGGTAGAATTCTTCACCAGCTGGTGGATGCTGTTGTTGTCTTCACAAGGCAGGGGAGTATATGAGAGCAGCAAGGTCTGGGTCTGGCTGGTGAGCAAGCCAAACTTAGAGAGGCAAATTCTGCCAGTTGGCTGTGGGCTAAATGAATGACACAGTTGAAAAGCGGCCGTCACCTGCATTGCATTATCAGATGTTCCTTTTGGTCAAAGTGGCAACTGACAGTGTCCTCATCCATGCTGGGTGGACTACCACATCCCGATTGAACTGCAAATAGCAGTGTTGTTTAGGGGAAGCAATAATGGAACTTGGAGATGCAGCAGGGTGGAATGCCCTGCAAATATTATTTATTTATTTAATATTCTTATACCCCACCCTTCCTCCAGGAGAAGCAGCTTGCAGTATTAATAAAACAATTACCAATAAAACAATCATAAAATCATACTGTCACACAGAGGGAAGTTTCAGCAAGGTTTCAGCTCCGGGTTCTCCTGGATTATCCAGGAGAATAATCTCCTGGCATTATCTAGATCAGCCTTCCCCAATCCTGGCGTGCTGCAGATGTGTTTGATTACATCTCCCTTGCTGGGGCTGACTGGTATTGTAGTCTGGGGAAAAGTCTGATCTAGATCTATTCCAAGTTGGCTCCAGACCCAGTTTGGTACAGAGACAGCCTTGTTTGCTTTGGGAGATGTTCCATACCAGGAACTGGACAGGCGGAGTTCATTCAGTTGGGCCTCAGTGGTTTTGATACTGTGGTATCCTCCATATGGAACATGGGAAGCCACCTTAGAGCTCATCAGATGATGATTCCAGCTAGCTCAGCATTGTCTGTCCTGACCAACAAAAGCTCTCCAAAGGTTTCAGATGGGAATCTTCCCCAGCCCTTCTTGTAGATGTCAGGGTCTTAACCTGGACCTTCCGCATGCAAAGCACATTCTCTCTCTCTCTCTCTCTCTCTCTCTCTCTCTCTGAGCCTTGGCCTTAGGGTGTAGCTCTTCTAGCCAGCAGATGTATTTGCAAGTGCCCCATTCTGTTGCTTAACTCAGCCAGCTGGAGTGCTTAAACATGATTCCTGGGCTGCTTTTTGTAGAACTTACAGTGTAGAGTGGAGCAAAGAGAGGACCATTCTGGGGATGGACTTTGTTTTCCAGGCTCTGTGAAGCTTTCTCTCTCCAGCCCCCTCCCCCCCAGCCTATTTGCATTCAGCAAGCTGGCTTACAAGAGGCAATGGCCAGTTTTGGATGATCCTATCTTGGCTTAATAAGCTGAGATATGAACAAGCCTTTTGCCTGCCCCAAAAGGCAGCCCCTTTACTCCTTCTTTCAGGATGTGAGCAGTCTCTAACCATATTTTCCCATTTTATCTGAACCAGGAAACTATGGTTACCAGCTTTCGAACAAGCTCAGAAATTAAACCAAGTTCAGACCATAGTTTAATACCTTGGCTTGTTTCAAAACTGATACCCATAGTTTCCTGGTTTGGACAAAATGGGAAACAATGTTTAAATAGAGGCTTCCTGGTTTGATTGCTTGAGGAACAAAGGGGTTTCGTGTGTGGGCAAAAAGCTCATTCAGATCTCATTTTATTAAGCTGAGATACAGTTGTGTGAACCGAGGCAGTGACTGCTGCAACAGCCGTGTCTCCAGTGTTGCCTATCTCTGCTTTAGATCATCTCATTGGACTGCCAAGAGGTTTTAGACTTTGGAAGGTCCTAAATGACCACCAGTTTCCAGATAATTTCCACAATCTGTTGCTATTAAGACTTCCGGAAATTTACCTTCTGGGCGCTGATGCCAGAATCACTTTTCCTCCCACCACTAGGTCTAAATCTTTAAAACAGCCTTCCCCAACTTGGTGCCCTACAGATGCGTTGGATGACTAGTCCCAGCACCAGGTTGGGGAAGACTGCCTGAGAACTAAGCCAGTGGGCTTAACGTCCTCCTCTTTGGGCCAGCAGCTGAAATGATTTTTTCTGTAGTAATATTCATTATAAAGCACCTCGAAAGCTAGGTGCTGTAAGATGGTTGTACTGAAAAGGAAAATCCTGCCCATAAAGCTGATGCTAGTAACTAAACTGGCCATGCACCAGGGCTGAAGTTTCTCTGGAGGTCAGCTTAGGCTCTCCACATTCAAAACTGCTTCTTTCTGTGCAACTGTGGACCACTGTGCTGTGCATGGCACATCAAGATGAATTGCAGGGGCTGCAGCAGCTGGCTGTGAACAGGGTGAACTCTTGTCACTTGAGGGGAAGTGACTCAGTTCTTCCCCTTGTTGACTTAACTGCAAGGTGGTAGTGTCAACTTCTGTATGTGTTGATGCGTTCTGCAAACAGCTGGACGTGGATGTGTCAGGAAGAAATGAATGGCCAGTACTTGTGTCCTGCACCTAGGTACATGCAAGGGCCAACTGCATTCTGTGCCTCCCTGATTGTCCAGGATTCAGGCCAACACGTGGTTTGTATTAAAAGCTGCAATAGAGGAAATGTTCCCCTCCACCAGCAAACCCCGTTTTCCTTGCTGCTGGATGGCTGTGTTTTTCTAAACCAACCGGTCTTGCTTTCCCTTGTCTGCTGCTGGCCTGCATGCTTGTTTCTTGCCTTAATACTCCTGTGCCAAAGTTTTAAGAGGCTGCCGGTGGCGGAAAGCCTTTGGCAGCTTGCAGCGGTGAGTTCCGGCAACTCCTGTGAAGGCTGTTGACAGGCTTCCTGTGGATTAGCTGACTTCTTGGCCCAGTGCATAATCGTTCCAATGCGCTGTTGGCCCCTCTTCCAAGCTTGTTTAACTTTGTTCAGAGTCAGCCCAACACGCCACTCAGGGCTCTACTGCCTGCATGCGAGTCTCTCTGAAGATTAGCCTTTTCTGTCTTCCTTGCTCCCAGCAGTCCTAGGGCCAGTTCCAGGTGAAACCTGACACCATCACGTCACCTGCTAGAGCCTTATTTGAACGTCTGCAGACCCTTCCTCCCGCAGTCCGTCTCAAGCTTGCGTTTATGCCAACACTGCAACTTTAACATCAAATCAGCCTTTTTCCCCTCCCTCCCCAACCTGCTCTTTGTAACACCTTACCTGATAAGGAGAGTGGAGATGTTGAAAGCTTGCACATTTTTGGTAAACATTTGGTTGACCTACTAAAGTTATTACACGAGTAGGGGTTTCGGGATTTTCTTATGGCCAAGACCTTTGCTTTTTCTTTCTGGATAAAACCCTTTTATGCAGGCCTCCCTCTTTCTCGTGTGTAGTTTAGGCAGAGGTTTTTTTTCTCATGTTGAATGTTCATATTCCTGAGCTCTGTATGTAGGCTTGGCTAGAAAAGATAAGTCACAAAATGCTGTAAACCCCCGACCTGCCTTTTGGAAAGCTGCTACTACGACCTCTTTGTGGCTCTTGTGTTTCTTCCCCACCAGCCCTGCAGCTCTTAGGTGCCATGTGGCCAGCAGGTGAGGTTTTGCAGCATCTTCACAGCTTGGAGCAGTGCTGCTCCTTTCCCATCAAACTCTGTGGTGGAGCTGGCTGGCAAAGTAGGTGAAGCGAGGGTGAGTTCTGCACATACTTTGCTGATTCCGCATTGCTTTGCCGGGTGGGCAGAATTGCCAGAGGGCAGCAGTGAAACCCAGCCAGGGCTCCACCTGGCTGGGGCTATATGGCCTGTCACTTGTGAGCTGGTTGTGGGGGGGGCGGGGAATGGGACACGACAACAGGTTAATTTGGCACAGCATCTGGTTGAACATAACTGAGTCACGCTTAGGTGACCCAGGGGGAGCGACTTCTGCTTATTTATTAACTTTTTCACTTCCATGCTATTCCTCTAAGGAGTTCAGAAGGATATTTTAGTCCTCCTGAACTCCAGCCTGCTGCAAACTGGTGCCCTCCAGAGGTGTTGGACTGCAGTACCCATCATCCCCACCAGCATGGCTATGCATGCTGGGACTGATGGCCATTGCAGTCCTATGCATCAGGAGGGCACCAGCTCGCGCAAGGTGGTATTAGTTTCTTTCACAAGCTTGTGAGGTAGGTCTGGCTGAATGAGAGTAGCTTACTCCAAGCCACCGTGATGGGCACTTTAGCAGAAACCCCAGTTGCCAGCCACAGCTGAACAGTGGCTCTCCATAGGACAGTTCTACAGAACTTGTTTAGCCAATTTTACTTTCATAATCGAAACAGTTGCTTTTTTGGAATGTGGAAGTAGTGTTCCTGGACTAATTCTGGCTTTACTCCGTGTGACAAACATAACTGGGCTGCCAGTGAATTAATATCCTTCACTGCTGCCCCATCGGAAGCATGCACTTTCTTCTTTTAAATGCTTAGTAAATATTGGCATTATCAATATGATATGATCATCATCGTTAGGTCTGACTAGAATTTCTGCCTCGTGAAAGCACTCTGGGCATTTCAAAAGCCTGCCTCTTCTGATGCCAGAGGTGGGCAACATGTGGCTATCCAGATGTTTTAGACTGAGTCCCATCATCCCTAGCCATTGACCCTGCTGGCTAGGGCTGATGGGGGGTTGCAGTCCAACACCATCTGGAGGGCCATAAGTTGCCCACCCCTGTCTTATGCCAAGAAAAGCTGGCCCAGTATCTATGCTGCGCGGCATATGCTGGGGGATTATGAACAGCCAGTGTTGGTAAGGAGCCTTGGAATGAATCTACGGTAGCTGAAGAAAAGCTTGGCTCTCCCATCTTTCCCTCTCCTGCTGATCCTGGCTGCTGCTGGGAGCTGTGCGCTGTGCCCTGGGGAAAGATCAGAACTTCTGCATGCTGACCTGTTAGGGCGTGCCTCCTAGGAACTGTTGCCAAGTGGTAGCACCTCTGTGTCCCCATGAGCCATGAGTAACGGCAGTTTGTAGGTGGAGGTTGGTTTTGCTGAGCAGTTAAGAGCCAAGCTGCATGTATTCTGGGCAGGCCCACGTGTCAAGTTCAGAGGGCCGCAGAATTCCCTACTGCAGCCTTCCCCAACCTGGTGCCCTCCAGATGTGTTGGGCCGCAATGCCCTTCAGCTGGAAATGATGGGAGCTGCAGTCCCAACACATCTGGAAGGCATCAGATCATAGAATAGCGTTGGAAGGCTGCTCCAGAGTGTGGGGTGGATGGGTGGCAGTTGTAAAGCCCAGTGTGGGTGGGTGAGAGCAAGAGTTGAACTTTGTCCCTGCTTCCGCTGCAATTTTTAGCAGCAATTTTTCTTCTCCGTGACCAGGAGTCAGTCCTGTTTGGAGAACCGTGACTTTAGCAAAAGCAGGTTCGGGGGCAAAAAGCACAAGTGGCTGAAGGGTTCACACACACACACACACCCCGACCATCACACACACTCTCCACGTTACCCATTCTGCACTTGAAATCCTTTCTGGATTGATTCAGCACCACCTCGGTTGCGCCATGTGATGTCTATTTATTTATTATTTATTTATTAAATGTATTAATCGCCCATCTGGCTGGTCACCCAGCCACTCTGGGCGATGTACAACATATAATAAAACAGTTTAAAACAATAAAATTCTACAATAAAAACATTTTCTAAAATACCCTAACCTACCCCAAATGCCTGCCTGAACAACCACATTTTTAATGCGTGGCGGAAGCTCATTAAAGAGGGGGCATGGCGGAGTTCCCTAGGGAAGAAGTTCCACAGAGTGGGGGCCACCACAGAAAAGGCCCTCTCCCTTGTCCCCACCAGTCTAGCTGTCCTGGCTGATGGGACAGAGAGAAGGCCATCCGAGGCTGATCTTGTTAAGCGGCCTGTCTGGTGCTGCTGGAGGCGCTCCTTAAGATAGGCTGGGCCGGAACTATATAGGGTTTTAAAGGTCAAAACCAACACCTTGAATTTGGCCTGGAAAACAACTGGTAACCAGTGCAACTCCTTCAGCACTGGAGTTATGTGGTCTTGCTGGCGGCTGCCTTTAATCAGGCGAGCCGCCATGTTCTGTACCAGCTGCAGCTTCCAAACTGTCTTCAAGGGTAACCCCACATAGAGTGCATTACAGTAGTCTAAACGAGAGGAGACCAGGGCATGTACTACCGATGGGAGCAGATGGTCGGGAAGGGATGGTCTAGGTTCCAGCCACTATGTTCCAGGTTGGGGGCTGGGTCTGTTGGATGCCATTTTCAGGTCAGACCTGGGTTCCATTGTAGATTCTTTCAATTCTTCAGCTCCCCCTGCCCCTGGGGAAGGGCTGTCTTGTTGGGGTGTTTTTATAATTGTGGTAATTGACCATAATCACTCACTTCAAAAGCAAAACTTCTTGGCACGTACATTCTTCCCTTTCACAGTGTAAATAGGTTTAAAGCTCTGGGCCGGTTAGCCTGTGGTGCTCGAAATGGTGTGGCCCTTGCTGTGATTTCTCCTATATTTGAGTTTCCTCTCATAGCTAAGAGCCAAGTGCTGGGTCTGCCCCAGTCCTGGGTGCATCAAGGCCAGGGATGGAGGAACAGCACTACTGCCAGGCAAGCCAGCCACCTTGGGCAATGGGCAGAGCTGGCTTGTGGGGGTACCAATCTGCTGGTCTCTCCCCGTGGTGTCTGCTGTCATTCTTGCCACATCAGAGTCCCCAAATCTTTCCTCTTTGCCATGCCTGCTGCAGCAGAGGAGCTCAGACAGCAAAAATCTCCCCTGCCGAGAATCTCGGCCAGTGTCCTTTTGTCTCACACAGACTCCTGCTCTAATTAACACGTCCACATGGCATAGGAATTTAATTCCATCAGTGCTATTTCACTGGAAATTTGTTGTTGCTGTTTCCTTTTATAGGTTTGGATAGGAAAGCATCTGTAGCTCAAAAAATAGGAAGTAGTCTTTTACTAAGCAACTATTAATGTATTTCATTTTATCATTAAATCAGTGTGTGTGTGCGCGCGTGCGTGTGTCCTACCTCCTTTAAGAAAAATGGAAGCATCAGACTGCAGAAGAGATTCAAGCCTAATTGAGTAGAAGCCACATGGAGAACTTAGAAAAGGACTTATTTTAAGCTAAGTCTTGTTGTCATCTTACATGAAAGGCTAGGGCTTGTTGAAGCTTCATTCAGAGTCAAGCTAGACCTGTTGCTGGCAGCTGTGTGTGTGTGTGTGTGTGTGTGTGTGTAAAGAGGGATGGGATGGCTAGGGGCTCATCGTTGAAGAGAGCTGAACCCTCCACCACTCCATTGCTTTAGGTCTTTATTTTTCCTGCAGCATTACTCTGTTACTGGAAATGACACTGGAAATATTACTGGAAATGACTTGGGCTGGGCAGAGAAGTGGGAGGATGGTTCATCAGTTCCCCCACTTACTCCATGTACCTTGGATAGAAAAGCCCCCCATCCCCTCACCCCTGGGTGTGAAGGGGGCAGAACATACAAATGAAAGCAACTGTGACTGCCCCATCATATGTACTTTGACCCTCATGCTTCCTTTAATGGAATTCTCAAATTGGTTTTCCCTATTTCTTTTTTTTAAAATGATGCCAGACTTTACTTATGATAACAACTACATAATAGTTGCTATCATAACTCCTGGAAAGTAATGGAAACGAACAAAGCAAGAGCATTGGTGGATCCCCCCGACCCCCAAATTTGTACAAACAGAAGCCTTTCTACATCCTGCAACAGTTAATGTGTTACCGAAGGAACTGCAAGGAATGTGGCTCTGGTGTCTCATCACCTTCCTCAACCTGATGCCCTCCAGATGTGTTGGACCACCAACACCTATTCTGGGTTGGGGATGATGGGTCTTGCAGTCCAAACTGGTGTCCAGAGGGCAGCAGGTTGAGGAAGGCATTGGAGATGGTCTTCTGGAGGTCTCTCTCCACTGCAAGTTAGTCTTGTGGGTTCAGCCAATTTCTTCTCAGTGGCAGTAGCTTGGGGTGGCTGATAACCCAGGTGTTCTTGGCCCCCACCTCCTATCACAGTCTGAATAGACATGCACACAAGTGCAGGCGATGGGAAGCACACAGCCTCTGCCAAAGGATTTGCAAGATGGCAGGACAAAAATAAGGGGGTGACCTAAGTAGCCTTGTTGGTGTTCCCCACTTCTTTAAAAAAAAAAAGGAAAAGTTCAGGGTACATAATCCTCTGCCTGGAGTTGGGCAGTAGCAGAGTGTCAAGCCTGAACTATTTTTTTTAAAAGCTCACAGGGATGGCATGATAAAGAGGCTCCCATAGCACTCATGTAGCCATGCTTTACCCCAGCAGTTGTAAGAGCAGCACATGCATGGCCTGTGAGAAGAACTGCATTACTATCAGCGCTGGGATGGCATATATTCCTGCAACAGAAGCAGGGGGACGATTGTGCAAAATCAAGGTATGCTTGCTGTTTCCCAAACCAGTCAGGAGGAAAGGTCCTTGGAGCAAAAATGTAGGATCTTGTGCAAGCCCTGTTGAAAGCCAAATGTAAGTGTGCTCTTCACACTTGCTAAACCACTGTCTTCTGTAAATTGGAAAGACAAAGTGGAGATGGTCTTCCCTTCTGGACTGATGGGTTAACTTTTGTTAGTCGGTGTGGGAATATACACATTCTTGAGTTGCACACGGCTTCAGACAAAACTGAATGGAAGTGTTCTGTTCCTCAAAAAGGAGCCATGTGGCATGTACAAATTTGCTTCCTCTTGCTGGCAAAGATAGTCTAATGAGAGATTACCCTTAGCATTGCTGACTTCCAGGATTGACTGCATGTTCGGAATGACTCCAGGTTTCTTGCCTTTTGCATGCACGGTTAAAAGTCAGTTTACTCATCTAAAAGCTTCTAAGCAGTTGCTAATTTTAGTATGGAAGTGTTAACTTTCAAATTAAGTGTACTGGCCATAGTCTAAACACATTAATGAAAGCATATTACAAAGCAGTGATAAAGGAGGAAAGAAAGATAACCTTGGAATGATGCTTGGGAGACTTATCAGAAGTTGGTAAAGCTTAATCTTTTTGGAAGTGGCTCAGACTTGGAAGATCTGCACTAAACAGATAAATGTCTCTTCTAGGGTAAGTTTTAATCACAGCTGCAGTGTTTATTTTTGACGGATGAAGTTTTATTTTCATTAATTGCTGCTGTGTATACAATTCATGTGGGAAGGATGATTTTTCACTGCCTGCTTTCCAGAACTTCCTTCAGAAGCCGAATTAGGTTTGAGAAGATATTTCCTGTTTAGAGAGTCTCCTGAATCTGTGACACTTGGCTTCAAGGGAGAGCGCCAAATGGAATTCCTTAGCAGGAGTTTAGTTGTCTGGGTGGCTTATATTTTTCAAGTTAAAGGATCGCTGTCGGCTCAATCACATTAGGGCATATCAACAAATTAGGTCTTGAGAATTGGCTCTCTGTGTGCATCATTTTAGATCAAGTGGGGGCAATTTTGCAGCCCATGATATCAAACATGGGTACAGTTGTGTGTTGCAGATGATAATGCAGCACACAAAGCATTTGCCAGCTATTCTGTTCATGGTACTAATAATGCCAAAGGGGCTGGGATGGAAGCAGTGCAGGGGACTGTGGAAGAAAGGAGTGCATTCCTAGACGCACATTCACCACATGCCTGCATCTGCTGCTTCCAGTGGAGCTGTGCAAATGGCCAGAAGGAATGATTCCCCCTTCCTGAAACAGATGGGCTGCATCAGGGTTTATTACAGGGTCTCGCTTGGATTTGCACTTTACAGCAGGCTTAAAAACCCAATTAAGTGGAAGATCCTGGTAATTTTAGGAGGTTCTTACTCCATCAGTATGGCTGAGTGTGTGTGTGTCAGGGCGGGAGGAGGAGACGTGCAATATAACTCCTAGTTCTTGGAAAACTTTAGCCCAGCTTTCTCCAACTTGGTGCCCCCTATATGTGTTGGACCCCAACTGCCATCATTCCCAGCCAGCATGGCTGTTGGCTGGGAATCATGGGAGTTGCAGTCCAACACATCTGGAGGGCACTAGGCTGTAGAAGGCTGCTCTAGCCACAAGTGTTAACCCTATACTGAGAGTACTTCTGTGTTCCACGGCCAAGCTGCTTTTGTCCTAAAAGGAACCGGACGCATCTGTGATTTATATTTCACATTCACAGTCTGGATGTGTGTCAGCCAACTTCTTCTGTGCCAGCTGTATTGGACTGAATGAACTGTTCAAGGCACAGTTCATTTCAATGGGACTTATGGAGGAGAGCTTCTTAGTGGATTGACCTCCACAATGCTTAGTGGCAAGTAGAATGCTGTTTGCTTTTTTCAACTTGGGCACCAAAGTGTTGCCTTATTGCGGGGGTGGGGAACCTCCAGCCTGCAGGGGGGATGTCAGGGGGAGGAGAGGAAGAGAAAGAATAAAGGGGTAGCAAGGGGGTGGGTGGGTGTGAGAGCAAGAGAGTACATTTGTGTGTTGGGCGTGTGGCTCTGGCTCCAGCCCAACCCACCCCTGGCATGCACACCCCTGCCTCCTGTTTCCCTGGGGATAGTACAGCCCTTGGGTGAAAATTCTCCACGCCTCCCTTCCTGAATGCAAAGGATGGTGGGTTAATTGGCTTACCCAAGGCCATCCCATGCACTCGGTGGCAGGCTTTGAAACAGGGAGGCCACATGTGCCTCCAGTAACAAAGATGGATTCGTGAGCACTCCCAGATGACAAGCCTGATAATTTACAGCCAAGATGGGGAGCATGTGGCCCTCTGTGGATGTTGGACTGCAACTCCTACCATCCCTGCCCAGTGACTGTGCTGACTAGGGCTGATGGCAGTTGCAGTCCCACAACAACTGGAAGGCCGCGCATTGTCCACCCCTGATTTAGGGGGAATGCAACCCCCTCTAGGACAGGGTGAACACCACTTACCTGAACAGGCAAACTACCTTTTAACAATACCTCCATCTTGTCTGGATTGTGCTTTGGTTTATAGGCCCTTATCTGGCCATTTACAAACTCAGAGCACTGATTTAGCACTCAGACCATCTCACCGCATTAGATGAAAATTCAGCTGCATATTGATAACACCTTTCTCCAAATCCCCAGATGACCACACTCAGCAGTTTCACATAGGTGTTATAAAGTATAGGAGATAAAATCCCTGTGGGATCTCAAAGCATGAATTCAAGGAGTTGAGCATAAGACTCCAGTGGCACCATCTGGGATTAGCTATCCAGATAGGAGCGGAATCACCAAAAGTGGTTCCCCCCAACTCCTTGCTCATACAGCCTTTCCAGTAGGATCCAGTGGTTGATGGTATCAAAAGCCTCTGAGGAGTCCAAGAGAATCAACAAGGCCACATTCCTGTCTGTCTCCTGGCAAAGATCATCCCACAGGGCAACCAAGGCAGTGTCTGTGCCAAAACAAAACATGATATCCAGTTGAAATGGATCCAGAAAACCAGTTTCATCCTGGAGTTCCAGCAGCCACCTGTTCCAGCACCTTGCCCAGGAAGGGGATGTTGGCCACCAGCTGACAGTTAATCACATCTTCTGGGACCATGGCAGGTTTCTTTAGTAGCAGCTGTAACACAGCCTCCTTTAAGGTAGCTGGGACTGCCCCCTCTCCCAAAGGGGCATTTATCGCCTTGACCAGCCAGACCCTCCATCCCTGCTAGATGTAATAAAGGTCGAGCAGGCAGGTGTTTGATTGGACTTGGCCAAGCATTTTGTCCACACCTTCAGGCCTGAATAACTGAAAGTCGCCCAGCAGAATTGTGCTGGATGGTGCCTCGAACACTTCCCTTGCCTGATCTGCATTAACTGTGGTATCCTGATGGTGAGGTCTACCAGAGGTTTTTATCTTCCAAGTATCTGCCAAGCATGTGCCAGTCTGCTACCAAGGGTTGCTTTGTGCCTCCTGCCTGGAGCAGAATCACTGCTTTGGTTTTTCTTTGGAAAAGAAATTGTGAGCTCTAATTCTGAGCCTGGTTCTGCATCTCTTGACTCCCACATGGATTTTCTTTTTTGAAAGAGGTTTGTGCCCCCCGGGGCTTCTGTGGCTGTAGATGCCTCCCTTTGTAAATCAGTGATTTTCTCCTGCTAATCATTTTAACATCCACCTCCCTTCTGAAAAGAGCTCCTCCTCTTCCTCCACCATTGGGGTAGAACCTGCGAAGGAAGGAAGAAGAAACTTGACGACTGCTCAGTCATTCTCAAGTTTTGTGGAAGTATGACAGTCCCACCACAAGGTTCTTAGTTCTGCAGGTTGCTGAGAAGCAGCTCCTTGCAACGATGAGAACTAGGAAAGGTCTACCGAGGAGCAGCGGGTCTTGGATCTGGCAATCCTGTGCTAGCAGAAAGGCTCCCGAATCAGCAGGAGGGGAAGCAAGCGCTTGCCATGGCCGTGTTGGCTGAGTAGAAGCAGTCAGACAGGTTTGCAGCTGAGCTGGTTTGGCCAGTGCTCCAGGGATGGGAAGCTACTTGTCTGCCCCAGCTGACCTCACTCCAAAGGAGCCCTTTCGGTAAGTCTTACATTTTGTCCTCCTAGTCTGTTTGCATTCAACCTGCTGCCCAGTAGAAATCACTGGGGGATGGGGCAGTGGGAGTTGTAGCAGGCTTTGCATGCCAGAGTGGCTGGACCCTTGGCACTAGAGCACTGGGCGAGCGCCTTGAATCAGCCTGAATGCTTTTTCTACTTGTAAGATGAGGAAAGGTATGAAAGCTGCAGGCTGCGTTTGCAGGTTCATCCTGGGGTTAACTTTTCTGCCTACAGCAGTTTTGGCAAAGTTAATCCCATATTGCTAATCTTGTGTCTTTTCCCAGTGAAATGATGGACATGCAAAATGGAGTCCTCTTGGTCATGGAGCTTGCTGGGTGACTTTAGGCCAGTTTCCCTGCGGGGAGACGAAGGAATGCAGTAATCCTGTATATAGTCCCATATGTCCTTAGGAAGAAGGGTGGGGTACAAATGTAATACATCAGCCTTCTCCAGCCTGGTGTGTTGAACTACAACTTCTAGCATCCCCCAGTCAGCATAGCTGGGAGCTGTAGTCTATTTATCTAAATCTATCTAACATTAATTCTAGGTACCTGGGTCGGGGAAGACTGTAATAGGTAGTAGCTTAGGAACACACGTGAGAAGTGAAAAGTGAGACTCACAAGATATTAT
Source organism: Heloderma suspectum (assembly GCF_057233095.1). Taxonomy (NCBI): domain Eukaryota; kingdom Metazoa; phylum Chordata; class Lepidosauria; order Squamata; family Helodermatidae; genus Heloderma; species Heloderma suspectum. The sequence continues at coordinate 31,286,627 of NC_139470.1, forward strand.
TAAAGAGGGGGAGATTGGAAATATGATACTATGATATTGGAAAGTCAAACTGACATCAGCCTGTGTTGCTTCTGTGCTGTTGGTATATACCACCTCGTATATACCTTCAAAACACCTTTTGAAGCTAAAGGCAGCAGAAGATGCTGCTTCCTTCAGCATAGGCAACCAAAAGTAGTACACCCTTAATCCCTCTTAGGCTTGTATCTGAACATTTGGAACCTGGGACTAAAGCTTAAACCTACTCCTTTGTCAGCACTGTGTGTAGATCTCAGGCACTTGCAAAATACCTAGTTCTAAATCAGTTTATGTCACTTTCCTAGAGAGTTGCCTTGGCCTGGGTTTTCTGAAGCAAGAGTGCCTTGTTTGAAAACAAAACAAATAATGGCCCTTTAGCATCATGAAAAAGAAGAGTTTGGCATATTATCAAGAGAGGGGCCTAGATGTGGCACATCCACTGTCCCTTCTCAAGGGCCAAACCTGGGAGCTGCAGGCTAACCTCTTAGAGTAAACAGAGCCCTGTGGATCTGTAGTGTGTGTGAGCTCGTCTGCTACAGATTGTCTTAATATTAAATCTTTGTAAGCCACTCCTGGGAGCTTTTTTCAGCTGAAGAGTGGGGTAAAATTGCTGTAAATAAAAATAAATTCCAGGATGGGACAGAAAAGGGCTGTCTCCGTTCCACATAAACTTGAAGTTCTGTGTTTAGAACAGTGTGGGTATGTTATGGAGGGAGCCTGGGTTCCAAACTCCATTCAACCATGAAGCTCACTTGGTAGGTACAAACGCACGCACCCACCCACCCACGCACGCACAAACATACATATTAAATTGGGAATTTATACCATTGAACTCATTGTGTAAAATACTTTTATAATTAATTTATTATTGATATTTATATACCGCCTTATCTGCTAAAAAGCCATCAAAGCATGCAACAATAAAAAGAAGCACATTAAAAACTACACATTTCAAATGGTTACACTGAAAATCAGTTTGTCTTCACAATAAACCTTTAAAGTAGGATTCTCCTGAGGCCGGGACAGACTTGTTTAAGGTCACCTGCCGAGTTTGGCTGCAGTGCAGTTTGGTCCCTGGTCCACATCTGTTACTGACAGGACCCACTGTTCACTTGCATGAATGCAGAGCTTTTAAGAGTGACACATTCTGCAGTAGACATCTGATTGCGCACTGGTGGATGAAGACTGCACTCTGCTGCCAAGCACCAGCGTGTCTCCCATTCCAGATCTGTTTCTCTCCCAGATGTGCTTGGTTTTGGAGAGTAGACAGCTCCTAGCCAAGACGCTTGCTCCCCTGGAGTGTTTTGTCCCTGTTAGGAACCAAATGAACGTTGCTGCTAAAATGGTAGTGAGGTGGATTGATGGTTTTGAAATCTGATCAGTGTTCAGGTGCCAGAGGTATGTGTCCCAAATTGTTAAGAAGTGCTGCAGGGAGGTAGCTTTTGTGATTTATCTCCATTTGTGTATGTATGTGTATGATACTTTCTCATTTGTGTCCTTGCACAAGAGTTATCCAGTATCTTTTAGAAGTCTCCACTCTTCTGTGTGCCTGTTCTCTCCACAACCATGTAATTGCAGTTGCTTCAGGAATATGCTTTTAAAACAGGACAGACTCAAAGCTTTTTCCATCATGGTGATATTTCCCCAGATATATTTATTGCTTCCAGGGCAGGCATCATCATTGTTTTGATTAAGTCATTCACTTTGCATCTTGTGTGGAAGAAACCACTTGCCCTTTCGGTCGCATCTCCTACCCACAATCTTTCTAATTGTTTTTGCACTGTTGCATTCTAAGTTGTGCCTCTCCGGAGCTGAAGAGATGAGCAAATCTCTTGTAGAAAATGTCCTGCAAGTTTCACATATGAAAATCAAGCAGCATGCAACAAAGGTGAGATTAGTGCATTCTAGCATCTTAATCCTCAAAGTAGCCTCATAGCAGGTGGCTAGGAGGTGAATGAGCCTTGCTGTGGAAAAGACTTGGCTCCGTGATGGACATGGCAGCCTCACCCCTTTGTTCTAGGGCTGAGAATTGGTGTCTTTCTGCAGTCCTATGGCACCTTCAAGACTGGAGGAAAGTAAGGAAGACGACAGATTTGGGAGACCTGAAATGTCTACATACAGCAACATATTTACCCAATGCGTTTTGAGTATTATAACTCTTCATTTGGGGCAACCCTGGTTCAGTTCTTCAAAAGAAAAACCAAAACTGTTCCCCACACCCTCTCAAAATAATAATCTGGTAGTATGGCAGACAGCTTCAGTTTTTTTTCTTTGGGGGAAAAAAACTGAATTGAAGGAAGAGTTATAAAATTTGGGAAGGTGTTGGGCAATGAATCATCTTCTGTGCACATTTGGGGGAGTTGTCTCTCTTTTTGTACTTTAAGAAACGTTTTAAATGTATTGTGCCTGCTTTCTCAATCTGTCTTCTGTGGTGTTTCCCCATTAATGGGTAAAAAGTGTGAGGAAGCAAAATGCTTTCATTTTTGAAGCTAGTTTCTTGCCTCTTGCTTGAGTGAACTATTCTGGCCCCAGCTCAGAAAGATACGGGGTGGTGGTGGTAATGGGTGCTGGGAACTGCCTCTTTCCCATACCGGTCTTCTGATTTCTGACACCACATTTGTTAATAACTTGCATAGTGTGTGACTGCAGAAGCAAAGGAAGTCTCACGGTGAAGCAAGGTGGTGGATTTGGATCCCGTTGAAGGCGGCAGCAGAGTGGCAGACAGACAGGCCTTGGCCCATGGAGAGGAACACCAGAAAGATGTTCTCCTGTGTGAGCCCCACTGAAATGAATAGGAGGCACATGTGGCCGATGGAGCTGGCTTCCTTACTGCAGCAAGCAATGGTTCCACTTGCTGTTATAGTCAGTTATGCTCTGCATAGCAAACTGGCACACCTCTTGCCTTTTCTTGGCCTCCAGGCCCTGCTGTGCAAGATGTTTGTTTTCTCTCTGTGCTGGGCCTGCAGCATGCCTGCCAATTTAGGAGAGCACTCCATGTATCTGGCAAAGTGGGCTCTGAGCTCCTGAAAGCTTCTGCCAATGAAGCATTTCTTACAGGACTTGCTGTGGAGTGTAGATTGTCATGCCTCTTGGAGGGCCTGCTGGGGCTAGTCATGCAGCATGTACATTTTAGAAATAAACATGTGCACACCAGCTGCAAGCTGGCAGAGCCTTGATTTAAAGGTACATACTTCAGCTATGAACCTGTTGTGAGGGACGGGTTAGGCAAGCCACTATCTTCGAGCCCCTTTCCATCCCCATCTGTACCATAGTCTGCCTTAGCATGATGGCTGTAACAATCATGGAACGCATGTAATGTGCTCCAAACACTTGCTAACCGTCTGCTACGTGCAATGCCTGAGTGTGTGCAAACATGGAGTACATGTTATTTCTGTGTAGGCGTCTCTCTCACGTTTTGGAGCAGTCCAGGGAATGTGAGTAGCTGTTCTACAAGTCTGGGCGGGACCTCACTGATGAGCCTGTCCTGCCTGGATCTGTTTAATGATGTAGCAAAGGGTGGTTGGCTTACACACCCCAGCCCCTCACCTTTTCTCCGGAACGTGTTCCAGCACCCATCTTTCAGCTCATCAACTTGCTAGAATCTGTAAGGTGCGACTCTGTAGATTAGCCAGTGAGTGCAGGATAAAAGGCTTAAAGCTTTGGCAGAGTTAAGTCACAGCAAGCATTCCCTCTTTGTGAGCAGCTCCAGAAGTTCGCATTCTTTCGCCAGTGCCTGGAGTTACCTTGCCACTCTTCAGCACCACCTAGGCAGCTGCTTTCCCCAGTTCTAAGGAGGGAGGCAGGGAGGGGCACACCCATGCTTGGTCAGCCATTGCAGGACACTCTCTAACTCCTCTGATTAACTTGCATTTTGAATGAAACCTGTAGACTGCAGGTCCATGGGAGTCTTTACATTTGCTTTCCATTCCCCAGATATTTCAGTTTTTTAATCCGGTGCAGATCCAAGCCAAGAGCAAGCACTTGTTGTCTGGCACATTCTTGCTGAAATGGGCACGAAGGATCTCATTTGCTGTTATGAATCCAGATGTTTTTGCTCCATGCAGAGCTTGTCTTTTTGCTTATCCCACACACCAGATCAGTCTGTCATCTAGTGCTACAAGGTTGATGCTAAAGGCAAGATTTGGTGCTTCCAGGCGCATGCATGCATGCTGATGTGGTGGAGTAGAGTAGTTTTCATAATGTGCTGGCTCAGTCTTCCTTGTAATAGATGAGCAGGGCCTACTGGCATGTGCATCAAAGCACACTGTAATGAATAAACACTTCCCTGGTTCTCCAGTCTAGGGGAGGCTGCATTCACATGTGCTAGGCAGTATACATGTGCCCAGCCATCATTTGGGATCCTCCCTTGTACAAGAAAATGAACATGACTCCAAGAAGCCAGCTCTACCAGGCTTTTCTTCTCCCTCAAATGTCACCTGGCAGCAGCCATTCCATCAGGCTGCAGTGAGGGGGAGAAGAGAAGCATAGTCACCTCATCAGCACTGCTGAGAGACCTAAGGCCTTCTGCCTGAGTTTGCTTTTTTCCTCCCCCCTCGCCATTCCTTTTCTTTTCATGTTGTATCCTTCAACTCATAAGCCTGAGGGGCAGGCGCTCTGATTATTGATCATTGTAAGCCACTCTGGGAGCCTTTTCCAGCTGAAGAGGAAGGTAAAAATGGTTCAAATAAATATTGGAACATGTGAAAGGGAGTTCAAGAAAATGCTGAATAGCCTTGCCCCACAATAGATGATAAAGAATGTGTTCTCTTGCTTACCAAGTTGTGAGATGAAAAGGCCTTGCCAGATGGCCCCATAGAATTACTTTGTCCTCAGGAGAGAAGTGGAACCTTGCTCAGGGCACAGCCACTTCCAGGCTGTTCATCCAGAATAAGTAACTCCTGTCTTGCTTCTGCACGGTCTCCCCAACTCCTGCTTCACGGAAACATTGTGTTTGGATACCACTGAAGGCAGAGGTGACAGTGTCCCTAGTAGGGTTACTGTCTAAATCAGCCTTCCCCAACCTGGTGCCCAGCGGACATTCTCCTATCAGCTCCAGCCAGCATGGCCAATGGTTGGAATGGTTGAAATTGGAGACCAAAACATCTGGAGGGTACCAGGTTGGGGCAGGCTGGTCTAAATCATGAGGGCAAGACAGGCATCTGAAAGGGTGGCAGGGGAGTTGGGAGTAAAGCACGGGCAAGGAGAAGCTGTAGTGGTGGCTTAGGTAATGGGAGCAAGCTTGGCCTACCACAGTGTGTGGTGCGAATGTCTTCTGTGGGAAAGCAGCAAAGGAGGCCCTTTGCAGATCTGCCTGGGAGGAGGAGAATGAGAGGCACAGTGGTGGGGAGCTCTCAGTTGTCAAGCCTGGAAGCTTCCAAGTTAAGCCCCCTAAATTATTGCAAAAACTAATGCTTCTCTTCATCCAAAAAGGCTCCCAGAGTAGCTTATGTGCGATCAATAAAAGCAAGGCAGTTCCTGCCCACAGGTTTGCAGTCTAAAAGACACGACCCCAGAGGGAGCAGGGGATGGAGCTGGTCTCTCAGTGCAGCTGTGGGAGAGTTCCCTGCTTCCCATCTCTCCCTCTGCTGCAGCCTGACGGAAGGACTGCTGCCAGGGAACAGTGAAGGGAGGTGGAGCGCAATGGAGCTGCTGGAACAGCCCTGCAAATTCTTCACGATCTCTTGTGACTTGTATTCCCAGTTACAAGGCTGGCAGCATGCTACATTTGACCTCCCATGATGTCCCCCAAATATATCACCGCTAGGCTTGAAGTGAGGATAAGGACATTTCCTTCCTCCAAACTGGGGGCCAGGGAAATGTGCATCTGTTCCTGAAGCAACTTGACAATCGGGACATGGAGATGAGGCTTATATGGGGAGATGGGAAAGCGTGCTGCTTTTGGGCAGATGTGCTCACATAGTGCAGCTTTAACCGTGGGGTCAGTGTGACAGTGCCCTGGGGGACTTAACGGTCGCATGCACCTGGGCCTCCTGTCGTCCACTAGTGCCCCATCCTGGCTGCTGAATTTCCTTAGGCTACTGTGTGTGAGCAGTGTCAAAAGGAAACATGGTGTCCAGGCTGGAGCACGTGGCATCTCTGAGCAGCAGGGAGAGGTGTGGGGCACGGATGGTGGGAGAGGCCGAAGCAGTGGGATTTGGCTTTGGCCATCCTGCTGAGAGCGATAACAAATCCAAGAGCCCGCAAGGCCTAATCTTGCTAGACTGATACCCATAAATCACTTTTGCGTCCAGTGGTTGGAAAGTCATACCTGATGCAAATGTCTCTGAGGGGTTAATCTACTCCAGGGATGGTCAAGTCTTGGCTTTTCAGGCAGGAATGTCTGTCACCTGTGTAGAGGCTCAGCCTCTCTCTAAGGTCGCACAGCTTTATGATACTGAACTGCAGGGGAGTAACTGGCATTGAAACAAACGATGCTACTGCTACCCAAGCTTTCTTCACCAGTGGAAAGTGGTGGAATATGGAGCCCGGCGATGTGCTCTTTGTTGGAGAGATGGCCCCACTCAAGGCATCTGGCTTACAAAAATCTTTGCAGATCACCGGATAGATCACCATCCTCTGACCTGGATTGAGATCCTTGCCTAGGTGGCTTCGGTTCTGTGTCATACTTGTCAAAGAGCTGCTGTGGGAGGGACCAGCACCGCCCTTTGGGCCTGGAGGCTGGCCACCTCCTCAAAGAGGCTTCCTCCTTGACCTTTGCTTCCTTGCAGGCCTCAAAAGGTACCATCCCTTCTACTAATCCACCCATCCTCTGGGCACTCGGGATGTGTTTTTTAAAATAGCAACGGCCGCTCCAGTGGTACAGCAGGACATAGGTTGGAAGAGGTGTGTATTTGTTTTATACAATATTTCTTTTACTTCGTAGCTGCTCTGAATGCCAGGACCTCCTCACAAACTGGTACTATGAAAAGGATGGGAAGCTCTACTGCCATAAGGACTACTGGAGGAAGTTTGGAGAATCTTGCCATGGCTGCTCTGTGCTGATGACGGGTCCTGTCATGGTAAGGCGCTGGCATTTGTTCTGCCTGCTCACTTGGGCGTCCCAGGGCTGGTGGAGGCTCAAGGCTTATTGCACTGCTGCGGGTCTCAATTTCTAGAGGGCGGTTTTTGTGTTTTAAGTTGGCCTCTGACAGCCTGGTGCTGTCCAGTTGTATTGGGCTATAGCTCCCAGCTATGCTAGCCAGGGGATGCTGGGAGTTGTATTCCAACGCATCTGGAGTGCACTAGGTTGGGGGAGGCTGGTTTAAGCACTTGAGCAAGATTACAGTTCAAAGCCTTCCTCATGACATCAGCTTTTGTTTTTCCTGAAGGTGTGCCTGAATCACATGCCTTCTGGTGGCCACACACCCTGCCAGGGAACGACAGCTTTGTTCTGCAATGGTTGGGAAGTCGTCTCAGGGAAAGCATTTCCTACCGGGCCTCCAAACTGTGCTCGCCTTCCTCAGTGCTGGGGACGTTTCTGCTTCCTACTCAGATGCAGCCCCCTGGAAAACCAGAGGGCCCCCCACGTAGCCCTTCCCTCTGCCCTGCTGGCGCTCAGTCTGCATTCATCTCTGCCAAGAGCAGCCTGCCTGTTTGGTCTTGTCTTGATGCTTGGGAGCCCCAGAGCACGCTTCGGAGAACCGGGCATCCCTCAGTAGCACAGGAGCTGGCCATCCCTGCCCTCGGGCCACAAGCCACTGTCTGGAATGTTTGTGTTTCTGACAACTTGGGGTAGCTCACTCCGGTCCAGGGCAGCTGTGGCCAGATCCGGTCCATTTCAGGGCTACTCTGTCCTCCAGAGTGGGGCCAGGAAGCGTATGTGTTGTCTCATAAGCAGATTCCCTCATGAGGGCTCAGGTTGTGCACTGGCGGTGTGCTCTAGCAAGATGGGCTGCGCAGTTGGGCTGATGAAGCCAGCCCTTCATCCACTGAGCCCAGCCATCTGCTCCGGCTGGCAGGAGCTCTCCGGGTTCTTTCTCAGCCTGAGAACCCTTTTGTAAAGTGGAGATGCTGCCAAGGCTGAAACTTGGGGCCTTCTGCTTGTGCTTTGGCCCTGAACCCTGGCCCTGCCCAGCCACAGAGCAGCATGTGTGCCCAGTGTGTTACTGCTCGGAAATTGGTGTGTTTGAGTGTTGTATCTCCGGTTCTGTTTGTGACACTGAAGTGTGAAATGCTTTAGGCAAGGCAAACACATTTTACTTCTGATGTATACCACTGTGGGCAAACATCTCCCCATACCTGGCTTTAAAATTTGCTAGCCCATTGGGCTAGATGAAACTTTTTCCAGGTTGGACCAGCCTTCCCCAACTTGGTGCCCTCCAGATGTGTTGGAGTACAATTCCCATGCTGGGAGTTCTGGCCCAGTGCATCTGTTGGGCACCAGGCTCGGCACGGCTGGTCAGGCCTGCGGGCTGCTTGCTGAGGGGAAGCTGCAAGTCAGCATATTGTTGGACAGTAACTTCTGGCAAAATACTGGCATGGGACTAGGGCTCCTTCCAGGGGAGGCTTTTATTGTGCAATGGCCCTGCCTTGTTCATGGGATTTTCGGGGGGGGGGGGGGGCTTCCATTTGTAACCTTCCATTTGTAACCCTCCCATGTCTTCCCACCCTTTCCTCCATCTTTTTTTCCTTACCACAGAAAATTTGTTAAGGAGAGAAAGACAGCATAGCGGTACAGTGTCTTTTGAATGGTAGTGCTAGGAGCTGCCTATCTGTAAACACCTTAATGTTCATAAAAATTGCTTTCTAACACACCTCGTTGTTTCTAGATGAAGCACAGACCCAACTAACTCTTTCCAGAAGGATAACCATGTTAGTCTGTTGCAGCAAAACCAACAAAGAGTCTTGCGGCACCTTAAAGACTAACACATTGATTATGGGATAAACCAACCTTCCCCAACCTGGTGTCCCTAGATGTGCTGGATTTCAACTGATGGCTTCCCAGCCATTAGGTACAGTCCAGCACATCTGAAGGACACCAGGCTGGGGGAGCTGCCATAAGCTTTTGCAGACCACAGTCTGCTTCATCAGATGTATGAAGAGTTATCTTCAACTGGTGGGTGTATCTATACATGATTGGCGGGGAGAGGGACTGTAAACAGTGGGGAAACTGAAAGGCAGATAAGAATGACCTCATGAATAGGAGCCATTCACAAAATGGTTGTTGGGCGATAACACAGGCATCCTTGCAGTGGTGAGTGGGTTATTAGGTCCTGTAATAGTTTTGCCAGAGTAGATATGGGGAGAGTGTTGGCATCTGTGTCTGCTGTAGGGTCTGGTTCCTGTGTCTGTATCTCTGTTTATGTGGTCTGTTATTGCTGGCAAGTAGCTGTTTTAAGCATGTAATTTTTGTGAACCGCTCAGAGAGCTTCGGCTATTGGGCGGTATAGAAATGAAATAAATAAATAAGTACAGGCGTATCAGCCATGGCCTATGAGAGGGAAGTGTCAGTATCCAGGATGGACTGTGCCTCACTGAGGATGCATTTGAGTAGTTTTTCCCAGGTGACAATGAGTGAGGTTCTGTTGCTTTCTTCTCTGGGTCTATCCTGTTGAAAATCGATTTCGAATCATGAATACATGGTTCAAACAGCACAAATGTCGCTTATACACTTGGACATCACCAACCGGACTTTATCGTAATCAGATTGACTATGTCCTACGCAATTATAGATGGACCAGCTCAGTATTTGCGGTCAAAACATATCCAGGCACCGACTGTGGTTCAGATCATAATTTGTTGGTGACAAAAATCAGAGTTAAATTATGTAACATTAAAAAGACTGCACCACCACGGAAGTTTGGCGTCACCAAAATTCCTTCTACTTACTTAAGTGAAATGAAAAATAGCCTGGAACTGCTGGATACAGTGGAAAAAATGCCTGATGAGCTGTGGCAGGAAATTTATAAGATCATCACTGAAATAGCAGTTGAGCATATACCATATAGGAAGCCAGAGAAAAGGTATAAGTGGCTCTCGAGTGAAACTATCAAAATAGCAGAGCAGAGAAAAATAGCCAAAGCAAAAGGAAAATGGGAAGTCACAAGAAGACTGAATGCAGATTTCCAGAGGGCAGCAAGGAAAGATAATGAAGTCTATTGGGTGAGCGTTGCAAACATTTTGAAGAGGACTACATGAGGGGCCATATCAGGAATGCATTTATGCAAGTTAAAAAGGTTCGAACATCATTTACTGCTCGCAAAGGTACTATTAAAAACAAGCAAAGGAAAGTATTATCCAACCAACAAGATGTCAAGAACAGATGGTGAGAATATACTGAAGAGCTGTATACTGGTAGCAAAGACACACTGCCGCTGGATGCTGAGGATTGTGAAGTGGGAAAAGAACCATCCATTCTTGAGGAAGAGATTGCGTGGGCTATGAGACATCTACCAAACAACAAGGCCCCAGGCATTGACAACATCTCTGTAGAATTGTTAAGGCCTGTACCATCCAAAATTATCAAAGTTTTGTGTCAGAAAGTCTGGGAAACCAACGAATGGCCATGGGACTGGAAACGTTCAGTGTTTATTCCACTACCAAAAAAGGGAGATTCCAAAGATGGTTCCAATTACTGCACTATTGCTCTCATACCTCATATTAGCAAAATTTTGCTTAAGATTATACAAAAGCGCTTGGTACCAACCATTGAAAGGGAATTGCCAGATGTTCAAGCTGGCTTCTGAGAGGGACGTGGTACTCGTGACCACATAGCAAATCTGCGAGGGATCACGGAAAAATCTCATGAATATCAAAAGGTCATCTACTTGTGCTTTATTGATTACAAGAACGCTTTTGACTGTGTTGAGCATGACAGGTTGTGGAGAGCACTACGAGATCTGGGGGTACCAGCACATTTGATCAAGTTAGTGCAATCATTGTACACAAATCAGGAAGCCACCATTTGAACATCATACGGAGATACTGATTGGTTTAAAATAGAGAAAGGAGTACGGCAAGGCTGCGTTCTTTCACCTTTTCTTTTTAACCTCTATGCTGAAATGATCATGAGGAAGTTAGAGCTTGAAGAAACAGAAATCGAGATAAAGGTTGGCGGAAGGATTATAAATAATCTTCGTTACGCTGATGACACAACTCTCCTCTCAGAAACCAAAGAAGGTCCGGAATATATGATCAAGAAAATCAAAGAAGAGAATGAGAAGTTTGGCTTCTCCTTAAACATCAAAAAGACCAAGCTCATGTCCACTGCAAAGAATGGAAATATCAGCATAGTAGTTGATGGTGAAGAGTTTGAATATGTAGAAGAATTTATTTTCTTAGGATCGCAGATCAATCATACCGGTGAATGCAGCCCAGAAATAAAACGTCAAATTGCGATGGGTCGCGCAACAATGATGAGCATGAACCGAATATGGAAAAACAAGGACATCAGCTTGACAACTAAATACAGATTAGTTTGTACCACCGTGTTTCCCATAGTTACTTATGGATGCGAAAGTTGGACAGTGAAGAAACAAGACAGAAAGAGAATTGATGTATTTGAGCTGTGGTGTTGGAGAAGGCTTCTGTGCATTCCTTGGACAGCTAAGATAACAAATAAGCAAGTACTGGAATGTACTTCCAGACATGTCATTGGATGGAAAAATCATGAAATTGTGATTGACTTATTTTGGCCATGTTATGCGGAGGAACTCGCTAGAAAAAGCAATTATGCTCGGATTGGTTAGCGGAAAAAGGAAACCTGGCCGCCAAAGAACAAGATGGTTAGATACCATCAAAATTGATACCACCCAGAGCATGGAACAGCTCAAAGAAATAGTACAAGATCGGGATATGTGGAGAGAGATGATCCATAGAATCGCTAAAAGTTGGACACGACTGAATGGATAATATCATCATCATCATCATCATCATCATCATCCTGATATAGATTATTCATGGGTACCAGCCTGGCCCTGCTAACCTGTTTTTTTCACTTTGTTTGGTGGGTGTCGCTGTCCGAGAAGTGCCTGATTTCTTAAGAAATTACTCCTTAAGTTGTGAGTTACTATCTGACGAGTTCAAACAGATATGGTTGTTGTATTGTAGAGCTTAACTGGAGACAATAGATTTAGGGGTATGTTCTGGATGGAAGCTGGAGGCATGTAAATGTGTGCACTGGTCAGTAGATTTCTGATATAAGGTGGTGCTTATGTTGCATAATCATGCCCAGAAAGTGAACCTGTTGCATGGACTGGGCTAAGCTCATGTTGATGGTGGGTTAAAGTTATTGAAGTCTTGGTGGAACTTCAGGGCCTCCTGTCTATGATTCCAGATAATGAAAGATGCGTCTTGGGTAGAGAAGAGGCATTGGGGGACAAGAGTTGGAAAAGTGCCATTCTACATCAGCCATGCAGATGCTGGCATACTGTGGGGCCATGCGAGTCCCTGCAGCAGTGCTGTTGGTCTGGAGGTAGGTGTTCCTCCCCAAGCTGAAGGAACCTATGGGGGATGCTCTTCTAAAGCAGCCTTTCCCAGTCTGGTGCCCTCCAGATGTGCTGAGCGGCACCTCCTATAATTCCCAGCCAGCATGGCCATGACGGAGTTGCAGTCCAACACATCTGGAGAGCACCAGGTTGGGAAAGGCTGGTCTAAAGGGCCTCAACATCCATGGTAGCTCGGATGGCATTCCCTGTGAGATTGTCAGTGGATTGGAGTTTCCTCAGGCAGTCAGTGGCATCCCGTAAATAATTAATTGTGTTCATTTTCTTTCACATATATATTATACACGTACATGTATGCCACATACATGCATGCTCTTTCTCTCTCTCTCTCTCCATTATCAGGTCTTTCATTTGAGACAGACCAGAACTGCCTGTCACTTTACATATTGTGGCTGCTTCAAGAGCCAATTCAATACCAAACCATGGCTGCCATTCAGGCACAAGCTTTGTCCATGAGCGCTCCTGTCAGGTCTCAGTAGAATCAGGCTCCAGGCCAGCTGGTTTTGAGTCTTGGGGGGCTGTCTGTCTGTCCAGGTGGTGCAGAAGCTGGTGTATGAACCGGAGCAGCAAACAAGGATCAGAGGGACAGAGGGGCCAGGGGCAAGCATATTGTCAAAGGCAGAGTTTAGGGAAAGGGAGCCAGAGCTATGCAAAGTCCTCATGCTAGAAAAAAGTTGCCAAGACAGGAGCTCGCTTGGAAGCTCAGGATTTATAGATCCTGGTGGCCAGGGATTAGCCCTTGACGGTCACCTGACTGGAGGCTTGGGCAGGCTGGTGCTGCAGCCTAGGTGGCACTCTTGAAGTTCAGAGCACAGACTAGCAGGCTGACAGTAGGAGTGGAGCACTGGCGCTGATGCAGGAGGTAAGGCAGCAGAGTGTGGCTGCTGGAAGGGCCAGTTTGAGAGGCGGTTACAGCTCAGCACCTTTCACCTGTCTCCTGTTTTAAGTAGTTATTTCTGGCTCTGCAGAAACAGTTTAAGTTTGCACCCAAACCAACAAAGTGTGGTTTTGAGATTCCTTCAGCTGGGATTACAAACCGTAGTTCAGTCCTGGTTTGGAGGGATCATGCAGTCCATTTTCAGGAAAAGGGCAGTAGGTTAAAACTTGGTTGGGAATTAATTTAATTTAGGGGTCCCTAAAACACCCCAGCTTTCATTCTGTGCCCTGGCTGAAACCTCGTTTCTCTGCAGGTTGCTGGTGAATACAAGTACCACCCAGAATGCTTTGCGTGTATGAACTGCAAGGTGATAATTGAAGATGGTGATACATATGCATTGGTACAACACTCCGCTCTCTACTGGTAAGTCAGATTTGTCACTACTCCATGACTTGCGGTTCTCATGAGTGTGAGACCAGGGGTGGTTTATCTGTTACGGCTTTGGGGCTGTGCCTGTCCTGACAACACCAAAGAGAGAATGCCATTCAAGAGTCTTGTGTTAGGAGTCCCATCATTAACCAAATGTTTTGTGTGTTTTGTGCTGAACTCTCTCTTTCAGACTCCAGCAGGGAGAGGGAGGGGATTAAAGAGTGTAGCCATAACCAGTCATGTTCTTCTTATGGTGTCCTATCAAAGGAAAGCTATGGGGTATTTGTAGAGAGAGCCCCATAATAAGACCTTGCTTCCGGTAGGCAGCTATCTTCTATTAGACCCTGGCCCTAGAAACGTCATAGCTGTGATCTTTGCTAGGAGCATGTTTCTATAAGGATCATGGCCTCTGGGTGAAGCCTATGAAGCTGATTGTTGGGAGATTTAGGATAGATAAAAGGGAAGTACTTCTTCACACAGCACATAAACTATGGAATTCACTACCACAGGATGTAGTGATGGCCACCAGTTTGGCTGGCTTTAAGAGGGGGTTGGACATGTATTACATGGAGGAGAAGGCTATCGATGGGTACTAGTCCTGATGGCTATGTGCTACCTCCAGTACCAGAGGCAGTGAGCCTATGTACACCAGTTGCTGGGGAACATGGGTGGGAGGTTGCTGTTGTGTTCATGCCCTGCTTGTGGGTTCCCGGTCGGCAGCTGGTTGGCCACTGTGTGAACAGAATGCTGGACTAGATGGACTCTTGATCCATCCAGCAGGGCTCTTCTTATGTTTTTATATTCTTACGAGGATAGAATGCGTGCTGCTTGCATTTGCCTCCCGGTATATGAAAGGTGGTGAATTTGTAAGACCAAAAAGGTGGGCCTTGGCATGCTCAGTAATGCAAAGGGCTCTTGGCAGAGTACAGTCTTCTAGGTGTTTGAGGGGTCTAGAATTGTGAGGAGTGCTCACTCTTTACTAGAATTGCATGAAGTTGTTTCTAGAGCAGGGGCGCACAGGTGTTCTGAAGCACTATGCATATAAATATAGGACACATGAATAATATAGGACACAGACACTCTCCCTACAGTCCCACTAACTCCAAAATTCACCAGTCACCCCTGCATGAGGGGTGACTGGTGGGGCTCTGTTTGCCAGCTTCTCCTCCTCCTCCTATGTAGTATTTTGGATATTTCATATTCATTCCTGTGCTGTTTGTTGTTTTCTACTGTATTTTATTCTTTCAGCTATTTTTAATCATCCCAAATAATGTCTGTTATTGGGCAGATTAAAAATATAATACATACATTTAATTCCAGGTAGGGTCTGTGGGAGAAGAGACTGTTTATGTTGCAGTGACCTTAACAAAAATTCCTACTGTCAGAGAATCCTTTCACATCAACTGGCTGTTGTGGAAAAAGTTCAGTGGGTCTCCTCTGCCAAGGAGACCTGTGCACATTGTGGAACATTTGGGAACCAAGAGGAGCATTCTAGGGAGCATGCTCAGTTCATACGGGACACCAGTCACTCCAGTTGGCCTTCATTTTGTTGCCTTGCACGAATTGAGGGGGCACCCTAGAATGTGCTCCATGGCTGCCCACGGAAGGGGAAGATAGGTAAGGGTGGGTCAGCTCTCTTTCATGGCGTTTGCCATGACTGCTTTTCCTATTTGATGATTATCTTCCAAGGGAACACAGAGTTGTCTTGGAACACTGTTGAAGCAGGAATGGTATCTGCCAGGGGTTTTCAGACTGGAATGAACCAAGCTGCCCCTTTGACCTGCTGACATGGAGATCTTGACCTGTCCTGTGCCCCCGGTGCATACAGTTTCAAGAGTCTCATTCCGGCCACCATGTTTCTTTATGGGCACATATGCAAATGAGGAACCGGGGTGGCTGAGTGCTGGATGATGCTTAGGACAGCAGGAAACGCCCGTGCAAGCATGTGGGATGCCAGCGGCCTTTGCAGCCAGTCGAGGCATGGGGAGCGGTGGTTGGAGAGACTTGGCTGGGCTGCTGCAGGCGCAGGTTGTCTGTTGAGGAGCCATAGCGCAGCGTCCCAAGTCCTGCTGCAGAAGCTCACCGTAGGCTGGGAATATCCCTGAAATGGCTGTCTCTGCTCTCCTGCATAGTGGGAAATGTCATAACCAGATTGTGCTGGCACCGATGGTAGAAAGACTGTCCACAGAGGCCCTGTGCGAACAGCTGCCCTACACGCTGACTCTCCTCTCCATGCCTGCAGCCACGGATGGCAAGAGAGGGCTCACGGCCGCTGTTGAAAGTGGCCGCTCAACCTATGCCACTAGTGTCCAAGTGAAAGAGTGAGTATAAAGCTCATGTGGCATTGCAAAATCTGCTGCTGCTTTGCTATGCAGTCCTATGCATGTATTTATTCTACCACCCATGCATCTGGGAACCCATAAGATCCCAATTCATGGATATTTGCCTTTACATCGCAGTATCTCCTTACATGTTCAGCTTTTTCTTACAAATAAGAGAAAGAAAAGAAAAGCCCTGGCACCTGGGGAAAGGGGCAGGGGAAAGGGGCAGTGGTAGCAAAGTGGATTCATCTTTAGGATGCTCAGTGCTTTTTTGCACGTCACTTGGAAGGTGTGCAAACCCTGTCTCCTTCTGGGGCAAGCACAGGGATGGCGTGACTATCTCGGCATGCCAAGAAATGCTTGTCATGGTATCACATCACACAGAGGAGGCTTAGCTCAGCCTTCCCCAACCTGTTGCCTTCCAGTTGTTTTGGACTACAGCTCCCAGTATTCCTGACTATTGGCCATGCTTGCAGGGGCTGATGGGAGCTGAAGTCCAAAATGTTTGGTGGGCACCAGGTTGAGGAAGACTGCTTTAGCACTTCCTCTTCTTCATTGGCTACATGCTGTCATTCACTGGGGAATCAGCAAAAGAAAAAATACTTCTGATCCCTAGACACTGTCCTCTTTGTTTAGAGTCAACCGAATGCATATTAGTCCTGATGTCCAAAACGCCATTCACCCTGGAGACAGGATCCTGGAGATAAATGGAACCCCAATTCGCACACTACAAACAGAAGAGGTATGTTCTTTCCTGAGGGCTCCAGCAGTCTCTTCATCTCATTTTCTACTTGGTGATTTGAGGAGTAGAACAGTCTGCCTTTTAGGGGAGGAACGATAGCTCTGTGGTAGAGCCCCTGCTTTGCATGCAGAATGTTCCAAGTCCAATCCCTGGCATGTCCAGGCAGATGTGGAAGGTCCCTGCCTGAAGGCCTAGAGCGCTCCTGGTGGTCAGGGTAAACAGTCTGGACTAGATGGGCCATAAGTGGCATCAGGCAGTTTCATCTTCTCGGTGACTGCTGGAGCTTTTGGTCTGGTCTCTAGGAAGTCTTTGATTCTGTGCTTAAGGCACCAGCTCTAGATGAAAGTAGAGTTTTCATCCTTCTGAGTTGTCTTTCGTACCTCTTTTGTATATGGCATAAGAACAAGACCCCTGACTAGGATATAGGCTGATGCAAATAGTTAAATAACCATATAGTTGAACTCATGTCAACTGTGGGGTTGCTTGTTGTTGTTGTTTATTTTTTTAAAAGCCTATCTCCCTGTTCTGGTGTGATCGAGCATGTAATGCCAGGTTTTGTCTTTCCTCTTTCTGGGAGGAAATATGTAGATGCCCCTTTGGAAATCTTTCCCCAGTATTGCTTTGTTTCTCAGGTAGAGGACCTGATTCGCAGGACGAGCCAAACACTTCAGCTGCTGATCGAGCATGACCCTGTTTCTCAGCGCCTGGACAGACTGCGCCTGGACTCCCGCCTGCCTGGGCGCATGAAAAAGCCCTCCTCTCCCTGCTCCATTTCTGCCCTGGACCTTAAGGAGAATCTGGAAGGAACGCTGCGGCGGCGCTCCCTCAGGTACTCAGTCGAGACACAGCTGCCCTGAACCTGTCTGCAGGTCTCCAACTGCCTTTTACTGTGGCCATATGGATTTGGGGGGGAATAGGCAAGGCCCATCTTTGATAAGGCGGGGTATAAAAGAAGTGATTTCACAGTTGGTGCAGACCCTTTAGCAAGTGTACCATGCGTATTCCTGTTCTGTAGCACTGACCTCTGCTTCTGCTATTTCCCGCTAAGCGTGTTGTCATTGGTGCCAGAGCGGTTGGCTAGCCACACGTAAGTCAGGTGATCTCTGCTCAGAGAACTCCCGACCAGAGTTGGTGGTGGCCAACCTGTTTATGGCAAGAATGCAGCAAGTAGAGCACGAACAGTGAGTGTGCACCTCTAGTGTGCCCACAGTCCATGTGCAGCCTGCCCACCTGCTTTGGAGTGGTTTTTCCCCAGATGTGCAGAGCCAGGGAGCAGCCTCAGCAATGCACTGGCAAGGCAGATAAGGAGTGTAGGCCTGGCTGTGTGCCAGGGCCAGCAGCCTACCTGCCTTCATCCAGGCCTGCCACAAACTCCTGCTCAGTGCGTCACAGGCTGACTCCTCACAAACTCAGTAGGAAATGCTGAGGCAAGGGCCTACATTCAGGCATGGGGAGCGAGGCAAAGAAGAGCTGGGAAAAGGTGTGGAGAGGCTTCAAGAGGTTCCACAAAGAACTGAAGCTTGAAGAAAGAGAGAAGCCTCTTGAGGGGCTGCGGTGAGGTCTGTCCCAGGCATAGAGAGCCATGCAGCAGGAGGAACAGGGTTGGGGCATGGGAAGAGGGTCAAAGGATAAATGAGCTTGTGCAGAGTGCAGCAAGTAAGAATGGGTATGAGGGGTAGGCAAGAGTACAACAGGCCTGGTTTGCTCAAACTATGGATGAGGCAGTAAAATTGTTCTTAGTCTGGGTGACTTCAGACTGGGGGGAGGGGGGGCATGGTCAGTTGCTCCTCAATATGCAGTTCCCAGCACTTAAATGACAGGTGGTAAAGAGGAGAGTTTCAGCTTAACCTTCTTCCTGATGTGTTATGCTTATATCAGCAGGGGATTTCCCCCCTACCCACCTCCTCCAGATTGGTGTGAGGAGGCATCCAGCAATGGGGTGAGTCTCCCCACCTCCGAGGAAAGTTTCCTTTCAGTCTGGTGTGATGGAGGCATCCAAACTACATCCTACAGTCAGTCAGCTGAATCTCCTCAGCATGGAGACTTCCTGCCACAGACTGGAGATCCAGTGTCCCATCTCTGCCATACCCTATTGCTGGTTGAGGGGGATCTTTCCTCTTGATCCCTGCAGTTTGATGGGCTCCTCTGTATCAGTTCTGCCTCACCTTAGCCATGGGATGGAACTGGGGATGGTCCTCTGATTTCCAGGTGAAGACCTTGATCATTTGCCTTTCCTGGGTGGCGGGCAGACTAAATTCATTGTTGGATGCCTCTGTCAGACCAAGCCAAAAGGACCCTTCACGGTAAGTGGCCATGGGAAAGCATCCAGCCATGCAGTGTAAAGTGACAGTATTGTCGTGTGAGCTGCTCTCTCCCTAAACTAGGCCAGAGTTAGAGGTGGAGAGCTTTAAAAATGAGGACTAGAAGGTTGAACTCGATGCAGGCCTGACCATGCCCAGTCTGATAATAGCAAGAGCCACTAATCTCTCAACAGCAGCAGTACAAATGCTACTAATTTTGTGGTTGATCCAGGCATAACTGTCTGTCATAGAAGACTCTTGAGATTCCTGAAATGATTTAGGTTTTCACCACGGTTGGGTAGCGATGGCTAGAATTGTCCTCTTCAGAGTGTGCCACTCCCCAGCTTACAGCTGCAGGTGTTGAGGGACATTGTGGATCTTAATTTTTCTTAGGCGTTTTTCACTGCTCTTACCATTATGTAGAAACTACTTTGGCTTTCTCAGAATTTCCCACTGAAGCTCCAGGCCCTCGTTAAGTATGTTTTTTGGATTGGCTAGTTGGGGATAAAAACTGGAATATGTGGAGCCAGAGACTGGGGTGACGTTCCTGAGAGCAGGAAAAAGAGGTCAGAGCTACCCTAAGATGGGTGGACAACTCCCAGGGGCCAGGGGGCCACATCCCCCCCAACCCAAAGCAGGCTGCACCCCACCACAGAAATTGCTGTTGAATTTGCTGTGGCAACAGCAAACCACCCAGTGATTTTGCAAGGAAGCAAGGCACACGCTCCCCACACTGCTTGTTTGCTTGCAAAGTCACCACTTCCTTCCACTGCTGCCATGGCAATTCCGGCAAGGGCAAGGGCCGCAGAAACGGCCCGCAGGGCGCATGCAGCCCAGGGGCTGCTTGTTGCCTGCCCTGCCCTAAGATGCGCGAGAAAGAAAACGGGTCGGACCCTCTTACAGTAAGTAGCAGACAAATGTCCCAGGGGAATATGCGCTGTATATATAATTCGTACGTTATCAGCACAAAGAGCCCAAGAAGATCCTAAAACACGTTGTTGAAATCTCAGGCTGCCAGCGAGCAGGACTCCAGATCCACTTTGTATGACGAGCTGATCTCTGACGACCGACTCATGTTCTCCAGTGGGATAGTGGGCTGTTCAGGATCACTACTTGGAATATGCAAGTAATGTGGATGAGGACAAGGGCAAAAAAGGCACCTTGCTGAACTGCAGAAAAATGCATGTGCAGTGTGAGAGGCAGAGACGGTTAAGTCTCAGGCCTTCTGAAAACCTGTTGTTCCTTAGCTAGTGAGTGATTCTGACACTGCTCTATTTTATTTATTTTATTTTATTACTCCTGCTGTAAGTTGCTGTTTATTATGTTATATTGCATTATATGTTTTAGTTGTGATTCTATAGTAATATACTATGAAATCACAACAAAAATACATACATAATACAACATAACATAATAGCTGGTAAGCTGCTAAGAGATTTCATAAACTGCTTGGAGGTTTTATTATATTAAATGTTATATAACTATCACAAATAAATAGAACCAGAGTCCAGCTTATTAACAGTCTGATTTAGTCTTGTGAGGAGTAATAAAGTGCTGATGGAAAAATACAGCCTATTTTTTGCACTTCGTTGATTCTGCTTGCAATATTTTTGTGTGATTTTTAAAATATGATCCTTTGTTTCACATACTGGGGCTGTTCTCATGACACAACGCCCACCGAAGGCGGTGAGGCTGCGGTGCGTGTGGGGCACATGCGACCACCGCTCAGGGGTTGTCATGTTGTGTGAACGAGGTGAGTGCAGGTTATGCGAGAGTTTAACAGCCCTTGCATAACCCATGGTCTGTTTTAGGGTTGTGAGCATAACGCACACTGGCCAGGTTCGCACGGTGCAACAACTCCGACTGGGGGTGGTATATGAACCTGTGGAAACAGCAGTTTGCTGTGGGTTAAATAGCCCACAACGAGCCACAGGCTGTTGTCTGAACCCAGTTGCTGTTTTGGTGCAGAGGCCAATCCAGCTGGCCATGGGGCTTTCAGCCCTTCCCTTGCCTCACTCCAAGATGCTGGAGTGGAACGCGGAGGTCCCAAACACTCCTTGACTTCCAGCAGGGGCCCTAACCTTGGGTGTCTTGTACTTCAGGCGAAGCAACAGCACTTCCAAGTCCCCCGGCCCCAGCTCCCCAAAGGAACCGCTCATCCTTGGCCGGGACATCAGTCGTTCCGAATCACTCCGCTCCTCGACCAGCTATTCCCAGCAGATCTTCCGGCCCTGTGATCTGATCCATGGGGAAGTGTTGGGGAAAGGATTCTTTGGCCAAGCGATCAAGGTGAGGAAGCCATCACGCACGCTCCCTCTGGTGGCACAGACAACCACGAACAAAGAAAGGAGATTTTAACCGCTTCACACATTAATTTCATGTTCCCCCCAAACTCTCAAGGGCATCTTCCTGACTGTATTCTTTGCGCTCATCTGGCTCCTCCTAGCAGTCAGAATTCACTACCACAACGTGTAGTGATGGCCACCAACTTGGATGGCTTTAAAAGGGGGTTAGACAAATTCACAGAGGATACGGCTATCAATGGCTACTATTCACTAACTCCAGTACAGGAGGGAATACGCCTACGTACACCACCTCCTGGGGAACATGAGCGGGCTGGTGCTGCTGCACTCATGTCCCAGTTGTGGGCTTCCCACAGGCAATTGGTTGGTCACTGTGGGAACAGAATGCTGGACTAGAGAGGCCTTTGGTCTGACTCAGCAAGGCTCTTCTTGTGTTCTTTGGTTTTGGTGGTTCGCCAGTCCTTGTCCTGTCCTTGAAATAGGCACAGCAGGCATTGATTGTAGAGTTTACTTTTGCCCTCCCCAACTACATCCTCCTTGGAGTACATCAGTCTAGTTCAGTGGGTTAGATGTGAAAGCCTGAGTAGCTGTACTCAAGCTTGTTCAGCCCTGAGGTCAATGATGATTTGAGGCTGAAGCACTGCAGCTCATGTACATACCATTTGCAAACAATATGATCTGCTTTCAGAATTCCTGCTTGAGCCAGATCAACTATTGATGGATGAAAACGTTGTCCTTGGTCAACCGTGTGCTTATTCTAAAACAGCCTTCCCCAATCTGGCGCCCTCCAGATGTATTGGACTACAACTCCCGTCCTTCCCAGCTGGCATGGCCATTGGCTGTGCAGGCCGGGAGTCATGGGAGTTGCAGTGTCCCCATTGACCTCCAAATCCAACACTGGTCCTGGCTTCATGCTTGCAATTGTAGGGACTGAAGAACCACATACGAGAAGGATCCTGTATTCAGACCTGGGTTCCTGGAGGACCACCCACTCCCATTTAACCTGCCTGGCTCTTAAGATCTTCAGTGGAGGTCCTGCTTGGTGCCCCGACCTTCCAAAGTGAGGTGGGTGGCAGCAAAAGACAGGACCACCTTCATCACAGAACGCCCTCAGCCAGTCTCTTTGCTCGGCTCCTTTCTCTGGGCTCCAGTTAAAAGCTCTACCATTTATTCAAGCTTTTAATGGAATCCAGGGCATTTTTAAAAGGGCCGGGTCTGACATGTTCTAAGCTTTGGATGTATGCTGCTGTTCTGTTTTGTAGTGATTCCTTTGCTGCTGCTTTTGTTATTTTTATTGTCTTGCTATGTTGTGTTTACTCTTGCTTTAGTTTTATTTCTCGTATGGATTTTTAAACTCTGTAAGCCGGTCTCAGAAACAAAGGTTGAGAGGCAGAATATAATAAGTGTAGAGGAAGGGGATGAGTTTAGCAGTATCAGAATAAAGACTTCTTAAACACTGTTTTAAATCTAGTTGAAGCTAGCCTGATTTCCCTGTGCTGGGAGAAAGGGTGCGTTCTCCCAACAGTCCTTGGTCCTCTGGCTAATGATGGGCTAAATTGCTTTTTTATATAAGGGAAATGTATATGAAAGCAAGGATGACACGAAGAGCTGAAAATCATGATGGAAACATGAACTGCTGCTTGCTTCTTCCCCTTGATCCTGCCTCTCTAGGATGTTTTCCATCTTATTTTTGCAATGCTGCTTCACTACTCTTGCTGGGTAGGGCTTGTTGGACCGGGGTAGAAATTCTGGTTCACCTTTGAATTCGCTGAGTTGCCTTGAACCAGTCACTGGCTCTCAGCATCTGCTGTCCATCTTAATGTGGGAATATAACAGTAATCCAGGGCTGCTGCTGGTGGAGAGAAGAGAGGAAGTAGGAAGAGGTAATCTCCTAACTGAAAGTCGGTAAAAAGAGTATTACAGCAATAGTAAAACATACAAATGCACACGGGTTGTTTTGAAAGCTATCCTAAAGGCTACCTAAGACTTGGTGCTTAGAGCAATTACAAACATGATGGCTAGAAACTACTGAATGCTAGGAATGTTGTGATTCGAACCAGGGGCCCCTGTATTGCTCTCTGTCTTTTCTCTGAAGCCTGCATGTCTAAGGATTATGTACCCCAGAGGGAGAAGGAGATGGTGTTCAAATGCAACACTTCCATCAACTGTAGTCTTGCTGCATTGATGAACACTGTACATGGGACTGTATTAATGCTGAAGGAGATCTACAGGCTGTTTGCTTTGAGCATGAGCAGTTTCCTCTTAGCAGTATGATGATGGCCACAGAGGGTATATTTGGCCCTTGGAAGGGCATGTTTAAGGTTGTTGACCTGAGCAGGCACATGCATTTTTCAAAAAAGAATCCCTGTATGTCATGGTGATCCTGCTCAAGTCATCTACTACATAGCACAACCTTCCCCAAGCTGGTGCCCTCCAGATGTGTTAGAGTACATATCCCATCGTACCTATCCAGTACAACCCTTAATGGGAGTTGTCATCTAGCACATCTGGAGGGCAGCAAGCTGGGGAAGGTGGATACAGCACTTTAGATTTTTGCAGGCAGAAGAATCAGTGTTTAGGGATGGGAATGAACTTTTCCAAGTCACAGTATCTATTTTATGTTAAACGTTTTATTCAAATTTTAGGGGATTTTTTTCAGGAACAAAATAAAATTAAGCAACAGTCAGCAGCATAACAAAGCAGTATGAAGTGTGGGTGGGGTGGGAAGAGAGACGGCTCTGATGTGATATTCCAAGGGGCTGAGGAACTCTTGCCAGGCTGAGTCTGTGGGAGTTCAGATTCTGGACACTGCTGCTGGCTTTGCTCCGGCTTGCGTTCCATCAAAACAGAGAGGCCCCAGACCTCCCTCTGAACAGTGCCCTACTTCAGCCTTCCTCAGCCTAGTGCCCTCCAGACAGGTTGGCCAACAACTCCCATCATTCCCAGCCAGCATGGCCCACAGGTTGAGGAAGGTTGCCCTGCTTTATGCTGCCCCCTCGGTCATAAGTCATGTTCCAGTTTCTATGACCTTTCCTTTCTAATTAGCATGTTTCTCTCCCTTCTCCTCTTTTTCTGTGGGTAGGCACATAGCAAGCCCAGGTAAGTCCTTGTTCTCCCTGCAGCATGTCTTGTTCTGTGCATTCCAACTCGGTTGAGAGTCGTTTGACTAATTGTGGCCTCATGTTGTTGCATGCCCGGAGACTGAGTCCCCGTGTTGCAATGCAGTAATGCTGTTATGTGGTTAGGGGTGGGAGCAAATGCTTGAGTCTGGCCTCATAACATTTTTTTCTGCATGGCTTTCCTTTAAGGAGATGCATCACAACCCAGCAGCACCCCTGCTCTCATTTGCTGGGCATTTATTTTGGAAAAGAGCAGCAAAGAAATGCTGTCTCCCGATTTTCTTGGCCTTCTGTGGACCTCTAGGTCACAGTATCGTCGAACTTGACTGCTTGGCTTTAAGAGTGAGCTTGGCATCTGGTGCCTGGCAGCGTGCTGCAAACCAGATTACCCTCTCATACCCGATGCGGACGATGTCATCGTCGCCATCACATTTCTGATCTCCAGAGGGGGTGTCCATGTAGCCAAAACAGCAGTGCACAAGAAGGAGGTACTGGCAGACTCAGGGGAACCTTGAGGTTTTCAGAAGTACAAGAAAAAGGGGGGGACCTAAAAGTGGGGGAACCCCAAAACAGCCCAGTGAAGACTCAGTGTGCTCAGTAGACATGAAATGCTGACTGACTGTTGTGGGTGGGGAGAGACAGAAATCTGGGTGGGAGGGGAAATGAGCAGCCCACAATGCAACATTTTGTTGCAGATCTCACTTGTAACACTTTGTAAAATTAATATTTTATTGTGAATTTTTATAAAACAAAACAAACCGAAACACTTCTCACTTGTAACACTTAACTATGATTTGTTAAGGCCCCAAATATACAGTGAAACCATGGTTTAGCTTGTTGAGCTAAGTCCTACTCCTGGAGGACATACATATTGCAGAGAGTCAAGGAAACTGCCTTTCCTAGGACTGCAAAGTATGTCTTCACATCCTGGTTAAAAGCCAATCCTTAATCCTCTATGCCAGATCCAGTGTCATGCTCAATGTTATTATGATGTAGCAGTCAGTAATTATACACCAAGTATTAATACTAACAGTGAACGTACAATAGCACTTCAAGGAGAACAATAGCCTAATGATGTTGGACACGTGTCCCTTTAGTCTTTGCCTGCAACTGGGGGGCTAACACAGGGAATTCGGCAGTTCTAAATATTTATTTGGCTGCTCTAAATATTTGTTAACATCAATCAATAAAAAACACATTTTTGCAAGGGAAGACCTTCCCTTCATTGAATCCAACAAGGGGAAGATAGACCTCACTCTAAGGTCATAAATATTGCATTCAAGGACAAAATGAGTAACGTCTTCAGTGCGTAAAGAATTGCAAAAACAGACTCTGTCCTCCTTAGGAATGCCCTTGAGACTTCCTTTCCAGTCTACCAAGGACATTTAACCATGCCCAAGAAAAAGCTATCTTCATTTTGGTATTAGGTAAACCAACCAAGTACTTTGGAATCTAAGACAGGAAGGAGTTAAATAGACATACAACTTATTAGACCCACAATTGGGAAACACCTTTATTAGGCCCAACCAAAATGCTACAAAACATGCAATTTTTCAAGTTCTCCAGAACTCTTCATCAGGCTAAGTGGTACAAAAAAACAGGGGATTGGGGAAGAAACAGAAAAGTCCAAAAGCTTGGCCAGATGTGATGGCTATGACATCTGCTGTTTAGACTCAGGGGGTGTTCGGATGATTGTGTAGGGAGAAGAAGCCATTTTGTTTTCTCCCCCTGCCGTTGCATGTGCCCATTGTTTACATAAATGCCTGTGCTGTAGTGTGGGGTGGCATGTCGTCTGAACCCGGTGTGCGGCACGGTGGGGCTGGCTTTGTACCCACCCTACAATCTCTACTGCTTGTCATGGTTTGTAGGGTAGGTCCGAAGGCTGCACTATGTGCCGGGTTCAAACAACACGCCAACCCACGCAGACGAAATGGAGACTTGCAGACTAAATTAAGCATTGGTAGGTGTAGCAGATACCAGCTGCAGTATGCTTGTTTGTTTTTGTTAACTTACTAGATGTACAACATCAGTCTCAGCTATTTGAGACTGAGGGATCTCAGTATCCCTCAACCATAGTAGCACTACAAAGTTGGCTCTATCATCGCTTAGGGATAGTAAGAAGGATGTAGAAAGCCCCACATTCAAAATAATCAAGAGGATCGTTTGCTTCCTTGAAGTCAGGCCCACCTCCTCAATTGCAGCCAGTGTAAATTCAGATGCCTGTTTGAAAATAATCTTCAACTGGAAAAAGCAAGGCTGATATGAGAGCCTCCGCCTTTCTCGTCACTGTGTCTAATTCAGCACAAATTGTTTCCAGCTTAATAGAAGCTGGAACTGAAAGGAGGCTACATTGAAATTGTACATTGAAAGGAAGCTAAATTAGCTATGGCCCATAAAGGAGTTCCATCCAGTAACAGTGGCAGAACCCTGACCCAATATAGTCTAAACTTGGTTGAACCAGATTACCTGCCTTTTACATCACAGAAGCACAATAATCTGTGGAGCTGATTCTCTTAGCGAACAAAGTACTCATTTCCACTTGAGAAGACCTGGAAAACAGTCCCAATGTACTTAAAAGAAGAAACGTGTTCTAAACTGTCCCATCCATTTTCCAGTTATGGACTTGTTTGGATCTACCAAATACTATTATTGAAGTAATTCAAATATGATTGTAGATATTCAGATAAAATGCTCAGCCATAGCTAAACATTATGCTTGTGTAAGGCCTAAGCAGGTTAAAGGTGTGTCTTTAAAAAACAGCCTGGAGTATACCGAAGAGATCTTAAAAGGGCAACATGGATTCAGAAAGGCAACTCCCCTCTCCCAGTGCTTTTTATGCTTGTTTTGGGTTGGTTGGTTTTATCGTGGATGCTGTGTATTGCACCGTGTTGGTTTGTAAGCAGCTTGGATGCCTTTTGATACAAGGGCAGGATTTAAATATGTGAGGATTTGGTGCACATGACACATGTTTGTGGTTTCAGCCAAGTCTCATACAATGTGTAACTCATGCCAACTTCCTACAGCAGTGGTGCCCCCCCTTCTGTCTGCCACCAGCCTTCCCCCCGCTCCCCGCCATTTCCTGGCACCAAATGGCTCTGTGTCATTTCTAAGAGTTTGTGTAAGAGCCTCGTGGCAGGGAGGCTGAGCCACAGAAAGTCCTGGCTCAAATCCACAAACCTGCCACATGATCACCAGCTGTAAAGGGGAGGGGGAATGTAAGGACTACTCTGAGAATGTGAGTAACATGCTTTGAACGCTCTAAAATGCTTTATAGCATCTCCCCCAACCTGGTGCCCTTCAGATCGACAATTCCAATGACCCCCAGCCAGGTGGCCATGATGCCATCAGGCTCTTGTGGGTGTAAAAGTTCCACAGCTTCTCCACAGGGTCTAGGTGGTTCTTTCTGACCAACCCCAGCTTAAAGGCATGTGATGACATTTCTGGAATACCTCGATAGAAAAATTCCCTTGAATATTCCCGACCTGATCGGCTGCTGAAAGCCTGCTTGGCTAAACTGACTTCTGCGAAATGCTTGGGCTAGATTTTGTTCGGCCAATCGGAGCCAGCAAATGCATCCAACGCAAGGGCCTCTGTTTTTGCAGGACGGATGCAGGAGACTCTTGGCAGTGAACCATTGCTCCTGGCAATTGCGAGAGAAAACTCAGCTGCCGTATTCCCCTTAAAACTGATTGCACGGGCTGGTTTTTAGGCTACAGAAGAGAAACACTGAGCAAATAGTGTCCCACATGAATCTTGAACTCCTACAGCAACTTCCCCCAGCCTGGTGCACTCCAGATGTGTTGGACTGCAACTCCCATGCTGGCTGGGAATGATGGGAGTTGCAGTCCAACACATCTGGAGGGCTGGGGAAGGATGTCTTGCAGAGATCTGTGTTAGGGTCTTAATGGAGTCCTCAGGTCAGTTTGGCCCCCTTCATGTACATCCACAGCCACCCCAAGAGGAAGAGAACGGCGTTTGGGTGGGAAGTAGTAATGGTGCTGCACCTCAAAGGAGCTGCTCCCACGTCCAAGAGAGGGGGAGAGGAGGGAGCTATCAGCTGAAAGGCAGATTCCCAGGTCTTGGGCAAACTATTTTTGCCCTTTTGTGCATGAATGCAAAGATGCCTCTTGCCAGCTTTTGGATGCGCCTGATGTACCAGACAGGCCTAACTGTGTTCATGGGGGAGCAGAGTATACCTCTGCTGTGGGTGGAGTCATGGCGAGATGGTCCATGCACATGGCATAATGTGTGTAGTGGCCGTTTGCTGCGGAAGGCTTCCTAGGGTTCAGCACACCGTTTCCAGTGCTGTTATTTTCCATTTGGATTATTGGAGATGCTGCTTACACAGTCAGGACAGCTAGTTATCTAGCAGGTAGCCTGGAATAAACTCCGCAGCAGTGAGCTCATGCTGGGTTTTCCTGACTTAAAAAGTCAGGCTGAGGCCTGGCTCCGATGACTGCAGAATTCCCCTGCTTGGCCACTGGCTTTGACTGTGTCAGTTTTTCTGCTCCACTGAAAGCTCCTGCAGCACCGAGGCAAAGCTGGGAGGACCCTGCTGTAAACACACTGGCTGCATTCAGGCACTCCTCCAAACCTCAGTTTTGGAGGATCAGGCACGTGCGTGTGGCTGAAGGCATTCATGGTTTGATCGAACCAGGGAGCAGTGCGCTCAGCCATGTGCACAAGGGGAGGAGCGAGCTCAGGGCTCGTTCCCAGGCCTCCAAACGCAGCCACCCGCACTCCCCGGGCCCCACCGCCAGCCTCCCTTTACAGAGCCTCTGGTAAGGACTCATGAGAATGTGGAATGCTCTGTACCCTCAAACGCCCACCGTACCTGCTTGTTATTTTTTACTGTCGTCAAGGTGACTCACAAAGCAACAGGGAAGGTGATGGTGATGAAGGAGCTGATTCGTTGTGATGAAGAAACACAGAAGACCTTCTTGACAGAGGTAGGCGCTCCTTCCTAGCACGTTCCTCAGGCGGGTGTGTGAGCTGCCACAGCACATCCGCATCAAAGGCAACGGGCTCAGAAGCTTGCCTGGGGCTGCAGGCCAGCATCCCCGGGTCCCACCTAAAGAGCGCCAAAGATGTCTGGGCCACTCCTTGGCTTTGGGGTGGTGCGCGGTGTGTCGGTGTTGGGCTGCTGTCCGGCATGTGATGTTGCACCTTGGCCTGGGGAGACAGCGCCATGCCAAGAGCTGCTGCTGCTTAAGGCGGAGGCCTGAAGAGGCCCGGCCCCCCACAGATTCCCATCCCTGCTTCAGAAGGTCTTGCTGCATCATTCAGATCCCAGTTCCTGCCTGAAGCAGGTTGCTCCCCCCTGCTGCTTGGTAGGGCCCTGTGGCAAGCCCTGGCTTCAGGCAGTAAAGAGTCATGGTGGGCAACCTCAGGAGTTTGGGGGGCCGCATTGCCCCCCATGGAACCCTCTAAGGGCTCCCCCCCCCACTGCCAGAATCCCAAAAATTCTGCTGGGAAACACTGTGCACAAGGCGTATGCACCTTGTTTCCTAACAGAACCAGGCTGCCCACAGCGGTTTTGCAGGCTGTGGGGAGCCCTATTCTGCAGAGAGGCACATGACTCCCACACAGCCTGCTTCTCTGCCAAAGCAGCAACTCTGCTGGGAAACCAGGGGTGCGTGGAGCATGCGCCTTATTCCCCCGCAGCATTGCGCTCTCCGCAGCCCAGTTCTGCTGGGGAGCCCGGCTCACTCTGTGATTCCACGCAGAATCGCACAGATCCACAGCAGCATTGTGCCTGTGATTTCCGGCAGCAGCCGCTGGGGGAAGCAGGCTCCATGCAGCCCCGGTCCAGGACGGGATTGCACCAGCCAAGTAGGGCTGGTGGCCTCCCGCATGAAGAGTCTTGACCTGTGCAAAGCTCGCTCCTCTGAGGCCAGTGCCCCTGGGCTCCCCGATGCTGCAGCAGTTCAGAAGCTGGGCAGGGGTGGATCTTCTCAGCCCCTGGGACCGGAGTCCCATGGAAGAGCCAGCTGAGGAGTGTAATTTTTATTTTGTTTTTTAAAAAGTGGGTGGGGGGAAAGGAGGCCAAGCTTTGTCCCAGCTCTGTTGCTGCCATCTGTCCGATCAGGTGAAGGTGATGCGCAGCTTAGATCATCCCAACGTGCTGAAATTCATTGGCGTGCTGTACAAGGACAAGAGGCTGAATCTCCTCACAGAGTACATTGAAGGGGGGACTCTGAAGGACTTCCTCCGGAATGTGGTGAGCTAAGTGCCCCGCCCCCGGGGCTTAGCGGGGGGGCAGGCGTGGGCCCTGTTGCGTGCGAGATGGGGGGGCAGGGCTCTTCCCCCCAGATGTAATGCTTACTGGCTTCCAAAGCAGTCCCCCCCACCGGGCACTCTCCAGATGTGTTGGGCTGCAACTGGCTTGGGGATCATGGGAGTTGTAGTCCCACACATCTGGAAGGTGCTGGGTGGGGGAAGGCTGTACCAGGAACAGGGGGTCACATATCAGCCAAAAGGTGTGCCTGTAAGACCCATACTACCTCTTGAGGGCATCAGGTTGGGAAAGGGGAAGGGGGCACCAAAGGATGCTAAAGAAGCCACGCTTTCCTCCCTAGTGCCAGATAATGCGAGAGGTTGTCACACCATACTCCCTTACAGTCGGATTATCCAGGGCAGTCACCGCAGCAGCCTTCACCAACCTGGTGCCCTCAGTGGCCATGTAGGCTGGGGGATGTGGGCATGATAGTCCAGCACATCTGGAGAGTGTGCCAGGTTGGAAAAGTCTGCACTACAGCATTTGCACAGCGGCTATGACTTGGGGGGAGGGGGGGTGCACTCTCCAGAGTGCTGCAATAGCACTGTTTGCTTCAGGTGTGCTATGCCAGGGAAAGACAGCTTGATCCCTGCACAGCAAATGTGTATTTACTTGTACATTTTTGTGTCCCCCCCACAAAAATATCCTGGCTAAGCCGTGTGCTTTCAAGGCGAGTCCTGGGGTGGCACATTCCCCCATGAATGGCACACTTTGCAATTCCTCTGCCACTGATATTTAGCTTTTTTTGGCATTCAGAAACAAGCTGACGGAGGGCTTCTTCTTTCCACTTGCAGGATCCATTTCCCTGGGGGCAGAAGGTCAGCTTCGCCAAAGGAATTGCGTCGGGAATGGTGAGCTGTACTCCAAGTCACCTGCTGGAAGCTGGTTTGACTTGTATCACCTGCCTCATCCTTGGGGCTTGGGGAAAACCAGCTACTGAGCAAAGAGGCTAATACAGCCGAGGTGTCTGTGGGCGGGGGAGTGAGCGGGAGAGGAAAGCGTTTCTGGCCACTGTTGCTGGCCCCCTACCCCAGGGCTTGCCACAGCTGCCATAAGGGCTCTTGAGTGCCATGGTAAAGGTGGGTGCATCTCACCCTGTCCCAGCCTTCCCCAGCCTGGTGCCCTCCAGATGCCTTGGACCGCCGCTCCCATCATTCCCAGCCAGCATGGACAACAGTCATGGGGGTTGCAGCCCAGCACATCTGGAGGGCCCCAGGTTGGGGAAGGCCATCCTAGCCCTCTATGCACTCTCGGAAGCCTGCACTGGCCTCTGAGCTCGCCCCTCGCCACTCAGGGGTGCCTCCTAGGTGAGGCCTTTACAGCCCAGGCGCTCCCCCGCCGCTTGTGTGCTCAGCGTTGCAAAGAGGGCAGTGGGCTGTCACTGTGCACAGGTGCAGTCGGCTCGTTCCAACATCCTCAGCAACCTCGTCTCTCCCTCCCTTGCCTAACAGACAGTGTGCAGAATTCCGGGCCGGACCAGTCTCCCAGGCCTGTCTCCTCCACGCCCCTGG
The DNA here is from genome assembly GCF_057233095.1 of Heloderma suspectum. Taxonomy (NCBI): domain Eukaryota; kingdom Metazoa; phylum Chordata; class Lepidosauria; order Squamata; family Helodermatidae; genus Heloderma; species Heloderma suspectum. Next base: position 31,318,964 of record NC_139470.1, read on the forward strand.
GTGTTGTGTCGTCGTCAGCAGCACCCCGGGCCAGCCGCAGCGTTTGCATCCAAGACGAGCAGGGGGACATGACGAAGGCTCAGGGGGCCAGGGAGGCTGGCTCGGGGGCGCCTTCAGCCCAAATAGCGATGCCGCAGGTGAGCCAGGCTGGCCCTGGACAACCATGCAGCTGCATCTCTTTCCTTCTTCTCCCTTCTGCAGGCATATCTGCACTCAATGTGCATCATCCACCGAGATCTGAATTCTCACAACTGCCTGATCAAACTGGTGAGCACCCGTCCCATTCCCTCTCTCCCCCGGGAATGTTTCCCCTCATGTCCTCCCTCTCAGGGAAGCAACCCGTTTCCTGTGTGCTGTGCAGCTTTTTATTTGGATAACTCCCAGAGAGGCGTCCTTGTTGCTCTATGAGCTCCCTGAGCTTCCCTTCGGATGTTACTGATCCCACTGAGCAGAGAGCCCTGACGTTTTGCCGACTCTCTGGTGGTTCCATCCAGTTCTTGTAACTCAGAGCAGCCGCTGCCTCAGGTTCGTGCACGGGGATTCATGCTTCCAGGGGATTCACTCCAGGAGCTGCCCCCATGCTGCTGCTGCTTGGGAGTAAGAGGAGGCTGCTCAAGTAGAGGCCCTTGCTTAGCAAACAGGCTCGGCGGGAAGCCTCTAAGCTGGACATGTTCTGTTTCGTTTTCTCCTTGGTCCAGGCTGGGAGGACTCCTTTATGGGAGGGGCAGAGGTCAGAGCACATACTTGGCACGTCTGAGGTCCCAGGTTCGCATCCCTAGTTTTTTAATGTCATTTTTAATTCCCTTTGTAAACAGAATGTGTAAGTTGCTTTGAGTAGATGTTACTGTAGAAGAGTGGTGTATATTTTAAAGGGTTCCTGGTAGCAGGTCTTGGAAAAAACCCTGTGCTGCTGACAGCCAGAGTAGGCCTCCTGGGTGCGATTCTATAAGGCAGCTTCAGAGGCTCACGTTAGTGTCATGGAGGTACTTGAGTACAAAGGAATGCCCAATTGCTCACACCTTGGATTCCTTTAAGTCTGACCCTACTTGTGTCATGTGCACAATTTTGGTGGCCCAGGACTTGAAGCAAGGTGTGTCTGCCCCCAGAGCCCATGTTTGGTCTTTCGTGAGAGTCAGGATGCTTCCCTTTGCCTTCCCATCTTCACAGACAGTGGGGCTACCTTTGACAAAATCAGGGTTAGCAAACAGCTGTGCTGCTGCTCTTCTAATGTCTCAGGAATGTAGAAGCAGTTGTAAAGCATGGAATGTTTGTTGCATGCTTCACAACTGAAGTAATACATGTGGCTTTCTAAAGCACCCCCACCCCTTGTAATAAGTTTTTTTTTACATTTTTCAATCTTTTATTGTGAATTCTTACTAAACAAAACAAACTGAAAACATAACACAACCTAAAAAAAGGAACAAAATACAAATACAACAACATGTTCAAAAATCCTCAGTTTCAAGTATTACAATATTCAAGAAAGAAAAAAAAGGGGGGGAAATAGGTTACGCATAAACTTTAGTAAAAGCAGACCAAATATCCGCATAGAAGTCCATTTGCAAGTTACACCTATATACCACTCTTTTCAAATGTTGCTAATGTTGTTAGGTCTTCAGTCCATTGTGTGTAGGCGGTGAGCTTTTATCCTTCCAATATCGTATTATCAGTCTTTTAGCAACCAAAAGGGCATGAAAAATCCATTTACGCTGACCCTGTGCTATATTCCAAGAAGCAGATAAATAATTTAAGAGAACATTTACAGTAGTAAATATTAAAGAGTTTTCCAATACAAAATGTATCTGTACAATAACTTTCTCTCAAAAGGAGGCAACCACTGGGCATTTCCAAAACATACAAATAAAATTCATTGGCTGCATTACACCTCCAACAATTAGCCAAATTTGACAAGCCTTTACTAAAAAAACATTGTGGTGTCCAATAGACCCGAAACAAGAGTTTTTGCTGAATAAGGCAAAACCGAAGTTCCATTGAAATGTCCGATACAGACACCAAAACGGCAGTCGGTTGATTAAACAAAATAGGACGTTCCAATTCCCTATTCCATTCCTGCTGTAAACCACTTGTATCATATTTATTCATTGATAATAAATGTTTGTAAACATGAATCATAGGTCGATATTTCTGATCAGCTTCAATAAGTATTTGCAGTAGCGAAGGAAACTCCGGGGCAGTAAAAGCAGCAGGACCGAATCTAGATACCAACAAATGTTTCAATTGCAAGTACTGCCATTCCGCTGTAGCATGCAGATCAAATTGATCTCACAAAGCTGAAAATAAAAACTCATCATCAACCCCCACTAATTGATTGAGGGTAAAGATTATTTTATCTGTCCAGGTCCGCCATAAAAACATTTTCTTGCCAATTCTTAAATCTGGATTTCCCCATAAAGGCAATTTAGCATGGGAAAATGGATCAAACCTGTAATTGACGTGACACTGTATGCCAAACTTACCTAACTGCCAAATTGTGGGAGGAGCTCTGTCTACCTTAATATGTTGAGAACCTAATGCCATCCATTTAAAGAGAGGCTCCAGACAAGAAGATTCCAATACTGACCAAGGAGGAAAATCTAATTTGAGTGGAAAAGACCAAAATTTAGTAGAGGCCGATGGTACTCTATAGGCCCGATGGTACACAGCTAGATCCGGAAAACTGAACCATCCTTCATTAATTGGAAGTTGCATCCTTTTTAAAGGTACTCTTGGTGGAGAGGAACCCCAGAAGAATTTACGAAACAAAGCATTACGTTTTTGGAAATATTTGTTAGGTATAAGTATAGGGATCCCACGTATAACATAAATAATTCGAGGTATGGTATTCATCTTAAGTGTATTCACCTTACCCCTTAAACTCAACTTTAAAGATGCCCATCTATCTATATCTCATAAAATATCATTAATCAACTTGTTTAAATTTAAACTAATCATTTGAGATATATCTCTAGGAGTAATTATTCCTAAGTAAGTAATGAACTCTGGGCACCATTGAAATTACCAACTGACTAATACACTAGAGTATATCCTGTCTCCAATCGGCATTATTTCTGACTTTGACCAATTAACTGAATAGCTGTACAATTCACCAAAGGTATTAATCAATTTCATCAAAGCTGGAACCGATGACTGGAGTCTTGAGATAAACAACAAAATACCATCAGTCATAAAGACTAATTTTAAATTCTAAACCAAAATGGACAAATCCATGAATACTATTATTTTGTCTAACAGCACACGCCAGGGGTTCCAAACATAAATTGAATATCAATGGGGAAAGTGGGCAACCTTGTCTGGTGCCCCTCCCTAGTAAAAAACAAAAAAAAAAAAAACTGAGAATAAACCGTTAGTCGTTACTCTCGCTGTAGGAACTGAGTATAAAATTTAACCCATTTCAAAAATTCTATAGGAAAACGAAAATTAGTCAATGTAGTAAAAATAAATTTCCAATGAATTTTGTCAAAGGTTTTTTCTGCATCCAAGGAAATGATGGCCACCTGATCAGTTCTGTCAGTGTATAAAGCAACCAGATCAATAACTAATCTAAGATTATCACCCCCCTGTCTATTTTTAATAAATCCCACCTGATCTGGTCTAACCAAAACGGCCATGACCTGTTGTAATCTATCAGCCAAGATTGCTGTTAATATTTTGATATCTGCATTAATTAATGATATAGGTTGATAGTTTGTGCAATAGGTATGGTCCTTGCTTGGCTTAGGAATCACAGTAATATAAGCATCATTTAACGATGAAGAAAGGGAGCCCACTTCGAAAATTATAGAGGCGATACAACTTTGGGGCTAAAAATCTAGAGAATGTCTTATACCATTCAATTGGGAATCCATCCGATCCAGGTGATTTCCCAGTAATCATTGTCATTATTGCATTCATAATTTCTCCTAAACACAGAGGAGCTAAAGGGAGCTGTTGTGAAGAATCTAAATGTGGAAGATTAATCTGAGAAAAAAAGTGTCCATATCTTTCACTGATATCTTATTACCGGTACTATACAGATCAGAATAAAACTTTAAAAATTGTGAGTTTATGTCTCTAGGAGAAGTATATACTTTGCCACTCTCATCTTTAATAGCTGAAATAACATTGGTGCTGTTGGTGTTGGTGCTGTTTAAGACGATGTGCAAGGGTCTTACTAGGATGTTCACCATTTGCCCCTCTTAATAAGGGCATGAAGTCCAGGATCTGACATTACCCAGCTGTGTATTGCTGCTAATGGGGGGATGGGGCCTTCTGGTGCTGATGATCAAGCTTCGGAAGGACTTGCAGTGACCTCTGCTGCTCTGTACTTGGCTACAGGACAAGACAGTGGTGGTTGCTGACTTTGGCTTGTCCCGGCTGATTGTGGAGGAGAGGAAAAAGCCCAGCTTGGAAAAGCCGTCGGCCAAGAAGCGCAGCTTGCGCAAGAGTGACCGGAAAAAGCGCTACACTGTGGTGGGGAACCCGTACTGGATGGCGCCGGAGATGCTCAACGGTAGGAGGCCTCGCAGGTGCTGGGGCTGGACTTGCGAAGGCTTCACGTTACATGACAGCCGGACCTCCTGGCTTTCTGGGGTTGCTTGACTCTGAGGTCTGTTGATCTGTTGCCTCAGCTCCCCCGTCGTTCTCTTTGTGCTGAACGGCTTCCCAAAGCAGAACGCTTCTTTTCGTCTGCACAGCCTCGTGAGAGACACCCAGGTCAAAGTCCCAGCCTCTGTTTTCCTTTTGCTTCCTCCGTGTTCAAGACGAGTACAGCGCAGTGGTGTGGTGAGGCGGACCCTCTGTCCTCTTCGCCTGCCTGGGAGAGGAAGGGTGGAAATGGTGCCTGACAGGAGCCCCCTGCCCGCCTCGTTGCTCTGAGCTGCTCCTGCTTGTCCAAGGATGGGGAAGGGAGAGCCTCCCGGTCTCCCTGGCCTCTGCACAGAGGTGCATCTTGGCTTCTTCCCCTGTGCAGAGCATCGCCTGGATGCTGTAGCAGGGCAGCCTCAGAGTGTCTGGGGCCCCATCTCGCACACAGGCCCCAACGGCCTCCCTCCCTGCCTGCCACTCGGGGCTTCTGCGCCTGCGCAGCACAAGCCGCAGGAGGCCCTCCCCAAGCGGGTGAGGCCTGGCCTTGTCTCCTCCCCGCGCCCCAGCCTCGCCCTCTGTGGCTCGCCTTACTTTGCGCCGCCCGGTGCTTCTTGCCATGGCTGGGCGCTGGATGGAGCAGCAGCCTTCCGTCTGGGGCTGTCAGGGGTGTGGTTGGAAGCCAGCGGCTGTGGAGGGCCGCCGCTGCCTTCTCCTCTGTCCCTGCATGGCGCGCACACTCCTCCTGCACGAGCGCCGGCGAACACGCAGCCCAGCAGGGCCAGCCTCCTCTCAGCGGGGGCGAGTGGGGAGTCTGCTGATGGGTGGGCGGGAGCACCTGCCTGCACTGCCCTTCAGAGCTGCGGGGCTGGGAGCCTCCTCTCCAGCCATTTCTGAGGCCTTTCCGTTCCTCCAGGGTGGCCTTTGGTCTAATCTCCTCCTGGGGCCAGAGGCGTTGCCGCTCTGCATCTTCCCTGCTACACAGAGGGCCCCTCCCAGGAGCCTGTGCTTTATTGTGGCAACCAGGCTTCTGGCCCCAACTGTCATCCTGAGAGTCCCTGCCTGGAAGCCAAACTTGCTCCTTCGGGCCTTCCCAGGGAACCTTTGGAGCCCCCGAGAGGGGTCTCCTTAGTCGCATTGCCTATTCAGATCATGTTTCTAGCAGGGGTCGCTTCGGCCGGCAAAATCTCAAACTTGGCTGCTTTTCCAGTGGGGCCCCCTCCTCCGGCAGTTGTCTCCAAGACCGGCCAGCGCTGTGGCTGGACCACCAAGGGAGCAGGGGCTCTCTCCTGCCTCTGCCTCCCGGACCCAGGCTTAGGGAGAAAGGGTGGTACTGCACCCTGAGGATAGGCGAGTCCCTGAGAAAAGAAGGGGACCGCCAAGCACATCTGTCTGCAAGACACACCCTTTGCCCCTTTGATATGTGTGCGGGGGAGGAAGAGGAAGGAAAGCATCTGAAACCAGCCTAGCTGGAGCTCGAGGCGTGTCGTGCAGGGCCTGCTGAAAGAGTGCCAGCAAGCGTTCGCGGGGGGGATGCTCGCTCGTTTCTCCTTCACTGCTCCGCCCCACTTAAAGAAGTGGGCCAAGCACCTCCCTGCTCATTTTGCCTAAGCAGCACTGGATCAGTGCCTTCACTTCAGCTGATGCAAGTCAGATGGTGCTGCTGAGCATGCTGGAGCCCTGAGTTGAGGCAACCTCCTCCTTCCCTGGACAGTGTCCGGAAGAGGACACTAGAGGAGAGACTGGTGCATTTGTTTACCAGGCGGAGGTCTGGGACCTGAGCAAGTGTCTGCGGTCTGTTTTGAGACCATGAGCTCGTAGCTTTGGGACTTCGCTTGTTCAGGCCTTCCTTTTCCCAGGGTGCATTATGGGTCATTTCAAGCTGGGGTGATGGACTGATATGTCGATGGCCCTAAACCCGAGGGGAGAAGCGAGAGGCGCTTCCAGTCCAGCCTGTGGCTGAGTCTTCCTTCAAAGAAGCCACCTCGGGTGGACGGAGGAGAGGTTGCCCAGCAACTGGACCACTGGCTGAACAAGCAGAAGGCCAGTCAAGACACACTGTTGATGCCCCCCGTGGACCTGGAAAGCACTCCCTCACCGGCATTCTTGCCTCCTACAAAGGCCAGGAGAAATGCAGGCCTCAGCCTTGCCTGGCTGGATCAGCCCATCTAATCAACGGGTGGGCTGGTGGCAGTCTCCTTTTCCTTTTGCACCAGAATTTCCATGTTTAAATTTACAGGAAAGTCATGCAACATTGTCTTGAGGGTTAGCAAAGCTGTGTCGAGTGGCCTTAAGTCCATAAATTGTGACTTACAAGATCAATCCAAGTCCGCCTAAGTCCAGCATTCTTCGCCAAGCTCCCACTAGTCAGCTCGAGCTGCTAGGTGGCCCACCAGAAATTGGCCAGTGGTCAACTAGGGGGCTCCACCCCACCTTCTGATCTCATCCACCATTCAGCTTCCGCTCTTCTGCTGCTCGGGGGGGCGGGGGGGACATGTCTCTCGCAGAGATTCTGCCTCTGGACACAGAGGCTCATGAGCCCGTGTCCTTGCTGTGGAGCTGTCCACCACAGATCTGGCTGCAAGAATTGGTCACCTGTTCATCCATGGTTCTCTCAGGCCTCGCCATGCAGGATTGCCAGGATAAAATGAGAGCATCTCGTGGAAGCTGCCCTGAGTTCAGCAGGCAGGATATAATAAAACCAATTTTTTAAAGGATGTACTGTATGCCAGCAACCTCTTGTTCTTCTGTGCTTCCGTCCACAGGGGAAATAATATGGAGCTCTCCCCCTTCACCCAGCTGCTCCGTCATCTGCCCTCTGTTGTGCCTCATTTTGACGCCCCCCTTTTTCTTTCCTTACAGGACAGAGCTATGATGAGACAGTAGACATCTTTTCCTTTGGGATTGTGCTTTGTGAGGTAAGTGTAACGCCATGTTTGGAAGGAGAAGTTCTTGAATGTGGCGGGCCTGCGCATCCGTCCTGCCCCCATTAATGCCAGAGAGAAGCAGGGTCTCCAGTTCTGACACCAGGATCCTTAGGGCTGCTCTTTGGCGTACTCTTGGAAAAGCCGTTGTGTGACCCAGGGCAAATGTCGTTGTGGGACTATGGCTGGCCCCTGTGCTGTGTGTGGCTGCTAGAGCCATGGCTCTGACTCCGAAAGAGAAGGGGAAACCTAGGGGTATGGTGTCAAAGATGGAGGGGAAGTTGCTCTCTGCTTTGGACCCCTACATTTAATACTGGACTGTGGGAAAGTCACTTTGTTTTCCGTCATGTTTTCCATAATGCTGAGAGTCTTTATTCAGTCTCTTGGCTTCCTGACCCTGATGGGAGCCTGTTAATTGCTCAGCAGCGGACGAGTGAGTTTGATACTCCAAATCAATTGGCCTTCCCCAACCTGGTGCCCTCCAGATGCTGGGGACTACAGCTCCCAGCTATGTTGGCTGGGGGATGCTGGGAGCTGTGGTCCACCACACCTAGGGACACCAGGCTGGAGGAGGCTGCTCCAGGTGAAATGCTGTCAGTCAGGCTGGGAGCAGATTCTGCCTGGCTGTCTTCAATGTCCTACATCCTTTGTCTGAAGCAAAGCCGGATACATTTCCCGCAGCCCCCCCCCCCCCCGGCATGTGGGGGAGGGTGGCTAATTGCTGAGAGCCCTGCCGGGCCATTGGGGAGTACTGGCCTCCCCAGTCGCTCGCCTGAGCCGCTCCTGGGGAGGTGCGTGAGGAGGACACAGAAGCGCCACTTCGGCTGCCTGCAGTATACTGGAGAACCGAGGAGGCCTTTGGCTGGCCTGGGCCACTCGGTGGTGCTCGGACAACTGCTTCGTACTGGAACCTTTCTGTTGTGAGCTGGTTCAGTTCCTGCCTGTTCTGTGCAAGTTCACAATGGATCAAAACAGATCACAAGTTTGAAAGAGATCACAATAGCAGCATACCCAAGACTTGCTCCAAGGGCCTCCCGTGATCGGCGTAGGAACGGCTCCTTCCTCCTTGCTCTGTTACAGATCATAGGACAAGTGTATGCAGATCCAGACTGCCTCCCCCGCACTCTGGATTTCGGCCTAAATGTGAAGCTTTTCTGGGAGAAGTTTGTTCCTGTGGACTGCCCTCCTGCTTTCTTCCCTCTGGCAGCCATCTGCTGCAGGCTAGAGCCCGAGAGCAGGTGAGGCTTCAGTTAGACGCTTTTGTGTTTAAGGAGGTTGGAGATCTTTAGTCCTCTTGTGTCCTGGGCTTCTGCCTGCCTGTCTGGTGTTAAACGGACATCATACAGGGCCGAGAATGGTGGTGCTTGCCTTAGCCACGTTGCCCTTGCCCAGCTGTTTCATGGCCATCAGGGGGATTCCCAGCCAATACAGAGTATTCATCACTGGTTCCTCACCTGACTGGGGGGAGATTTTGAATGGGGTGCCACTGGGCTCTCTCCTGGGCCTTGTACTCTTCAAGATTTTTACCTACAGCTTACTTAGGTGAAGGGATCTAATCCATACTTAGATGAAGGGTTTCCTTATCAAAGCAGAACTGAGCAGGCTAGCAAACACTTCAGAAGACAGGAATAAAATTAGAAATGACCTTGGTAGAATGGAAAATGGGGCTGAAACTAACAAAACAAAGTTCAGCTAAATGCAAACTTCTGCGCTTAGGCCACAAAATAAAATAAAAATTAGATGCACACGTAGATAATTTGGGGGTGGGGTAGTGCAATACCGGGCTTGGCAGCAGTACACATGAAAAGGATCTTGGGATTGCAGTTGATTACAAGCAGAGCCTGAGTCTGGTGCGATGCAGCTGCAAAGAAGACTAATGAAATTTTAGGCTGCATTAATAGAATCGTAGGTACCAAGTCAGGGAAACAATATTCTGCATTAGTCAGACCTAATCTGGAATACTGGGTCTAGTTCTGGGGTCCACACTTTAAGAAGGAAATTGGAAAAGGTTCAGAGGAGGGCATTGAAGATGCTCATTGGAATGGAATACAAATGCTCTGAGGAAAGGTTGAAGGAGCTGGGTATGTTTAACCTGGAGAAGAGAAGACTAAGGGGAGACACGTTAGCACTCTTCAAATCCCTGAAGAGCTGTCCCAAGGAAGAGGGCACAGACTTGTTCTCTGCTGGCCCAGGGGGCAGGACTAGCTGTAATGGGCTTAAATGTTACAGGAGGGTAGATTATGGTTGAACATTAGGAGAAATGTCTTGAGGGTAAGAGCAGTTCAACAATGGAGTCAAGGGGTGGCGGGCTTTGCTCTTCAAGCGGAGGCTTAACACCTATCTCTCAGTCTGGATTTCCTGCCTTGAGCAGGGGGTGGACTAGATGGCTGCCTAGGAACCCTCCAACTCTAGGATTATAATCCAGAATGCCTGGTTGAAATTAACACCACAAGGTGCTGAAGATGAGCTTCAGTGGTTTCGAGTCCTGGGCATTTGTGGTCATGGAATTTTGGTGGCCAGCTGAGAGTAAACCTGAGTCCATAGTACTTACTAAGACACCTGTGTGCATGTGCGTGCACATCCTGCACACTGTGCTATGGTTCAGTCACTTAAGGACTAAGTATTTTTTAAAAACTTTTTTTAAAGCATCCCTTTCTGATTGGAGAAAGTTCTTACTTGTCACAGCTGACTATTGCTGTACGAGTTTGCCTGTACCAGATCTCTAGAGACTCTGCATTAACTTAGTCCTTTCTCTTTCTCTCTCATCTTTTCCTAGACCCCCATTTTCAAAACTAGAGGATTCTTTTGAAGCCCTTTCTCTTTACCTAGGAGAACTAGGAATCCCTCTTCCCTCAGAACTGGAGGAACTGGACCACAATATCAGCACGCAGTACGGGCTGATCCGGGACAAGCTAGGTGGCAACCTCACTTAGTCCTCATGACCTGCACACACAGTCCATGGCTTACCATGGGGGCAACTAGGGAGACAGGAACCCCTCTCCCACCCTTTGCAAGGCATTAAGGCAGCACCTGTTTGCCTTCTCACCTTGCCTTCAGCCTCCTCCACCTCTCGTCCTATGGATTTGTGGCACGTTCTGGAAGTGGAATCCTTTCCTGTCGGTGACTTTACTGTACTGACATTATAGCTTTGGAAACACAATTCTTGAGGCCCCCGTTTGGGGGGCACTTTATCGTGGTGGTGCCTTAGAACTTGATAGACTTGCAAGGTGTGAAGAATCCTGGCTGCTTTGCTCATGAAGCCAAGCATTTGTGCTTGGACGCAGCATTCTGGGTTGTCCTTGACCCAAGTTTCCTGATCTGTTGGAGCACACATGAAACCAGGCCTTGGGGAGGAAAGTATTGGGAAGGCAGGCAAAGCAAGTTCAGCGTTTCTGCTTTCCATCCGGGGGTCTTTGAATTGCCGAGCACCTCTCCCAGGACTGCACAACACATCACCACTGCTTCATGTTGGTTCACTTCCAAGGAAAAGTTCAAAGCACTACACAGACTGGAGTTCCATCAACCTGCCCTGTTGGGAAAAGAAGCTACGATGGTGACAGGGATTGCTCAGGAGCTGCTCACGGCACTGTACACTTTGGGGTTGAAAAAGCGGTGCCTATATCCTAGTGTGGATACCAGCAGCCTCGCCCTGTGTGGGTTTCTCCGTGGCACTGTGGTATGAGCAAAGAGCAACTTACTACTTGACACTACTTGTAGCTGACTGGGAATGAGACCATTTTCTTCTTTAGGGCCAGTAGTCTGAATGCCTCCTATATCACAATAGTCACTACCTCTGTCCTCCATTTCAGGCCTAAGAAGCCACTGGTCTTCTGCTCTGTCTTCTCTCAATTTCTCTCTCCCCACCTCTTCCAAGCTAGACTAAGGGAAACCCAAGAGGATGGACTTGCAATAGAGAGACCTGCTTTTGGTTTCACCTTAATTCTTGCTGCTCCTTCCTGCGCTGTCCTTGCATCTCACTGTGACCTTGACCTCCCAGGGCCAAATCTTCCCATTAGAGGAATCGAAACACATGACGCCTCTTGTAGCCAAGCCATTTAGCATTCAAGTGTGTATTTATCCTGTGGGAGGTTAAAAAACACTAGACCTTTGCAGGTGGTGGGCCAGATGTCTCCAGGCCCAGCACACTTAGGTCAGATTTTGCTCTGTCTTCATAAAAATTGGGGGAGTCTGAACAGGGACCCTCTGTGTCTGAGGAGGAGGAACTTTCATGGGCTCTTGATTGCACACAAAATGTTTGACTAAGTTAAACACAATAAACATCCTCTGAAAGCAAGCTTGCGTGTCTTGTGTTTGGATGGAAGAGTAAAAGGGGCTTGCTGCCTCTTCAGGGAGAGGGCCAGTGTCTGAGCAAAGGCAAGTTTTGTTGCTGGCTGTAGAACTTCAGGAGCTGGTGGCCCCAGTTAGGAACATTGGAAGCTGCCTTATATGGACACATACTGTTGCTCCATCTAGCCAAATACTGTTGACACTCGACTGGCAGCGGCTTCCCACGTTTTCATGCAGTTTTTCCTGCTGTACCTAGAGATGCTGGGGATCGAACTTGGGACGGCCGGCATGCAAAGCAGATGCTCTACCACTGAGCCGCAGCCCCTCAAATAATGCAGTTCATAGTCCCAAATGTGATGCAGGAGCCCAGGGCAGCCCCGGAGGATATATGGCCTGCTGCTGTTACCGGGAGGGCAGCAGCACCACAAACTCTGCAAGAAGGTGCCAGGAGTGAACAGGTGGTGGGCAGAGGAGGGCACCAGAGCAGGCCTTGATGGGCAGGCTTTTCTTGGTGGAGGGCCTCTTTCCAGGGGATAAGTGGAGCGGGGACAGCCAAACCATGCAGTGCACCTGCGTGGCTGCTTTTCACTTTGTAGATGTTGTGCTGATGAATCCCAGATACGCAACTGCCCTTCACTCCTTTATTTGGAATACTGAAGGGAAATCGGGCAGGGTGGGGGTGGGGATGCTATATTTTAGTAGAGCTCAAGCACCTGTCAGTTCTGAACACTGCCTACATGTGACCCCTTCTGACTCTTGATGTTAATTTTTTGGGCAAGGCTGGAAAGAGGAACTGTTCCTGAGCAGGGAACTAAGCACAGCTGCCGTCTTCCCAGCTGGATCAGGAAAAAGCGCAGCCAGCCCGTGCATGAGCTGCTTTGGGGGAACTTGAGTCTGCTGGAACTTCGTGACGTCCCAGTGGAGTTCCTGTGGCCGTAGGCCAGCCTCTCAAGGAGCGGGGAAAACATAGCCTTGGGTGAACTGGGAAGTAGGAGCAGCTCTCATCCCCTGGAGACCCAAGGGCAGGGCTGGAGAACCATACTGGGCCCAACCGGATGGCCTCAGGGAACGGGCGTCGTCCCATCCCCAGCCAAAGCGCCCGCTGGCATTCTTCCAACCGGGGAGGGAATGGCTCTGCTCCTCCCTCCTTCCCCACGTGGGGAAGGCAGAGGAGGAGCAAAGCGCACTTGGATGCCAGCCGAGCACAGAGCAGCGGCAGTTCCGCCACTGTCCTGCCCTCTCGCCTCAGGCCCCAGGGCTGGCAGCCAGCCTGGTGAGCCAAGTCAGCGGAAGGTGCCCCATCCTGGCCCGGGGGGCGGCCCCTGCCTTGGCCAAGCAGTGACGATGCTCAGCTCCCCCAGTGGAGTGGGCGGGGTGCACTGGCTGTCCTTGGAAACGTGGGGAGAGGGGAGACGTGGGCTCAGGCATTGTGGTTCTGCACCATGGATTCCACCAGAAACGATACCGATTACAACCTGAATAGTTTTATTTCATAGTCATGAGGTATTTAAAACACTTACAAAGAAATGGTATCCAAAGGCATTTGAAACATTTTTTTAAAGCCCCCGTCTCTAACTTGCATAAACATGACTTGCAAGAAATCTCTGCCCTTGGCAGTGGGAGCCCTGCGATGGTTGTTGGCGTGCTTTTTAATGGCTGGAGTGCGTCCTTACTGGCAGGGTGGAAGTGTGCGTGTGTTTAGCCCTACAAAAAGCCCCTTCTGGGAGAACGCCATCTTGCTTTTGCGCCTCCAGCGCCTCCACTTTGCTCAGACAGGAACTGGCCAGGGTTCATGAAAAGCCCCTGAACTGCTCACACCACTGCAAGTGAGCTGGATCTCACCCTGTAGGGCACCTGTCTATCTCAGTCATGGCACCCTCCTCTTTCCATCCAAGGTGACACTTTATGGTTAGGACAAACCCGCTGTTAGCTTGAACACTTAGTATTCTCAAAACGCACCTCTGTGCAAAGCCTCTACAAGGAGGCCAGAAATGACTCTGATCACTCTGGGGCGCATTTCTCCATTCCTGCTAAACCCTGACGTGGTTCTGGGCTGCAAGGGGGGGACAGGGACTCACATGTCTCCACTCTTATCTGCTATCCTAGATGGAGGCCTTCAGAGAGATCCAGAGTAGATTGTAGAATACCAAGGACTATATTTCTCAATCGTAGGCATGTAAGAATTTATCCCTGGCCTCAAAGGACCGACATTGTGTGAGAGCTGCCTGGAGGGAGAAACACCTTTGCAGAGGGCTCTGCTCCCACGCCCTGTGCCAGAAAAGCCCGCCTCAGCATTTGGTGAGCTTTCCCCCAGACCGCTTTTTGAAAAGGAAAGTCTGGCCTTGCTAACCAGAGAGCTGCACCAGGGTTGTCAATGCTGCTTCTTGAGCCACAGCAGTCAGCTTGAGCATAAAAGAATATCTACATTCAACTGTTCAAATACTGACTCTTTTTTTTAAAAAGCTCACACCCACTATACAGCCCCCCACTTAAAGGACTTGCAGGCACCAGGAATGGTGAAAACCATCCACGCTGGAGGAGGCAACAGATCCTCATTGGAGCTAGTCCACGTGGCCCACAGCAGGAGACCAATGGTGCAGCTTCTCTTGAGATGGAAGTCCTACTGCTGGTGACCATTTTGCATGGCTAGGACTCAACTCCAGCAACAGCTGACCACGCATGAGCCAGTTCTTCCACATCTTGGGCATCCTGTCTGTCTCCAGGTGTCTTATTCCTCCTCAAACAGAAAAACAAAATACAAATGAACTCTCACATTGAATGGGGAGGAGAGGGGCCTTTGCCTCTGGAGGTCCAAGCAGGGCGTATCTGCTGGCGCCTCTTCCTCAAGCTCCAGGAGTGCCTGCCTGACCCATCAGGGGTGCATCGCCATCGTGCATTTCCTCTACGGGGGTCTGGTTGGTGTGCACCACTACTGTGGTCTCATCCATGAGCTCGCAGGCTGGATTGGTGAAAGCTGAGTGTGGCAACGTGATCCGCTGCATTTCTCGCTCGTAAACCTTCTGTTCATGCTCCACCTTCAGATCCCTGCCCCTAGTACACAGAGAGAGAGAGATGGGTATCAGACAAGGTGCCCGTGCTTGAAGTGTTCTTTTTCAAAGCCATGTAACAAAACATGTAATTGGCTTATAGGACTCACCACTACAAGATGCAGCAATGCCCATTTGCTTTAGTTTTTAAAAGCATTAAGCAGAGCCCTGAAAGATGGGTCTTTCAGTCATTATCAGTCCTGATTGCTATGCCACTCCCCTGTGTTGGGGGAGGGGGCAAGTATACCTGGGAGTGCCAGTTCCTGGGCCCAGAGAGACGAAAGACGAGGCCTTCATGTCTTACATGAGGGCAGCTAATTGGCTGCTGTTAGAGACCCAATGCTGGATTACACAGAACTTTGGTACAATCCAGCAAAAGCAGTACTGGCTTGATCGAGAAGCCTGCATGTTCCTTGGCCTGACCCCTTAGATCAGCCTTGACCATGCTGGCTGGGCCTGATGGGAGTTGCAGTCCAACACATCTGGAAGGTACAGAGGGCGGGTCCACATTCATCCCTTGCAACAATGGCTGCTCCTATTCTTCCCTTTTATCTCCCTCCCTCATTGCTGACATCTATATTGTAAGCACCTTGGGGCAAGAGCCTTATGCTCAGTCTGCAGAACATTATTTGCGCCTGTGCAAACACAGTCAAAAGGGCAGCAGAGTGGCTTACTGCTACCGTGTCAGGCAGCTGCCTCCTCTCTCTCCCCGCTCACCTCTGGTGTTACACTGCCCAGAAGTTACTTTTTTTGTGACTGTTTGGAGGTATCTATCACACTAGGGATTTTTGGAGCATTTTTGAATATTCAAAACACCTCATGTATCTTCTGTCCCCACAACCCCAGCCTCAGACCAAGACTATAAGGCAAGAGCCAACTGAGAGACTTGTGGATTGCATCATGATCAAGGCAAGATCTGAACTGGGGCTCCACAGCTCAGTGTCTTAACTCTGCCTGGAGACCATCCCCATGCCAGAAACTTGCAATGTGCGAGACGGCGCCTGCCCTCCCACACCCACCAGCACAAAGGGCCCTTGCCCGGAACTTGCCTCTTGTAGACGTAGCCTATGACAATCCCCGCTCCGATGCCAATGATGATCACGATCATGACAAGGCCCAGCACATAGCCTGCAGGGGGAGCAGCACATTTTAGGCATGTGGAGGTGCTGGTGTCCAACCGCACCGTGTGCATTCTATACAACGCCCCACCTGCCAAATCCAAGTTCCTCAATAAAATGATGCATATGTGTCCGCACGTTCATGTCTCATGACTTCTCCCATGACTGGAAAGCGGTGAGGTGACAGAAGATTGGAAAGAGAGGGAGGGTGGGATTGGATGGTCATGGATGCAGAGAGCTAAAACAATGCCACCCTCCGTTTCTAAAAGATGGCAGGATGGCTCCTGTAAAAAGCAGGTGGTGGGGCTCTCAAGCTGTGCTTGCCCAAGGGCTAGGACAGGCCGGCAGGTCTGGAGTTCTCTCTCCCCTTGCCTTCCGGGTGTGTTGGACTGCACCTCCCATGGCCACGTGAGCTGGGTATGATGGGAATTCCGGTCCAATATATTTGGGGAAGACTGCTTTGAAATGGCAGCAGAGATGTTCAGAAGGCTTCATATATCCCACTACTTTTCCACAGATGTAGCTGGATCTGGCCTCATGTGAAGCCAAGTCACCCCGATTCTTTTTTTGTCCCACTTTGGATCCTGCCTGATATACACTCTGCAGATTCCCACCAGAAACCTCTCTGAGTTACCACAGCCCACATGCTGGAAATCCCCAGAGGATGCTTTCCAGAAGGGTTCTTACCCAGCATGCCCAGGTCCTTCTTTTCATTTGATCTCATCTTGACTCTCTGGCTGATCCCGACCACGGGCTGGACTGCAGCGGACTCGCTCTGGGACGGCAGGCTCTTGGCAGGCTCAAACCCCTGATCTGCTCCTTCTGCAGCCGCAGTTCTGACTGTGAGCACTGCAGACACGGTGGAGGTGGCATCTGGCAGGCAGAACGACCATCAACATCACAATTTCACAAAGCAGCACGTACCTCGGAAATGCGGCAGGCGATTCGCTCCAAGAGGAGGAATAGCGCTGCCCCCTGTCCCCATTGTGTTCCCAGGGTGCGTGATCCTCAGCAGCTAGACCTGCATCAGACCCTTCAGATCTCCCCCCCCCCTTGCAACTGTTTGTGCTGCCCACACTCCAGCAGGACAACAGCGAGTGGAGCACGGCCAGGGCTGTGACTGGGGGCTGGCCAGGGCAGTGGGGGAGTCCACCCACGGTAACCCTCTCCTATGGGGCCAATGTGCTCAAGCCAAGGCTGTGCTTATTAAAGCGGTGGGAGGGGGGTGTTGGACTGCAGCTCCCATCATCCCGCACCAGCGGCTGGGCTGACGGGAGCTGCAGTCCTCCACAGGTTGCCCACCCCGCCTTCGCAGTTCCCTCGCTGCCCCACTGCACACCCTGCTCGGTCCCAGGGGCCACAACAAACACGTCCGGGGAGGCCGCCTTCGCCTGGCTCGCCAGGAGAGCCGCAGCGCTCCGCGGGCTGACCGGTTTCCTGGGCCGCTCCCGCCCCTGCCCCTGAGCCAGTCGGCCTCCCCTACGGCGAGGCCGGGGCTTCTGCTCGGGCGGCCCCGCCCACGGCCAGCCCAGAGACTGCACGGCGGCTGCGGCTCCCCCCAACCGGGCACCCCGGCCGTGTCCAGCTGCAACACCCGTCATGGCGCAGGCTGGGGCGGCGGGAGCTGCGGCCCGCCGCGCAGGAGGGCGCCGGGGAAACTCCGGCGCAGGGCCTTCTCCGCGCCCCCCCCCCCGCAGCAGGGCCCCTTCGGAGAGCGCCGCGCGAGGGGCGGGGCCTCCCCAGCAGGCCCCGCCCCGACGAGCCCGCGTGCGGGAAGGCGGGGCCGAGTTGTTTACACCGCGGGCTCTGCGGCTGACGATGACATCACCCCCGCGAAGGCGGCCAATCGCGGGCGAGCGCGAGGCCCGGAGACGCGCGGGCCAATCGCGCGGCGGGCGGGGGCCCAGCGCTCGCGCGCGCCCCCCTCGCGGCCCGGGCGCGCGCGCCGGCCGCCCCCCGGCGCGGGGCCACGCCGGCCCCCTCCGGCCGCTCCGCGGGGCGTCCCGGCCAGCCCTCGCGGCCCCGGAGCAGCCGGCCCGGGGCGCACCTGCGGCGGCGGCGGCGCCCGGCGGCGGCAGCAGCAGCAGCAGGCAGGCGCCGCGCAGCAGCCGGGCCTCCATGGCGCGCGGCGGCGCCCCGCTCCGCTCGGCTCGGCTCGCGCTCCCTGCGCCGCTCGCAGCCTCGGTCTGGCGCGCGAGCACCCGGCGGCGCCCCGCCCCGCCCCGCCCCGCCGCGGCCCCGCCTCCGCCGCGCAGCCGCGCCCGCTGGGTCCTAAGGCGGGGAGGCCGCGCGCAGCCCGCCCCGCGGCCCCCGCCCGGCGAGCGCGGGCGGCGCGTCGCGGGCGGGCGGCGCCGGAGCCCGACGCCCAGGGGCCAGCTGGAGCTCCCCGGGCGCCCCCCGGCCACGGGGCCGTGCTCCGCCGCAGCGAGGGGGAGGCTGGTGTGCGCGCGCCGCGTGCGCGCCCCCCTGACCAGCGCTGCGGAGCCGAGCGCCGCGGGGCAGCGAGCTGGCGGGCGCGGCGCAGCGCAGGGCGCGCCGGGCCGGGCCGGGCCGGGCCCCGCGAGACCCGAGGCCGCTTGAGCCGGGGGGCGGGGGACGCAGCGGGGCCCCGGGCAGCGGAAGGCCGCCCGCTCAAGGGCCTCGCCCGCGCCTCCGCCCGCGCCCGGCTCCGCCGCGCCGGGGCAGGGCCGGGCCCCCGGCTCCGGGCCGCGCGCGCTCGAGGGGGCGCCCCCGTCGTCCCCGAAGCAGCCTCGGCCTGAGCGAGCTGCCCCGGCGCGCCGCTCGTCCTGGGCCGGGCAGGCGCCTGTTCCGTGAGTTTTCGCTCTACGCGTGTCGCGGAGCCGCGGCTGCTTTCCTTCGGGACTTGCGTCGTGCGGCCCCCGTCGCACCTCCGCGCTTGCGGCGCCTTCCGTGCGCTCGCCTTGGGCGCCAGGGCCCCGACGTGAGCCGCGGCGCGAACTGTCGCGCAAGCTTTGTGGGCAGCGTTTTACTTGCTCAGAAAAGCGCCTCGCTCGGCCGTCCCCACCCGGGCGCCTTTCAGGCGTGTCACGCTGCCGCTGCCGGGGCCCGTCGGCCGCGCTGGCCGAGGCTGAAGGGAGCGGTAGTCCAGCACGCCGAGGGGGCCGCAGGCTGGAGAGGCGGCCCAGGCCGAGCCACCTTCCCCCCGCTCCGCCTTGCACGCATGGGCAGGCAAGCGCACGTGTGCAGACCGCTGCCTGGTGTCCCAGCACGAACTTGCCAGAGGAACGGGTTTGGGCGTCGTGGGCCGGGAGGCGGCCCCTCTCCTCGGCGCAGGCCTGCCATAGCCTGTACTGAGGAGGTCAAGTTACTGTTCGTCTCGGAAACAAGCCTGGGCTGTCAGAAGGCTTGGAGGTGTCGATCCCTCTCCTTGCCGGAGAGTCCTGAACGTGTTTTCAGTCTAGCACCACAGGGTCAAAGAAAGTCACCCGCTGCCAAAAGGCGGATAGGAAGCTGGGCACGGGCCTCCAACAGTAGGTGGTGGAGGTTGTTTTTACTTGGGGTGGACCACGCTGTCTAGTTTATAATATATACCAGAGCTATTCCTAATAACAGACTCCAAAAGTACTTGTTTGGCTACTGGCGCGCCGGTCTTCTTTCTCCAGTACAAGGCTAAAACACTCCTAGAATATATATTTTGTGATTAAATTCTGACACAAATGGTACTTTGTGCTTGTTATGATGCACTGAGAAAGATACATCTAAATTGCGGCAAGGGACAAGCTGGGAGAGGGCTGGATCTGGCCCCCACGGCACTAGCCCCTTTCAATGCACAAGCCCAATGACCTCAACACAGGAGCACTGCCATATGGGACCAAATAAGTAGAGGGGGGAAAGAGTTTGGCATCCAGGCTAAGAGAAAATTACTGCAATAGCTGCAAGTAGCAGACCTGCAAGCTGTTGTTCTTATTTTTAAAACCCTGCGACCCTTCCCGCCCCTACTAAAATTTACACTGTAAGCTTCTTGGGGCAGGAACCTGTCTCTGTGTGTGTGTGGCTTGCATTACTCTCTAAGGCATTGTGTATGCAGGTGGTGTGATGGAAACTACATTTAGGGAGCAATCCTATGGCCGCTAGTCACAGGCTCCAAGGTCAAAAGTAGTAAAGGAGGGGGGCCCACATCAAACTCTAAACCACGCCCCGTTTGCGAAGGTGACAGTTGCGCCGCCCCCCGTTGAGACGGGAAGTCCCGCCCTAGCCAGAAGCCCCACATATGACCTTCAGGGTCACTTGACAGGGGTCATGTGACCCTTCTACGAACTCGCCATGCCACCGTGGACCCATAGGAATTGGTTTTAGAGCCCTATGGGGCACAGGCGCGGAAATGGCCCGTGGTGCCATTTCCAAGCCGCACCCGGAGTGGTCCTGCGGGGGTCATGTGACCCCTCTACGAACTCGCCACGCCGCCGTGGACCAATAGGGATTGGGTTTAGAGCCCTAGCGGGTACGGGTGCGGAGATGGCCCGCGGGGCCTTTTCCAAGCTGCGCCCGGAGTGGTCCTGTGGGGTCATGTGACCCCTCTACGAACTCGCCACGCCGCCGTGGACCAATAGGAATTGGGTTTAGAGCCCTAGCGGGTATGGGTGCAGAGATGGCCCGCAGGGCCTTTTCCAAGCCACGCCCGGAGTGGTCCTGCGGGGTCATGTGACCCCTCTACAAACTCGCCACGCCGCCGTGGACCAATAGGAAGAGGTCTTAGAGCCTAGCCCTGTAAGGTCATGCCCCACAACCCCATTGACCAATGGGGACCACCTTGCCCCCAGAAAAACAGCCTTTTATCATGCCCAGACACGTTTTCTGCACAGAGAACATGGCGCAGCCAAGCACCTCTCCAGGGCCATCTGGTATTCTGCATGTAAGTTTAATTTTCACATCAACTCCATTTAACAGCAGCTTTTCCTGAAAAAAACAGCTCAGTATGAAGATGTCCCAATAGCTCTTTTTTTCAGCTTTGAGCTGTTAGGTTTGCTCTTTTAATGAAGCCTTGATTGTTTCCGTCCAGACCCGCAGATTCGTGTTCCCCAGCTGTATCTTTGTAAAATAGGCCAGCTGAGAATTGTGTTGCTAGAGTATCCTCACTATGTTGTTCAGTCGTGTCCGACTCTTCGTGACCCCATGGACCATAGCACGCCAGGCCTTCCTGTCCTGCACTCTCTCCCGGACCATGCTCAAGTCCATATTCATTGCATCGGTGATGCTATCCAGCCATCTCATCCTCCATCGTCCCCTTCTCCTTTTGCCTTCAGTCTTTCCCAGCATCAGGGTCTTTTCCAGAGAGTTTTCTCTTCGCATTAGGTGGCCACAATATTTGAGCTTCAGCTTCAGTATCTGTCCTTCCAATGAGCACTCAGGGTTGATTTCCTTTAGGATGGACTGATTTGACCTCCTTGCAGTCCAGGGGACTCGTAAGAGTCTTCTCCAGCACCACAGTTCGAAAGCATCAATTCTTCGGCGCTCAGCCTTCCTTATAGTCCAGCTCTCACAGCCATACGTTGCTACTGGGAAAACCATAGCTTTGATTAGACGGACCTTTGTCGGCAGGGTGATGTCTCTGCTTCTTACTATGCTGTCTAGGTTGGCCATAGCTTTCCTCCCAAGGAGCAAGCCTCTTTTAATTTCATGGCTACAGTCACCGTCTGCGGTGATCTTGGAGCCCAAGAAAGTAAAATTGGTCACTGCTTCCATTTCTTCCCCTTCTATATGCCAGGAAGTGATGGGGCCAGATGCCATGATCTTCGTTTTTTTAATGTTGAGTTTCAAACCAGCTTTTGCACTCTCCACTTTCACCCTCAACAAGAGGCTCTTGAGATCCTCTTCGCTTTCTGCCATTAGGGTGGTATCGTCTGCATATCGGAGGTTGTTGATAATTCTCCCAGCAATCTTAATTCCGACCTGTGATTCATCCAACCCGGCGTTTCTCATGATGTACTCTGCATATAAGTTAAATAAGCAGGGCGACAATATGCAGCCTTGTCGTACTCCTTTCCCAATTTTGAACCACTCGGTTGTTCCATGTCTGGTTCTTACTGTTGCTTCTTGACCCTCGTACAGGTTTCTCAGGAGACAGGTAAGGTGGTCTGGTACTCCCATCACTTTCAGAATTTGCCAGAGTTTGTTGTGATCCACACAATCAAAGGCTTTAGCATAGTCAATGAAGCAGAAATAGACGTTTTTCTGGAATTCTCTTGCTTTCTCCATGATGCAGCGAATGTTGGCGATTTGATCTCTAGTTCCTCTGCCTCTTCGAAACCCAGCTGGTACTTCTGGTAGTTCTCGGTTCGCATACTGCTGAAGCCTAGCTTGTAGGATTTTGAGCAACACCTTGCTGGCGTGTGAAATGAGCGCAATTGTGCGGTAGTTTGAACACTCTTTGGCGTTGCCCTTCTTTGGAATTGGAATGTAAACTGACCTTTTCCAGTCTTGCGGCCATTGCTGAGTGTTCCAAATTTGTTGGCATATTGAATGCAGCACTTTAACAGCATAATCTTTTAGGATTTTAAATAGCTCAGCTGGAATACTGTCATCTCCGCTAGCTTTGTTGTTAGTAATGCTTCCTAAGGCCCACTTGACTTCACTCTTGAGGATGTCCGGCTCAAGTTCAGTGACCGCACTATCATGGCTATCAGGGACATTCAGATCTTTCCTGTATAGTTCTTCTGTGTATTATTTCCACCTCTTCTTAATCTCATCTGCTTCTGCTAGGTCCCTGCCTTCTTTGTCCTTTATCATGCCCGTCTTTGCACAAAACGTTCCCTTGACATCTCCGATTTTCTTGAAAAGATCTCTAGTCTTTCCCATTCTGTTGTTTTCCTCGATTTCTTTGCATTGTTCATTTAAGAAGGCCTTCTTGTCTCTCCTTGCTATTCTCTGGAACTCTGCATTCAGTTGGATGTATCTTCCCCTTTCTCCCTTGCTTTTCGCTTCCCTTCTTTCCTCAGCTACTTGTAAAGCCTCATCAGACAGCCACTTGGCTTTCTTGCATTTCTTTTTCTTTGGGATGGATTTCGTTGCTGCCTCCTGAACAATGTTACGGACCTCCGTCCATCGTTCCTCAAGCACTCTGTCTATCAGGTCTAATCCCTGAAAACTATTCCTCACCTCCACTGTATATTCATAAGGGAGATGATTTAGGTCATACCTGAACGGTTTAGTGGTTTTCCCGACGTTCTTCAATTTAAGCTGAAATTTTGCAACAAGAAGCTCATGATCTGAGCCACAGTCAGCTCCAGGTCTTGTTTTTACTGACTGTATAGAGCTTCTCCATCTTTGGCTGCAAAGGACATAATCAATCTGATTTCGATACTGACCATCTGGTGATGTCCATGTGTAGAGTCGCCTCCTGTGCTGTTGGAAAAGAGTGTTTGCTATGATCAGCGTGTTCTCTTGGCAAAACTCTATTAGCCTTTGTCCTGCTTCATTTTGTACACCAAGGCCATGCTTGCCTGTTATCCCGGTGATTTCTTGACTTCCTACTTTAGCATTCCAGTCCCCTATGATGAAGAGGACATCTTTTTTTTGGTGTTAGTTCTAGAAGGTGTTGTAGGTCTTCACAGAACTGATCAACCTCAGCTTCTTTGGCCTCAGTGGTTGGGGCATAGACTTGAATTACTGTGATGTTGAATGGTTTGCCTTGGATTCGTACTGAGATCATTCTGTCGTTTTTGAGATTGTACCCCAGTACTGCTTTTCCCACCCTTTTGTTGACTATGAGTGCTACTCCATTTCTTCTAAGGGATTCTTGCCCACAATAGTAGATATGATGGTCACCTGAATTACATTCGCCCATGCCTGTCCATTTTAGTTCGCTGATTCCCAAGATGTCGATGTTCAATCTTGCCATCTCATGTTTGACCACCTCCAGCTTACCTTGATTCGTTGATCTGACATTCCAGGTTCCTAAACAATACAATATTATATCCTCACTATAGTTCAGCACAGATTCAATGAAAGCACGATAAGGGTAAGAATTATTACTCTGACTTATAAGTCGATCTCCCACCGTTACATCCAGTTGACTAAAGATGGATGCTATGGGGTAATTCACCAGGCCTACTACTGCCGCATCTGCAGCAATGTTGCTCCCATCTTCATTGACAATTTTGCAGCACACATAGAGCAAGCTGTTATTTAGATCCATATAATCTTCACCATTTTCTGCGATGAAGAAGTCTAGGGGTGCAGATTCTGTCAGGGCTGACAAGGGGGGTACTTCGATAAATAAACTCTCAATACTGGTCTGCGTAGGACCAATGCTGAATAGATCCAGTTCAGATTTAGTGCATTCTTCAGAGCCGCAGTAGATAAAAGCCATAATTGCGTCTAAAATATATCTCTTTTTGACGCAGCTGGACGTCTCTTCTTTCTTACAACACGACGCTTCTGACATCTCTTTCACAACTTTTCTTTTAAGGGGGTGGGGTGGTCCAAGCAATCTCACCTGTGATGCTTTTCTTTTTCGGCTACTTTTCCTTTTAATACACATTAGGCCTGACCCCCCTTGAGAAAGTGGATTGTTCACTCTATTCAGAACTGCTTGAGTAACGTGACCAGCCACATCTTTAGCAATATTACGTGCAGCAGTCTTCGCCTGGGGTTTGATGATGTCCAAGCCTCTTCTCTAAAGGGGAACTGCTTTTCGGAAAAGGCTCCTGAAAATCCCGCCAATCCCCACCCCGTACATAACAGGGGCACCATGGAATCCTGGCAATGCATTTCCGGCCTGGGCCCTATAATATCCCCTATACAGGGTAGGTTCCCCATATGTTTTTAGGATGACCATTTTAACTTTAAAATACCTGGGATCTCCCGGGGCGAAAGTGCAGCTTCACAACAACCTTACCAAAACGAAATGGTACACTTTTGTTCTGATCTGTCTTTATTTCAACAGTGATGGTGTTGATGTGATGCTTACTCACAGGTATGTAGTGAGGCTTGTCATACCCAATATTGACACATTCCTTGTTCTGTCCACGCACCGGCACACAACGCAGTAAAGGTACATAAAAGTCCCCAACAATCTGATGTTCCACGATATCTGTGTAGATATATAAGGTGTTAAAACCACCAGTAATGTCAGAATTTCCAGTTAACGGCCCCAATATGCGGATCAGCTCTGGACTGGCTTCTACGCTATACGGTGCTGTGGCTTTAACAACAACTTTTCCAGACACCGCATCGTAGTGCATAGTCATTTCCGGGCCACCTGGTTTATCTTGTATAAGCTTGTTTATGTTTTCAACCAGATCAGGAATGCTCGGATAATAGCCACTGCGCAGAAAAAAGGTCCACTTGCTTTTCCCTTGATGAATTTCAATGGGTGCATCGCTAGTTAGAGTGTACCAGCTGTGAGGGTATTGTATTTCAACCAGACCCACTTCCCATGACCCTGGAAGGTCCAGAGATCTTGCTAGGCATATAGTAAATGCAGAGATGGTGTTCTGTGGGAAAACCTCTGCACAGGCATTACTAGGCAGGGTAATGTAAAACCCACTGTCACCCATCCTGTTCTGCCCTTCTATACAGGTTCACAAAGATCAGAAGTGAGCACCCAACTGTTGAACTTGCTAGGCCAGCCTAACCATTTCACTAGGTGATACTTTCTCCTACCCCTACCTTTTGTAGCCAGGACTTCTTCGATCCTGTACACCCTATCCTCCGTTGCATTAACCTTCTGTAATTCTTCAGGATAGAAGGCCTCCGCTATTGTGTCTCCTTCATAATCTTTTAACTGGTAGACAGGTCTCTTTGCTCTTTGGATGACTTGATCCACTATAAATAACTCTGTGGTGAAATTCTGTTCATAACCCTTTGCAAAGACACCCTTGCTTTTAGAAATCCACACATGATCCCCTTTTCTGAGCAGGGGTGTCTCATGTTTCCTTTTTACAGAGCTCCCATAGACTACTTTCCAAATGGCCAGGGAGTTAGACTGATTAACATCCACAGGCCTAGCTTTGATGGTTCTGTGAAAGCTATGGTTATAACTTTTTAGGAATTGCGGTAGCACGTCTATATAAGTGAAGGTATTGTTGGCTGTGAAATACCTCCACATTTTTGTTTTTAAAGTTCTGTTGAATCTCTCAACTACCCCTGCTTTTACCTCAGTATTGGAAACAAAATGGTGTACCCCATGTTTTTTGAATAGACGACCCACATCCTTGTTTAGGAACTCCGTTCCTTTGTCCGTCTGTATTTTGATAGGCTGCCTTCCATCTTGTGTGAAAACAGCTTTAAAAGCTCCAGACACCTCCCTGCCCGTTTTGCCTTTTAGAGCGCGAGCCCAGGCATATTTAGACAGAATGTCGATCACTGTTAAAATATACTTGTAACCGTTGTTGTATTGAGAAAATTGCTTCATGTCGACTAAATCGGCTTGCCATTGTGCATCCACTTCAGACACTATGGTCCTATTTCGTTTAAAATGGATCCTGGCTGGTTTATGCAGTGTGTAAGCCTCCTGATCTGAGAGCCACTTGGTAACCTCTCTTCTGAGCAACGTTTTGCTCTGTTTCTTTGCCTCCTGAAATAAGGGGTTCACTCCACCCAAACTCCCAACTTCACCGGGGTTATAATAAATCTTCTTTAGGATTTCTTCATGCTCTGACATTTTGTAGGTTAACGCAAGAATGGACGCTTAGGGTTACTACAAAGCATTTTTATTGGTGCAAAAGAAACAACCACCACAGAAAACATTATCTTTCTATGACCATGTCTGGGGCAATACATGACAGGCAGGAAATGTTGACTGTCGGTGATCTCTCGATGTTCAGGTTCTCGACATCACCGCACATTCCATGTTCCTGTGTAAAACAATGAAAAGCTTAGAGTCAGCAGCATGTACCCCCACCCTCACCCCTGCCCCTGGAATTGCTCTCTAAATTCTATTAAGAACAAATCTCAGAAATAAACACTTACTGGTGTGCCTCCTTCCTCTGCCACAACTTCCATCTCCTCTTCCAGATCCTCAAAGGATGTCCGGAAAGTAGACCAGGTTGTGTCAGAATCCTCCAGCTCCATTTTCTCTAAAGGCGAGGTGGCTATTTTCATAAGCACCCCGCCATCCATGTCTTCAACAGGCTTCACCTCAGTACTATCCATACTCCAAGTGGCATGTAACTCGGTTTCAGGAAAAGTTCTTTGCCCCATGGGAAATACAGCTAAAGGTAAGCTGTCTGTTACAGTCGCTGTGACTTCAGCTCCCTTCCCTGGTTTACTGTTTATGACTCCAGGTTTCATAGGTGCAGTTTCCATCTTTCTGGCCTGAATGCACAAGGGTACTGGGAGATGAGTAAAACCTGTAGGTCCCTCAGTCACTCTTGGCTGCGCCACATTCTCTGTGCAGAAAACGTGTCTGGGCATGATAAAAGGCTGTTTTTCTGGGGGCAAGGTGGTCCCTATTGGTCAATGGGGTTGTGGGGCGTGACCTCACAGGGCTAGGCTCTAAGACCTCTTCCTATTGGTCCACGGTGGCATGGCGAGTTCGTAGAGGGGTCACATGACCCCTGCAGGACCACTCTGGGTGCGACTTGGAAATGGCACCACGGGCCATTTCCGTGCCTGTGCCCCCTAGGGCTCTAAAACCAATTCCTATGGGTCCACGGTGGCATGGCGAGTTTGTAGAGGGGTCACATGACCCCTGTCAGGTGACCCTGAAGGTCATATGTGGGGCTTCCGGCTAGGGCGGGACTTCCCGTCTCAACGGGGGGCGGCGCAACTGTCACCTTCGCAAACGGGGCGTGGTTTAGAGTTTGATGTGGGCCCCCCTCCTTTACTACTGTCAAATCCTGGAGAACTGACCTCCCCCCCTTCCATGCTGCCTCGCAGGCAGTGTGGAGAAACCCTGTGCTCCGTGCTTGCAATAGGAGTGCAGTGCAGCCAGAACAGGGCATTCTGGGGGGCGTTCCAGGGCAGGGAGGGTGGAAATGCCGGTATGACACGTTCAATGTATCATCCAGCAGCCTCCTCCCTTGCTCTGCCGTTCCGCATCTAGACAGCCGAAAGCAGCTGTCCAGCTGAAAATGCAGGGCAGGAGGAGCCCGGAGGGAATGATCCCCTCCGTGCTTCTCCTGCCCTGCATTGGATAGGGGGTCGCCTCCGATTTCGGAGGTGGATGCCTATCTGCATAGGATTGCACCCTAACTTGATCAGTCTTTGCTGCTTTTGTCAGGTAGGAGGCTAAAGGATGACCTCATTTTGGACTGGAGAAGGTCTTTGCAAATGCCAGAGCCAGAAGTGGGAAGGTGGTCTTGCGGTAAAGGCATAAGGCCATGGATAGAGGAAGAGCTGCTGTTTCTGGCTGCTAAGCCAGAATGACCTGGGCTAAGATGTTCTGCCCAGATTTGTGTCTCTCTGTTATTTTTCACTTTGCTTCAAAGGGCAAGACAACTCTGTTCCTTTTACCTCCAAGGTGTGTGTGTCACAAGCGTATGGTCACCCAGTATGCACCCTCTGGACCTCTGACAGTGTCAAACTTAATGCTTCCAGGCATTTTCACCAGCCATTAAGTGGTAGATGTGAACATGGCTCGTAAAACGACTGACTTGGGAGCAAAGAGCCCCTTTGCAACCACGGGACTCTGGTGTTCTTTGGAGAAGTACATAGCCGTCTTTTCTCTGTGTTTAAGCTCGGGTGGGAAATAAATTCTTTAAGGAGGAAGTGGCATTGTTAGAATAACAGAATGATACCATACCGAGAATGCACAGCTGGGCAGCCCCTGCCTGAGTCAGTCATTGTGAGAATGCTGACACCGTTGTCCCGGGGTTCCAACCACGCACCAGGGCCAAAGAGCATCACCAACAGATGACAGTCAAGGACAACTGAACCCTAGTGGCATGTGCAGCACTGATCCTGCTTGGGCTGCCTGCGGATTTGCCTGTTTCTGGAAAGGGAGCGGAGTGGATGGGATAAATGAGCCGCTGGCCCTTTGGGTTTCTGCTCTGGGTTACGAGCGGCGTCAGGGAAGCAGCTGCCTCCAGCACTGCAGTTCAGACAGCCAGAAGGGTGGGACAGAATGGCAGACAGATCTGACCTCCGCCGGGGGGGGGGGGGGCAGAGCCCAGTAGGGGCAGGCTTGCCCGGCCTGGCCCCCTCCAGGAGTGCTGGCCTGCAACTCCCGTGGCCACGCTAGCAGGGAGGGCCGGGAGTGCCGCCCAGCACATCTGGAGGGCGCCAGGTTGGCAAGGCTGCCGCTGGAGAGTCCGGCCGCGCTGACTGCCGCGGAGTTGGCCGCTGTGATCGGGGCGGGGCTTCCGCGGGAGGACGCCCGTTGCGGCCGCGCATCATTTCCGTAGTTGGGAGGCGGTGTGTGCCGGGGGGGGCGCGGTCATTTTCCCTCTCCAGCATCACGCCGCTTGGGGCACAAGCAGCCTTCAGTCGTTTCGTTCTCTGTCAACAAAAACGGGGTCCAAAATGTGCCAAATACGGACGCTGACTCCTCGCGGCTTTTGGAAGCCGCCTGCCACGGGGGCCAAACTGGGCCGGCGGAGCGCCGTTCGCGAGGGGCGCGCGTCTGGAGCGGCGCGATGCAGCGCCTGGGCGGGTCGGCCGGGGCCGTGGAGCGCGCCTGCCGCCCCGCCCCGCCGCGCCGCGCCGCGCCCCCGTCTGCCCTCGCCGGCGGAGGAGGGAGTCGGGGGGCGAGCAGCCCGCGCGCGTGAGCGAGAGCTCCTCGCCACCACGCCCCCGGGAGGCCCGGCGCAGGCTCGCCGCGAGACGGCTGCCAGCGGGCTGCCTCGGGCGCGGCAGCATCTGCGGGGCGCGGCGTCCCCGGGGCGACCGGCCCAATCCGGAGGCGGCAGCTGCCGCGGCCCTCGCGCGCCGCGGCGCCGCCTCCTCCCTTCTGCCCGCGCCGGGCCGGGCCGGGTGCGCGCGCGGCGCTCGGTTGCCTGTCCTCTGGGACGCCGGCTCGCGATGTTGCCCATTTTTTCCTCGGTCTCCCCAGACGTTCGTAGCAGTTGCACTTTAGTTACATTAGCACTTTAAAAACGTTCTTTAAAAAGTGGGGAGATACAGCTGGCAGTAGCTCCGGCCCCTTCGTGGATCACTGCCTTGTTGTGGCGAAGGGGCTTGCGCAACGCGGCGAAGCCATGCCGTGCAGGGCCGCCCAAGACGGACCGCTCATGGCGGAGAGTTCTGACAACATGTGGTCCACTGGAGAAGGAAATGGCAACCTACCCCAGTATTCCTGCCAAGAAAACCCCATGGAACGTATCACAAGGCTAAAAGAGATGACGCCGGAAGATGAGCCCCTCAGGTCGGAAGGTGCCCAATATACTACTGGGGAAGAGCAGAGGGAATTTCCAAGTAGCGCCAGAAAGAGTGAAGCGGCTGGGCCAAAGCCGAAAGGACGCTCAGCTGCGGATGTGTCTGGTGGGGAAAAGAAAATCTGATGCTGTAAAGAACAATATTGTTTAGGAACCTGGAATGTCAGATCAATGAATCAAGGTAAGCTGGAGGTGGTCAAACGTGAGATGGCAAGATTGAACATCGACATCTTGGGAATCAGCGAACTAAAATGGACAGGCATGGGCGAATTTAATTCAGGAGACCATTGTATCTACTACTGTGGGCAAGAATCCCTTAGAAGAAATGGAGTAGCACTCATAGTCAACAAAAGGGTGGGAAAAGCCGTACTGGCTACAATCTCAAAAATGATAGAATGATCTCAGTATGAATCCAAGGCAAACCATTCAAAATCACAGTAATTCAAGTCTATGCCCCAACCACTGAAGCCGAAGAAGCTGAGGTTGATCGGTTCTATGAAGACCTACAACACCTTCTAGAACTAACACCAAAAAAAGATGTCCTCTTCATCATAGGGGGTTGGAATGCTAAAGTAGGAAGTCAAGAAATCACCAGGATAACAGGCAAGCATGGCCTTGGTGTACAAAATGAAGCAGGACAAAGGCTAATAGAGTTTTGCCAAGAGAACACGCTGATCATAGCAAACACTCTTTTCCAACAGCACAGGAGGCGACTCTACACATGGACATCACCAGATGGTCAATATCGAAATCAGATTGATTATGTCCTTTGCAGCCAAAGATGGAGAAGCTCCATACAGTCAGTAAAAACAAGACCTGGAGCTGACTGTGGCTCAGATCATGAGCTGCTTCTTGCAAAATTTCAGCTTAAATTGAAGAATGTAGGGAAAACCACTAAACCATTCAGGTATGACCTAAATCATCTCCCTTATGAATATACAGTGGAGGTGAGGAATAGATTTCAGGGATTAGACCTGATAGACAGAGTGCCTGAGGAACGACGGACAGGGGTCCGTAACATTGTTCAGGAGGCAGCAACGAAATCCATCCCAAAGAAAAAGAAATGCAAGAAAGCCAAGTGGCTGTCTGATGAGGCTTTACAAGTAGCTGAGGAAAGAAGGCAAGCGAAAAGCAAGGGAGAAAGGGGAAGATATATCCAACTGAATGCAGAGTTCCAGAGAACAGCAAGGAGAGACAAGAAGGCCTTCTCAAATGAACAGTGCAAAGAAATCAAGGAAAACAATAGAATGGGAAAGACTAGAGATCTCTTCAAGAAAATCGGAGATGTCAAGGGAACGTTTTGTGCAAAGACGGGCATGATAAAGGACAAAGAAGGCAGGGACCTAGCAGAAGCAGATGAGATTAAGAAGAGGTGGAAAGAATACACAGAAGAACTATACAGGAAAGATCTGAATGTCCCTGATAGCCATGATAGTGCGGTCACTGAACTTGAGCCGGACATCCTAGAGAGTGAAGTCAAGTGGGCCTTAGGAAGCATTACTAACAACAAAGCTAGCGGAGATGACAGTATTCCAGCTGAGCTATTTAAAATCCTAAAAGATGATGCTTTAAAGTGCTGCACTCAATATGCCAACAAATTTGGAACACTCAACAGTGGCCACGAGACTGGAAAAGGTCAGTGTACATTCCAATTCCAAAGAAGGGCAACGCCAAAGAGTGCTCAAAATACCACACAATTGCGTTCATTTCACATGCCAGCAAGGTGATGCTCAAAATCCTACAAGCTAGGCTTCAGCAGTATGTGAACCGAGGACTACTGGAAGTACAAGCTGGGTTTCGAAGAGGCAGAGGAACTAGAGATCAAATTGCCAACATTCGCTGGATCATGGAGAAAGCAAGAGAATTCCAGAAAAACGTCTATTTCTGCTTCATTGACTATGCTAAACCCTTTGACTGTGTGGATCACAACAAACCCTGGCAAATCCTTAAAGAGATGGGAGTACCAGACCACCTTACCTGCCTCCTGAGAAACCTGTACGAGGGTCAAGAAGCAACAGTAAGAACCAGACATGGAACAAGCGATTGGTTCAAAATTGGGAAAGGAGTACGACAAGGCTGCATATTGTCACCCTGCTTATTTAATTTATATGCAGAGTACATCATGAGAAACGCCTGGTTGGATGAATCACAGGTCGGAATTAAGACTGCCGAGAATTATCAACACCCTCCGATATGCAGATGATACCACCCTAATGGCAGAAAGCGAAGAGGATCTCAAGAGCCTCTTGTTGAGGGTGAAAGTGGAGAGTGCAAAAGCTGGTTTGAAACTCAACATTAAAAAAACGAAGATCATGGCATCTGGCCCCATCACTTCCTGGCATATAGAAGGGAAAGAAATGGAAGCAGTGACAGATTTTATTTTCTTGGGCTCCAAGATCACCGCAGACGGTGACTGTAGCCATGAAATCAAAAGACGCTTGCTCCTTGGGAGGAAAGCTATGGCACACTTAGACAGCATAGTAAGAAGCAGAGACATCACCTTGCCGACAAAGGTTCCTATAATCAAAGCTATGGTTTTCCCAGTAGTAATGTATGGCTGTGAGAGCTGGACTATAAGGAAGGCTGAGCGCCAAAGAATGTATGCTTTCGAACTGTGGTGCTGGAGAAGACTCTTACGAGTCCCCTGGACTGCAAGGAGGTCAAATCAGTCAATCCTAAAGGAAATCAACCCTGACTGCTCACTGGAAGGACAGATGCTGAAGCTCAAATATTTTGGCCACCTAATGCGAAGAGAAAACTCTCTGGAAAAGACCCTGATGCTGGGAAAGACTGAAGGCAAAAGGAGAAGGGGACGGCAGAGGATGAGATGGCTGGATAGCATCACCGATGCAATGAATATGAACTTGAGCACACTCCTGGAGAGAGCGGAGGACAGGAAGGCCTGGCGTGCTGTGGTCCATGGGGTCACGAAGAGTTGGACACGACTGAACAACAAGAAGCTCTGGCTCCAAAGAAGGTGAAATGGGGGGGGGTCAGCAACTGGTACAGCGCTCCCCTGCACAAGGTGCATTTACCAGCCTAGAGGAAAAGGGTGTGGAAAGTGGCCACAGTGCCCCCAGAACATCAGACGCTGTACAGAGCCAGCCAGGCCATGGGGCTGCGCTGAGCCAGCATTTTCTTTGTGTGGGCCAGCAGCAGCGGCTCTCTGGGGTTTCAGACAGGATGCATTCCCAGCCCCACCTGGGAATGTCAGGAATCGAACCCAAGATCTCATGCGTGTGAAGAATGCGACCATCTACTGAGCTGGCAAGTTAAGGTGCTGCCCCTGCCTCTTACTCTCAGGAAACCCAGTTGCTGACCACGGTTGTTGCGGCCCCACAAGCCACTTCCCACAGTCTGTGCGCCATGACAGTCTGTGGCTCACCCCAACCCTGTGGGGTGTGGATGCAAGCATGTTGGAGAGCGCATGGATGTCATCACGGGGCCCAGCCCTGGCCTGAAGGTCCCCCACATGGGTCTTGGAGAGTGGGCGGGGTCTTGAACAGACACCTCTTAAACATTTTAGGGTGTTCTCACAAAACTGGGACCCTTTTCCCGTCCCACCTGGGAGAGCAGCCTCCCCCAACCTGGCGGCCTCCAGACGTGTTGGACTGCAACGCCCATCACCTCCGCCAACAATGTTGGAGAAGGCTGAGGCACAAAGAGCAGCCGGGGGCAAGCAGCTGATGAGGATCTAAGCCTCTGATGCGCTCAGTGGCCCGGCCTGTTCTGCGCAGAGGAAATGAAGGCATGTGGGCCCGACAGGGTGCGGTTTCCTTTTAATGCTTCTTCACATCAGCGTACATAAACTGTTCCCTTTAACAGAAAGTGTGGTGGCAGAAATATGCCGCTTATAAAAAGAAACGGGAACAGTAGCAAAAACAAAAACCACTCCCACCGAGGGCTACACGCATGCCCAAAGCTGCACGCAACGCAACATGAGGAACAGCTTAAACCCCTGGTGGTGCTGAAGTTAAAGTGTGTGTGTGTTGGGCAGGGGGGATTATCTCAGTGGAGCCCATCTCCTCTCCTCAATAAGGGAAAAAACGAGCTCTCCCAGATGGCACGGGAGGGTCAGTGACTGCAAATCCTGGCTGGACTGCTCCGCTGTCATGCAGCCACCGCTGCCCACCGTCTTTGGTACTCCAGCAAAGCACCTGCCTGGAGCAGAAGATGCCAGATGCATCCAGCTCAGAGGCCAGCAGAAGTGGCGGCAGCTTAGGGGGGAAGCAGGCAAAAGGGAGTTCTCGGCAAAGCAGGACGGCGCACACGTGGCCGGCGCTGAACCCAACATCATTCAAACCCCCTCTGCCACCCAGAGAGCTCTTCCGTACATTTATCCAACTGGAGGAGCCTGAAAAGCCACCCTGGCCTTGATGGAAGCTGCAGAGGGGGACAAAGAGTTGTGTGAATGATGCATAGGAGCAACACGGGCCTTTGTGACATATCCGGTGCCGGCAGCCAGAGTGGGCAAAGAACCTCCAGTTTCGAGCGGAGGTTTGAGGCTGTAGTCTCCAGAGCCTTCTAGAGCCCCTTGCCTCTCCCCACGGTTGATGCCAAACAGCAAATGATAGATTATGCCAGCCTTCCCAAACCTGGCACCCCCCAGATGTGTTGGACTACAGCTCCCATCATCCACAGCCAGCATGGTCAATGGGCATACTGGCTGGGCATGAGTGGAGTTCCAGTCCAAGACATCTGGAGGATTATGAAAAAAGGGGAAAAAACTAAATTAATTTTTAGCTGGTTGATGGACTGTACCTTGATGGCTGGAGAGACTCATAGAATCATAGAATTGCAGGGCTGGAAGGGGCCCACAAGGCCATCAAGTCCACCCCCTGCTCAATGCAGGAATCCAAGTCAGAGCATCCCTAAGAGGTGGCTGTCCAGCCTCATCTTGAAGGCCTCCAGTGTGGGAGAGCCCACCACCTCCCTAGGGAATGGGTTCCATTGTCGTATTGCTCTCACAGTCAGGACGTTCTTCCTGATGTTCAGCCGGAATCTGGCTTCCTGTCACTTGAGCCCACTATTCTGTGTCCTGCACTCTGGGATGATCGAGAAGAGCCTTCTTCTCTGTGACAACCTTTCAAGGAGTTGAAGAGCGCTATCCTATCTCCCCTCAGTCTTCTCACGGCTGAACATGCCCAGTTCTCTTCATAGGGCTTTGTTTCCAGTCCCCTGATCACCTTTGTTGCCCTCCTCTGAACCCTCTCCAGCTTGTCTGCATCCTTCTTAAAGTGCGCCCAGAACGAGACACAATACTACAGATGAGGCCTAACTGGTGCTGAGTAGAGGGGAACTAGTACTTCACGGGATTTGGAAGCTATACTTCTATTAATGCAGTCCAGAATACCATTGGCCTTTTTTGCAGCCACATCACATTGTTGGCTCATATTCAGCTTGCGATCTACAACAATTCCAAGATTCTTTTCGCTTGTAGTGTTGTTGAGCCAAGTATCTCTCATCTTGTAACTGTGCATTTGGTTTCTTTTTCTTAGGTGCAGAACTTGGCATTTATCCCTGTTAAATTTCATTCTGCTCTTTTCTGCCCAGCACTCCAGTCTATCAAGATCACTTTGAATGTTGTTTCTGTCTTCCAAAGTATTAGCTATCCTGCCCAAATTTGTCATCTGCAAATTTGATCAGCATTCCCTGCACCTCCTCATCCAAGTCATCAATAAAAATGTTGAAGAGCATTGGGTACTGAGGGACTGAGCCCTGCGGTACCCCACTCATTACCTCTCCCCAGTTTGAGACGGTCCCATTGATCAGCACTCTTTGAGTCCGATTCTGTAGCCAACTGTGGATCCACCTGATTGTTCTTTCGTCTAGCCCACTTTGAGCTAGTTTGCTCATCAGGATATCTTGGGGCACTTTGTTGAAAGCTTTGCTGAAGTCGAGGGATATGATGTCCACAGCATTCCCACAGACCACAAGGGAGGTTACTTGATCAAAAAATGAGATCAGATTTGTCTGGCAGGATTTATTCTTGATAAATCCATGTTGGCTTCGAGTCATCACTGCATTGTTTTCAAGGTGCTTCCAGATGGATTGCTTTATCATCTGCTCCAGAATTTTCCCAGGGATTGATGTCAGACTGACTGGTCTGTAGTTCCCAGGTTCCTCCTTTTTACCCTTTTTGAAGATAGGGACAACATTAGCCCTCCTCCAATCATCTGGCACTGTGAAGAGTGGGCCCAGGGTTGCTTGTCACCTTTATAAATGACTTGGGATGGAAGAGTAGAGGGGATGCTCGTCAGATTTGCAGATGACACCAAACAGAGTGGGGTAGCTAATACCGTAAAAGACAGAAGCAGGATTCAAGACTATCTTGATGCAACGGAGAACTGGACCAAAGCTAACAAAATTTACCTTCAGCAGACATTCATGTAGAGTTCTTGGGTAGGAACCATCAGGTGCAGAGACACAAGGTGGGTGACACCTGTCTTGACAGCAGTACACATGAAAAAGATCTCGGGGTTTTAGTAGACAAAAGCTCTGCATGAGTCAGCATGGTGATGCAGTGGCTAAAAAGGCTCATGCCGTTCAGGGCTATAGATGGTGTTCAGATCATGATAAGTGATGGCACTGCTGTATTTCGCTTTAGTCAGATCTCACCTGCAGCACCACGTTCAATTCTGGGCACTGCACTTTAAGGAGGATATTGATGAAGTGGAACGTGCCCAGAGGACAGCAATAAAGACGGCGGGAGGCCTGGAGACCAAGTGCTTGGGGACTGCAGATAAACATGCTTAGCCTGGAGGAGAGATGCCCAAGAAGTGAGACGACAGCCATCTTCCAGAATCTGAAGGGCCGACACGTAGATGATGGAATGAATGTGCTGGACGGAGGGTCCCCTATCAGGACTGCCTAGCAGTGGACTTCCTGCATCAGTTGGACTAGATGACCTTTGAGATCAGAGAATCCAGAGGGCTCCTTCCACTTTCCCACTAATTAACGTGGACCACTCTTCCAGGACATTCTCCTGCGCAATCTTGCTGAAATGAATGGTGGTTTTGCAGAGCTTCCATTAGTTTCAGTGCAGCTTGTGCAGGAGAGCTTCCTGGGGGGTTGTGCCTTGTATCTCTCTCTGATCCGCTGCTGAAGTTGGCCTCGTGGTGGGGCAGCCTCTGACCTTGGGTTCAAGGCGCGAGGAGAGACAATGTGGGAAGCGGCGGGGAGAGGGGCTGTGAGACCACTGGCACTCTACAGAGCCATTGCTCTAAGGATGCATTTGCAATTACGTAGAGAAGTCCACAATGCCGCCGCTGCTGCCTCTTAACTGTTTAAAACCTAAGAAGAGCCTGGCTGGCCCCGGCCTGCTCGCAGTGCCAGACCAAAGGAACCGCCCCCCCCCCCCGACTGTGGCTGGCCCTGCTGTGGGCCAGAGAAAAGCAGCTGCCTCAGGCTTGGGGGGTCAGGGAAGGGCGGTGCTCCGCTCGCTCTTTCATTATGTTTCTGCTTTTGCTACCAGTTAGGGGGAGACGTGCTAGCGGGATTTTCTACCTCGGGGCCAAAATAACTTCACCGGCATTGGTACTGTGCATCTGGATGTCGTGGGGCGGTGGGGGCATTTGTTGTTCTGCCTCAGGCAGCAAAATGTCTTGCGTCGCCCTGCGAGTCTAACACTGTGCTGTGTAGTGAACGGTGGTTTCTAGTTAGAGCTGTTCACATGTGGTTTCTATCGTTCTACTTGTCATCTCGTTAATATTATTTACCGAAAATTCTAAAGTTAAATATTATTAAGTATTTAGTTGCTTGTTTCTGGAGTGACTGCAATCTACCCCTCCTCATCCTCCAAACGACTTCCTATGGTAGCCAGTGATGCCTCTGGCAAGCCCCCAGGCTGGCCATGAGGGCAGCAGCCTGCCCCAGCTGTGGTGCTGAAGCCACGAGCTCTGAAGTGATTCAGGTCGTTTGCCTCTGAACATGGAGGATCCTTTGCAAAAATAGCCCTTGACAGCCTCTTCCTCCATCCACTTGTCTAATCCGCTCTCAGAGCCATCTAAAACCAGTGGCCATCAAACCTTGTAGTATAATTATTTAAAATATTTGCACTGTATTTTATATTTTAAATTGTATGGCATTTTAGTCCTTTAGCTGTTTGTAATCTGCCCAGAGAACATTATTTGGCAGATTAAAAATAAAGTAGGAACATATATTGTTTCCTGGGGTCCTGGGGCCACATTGCTCCCTCCAGACCCACCCGAGGCCATAACCCACCCCTGACAAATTTGCTGCTGAGCTTGGAAGTGTGGGGGCAGGAGAAAAAAGCTGCAAAATAGCCCTTTTTAAAGGGTAAAGTGGAGGAAGGGGCTACTTGGCTTTAAAGGAGCCCCTTTTTGTTGCTGCCCTGCCACTAAATTTTAATAGCAAAACTGCCATGGAGTCAGGGCAGGAATTTGGGGCAGACATCCAGGTCCCAACTCGGTAGAATGAGAGAGGGTGGGGAGAAACACAGGTGAGCTGGCGCATCACATTTTGAAGGAAGTGAAATCACACACATGGCCATCTAAAGAGCCCCCCACCCCCACCCGCTAATAACACAGTTACATCCAGAGTCTACATCTACCTAACTGCACCACTGGATGGAGTCCAAACAGCAGCTGTGAGCACCTTACACAAGTCCTTGGGATTTGTTCATGCCCGCCTGCGTTAGGCAATACTGTGGCCTGGGACCCAGCAGTCACATTTAGATCCTTCTTCGGTGCCGTTGCTTGTGTACGATCACAGAAAGGAGGGGCTGGCATCTTGTCACTACCAAGGATCGTGTTAGGGAAGAGGAGGCCTTTCACCCTCAGGAGCTCTAGCCTGCTTGCATGAATGCTGGAAGGAGACGTGCCCCGGCATTCTTCTCTCTTTCCTCTGCAGCCAAGTTCCGTATTTGTAAAACAGAAATACATGCATGCCCCCCTTCAAAAACTCTATTCTTTGTATCAGACATTGAGTGCAAGGTGAATTTACCACCAGGGTTTATTTTACTGTACCCCCAATTAGGAATATCCAGGTCAGGGTTGGACAACTTGTGACCTTGTTTTGGCTTACAGATCCCATCAGCCCTCGCCCCTGGCTCTGCTGGCTCAGGGGAATTGTAAGCCTGAACATCTGGAGAGCCACAAGTTGAGTTGTTTTTTTCTGTACTTTTGTCCATCTTAGTAGCCTTCCCCAACTTGGTGATCCCCAGACGTGTTGGGCTACAATACATTAGCAATGGTGGCTGGGAATGATGGGCGATACAGTCCAACACATCTGGAGGGCACCAGCCTGGCTTGTGTGTTTCATCAGAAGCAAGGCTGAGGGCAAGCAAGGACTCTGACCCTGACCCGGTCCCTGAGGTTGTCTCCAGCACAAACCAATGCTCATGCTGACCAGTTTCACTTTGAAGAGGGGGCTGAAGCTGGTTTGTGAACCATGGTTAACGCTAGCCATGCTTGGTGTTAACCTCAGTGAATATGAACTGTGGCTAGTGCTGACATGAAAAGGAGGTTTCTAGTATGATTAATAGAATAGGAAATGTCATGTCTGCAGTAGTTCAACATCTCTTGCTGAAACTTTGCTGAGGTTAAGGTCAAGGTGTTATCAAAAAGCAGACACCCCCACCCACACAATTAAAATTAAAAAGGCAAAAAGAAGGGGTACAAAGTAACATTCTAACTTCTTTAATGCAGTCCAATCCAATTATTATTTTCTTGCTTGAAGTCAATTCTGTGAACTCCATATTTATTTGCACTAAACAGGTTGGTGGTACAGAAAAACAGCATCTCACTGAAAAATTTAATCTTCCAGGGTCTTTATGCATCAACCAACCAAGAGTGCACTGTTGTTATTTTTTATTTTTAAACCCCTTCTTTCCTTCCCCCCACCCCTTTCTTCCATTTTGCATAACTATATTATCCCATAGACTTAAAAACAATCAACTAGCCAAGTTATTAATTATGATACATCTAAAAAAATTAATACTAACCCTAACATGACTGCTGCTTTAAGAGCTCTGTATAATTGCCTTGGAAGGGCTTCTCAGTAGCAAATCACTACAACAGGTCCTAAAATCATAAATGCAATAATAATGATCATAATCATAAGAGAGAGACAGAAAACCAAGAGCAAGTTTTTGAGGATTCAAATAATAAGCAAGTAGCCCATCCGAGCAGGACATTCTCCTGCCCAAGCCCCAGCCTGTACTGCAGGGGAGCGCCCGCCCGCAGGAGTGGGCTTGCACAAGGGAGCGTCGCACTCGATTGCACCAGAACTGGCCTTGGATTTGGTGGCGCCAGGTGGTGGCAGCATTTCCCCATAACACCTTGAGGCTTGCAAGGTGTTCTTACTTCTTTAAGAACAAAAATGCTATTTTTAAAAAATGCTGGTTTCTGGTGTTTTCTTTTTCTCTTAAAGGAAAACGGCTTCTCTACGTACTAGATTCCACAGGGCGCATTTTATGAGCAATGATGCTAATATGCAAATCTTAGAAAAGGGCCGTGAGGCAGAGAGAAAGGAGAAAGGAGACAAAGACATCTAGTTCTCTGCCAGATCAAAAGGAGGGTTCCTTAAAATTCCCAGACCAGCATCTGTGGTGTTGCTTTCCTTTGTGGGCTTCCAAACCGGGTCACTGACAGACCAGCTAGATGCCTGGCACCATTCTGCCTGCATTGCAGCCCCAAGGATCACCCATCCATTCATGGTCATGCAGGTACCTTGCAGTTTGTCATCTGATAAACAATCTCTGTCCAGGGAAGATTTAGGGGAGAGGAGAACAGGGAAGGGTGAGAACCTAAAAGGAATTCAAACAAACATCTTCCCACTACAAAACTGGATTTCTGTTAGCTCCCCCACATCATTCACAGCCATCTTGTAGTTATACATAAAAAAAAACCCCAGACTGCTGCTTTGTTAAAGTTAAAGCTGGCCTCATTTTCCATCTGGCCCCATCGGTTGCTGGTCGACCTCTGGATCCACTAGAGAGGATGCAAATGCAGACTGAACAATCTGAAACCCAAACGATTCCAGGAGAGACATGTTCTGTTGGGGGGAAAAGGGGGACCCCAGGGCAGGGCCCAAGTCCCCTAACGGGGCTCCCAGGGAGCGGACATGGACTTTCTGTATGTGTTTGTTGAGATAGGACTTGGATCTGAAAAAGCTGCCACACTCAGGACATGGGTACTTCTTATCTCCCTCCGACTCCAATTTATTTTTGGCGACCACCATGTCGCAGGAGAAGGAGCCGTTGGCATTCTGTTTCTCAGGTGTCTTGAGGTCGCTGGCATCGGAGAGATCTCCGTAGGAATCTGAACTCTCAATCTGGTCCGAATGTGAGCATTTCTGGCCTTCTAAGGAGAGAAAGAAAAAGCATGTTTTTAAGAGTCCAGACAACCCTCGGCCCGCATAAGCTCACCCCCCGTTTTTTCAAGAAGACCCTTCTACACTCTCTCTTGCATGCAACCTGCATCTCTCCTCACTCAGAAAATCCAGGCACAACAGTTACTACTAGCCCACAAACATTTTCAGAAGTCTGCTTGCCCCGACGTATTTTATGTTAGTCACAAGGCCAACTCTTGGAGAGCTTCCCTCCCTAGTCCACCTGAAGACAATGCTGATGTGCCACAGGCGAGCAGGCAAACGGCTAGGTTCAAACCTGG
Organism: Heloderma suspectum; assembly: GCF_057233095.1. Classification (NCBI taxonomy): domain Eukaryota; kingdom Metazoa; phylum Chordata; class Lepidosauria; order Squamata; family Helodermatidae; genus Heloderma; species Heloderma suspectum. The sequence continues at coordinate 31,360,830 of NC_139470.1, forward strand.
GCTAAGCTGGGTCCAGTTCACCAATCTGGGCACTCAGCCTTTGGTCTAAAGAACTGCAATGACACTGGAGAGTTATATAAAATGCCTCAGGCATGCACAAAAGGCCCTCATATACGTAAATCCCAGACTCACTGAGCGCTATAAAAAGTCTCTCATTACTGTGGATTCATATACGGAAGCTGCTTCCCCCGCACGGAAGTGCAGCTATCATCGCTGTGCGCAAGAACTGTATGAAAATGCAAGACACAACAAGGGCACAAACCAGTTCACAAGAGGGGAGCAGGAGTCCAGCAAGCAGCAGCCGTGGGGCCGGGCCAGGCATGCTTGCCTCCTCGAGGCACAGTCTCATGCCGCTGCCCTCCGCCTGGTGCCCAGCGGATGCACCGGGCTGGGCTGCAACATGGCCTCTGGCCAAGCTAGCTGGGATCTGCAGACCCACACATCTGGAGGGTACCAGGTTGGGAAGACGGGGCGAATGCAAGGGCGAAGCGCCAGCGTGGCATCGGAATGCAGAGCTCTTCGGCAAAGCGGTGTGTGAGAGCCTCCCTGCAACCACGTTTCATTCTCTGGATGGGTGTCAGGTACAGAGGGACTAGGCCCAATTCCCCGGCTATATTCTCTGGCGCAAGATGAGGAGTCACAGAGCGCTCCAGCTGCACCTCCATCCTCCAGGCGCCACTCACTCAGGCCAAATCCACATCTCTGCAGTCCTCTGAACATGACGCAAGCGGAATTCCATTTCCCATCGAAAGCTAAAAAATGTTGCCACGCTTGCTTGGAAAGGCACAGACAAGAACTCTCGAGACCCCCAAAGCTACACGGAACATTGCCACCATCTTCCACTGTTGGCACACAAACTGGAACCAAGAAGGTGCTCTACTTCTCTTGCGGTGCCCTCCTGGGGGACCCCTCCGCCAGCAGCTCAACAGCAAGCAAGGAGTATGGAAAACTTGGAAGGAAAGAGGACCTCTCCATCCCACAGCTTCCCCATGGGAGTGGCAATTCCCTGGGGTGCATCCAATAGCGCCATTTCACAAGCACAAAGCTTCTACCACTTGTGGGAGAACCTGTTCTTACCCTTGCACAAGCGTCAAACCCAGCACTTCGATTCTGCTTCCACAAGTTGCTGCACAGGCCACAGCACACGACAGTTGCATAACGGCAGGCGAAGCGCATTGCGCAACAGCCTGTGCAACCAACAGTACGAGTGGAACCAAAGTACTAGACCTGACACTTGTGTGAGGATGAAAACAGGCTCTGTGCTCACGGAAGGAGACCTCTGGCTACAACCCTGGGGGGACCCGTGCAGCTGAGAGTATGGAGTGGAGAGTCCAGATGAAACCTGTGAATTTTCCCGTATAAAATGTACTTACGTCAATTACTTCGACCCAAACCAGAACAAAGAGAGCAAGACCAAAAGAACTGGGCGGGAGCACACAGACTGGTTCCCTAAGTGGAAATCCAAATTGTGCCCCCTCCCCCAGACACGCACTGATTAACTTGAAGGTACAATGAACTGGGAAGATCTCCTAGGCAATCCCCATCAAAATGGGAGGGGAAGGAGGGGGCTGTCCAGGAGAACCTCCTGCTGGATTGTGCCCCATAGGCCAGCTCTGCCCGACTCACAGTCTGCTGCTCTGGATGGCATGCAAGACTCACCAGGGCTGCCTGCAAATGTGGGGTGTGTGAAGAGGGGGGGGGAGTAGGAAGTCAAGGCTACTTTAGCCAACATCTGCCTAGCCAGGAGTAAAAGCAGCAGCAGCCTCTCAAGACTGAAATCTTTGGGCAGTCGTGACACCCATCGTGCGGTGATGTCCTCCATCCTTCCGTAGTAAAATCAGAAATGGGGGTCTAGATCTCATGGAAGCAGTCAAGGTGTGTCTGGGCCAGCCTTCCCCAACCTGGTGCCGTCTAGATGTGCTGGAATACAACTCCCATAAGCCCCCAGCCAGCATAGCTGTTGTAGTCCAACACATCTGGAGGGCACCAGGTTGGGGAAGTTAGAAAATGCAAGTGTTCCACGTGAAGGTAATTCTGTGTATGGAAACTGTTTCCTTAATGCCCACCCTGCGACCCTCCACCTGGAGTCTGGCACAGCCCCGCCACGCGTGGGCCACCTCAGTGGGAAGGAGGCCTGAGTCTTTCCAAAGGTGTGAGCCTCCATCACCCACAGCAACACAAGGACGACCATCTTCAGCAGGAAGAGAAGGAGGCTGCTGGAGTTAACAGTATGCCTAGACTTCTGAACTCAACCCAGTGCCAAAGCTTCGCATGTATGGAGAGAGAAAGTGGGCGAATTGAGAGTTTCTCCACAGCTTCTAGAAAGTCTAAGACTTGAGTGAAGGGGGAGCAGTTGATCCCCCATCCTCAAATAAGGCGCCCAGGGGCTTCCTTGACCAAAGTTACCAAAACGGAACTCTGCACGTCTTCTTCAACGTTTCCCTAAGGCCAAGTTTTTACATTCAGCAAAATGGAGCCATGAAGTCTCTCCTGGATGGTCCCTCTTCAGGTTACAAGTCCGGCATTGTGTATCTGGAGGCTCTTTCACTGGGAAATGTAAAAAGCTCATTGCATGGGGTGGGTGGGAGCCCAAGCATTTGGGGGGGAAGTTCCTCCTGCAAAATTCCCTCTTTGCACATTGCATAACAAACCTTTGGAAATTGGTGTTTAATAATCCATGGTTTGTTAGCGTGGCTGGGCTCACACACAACAAAACAACCCACAGTTCAACAACCCATGGCTCAATGACAACCCACACCCAACCTTGGATGTGGGTTGTCATGTTGTGTGAACCCAGTCACTGTTATCTTTGAACTCCAGTTGCTGGGGACAGTTATCACATTCATGCCCTTGTGGATTTCCCAGGGCTATTCGGTGAGAGTCTGGACTCTGTAGAACATCACCTGATCCAGCAGGGCTCCCTCATGTTCTTAGATATTAGTTTTGTCCATGCAGCGAGCTTATTTGGGGCAGAGGGTTTGCCCATGAAAGGGCATTCAGACACGTAGCCCTCTGCTTGCGGCCTGAAGTGGGAAAGTGGAGGAAAGATGTAGCTGCTGCTGCACACCGCAGATCTTAGGTTCCCTTCCCCCAAACCGTTCCTCTCGCCCACCCTCCCACACCCAGCGCCCAACACCACAAAGTCCTACGCCAAGAGACGGAAAGTGCAGAGCAGGGGGTCGCTTGCCTTTGATGCCATAGGTCCTGACGCTGTGGAACGCTGCTCCCCCATTCGGGATGGGCTCCGGGTGCCTGGAGACCTGGGGAAGGGGAACACCGTGGTGGGTTTTAACATGGACCTTTAAGTAGGAGGCAGAGGAGAAACCTAAACAAGATAAAAGGAGATGAGATCCTGCCACCAGCACAGACACGCTGCCTTTCCCCAGGTTCCTGTTAGTTGCTTCCAGATCCTCTCGGGTCCTCTGAAAGAACTTGCGTACATGCCAAAATGAGATCCAGCCACCACCACACTTGTGAAGGAGGCCTCAAAATATGAAGTCTGCCCAAATCCAGGAATTAAAGGGGGGGATGTCCCTGCATGGGAGTGCCCTGGGCCACAAGAACACGCTACAGCGAAGGAGAGAAAGACGGCAGAATCTACGTTAGATTGGCACGGCTCATGTATGAAGAGTTCTTCTCTTTCGCAGAAATCACATGCTCATTATGTTTTCATATTATTAAGCCTGCCTGCCCAGCTCCTAAAATAACCCATAATCTACTCCATCTGGCTTGCAGAACAGGGCAGGGCAGGGCAAAAGCAGGCCTGGAGAGCTTTAAATATGTAAATCCTGGTTTGGCAGCCGGGATATTTAGTACCTGATTCGACTGTGCTGACAACAGGCTGTCTATTCAAGAGATGTGTTGGGAACAGGGAAGTAGGACTGAAACACTCTTGGACAGTGGAGTGGAGACTTCTGGAGGAGTAAGCTTAGCAGACACAAAAAGGACGCACCAGACTTTATACCACGTTCTTCACACAACGCTTCTGAACACAGACCGGAATTGCCAGATTCCTCCATCATTAGAAAGAGCTCTCCCCTCCCCTCCCCTCCGCTCCCGAACCAAACAACCCACACGCATACAGACACACACAGCCTGATGCCTTTGCCTGTGGTTTGCATTAACGCATTTCTTGTTTGAAAAAAAGTGCCTAGTATTATTAGATCCTTTACAGATATTGTAGAACTGGAAAAGATGCAGAAAAGGACAACCCAAATGAGCAAAATGCTGGAGCAAATCCGCTATGAGGAAAGGTTACAGTGTTTAGGGCTTTTTAGCTTAGAAAAAAAGGCAAGTAAGCATATATAAAATGTGCATATAATTATGCCTGGTGTGGAGAAAGTGCATAGGGAGACATTTTTATCCATCTCTCATAATACTAGAACCCAATGGGGTCCTCCCAAGAAGCTGATTGCTGGGAGATTTAGGTGAAATAAAAAGAAGTCCTTGTTAACACAGCACATAGTTAAACTATGGAATTTGCTACCGCAAGATGTAGTCAAGGCCACCAACTTGAACAGCTTTAAAAGGGGGTTAGACAAATTCCTGGAGAAGGCCATCAATGGCTACTAGTCCTGATGCCACTTGGAGCACCAGAGATTAGGATGATCTCTGTATGCCAGTTGCTGGGGATGGGAACACAAGCAAGGGCTGATGCTGCGTTCCTGTCCTGCTTGTGGGCTTCCCATTGGGGCATCTGGTCGGTCACTGTGGGAACAGAATACTGGACTTTACGGGCCTTTGGTCTGATCCCGCAGGGCTCTTCTTATGGTCTTAGGACCACCAAAAATGTTTCCCTCCTTTTCTATAGAGAGAAAGCAACACCAAAATAATGTTATTCATCAACATTCGTATTTCAAATGCATCTGAAACTAATGGTGCTGCAATCATTTCTGCTGTCAAAGCCCCAAAGCTGTGCAGTTCAAAAACTGCTACTAAGGTGGCAACCCATGAAGAAAGCAGCACTGTGGCTTCCAACTGTTGTTTTGAAATGCTTAGATTGCCTTGACAAGTCTCTGCAAACCTGCAGCCCTTGTGGGTGGGGTGTTGCCAATGGGTGTGAGCACGTCCAGACCCAGGCACAATCTAGCCTTTGCCCACAGCGCATCAATTTTGCTACTTTTGGTTTTGGAAATTTAAAGGCATTGATTTGGATTTTAAAATTTAATTTACTTATTTTTTGGTATAAACATTTATGCCTTGTCTTTCCGTTTAAAGAATACCCAAGGTGGCTTAGAACATACTTAAAACCTAAGGTACTGGATATTTTTATCCAGCAATAAGGAGTTACAGATTACAAAGGCTGGGGCACAGCAGAAAAACAGACAAGTAAACAAGAGATGCGCGAGATAAGCTTTTCAGCTTGACAGGCCAGAAGGAGCCTGCCAAAAAATTAAAAGTTCTAGCCAGGTGGCCAAAGATGCCAGCTGTGCTAGGAAACTCCATGGCGGGGCAGCCCCAGGGAGAGCGACTCCCTTCCGCCTTCCCAGCAGCAGCACCAGCCACTGGCAGGCTGTGGAGCAGTGCCTCTCCAGCAGATCCAATGACCGGGCAGGCTCATCTGCTTGGATGCCCTGGTCCCAAGTCACCGAAAGCCCTAAACGGCTTCAGAGCAGGATACCAAAAGGGCCCTCTTCTCCTGTAAACCCTGTCCATTCATTAACTGGCACTCTGAACTGTACCTGGAAACAGACCGAAAACTGGTGCAGCTATGGCAATGAGGCTGCCCTACGCTCCCAAGAGTGAGCTCCCATGAACACCTGAGCTGGATCAGCTGAAGGTTCTGGATAACCTTAAAGGGCAGCCCCACATAGAGGTAACCCAGTCTAGCCAGAACTCCGGTGGCCAGATCTGACAGTTCTCTGTGTATGGGGCCTGCCTGCGCTGGGCCAAAGCGCTCCTGGCCACAGCTGCCTACCTAACCAGCCTGAAGCAAAGTGTATTCAGCCAGTCTCTGGCCTCGATTTCCGAAAGGAAGGGTGGCCCCACCCACAAGAGGCAGAACCCCTATTCCCAGATCAGCAGCTCCACTGACCAAGAGCACCTCTGCTTGGCCTGCATTAAAGATCCGTTTATTGGCTTCCATCCAGTCCATCATTGCTCCAGGCACTGAACTATTACTTCAACAGCCTCCTCAGAGCCAGATGGGAAGGAGGGAGGGAGCGAGAGCTGAGCATCATCGAAAGGCTGGCGATGGCTCACTTCACATTATTTATTTTATTTTTTGAAAACATTTGTATCCCACCCTATATCATTAGGATCTCAGGGCTGCATACAGATAAAATCAATGTAGGCAGTAGAAAACAATAAACAATTTAAACAGCTAAAACATATTAAACTATTAAGCAAGTTAATACCAATTTAAAATCTAAAACAATAAAACAGTTAAAAGAGTGTGCTACTTTAGGGAATGCATTCAGCCCTCAAAGGCTTTGATAAAAAAACATGTTTTAACTTAGCACTGAAATGAAGCCAATGTCTGCGCCAATCGGGCCTCCAAGGGGAGGGCATTCCACAACCAGGTGCCACAGCAGAAAAAGCCCTCTCCCACATCCCACCGTAGTGTATGTCTCACACTGGTGGGGATGCAGAGGAGGGCTCCTCCAACAGATCTCAGTCCTCGGGCAGGCATATATAAGGGAGGCGATCCCTCAAATATCGAGGCCCCAAGCCGCTTAGGGCTTTAAATGTCATCACTAGCACCTTGAATTCCGACTGGAAGCGTATCGGCAGCCAGTGCAATTCCTTTAAGACTGGTGTTATGTGATCTTTCCGAGATGTCCCGGTCAACAGTCTAGCTGCTGCATTTTGCACTAGCTGCAACTTCGCGCCGTCTTCAAGGGCAGCCCCACATAAAGTGCATTGCAGTAGTCTAATTGGGACGTCATCAGCATATGTACTACTGTGGCTAGGTTACCCCTGTCCAGGAAAGGCCATAGCTGGAGGCCGAAGCTGACAGGGATGGATCTAGGAGTACTCCCAAGCAATGCACCTGCTCCTTCGGGGGGAGTGCAGCCCCATCCAGGACAGGTTGCTTACCCAATTCCCAGACTCAGGAACCACCAATCCACAGAGCTTCCGTCTTATCAGGATTCAGCTTCAGTTTCTTGGCCCTCATCCAGCCATTACAGCCTCCAAGCACTGGTCCAGCACCTTCACTGCCCCAGCTGACTCCGACGACAAGGAGAAATAGAGCTGAGCATCATCAGCATACTGGTGACACCCCACCCCAAAACTCCTAATGACCTCAGCCAATGGCTTCATATAGATCTTGAACAGCTTGGGGTATAGAATAGAACCCTGTGCCACCCCACAGCTTCATAGCCATGGGGTAGAACAGGAATCCCCCAATACTGCTCTCTGGAATCAGCCTTGCAGGTAGGAGCAGAACCACAGTGCCCCCAACTCCCATCCTGCAGAGCCAATCCAATAAGATACCAGGATCAATGGTATCAAAAGCCGCTGAGAGATCCAGGAGGATCAACAGGGTGGCACTCCCCCTGTCTTTCACCTGGAGTAGGTCGTCAGTCAAAGCAGCCAAGGCTGTTTCAGTGCCGTACCCTGGCCTGAAGCCAGACCGAAATGGCTCACTTCACAACCTGGTAGACCATCAGTGTCATGCAGATGTTAAAGTAGCACAGGGCAGCCTTTCCCATACCCGTGTCCTCCAGATGTGTTGGACCATCTCCTGCCAGGGGGATGCTGGGAGTTGGAGTTCAACACAACTGGAGGGCTCCAGGCTGGAGAAGGCTGGCCTAGGGTAGTTGGAAAACAAAGGCAGGCAGGAGACGACTGATCTCTCCGTAGCTTCTTGTAACGTGTCAAATGCCATGCTTTGCTCTGATGCTGCTGGAACACTTTTCCAATCAGGCCAGCCTGCTTGCTCTTGGTCTTCATCACAGAGCTCCTGCACCAACTCCCTGTGAAGTTCTGTAGAGCTCTAGCTACCCGACTGTCAAATAATATGGAGACACAGGATTATAAGGGAGCCTGTACGGCCAAGGTGTTATCTGTACAACTAAGTAGTAAGAACGGAGTTCTTGGTTTAAAAGACAAAGGAAAATGAAACACACAAATAGCCAACGAGCAGCAGCCACTACTTCAGGGATTGGCTTGTGCCATGCTGTGTTTTAATGGGTCTGTCTTCTTCTCAGGTATGTTTATTGTAATATCTGTGGTTTGGTATGGCCTTTAGCTTTCTCTCCGTTTTACTCCAACCAAACGTTTTAGTGTTGCTTTATAGTATAGAATGCATTTTATCATTTTAAATTGTATTTAAATGGTTGCTCTTATATTTTGTACATTGCCCTGAGAAAGTCAATCAGCTAAATATAGAGAGTAAACAAATACATAAAACAGATGTTTTCCATGCTGCGTGGCAGCCTTCCCTGACCTGGTGCTCTCCAGATGTTCTGAAATACAACTTCCGGCATTGCTGACTACTGTCCATGCTGGCTGATGGTAGCTGAAGTCCAAAACAACTGGCGGATGCCTGGCTGGGGAAGGCCGCTAGTGGGTAAATATCTGTAACATTTTCTCCTAAGCACCTCTTCATCTTAGCAAAAAAGATTGGACGTAATCTCTTAAACCAGTGGTGCACAACCTGTGCCCCCCTTGGCTTTTACTACAGCCCCCTGCCCCCCCATCGAACTCCCCGGCAATTTCCCCACTGCCTGTCCTCCCCACTCCCTCCTCCAGAGACCCTCATACAGATCCGTCTTTGCCCACCGTTGCTAGCAGCAAGAAAAAAGCAATTTGAATCCAGAGGAGCACTGGGCTGTGTGCATGCGCCCGTGCATGCAGCCCCTGAGCCAGCACTGCCGGTGACTCTCCAGGGCAAAAAGACGCCCAGCCCTAAGCCAGCCGCATGTCAGAGTGAGCACAATGCTGCCAAGGCTCCACAGAGCTGTGCATTTCTGCCTGAACGTCCTAACACACCTCATACACACCATCAGCAACCAGGAAAGGCAGGCCAATGTCGCTGTCTCTGGCTTGCAGAACTGGGGTGGGGGCTGAGAAAGTGCGCTTGCCTCACTAAGGCCACCTGATGAGCTTGTGACTTGAACGGGCTCCCTGCTCCACAGCACAGTCTCTGAGTCACCAGGCCACCGCAGCGCTCTGTCAAGGGGGTTTGGGCAGCATATAAAAATCCACACACACTAGATGGGGAGGGGGGAAAGGAAGTGGCAGGCAGAGATAGGGAAAAGGCTGCTCCCCGCTGCAAGTGAAGGAACACCGACACCACAACTGCATTTTTGCAAAAATGGAGACCGTGTGCGCGCGCGCACAATTAATAGTGACTGTTCTAGTTATGAGTATGCCAATTGAAGAGAAGAATGCTTAAAAATACAACACCTTCTCTCTGAAAACAACAGTAGATCCACAAAGGAACTCCAAGTACACATCCAAACAAGGGAAGAATGGTGGAAACAGAGAATGCCTGCACGCCCCTTTCTAAGTTCCGGTTATTGGGCGGTATAGAAAAGTAACAAACAAATAAATAAAAATAAGTTACAGCCCATAATGTCGGTTACTGGGTAGATTAAAAATATAACAAACAAAGAACATGAAAGTAAAATAATGGACTTTTTAAAAAGTCAAGTTTGGGCCAAGCAAAGAGAAGGTACCATGGTGAGATTTGTTTAGTGTACCCCCTGTTCTCATCCACGGCCCACCATTGTTTACTGGGCAAGAGGGGCAGGTGTGAAAGATTTGGCCGTGCGTAGGCTCAGGCTGGGAAGCACAAAGGAAAGGAAGTTGCTACATGAAAATCTGCCCTACGATTCTACAAAGGGCAGGACCTGAATGGACATCAGTAAATCCAGCTCCTTCAAAAAGGAACATAAGGAATTTGCGTTCAACGTTGTCATCTGTTCTCTGATTTCTGTGTTAATTATACAGTTATACAATTATGCAGGTATAATTGAGTTTTTATAGGCAACAGCCACGGCGAAGAGAGTTCCTCTATGACATGCTAACACCCACACTCTCCATAATCATAGCCAGCAGGACCAGCAATGCAAATATTGCTGGACTGCGAAAATATCTGCAAAAAGAGCTCTGGGACTCCCAGCTTCCCCTTGCCAAAGTTGGTGCTTCTATTATGTCAAGGGGCAGAAACCACAATTTTTGTAAGTAACAAGAGATGGAAGAAAATAAAAATAAAATTACAGCATAACCAAATCCTTGAAGTCTGATCATGGCTCAGTGATCACTGCCCAATAGCTACATTAAGCTAAAAATAAAACAGTAGGAATATGTTCAACTCAAGAGGGGAGAACATGTCTTCAGGACGAGCCAAATCATACCGGGAAAACAGAAACACGTGAGACTAAAGCCCCTCGCACACAGACACTACACCACCTTCCCCAGCCTGGTGCCTTCGAGAGCTCCATTCCTCCTCGCGGGAAATCCATTGGGGGCGGCATGCCTGTGGCGGGCGGGGCCAGAGCCAGAGTGGATGCCCCCCCTTTCTGCCACCTCCTTTTCCTTCCCACACAGCAGGCTGCCCAGGCAGGGACAGATGGCTCTTGCCACAGGGCCCCATGGATCGCACGCAGGAGGCCTCTGGAATGAGGCTGAGGGCCACAGTTGCCCGGTCCTGCCTACACATCCCCTGAGCATTAGCATGGACTCCTGCGGAGCAAGCATCATCACGCTTTCAAGAGGTCTCCTAACCACACAGCCGCAAGCGCCTCCTCCACCAATCTCTCTCTTCCAAGCGTTGCTTTATCCAAGAGGCCTCTTTCCCCACACAGAATTGTTTGGTTCAGACAACTTATTAAACCCCATCTGCAATTTAAGCTCAAAACCATTACAATATGTATGCAGCAGTAAACCTTGGAAGAGATCCCTCTGGCACAAAAGGATGGAATTCAAAACTTAACTGGACAGTCCTCTCTCCCAGGCACGATGTGCTGAAGAAGCAGGCAAAGAGAAACATGGGAGATGGGAATCTGCTGTTTCCTAACCTGACAGTTGGGGGTGTCCCTCTTTAAGGCAACACTTCTGAAAAGCAGGGAGATGGATGCCCACGGGTGAACACAACTTCATAAAACCTAAGATGCTCCAAAATTTACTTTTCCCTTCCCCAGAGATGTTCTACGCAATTTGAATATGTATTGCAAACCACCTTCTATGCTCAACACAACCCACAATTAACTTAAAACGAAAAAGGATGGCTTCTGAGAATGTGCAGAACGCACATTCCGGCATGAATGTGCAGGTATGTTCTGGCGACCGTCATAAAAGACTGAGGCAGCAATTCTATGTGTACTTACTTGGGAGTAAGCTTCAATGAACCTAACAGGACCTATTTCTGAGTAAACACACACAGGATCAGGCTGTGAGCAAAAGTTCCAGCAGTAATTTCTGGCTACTTTGTACAATTTGTCAGAAGTTCCCTTTATTCTCCATCTTTACCAGCTTGCTTTCCCCACTGTTTTCAGCCCTTTTTGTTTGGAACAGGAATACCTATGAAGCAGACCTGTTCAGCAAGAGTATTCAGTCAGCTATGAACGAAACCACTTAAAATGTTAAGCCAGATTCCAACAGGGTCACAAGAATGGAATCGCCCAAGGAGGTTTAAGCGCAAACAGGAAACCGCACTCTCTGCAGGGCTGCAACGTGGTGCTTTCGGTACACCACTGAGGGCTGCTTTACTTACAGGGGTCTCCTCCTGTGTTCAAATGTAAGAGCTTGCTGCCTGCTTCTCCTTGTTCTAGGGATCCTTAGAAATGACCTTATATAGTGAGCCAGATCCCTGGTCTGCGTAGCCCAGTACTGTCTACTTTGGCAGCAGCTCTCCAGTCTCCAGACTTGGCCCCAGCGACTCAAGAGCCTTTTCAAACTGGAGATACCAGGGGCTGCACCCAGGGCCTTCTGCATGCAAATTAGGTGCTCTACCCACTGGGCACAGCCACCTTTTTTCCTTGCACTGTCCACCCCCACTCCTCCACATTCCCCTCCCCCCCTTCATACACAAGAAGAGCCGGATTCCTACACGAACTGGAAGGGGAAGACCGTTCTAGAGACACAAAGATCTGTTTTCTACTGATCTCATACACAGCTCTTATTGGCTATTTGGAAAATCCAGCACAATCAATCTCATTGTGAATTAGGTGCCTTTACTGCAATGTCTCCTTAAAAATGTTTCTTTGCACCTAAGGCTACAATTTTAAGTACATTTACTAAGGAGCCCAACTGAACTCACCAGGACTTTCTACCAAATGAAGATGCTTAGGGGACCACGCTGCCTGGGAATGGTCCTAAGCCCACTTTCTGAAAGTGACTTCTACTGAAATCAAGCAACAGGTTTGGGACTGGAGTGTTGTCTTGGGGCAGTTTCTCATGCTGCCTTTGGTACGTGGGCATGTGTATCGGAGTATGAAATACACACAGATCGTGAAGTGTGAAGGGCAAACACCAACCCCGCCCTGTCCTTGTCAAAAGCTGGGGAGGGATTGTGCTGCTGCCGCTGCTAGCTTTGGAAGGAAATGCTTGTCTGCTCTGCACTCTGGTCGAGGGTATGGCAGATCTTTAGTATGGAGGGGGGGAATCGGCTCCCCCACCTGTCTCCAGAGAGACTCTATTCACAGGTACATGTTCTCCTCTTTTGACAGTCAGGACCCCTCCACCTCTCAGTTTGGAAATCCCCAAATCTGAGGAACAGGATGAAACGCTGTTCAGTAACAGAGAGGAACTGACTGCCAATTCCAAGGGTCTCCCAGATGCTCCATTTTTACACTGTGAGGGGACTTGGAAGAACAAGGACTAGTCACTAGTTAGGGCCGGGCCATCCATGCACCGGCATTGCTCACTTCCTCATCACGTGGCCACGCAACCTTCGATGGCAGCAGCTGGATGTGTCAATGGTTTCCATGGAGTAGTATTGTGGACGAGGGGATGGGAGAGTTCAGGCTGTGGCGACTCATCTGTGATGGCCCATTCTGTGCACAGGCAATTCATCACTGGGCCAGCAAGAGATGGGCAAGTGCGCAGGAACCAGCCCCAAGTGGTACATCGTTGGCTGAAGCCAAGCGCAAGGAAGAGCAACATCTGCTTTTGTGTTTTTTCTTTGTGGAGAAGGCATTTGTCAGCTTGAATCATCCCCCCCCCCCCCAATTACAAGCGGGTGTATTCATTACCTCTGTTGCAGATGGTACAGAAGTTGCTTGGTCCTTCACTGTGTTTCTTCAAGTGATCGGCCATGTACGCTGCCCGCAAGTACTTCCCGCAGACCTGGCATGGAACTTTGTCTTCATGGCACGCAAGATGCGAACGCAGCCGGTCACGGGTGGCAAAGGAAGCGTTGCAAGTCTGTGGACAGCAGCAGACCTGTGTTAACCCCCCACACACACCTATTAAGGTTCATTAGTGCTAGGTGATCCCCAGTATAATAGTTCCAAATTCAACAGATATGTACAAACGATACTGGGATTAATTCTGTCAGAGGAATGACAAGAGGAAAGCAAGCAGCACCCTGACCGAGCAGGGGCTGCAGCTCCTAAGGAGAAAAGCATCAAGACTTGATATTGGTGGTTCTGGAGGAACCCAGTCATTTCTGATTAAACACTCTTGATTATTTAACTAATACCACCCACCTGGCCAGAGCATCATCAGGACCACCCTAGTCACCCTACAGAGAGAAAGAATGGCCTTCAGACAACTAGGAAGGTGATCTTTACAAAAAGGCCTGGTCTTTCCCCCTGTTTCAGGCCACATATGAAGATACAGGTGAACAAGCAGGGAGGTCAACATGACTGTGGCCTTGTAACCGTCGCAGGCTTATCTGCAAGGTCACAGAATCATCTGCATTGATCTTGGCCAAATCAGGTGACAGGAGAGTCCTCAACAATATTACGCATTGTCCATAATTTCCCCAACTGCGACTGGAATTATCCCAGCATCCCCAGCTAAATTCACAGCTACTGTGCAAAGCTTGCAGAACTCCAACACTCCCTTCAGTTTCGGGGAAATTTCTGTTGCCCAAGCAGAGAACTGCAATCACTGAAATGAACGGGGAAGTCCCGCATATGTTGTTGGGTGTACCAAAGCCACTGGATCGGATGGAATGGCTGCACAATGCCCTGTGCCTATCCCAGAGCAGAAACGATGGCGAGGAGAGGAGGCACTGCTTGAACCTGCAGGGGTGCAGAAAAGCAAGAGGAGCAGAACGGAGGATGCCCCTGTAAGGCCATCACGTCTCAGCACCTGGAGCCCCCACCGTTTGCTCACGGTGGAAGCGTCTGGAGTCAGAAATGAAAGGGATGCCAAGAATGGGCAGTGGCGGCGGCAGCAGTAGCCCCCGCCCCCGACGCAGCGCACGTGGGAATCTCCTCCTCTCTTGCCACACATGTGATAGACCTATCATAGGTCACTAACTTATGGAATTCACCAAGCGGTGGCACTTAGATTGAAAACAGATCAGGCAAATTCATGGAGCCGCTCTATGGGCATCAGCCATGACAGTGAAGCGGAACCTGCACACGCAGCGGCCAGATCCTGGGGAGAAAGAGCAGGAAGCGCCCGTCTCCGTCGTGCCCCGCATCCAGCTGGCTGACTGGGGTTGGAAAGGGAGTGCTGGGCATCAGCTGGGCCTTGGGGCTGGGCAGCTAGGGGAGAGCTGGGTCCCTGGAGCCTTGGGCAGAGGGGAAAACACACAGCAGGGAGGATAAACTGAGCTCCTCGAGACCAGCCCTCGTGATACCTGTTAAAGACACGGCTCTAAAGCCGTGCACAGAAGTGGCACGAGAACTGCAACACAAGTGCCTCTCTCAGAGGGGGCCAGTGTCAGAACCAGCCTTCCACATGTACTTGGAATGCAAGTCCCATCACCCACAGCCTGTGGGTAATGGGAGTTGTAATCCAAGCACATCTGGAGGGTGGCAGATTGGAGAAGACTGTCTTAGACACACATAGGTGTGTTGTGATTCTCATGTTACCTTTGCACAGAATATCATCTGGCAGAGATGCAACTTGTGAGAATACAAGCAGCAACCGTGGATCACACTGTACCAATTTTAACACCATAGGACATGAACCTACATCAGATGCTATTGCTTGGGCAAAACCCAAAAGTTGTCCCAGGTGTTCCAGGGCAGATTAAAATTATATATCGTCAAAGGCACTGGCAGAGGAACTCACCCTGCAGAAGGAAAGCCTATCCTACTGGTAGACATCTTGAAGGAGAGAGGGGCAGGTCAGCTGGAGGGGGAGGCTGAGCTTTGCAAAGGAGCTCTTGGAGGGTGCGGAGCTGTCCCTTTGCTCCATGTCAAGAGGCAGCAATAACAGTCCCCAGGTGACGGTAGGACTGGTGTGTACGTATGTGTGCACGTGTGCAGCAGGGAGCTTTCCCCCTCGCTGGTCCTCCCTAGCCCATGGTGGAGGCGAGGATGGGACCAGGGAGGGGAAACTTACCTGGGGTGGAAGAACAGCAGGTACTGGATCCAGACTCAGACATGCTTAGAGTACATGCCTGGAGGTGGCCCCCAGTTATGGAACACTCTCCCCGATGAGGCCCGCCCGGCACCAACATTGTTATCTTTTCGATGCCAGGCCGAGACTTTCTCTTTTCCCAGGCTTTTGGCAGCATGTGAGGCTCAAAGTTGTTTTTAGATATACGTTTATGTATACTGTCTGTGTGTGTTTTATGTTTTGAAATTTTGCACATTGTATTTTTAAGGTTTTTAATCCACACAGCTTCGGCTATGGGGCAGTATAGAAATGTTGATGGTGATGGTGATGTAGACCCACTGAAAGCAGTGGGACTTAAGATTGTCAAGACGAACTTAAGTCCGACTGATTTAAATGGGTCTCCTCCGAGTATGACAAAATCTGGATCCAACCCCAGATCTACACGCACCCCCTTGCCCTCTTTCTGGTCTCCCTTGCCTGGACTTCCCCGTGTCCTTTAAGCCAAATCAGGCAAGGGGGAACCCATGGGGGAGGGCTGTTTCTTCTCCCCTGAAGGCCAAAGGCAGCAAGCAAAGGCTCCGTGCCCTCCGGAGGCTCTTTTATAAAACCCGTCTCCCAACACTGGAGCCTTCCCTAAAGCCGACTGCCCTGTTGCCTTGGAGGGAAGAACGGCATTTTGAGATCCATGCAACTCCATGCCTGCACGCCTCTCTACAGAGGAGGCCGGCAGTGGGAATGGACAGTCTTATGTTCCTGGGGCGATGTATAACTGCCTGCTTGACGTGCAAAGGGGGCTCCTGTTTGACAGCACGCAGTAGGCTACTGTTGGAACGCCACGTCGTTTCAAAAGCTGCTTGCACAGAAGCGTGGAGGAGGCGCTGGCCCACAGCCCTCCTGCGTATGCAGCTGTCACTAGACTGGGGTGTTGAACCTGAAGCCCACGGGCCACATGTAGCCTGCCTAGGGTCCCATTTGGGCCCCCCAAGATTCCCGACCTGGCCACACCCTCTTTTTCCCCAACCACCAATCGTTTGGTGCTTTTCTGGCTTTTGTGCAGTTTTTTCCCCCACTCGAAAAGGTGGAGATGCCTCTGTGCAGGCCTGGGTATAGGCGGCAAGAGCTTTATGCTAAAACATGCAGGCGTTTTTGGCCCCGCCCCTTCTGCCTTCAGCCCCGCCCACCAGTGGAATGTGGCCCCCGAGGGCTTTCTCTGAAACACCCTGGTCTAAACTGCAGCCACTCGGCCCAATCCACCAGCGTCGTGCTCACACAGGATCTCCAGTACATGCACATGCATGGTGCTCCAGCACCCAGAAGGGCTCCCCCACATTCTACATAGCTCTCTTTTCTCTAGGATGAATGGAGAAGCACACTCAGGCGCAAGGGTGCTGTGTACACATCAGAGCATCTGCAGAGCTCCAGACTGGAATGGGGAGGGCGAGAGGGAAAGGCAGGTTGCTTACCTGTAACTGTGGTTCTTCATGTGGTCATCTGTGCATTCACACATATGGGCTCTGCGCCTGCACAGAGCCTTGATCTCAGAAACTTCTATAGCTGAGGATTGTTTTTGCAGGAACCCTCCCCCACCATCCTACTGTGCTCGTCCTAAGGGGTTCCCGCCCAATCCCTCAGTTCCTCGAGACTGCCTAGTGGGGCCTCAGGGCCAAAGGTAAAATCACACCTCAGTACCATCATCGAAATCACCATCGACACCAAAATGGGGACGGTGGGTGGGTTGTGTGAATGCAAAGATGACCACTCTACGAGCCACACTTACAGGTAAGCAACCTGCCTTTCTTCTTCGTGGTCTCTGTGCATCACACATATGGGCGATTAACAAGCTGACTTACTGGAGGTGGGTCGGTGTCTCAATGCAAGATTGAAGACAGGACCGCACGACCAAAAGCACAGTCAGTTCTCGCCCGGACGTCCAACTTGTAATGGCGTACAAACGTGGACAGCCTCGCCCAGGTCGCAGCTTTGCACACCTCAGGCAACGTCACTCCGCTGTCAAATGCCACAGATGGGTCCAACCCCCTTGTCGAGTGAGCTATAATTCGAGATGACAAACTCCAATCGGCTACCTCATATGCGAGACAAATGGTTTGGACGACCCATGAAGCTAGCCAGTGCAATGATACCGGGAGACCTTTCTTATGCCCTCCGTAGCAAGGGAACAATCTGTGAGATTTATGGAATGACTCAGTCCATGCCGTATAAAAAGCCAATGCCCGCCGAACATCAAGTGAATGCAAAGAAGTTTCTATTGGTGATGCGGGCACTGGAAAAAGGGCTGGCAAAACTATATCCAGTTTAAGTGAAATTCAGACACTACCTTGGGTGGGAAAGTAATATCTGGCCATAAAGCCACCTTATCTCTGTGGAAAATCAGGTAAGGAGAATCGATCCTTAACGCACAGAGTTCATTCGATCTTCTTGCCGATGTAATGGCTACAAGAAAAGCCACTTTCCAAGACAGTAAGTGTAGATCTACAGAGGCGAGTGGTTCAAACGGTTTAGCTGTAAGGGCATGTAGCCCCACTGACAAACTCCATTGAGGAACCGGTGATCAAAGCGGAGGCACAATGTTCTTTAGTCCTCTGAGGAATTGTCTCATCAAGGGATGAGTGAAGGCAGTAAAAGCTTGAATTGGCGAATGAAATGCAGAAATAGTAGCCAAATAAACCCAGATAGAAGAATACTTCAAACCTTTAAGAAACAACGAATGCAAGAAATGAAGAACATACTCTGTAGAACAACGGAGAGGATCAACTTTGTTGGCAGTGGCAAAAGTAGAAACGCTTTCCATTTATTAGAAAAAGGGCGTGTTGTTGAGGGTTTCCTAGCCACGTCCAGCACCAACTGCACAGCAGAAGGCAAGACGTCTATGGAATATTCCAAGCTGTTAGCTTGAGCGTTCTCAAGTCCAGGTGTCTCACCTGGCCCTGATGCTGTGGCAAAAGCATCGGTATCGACAACAGGCGCCAATATCCGCCTTTGGGCAGAGCTAACAGGAGAGCAAGCCATCCTTGCCACAGCCACCACAGCGCAATGAGAATTCCCCCCATCCTGTGCATAACCATTTTCATAATGACCTTCGGTAACAACGGAAATGGAGAAAACAGGTAAAACTCCTCATTTGTCCAAGAGAAAAGGAAAGCATCCCCTAAGGACCAGTTCCCCATCCCTGCTTTCGAGCAGAATTTCTTGTACACTGCATTTTCCAGAGTCATGAACAAATCCTCTGTAGGAACACCCCACGTCTGAAAAAGATGATGTAGAATGTCGGGAGCAAGTTGCCACTTGTGAGATTGTTGAAAAGTCCTGCTCAGCAAATCGGCTGCACACTGCCCTTCCCAGTGATGTGTATGGCTGACAGGCAAATTCTTCTGTGAATGGCCCAGTAGTCAGGGAGATCAGAGGTGGCGCATGAGTCCTGCCTTGCTTGTTTATGTACCAGACAACTGGTGTGCTGTCTGATGCAATTTGCATATGTTGGCCCATCAGGCTCTTTCCGAAAGTCTGCAATGCCTTCCACGCTGCTAACAACTCTAGTAATTTATGTGCCACCCTTTCTCAGGTACAGACCAAAGACCTTGAACCTGAAGAGACATACATTCATTCATTCATTCATTCATTTATAACCCGCCTTTTTTCCTCTTGCAAGGAACCCAAGGTGGCTTACATTATCCTCCTCCTCTCCATTTTATCCTCACAACAACCACCCTGTGAGGTGGGCTGGGCTGAGAGTCTGTGACTGGCCCAAAGTCACCCAGTGAGCTTCCATGGCTGAGTGGGGACTAGAACCCGGATCTCCCAGCTCCTAGTCCAACACTCTTGCCACTACACCACACTGGCTCTCATGCAATGTGCTCCCCATCCGAGGAGAGAAACATCGGTTGTGAGAACACAGGAAGGCAGTTCCAGTAGAAAAGGCATGCCTTCTACTGGGAGAGGTTTTCGTACATTGTCGACCATGGGAGTGATTTTAGAATATTTTCTGGTACTGTCAGATGAACTCGATGAATATCTTCCACTCCGGAAAAAACATGACGGAACCAAATTTGAAGGGGCCGCATTCATAGTCAAGCCCATGCCACCACCGATACTGCGGCTGCCATAAATCCAAGAAGGTGCTGGACGGAAAAAGCTAGCACTTTCTTCCGATGAAATATCTTTTTGGCAAAGCAGATGATTGCCGACACTCTTTCTGGTGGAAGATAAGCTCTTCCAGTTCTGGAATCTAGTATCGCCCCAGCAAACATGATGTCCTGAGAAGGGCAAAGTTTGGATTTCTCCTTGTTTATGCGAAGATCTGACACTTGTAAAAGGTCGCAAACGAGGGCTACTGCTTGATGCATCTGGAATGCTCCATGATTAGCCAAACATCCAGATATGGATATATCTCGACGTGCTGGGTCCATAGATAGGCGCAGACAACGGTCAAGCATTTTCTAAAGACCCTCAGAGCCATGGCCAATCTGAACAGTAGGATCTGAAACTGGAAAGTCTCTTGACAGATAGCAAAGTGAAGACGCTTCTGTGAAGGGTGAATCGCTACATGCAAGTACACATCTCCAAGATCCATCGCTGCAAACCATGCACCCTTCTGCAGCGGCGGGAGAATGGATGCTAGCGTGATCATTGGAAACATCTTGGTGGAAATGAAAAAATTTAGATTCCTGAGTTCCAAGATTGGTCGAAGCCCTCCATCCCTCTTCAGTACCGTAAAATAATGGGAATAAAACCCATCTGGCTGTTGAGTTGGTCTCACATGCTAGATGGCTTCCTTCTCGAGGAGAGAATCTGCCTCTAATAGCAGTATCACTGAGGGTGGTGAGTGTTCTACGGTACCGAGGGGAGGGAGAGCATCAAATTTGATCCTTTATCCTTTGCGAACAATAGTCAATACCCAAGTCTCTGATGTTATTACAGTTCAGTTTGAGAAAAAATGGGCCAGGCAAGTCCTGAATAAAGGATCTAGGAGAAGAGAATGGTACGGATCAGTTGAAAGTCAAAGACAATGTTTTGAGGCTGGGTCAATCTTCCCCAGTTCTGATGAGATCAACTGGGAACATAGGATCATTTCTGCTGGGAGAATGTTTGCTGATGTGCCATATGGTCATTATGCTGATACAGCAGATAGTAAGGTTGTTGCTGAAACCATTGACAGGGCTTGTAAGATTGTTGGGTTTGCCCCAACCCCATTTTCTTTGCTGTTGTTTTGGCCTTTTGAACATTATCTATTGCCTCATCAGTACCAGCATTAAACAAACCTGCCCCACTGAAAGGCAGATCCTCAACCCATGATCTGGCCTCAGGAGTTAAGCCATCTGAACGAAGCCAGGCATGTCTGCAGAGTGCTACTGCTCCAACCATGGCCTTCATCCCACAGTCAGTTTGGTGTCTAGCAGTATTTATCTGTTGTTTCAACAACTTCAGTGCTTTTGTTTGGAAACCTCTCGCCAGTTCATATAGATCATCAGGTGGATAATCACATTAGGAGCCAACCTTCTCCCACAAAAAAGTTGATATCTGGCCATCATTGCCTAGTAAATAGAAACACTAAGTCCCAAAGCTGAGGATGAATAGAGTCTTCGACCTAGCAAGTCTAACCGACGACCCTCTTTGTCTACCATCAAAACATGTAATTTTTGCGATTTCCCTTGTGAAGGCTCCATTATGATGGAATTTGGTTTCGGGTGTGCAAACAGAAAACTGGAGTCCTTTTCCTGCACCCTGTACATTGATTCCAGTCTTTTGGAAGTTGGAGCCATTGAAGATGGAGCCTTCCATGAGAGTTGTACTGTCTATAACAGAGTGGGAAGAAAAGGTATTGCTACCAGAACTGAAGTTTCTGTGTTGTTCAGTCGTTTAGTCGTGTCTGACTCTTCATGACCCCATGGACCAAAAACCGGATCTCCTATCCTCTATGTTCGTTGTTGGGTTTCAACACCCTGTGATTGAGCCATATGAAGAACATGATCACTAAAATGTCCCATATCTTCCGATGGCGAGGCTCTGTCCTGAGCACAAACAGTAACAGTAAACAGGGAAGAGATAGAAGGAGGCACAGAAGAATAGGAAGTCGAGTCCGATGGATAGTCTTCAGTATCTGACTGTTGGGTCATCATGGCCATACAATATTCTTTCAATTGAGGAACCCAAACCCGAACTGGTGATGCAGCTAAAGGTTGCTGTCTCTGGGGCAAAACTGAAGGACACCTCCCCTGGTATACTGAGTGTTGATCGCAAGGATCAGTATGTCTGTTCCCCAATGATGAAGAATGAGGTGGGACAGGTGGTGGAAGAAAATCCTGTACCACTGTTGGTGGAGGGGGTGAATCCCTTTCCACCGGGGGTCCAGAGAGCGAAGCTGATGAAGCTGTTCGGTGCCAAGGCACAGGTGCTCTGAGATATCGCATCCCATCATACTATCTCTCTCTATCCCGATACTCCCAATTGTCCCAATAATTTGGCCTCTGTGGAGGATTATGGTAGTCAGAGTATCGATCCCAGTCTTGCAATGGTGATCTCGATCTTGGGCAATAATCCCTATCTCTATAGCAATCCAGCCTGCGATCCAGTCGAAGAAAGTGTAATGATTCCAGGGATCTTTCCCTGGAATGCACAACCTCCAAGTGAGAAGTCTGTGGAGAGTTGGCCCTCACATGAGGAGATGCAGCGACATTTGGTCGGATAGGCGAAGGATCGTGTATTTCTCCTTCCGATAGCAACACCGGTTGGCCCAGATCCATAGTCTGTACCAAAGTGGTCGGTACCGACGCGGGGCGAGTTGGAATAAGAGAATCCAACAACGGCGGAAGAGGGAGAATAGACAGTTTTCTTGTCTCCTTTTCCTTATTTTTCTTCTTTTTGCGCCTGTGTTCCTCTATAGAAGGCTTGGGAGCTTTTGCCTTCTTAGTTAATTTCTTTGCCACCGTGAGAGACAAGGAATGTCCAGCTGTTGGCGGGTCCGTGTGCTCCTTAGCTGAAGTGGACTGTTTCGGTGACACGGGTCATGGAGAAGCCATATTAGATGATTTTGCAGATGCCTCTGAAACATGAGACTTCTGCTCTTTGGGGGCATCCACTGCTTCCAAAGCCTTTTTCCAAAGAGCCGCTTTTAAGCGGTCGGCCCAATTTTTGTAAGCCTGCTTCGAAAAGGACTGGCAAAGTCAGCCCGCCTCAGCTACGTGAGCTTCTCCTAGGCAAAATAGAAACAACGAGTGTCCGTCGGTGGGAGGTAACTTACTCCCGCAACATACACACTTTTGAAAAGGAGCCCACAGGTGGATAGCGAGCAACAATTGCAACACGAATGAAATAAAAACACCAAATAAAAAGTTAGAAGAACAATAGTAGTAGAAGAAAGCTAGAATAAAATGAAAGACAAGATTTTGAACCTCAACAAAAAGAGAAAGGCACTCAGACTGGTGCAGGAAGTTCCCATCAAGGCAACCACTGCAGCGGTCAAACTGGGACTGGGCGGGAACCCCTTCGGACATGCACAATAGGGTGGTGGGGGAGGGTTCCTGCCAAAACAGACCTCAGCTACAGAGGTTTCCTAAATCAAGGCTCCACACAGGCGCAGAGCCCATTTGTGTGATGCAGAGACCATGAAGAAGAAAAAGAAGCTAGCCATCGGGACACCTTTTAAAAAGCTGAGTGCAAAACTAGTCTCAGTATAAAATAGCAACTGGTGTTGTTTCGGTGGCTAGAATGGCAGTTTGAACACTTAGATGGACCTGCTGGAAACTGAGACACCAACAACACTCCAAGAAAACTCAATCCAAGGTTCCTGGGGACTCCTGATAGTGCCGCATTCCTTAAGATGATATGTGCTCATATCAGCTCCCATCATCCCCATGCCAGCTGGTGGCCATGTTAGCTAGGGATGATAGGATCTGTAGTTTAACACATCTGGAGGGTCCCCGGTTGGAAAAGGCAGATATAATACAATGCCTTGTTTATGACTTTCTAAGAAGTCAGGGCTCTGTACCCCTCCCGCTGCCCCAAACAAAATACTAGAAGAAAAGACAGTCCCACCAGGAGACTTATGATCTAAGTCACAGGAACAAGATGAAGAGGAGGGAAGGGGAGAGGCCTCCAAACAAGAGCAACAAGGACAAGGGAAGGG
This sequence comes from Heloderma suspectum, assembly GCF_057233095.1. Taxonomy (NCBI): domain Eukaryota; kingdom Metazoa; phylum Chordata; class Lepidosauria; order Squamata; family Helodermatidae; genus Heloderma; species Heloderma suspectum. The sequence goes on from NC_139470.1 coordinate 31,384,384, forward strand.
AGCAGGAGCTGGGAGCAGACAGGGCAGGAAAGGAAGACGAGAAAGGAAGGCAAAGCCGGAGGCGGATGAAGGCAAGTAGTCTGGGCTTGAAGAGAGAGCTGAACATGAGGCAGTGTAGATGGGAGAAAGAAGGAGGGTGGCAGCCAAGACTGTGCGGGGCAAAGAAGAATAGGAAGAGCAGTGGGGAGAGACGATCAGGAGAGGGAAGGCTACATGGCTGCTACAATTCCACGGGAACATAGGAAAGGCCCAGCCTGAAGTATTGTGCACAAAAGCCAACTTCCTGCCCTTTAAAAGGAAGAGAGGGAGCCAATTTTCTAGCCCTCGTGGCTATGAAGGTGTGCTCGCAAAGGCCAGAGAGAGGGGAGGTGGGGGTGGAATAAGCTTCCCAGGACTGAGGTGGGGCTTCCATTTCCCTGCAGCTCTCCTCCCCACGACTAGCAGCTGTACAATCAACGGGCCCTTTTGTTAAAAACGACAGAATGGAAATTGGCTTCATTTACATAATTTAGACAGGCTTCATAATTCTGGGAGCAGGTTTTTACTCACTTTAATCCTGAACCGACGCAGCCCCAACCCTAGCAGATTTAGAAGCAGAAAGAGAAGGCGAGGGGCAGAGCTGGGCCTTGCAAGCGCGGGGTCCTTGCTCAGCGTGTGAGTCAGATGGGGGGCTCCCACTCCCAACCCAACATCCTGCTCCATGTACACACACACACCACCGGTGCAGGCACTGGGCATCCACACTGCTTGCTACCCTGGGGCTGCCTGGCCCATGCCCAAACGCTTCTTCGCTGGACCAGACGGCAACTCAGAAATGTTCAGATAACAAGCTCCACTACAGGAACATCTCTGCAGTCTTTGGAATTCTAAAGATCTTACTTGTGTGAGTAATTCTGCAGCTACCAAAGTTGGAGTTTAAATGATGCAGAATGACAATAGCTTATATGTTACTGTGTAATAGTTGGGGGGGGGGGGCAGGGGGACCTGTTAAAAAAGAAAGATGACATGGTTTCTCTTTGTTATAGCAGACTTGAGAACAGGTCCAACAGGGTATATTCAGGGCACTCAACAGAAGATTCTGTCTCCTCCTGCAGGATCCAGACCAGAGCATCATAATAAAAAACAAAATTATTGTAATCTGTATAACAAATTGACTTCACCAGGAAATGACTCGGGTACTACAAAAGATGAAAGTCAAAAGCAGATGTAAATTTCAAATGCAACCTCTTGGGACATAGCGCTGAGCAAAATAGGTGCAGCTTTTATTCAGCAAAAACACTGTCTGGAAAATGAGACTTTAGAAAAGATTCTGATATAAAATATACCAGCTGTAATTTTAAAGGAGATTTTTCATAATCAATGGACAAGATGAATGAAATCCATCAGCCCCAGTAGTTCAACCACCACAACCAGAAAGAAGTTGTCAATGGAAAATGGACTGCAGTTTCAATGACCCAGACTGAAACACAGAAATCTTCCAGCTGTTAGAAATAACATCAGCTGTAGTTTCAAAACTATGTAATAGTCATGTTCAGAACCATAAAAGGGAAACAAACAAACCCCCAGCAAGCGTATCCATGGAAGGGATTTTCAGATACTGAACTTAAGCACAGCCCACAGGGAAGTTCTCTTGCATATGCCTCAGGGAAAGGAAAGGAAGCTGACACAAGAGCAGCTCCCATTCCTTTCCATGAGGCCTGTGCAGGAGAACATCCAATGGGTTGAGTCTGCTTTGTAAATTGTAAACCCCCAAACTCATTGAAAACAATAGGGATGAAAGAAAAGCATTCTTTGTTGCTGTGTTTAATTTACTTATTTCTCTTGATGCTTGGTCATTCTCAGTCAAAGTCAATTATTGAATGGATCACCAAAATAATATTTTTAAGAAAATGACAGAAATAGATTCCAGAAAGCAAAAATCAGTTATCAGAACTAAAAAAGCAAAACTAAGAGACACACAATCAGCTTCAAAATAAATCAAAACATTTCAGTTTTTAAGATGTTAATGTCTTTAAAAATACAGTAAAATGTTATCAGAGAGTGATGTTAATTATTAATAATAGTGATGATGATGATGATAATAATAATAATAATAATAATAATAATGGAAAACTCCAGTGCTTTCCTATCAAACATTGCAAAGGCAGATAAATATACTAAAAGTAGAGAAGTTTTTAAAAAAATAAACAGTGTTTAAGAAATACCTCTTGAAGTTTCAACTGCTCTAGGGATGAAGATGTCTCTGAGCTTATTCCATGGAGGCTGGCAATTTCCTGCTAACAGGCAGGAAGTAAGAGAGATTAGAAAAGGAAGAAACTCATTCCGCATTGACATCAGTTGGGAAAAGAAGGGGGGGTGCTGAATGCTCTTTTTTAACTTATTTTTCAGGCAGTACAAGTTTAGTTTGATTAAGAATCAGATTATGGCTCCTAACAATTCATATAGGCAGATGTTACCTAAGTGTGTCCGGTAAAAGGGAACTCCCCACAATGATAATAAAAACAACAAGAAAGCTCTTTTCCTCTTCCCTGTTCCAGCCAATACTGCAGGCTGGCCACACAGCAGGATGGGCTGGCCACTAGGGACGTGGTGGAACGGCCTTTGTGTAACAGGGACAAAGTGCTTTACAAGCAGGGCATCGAGAACTGCCGGGGGGGGGGTAGGCTTCATTCCTGCACCTGGCAGTGCCCACGCAATCGCTGGTGGGGATGCACAGAGCTTCCGGGGGGCTCACATGTGCAAGCCAGGCCTCCAGGGGCCGCACAAAACATGGATACTCCAACTCGGAGGGGCCAGTCGGTACAAGCCACATCGCTGTGGAGGCGAATCCTGGTGGGTGCTGAGAGATGGGCCACTGGGTAGATCGGCCTTCCCCAACCTGGTGCCCTCTGGATGTGTCAGACTCTAACTCCCATCCTCCCTGAGCCAGCATGGCAACTGGGACAATGGGAGCTGTAGTGCAACACATCTGGAGGTCATCAGGTTGGGGAAGGCTGGAGTGTATGAACCAGCCCCAGCTGAATCTCCCTGCCCAGGGCTGCCCCCCACCCCGCCCCACCCCGCCCCAGTACAGCCTAGGTAGCATGCATGGTTTTGATAATTTAACTATGAGATCAGTTGACCAGTGGAAATCTCGGTTTTTGACAGTGCTGGAGACAGTCTTGTGCCTGAAAAAACAGCTGAGGCCCATACAGTTGCCAACTGATCAGAACAACAACCTGCTTGGCCGATGTACCTTCAACATTGGCTTGAACTGCAGAAGGCAGCAGGTGAAGCTTTTCACGGCATGGAGGTAAGCATGGCCACCTGCTGATGTTTGCACATTGAACCAATATTAAAAGGCACAGCTACGGAGGCGGGCTAAGAAGCAGGCAATCCTACGTCTGCTTCCAACAAACACCAATAACATCTGTATGCATCATATAGTCCTAAGAGGCTTCAGGACTGAGGGTCAAGGGGTAAATTCAACAGCCACTTATGACTTCAGAATTTTCAGCACACCTTGCAAGATGTCTTTTATTTCCAATGAAATGGGAGAGAACAATATTTTTCTGATGCAAACCGATGAGAGTTCATCTTAAGCAGCTTAATCCGATGGGAGGCTTGAGGCAGGTTTAAGCTACATAACTGGTTTCAAGATCGTATGGCCTGTGTTTTGAGGTGCTGAGCTCTTCACAACTTCCACAGAGCTTGGGGGCTGCCTACTTATATTTAGGATGACAAAGACCACCCAATATTTTCCCGACAATTTAGAGTGCCAACCGCAGAGCCAGCCAGGGGGAAAAAATCCAAGATGAAATTAGTTGTCTTAATTATCTCTACCAGCTTTTGACAAAAGGGGAAACCTTCATGCAGTCAGCAAACCTTGCTGCTCCTACTCCTACTGACCACACAAACAGATACCCCTTCTCAGAGGGTTCTCTCTGCCTTTGTCTTTCTCTTTGAAACTAAGCTCATAACTGCTGCCAAGGTGAGAAGTGAACCCTGTATTTACACACAAACAGGCTATATTGTGACTTGCCAAAATGACTTGCCCAGGTCTCGCATCTGTGTCTTTCTCACCTCCCAACAGAGGTATACTTCTGCTGAATTCTGGTGGATGGTCATTTAAAAAAAATGGGTAGAGAACTCACAAAGAAACACATCACTGCATGAAAAAAGAACCCCCAAAAGAGTGAAAACCAAGAGAACAATAATCTCGCCCAGGGCGTGATCTCCTTTTGTACCATTTGGAATGGCAAGTGGCAGCAAAAGGAAAGAAATGCTCCTTCAGGCAATCTCAAAAAGAAAACGCCATCCCAATTTTTTTGCACAGAAATTAGCATCCCCCCAACTGCCAGACCTTTCCAACATCAACATTCATGTGCTGGAATCTTAGTCACAGAACTAGAAGAGACTCAGGGAATTGTTTGCTTGCTTTTTAATTGAATTTGTATTGTTTTAAGTTGTGTTTATATTACCTTTATTATCTTATAAGCCGCTTTGTGAAGGCTTTTTTTGCCTTGAAAAGTGGGGTATAAATACTGAAACAAATACGAAAAACGAGGGTCGCAAGAGCAGACCAGCCCGGCAGGGCTGCAGCATCCCTCACGAAGAGGAAGCGCTTCGCCGACACACCCGTCGCCCCATGTCTGGGCTGGCTTAAGACTCAGCCAGAAGCATTTGCTGCAGCTTGAACTGTGCAAATGCAGCCCTGAGTACTATCCAAGAAGATTTTTATTACACCATTTAGGGGTAGGGAAATATGGTCCATGGACAGCATCCAGTCTGCTATGCTTGGTGCTCATGGACATTCCTCTTGGTGCCCACCAGCTACCTGACCCTCCCAATGTTTATTTTATTTAAGGGTTTTTTATTTTTCTTAAATTGGAAGGTTGCCATGCTGCAAAGCAAAGTGCTGCCCTCCAAGTCCATGTTTGTTTGAGTTCCCACCGCTGCCTTGTGCTTAGGCTCTTGGGGAAGCTGCTTTCTCATCAGTTTGCCTTCTGGGAAATGAGCATTTTGTGATTGGCCCCCCCATGACAGCCATTTTATGAATGAGCAAGGCCCCCCCATGGCAGCCATTTTGTGCAAGTGCCCATGACACTCTTAAAATCCCAAAGCTGGGGAAGCCTGTGTTATGTTCTGGCCTACACAGCCACAATAAGGGTCACTCAGGGCTGGGGGGAGAGGGGTCTTGGTAGACTGCATGTATCCCACAGACCTCGCATTGCCCCCCCTCCTCTGCCCCAGTACAGATTCCCCATGTCTGTGGCTGGTTTAATCAACTATGACTCAGCAATGGCCAGTGCTAAACTCACACAGTATAGATTCAGTCAAAAGACAACTGTATAAAAGTAATTGCTTCACAAACTACTGACTATGAAAGTGTGAAACGGGAGAGCGGTAGCTGAACTAGCATTTCCTGAGCTTTGCTACAAGCACAACGCACCCAGTACGCCCTCGGGAGGTGGAGCAGAATGTGGCCGCTCCCTTCCAGGCTGGGGCCACGCAAGGCGACCGTGCGTGGCCAGCCCTAGCTGCCTATCAGCTACTCGGCCCAACTCAAGGCATTTCAACTTGGAAGCCCTGAAGGACCTGGGCCCAGTACACCTCCCCTAAGTGGCCCTACCCTGCTCTCTTGCCCTTTGGGATTCTACCCTCCCACCAAGGGGAACCTGCAGGCCCTTCACAGCAGTCCATGCAACTTCCACCCAAAAGAAGCTGACCAGCATGCAGCATTTTTAGCCTTTGGGGGAAGTCAAAATACTTTTTAAAATATAGATTATCTTTCCAGACAACATTTTAAATCCCATTAAAGCACATTTTAAAGCTTACTGTTAATTGTGAATTTTGGCTTTCCTTTCCCGTTTTTGAAGGCTGTGCCATTATCCAGGGCTAAGGGACTGGAAGAACACCGTGAGAACCCAGCCTCTCGCCCCTTCCCCACGCCAGTGTGCAAATCAAATTCCCTTTGCTCAGGGCTGCCTCCAGAGGGCATTTACTGGGGCCAAGACTATCCCAGGGCCCACTGCCCCAGTTCCCATTCTACACAGCGCACCCGAGGAAGCCGGAGGCTGCTTGAGAGACTCCTTTTCGCTGGCCCTGCCTCTTCTAGGTTCTGGGCCCACTGAGGCAGCCTTGCTGTTGGGCCTAACCTTGGAGCTGACACTGCTCCCACACCCCTCTATCTCAGTTTGGCATGACATGTGACAGTTACTAACACTGGCTGAAATGAACCCAAAGATTCCTCCCAAACTCTCTCCTCACAAGAGTGTCAGTGTTTGTAAGCTGCCTTGATTTTAATTCAAAAGACAGGAGGGGTGTGTGTGGGGGGGGGGAATAAAAAAAAATCCCATTAATAAGAATAATGAATAGAGAACTCTCTTTTAAGTGTAACTATAAAGTATCTACCCTTATTGTTCTTCATACACAAGTATAAACATGTATGTAACTGGGAAAGAAAGAAAAAACCTATACAGGCTAGCCATGTTACAGTTGAGCTGGAGCCGATGTACCCACACGTCCTCTCCTTGCTAGGAAAAAAGGAAAAGCTTCCGATTTTGCTCAGTGCAATGTTCTGAAGGCTGTTCAAGGAGGAACCCACAAGATAATGTTCAACTGCTAACTAGAATGCCCCTAAAAATCAAGGCTGGACCAAGAGCCACCGGTTGCCGGTCCCGCAGAAGAGTACAGGGGAAACCATCAGTACACTGACTGTGCAGAGACAGAGCTGCAAAGAAAGGGATTCATCCAAGGGCGGGGAAGCGGGAAGAAACATCTGGGAAGGAGGAGGGGATGTAGAAGAGACAGAGAAGCAAGCAATGACATCAGGAAGACGGCAGGGTGGGGGGAGCGGGAAGGGGGGAGAGAGAGAGAGAGAGAGAGAGAGGATGTAGAAGAGACAGAGAAGCAAGCAGTGACATCAGGAAGAGGGCAGGGTGCGGGGAGCGGGAAGGGGGGAGAGAGAGAGAGAGAGAGGCAAAGTGGCTGGCAGTCTCTGGAACATGTTTGCAAGGAATGGTCATCTCAACGATCACATAAAAATGTGGCTCCACATCCTTCACATGCGCATGCCTTATTTTATTACGATGATACACCCTCCTTCATCCCACGGTTCCTACCTGACATTTGTGAGGTCTCTCTGACGTGTGCACCTGTTTGATGTGCCCATTCAAGTGGTCAGGCCTTTAAAAGGAAACAGGCATAAGCGTGAGTTAAATCTGCAACAACAGTTTTATCCAAACCAACCACAATGTGATATGGAGCCAAACTGCAATTCACCTGCCAAACTCGTTATATTTTACCCAGATGTCTAGGAGGGTCAGCAAGTATTAGAGCTCTGTACCTACTGCCCTGTTTTCACTGCCACCACAAGATGCCCTTGGGAACAAGGGAGCAACCCCATGCATGTGTGGGCAATGGAAATCACACAGGCACCAATGGAACACGAGCAGGATCCCTGCCACACACCATATTTCCCAGTGTGTTGACTGGGCTAGGACCAGCATAACCCCAAACTAACACCAAACTGGCCTGGTCCACTGTAAGTACTGAGTGTCTGGAAGAATTCTGGTTCTCTCGGAATTGAGAGATCTAGAAATGACATCACCAACATTCCAGTGTGGAAATTTAAGCAATATAACCTGACTTTGTGCTCCATTTTTGCTCACGTCCTAAGAACATCAGAAGGGGTTTCTGGAGTCCATCAGGCTCATCATTGTCTATTCCAGCTTTCCCCAACCTGGTGTCCTCGATATTTCAGCTCCTGGCATTCTGGCTGGGGCTGATGGGAATTGCAGCCCAACACATCTGAGGGGCACCAGGTTGGGAAGGCTGGTCTACCTTGACTGTCTGCAGCTCTCCAGGGGTGCACATTTTATGAATCAGCTAAGATTTCAGTGAAATACCTTCAAGTATCAATTATGAAGCTGAAGGGTTTTTTTAAAATGTAAACATAGCTAAACATTTTAAGCCTTTTCTATGCTGCCTTGATTGCCATTGTCTAGAAAGTGGGTTTGAAATGGCAGAAAGCGCTTTTGATGGGTGCAGCTTGCTCCAGGTTTATTCACAGGGCGCAATCCTTCCCCAACTTTGTGCCTTCCAGAGGTGTTGGAGGACAACTCCCAGCATCCCCAGCCAATATGGCTGGCTGAAAATGCTGGGAGTTGTAATCCAACACCTCTGGAGGGAACCAGGTTGGGGAAGGCTGATCTCGCAAGACATGGCCCGAGGGACTCTGATGCAGACAGCAGGTCAGTGCCTGGAGGGACGTCCGCCTAGGATACCGATGTGCTAATAGCAAAAATTAGTTGGGACCATGAAATAAGTGGGATTCAATGGACGGTTACAAACTCTGCAAGCATACTGGAACACACAGCCCACTGAACTGGCCGGGGCTTCCATCTAGGATCCAGCTGCCCACCTTGTTTTATTTACATTCAGCAGCCTTTTGTTGGACGGTTCACCCAGTGATTTCAAGTGGACACGCTCCTAGGGAAGTGCACACAGGAGAGTAGCCTGAACTACAAAATGTTCTGAGACCCCACCCCACCCCACCCCCTCATCACAAAGTGCAACTGAAATTGAACATTATTATGGTGTTTGTTCTGTTTTTCCAGCCTCACCAAAGCCTTTTTGAACAAGAGGAGCCTGAAAAGCCTCCAGTTTTCTTGGTGGGAGCTTTTTCCTGGTGGGAAGAAAGCCTCGCATTGTCTGAAACCCAGAAGCTGCTGGGAAACAAGATTATCCCCCTCTCCTCCCCCAGCTTTTCTGACCTCAGCCAATTACATACAGCTCAGTGGAATTCACCCTCTAGAGAGATAGCAGAGAGAAGGAGCCCTCCATTAAGCTGTTAAACCTGACAACGCAGGGGAGGGCAGGTGGGCTGCCTCTGCCGGACTCCAGGGGCTGGTTTGGGCCTCACAGCCACCCTTATGTCCAAGTGGAACGGCGCCCACCCCCATCACGCCACCTCTAATTTGGGGGGCCAGCGCAAATGTGCAAACAGACTTTTGGAACCTCTCTCTGACAGAACACTAGGCTGCACTCCTATAGGAATAGGGGATACTTACTCCTGAGTAGGACACATTGGGTTGCACTGCACAGCAAGTAAAACCAAGGCTCTCAGCTGGTTAAGGGAATCCTAGTTCATTAACCTTACGAATTTTAGGCTGCAGTCGGATACCCACTTACCTGGGGATAAGCCCCACTGAACTCTTGTTACTATATTTTAAATCTCTGCATTGCTGCTAGGTTTTATTCTAGTTGTAGTTTATGCTGTAGTTTTAAGCTTTTATATTTTATACAGTTTCATTCTGAACTTTGTGGTTTTAATTTTTGTGAACTGCCCAGGGAGTTTCAGCTATGGGGCAGTATAGAAATGTAATTAATAATAATAATATAAACACTGTGGGACACACCGCCGAATAGACTTGTATAGCATTGTGCAGTTAGTGTACTGATTATATTTGCATATTTATTCATTTATTTATGGCATTTTTATACCACCCATCGACAAAGTCCTCTGGGCAGTATATGAAAGTTATGAATTGATAAAATATAAACATACAATCAGAAGAAGCTCAAAGCATACACTAAAAGCAGTACTAATATGCATAAAGCAGTCCCCAAAGAAAAAGAGCCAGAGATCAGGCTGCTCAGAAGCAAGTCCCATGGATTTCATTTGAGCATTTTGCCAAGGAAAGCCACAGGGCCTGCAGAATATTGCCCCACTGCAATGTGGGGCGGGCTAGTTGTCTTTTCCACTTCAAGATACAAGGCAAAGACCAGCCAAGGCACTACATGCAAGGGAGCTCAGGGCTTCCATCTAAAATGGCATGGCATCAACTCAGAAGGGGGGGGGAGAGAAGAGGAATGTCCTTTCCAAAATGATGCCCAATTAAAGCAAGGCGGGGGACTTTTCAAATTGCTTGGAAGGACATGAACGTGATGAATTGGTTTGTGTAATCCAGCCCTCCCCAACCTGGTGCCCTCCTCATGTGTTAGACAACAACCATGGCTGGCTGGGGGATGGTGGGAGTTGCAGTCCAACACATCTGGAGGGCGCCAGGTTAAAGAAGCCTGGTTTAATTGATTAAACACAGCAGACTAATTGACAATGCCTAAATTACAGATATGGCTCCTTTTCCATTTTTATAAGGAGCTTTTAGGATGTGCCTCTCATATGTTGTCAACTAACTATCCCCCCCCCCCCCCCCGGCCTGGTCCACTCTTACATCTTCAGCCACATCTTAATGTACAGAAATCAGCAGGTAAAGCTTTACACAGCATGCAGATAAGTTGGGTCACCTGCTAAAGTCTACAGAGGCCAGTAAAAAAGTTGAAAATGCAACTTTCTTAAGTCAGCAGAAATGCTGACTGCAATCCTGAACCCACTGATGTGGGAGTAAGCCCCACCAAATTCAATGGGACATGCTTCAGAGTAGACATATATATGATTGCATTGTAACAGCATGATCTATCAAGGTGTGCTCTTACACAGGCAGGCCCTATACATTAGAAGGGGCTTGTGCAAGAGAACCCCCAGTGGACTGCATCCAAGGAGCCTATCACGTTTCCCTTCAGCAAAAGTTGCTTCAAGGAGCAGCTAAGCTCCAAAAGTCTCTTCAAGGAGCACCGTGCAAGGCACCTAAGCAGAGAATGCTGGAGTTTCGGCAAAAGCCTATGAACAGTTTGCCACTCAAGGGCATTTTCATGATGAGAAGTCATTGCCCAAATGCAGATCTGTGAAAGTGAAGAGCCTCTTATCACACTTACACCAGGCAGAGGTTTTAAATGTGGCTGTATACCAGCACTCTCTCATGAAAGTGGAGGAACTCTTCTGAGAGAGGTGGGCCTTGCACCTGCTGGTGGTGTTCCAGGCACCATCTCTCCTTCAGGATACGTGGTTCAGATTCATAAGGAAACGCAGCCACTGGGACTGGCAGACCCCAGAAGAGGGCAGGGAGGGCCCTCTGGGCAGGCTGCAGAAGGGCGCCTGCTGTGGAACAGGGTCTACGGGATGCCTTTTGCAGCCCAATCCTACATAGCAGGGTGGGTAACTTGTGGCCCTCCAAAAGTTTTGGCCAGCAACTCCTGTCAGCCCTAGCTGGCATGACCAGTGGTGAGGAATGATGGGAGTTGCTGTGGCCTACACCTGGAGGATGCGTGTATGCTCAGAATTCTCGCCACATTCGGTGGGGCTGACCGACTCTCAGGTACACACGCACAGGACGGCAGCCTTGGTCGCACGACGTTAGACCTAACAGTGCTCCATCAGGATTGGAGCTCAATGTGCAGCAGAACAGGTCACCCACAAATCAAGTAAGAAGCAAAAAGGAGACAGTAAGGGTGAGCTTTAACCATCATGGCTCTTCTCTCAGTACAAGACGATTCTCCAGGTTTTGTGAAGGGTCCCACAAGATTTTGATTTCACCAAGTTGTCAGCACCCCTTCAGCAAACCTGACTGCTTGAAGCTCCCTGAATCACTGCTAGCTGGGGAAGGCATGCAGGAGGCCCACTTCAACTGCATGTCACTCATGTAAGAGTGACAGGGACTATCGCCCTATGGTGCAAGCCAGTCAGTCATACGAATCCACCTCCAGCCAATGGAGCTGTCTTGTTCAAGGTCATCACATGCAGGCTGATCCCATTCCAGATCCTCTCATGTTTTTCAGAAGGATTAGGGATGGCACCCTAAAGCCTGTTGACAGTGCTGGAGAACTCAGGCCTCACTCGACAATACCCACTGCAATGCAAGAGTGGGATCCCCTCTCCGCCAAGAGATCCTCCCAAGCGCCAGAGCTGCTTGGATATTGACAAAACAAAACAAAGCATGCAGGACCAGAGGCTGGAGACTGTGAAGATCAAACCACGCTCCCTGGGGCAAGAGCTATGACTTAGAACAGGGCTTCCATGGCCGGGCCACAAATACTGGTGGCTCCAGGAGAAAGCCAGAAGAGGGCCCAGGCCAGAAGAGGGCCCAGTCACCCCAGACAGAAGGAAGATGCACAGGCCCCCTCACGGCTGGGATCTCTCGCCCTGCAATCCTGAGCATGTTTGCTCAGAAATATGTCCTGCCGAGTTACTTCCTAATAAACCTTAGGCTGCAATCCTGTGCACACTTAACAAAGAGTGAGCGCTACTGGAAGTCTCCAGTGGGACATACTTCTGAGTAAACATGCAGAGGACTGAGCTGTTAAGAGTCATTTTACACAGCAGCCAAGGTACACTGCCATTTGCCACAATATGTGAAGAGGGGATCATTTCCAAGAACACAACACGGGAGGGACACACCAGGGAGCAACGACGGATTGCGTTTCCCCATCACACGTCCCCAAGTGCTTCAGAACGTGCCCCTTTGCTGTTTACCACCGAACACTGGCATACTGGCTGGGGCGCAAAGTTGGAGGTGGCTCTTATCTGTTGCCTGGGAAAAGAACATTTCTGCAGGCTACTACAACCCATACCAAGTTCCCCCTCGAACTTTCTAGCCCATTAATTTTTGTGAACCGCCCAGAGAGCTTCAACTATGGGGTGGCACAGAAATATAATAAATGAATGAATCTTGGTGGTAGGCCATTCTGCCACCCACCAGCCGCTGGGAGCCTCTTGATTTTACAGCTCCTGGCTCCAGCAGTGGTGACCCTCTTACCTAGAGAACCCTTTTCCGCAGCTCTGACAAATGTATGGCTTCCCCACAGACCCGTCATGGGAGCGAACATGATAGGACATTCTGTCTTTCCTCTTGAAGCGCAGCCCGCACACCGGGCACGAGTAGGGCTTCTCGCCAGAATGCGACAGCTTGTGCCGGTTCAGATGGTAAACGTCCCGAAAGATCTTCCCGCAGATCTCGCAAGCCACTTGCTTCCTTGTCCGGCTCCGCTTGCGGGGGGCCTGCGGGTCATCTAGACCCGGCACGCCGTTTTCGCCGAGCCTTGGTGGCGGGATGTCTATGTAACCCAGCTGCAGGCTGGTCACGCCGTGCTGTGCTTCATGCTGCCGGAGGCGGTTGGCGTCGGTGAACACTTTCCCACAGAGGCCGCAGGGAAGAATGCCGGCATCCCTCAGCCCCCCCGGAGCGCTGAACATCATGGAGTCCAGCAGGTTGGCTTTGCGGGGCCGCCCTCGCCCCCTCTTGCTGCTTAGCGAGGGGGCAGCAGGGCCCACATTCTGGAAGGGCGAAGCCAGCAGGGGCGGCGAGAGCGGCCCCGCCACCATGGGCAGGCGGTCCACCCCCTGGAGGACGGGCAGGGACGACTGGGCGGCTGCGGAGAGCGCCGCCCGCGTGGCCTCGTCTTCGGGCATGCCGGCGATGCCATTGCCGTTGGGCGCCAGCCCGGTGCCGTTGGTCATGTCGAGCGGGAAGCCGAGGTCGGTGGCCGCCGAGCCGGGGCGGAAAAGCATGATGTCGGGCCGCGCAGCCGGGGGGACCAGGATCTGCACGTTGGACTGCTTGATGACCTCCTGGCAGATGTCGATGACGGAGCGCATGAGGAGGAACTTGGCGGCTGTCATGAGCTCGGGGAAGCTCTCCAGGCGCACCACGATGCGCGAGGTGTAGGCGAAGTCCAGGATGTCCCCGAAGACCTTGGAGCTGATGGTGTGCATCTCCAGCTCCCGGGCCACCCCTCCGGCGGCGGCGGCGGCCGGGTCAGCAGCGCCTCCGTCGGGCGCCCCCGGCCCGGCGCTCGCGCCGCCCGCCGCGGCGGCTGCCTCTGCCCCGCCGCTCAGCCCTTGCGCGCTGAAGACCGACTCGAAGTACTCGCTGCAGGCGGCCAGCACCGCCCGGTGCGCGGGGAAGCTCTCGTCGCCCACGCGCAGCAGCACGTCGCAGAAGCGGCCGCCGTTCTTGCGCTGCTGGTTGAGGCTGTGCAGCAGGTCGGCGCTGTGGCGGCTCACCTGGTACGTGTAGCAGCCGGGCGGGGACGGCCCGCACGCGCTGGCGGCGGCGGCCGCCTCGCCCGCCCGCTCCATCGGGGCTGGCGACCGGCCTCGCCGGCCCGCCTGCTCTGCCCGGCGGCGGCCGGCAGGGGGCGCGCTCCCTCCGCGCGCAGCCTCGCCGTCGACGGAGCGGGCGCGCGCCCCCGTCCGCGGGCAGCGGGGGGAGGAGGGGGGAAGGAGAAAAGGGATGGCGCACGCGCTCCGCGAGCCCCCGGGCCCCGACGGCGCTGTGCGCGAGCGCGCCGCGGCTGCCCGGCGAGGCGGCGGCGGCGAGCGGCCGAACAAAAGGCTCGGGCGGCGGCGGCGGCGGCAGGGGGGCGCGCGCCGCACGGGCCAGCGGCTGCAGCAGCCGGGAGGCCCCGCCGGGCGGCTTCGAGCCCGGCCAGCCCTTCGCGGCCGCCGCGAGGAGCTGCAGCGGGGCCGGCGGGCGGCGGCGGCCGAGGGTCCCTGTCTTCGCCGGCGGGGCGCGGAGGTGTCCGGGGCGGGGGAGGCTGCCGGCGCGCTCCGTCCGTCCGTCCCCCTCCCTCGGCGTGTGTGTGTGTTTGGAGAGGAGGAAAGATGGCAGCGGCTGCACTTCCTCTTGCACTTTCACCCCTGGGGGGGAGGAAGAGAAGGGGGGGCGGCAGTCCCCCACCCCCCCGCGCGAGACGCAGGCCGGCCTGCGGCCCGGGGGCTCGGCTCGGCCGCGGCCTGCGCTGCTGGGCGCCCGGCGGGGCGGCGCGGCGGACGTGGCGGGCTCTCCTCCGGCTCCGGCGCCCCCGCCCGATGCCCGGGGCCCCCCCGCGCCCGCCTCTCCAGCCGCCGAAGCTCTGCCCCCTCCCTCGCTTCCTGCCCCCCTCCCTCCCCGCATCCGCCAATGCAAAAGCAGCCAGAGGCGGCAGGCCGGCCCCCGCCCGCCCGCGCGCCGCCGCCCCTTCCTGGCCGCGGGGCCGGGGGCTGCTGCAGCGCCCCCCCGCTCCCCGGCGCGGACCCGCCGATGCCGCGGCACGGGCCCCCGCCCCAGGCCAGGCGGGGCAGGGCGGGCGGCTGAGTTCGCCCCCCGCGCCGGCCTGCAGCGGCGGCGGGGGCCGCAGCCTGGCCCTCCCCCGTTGCGGAATGCGGGGGGCGCGATCCCGCCCCGGCCGCAGCGGGAGCCCGCGCGCTTCTCTCCCGCGGGGCGAGCCGACCCCGGGGGGCTCGCGGGGGCCGAGGGGCGCGCGCGCGCGGGCGGCTGCAGGGGCCCCGCCGCTCGCTCCTGCGAGGCCCTCGCGCCCTGCCTGTCGCGAGGAAGGGGCCCCGAGCCAGCCGCCCCGCCGCTCTCCGGAGGGGTTGGACTGCAACTCCCATCGTCCCCAACCAGCATGTCCGCGGCTGGCCGGGCGGGGCAGGCAGCCGTGCCGCACCTGGAGTCTGCGAGAGAGGGCCGGGCGCCAAGAGGGCCCCCTTGTTCAGCAGCCGGGCGGGGCACGGAGATTTCCGTCTGGTTTCGCCGCTGCAGATGGGGCTGCGGCCTGGCCTTGGCCGCTGCGGGTTCCCCGCGCTTTTGGAACCCACGCGCGGGCTTTATTTGCCTGGGGGGGGGGGGAGATGCTTTCTACAGCGTGCGCCCGCACTTGAGGGGTGTGAAAGTTTGGCACTGCTGGAGGGGCCGTGAACATCTCCTCTCCCACCCCCACCCTTAAAAACGGGAAGGCTGGACTAGTACAAACAGAACCCCTCTGCCTCTCTTCCCCCCCCCCCACTTCACTGCCCCATACAGCAGTGGGCATTTCTTATTTTGGAGAGCAGTTTTGTTCTGTTCTTTGTTATATTTTTTATCAGATGGCCTCAGGTCACATGCAAAGCCTTCTTTTTCCACCTTCCTTCACTTTTCCAGTGAAGAAATAAAGTGCCAGCTCTGTAAGCTCTTGCGGTGGCACTGATGTGCAAATGAGTATATCATTCCTCCACCTCCCCAACCGGGTGCCCTCCTAGCATCATCACTCCAGCCAGCCTGGACGTTACTGGCTAGGGGAGATGGGAGCTGTACTCCAACACATCTGAAGGGCACGGGGCTGAGGAAGGCTGTAGTACCCTAACGTCTGCCTGAGCCCCCCCCCCACCTGCCGTCCATGTGCTCAGGCCTTTCTCGTTGCCCAGCAGGGAGCCGCTCCTGCAGCCACCTTTTGTGCCCCATAGCATGTGCAGCCACCATGGATGATTTGTCAAGTCCTTTTATTACGGTAATTCTAACTGTAACAAACCCGTACTGAATCTGTGGTATCACGGTGGCGGCAGCATTGTCCTTTCCATCTACTTTTTCTTTGCTGGAAGCAATTACTGTCACAGAAATAAAGATTTACTCAGTTATAGTAAAAGTGTTATTCATATTTAAACAGGTGGTATTTCATACAGTTCTTGGAGTGAAATGAAAGAAATTGGCACAGTTCATCTAAACAGAGTTCATTCCCATTCATTCTCTCTTCACAGTCCCTCCCTTGTTTATCGCCTTATTTTTGCTTGCCTGACTCAATTATTTTGCTCCGTTTCAACTCCTTCCTCCTCATCATTTTTTCTCTTCAAGGGTGATGTTGCTTAATTTAAACATCTGTTGCCATGGTACCTCTGTTTCCAACCTTTCCTTTCTGCTATAAGAGAGAAGCCAGGCCTCCAAATGCTGCTAGCATACAGGTAAACTATCTAACAGCTAGGTACACCAGCATATTCGTTTGTTTAAAGACTGATTTCAGTTCCTCCCTGCTCCCTCCCTGTGATCAGTCTGATTCTACACCTGTGATACCTACATCATTTTGGATTTTATCCATACTCTGCAATTCCTTCAGATTTGCCAAGATCTGCAATGCCAGCAGGCCACTTACACTGTGGTGGTATTACGGTATCTTATACTACCCAGCACAAAAGCCTATGCCACCTTATACTTACATCAGCTCTGAAATGGGCATAATTGGTGTTGGGTGTATGAGAGAGAGAAGTATCACTTTATTTGTTTAGCTATAAAGCCATTACAAAAATGAAGACATTCAAATTTGGGCCACAAATTTGGCTCTCGCTGGAGCAAATAAAAAAGCTTGCCCTGTAATATAATTGTCCTTGTCTAATAATAAAATGCTTGCTCACTCAATGTAACAATTTTTTTCTTGTGACTAAACTCAGATATCTTTCATGAGGATCATTATATAGGGGACACTGGGTAATATAGTGGACTATGTCCTCTATAGCTGTTTTACAGAGCACACAGAGATGCTGTTCCAACAGTAATTTCTTATAACAACCATCCCGAAAGGCAGAAGCCATAATGTGAAACTTTAGTTCTGTAAAGGCAATTCTGCATGGAGCTAAGGTAATTGCCTCCAAATAATTAGTTTTCTGATGGTCTGTCTTAATACATGGATACAGTCTAGAAAATCTTGACACATATCAGTCAAAAGAAGCTTTCCTATACATAAGGTGTTTAGACACTGACTGGGTCAAAATCAGCGCACCATCAAGATCTCTCGCAAGTGTATGTAAAGCAGCAACTTGCTTTTGAGAGTTTAAAAGATGAGCCATAGGCCAAAGAAAACCAGACACGAAGATGGCGAGGCTGACATTCTATTATGGAAATTTAAGAGCCGAGGTAGTGTTCTTGCCTGGAGGCCAACCCAACCCACTTCTGCACGGACATATGCACCAGGTGTACCAACAGGTAGAGCCAATACTTTCTTTAGAAAGGAATTTTGAACCTTGAACTCCTGTACTAGTGGATGGTTGAAACCCCAAAGTTCTACACTATATAACATGGAGGGAACAACCTTAGCCTGGCATTTTTTTATGGCTGGGACAACCACAATTGATGGTTGTGGCCCTTCCACACAAACTTGACACTTGAAGTAAACATAGTCGAAGCCCCCCCACATTAAATTTGTGTAAAAATGGGATATTTTACAAGCAGTCAAAGAGTATGATGTGAAGTTTACCTCAAGAGAGAGTAGTGCTTCAGCTGAGAGCAGGAAAATCTACAGATGGGGCAGAATGTGGGACTGTGGAGCTTTCACACATGCACCCAGCGCTGGCCCCAGGTGTGGGGAGGCGTAGGAGGCAAGCGAAGGGGCTGCTCCTGCTCCATGCTGTCGCAGCTCAGTCTCGCCCACTCGGGCGCGGCAAGTGCCCGATGCTGCCAGGCCCTGATGCTGCCAGCCCTGCTTGGCCTAGGGCTGGCTTGGGGTGGGGCGCTTCCACTAGCAGCTGGGCTTGTTGCTCTCAGCATGCAGACTGCAAGCAGGCGTTCTGCTTGGCACTCCCTGACTGGGCTCCACAAGCGGTTAGGACACTTCTCTATGAGCAAGAGCCAGGCATCAGGATTACTAGAAACAGCTGAAAGTGGGACGTATGTACATCTCTCGACGAATCTTTGGGACTCAGAATGTGTCGGCAACGGATTATGGCCTGAACGGGGGGCATTAGTGCATTTCTCCCTCAGACTGACACACCACCGAATGAGAGGACGTACATCATCAAAAAGGCTGCATTTGCATAAAATTTGCATATGCTAATATATAGATTCAAATTTAGAAATTATTTAAATAGAAGTACCTCTCACCGTAAAGGGGAAGACAGTGGGCAGGTGGCCTGTGCGCCCGCTGTTCAGCCAACCGGGGGCTGTTGAAGGGCAACTGCTGCTTTCCCTTCTTGGGATTCTTTATCTTTACCCTGGCCTTGGACTGGGCAGTCCTTCAAACAGAGAGCTGTCCTCTGTGAGATAGGACACATGGCCACCCAATGCCAGAAGGGGGGAGGACGCAAATGTCGCCTCACAGCACAGCGCAGCTCTGCAGCACAAAGGCAGGCAGGCCCGCACGGGCACGGGCAGCAGTCCCCTCGCTGCCCCGCCATGCCCTTGAATTAACCATGGGGGGATTTCCATGGCAGCCAGTTTCCTCGCACCTGTTTAATGAGCAGCCCAGAATGCTGGCCGGCCGAGCCAGGGGTGGGCGACGGGCGACCCCCTAGATGCCTTCAGCTCCCACGGCACTTCTGCACTGGCACGGCTCGGGCCGATGGGAGTCCCCGGCCAAAGCACCCGCAGGGCCACAACCCTGGTCCGGACAGGCCTTCTTCCCCAGGAAGCGAAGCCACCGGTGCGCTCTTCGCGCTCGGCCGAGGCTGGGAGGGACGCGGCTCCCACCGCGCCATGCGGCGCGGCGCGGCGGGCGAAGGCGGCGCCGGGCCCAGCGCGTCGCGAGCGAGTGGAGGGCCGCGCCCGCCGGCGGGCGGCGGGAGGCGCTCTGCGCCCGGGAGGGAGGCAGCGACGTTGCTCGGCCGTCACAGCGCGGGGGCGGCCGCGCGGGCCGTGCCGGCGGACGGAGAAGCAGAGCCGGGGAGGGATGAGGCGGCGGGGCGCGCCGCTGCCGCCCGTCAGGCTTCGCTACCGCCCGCAGCCTGGCGCCCTCCGGCCGCATCGCACTACGTCCCTGGCAGCTGCAGCCCGACGCGCCTGGCGGGCGGCCGGGCGCGGAAGGCTGGAGCAGGGCGCGGGGCGCGCCGGAGGCCCGGCCCGGCCCGAGAGCGCCGGAAGCGCGGCCTCAGCCCCTGGCTCCCGCTCCGGGCCTCGGGGGGCCGGCCGTGCGGCACAGGAGGCCGCGCCTTCGGCGGCCGCCGCCCGCGCTGGCCCGCCTCCCCTACGGCACCCGCCCTCCTCGCCCCTCGGGGGCGGGGGGCGGGGGGCGCGCTGAAGGAGCGCGCGCGAAGAAGGCGGGGCTGTCCTGGCTCTCCTCGCGCCCCCGCCGGGCTTTTGTTGGAAATCGCGCGAGAGTTGCGTCCCGCGCATGCGCGGTCGCGGGCGTGAGAACAGTGAGCCGAGAAGTGCCGCCGCCGCCGCCGCCGCCATCGCCATCATGAGCACGACGCTGGCCAAGATCGCCGAGATAGAGGCTGAGGCAAGAGGCAGCTGAGGGGCGCGGAGGCCCGGCCTGCGTCCAAGCTGGGATGCGGGGAAGGGGCGGGGCAGCCGTGACGTCGCGGCTCAGTGGAGCCTCCACGCGCGGCGGCAGTCTACCGGGCGGGGCGGGGCGGGGCGGGATGGGGGGGCGGCCTCAGTCCCGTCCCAAGTCATCTGACAGGAGAGAGGCTGGGGGGGAAGGGAGGAGGAGGCCGGTGGCCCTCCCCTTCAGGGGTCGGGGTGGAGAAGAGGTCCGGCCTCTCCCAGCTACCCCACATGGAACCTCCACGGCTGGATGCTGGGGCAAAGGGCAGAGGAGGGCGGTTGCCTTCGTGCTCTCCTAGGGGCATGCTGGGCGGGCGGGCTCTTGTTCTGGGGCTTTGCAGCAAATTGAGAGGCAGGGTTGGGTATTTAGGTATGAAAAAAGGGCTTGTTCAGATGTGGGCCAAATAATAATTGAGGGCCAGGAATTGTTAAATGCAATGAGAGCAACACAAGAGACATCTTCAGCAGGTTTGATGCTTGTGTTAATTACAGAAACGACAGTTAACTTAAAACATACTCTGCCAAGGCGCTCACAACAATCCCGTGAAGGAGGCTAGGCTGAGAATCACCTAGGGAGCTTTATGGGTGCTGGAGGTTGTGAACTGAGATCTCCCTGGTTCTAGTCCATCACTGTATCTGTTTAGCGGTGAACTTTGCCGCTGAGGACTGCCTGTGGCCCCGCCTGGAGCTTTGCTATGCGCCTATGTTTGTTCCAGACCGCTGCAGAGCTAGGGAGCCAGCGGCTTTCAGGCCTGCCCTTGCTAACAAATGACACAATAGTACTGAATATTAATATTTTTAAGACCTAGCAACAAATGGGAAGCTGCCATCTACATAGTAGCATTCTTGAACTATTTGGTCATAATCAAATAATAGGCAGTTGTTTGAGATTAAGCCTTGAGAACTCCTAGCTTGTTATCAGATGATGAGTTTTCTAGGGAGGAGAAACTACCCTATATCCCCCTCCTCATGGGACAAATACTCTGATATCCCTAGAGTTTCCGCATGGAACTTGTATACAACTCTTCACACAAATAAATCTCTTTCCCACAATGAGAGAGAGATCTGCACCCTTCTGTAGACATACAAGGGGCCAGGGTACAAGGCCAGCACCACCATCTTTTCCCAAAAGAGTCAGGTCTGTAACCTTGATTTTGTGCAGATCTGCCACCCTCCCTGATTGTTGATTTCTCTGGTCCAGATGGCCCGCACGCAAAAGAATAAGGCCACAGCACATCATCTGGGGCTGTTGAAGGCTCGTCTGGCCAAACTGCGTCGAGAGCTCATCACACCAAAAGGAGGTGGAGGCGGTGGTCCGGGAGAAGGTAGGTGGTCCGGGAGAAGGTAGGTAGTCCTTACGAAGGATGGAGAAGAGGATGGCTCAGTCTTGAAGCTGTACTTTGCCTTCGGATTGGGACATAGCTAAGGAGTGATTTCCTATCATTAGTAGAAATCATAAAATTATACAAAATATACCAATATATGCACACTTGTTTAATTTGCATAATTTACATAAATAGAAATGCAGAATTCTACATTATTTACAGTGTTGACTATACATCCTGCTGTCTGCTTCAGCAGTTAAACACTGGATTGTCCCTTTAATTGAAACTCATGTGTGTGTCTACCTGTCTGTCATTGAAATTATCACTCGGATAACCATGTTGTCCAGAGTCTGAAGAAAGGACTAACGAACATGTGGGAGCAGTGTTTCTCAGAGGTCTGTTATATTGTCTGAACCCACAAGTATCTTGTTCTACTTAAACAGGCTTGAGAGATGAGGCCTCAGCATGATGTTTCCTGTCTTGTTACTGTGCCCTCTGTACAAAGCAAGGCAAGCCGATGCCTTGAGATACTTTGAAAGCCCACACAGGGCTGTCCAGTTGCAGAGTATGCAGCATGTTCCCCTCCTCATAGAAATGCATGGGAGAGATTGGCATATGGGGAGCCCTTGTGCAGTTCCATGTGAAAGGAGGTTCACCCCGTGCGACAGTGGTGTGGTTCACATGTAATGCTTGGGCTCATGAGCTCCCCTCTCCAGTGCAGCTGCAAGAGGAGACTGGAAGCTTTCACTTCTGTTTTCAGTTAACTGCAGTTTGACATTACGTCTGAACCCTAAACTGTGGCTATTCTTAACTGTAGCTTATTAAACCAAGCCAACTTCATAAACCACAGTTTGAAGTTGGCTTGTTTCAGGAAACCATAGTCATGACTGACCACAAATTGTCCAGATTTGGATATTAGTCAAAAATGAAAATGAAAGCTTCCATTCTCCTTCTTGCTTAAGGCTGTGTTGGGGCGGGAGGAGATGTGGAGTGCCCAAGCTTAAGACTTCTTCACGTAACAAGGCTTATATCACAGAAGAAGCAAGGGTTTAGGGAGTGGATACCTGAAAGTGATATATTTAATGAAGCATACTGTGATTTTTAAAATAGAGCTACAACATTTTAATTTTTATTAAACATTTTAATAAAACCTACTAGCAGATGCAAATACTTTGGTAGTAAGGTAGCTACACTTTCTCATTCCCCAAGATGATCCAAGGTGAGCAAACATGGCCTGGTGACAGTGGCACAGGCAGAGATGAATCTCTTTGTTGGCCATCTCTGGAATTCAGTTCCCCCTCACTATCATTTTATTATTATTACTACTACTACTACTACTACATTTATATCCCACCCTTTTTCCTCTTGCAAGGAACCCAAGGCAGCTTACATGGTCTTCCTCTCCATTTTATCCTCACAACAACCCTGTGAGGTAGCTTAGCCTGAGAGTCAGTGAGTGGCCCAAAGTCACCCAGAGGGCTTCATGGCTGAATGGGGACTAGAACCTGCATTTCCTGAGTCCCAGTCCAACACTCTTAAGCACTACGCCACACCGATTCCTCATGCTTCAGGGAGATGGGCTCATCTCTTTTGCAGCCTGACAGTGACTTTGAATTAATTACCACGTTGTAGGTTTTGATGTTGCGAAGACCGGAGATGCTCGAATCGGTTTTGTGGGCTTCCCATCAGTGGGGAAATCCACTTTGCTGAGCAACCTTGCTGGAGTGTACTCAGAAGTGGCAGCCTATGAGTTCACCACATTGACCACTGTGCCTGGGGTGATTCGCTACAAAGGAGCAAAAATACAGGTGAGCACTCTGAAGTGGGGCGGTGTGTGCTGTTAATGAGCAAGGCATGCAAGTGTTGGGATGCATATGACGGGCTCTTTTGACTTAACCAATATTTTTAGAACCACTCTGGCTGAAGTAGATTGGTTTCTCCATTTGTTTAACGAAGGGTGGCCCTGTACATATATGTGGACCACTAGACGACTGCAATATCAGTGGATGTCTTGAACATAGGAAGCTGTCTTCTACCAAGTCCAGCCATTGGTCCATATAGCTCTGCATTGTCCAATGGCAGCAGCTCTCCAGGGTCTCCGGTTGGGGTCTTCCGCAGTCGTACTTGGGGCTGCCAGGGACTGAACCTGAGATCCTGGATGTGCAATACATTGCCACTCATCACTGAGCAAAAAAGCCATTAGAGGAAATCTCCCCCTTATGGGTTTGATCTCAAATGCCAGCTCAGTAGAGCCAGCTCACGTTCAGCTGAGAGTGCTTGAGTGGCATGCAGGTGTCCATCAGGGCTTAGATTGCTGCAGTTTGTTATTGAGATGTAGCTACAATGGGCTTTTGTGATGTTGATGAGATTAAGAAGAGGTGGAAAGAATACACAGAAGAACTATACAGGAAAGATCTTAATACCTCACAACAAAGCTAGGGGAGATGACAGTATTCCAGCTGAGCTATTTCAAATCCTAAAAGATGATGCTGTTAAAGTGCTGCACTCAATATGCCAACAAATTTGGAACACTCAACAGTGGCCACAAAACTGGAAAAGGTCAGTCTACATTCCAATTCCAAAGAAGGGCAATGCCAAAGAGTGTTCAAACTACTGTACAATTGCGCTCATTTCACATGCCAGCAAGGTGATGCTCAAAATCCTACAAGCTAGGCTTCAGCAGTATGTGAACCGAGAACTACCGGAAGTACAAGCTGGGTTTCGAAGAGGCAGAGGAACTAGAGATCAAATGGCCAACATTCGCTGGATCATGGAGAAAGCAAGAGAATTCCAGAAAAATGTCTATTTCTGCTTCATTGACTACGCTAAAGCCTTTGATTGTGTGGATCACAACAAACTGTGGCAAATTCTTAAAGAGATGGGACTACCAGACCACCTTACCTGTCTCCTGAGAAACCTGTACGAGGGTCAAGACGCAACAGTAAGAATCAGACATGGAACAATCGATTGGTTCAAAATTGGGAAAGGAGTACGACAAGGCTGCATATTGTCACCCTGCTTATTTAACTTATATGCAGAGTACATCATGAGAAACGCCGGGTTGGATGAATCACAGGTCGGAATTAAGATTGCCAGGAGAATTATCAACAACCTCAGATACGCAGACGATACCACCCTAATGGCAGAAAACGAAGAGGATCAAAAGAGCCTCTTGTTGAGGGTGAAAGTGGAGAGTGCAAAAGCTTGTTTGAAACTCAACATTAAAAAAACTCAGATCATGGCATCTGGCCCCATCACTTCCTGGCATATAGAAGGGGAAGAAATGGAAGCAGTGACAGATTTTATTTTCTTGGGCTCCAAGATCACCGCAGACAGTGACTGTAGCCGTGAAATTAAAAGACCCTTGCTCCTTGGGAGGAAAGCTATGGCAAACCTAGACAACATAGTAAGAAGCAGAGACATCACCTTGCCGACAAAGGTCCATATCATCAAAGCTATGGTTTTCCCAGTAGCAACATATGGCTGTGAGAGCTGGACTTTAAGGAAGGCCGAGCAACGAAGAACTGATGCTTTTGAACTGTGGTGCTAGAGAAGATTCTTACAAGTCCCCTGGACTGCAAGGAGGTCAAATCAGTCGGTCCTAAAGGAAATCAACCCTGACTGCTCATTGGAAGGACAGATACTGAAGCTGAAGCTCAAATATTTTGGCCACCCAATGCGAAGAGAAAACTCCCTGAAAAAGTCCCTGATGCTGGGAAAGATTGAAGGCAAAAGGAAAAGGGGACGGCAGAGGATGAGATGGCTAGATAGCATCACCGATGCAATGAATATGGACTTGAGCACACTCCGGGAGAGAGCGGAGGACAGGAAGGCCTGGCGTGCTGTGGTCCATGGAGTCACAAAGAGACGGACATGACTTAACGATTGAACAACAACAAACAATCGACACTTGTTCTAGGGTTATCTTCCTGAAGCTTTGAACTCTGGTTTTCACTTCATGATTAGATACATACTGTAACTGTTTGCTTGCAGTATGAAACGCAGTAGATTTCCCCCACTAAATGGTCTGGTTCCCATGACAGCCCAGCTTAGCTTAATTTACCCGTGGGGGTTGTTGTGTTGTGCTAAGCCTCCAGGCACCATAGAATCATAGAATAGTAGGGTTGGAAGGGTCCAACCCCCTGCTCAATGCAGGAATCCAAGTCAGAGCATCCCTGACAGATGCCTCATCCAGCCTCATCTTGAATGCCTCCAGCGTGGGAGAGCCCACCACGTCCCTAGGTAATGTCGTATTGCTCTAACATTCGTATTGCTCTAACAGTCAGAAAGTTTTTCCTGATGTTCAGCTGGAATCTGGCTTCCTGTAAGCTGAGCCCATTAGTCCGTGTCCTGCTCTCTGGGATGATCAAGAAGAGATCCTGGCCCTCCTCATGCATTTGTGCATGGCTCCTGGCTTGCTGTAGGTTGTTGTGTCATGCAAATCCAGATGGCAGGAGTTGTCTGAGGGTTAGCCAACCCTCAATTAGCCCTAAAACTAGCCTGGCACAATGCGACAGCCCCCATGAATAAATTAAGCCATGGTAAGCTGTTGCGTGAACCAGGTCAATGTCTTTAACAATGGAGATTATGATCATCTCTGCCCCAAACATGACATGAGTTTCAAGTGAGGTCAAATGTGGCTTAAGAATTCAGGGGGTAGTCTTCATACTGTCACTTGGCTAAACAGATTGTAAAATCAAATACAATTTGAATAAAAAAATAGTAGGTTTGGAAGGGGCCTATAAGACCGTCAAGTCCAACCCCCTGCTCAATGCAGGAATCCAAGTCAAAGCATCCCTGACAGGTGGCTGTCCAGCTTCATCTTGAATGTAGGAGAGCCCACCACCTCCCTATGGAATTGATTCCATTGTCATATTGCTGTAACAGTCAGGAAGTTTTTCCTGATGTTCAGCCAGAATCTGGCTTCCTGTCACTTGAGCCCATTCTTCCATGTCCTGCACTCTAGGATGATCGAGAAGAGATGCTGGCCTTCCTCTCTGTGACAACCTTTCAAGGACTTGAAGAGCGCTATCATATCTCCCCTCAGTCTTCTCTTCTCAAGGCTAAATATGCCCAGTTCTTTCAGTCTCTCTTCATACGGCTTTGTTTCCAGTCCCCTGATCATCTTCGTTGCCCTCCTCTAAACCCTCTCCAGCTTGTCTGCATCCTTCTTAAAGTGTGGCGCCCAGAACTGGACACAGTATTCCAGATGAGGCCTGACCAGTGCTGTGTAGAGGGGAACTAGTACTTCACAGGATTTTGAAGCTGTCTATACTTCTATTAATGCAGCCCAAAATAGCATTTTCCTTTTTTTTTTGTAGCCACATCACAAGCTGAATGTCAGCCAACTATGTGATCTACAACATTTCCAAGATCCTTCTCGCTTGTAGTATTGTTGAGCCAAGTATCCCCCATCTTCTAACTGTGCGTTTGGTTTCGTTTTCCTAGGTGCAGAACTTGGCATTTATCCCTGTTAAATTTCATTGTGTTGTTTTCTGCCCAGCGTTCCAGCCTATCAAAATCACTTTGAATTTTGTTTCTGTCTTTCAGGGTATTAGCTATCCTGCCCAATTTTGTGTCATCTGCAAATTTGATCAGCATTCCCTGCACCTCCTCCTCCAAGTCATTAATACAAATGTTGAAGAGCACTGGGCCCAGGACTGAGTCCTGTGACCCTGCTCATTACCTCTCCCCAGTTTGAGAAGGTCCCATTGATAAGCACTCTTTGAGTCTGACCCTGTAGCCAACTGTGGATCCACCGGATCGTTGCTTCATCTAGCCCACTTTGAGCTAGTTTGCTCATCAGGATATCATGGGACACATTGTTGAAAGCTTCACTGAAGTCGAGGGATATGATGTCCACAGCATTCCCACAGCCCACAACGGAGGTGACTTGATCAAAAAATGAGATCAGATTCGTCTGACAGGACTTGTTCTTGACAAATCCATGTTGACTTTAAGTCATCACTGCATCGTTTTCAAGGTGCTTCCAGGTGGATTGCTTGAGAATCTGCTCCAGAATTTTCCCAGGGATTGATGTCAGACTGATTGGTCTGTAGTTCCCAGGTTCCTCCTTTTTGCCCTTTTTGAAGATAGGGACAGCATTAGCCCTCCTCCAGTCATCTGGCACTTCCCCCGTCCTCTATGATTGCTGAAAGAGAATGGACAGCGGCTCCGAGAGTTCTTCTGCCAGTTCCTTTATTACTCTAGGATGCAGTTCATCTGGCCCTGGAGATTTGAACTCACTCAAGCTGCAATCCTGCCCCTTCAGTCTGTACTTCACCTTTGCCAGGGGGGTCATAGACCCTCTTTCAGGAGAAGACTGAGCTGAAGTAGGAATTGAGCACTTCTGCCTTTTCTTTGTCATCTGTGTTTATTATATTTTTATCCATCCTTCTTCCAAGGAGCTCAGGACATGGTGTCTCTTCCCCCTCGCCCTTATTTTACCCTTGCAACAACCTTGCGAGGTGGGTTAGGTTAAGCGATGGTGACTGAGCCAAAGTCATCCAGTGAGCTTCATTGTTGAGTGGGGAATTGAACCCAGTCTCCCTAATCTGTAACAGTAAGGTGCTGCTCCAAGGGTGGCAAAAGATTGGACTTCACAGGAGGAGCCACAGCTGAATGGAAGAGCACCTGTTTGGCTTCCAGAAGATCCCTGGTTTAGTTCCTGGCATCTTCAGTTCAAAAGGGTCTTGAATAATGGGGCCAGTAAAGACCCCCTCTCTGCGTGAGACCTTGGAGAACCTCTGCCAATCAGAGAAGACAGTACTGAGCTAGATGGACCAATGGTCTGATCCAGCATAAGGCAGCTTTGTATGATCACATGACAAGGGAAAATGGAAGTCTATCACTCTCTTGTGAAGATATTCCATCAGATTTCTCCACACCTAGTAGGTTCTGATTTCCTAATTTTGTATAATGGTTTTCCTTCCTTTTCATTAAATCCTACAGCTTCTTGATCTTCCAGGAATCATTGAAGGTGCAAAAGATGGGAAGGGCAGAGGTCGCCAGGTCATTGCAGGTGAGCTTGCGGTTCAGTGGCCAGAAATCCTTCTTCTGTTTACCAGTGGGTAGGGGGAGGTTTTAATATATCAACTGTATATGGAGAAGAAGGCTTTTTCGGCCAATGACAGCAAGATTTTTATATTTTGGAATGTTTTATCTTCATAGGAAGAAGAGGCATAGGGTTTTTCCCTGCTTCCTTTGTTTATATCTGATTAAAGAAGGTGATTCATGTGACATGCGAGTACTAAATTATGCATGAACCAAGAAGTTGTTTCCTTGGCTTCCCAACTATTTACTTCCAGCCTCTTTGAAAAGGTTGAGAAAACACTTTTTCAGATCCTCTGCTTTCTTCCCAGTTGCTCGAACCTGCAACCTTATTCTGATAGTTCTGGATGTTCTGAAGCCTCTGGGACATAAGAAGATAATTGAGAATGAGCTGGAGGGCTTTGGGATACGCTTGAATAGTAAACCTCCCAACATCGGCTTTAAGAAAAAGGATAAAGGCGGCATCAACCTCACAGCCACTGTAAGCATTGATATGGATACTGCGCTTCCTTCCTTGTCACAGTGACAAGAGGATCGCTCTCCACTTCTTAGTGGTGGGAAATCTGTAAGCGCGTAATTTGTGCTTGTTGCCTCTTCTGCTGGATCTGAGTGGTTGTGAAAGCAACCTCTGGTGATGATCCTTGCTGACCTGAACAAGGTTCCCACTGCTTTGAACAAGGCCTGGCTTTGAGATTCAGCATATGTGTATCGATTAATTTGTGGCAGCAAGATGAGACTGTTACTTGGCGCAGCAGAATAGGAAGTAGGCCTTGCCCACAGTAGATGCTTCCTGGGTTTGCACAGCCAGGGGTCTTCTACTTATGTGGTTGCTCTAAAGGGGGCGGGGGGGGAGACTTATTAGACCAGCCCTCACAGGACAGCCACAGACCACACACGCTCAGTCTTCCATCTGAAATGCTTTGAACTTCATTCTTTGGGTAGTGAAGATGGAGAAGGGCTGGGACATCTTTAAGGAGATAGTTGGGCTATGGGAAAGGTTCACTAGGCCATCAGTCTCCTTGTCCTGTACTCATCATACCCTTGCCTCATCCTAGTTGCTTCCTGGGTGGCATCTGTGCTCATTTCATGTGTGAAAGCTCTGAAATAGGGCCCTGCAGTGGCTGATAGATCTATCTCAAATATCCCAGATTGGACTCAGGTGACCCTTCCCATAAAGCTACTCAAGACAACAAGGGCCTGTTTCCCAGTAATGCATAGGTTATGCTAACACAGATTATGTTATGAAGGTATGCAGCGTTCTGTGTGGTTGCTAAGCTGTTAAATAGCCAATCTGCTCTCGTGTTCTTCAATCAGTGCCCACAGAGTGAGCTAGACACTGAAACTGTGAAGAGCATCTTGGCGGAGTATAAAATTCACAATGCTGATGTCACACTACGGAGCGATGTCACCGCAGATGACCTCATTGATGTGGTTGAAGGAAACAGGTAGTGCATGCAGGCTTGAAAACCAGGCTGGTTGATGAAAATCTCTAGGTTTAGAGAGCTGTCGCGGGTTCACATGATGCTTATGCTGGGTAATCAACTCCTCTCAAATTTTTCCCGGAAACAAAAATCTGGTGTACCTAATATATTATGCAAATCAAACATTTGCATAATTCTGAATACAGGATGTTCTTGGGGGGCGGGATTCACATTGTGTATTTTCTCTTCAACAAATACACTCACAAAGGAAGAGGGTTTACCATGTGGAGAGGCTTCCCGCGCTCCCAGTCAAATGTAGTAGCAAATTTTGCTTTTGGCTTTATTAATCGCTAAAAAGCGTAGAAGATAATTATCCAAGGAATGGGTCTCCAGTGTGGCCAGGAGTGCAAGCTCCTATCCTTTGTCTTCTGACACGCGCCAAACCTCGCTGCTTATTGTGGACACAGTAGTTAAGGTGTATATAAATGCAGGACTCATCCCAAACTGTGCCTGTCTTGTTACCGTACCCCTCAGGAGGACAGTAAGGAATAATCTCTTAGCAATGTTTTGTCCGTAATCGCTTCTTCACTCTTGCAGAGTTTATATTCCATGCATCTATGTATTGAACAAAATTGACCAGATCTCAATTGAGGAGCTAGACATAATTTACAAAGTGCCCCACTGTGTTCCAATCTCTGCTCACCACCGGTGGAACTTCGATGACCTGTTGGAGAAAATCTGGGACTACCTGAAACTTGTGCGAATGTGAGTCCGTTTTCCATTGTCAGAGCTGAAAGTACCTCTGGTTCCTGCTCACTTTAAAATCTACTGCTGTCTAATTTTACCCCACTGCATAGTTGACCTGGAAGCCCCAGCTCAGCCTTTGCAGTTGCTTTCTTGATCCCCACTTCTAGTGGTAATCATCCTGTGACTGAAGGTACAGCATGTTGCCCCTCAAACGGCCTGGATGGTAGTCAATAAAGCCTTTGTACATGTTGGAATCATTCTGTTCTATGAGGGCTAATAAGGGCATCTTGCATGATGCCTCCGGGGACCAGCATTGGATTAATGGCTCTAACTTGAAATTGCAGTTACACCAAACCCAAAGGTCAGCTACCAGATTACACTTCCCCAGTGGTATTGCCTTACTCTCGGACTACCGTGGAGGATTTCTGTATGAAGATTCACAAAAACCTCATTAAAGAGTTTAAATAGTAAGTATGGCCTACAAAACATCAGATTCTTCATCAGTTCTTGCTACTGTCTGCTGCCAGACATCATCTAGCTTTGCACTCCCAAATTATGTGTTAATTCTCTTTAGCCTGTGCAGTTTTCCTTCAAATATAAAATGATCCAGCTGTCCACAGTGGGATTCAGGTTTTCTCTGGGTGGAATTACTGTAGTCTTGCCTTCTATCAGATTGGCTTTCTGTTCTCTTTGTAATCTAAACAGTGTCAAACTTTAGGCCCCTCCCACTTTCCCCACAAAAAATAGTTAAAGCATTTGAAGCATGCATCTCACGCTATTGCCCCTGTGATAGAAATTGTACTTTGTAATTGGAGAAAAGCAAATTAAAGGGGAAATAGTAGAATGATGGGAAGGAAATAGAAGAGAAAATCTGGAGAGTATTAGCAGTGGGATGGTGGCACTACTCACTGTGAAGAGAACTGGCCACAGAAGGCTCACTTTGAGTGAAGGTGCTGTGATTTGTGGAGCATCTGGGCATAGTAACTGAATTATGGGGGGGGGGTCTTGCTGCTGCTCTGTATAAATGATAAAAAGTAAGATGGCTGCCTCTCACCCAGAGGTGCAGACCATCAGGCCTGAGGGCCAAATCTGGACCTCTGGGTTCCCCCTTCCCACCAATTATTTGGAGGTTTCCTGGCTTTTGTGCAGTTTTTCCCCTATTCTAAAAGGTTGAAATGCCTCTTTGAAGGCTCAGTTCCTGACAGTCAGAGCTTTAAGCTACAATATGCTGGTATTTGGGGCCCCGCCCCTTCTGCCTCTAGCCCTGCCCACCCCAGAAGGTGGCCCTCGAGAGCTTCCCTGAAGTACAAGTCGGCTTTCGGGCTGAAAGAGCCCCCCCCCCCCCTAACCCAACATTCGTTATTTTCAGCGCACTCGTATGGGGATCATCTGTCAAGCACAACCCACAGAAAGTTGGAAAAGATCACACCATGGAGGATGAAGATGTCATTCAGATTGTGAAAAAATAAAAAGCTCTTCTGGCCAATCATGACTCCTCTGCAGTGACCTCTCACAAGGAAGGCTAAATTGTAAAGCTTCTTATGCTTGCTAAATGGCTGGGTGTGCATGTTCTCATCTGAGCTTTACTAGGAAAGTTAGATGTATGCAACACGGGCCTGATTAAAATCTGTTTTCTCCGGGATGGGATCACTGTGATGAGGCGTTGGTCTGTGTTTGCTGTTTAACAGATTACACATTCTTGCGCCAGGAAGACTCAGACCGATGTACAAAGTAACATAAGTAGCCTGTGTGCCATCAGCATACGCTGGAGTGCTTATGCAAACAAGGGTGTAAATGCAACCTTTTTCCATGGTTAGGATTTGTATACAAATGTGGCCTTCTCAC
Source organism: Heloderma suspectum (assembly GCF_057233095.1). Lineage (NCBI taxonomy): Eukaryota > Metazoa > Chordata > Lepidosauria > Squamata > Helodermatidae > Heloderma > Heloderma suspectum. Next base: position 31,416,637 of record NC_139470.1, read on the forward strand.
ACACCTATATAAATAAACTGAGAGCCCTGCCTTGCGGGGTGGGCCATCTTTGTGGCCCCAAGGGCCCTGTGCAGCACCAGAGGCTGTGCACACTTGCCTGCATGTGCGCAGGCACACGTCTCCCTCACCCATCTCGGCAAATGAGGATGCGGAGGTTGAAACCGCCCTGCTCTGCTTACCATGAGGGGATGGGTGGGTGAGGTTAAAGCCTCCCCAGCAATCCTGATCTTCAGTGGCTGTTTCTTTGCTGCTACTAACAGCAGGGAAACTGTGATCTGTTCCCAATCCTCCAGCTCATGGCTGATCTGCTGGACAATGGGGAAACGTGGGTGGGGCATTCTGGGTGGCACACAGGGCTGTTTGTGGCCTGCCCAAATGGGCTACAGTGCTAGAAGGGGGAGACGTACTTAGGAGCTGGCTAGCCTGCTCTTAGTGGGGCACGTCAGAACTCACAACTTGCAAGCTCCTGCAAGTCTGTATAGAATCGTCACTTTCTGTCCGCCCCCACACTTCGCCAGTGTGTAGATTTGAAATACAGTAGTGGGCTGCTATCGTTGTTTAAATTATTTCTTGAAGATTTGCTGAAATTAACACTAATTTTGTAACTGTATTCAGCTTTTGAAGCAGTGCTTGAATAAGGTTGCAATGGAAGACAGCCTGAAAAATAGGTAATTGGTCTTAAATGTCATCAGCAAGGGTCTTGTTCCTGGTACAGTTTCCAAGTGATTTAAAGGTTGTTGCCTATATTGCAGAGCTGGGCCATAACCTGTTTTCGTTTCCAGGTGCGTGTCCAGGTGTATATATACCGACCATATATAACTGTCTTAAGAATTGGCAATTAAAGGAGACATATTGTGAGAGGTGGAAATTAAAGCTATGTTTGGTCAAAAGTGAGTCCTAGACCTATATTACACTTAAAGGTGTAAATAAAACAAATGTGTTTACAAACTCAAGCTGCTTTGAGCAGCTGCTGCTTTCAGTCAATAAATACAAACTGTCTTTATGTACCTTATCAAATGGCCTTTAAACCAGGGCTGGGCAGAATACAGCTCAGGATCTACTGGTAAATCTCTGGGGGTTTGCAGATCTCCAAGAGTTTCTGACTTTTAATGAGACCAAGGGGATAAAACCACAAACTTCTGCCATGGCTGTGCTAATTGTTTATCTCTCAGCCTCAGTGTTCCTCATCTGAAAAATAGGAGTGCTAATGCTTTTAACCAGGTCAACTCTGCTGCCCACTGTGATGTGTTAGAATACGTTTGTGACTGGCATGTACATTTGTATTTATCCCAGTGTATAGTTTGAGGTGCGGGAGATCATTGCCTCTGCCCGCCACCACCTTGTGTCTGGCTTTGGTCTGTACACCTCTTCATTCTAGTAAAAAAAAGAAAAGAAAAAAGTCCTACAAGCCTGAAGTCTACCCACCCATTTTAAACTTTTGCCGAAGGGATTGGGAGAGCAGGGTATCAATTACATTGTATAAAATGCAGGGCAGTTTAATATCACGAGAAGCCTGAACCATCAGATGAAAAATTATCTGGTTCAGCATCCTGTTTCCCAGAAACATGACACAAGGGCAACAGACCTCTTGTTTTTCAGCAACTAGTATTCAGAAGCATGGTGCCTCTGGTCCTGAAGGTGGTATATAGCCATTGATACCCTCAGCCTTTGTGAACTTGTCCAATCCCCTTTTAAAGCCATCTAAGTCCCTGGCAATCACATCCTGCAGTAGTGAATTCTGTATTTCATCTGTGTGCTGCCAGCAGCTGCACAGCTCTATAAGGAGCCTGCCAAGTCCTAGGAAGCTCACAGTCCAGTGAGCAAGAAGGAGCAGCAAGCTTTTACATGGGAGTTGTGGAAGAGGCCAAGAGCGGGTGCGTGTGTGGCTGTTTGAGCTCTGACGATATCTGGGGCGAGGTTTTTCCTAGCCGCTGTGGATGGAAGGCCTTATGCTATCCCTTGAGGTGAGTCACGGAGCTAGTTGGATCAGCAGCTATACAGCTCTATAAGTAGCCTGCCTGTCCTAGGAAGCTTGCGACCCAGAGCAAGTTAACAGATGTAGTAAATGGGTTTTTACACAAGAACTGAGTGGAATGGTCCAGGAGGTAATAAAGGCGCATGAAAGAGCGCGGCTTTATGAGCACTGGGAGGAGCCCCAGTGGCAAAGCAGCAGATAAGCGGGCAGTTGAATTTATCAACGGGACAAGGAGGCTAGGGCAGTGCATTCTCCCCACTCCTTAAGAAACTAACTTTATAGGTAAACCCAGTGTGTGGGGGGGTTATCCCATCTCTTGAACTGGGTGAATCCAGCGCTTGGGGAGTCCATCTGCTCCCTTGAGGTCAAAATAGCTGCCCTGGAGAAGTTGAGTGGTGGCAGAGAAGTTTGTGGACAAAAGGTCTTCACGACACTGATAGCAGCATCCCACTCCCAGGGTAGCGTTTCCTCTCTTGTCATGGAAGAGGCGGGTGCCACTGCGGAACCTGGAAATTATCCTTTAGAAGGGATCTTTTCCTTGGGGAAGAACAGATACCCCCTTGTGCGAAGGCTATGCCTCTGCCAGGCTCTTGTTATTGGTTGATTAAGTTATTAGAGACATACACAGCTGCATTTGCAGTGGCCATATAGACCTCATGATGACTGGCCTGCCTGGGGAAATGGAGGCATGTGGTCCTGCCAGCCAAGTTTAGGTAGCTTAGGTCACTACAAAGCCAGAACCTGCATGGCAGCATTCTCTGAAATGTTCAGCGCACAGAGCCAGCTAGACATGCAAAGGTGAGAGGTCTCAATGTGTGTAGGCAGGAGGGGTTTAGAAGTCCTGTGAGGAATGGTTGAAAGAGCTGGGTATACTTACCCAAGAGAAGATTAAGGGGAGACATGACAATAGTCTTCAAATATCTGAAAGACCATCATGCAGAAGACTGAATAGTGTTCTCTGTTGCTCCAGAGAGCAGGACCAGAACCAATGGACCTTACTGACCAATTGAAAAACAAATCACTGGGCCTAGATGGTATCTATCTGAGAGTGCTTATGGAAATCACTGATACTCTAACAGAAACATTAACATGTCCCTAAGAGCAGCCTCTCTGCCAAAATACTGGAAAATGGCCTATAGGGCACCAATTTTTAGAAAGGGATCCAGAAAAATTACAGGCCAAGTAGCTTAACAAGTAAATTGGTGGAAAGCATTATTAAAGCATCAAATTATTTCAGCATATAGAAGCACTAATACAGTATTAACATAGCGTCTGCAAAGGTAAATCTTCCCTCACCAAGAGTTCTTTGAGAGTGTCAACAAGCATGTGGACAGGGGTGATTCAGTAGAGGTTATTTACTTGGACTTCCAAAAGGCTTTTGACAAAGTCCCACTTCTGAGCAAACTTGGTAGTACTAGAATAAGAGGAGAGGTCCTCCTATGGACCAGTAACAGGTTAAAGAACAGAAAGGAGAGAGTAGGAATACATGGTAAATTCTGCCAATGGAGGGAAGTAAATAGTGTGGTCCCTCAGGGAGCTGTGTTAGGACTTCTGCTTTTTAACTTGATAAAATTATCTGGAGTTAGGGGTGAACAGTGAGGAGGCCATGTTTACTGATAACACCAGATTCAGGATACTTAAAAGTGGTCAGTAATGAGCACCAAAAGGATCAGTAATCCAGGGGAAGGGCCATTAAAATGGCAAATGCAGTTCAATGTGAGCAAATGCAGAGTGATGCACATTGAACAATTCTAAATTCATGTACATGCTGGTGGGAGTCTCAGCTGGCAGTGATGGAGCAGGAAAGGGATCTCGGGGTTGTGGTGGATACCTCAGTGAAAATATCAACCCAGTGTGTGGCGTTTACCACACAAGTTTGTAATGGCCAGCAGGAAGGGGAAACAAAGATTGCTAACCTTCCCAGATGGCTTGGAGAGAAAATAAAAGACAATATATTGCCTTTGAGGAGCATGCATAAAAATCTCAAGTGATTTCCCTGGGAATGGAGCTTGCTAACATTGCTGAAGGGCCGTGGTGGCTTAGTGGTTAAGACGCTGAACTGCAGACTGGAAGGTTGGCAGGACAGCAGTTCGAGACCCGAGTGCCGCGTGAGGGAGTGAGCGTCCGTCTTCAGTCCCAGCTCCTGCCAACCTAGCAGCTCGAAAGCAAGAAATTGCAAGTAGATAAATAGGTCCCGCCTCGGCGGGAAAGGTAACAGCGTTCTGTGCACCTCAGTGTTCAGTCTTGCCGGCCACATGACCACGGAAGCGTCTTCGGACAGCGCTGGCTCTTCGGCTTAGAAACGGGGATGAGCACCGCACCCTAGAGTCGGACACAACCAGTTGGGGACACCTTTACCTTTTACCTTTAACATTGCTGAAAGTAGAATACTTGGAAGGCTACTCCTCACTACTTTCAGGCCTGAATTTCACCTTCATGTATGAAATCTCTGGCTTATGGCCATTATAAATGGGTGGGGCTTATGGTATAAAAAGGCGGGGCTGCCAGAGGCAGTGCCTCTGCGTGCATCTTGGTGTTGTGCACAGTGCGACACTAAGTGCACACTTAGCATCACACTTGGAATCACACAGAGGAGGGAATACCAGGCCCACCCTGTCACCTTTCCAGGGACACCTGCGACCAGTAAACAGCAGGAAGCAGCAGCAGAGGGCAGCAGCTTTGAAGAACGAAGGAGCAAATGTGGATCTTCATTTGTTCCCTTTTTACTGTTGCTCTCTATTTTATATTGTTTTACATTGTTTTATATTTTAACATGTGCCTGGGAAATACAGTGGGTAACTCAGGGGGATGAGGGAGTGCCCCCATACCTGTGTTCACGGGTAAGGGGAAGTATGGTGCTGGGGGATTCACAGGCGAGTTCAGGAGAAGAGGGGCTAGGCACCTTCCAGCTATCTCCTCTTCTGGCTCTTCCCCCAGCCAGATGGTTCCTGGCAGCCTTGCCAGCTTGCCCTTGGATCTGCTGCTGCTGCTGCTGCTGCTGCTGCTGCTGAATGCCAGGCTGGTCCAGAACAAAATCTCCCTCATCCATGATTTGATTGTGGATGAGGGGGCTGACCTGGTATGTATTACTGAGACCTAGGTGGGGGAACTGGGAGGGGTCACTTTCTCCCAGCTGTGCCCTCTTGGGTACTCGGTGCAGCACCAACACTGACTTGAGGATTGGGGAGTGGGGGGTTGCCATGGTCTATAGGAATACAATCCCCCTCTCTAGGCTTCCTGTTAATTCTAGTGCCGATCTTGAGTGTTTGTACCTTGTGTTGGGTACCCAGGACAGATTAGGGATTCTGGTGATGTACCGCCCACCCCGCTGCCCATCAGACTCCCTGCCTGAGCTGATGGGGTGGTCTCAGATTTAGTGTTGAGGACCCCTAGGATAATGGTTCTAGGGGATCTCAACTTCCGTGCCAAGGCTGCTATATCTGGGGTGGGTCAGGGCTTCATTACCACCATGACAACCATGGAGCTGTCTCAACATGCCATCAGCCCAACACGTGTAGGGGGACACATGCTTGATCTGGTTTTCTCAACTGGGCAGGAGGATGGTAATCTGAAAGTATTAACATCTACCCCCTTGTCATGGTCAGATCACTTCCGCTTGAGGTTTAGACTCGTGGTGGCCTTTCCCCTTCTGCAAGGGTAGGGGACCTGTTAAAATGGTCTGCCCCAGAAGGCTAATGGATTCCAGGGGGCTCTGGGGGATTTTCCTGCTGGTATGACTGGTGATCCTGTCAAAGCCCAAGTTGCTCCGTGGAATGCAGAGATGACCCTGGCGGTCGACATGATAGCACCTAAGTGCCCTCTCCCTCTGGGAAGAGCCCAGCCAGCTCCTTGGTATACACCTGAGATGAGAGCAATGAAGCAAGAGGGG